>NC_044330.1:57934384-60434384 GCF_007399415.2 Gopherus evgoodei | reverse complement strand
TCCCAGATGTTGCTTCAAAATTTGCCATCGATGAGCTGATGCAGAGAAAAATATATAGATCCTTTGAATTACGTTAAAAAATTCAGCAGCCTCACTAGAAGCTGATTCTGCATCACTGACCACCAAGTTCAATTAATGAGAACTGCATGGGACAAAAAAAGCTTGAGGGTTTAATTCTCGGATCTGTGTTCTCTGTTCTTTCCTCTCATGTTGGCACCATTATCGTAGGCCTGACCTCTCATGTCAGCTATCACAATTCCTGTATCTTCCAGCTTTCTAAGGCCACGTCCAGACTAGGTATTAAAATCGATTTTAGATACGCAACTTCAGCTACGGGAATAACGTAGCTGAAGTCGAATTTCTAAAATCAAGGTACTCACCCATCTGGACGGCGTGGCATCGATGTCCACGGCTCTCCGTGTCGATTCCAGAACTCCGTTCGGGTTGATGGAGTTCCGGAATCGATGTAAGCGCGCTCGGGGATCGATACATCGCGTCCAGACTAGACGCGATATATCGATCCCCGAGCAATCGATTTTAACCCGCCGATGCCGCGGGTTAGTCTGGACGTGGGCTAAGAAGCACATTTGTCATACTAGCTCCTGTGGTATCATCAATGTCAACAAATTCTAGAAAATGATCTCTGACAGTCGCCATTGCAGGGACATTTTCACTAGGTTCTGTTGTTGTTACAAAACACGCCATTGAAGTCATTTATTCCGTATGGCTGATGTCAGGTGTGCAGTCCAGAATAACAGAGTAGTAGCTTGCTGACTTCAGATCTGCCACAATCTTCTCTTTGACTTTTGTTGCCAGTAACTGTATGCTCTCATTTTGAATTGTTTTTCCAAGGTAGTGGTGTGTGTACATTTCTTGGGTGGTAACTCTTCTTAGATGCTCCTGGAGTACAGCATCAAACTCAGCCATCAGCTCCACAATTTTATGGAAGTTTCCATTGTTTGGCACATACAGTGATCTGAAGTGCCATGCAGTGCTAGGTTTTGGGTAGCAAGCATTCGCACAATGGCAATAAGCCTTTTCAGAACATTTTGCCAGAAAAGAGACTCTGATGCAATCTTCTCTTGATGCTGATCATCTATGGTGGCCTTTAACCTTACTTTCAACTCAAGCTCTTTCCACCTTTGGAATGCTCTCTGTTGATTGCTGTCTTCTCATGGCATGCCAGATTTCTAGCCAGATTTTTCCATTCCTTTGTTCCTGTAGAACCCAATGTGGCTGGAAGAGTTTACAACAAAAACAGTACGCAGCATTCTGGGTTTTTGAGTACATAAGCCATGGCCTCTCCGCTTTGTCATCACTGGGGATTTCCCGCCAGTGATGTATTGGATGGAAACTTCTATTTTCATTGTCTTTGGGGACATGATGTTTTTCACTTGCTGTGGCCCATGCAGTACAAGGAAGTCCCTCATGCTACTGCTCAAGTGGGTCCACAGTCCTGGATCATCTAAATTTAAGGAACTAAACTCAGTAGCAGCTGTTTCTTGCGCCTCCACCACACTCTTCTCAGATTTGCACTTTTCTTCAGGAATGTGCCTGGTTACATCCATTTGAGATGGAGATATGGATGCTGCAGTAGCTGCCAGGTTACCTGCACTCTGACTAACTGGAAGATCAGGCACCTCCTCACCACTCACATCCTCACTGGGGCCGGAAGGCTCACCATGAACATTTGTGTCTATGTATCTCAGGAGAGCTCCTTCCTGCTTAGATAGAAAAGCTTCCTTTGCTTTCTTTCTTTTTCTGAATGCTGCCCCAGAGGGGCATTTTCTTCTTTCACTCCTGACTGCTGGTCTCTGCCAGCTATAGTGGCTCTCAACACTCAGTTGAAGGGACAAATAAGCAGACTGGTACTAGCGCCTGAGTGAGGGAAGATATCAGCGTCTTAAGGGCCTAACTGGCTCCTACTACTTCAGCTGACTGCCTGTTCTCCTCAAGTGGGTTCAGGGAAGCAGCAGGAAACAGAAAGCTCCCTGAGAAGCTGGTATTAATCAGTCCAGGCTCCTGGGGGTGCTAGAGAGGTACATAAGAGGCTCCTCCTCCTCTCTCTCCCTGCAGCACCTGCTGCTTTCTGTTATTCCCGATCATCGTTTCTCCTGCCTGCCTGTTATGTCTCTTGTGCCCTCCTTCAGCATGGCACTCCACCATTGCTGTGCAAGGCCACCCGGGGGGGAGGGGCAAGTGGAGCAATTTGCCCCAGGCGCCGCAGGGGGCCGCCACAAGACTTTTTTGCAGTCCCTGGAGCGGGGTCCTTCACTTCTTCGGTCCTAAGTGCAGGACTTTGCACTTGTCCTTGTTGAACCTCATCAGGTTTCTTTTGGTCCAATCCTCTAATTTGTCTAGGTCCCTCTGTATCCTATCCCTACCCTCCAGTGTATCTACCAATCCTCCCAGTTTAGTGTCATCTGCAAACTTGCTGAGAGTGCAGTCCACGCCATCTTCCAGATCGTTAATGAAGATATTGAACAAAACCGGCCCCAGGACCCACCCTTGGGGCACTCCTCTTGATACTGGCTGCCAATTAGACATGGAGTCATTGATCACTACCTGTTGAGCCTGACGATCTAGCCAGCTTTCTATCCACCTTATAGTCCATTCATCCACCCCATACTTCTTTAACTTGTTGGCAAGAATATCGTGGGAAACCATATCAAAAGCTTTGCTAAAGTCAAGGAAAATCCACTGCTTTCCCCTCATCCGCAGTTATCTCCTCACAGAAGGCAATTAGGTTAGTCAGGCATGACTTGTCCTTGGTGAATCCATGCTGACTGTTCCTGATCACTTTCCTATCCTCTAATTGCTTCAGAATTGATTCCTTGAGGACCTGCTCCATGATTTTTCCAGGGTCTGAAGTAAGGCTGACTGGCCCATAGTTCCCCGGATCGTCCTCCTTCTCTTTTTTAAAGATGGGAACTACATTAGCCTTTCTCCAGTCATCCGGGACCTCCTCTGAGCACCATGATCTTCCAGAGATAATGGCCAATGGCTCTGCAATCACATCCACCAATCCCTCAGCACCCTCGGATGCAGCGCATCCAGCCCCATGGACTTGTGCTCATCCAGTTTTTCTAAATAGTCCTGAACCACTTCTTTCTCCACAGAGGGCTGGTCACCTCCTCCCCATACGGTGCTGCCCAGTGCAGCAGTCTGGGAGCTGACCTTGTTCGCGAAGACCGAGGCAAAAAAAGCATTGAGAATATTAGCTTTTTCCACATCCTCTGTCACTAGGTTGCCTCCCTCATTCAGTAAGGGGCCCACACTTTCCTTTACTTTCTTCTTGTTGCTAACATACCTGTAGAAACCCTTCTTGTTACTCTTAACATCTCTTGCTAGCTGCAACTCCAAGTGTGATTTGGCCTTCCTGAGTTCACTCCTGCATGCCTGAGCAATATTTTTATACCTCTCCCTAGTCATTTGTCCAATCTTCTACTTCTTGTAAGCTCCTTTTTTGTATTTAAGATCAGCAAGGATTTCACTGTTAAGCCAAGCTGGTCTCCTGCCGTATATACTATTCTTTCTACACATTGGGATGTTTTTTTCCTGAAACCTCAATAAGGATTCTTTAAAATATATCCAGCTCTCCTGGACTCCTTTCCCTCTCATGTTATAATGACCAAAGGGAAGGCCCAGCAACAGCTGAGTGCCAACTAGTGAGTTGTTCTAGTGCTCATGGGGCTCGCTCTGGGGCTCACCCTTATAACACTTGTCTGTTCCACTTGGACAAAGAGCTCCTAAGAAACAGCCCAGTTTCCCTCCCTGCAATAAATCTTGTTCTTCTGCGCTCTCAAGAAGGGTGCTGCTCTCTTGCACCAAACCATCTAGCAAACCATGGCAGTTAGAGACCGACAGGATCTCTCTAGTCCCTCTCCTGCCTGCCAGAGCAGGTTGTTTCCCATAGCCTATTCCTTGGGGCTTTATTTAGTCTGGTTGTAAATGTCACATGGGATGTGGCTCCCACCACGGCCCTGGGAGACTAGTCCATGGTCTAGTGCAGTGTTTCTCAACCTTTTTGTTACCCGGGACCAGCTTGTTGCCTTCCTAGACTGCATCAGGGAGATCTCAGGGACTGGCGCTGGTCCACAGATGGGTCATTAAGAAACACTGGTCTTAGGCCTGGTCCACACTACGCAGTTAAATCGATTTAAACAGCTTTAAATCAATTTAACGCTGTCCCCGTCCACACTATAACACACTTTAAATCAATTTTAAAGGCTCTTAAAATCAATTTCTGTACTCCTCCCCAATGAGAGGAGTAACGCTAAAATTGATATTACTATATCGATTCAGGGTTAGTGTGGACGGAAATCGAAGTTATTGGCCTCATCATTTTACAGTAGCTACCCATAGTGCACCGCTCCAGAAATCGACGCTAGCCTCGGACCATGGACACACACCACCGAATTAATGTGCCCTAGTGTGGACGCATAAAATCGATTTTATAATATCGGTTTTATAAAACTGGTTTTAGTTATTTCAATTTTATGCTGTAGTGTAGACGTAGCCTCAATGAACTGGCTAGCTTGTGTGTGCACTGCTGCCTCCTACTGGCTGGGATCAGAACTGCTCAGTTATGTACCAGAAGTGCACTGCTAACATCTAAAGGGGATTCTACCTTTACCGAAGCAGCAGGATTCTCAGCACTCAAGGCAGGAGGCTGGGGGTTTTGGTACTGTGAAGTCCTCAGCAGCCCCAGTCAGGGACTGAGTTTCTGAGTGGCCTCAGGTTTGTGATGCTATGAGTAGATTTGTAACTTTGAAAGCAGGGCTGGCTCCAGGCACCAGCATAGGAAGCAGGTGCTTGAGGTGGCCAATTCAAAGGGGTGGCACTGCGTCTGGTATCTGGACGGCACATCCAGGTCCTCGGCAGTAATTCAGCGGTGGGTCCCTCATTCTCTCTCTTTCTCTTTGAGCTGCTGCTGAACTGCCGCCGAAGAGGAAGAGAGGGAGGGCCCGCCGCCGAACTGCCATCGAAGAGGAAGAGAGGGAGGACCCGCCGCCGAACTGCTGCCGAAGAGGAAGAGAGGGAGGGCCCGCCGCCGAACTGCCATCGAAGAGGAAGAGAGGGAGGGCCCGCCGCCGAACTGCTGCCGAAGAGGAAGAGAGGGAGGGCCCACCGCCGAACTGCTGCAGAGTGACGCAATTGAGCTGCCACCGAAGTGTCGCCGCTCTTCTTTTTTGTTGTTGTTGTTGTTGCTTGGGACGGCAGAGAAGCTGGAGCTGGCCCTGTTTGACAGGGTTCTTTTCCATTTAAAAATCACATGCTGTCAGCACAGCTGCCTCACTGACAGCAGAAATGGGATATGTAAAAGTGAATGACTTTTAACAATCCTGTTGCATTTTTACTATTTCTTCTACTTGTTTCCTATTTGCATTTTTCTCTGCCTGAACAATGGAACCCATTGGCGTCAGATTCACTTTTGTTTAGGGTCAGTTTCACTCCTAACTTCTCAGTGCTGCAGAGTTGGCGGCTAACAACGTGGGAGAGGGGAGGAGAGGGGATGGCAGTTTCTCTCTGTTCTTTCTGTAATTCCAACTTTAAAACAACCCCCCCCAAGAACCTGAGAAATACTGAAGTTGTGGCTCTTAAAGGTTTCACTAATTTCAATCTACATTTGGAGACAGTATCTATCTAGATCCTTCTTCTATAACCATCATAGTAGTATCCGAGTCTATTTAATTAACAGTTTCTCTTGCACGCATTTAGGATGTGATCCCACAAGCTGCTCCTTGTGGGCTGGATCCACCCACTCAGAACAGCTTTCAAGACCCAGGGCCTTATTCTGTTACTGATCTGGTGTCTTACATCAAAAACAAATTTTCTTCAATTTCCTTTCTGACTCAGCAGCCCACAGCCTGGCTAGCAGTTGATGGATACAGCAGGACCGAGCTCCTGGTAAACACCGGGGTTGGCAGCTCCACATAGCCAGAATCAACTGCCTTATTGCACCCCCCCCCCCCGGATCTGCTTTTAACAAACTGTCTCTTCAGAAGCCTTTCTGGGGTACAATTTGCTGAAGTTCGCAAGGCTTAATTCCACCTGCTAAGTTAGATGGAGCTGCTGGTGTCGGAGCTAGAGCAATCAGTGCTGTCTTTTTGGAGCCCTGTTGGAAAGAAGATGGGATTCTCATTTCCCATCTTCCCCCAATATATGCAGGGCTGCTGAGGGCGGGTTCGGGCCCCGGTGAAAAAATTTTTCAGGCCCCCTCCAGCACGGGTGGACTGGCTAAACAGGGCTGGGGAAGCCAAGCCCTGGGCCCCTTTCCGGACTGCCAAGCCCTGGTAATTTGTACTGGCTTCCCCCCCCTCTCATCTGCCATGCATACGTGACCCCTAGGCCATCACCCCAGCAAATCCCCCTTCCCACTCTGTTCTTATTCACTGAGAGTTAGGCACAGCTTGGTACTGCTTTAGTTCCTGCTGTCCTGGCACCTGTCAGGGGAAGAAATAACTGGCCAGGCTCTGAAAAACAAACCCTGGGGAATTGCTGGTTCTGGAGGTGCCATCCCCACCTCACTACAGCTTGGGGCAGAGGGGAGACTGATTGGAAGGTGGGTCATCCTAGCTCTAAAGTACTTTGTAAAGTGACTCTAGAAATGCCTCTATCAGGCTCTGTGGCTGCTGATCAAATGCGCTCAGCATACAAGTAAAAGGATGGTTTTGTGAACTACCAGCTCTGCAGAGCTACCAGCTGCAGAACTACCAGCTCTCCAGAGCTGGATTTTGTCTGTCTGGTTCACTACCACCAGTAGCAATAAGTCTGTGAGCTGAATTAAGTTCTTAGCTCCCTCTGTGCAACAGTGGGTTCCATACTGGTAAATGAGGGTGGAATCTGAATGACCTGGGATCTGTATGGGAGCCAGGCAATCAAGAATTTAGGCCTTTGGGTGCAGTGGTCTGCTAAGGGGAACAATTTGATTGAGGCCCTGGATAACAGACCTGTTGATGCATAAACCTGGAGATAATCCAGCTGGCTCTCACAGAGCAGTGCTGATTCAGTGGGGCTGACAGGAGTATATGGGACAGGTAGGAATAGCTCTTTTTGGACACTGAAGTGACCAGGCATGACTCTGACTAGACAGAAGGAGCAGATTCATTCACAAATGCAGTACAGTCTGTGGTGGCATAGGGCATCATGGGCCATGAGCTCAAGCTGTACGTGTGTGTGTGTGCATGCATGTGTCAAAAAGCCCCCTACATTACAGTTGCAAAATTCAGCTCCCTTGTACATATGCATCACAATATAGGTTTTAATTCCATGATCACATAGTGCTTTTTCCACACACCTCCTGCCTCATTCAGCAGGGGTAGCTCTTCCTTTTTATCCTCCTCATTCAGTGTGTGGCCTCAGCCCTTACTTACCGCCCATTATTCAAAACCTTTACTGCCTAAAAATCTTCATTGCATCCTGGGTGTTTCTGTGGTGCTCTCATCACAGTGCTGGAATGCTTCACAAACATGAATGAACTTATTTTCACATCGCCCCTGTGAGCTGAGATGGGGTTAGCCCCAGTTTGCACAGGGAGAACCGAGCCACAGAGCAGGTGTGTGTGTGTATGAATTTTGGGTGCCTAACTTGAGACACGTACAGCCTGAGTTTTCCCCCCAGAGAATTTAGCATGTTAGATGCTCAAAACACAGCTCCCATTGACACAGCAGCCATCAGGGTGTGCTGCACGGCTGGTGTCTCATACTGGCCACCAAGGAAATGAGGAACACACAGTCAGTGATCACCAGTACAAAGTCTGGGTTAAGTGACTTGCCCAGCATCACCTGGGAACTCTGTGCCAGAGGTCGGGCTAGAATCCAGTTCCCAGGGCAGTGCTTTAACCATGTGACCCTCCTGTCTCTGCCTGCAATCCCCTCCCTTAGTCACTGCACAGCTTCCAGCTTCTACACCAAATGAAGCAGGGATCCTACAGACAACAGCCTTCTTTCCTACCCAGCCATGCTGACTGAAACGGGGGTCCTGTGGGAAAAAATACTGTGATTGTGTAATTAGTGACTGGAGCAGAATGTCTATCCATAAAGGTTCCAGATTAAAGATGTCTGGGAAACCTTAATTTTGGCAGCTCCCAACTTTCCAAGGCTTCACTTTGCAATTTTAATAATGTAATTTGCAGCATGTGAAAGCCTATTGACCCCCAGCTTGGGTCACCCGCAGGGTTCAGCCCTTTAGCTCCTTGGCACAGACCTCTGCTACTTGAGCTAGTAGAGTAACTGACAGTAATAGCAGGCCGAGTATGTGGACCAGGCATCAGAGGGGGATGAGACACACTCTGCCAGTGGGTTTTACAGACATCTGCTGACAGCGGAGGACTGGAGAGATTCAGGTCTCCTGGGTTCAATTCCAGGTTCTGGAGGGAGTGTGCTCTAGTGATGACCAACTTCTGCCCCAGTCCCTGCACCAAGCCTGGCTGTGACTCTCTCTCTTGCACCCTTCTGCTCCTGTCCTCCCTCCCATCCATACTTCTGTACCCCAGATGCCTCCCCTGCCTCTACTCCTATCCAGCTTCCCTGGTGCCTCCTGTCTCTCACCACGCCCTGCTTTCTGGCTACTGTTTCCCCCACTTCCTATGCTTCTCCCAACCCAGGCTCCTGTAATCCCCCTCCCCATTCTCAGGTGCTGAACCAAACTGTAAATCCTATATATGATGGAAACCACTTCAAGCCAGGGGATGCAGTAGCACCACTAGTAACAGCACCTGTGTCCCCCTGGTCTCCATTCTCCTCTCAAATTCCTGAGCCCTCTGCATTCAGGCTATGCCCTCCTCCATGCTGCCTAGGTGCAAGCAGGCACAGCCACTCTGCTCACAGATTTGGCACCACAGCTGGGGAGAGCAGCAATTTCAGGGTGAGTCCACCTCAGCCCCTGGAGGCTGCAGCACCGTGCTCAGTCCCTGCAGAGGATGGTGCATGTGCATATGGAGGAGCTGCAAGGGGCAGTATTCAGTGCAGATGGCATCTTTGGAGAATTTAGCTGTTCAACTCTAAAAGGTTGCGCAAACTCCAATTTGTCCAAAGGCTTGTAACTTGGCCAAACTTGGACAGATTTTTAAAGAAATTGCAAAAGGCAGATCCTTAATACCAGGGCAACCCCCTGCCAATTTCCTGTCCCTGCTCCAAAGCATATGAGCACTGGAATGTCTCTGTGATAAATAAAGGGGTGTGGGGGAGTAGCTCCCTTTTATGGACACCCAGCCAGCCAGTAGCTACAAAATCCCTGTTAGTAGCTGTTCTCTCCTTGCTTTACCTGTAAAGGGTCAAAAAAGCCCACAGGTTAAAGGAAGGGAGTGGGCTATAAACGGGACCTGACCATAAAAGCCAATGGGAGAGCTAGAACTTTTTAAAATTGGGAAAAAACCTTCCCTTTGTCTGTCATTGTTCTCCAAAGAAAGGGGACAGAGGAGACAGGGCTGGGACTACGCTGTAAGAAGCTTTAAGCCAGGTTAGAAAAACCATCAAATCATACCTAGAAACTACTTATTTAAACCCCCAGATATGTAAGTAGATCAGGAAATGTCTAGGAAAACACGATTAGGTTTATCTCTTTTATTTCTTTATGGCTTGTGGACTTCTCTGTGCTAATCCCCAAATGCTTTTGTTTTGCTTGTAACCATTAAGCTGGCTCTCAAGAAAACCATTCTTGATGCTTAATTATTATATTTAATCTTTTTAAATCTAATGATAAGGCCTAACTTCCAGATGTATTTTGTTTCTTTTTGTTTTTAATAACGTTTACCTTTTTTAAGCACAGGATTGGATTTTTGGTGTCCTAGGAGGTTTGTGCATGTTGTTTGATTAGCTGGTAGCAACAGCTGATTTCCAGTGCTGCCCAGAGGATTCAGGGGGCCTGGGGTTTTCGGTGGTGGGGGGCCCCTGCTTCGGCGGTAATTCGGCGGCGGGGGGTCCTTCCGCTCTGGGACCTGCCGCCGAAGTGCCCCGAAGACCCACGGCGGGGGCCACCCGCTGCTGAATTACCACTGAAGTTCCGGCACTTTGGCAGCGGGTCCCGCTTCGCTGGTAATTTGGAGTCCACCGCCGCCGAAGACCTGGAGAGGAAGAAACTCCGGGGGCCCGGGCCCTGTGAGAGTTTTCCGGGGCCCCCGGAGTGAGTGAAGGACCCCACTCCAGGGGCCTCAAAAAACTCTCGTGGGGGCCCCTGTGGGGCCCAGAGCCTGGAGCAAATTGCCCCACTTGCCCCCCCCCCTCTGGGCGGCCCTGCTGATTTCCTTTGTTTTCTTTCTCAGCTCTTTCAGGGTGTGTGTGTGTGTGTGTGTGAGAGAGAGAGAGAGAGAGAGAGAGAGAGAGAGAGAGAGAGGGCTTGAGGGTACCCCACAGGGAGGAATTCCCAAGTGCACCTTCCTGAGTTCAAAGGGTTTTTTTGCATTTGGGTGGTGGCAGCATCTACCCATCCAAGGTCAGAGAGAAGCTGTAAACTTGGCAGTTTATTACAAGCCTGGAGTGGCCAGTTTTAATTTTTGGAATCCTTGCGGGCCCCCACCTTCTGCACTTGAAGTGCTAGAGTGGGGAATCAGCCTTGACAGCCTCCCAAAAAAAAAAAAGAGTCTTTGTCCCTAATCTGCTGGGTAGACACATCTCAATCAGTTTTGTTGAAACTTTCCAAAAATATTCAGCCTCAGACATGTGCAGCATGGACAATTTCAGCTGGAAGGCTTAAAGTTTGGCATAAGTATCAGCAATTGAAAACAGAGGCTTACAATAGGAGGTTTCAGGCAACCTTAGCAATAGGTGGTATTACTAGCGCCCCCTGTAGGAAACAAATCTACATCTTTGGAACATTAGGAAATGTCAAGGCTTCCTTTGAGAGATGTATCTCATTTGGTAACTAACATCCCCCCTTCCTTCTTTGAGGCTGCTGGGGGAATTTGGTTCCTTCTAATCAAGGCCCTGCTGTTGGCACAGGACCAAGATCTCCAAGTGTATAAGGTGGGGAGCCAGGATGGGATGGGTAAGTGACATGCCCAAGGTCCCAGGCTCTGGATTGACATTAGGGTCAGGGGAGATTGGGCGCAGTGAATGGGTGACAGCCAGGAATGAAATTGGGAGGCCTGGTCAACCCTAATGCACCTGGCCAGGGAAAGGTTCAGTCCAGGAGGCTCATGTTACAAGCACTAGAGCAGACTGTGCCCCAAATACTCCCCCACCTCTCCCTAAGGACCCCCCAGGGCTGGGGCCTGTAGTTCCCCTGGGCCCCAGCAGCCTCCCAGCCAGCCGGGATGTCTGATCATGAGTAGCTTTGCGAGCCGCAGACAGCAGGCTCGGGCTTGCGGTGCTGAGGGCAGAGACCGGGCCGGTTTGCACAAGCACACAGCTCCGCAGGGCTGTGGGAGGAGGGAAGGGTGAAGCCTGCAGCAGGCCGGAGAAGGACGAGCCCCATTGCGCAGCTGGTGCCAGGGGCGGGAGGATCAGGCCCCAGAGGGAAGCGGCCCCGCGGCTGCAGCGGGCAGGACAGGGCAGGGCGCGGAGCTGCAGGGGGGGCCTGGACTGCAGTGCCGGAGCGCCCGAGCTGACAGGCGCGCAGCGCGCGGGGCGGAGGCAGAGAAGCAACATGTGCAGCAGATCGCTGGGCTGCCAGTGAGCCGAGCGCGGCGCCAGCCTCGGGAGCCCGGCCGCGGAGCTATGCGGCGGGGCAGCCCCGCAGCCAAGCCCGCCCCCCGCGGGGCTAGCTAGTGGCGGCTGGGCAGAGCCCGCCGTGACCCTCTCTCCTGTTCGCGGAGCCTGCGCTTGTCGCACGCGCTCACTGCAGGAGCCGGCGAGCGGCGGCGCACAGACGCGGGGGGCTGCAGGTAGGTGCCTGCCCCAGCCGGGATGGGGCTGCCTGGCATGGGAGGGACCTCTCCGCCCTGGGGGGCGCTCGGAGCTGCACCTGTCCTGGCCGTGGCGCGGCTCTTTGCATTGGTACATTCCCACCCCAGCGGGCAGGGACCAGTCCATAAACCCAACCACCTGTTTGGGGCACGGGTGCCTCCTCCAGCTGTGGGCCCCTGTCCGTGGCAGAGACAGTCCCAGCCTCCTCTTCTTGGGCTTCATCACCTGCCTCCTTGGCTGCTGGGGAAGAGAGGCTTTTCAGTGAGATTTTTCCCCCCTCCCGCCCCAGCAGACACAGTAGCCGGGGCAGGTGAGTGGAGCGGTGCATTTGGGGATGACGGGTTGGGGGATTTGCTGGGGGTCCCCCGAGGGCAGGACAGAGTGTTCTTGTTTACTGCCAACGGGTGAGATGCTCTGTCTGGGACTGCACCCAGTGAGCCCTGCAGGCAGCAGCATGAAATAAAAAGCAGCCTGAGAAGGAAGCTGGGCTTTGCACAATCGTTGTGATCAGAGGGTGAAAAAAGAGGAAGAGTTTGGAGGGGGAAAAAAGTTTGACAGCGAAGCAGCTGGTTTGTATTTTGACATCTGAGGGTGAATTTCAGAGGTGAGGAAGTGCCCACATTTAAAACTAGAACCTCGCCAAAGCATCCAGTTACAAACCTCTGTGTGCCCCTCCCTCCCCCTGTGATCTGAATGGGGACATGGAAGGGGGATCTTGCGGTGGGCAGGGGAGCTCTGTGAACTGGGGCAAATGTTCTGGGTCTCTCACAGAGCATGTCGCATTGTCCTTTTTTGAAGGGTCGTAGGAAGTGGAAGAACCCTGAGCCCATCTGGGATCTGTACCTCAGTTGCACACCTCAGTGAGACTCTCCAGAGATGGCGGAGAAGCTGGCCCCCCGGGACTTATTTTTCAGGAAGGCCAGAGAGTCAGTGTCTTCCCTGGACTCAGACAAGCTGGCCCCGGCCTCCCCTGAAGGAGCTGGCGAGGAGTCCTCTGACAGTGAGGGCGAGCAGGAGGGCAGCTCTCACAAGCTCATCAGGAAGGTGTCTACATCGGGGCAGATGAGGAGCAAGGTAAGGGAGCAGGGACCCATTGGTGGGGCTTGCTTGTCTGTGCTGTGGTGGGGTAATGACCAGGATGTATGTGGTGAGACCTCAGAGTTGGGGGAACTGCAGTGGCCAGGGCTTGAGGTGACGGCCAGGTTTATCAGCTCCTCGGCTGGGGGGAGTCAGGGCAACTCTCCTACAGTCAGCACAGCTCCCTGATGAACATCAGCCGAGGATGTGGCCCATCATGTGTTTGTGTAAACAACAGCTCTTGTGTAACACAGGGCAGGAATGCTCTGCTGGAGCCGGACCCTGGGGAAGCAGCGAAGGGAGCTGCAGCTGGGCCCAGTCTGCACCCAGAGTCCAGATAGCGACAAGTGCCTCCCTGTGGATACAGGAGCAGAGTAATGCCAGAACAACACAAGGGAATCCTGCTGCTGTGGAGCTGGAGTGGGGTGGGACATTGCCCCCAGGAAGCCAGGCTAGAGATGGGGCATGATTCCCTTCTCACAGCTGTGTGAATCAGGAGGCCAGTGGGCTTAGGCAGGTGTAAAACTGGTGTCAGGGTATTCAGGATCAGCCCCTCTACATCCATGTGTTGAGAAACAGTGAAATGGAACCCAGATCCCACCCTAGCTTTAGAGATCCAAAAGCTGTTCCCTTCAGAGGAAGGTGTGAGGTCCCCTGAAGAATCTGGTATTGGGTATTAAATTGTCTGTGAGTATTTGTCTCCCAGGTTTCGTTTCAGCTCAGTGCAAAGATACGGACATTTGGAAAAATGAGATCTGGGTTTGGATTTCAACACCCACATCATCTGGGGGCGTGAGAATCTGGGAGTTTGATTGTCTCCCCAAAGAGCAGAGGTCTGTGATTCAATCAGGTCATTGCTCCTCCTAGCTAAAACTTTGAGTCCCAAAAGGAGAATTAGGTTCCTCAACTAGACAGAGAGATAGAGGGGTGTACATATGGGGATGGATAGCGGGGTGCGTATGTGGGAACGGATAAATACACATATCTGGTGGCAGAAATTGTAAACAAGGATGTGTAAACGTGTTCTGTATTCTTATTATTTATTTGTGGTGTTGTGATGCCTAGAGATCCCAACCATACATACATAATCTAACCTCTTGTGGCTCTGGGGGCTCATAGTACATAGGCCATATTGGATCCCCTGTGGGCAGCCTCTCAGATACTTTAGCCCCTCAATTAAATTCCCCATAAACTTGTCCTGATCTCATCTGATGAGAAAAGCCTTCCAGATTTTACATACTGGCCTTTGGTGGTTGTTGCCTAGGATTCAATGAGAGCTTGGGGAACAGAATAGCAATTAATGCCTTTTTGGTAGGACCTACAACAAACAGTGTTGTGAATCCCCCTGCCGCCTTTGCAGCACAGCCGATGGTCTGGTAATGCTGCAGTATAAATAGAGAGGGTAACAAGAAAAGTAGTTAGCTCTGTTTGGAACGCAGGTCAGACTGAAAGAGTCCATGTTGGACAAATGGCAAAAATAAACCAATTAGTGAAAGACGTTTTATTTTATTTTTTTAAAGAAGATCTTAGAAACAATAGAGAAAAAATCAATTATCAGCCATTTAAAAATTAGCTGATAAATGTTTTTTGAAATCCATCTCCAGGCAGCACCCAGAGACAATGATTGTTACTGAAAAAGATTTAGATGTTTATATGAGTCAAACCAGCATCTGCAATTAAACTGGGGAAGGGTAAAAATGACAAGAACTACCAAACTTCATGCTGCAGGGCATAAACAGATTACCAGCTAGGGGGTCAGGAAGGAATTGTCCCTAAGGAATAGCACTGCTCAATGCGGTGTACTAGATTGTACTCTGTCCTCCAAAGCACTCGGCAGTGGAGACAGGAGCCTGGGCTCCTTGGACTTTGGTTTGCTCTGGAATGGTAGCTCCTCATTCTTATTAAAATGTGTTATTGGCAGGACCGCTCACTGCAAATTGGCAGATGAGAAATGAAAGCCAAGCCATGCCCAGAAGTGCCGCAAAGGGGAAAACAAACATGGCGGATGTCAAGAAGGTGGGACTGGAAAAGTGCTCAGGGAAACAGCACATATTGTCTTGTTTATGTCTAACAGCATTTAAGATTTATCTTCTTTTCTTGCATATGCATAGAAGGTCAGATTCTGCTCTGATACATCAGTGTAAATCTGGAGTGACTCCATTTAAGTAAATAGAGAAACTCATTTTACACCAAATTAACTAAAATCATAATGTGAAAGCCACAGAATCTGTCAGAAGAAAAATTAAAAAAAAAGGAAGGTTCTTCATGCTAATGTGGTTCATCTACACTGGAGATTTGCATTGGTATAGCTCGGGTAGGCAATCTATGGCGTGCGTGCTGAAGGCAGCACTCGAGCTGATTTTCAGTGGCACTCATACTGCTCGGGTCCTGGCCACCGGTCCAGGGGACTCTGCATTTTAATTTAATTTTAAATGAAGCTTCTTAAACATTTTAAAAACCTTATTTACTTTACATACAACAATAGTTTAGTTATATGTTGTAGACATAGAAAGAGACCTTCTAAAAATGTTAGTATGTATTACTGGCATGCAAAACCTTAAATTACAGTGAATAAATGAAGACTTAGCACACCACTTCTGAAAGGTTGCCAACCCCTGGCATAACTACATCTTTGCAAAAATCCCTCCTGTGGAGAAGTCCTGAAACTAGCTGGGTCAGTTTCCCATTTGTTTCTAGTCAGTTTCACTCTCTGGTTCCCTGTCCCTAACACAGAGCCCTTGAGTTTGCAATTCCAGCATTGCGGGGAAAGGTTTCAATAATGCCTGTGTGAAAAAGATGACAGGTCCCCCTGTTTTTGGGATGTTAACATGAGCTGCACAGGGAAATATCTTGTCATATCTGGTCTTGGTACATTTTAAAAAAAGCAGAATCTAAATGTGTATCTTAGAATGAGTTGTTAATAATGTTCCTGAGGGCTGCCATTCATCCTGAAGCTGGCAGCACTGTCTCCATGCTACCCACATCCTGCAGTGTTGCCACCTGCAAATGTATTGAGGACGAGCAAAATGCCCCCCCTCAATCTTTCCTCCCAACTCATGGCATCACATGAGTAAGTGAGGTTGCCCCTCTCCTCTGCGCTGTGAGGTGGGCAGTGTGGGCACTAAACCGTGAGGCAGGATTGTGCCATTCAATGGGATTCTGTTGCCTGTGTGTGTGAGGAAACAGGGCTATCTAATGTACTGGATAAGATCAAAGCAGGCTCGTCTGTGCTCTAACAGGCAGATGTTCTGGGCTACTGTGTCAGGAGCTGGGTTCTAGTAGCAGTGCTCTCTGCCCGAGTGTTGCTCATCTCTGCCACCTGCCTGCTCACCTGGAGTGGCATCAGCTGAGCTTTGAGGGTAGCTCAGTCCCGTGCTTTGGGCTAGAGGACAGGCCCAGGTCCATGGGGGTGAGGGGGACATCTCGATACTGAGGTATGGCAGCTCCAGTAATGCATTTAATCACAAAGAAGAAAATAAGACCTGTTGGCACAGCTTTACAGCTCTCTGGCCAGACTCCCTGGGGGGGCACCAGGCCCTGGAGAGGCCAGTGGCTGCTCTAAGTACCAGATGACTGCTGCTGGGGAGGGAACATGCTGTGGGAAGAGTGGTGGAGGATAGCTGGGAGATAGATGTGCATGGGCTACAAGGGCCAGGTTATGGCTGTGAGGAGACTATAGCTGGGACCAGGGGAGCTAAAATACAGCAGATCAAATGTTAAAATGTTCAGCAAGCGATTGAGAAGAGAGGGTTTGTACAGGGTTTGTGCATTGCCCCCGGAGCAGGGAAGCCATATGCAATGGGTGTATTTGCCTGTGTCTTTGGCTGGGGCATGTGTGTTGGGGGGGGTCTTCCTAGGCCCTCCATTAAGGAGCTGAGCCCTGATCAGCCTGAGTCTCTCAAGCTCTGAGTGAGCCTCTCTGGGCTGTGGAATCAGTGACAGCAGCAGCAAGGCCTATTGTGTTACCATGCACGATTTCCCAGGATGAGTCACTGCTGCAGTCACCCACAATGAAACAAGCTCATTGCATGACGGTGTCGCTTGGCCTGGCTGGGATTCACACATGTCACTGATGCACTTGGTACAGCGATACCGAGTAATATGTGGAGGGCACCGCTGAACTAAGCGAACCTTGAGCTGTGTGGGGGCTGCTTCCGCCCCCAGCCTTGCGCTGGAAATGGCCGTTTGTTCCTGTGCAAAGGAGGTGGAGAGCTCTGATACAGGGGCATTTTGCCCCCTCCCCACTCTCCATGGCTTGGGGATAAATGACATTGCACAACTGGTTGAGTGGGAATCTGTCCCAGGGCTTTTCCCTGTCCCAGTAAGTAGAGACAAGAGCAGGCTCTCTGGAGACACAAGCATCTCCTGGCTCCTTCCCTCCAGGTAATGGGACGGTGCTGACACTAGTTAGAATAACACTAGCTGGTGATGGAAAACTGTATTCATCTGCCCTGAGCCCATCGGAACAGTATAGGTGTGCTCCTCCAGACTCTCCTCCAGGGCTCTGTCCAGTCTAGTTATAACTGGGATGCTGTTCCTCAGCCCAGTAGCTCTCTCTCCTAGGGGCTTTTCCTGATGCTTAGTCTAAATGCTGTGTTTGAGAACTGCATCTCCGTTGAGCTGTCCTCCCCACGGTGCAGGCTGTGTGTGTCACCTGCTGCACCACGCTGCACCTTTTTAGGTCTTCAAATCTTTCCTTCTAACTCTGTCAGTCCTGCTCTCGAGCTGTTTTGGTTGCTCCTCCCTCGCCCCTGGCTCCCTATAGTTTCTCAGTATCCTCCTGGTGATGTGAGGCTCAGGACTGAACACTACTGTTCTGATTCCCCACTGCCTTGCCCCTTGAGACCCCCCGATTCCCCACTGGCCCACCCCTTGGAAATCCCCCGATTCCCTGCTGCCCCACCCGCTGGGGCCCCCGCTATCCTCCTCCTGGTTCAGTCATTTACCTCAGTGCGTAGAGCTGTGCTGGCATTAATTCTGGAAATGTTCCATGATGAAAAAGCTAAATAACATCAATCAGGCTGGGGAAAAAAGGGGTTTCATTTGCTGACAAGCAGGACAAACTCCCTACAGGGCATCCTAGTGAGACAGAGGTGCAGAGGGAAAGTTCCAGTTGGGCAGCCATGAATGGGATGGGAATGAGCAAGCGTCAATGTGGTGGTGAACCCATGACTCCCAATGCCCTGGCTGGGAAGGGAAGGGCAGGGGACTGGAGCTGGCAGTGACTGATGTTCACTTGGAATTCCCATGCAGGGCAGGCACACTGGCCCTAACTTTGCCTGACGGCTTGTCTGATCATCTGATATTTGCTAATGCCTCATGAAGGAAGTACTTGATGGATCTCCCTGGCATGGTGCCATGTAGCTAGCTCTGATGCTGCCAGGACAGGCTGGGAACCTCTGCTAATCTGGGTGGCATCCTTATGCAGGGAGAGACACAGTCACCTGCCAGAAGCCCTAGAGAATCAGCGGAGTGTGGGGGTAACTCAGGGGCATGCGGCCCAGGCTGCTCCAGGGCCACGTTGGCCACTTGCTGATTGCAGCTATGGACTGGGGTGACTGCAGATCCCAGCATGCATTGCTGCATGCCAGCAGGCGAAGCATTGCATGCTGGGCCCAGTGGCTTCAGATGTATTAATGGGAGGGCACTGCTGCGCTGTGGGAGCTGCAGATGGCATCCCGCAGTGATGCAGAGCAGGGATGGCTTGGCCTTTGCCCAAGTCAAGCTGTGGCTGGGAGCTGGAAGGGTCCCAGCATGGAGAGCAGCCTGCTCCCAGGCCCCCCTGTAGCTCTTCTTGGGATTGAACGTACCTATTTTCAGTAGGTGGCAGCGCTTTTCCCTCTGGCAGCTGCTTTCTCCTGCTCCCTGAGCCTGCTGTGAAGTCTTGGTCCTGAATCCACTATCCCTAAGCTGGGCTCAGTGCAGGGTGTGAGGGCCTTTGCACCTTGCCTTTGTGCCGCTCCTGGGGGCTGGTTTGAGCCCTGGCGTGGGTCAGTGCTGTATGTTGGCTGCTGACAGCCCCAGCAGCCGGAGATCCAGGAAAGCCCCAACCATCCCCTCCCTCCTGTGACGTGCTCCCTGCACCATGGGCTCCTGTGGGAGGTGGCGATGGCTCTTCCCATCTCAGGACTCCTGCTATGCCCGGGGCATTCCTGTATAACCCCTTTGTTGCAGCTGGAATGACAGTGCCATCACAGCATGTGTCTGAGTTGGAGGAATGGACCAGAAGGCCGTCGGGCTAGTGGCTGCAGGGAGCAATCCTGCATCAGCAAGAGGAAGTAGGAAGTAGATCAAGGAGGCATTGTCTTGTGGTTAGAGCATGGGCCAAGAGAGTCAAGGCAAGCTGGGTTTTAGTCCCAGCTCTGGATGGAAATGTTGTCTAGTGCTTGGAGCAGGTGACAGGGATTCAGGATTCCTGGGTTCTACCCCTGTCACTGACTTGCTGTGTGAAGTTGTGTAAATCATGCCTCAGTTTCCCTATCTATAAAATGATCATTATCTACCTCTTTCCTCTATAAATTCCATGGTTCTGTTGCAAAGGCAGATACTATTGCTTATTAGCAGTGAAGGATGAACCTCAAAGAGTTTGAGGTTCAATTCAGAGGAGCAGCTAAAAGCTTGGATACTTAATCTAAAGGCTCTTGGGTTTGCTGAGCTGGGATCTGAAAACTGGCTCTCCTGAGACTTCCAGTCCATCCTGCAGTGAGCACTGTGAGATCGGGGAGTTTCGGAGCCTCAGTTCCTGGTCCAGCTCTTGCCAAGCTGGAGGAGTATGAGAAGTGAATGAAAGCAACACCATGTAACACTGAATGGGACACCTCAAGCCAGGCTGAGTGCATGGAAAGTTTCTAGTCCTCCCCTGGCACTTATTGAGCAGAAATGGGCTGGTGTATCGGAGCTGGATGGCTGGCTGTGCATGAGGCACCCTGACTAGAGTGATGTGTTCCTTGCTGTGAGGCTAGGGGTTGGCGTCTGGCAGTGGGGGGGGGGGAGCTCTCCAGCTGAGACCCAGGAAAGGAAGCTGCTTGTTAATAACCTGTGCTGACCCTTGTGTCAATTCCAAGCTGTAAAGACTCCTCTGACAAGAAACAGCTCAGCTGAGGGAGGGAGTGTGTTCTAGTGGTTAGAGCAGGCTTCTAGGAAGCAGAACTCCCAGGCTCTGATAATGACTCATTGTGCTTGGCTTTGGACAAGTCACTTCCGTTCTCCATTCCCCATTGTAAATTGAGGATAACAAACTGGGAAGCTAAACGCCTTCCTGTCCCAAAGGAGCTGGGAGAGGCTTGGGGCAGCGGATGCCCCATGGAGCCTGCATGGGACCTTTCCAGCCATTTGTCTTTCTGGAGAGTAGAAAAGAAGGCCAGGTGGGGTGGGAGCGGAGGAGCAGTCTTGTTCAGAGGCAGAAATGAGCCCAGACCAGGATCTCCCAGGTGACACCCCTAAAAGCCCATCCTAGGGAAGTCTGGGTCTGGACCATGTGAGCAGAGGACTCAGTTCCCAATAGTGTCCTGCAGGCCACATGGATTGGTTCTGTCTTCAGCATGGCTGAGTGGGGGAGGACAGGAGAAAACTGACCACCACCCCCTGCCCCTCAGGGAACGTGGGCACCAGCCATGCCAGGGTCTGAAGACAGAATGTTCTGCTGCTGGCACACGTGGGCGGGCAAGGAGATGCCCATTCGATGTGTCTGTCTCTGGCAGGCGGCCCTGTGGAGCTGTTCACGGCACTCTCTCTGCATTTGCTCCCTTGATGAGCTGCCTTATTTATCTGGTGCCTGCTCACGTCCCTCTTGTAAAGCAGATGTGCCACTGAACCCCCATCCTGTGGTCTCGACCCGCCCTTGCCTTCAGTGCCACATCCGCAGGGGGAGTCAGCTCTTTCCTTCAGGCCAGCCCTGCTAATTGGGCAGCTGGAGTAGGTGGCATTGTCACCCCCAAGCAGAGGGTATCTGGCATTTGCAGTAGCATCAGGACTGGCAGTCTTGCCCCTGCCCTGCTCCTCACCGGGCTGGTGGAGCTTGGGGGGGAAGTAATGCTGGTGGCAGCAGCCCCTGCTGGTGGGGTGGCCATGCCACTGCAAATGCCACACTCCTTGTTCTGAGGCCAGGGAGTCATGCTGTCCTAGGGATGGCTGAGGGGGGCCACCCCACAGGCCCTGCCTGGGCCAGGTAGGGGGTTTCCCATGGGTGATCAGCAAGTGTTTAAGCTCTGCTGACAGGGTGGAGGGAGACTGCCAGAACTCAACTCACCCGCCCCTTACCTGGGACATCAGAGAATCCGATTCCTCATGGAGCCCTGCTGGCTTTACTGGGCTGGTGCATCCAGGGCAGATTCACAGCCCCTGTGGTGGAGCGCTTGCAGCTCAGGAGGGCCCAGGAGAGTGGGAGGGAGGCACTGGGGGCAGGGCCGGATTAACCTTTTTTGTGCCCGACGTCAAACATATTTGTGGACCCCAATGGAGCATGGCATGGGGACGTTAGTCCCCAGAGTGAGGGGCCAGCCAGGGGCAATGGGATATGGCATGGCAGGAGTGGCCCTGCTTTGTCCAATGCCAGGGCACTATTTACGTATTGGCAGTTGCCAGATGCACAGTGGCCTGCCCGGCCCTGTGCTACCAGCCTGCCCCTTCCCTTTGGGGGAGGACCCCTGCCATGCCTCACAGTCCCCCCCCCAACACTGGAACACCCCCCTGAGTCCCTATGCCCAGACCCCCCCTGGACCCACTATGCCCAGTGCCCCCCCTCACAAATGCCCAGTGCCCTGCACAGTACCACTCTTGCCCAGTACTCCCCTCCACAGCCCCACCACAACTGCCCAGCACCACACACACTGCCTAGTGCCGCAACACACACAACTTCCCTGCAACCTCACAGCCCAGCAGCCCTCCAGAGACACACTCCCCACCCCCTGCCTCCTGGCCACACTCACTGGTCCTGCTGGGAGGGGACTGTGTCTGCAGGGCTGAGCCAGCAGCGCAGCCAGAGCTGGTCCCAGGACCAGGAATCACTCCAGCCCCTCGGGAGTGGCGGGATCAGCCAGGTCAGCGCCTGCCCTGGCTGGGCTCTCTCAAGATGCACTTGCCTGGAGGGGCCCAGGCAAGCCTCCCACACTGTCACTCTCCCCCACCCCACCTGGCTGAGACTGGCCAGGCTTCTGCACCAGTCCCAGGCAGCTCAGCTCCGGGGAGGCAGGCAGTGGGAAGGAGAAACTGCCTGGAGCTGGAGGTGCACTGGGGTTCAGCCAGGGGGCAGAGAGGAACAGGGGGGATGGGGCTAGGGGGCAGATAGGAGCCCCCGGTATGAGGAGCAAGTGATGGGTGTCAGGGAGCCAGCAGGCTGGTAGGCTCTCAGGACCTCCTCTGAGCATGGGCCTGACTTCATGGAGCCACTGGCACCACTGTAAACCAGCACTGCAGGGAGGAATTAACCCGATCTCACTTGTGCCCTCACTGCCCCTGCCCTGGCAGTTAACCTGGTCTCACTCATCCCTGACCAGGAATTGAGGTATGTTCTCATTTAGAGGTCATCTAGACCTAGCCCATCCCCCAGCGCTGGGGCAGGATCAAGTAGCCCTTGGCCATCCCTGGCAGGTGTTGGGGTCCCTGGCCAGGGCTCTGGCCACGTGGACTCCAATCACTGCCTCGATGCCACAGCTGGTGGGAATTTCCTAATGGAAGAGTTTATGGCAGAAAATGGTGATTGCACAAAATGGAACCATTTTTGTGGGACTGGGTCTATTTCAGCTACATTTCTGTAGCAAAACTGTTGCCCTGTTTGGTTTGGATAAGGTCGAAGCACTGCATGTGAGAGAGTTACAGCCCAGACGATAACATGGAGATGAAGCGCATCAACCGCACTGAAGTGAAATGGAGCCATCAGGTCATTTCTGGAATTCCTTTCCTGGGAAATTTTGCGATTTTGACTTTTTGCTGGGATTTGGGCTGGAGGCAAATTTGGAAATTCCGGGATTTCCTGGGCAAAGGAAATCCTGCGTGTGGAGCAGCTCTAATAGGATCAGAAATGTTATGGGCCATTTGACACCTAGCCTGACCGGCCAAACAGCTGCCCTGGGAGGGGTTTGAGCTGGAGCAGAGCCTTTAGAAAGATACCACGGTTTGATTTAAAGACTCTGATTCAGTGTCTGAGGTGTGCCAGCACTCTCTTGGGGAGAGTAGGATTATCAGGAAGGAGGAACTAAGAGCCAGTGAGAGGAAGGGGCTCAGGGGTGTGGGATTGTGCATGAGAGGGAAGAAATGCCATAGTACCTGGACGAACAGGGCGGTAAGTGGGTTACAATGTCATTAAGGGTCAGTCCATTTTCAAGCAGACAGGTGTCAGTGTGACAGATCCAATCACTCCCCAACCAGCCCAAAGCACAATGCAGCATGGCAGGTTCTTAATCGGGAAAGGAGGCTATGGAAGAAATCACACCTGTCTGTGGCTAGCTGTGCCCTTTGCTGCCTCTCTAGTGCATGCACAGAGCTTGAAATGGGGAAGGAGAGGGAAAGGTGTTTAAAAGGAAAGGTTCCTTTGATCTGGTTTGTTTAATCATATCCTGTCTTTGTGGCAGTCTCATGGGAGCACCCAGTGCAGAGAGTGGGATCTCTCTCTGCCCCTCTGGAAAGGGGAGAGCTGTTAAACCTTTCACAAAGAGAGCTTTTGTCTCAACTGTTGTAGGGTGTTTGAGTTAAATTTGTTTGCGTAAAAATAAACAGGGTGAATAAAACATAAAAAATGACTTCCCCTGTCAACTAATCAGCTTTGTCACTTGAGTTCTCCAGCAAAAATAAGCCGGACAAGACCTGAATTTCTAAGGAGAAAACAAGCAGAGAAGCACCCTACTGTAATTTGCATTAAATTGTATCCGGTAAGCAGGAAACCAGTCCAGATCTCACCTTTAGTCACAGCATCTAGCACTATGAACAACTCCCCACAAAGCAATGAAAGGCAGTTGCTCCAAGATCCAGCACTGAGGTGATACGGGGAGTGTCAGTCTAATCGCAGGTTAGGTAGGAGATGGGAACCAGCCAGGCCTTTAATTCAAATCCTCAAGCAGCTTTCTCTTCCCCCAGTCTCTGTCTTGAGGACTAGAGATGCTGTTCCACTGCGGGGAATTAGAGGCCTCGTCTACACACACATTTGACCTGGTGTATTAAACCAGTTTACTTAAACCAGTGCCAGTCCCTGTGTTGAGTGCTCTTGCTCTGGTTTAGCTTAAACCTGTTCCTAATTGACTTAACCTCACCCGTTGAGGAGAACCAGTGCAGCTCTGTGTGCAGACAAGCCTGGAGGCTGAGTGCTCAGGTCTTCAGCCCACTCACCAGAAGGGCTAGGACTTTGCTATGACTCCAGGCTATGGTGCTACCCAGACTCCTTAAATACACTCCCTTTCTCCCTCAGACTCTGTGTCCCAGGGGGTGGTGTGTGCAGTCTCTATGCTCCTGGGGGTGGTATGCTGCCAGCATATTGTCCCCTGGCACATGCCCATTAAATTTCACGGATCACAGCATGAGCCCATTGGGGCAGCCTGGGGGAAGCTTGCACTGCTGTGGTCTGAGCTATCCCTGGTTCTTTGGCCATGGAGAGGACACCAGCCTCCAGGGCTGTCAGTCAAGACAAGAAGTGTGTGTGTGCGGGTGGGTGTGAGCTTGTGAACATGTGCGTATGTGAGTATGCCCAGGTGTGACTGTGCATGTGCAAGTGTGTGCACAGCAAGAGCGTGAAGGTGTGGGTGTGGGTGTGACTGTACATGTGTTCGTGTATGTATGCATGTTTGTAAAGAAGTGCCATTTAGCATCAGCACCGTGTCAGTTCCCAGCTCTTCTGAATGCCCAACTGCCTCTAAACTGGGCTCATCCTCCGGCCAGATTCTCACATGCTCCTGTGGCTTGTAGTGTCACCACTGCCCTGCTAGTTGTAACCAAGCTTGTGTCATGTCTGTGCCCAGGTCTGTACTAGCTGGGCTTTATCAGAGTAGCTGTACCAGTGTGCTACGCCAGCACAGCATTTCTAGTGTGGATGCAGCTTATACCGACATAGCTTATTCCGGTCCCCTGAGTGAAACAAGCTTCACTGGTGAAAGTACAGCTTTGCCCTTGTAATGGTGTCTGCACTAGGGGTGGTGTGGCACACACCTGTCAGTCAGATCACACCTCTTCACATCACTGCCTGACACTGCTAAGCTCTATAGCGTAGACCTGGCCTATTTCTGAACCTCCCAGAAGTCCCAGGTCAGCAGGGGTGGTGCAGAGTGAATACCTGCCTCCTTTGTGGGGTATTTGTGAATCGTGAAATCAATAGCTCCAGCTCTGGCAAGATCCAAGTAGGATGGAAAATGATCCACGGAGCTGAAAGTGCTTGCTGAGAATTCAGGTCCCGGTGTATGAGCAGCACACATTTGCTTTCTTTCACTGCTAATGTCTTTCTATCTGCTCCCATCTGGTGCTTGGCAGCCCAAGTCAGCAAACATAGAGCAAGCCGCTGAGAGAAACCTGCTCTAATCTGCTTGCCCATAAGTTAAAGGCTCTAATAGAAAGCAGAGATGTTTCCTTAACCCCTTCCTTAGTCACCAATTTGAGCAGCCTCACTGCTATCCTGCGGCAGGCGGTGGACTGAAGCCCCTTCTAGGAGAGTGGAGAGATGAAACTGACATAGATGAGCATGAAGGACCAGAACCTAGACAATGTCAAAGGGCTGCATTGGCCTGGTCAGTGGGGTCCTTTAAATCTGTTCACCGTCCTGCCATGGCTGCTGAAGCAGAGGCTTGGGGGAAGCAAGGACTTCCTTTGGCTTCCCTTTGCTAGCAGGGGCCTGACTCCCCATGATCAGGGGGAGTGGGAGCCAGCAGCATCAGTAAAAGCCACATGTGTCTGAAGTGGCGTGGAATGGATACTGCCTGCCTGGCTGGCAGCATCCCTGGCTGCCTGCCCGGCCTTAATAAGCATTAGCCCAGGTGGAGCCATCCAGCATGTTGCTGCTTGAAAGCTAATCTGTCACACTCTACAAGATGATGCTCACCAGCTGCCAGGCCTGATGAAGTCCTCCAGCTACCAGCTTCCCTCCCCACTGCCTTAGGTCACTGCTCCCCACTCCGCTCCTGCAGGGGCTTCCCTCCGTAGCCCACCAAGTTCCTGGTGATCAGTGCTGCAGACGGTGCTATGCTTTCCTGAGGCAGCCCAAGGATGAGGGTTGCATCGGAAAAGGCAGCTGGTAGGATCACCGACGGGAGAGCGGAAAGGACTTGGGAGCTCACAGAAAGGGGAAGAGGTGGGCGAGGGAGGAGAATAGTTGTCATCTCCCAGTCAGTAAGGCAGCAAGAGGGCTTGGAATAGCGCCTGGAACTGAGTGGTGGGCTGGAGTTGTATATGAGGCTGAGAAGGCAGGGGGCTGGGTTGTTACTGGGTCATCTGATCTCAAGCAGTGGTTGCTGCTTGTGCAAAGGGAGATCTCAGCCAGAGTGCTGGCAGGGAGGTATATCGGGAGGGCTCTGGGCATGCTGTTGGTCTGTAATGTAGCTCAGCCCTGGTCTACACTACAAGTTTAGGTTGAATTTAGCAGTGTTATATCGACTTAACCCTGCACCCGTCCACACGACGAAGCCATTTTTGTCTACTTAAAGGGCTCTTAAAATCAATTTCTGTACTCCTCCCTGATGAGGGGATTAGCGTTGAAATCGACTCTGCTGGATCAAGTTTGGGCTGTGGGTGCAATTCAACGGTATTGGCCTCCGGGAGCTATCCCAGAGTGCTCCATTGTGATGGCTCTGGACAGCACTCTCAACTCAGATGCACTGGCCAGGTAGACAGGAAAAGCCCTGCAAACTTTTGAATTTCATTTCCTGTTTGGCCAGTGTGGTGAGCTGATCAGCACAGGTGACCGTGTAGAGCTCAGATTCGCAAAAGAGCTCCAGCAGGACCGAACGGGAGGTACGGGATCTGATCACTGTATGGGGAGATGAATCTGTGCTATCCGAAAGATGAAATTCCAGAATATTTGAAAAAATCTCCGAGGGCATGAAGGACAGAGGTTATAACAGAGACCCGTAGCAGTGCCGCGTGAAACTTAAGGAGCTCAGGCAAGCTTATCAAAGAACCAGAGAGGCAAATGGTCGCTCTGGGTCAGAGCCCCAGACATGCTGCTTCTATGAAGAGCTGCATGCCATTCTAGGGGGTGCCCCTACAACTATCCCACCCCTGTGCTTCCCTCCTCCCCCACCCCTCCTGGGCTACCTTGGCAGCTATCCCTCCATTTGTGTGATGGATTAATAGAGAATGCATGAATTTGAAACAGCAATGACTTTATTGCCTCTGCAAGCAGAGATCAAAGTGGGGAGGGAAGGGTGATTGGCTTACAGGAAAGTAGAGTGAACCAAGGGGCCGGGTTTTCATCACGGAGAAACAAACAGAACTTTCACACCATAGCCTGGCCTGTCATGAAACTGGTTTTCAAAGCTTCTCTGATGCACAGTGTGCCCCGCTGTGCTCTTCTAATCACTCTGGTGTCTGGCTGCGCGTAATCAGTGGCCAGGCGATTTGCCTCAACCTCTGCCATAAACGTCTCCCTCTTACTCTCACAGATATTGTGGAGTACACAGCAAGCAGTAATAACGATGGGAATATTGGTTTCACTGAGGTCTAACCGAGTCAGTAAACGGCACCAGCATGCTTTTAAATGTCCAAATGCACATTCTACCACTATTCTGCACTTGCTCAGCCTATAGTTGAACTGCTCCTTACTACTGTACAGGCTTCATGAGCCATGGGAGCAAGGGGTAGGCTGGGGTAGGTGGGGTACCTGTGTGGTGCTGCCGACTGGGAGAGCAGCCTGAGGCAGAAGCCTCCAGCTGGCATGATATTCCAGGCAGGACTGAATTTCCATTAGGCGAAACTTAAAGAAGAGAATGAGCTGGAGTCATTCCCATTTTTGTTCAGATGCCCCCGACCGACCTCACCGAGGCCGGCCAGGAGCACCCATATCTGCCCAGGCACCCTCAACCAACCTAACTGAAGTCGGCCAGGAGCACCCATGGGACGACAACGACAATGGTTAGCAGTTGTATTGCACCATCTGCCGTCTGCAAGGCAAGGCAAGAGGATGCTGCTGTGTAGCACTGCAGTATCGTGTCTGCCAGTAGCACCCAGGAGACATATGTTGACAGTGAGCTGAGCGGGCTCCATGCTTGCCGTGGTATGTTGTCTGCACGGGTAACCCAGGAATAAAGGCGAGAAACAATTTTTTGCTGTTGCTTTCATGGGTGGGGGGCTGATGACATGTACCCAGAACCACCCGCAACAAGTTTTTGCCCCATCAGGCATTGGGAGCTCAACCCAGAATTCCAATGGGTGGAGGAGACTGTGCAAACTGGGATAGCTACCCACAGTGCAACGTTCCGAAAGTTGATGCTAGCCTCAGTACTGTGGATGCACATTGCCAGCTTAATGTGCTTAGTGGGGACATATGCAATCGACTATATCAAATTGATTTTTAAAAAATCGACTTCTATTACATTGACCTAATTTCATAGTGTAGACATAAACCTCAGAATGTCTGGAGGGGGGAAGAGGGGCCTCTAGTGGTACTTCTAGGAATAATACTTCTTAGTACAGGAAGTACCTGTTGGACTACAATGCTTGGAATCTTGCACAGGAAGTTGTATGTGTCCGTGCTGGGAGAACGGATTTGCTAACCACGCACCTGCTGGAAGGGTACGTCAGGCAGGAGCTGCCTTCCAGGCTCACCTTAGGCGTCTGCTAGGATGGCAGATCGTGCTAGTCTGTGTTGCCCCTTCGTGTGGGCTCCCCAAACATGGGGCATTGAGAAAGTTGTTTGTGCTTAATTTTGGCTTTGAATGTTTTGTTTGACCCTTAGTCACTGCCTTGGAAGGGTTCTTTGGAAATGTCCATTTAATACCTTCAGCCTTGTTAGCCTGTGGAACTCCTTGCTACAAGGTGATACCAAGTCAAACTGCTGATGTATCATAAAAGGATTATCTTCCATTGTTGTTTGCAGTGCTGTTGTAGCCTGGTTGGTCCCAGATAGTAGAGAGACAAGGAGGGTGAGGTAATATTTGTTATGGGACCAGCCTCTGTTGGTGAGAGAGAATAGCTCGAAAGCTTGTCTATTTCACCAAGATAAGTTGGTCCTCTCCTAGATATTCTCTCGCCCACTGTATCTCTAGAGAAGGAATAGGCACAGATATGGGGAGAACTGCTCAGTGCCTGCAGGACACCTCTAGAACACAAGGACTTTCCTTGCTACAGGGCATGAGCAGGAAGAAATTTCCTCCCATGAAATACGAATAAACAATATGGTGTATCAAGGGAG
Source organism: Gopherus evgoodei (assembly GCF_007399415.2). Classification (NCBI taxonomy): domain Eukaryota; kingdom Metazoa; phylum Chordata; order Testudines; family Testudinidae; genus Gopherus; species Gopherus evgoodei. The sequence goes on along the minus strand of NC_044330.1, from coordinate 60,405,140 downwards.
TTTGACAACTTCTAGTGCTTGGCGCTGGCTGTGCCAGACTGAGTACGCTGCATCAGCTCATTGAACTGTTCTGCTGTGGCAGCTCCTGCCCTCCTAGAGACGCTTATCAAGGCAAATTGCTCTGGCTAGCATGTCAGCCATGTCATTGATGTTCATGTCATCTGCATTAGCACAGGAGCCTTTGTCGCCCTCTAGTGACTGGTCACCTAAGAGGTTAATGAGTCAGCTGCAGGGGCTAAGTAGGTGGCTTGGGCCTTTTGCTCAAGCAGCAGCAGATTGTGCTCTTAATGCCTAAGGGTATGTCCAGACTACCCGCTGTATTAGCGGGTAGCAATGGATTTATCGGGGATCGCTATATCGTGTCTCGTCTAGAGACAATATATCGATCCCCTAATGTGCTTCCTGTCGACTCTGGAACTCCACCAGAGCGAGTGGTGGTAGCGGAGTCGATGGGGGAGCCACGGCCGTCGATCCTGTGCCGTGAGGACGGAAGGTAAGTCGGAATAAGATATATTGACGTCCGCTACGGTATTCCCGTAGCTGAAGATGCGTATCTTACATCGACCCCCTGCCCCCTAGTGTAGACAAGGCCTAAGTTCCCAGTTCAAACCCTGGAGTTGGGCCAGGTGGGGTTGGTTATATTAGCTTGGGGGAAACGTGCAACGGGAGGTTTGTTTTATTCCTTTCCTTGGCCATAAGGACTCTGTGTTCTCTCCTGTGGAATTCTTCTGAATGCTGCATCTCAGCCACTCTGTTCTATGCCTCTGATTCCGTACTCTCCCTCCAGGGAGAATCGCCTGCCTTCCCACCCCCTGAATGCATTCATTTGCAAGCCTCCTGCATTCAGCCCAGCGGCATGCCAGGCTCGTGAGTGGGGTCCGTCATGGGGCAGGTCGTGGCTGCTGTACTGGTTTAGCACATTCCCTTTGCTCTTCTGCTGCCAGGGCTGATCTGGAGCAGCCAGGACAGCTTAGCGCTGCTGCCACCCCGGATAGAGCTCCTCAGAGCATACATTACCCGGCTCCACCCCAGGAGCCTGTCAGGGCTAGGACCCCAGCGGGGCTTTGCCTGTCAGGTGGGCCTGGGCTCCTGCCTGAGACTGCTCCAGTTTCCTCTCTGGCTAAGATGAGGTGATCAGAGCTCCTGTGTCAGGGGCTGATCAGCCACAGGGTCAGCAAGGAAGTATCCCCTCTCCCTGCCTCCCCGTAAACCATTGCACAGTTGGGCACAGAGGGGGGACCTCTGCTAAAGGGGAGGCAATGGGGGCTAGTGGATGGAGCACTGGACTGGGATTTAGGAGTTCCCAGCAGTTCCCAGCTCTGCTACTGGCCTACTAGATGACCTTGGGCAAGTCAGATCACTTTCCTGTGCCTCACTTTCCCTATCTATATGATGGATATCGTGATGCTGCCCTTCGTTGTAAAGTGCATTGAGACCTCCTGATGGGCAGTGCTGCACAAGAGCTAGAGATTATTAGCTCTTAGCAGGAGCAGAGGGTCTATGACATACAGTTGGGCAGTTCTGATTCAGTCCAGTCCAGGGCAATACTATGCACACACAAACTCATAACACTTAAAAGGCAGTGCTCTGACATTTGCTCCCTCCACTGCACACAGTGGTGAGAGGAACGGATCCTGGGAAAGGCTGTCATTTCCTTCGCAGGGAGCTAGCTGTTTCTGCTGTCTGCTCCCCTGGGCTTTCCAGGGGCACGGCTGTTGGCATCACTGGAGGGCCAGAGCCAAGGGGCAGCGCTAATGTGTTCCAGCCACTAGTGTGAGGCCTGGGCAGTGGCTGAAATGCTGCTCATTATTGCTTCTTTGGGATCTGGCCCTGCAGGTGCCGTGTCCGGGAGCTTCCACTGAGTGCCCAAAAATTTGGGGCCTGGAGAGACTGCCAGAGCAGGTCCATTGTTTGCTTCCTTTTGCATGACATTGTTGGTGAGGGCAGCTGTCGTGCTCTGGAGAAGGGTGGATTTTAGCTCCCTACTGCAGCTTAGAACAGAGGGGGCGCAAGGGGCCAGGAGAGAGTTTTTATGTAGATCCCACCAAAACTGAGTAACTGGCCCCAGTGCAACTGTGAGTGGCCAGCTGCCTCCCAATTTGGGTTAAGAGGGCACCTGGGCCATATAAATGGGCTGACTGAGAACAGATGGGGAGGCAGGAAAGGACAGGTGAGAATTACATGTGGAACCTCTCAAGTTACAGGAAAGCTGGTGCAAAGGTCCCTAGAGGAGCAGAGACAGCTTGGTCAGGAGGCCAATGGCTGTGCTGCTGAGGCAGACCTCATGCAGGTGCTGGTGATGGGGCTTTGTGACGCTAGCAGTGGGATGCCAAGTCCTGTCCCAACAAGGAAGGACAGCAGGCAGAACACTGTGGGAGCTGCCTCCCACCCCGGAGCATGCTCTATGACAAGAACCTTTGTTAAAGTTCTCAAGGCAGCATGGCCAACTTCAAAACTCTGGAGATTCTTAATAAACTAACAACTTCAGGTTCTGATTCTTCGCTGGCTGGCATGTCAGCCTTTAGGCTGCACTCAGGTGGTGTTTTTAAGCTTTTCTGTGCTGGGGAGGCTGGGCACTTACTTTTTTAATGACAGCTGAGAGTCCAATGTCATCCCATAACTCCAGGAGCTGGGCCTTTAAGAAAAATAACAACTATCGTGAGATGCAGGATAACATCATGAGAGTCGGTGATGCTGTATAATGGACGATTGGCTTTGAATTGAATCTGTCTGTCTTCCCTAGAGAACATTCCCAGGCTAGACTATAACTGTTTAATTTGGGACCTGCGTTCCCTGCTCAATGCAGAACCAATCCCCAGACAGATTTTTCCCCCCAGATCCCTAAATGGCCCCCTCAAGGATTGAACTCACAACCCTGGGTTTAGCAGGCTAATGCTCAAACCACTGAACTATCCTTCCCTTAATATTTTAAAAATATCAAGAGTGGTCTGGCCTTTCCTTGTTTTGCTGTCAGACCTCTGGATCTGAGCCTTCATGGCTGAAATGAAGGGTCTTGACTCTTTAACAGAAGCTTTCTTTCTCCAAAGTGTTCAATAGTTGCTGAGATAGACAAACTGAACAGTTTTGCACTAGCTTCCCAGCTCAGCTACCATATTACTCATATTACCTTTATCTGTGACCTCTGTAATCACCTCCAGCTTGGGCCCAGGTGATAACCACAGTGTGCTCCTACCCAGGGTTAGCTGACATTGGGATGATACCACTGGCAGCTGGTCTCCAGTCCCTGCTGTGGGAGCTGCTGCACTAGGGCAATGGGAGACTTTTTGACTGGTGTTAGTGTGGCTGAGACCATAGAGCAGGGGTCGGCAACCTTTCAGAAGTGCTGTGCCGAGTCTTCATTTATTCACTCTAACTTAAGGTTTCGCGTGCCATTTTAACCTTTTTAGAAGGTCTCGCTCTGTAAGTCTATATTATATAACTAAACTACTGTTGTATGTAAAGTAAATAAGGTTTTTAAGATGTTTAAGAAGCTTCATTTAAAATTAAATTAAAATGCAAAGCCCCCCCAGACTGATGGCCAGGACCTGAGCAGTGTGAGTTCCATTGAAAATAAGCTTGTGTGCCGCCTTTGGCACGTGTGCCATAGGTTGCCTACCCCTGCCATAGAGCCTTCCAGGAAAGACAAGACTGGAATTTTTAACCTAAAAACCCAAGAAGATCCTTTTTTAAAAAACAAGCAAAGCAAACCCCCTTTTGGCCTATTTTTCTCCACCATAAAGGAGCATCAAAGGGCATGAGCTGCAATCCCTGCATGATGCAGCATGGGGCAGGATTTGGGGGGAAGAAAGGACAAAGCAGGCTCTGAAGCTGCGGAGAAACTGGGCATCATCCTCCTGAACTGGGGCAGAATGGGAGGCTGGGTAATAATAGCTAATAGTGCTGTGGTGACTAGAGATTTCCTCTGCTTAATGAGCCCATTTCTGACCAATTGTGGCCTGGCCCTGGGGTGGCTGCTGCCTGCCCCCCTGTGTCTTGCAGGAGAAGAAGTGACCCAATTAGCTGTCCTTTAATCAGAAATCCTCAGAGTGAGGTGGGGGGCCCAATTAAGTTCTCTCCAATCAGCTCCCCCAAGGCTGGAGCAGATAGCCAATTAACAGACATTTAATAGGAGAAGCCAGAAAAGGAAGCTGCACATCTGCCTTTCTCTAGTTGACCGTGCTCCAGGCAGTGAGCTGCTTTGCAAGCCAGAGCCTCCCTGCTCATGTGCTGGGAGGTTAATTGGCTTAACAGGAGGGGAGGAGCAGAGCCCAGAGTGGCCTATTTCCCAGCCCCCATTTATCACTTAGTGTGTCTGCCCTCATGGCAGAGAGCCACCCAATGCCCTGGCTTTGAGAGCCATTGTGTCTGATGGCAGGGCTGTTCTGGGCCCAGGTGGGCGCTGCAGGAGATGGTGATTGCTGGGCACAGGTGGTATGCCTGCTGCAGGGCACAGGCCAGTTCATATCTGTGAGCTACCTGAATGCTGGGGGTTAGACCAGCGGAGAACATGGCCCATGGGGCTGAGCAGGCTCTTGACTCAGGCTGTGAAGCCTGTGGTGCTTGCCTATGACTTTCTGCATTCTTTGCCTTTTCAGGCAGAATTTTTGTGATTCCCGGAATGATGGGGCTGCCGTGGGCTCTGACGGGACAGTGCTGGCACTCTACCTGTTCTTCCATTCAGGATTCATGTGATCACAACAAAGGGATGGGGGAGCTGGGAGCCTCATGGGTGAGGGTGGAGTTCAGTCGCTCTGTCATTTCTTTTGCCTGTGATTGGCTGACAGCCCTTCCCATTGAGGCAGAGCCGTCTGCTAGACTGTGCCTTTCACAGCTCCGTGTGGTGCTCATCTTGTGGTGATGTCAGTGGTCTCAGAGCTCTAGTGACTGAGACATTTTGCCCCCACTCCTTTCCCAATGGGTCAGCCCTCCACAGCTCTTCAGTATGTTTGCTAGGACAGCACTAAACAATATTGTGAATAATTTAACTCAACTGCAGTAGCTAAAACAAGGGAACAAGGCTCATCCCAGGTCACATTAACCTGGCATTATTTTTGAGCTAAAAGCCTGGATCCAATTAGCACAGCCCTTGGGGAGGTTCTGATTCAGATCTGAACTTAGCAGCTCTGGCCCAGCCCTCTTTAATTTATTGTTGGGTCTGTGACACACTTGTGAAGTTCAAGGGGTCTGCTGGGCGTTAGTGCAAAAGAGGGAGGTTCTGTTGTGTAGACAAGGAACGGGTCAGCAACTCCAGCCTGCAACTCAGCACCTGAGAGATGGTCCCAGATTGGTGGGGGTGTCTCAGGTGACAAGTCCTAGGTGAGTGGGCCTAGATGGACAGTGCTCACTGACTGAATGTGACCAGGCTGGCCTAGGGAAGTGAGGCTCTGCTCTTGATTACGCAGATTTAATTTCCCCTGGAGGCAGGCCTGGCTGGTCACTGGGGTAGTTCCCTGCCAACAGTTCTGCTGGCACTTCCATCCTCCAGGGACTTTGCTCATCCTCAACCCTCCCAACTTCAGTTTGTCCAAACTTTGGTGACTTTGCCCCTCCTCTCATCCCCACCAAAACACCCCCCCACCCCCGGCCCAATCTCCCTGGTGGGGGAAGGGTGAGAGAGCGACTGAGCCACAGACATTGGTCCTGTCACTTACTGCAAACTAGAAGGTGCTCAGATCCTGTGGTGATTGTGAGGGGAATAGACTAGACCTTTCCTGGCTTCTTAGCCATTCCTGGCTCTCTCCAGAAGCCTCCAGGTCCTGCACCCTGTGCTCTGTAAACATCAGACTTCTTTCTGCCCCCCATCCCCCACACCTTCAGATTGCTTCTACCTTCCAGAATAGCCTCCCTGCTTCTTTGATGTGACCCACTTCTTTTGTGACCTCCTGTACAAGACTTAGCTCTGCTCCCTGGTAGCTTGACTCCTACTCTTCCTCCAGCTGCAGAACCATCAAATCTCCTTTCCCGAGTCTCCGTCAATCCCTGCAGCTAATCATTCTCTCTGACTAGTGCGTACTCGCCCCCTACATCGCCCCCCTCTCGCTGCCATGCTACATCTACAGATGCTGCTTGTAACCTACATAATTTCTTTTTCTTTGCCTCTATGGCCTGTAACAGGTCGTGAACATCATGCTGCGCTGCTTTTGTCTGGGTGGTGCTTTAGAAAATGAAATGGCATTGTGCTAAGTGACAATGCCAGCTGCCATGTTCAGGTGCCTCTGGCTGGAATGAATGGATCACTGATGGCTTGAAAACTGCGTCCCAACTCCACCTACTTATTGCTGCCTTTCATATTATTTACCAAATGCTCATGCACTCCAGGGCCCTGCAATTTCCCTGCTCCAGGAGGCCCATTGTTTGTGAGTCTCTTCTTAACAATCACTCCCAAATTAGCTTCAGGAAAAAAAAGATAAAATGGTACTTTAGCGCTTTTTAAACTTAAAGTAGAAAAATCTCAATTAAAAGCTCCTTGTTATTTGGAGCCCTCATGAGCCAGTTAATCCAGCTTTTAAGTCCCCACATGACTTGCTGGGATGTTTTGCTTTTGTTGCTGCACTGACCAAATGTTTGTGAAGTCTCTTGTCTACCAGCCAGGGTTTGGAAGATTTCATTCATTGATTTCTTATGTAGCCTGGCCAGTTAGACGATACTCCCCTCCTACTGGGTCAGTTTCATATTGACATGCCTCTGGGTTGTGCTGTTTTTCCCCTGCAAAGCCTCAGTTTGCCCAATTTTGTGCATATTGTAGTGCTTGGCAAAAGGAGTTGTACAAAGAGTTGGCATTGCATTAGCAGGGATGTTACAACCCAGGGTGCCTTGTGTAGTCGCTCTATTCACGGGGAGCTGAATACCTGATGGGAAATATTGGTCAGTTAGTCTGATCCCACAGGCAGCACCTGCCTGCATGGGAAACGGACAAGCCTGAGATTTCCGTAGGCCGACTCCTACTTGCTTCTCAGTGCCATTGTGACTTGTGAGCTTGGACTCCCCTGTCTCTGGGAACCCAGCTCAAGACACCTGATTTTCAGACCCTGCTGAGCACTTGCCCTCTGAAAATCTGGCCACTTTAGTGGGCTCCAGTTGGGCACCTGAACTCAGCAGTCACTTATTTTTCAAAAATCGAAGCCGCATTTTCATTCCCAAAGGAGACACTACCTCTTCCTTAGACCACAGCTTTGCTGCCTGCATGTGATCAGACTCAGGTCTGCTAATGTGTATGACGAAAATCAGACAGTGCTCCTGACCCCTACACAGCCAGCCCTGCTACAGGGAGGGTGCTGAGTTTGATGCATTCTTGGGAATCAGTCCAGTCAAGGACACCTGTACAGTCCAGCAGGCATCAGGGGGGCAGCACAGCTGTCACTGAGGTCAGGATATGGGCTGCCTAGTTTTGTTACTGGTGATAATTCGTGAGATGGAAAGAAGCCAGCTTGGGTCTTGTGTTGCAGAGTGAGTTTGCAGGCCCATAGTTCAGATGCCGTGAGAGCCTGGCAGGAGTGCAGTATGAGAACCTAGACAGACACAGAGCGAGAAAACAGCTTCCAAATGCTCTGAAGAACTAGCTTGTAACCTGAGCCCATGGAGTCAGTGCAACCTAATGAACACAGGGTCCCACAGAACCTTATCTGTCCCTTTTCAGAGCAGTGCCGCCTTGTAAATCAGGAGCCGTGAGGCAGCTTTAGATCCCTGCTGTGATCCATGCTCATGACAGTGGGGCTCCAGAACTGACCTCATGGCCTGCCTGGACAGAACATCCTTCCCCATTCACCCCCCTTGGTAGCCAGCACCATGCCCAGGTGTTCATGCCCCCAGCGAGGGCAGATGGTCTGAGGTAGTGGATGGAGACTGGGATCTGGGTGCGACTTCTGACTGTGCTGCTGGCTGCCCTTGTGCCCTTGGGGCATGTCTGCACTGGGCTAGGACGTGGGCTTTCAATGAACGTGGTTTTAAATGCCACTGAGCATCTAGAGTTGCCGGAGACAGTCGTGTTCAGTGCCTGGGGTTAACTGGCTCACAGGATTTTAAACACTGCTGGGTGCTATGGGGTGGTTAAAAACCAGGGCTCATCTGCCCAGTGTAGACAAACCTTTAACCTCTCTGGGTCTCTGTTCCACACCTGTTAACGGGGGACAGTGACCCTTCCTTTCTCCCAGCCTGTGTCGGTCTTTTGCTTGTATAGACGGTGAGCTCCATGGGGTGGAGGCTGTCTCCTCCAGGCCCAACCCAATGAGGCCTGGCCAGCTACTCAAATGCCAGCAAATGCCTGTAGATATCTAGGGTGAGCAGAGTGGGCAGAGAAGACCCCCCCTCAGCCTGTATTCAGGCAGGTCTACGTCGAGCCCTGGTAGGCAAAGTGCCCCCATGTAGTGCAGGACAGGGTAAGGCCAGGTGTCTGTGTCACCACTCCACGCCGTGTGGTGCTCCGTCAGTGCCTGGGCCATGTACCAGGTTGAGGAGCCTCTTGCAGCCTGGGCTGTCGGAGCTGGTTTTCTAGCTCTGGCAATGGAAGAGTGTGGCTTTAGATCCCCAGGTTTGAACGCCTCTATTGACAATTCCCCAGGGTGCATGTGGTGTTACAAGTGAGTGGGTGTGGGTGGGGCATGGTGGGTGAGGGGATTTGGTGCCATTCTGCTCCTCCAGAGCGCTGGCAACTTTGGGCTGCCTTGAGTCACAGTGTTGGGGGAGGGGCCTGGGCTGTCATCAGGTTCCTCAGCATGTGACACGAGTCTTCTACCTGTTCTCATCTCTGAACCTGAACAAAGCTAGATCTTAGCAAGCCACAGGCTGCCCACCCACTGCTGGGTCTGGATCACACCCTGTCCCTGCATGCTGAGGAGCTGAGCCACTAGGGCACAGGGACCCAAGAACCTTTGGCTGGAGTGCCTCCATCTCATGCTAGTGGGCAACTGTCAGGAAATGCTGTGAGGCCTGATCCTGCTGCCATCGAAGTCTGAGGCACAGCTCTCATGGAGCTCAGCAGCAGCAGGATGGGCCTGGCATGTGGGCACACAGCTCGCAGCGGCGCAGACTGGTTTGCAGTAATGAGGTCTAAGAGGTGGGTCTGGTGGTCCAAAGGTTTGTTATAACCTCAGGACATTGCAATTAGCAGGTAGCCACATCCTAAGGTAATGGGGCTTATTGTATTGCTGGAAGGTTTGCTGGGCTGCAGTTTATTACGCAGTGGGAAGGTGAAGACTGAAGGAACAAGGCTGGTAATAAATAAGGTTTATTAGGCAGTAGGAGCTTGACTGATTTGTGTGGGAGTGGTAATCTTGCTTCTTGGAGCTTAGGGTTTTTCTGCAGGTGGAAATTGACCTGCATACTTATAGAGGAAGAACTATTTAGCTATAGATATGTCAGCATAGCTTCTCAGGTAGGCACCCTGTTCTGGACTAGCAGTGACTTTGGAAGCAGAGTAACCATTCCAGAATAAAATCACTTTTATTCCAGTATAGCGTGTCCTAATGGTGAGTTATCCTGGCATAGCCAGAGCAGGATAGATATGGTCAATTTTCCCCATTCTGACAAGCCCTTCGTTTTTTCTGTATTCCTGCAATGCCTAGAGGTCCCAGCTGATATCCAGGCCGCGTTGGGCTGGGTGCTGTGCAAACCCATAGTGAGGCAGTCCCAAGAGACAAAGGGAAGGATGATGCTCATGCCTGGCCTGTAGCCTAATACGGTCAAACCTCTCGACCCGCCTCTGGGATGCAGTACATGACAAAGCCCCGGAATAAAGGACACACAATAACCTTTTATGTAGCAAACGTAATGTAAGGGTCTTTCTGGGACTCAGGAGCTGCTGTTCTGGCCAGGAATCATTTTGACAGTCAAAGTGAGAGGACCACAGCTATCTGTGGAATGTAGGTAATTCTGGGAGGATTGGGAGTGACGCTCGGCCATCACAGTGACAGATGTTCCAGTGGGTTGAATGCAGCCCTGACTCCAGGGGACAGAAAGCTGCTTTCGGGGGGGTAACTCTGGAGGAGACCAAAACTAAAGTGTTTCTTGGCCTCCTGGCAGAAAAGAGAGCCTACTAACAACTGTCAGCTCTTTGGGGCAGGAACTGGTTCTGTTCCGTATGTACAGCACCCAGCACAATGGGGCCTAGACTGTGCCTGGGGCTCCCAAGGGCTACAGCAATACAGAGCATCAATTAGTAATTGTTAGTAATTAGTAATAACGTGAACAGCTGCCGCGATTGAGTTATCAGTCCCACCCAGGCAATTGGGCCACTTCCAGTCCCTGGGCAAAGACTGGATGTATTTTTACCTGCAAAACGATCACATTTCTATTGCCTAGATGTAAATCCTGACTTTGGTGGCAAATCTTAAAAGCTCCATGCATTATTAATAGCTTATTGAGTTAACACAAGTCTCTCCATGCTCTCACCTCTGAACCTGAACAAAGCTAGATCTTAGTGAGCCATGGGCTGCCCACCTGCTGTCAAATCCAGATCCCAGCCCTCCCTGACGGGGAACCGAGCCCTATCCTAGAATCCTGGATATGGAGTCTTGGCAGAAAACAAAAGGCGGTATTAGGGGTCCTGGGTGGAAGAGGGGATAGTTATGGGTCATGGGAGGGACTAAACAGCGACCTATACGGAACAACCCTGCCAGGACGGTGAGAGGAGGTCTGTGCCCCTCTTACTCCTCTGATTTTATGGGGAAAAGTGGGTGGTTTTGGAATTTCAGGTGGAAAAAAAAATTGTTTTTGAGATCTATTTCCTTAATGGAATATATGGTATCACCAAGGGGCTAGACCTCACACATGGGAGGTCATCCCAGTGAGTGGTACGTAAAGCTTGAATGTCACTTCACCAGTAGGACTGTATATTGCAACTAAGCTAAAGGCAGCTGCATACGGATTGGCCAAAGTGCTTCTGATGTCACCATCTAACCACTGAACAATAACTGCACAATGAAAGTCTACTGTGAAAAATAACTAAAATCAGTCAAACAAAGAACATTCCCACATCCGCGAGCCTCCAGCCTGGAGGGTAATTGTATAAGAAAGTTGAGAGGCTCTGCAAATGAAGGGCTTGCAGTGAAAGCGCCATTTCAAGAACAAGTGTAATAAGAGTGGCCAATGAATAAGTGCATAATGGCAAGAATGCCTGAGCATCTGGAAGCATAGTGTGGGCAGGGGTCCCACTGCGCAAACCTCAAATGAAGGATTATCTCATTCCAGTAAGAAATTGCATCAGAAGTCTCTGCATTCAGCAGCAATATGGCAATCAGCCATGCTAAAGGGGAGCTGGCTTCAATGGGAGTGTTGCTGGAACCCTTTAAAGGGAGACCCTGGTCCCCAGCAGATACAGTGTCCCTGTGTTATAGAAAATAGTGCAGCTCCTCAGCTGGCCAGTCGGCGGTGCACTGTTGAAGTCAATGGACCAGATCCACAGCTGGTGCAAAATCTATATCACTCTCTTCTCAATCAGCCACATCCCATATTCCCTGCTCTGCCACAGACTTCCTGTGTGACCCTGGGCAAGTCACATAGCCTCCCTGGGCCTCAGTTTCCCAGCTGTGATAGGGCATGCCAGGCCCACATGGGCCAAAAGGGTTAATGAGAGCCCCACCCCACTGCACCTGCAGTAGTTGTTAAGTGGGAAGAAGAGTGGGGCTCAGATGGTGGCTGGTCAGGACGGAGAGCAGATCTCTGGCTCTCACTCAGCAGGAGAAGCCTGGCTATTGCCAGGAGTGGAGCTGGACTGCTGGCAGGCAGAGCCTCCCTGAAAGAAGGCAGAGAGCCCAAGGAAGGTGGGTAGGAAAGCTGGAGAAGGGTGGCCAGCTGCATGGAGCAGGAGGCTGCTACTGGCTCAAGGTCTACCCTGCCAGGGGAGCAGAGCGCTCTCCTTCTGCAGCAGGACCAGCAAGGGGCAGGAAGTGCTGCAAAGCTCTGCAGTGAGCTTGGAGAACAGGCAGAGAGAGGAGCTGATGCCCTGAGCCTGGAAAAAGGAGGGTGGAAAAGGCCCAAGACAGAACAAGGTAGGATATGGTCCAGGGAGGCATCCAGGAATCTCTATAGGCAGGCCCTGGACAGGAACCAGTGTGGGAGAGAGTGAGCCTGGTTTCCCCTGCCAGCCCACTGGGGAAGGTGGCGTGTAAGCCCAGGTGGTAAGGGGTAAGGATGAGTGAGCCTGGAGTTGGGCGAAGGCCCAGTGGGATGGGGATGGATTGTTATTCATTGGACTGTTGGGTCACTCTGGGAGTGATGGCACTACATGTGACCTAGCTGGCACCCGAGGGTGCAAGAAGAAGCAGATTGCAGCAGGGGCAAGCTGAACCTGCTATGCTGTGCACTGACAGCAGGGGGTGCCATGGTCAGGGTGGCACACTGATGAGGAGTGGCAGCACTGCCTTAACTCCCAAGGCTGTTACGAGGAGAAACACACTGAAGACTGTGATGTGCTCTGAGATCTGCTGAGGACAAGTGCAGGGTAAGAGCTGGGGCTTGTTGGCGTTAGTGGAACGAGGCTGATCTATGTGGGCTGGGAGATTCTGCATGCCCCTTTCCCCTCCTTTCCCTGGGAGGGCTCATTCGGGTACATTTGTACCAATCCAGTCTCCAAGTATTCAGCGACTGCCTCTCCAGTGGCAGCTGTCCACAGCCCCTAGCACCAGGGCAGCTAACTGCAGCCTGCACCTAAGGAAGAGAATGCTTTGCCACAGCGGGGCAGGGAGAGCACCGTAGGGCGATGCTGGGCTTGTTCTCATCAGCAGTGACAGCCACAGGGTGATCTGAGCAGGGTTTGCTCAGTTCTGTTCGTTTCCTTGGCTCGGGAGGCTGCTCCGCAGTCCTAGTGCTTGCTGTGGTCAGTGCGCTGCCAGCCATTCCAGCAATGCCCCAGAGAGGTAGGGGAGGAGAGAGGGCTGAATCCTGCAGGCCTTGCCCAGCTTCTGCTTCACCTGAGTAAAAAGTCAGTCCTGGCCCCAGGACCTGGCCCGGAAGAATTCTCCCCAGTTTTAAATAAAAAAACTCTGACCTGTGCCTGTGGAGCTATTGGCCCCAGTCGCAGAGGCCAATTGGTATCCAAGCTGGGAACAGCATAGCAGGCTCTGGCTGCCAGCCTGCTCCATGCGCAGGCATCTTGCCAGATCCAGTGCTCGTGGGCTGCTGTGGGGCACTTCTGTGGCCCCGTTGCGAGTTCATCCCCCACACCCTGGGGGTGGGGCAGAGCAATTATCTTAACTGACAGCTGGGGCAGCTGACACTCCAAGAGACTAAAGGACTTTCCTAAGGTCATGCAGGCAGTCTGGGGTGGTGCCCTAACTGCTGGGGAATGTTTCCTCTCTTGCCCTTCTGAACCAGCCTAGCCCATGCTGCACTGTCACGCATTCACTAGGAGAACGTGGCCCATCCCCACCTCTGAGTTCTTTGACCTGTGAAATGCAGGGGGGTCCTGGACATGCTGTTGTCTACACCCCTCACTAGCTGGTGTGTGGGGAATTTCTCTTCTCCTTTCTTTAGCTCTGGACTGGTTTGCAAACAGCATCAGGTCTTCCCCAGCTCTTATCAGCTGCCTCCATTCCTGCCTAGCTAACCCCACAGCCATTTCCGGCAGGGCTTTCACCACAGCTGGTGCTTCCTCCACAGGGGGTTGCTGCCCAGCCTTCACCCCCCATTTCTGCAGTTCTGCTTGCTTCCCTGGTGGGCTGCAGGGGTGGGCTACGGGGTTGCTGCTCCCCTCTTTTCCACGGCTGCCTGCCTCTGAGACCACTGTAGCTTACCCAGAGTGTTTGTTAGTATTTGCCATAGGGGAGGGGCTGTCTTCTTGCTGTCTGTGTGTACAGAGCCTAGTGTGATGGGGCCCTGATTCAGGGTCCCAGGCAGGGACCAAAGCCCCGGCATGCTGGGTGACTATACAAAACACAGCAAGAAGACAGAGTCCATGCAAGGAGCTCACAGTCTGCACAGAGAAGAACTGGTGTGGAAAGAGGCAGAGCGGATGATTCTGAACAGGTAACAAGCAGTGGCCTTGGCACACCAGTAGCTTAGTGTCAGAGCCGAATCCAATGGTGGGTGGAGGGCGCTAGTGCACTGAGTTCTGGAGTTCTGACCATCGTACCGACTAGACCCCTGTTCACAGAGATTAACCTGCAGGGTTACACTGTGCTTCCACTGATGCAATAGTGAGAAATGGAGAGGGGAGAACATCTCGCAGAGCCAGGCTGGGAGGGTGGAGCCTTGTTGCTTCAGTTCCTCAGCCCCACAGCACAGCTGAGGTGCTGCTACCCACAAGCAGAGACTTCCTGCTGCACAGTGCCTGGTAGCCTCAACAATGCAGGGAGCCTGCTCTCCGCGCACCAACCCAGGAGGTGAGGGAAGGGGCTGAGGTTTTGGTGACCTGAAAACGGAAGAGTCATTGCCTGAAAGGAAAGGAATAAACACTCTTATTCTGGTTTCTCCACCTGGCAGCAGAGCCCTGCCTGCCACGTCTCACAGGCTGCAGGGAGACAGCAGGGAGCATTCACCTTGCTAGGATCACTTTTATCCCAGACATCTGGGGGAGCAGGCTCCTGTGCGCTGGGGACTTGTCTACACTAGAGCAATCAGTGAACTTGAGGTGGTTCACATGTTTTTAAAGGCTAGTGTGGACAGTCCCCGCACAATATTCCAAGGTACAAGTGTTTGTTATTTTGCCCTAAGCTGATCCTAAGGGGATGTCTATGCTCCAGTGGCTCGGCTTCAACACTGTATATGTTTTCCAGGGATGTAGTTAATGCACCTCCAGGAGATGGTAGCGAGTTGATGGAGTTAATACCTCGAGTTAACTGTCTATCACTCTTGCTCTGATTGAGCTAAAAATAGGGCTAGCTACTCTGAATAGGATCCCGTCAAGACCATAGGCATAGACTCCGGGCTGCTTGTGCCAGCACAGCTACACTGCTATCTGTAGTGCACTAGCTGAATCAGTGCCAGTGTAGGCATATCTCCTTCTGCTGGAACTTCTACCTCCAGCTTGAAGCGTGGATGTGCCCTCCAAGTGAAAGTCCCTGGGAGGTCTGTGCTAATCAGCGTTTGATGAAAGCAGAAGTATTGCAGACACTGCTCTCACATCGGCTCTCAGTCCTGGCCATTGGTTAAAACTCCCTTTATTGTTTGCACAGCCGATTTGTTGGACAATTGCAGATGGTCGTGGGTCGTTTGCAAACAGGAAACGTGTCTCCCCCAGGAGTAAAGCTTCCAAGGTGCCCAGGTAGGGAATAGAAGCAAGGTGTGATCAAGAGTCCACAGCAGACAGTGGATGCTCCCAGCAAACCACAGGCCAAAATTTGTTTGCTGAAATAAGGTGCTAAAAAATTGCAGTAACATCCTGCTTCAGTGAAGGCAGCATTGTCTAGTGGTTAGAGTATTAGACTGGGAGTCAGGAGGCCTGGATTACGTTCTCTGCACTGGGTCTTTGGGGAAATCCCAGCCCTTCATCTGTCTTATTGATTTAAATCAACAGCTCTTCTAGGCAGGGGTGGTCTCTTACTGTGTCTGTACGATGGTGCCCTGCTCTTGGCTGCAGCCTCGAGATGCTACTGCGGTGGAAATAATAGCAAATGAGTAAAAATCCTGACCTGTGTGTAATACTTTACCAAAGGAGACAGGGCTGTGCTCATTGGGTGTGTTATTTGCACATAACAATGGAACCACTTCTGCTCCCTGCTTAAGTGATTATGGTCTGATCCTAGGGTGAAACATGACTTGATTGAGGAGAAATGAGCTGCTGTGCATCTTCAGAGGTGCTTTGGGGGTTGGGGCATGAGAGTCATGTGCTTCGGCCACAACACTCCCGAGCTGCCCATAGAGCACAGCTGTGGATTTTCATTAGGAGTGGTAACAGGAAAGAGTTGAATTTTAAGCAGAGATTTGGGGTGTGGGATAAGGCTGGGATGGGGGAGGGGTTCCATGCAGCGCAGGTTGTATGGAAGAGGACACTGAGGCCTGATGTACATTACAAAGCCAGGACAGGGTATCTACAGTGTTTGGGGCTGTGAAAAATAGCACACCCTGTGTGATGTAGTTAAGCTGACTGAAGCCATGGTGGAGACATTGCCAGCAGGGAGGGAGAGCTCAGTGGGTTGAGCATTGACCTTCTAAACCCAGGGTTGTGAGTTCAGTCTTTGGGGGGCCAAGGATCTCAGGCAAAATCAGTACTTGGTCCTGCTAGTGAAGGCGGGGGGGTGGACTTGATGACCTTTTGGGGTCCCTTCCAGTTCTATGAGATAGCTATATCTCCATATTTTAGGTCAGCACAAGAATTATTCTGTCAACCTCGCTATTGCCTTAGCGACACTGCTGGGAGAACCCCTGCACTGGCTGCAGTCATTGTTTACACAGTGACAGTGCAGCTGCACACATTTCTAGTGCAGACACCCCTAATTGAGAGACATGTCATGGGAGATATGTGTAAACTCCTACAGCATTTTATCCCCACAGGTGGGATGGGAGGGGTTGCAGCATGACAGTAGCATGGCACAGTAGTGTATTCTGAATGCTTTTCAGATGGGCATAAAATCCAGCCTGGGGTTGGTGGTGTCTGACTGCCCCAGGCAGCGAGGGTCTGCACTAGCCAGTGCCTGGCGAGCTGTGGAGAGGGTAGACAGGCACCAGATTTCCATGCCCACTATGACTCAGTAGTGGGAGTCATTGCAACCTGGTGGCTGAGCTAGCAGCTTGGCAACGGGGCACGCTGTCCTGTACCCTCACGGCTCCTCGTCAGCTCGCCCAGAAGAAGACCAGTCAGACCAACTCAGACTTGGATGTCAGGGCCGTTCTGTTCCCTTCATCACCTCCCAACTGGAAATAAAACCCAGCTGGGCCGTTGGGGTCAGTTGGTGTCAAGGCTGAATCCCAACTCTGTGTCTTTGAGTGCAGAAGTGGGGCCCGCAAGGATTTTAAAAATTAATACTGGCCACTCCAGGCTTGTATTAAACTCCCAAGGTTACAGCTTCTCTCTGACCTTGGCTTGGTAAACACTGCCACCACCCAAATGCAAAAAAACCCTCCCTTTGAACCCAGGAAGGAGCACTTGGGAATTCCTCATGTGGGTTACCCGCAAGCCCTTTCACTACCCCCCTCCGGGCAAGAGCTGAGAAAGAAAACAAAGAAAATTAGCTGTGGCTACCAGCTGGTGAAACAACATGCACAGACCTCTCAGGGCACCAAAAATCTGATCCTGTTCTTTAAAAAGGTAAATTTTATTAAAAGCAGAAAGAAAGAAAATACCTCTGGAACTTAGGCTTTTTGCTAGATTTTAAAAGAGCAGTTCCAAAAATCAAGCACCCAAAATAGCTTTCTTGGGGCGTCAGCTTAAAGGTTACAGGCAAACAATAGCATCTGAAGTTAGCAAAGAGGAGTCCACAAGGCAATAAGAAAAGTTTCTTTCCCAATTTTAAAAAGTTCTACCTTCCCATTAGCTCTTTTGGTCAGATGCCCACTTTTTTTTTTTTCTCCTTTACCTGGGGAACTTTTTAACCCTTTACAGGTAAGCAAGTAAAGAATAGCTACCAAGAGGGATTTTACAGCTAACTGGCTGGCCGGGTGTCCATCAAAGGGAGCTATCTCTCCTATTTATTTATCACATGCCCTCCAAATCATAGACAGTGCTGGCCAGCCTGGTTTAGATCATGTCCACACTGGCTGGGGTTTCTTCCTGGAGGTTTAAGAAACAGAGTTAATAAGATAACATGCACCTCTAATTTTATTAATAATTACATGAAGAACTAAAGCGTACTTTTTACATTTCAAGGACTACTGTGATGTAAAGTATCAGAGGGGTAGCTGTGTTAGTCTGGATCTGTAAAAGCAGCAGAGAGTCCTGTGGCACTGTCACGGAGTGTGGGGGAGTCCGGCCCTGCACCCCTCTTCCTGGGACCCACAGTGACTCTTAGCCAGCCAGTAAAACAGAAGGTTTATTGGACAACAGGAACACCGGTTACAGCAGAGCTTGCAGGCACAGTCAGGACCCCTCCACCAAGTCCTTCTGGGCTTTCAGGGTGCTTGGATCCTAGCTAGGATACCCTGAATTCCGCCCACACAGCCCCAAGCCCCAAACTCACCCTGCTTCCCTCCTGCCACTCCCTTCCTTTGTTCCCCTTCCCGGGCAAAGGTGTTGACCTTTCCCCTCCCTTACCTAGCTCAGGTTACAGGCCCTGGCATCGTCCATCCCCTAAAGTCCTCCCCTGCTCTCCCACTCCCCACACAGACAGTCCCTACTGCATCACATCTCTCCCCCCTTCGAGACTGAACTGAGCGGGGTCACTCTGCCCAGTGACCTGGGGAAGTTCAGGGCCCCCTCTCCGGGACAACGCATCTGCTGTCAGGTTGGCACTTCCCTTCACATGGACCACGTCCATGTCATAGTCCTGCAGGAGCAGGCTCCACCTCAGGAGCTTGGCGTTGGCTCCTTTCATCTGGTGCAGCCAGGTCAGGGGAGAGTGGTCGGTGTACACGGTGAAGTGTCGCCCAAAGAGATATGGCTCTAGTTTCTTAAGGACCCACACCATGGCCAGGCATTCCTTCTCGATGGCCGCGTAGCTTTGTTCCCGGGGTAGCAGCTTCTTACTCAGGTATACGATGGGGTGTCTCTCCCCCTTTTCATCCTCCTGCATTAACACTGCCCCCAGTCCCGTGTCTGAGGCATCAGTGAACACCATAAAGGGTTTGTCAAAATCTGGGTTTGCCAGAACTGGGCCACTAACCAGAGCCTCCTTCAGCGCCCGGAAAGCCTCCTGGCACTGCTCAGTCCAGATCACCTTGTCTGGCTTCCCCTTTTTGCACAGTTCAGTGATGGGGCCGGCTATGGCACTAAAGTGGGGCAAGAACCTTCGATAGTACCCCGCCATCCCAATAAAGGCCTGGACCTGCTTTTTGGTTTGGGGAGCAGGCCAGTCTCTGATCACCTCCGCCTTGGCTGGTTCCGGCTTCAGGCAGCCGCTCCCCACCCGATGGCCCAGGTAAGATACTTCAGCCATCCCCACCTTGCACTTCTCAGCCTTTACTGTTAACCCAGCCTTTCGGAGTCGGTCTAGGACTTGTTTAACCTGGGACATGTGGTCCTCCCAGGTCTGGCTGAAGACGCAGGTGTCGTCAATATACGCCACGGCAAAACTCTCCATCCCCCTCAGTAGCTGATCCACCAGGCGCTGGAAGGTGGCCGGCGCTCCCTTGAGGCCGAAGGGCAGGGTCAGAAACTCATAGAGCCCCAGAGGGGTGATAAAGGCTGATTTCAGCCTGGCATCTGCGTCCAGCAGCACTTGCCAGTAGCCTTTGGTAAGATCCATAGTGGTGAGGTACCGAGCACCTCCCAGCTTGTCTAGGAGCACGTCAGGCCTGGGCATAGGGTAGGCATCAGATACGGTGATGGCATTGAGCTTTCGATAGTCCACACAGAACCGGATTGACCCATCCTTCTTGGGGACTAGCACCACTGGCGAGGCCCAAGGGCTGGAAGACGGCTGGATCACCCCCAAAGCCAGCATGTCCCTGACCTCTCTTTCAAGATCCTGGGCAGTTTTACCAGTGACCCGAAAAGGGGAGCATCTTATAGGGGGATGTGACCCGGTCTCCACCCGGTGGACAGTCAAATTAGTGCGTCCAGGCTGGTTGGAAAACAGCTGTCGGTACAGATGCAGCACCCCTCTGATCTCAGCGTGCTGGCCCGGGGTCAGTTGCTCAGAGAGGGGAATCGCCTCCAGGGGGGAACCAGCTTTTGTCTCAGGGAATAGATCCACTAAGGGGTCATCTCCCTGCCCCTCCCAATGTCCACACACGGCCAACACCACATTCCCCCTGTCATAGTATGGTTTCATCACGTTCACATGGTATACCCGACGGTGATGTGCCCGGTTTGACAGCTCCACCACATAGTTTACGTCATTCAGTTGCTTGATAACCTTGAAGGGCCCTTCCCAGGTGGCCTGGAGTTTGTTTCTCCTCACGGGGATAAGAACCATCACCTGATCCCCAGTGGTGAAGGCACGGGCTCGTGCTGTGCGGTCATACCAGACCTTCTGCCTCCTCTGGGCTCGGGCCAGATTCTCCCTGGCCAGGCCCATGAGCTCGGCCAGTCTTTCCCGGAAGGTCAGGACATACTCCACCACTGACTCTCCCTCGGGAGCGGCCTTCCCCTCCCATTCGTCCCTCATCAGGTCTAGGGGCCCCCTCACCCGCCTTCCATACAACAGTTCGAAAGGTGAAAACCCGGTAGATTCCTGGG
Source organism: Gopherus evgoodei (assembly GCF_007399415.2). Taxonomy (NCBI): domain Eukaryota; kingdom Metazoa; phylum Chordata; order Testudines; family Testudinidae; genus Gopherus; species Gopherus evgoodei. The sequence goes on along the minus strand of NC_044330.1, from coordinate 60,384,934 downwards.
GTACCTCCCTGTACGCAAACAGCAGGTGAGGTAAGTACTTGTCCCAATCTTGCGGATGCTGGTTCATAAATGTTTTTAGCATCATCTTCAGCGTCCCGTTGAACCTTTCTACCAGCCCGTTGGACTGGGGGTGGTACGCTGAGGCCCAGTTGTGCTGGACCCCACATTTCTGCCATAAGGACCGGAGCAGGGCCGACATGAAGTTGGACCCCTGGTCCGTTAAGACCTCCTTGGGGAACCCCACCCGGCTGAAAATTGTCAGCAGCGCATCTGCCACTGTGTCTGCTTCGATAGAGGACAAGGCTACCGCCTTGGGGTAGCGAGTGGCAAAATCCACCACCACCAGGATGTATTTCTTCCCTGACCGGGTCGTCTTGCTGAGGGGTCCCACTATGTCCATGGCCACCTTCTGGAAAGGTTCTTCTATGATGGGTAAAGGCCTCAAAGCCGCTTTCCCCTTGTCCCGGGCCTTCCCCACCCTCTGGCAGGGGTCACAGGATTGGCAGTACTGTCGGACATGGGTAAAGACCCCAGGCCAGTAAAAGTTCTGTAGCAGCCTCTGCCTGGTGCGCCGGATTCCCTGGTGCCCTGCGAGAGGGATGTCATGGGCCAGGTACAACAGCTTGTGACGGAACTTCTGGGGAACCACCAGCTGCCTCCTGATCCCCCATGACTCTACTTCCCCTGGGGGAGCCCATTCTCGGTACAGGAACCCCTTCTCCCACAGGAACCTCTCCTTGCAACCTCTCCTCATGGTCTGTACCGCACTAAGGTCAGCCCGGTCCCTGTGCTTCCGCAAGGAGGGATCTTTCTGCAACTCGGCCTGGAACTCAGCAGCTGGGACAGGAATGGGGACCGGCTCTCTCTTGCGGGCTGTGTCTGAGGCCGCAGCCTCTCTGCACCGTGCCCCTGGGCGTTCCCCGCTCCCTGGGTTAGGGTCCTGCACCTCGGGACGAGTACCTTCCCCGTTGTCGGGGAGCAGTGCCCTTTGCCAACTCTGACTACGAGTCACGAACAGGGCACTCTGGGTGTTACTAGGCCAGTCCTCAAGGTCCCCTCCCATTAACACGTCAGTGGGCAAATATTGGTGTACCCCCACATCCTTGGGGCCCTCCTTGGCCCCCCATTTCAGGTGTACCCTTGCCACGGGCACCTTGAATGGGGTCCCGCCCACGCCCATCAGGGTCAGGTAGGTGTCGGGCACCATCCGATCTGAGGCCACCACCTCGGGCCGGGCCAGCGTCACCTCTGCGCCCGTGTCCCAGTACCCAGTGACCTTCCTCCCATCCACTTCCAGGGAAACAATGCACTCTTTCTGGAGGGGCAGCCCCGCGCCCACCCGGTAAACCAAAAACCTGGAACCTGGAGCATCCACAGGTGGTATGTTGCCAACCCCCCTTTCCTGGGAATGTAGCCCCTCCTCCGATTGGGTTTTTACCCAGTCCACCCTCTGCGGGTTGGATCTGCTTGGTCTGTCCCTGAGCTTGGGGCACTGGGCCCGTATGTGACCTCGTTGGCCACAGCGATAGCAGCCCATATCTCGTGGGTCCCCTTGAGTGGGTCGGAGGGACCTGACGCTGGATGTTCCCCTTTTGGGGGGGTTTTCCATAGGCCCCCTTTGGGAGGTCCCATGATGACTCTCTCTCTGCGTTGAGGCAGGCCTGCTCCTTCGAGACTCCTCCCTGCCATCCCCTGCCCGACTGTCCACAAATTGGTCGGCCAGCTGGCCTGCATGCTGCGGGTTCTCCGGCTTCTGGTCCATCAACCACAGCCTCAGGTCGGACGGGCACTGCTTGTACATGTGCTCCAGTATGAATAGGTCAAGCAGGTCCTCTTTAGTTTGGGCCCCAGCTGTCCACTTGCAGGCATACCCCTGCGCCCGGTTGACCAGTTGTAGGTATGTGACCTCACGGGTTTTACGCTGGCTCCTGAACTTTTTCCGATACATCTCAGGAGTCAGCCCAAACTCGCGGAGCAGGGCCTGTTTGAACAGTTCGTAGTCCCCTGCCTCCGCCCCTTTCAGTCGGCTGTACACCTCCACGGCTGTGGAGTCCAGTAAGGGGGTGAGAACTGCGATCCTGTCTGCAGGGTCAACCCTGTGCAGCTCGCAGGCATTCTCAGAGGCCGTCAGGAAGGTATCTATGTCCTCCCCCTCCTTACGCCGGGGCAGCAAGTGCTTATCAAAGCTCTTTGTAGGCGTGGGTCCCCCCTCACTCACTGCAGCCGGAGCCTCACTGCTCCTCAGCCGGGCCAGCTCCAGCTCATGTTTACGCTGTTTCTCCTTCTCCTCCCACTCACGCTGGCGCTGGTTCTCCTCATGTTTACGCTGGTTCTCCTCATGTTTACGCTGGTTCTCCTCATGTTCACGCTGGTTCTCCTCATGTTCACGCTGGTTCGCCTTCTCCTCCAGCTCTCGCCTCTTTAACTCGAGCTCTTCCCGTCTCAGCTCCCTTTCATATTCCAGCCGCCTCCGCTCCACGGATGCCGAGCGTTGCCGGGAGGATCCCCTGCTGGGGGGTGTCACGGTGCCCTCGGTATACACTGGGCTCCTCCTCGCCCTTCCCCTACACCTAGGAAGGGGGGGTCTCGGGAAGCCCTCGTCTGCCGGCTGACCACTCCCAGCGGGGACAGACACTGGTGCCTGCGCTGCATCTGCTCGGCTGCTTCCCTCAGAGACAGGGCTCCGTTCATTCATGCGGTCTCCCTGCTCCAGCTGGGTAATCAGCTGGTCCTTGGTGCGTCTCCCCGGGCGCAACCCCCTCTGCTTGCACAGCTCCACCAGGTCACACTTGCGCCGCTTGGCATACATCTTCCTGCTGGCCACTCACAGGTCGGGGTGCTCGCCGCTCCCCACGGTTTCCAGGGGGACCCCTAGTGCACCAGCCCTTCGTGAGGTCACCACCTCTCTGCCAGGGTCGAGCTGCAGACTCCTTCGCCCCTGGGACCGCTCGCTGCAATCCCCCGGGGGACCCTGTTACTGCAAAGTCCTTCTCATTGGGCACACACTCCCAGGGGTTAATCACCCCTTCGTTTTACTGCTCCCCAGTCACTTACTGCAGGAAGCACCGTTCATGGGGTGCAGTATCTCCCGCTGCTGCCACCAGTTGTCACGGAGTGTGGGGGAATCCGGCCCTGCACCCCTCTTCCTGGGACCCACAGTGACTCTTAGCCAGCCAGTAAAACAGAAGGTTTATTGGACAACAGGAACACCGGTTACAGCAGAGCTTGCAGGCACAGTCAGGACCCCTCCACCGAGTCCTTCTGGGCTTTCAGGGTGCTTGGATTCTAGCTAGGATACCCTGAATTCCGCCCACACAGCCCCAAGCCCCAAACTCAAACTGCTTCCCTCTTGCCACTCCCTTCTTTGTCCCCTTCCCGGGCAAAGGTGTTGACCTTTCCCCTCCCTTACCTAGCTCAGGTTACAGGCCTTGGCATCGTCCATCCCCTAAAGTCCTCCCCTGCTCTCCCACTCCCCACACAGACAGTCCCTACTGCATCACAGGCACCTTATAGACTAACAGACGTTTTGGAGCCTGAGCTTTCGTGGGTGAATACCCACTTCATCGGATGAATTCACCCACGAAAGCTCATGCTCCAAAACATCTGTTAGTCTATAAGGTGCCACAGGACTCTTTGCTGCTTTTACAATGATGTAGAATACACGGACATTTTTACCTGGCCGATTCTGGCAAACCTTCCTGGAAGAGTGCATCTGCCACTTTGTTAGAGGCTCCTGAAATGTGTTGTATTTTAAAATCAAAGTCTTGTAAAGCTAAACTCCATGAAGAAGTTTTTTGTTAGTCTCTTTGACTGTGTGAAGCCACTTCAGTGCAGCATGGTCAGTCTGCAGGTGGAACCGCCGTCCCCAAATGTATGGGTGTAGCTTCTCCGGAGCATACTGTGACAAAGTTCCTCCTCTACCTTGGTAGGTCCTGCGCTTATTGGCAGATTTGCTCACCTCAGTGATCTTCCCCACAGTCTGGATCAACTCTTCTTGTGTTTGATCAGGAGTTGGGAGGAACCCAGGGTCGCACTCTACTCCGGGTTCCAGCCCAGGGCCCTGTGGATTGCAGCTGTCTATAGTGCCTCCTGTAACAGCTGCATGACAGCTACAACTCCCTGGGCTAATTCCCCATGACCTCCTCCAAACACGTTCTTTATCCTCCCCACAGGACCTTCCTCCTGGTATCGGATAAGGCTTGTACTGCTTAGTCCTCCAGCAGCACACCCTCTCGCTCTCAGCTCCTTGTGCCTCTTGCTCCCAGCTCCTCACGCGCACTTCCTCTCCTCTAGCTCCTCCTCACCTGACTGGAGCGAGCTCCTTTTTAAACCCAAGTGCCCTGATTAGCCTGTCTTGATTGGCTGCAGGTGATCAGCCTGTCTGCCTTAATTGGTTCTAGCAAGTTCCTGATTACTCTAGTGCAGCCCCTGCTCTGGTCCCTCAGAGAACAGAAGCCTGCTTCTCCTGGGGCCAGTAAAGGCTCTTCCTTCCATTGCTCTGCTGTAGAGGAAGGAGAGAGAGGGCTGCTGCTGCTGCTGCTGCTGTTGCTGCTGGGCGCTGGGCCCTCGCTGCTGCTGTTCCTGCTCCTGCTGCTTCCCTGGCTGGGCTAGACACCACCACCTACCCCTCTCTCTGCTGTCTGTTTGCTGGCTGGCTGGTGGTCCCCCCCCCCACCTCAGTTACTGCTGTTATTCCACCTACAGCCCCTGGGGGGGGGGCTGCTGGCCTGCTTCCCAGAGAAGAGGGGAGTAAGGGACCCCAGCTCTTGTTGCTGAGACCACCACCCTCTGAGCGGGGTCCCTCCTGCCTGGATGCCAGACCACCACCACCTGGAGCTGCTGGGCCTACTGTGGCTGTTGCTGGGGAGCTGTTGGTGCCCGGAGGAGGAGAGGAAGGAGGAGAGGACCACCTGCTGCTGGAGACAGTAGGCAGACCACTGTGGAGGGGACTTTTCTGGACTGAGTCTTTTTCGAACTGTGCTCTTGTGGTGGGGGTTTGGACTGTGTCCGCTGGGGCACCGGGGGTGTGGCGTGGAGCCTGTCCCCAGTCCATCCGTGTCCCCCTTCGCCCCCACCACCATCGTTGCCCCCTCCACAACCCCCGCTGGCTGTTTTCCTTCTGCTTTGGACTCCTGCCTCTGGGACTGAGCTGCTCGCCTGGCTCACCACGCCCACTTCCACCATTTGGGCCTGCAGCAGCAGCAGCCAACCATTGACTTTTTGGCACAAGTGCCTGTGGGTGCCCCACCTCCCCCCTCATACTGGACTGACCCCCTCCCCTTTGCCACATTTGTCCACCCCACCTATTTCCCTCTGCTGCCTGATAGTTCTGCCCCGGCCCTGTAGCTGTCCCCGTGGTCCCTCTACCCCAATCTCAGCTCGCCTTTTCCCCCCACCCTGTGCTCCCCCAGCCCTGATCGGTTCCCCCCCATGCGCCCACGCCCCCTCTCAGGCGCTTGTGCCCTTCCCAATTTGGTTTCCCCTTGTTCACTGCACTCCCCCCTCTGCCGTTGCCCCCCCGCTCCCCTAGTGCAACTGGAGGAGCCGGAACCCCCCTCTGCGTTGGTGCCCTGCAACAATCCCACCCTTAGTCCTTGGTTGCTCCCTACGCCCCTTTAGCCTTCCCCTTCTGGCGCCCTCCTCTCCTGCCTGCAGCCTAGCGGGGAAGGGTGGCCGCCTCCTCTCCTTCCCCTCCCCTCGCTGTTTGTCCCCCTCCCCGCTCTCGTTATGGCGGGGGATGCGGCGGGGGAGACCCCTCGCGATGCTCCCACTACCCCTCCTCCACCTGCCCCCGTGTCCACTGCCCAAGCCTCTACCTCGACCGCCGCTGCCGATCCACCTACCACCGCCCCTGCTGGGGCACCGGCGGCGGCGAGTACTGGGGAGACCTCCGTTGCTGCCACTTCTCTCGCCCCTTCTGATTCGGGGGGAGCCCCCCCAGCCGGTGGGAAGGGTCGGGGTGGGAAGAAGGGTAAGGGCCCCGCTAGAAAGGCCAGGCCCTCCATGGCGGAGACTGCCCCGGCTGCCACAGCCCCGCTAGCGGCTGCGGCATCCTTCCCCGCTATTCCCTCCACCAGCTCTGCAGGTGTCCCTCCCCCAGCCCCCAGGGCGTACGCGAAGGTGGCGGCGGCCCCCCCGCCTGCTGCTGCTCCTCCGACCGCTGCTTCCGCCAACATCTACAGCGGCCGGGGCCCCTTTCCCACTTTGACCAGGAAGCACGGTGTCCGTTGCCCCCTGGTGCCCGCCTCGCCCCACGTGGAGACCTACGTGCGGGCGTTGGCCAGGGTAGTGGGGCCCACGGCCATCGTGGCGGCCTCCAAAATGTACGGGAAGGTGGTCTTCTTCCTGGCATCGGAGGCTGCCGCCCAGGAGGCAGTAGAGACGGGCCTGGCGGTGGGGGGCGTGTTCGTCCCCCTGGAGCCGTTAGAAGACCTGGGGGTCCGCTTGATCTTGACCTCCGTCCCTCCCTTCCTGCCCAATGCCGTCCTGCTGCCCACCCTTTCTGCCCTGGGACGCCCCGTCTCTGTCATCAGCCCTCTCCCCTTGGGCTGCAAGGACCCCGCCCTCCGTCATGTTCTCCCGTTCCGCCGGCAAGTGCAGCTTCAACTGCCGCCGGCGGCACGTGGCGGAGAGGCGCTCGAGGGGTCCTTTCTGGTCCCTTACCAGGGAGCCCACTACCGGGTGCATTATTCAACGGGGGAGGCCCGGTGCTACCTCTGCCGGGCGATGGGGCACGTCCGGAGGGACTGTCCCTTGGCCCAGCACGGAGGAGCATTCGGGACCCCCGAGCCCCGGCAAGGCGCCGGCCCTGTCATCGCCGGTCCCCCTAGCTGCCCGGCACCCGAAGCTGCCCCTCCTCCTCCTTCTCGGTCCACCTCTGTGGAGGAGGGTGTGGCGGGGCTACCGCCAGCCGTGGGAGAGGGCTCGTCCCAGGGGGAGTCCTCCCCGGTTTCTTCTGTCCCACCACTGCCTCCTCGAGTCCCTGAGCCATTGCCCTTGCCCCCCGAGCCGACCCCTGTTAGCCAGCCCCCGGATGATGCCATGGAGGGCTGGTCCTTAGTGCAGGGGAAGCGGGGCAAGCGGAAGGCTCGAGTTTCTTTACATACTTCGGATTCGGAGGCCCCTCGGAAGAGCAGGAAGGGGGGCGCCGATGTCGAGTCTTCTGCCTTGTCCCCTGATGACTCCCAGTTTGTGGTGCCGGCTGGGGATGCCGTGGCAGCAACGGAAGGTGACACCGCCCCTCCTCCGGGGTCCCTTCCCGTGGATGCCCCCGAGGGAGCCTCTCTCGCCCCCTTCCCACTTGGCGCCTCTGAGAGTGCCGCGGTGGGTATCGCCTCGGGTGCTGGCGGGGAGGGCCCTGGGGTGGTGGACTGTGATCTCCCTCCCATCTACGCAGAAATCGAGGCCCTGGGTTTGACCCCGGTCACGCAGGGGGAGGACGACCCTCTGCCGGCGGGCCTCGATCTGGGCGACCTCACTACATCCCCCCTGTCCCTGGGTTCCCTTCCCCTACCCGCTGTTTCTGCTCCCACCTCTGAGGGTCCCCTGGAATCTTTCCTCGACTCGGCTGTGAGTGGCACTCTGTTGGCAGCTGCCGAGCCCCTTGGGGCGACGGCCAGTGCCCCGCTGCCGAGACCCGCTTCCCAGGGGGTGTCCCTCTTGGGTGTGGAGGACCCGCCCTCCTTCCTCAGCGGGGACCCCATTGACCACCATCTCTTTCTGGGTGCCGAGGCTGCCGCACGTGCCACAGTGGCTGAGCCCGGCATCGTTAGGGGTCCCCTGCCCACTTCCCAGATCCTTGAGCCTGGCCAGGAGGAGCCACCTTCCGGCGTCTCACCTATGGAGGCTCCGGATCCTGCTTCTACCTCCTTCCCGGATTCTCTCCCTGATCCACGCCCTACTCCTGTTGGCCCTGTCCTTATCCCCCCCACTTCCTGTGATGTCAGTGCCGCCCCTGGCAATCCCTCCCAGGGAGCGGGTTCACTAGTTCTTTCCTGTCCCGACCCCCCAGGGGCTGCTGTTCCCCTTCCACCGCCCCTTCTTGATTCTGGGAGCGGGTCGGGTCGTGTGGCGTCGGTCCATCTGCTGCCACGTTGGGGATCTGCCCCCTGCCTACCCGCCTCAGTGGGCCACGGGGCTGTGACAGGGGCCCCACTGGGGGCCAGTCATCGATCAGTGACCCCACCCCCCCATGCGCTGAGAGAGGAGCTGCGGGAGTTCCTCGAGGACGTCCGTGGCTCCCGGAACAAAGTCCATCTTGCGCTCCAGCGGTGGGGGGATTTCCATCAGGTCCTCCGGGCCGCGAGGGCCCTCATGGGGGAGGGTAGGAGGACCGGGAAGCAGACCGCCGCGGCCTACCGGCGGGTCCGTCTCTTCCGTGACTCCTTACTCACCTTCGGGGTTGGTCACGGATTGCTGCGCGGCCTGCCGGAGGCCGTGGGCGTGTCTGCCAGCGAGGATCACCCCCAGCCCTCCTCATGGCGCCGATCATCCTTGCCACCTTAAACACCCGAGGCTGTAGGATGGGTCTCCGCAGGAGCCAGGTGCTCTCCTTCCTCCGGGAGGGGGGGTACTCTGTGGTTTTCCTGCAGGAGACCCATACGGATCCTGCCGCTGAAGCTAGCTGGCGGCTGGAGTGGGGGGACGGGGCCTACTTTAGCCACTTCTCTGTCTGCGCGGCTGGAGTGGCGACCCTGTTCTCCCCCGACATACGGCCCGAGGTGCTAGGGGTCGCCGAGGCTGTGCCGGGTCGCCTGCTGCACCTCCGGATCCGTGTGGAGGGGCTTGTGGTTAATCTCGTCAACGTTTACGCCCCGACATCGGCCCCGGAGAGGCTACATTTTTATCAGCAGGCGTCCGCCTTCCTTGGCTCCCTGGATCCTCGTGAGTGCCTGGTCCTGGGAGGGGATTTTAACACCACCCTCGAGGAACGGGACCGCTCGGGGACCGAGCAGTGCCCGGCAGCTGCGGACGTCCTCCGGGAGATTGTCGACCGCCACTCCCTGGTGGACGTCTGGCGCGACCACCACCCAGACGACGTCTCGACGTTCACCTTCGTCCGGGTGGAGGCCCATCGGTCGTGCCACTCCCGGCTGGACCGTATTTACCTGTCACGTTTCCACCTTTCACGGGCCCACTCCTCCAGCGTTCGGCCGGCCCCCTTTTCGGATCACCACCTTGCCACCGTGACGGCCTCTCTCTGCGCGGAGAGGCCGGGGCCGGCCTATTGGCACTTTAATAATAGTTTGCTGGAGGATGCGGGCTTTGTGGCGTCCTTCCGGGAGTTCTGGCTGGCCTGGCGAGGGCAGAGGCGCGCCTTTTCCTCGGCGCGGCGGTGGTGGGATCTGGGGAAGGTGCGCGCCCGGCTCTTCTGCCGTGACTACACTCGGGGTGCCAGCCGACGGAGGGATGCGGCGATAGGGCAGTTGGAGCGGGAGGTCTTGGAGCTGGAGAGGCGTCTGGCCGTCAACCCCGAGGATCCATCCCTCTGCGAAGCGTGCCGGGAGAAGCGGGAGGAGCTCCGAGCCCTCGAAGACCATCGGGCCCGGGGTGCTTTTGTTCGATCCCGCATCCACCTCCTTCGGGAGATGGATCGCGGCTCCCGCTTCTTCTACGCCCTGGAGAAAAGGAGGGGGGCCAAGAAGCACGTCACCTGCCTCCTGGCGGAGGACGGCACCCCCCTCACGGATCCGGCGGAGATGTGCCAGAGGGCCAGGGCCTTCTACGCCACTCTTTTCTCCCCGGATCCGACCGATCCTAACGCTTGCAGAGTGCTCTGGGACGGGCTCCCGACGGTCAGCACGGGCGACCGGGACCGGCTAAAGCTGCCTCTCACTCTGGCCGAGTTCTCGGAGGCCCTCCGTCACATGCCCACCAATAAATCTCCGGGCTTGGACGGGCTGACCGTGGAGTTCTACCGCGTGTTCTGGGACGTCCTCGGCCCAGACTTGGTCACCGTCTGGGCCGAGGCTTTGCAGAGCGGGGTCCTCCCTCTCTCGTGCAGGCGAGCCGTGCTGGCCTTATTGCCGAAGAGGGGGGACCTCCGCGACTTACGGAATTGGCGTCCCGTCTCGCTCCTCAGCACGGACTACAAAATTGTTGCGAAGGCCATCTCGATGCGGCTAGGGTCCGTGCTGGTGGACGTGGTCCATCCAGACCAGACCTACACCGTCCCGGGCCGCACCATCTTTGATAACTTGTCTCTGGTCCGGGACCTTCTGGAATTGGGGTGTAGGGATGGTCTGTCGTTCGCCCTCTTGTCCCTGGATCAGGAGAAGGCGTTCGACCGGATGGATCACGGGTATCTCCTGGGCACTCTGCGAGCGTTCGGCTTCGGACCCCTGTTTGTGGGTTTTCTCCAGGTGCTGTACGCTTCTGCGGAGTGTCTGGTCAGGCTCAACTGGACCCTGACCAAGCCGGTCAGCTTCGGGCGGGGAGTGCGGCAGGGGTGCCCCCTCTCGGGCCAGCTGTACACTCTGGCGATCGAGCCCTTCCTCTGTCTCCTCCGCAAGAGGTTGACGGGGTTGGTGCTTCGGGAGCTGGGGCTGCGGCTGGTCCTGTCGGCATACGCCGACGATGTGCTCCTCGTGGTCCAGGACCCGGGCGACTTGGCGCGGGTGGAGGCTTGCCAGGCTGTGTACTCGGCGGCCTCCTCCGCCCGGGTCAACTGGGTCAAGAGCTCTGGTCTGGTGGTCGGGGACGGGTGGCAGGCGAGCTCCCTCCCACCTGCGCTTCAGGCCATCAGGTGGAGCGCGGGTCCGCTGCTCTATCTCGGCGTTTACCTTTCTGCCACGCATCCGTCTCCGCCGGAGAACTGGCAGGATTTGCAGGGCAGGGTGACGGAGCGGCTCCGGAAATGGACAGGACTACTCCGGTGCCTCTCCCTTCGGGGGAGGGCACTGGTGCTTAATCAACTGGTCCTGTCCATGCTCTGGTACCGACTCAACACCCTGGTCCCGGCCCCGGGTTTCCTGGCCAACCTCCGGACTGTGATTCTGGAGTTCTTTTGGCCAGGGACGCACTGGGTCTCTGCAGGGGTCCTCCACCTGCCCCTGGAGGAGGGGGGGCAGGGCCTGAAGTGCTTACGCGCTCAGGTCCATGTCTTCCGCCTCCAGGCCCTGCAGAGGCTCCTGTTTGGTGCAGGTAGTCCGGCGTGGAGCGTATTGGCGCGCGCCTTCCTCCGCCGCTTTCGAGGGCTCCGATACGACCGGCAGCTCTTTTACCTCCATCCGAGAGGTCTTCCGCGAGACCTCTCCGGGCTGCCGGTCTTCTACCAAGACCTCCTCCGGACCTGGAAGCTCTTTTCAACGACCAGGTCCGTGGCGGCCACCGTGGGGGTTGACCTCCTCGCGGAGCCCCTGCTACACAATCCCCAGCTTCGTGTGCAGGTGGCGGAGTCCCCCACAGTGTGCCAGAGGTTGGTCTCGGCAGGAGTCACCAGGGTCGGAGACCTCCTGGACTACGACCGGGGAGACTGGCTGGATCCCCTGATGCTTGCTCAGCGCATGGGGCTCTCCAGACCTCGTACTCCCCAGCGCGTACTTCAGGAGGTGAAGGCCGCTTTACTGCCCGCTGCTCGGGCTTACCTCGACCGGGTCCTGCGAGAGGGCACGCCCACCCTCCACCCCAGGCCCCGTGGACATTTTTATCGGGCCCCTGCCCCGTGGACCCAATCGGCCCCCTCACCCTTTCACTGCCAGCCGGCTGCATGATCTGCAGCCGGTTTTGTTCCAGACCGCGCCACGGAAACATCTGTACTCGCTCGTGCTCCATACCCTTCACTACCTCACCCTCGCATCCCGCCCCGATACCAAATGGCGGGACCTCCTGCCGCCTCTCGAGGGTGAGGAGCCCCGGTGGGCCAGCTTGTACTCTGCCCTGGTCCCGAGGCCCGCCGGGGATATCAGTTGGAGGCTCCTTCACGGAGCCGTGAGCACGGGCGTGTACTTGGCGCGGTTCACATCTGTCCCTAGCACCTGCCCTTTCTGTGGGGAGAAGGAGACCTTGGCGCACGTTTATTTGGAGTGCGCCAGGTTGCAGCCCCTGTTCCGGCTCCTCCTGAATATTTTCTTGCGTTTTTGGTTGCACTTTTCCCCTCACCTTTTTATCTACACGCTCCCCATCCGTGGCCCCACGAAGTCGCGGGATCTCCTTCTCAACATCCTCTTGGCCCTGGCCAAACTGGCCATCTACAACACTAGGGAGAGGAGGTTGGCCGACGGGATTTCCTGCGACTGTAGGGCCTATTTCCGTTCCTCCGTCTGCTCACGCATCCGGGCAGAGTTCCTCTGGGCGGCGTCCACTGGCTCCCTTGACGCCTTCGAGGAGCAGTGGGCGTTATCCGGGGTTCTCTGCTCGGTGTCCCCATCGGGTTCCCTTCGTTTAGCCCTATGACCTCACTCCCGATCCTGTTTTTTTCATTAGTTGTCCCCCGTAATTATTTGGTGTCCCAGACCTGTGGGTCCTCCCCTTAGGCTGGGGGGAGGCCCTTTAGAAGTGGGCGGGCAAAGCCCGCCCACCCCCGCTGGATGCCAATAGGACCAGTATGTTTACCCTCTACCAGACTCCTGTACCCCACTGGCCTGGGTCTGTCACATATCCCTCCTCCCTGCTCAACACCAAGGGGTTGGGCAGCTTGGGAAGCCAGACAGTGCACACGTGACAAGCCATTGGTATTGCCGTGACGGTTCCCTGCTCTGTGTTGCACATGGAACTGGAAAGGTTAGAGGGATAAAAACCACCTGGTCACCCTTGTGTTCTTCTCCTTGTTCTGCTGCATCCATTGAAGAGGGGCATGGTCGGTCACAAGGACAAATTTGCACCTGAGCAAGTAGTAGCGCAATGCTTCCATGGCCCATTTTATGGCGAGGCACTCTCTCTCCACCACTGCATATTTTTGTTCCCTCGAAAGGAGTTTCCTACTGAGGTAGAGAATTGGGTGTTCCTCCTCCTCGACCATCTGTGATAGAACGACCCCCAAGCCTACTTCCGATGCATCTGTCTGCAGGATAAATTCCTTGGTGAAATCAGGGGCTATCAGTACAGGGTTACTGCAGAGGGCAATCTGTAGGTCTGTGAATGCTTCCTCTGCTGCATCAGACCATCTCATCAGATCGGGTCCACGGCCTTTCACTAGGTCTGTCAGGGGGCTTGCCCTTGTGGCAAAGTGGGGGATAAATCGTCAGTAATACCCCACTACACCTAGGAATGCCTGGACTTGTTTCTTGCGACGTGGTCGGAGCCAATTTTGAATAGCCTCCAACTTGTTCACTTGGGGTTTTACCAGACCTTTTCCCACAATGTAGCCAAGATATTTGGCCTCTGTAAACCCTACAGCGCACTTGGCAGGGTTTGCTGTAAGGCCAGCTCACCTGAAGGTATCAAGGACTGCCTCCACCTTTTCTAGGTGGGTTTCCCAGTCTAGGGTATGAATGACCACATCGTCCAAGTAGGCAGCAGCGTAACTCTTATGTGGGCGTAATAGCTTGTCCATGAGGCACTGGAAAGTACCTGGGGCCCCATGTAGTCCAAAAGGGAGGACAGTATATTGAAAAAGACTCTCTGGTGTAGAGAACGCAGTCTTTTCCTTTGCGTCTTCCGCAAGAGGAATCTGCCAGTACCCCTTTGTCAAGTCTAGACTAGTCAAATACCGGGCATTACCCAGACAGTCCACTAGCTCCTCTATGCGAGATATGGGGTATGCGTCAAACTGAGATGCTTTGTTTAGTCGCTATAAGTCGTTGCAAAACCTTGTGGTGCCATCAGGTTTAGGCACCAGCACAATTGGGCTGGACCACTGACTGTGGGATTCTTCGATGATCCCCAGCTCCAGCATTTTTTTTTACTTCTGCTTTTATTTCCTCCCTTTTGGCTGCTGGCACCCGATAGGGCCTCATTATTATTCTGGCCCCAGGGTTCGTGACGATATGTCTTGGTTGTTCGACCCGGTTTTGTCGAGAACACATCTTGGTTCTGGAAGATCGTCTCAGACACCTCTTTCTTCTGATCTGGTGTTAAATCGAGAGACACTCTCACCTGTTGGGAAGGCTTGTTTTCCTGGGTTAGGTCTTTTTGGACAGTTATGCATGCCTCTTGTGCATGCCAGGATTTCAGAAGGTTGATGTGATAAATCTGTTCTTGTTTTTGGTGTCCTGGCTGCCGCACCTTGTAGGTTGCTTCCCCATGAGTTCAACCACCTCATAGAGTCCCTACCATTGGCCCAGAAGCTTGCTTTCTGCCGTGGGTACCAACACCATCGCTCGATCCCCTGGTTGTAACTGTCGGACTTTTGCTTGGTGATTGTAATGGGTTCTCTGGGCCTCCTGTGCCTTTTCCAAATGTTCCCGTACAATAGGGGTGACCCAGGCTTTCTGTTATATTTCTCCCCTCATTGAGTTCCTCTTCCCAGATCTCTTTGGCAATATCTAGCATGCCACGGGGGTGACGCCTGTATAATAACTCAAAGGGGGAAAACCCAGTTGAGGCCTGAGGTACCTCCCGGATAGCGAACATAAGATAGGGTAGTAGGGTTTCCCAATCCTTCCCGTCTCAACTTACCACCTTCCGTATCATAGCCTTGAGGATTCGATTAAACCTTTCTACCAACCCATCAGTCTGCGGATGGTAGACTGAAGTTCTCAGGGTATGTATATGGAGCAGCATACAGAGGTGCTTCATTAGCTTTGACATAAATGGGGTTCCTTGGTATGTTAATATCTCCTTTGGTAGCCCCACTCGGGCAAAGATCCCCACCAGCTCTTTGGCTATCATTTTAGAGGCTGTGTTCCGCAGGGGGATGGCTTCTGGGTAGCGAGTAGCATAGTCCAAAACAACAAGTATATATTGGTGGCCCCGAGCTGTCTTCTCCAGGGGTCCCACTAGGTCCATGGCTATTCGCTCAAAGAGGACTTCTATGATGGGAAGGGGTACTAAAGGTGCCCTCAGGTGGGGACGGGGACTGTGCAGCTGACACTCCGAGCAGGACGCACAGTACCTCTGCACTTCTTCATGTACTCCGGGCCAGAAGAACCGTCGTAGGACTCGTGCCAGGGTCTTCTCTACCCCTAAATGCCCCCCAAAAGATGACTATGAGCAAGACTTAATACAGCGTTCTGGTGTTTTTGAGGTACTAGGATCTGCTGTACCTTCTACCCCTGTACTGGTGCAACCCGGTATAAGAGATTCTTCTTCATTATGAAGTAGGGTCCTGGTCCCTGGGTTTTCCCTTCCACGGGGACCTCGTCTATTTCAGTCACCTCCTTCCTAATGTTGTCGTACCTTGGGTCTTTAGCCTGGTCCCGTCCAAAATTTCCTCTCCTGGGGCTAATCTGCCCAAGATCTAGGGGCCCAGTCTCTGTTGCCTCTACTGGTTCAGAAGCGTTAAGGTGGGGGTCCGACTGGGGTGCTTCTCCCTCCTGGGTGGCCTCCTTTTCAACTGTTCAGATCCGCCTACCTACAAGAGTGACCCTCTGGCTTTGAGTCAGTATTCGGGTTCCCAAGGCCTTAGCTGCCTTCCTTTCCCTTTTGGACTTTCTACCCTGTCTGGGAATGGAAAATAAATCTGGGGATATTTCAGAGAAGACTGGGGGTTGACAGCCTACTGTGGATGCCTCACTAACCTCCAATCCTCCTTCTGGGAGTAAGTTTCCAAACCCTGGGAAGTCCCTCCCTATGAGCACCAGGTATGGGAGTTTAGGGACTACACCTGCTGCTACCTCAGTAGTGTTCCCCTGAATCTTGAGTTTTACTGGGATGGTGGGGTAATAACCAACTGTCCCATGGACACATGTTATCCCTGTACGCTTAGCCCGCAGCAGCTGACTACACTTGACGATCTTCCCCGAGACAAGCGTGATAGCACTACCCAAATCAACCAGTGCCATGGTCTCTACCCCATTTAGTTTCACTGGTCTGGTGTACATATGTGGGGTTAGTGAGACCCCCACAAGGTGGATTAGGGAGCATGTGTCTGCCCAGTTCCCCAGGTTACACTGCATCGGCTCCTCAGCATTGGGACACTGGGCAGTTATATGTCCCCACTCTCCGCAGGCATAACATTTGTATGGAGACCTGGGCATTCCCCAGTCTCTTGGTTTGGGCAATCTAACATCATGATCCTCTTCTCCCTCCGTGCTCCGACTCTTTGTGACCTCTGGTGGGCCTTCAGCCCCTCTCTTCTTCCACCTGGGCCCTCCTGGTGGCCCAGTCACCCGAGCTCTAGGGCTTGGTGCTGCTAATTTAACCCGGGGTGCCTCTTCCTTAACTGGTTGGGTCAGCTCCCTCGCTGTCCTTTGCCTCTCTACCAGTGCAACAACCTCATCACAGGTGGAGGGTTCGTTCTGGCTTACCCAGGCACGAAGGTCTGGCGGTAGTCCCCTCATGTATCGGTCGATGACCAGAACCTCTAGTATCTCTTCAGGACTCCGGGACTCCGTTAGCGACCACTTTCGTGCGAGATGGATGAGGTCATACAATCGGGACCATGGCTTTTTGTTTTCCTGTTACCTCCACTCGTGATACCATTGGGCCCGCACTGCGGTCGTTACCCCAGATCTGGCCAGGATCTCTGCTTTCAGCTGGGGGTAGTCTGCTGCAGCCTCTTCAGGCAGATCATGGTAGGCCTTCTGGGCCTCCGCACACAGGAATGGGGCAAGGATGCCAGACCACTGATCTCGAGGCCAGGCCTCCCGTGGGGCTGTCCTCTCAAAGGCCAGAAGGTATGCCTCTACATCATCCTCCCACGTCATTTTCTGCAGCCAAAGGCTGGCCCGTATGATCTGCGTCCCATCATGGCAGCGGTTCAGCTCTGTAAGGGTCTTTTCCTGCTTTACCAGTCCCCGCAACATAGCCCAGTCTTGAGAAGCCTGGTCTGTCAGCAGGCGATTAGTCTCTTGCTGCAGCCGCACTGCCTCCTGTTGGGCAGCTGCCTGGACTTGGGTAGCCTCCTGCTGGGCCACCGTAGCTTGTATCAATGCCCGTACTAAGTCATCCATTTTGGTGGAAAAATAATAAACCCTCTACTTTTTTTTTTTTAAATCACCCTCCTTCTGCCACTCTGTGCACACCAAATCCCACCTCTGGCACCAGTTGTGACAAAGTTCCTCCTCTGCCTTGATAGGTCCTGCGCTTATTGGCAGATTTGCTCACCTCAGTGATCTTCCCCACTGTCTGGGTCAACTCCTCCTGTGTTTGATCAGTAGTTGGGAGGTTTGGGGGGAACCCGGGCCGACCCTCTATTCCGGGTTCCAGCCCAGGGCCCTGTGGATTGCAGCTGTCTATAGTGCCTCCTGTAACAGCTGCATGATAGCTACAACTCGCTGGGCTAATTCCCCATGACCTCCTCCAAACACCTTCTTTATCCTCCCCACAGGACCTTCCTCCTGGTGTCTGATAACGCTTGTACTCCTTAGTCCTCCAGTAGTACACTCTCACTCTCAGCTCCTTGTTCCTCTTGCTCCCAGCTCCTCACATGCACCTCCTCTCCTCCGGCTCCTCCCCGCCTGACTGGAGTGAGCTCCTTTTTAAACCCAAGTGCCCTGATTAGCCTGCCTTGATTGGCTGCAGGTGATCAGCCTGTCTGCCTTAATTGGTTCTAGCAGGTTCCTGATTACTCTAGTGCAGCCCCTGCTCTGGTCACTCAGGGAACAGAAAACTACTCATCCAGTGACCAGTATATTTGCCCTCTACCAGACTCCTGTATCTCACTGGTCTGGATCTGTCACAATACACAATAGTGTAACATTGTTTTTCTGAGACAGACCAGTGGCTTTCCCTCTCAGAAAGTTTTTTGCTGAGAAACACAACAGGACGGAATTGTTTATTTGGTCCTTGCTGCATTAAAACTGCTCCCACGCCACGCGGATGCATCAGTGGTTACGACAAATGGCTGGTTGAAGTTTGGGGCCCTCAGTACAGGGTCAGACGTAAGGGCTGCCTTAAGCTGGTTAAAGGCTTTTTCACATTTATCAGTCCACTGAACTGCATTTGGTTATTTTTTCCTGGTTAGGTTTGTCACTGGGGTGGCAATTTGGCTGTACTTTGGTACAAATCACTGGTAATACCTGGCCAAGCCCAAGAAGGATCGGACCTGCTTCCTGGACCTTAGAGACAGGCCAATTTTTGATAGCATTTACCTTAGCCTGTAGGGGGTTGATAGTACCTTGACCTACCTGGTGTCCAAGGTAGGCCTAAACAGGGTAACATATTTGACACTTTTTGGCTTTAACGGTTAATCCTGCCTTCCTTATGCGCTGGAAGAAGCTTGGAGGTGTTCTGCCCATGAATCTGAGAATATGGCCACATCATTGAGACAGGCAACTGCAAATTCCCCAAATCCAGCCAAAAGCTTGTCTACCAGTCTCTGGAAGGTGGCAGATGCATTTCACAGTTCAAAAGGGAGCACATTAAATTAATACAGCTCTACCTGGTGATGAAGGCTGACCTTTTCTTGGCTGGGTCATCTAGTGGCACTTGCCAGTACCCCTTAGTTAAGTCTAAGGTGGAGATGAACTGGGCACGTCCCAGTTTCTCCAATAGCTCACCTGTGTGTGGCATTGGATAGTTTTGTGGGTGAGTTACAGCATTTAGCTTATGAGAGTCCACACAAAAGCAGATTTCCCCTTCTGGTTTGGGAACCAGAACCACTGGAGAGGCCCATGTACTCTCAGAGGGGCGGATTACACCCATCTGTAACATGTTCATGATCTCCCTTTCTATTGTAGTTTTGGCTTGAGGAGCCATTCTAATTGGGCGAGCATCACCTGTGTCAATGGAGTGGTACGCCTATTCTGTCCGTCCTGGGATGGCTGAAAACAATGATGCGAAGCTGGTGCAGAGCTCCTGGATTTGCTGTTGCTGCTTATGCCTAAGGGTCTTGGAAAGTCTCACCTCTTCCACGCCACTGTTGCTTTTTCTGTCATAGTAGACTCCTTCAGACCATTCATCATCATCTCTCTCCTGGGCTATAAACTGGAGAACCTTGATTTCTCGGGAATAAAAGGGCTTTAGAGAATTGACATGGTATACTTTAAGTTTTAGGGTAGGGTTTGGGAATACTATGAGGTAATTAACAGCTTCCAGGTGCTCTCGGACCCTCCCACAACGCTTCCATCTTATTGGCCTGGAGCTCTTTTAGGACCCTAACTTGGTCACCTACTCTGATGGAACACTCTCTGGCATGTTTAAAAGAAAGAAAATGCATCTGGAATTTAGACGTTTGCTAGATTTTAAAAGAGCAATTCCAAAAATCAAGCACCCCAAATAACTTCCTTGGGCATTCAGCTTAAAGCAGAGGTGGGCAAACTGTAGCCCAGGGGCCACATCCAGCCCTTGAGTTCCCAGCCAGGGAGGCTAACCCCCAGCCACTCCCTGGTTGTCCCGCCCTTCCCTGCAGCCTCAGCTCGCTGTGCCTCCAGCACTCTGGGCAGCAGGGTTGCGAGAGCCGCCTGCCTGCATGGCTGGCTCTGGCCGGGTGGCGTGGCTGCCAGTCCTGGTGCTCTGAGTGGCATTCTAAGGGAGCAAGGGAGTTGGATAAGGGCAGGGAGTCCCGGAGGGCAGTCAAGGGACAGAGAGCAGGAGGTGGTTAATAGGCATGGGAGTCCCAGGGGGCCTGTCAGGGGGCAGGGGTGTGGATGGGGGTCAGGGAAGTCAGGAGACAGAGAGCGGGGGGGGGATTGATGGGGGGGGTCCCAAAGGAGCGGTGAGGGGACAAGGAGCAAGGGGAGGGGTTGGATGGGACGGGAGTTCTGAGGCGGGGCAGTCTAGGGAGGGGAAGTGGGAGGGGGCGGGGGCCAGGCTGTTTGGGGAGGCATAGCCTTCCTTACCTTGCCCTCCATACAGTTTTGGAACCCCAATGTGGCCCGCAAGCCAAAATGTTTGCCCACCCCTGACTTAAAGGTTACAAGCAAACAAAAGCATGTGGGGTTAGCACAGAGGAGTCCACAAGCCAATAAGAAATAATCCTAATCGCATGTAGCTAAACATTCTGATCTACTTACATATTTGGAGTTCAGATAAGTATTTCTAGGCACAATCTGATTATTTATAATCATACTTGGCTTAGTTGCTTATAGCATGGCTGCTCTGTCACTCCAGCCCAGAGAACAACAAACAAAGGCAGTTTCTTTCCCAATTTTAAAAAGTTCTACCTTCTGATGGTCTCTTTTGGTCAGGTGCCCATGTTTTTTTCTATACCTGGAGGACTTTTTAATCCTTTACAGGTAAAGCAAGTAAAGAACAGCTACCAAGAGGGATTTTACAGCTAATTGGCTGGCTGGGTGTCCATCAAAGGGAGCTACCCCCCCCACTTTATTTATCACAGTTGGTCTGTGGGGGTCACCCATCCATCCACCTTTGGGTGCTGTCTCCAGAGAAAGCTCTCATCCCTGTGGCTGTTGGCAGGGAAGTCAGTCCGTCATGCTCCTTCCAGTCTAGCTCTCTGGTTACTCAGGGTTTGCAGGCTTGTGTGTTGGGGATAAAGATAGCCCCGTTTCTACCAGCCGGATGTGTGTGAGGTTTGCAAACGCGCTGCCCTCTCTCCACTCACATTTTCCATTATGCAAGCACAGCTCTCTCTGGCTGTAAATAGCTGGGCAGTTCACCAGCACTGCATGCGTGCGTCCATGTAGACCTGTGTTGCTGGGTGTATAAAACACATGTGAAGAACTGCCAGGCTAGATCAGAACAATGAGCCAGCTCGTCTAGTGTCTTGTCTTTGGTGGCTAGTGGCCAGGTTCAGCTGTTGCAGAGGAAGATGCAAAATGCCTTGCAGGAGGCAATTATGGGAGAACTTCCACTAGAGACTGGAGCTTGTGCTCCGAGACATGAGGGATTATGTCCTTCCAAAGCACTAGTTTTTAAATCCTTATTACTCTAACTCTGGATTCTTTGGGTATCCCTATAATTATCCAAGACTCTTTTGAACCCATTTTAAGCTCTTGAGCTCAATTATATCTTGTGGATGTGAGTTCCACAAGCTAATTCTGCATTGTAGGAAAACTTATTTCCTTGGACCAGTTTAAAAAACATTGTCTGGAAATAGCTCTGATTGTAAATGCCTGGGTCCCCTTGAAGCCCAGATAGTGGATTCTCTATGCTTTTGCCATAATTCCTCCCTCAAAAAACCTCCGAAATCTGAGAGTGTGAAAATGATCAGTAAGAGGATGCAGCTGCGTCATTCACACACCATATATCACTGCTTTACTTACTCACTCCCTATGCAATTAATGACCTCCATCCACTCTAAACTCTTCCCCTTCCTATCTCCTGAAAGAGTAGGGTAGTACTGGAGACATACGCTAGAAATAACCCTCCATTTGTTTAATTAAAACTAAAGATTTCAAAACCAGTTTACTCCCGTATCAGAGGGGTAGCCGTGTTAGTCTGGATCTGTAAAAGCAGCAGAGTCCTGTGGCACCTTATAGACTAACAGACGTTTTGGAGCATGAGTTTTCGTGGGTGAATACCCACTTCCTCAGATGCATGTTTTCACCCACGAAAGCTCATGCTCCAAAACGTCTGTTAGTCTATAAGGTGCCACAGGACTCTTTGCTGAGTTTACTCCTGGGCTCTGCTGGCACATGCTACAGCCTTGTGTGTCTTCTGTTATGTTGATTGAGTAGTAAGATGTTTCTTTTATGGTAAAAAGGGAAAATCTTGTCTTTTGGCCCTTCTATAATGTGTTGAATAAAGGAGGTGGATTCTCACCTTCATAACCTTGATGTAAAGCTGCAGTAACTCCAGTGGTTTCAACAGGATGACTCTGGATTTAATCAGTGTAACTGAGTGGAAGTTGTGACGGGTGTGTTACATTTATGCAAAGCAGACCTTGCTGGTGGATGCACTGAGCTGTACTGTTCAATTAACAGTCATATGCTCTGGGTTCAGGCTGGAGTCCACTGGAAGCAGACCTCACATGTATGTTTACAAGTATGTTGCAGCAGTGCCTAGGTGGCCCGTGGTGCTGTGTAAATAGAAAGTAAATGGCTACCTCTGCCCCAAAGAGCTTGCTGTCTAGCAGATGGGACAGACCACGTGGCTGAGGCACGCAAGAGGATTGAGCTGGGGAGCTGGCCAGGGCTCGCTTCTTACCCAGTCAGGAGCAGTGCTCAGATCTGGTGCCTGCCTTGCAGCCATCTGGAGGTAGACATCTGTGTGCAGAGGTGAGTTCTGAGGGTGACCTGGAGGAGGCCAAGGTGAAGGCATTACGAGTCTAGAGGGAAGCTCCCACCATGTGTCAGGGACAGTGAGGGGAGAGTGCAAAGGGCTTGTAGAGAAGTGGGTGTCTGAGGCTGGCATTGCTGATGAACTGAAGGTGAGAGCTGAGCTGATGACAGGATACTCCATAGCTCATACTGCAATCTGCTGGTAATCTGTTGTACTTCTATTTACATGTATTTATGCCAATCATGGGCCTGATCCAGAGGTCACTGAAGTCGCTGGGAGTCTCTCTTGATTGTGATGAGTTTTGGGTCAGATTTTACAAAGGGGGAGCTAAGCACAGCTGCGAGGAGAGGTGTAAGTCACATAGAAAAAGTAAAGCAAGATCGTATGGCTGCATCCCTTGATTGTAATCAATTTCCTGGGTGATTGCAGACTCCAATGATTGACATTTGCAGCCTGAACCACTTTCTAATGATGTTTTTTGTTGACTGATTCCCTGGGATTTTTTGGGGGGTGGAGGAAGGAGAGAGGGATAGGGTTGTATTGATATATCTTTATATGCACAATTAATAAGGGAAGAGTAGAACTGAAATATAACTTAAATACAACTAATATTTTGACTGTCAGTTGCCAGTAAGGAATTAGAAAATACAGAGATCTCGTGACTGGAAGAGGGACACAGATCTTTCTGAAGTTATATTGATTAACTAATATCACAATTCAAAAGGTGAGTCACACTGAGATTAGTGCTGTCAACAAAATAAGTGTGTGGCTAAGAAAGGCAAAATCCCCTTGAAGGATCAACAAGAAAAAGCATGCTTCTGTGGAAAAACTCGATTTGGTGTGCAGAGGAGGATGGGTTTGCAGTGAAGGCCCTGGCTGATACTCAGCAGTTTCAGTAATCAGCCCTACCACATACTTCCTTCATGACCTTGGGCAAGTCATTTAATCTCTCTGTACCACTTATATGACCCTACTTTACCATGGTAGCTGTGTGCCTCATAATCTTGAGTGTTTGTATCCTCCACCCACCCCTCTGAGGGAGGGCAGTGCTATTATCATGATTTCACAGAGGGGAAATTGAGGCACAGAGAGCCCACATGATTTGTACCTGTCATCCAGGGAGTCTGGGGGCGGAGCAGGGAATTGAATGCCAGTCTTCCAAGTCTCATGCTAGTTTTCTGATCACTGAACTACCTCCCTCTCTAAAGGACTCACCCTTCCTTCTCTGAGCAGTTCCTGTCTATAAAATGGAGATGGTAATTCTTCCTTTCTACCCGCTCCGTCTGTTTAAACTGTAAGCTCTTCCGAGCGGGGGCTGTCTGTCCTGATGTGAATGTGCAGTGCCCAGTGCAAAGGGGCTGCTGGGTGCTCCCACAAATGACAATTGGCAGTTTTTCTTCCTGGCTCTGTGGTGGCTGTCACAGATTGTGCTAGGAGTCCACACTGATAACTGCCTGCATTTGGGATGTAATACTGATTGACCTGTGGTTTTGTTCAGATGTGGAACGAAGCCCTGGCCCAGGGCCGTCCAGCTGGTGTGCTGCCCTGGGGCTGCAGATCCTGTGATCCTGGGCCCCAAGGAGCTGTGAACTCGCAGCAAGGGCTGCCTGCCAGCGGGCTGCCAAGGAGCTGGGTGGGTGTGGCTGGAAGCCAGACAGGGCTCTGTGAAATGTTTCTGTCAATGAATCGGCAGATTTGACACCCCCACCCCTCTAGAATGCTGGCATTTGTGTTAGCCAGGACCTTGCTTTGACATCTCATCCCAGAGACGGCAGCTCCAGGAGCCAGCACCGTGCTAGGGCACATGGGAATCGTCCACCACACGGCCTGCAAACACCTGTGCCCACTCCTGGGAACTAGGAGAGTTCTGAACCAGCAAGGTCCTATTTGGCTCATGAAATCTGTCCCCATTGCAGCCTGGGCAGGGGATAGCAGCCCTAGGAATGGGCTCTGTGGCGAACACCCAGTGCTAACCCCATGGTTTGGCTGGGAGCCCATCCTGCAGAGCCCTGGGCTTGGCTAACCCAGCCCATGCCCCATAGAGCACAGCCACACGAGGCTAGGCAGGGCCGTGCTGAAAGGCTGAGCGCCTGAGGCTATTTTTAGCTATTCCCCTCTGATCATATCACACCTCTGTGTTGTTGACTGACTGTTATGAATGACTCGAAGGTGGTGGCTTGTGATCGGCCACCAGATAGTTTCGTTCTGAGGTTCACGCGCTGTCCTACTTTATTGCTAGCTGAGAGCTGGAGGGCTCCCACGTGCACACTGTGGAGCACAAAAGAGAAGCTTGGAAAGGTGCCCCCTCATGGCTATTGAGCCTGCTCCTCCTCTGGGGGTGAACTGGGTCACTCTGGAAAAGTGTGGGGTCGGCTCAGGGGAAAGTCCTGGGAGTGAAAGGAGAGCCAGACCTGGTCTACAGGGTGCTGAGGGGGGAGGGGCAGAGGTCTGGCTGGGCTTCAGGAGCAGCAAGGCTACAGTAGCAAATCTGATGTTCAATTTCCCCCTCCTTCTCCCTCAGTCTCTTCGCCTCAGCTTCACTCCACACCTGCCTGATCCTGTGCCCCTCTCTCCTTCCCTTCCCATGGAGATGCTCCCCTCCTGACTAAACAACTCAAACCCTCTGGCATGGGTCACTTGGCTGGGGTGTTCTCCCCTCCCTCAGCCAGGCTCTGCCTGGGCTGTTTGGATCTGCAATGCCTAGCATGCTGGGGCCCCAGTCTTGACTGACCCGTAGGCTCTGCCGTAATATAATAAACAGCCCTAATAGTCACAACCCTCCAAACCCGTAGCTGCTGTGTGAACATTTTAGGGTCTATTTTGGGGCTCCATTATTGTCCCTTCATACATGGAGCCTGATTCTCAGCTGGGGTAAATCAGGGCCATCCCACTGAAGTCAGCATAGATTTCCAGATTCCCACCAGTGGGGCCTTTGCTTCCCACTGAGTCTGGGTCTCTGTTCACCCCCTCTGCTTCTCCCAGGGTAATGCAGGCGAGTCTCTGCCTGTGTCTTCGATTTTCTCCCAGCATGGCTCTTACCTTTTGCGTCTCCTCGCTGTCGTCCCAGCCTGATGCACTGGGTGATCCCAGATCTGTGGTGCAGAGTGCCCATGGCAAGATTTTACCGTTCCTAGAGACACTGCAATACCAGGTCAATGTATGGGGTGGACAGAGCAAGCTCCTATTCCATCTCCCTGTTTCAAAAATCAAGTTAATATACAGTCCTCAAATAAAGGACATATCAGATATTAAACTAATAAGAACAAACACTACACTTTGATCTTAGCTCCAGGGGGTGTTGTGCTTTGCAGGTGTCTCTTGCGGGGACAGTGAGTACTGAACAATAAATAATAAGTCGCCTTTTTTCAAATCAATGGGTTCTGTGTTCCAGTGCTATTAGCAGCAGATGAACAGAGCAAGGGCCAGTGTTTTCAGATCTGCTAATCAGGCCTAAATCATCCACTCACTTGGCTGGGCCAGAGGAATGATTAAAGTGGCAAGGTTTGATTAAAACCAAGTTCCTGTTGCTATGCTTTCGGCAGCGCCTAGAGGTCTCAGCAGAACACAGGCCCTCTCCACTTAGGAAGACAGTCCTTTCCCAAAGAGCTCACAGTTTAGGGTGATTTTATAGGGACAGTCCCGATTTTGGTGGCTTTTTCTTATATAGGCACCTATTACCCCCCACCCCCTCTCCCGATTTTTCACACTTGCTGTCTGGTCACCCTGTCACAGACACAGACAAAGCATGGGTGGGGAAACCCAGAGAGGCTACCCAGCAGGTCTCCTTATCCCATCAGGGGACATGTTTATCCAGGGATCCCAGGAGAGGCACCGTGTGGTAGGAGAGGGATGCGGGGGTGGGGGGGTGGTGTCAGCTGCTGGCTCTTTCCTCAGTGAGCTCTTGCCTGGCATGTACTGACTGAGGTGTTGGGTTTCAGATCAGAACTAAACCTCATGCTCTGACTGCTTGTGATCCCTAGAGATCCACAGTGCCCTTTCTCTAGTCGAGGGGTGTGGGACTGGCCAATCTGGTGTAACGATGCTGCCCTTGGTGGGATATGTCTGAGAGTATCAGTTCAGGACAAACTGCTTAGAGCAGGGCAGTAACAGCCCAAGGCTGGAGTTTCTCTACTTCTAAGGCATGCCAAATCAGCCAAACAGAGAGGACTTTGGTTTTATCCCACTGGCTAACCATAAGCCATACAATCAATTTCCTTAGACACTCCAGTTTCCCAGTATCACCACCAGTGCCACGCGTCCTGGGGATG
This sequence comes from Gopherus evgoodei, assembly GCF_007399415.2. Classification (NCBI taxonomy): domain Eukaryota; kingdom Metazoa; phylum Chordata; order Testudines; family Testudinidae; genus Gopherus; species Gopherus evgoodei. The sequence goes on along the minus strand of NC_044330.1, from coordinate 60,358,505 downwards.
AATGGTTATGAAAACCAATACCACAATAAAATAAAAAAGATTGTCCTGATCCCAAAGGACCAAGCCCCAGACCCAGGTCAATATACAAATCAGATTTTTCCCACAAATCATGCTGTTGCCAATCCTTTAGAATCTAAAATCAAAAGGTTTATTCATAAAGGGAAAAAGATACAGATGAGAGTTAGAATTGGTTAAATAGAATCAATTACATACAGTAATGGCAAAGTTCTTGGTTCAGGCTTGTAGCAGTGATAGAATAAACTGCAGGTTCAAATTAAGGCTCTGGAGTACATCCACAGCTGGGCTGGGTCATTCAGTCCTTTGTTCAGAACTTCAGTTTGTAGCAAAATTCCTCCAGAGGTCAGAAGCAGGATCGAAGACAAAATGGAGGGGTTTTCAGGGCCTTTTTATATTCTCTGCCCATGGAAGGACCCTTTTTGTTCTTACTGTGGAAAATCACGGCAGCAAGATGGAGTCTGGAGTTACATGGGCAAGTCTCATGTCCATACATGACCCAGTTTGCAGGCGGCAGCCATTGCACACATGCTATCTTGAACGTTCCCAGGAAGACTTCTTATGTGAATTGGAGTCTCCCAAGGTCCATTGTTAGTTAAATGTTTCTTGATTGGGCACTTAATTTTCAACTTCCTTTCTCAAGAAGCTGACCAAATGCTTCATTAATGCTATTTAGAATCAAACACATTGAGATACAAGTACATAGCCAATATTCATAACTTCAACTACAAAAATGGTACACACATGCAGATAGCATAATCATAACCAGCAAATCATAACCTTTTCATAGACACCTCACACAACAACCTTTGTACAATGTTTGCTGCAAATATATAACAGTGGCTGCAACAATGATCTATACAGTCATAGTATATGTCAATAACATCACACCTGGTTTGACAATGGCATTCTGAGTCCCTAGAGTCCTCCCTGCAGTTTGAATTGGGTACAGTGTTCCTCTTCACCTCCTTATGCTGGCTGCTATGCAGCGCTGCTATGTGCTGCTCCACAGCTGCTGCCTCCCACCCTAGAGGTGGCTGCATTCCAAAGGGTGATGGCATGTAGTGCTTTGGGATCTGGTAGGATAAAAGCTGGAAATGAAGTGCTTGTTATTCTTTTGTTACCCATAGCGATGGCAGGAAGGCAGGCAGTCTGTGGGTTAGTGCAGGAATAAGGATGCTGGTAAGGAAGGTCATTCTTAGTGCCTGGCTCTGCTGCCACTGGAGACAATGGCAGGATCAGATCCTTAGCCTGGATCTACACTTGCAAATTGTACTAGCATCGCTATGTTGGTTGGGGTATGAAAACTCAGCCCCCGCCTGACCTAGTTGTGCTGACCTAAACCTCAGTGTAGATGCAGATACATAAACGGGGTCAGGGAGGTCTAATGCTGCTTGTGGGGGTGGTTTCCTACACCGACCGAAAAGCTCCTTCTGTTGGATGGCCTGCATCTGCACTCAGGGGCTGCGCTGAGGTAGCTGTGCCAGCATAGGTGCTGTCGTGTAGACATACCATAGGCAGGAGCGAGTCAATCAGATGTACCCCCTGGAATGCCCTTTGATTTGGGCCTCTGCCCTGACCTCAGTACACAGCCTCCCCCTGCCCTGTTATGCAGTGCTGGTGTGTGGGGGAAGAGAAGGAAGCGGGAATGGTTGTAGGGCTCCTCTCTAAGCCAAATGGGAGGGGTTTTTGAGGAGGCCCAGCGGGGTGAAAGGGGAGACATCCTGAACCCTGGGGGGTTGTGCTGGTCTCCCCGTGGAGCGCACACCTCAGAGTGCCGGAGCAAGAGCAGCATGCATCCTGCAAGCATCGTGCCCTGTCCCTGCCGGCCTGGCGTCTGCGCTGCCAAGAGGAGGGGGAGATGTGTGTGAGGAGTGAAAGCTGCTGTGCAGGCGCAGGCAGGTAAACACTCCCTCCCTGAGGGATGTGGTGAGGCGGTGTGTACTCACCGCCCCCGCGTTCAGACAGCAGATCGAAGACACGATCCGGAAGAGAGAAGTATTTATAGAAACAAGGGCAGGCAAACAAGCAGAGCCCTGAGCCAGTGCCAGTTCAGTGGCTGGTGATGCCTTGTGCTTTCAGCGAAACCTCTGCTGGCATGTGCCAGCTGCTGACTGAGAATCGGGCCGCCTCCTGTGCCCACTGCAGGTCCCCACCAGGGTCGTGCAGGGGCCATGCCCTGAAAGTAGCACAGGTCAGAGGTTTTCAAGCAGAGTCCCAGAAGTGCTGCACGCCCATGTCACTTACAGTCGGTACCTGCAGCTCTCTCTAATCCTCCCAAGGATCAGGCCCTCGGGCTGGCACTGGGGCTCTCTTTCAATTTCCCCCAAAGAGCTCTGCCAGTAAACGGGAGCTCAGACTCACTACAGGTCTGAAGCTGGGGCAAGGATCCTGCCTGGGTTTTGAAGACCATTGAACTCCTGTGTGCTAGCACGCCAGTGGTAGGTGTGGCATCTGGGCAACACAATACCCAGCTGGAGATGACAGCAAGGACGTCAAACAGGCATTTCTCTGAGAATAACAATGAGGCCTTGTCTACACCAACTGTACTGCCTTAACCCTACCGGTATAGCTAACGTGTCTGACCCCTGGCATGGATGCAGTAAGACTAGTATAAAGGTGCTTATACTGGTATTGCTGTTCCCCTAAGGGAAGAGGAGTTAGCTCTACTGGGTAAGGCACTGGGCCCACACTAGGGATTGTACTGGTGTGTGTAGTTCGGTGAATAATCACCCCCTAACCAGCGTGGTGTAGGGAGACCAGGCCCAGCTCACACTGCATGACCAGCTGCTCTCCCAGGGTTGTGGGGTCTGGATCTGGGGGTTTGGTTTGGCTGGCTGTGGAATTCAGCAGCGGATCTGGGTGCAGACTCTGATGTTGCAGCGGGCACTCTGGGCTCATCACATTGCGTGGCCTGCGGGTGTTTGGTTACAGGCTGTGAGCTCAGGATAGTCTAACAGCAGTCTGCAAGTATGCTGTGCAGCACCTTGCTCTGCTAACATTGATTTAACCTGCTCTCCCTTGGGAAGTAGCTTGGTATTAGTAGCCCTGGTTTCCAGAGGGATAGATCAAGACCCAAAGAGATCCAAGTAAATTGCTGAAAGTTATCTGGTGAATCACAGCAGAACTGGGAATAAACCCAAGAGTCCTGATCTGCATCCCTCTTCTCTTGCAGTATCTTCCTGGGGTCTCTCCCTCAGCCTGCAGCGTCTATTTTACTAGCCCAGGAGATGTGCAGCCCTAGTGCATTCACAGCGCAGGTCCAGCCCAAGGTGTGAGCAGGGCCAGTCTCCTCTCACTGCCTTTCTGACATGCTTCCCCTCAACCTGGGGGGACCCTCTGTGGGGCGAGAAGAAGACAGGACTCTCTGCGATCTGTCCCACCCTGGGCCTCTCTGGCGCTGACCACAAACCAGGTGGTGGTTAGGAGACGAAGAACTGGACTGAGATCCTCTTTACTCATGTTGCATTGGCCCCACACAGACTTCACAGGGAAAGATGATTTCCAATCCCTGTGGCAAGTTCTCTCATCATGCTCCTGGCTAGAAGCCCTGCTGGCATTTGGCCTGGAGCTCCCCGCTTCTGTCTGTGCACCTTTGTCCAGACTGTCAAGCATAGCCAGGCTGCTGGGGTTGGAACAATAGCATCATTTTGGTAATGTTGTGCTGGCAGCCCAGGCTGAGTCCTAGGCCCAGCTGTGGGTGCCAGCGCTAATGGGGTGTGTGTGTGTGTGCTGTTGGATCTGGCTGGAGAATCCAAAGGGTTACAGCAAGAGCAGGGCACTGAATGTGGAGCAGGCTGTGCCTGCGGTGCTGTTAGGTGCATGTACATTTACTGTGCACAAAGGGACTTGTGTTGGAGACAGTGTGGTCTAATGGGTAGAGCACTGGACTCAGGTGACCTGGGTTCTGCCACTGGTCTGCTGGGTAACCATGGGCAAGTCATTTCCCCTGGCTGTGCCTCCATTTTCCCAATGGTAAATGGGGCTACTGATCCTCACCTTCTTTGCAAAGTGCTCTGAGCTCTACTGATGGAAGTGCCACATGACAGCTAGAGATTATTAAGATTTGCTTAACGTGAGCTCTCCTTGCATGAGTATTAGCCACATGCTCATTACCACTCAGTGTGTCCCTTCTGTACCAACTGCATACACTCTCAGCACCTTCTCCCAGCCACCAGGCTGCCCTTGGACTAGGCCTGCCATGCGTCCAAGTAGGAGACACCCCTTTGTTCTGTCTTGCTGGCTGCCCAGGGAAGCTGTTCAGCAAATATGATCAGCTCCTTCCAGTGTGTGGGTTTGGTTTTGTTCTCTCACAAATAAACTACTTGGGGGGGAAAAGGATCTTAAAAACTCCAGGTGTTTTAAGGAAGTTAACAGGACCGCTGGGACCCCACTTGCTTTTCCTAAGGAGGAATCGCAGAAGCTAGGGAGGGATGATATCTCCATCTCCCAGGGACTGATCCCTCCAGGAGATTTACAGAAGAGCAGGGAGTCCTGACTCCCCAATCTGCTGCCAAGGGTACTAGGCAGGTCTTACACCCAGACCTTTTGAAAGCAGTGTCCCTTACATCCAGAAAGATGTTGTCTTGTATTCCTGTCAGGGGCGCATGGAACTTGCTTGCTTTTCACCTGCACTTGAGAAAAAGTGGGCATGGCTTTCAGTGAAAGGAGAGTGTGTGGTCAGGACCAAATCCCACCCTCTATAGGTTGCCTTCCAACAGCCGCAGGGTGGGTAAAACAGTCAACTGAGAAGGAGCAAGTTGGAAGCTGCCCAAAGCAGCTGTAAGGTGCCCATTGCCTATTGAGCACACAGGGGAGCAGAACAGATGTGGATGCTGCTGCAAAACTGAGAGTGCCCGTGGGAGCTACCCCTGTAGTACTGGAGGTTCTGGGTGGAGTTTTGTCTGGTGCTTGGGGGTAGGGAGCTGAGCAGAGGACTCTGTCCTGTACTGATGTCTTCATTTTATTGGGCTGCCTTGTGTCTGATGCACAGATATTGGTTTTGGAGCTGCCGCTTGTGTATGTTCCTCTGTGGCTGGCCTGTCTGACTGATTGTGCAGTATCCCTACACTGCGTCTCCAAAGGCACGTGCATTGGTAAGAAACTCACCCCAGAGTTTGCAGGCACACATGTCTGCAACAGCAATGACACTGCACGCACAGCCCTATGGTCAGCACCCATCCACACCCACGTTTCAGGAATACTTTGCCTCATGCAACCAGGGCCGGTGCAAGGAGGTTTCGTGCCCTAGGCGAAACTTCCACCTTGCACCATCCCCCCTCCCTGAGCCCTGCAGCAGCTCCCCCTCCCAGCCCTGAGGCCCCCCCCCCGTGGCAGCTCCCCACCACCCCCCGCCGCCCTGAGGCGCCCCCCCATGGCAGCTCCCCACCTCCCCCTGGCCTGGGGAGCCGCGTGGCAGCTCCCCACCCTAGCTCACCTCTGCTCCGCCCCTCCCCAAGCCCTGCGGCAGCTCCCCCTCCGCCCTGAGGCACCTCCCCGGTGGTAGCTCCCCATGCCCCCTCCGCCCTGAGGCGCCTTCCCCATGGCAGCTCCCTCAGCGCCCGGGGAGCCGCGCGGCAGCTCCCCACCCCAGCTCACCTCTGCTCCGCCTCCTCCCCAAGCCCTGCGGCAGCTCCCCCTCCCCGCCCTGAGGAACCTCCCTGGCGGCAGCTCCCCACCCCCCCCCTCCGCCCTGAGGTGCCTCCCCCATGGCAGCTCCCCCACCGCCCGGGGAACTGTGCGGCAGCTCCCCACCCCAGCTCACCTCTGCTCCTCCTCCTCCCCGAGCACACTGTCACTGCTTCACTTCTCCTGCCTCCCAGGCTTGCGGCACCAATCAGCTGTTTGGCACTGCAAGCCTGGGAGAGAGAGAAGCAGAGCTGGGCGGGGTGCTCAGGGGAGGAGGCGGAGCAGAGGTGAGCTGGGGGGGAGCTCCCCTGCATGCCGCCCCCCCCTTACTTGCTGCAGGTGGCCCTCCCCGCGCCCCCCTGCCCCAGTTCCCTCCGCCTAAATGCCAACGACGGGGATGGCCAAAGATCCGGTCCCCGTCGAAGAAAATGCAGTCCCCCAAATGCTAGCGCCCGGTTGCCTAATAGGTTGCACCAGCCCTGCATGCAACCGTGACTTACTAAAATGCTGGTGACTTATGATCTCTCCCTGGTTTCTAGATTACTTTCTCATTAGCCACACACACTTGTGCACTGCCTGTCTGTCTGCTTCTGCTGATACCATCAGCTGCCCATGCTCCTGTGTTAAGCATAACAGAAATCTTTAAGAGTCTAGCTCACTGCTGTAGCTACAGGGCCCTCTGGGTGGGAGAAGGAGCTCTTACAGCGTTTTAACGCCTTTAAAAAAGTCCATTATGATCCGCCTGGGCTTTAGCTCTCGGTGTGAGATTTGTGCACACACTTCTTTCTCTCCCATCCAAATGGTCATCATATTGCCCCCTGCCACGCACAAAGTGTAGACATCCCATTACACATGGAGATCAGTGAACACAACGGCTGAGACAGAGAAATCAGCTGAAGAATCCTTTAGCCTTGCAAATCTCCACAGGGCCTGAGCCCAGAAAATAGAACCTTGTCACCGTGGGGTACATAATCTGTGCTGCAAGAGGCATCCAGGAGGACAGACCTAGATTTGGCCTCCTCCTGCAGTCCCTTGAGCCAGCTGGTCTGAAATGAACAAGTGTTTATCATAGCCACAGTCCTTTGTGCTTCTCTAGCATCCTCCCTCTGAGGAGCTCCGCCTACATTGCAAACTTTGAACAAACTGGGCACAGGAGGCTTGTTTAAGGTCACACAAGTAGTTGGTCAGGGCTGGGCATTGAATCTAGGAGTCCTGGCCACCAGCCGCCTGCTGTAACCACAAGACCATCCTCAGTGAGCCTGGGGGAGTTTTGAATGATTGCCTCCAGGTTCATTGCTTGTAACTCCCTTTTAGGGCTTGCAAATGAAAACCAGTCCGCACCTGCTGCTCTGAGTGGCTAGAGGGTGCTAATGCTCCTCATGTAACCTTTGAACTTGGTGAATTGGACGGTTCAGGCAGGACTTCCCCTTTCCCACCCCCAAAATACTCTGTAACAGAAATAGTTCTCTCTGAACGCATGCGTGGTCAGGGCAGCTGGCTGTGAATTCTCTGTGGTGCTGGATCGCGGGCCCCTGGAACCTCGAGGAAAGCAGAAGTGGCTAGGGAGCATTCAGTGTGCAGAAGGAAGTTTAATTTCTATTGGGTTCGAACAGAAAGTGAAGGAGGCGACTTGCTTTGTCACGATGAATGTTGATTTTCGGATCAGTCCCTTCGAATCTCCAGGGCGGGTCTGGGGGGCATGGATGGAGCAATGTGCCATGGGAGATAGTACTGCCGCTGCATGGGCTCTACCTGCTGTGTGGGTGCATGGGAACATGGCCCCAAGCACCTAGGCAAGTCTGAATGCAGCCAGGAGGAGGCGCTGATAACCAGTCGTGATGCCCTGGAGCAGTTCCTCTCCTTCTAGGAACCTTGTTCTTGTACTTGTTTTCTAGGCATGCTTTGCGTGGCTCCCAATTATGGGACATGGAATTGGATCGTTGTCATGGAGTCACCGGGCGATGCTCTGGAACTGCTCCCCACCAAGCCAGTCAGGACTTTGGGGAGCCTCCTCTCCCTTGGAGCAGACTTGTTCAGGGCAAGAAGCTCACACAGCTTCACCTCCTGGGTCTCTCCTTGGAGCATTCAGCATCCTCTGCCCCTCCGTGTGCTTCCCACAGCGAGTCCACCCCAGCGGGGTTCTGGGGAAGCCACCGGGTTCTGCACCCCCACTTTGCAGTCAGACGTGACTCTCAGCTAGCCAGTAAAACAGAGGTTTATTCGATGACAGGAACAGGGTCTAAAACAGAGCTTGTAGGTACAGCGAACCGGACCCCTCGGCTGGGTCCATTCTGGGGGGCAGTGAGCCAGACCCCCAGGTCTGCCCTCCACCCTTGACCCCAGCCAGCTCCAGACTAACAACCCCTCCCAGCCCCTCCTCTCTCCTCAGCTCCTTTCCCGGGCCAGGAGGTCACCTGATCCCTTTGTCTCCAACACCTTCAGCTGGCACCTTTGCAGAGGAGGGGCCCAGGCCATCAGTTGCTAGGAGACAGAGTGTCAGGCATTTAGGTGCACTGGCCCTTGGCTCTGCCAGATACTTAAGAACTGCCATGGGGACACTGAGGCACCAATACAATATTCAGAGAAAACGTTAAGAACTTTCCTAGTTCGTCACATCTCTCCCCCCTTCGAGACCGAACTGAGCGAGGTCACTTCAGCCAGTGACCTGGGGAAGTTCGAACCCACCAAGGTTCCCATGGATGCCCCAGCATCTCTCCCATCCCTTGGTGTGAGTTACACCAGGACAGTCCAGTCTTACGCCCTCCCTTAGGTCGGGTGTGCTTGATGGCACTTGCAGGCCGCATGTGGGAAGGTTTATGCAGCCCACACCCTTTGCCACCCCAGTACCCCTGGGCTTCAAGCTGGGATTGGGTCTTTTCTCAGCACTCTGGTCTGTGATTCGGGCTCCCTTGGTTAAGAGCCCCCATCTTGGCCTTTGCCAGCTTTGGGCTTGGGCAGCCACTTCCCACTTTGTGGCCGAGACACAACACCTCTGCCGTCCCCCCTTGCACTTTCCAGCTTTTACCGTCAGTCCCACCTCCTTGAGGCAGCCCAGCCCCCTCTTCACCTGGGACACCTGTTTCTTCCAAGTTTGGCTAAAGATGCACATGTTATCAGTGTCTGCCAGGGCCAAGTTCTCCATCCCTCTCAGCTTGTCTAGAATCTCCCCAGGCCTAGGCATGGGGTCGGCATCAGACACTGTGATGGCTTTAAGCTTCTGATAGCCCCCATAAAACCAGATTATTCTGTTTCGCCTGGGGATCAGCCCCACGGGTGAGGCCCATGGGCTGTAAAATGGCTGGATCCCATCTAAAGCCAGCATGTCCCTGACCTCTCTCTCCAGGTTCTGGGCTGCTTTCCCAGTGACTCTGAATGGGGAACACCTGATGGGGAGATTGGCTGTCACCTCAGGGAAGAGATCCCCCCGGGGGTCTTCCCCCTTCTTCATCCAATCCTCCCTCTTCAGGTTCAGGGGTCCCCTCACTCTCCTCCCATCCAGCAGCTCAAAAGGGAAGAACCCTGTGGATTCCTGGGGCACCACCAGCTGTCTCCCGATTCCCCCCAGTTCTGCTTCCCCTTGGGGAGCCCATTCCTGGTACAGGAATCCCTTCTCCTGCAGGACTCTGTCCCTGCAGCCTTCCCCAAGGGGGTTTGCAGCCCTGTGGCCAGCAAGTTCCCTCAGCTTCTCCAAGGAGGGATCCCTCTGCAGCTCAGTCTGGGATTCAGCTGCTGGGGCAGGGAGTGGGACCTGCTCCCTCTCGCTGGCTGGGCCTGGGATCACAGCCCCCCGAGCCCTGTCCCTGGTAGCTCCCTCCCTGCTGTGGAATCACTTCCCAGCAGCACGTCTGGACCAGGCAAACCTGTTTGGCAGCTGCTCTGCCCTGCCTGGGTATCCCCCCACTCAGTTGGGGTCTCAGCTCCCCCTGTGCTCAGCCCTGCCCTTGCTGTCCCAGTGGGGGCAGGCAGCGAGCTCTCTGCTCTGGTCACAGCATCAGAACCAGCGTGAGCCCCCTCTCCAGTGTGCAGGGGAGCGGGGAGCATCTCTCCCTCCCAATCAGCCCCAGGGGGCTGGTTATAGGTAGGCAGGTATCCTGAGCCCAGCAGCCCCTCCCCCCTGCCAGCCAGGTTATTTGCATTTTCACTGACCATTTCCATCCTAGCCAATTGGTTCCCTGGATTTGAATTCAAACCCTCGGCCGTTACAGGAGTGGGGCCTGGATCCTGTCCCATGGGGAGACAGTCACCCCCCAACAGGGCCTCCCAGCCGATATCCTGGAGAACCCCAACTACCAGCCAGCCCGACCCCTTCTGGGTCTGCACAGGGATCTGGGCCATAGGCAGGGCGAGGGGCTTCACCCCAGGGAAGTTCACCCAGGTCCCACAGCCCCTCAGCATCTGGGGCTGCACCACCACAGTTCTCTCTGTCCCAGGGTCTCGCCCCTGCAGGCGTGTTTCCCCACTGACCCCTGGGCAGCCCCCTATGTTTCTCTGCTCCACCATCACCAATCCACGCTGCTGCTGCTTCTTCTGCAGCTTTTCCTCGGGCTCTTCCTTTCTCTCATGGTCCTCTCGCTCTCTCGGGCTCTGCTCCCATCCCATCCGTCTCTAATCTCCTGATGGGGAACCCAATCATGAAGACCCTCGTCTGATTGGGGACCAGACTCCCGGGGATGCCTGGCTGATGTTCCAGCTGCTCTCAGATCCTCTTGTAGCCCCATCTGGGCCAGGAATCTGCTCCTCAGAGCGATGCTTCTCCTTCAACTGCACGATTAACTGTGCCTTGGTGAATTTCCCCATGCGTAACCCTCTCTTTGTGCACAGGATCACAATGTCCTTCTCAAGGAGATGGTGATAGGCCATCACTTCACCGTTCCCAAGTGGCTCTGGACTCACAGGCCTGTGTGCTCTTGGCTCCCCCATGGTTTCCAGGAAGAACCCCGGGTGTGCCAGCCCTTCTCGTGATCACCACCTCTTTGCCAGGGTCGAGCTGCAGACTCCTCCGCCCCTGGGACTGCTCCTGCAATCCCCAGGGGAACCCTGCTACTGCAAAATCCTTCTCTCTCCCAGGGTCGAGTGGCAAGCTCCTCCGCCCCTGAGACTGCTCGCTGCAGTCCTCAGGGGGACCCCGTTACTCCAACAGTCCTTCTCGCTGGTCACACACTCCCAGAGGTTAACCGCCCCCTGAAACCGTCCCACTCTGAGCCTTCAGCACGCCTGGTCCTCATTATCCCTCCTTTGTTTTACTGCTCCCCAGTTACTTACTGCAAGCAGCGCCATTCACTGGGTGCAGTATATCCCACTTCTGACACCAGTTGTCACGGAGTCACCGGGCGATGCTCTGGAACTGCTCCCCACCAAGCCAGTCAGGACTTTGGGGAGCCTCCTCTCCCTTGGAGCAGACTTGTTCAGGGCAAGAAGCTCACACAGCTTCACCTCCTGGGTCTCTCCTTGGAGCATTCAGCATCCTCTGCCCCTCCGTGCGCTTCCCACAGCGAGTCCACCCCAGCGGGGTTCTGGGGAAGCCACTGGGTTCTGCACCCCCACTTTGCAGTCAGACGTGACTCTCAGCCAGCCAGTAAAACAGAGGTTTATTCGATGACAGGAACAGGGTCTAAAACAGAGCTTGTAGGTACAGCGAACCGGACCCCTCGGCTGGGTCCATTCTGGGGGGCAGTGAGCCAGACCCCCAGGTCTGCCCTCCACCCTTGACCCCAGCCAGCTCCAGACTAACAACCCCTCCCAGCCCCTCCTCTCTCCTCAGCTCCTTTCCCGGGCCAGGAGGTCACCTGATCCCTTTGTCTCCAACACCTTCAGCTGGCACCTTTGCAGAGGAGGGGCCCAGGCCATCAGTTGCTAGGAGACAGAGTGTCAGGCATTTAGGTGCACTGGCCCTTGGCTCTGCCAGATACTTAAGAACTGCCATGGGGACACTGAGGCACCAATACAGTATTCAGAGAAAACATTAAGAACTTTCCCAGTTCATCACAATCGTCTTTCAGAGTCCTCTGAGATCTGAGTGCCAGTATGGGGCAAGGAGCAGGCTGCTGCTACCTAAGAGGGATAATGGCACTGATGTGCATGTCCACAGACTGTCCCTCAGGGTGGGAGCAGCCTTACACTGGCAGTGAACTCAGACAGGGCTGCCTCTGGGAATGGGAGATGGCTGGTCACCTAGGCAGTTAGTGGATTGGATCCCATTCACCCAGGGAATGGGGGTGTTATCAAACTCATCGTCCCATTGGTCTGTCTGCACAGAATGGACCAGCCACTCCCAAATCTCCCATCCCAGCAAATGCTGAGTCTGGTGTCAGACCAGGACTGATTCTTTGGGGGCTTGCTCCAAAGACCTGGCCTGTGGATGCGGCAGGAGATCCCTCCAGGGCAGTGCAGCGGCATCCCTGCCAAGTCTTTGACGCAGTGTGGAAATTAAGCCAGCTGGAGAATCGAACAAGTGTGCAGACCTCCCATAGACAGTGATGGCAAAGCCCACACCAGGGCTGCTGCAGTAGGGCATGGTGACTGCGGAAGCTGCATCCAGCCTAGTGGGGTTTAGCGATTCCTCAGCTGTCTGCAAGGCACTGCATGATGGTTGCAAACAGGCAGCACTGTTAGGTAGCCACCTGATGGTGCCAATGTGCCCTTCTTGGCTTGGCTGGGCTAGCAATTCGAGTATGTCCTTGCACAGCTATGTCTCTGCAACCGCACTGCTATTTTTAGCCATGCTACAGTCACATCTCAGATTGCAGTGTAGACACACCCTGGGTATCAGGGACCAAAGAAAATTGGAATGAACCTGTAGGCTCAGACAGCAGAGTCACCAGTAATGCTCTGCACATGCAGCAATGAGGAGAGTTCTCAAGGCCTTCCACACCAAAACCTCAGGCCCCCTGTTGCTAGAGTTAAACAACCTCTGTTTACTGCTAGTGATCTAGGGTTTAGAACTGTGGTTCTCAAACTTTTGTACTGGTGACCCCTTTCACATAGCAAGTCTCTGTGTGCGACCCCCCTTATAAATTAAGAACACTTTTTAATATATTTAACGCCATTATAAATGGTGGAGGCAATGTGGGGTTTGGGGTGGAGGCTGACCGTTTGTGACCCCCCACATAATAACCTCGCGACCCCCTGAGGTGGCCTGACCCCCAGTTTGAGAATCCCTGGTTTAGAACTATTCCAGCCTTGTCTGCATAAGAATGTCTTTTTGGTATAAACCATGGTATGAATTTAAACCAATGTAGTTCTACCAGTCTATCACCTCTAGGGACACTTGTTCCGGTATCGGCGTGGCCTGTTTTCGGCTTAGCTTGTATCACTTGGGAAGGGGTTTTAACTAAGGCTTTTGATTAATTGCAGTTAATTCATGCGATTAACTAAAAAAAATTAATCACGATTTAAAAAATTAATCACAATCACACTGTTAAACAATAGAATACCAATTGAAATTTATTAAATATTTTGGATGTTTTTCTTCATTTTCAAATATATCAATTTCTGTTACAACACAGAAAACAAAGTGTACAGTGCTCACTTTATATTTTTTATTACAAATATTTGCGCTGTAAAAATGATAAAAGAAATGGTATTTTTCAGTTCAACTCATACAAGTACTGTAGTGCAATCTCTTTATCATGAAAGTGCAACTTACAAATGTACATTTTTTTGTTACATAACTGCACTCAAAACAATGTAAAACTTCAGAGTTTACAAGTCCACTCAGTCCTACCTCTTGTTCAGCTAATCGCTAAGAGAAACAAGTTTTTTTACATTTACGGAAGATAATGCTGCCCACTTCTTAATTACAATGTCACCTGAAAGTGAGAACAGGCTTTTGCATGGCAATGTTGTAGCTGGCATTGGAAGATATTTATATGCCAGATGCGCTAAAGATTCATATGCCTCTTCATGCTTTGGCCATCGTTCCAGAGAGATGCTTCCATGCTGATGATGCTTGTTAAAAAAATAATGCGTTAATTAAATTAGTGACTGAACTCCTTGGGGGGAAAGTTATATGTCTCCTGGTCTGTTTTACCCTCATTCTGCCATATATTTCATGTTACGGCAGTCTTGGACGATGACCCAACACATGTTGTTGTTCATTTTAAGATCCCTTTCACAGCAGATGTGACAAAACACAAAGAATGTACCAATGTGAGATTTGTAAAGATAGCTACAGCACTTGTCCCAAGATTTAAGACTCTGAATTGCCTTCCAAAATCTAAGAGGGATGAGGCATGGAGCATACTTTCAGAGGTCTTAAAAGAGCAACACTCCAATGCGGAAACTACAGAATCTGAAGCACCAAAAAAGAAAATCAACCTTCTGCTGGTGGCATCTGACTGAGATGATGCAAGTGATCATGCATCGGTCCGTACAGCTTTGGATCGTTATCGAGCAGAACCTGTCATCAGCATGGATGCATGTTCTCTGGAATACTATCCTGAATTGTGCTGAAAAGCCAAAACCCCTGATTTCTTTTGGCAGGAACTAAATCTCAACAAACTCTATTTCAAAAACCCCCAAATGCAGTGTCTTGGCTTGCTCCTGGGGCAGTTGGCTATATGAGCAAGCAGCTGCCCAGGTTGTCAGGCAGTCTGGCGGTCAAGCTGCCTGGAGTGCCTGGACCCTGAGGAGCCAGCTGGTTTGGTGGTCGAGCAGCCCGGGGAGCTGGACAACAGGAGATTGAGGACATTGAGCGCTTGATGGCCAGCTGCTTGGCACCATATAGCTAGGGGAGCTGGGGAGTGGGGAGCAGGGGAACCAGCCAGCTGGCTATCTTGCACCCTGGGGAGCTGAGGACTTGGGGAGCAAGATGAGTGGGTGTGTTTGCAGGAAACCAGGCAGGTTTCCCTCAAACACTTTGATGGAACGTTTCAGTTTAACCAAATTGGAATTTGCTGGTGTTAAAACTGTTCCCTTGGGGAAGTTCTGAGTAACTCTGTTTAGAAGTCATGGGAGGGTGCTCCTTCCTCGGTGTCAGTAATGATGGATGCCTCCACCTGGGGTGCTGGGCTGCTCGGGGTGCCTACTTTGAAATGAACCATAAAACAAAGCACGCCTGGCCACTCCTGTAAGGAAAGATCCATGGGGCCTGTTAGCACAGAGATTGTAGATGATATATTCTGGCCACCTTCCAACTCACCTTACCATGTTTTCTCTGAAGTTTCAATTAGGTACATTATCTGCCTTCACTTTCACTGCAAAACTGTGATGTAGCTTTGTTGTTAAACGGTTGCTGTGCTGTACCCCAGAGGTAGTTGTGTCCAGTTACAAAGGAAGTGACCCTGGCAGGTCTCTGACCTTTCTCACAGGCGGGCTTGTGAGTCTTTTGATGTAGTTCTGCTCCGAAGGAAGGAAGGAAGGACTGTGTAGAACAGGCACACAGCAGAGTTCTGTGCGTGTGTCAGGCTTTTTACTCTTCTGAGCCCCACAGAGACCAGTCAGCTGTAGGAGAGGGAGCTGAGGTCACCCTGAGAATTGGTTACTAAATTCCAGTCGCTAGGCCAGCTCAGGAGATGAATAGCAGCAGATCTTTCGGAGCTGTTGTTTCTGACTGTCTGCAGACTCAGCCAGGTAGCACTACATCTGAAGATTATCTTTGCAACCATAGGGGCTGGAGATCTAGCGCTTTTTTGCTTTGAGTGACAGCAGTGCAACCCATGGATTGCAGTGGATTACTCCTGATTTATACAGGTGTAATGGAGAGCAGAAGATTTTTAGACAAAGCGCTGAGATTCTGCGACAATTGGAAAATGAATTGTGAGTGTGTGGTTGCGAAATTGCATTAATACAGAGGGCCCTGCCCCCAATCTGAATTTTTTAGATTTCGAGTAAAACTACCCTTTAATTTGCTGCAGTTGAAACAGGACTTGCTCATCCTCGGATCAAAATGGTTTCAAAGTGCCAAGTATTGTTCGTTGATACAGATGAGTCTTTAGTTGGTTGCTGGCTGTGTTTTTCTGGCACTGCTGAGGTGAAGGGAGGGTTTCACACCTAGACTAAGATGCATCAGGCCAGTGAATCTGCATGGTGTAAGGAGTAGTTGGCTTGGATTCTCTGCCTACTCTTATTGGAGCAGCGGCTGCCTGGGCTGTCTCACCCCCCAGCTTGTGTTTCCTTTCCTCCCATGATCTATTTTTATCTCTGCTAAGCACACAAACCAAGTCCACCTGCAGCTTCCCTGACTCATTTCCTCGTTCACCTGCATGACAGGAAAGGCAGGAGCTGCTTATTTGCATGCAGCCATACCGTTGGTCTATTGATACTTTGGTTTGAGCTGGCGGCTTCCCTGGGCTGGGATAGCAAGTGCAGCTTCCCGGGGCTCCAGCTTGGAACTCGTCCTGCCTTTGACTCACTTGCTCAGAAACCATGAATTGCGAGGCAGACCCAGTCCCGGGAGCGTAGCTGCGGTGCAGGACGAGAGCAGCGTTGGCTGACAGCGCCAGAGAGCAAGGTTTGGATACTGGTATAATGTCACCATCTGACATGGACAGATTAGGGAGGTGAATATTTATTTCTGTCTCTCTTATACACACGCACACACAGCTCCCAGGTACACATTCACACTCACTCTTTCTCATTCATTTTCACACTCACAGTTCCCCATTCCAGGTAAAACACACACACACACAGCCCTCTCCGGGTATGTACGTGCGCGCACACACACACACACCCCTACCTCACTAGTGTGCATGTGTGTGCGCACACACATACACACACACAGCTCCTAGGTTCACACACTCTCTTTCTCACACATACACACGTCTCCCATATACCCCATCTTCCTTTCCTACAGATCCACACTAACATAGGCACCCCGATGTACGCTGGACTCCAGACATAGAGACTTACCACACATAGAGGCAAGTACTCACAAATACACTCCTAGGGCTGTACAGGAGCATGGAGGTCTCTTCTTTCTGTTTCTCACCTACATGTCCACAGGCAGAGACTATATTTAGCTCCTTCTTGGGGCTGAAAATGTGTGTTCCTCCGGAGGGTATCTCTGCAGAAAGGCTGAGAGAAATCTCTTCCACTGCCAGCCAGACCGGGATGGGGGAAGGGGAAGTCTGTGCCTTCTGCCTGTGCCTCAGACTTCCCTGGGGGAGCCAATCCAGGACATGTGCCTTCGGGGGCCAATGAGTGGCCATTAGTTTCTCAAGCATTAGCACAGACCTTTGGAATGGCCATAGTGGAGCTGACCAATGGGCCATATGTCTCCAGCCATGACCAATGCAGAAGCCAGGTGTAAAACCCTGTATTGCACATCATTATGCATTGCTCTCTGCCTCCTGCTGGCAATCAGTTCACCATTTCAGATAGAAGTGCTAGCCCTTGAAATGTTGTGTAGCTTATAGCTAGAGCCTGACCCCACTGACCTGCCTTGCATAGGCTAGGAGGGTGTTGAGAAAAGGCCTTTCTTCCTGCCAGCGTGAGATCTGTGAGCTGGGGGATTGCCTCCTAAGGAAAGTCATGGAAGCCTCAGTCTCTTGAGTCATTTAAAACCAGAGAGTAGCTTGTAGGGACAGTCCAGGCCTGGTCCTTGAGTGAATCAGATGATGATAATAGCATTTACATTGTGCTTTTAATTTTCAATGGTGTAATCCTCACAGAAGTTCTGTGGGCAAGTGAAGTATCTTTGACTAGATAACTGGGTGCCCCATGAGGCTGCTTCTATCTCTAACATTTGTGATGCTGGGACAGTAAATGGAGCAGTTGCCAGTCTGATATGGTGATCCACATCTCTCCCCGCCTGCCCCCGCCCCTCGCTGCTAGCATTTAAGGGTAGGGGAATGGGTTGGCAAAAAAAAGTCAAATTCCCATGAAAATGTTGACAGATACATAGCCAAATAAGCCTGCTTAGTGTACACATGTGGCCATGTATGTTTGTGCAGGAGGCAGTGGGTGTGTAAATGCACATAGGTGGGTATGTGTGTCTGGGTGGGGAGGTGGTGGCTGTATGAATGCACATATGTGCTCATGTGTGTCTGGGTGGAGAGGTGGTGTGTGTGTGAATGCACATATGTGAGCATGCATGTCCAGATGGGGAGGTGATGGGTGTGTGGGTATGTGTGTTTGTGCAGGAGATAGTGGGTGTGTGAATGCACATATGTTGCATGTGTGTCTTGGCAGGGAGGCAATGGCTGTGAATGCATGTATGTGGCATGCGTGTCTGGGCAGGGAAGTGGTATGTGTATGAGAATGCATGTATGTGGCACAGGGGTCTGGGTGGGAGATGATGGGTGTATACTCAGAGCCAGGCTTATGGGCATGTGTGCTAACAATAACACCTGCTGCTTTCTTGCCCAGGTCCCTCTGCAGGGCTGACGAGCTGAGCTGGGAGCTGTCAGTAACAGATGCCCAGCTGCTCTTGTGAGGGTGTTAGAGGAAGTTCAAGCCATGCCCTGGAGTACCTATTTCTTCCATTCTCATTGCCCACTGGGCCACTAACCTTCCCCGCCCCCCCTTCATGAAAGGGAAAAAATGGGGGGATTTGTTTGTTCCCCCTGCGTTTGGCAGAGCGACTTCCCATTGTTGGCTCAGTCCTCAGCTGCGGCTTTGCAGAGCTCCCCACAGCTGAGCACGGCAGCAGGCGGTAACAATTGCTGCAAGCCGCCTCTCTGACACGGGCCCTGGCCAGGGGCTGAACCAGTGCAGTCTGTAGTGTTCCCCCAGTGGGTAGGACTGCAGTGGAGCACAGCACATACCATGGAGGAGGAACTGGCCGAGGAGTACTGATATAGAACTGACTCTGCATTTAGGGCAGTGTTACGGTCACTGGCCCCATCCTCTTGCCACAAAGGGAGGTGACTGCAGGGCAGGAGCTATTTCAAACACCAGGTTTGGGTTTGAATTTTTAAAAATACCAGGTTTTTCACCTTGAGGGAGGCCTGAAGGGACAGGGGGTGGGTACTCCAGCCAGCAGAATTCTCAGGGTTCCCTGGCTGAATCAGCTTCCATTCTCCAAGCCATAACAGTGCCAATTAAGGGGTCAAAAGTCAGTGCCATGCTCTCATTGCCCGTTTGTGCGAGGAGGCAAATTGAGCTGCAGTCACTTCCTGGAAGGGACTTTTTAGCCAAAGGGAATTTTTCTGACTTGGAAGCTGTTTGGATGGGACTGAGGCTGCACCACCTGTGCCGCAAATTGAAGGCATCTTGAGCCATCTCTCCATGGAGACCTGCCAACCAAAGTAAGGATCTGAGTCTGTCATTGCTTCATTAGTGCTGATATGACTCAAGGAGTGCAGCTGACTCACTGCAGGAGAGTTGGAAATACACCTACAAGCATGGGTAACTGAATGACTAGCAAATCTGAAGGACTATGTGGTATTTGCAAGGCTCTGTTGCTAAGATGATTAGCTGCTTGATTTGTAGGTTGCATGTCAAAGCAAAGGGAGACCGGGGAGGTGGTGAGTCTGTAGGATGCTGAACAAGATAAAAATATAAATAATAGCTAAGGCTTTGCACTTCTAGTGTCTCCCATTCATGGGTTCAAAGCACTTCCCAAAGGGGTGAGGACTCCAGCTGGGGGTGCAAGCTCCGGGGTGGGGTGAAAAATTAGGGGCGCAAGGTGTGGGAGGGGGCTCTGGGCTGGGGCAGGGGGTTGGGTTGCAGGAGAGGGTGCGGGCTCCAGCTGGGGATGAGGGGTTTGGGGTGCAGGAGGGAGCCCTGGGCTGGGACTGAGGGGTTTGGATTGTGGGAGGGGACTCAGGGCTTGGGCAGGGGGTTGGGGGCAGGACTGAGTGCGGGCTCTGGGAGGAAGTTTGGGTGTGGGAAAGGGGTTCTGACCTGGGAAAGGGGTTTCGGGGTGTGGGCTCTAGCTGGGTGGCACTTACCTCAGGCGGATCCCAGTCACCGGCGCAGTGGGGCTAAGGCAGGCTCCCTGCCTGCCCTGGCTCTGCACTGCTCCCAGAAGTGACCGGAATGTCTAGCCCCTAAGTGGAGGTGTGGCAAGGTGGCTCTGCACAGTGCACGCCACCTGCGTCCACAATCACCACCCCCACAGCTCCCACTGGCCACAGTTCCCAGCCATTGGGAGCTGCAGAGCCAGTGCTTGAGGCGGGGCTGGATGGCAGAGATTCCCTGGCCGTCCCTGTGCCTAGGGGCCTCCTGCAACTAAGGATGTGCCGGCCGCTTCTGGGAGCTGCTCGGAGCCAGGACAGGCAAGGAGCCTGCCTTATCCCCGGTGGGCCACCAACTGGACTTTTAATGGCCCGGTCTTGGAGTTGATTGTGTGTGTGTGAAAGGGTGCTGCGTTAGGGCCCTGCTGCGTCAGTAGGTATCTGCATGTGAAATCCGCCAGTATAAAAGCGGGTGAGCCTCAGAATGGCCCCACCCACCCTTTGACAGCAGTCTTCTCTGTGGCCTCTATGAACAGAGCTCCATTGTCTCACTGCTTAGATGTGGCACAAGAGTTACAGTAAATAGCCTCTTGATCCATGCTGTGAGTCTCGCAGCAAGGCACCTGTCCTCTGTGCTTGGAGAGAGAGCCTGAACCTCTTGGTGTTGACTCTGCAAGTGGGACAACAGTTGTCAGGGAGCTCCTGATTTTTATAGCCTCCCCCTGCTACACACATACTTTGTGCTTTTCTAGGAAGGGCTGCTGATGCCCCAGCTCAGAATGCAGGAGAGCTTGGCTTAGGGCCAGCCAAGTTCCATCGCACACTCACAGACTTTACTTGGCAGGAGGACACAGGAGCTGTGCAGGCACTTCTAAAGAAACTAAATGTTTCCCCAGGAAGGCAGCCTCAGCCCTTCTGTGTGCTAGGGGATTTGCCCTGGTTACAGCTGCTGGCATAACTGCGGAGCTGCAACCGACTGTGCAGGTAGGCAAAGCCAGTTTTAAGCAGGAGGATTGCTCCGTCAGTGTGGTCTAGTAGCTAAAGCGCTGAATGGGAACTCAGAGATATGGGTTCTAGTTCTCTTGCTGGATGACCTCAGGTGAGTCACTTCCCCTCTCTCTGCCTCAGTTTCCTCATCTGTAAGATCAGGATAATGATGCTGACCTGCTTTGTAAAGCACTTGGAGATTGACTGATGACAAATGCTACGTAAGATCCTGGTGTTATCACAGTGGGGATATGCCTTGAAGCTGAAATCTCGGCAAATCACCTATGGAATAAAGGCAGAAGTAGGCCGCATTAGCTAGTGGCCAGTACAAAGAGGCTGAGTGTCTAGGGGTATGTCTACACTATGAAATTAGGTCTATTTTATAGAAGTCAATTTTTAGAAAGCGATTTTATACAGTTGATTGCGTATGTCCCCACTAAGCGCATGAAGTTGGCGGAGTGTGTCCTCACTACAGTGGCTAGCATCAACTTACGGAGCGGTGCACTGTTGGTAGCTGTCCCACAGTTCCCGCAGTCTTTGCCACCCATTGGAATTCTGGGTTAAGCTCCCAATGCCTGATGGAGCAAAAACATTGTCGCGGGTGGTTTTGGGTACATGTCATCAGTCACCCCTCCCTCCATGAAAGCAATGGCAGACCATTTTGTGGATCCGTTCTGGTCCTCCTGGGTGCTTCTGGCAGACGTGGTACTGCTGCTCTGGGAGGACTCCTTGGAATCCTCCTCAGTGAGGTTGTTCAGGGGCTCCTGGACAGACATGGCCATCCTCCTCTTAGAGAATTGAATGGGAGCCAGAGACTCCAGGTCATTCTCTTCTTTAAGTTTCATCTCATGGAGATTCAGTCCTGCCTGGAATATTATGTGAGCTGGAGACTTCTGCCTCAGGCTGCTCTCCCAGAGGGCATCACCATGTGGTCACACCTACCTATCCTATCCCTTGATCCCAAGGCTCATGAAGCCTGGACAGTAGTAAGGAGCAGTTCAACTATAGGCTGAGCAAGTGCAGAATGGTGGTAGAATGTGCATTTGGATGTTTAAAAGCTCGCTGGTGCTGTTCGTCAGACCTCGGTGCAACCAACATTCCATTGTTATTTCTGCTTGCTGTGTGCTCCATAATATCTCTGGGAGAGTAAGAGGGAGATGTTTATGAGGGGTGGCAGGTTGAGGCAAATCTCCTGGCATCCGATTTTGAGCAGCCAGACACCAAGGTGATTTGAAGAGCATAGCAAGGTGTGCTGTGCATCAGAGAGGCTTTGAAAACCAGTTTCATGATGGGCCAGGCTTCAGTGTGACAGTTGTGTGTGTTTCTCCTTTGTTGATTTTAATTCCTTGCAAGCCAACCACCCTACCCCCTTCAAAATAAAGTAACTATTGTTTTGAAACCATGCATTCTTTATTAATTACAAAAAAAAATTAGATAACGGACAAGGTAGCCCAGGTGGGGTGGGGGAGGAAGGAAGGACAAGGCCACATTGCTTATTGTAGTCACACTAAAAATCAAACTGTTTGAATGACAGCCTTCTGTTGCTTGGGCCATCCTCTGGAGTGGAGTGGCTGGGTGCCTGGAGCCTCCCCTCCCCTCCCCTCGTTCATGGGCATCTGGGTGAGAAGGCTATGGAACATGAGGAGGAGGATAGGCAGTTATACAGTGGACGCAGCAGGGGTCTGTGCTCTTCTTGGCGTTCCTGGAGCCCCAACAGACACTTCATCATGTCCATTTGCTCCCTCAGCAGACGCTTCATCATACCTGTTTGTTCCCCCATTAGCCTCAGTATCGTATCCTGCCTCAGCTCTTCGTGCTCACTTAATTCTTTCCTGGCCTCTGCCACTGAATGCTTCTATGCATTAAGCTGTGTCCTATCAGTGCGGGAGGACTGCATGAGCTTGGAAAACATGTAATCGCAAATGCATTTTTTTTGCCTTATAATCTGTGATAACCTCAGGGACAGAGGTGATAAGGGGACTATAGAAACATTCTATGCTCTACGATTCTGGGGGGACTGCATGGTCACCAGTGCTGCAGAGTTCACCATGCTGACCAAACAGGAAATGAAATTAAAACGTTCCCAGGGCT
Organism: Gopherus evgoodei; assembly: GCF_007399415.2. Lineage (NCBI taxonomy): Eukaryota > Metazoa > Chordata > Testudines > Testudinidae > Gopherus > Gopherus evgoodei. The sequence continues at coordinate 60,335,946 of NC_044330.1, read as the reverse complement.
TTTCCTGTTTAACGGGCTAGTGCAAAGTGTTCAAAGTGCTGTCCAGAGTGGTCACAATGGAGCACCCTGAGATAGCTTCCGGCAGCCAATAATGTCAATTTGCATGTGCACTACCCCAAATTGCAGCAAGGTTGATTTTAGCGATACTACCCTCATTGGGGAGGAGTACAGACGTCTATTTTAAGAGCCCTTTAGGTCAACGGCACAGGGTTGATTGTGTGGACACACTCATTTTTAAATCGACCTAACATGGCTAAATTTGACCTAACCCCATAATGTAGACCAGGCCTAGGAAACCTCATCTTATTTCTGCCGATAGCTTGTCCTGGCACTTTGGGTAAGTCATTTGCCTTCTCTGTGCCTCAGTTTCCCCATCTATGGTACTGGCCTAGCTTTGTAAAGTGTTTTGAGATTGGCGAGGTGAGACTCTATCAGTGGTACTGTTTGGATGACAATTAGTACAAATGGCTGTGCAGTAACTTCCAAACGCACCTCCAATGGGTTTTGATTTATTCCAGAAATAAAATACTGTTTCCATTCTGCCCCCATTAAAACAATCATGGGGCCAAATTTCTTCCTAAGCAGGAATGCAGAGGTAACTCCAGAGTTTCCTTGGTTGAGCTGGTTGCAGACTTTCCAACTGAACATTTTTTCGATGGAAAAATGCTTTTGTTCACCTTGAAACTTTCCACAGGGAAGGTTGATTTAGATGAATTTTTTTTTTTAGAAAAAAAAAAATCCAGAACAGAATGCTGTTGATTTTGTTTGTTTTGAAATTACTTTTCAATTTTTAAATTTTATATTCCATTATACATTATAAAATAGCAAAAAATCAAAATCAAAATGAAACATTCTAACTGACCCCAAACTAAATCTTTTTGAAAATGGCATTTCATGAGAAGTGTTGAAATCTTTGGATTTGTTCTGACTTCGAGCTGAAACAAATTTCAAAATTGCAAAATTTCCAATGACACTGGAAATTCCAAGTTCCCTCCCATCTTGGTTCCTAGGATGCTTCCCTTGGGAGGTGGGGGTTCCGCACCCACAAATCCTCAGAGACCCATGCAGAAGGGTGCATTGGAAGTAAGGATCATAAACAGAAATCCTCTACAGGCTGGTTCTGGGACCCTCCTCTGGCCCCGGGCTGTGCATCTGCATAGGACTGGCACTGCTAGGCTGCAGCTGACTGGTGCTTTCCACAGCACGGTGAGTCACTAGAAGTTAACAGCGCTTCAGACTCCATGGAGCTAGAGCCCTGCTTGCAAGGGGAGAAAGGAGCACAGTATGGAGCTGGAATTCCCTCTCCCCCTGACCTGTTGAGGTGGAGGTTCCCCTCCCTTCTGAGTGCTAATGCAGAAGGGCCTGGGTAGATTACATGGAATGGCCATACCCAACTCCTCCCAGATATTTGGGGGCTGAAGGTTGTGCCATGCATCCCCCAAAAGATAATTTTCTCCAGCTTTGTAGCTAGGGTCTGGATTTGACCTGTTAACTCAACCTGCTGAGCCAGTAATATCCCTGGGCAAGTGATATACAGATGGGCCAGGGGGACTTCTATGATTCCCAAAGACAAACCTTAGGAGTTAGCAAAGGGAAAGACCTGTCAGGCCTCCCAGCCCATCTCCAGGAAGGCCCATGTGGGACAGTTGCTAGAGTATTTATCCAGCCAGGTGTTTTAAACTCCAAGCAATGGGGTTTCCGCAGCCTAGAGCTGCCAACATTCCCCCTAGCTGCAGAGACTCCCAGTATACACCCAGGCATGCCCCAGTGCTGGAGGTTAGCGTAGTGTCACTCATGCTGTGCTTATAGCACTGGAAAAATTCTCCCCCAGCTATCAGCTAGCTGTTCAGAGCCCCTGTGTGCTGCCGCAGTTGTGCATGGGTATTGACATGGAGGGAGAATTTCACCCTCTGGATCTTGCTCGCCATTTGGAAGTTTTTCCTGCTGTTCAGCATATATTTTCTTTGGTTGGTTTCATCCCAAGAGTAGCCCTGAGCAACCACTGAAGTGAAGCATTTATGCTGACTGAGCTTGTTTCCCTAGGTGAGAATCTCCTCTAGTGAAATCAATGCTCTCTAGCAGGCTCTAGGAAACCCGATTCCTTAGGTATTGCAGCTGATCCATCAATAGGCGTCTGAATTGCCAGGTTGGGCTTTTAATTTCTCCCTCCCTGCTGCTGCCTCAGGTTGCTTAAGTGGGGAGGGATAGCTCTGTGTTTTGAGCATTGGCCTGCTAAGCCCAGGGTTGTGAGTTCAATCGTTGAGGGAGCCACTTAGGGATCTGGGGCAAAATAAGTACGTGGTCCTGCTAGTGAAGGCAGGGGGCTGGACTCAATGGCTTTTCAGGGTCCCTTCCAGTTCTATGAGATAGGTATATCTCCATATATTTGCTTCCTAGTCTGGAATCCTGCTGTTTTGAATTTGATCTCTGGTGTGACTCCACTGCAGTTAATGGCAGTGTACCAGGTGTGGGGATGAATGGTCTAGTTTGTTAGTGGTGTCTGCCACGCTTTCGCCTTTGGGACTGTGATGGGTCACAGCAAGATGTCTGTGTCACACCTTGTCACATGTCTGTGTAATGTCACCATGGAGCACTGGGCAAGGTGCCAGAAATCAGGGTGGATCACGTAGTTTCACTGCCACTCTCCAGCGAGAGAATTGCAGTCATATGGCTGTAGCTGCCCTTCAAAAGGCACTGCCTGTTTTATACGACACTTAAAGAATCAACAAGGAAGAAAACAGCTAGAAATTCAGTGTTTGCTTCCTTGTGTTTGAGGCTCTTTGAGATTGGATTTAGTGCCAGACAGACAGCTCTGGAGACAGAAGGCCACAAAGTAGAAAGAGCAGGGGCATCATCAGGACCAGTACCTTGCCAAAATGGCAAAATGCCAAAACTCTGACCCAGAGGGGAGATTTGTACCTGATGTCCTGAGTTGCTGAGCACCTGCTGCTGCATAGGCATGGGTTAGAGCCATGAGTACTCAGAACCTCTGAGACTCAGTGCCCTACTGACTCTTTGCCTCTCTGCTGAGGCTGTCAACACATTATTGCCATAGCAACTCCCATGATGCACCAGTTTGGTTCATCCCAGAGGAGATGGTGGTGCATCATGGGAGATGTAGTCCTGCCAAAAAGACCAGCCCATATCGGAGAATGAGGTGGATGCAGATTAAAGTTGATCTGATGCCAAAGAAAACGGTTTGATTTGGTTCCCCAAACAGAAATGTTTCACTTTTGATTGACCCAACCCCACATAAAAACTTCTGTTTAGATTTTCCTGAGGGAAAATCAGATTTTTTTGGCAAAATTGGCATTTTCCTAAGGAAGATCTTGATCTTTGTGGAAATTGCATTTTTTATCAGAAAAGGTCATTTCAACGGAAAAGTCCCAACTAGCTGTGCCAGTGACACTGCTTCACTGAGGAAATGGACCAAGATTCCATCCCCACCTCATTTCACATTGGCCACTAACAAGCCAATAGTCGGCTATGACATTTGATCATTCCAGGGACAGATTTTCAAAATCTGAGCTCTGTTCTCAAGGTGACACTCATTGCCAGATTTTTAGAAGGGCTCAATCCAAGAGGCCCTCCATCTGTGAGGAGGTTGTGTCCCTTGGGGATTAGCTTTGATGATGATGAGCACATTGAGTGCATGTTGGGTGCTGAGTAGTTCTGAAAATATGGTCCCAATTGTGCGTGCGGATGCTGCAAACTCTGCCCTTGATAACATGGGCTGGAGGGTGACCCTCCCCCACCGAGGAGACTAACTCACGGACCCCGCCCCTTCCGCTTATGGCCCCACGTGGCCGGAGGAACCCCAAGCCCCTCCTTCCCACTGGAGAAGTCCTGGCCCACCCACCCCATCTGCCCTGAGCCACTGGCCGGCTGGCCTCAGCTACAATGGCCGATCCCATGCTGAGTTGGACTGCTGGCCTGGCCACCCAGGACTGCCAGTCCTTGGCCTCTGACGGGCCCGAGCTCCAGGCCACTGGCTGGAGCTGAACCTCTGCCAGCTTCAGAGAAAAGGGGGAGGGAGAAGGGCCTTGGAGTGGAGCATAGGCAGGGCCACGGCCTGGGTTAGGGAAGGCTTAAGCCTGCTCTGGTCTTTGATACCTGCCGCCCATGCTTGTTGACTGGGCAGGATACACCCAGCAGCCAGTAGAGGCAAAGGGCTTCCGATCCCATTCTCACATGAGCTGTCTAATGGAAGGGTCTTTAGCAGTTATATCACTATAGTGCCATGGTGTAGATCAGAGGTCTCCAATCTTTTAACACCCAAGATCACTTTTTGAATTTAAGGGGTTTAATAACCTCAACTATACATACAATATGATGCTGGCTAATTTAGCTGCAGCTGATCAGGAAAGAGATCTTGAAGTCATCGTGGAAAGTTCTCTGAAGATGTCCACGCAGTGTACAGTGGTAGTCAACACGGCAACAGCATGTTAGGAATAATTTAAAAAGGGATAGAGAATAAGATGAAGAATATCTTATTGCCCTTATATAAATTCATGGTACACCCACACCTTGAATAGTGAGTACAGATGTGGTCTCCTCACCACATCTGAGAGAGGGGAGGATGGAGTGAGCAGGGTAGGGCTTTGGGGAAGGGGCAGGGTAGATCCTGGGTTGCCCTTACATAAGAATATAAGAATGACCATACTGGGTCAGACCAAAGGTCCATCTAGCCCAGTATCCTGTCTGTCGACAGTGGCCAATGGCAGGTGCCCCAGAGGGAGTGAACCTAACAGGTAATGATCAAGTGATCTCTCTCCTGCCATCCATCTCCACCCTCTGACAAACAGAGGCTAGGGACACTATGGCTAATAGCCATGAATGGACCTAACCTCCATGAATTTATCCAGTTCTCTTTTAAATGCTGTTATAGTCCTACCCTTCACAACCTCCTCAGGTCAGGAGTTCACACAGCGCACAGTCAACTTGTGGAAGAAGAACTTCCTTTTATTTGTTTTAAACCTACTGCCTATTAATTTCATTTGGTGACCCTTTGTTCTTGTATTATGGGAATAAGTAAATAACTTTTCCTTATCTACTTTCTCCACATCACTTATGATTTTATATACCTCTATCATATCCCCCCTTAGTCTCCTCTTTTCCAAGCTGAAAAGTGCTAGCCTCTTTTTAATCTCTCCTCATATGGGACCCTCTCCAAACTCCTAATATTAGCTGCCCTTCTCTGAACCTTTTCTAGTGCTAGAATATCTTTTTTGAGATGAGGTGACCACATCTGTATGGAGTATTTAAGATGTGAGTGTACCATCGATTTATATAAGGGCAATAATATGCAAGCAGAGTCAGGATGAGCTCTACCCTGACATCTGGTGGCGAATTATGGGAAGTGTTGAAAGATTTTCAGAAAGTGTGAAGTCTCACATATTTATATGGGCACGCCCAGCATAGCCCAATGCAGCCTGGGATGGTTATTTTGACAGCTCTGGGATCCCCAATTTCTTTGTTATTGGGGCAGGATAAATAAAGTGTTGCCACCTGATTATGTGAATGAGCAACTACGAGACTGCTTTATGACAGAGATATCTCAATATAACTTAAGTGACACTTGCTAAATCAGGGCATGGGTTCCAATACCCAGTGAATTGAGAAAGGGGTTGGGGACTGGTGTGTGTATCTGATGGTATGGGCCCCTTTTGAGGGCCTGGAACACCAATTGCACAGCCTCCTTTCTCCACTGTAAAAGAGTAGAGCTAATTTTGATTCCATTAGGAGTCCATCTAGAGACTGCTGAGTTGAGTTCATGTTGGGCCAATGGTGCACCAGCACCAGGGCTCCCCTGCTAAGAGCTGAAATCACTGAAAGAGCTGAGCTGAAATCACTGAGTGCTGTGTTAACTAGTGCGGGAGCCTGAAGATCTATCACTAAGCGCCTGGCAGAGCGGAGCAGTTTGCAGCATATTGGAGCAGCCCATGAAGCAGTGAGCGGAGTGAAGCAGTTTGCAGGGACGGCTGGAGGAGCGGCACAGCTGGTGTAGTGGAGCTGGTCGTGGTGAAGGCTGCAGCAGAACTCCACGGAGAGGCGGAGCAGTTGGTCCTGGCCCACGTAAGGTGCCCCTTAACACCTTGTGTGGACTTCCCCCCCCCTTTCCACCCAGGCTGGGGGGGTAGAACTCTGCAGATAAACTTTTGAATTCTGGGGTGGCACTGACCAGAAACTTTTGGGTTGTCGGACTTTGGGGTGATTGGGCTTAAGACCCTAAGGGGGAAAGGACATTGCCAAACGTACTTGGAGGTGAGTTTTTTGCTTATGGTTTGTGTTATAATCCTGTTTGTGGTGTTTCTCCAATGGGATGCCGCATTGTTTCCTTCCTTTATTAAAAGGATTTTGCTACACCCAGACTCCGTGCTTGCGAGAGGGGAAGTATTGCCTCCTAGAGGCGCCCAAGGGGGTGTGGTATGTAAGTGTCCCAGGTCACTGGGTCGGGGCTCGAGCCGGTTATGCATGGTGTTATTGAAACGGAACTCCTGGATACTGAACCTGGCCCTTGTTGCTGCCAACTCAGAGGGGCAGAAGGGTTAGAAATATATTCTCCTTCTTATTCTCTATCCCCTTTTTAATGATTCCTAACATCCTGTTTGCTTTTTTGACCGCCTCTGCACACTGTGTGGACATCTTCAGAGAACTATCCACGATGACTCCAAGTTCTTTTTCCTGATTCGTTGTAGCTAAATTAGCCCCCATCATATTGTATGTGTAGTTGGCGGTATTTTTTCCAATGTGCATTACTTTACATTTATCCACATTAAATTTTATTTGCCATTTTGTTGCCCAATCACTTAGTTTTGTGAGAGCTGTTTGAACTTCTTCACAGTCTGCTTTGGTCTTAACTGTCTTGAGCAGTTTAGTATCATCTGCAAACTTTGCCACCTCACTTTTTACCCCTTTCTCCAGATCATTTATGAATAAGTTGACTAGGATTGGTCCTAGGACTGACCCTTGGAGAACACCACTTGTTACCCCTCTCCATTCTGAGAATTTACCATTTATTCCTATCCTTTGTTCCCTGTCTTTTAACCAGTTCTCAATCCATGAAAGGACCTTCCCTCTTATCCCATGACAACTTAATTTATGCAAGAGCCTTTGGTGAGGGACCTTGTCAAAGGCTTTCTGGAAATCTAAGTACACTATGTCCACTGGATCCCCCTTGTCCACATGTTTGTTGGCCCCTTCAAAGAACTCTAATAGATTAGTAAGACACGATTTCCCTTTACAGAAACCATGTTGACTTTTGCCCAACAATTTATGTTCTTCTAGGTGTCTGACAATTTTATTCTTTGCTATTGTTTCGCCTAATTTGCCCGGTACCGATGTTAGACTTACTGGTCTGTAATTGCCGGGATCACCTCTAGAACCCTTTTTAAATACTGGTGTTACATTAGCTGTCTTCTAGTCGTTGGGTACAGAGGCCGATTTAAAGGACAGGTGACAAACCCTAGTTAATAGTTCCACAACTTTACATTTGAGTTCTTTCAGAACTCTTGGGTGAATGCCATCTGGTCCCGGTGACTTGTTACTGTTAAGTTTATCAATTAATTCCAAAACCTCCTCTAGTGACACTTCAGTCTGTGACAGTTCCTCAGATTTGTCACCTACAAAAGCTGGCTCAGGTTTGGGAATCTTCCTAACATCCTCAGCTGTGAAGACTGAAGCAAAGAATCCTTTTGTATCTCGATCATCAAGGGGCCTATCATAACCTAGTCCCAGATTTGGACCTTAGCGTCCAAAATATGGGGGTTAGCATGAAAACCTCCAAGCTTAGTTACCAGCTTGGTCCTGGTAAAGCTGCCACTACCCAAAAAATTAGAGTGTTTTGGGGCGCTCTGGTCCCCACAAAAACCCTCCCTGGGGACCCCAAGACCCAAATCCATTGAGTCTCACAACAAAGGGAAATAAACCTTTTCCCTTTCCCCCCTCCAGGTGTTCCTGGAGAGATACACAGAAGCAAACTCCGTGAATCTAAACAGAGGGATTCCACCCTCCCCGTTCCCAGCCTTGGAAAACAGAAGTACCGAGAGTTAATCTCTCTTTCCCCCTCACCCAGAGGGAATGCAAAGTCAGGCTAGTAAATCTAACACACACAGATTTCCCCCTGACTTCTTCCTCCCACCAATTCCCTGGTGAGTACAGACTCAATTCCCTGGAGTTCCCCACTAAAGAAAAACTCCAACAGGTCTTAAAAAGAAAGCTTTATATAAAAAGAAAGAAAAATACATAAAAATGGTCTCTCTGTATTAAGGTGACACATACAGGGTCAATTGCTTAAAAGAAATATGAATAAACAGCCTTATTCAAAAAAGAATACATTTCAAAGCACTCCAGCAACTATAGACATGTAAATACAAAAAAAACATATATATCACTATCTGATCTTTTGTACTCACAACTTGGAAACAGAAGATTAGAAAGCAGGAAATAGAAATCCCCTCATAGCCGAGGGAGAGTTAGACCGAAGACCAAGAACAAAGGACTCACACACAAACTTCCCTCCACCCAGAGTTGAAAAAATCCTGTTTCCTGATTGGTCCTCTGGTCAGGTGCTTCAGATACTTCTTTCCAGGTGAAAGAGACGTTAACCCTTAGCTATCTGTTTATGACACGCCCCCCAAATTGCAGACAGTGGGGAAGCTCACTGGCGGCGATTTTCTTATAGAACTTTAAAATAAACAGATTAATACAACACATGCACCTTTACATATACCACTAAGTGTATAACTAACAGACTTCTACATTGTAAGAACACTTTTTAACTACTGGATTCTGGGAAACTCTCACGGGAGAGTGCATCAGCTACTTTTTTAGAAGCTCCTGAGATATGCTGAATATCAAAATCAAAATCTTGGAGAGCTACACTCCAACGAAGAAGTTTCTTGTTGTTACCCTTGGCAGTATGAAGCCACTTTAGTGCAGCATGGTCAGTTTGTAGCTGGAACCGCCGTCCCCAAACATATGGGCGTAGCTTTTCCAGGGCGTACACAATGGCGTAGCATTCCTTGTCACTGACTGACCAGTGACTTTCCCTCTCAGACAGGTTCTTGCTGAGAAACACGACAGACGGAAGTTGTGATCTGTTGCTTCCTGCATGAGAACTGCTGCTATACCATGCTCAGATGCATCCGTGGTTACTAGGAATGGCTTGTAAAAAGTCCGGGGCCCTGAGCACAGGGTCAGACATGAGCATCGCCTTAAGCTGGGTAAAGGCCTTTTGACACTCATTAGTCCACTTAACTGCATTTGGCTGGGTATTTTTGGTCAGGTCGGTCAGTGGGGCAGCGATTTGGCTGTAGTGTGGTACAAATCGCCTGTAGTACCCGGCCAAGCCTAAGAAGGATTGGACCTGCTTCTTGGACCTTGGGGCAGGCCACTTTTGGATAGCATCCATCTTGGCCTGTAGGGGGTTTATGGTTCCTCGACCCACCTGGTGCCCCAGGTAAGTCACTCTGTTTTGGCCTATTTGACACTTTTTGGCCTTAACAGTTAGTCCGGCCTGCCTGATGCGCTCAAAGACCTTTTCCAGGTGTAGTAGGTGTTCGGGCTAGGAGTCTGAAAAAATGGCCACATCATCGAGGTAGGCAACTACATATTCTCCCAGTCCTGCTAGTAGACCATCTACCAGCCTGTGGAAGGTGGCGGGTGCATTTTGAAGGCCGAAAGGAAGGACATTAAATTCATATACCCCCGCATGGGTGACGAATGCTGACCTCTCCTTGGCAGGTTCATCTAGCGGTACTTGCCAGTACCCCTTAGTTAAGTCTATTGTAGAGATGAACTGGGCACGTCCCAACTTCTCCAATAGCTCATCGGTGCGTGGCATTGGATAGTTGTCCGGACGAGTTACCGCATTTAGCTTACGGTAGTCCATGCAGAAGCGTATTTCCCCATCTGGTTTGGGTACCAGAACCACTGGAGATGCCCATGCACTGGTAGATGAGCGGATTATACCCATCTGTAGCATGTTCTGGATCTCCCGTTCTATAGCAGCTTGGGCATGAGGAGACACCCGGTAGGGTAGGGTTCTGATTGGGTGAGCATTACCTGTGTCAATGGAGTGGTATGCCTGTTCAGTCCGTCCTGGGGTGGCTGAGAACAATGGGGCGAAGCTAGTGCACAGCTCCTTGATTTGTCGCCGCTGCAGACGTTCCAGGGTGGTTGAGAGGTTCACCTCTTCCACGCCACTGTCTTTTTTCCCGTCGTAGTAGACACCGTTAGGCCACTTAGCATCATCTCCCTGGACTGTAAACTGACAAACCTGTAAGTCTCTGGAATAAAAAGGCTTGAGAGAATTAACATGGTACACTCTGGGCTTTAGTGAGGAATTGGGAAATGCTATGAGGTAGTTCACAGTTCCCAGGCGCTCTTGGACCGTGAATGGCTCTTCCCATGAGGCTTCCATCTTATGGGCCTGTTGCGCCTTCAAGACCATAACCTGGTCTCCTACCTTGAAGGAACGTTCTCTGGCATGTCTGTCATACCAGGCCTTTTGCTCTTCCTGAGCATCCTTTAGCTTCTCTTTAGCAACGGCTAAGGAGTGTCGGAAGGTGTTTTGTAGGTTGCTTACAAAGTCCAGAATGTTAGTTCCTGGAGAAGGCGTAAACCCCTCCCAGTTGCTTCACCAACTGTAATGGCCCCTTATCCTCGTGACCATACACAAGTTCAAACGGTGAAAACCCTAAACTGGGATGTGGTACAGCCCTGTAGGCAAACAGCAACTGCTGCAACACTAGGTCCCAATTATTGGAGTATTCGTTGACGAATTTACGTATCATGGCCCCCAAAGTTCCATTAAACCTTTCAACCAGGCCATTGGTTTGATGGTGGTACGGGGTGGCAACCAAGTGGTTCACCCCATGTGTTTCCCACAGTTTTTGCATGTTCCCTGCCAGGAAATTAGATCCTGAATCTGTAAGGATGTCGGAGGGCCAACCTACCCTGGCAAAGATGTCTGTTCGGGCCAGGCACACAGTGTTAGCCTTGGAGTTGCCTAGAGCTACTGCTTCGGGCCATCGGGTAGCAAAGTCCACTAAAGTCAGTACATACTGCTTTCCTCTGGGTGTCTTTTTTGGGAAAGGACCCAGAATATCCACAGCTACTCGCTGAAATGGGACCTCAATTATGGGGAGTGGCTGGAGAGGGGCCTTGACCTGGTCTTGGGGTTTTCCCACTCTTTGGCACACCTCACAAGACCGGACATACTTGGCAACGTCCTTGCCCATCCTCTCCCAGTGGAAGGACTTCCCCAACCAGTCCTTGGTTCTGTTCATCCCAGCATGGCCACTGGGATGATCATGGGCTAAGCTTAAGAGCTTCCCCCGGTACTTAGTTGGAACCACCAACTGTTTTTGCGGCTGCCATTCTTCCCGGTGTCCACCAGAAAGAATTTCCTTGTATAAAAGTCCTTGGTCTATAACAAACCGGGATCGATTAGAAGAGCTGAGAAACGGTGGGGTGCTCCGTGCCGCTGCCCAAGCTTTCTGAAGGCTGTCATCTGCTTCCTGCTCAGTCTGGAACTGTTCCCTTGAGGCTGGGGTCACCAGTTCTTCCTCAGACTGTGGACTTGGGCTTGGTCCCTCTGGAAGCGATGTAGGTGATGGGGTGGTTTCCATTACTGGGGAACCGCTCTCCGCTGGTGCACTGGAGGGTATTTCAGGCTCTGGCTGAGCCTTTTGGGTATGGCTGTCCGTTGCTTATGCCAGTTCTGGCTCGCTGGAGCCCTCTGGCGTTGAGTTTGAAGATGTGGATGCACTTGCTGGTGCTGGTTGCTGTTCCAGTTCCGGGCCTGGGACTGGAGGTGCTGTGGCTGTTTCAGTGGTAGGCATGGAATCCGGGTCCACTACCTCTGTCTGGGTCTCTGGTAACACAGACGGGGCGTCTGTGGACGGCTCAGGAACAGGAATGGGTCTGGAAGCTTGCCTGGTTTGGCTACGTGTAACCATTCCCACTCGCTTGGCCCGCTTTACCTGGTTGGCCAAGTCTTCCCCCAGTAGCATGGGGATAGGATAATCGTCATAGACTGCAAAAGTCCACATTCCTGACCAGCCTTTGTACTGGACAGGCAGTTCAGCTGTAGGCAAGTCTACAGCTTGTGACATGAATGGGTAAATTGTCACTTGGGCCTTTGGGTTGATGAATTTGGGGTCTACGAAGGATTGGTGGATAGCTGACACTTGTGCCCCCGTGTCTCTCCACGCAGTAACCTTCTTTCCGCCCACTCTCAAATTTTCCCTTCGCTCCAAGGGTATTTGAGAGGCATCTGGGCCTGGGGATCTTTTGTGTGATGGTGGTGTAATGAACTGCATTCGGATGGCGTTCTTTGGACCGTTGGCCTTGATATGTCCCAGTTCATTACACTTAAAGCATCTTCCATCTGATGGGTCACTGGGCCGAGGTGAGTTACTGGAGACTGGTGAGGTGGAAGAATAGGGTGTCTGTGGCTTTACTTGGGTTGTATGTGGGGTCTTTGGCTGTCCTCGGTTGTAGGGTTTGTGGTCGGTGTGCCCCCTGGGGTATTCGTTCCCCTTGACCGTAGCTTCCTTGCTTTCTGCCACTTCCATCCATCTGGCTCCAATCTCCCCCGCCTCAGCGAGATTTTTGGGTTTTCCATCTTGTATGTACCGTGTTATGTCCTCAGGAACACCATCCAAGAACTGCTCCATTTGTATGAGGAGGTGCAGTTCTTCCAAGGATTTAACATTGTGTCCTGATATCCAGGCCTCATAATTTTTCCCAATGTAGTAGGTGTGTTTGGGAAATGACACATCTGGTTTCCACTTTTGGGTTCTGAAACGGCGACGGGCATGATCCGGGGTTATCCCCATTCTGTATCTGGCCTTGGTTTGAAAAAGCTTATTGTCGTTCATGTTCTTCTTAGGCATTTCAGCTGCCACCTCTGCTAAAGGTCCACTGAGCTGTGGCCTCAATTCTACCATGTACTGGTCTTCAGAGATGTGGTACCCAAGACAGGCTCTTTCAAAATTTTCCAAGAAGGCCTCGGTGTCATCACCTGCCTTGTAGGTGGGAAATTTCCTGTGCTGTGGAACCATAATTGGCGAAGGGTTGTTAGGATTGGCTGGCGCATGCAGCCCAGCTTGCGCTAAGTCCAGTTCATGTTTTCTCTGTTTTTCCTTCTCTTCACTTTCTTTTTGTTGTTTTTCCATTTCTCGGCTGTGGGCGATGTCGTCGTCTTCTTCTTCTTCTTCATGTTTCCTTCTTTGGGCCACCTCTTCTTCTTCATGTTTCCTTCTGTGGGCTGCCTCTTTGGCTGCTTGTTCTCTTTTGTAGGCTGCCAGTTTGATGCTTTCTTCCTTTTCTTTCAGCTCCACTTCTTTTTGTCTTTTTTCCAGTTCCTGTTTGTCTTTTTCCATCTCTCGCCTGTGCTCGGCGTCTTTGATTTCTTCTTCGGCCTCCATTTTTGCCTTAGAAGTCATGGTTCCTGTTTTCTTGTGTTGGGGTGCCCTCCGGTGTTTATTGTCTGAACTGCAGTCTCTGTTGTCTCCTGGGGTCTGCCTAGCAACAGTGCCTTTTTTCCTTTCTTTCTCTAGATAATTTTTTCAATGTAACGTAAACCAGAAAAACCACTTTATTTGCATGTATATAATGCTGGTATTTGCCTCCTAATGGGAGTGCTATTGTGTGACAAAAGACCCTTAATAGTCTCTTAATGGTTGCTTGCTTAATATGCAAGCCACAGCTGCCAGAGAGAGCAGAAAAAAAATTCTCTCTGGTTCCTTTTAAAACCAAACTGTTCCCCCCTGCTTAAAAGCCCCTAGCAGAGAAAAGAAAAATATAATATTCCTACTGGCTTCTGGATTCTATTTATCCCACCGCTACCACCATATCATAACCTAGTCCCAGATTTGGACCTTAGCGTCCAAAATATGGGGGTTAGCATGAAAACCTCCAAGCTTAGTTACCAGCTTGGTCCTGGTAAAGCTGCCACCACCCAAAAAATTAGTGTTTTGGGGCACTCTGGTCCCCACAAAAACCTTCCCTGGGGACCCCAAGACCCAAATCCCTTGAGTCTCACAACAAAGGGAAATAAACCTTTTCCCTTCCCCCCTCCAGGTGTTCCTGGAGAGATACACAGAAGCAAACTCCGTGAATCTAAACAGAGGGATTCCACCCTCCCCGTTCCCAGCCTTGGAAAACGGAAGTACCGAGAGTTAATCTCTCTTTCCCCCTCACCCAGAGGGAATGCAAAGTCAGGCTAGTAAATCTAACACACACAGATTTCCCCCTGACTTCTTCCTCCCACCAATTCCCTGGTGAGTACAGACTCAATTCCCTGGAGTTCCCCACTAAAGAAAAACTCCAACAGGTCTTAAAAAGAAAGCTTTATATAAAAAGAAAGAAAAATACATAAAAATGGTCTCTCTGTATTAAGGTGACACATACAGGGTCAATTGCTTAAAAGAAATATGAATAAACAGCCTTATTCAAAAAAGAATACAATTCAAAGCACTCCAGCAACTATAGACATGTAAATACAAAAAAAACATATAAATCACTATCTGATCTTTTGTACTCACAACTTGGAAACAGAAGATTAGAAAGCAGGAAATAGAAATCCCCTCATAGCCGAGGGAGAGTTAGACCGAAGACCAAGAACAAAGGACTCACACACAAACTTCCCTCCACCCAGAGTTGAAAAAATCCTGTTTCCTGATTGGTCCTCTGGTCAGGTGCTTCAGATACTTCTTTCCAGGTGAAAGAGACGTTAACCCTTAGCTATCTGTTTATGACAGGGCCCCACTGGTTGTTTAGCAGGCTTCCAGCTTCCGATGTACTTAAAAAACATTTTGTTATTAACTTTTGAGTTTTGGCTAGCCATTCTTCAGACTCCTCTTTGGCTTTTCTTATTACATTTTTACACTTAATTTGGCAGTGTTTACGCTCCTTTCTATTTACCTCACTAGAATTTGACTTCCACTTTTTAAAGGAAGTCATTTTTTCTTCACTGCTTCTTTTACATGCTTGTTAAACCACGGTGACTCTTTTTTCGTTCTTTTACTGTATTTCTTAATTTGGGGTACACGTTTATGTTGGACTTCTATTATGGTGTCTTTGAAAAGCATCCATGCAACTTGCAGGGGTTTCACTTTAATCACTGTACCTTTTAATTTCTGTTTAACTAATCCCCTCATTTTTGCATAGTTCCCTTTTCTGAAATTAAATGCCACAGTGTTGGGCTGTTGAGATGTTCCTCCCACTACAGGGATGTTAAATGTTATATTATGGTTACTATTTCCAAGCGGTCCTGTTATAGTTACCTCTTGGACAAGCTCTTGTGCTCCACTCAGGACTAAATCTAGAGTTTTCTCTCCCCTTGTGAAAGCAGCAAAGAGTCCTGTGGCACCTTATAGACTAACAGACGTTTTGGAGCATGAGCTTTTGTGTGTGAATACCGACTTCGTCAGATGCATGGGGGATGTTCGTGTAGAGAGCCTCTACATCCATGGTGGCTAGGATGGTGTTTTCTGGAAGGTCACCAATGCATTGTAGTTTCCTCAGGAAATCAGTGGTGTCACGGAGATAGCTGGGAGTGCTGGTGGCATAGGGTCATGCATCTGACGAAGTGGGTATTTACCCACGAAAGCTCATGCTCCAAAACGTCTGTTAGTCTATAAGGTGCCACAGGACTCTTCGCTGCTTTTACAGGTCCAGACTAACACGGCTACCTCTCTGATGCTCTCCCCTTGTGGGTTTCCATACCAGCTGCTCCAAGATGCAGTCATTTAAAGTATCAAGAAATTTTGTGTCTGCATTTCATCCTGAGATGACATGTTCCCAGTCAATATGGGGATAATTGAAATCCCCCACTTTTATTGAGTTCTTAATTTTGATAGCCTCTCTAATTTCCCTTAGCATTTCATCCTCACTATCACTGTCGTGGTCAGGTGGTCGATAATAGATCCCTAATGTTATATTCTTATTAGAGCATGAAATTACTATCCATAGAGATTCTATGGAACATGTGGCTTCACTTACGATTTTTACTTAATTTGATTCTACATTTTCTTTCACATATAGTGCCACTCCTCCCCCACATGACCGGTTCTGTCCTTCCGATATATTTTGTACCCCGGAATGATTGTGTCCCATTGATTTGTTCTCAGTCCACCAGGTTTCTGTGATGTCTATTATATCAATATCCTCCTTTATCACACGGCACTCTAGTTCACCCATCTTATTATTTAGGCTTCTAGCATTTGTGTACAAGCAGTTTAAAAACGTGTCACTGTTTATTTGTCTGCCCTTTTCTGATGTTTCCGATTCTTTATGTGAATGTTTCTCATCTGATCTGGCCCTTACATTATCCTCTTCCATCCTCTGCTCCTGACTATAACCTAGAGAATCTCTATCAATAGACTCTCCTCTAAGAGAAATCTGTGTCCGATCCATGTGCTCCTCTGCAGCAGTCGGCTTTCCCCCATCTCCTAGTTTAAAAACTGTTCTGCAACTTTTTTAATGTTAAGTGCCAGCAGTCTGGTTCCACTTTGGTTTAGGTAGAGCCCATCCTTCCTGTATAGGCTCCTCCTATCCCAAAAGTTTCCCCAATTCCTAATGAATCTAAACCCCTCCTCTCTACACCATCGTGTCATCCACGCATTGAGACTCTGAAGTTCTGCCTGCCTACCTGGCCCTGCAGGTAGAACTGGGAGCATTTCTGAGAATGCCACCACAGAGGTCTTGGATTTCAGTTTCTTCCCTAGCAGCCTAAATTTGGCCTCCAGGACGTCTCTCCTACCCTTCCCTATGTCATTGGTACCTACATGTACCACGACCACCGGCTCCTCCCCAGCACTACACATAAGTCTAGCCAGATGCCTTGACAGATCTGCAACCTTCGCACCAGGCAGGCAAGTCACCTTGTGGTTCTCCTGGTCATCACAAACCCAACTATCTATGTTTCTAATGATCGAATCTCCCATTACTAACACCTGCGTTTTCCTAGTAACTGGTGTTCCCTCCACTGGAGAGGTAACCTCAGTGCAAGAAGATACCCCAACGCCATCTGGAAGGAGGATCCCAACTATGGGAAGGTTTCCCTCTGCTCCTGTAGCTGCTCTGCTTCCCTGGGCCTTTCATCCTCCTCAACAGTGCAGGGGCTGTCTGACTGGAGGTAGGACAATTCTACAGTGTCCCAGAAAGCCTCATCAACATACCTCTCTGCCTCCCTTAGCTCCTCCACTTCCGCCACCCTGGCCTCCAAAGTCCATACGTGGTCTCTGAGGGCCAGCAGCTCCTTGCACCGACTGCACACATACGCCACCCGCCCACAGGGCAGGTAATCATATACGCTACACTCAGCGCAATAAACTGGATAGCCCCCTGTCATAAACAGATAGCTAATGGTTAATGTCTCTTTCACCTATAAAGGGTTAACAAACAGTGACCTGCAAACACCTGACCAGAGGACCAATCAGGAAACAAGACTTTTTTTCAAATCTGGGTGGAGGGAAGTTTTGGGTGTGAGTCCTTTGTTCTTTGTCTTGGTTCGGTGGCCCTCTCGGCTCTGAGAGTGATCTCTCTATCTTCAGGCTTTCTAATCTTCTGTTTCCAAGTTGTAAGTACAAGGATAGTACGACAATAGGTTTATATATTTTTTTGTATTTACATGTGTGTAGTTGCTGGAATGTTTTAAATTGTATTCTTTTTGGATAAGGCTGTTTATTCATTTTTTCTTTTAAGCAATTGACCCTGTATATTGTCACCTTGATACAGAGACCATTTTTATGTCTGTTTCTTTCTTTTTATATAAAGCTTTCTTTTTAAGACCTGTTTGAGTTTTTTTTCATTGGTTAAGGAGGGGGAAAATCTCTTTGTGTTAGATTTACTAAGCCTGACTTTGCATACTCTCTGGGTGAGGGGAGGGAGGGATTTGATCTCTCAGTACTTGTGTTTCAAGGACTTGAAGCAGGGAATATCCTAGAGTACACAGGGCGGAGAAATCTGGGAGGAGGTAAAGAGGGGGAAGGGAAGTGGGTTATTTCCCTTTGTGGTGAGACTCAGGGCATCTGGGGTCCCCCAGGGAAGGTGTTGGGGAGACCAGAGTGAGCCAGACACTGGAATTTTCTGGCTGGTGGCAGCGATATCAGATCCAAGCTGGTAATTAAGTTTGGAGGTTTCATGCTAGCTTCTCACGTTCTGAACTCTAAGGTCCAGATCTGAGTAGGAAAGATATGACACCCCCACTCTTCTGCTGGGCTTCTGCCTGCATTATCTCCTAGTTAATGAAGGGTTTTGTTTAAATCAAGGAGTTTTGAATGTAGTTTATTTTACAGTTTTAAAGAACAGCTAGGGGCCCTTGCCCCCTTGCCTCCTCCCTTCCAAACTCCCTTGCGAAACTCTCTGTTAGCAGCCCCTGTTTGGAAAGATCCCTGGTCGCTTGCGCACGGCTTTATAAAGCCCTGGCCTGCTTGATAGCCCTGTCCACTGACTAAGGCCCAGCCAATTAACAGAGGCTTCTAGCTTTCAAACCTTCCTTTGAAGCTCTCAGCTTTCCTGCCAGCCACAGCATATGGTCCTTCAAACAAACAAACAAACAAACAAACAGACGACAAATACAAGCTCAGCACACAGGGAATAACCGCCAAACAAACACAAACACACACACACTACAGACAGTCACTTACCCCAAGGGTGCTGTATTTGCTCCTCGTTCACCTGGAGAACTGCCTTGTGAAACTCCCTGTTAGCAGCCCCTGTTCACAAAGACGTACAATCTACATTTTAAGTATAGATCAGGCCTGTGACAGACTTGCAATATCTTGGACAAACTTTATGGAATTAAGTTAAACCTTATTGAATTAGGTTTAATACCTTTGGGGCCCATTATGTTAAAAATAGACAGAAAACTATGTATGTTGTTGTGGAATTGTGTGGAACTTCTCTAGGAGGACGGGGCTGCTAATATCATTCCTCTGGTCATCAACTCCCTGGAGAGGTTTGCATCTGCTGGTTCGAACTGGTTTCTCCAGAGACCAACAGACAGAGGATTTTTGGATAAATACCCTAGTTTAAAACTGGCTCTGGGTCTTCTTCCTGGTCGAGCAAATGGGCAGGATCCTTGCTCCATGGATGGGCCGAATCCTTAGAGGAGGGTTAGAAGGACTTAGGGGCCCCATAAAACGGGTGTTGGTTCTGAGCTGAAGTTGTGCTGATGTTGAAACCATAAGGAAGCCCTTTGGGTGCGGTGCTGGACTGCTCCTCCCAGAGCCCATATTAGGATGGGGTGACTTTTGGCAAGCTTGGTAGTAGGCATGTAGGTTCTTCCATGGTTTTTAATTTGTTTTCTCTGTAGTGCTTTTACCTTAAGAATAAAACAGACTTACATAGGAAGAGCTGTGTGGTGTCTATGACTGTGGGCATTCAGGCTGGTAACTGCCTCTGAGAAGAAAGCAAGGCTATCTCTGCTGTGGAGAACAGAAATATGTTGGTCAGAAGGGAGTGAGACGAGGGTCTCTACCCAAGAGAGGGGATAGCCCGGGAGCCTGAAGCGGAGGTGCTTGCTGGATCATAGGGGGAATATGGGTACGGTTGCCCTGCCCTGTGACAAGGCCTTTGTTCTGGTAAGGTAACAACCTTTCTACTGTGTTGTCCTCACTGCCCTGTGCTGACACATGTTGCTGTTAGGGACATTAGGCCAGACTTGCTACAGGGCAGAAGCCAGCGAAACCCTGCTGAGGTCATTGGCCTTGCAGGGGCTTCCGTTGGGGTGAACTTGACAGAACCGGGTTTGTGACTGAGGCCCCACCATGAATAATTTGGCGAAGAGGAGGTGAATCGTTGTGCTAACAAATCCCTCTGTTATGTGGGAATCAGTGCGATGGGGAGTTTGGGCTAGTTCGTGCAGGGATATTGTGCTGGGGATGTCATTCCCCTAAGAGACATTGGCTGTGCATTACTCCTCTGCTAACAACCTGGCTTCCAGTGCAGCTTCCAGAGCCCCTCCCCTCTCCTCGCCCTGTCACTGAGGCAAACCCCGGCCAGCTCTTGATTTAGCAGCATCTGTTTTAGAAAGGGAACTTCTGCTTCCTGGTTCTAAAATAACTGTCCACTGCTCTCTCTGGGCGCTCCACATTCTTCCTGACAGTGTTCTCCATGTTAGCTGAGGTTTTAAACTGCTGCATGCAGGATATTCTGACACATCACAGACAGGGGAGTCCTCCAGCACCTCTCCCCCTCCTCCACATCCCCCCACTGCATCCTGGGAAGTTTCAAGAAGGAGGTCAGGCTTGGCTAGGTTGTTCTTTCATCCCCATTGCAGATGGAGAGTGAGGGTGCGAGGAGTGTGGGGAGAGTGGAGGAGGTTCAGTCCCCCTGAGTACTTAGAACAGGGGTCGGCAACCTTTCAGAAGTGGTGTGCCAAGTCTTCATTTATTCCCTCTAATTTAAGGTTTCACGTGTCAGTAATACATTTTAACGTTTTTAGAAGGTCTCTTTCTATGAGTCTATAATATATAACTAAACTATTGTTGTATGTAAAATAAATAAGGTTTTAAAAAGGTTTTAAGAAGCTTCATTTAAAATTAAATTAAAATGCAGAGCCCCCCGGACTGGTGGCCAGGACCCAGGCAGTGTGAATGCCACTGAAAATCAGCTCACGTGCCTCCTTCGGCACATGTGCCATAGGTTGCCTACCCCTGACTTAGAACTAAATCAAGTAAGGCTGGGAAATGTGTCCCTCAGCTGAATCACTGGCTTTGTAAGATGAATCTGACCCTCAGACTAAGGGGAGTGGCATTAATGGCAGCACAAATGCAGTCTGTAATAGCCCTCATCCTTAATAATGAGGTGTTGTCCATGAAGACTGTGTCCCAGCATGCAGTGCTTCATCTTGATCTGCACGGTATTGCACAGTGAGACCTGCAGGCTCCACTGTGGTATCAAAGGGCACTTGCAATGCAGTCAGCTCCATTGTTTGTGTTGCGGTAGCACCTCGAAGCCTTGGTTTAGAGTTGGAGATCCGTTATGACAGGCACTCTGTGTTTTGCAGATTAGGGTCAGCCATTATGGTCTAGGCAACCTGCCATTGCGGCCCTTGACTGGACTGGGAAAAATTTAGGCATTCCTAGTTCAAGAAAAAATGAAACCTGGGTACAGTTCTGCAAGCTGGGGATTCTGAGATCAGACTCACTTTCATCTTGAAAGTTCTAAGTCTTTCTTACACTCTGATTGTCAGTTTGAAACAGAACATTAAACTGCTGTATGCAGCACTGGGAGAGCATTCCATAGCCTGACATGTAAAGGGGCACTCGTGGCTCAGTCCTGGAGCCTGGAAAGGGTTCCCTAGTGATCAAGATATTGGGACACGGTAATCTTTGCATCACTACTTACATGACTAGATTTCAGGCCGAGTGGGACCGTCTGTTCTTGGCTGACCTCTTGCAGAGCATGGACCAGAGAACCTGCTGATGTCATCATGCAAATGTCATCATGTCGGATTGCAGTGACTTTGTCCTAGAAGACAAAATGTTGCAAGAGATGTCCTATGTCATGTTAGTGTGTTGCTCTTCAGTGAAGTACCTTGTCATAAACAGATAGTTAAGGGTTAATGTCTCTCTCACCTGTAAAGGGTTAACAAACAGGGACCCCAAACACCTGACCAGAGGACCAATCAGGAGACAAGATAGTTTAAAATCTCATGGGAGGGAAGCCTTTGTTTGTGGGTTTTGGGTTTGGCTTTGTTCTCTCTGAGTCCTGGACGGGGCTAGAGGTGTAATGAGGTTTTCTGCCAATCTCCCTGCTATAGTCTCTTATCTGTTCAGAATTGTAAGTAGAAAAGGCGGTCATAGTCTTTTAATTTGTTTTCTTTTTCATTTGCATATGTGTACTTGCTGGACGTAGCTTAAATTGTGTTTCTGCTGGAGAAAGTTTCTTTCTATTGTTTATAAGTTAAAAGACCCTGTAACTTTTTACTATCTAAAGTGCAGAGATAAACCTGTTATTTTTTTCTTTCTTTTTTTATTAAAAGCTTTGCTTTAAGACCTGTTTGAGTGTTTTCTCCTAGTTAAGGCTCAAAGAAGCTTGAGTCTGTATTGCCTGAGGGAGGGAATGGTAAAGTTCCTTTTTGTGTCAGATTCACGGAGTTGAATCAGGTAATCTCCTAGTGCTCCCAGGGCGGGAAGGAGCTGGGAAGGAAGGAGGGAGGGGGAAGGAAATGGTTTATTCCCCTTTGTTGTGAGACTCAGGGAATTTGGGTCTTGGGACCCCCAGGGAAGGTTTTTGGGGGAGACTAGAGTCGATCAGGTGCTCTACTCTAAGTCTTAATTGGTGGCAGCCTATCAGATCTAAGCTGGTAATTAAGCTTAGGGGAATTCATGCTAATACCCATATTTTGGACGCTAAGGTCCAGAATTGGGAATTATATTATGACATACCTGCAGCAGGAGTTCTCAAGAAAGAGCCTATTGTGAGGTTTCCGTTTGCCATAGCTGTGAAAATAGCGGTGTAGGGCCCTTTAAAGTGCTCCCTCGAGTGCTGACATTCTCATCAATTAAGATCTTCTGTCAAATATCAGCATGAGCTGCAACCAGGCCAGCAAAATGCCATCACCCTGCTGCTCCTGTTAAAGCCACTGTGCACTACTTCTCGTACACCTGTCATTTATGCAATAGTAATTAATCCTCATTAAATATCTATTTAATGATTTACTGCTGTCTGACACAATTACTGTCCTGGTTAATTGAAGGCAAGGAATTGCATAGGGTTGTTATTGCATCTGATTAAATACCAATCAAATATCAGTGGGTGACAATAGCCATTCTGCACACTTCGGCAACCCCTTTAATCCGCCGAGTGCTTTGCAAACACTGATTAATGAAGCTTCACAAACACTGCTGTGCAGTAGGTAAATATTGTTAGACCATGACTCAGCAGTTCTCAGACTGTGGGTCAGGACCCCAAAGTGGGTCTCGGTCCCATTTTAATGGAGTTGCTAGGGCTGGCTTAGGCTTCCTGGCATCCATGGCTGAAGCCAAAGTCCAGGGCCAAGCTGAAGCCCAAAGCCCACTGCCTGGGCCAAAGCCCACTGCCTGGGGCTGAAGCCCCTGGGCTAAGCTTCAGTCCCCCTTCCTGGGGTCGTCTACTAATTTTTGTTGTTAGAAGGGAGTTGTGATGCAATGAAGTTTGAGAACCCCTGGACTACGTTGTTCTTGGAGGTCTAGTTGTTGTACCAATTATATTAGACCAGCAAAAAACCAGCAGGATCTTTTTAAAGGGGACAAGACAAAGATGCCACATTTATTATGATAACAATTTATGACTAATAACTAATATCTTAATTCTTATACACACACATTATACCTATTACCTATACACACACACACACATTCACATTATAACTAATAACTAATATCTTAATTCTTATACACACACATACCTATTACCTATACACACACACACACACACACACACATTCACATTATAACTAATAACTAATATCTTAATTCTTATACACACACATACCTATTACCTATACACACACACACACATTCACATTATACTTCACACACACACACACACACACACACACACACACACACACACACACACAAATTCATCAGGTGTTCTGCAGCTGCTGCATAGTTACCAGTCCTGAAGATAGCTTAAGTTCATGGCTTGATTTTGCAGCTTGGGTTCGTAGCTTGTGGCAGCTAACTGGCCAGGAAAGCTGGGCACAAGGCTTAGCTGGATCTCTGTTGGGCAGGCACCGATGTTCTTCCATGTTGGCAGCAGAATGTTACCCAGAGTCTCTCATCTCACCCTTCTTTTTTATAGGCTTTTAGTTTGGATTCAAAGTCTATAGGTCTTGCTGTGTCACGCTGCCTCTGGGTTTAGATTGATCACTCATCAATTGCAGGCGTGACTTTCAGCCTTGGACCTGGCTTTGATCTTCCTTCTGTTGTTCTTTTCATTTTAGGGTGGATGCTTCTTACTTTGTTTAGGGCTGTTGTCTAGAGGTCTTCAGCCGTTGGTATTTGAACTTTATCTCATCAGGACAGGCTGGGGCTGGAGGTTGATTCCATCATTCATACATACCTCATTTACACATCTAAAGTAAACTAATAAGATTACAGCAGGGTTTGCAAAAATGAAGGTTGGAGGAAGCTTTTACAAAATGGAGTGAGTGTTTTAAAATGGGGGTTGAATTACAATATGGAACAGAAGTTACAGTATAGGCAAGTGTAGTGAATGGTGAACAGAAGTTACATTAATAAAGTGAACAATTGAAAACAATTTCATTTATCAGTTCTACATAGTGGCCTGGGAACAAGTGTGGGGGCCAGGAACTCCTGATTTCCATCCCTGGTTCAGGCTTTTACTCCTCTCTGTGGGCTGAATACATTTCATCATGCCATGCCTCCATTTTCTGATCTGGAAATGGAGATGATAATCCCAGCATTTAGAAGCTGGGATCCTGGGCCAGTATTTGCTTGATGTTTCCTTATGGCACCCTCTCCACCCCTCTACCTTGATCTGTTGCATCCAGTGCTTGTCGCTTGTCTTATACATAGGCTCTCTGGGGCAGTGACTATTTCTTTGCGTTATTTTGTGTGTTTGTCCAGCAGCTAGTGCAGTGGAGTCATAGGCATGACTGGGATACCAACATAAATAATATTCTCCCTATTTTAAAGGGCTGAATGCCCACCCAGTATCCAGGATGCATCGGCACTGAGTAGGAGTGAATGGCTTACTCTGGAAGAGGGTGATGTCTCCGGTAGAGAGCAAGCTCCCTGTCTTGGGAGAGGGCACATGGGCATGTCTACGCTGCAATTAAACACCCATGGCTGGCCCCTGGCCCCTGAATCAGGCTCACGGGGCATGGGTTAATTGCGATGGAGATGTTTGAGCCTGGGCTGCAGCCCAAGCCCTGAGACCCTCATCCTTCTCGGGGTCCCATGGAGTTTTGTCAGAGCTAGATGCAGACTCTTTGCATCTACCTTTTCCAAAACAACCCAGGAGCATGGGAGTCATATGCCGCACACTCAGCTGTTCCAGTCAGTGAAAGAGCTAGTGGGTGGAATAATGTCCATAGATATCCAGGAAGGGAGCATGAGAAAATTCCGTTTAGTTGTTTTCCCAAGACTCAACTAATAGGAACTCGAATGGCCATACTGAACAGACCGGTTCATCTAGTCAGTTTCTTGTCTTTGACAATGGCCAACGTAGATGCTTCAGAGAAACCGTCATAATTTACCTCCTAGTGCTTTACTGTGCTGTAGATAAAAAAGCATTTCTGACCCTATTAGCATCAGGATCGAAAGCCTTGGTAATTGTCCCCAGGAAATTGTAATTGCAGCTGCTGTTCCAATTTATATAAAATGATAAAAAGGAGTCTATAGACTTTTGATCAGATGATTGCCTCAAAAATATCCTGCAGCAGTAAGTTCCATGGATTAATTACATGTCTAATTGAAGATTTGTTTCTAATCAGAGATAAATCATGCTGAACTAACTGCCTTGGTCCTCCAGCTGCTGGGACAAGACAAATCATGTTCCACAGTGAATTCCTTTTCTGAACTAAACATATCTCAGCAAATTCATTTTAAAGGCTGTTGGGGCCTCCTAACTGACAGTGGAGCCAGGAGTTCTTATTTGTAAAGGGCCCTTGGAAAAGGTTGACGCTTCCGATGAAAAGTGTTACCTCAGAAAAACCCTTTCTTAGCCTGCTTGAGGCTTCTGAACGTGGGGCCCTCTGAGAGGAGGGAAAGTCTCTAACATTCTAATTCACCAGCCACTCTACCTCATCTTCTGTATTGGATACCTGGCCCTGTATCTAAGGAGATGAGAATTGTCAGAGAAAAACACAGTTCTTACTCTCAGGTTGGGTGCCGCAAGTCAGATACTTTATTATCTCTAGCAATTGTGTGGAGGGAGAGAGCTAAACATGTCTCTCCCAGGTAAACAATTACAGCAAGCATTTATACCTTTGTTACATACAGTAATGAGAAACAGCTGCATTTTGTTTATACATAGGTCATCCTAATATCTTATTTTTTTCTCATCTCTATTTAGACAATAGTCTGCATTCCATACTTAGCTAACACAAGGTCGCAACAACTTTTCACACAGTTCTTTCCCACTCGCCTCTCACAATCCTCGCTTCTACAAATCTCGCGTTATTAGGGTTACAGCTAGCCTGACTCTTGCTCACATAAAGAGACTGTGTGGATTTGAAATCCCCTTCAAATCCCTGTCAGTTCTTTCTCTACTTCCACAGAACATTGCCTCTGTCTGAAAGATACCCACATGGCAGGGTGGCGGCAACCATGGTAATATTTGCGGACACTATACCACTAGAGACGGGCCCAAGTGGAAAGTTTAGATCCAGATCTGCATCTACTTGTTCCCACTGCATGGATTCCTTGTTTTGATTTAAGCCTTATTGCTAAGTTCAGTCTTGGTTTTTCTGAGATCCAGAACTTTGTCGCAGGCAGTTCCACAGATCCTAGCAATGCGTTCTTCCCTGGCATGCTTGCCTGAGACATATTTGTCCTTTGAGTCAGAGCCCTCCAGTGTCGTTCTCTACCCCCACCCAGCTGCTCCACATTGGTGAATTCCTTTTCTGAACTAAACGTACCTCAGCAAATTAATTTCAAAGGTTGTTGGAGCCTCCTAACTGACAATGGAGCCAGGAGTTCTTATCTATAAAGGGCTCTTGGAGAAGCTTGAAGCTTCTGATGAGAAGTGTTACCTCAGAATATCCCTTTTGTAGTTTGCTTGAGGCTCCTGCATGTGGGGCCCTCTGAGGGGAGGGAATCCTGAGGTGCTGTGGCATGTTCCCCTGCAGCGGAGGTGCTGGGAATCCCAAAGAGAAATCAGTTGGGGAAAAGAGGTGTGCTGCCATGCACTCCAGAATGACCGGACCAAAGCAGCTTTCTGTACATCTGTCTTCTGGGCCTGTCTGAGCCTCTCATGACCAAGATGATTAACAGTCCCCAGAGGAGTGAAGTCCTTTGCAGGAAACTGCCCAGCAGGGGACATTTGTTCTGCTAGCTCAGGGGTGTGGAAACTTTTTGGTTCGAGGGCCACATCAGGGAATAGAAATTGTGTAGCAGGCCATGAATGCTCACAAAATTGGGGTTGGGGTGCGGGAGGGATTAAGGACTCTGGCTGGGGGTGCGGGCTCTGAGGTGGGGCTGAGGATGAGGAACTTGGGGTGTGGCAGGGTGCTCTGGGCTGGGACTGAGGGGTTTGGAGGGCGGGAGGGGGATCAGGGCTGGGGCAGGTGTGCGGGAAGGGGTGCAGGTTCCAGCTGGGGGTGTGGGCTCTGGGGTGGGGCCAGGGATGAGAGGTTTGGGGTGCAGGAGGGTGCTCCAGGCTGAGATCGAGGGGTTTGGAGAGCGGGAGGGGGACCTGGGCTGGGACAGGGGGTTGGGGTGTGGGAAGAGGCTCAGGGGTGCCGGCTCCTACACGGAGGTGCGACCAGGTGGTTCTGCACACTGCCCCATCCGCAGGCACCCCCCTGCAGCTCCCATTTGAGCACCGGAGGGGGCCATTGGAGCGCGTAGGAGACAGAGTGGGGCCATGCTGCAGTTTCCGGGAGCTGTGTCGTGTTGCCTGGACCCCGTGTCCCTGACCGTGCACCCCGGCTGGAGCACCGGAGTGGGGCCAAGCCATATGGTGCGGCCTGTGACCCCGCTCCCCAGGGGGAGCTTGTGGGCCAGTTTAAAATGGCTTGCAGGCCATAGTTTGCCCACCCCTGTGCTAGCTCCTGAAGAGAAAGAGTGCCTTGGCTTCTGGTCAAGACCTCGCTAGGAAGGGGTAGCATTGGCCTCTCTTGCCAGGTCCCTCCACTCAGCCTGGCCATAGAGAATGAGGAGAGGCAACATCGCCAGACGCCAGGCAAACAGCAGCATTCAAAGGGCAGCCAGGAGAAGCTGCCCCAGCTATGCCCTGGCTCCCACAGTATCAAGTGTTCTAAGAACCTCGCACTGGAGGAGAGTTTCCTTTCATTCAAACAGCTCAAGGATCCTTGGGGCTGCGTCTCTGCTGAGAGCACAGACAGCGGCCTTTTGGAGTTCTGCACCTGGAGCTCAACACCCTCGCCATGCTTGCCTCAGAGCTGCTGCCAGGGGTCGGTTTCTTCTCCAGCAGGACGGTGTTGCTCAGCATTCCCTGGTCTGTTCAGCAAGGGTCAGGTTTCCAAAGCCCTCAGCCCTCATGCAGGAGCCTAAGGGCAGGTCTACACTATGAACTTGCATGGATGCAGCTGCGCTACTGTAGCGCTTCTGGTGAAGATGCTCTAAGCCAATGGGAAATAATTCCATCTCTGCGAGAGGCTGTAGCTATGTTGTCAGGAGACGGGGGGTATAACTTTTTAGTTATATGAAGTGGGTGTGTAATAGGGACCTGGCCTTCGTGACATGGCCAGAATTACCCCAGGCAGGTTCTTGAGGTGAGCTGGTGCTGGATGCTGAGCCCTTTCGAATATCTAGCCATGTCATTCAGATGCCTCTGTGGGCACTGAGCCAGTCAGCTCCTGATTCCAACTGGCTCAATGTGGTGTTTAGCATTGGAAGGCTTTTCAGTGTGGAGCCAGCCTCTCCTGCCCCTGTGACTCTCAGGCCTGCCCTGCCCGCAGCCTCCCCTCCCCACTTCCTCTGCAACCTCTCATGAGTTCGGCATAAAAATCAGGAGATTTACAACAGTGAGGTTTTGGGTTCTCTTCACTTGCCCTCTGGTATTGGAAGATTTGGGGATTACATGCCCAAGAGAACACGCAACTTGACTTTTCTTTGTAAATGGAAGCTGAGATTCTCCAGGAAGAACCCAGTTCATAAGGGCCTGAAGGAAAACACTGAGTAGCGTGAGATTCACAGTGACGTCACCAGAACTGGCAATGTGGAATTGAACTATCTGAATGTCTCCCTCACTCATCACTGCACCCCACAGAGCAGGTGATTGCACCAGCGAAAAGGGAGGCAGATGTTGCTGTTAAGATGAGACAAGATTGCTGCTTCTTTCTACCCCATTGACCCCCCACCTCCTGGTACTGAAAACCAGATTTAATTCTCTTCTAGCGCTTCTGTCTGAGTGAATCATATTCCTCTGCAAGGAGCTGGGAGGGCAAGGCAGGAGTACTGGCCATTATTTTAATAGGTCATCAGACTGGAGCAGATCATTGGAAGGCTGATAAGCCCAGAGAGCCATGAGCTATTGATTAGCTCACTATTGAGTAGCTCTCTATTGCTCGTTCCTTTCAAGGTGCAAATGAAGGAACAAGCAATGCCAGCCAATCTAGATGCTTCAGCAAAGGGGAGATGTTAGCATTGCTCTGATTAGTGCAGCTGCTTCACTAGAAAGAAGGAACCTGTTTATATCAGGAGGCCAAAAACAGAAGTACAACATGAATCACTGCCTGGCACACCAGGAAATAAGGAGCAAAGAAACCAAGAGTCTTTGGAAAGCTCTCATTGTGAGGGCTCTTTGTTTAAAGGGGCAGTATGCCCAGTCACTTGCAGTAGTTAGTTTTGTTGTTTGTCATCTTGCAGCCTCCTAGATGCTCAAAAGTGACATTTCCCATCCCTCCACTTTTGCTCTTACCTGTTTTCAGAGATAATTCCCGCCTTCTATTCCTTAAAAGCAAGCTGCAGGGATAAAATGAAAACAGAATCAAGCCAATTCTGAATGGCTGATGACCCCTGGCTAATAAACGCTCATAACAGAAAGAAATGCAAAGTATGTGTGTGTTTTCTCTTCCCTCCCCCGCTTCAAAAAAATCTCAGATACTTTCCAGTTTGATGAAAACATCCCAGGGGCAGTGTTTCCCACTCTTTAAATGTTTGATGCTTTTTCCTAAAGTCCTCAGTCCTGGAATCTTGTGTGGATTTTTTTTTTCCCAGTTGAAAGTGTATCGCCCTCCTGGTTACAGAGAAAAGCTTGAAAACATGAACCAAGTGCTCCTTAAAGTCTCAAAAAGCAAATAAAAAGAACGCAATGTATATTATTTTACAAACTTCATGATTTTTATGGCAGTCTCCTGATTTTGGAGCCTGACTCATTGTTTTGGAGCCTTTGCTGAGCCTGTTGGCAATACGTGAAGCTTCATGGCTCTCCTCGTACCTGTGTTCTCACACAATGCTATATCCAGAGATGTCTTTAACCTGAAGGATTGCACAGAGCAGAAAACAATGTTAATAAAACCACGTTAAAACTTATTTATGTGGTGAATAGCTTCGTGTGTAACCTGATTAATTGGAGCATTCAGCGTCTAAACCAGGGCTTCACTGAGAAGCTTTGCAGCTTCCATGTAGGAGAACATGATACAAATTGTTTGCTTATTTTATATCCCTGTTGTCATATGCATGGTACATATGGACAGCACAGCTCTGGGGATATTTTTCAGTGTTATCTTGTGCCCCCCTGCTGGCCAAATGGCAACTAGAGTCTCCTTGAAACAGGAGTAACTTGGGTATTTATTCCTTAGCGAACCAGCAGTGTGAATTTTCTGCAGTGTTTTGAAAGGTTTGCCCCCCTTTCCCCACCTGGCAGCACATTTTAGTACTACCCCTTCACACAGGGTCCTCTTAAGACAGATTTAAACTCCAAGTTTCCTTGTTTTGGAAAGGGTAGCAGGGCTGGCACCTGCCCGAGAAAGGACAAAGGTGAGGTGTTATAGCGAACTCGGGGACAGCTGAGAGGCAAAGCATGACTGCAATGTTATCTGGAAAAACCTGATCCTCACTCCATCTCTTTGCAAACCTGCTGTGTCAGGCTAAGGGCTGGTCTACCCTATGGGGGGAAATCCATCTAAGATATGCAACTTCAGCTACGTGAATAACGTAGCTGAAGTGGAAGTATCTT
Organism: Gopherus evgoodei; assembly: GCF_007399415.2. NCBI lineage: Eukaryota > Metazoa > Chordata > Testudines > Testudinidae > Gopherus > Gopherus evgoodei. Next base: position 60,305,109 of record NC_044330.1, on the reverse strand, counting down.
AGATCGAATTACCTGCTGTCCTCATGGCGCGGGATCGATGTCCACGGCTCCCCATGTCTACTTCGCTACCGCCATTTGGGTTGGTGGAGTTCCGGGATCGATAGGAGCTTGTTCGGGGATCAGTATATCGCGTCTAGATGAGACACGATATATCGATCCCCGAGAAATCAATTGCTACCTGCTGATACGGCAGGTAGTGAAGACATAGCCTAAGTCCACAGCCCCAACCTAGGCATCTACTGTGCCTAGAACTGAAGAAGGGGTTCCCGGTCTCCTTGAGGCAGTGCTGTGAAATCTAGGCACCAGAGGGTGAATCTTTTATTACTCAGAAGCAGCTCCTTGCAGTCAAATTATGATCCTATGCTTGTCATGTGGAAAACTTTAATTTAGGAGCACCCAGCATTTGCCAACTTCCTGGGAGCCTGTGGGCTGTCTTTTATTTGGATAAAAGTTTACATAAATGTTTCACTAAAAATAAAAATGTACTCAAGCCTAATGAATGCTGGGATTCGACTATTTCTTGGCAGGCGGGTAGCGATTGTTTGTTCGCTTTGTTCTGCAATAATGAAAACTGGCAGTTGATGGGTTTTGTCCTCACCCCAAAGTCATGGTGGGGGGCGAATTGCAAATGGTTTTATGGAATAGGAAGATTAAGTGACCTCCAAACCAAACCACAGCACCACAGGCTGTGATCCTACATAAAGGATGTGTGCCTGGCCTCAGATAGCGCTTGCTCTGTCTATGATGGAGGCCTCCCATGTGCGGTGCACTCAACCCCTCCTGTGATCCTCTTCCCACCTGTCTGGGGGGTTCTTTTCTCTCCGTTATACCCCCTATGTGGACCTAGGCAAGGAGGTGCAGCTGAAGTTTGGCGTTCCAAGTGGACTTTGCAGGGTTAGAGCAGCTAGTCCATTTTTGCTGTGGGCCATTAGCACTGGAGTCAGACAGGATCCTGGACGCTGTCAGGAATGGTGCTCTGCCTGGGGGGCTGGATGCCATTGGTGTGTCTGGGGCTGGGACTAAAGCCCATGTTGCCATGTCGGTTGTGTGGTGCTGGTGCAACATCCATTGGGTGCAGCTAAAGAATCTGTGTTGTGCAATGTCAGCCTGGTGTAGTTATGGGGATGTACTGTGCCCTGTTGATCCTGTGTATGAAATCTGCATGAAACTAATTTGATCCTATCCAGAAAAAACAAAGGCTGTACTGGTATTTTTGGTTTTGTTTGGTGGTGGTGAGGAGTGGGATGGGGAGAGGATCATTTTTTCCCACTTTGTTGAATTTGCGTGTCATTCTGAGTTATTCACCTGACCATAACATGAAGATATTTGGTACTCTGGACATCTGGCTCTCACTGCAATGTGTGAATGGAAATGTAGCATTCTAAAAAGCTACACAAGGAGCGAAGAGAGGGTAAAGGTCTGAGCTCTGCCTGTTAGGAAGCTATCCAATTGTCCAGAGTTATTGGTGACTGGGGAGTGGAAACAAGTCCGTGAATGTACTGAAGGAGTAAAAAATCGATCATTCTTCAATCTAGATCAAATACAAACACTGTCAAGAATTAGAGGGTAGCCGTGTTAGTCTGGATCTGTAAAAGCAGCAAAGAATCCTGTGGCACCTTATAGACTAACAGACGTTTTGGAGCATGAGCTTTCGTGGGTGAATACCCACTTCCTCAGATGCATGTAATGGAAATATCCAGGGGCAGGTATATATATGTGTGCTAGCAAGCAAGCTAGAGATAACGAGGTCAGTTCAATCAGGGAGGATGAGGCCCTGTTCTAGCAGTTGAGGTGTGAAAACCAAGAGAGGAGAAACTGGTTCTGTAATTGGCAAGCCATTCACAGTCTTTGTTCAATCCTGAGCTGATGGTGTCAAATTTGCAGATGAACTGAAGCTCAGCAGTTTCTCTTTGAAGTCTGGTCCTGAAGTTTTTTTGCTGCAGGATGGCCACCTTAAGGTCTGCTATAGTGTGGCCAGGGAGGTTGAAGTGCTCTCCTACAGGTTTTTGTATATTGCCATTCCTAATGTCTGATTTGTGTCCATTTATCCTTTTCCGTAGAGACTGTCCAGTTTGGCCGATGTACATAGCAGAGGGGCATTGCTGGCATATGATGGCGTATATTACATTGGTGGATGTGCAGGTGAATGAACCAGTGATGGTGTGGCTGATCTGGTTAGGTCCTGTGATGGTGTCGCTGGTGTAGATATGTGGGCAGAGTTGGCATCGAGGTTTGTTGCATGGATTGGTTCCTGAGCTAGAGTTATTATGGTGTGGTGTGCAGTTACTGGTGAGAATATGTTTCAGGTTGGCAGGTTGTCTGTGGGCAAGGATTGGCCTGCCACCCAAGGCCTGTGAAAGTGTGGGATCATTATCCAGGATGGGTTGTAGATCCTTGATGATGCGTTGGAGGGGTTTTAGCTGGGGGCTGTATGTGATGGCCAGTGGAGTCCTGTTGGTTTCTCTCTTGGGTTTGTCTTGCAGTAGGAGGCTTCTGGGTACACGTCTGGCTCTGTTGAACTGTTTCCTTATTTCCTCATGCGGGTATTGTAGTTTTGAGAATGCTTGGTGGAGATTTTGTAGGTGTTGGTCTCTGTCTGAGGGGTTAGAGCAGATGCGGTTGTACCTCAGTGCTTGGCTGTAGACAATGGATCGTGTGATGTGCCCGGGATGGAAGCTGGAGGCATGAAGGTAGGCATAGCGGTCGGTGGGTTTTCGATATAGGGTGGTGTTAATGTGACCATCATGTCAAGAATTGTTAAGCAGTGAGATAGAAAGGGGTTCGTGTGCATGGTAAAGAGTACAGAAAATTGGTTCCTTCAGCTTCTTGGAGATCAATTGTGTTACGGAATGAAATTGCCTATTGAGGCACAGGATAAGAAAGCTGATGATCCTGTAAGTGACACATTTTCGTTGCTGTTGTCCTCATCCAATGTAGCCATGATGTTAAACTGGAATCCCTGTGCTTGGCCTTCAACAGCATCTTCATTCAGGAGCTGGCTCTCCTGCCCTCGTTATGTAACAGGTTCAACCTAAACTCATGTAAGCCAGGTTAAGAGCATCCACACATAGTCACATCAATTTAGCTAAATCAGTTCAACCTCCCACCTTCAGTGAAACCTGTGTAAGTCTGTACGCAGGCCAGCCCATAGGCTTTGATACCCAAACCAGGGCCCAGATCACTTGGGTGGGGCAGTAGCTGTGCCATGCAGCCAGAGGAAGGGGTCTCTAGGCAATAACGCTCTGGTCACTGCTCCATGGTGACAGGCTGGGCCGTCTCCAGCGTTTTTGCCACCCCAAGCGGCAGGGAAAAAAAAAAAGCTGTGATCAGCGACAGCTCCACCCTGCCGCTTCATTCTTTGGCGGCAATTCGACAGCGGGTCCTTCCCTCCGAGAGGGAATGAGGGACCCGCTGCCGAAGAGCCGCCAAAGAGCTGGAGGTGCTGCCCCTTTCTGTTGGCCGCCCCAGGCACCTGCTTGCTGTGCTGGTGCTTGGAGACAGCCCTGGTGACAGGAAGCAATCTTTGCTTGGCCCCCATGCTCCACCCACTTCTAAGCCTGTCTGCACAGAAGGAAGAATAGCAGCAGCCTAGTGGAAGCAGGGTCCAGTGCTGTGGATAGCCCATACAAGGGAATGAACGTCTCCTTATGTTCCTCTTGCTCCTTGATATGGCATGGTGCACCACTGAGCCCTTGCTGAGTGGTGATTATGCCACTAAAAAGATCAAGACAAAAACCTGAGCCTAAAGTTGTGACCTTCCTTTGCATTAATGCCCCCTTCAGTGTCTCACAAAATGAGCAATGTAATGAAGTGATTGAAGCACTTTGCTCTAAATATACTCCTCCGGACCAGACAGATTAATACTTCCAGACTCAGATGCTGCAAATGAGAAAAAAAAAATTGGGGTGGTGGGGGGGACTGAAAGAAGCGCTAAGAGAATCAGCATGTTCATGCAAGAAGACTGATCTGACATGAGAAATGACCCGATAATAGTATCCATTCAGAGAAAAGTGCATTGCTGCTAAATGCTGATTGTACAGCTGAAAATAAACCTGCGCTATATTGTGTCTAGGCTACTGAAGAGAGCATCTCAAAACGCAGAGCATAGTATGAGGGGATTTCTGCCATTTTGCTCAGAGAAAATAAAATGAAAGAGATGAGAGACCTTCACAGGAGCAATCAACTCTAGCATTTGCTTTCTGCGCAGTGAGCACACTGGTGAAACCTTCTTGAAGGAAGAAGTAGCACCTTACGCAGCACATGGGGGAAGTTCAACATTTTTTCCACCCTGCCATGAGCCTCCTGGTTGATTGACTGATACCATAGGATTGCTAGCTTGGCTTCCCAAAAGCACTCAGTGGATTGTGTCTCTGCGTTTTCATCCAAGTGTCATAAGGATGTTGCGCTGAGCAGGAGGCCTTTGCTGGAAACACAACAGACATTTCACACAAGGGACTGTACAAAGATTCTAAACTTTTCCAAAAGCAATTTCAGGAGTTTGCCCAGGGCTTGGCTGATTACAGGCTGCTAGTAAAGCTACAGTCTCAATGGAAGTCTGATTTGATGTAATTAACAACAAAGAACTGGAACTGTGCAACAGCAAATTAAAAAAAAAATGATTCACTGAAGGAATGGAACTTTTCCATTACTGAGCCAACATGACTGATCTGAAATACAGAAGTCATGGGCTGAGCTCCAGACAAGAAGAGTCAGATGTGATGTAATCATAGATTATTAGGGTTGGAAGGGACCTCAAGAGCTCATCTAGTCCAACCCCCTGCTCAAAGCAGGACCAATCCCCAAATGGCCCCCTCAAGGATTGAACGCACAACACTGGGTTTAGCAGGCCAATGCTCAAAACACCGAGCTATCCCTCCCCCATTCTCTTCTAGGTTGGTGCAATAAAAGCTATTACTTGCCCACATTATCCCTCTGATAGCCTGGGACCAGCACAGATCCAACAGCACTACAAACAACAATGGAAGATCTCGATAGCTAGGGCAAATACAAAGTGGGTAGGTCTGACTAGTTAATAGACTGGAGGCTTGATTCTTGTGCTCCTGTGTTTTACCACGCCCCCCTGCATCGTGGACATTGGTTGTCTTTTTGTCTCTGAGGAGTAAATGGGCTTATGACGTGGCTTGCAGCAAGTAGGTGCCTAGGCCTTCAGTTCACAAAACCTTTGTGCTTTCAGAGGGAAAAAGGTGGTTTTCTTGGGCTGCAGAAAATGGCAGCAAGCCTAGTATTGTCCCACATCAGGTTTCTAGCTCTGGTATTATCTGCCCCCCCGGTACCAGGGACTCTCTGTCTCCAATATGTTATCCTCATTGCACAGCTGGAACTAGGCCCAGAGAGACCTGTCCACAGTCCCACACGGAGGCTGTGGAAGAGCAAGGAATTTAATACAGGTCTTCTGGGTCCCAGGCTAGTGCCCTAAGCACTGGGCCATCCTGCCTCTCTAAGGGGCTCCGTGATGTCTGTTCTATATGTAGGGTTGGGTTACCAACTTTCTAATAGCACAAAATCGAACACCTCTGCCCCGCCCCTGCTTGCTCCATTCCCCTCCCTCCATCACTCGCTCTCCCTCACTTTCACCAGGCTTGGGCAGGAGCTTGGGGTGGGGGCGGGGAGTGAGGACTCTAGCTGGGGATGTTATGCTTTACAAAGCACACGAGATCTTTTATAGGGGAGAAGGCAACACACTGCATTTATTGAAGATGCAACAATTAGTATATGCTTTTTAGTTACACATACACACACTATACACACTGTCCCGCCAGTCAATGTTATAGTTACCAGTTTGGATCAACCTCGTGGCCAGCTAGGTTGATCACCGGTAGGAAGGTGCCAGGTTCCGTCGGTTGCGACACGATGCTTTGGGGAAGTCTTGGCAGGACGAACCCAAAGTTTCATGGCAAGGCACCCTGGTAATATAGTGATTTTTTTTTTATTGGGACCAGTGAGTTTTCCTTTGTTATGTTGTAATTAATTGTTGTTTGATGAGTGCTTGCTTTTTTAAATTTTTTTTTTATTTTTTATTACAGCTATTTTGTTCCCATTGATAGGTGCCTGTTTTATTTTTTGAGTTGTTAATTTGCTCATTTTTGACATTTCAATAAGAGAGTGTTGCAGCTTTCTGGCGCTTTTGCATCTGGTTTTTTATATATATATATATATATATTTGGTTTAGTGATGGCCTTTATACTTATTTTTTAACACATACATTTTTTATTTATACACAAAACAGAATTAATTTAAACACAGAACATTTTGAACAGGAACATTAAATTGCAATGCAAAAGACAGACAATTATTGAATTCTTTTACTTATTTTAAAATGCTAAACCTACAACAAATTGGTGACCCTCAGAGGTATGTTACTGCCTTGAAATCAGTCCAGACACAGATTCTTTACCAGTGGCCCATTATTCAAAAAGGGTGGCTGGAAGAATATGATCAAATCATACACCAATACATTTAATACATGCTACATTATTATTTTTTATTTTAAATTATATTAATACAAACATAAAATCCTACTACTAGAGGGATGTGGGCTCTGGGGTGGGGCAGGGGATTGGGGTTCAGGGCCTGGGAGAGAGTTTGGGTGCAGGAGGGGACTCCGGGCTGGGGCAGGAGGTTGGTGTGTAGGAGGGGGCTCAGGACCAGGACATGGGGCTGGGATGGGAGGGGTGTGGGGTCCCAGTGGCACTTACAGCAGCTTCCAAGAAGCAACTGCCAGGTCCCTGCAGCCCATACGCACATGGGCGGCCAGGAAGGCTCTGTGGTGCTGCCCAGCGCCCTCAGGCTCCGCCCCCAAAGCTCCCATTGGTTGCAGTTCCCAGCTAATGGGAACTGCAGAGCCAGCACTCAGGGCGGGGGCAGCGCGTGTGGTCTCCCTGGCTGCCCATGTGCCTAGGACCCATGTGGTGCTAGGGCTGGCAGGGAGCATGCCTTAGCCTTGGGCCCCCACTGCGCCGCCAACTGGACTTTTAATGGCCCAGTTGGCAGTGCCGACCGGAGTACCCAAGGTCCCTTTTCAATGGGGCATTCTGGTTGAAAATCAGACTTCTTGCAACCCTATCTGTATCATGCTCTGCACTGCTCCACACTAGTCTTGTGTCATTATGGGGGTTGGATTCTACCCGTTCCAATACAGATGTGTGTTGGACTCCATAGCCTTGTGTAAGTACAGAGGTCCCAGTTCAGGGAAGCCTTTAAGCGCATGCTTGAATCTGTTCACATCCAGGAAAACATTTAAGCTTGGCCCTAGCACGGGCTTTCCTGACTCAGGACCAGAGCCAGCACCATATCGGCTATGAGGGCTAACAGAGTATGTAGCATGTTGGCCCAGTTTGCCTCTGGGCTTTGCATGCTGCCAGGCCAAGCATGGAGCAGAAAAAAGAGGGTCCTGATTGTCTCTTCTTTGGCACCCGTGTCATCCCATTGTCTTCCCAGTGTTATTCCTGCTTTACCCTGGAGGCAGGAAAATGGGAACTGGGCCCAATGGGTTTAGTCGTTCAAATCTAACAGACAAACTGAAAGCTCAGGGAGTATGTGTGAAAGAAACGAGCCCCTCTCTGGGGAAATGGGAAAACCTCAACATTGGTCTTATTCTCAGGGGAGCGTGATCGTTAATGCTGAGAATGATTAACCATTGGAACAATTTACTGAGCGTCGTGGGGGATTCGCTGTCACTGACAAGTTTTCAATCCAGACTGGATGTCTGTCTAAATGCTGTGCTGGAGGAATCATTGTGGGGCAGTTCTCTGGCCTGTGTGTGTGTGTGGTGGGAGGTGGGCGGTGTCAGACTGAACAATCACAGTGGGCCTTTCTGGCCTTGAAATCTGTAAATCAGTCATTGGCAAGTGGGTCTCAGCCACAGAGCGCCTGGGGCGTCTCTGCTTTTGTCTGTATGGTTGTTTATCCTGGCACGAATGGCACAGTTAACTAACTGAATCCTTAATGTCCCAGTGCATTTAAAAATACATGTAATTCAAGCATCCTCTGTATGTGGAACCACCTGCTGTCCCACTCAGCCTCTCCCTGCTCTGTCCAAAGTCCATTTTCTGTTACTGAAAGCGAGTTGCATCAAAGATGGAGGGATGAAATCTTCCTGTGTGGTCCTTAGTATTCCACTTTGCCAAGCCCATAGTCCCTGCGCTGGCCTCCTCCATGCCAAAACCAGGGGGCCACACAGATATATTCTCTATCTTGGGAAGGTGCCCCCTTCCTGAGCCCATGCACTTGGCTCATGTTGGATTTGAAGGTTTCTGAAATGCGCTATCTCTTTAAGATCCCAGGCCATTAAATGGGCCAGATCCTTAGCTGGTGGAAATGGGTGTAAACCAAGTGACCTTGATTGTGCTACACTGAGTTACGCCATGCTCTGTATGTGGGCATGAACTGAGAGATCACTGCCCCCTGTAGTATGTTACCCCTTCTCCCTGCTATGCCTTGTGCCTCCATGGCTGCATCTCATGGGTTTGCTGGATCATGCCAGGCTCTGCCATAGAACAGTCTGTACATGGCCCACGCCCTGGCATGCAAGGGATTAGGGCCTTGGGTTCCTTTGGCCAGCTGCGGGTTACGGTGTGAAGACTCACTGGGTTCCTGTGACTCTTTTTGCAGAAGAGTGTGAAGGAGGGGCTGTTACTGAAGCAGACAAGCTCCTTCCAGAGGTGGAAGAGGCGATACTTTAAGCTGCGGGGCCGGACGCTGTATTATGCCAAGGACTCCAAGGTAGGATAAATCCATCAGCTCCAGGGTGTTGGGGAAGCTCTGGGAGGAGGCTCCTGCAGGCCCAAGGGCAACACCAGTGTGAGGGCTGCCATGGCTCATGCCCTGGGAATTCAGCGGGGGACTTGTGGAGCTCTAAGCATGGGCCATTGGTAAAGATACAGGAGACTCGCCCCCAACGGATGGGGCACAGAGAGGATGGAGCGTTCCCTGCAGTGTGTCCTCCAGGACTTTGCACAGCCTAGTTTGTAAGGAGGGGGAGTTTCACAGGCCCTAACTCTGATCCCAGTTGAGTCAATGAAAGCAGAGTTAGACTGATGGGAAGGCCCAGTTCCTCATGGATTTCCATAGGACTTAGGCACTTCAATGATTAGAAGCCCATCCTAAATATCTTCAGCATGAGGCCTCCCAGCATGTCCTCTGCAAGCCTGGATGGTGACCGACTTGGCCCTTTTTCTCTGCTAGGGAATGTTATTGATGCCCAGATGGGCCTGCTGTAAATCATAGCTCTGGGAGGGACCTTCAGAGAGCATCAGGTGCAGCATCCTGCACTGAGGCAGGACCCAGTAACCTAGACCAGCCCTGAAAGGTGTTTGTCCAACCTGGTCTTAAACTCCTGCAATGACGGGGACCACAATTTCCCTTGAACACCTGTTCCAGATCTTAAATGTCCTTGGAGTTAGAAAGCTTTTCCTAATATCTAATCTAAATCTCTCTTGCTGCAGATTAAACTGATTACTTCTTGTCCTACCTTCAGTGAATGTGGAGAATAATGGATCTCTGTCATCTTTAGAACAGCCCTGAATGTATTTGAACACTGTGATCAGTCCCCACTTCAGTCTTCTGTTCTCAAGACTGAACATGCCCAGGTTTTCCTCAGAGGGCACGTTTTGAAAACTTTTATCTTTTTTTTTCCCTCCCCTTTCCAGTTTATCCACATCTTTCTTAAAGTGCAGCGCCCAGAACTGGACGCAGTTCTCCAGCTGAGGCCTCTCCAGTGCCGAGTAGAGCGGGTCAGTTCCCTCCCATGTCCTTCATACGACTCTCCTGTTAATACACCCCAGAATGATATTAGCCTTTTTTTGCAACTGCACCGCATTGTTGACTCATAGTCAATTGGTGATCCATTCTAACCCCCAGATCCTTTTCACCAGTACTGCCACCTGGCCAGTGTTTCCCATTTTGTAGTTGTGCATTTTATTTTTATTCCTTCATATGTGCACTTGTCTTCACTGAATTTCATCCTGCTGATTTCAGACCAATTCTCCAATTTGCAAGATAGTTCTGAATTCTAATCCTGTTCTCCAAAGTACTTGCAAGCCCTCCCATTTTGGTGTCATCTGCAAATCTTATAAGCATGCCCTCTGCTCCATTATTCAACTTATTAGTGAAAATATTGAATAGTACCAAACCCAGTACAGACTCTTATGGGACCCCAGTAGATACACCCTCCCAGTGTGATAGCGAACCACTGATAACTGCCATTCGAGTATGGTCTTTCAGCCAGTCTTGCTCCCACCTTTTTGTAATTTCAGCTAAATCACATTTCCCTCGTTTGCTAATGAGAATGTCATGTGACTGTGTCAAAAGCCTCACTGAAAACAAAAAAATTGGTTTGGCATGATTTTGTTCTTGACAAATCCATGGTGGCTATTCCTTATAACCCTATTATCCTCCTGGTGCTTACAAACTGATTGTTGAATCATTTGCTCCAGTATTTTTCCTGCTATCAAAGTTAGGCTGACTGGTCTATAATTCCCTGAGTCCTCTTTGTTCCTATTTTTAAAGACAGGTTCTATGTTTGCTCTTCTTCAATCCTTTGAGACCTCACCTGTCCTCCAGGAGTTTTCAAAGATAATTGCTAATGGTTCTGAAATTGCCTCAGCTAATTCCTCAAGCGCCCTAGGATGAATTTAATCAGGCCCTGCTGATCTGAATACATCTAACTTAGCTAAATTTTCTAGAATCTAATTTGGCTTGTGTTTCTTCTCCCTTGCTAATATTAATTGTGTTAAGTATCTGGTCACAATCAACCTTTTTAGTGATCACTGAAGCAAAATAAGCATTAAACACCTCGGCTTTCTTGATGTCATGAGTTATTAAGTTCCCTTTCCCTGCTAAGTAGAGGACCTGCACTTTTCTCTGTCTTTCTCTTGCTCCTAATATATTTTAAAGAACCTCTTCTTATTGCCTTTTATGTCCCTTGCTGGGTGTAACTCATTTTGTGCCTTAGCCTTTCTGATTTTGTCCCTACAAACTTGCCCTATTTGCTTGTACTCATCTTTAGCAACTGGTCCATGCTTATGCTTTTTGTAGGATTCCTTTTTTATGTTCATGTCACTAAAGAGCTCCTGATGGCCTCTGACCATATTGGCCTCTTATTATTCTTCCCATCTTTCCTTTGCACCAGGATAGTTTGTTGTTGTGCCTTTAATAATGTCTCTCTGAGCTCTCTTGAACTCCCTTTTCCCTTAAATTTTCTTCCCATTTGACCTCACCTATCACTTCTCTGAGTTGTAGTCTGCTTTTGTGAAGTCTATCATCCTTATTCTGCTGCCCCTCACTCTGCAATCTAGAGACCAACAGTCCCAAGGAAGGATGAGCTTTATCATTGTCTGGATATTACTGATCAGACCGGTTTAGTGTCATTGACAAATGGCATCCCCTCATGCCAACCTGCTTTTCCAGATGGCGAATAAGTGCTTAGGGAATCTATCCCCATCCCATCCCCTGTAGATCACTCCAGGACTCTCTGCCCTCTTGAGGAACATCCATTCACTAGACTCCCTGGTCCCAGTTACTTTGACCAGGTTTGAATCCATTGTAAGCCCTTCCCATGGGCTACTTATGTTCCTTCACAGACTCTCATGTGGATCCTCATCCAAAGCTGCATGGAAGTTAAAGGAAATTGTGTCCAACAGGCTACCATAACCTAATAATTAATTAATTTTCCCTGAGTTCTGCTCATACACAGAGTGGCTCTCTTTGTGGAGTTGTGCTGGCTGAGTCCCAGCAGGCTATATGATTCAAAATGGGTTCTGTAGATACCCAGGTGCCCCAAGCAGGGTGGCTGTGTATCAAGGCATTGTCACTGGCCGGCCAGTCTTGGAAATGTGGTCCACCGTACTAGCCTGCCTGAGCAGAACTTTTCCTTACATAGACTCCACAGCCCAAATGCAGGCGAGGTGTAGGCCAGTGTGATCCCACTTTCACCAGGCCTGGGTCTGGCCCTCCTGCAGCTTGAGCAGAAGCAGAACAAATGGCTGCTTGGAGCGTCCTGCAGCCTGTGCAGACTATCCCCTCATGATCCAACCCTACCCACTTCGGGGCAGCAGGACAGATTGCTGCCTAGCCAGATTTCCCCCTCTGGCAGTGGGAGCAGGCAGGGACAGCTTTGTAGCCTGAGACTGCTCTTCTGGCTGCTTGGGGATCCTATGGATCATCAGGCAAGCCCTTCTCCCTCCGTCAGTGCCCAAGGTGCTAAGGCAAAGCAAGTCTCCCCAGCCTATGGGTCCCAGGATCTCCCTCCACTCCCTGGGCAGAGCTAGACTCCATGGGTTCAGTTACTCGGCTGAAGGCTGAGGCTGTCTCTTTGCTGGTGTCTCTGCTATGTCACTCTTTCCCTCATGCCTCCCCAGTCACTGATCTTCGATGAGGTGGACCTATCCGACGCCAGCGTGGCAGAGACCAGCACCAAGAACATTAACAACAGCTTCACGGTAAGGGATAGTACCTCACACACTGCACTGGAGTCCTGGTCCAGTGCCCACTGAAGTCAATGGAAATACTCGCCTTGGCTTCACGATCTTTGCATCACGATCTGCCTGCTGATATCCTTGTATGTCGAGGAGCTGAGAAGGGCTTCTGCCCTCCCACAGTAGGCCTTTCCTGCTCAAAACCAAGTGTCAGACTGAACTTAAGGGGTATGCTCTGGGTACTCCCGAAGGTAGGGGTTCCAGAGGAGGGATTATCTCCCTGTAGTGGAGGATGGGCAAAGTCATCCTGCAGCATGTGGTCATTTGTTTCCTGATGCAAGAGATTAATTACTCTTCTATAGTAGATGCCTAACAGTACCTTTTGCTGGGAGAGGCAGGAACCAAAGTAGTTGTGAGCCTCCAGGCAGCTAGTGCTCCATTAGTGCTGCGTTGTGGGGAAAATCCAGCAGGGGTGCCCGGGGGTGGGGAGCAAGTGGGGCAGTTTGGCCCAGGCCCCGGGCTCCGCAGGGGCCCCCATGAGAATGGCTGAGGCTCCCTCCCCATCCCCAGCCTGACCTGACCCTGCCTCCACCCCTCTCCCGGAGCCTCAGCGCATCCAGGAGCGTCCCTGGACAGCTGCAGCATGGCTCCGGCGGAGCCTGAGCCTCTCCCCACTCAGAGCCGTGTGGTAAGGGGGCAGGGCTGCAAGTTCCAGGCTGAGCAGAGGGAGCTCAGGGTATGTCTACACTACGGGATTATTCTGATGTTACAGAAACTGGTTTTTTAAAACAGATTTTATAAAGTCGAGTGCACGCCGCCACATTAAGCACATTAATTCGGTGGTGTGCATCCATGTACTGAGGCTAGCGTCAATTTCCGGAGCGTTGCACTGTGGGTAGCTATCCCATAGTTCCTGCAGTCTCCCCCGCCCGTTGGAATTCTGGGTTGAGATCACAATGCATGATGGAGCAAAAACAGTGTTGCAGATGATTCTGGGTAAATGTCGTCATTCAGTCCTTCCTCCGTGAAAGCAATGGCAGACAATCATTTCGTGCCCTTTTTCTCTGGATTGCTCTGGCAGACGCCATAGCATGGCAACCATGGAGCCCGTTTAGCCTTTTTTCACTGTCACCGTAAGTGTACTGGATGCTGCTGACAGACACGCATTCATTTGCCTTTGCAAGGTAGCAGAGATGGTTACCAGCCCTATTGCACTGTCTGCTGCTTTGGAAATTGGTGATGATGGTTACCAGTCATATTGTACCATCTGCTGCTGTCATGGGTGCTCCTGGCTGGCCTCACTGAGGTCGGCCTGGGGTGCATGGGCAAAAATAGGAATGACTTCCCAGGTCATTCCTCTCTTTATGTTTTGTCTAAAAATAGAGTCAATCCTGCCTAGAATATGGGGCAAGTCTACTAGAGAACCAGAGAGCACAGCTGCTCTGGGTCAGAGCCTCAGATATCCTGCAGAAATGATGAGCTGCATGCCATTCTAGGGGGTGCCCCTGCAACAACCTCACCCGTTGCTTCCCTCCTCCCACACCCCTCCTGGGCTACCGTGGCAGTTATCCTCCCATTTGTGTGATGAAGTAATAGAGAATGCAGGAATAAGAAACACTGACTTTTTAGTGAGATAAAATGAAGGGGAGGCAGCCTCCAGCTGCTATGATATTCCAGGCAGGACATCTCCATTACTCATTAAAGGGTGTGGGGGGAGAGGAGCACAGCCTCCAGTTGCTATGAGGAGGACAGTTACCAGCCCTATTGCACCATCTGCCAGAACTGAATCTCCAGGACGCACAGCTTAAAGAAGGGAATGACCGGGAGTCATTCCCATTTTTGTCCAAACGCCGCCGGCGGACCTCACCAAGGCCAGCCAGAAGCACTCACAGGATGATGACAAGGACGGCTATCAGTCATATTGCACTGTAGCATCTGCCACTGGGGAGGGGAGGGGAGAGGATGCTGCTGTTTATTGCTACAGCATCCCGTCTACCAGCAGCATCCAGTAGACATACGGTGACATTGACAAGAGGCGAGAAATTATTTTTTTCCCTTTTCTTTGGGGGGGGTGTAAATTGACGACATATTCCCTGAACCACTGGTGACAATGTTTTTGACCCTTCAGGCATTGGGAGCTCGGCCAAGAATGCAAATGCTTTTTGGAGACTGCAGGAACTGTGGGATAGCTCGAGTCCTCAGTCCCCCCTCCCTCCCTCCATGAGCGTCCATTTGATTCTTTGGCTTTCCATTACGCTTGTCACACAGCACTGTGTTGAGTCTCTGCTGTGGCCTCTGTCTGTCATAGCCTGGAGATTTTTTTAAATGCTTTGTCGTTTCGTCTTCTGGAATGGAGCTCTGATAGAACAGATTTGTCTCCCCATACAGTGATCAGATCCAGTATCTCCCGTACGGTCCATGCTGGAGCTCTTTTTGGATTTGGGACTGCATGGCCACCCGTGCTGATCAGAGCTCCACACTGGGCAAACAGGAAATGTAATTCAAAAGTTCGCGGGGCTTTTCCTGTCTACCGGGCCAGTGCATCTGAGTTCAGATTGCTTTCCAGAGCGGTCACAATGGTGCACTGTGGGATACCGCCCGGAGGCCAATACCGTCGATTTGCGGCCATGCTAACCCTAATCCAACATGGCAATACCAATTTCAGCGCTATTCCTCTCGTCGGGGAGGAGTACAGAAATCGGTTTTAAGAGCCCTTTATATTGATATAAAGGTCTTCGTTGTGTGGATGGGTGCAGGGTTAAATTGGTTTAATGCTGCTAACTTCAGTATAAACGCGTAGTGTAGACCAGGCCTCAGGCCCTGATGTAGCTCGCAGCCCCACCCCCTTATGATGCAGCTCTGAGCGGGGCGGGGCTAAGGCCCCGCTGAAGCCACGCTGCAGCTGTCCAGGGATGCTCCTGGATGTGCTGAGTCTCCTGGTGAGGGGGGAGCCGGGGGTAAGGTGCCAGAGCAGTTGGATAAGGGGCAGGGAGTCCCAGGGAAAGTCAAGGGACAGGGAGGAGGCAGAGGTTGGGGGGGGGCGGTCAGGGGCCTGGAGAGGTTGGATCGTGGGCATTCCGGGGGTCTGTCAGGACTCAGTGGGGGGTGGGGTGGATAGGGGTCAGGGCAGTCAGGGGACAGGGAACGGGTGGGGTCCCTAGGTGGTGGTTGGGGGGCTGTCTCTGGGGGACGGTGAGGGGACAAGAAGCAGGATGGGTCAGGGATTCTGAGGGGGGACGGGCAGTCGGGGGGCAGGAAGTGGGTGGGGGTCGGATAGGGGGCAGGGCCAGGCTGTTTGGGAGGCACAGCCTTCCCTACCCTAAAGCTCATTCAGCAGTTTGAGGCTTGCAGAAGAGCCAAGCTGGTAGCTTTTCCATTAGGGCTACCATCCCTTTCAATTCTCAAATGCCAAATTATAGTCTATATTTAATTTCAATGCCATAGGGAGATTCATGTCAGGGGAGAGTAGCTTCATTTAAAATTAGCCACTGGAGGAGGGATCACATGAGGAGAGCAATATCCTTCCCAACCCTACCAAGGGAGACCCCCCTCCCCTGCATTCCCTGAGGTTCCAGAGGGGTTAATTCAGTGGTTCTCAAACTTTTGTACTGGTGACCCCTTTCACATAGCAAACCTCTGAGTGTGACCTTCCTCCCCTTTATAAATTAAAAACACTTTTTAATATATTTAACACAATTATAAATGCTGGAGGCAAAGCGGGGTTTGAGGTAGAGGCTGACAGCTCGGGACCCCCAGTAATAACCTTGTGACCCCCTGAGGGGTCCCGACCCCCAGTTTGAGAACCCCTGGGTTAATTTAATTTTAGCACCCTTTGTCCATTCACATGCATGTGCTATTTTGAGCATTTCAGTTTTCACAACATAGGCTCATCCCAGATTCTGGAACAAGCTCAAATGCCCAGTCCGTTGAGTATGTACATAAGCTATACTAAAGACAAACCCACAGTAACCGTCTCCAGTTTGTGAGGGACCCCATGATGCCAGTCTCTAGGAAATGGATAAATGCATGGAGCTTAAGTCCGTTCATGGCTATTAGCCAGGACAGGTAAGGAATGGTGTCCCTAGTCTCTCTTTGTCAGAGGGTGGAGATGGATGGCAGGAGAGAGGTCACTTGATCATTACCTGTTAGGTTTACTTCCTCTGGGGCACTTGGCATTGGCCATTGTCAGTAGACAGGACACTGGACTGAATGGACCTTTGGTTTGACCCAGTATGGCTGTTCTTATGTTCTAAGTTAAATGAACCCAAAGTTATGGAGACAGATGTCAGTCAAGGAAGCCAGCAGAGTATCAGAAACCTGGAAAAATCTCTGACTGGATGGGCTCAGGCGTTTGGTCACAAGCTGAGGTGGTTCAAAAGTTTTCGATTTTTTTTAAGCAGAATTTTTTTATTGTTTCTTTAAACAATCAAACACAGCAAGCAGCAAATATTTGGCCACACACTTCTGAAATCCCAAACCTTATTTAGGTTTTGGCAGACTAATTTCAGCTTTTCTATTAAAAAAAACACACAAAAAAATTTGAAAGAAAGCAGACATTGTCCATGATTTTGTTCTGCTTTTTAAACCCCCCTAGTTTCCGATCCAGAAAAAGTTTTGACGGAAAATATTTGTCCAACCCTTTTAATGAGCTTTAGTGCCTTTTAGCACTAGCTGATGCTGAGAACCAGTGATACATTGTAAAGAAGTTTTCTCAAAACTGGGTTTGTGCCAAGATGCAGAAGGTTTATTTTTCCCAGGGCGCCCGTGGGGGGTGAGCAAGTGGGGCAATTTGCTCCAGGCCCTGCGGGGACCCCCAAGAGAATATAGTTTTGTATAATATTGCAATTTTTTTTATGGAAGGGGCCCCCAAAATTGCTTTGCCCCAGGCCCCCTGAATCCTCTGGGCGGCCCTGAAATCCAGCCCTATGGACTTTGGTAGGATGTGTGTGGTGCTAAAGCTGTGGTCTGCTCCTGTGCGCAAGGGTGAATTTCACATACAGGGACTGCTGCTGGGCTCCAAGGTCTGCCCTCCCACCCTTTTCTCTTTAGTAGCTCCTGCTAGAATAGGACACACTTTGCGTGTATCTGCAGCATGCGCTCCTGGACCATTCCCCAGTACACACAGCTCCAACGGAGGCTGTTGCAGGCCCGCGCTGGACCACTGGCCACACTCACCCTTGCTGTAACTCCGCAGGAGTCATCAAAGGGGAATTTACCCATTGCGTCTGCATTAGTGTGCACACCAGGGCCGCCCAGAGGATTCAGGGGCCCTGGGGTCTTCGGTGGTAGGGGGTCCCCGCCACTGAATTGCTGTGGAAGATGCTCCAGGAGCCCGAGCCCTGCGAGAGTTTTCTGGGGCCTCCGGAGCGAGTGAAGGACCCTGCTCCAGGGCCCCCGAAAAACTCTCGTGGGGCCCCTGTGGGGCCTGATGCAAATTGCCTCACTTCCCCCCCGGTGCACACCAAGGGCCCAGTCCTGCACCCACTGAAATCAATGGGAGCTTTGTTGCTAACTTCAGTGGGAACAGGACTGGGCCCCAGAGCCCCCTCTAGCTGGCCAGTAACATATGTGTAATTGTCTCCAGTTGGGCACAGAACTCCAGGCTGGGACTGGGACTATGTTAGCTGAGGAGGGCTGTACCAGCCACTTGTGGGGGGCTGCTACCTTCTGATTCCCTAGGAACTGGGGTGGTGGGGAAGTGGAGCTTGGCTTGAGTGCCCCCTGGAATAGTGTGTGGGCACTCTGCTCTTTGCTGCCTGGAGTGAGTAGAGAAACTCTGATCTCCCCAGCGCTTTTCGGAGCCCTGCATGGTGTGAGTGGTGGCAGCATGCTTTCCTCTGCATGTTGTAACCATTCCGACAGTGCAATCTATGAGCGGTCTGGGTTTCCTCCTCTGCACTAGCTGTGGGCCTCCCAGCAGTCTCCATTTTCTTTGCAGCTGTCTTAGCAGGGCAGTTTTCTTCTCTAGGTGATCACACCGTTCCGAAAACTCATACTGTGTGCTGAGAACCGGAAGGAGATGGAAGACTGGATCGGTGCCTTGAAATCCGTCCAGAAGTGGGAAATCAATGAGGTAAGAGAGGCCCGTACACTGGTTGAGAGTCCCCAGATGGTAGGCCTAGGACAGAGAGTGTTAGTAAAACTGTCCTGGGCACAGGGAAACAGTGAGATCATAGCAGTATTCGTCTAAGGGATGAAATTCTCCCTATTCATAGGGAGAATGTCATGAGACACAGGTTTTACAGTGCTAGTCATGCTGTGCCTCAATTGGCTGTGACCTCGTGAACACTGTGTGTGTGTGTGTGTGTGTGTGTGTGTGTGTGTGTGTGTGTGTGTGTGTGTGTGTGTGTGTGTGTGAGTGAGAGAGAGAGAGAACTGTTGAATGTGAACTCTGCCTCTATTATTATTTACTAGGTGTAATACAGTAGTACCAAGGAGTCACGGATCGGGACCCCAAAGCACTAGGTGTTGTACAAACAGAGGAGAAAAAGTCAACCTCTGTCCCAAAATGCTTAAATCCTCTCTGACCTCTCTGGTGAAGTGCTGTCAGTTGCATCGTGTGTCTTTTTGGAATGGTCATTTTCCCTGGACTGACAGTCCAGAAACAGATTTTCTCTCTTTGTCGTCACAGTGGACCAGACCCTCATCTGGTACCAACTGGTGCAGCTCTGTTAAAAGCAGTGGAGCTGTCTGTTTACGCCAGCTGAGGAACTGGCCCCTTAGATATTGATTAATGACTGGCCAAACCAATTTGTCTCCCTTTTCTTTGGAGACTTGCTGGTGTTTTGCTAATTTACAAGGATAAACCCACCGGGCTGACATCAGATCTGGTGTAACTGTTTAGCAGGTTGAGTAGAGCTCATTCATTTCATTACAGGAAGCTCCTGACATTTGCCGGTACAGAGGATAGGAAATGGCTCGGCAGGATTGGTCAGTGAGGGAGCAGACGCTAGGTGGAAGGGGAACGGTAGCGCAGGATTTGTTTTCCTAGCAGAACTGTGTGTAGAGTGAGCACTGGGCTAACAGGGCCAGAGAACATGAGATCTGACTTGAACAAAGCCATAAGAGCCCAGGTGCTGCCTGAATAGTGGTGGCACCTCTAAGGAACCAGTTTTCCAGGCATAAACGTCCCAGTGGAAGTGCTCATATGGCAGGTTTCGGTTTTCAGGCTCCTTGAATGTGAGTCTCACCCGCCAGCCTCATAATATCGTATTTGTCTTTCTTGGAGCTTAAACAGTCACGTGCATGTCCTCTCACCCCGCCTGGTTACCATTAGTACAGCTATGGCATGACCCCTCGCCAATTGCTCCCCCGACTTCTGCAAGCTACTCATTCATTATCCCTGTGATGTGAGGTTTTCAAATTAGGACGAGAAGACTGGGAGCTTCAGAGGAGCCAGAAACAATTAGGCTCCCAAATGCCATTGATTTCTCTCTTAAAAAATTATATTCTTATTATAGCTTCAATACCCCCAGTCATAATGGCCTGACTCCTCAAAGGTATTCTGTTGTCTAACTCCCACTGACCTTTGAGGATCTGGGCCAATGAGTGCAGCATGTAGCACAGAACCAGCTGAGCAGCCAGTGATGCCAGACGAGAAAGTACTTGGAGAGAAAGCTAAAGCTGCTAGGGGTCAGGAAATGCCAATATTAAGTTTGCTCGTGTAACTTGACTGCTTCCCCCATGTGTGTATGTATTGCGCTGCAGCCTTTAGCAATGTGCACACGCGTGGGTTTCCACAAGATTCCTGGCCTCACATGTTGAGCCAAATGGAAAGTGACCAGAGAGCGAGGCCACTGGAAGAGTGTTCTTCAGCCTCACTGAGCCATGGGCGGACCCCGCCTTGTGCCTGCCCAAGTGGCGCAGAGTGAGGGAGGGATGCACTATTCCCTGCCTTATGCGCTGCTCACTGTCCAGCCTGCCCGCCGAGGTCCCACGACACACTCATTGCTAGCCCTGCCTCATTTACTGAGTGCCGTTCAGCCTGTGCATAGGGACTAGACCAGGGGTGGGCAAACTTTTTGGCCTCAGGGCCACATCGGGTTTCCAAAATCGAATGGAGGGCCAGTTAGGGGAGGCTGTGCCTCCCCAAACAGCCAAGCGTGGCCCGGCCCCCAACTCCTATCCGACCCCTCCCACTTCTCGCTGTCTGATGGCCTCGCCCCGGGACTCCTATGCCATCCAACCCCCCCTGTTCCTTGTCCCCTGATGGCCCCCATGGGACTCCTATGCCATCCAACCCCCCCTGTTCCCTGTCTCCTGACACCAACCCCCCAGGACTCCTGCCCCATCCACCACCCGCTGCTCCCTGTCCCCTGATCGCCCCCAGAACCCCTGCACCTGACTGCCCCCGCCACCCCATCCAACCCCCCCTCCTTCCTGACTGCCCCCCCGAGACCCCTGCCCCCACTCAACCACCCGTGTTCCCCACCCTCTGACCACCCTGACCCCTATCCACACCCCCGCTCCCGACCACCACCCCGAACTCCCCTGCCCTCTTACCACGTTGCCTGGAGCGCTGGTGGCATTACAGCCGCACTGCCCAGAGCACCAGCTCAGGCTGCAGCTCTGCAGCTGCGCTGCCTGGCCACCCAGAGCATTGCGTCAGTGGCGCAGTGAGCCAGGGCTGCGGGGGAGGGGACAAGCCTCCTGGGCCAGGAGCTCAGGGGCTGGGCAGGAGGGTCCCGCAGGCTGGATGTGACCCATGGACTGTAGTTTGCCCTCCTCTGGGCTAGACTGTGCCTAGGCCTTATGGCGATGCCCTGGGATGAGGGACAGTAATACTCCACATTCACTCCCCACCTGCAGGCATCCGATACTTGCTCCTCCCACTGCAGAGGTGGGTGAAGACTGGGGTGGGGTTGATGGGGGGCAGCAGAGCTGACCGTGCTGCCTCCCAGAGCTGAGACTAGAGGCCAGGAGTCCCAAGTCCCGTGCTTTAGCCACCGAACACACCAGGCTCATCTCTAGGTAGTGAGAGCGCAGCCGATCAGTGACAATATAGTGAGCAATCTTGGGCACACCACAGGGTGGGTCCCACCTCAGGCAGCACCTAGGACCCATGGGAGCTGCATTGGGTTAAGGAAGGTGGGGGTCTATCTCTCCTTTGCTAATCAAGTGCTGGAGAAAGTGGCAGTAGAAATGTACAGAACAGAACCCTTCAATCCCATTTCGAATGAGAGGAAGGCAAATGCCTTGGGGCAGAGGGGAAAGGGACCAGGGGGAGGAGAAAAGATGCAGGGAGGAGAGGGGGAGAGGAATCTCAGTTACAAAGGGAGGTATAAGAGGGCTAAAGACCAAGACTAAACTCGTCCCTGAGGTACCTGCACTGAGCCCAGGGCTCAGTTGTATCCACCTGGAACAGGCAGAGCCTGGCCCGTAGATGAGGGAGGGTAGCTCAGTGGTTTGAGCATTGGCCTAGTAAACCCAGGGTTGTGAGCCCAATCCTTGAGGGTGCCATTTAGGGAGCTGGGACAAAAAAAAACTGTTAGGGACAGTACTTGGTCCTGCTAGTGAAGGCAGGGGACTAGACTCAATGATCTTTCAAGGTTCCTTCCAGTTCTATGGGATAGGTATATCTCCATATGTTTAGAAACTAGTGGAGAATTGCTTTAAAAGGGGAGCTGTGGTGTGATCTTCCAGCTACTCTTATTGTTGCTTCTCATCATGAAGAAGAGACGTTGGCTGAAATATGCCTTAAGTGTCTGTTCAAAAGAATATCAGGAATCCTGTTGGGAACTGCTGGTTGGCGAGTTCATGCTGACTAGGACACGGTCCCATCTGAATGCACAAGAGATTGAGGCTTTCATAACCGCTGCATGTGCTAGCGAATGGAGCAGTGGTGAACCAACTCCATCTTTATGGCTGGTGCATGGTGTGTCTGCTGATATTGGCAAGGAGAGTGTCCATTGTGGGGAGTGGACTCCAGGGCTGGGGCACCTGCTCACTCGAATTGAGCCAAGAACCCCTAACTCATTTCATGTAGGCCTCCAAGCAGTTGTCTGATGGTAAACCTGGTCAGGCCTTTCAGCAGGCTGGCTGGCATTGATGCAGTAACCTAGAAGTGGAAGACTCCCCATCCCTGAAGGCAACCAGGTAGGATTTTCCCCAGCTGGGCAAACCTGGCCTTATGCCATCCTCTTTGCTCCCATGTTGGTTCCTCCCTCCTATTTTGGAGGCTGGCAGGGCGGGCACAGGGCACAAAGAGATGCATGGGCCATCGAGAGCTGGGAGTCCTGGAGCCTTGCTACATTTAAGAAAGTCCCCAGTTGCTCTCTGGGATTTGTTGCCTGCTCCTGCTGCCTTTCCAACTCACACTAAACACACCTCAGTTCTCTTTGTCATTGCAGGCCACGCAGTTCAACATGGAGCATTTCTCTGGGATGCATAACTGGTACGCCTGCTCCCACGCCCGACCCACCTTCTGCAACGTGTGCCGCGAGGCCCTGTCAGGGGTCACTTCCCATGGCCTTTCTTGTGAAGGTACCAGCTCGTCAACCCCTGCTCTGCAATCATGAACAGATGGAACGGGGCGGACCTTAGGGGGGGATTGGTAGGGAATGCTTGCCAAAGCCTAGCTGAGCTGGCCACAGGATACATCTTCTGGCTGCTCATCTGGTGGGCACAGGAACTGCTTAAGCCAAGCCAGGATGCTAAATAGGACAGAGAGGAGGGGAAATGGAGGGCAGAAGGTAGGCGCTTGGGAAGAACGATTGGGGTTAGAAGGGACATAGGTGGGGAGAATGTCAGGATCAGACTGGGGTCCCTCTAGCCCAGTGTCCTGTCTCTGATGCACTAGTACCAGGTGCATGACTCCTGCAGAATGCAGCCAGTGGGACATGGTGCAAGGAGCTCTGGTCCATAGGACTCTGATGGGATGGATGCTGGTGCCCATGTGTTGGTTGCTATGGGCTTCATTCAGCACTGCTGCAACCAAGCGGTGTTCCCCGTGAGAGAAGGGTCAAGCCCGTGGACCAAGCGTTGGTGTCCGTCTGGGGGATTCTGGAGCAGGGAGGACTGTGTGGTAAGGGGAAGCTGTCCCTGCCGCCTTCCCACTCCTCTAGGCTTTTCCATCTCTCTTGCTACTAGTTTGCAAGTTCAAAGCCCACAAGCGCTGTGCTGTGAGAGCCACCAACAACTGCAAGTGGACCACGCTGGCCTCCATAGGAAATGACATCCTCGAGGATGAAGATGGGGTAAGCACTTCCTTCCCTCCCCCTCCCCTGCCAAGAAGGGCACTGCCCTCATATACCCCCGGGCCAGCCACCAAACCAGCCAACCCCTCTTGAGCAAGGGTGCCAATGGCTTTAGCTCTGGACCTACCTGTGTAAAGGAAGCAGTAGGCTAAGTGGGCCTGATTTTGTTATATGGGTGTGAATCAAGAGTAGCATCATGGAGTCAGTGCACTTTGTCCAGACTTACAACCACATATGTGAGAGCCCAGTCTGATCCAGGATCGGGAGCTAATTCCTCCAGAGGAGTTAGAACAACTGCACTTAGAACGACCCTGGAACAGTCCTGCATGGGCCCCATCAGTAGGCGGATGAGATGTTCTGGTGCCCCTTCATCTCCAATTCTATTGCCAAATCCCATAGCCTGTCTCCAAGCAACATCCCCACTGCCTACTTTGCCTGAGCAAGGATGTGGCCCAGGGATCCTCTCTCTCGTCTTTGTGCTAGGGGCATGAATCCCTCCAGCTGCCCCTGCTGTGAGGGCGTCCCTCCTTCTGGGCCTATGTTGAGACCTGGTCCGAGTCAGGCTCTGGAGGCGGATGGGGAGGCTGTCAGGATGAAGCCATGCTCCCATGCTGGCCTAGAGTAGAAGAGGCACCAGTGACTTTCTCCTGTGGTGGTGGAGGCCCTTGCAGAGCCCCTGGATGCTGCTTTCCCTTAGTCAGTGCCAGGGAGCTATTCAGCAAGAAGAGTCTATCTCTGAGTCATTACATTGAATGGGCGACTCTTTGGTGTCCTGACCTTGGTGTCTCAAGGCGACAGCCAATACAGGAGAGCAGCATTTTAAAAGCATCAGCATGTGCTGAAGGCTCTCGGAGAGGAGTCTGCATTGTGAGCCAGGCCGGACATCTTTCAGTGAGCCAGTGGCCAGGGCCCGGGAGATGGCCCAAGTGCATGGCATGGCTGCAGAGTCTTGTCATCCTCTGCCCCACTGTCCCTGCTTTTTAACCATGAGCAGAGTTGATGTAAAATGCTGCCAGATCCAAACTCTGCTCAGTGATTCACCCACTTTGCCACAAGCCCCGCTGACTCCGCAGCTCTTGCGGCTGCCAGGGGTAAGGCAGGCACGGATTGGAGATGGTGCACTGCGATGCCCAGAGGAGGGGCTGACTCAGATGCTGCTGCTGCTGATTATAACTCACTGTAGAACATGGAGCAGGGGTGGGGGAAATCTAGAGAGGTCCCAGCCCTCTCCACTATGCTGGAGCTGGCACTCCTCTGTGACTGGCCACAGGGGGGTGCTGGTGCTCTTCAGAGTGGGTGGTGTGAAGTCTTTTCCAGAGGCTTGCTGGGCAGAGGGATGGGACTCTGAGAGGCTTTGAAAACCCAGCTACCCTCCTCTCCTCCCACCCTCGATCATGGCAGTGTAGCCAGCTGGGCTAGACAAGGTACGCTGGTTAGACGCCATCACATAGAAAGCTGATATTCTGGTGTGGTTAGGTGCTTTGGCATCTCAGTCATTGAAATTACCCTCAGAAACAGAGGCTGATGGAAGAAGGGTGGACAATGAAAGCCAAGCTGAAGTGGACGAATGGTGCCCCTTCCACAATGCCCAACACAACTGGTTTCACAGGCCCTGCTGCATACCAAAGGGGCATTTTCACGCACTAGCTCCTAGCATTTATGCAGCACTTCAATCTGCAGATCTCAAAGCACTTTCAAAAGGAGGCAGGTCTGATCATCCCTAGTGAGAAAACTGAGGCACGGAGCTTTGGTGTGACTTGCCCAAGATGCCCCAGCAGGCCAGTGGTAGAGGTGAGAATAGAATGTGTCTGTGGCCAGGCTGCAAGCCAGATAATTGACCTGTTCCTTTTCCCTCCTCTCTTCAGGTAGCCATGCCCCATCAGTGGCTGGAGGGAAACCTGCCCGTGAGTGCGCGGTGTGCCGTGTGCGACAGGACCTGTGGCAGTGTCCGGCGGTTGCAGGACTGGAGGTGCCTCTGGTGCAAGGCCATTGTAAGACCCTCTCCCTGCCACCCCCTTCTCTATTCTGTTCTCTCAGACCATGCCCCTCACCATGGTATCTGAGTGCCTTGGCCTCCTCTATTATTTCTTTGGATCAGATATGGGTATTGTACACCTTCCATGCCATAGCTGCGACTGTGGATGCAGACACATAGCTCTGCCTGTGCTGGGGGCTCGGTGGTCATAGCGTGTTTGAAGTCTTTCTCAAACACAGCTACATGACAGCACCGCTGTAGCTTCCACACCCAGCATGGCTACAGGCGTGTTACAAAACCATGCCCATGGCTGCCGATGGGCGTTATCCACTGAAAAAAACCCCTACCTACGTTGCTCAGAGAAACAGGCAATGGAGCTGGGCAGCCACCACTTCCACCCAGAATAGTGATGGACATGAAAGGGTCTCTAGCCACATGATCTACATCTGGATCCAGATTCCAACCTCCCAGGAATGGGGGTGTTGGGCTCTAGAGGCTGGCTTCAGCCTATTTTCTCATGCTCTCCACAGACGCTAACTGATGGAGTCTCACACCTTCCCGTGCAGTAGATGAGCATTATTGTCCCCACCGCTACCAGTGGGGAAACTGAGGCACAGAGCAGGGATGTGATTTGCCCAAGATCACACAACAGGGTAGTAACAGAGCTGGGAAGAGACCAATGTCTTCTGGCTCCCAGCCTCCTGCTTTCACCACTAGACTAAGCTCCCACCCTTTTGGCTCATGCTCTCTCCTGCTGCTTTGTCCACCCTAGGTTCACAGCGCCTGCAAAGAGCTCTTTGGGAAGAAGTGTCCCCTAGGACAGTACAAGGTCTCCATAATCCCACCAACTGCCCTGAACAGCATCGACTCTGATGGTGAGTACGGGAGCCAAGGACTGCTGGCTGCCAGTCAGGCTGGGGCAGAGCCGGCGGGGGGACGTGGGAAGGCACTTCCTTTGAGCTTGATTAGAGAGTCCTGAATGGCTGGAACTGAGTCTCTGAGATCTTGTGGCTCTTAGGGATTCCAGCTCTCCTGCGCTACCCCAGCCATCGGGGCATCGGCGGAGAGACCCATAGATCAGGCCCACTGAGCTTGTTCATCTTTCTGGGGTGTCCAGTACAGCTGATCCAGAGGACTACAGACTGGACCCTGTTGCAGCTTGTTGAGGCGCCGACATTGCTGGCAGAAATCCACCTCACGCTGCCCTGCTGCTGCAGGGCACACAGAGAAGGAGCTGGCACTCTCCAGGATGTACTGGCTGCCATGTAGGAACCGTGGAGGCCCCATGGGGAGCTATGCTGAGGCTGACCTCTCAATCCACTTAGCTAGGCACTTGCAGCTCCTGCTTCCCTGCAGATGGAGCCACGATCACTTCCTGAGCAGGGAAAGTGCCTTTGAATGGCTAAGAAGTGGAAAAGATCAATGCAGGCAACTCGCTGCATGGTTCATGCTGGGAGCTGCCTCTCCATCATTCCCAGCACCATCTCTTACCTGCATCCCTTGCTGTGTTATCTATAGCACAGCCTGCCAGACCCCAGTCCAGAGCTGTAACTAGGTATTTTAGTTAACCGGTTAAGCAAGAAGATTGGCGCCCCCTAGAAGCGATTCTGAGGCAGGGCATGTGGGGTCATGTCCTACCCAGATTTCTGCCTTTCATTTAACACAGAGGTTTTCAAACTAGGGGGGCACCTCCTCCGAGGAGCTGATGGACTGGAAGTTGGTGGGAGCCCCTTAGGCCCCTGGCTCTCCACGCTGTGGGAACCAGGGTGCTGGCTGGCTGCCTGGCAACCCTCCCTGCCTTGCTCCCCAAGCCAGGCCACCTCTACACAGTCAGGTGCTTCCCAGGCAGAGCGGTGGCACAGCTTCAGGCTGTACCCCTGACATGTTCTTGGCTCTCCCCTGAAGGAGCCTGGCGCCAGCTGACGACACCCCGTGGAGCCGGCCTCTGCCCGTAGAGCCCAGTTGCCAGCAGCGAGTGAGTGCCTCAGGGAGCGTCTCATTGCAATGCCCCACAGTTTGAAAATCTCTATGCTAAATGGAAGGCAGAATTCAGGGGGACACATGACCCTGCATGCACCCCATGCTGCCTTATTTTTCTGCCCCCATGGCTTTGTACCCTGGGCGGCTGCTGTGCTCACCCTGCCCTGGTTACAGTCCTGCTCTGGTCCCTGAGCAGTGCATCATCTATGTCTTTTGCTGTCTGGCAGATGGAGTCCTCATTTCCTCCTCTGCCTCTGTCCTGCTAGGGGACCAGCTGCTCCAAGTAGCTACTGAGAGAATCTCCCATTGTGGTCACAGAGGCAAGGGAAGGTAGGATCTGTCCTCTGCAGGATCCAGGCACCACTCCTCTCCTCTTCCAGCTGCTCTGGCAGAAACACCGTCTAAGGGTGCAAAATGAGGGATGTCTCTCTCCTGGCCCAATGCTCAGCCACTCCTGTGCCCCATGGCACATTCCTGTCTCTCCTCCGATCACATACGGTGTCATTTTCTGATTTCATGCCAATGGCAGGGAGGGAGGGGACCCAATGCCATGGTCTGCAGCTCTCCCCACCCCTGTTGGCAGCTCCGGGGCCGTTTCTCAGCACTGCTGGGAAGAGGGAGGAATACATTTCAGTGCAATAAGCAGCATTGCCCCAGTGGGCTACTTCTGTGATTATTTTCCTAGCTTCAAAGGGAGGGACAATTAACCTTTGTGCTGCAGCTTTGGGAGGGAGTTTCCTCATTGTGCATATGGCATAGCACAGCACAGCAGGCATGGTGGTGTTGTGACCGAGACTCTGGATTCGAAAGCCCCTGTCAGGGTGAGAGAACGCTTTGTGGGTGTAATAATAGGCACCATATTACTAGTGCTTTGAGATCCTTGGATGGAAGGCGCCATAGACAGATGAATCTGTGTATGGCTGACAAGCTCAATTCGAGAGCAACACAGTGTTACAAATTTCACAGATCCATGTGTTGCCTAAGTTGTAATCCAAGATTAGTCCCTCACATGAACAGAAATAACTTTGACCAAGTGTTGCGCCTGGCACACAATGCAGGCCCAGAGCATCAGCGGGAAAGGAAAGGGGCCATGGTGGTAGTGGGGAAGAGAGGCTAGCACCGGGTTTGAATTGAGATGGAGAGGAGGATTGGGGAGGGCATTCCAGGCAGCAGCTGCAAAGGAGAAGGCTCTTGTAGCAATGTTAGTGAGCGTGGAGAGGATCCTGGGGTGAGGTGGGAGGGAGGTTAGAGCAGCAGTTTCTAGGTGGCTGGGTGGGAAGATTGCCCTACCAAGTGGTTTCTGCCGTAACTGGGGTGCCAGGCTGGGAGAGGTGAAAAACCCTATGCCAGGGTCTGCTAACAGCCCCTCGGTCTGAGAGCTGACCTTCTGGGGCAAAGTTTTCAAAAGGAGCCGAGGTCCATTTTCAGAAGGGAGCCGTCAAATGCCAATGGGATTTAGGGGCCTCCAGCATTTCTGGGATTCAGGCTCCTATGTCACTGGCAGCATTTTGATGACATTCCCCAGGTCTTGAACTGAGGAAACGTTATCCCTGTCTGGGCCTCACTGCCATCCCCAAATCAGCCGAGGAGCTTCAGCGGCTGTTTAAATCCAGGTTGCCCAGTCTCCTTGTAGCTGAGACAAGCCACTCCCGCTCCCCTCTGTAGCATCCCTTCATGCACTTGCTGCCCAGAATCTTCCCTCCAGAGCCTTCGCTTGGCTGTGAGCACTGACTCTGTCCTCTGTTCCCTCCAACTCTTGATCCTTTTACCATCCCAGATGCTTTTTTTGGGGCCTGCTCCGATTCCCTGGCAGCCATGTATAGTGGACAACCCCCATGTACAACCCTCCCCCCACAGCTAGAGGCTTTGCTTCAGCCATTGTCTATTGGAGTCAGCCTGAGGATGGGATGTGACAGAGTGCTGCTCACACCACTGTGCCACTATCCCAGAGTAACGGGGGTGTTTCTGCCAGATTGATCAGCGGTGAAAGAGTTTCAGTGGAATTCCCGTCACTGGGCTTCTGGATCAGCACACCTGCTGCTCTGTTCTTGGCACAACACTGAGCCACATCTCCTGCTGTGCACTGAAGTCAACAGGGCGATTCTGGTTTACAGTTGCTACGGCTTCTCTGGTGATTGTTTCAGTCTGTCTGATTGCAGATGCAAGCAGACAGCAGTGCATTGCGTCAGGCTTGGGTCCCTCGCTGCAGACAGAACCCTCTCAGAGTGAAGGTTCGGATTCCGCAAATGCTGCTGGGGCTAGCTGAGAAGCACCTAACAGTGCTGACTCTAATCCCGGGATCCAGCCAGCTCTGTGTAAATGTGGCTGTAATGGAGTTACTCCTGATTTACACTGGTGTGGGAGGAGAACTGGGCCTTGCTCCACTCCTGTGTTTCATCTCATTTCTCCTTTTAAGCATCCTAAGATTGCACTTGTCTTTGAAATAACATCCTTGCATTGGACATTGCCTAGTGATTGTTCATCAGCCACTACCCCAGGTCTTTTTCTTTCTCTCAGGCTGGCCCTGATTGCTCCCTCTGCCCCTGTGTTTGTGGCTTTTCTTTTCTGTGTAGCACCCTGGACTTGTGCTCATTTTTATTCCTGTCACTTACTCATGGCAGGTTGAGTCCGTGCAGACAGTGATTTCTGAAATATTAATCATGTGCCCTCTAGTTCTCTGTCATCTGGCCATCTGACCAATGTGTTTTCCACGCCTTTGTCCAGGTTGCTGGGAAGTCTTTGGACAGAGTTGAAGCTGATAACGAACCCTGAGGGCAGCCCGTGGACACAGCTTCCAGTCAGAACTGGCTCCTGGCCCTACTGTCGTCTGTTCTTTAGCATTTCAGTGTCACCCTAACTCACCTTGCTTCATTGAGGGGCCTGGGATCAAATGCCTTTCCCAAATCCTGCTTATAGAATCTACGCTGTATTTGCCTTACCTATTTCTGCACAACAGTTACCTTGTTTGAGAATGAGATTAGATTAGTTTGATATGATGGGCTGGGCTTTGATTTAGAAAACTCTGCTGCCTTTTCTATATAGCATCCATTTCCCCAACTGTGCCCTGACAAATGTGTCTGCTTATCCATCCCTGGAGCCAAGGCTGTCCCGTTTCCTAGGTCTGCTTTGGTGCCAGTCTTCCAAAAGAAGTGGGATGGGAGTGATAACAGCTCAGAGAGTTTTTAGCCAAATTCTCTAATGCTCTCGGGAGGCTTCCTTCTGGCTCGAGCTGAGCTAAATATGTTCTCCTCCTCCAGATATTTGCTTGCTTGGTTTTTAATGATTTTGCTGCTTCTGTCATCCAGTGGCTCATCTGCCTCTCTCATTACTCACTGGGACACTGTCAGAGTAACAGTCAGGCATTAAAAAAAACATGGCTGTGCTACTAATAATCTACCTCTCCCTGGTCTCTCTCCCCCATGCTGTCTCCTGTCCTTGAGAAATGGTGGCAGAGCGCTCCTTAGCATCCCTCCTGGGGGGAGGGGAAAAGTATTGTGCAAACACCTATCTCTTGCCTGCTGGAGCTGAAGTCTTTTTCAGCACCTCTATGGGGGTTGGGTTTAACTCACTCACAGCTTGGAC
Source organism: Gopherus evgoodei (assembly GCF_007399415.2). Classification (NCBI taxonomy): domain Eukaryota; kingdom Metazoa; phylum Chordata; order Testudines; family Testudinidae; genus Gopherus; species Gopherus evgoodei. The sequence goes on along the minus strand of NC_044330.1, from coordinate 60,273,943 downwards.
AGTGTACCAGCCCACTCAGTTTCACTGTCTGGTTCTCATGGGCCAAGGCACAGGCAGCTGCGGTGTTTTGGATTTCAAAACCCTGGGTTTCTTCCTTTCTCCTCGAGCATCAAACACCCATTGCCACCTTGCTTAGTCCTTGTTGCACTCAGTGCTTTCCCTAGGGGCCCTCCTGGATTCTTCCTTCATAGGATCATAGAATATCAGGATTGGAAGGGACCTCAGGAGGTCATCTAGTCCAGCCCCCTGCTCAAAAGGGGAACCAATCCCCAGACAATTTTTTACCCCAGTTCCCTAAATGGCCCCCTCAAGGATTGAGCTCACAACCCTGGGTTTAGCAGGCCAATGCTCAAACCACTGAGCTATCCCTCTCCTTGCTCAAATTTGTGATGGACCATGGAGTCTTTCTTTCCCTCTATCACCTCCACATGCCTTTCCTTCCCCTCTGGGGACTGCAGGTTTCTCCCTCCTCCTCAGCCCTTACTCGTCCCGACTGCAGGTGCCTGTGTCTCCTTTCAGGGTCTCGTAGGTGGTTTCATTTGTCCTGTGCCCTCTGAGTGTCTGCCTGGGGCTGCCTCTAAACCGAGCCCTCTCACCTAACAGGGCACCAAACTGGCATTCCACAAAGACTAAACCTTCCTTCTTCTTCCTCATCCACCAGCTCTGCTTGGCACTGTGCCACCTAGCTACCAGCTTATGGAGGTTTCTGTGAGGTCAGGACTTTCTCTCCAACCCCTTACCAGACCCTATGTTGGATCCAATTAGATTTCAAATATCACAGCGAGATTTCTCTTCCTGCTTCCTCACATCCTAAGATTTTCTGGATGGTTCAGATAAGCTGGCTCTTCCGCTTGCAACCTACGCACTGACTCAGCATCTCCTGGTTGTTTGGTTCTCACATCCGATTAATTTGTTCTCTGGCTGTAGCAGATGCTTAGCAATGCCCAGGGAAGGCAGGAGGGACCAGGTGGGTAGAGCTGACAAGCTCAAAAATGTGACAGGAGAACTACAGAGGCTTAATTTTTCACGAGCGCGTTCTTGGCAAGCTGCAGATGCTTTCTTTATTGCGGCTATTATACAAAGATACTTGGGTGAAACCTCATGGTAATACTTACCTGCGTCTCTGGCTCTCTGAGGGCCTCCACCAGTTATTGGTGAGGGACGTGTGCTTGTCTGTGCTGAGCTGTCACTCATTTTCATGCATTATTTAGGGATGCCAACTTGGTAATATTTAAAAGCTGGACACACCAACAGGAGTTCTGGAACCTCTCTTGCCCTGCCTCTTCCCCCTGAGGCACCACCCCTGCCCCTTCTCTCCCCTCAAGGCCCTGTCCCCCATTCGCTTCTCCCCTCTCCCCCGCACCCCCAGTTGCTTGCTGCTTTCTCCCTCTCTCCCCCACCCCCCATTGCCCAGTTCGGGAGGGACTTTCATATACAGCTGGGACTGGGAGCTGCAGCCGCCCAACGGAGGTAGGAGGTGGTCCCAGCTTAGTAGGGGCTGGCGTGGGTGATGACCTGGTGCCTCCCTTGCCCACAGTAACCGGATGTGTTCTATGTCCAGTCAGTACACCCAACGGAACACTGTCAGGTCCCTTTTTTTACCAGACTTTTCGGTTGAAAACTGGGCACCTGGCAACCCTTGCATTATTTCGTTTATTCCAAGGCCAGAAGGGAGTACTGTGACCATCAAGTCAGAGCTCCTGGATAGCATAGGCCAGAGAACTTTCTGCTCTTGTTTGAACGAAAGCAGATCTTTTCAAAAAACTTCCAACCTTGATATAAAAGCTGCTAGAATCCGCCATGACCTTGGCAATTTGTTCCAATGGTTAATCTCCCTGACTGTTAAAAATGTATGCCTAGTTCCATTCTGAATTTGTCTAGCTTGAACTTCCAGCCATTGGATCTTGTTATACCTTCGTCTGCTAGACTAAAGAATCTATTATCTATTTTTTGTTCTCCATGTAAGTACTAATAAATCATGATCAAGTCAGCCCTTAGCCTTCTCTTTGTTAAGCTAAATAGATTGAGCATATTTTCCAATCCTTTAGTCATTCTCATGGCTCTTCTCTGAACTCAGTCCAGTTTATCACCATCATTCTTGAATTGCGGACACTAGAACAGGACATAATATTCCAGAAGTGGTGCCTAATACAGAGGTAAAAGCACCTCTCTTCTCCTACTCATGACCCCCCTGTTTATATATCCAAAGATTACTCCTGGGAGAATTCTGTGCCACTGTGCATGTGCAGAATTTATGTCCCCCACAGATTTCTTTGTTTCCTTGCAGAAAAATGACTTTCTGACGGGGAAGCAAAGGGAACCCACAAGAGCGGTCATATGACCCTCCCCAGCAGTATGTTTCGGGTGCCCAGTGCAGCTGGCAGAGAGGTAAATTACTGTGGGGCAGGGGGCGGGACTGGGGAAGATACTGCTGGTGGCTCCTATCCTGCGCTGGGCTTAGCTGTTAATCCCGGCTGGGCTGGGGGAATGGGACTTCCTCTTCCCCTGCACGGCATCCAAGGTCGTGTCAGTCACCCCGGCTGTAAGAAGCTTTGCAAATTGCCCCGTCCCCCCCAGCCGTGCTTCCTGCACCGATTGCTCCTCAGCTGCAGGGCGAGGGGGCACTGTACAGGCAGCTGGTCCCCCATCCACCCAACTTCTGTGCATCCAGACCCCCTCATACTCAGACCCCCACACCCAGAACCCTACCTGACAAGCCGCATGCTCCCTTCACCTGGACCAGTCCAATGAGTAACCAGAACTTGGATCCCCACCCTACCAAGACCCAGCCAGCTGCACCTGGATGCCCACTCCACTGAGCCCCACTCCCCCAGCATCTGGACCCCCCACACTGAGCCCCTCACACCCAGTCCCCTCTGCAGAGTTCTGTCCCCCCCCCCACATGCAGACCTCCCACCCCGAGTCCCATCCACCTTCACCTGAACCTTCCAGCAGAATCCCATTACCGTTGCATCCATATCCCTCCTTGCACCCGGATCCCCCTGAGCCACTTACATCCAGATTGCCCCACACAGAACCCTCTCAACACACTACTGGATCCCCTCCCGCTAAGCCCCTCCACACACAGATCCTGCCTTGCTGAGCCTGTCTGCCCACACCTGGTGCACGCACGGAGGAGCCGGACCCTGGGGTGTTTCTGGGGCAGGCCTGGTCCTTGCACTGTGTCAGGGTTGGGTGCAGCCCCACTGTTGAGTCTGTGTTCTGGGAGGTGGTGGGGCTGCACAATGATCTCCCACCTCTGTACAGCCAGTGGCTTGTGCTCCCCAGTGCCATGCTGGAACCTCCACATTTAGTTCACAAATAAAATTTTAAAATATTGTGCTCAGATTTTTTAATTTTTTGGCATAGAATGCCCTCAAGAGTAAAAGATCATACAGCCCTTTTGGCTACAGCATCACACTTGGCACTCATGTCCAGCTGATTATCCAGTATGACCCCCAAGTCTTTTTCAAAGTTGCTGTTTCCCAGGATAGAGCTCCCATCCTGTAAGTATGGTGCATTCTTTGTTCCTAGATGTATGACTTTACGTTTGGATGTATTGAAATGAATGTTGTTTGCTTGTGCCCAACTTACCAAGTGATTGAATGGTTTGGACCATGCCATCTTGTGGTGCTTTAGATCCAGTCATCATAACTGGTGGAAACAATGCTTTTTGGAAAGTCACCATAGCTCATTATCGAGGTGTTCTTATCTCCTGGTGATGTAGAACCCGGAGCTGCGTGGTCCCAGGATGGGAGTAGTGCGAAGGTGTAGGTTACAGCAGCAGCAGCAGCAGAGTTGTGTGGGGAACCCAGGGCTGGAGTAGGCTGGAGGACTGTAGGTTGGGATTGATGTGCATTGGTAGAATGATGAGAGAACCTCCACGGCTGAATCCCTCCCACTAGCTAGGGCTGTCAAGTCGTTGGTGTCACACCCATATCTCTCTCTCCCAGAAGACATGCACACTTACTGGATGTGAGTCTGTGTAGTCACAAAGCTGCGCTCCAGAGCTGGCGAAGGAAGACCCCTCCCTTTCTGGAAGCAGCGCTGGGCAGAGCAGAGAGCGAAACTGACAGCCCTTCCCGGCACTGGGCACTGGGCAGCACTCAGCATACCCTGTGCAGAATGCAGAACTGGGCCTTTCACGAGAAGAGTAGCAAAAGAAAGCGATTCCACAGCCAAGTGCAGTGGAGGCGACTGCTGGCTCCGAGCCAGCTATTGATCCCTGTCTGTAGCGGTGCCAGCCCTGATCCATTAGCAGATTTCATTTCCAATTTAATTTCTTTAAAAGTGCTGCACTGACTGTAAATCCTTTGTGGGCTCCCAGATTGTTCATCTGGTGTTTACTTAACAGTCAGTGCTTTGCTCAGCTAACACCGAGCCCTGACTGCCTCGCAGCAAAAACCCCGCCAGGGATTTGCTCCTGCCTGCAGAAAACAAGGGCTGTTTTCCAACCACACACCCAGCAGCCTTTCCTGATTTCTACACTCCATCTTCAGATCCCAACCTGGGTCAGACAGCCTCTGCTTATGCCTTCTGCAGCATGGCTCCAATTCAGGGCAGCACTTATACACTTGGAGTGGAGAAGGTGGAGACCCGCAAGGATTTTGAAAATTAATACTGGTCGCTCCAGGCTTGTATTAAACTCCCAAGGTTACAGCCTTTCTCTGGCCTTGGATGAGTAGATGCTGCCACCACCCAAATGCAAAAAAACCCTTTGAACCCAGGAAGGTGCCCTTGGGAATTCCTCCCTGTGGGGTACCCTCAAGCCCTTTCATTCCCCCTCCCATCCCCCCCCCCCGGGGAAGAGCTGAGAAAGAAAACAAAGGAAATTAGCTGTTGCTACCAGCTAATCAAACAACATGCACAAACATCTTAGGACACCAAAAATTCAATCCTGTTTTTAAAAAAGGTACATTTTTTCAAAAATAAAAAAGAAAGAAAATACCTCTGAAACTTAGGCTTTTGCTAGATTTTAAAAGAGCAATTCCAAAAATTAAGCACCCAAAATAGCTTTCTTGGGGGTTCAGTTTGAAGGTTACAAGCAAACAAAAGCATCTGGCGTTAACACAGAGGAGTCCATTAGCCATAAGAAATAAACACAAATAATCCTAATCACATCTTTCTCAACATTCCTGATCTACTTACACATTTGGGAGTTCCAGATAAGGAGTTCTTGGTATGATCTGATGATTTATGATCATACTTGGCTTAAAGCTGCTTACAGCATTGCTGCTCTGTATCTCCGCTCTCCGGAGAACAACAAACAGACAAAGGGAATTTTTTTTTCCAAATTTTAAAAAGTTCTAGCCCTCCCATTGGCTCTTTTTTACATAAGAACATAAGAATGGCTGTACTGGGTCAGATCAAAGGTCCATCTAGCCTAATATCCTGTCTACTGACAGGGGCCAATGTCAGGTGCCCCAGAGGAAGTGAACCTAACAGAGATCAAGTGATCTCTCTCCTGCCATCCATCTCCATCCTCTGACAAACCGAGGCTAGGGACACCCTTCCTTACCCATCCTGGTTAATATCCATTAATGGCCTTAACCTCCATGAATGTATCCAGTTCTCTTTTAAATGCTGTTATAGTTCTAGCTTTCACAACCTCCTTAGGCAAGGAGTTCCACAAGTTAACTGTGCACTGCGTGAAGAAGAACTTCCTTTTATTTGTTTTAAACCTGCTGCCTATTATTTCATTTGGTGACCCCTAATTCTTGTATTATGGGAATAAGTAAATAACTTTTCCTTATTTACTTTCATTTACTACATCACTCATGATTTTATATACCTCTATCATATCCCCCCTTAGACTCCTCTTTTCCAAGCTGAAAAGTCCTAGCCTCTTTAATCTCTCCTCATATGGGACCCTCTCCAAACCCCTAATCGTTTTAGTTGCCCTTTCCTGAACCTTTTCTAATGCCAGTATATCTTTTTTGAGATGAGGAGACCACATCTGTATACAGTATTCAACATGTGGGCGTACCATGGATTTATATAAGGGCAATAAGATATTTTCTCCGTCTTATTCTCTGTCCCATTTTAAATTATTCCTAACATGCTGTTTGCTTTTTTGACTGCCCCTGCGCACTGCATGGACGTCTTCAGAGAACTGTCCACAAAGATTCCAAGATCTTTTTCCTGACTCATTGTAGCTAAATTAGCCCCGATCATATTGTATGTATAGTTGGGGTTATTTTTTCCAATGTGCATTACTTTACATTTATACACATTAAATTTCATTTGCAATTTTGTTGCCCAATCACTGAGTTTTGTGAGATCTTTTTGAAGTTCTTCACAGTTTGCTTTGGTCTTAACGATTTTGAACAGTTTAGTATCATCTGCGAAATTTGCCACTTCACTTTTTACCCCTTTCTCCAGATCATTTATGAATAAGTTGAATAGGATTGGTCCTAGGACTGACCCTTGGGGGACACCACTTGTTACCCCTCTCCATTCTGAGAATTTACCATTTATTCCTACCCTTTGTTCCCTGTCTTTTAACCAGTTCTCAGTCCATGAAAGGACCTTCCCTCTTATCCCATGACAACTTAATTTACGTAAGAGTCTTTAGTGAGGGACCTTGTCAAAGGCTTTCTGGAAATCTAAGTACACTATGTCCACTGGATCCCCCTTGTCCACATGTTTGTTGACCCCTTCAAAGAACTCTAATAGATTAAACACAATTTCCCTTTATAGAAACCGTGTTGACTTTTGCCCAACAATTTATATTGTTCTATGTGTCTAACAATTTTATTCTTTATTATTGTTTCGCCTAATTTGCCCGGTACCGACGTTAGACTTACTGGTCTGTAATTGCCGGGATCACCTCTAGAGCCCTTTTAAAATATTGGTGTTACATTACTTATATTTTAGTCGTTGGGTACAGAGGCCGATTTCAAGGACAGGTGACAAACCCTAGTTAATAGTTCCGCAACTTCACATTTGAGTTCTTTCAGGACTCTTGGGTGAATGTCATATGGTCCTGGTGACTTGTTACTGTTAAATTTACCAGTTAATTCCAAAATCTCCTCTAGTGACAGCTCAATCTGTGACAATTCCTTAGATTTGTCACCAACAAAAGCCAGCTCAAGTTTGGGAATCTCCCTGGGAAGACTGAAGCAAAGAATCCATTTAGTTTCTCCGTAATGACTTCGTTGTCTTTAAGCGCTCCTTTTGTATCTCGATCGTCCAAGGGCCCCACTAGTTGTTCAGCAGCCTTCCTGCTTCTGATGTACTTAAAAATCATTTTGTTATTACTTTTTGAGTTTTTGTTAGCCTTTCTTCAAACTCCTCTTTGGCTTTTCTTATTACATTTTTACACTTAATTAGGTAGTATTTATGTACCTTTCTATTTACCTCACTAGGATTTGACTTCCACTTTTTAAAAGATGCCTTTTTATCTCTTACTGCTTCTTTTACGTAGTTGTTAAGCCACGGTGGCTCTTTTCTAGTTCTTTTACTGTGTTCTTTAATTTGGGGTATACATTGAAGTTGGGCCTCTATTATGGTGTCTTTGAAAAGCGTCCATGCAGCTTACAGTGATTTCACTTTAGTCACTGTACCTTTTAATTTCTGTTTAACTAATCCCCTCATTTTTGCATAGTTCCCCTTTTTGAAATTAAATGCCACAGTGTTAGGCTGTTGAGATGTTCTTCCCACCACAGGGATGTTAAATGTTATTATATTATGGTCACTATTTCCAGGCGGTCCTGTTATAGTTATCTCTTGTACCAGCTCCTGCGCTCCAATCAGGACTAAATTTAGAGTTTCCTCTCCCCTTGTGGGTTCCCATACTAGCTACTCCAAGACGCAGTCATTTAAAGTATCAAGAAATTTTGTGTCTGCATTTCATCCTGAGGTGACATGTTCCGAGTCAATATGGGGATAATTGATATCCCCCACTATTATTGAGTTCTTAATTTTGATAGCCTCTCTAATTTTCCTTAACATTTCATCCTCACTATCATTGTCCTGGTCAGGTGTTTGATAATAGATCCCTAATGTTATATTCTTATTAGAGCATGAAATTACTATCCATAGAGATTTTATGGAACCTATGTCTGAGTTATTGAAGTCCTCAAATCGTGGTTTGAAGATCTCAAGCTGCAGAGAATCCTCCAGCAAGTGACCCGCGCCCCACGCTGCAGAGGAAGGCGAAATACCTCCAGGGCCTTTGCCAATCTGCCCTGGAAGAAAATTCCTTCCCGACCCCAAATATGGCGATCAGTTAAACTCTGAGCATGTGGGCAAGACTCACCAGCCAGCACCCAGGAAAGAATTCTCTGTAGTAACTCAGATTCCACCCCATCTAACATCCCATCACAGACCACTGGGCATATTTACTGCTAATAATCAAAGATCAATTGCCAAATTAATTGCCAAAATTAGGCTATCCCATCATACCATTCCCTCCATAAACTTATCAAACTCCCCTTGGAAGGCTGTTCTAGAACTTCACTCCTCTAATGGTTAGAAACCTTCATCTCATTTCAAGTCTAAACTTCCTAGTAAGTTTATATCCATTTGTTCTTGTGTCCACATTGGTACTAAGCTTAAATAATTCCTCTCTGTCACGGAGTGTGGGGATTCCGGCCCTGCACCCCTCTTCCTGGGACCCACAGTGACTCTCAGCCAGCCAGTAAAACAGAAGGTTTATTGGACAACAGGAACACAGGTTACAGCAGGGCTTGCAGGCACAGTCAGGACCCCTCCACCGAGTCCTTCTGGGCTTTCAGGGTGCTTGGATCCTAGTTAGGATACCCTGAATTCCGCCCACACAGCCACAAGCCCAAACTCAAACTGCCTCCCTCCTGCCACTCCCTTCCTTTGTCCCCTTCCCGGGCAAAGGTGTTGACCTTTCCCCTCCCTTACCTAGCTCAGGTTACAGGCTCTGGCATCGTCCATCCCCTAAAGTCCTCCCCTGCTCTCCCACTCCCCACACAGACAGTCCCTACTGCATCACATCTCTCCCCCCTTCGAGACTGAACTGAGCGGGGTCACTCTGCCCAGTGACCTGGGGAAGTTCAGGGTCCCCTCTCCGGGACAACGCATCCGCTGTCAGGTTGGCACTTCCCTTCACATGGACCACGTCCATGTCATAGTCCTGCAGGAGCAGGCTCCACCTCAGGAGCTTGGCGTTGGCTCCTTTCATCTGGTGCAGCCAGGTCAGGGGAGAGTGGTCGGTGTACACGGTGAAGTGTCGCCCAAAGAGATATGGCTCTAGCTTCTTAAGGGCCCATACCATGGCCAGGCATTCCTTCTCGATGGCAGCGTAGCTTTGTTCCCGGGGTAGCAGCTTCTTACTCAGGTACACGATGGGGTGTCTCTCCCCCTTTTCATCCTCTTGCATTAACACCGCCCCCAGTCCCGTGTCTGAGGCATCGGTGAACACCATAAAGGGTTTGTCAAAATCTGGGTTTGCCAGAACTGGGCCACTAACCAGAGCCTCCTTCAGCGCCCGGAAAGCCTCCTGGTACTGCTCAGTCCAGATCACCTTGTCTGGCTTCCCCTTTTTGCACAGTTCAGTGATGGGGCCGGCTATGGCACTAAAGTGGGGCACAAACCTTCGATAGTACCCCGCCATCCCAATAAAGGCCTGGACCTGCTTTTTGGTTTGGGGGGCAGGCCAGTCTCTGATTACCTCCACCTTGGCTGGTTCCGGCTTCAGGCAGCCGCTCCCCACCCGATGGCCCAGGTAAGATATTTCAGCCATCCCCACCTTGCACTTCTCAGCCTTTACTGTTAACCCAGCCTTTCGGAGTCGGTCCAGGACTTGTTTAACCTGGGACATGTGGTCCTCCCAGGTCTGGCTGAAGACGCAGATGTCGTCAATATACGCCACGGCAAAACTCTCCATCCCCCTCAGTAGCTGATCCACCAGGCGCTGGAAGGTGGCCGGCGCTCCCTTGAGGCCGAAGGGCAGGGTCAGAAACTCATAGAGCCCCAGAGGGGTGATAAAGGCCGATTTCAGCCTGGCATCTGCGTCCAGCGGCACTTGCCAGTAGCCTTTGGTAAGATCCATAGTGGTGAGGTACCGAGCACCTCCCAGCTTGTCTAGGAGCACGTCAGGCCTGGGCATAGGGTAGGCATCAGATACGGTGATGGCATTGAGCTTTCGATAGTCCACACAGAACCGGATTGACCCATCCTTCTTGGGAACCAGCACCACTGGCGAGGCCCAAGGGCTGGAAGACGGCTGGATCACCCCCAAAGCCAGCATGTCCCTGACCTCTCTTTCAAGATCCTGGGCAGTTTTACCAGTGACCCGAAAAGGGGAGCATCTTATAGGGGGATGTGACCCGGTCTCCACCCGGTGGACAGTCAATTTAGTGCGTCCAGGCTGGTTGGAAAACAGCTGTCGGTATAGATGCAGCACCCCTCTGATCTCAGCATGCTGGCCCGGGGTCAGCTGATCAGAGAGGGGAATCGCCTCCACCGGGGAACCCGCTTTGGTCCCAGGGAATAGATCTACTAAGGGGTCATCTCCCTGCCCCTCCCAATGTCCACACACGGCCAACACCACATTCCCCCTGTCATAGTATGGTTTCATCATGTTCACATGGTACACCCGACGGTGATGTGCCCGGTTTGACAGCTCCACCACATAGTTTACCTCATTCAGTTGCTTGATAACCTTGAAGGGCCCTTCCCAGGCGGCCTGGAGTTTGTTTCTCCTCACGGGGATGAGAACCATCACCTGATCTCCGGTGGCGAAGGCACGGGCCCGTGCCGTGCGGTCATACCAGACCTTCTGCCTCCTCTGGGCTCGGGCCAGATTCTCCCTGGCCAGGCCCATGAGCTCGGCCAGTCTTTCCCGGAAGGTCAGGACATACTCCACCACTGACTCTCCCTCGGGAGCGGCCTTCCCCTCCCATTTGTCCCTCATCAGGTCTAGGGGCCCCCTCACCCGCCTTCCATACAACAGTTCGAAAGGTGAAAACCCGGTAGATTCCTGGGGTACCTCCCTGTACGCAAACAGCAGGTGAGGTAAGTACTTGTCCCAATCTTGCGGATGCTGGTTCATAAATGTTTTTAGCATCCTCTTCAGCGTCCCGTTGAACCTTTCTACCAGCCCATTGGACTGGGGGTGATACGCTGAGGCCCAGTTGTGCTGGACCCCACATTTCTGCCATAAGGACCGGAGCAGGGCCGACATGAAGTTGGACCCCTGGTCCGTTAAGACCTCCTTGGGGAACCCCACCCGGCTGAAAATTGTCAGCAGCGCATCTGCCACTGTGTCTGCTTCGATAGAGGACAAGGCCACCGCCTCGGGGTAGCGAGTGGCAAAATCCACCACCACCAGGATGTATTTCTTCCCTGACCGGGTCGTCTTGCTGAGGGGTCCCACTATGTCCATGGCCACCTTCTGGAAAGGTTCTTCTATGATGGGTAAAGGCCTCAAAGCCGCTTTCCCCTTGTCCCGGGCCTTCCCCACTCTCTGGCAGGGGTCACAGGATTGGCAGTACTGTCGGACATGGGTAAAGACCCCAGGCCAGTAAAAGTTCTGTAGCAGCCTCTGCCTGGTGCGTCGGATTCCCTGGTGCCCCGCGAGAGGGATGTCATGGGCCAGGTACAACAGCTTGTGACGGAACTTCTGGGGAACCACCAGCTGCCTCCTGATCCCCCATGACTCTACTTCCCCTGGGGGAGCCCATTCTCGGTACAGGAACCCCTTCTCCCACAGGAACCTCTCCTTGCAACCTCTCCTCATGGTCTGTACCGCACTAAGGTCAGCCCGGTCCCTGTGCTTCCGCAAGGAGGGATCTTTCTGCAACTCGGCCTGGAACTCAGCAGCTGGGACAGGAATGGGGACCGGCTCTTTCTTGCTGGCTGGGTCTGAGGCCGCAGCCTCTCTGACCCGTGCCCCTGGGCGTTCCCCGCTCCCTGAGTTAGGGTCCTGCACCTCAGGTCGAGTACCTTCCCGTTGTCGGGGAGCAGTGCCATTTGCCGACTCTGACTACGAGTCACGACCAGGGCACTCTGGGTGTTACTAGGCCAGTCCTCAAGGTCCCCTCCCATTAACACGTCAGTGGGCAAATATTGGTGTACCCCCACATCCTTGGGGCCCTCCTTGGCCCCCCATTTCAGGTGTACCCTTGCCACAGGTACCTTGAATGGGGTCCCGCCCACGCCCATCAGGGTCAGGTAGGTGTCGGGCACCATCCGATCTGAGGCCACCACCTCGGGCCGGGCCAGCGTCACCTCTGCGCCCGTGTCCCAGTACCCAGTGACCTTCCTCCCATCCACTTCCAGGGAAACAATGCACTCTTTCCGGAGGGGCAGCCCCGCGCCCACCCGGTAAACCAAAAACCCGGAACCTGGAGCATCCACAGGTGGTATGTTGCCAACCCCCCTTTCCTGGGAATGTAGCCCCTCCTCCGATTGGGTTTTTACCCAGTCCACCCTCTGCGGGTTGGGTCTGCTTGGTCTGTCCCTGAGCTTGGGGTACTGGGCCCGTATGTGACCTCGTTGGCCACAGCGATAGCAGCCCATATCTCGTGGGTCCCCTTGAGTGGGTCGGAGGGACCTGCCGCTGGATGTTCCCCTTTTGGGGGGGTTCTCCATAGGACCCCGCTGGGAAGTCCCATGATGACTCTCTCTCTGCGTTGAGGCAGGCCTGCTCCTTCGAGACTCCTCCTTGCCATCCCCTGCCCGACTGTCCACAAATTGGTCGGCCAGCTGGCCTGCATGCTGCGGGTTCTCCGGCTTCTGGTCCATCAACCACAGCCTCAGGTCGGACGGGCACTGCTCGTACAGGTGCTCCAGTATGAATAGGTCAAGCAGGTCCTCTTTAGTTTGGGCCCCAGCTGTCCACTTGCGGGCATACCCCTGCGCCCGGTTGACCAGTTATAGGTATGTGACCTCACGGGTTTTACGCTGGCTCCGGAACTTTTTCCGGTACATCTCAGGAGTCAGCCCAAACTCGCGGAGCAGGGCCTGTTTGAACAGTTCGTAGTCCCCTGCCTCCGCCCCTTTCAGTCGGCTGTACACCTCCACGGCTGTGGAGTCCAGTAAGGGGGTGAGAACTGCGATCCTGTCTGCAGGGTCAACCCTGTGCAGCTCGCAGGCATTCTCAAAGGCCGTCAGGAAGGTATCTATGTCCTCCCCCTCCTTACGCCGGGGCAGCAAGTGCTTATCAAAGCTCTTTGTAGGCTTGGGTCCCCCCTCACTCACCGCAGCCGGGGCCCCACTGCTCCTCAGCTGGGCCAGGTCCAGCTCATGTTTACGCTGTTTCTCCTTCTCCTCCCGCTCATGTTTACGCTGGTTCTCCTTCTCCTCCCACTCACGCTGGCGCTGGTTCTCCTCATGTTTACGCTGGTTCTCCTCATGTTCACGCTGTTTTGCCTTCTCCTCCAGCTCTCGCCTCTTTAACTCGAGCTCTTCCCGTCTCAGCTCCCTTTCATATTCCAGCCGCCTCCGCTCCACGGATGCCGAGCGTTGCCGGGAGGATCCCCTGCTGGGGGGTGAGCCTCGCCGTGAGGCTCCCCTGCTGGCCGGGGGTGTCACGGTGCCCTCGGTATACACTAGGCTCCTCCCCGCCGTTCCCCTACGCCTAGGAAGGGGGGGTCTCGGGAAGCCCTCATCCGCCGGCTGACCACTCCCAGTGGGGACAGACACTGGTGCCTGCGCTGCATCTGCTCGGCTGCTTCCCTCAGAGACAGGGCTCCGTTCATTCATACGGTCTCCCTGCTCCAGCTGGGCAATCAGCTGGTCCTTGGTGAGCCTCCCCGGGCGCAACCCCCTCTGCTTGCACAGCTCTAGCAGGTCGCACAAGCGCCGCTTGGCATACATCTTCCTGCTGGCCACTCGCAGGCCGGGGTGCTCGCCGCTCCCCACGGTTTCCAGGGGGACCCCTAGTGCACCAGCCCTTCTTGAGGTCACCACCTCTCTGCCAGGGTCAAGCTGCAGACTCCTCCGCCCCTGGGACTGCTCGCTGCAATCCCCCGGGGGACCCTGTTACTGCAAAGTCCTTCTCACTGGGCACACACTCCCAGGGGTTAATCACCCCTTCGTTTTACTGCTCCCCAGTCACTTACTGCAGGAAGCGCCGTCCACGGGGTGCAGTATCTCCCGCCGCTGCCACCAGTTGTCACGGAGTGTGGGGATTCTGGCCCTGCACCCCTCTTCCTGGGACCCACAGTGACTCTCAGCCAGCCAGTAAAACAGAAGGTTTATTGGACAACAGGAACACAGGTTACAGCAGGGCTTGCAGGCACAGTCAGGACCCCTCCACCGAGTCCTTCTGGGCTTTCAGGGTGCTTGGATCCTAGCTAGGATACCCTGAATTCCGCCCACACAGCCCCAAGCCCAAACTCAAACTGCCTCCCTCCTGCCACTCCCTTCCTTTGTCCCCTTCCCGGGCAAAGGTGTTGACCTTTCCCCTCCCTTACCTAGCTCAGGTTACAGGCTCTGGCATCGTCCATCCCCTAAAGTCCTCCCCTGCTCTCCCACTCCCCACACAGACAGTCCCTACTGCATCACACTCTCCCTCTGTAATATTTATCCCTCTGATATATTTATAAAAAGCAATCATACCTTCCCTCAGCCTTCTTTTGGTTAGGCTAAACAAGCCAAGCTCTTTGAGTCTTCTTTCATAAGGCAGGTTTTCCATTCCTAGGATCATCCTTGTAGCCCTTCTCTATACCTGTTGCAGTTTGAGTTCATCCTTCTTAAACATCAGAGACCAGAACTGCACACAGTATTCCAGATGAGGTCTCACCAGTGCCTTGTATAACGGTACTAACACCTCCTTATCTTTGCTGGAAATACCTCGCCTAATGCATCCTAAAACCGCATTAGATTTTTTAACGGCCATATCACATTGGCGGCTCATAGTCATCCTGTGATCAACCAATACTCCGAGGTCCTTCTCCTCCTCTGTTACTTCCAACTGATGTGTCCCCAATTTATAACTAAAATTCTTGTTATTAATCCCTAAATGCATTTTTCACTATTAAATTTCATCTTGTTACTATTACTCCAGTTTACAAGGTCATCCAGATCTTCCTGTATGATATCCCGGTCCTTCTCTGTGTTAGCAATACCTCCCAGCTTTGTGTCATCCGCAAACTTTATTAGCACATTCCCACTTTTTTTGCCAAGGTCAGTAATAAAATGGTTAAATAAGATTGGTCCCACAACCGATCCCGGAGAAACTCCACTAGTAACCTGCTTCCATCCTGACAGTTCACCTTTCAGTACAACCTGTTGTAGTCTCCCCTTTAACCAGTTCCTTATCCACCTTTCAATTTTCAGATTGATCCCCATCTTTTCCAATTTAGCTAATAATTCCCCATGTGGTACCGTATCTAATGCCTTACTGAAATCGAGATAAATTAGATCCACCGCATTTCCTTTGTCTAAAAAATCTGTTACCTTCTCAAAGAAGGTGATCAGGTTGGTTTGGCACGATCTACCTTTTGTAAAACCATGTTGTTGTATTTTGTCCCAATTACCATTGACCTCAATGTCCTTAACTACTTTCTCCTTCAAAATTTTTTCCAAGACCTTACATATTACAGATGTCAAACTAACAGGCCTATAGTTACTCAAATCACCTTTTTTCCCTTTCTTAAAAATAGGAACTATGTTAGCAATTCTCCAGTCGTACAGTACAACCCCTGAATTTACTGATTCATTAAAAATTCTTGCTAATGGGCTTGCAATTTCATGTGCCAGTTCCTTTAATATTCTTGGATGAAGATTATCTGGGCCCTCCAATTTTGTCCCATTTAGCTGTTCGAATTTGGCTTCTACCTCGGATGTTGTAATATCTACCTCCATATCCTCATTCCCATTTGTCATCCTACCATTATCCCTAAGCTCCTCTTTAGCCTCATTAAAGACTGAGGCAAAGTATTTGTTTAGATATTGGGCTATGCCAAGATTATCCTTAACCTCTATTCCATCCTCAGTGTTTAGCGGTCCCCTTCTTCTTTCTTTGTTTTCTTCTTATTTATATAGCTATAGAACCTTTTACTATTGGTTTTAATTCCATTTGCAAGGTCCAACTCTACATGGCTTTTGGCCTTTCTCACTTTATCCCTACATGTTCTGACCTCAATAAAGTAGCTTTCCTTGCTAATCCCTCCCATCTTCCACTCCTTGTAGGCTTTCTGCTTTTTCTTAATCACCTCTCTGAGATGTTTGCTCATCCAGCTTGGTCTACAACTCCTGCCTATGAATTTTTTCTGCTTTCTTGGGATGCAGGCTTCTGATAGTTTCTGCAACTTTGACTTGAAGTAATTCCAGGCCTCCCCCACCTTTAGATCCACAAGTTCTTCAGTCCAATCCACTTCCCTAACTAATTTCCTTAATTCTTTAAAGTTAGCCCTCTAGAAGTCAAAAACCCTAGTCCCAGATCTATTTTTGTTTTATCCTTCCATCTAGTTTGAACTGAATTAGCTCATGATCACTCGAACCAAGGTTGTCCCCTACAACCATTTCTTCTAGGAGGTCCTTACTACTCACCAAAACCAAATCTAAAATGTCATCCCCTCTTGTTGCTTCTTCGACTACCTGGTGAAGAAATCCATCAGCTATCACTTCCAGAAAAATCTGAGCCCTATTATTATTACTAGCACTTGTTCTCCAGACTATATCTGGGAAGTTAAAGTCTCCCATGATCATACAATTCCCATTAGTGTTTACTTCATTAAAAACATTAAAGAGGTCTCTATCCATATCCAAATTGGATCCCAGCGGTCTGTATCACACCCCAAGCACTGTCTGAGGGGAGGCTCTAGTAGCTTTCTTTCCCAATGTGATTTTTGCCTAGACAGACTCTGTCTTATCCATTCCATCACTTCTTATTTATTTACAGTTAACCTCATCATTGATATACAATGCTACTCCACCACCTTTGCCTTTATTTCTGTCTTTCCTAAACAGCACATAGCCTTCAATACTTGTACTCCAGTCATGACTACTATTCCACTATGTTTCTGTTATCCCTATAATATCTGGTTTCACTTCCTGTACCAGTAGCTCTAGTTTCTCCATTTTGTTACCTAGGCTCCTCGCATTAGTGTACAAACATCTTAATTTTTGCCATTTGGCTTCACTGACATTCTTTACCCGGTTAGGCACAGACATTCTACAACCAGTATCACCTATTAGACTGATATCTACACTACCCTTCCTCCTTATGTCCATTCTTCTGCCCACGGCTGTATCCTCTCTTACTTTTTCTTCTTCCCTCTCAATGTTAAAATCTGGCATGGAGATTACCTGGACAACTCCCAACCATCTCCCCCAGATTCCTAGTTTAAAGCTCTCTTAATCAGTTGTGCTAGCCTCCATCCTAGACATCTATTTCCCTCCTTACTCAGGTGAAGTCCATCCCGAGAGAACAGTCCTTTGTCCATGCATGCTTCCCAGTGGCCGTACATCCCAAAGCCCTCCTTATAGCACCACTGCCTGAGCCATCTGTTGATCGCCATAATCTTGTCACACCTTTGTTGCCCTTCTCTGGGCACAGGCAGAATCCCACTGAAGGTCACTTGAGCCTTGATTTCCTTAAGCGTCTTCCTCAGTCTGGCATAGTCTCCCTTGATACATTACAGTGAGACTCTAGCTGTATCATTTGTTCCCACATGAAGGACAATCAGCGGATTCTTTCCTGCTCCCGTTAGGATCCTCTTCAGCCTCAGGTCCACATCCCGTATCTTAGCACCCAGCAGACAGCACACCCTTCTGTTCTCTGGATCAGCCCTATATAGGGCTGTCTATTCTTCTCAGTAAGGAGTCCCCAATCACGTAGACCTGCCTTTTCCTGGTGACAGTGTGATTCTCCGGTCTATCCCCTATTCCCTCTGGCTGCAAGTCCTCGAGAGATCCGCAACCTTTACACTAGGCAGGCAAGTCACCAATCAGGTTCTTCCGCTCAGGTGCCCACTCCTTTTCTTTTACCTGTGGGCTTCTTAATCCTTTACAGGTAAAACAAGTAGAGAACAGCTACTAAGAGGAATTTTGTAGCTAACTGGCTGTCTGGATGTCCATAAAAGGGAACTACCCCTCCCTTCGTTTATCACAATGCCCTTCCTGAACAGGGATGCTTCCTGAATCAGACCTAAGGGCCAAGCATGCATGTATTGCCAGGGCCAGACCTCAATAAGGTGGCAGTGTATCTGGGGAAGAACATGGAGTACACCCAAGCGTGGAATAAGTGTCTGTTCAGAAGGGGTGCAGATCCTACTTCCATTAGAGTCAGTGGCAACAAGATCAGCCCCAGAATGCACTAGGAGAGAATTTAACAGCAGTGGTCTGTGTGTCTCCATTTCTGTGGCACTTCTTCCCATAGTATCCGGATGTCACATATGTCGAGGGTTAACATAGGTTTCCCCATATGGTTCATCTCCAGCTCCGTCCCAGGCACTGCTGCTATGGCGTCAATCTCCCTTCCCGTCCATTGTCGTTAGTACACTGGGGCAGCAGCCAGTGGCTCCCCTCCAAATGAGATCCGAGCTCTGTTGTGTTGGGCACTGCATTCACGCAGACCCTGCACAGCTGTAAAGAGTGGGTGGGGCCATGCTGCACATGGGAGCTGCTTTTCTCTATTGAGTCTGGGGCCGGAGACTTTGGTTGTGACTCTCCCCAAGCCCATTATTAGTAGCATTCGTTGTGGGATTATTAGTAGTATTCATTGTGTACATTCCTGCATGTCATGTGGGGCTGAGGCTGGGAATCTGCCAGGTACTTCAGCCAAAATCTCCCCGAGCCGATGGCCTGAAAGGCCAAGTGAAGGCACTCCTCTACACTCCCTTCCTCTTGGCCTATTGCAAAGCAGCTCTCTGTAGTACTTCCCTGGCCCCCATTGCCAGGCTCTGAGCCCCTCACAGTCTCTATCCTCATACCCTCTGGGGCAGGGTAGTGCTGTTGTCCCCATTGCACAGGTGGGACAGGGTTACATAGGTAGTTGGTAGTGGAGCAGGGATTTGGACCCAAGCCCCAGGCTATTGCACTGCTCACTGGGGCACTCGGCTTTTCCCCAGGCTTCTGGAAGGCCACCTGCCCCTCGTCCTGCTCCAGTCCTCTGCTGGCCTTCGTCAACTCCAAGAGTGGTGACAACCAGGGTGTGAAGTTCCTGCGCAAGTTCAAGCAGTTCCTCAACCCGGCGCAAGTCTTCGACCTGATGAACGGGGGCCCTCACCTTGGGTAAGTGACAGAGCTCTCTGTCGCCCGGCCCCCTCCTTGTACTCATGCCAATGGCTCCCCCTGCCACCTGCTGCCATACGACCCCTTCCCTGTGCTTGCACCCATGGCGCCCTCTGCCGCCCGGCCCACTCCCTGCACTCGCGCCCACGGCGCCCCCTGCTACCTGGCCCCCTCCCTGCGCTTGCGCCCATGGGACCCCCTGCCGCCCAGCCCACTCCCTGTGCTCATGCCCATGGTGCCCGCTGCCATCCAGCCCACTCCACATGCCCTCTGCTTCCCAGCGATGTCCCCTGCCACCCAGCCAATTTCCTGCACTCACGCCCACAGCTCCCCCGCCTCCCAACCCCCTCCCTGTGCTTGTGCCCACAGCGCCCCCTGCTGCCCAGCCCACTCCGTGCTCATGCCCATGGCGGCCCCAGTTGCCTGGCCCACTCCCTGCACTCATGCCCACAGTGTCCGCTGCCGCCCAGCCCACTCCACATGCCCCATGCTTCCCAACAATGTCCCCTGCCACCCAGTCAATTTCCTGCACTCACACCCAAAGCCCCCCCACCTCCTGACCCCCTCCCTGCGCTTATGCCCAGGGCGTCCCCGGCTGCCTGACCCCCCTCCCTGCGCTCATACCCACAGGGCCCCCTGCAGCTCTGCACCTTCTGTTTGCTCATGCCACAGCACCCCCTGCAGCCCGGTCCCCTCTGTGCGCATGCATCGGCGCAGCCCCCTGGAGCCTGGCCCCCTCCACGCACTTGCACCCACAGCACCCCCTGCAGCCCAGCCCCCTCCCTGCACTCATGCCCACACGGCACCCTGAAGTCCAGCCCCCTCCCTGTGCTTGCACCTGCAGTGTCTCCTGCAGCCTGACCCCCTCCACGCACTCACACCAGCAGTGCCAGGCCTCACACCCCATGAGACGGTGCGTCCCTTCCCTTCCTTCCTTCTTTGAGCTATCTGGGGGCCAGGGAAAACAAGGAAGTTGCTCAGATCCTAGAGACACATGACTCCATCCACCCAGCCAGGCACACCCCATATGTCCCCGTAGCTGGGAGGGCCTCGTAAAGATGAGCCAAATAGAAATCTCAGCAGTTTCCACCTACTCTGTAAGGGGCTGAACTGGGACTCCAGCCCTTAATGCTCTGAACTAGATGAGCATGGGCTGTTTGGATTGGGTATACTATGTTGCTCTCAGCCCAGCTCCAGCCTGAGCCCAAGCACCTATCCTGCAATTTTATATCCCCTCACGTCTAGCCCTGTGTCACAGAGTGTAGGGGAGCCAGGGCCCTGTATCCCCCCCCACTTCCTGCGATTCACTGTGACTCTCAGCCAGTCAGTAAAACAGAAGGTTTATTAGACGACAGGAACACAGTCCAAAACAGAGCTTGTAGGTACAGACAACAGGACCCCCGGCTCAGTCACGTCCATCTTGGGGCACAGGGAGCCCAGACCCCGGTGCTGGGCCTCCCTCCTTTTTCCCAGCCAGCTCCAAACTGAAACCTCCTCCAGCCCCTCCTCTGACCTTTGTCTCTTTCCTGGGCAAGAAGGCGACCTGATCTCCTTGTTCTCCAACACCTTCAGTTGGTGCCTTAAGGGGAGGGGCCCAGGCCATCAGTTGCCAGGAGACAGGGTGTCAGCCATTATCTGTGCAGACAGCATCACACTGGCCCTCTAGGGCTCTGCAACAAGCACACACCCTTATCCCACCACCTAGATACTTAAGAAATGCATAGGGGAAACTGAGGCACTCACACAATATTCAGAGAAAACATTAAGAACATTCCCACTTTGTCACACTCTGTAAGCCTGAGTCAACTGACCTGGGCCAGCCATGTATCTAGACGTACCACTGACTGTTACTCCTGCTTGAGTGAGCTCTGCTGTCCCTCAGGGGGAGGGAAAAGGCCAGGGCCTTCTTTGGAGGAAGCTGAGCTAAGGCAGTGTCTGGGACCCCTTTTAGCCCTGACTCCTCTCCTCTCCGTGTGTCTCATGCCAGCCTGCGGCTCTTCCAGAAGTTCTCCACCTTCCGGATCCTGGTCTGTGGGGGAGATGGCAGCGTGGGCTGGGTCCTCTCCGAAATCGATGCGCTGGGATTGCACAAGCAAGTGAGGAGGAGTCTGTCTGTCTGCTGCCTCTCCCGTCTCCCTGTCTTTGAGGGATGCCCCCGCCCCCACTGCCCCTTGGGCCTTGGCAGTAGTGAAAAGCTGGCTCAGGGCGTGTGTTAAGCCTTGATAGCCAGGAGCCACATTTCCAGAACCATCACACAGTGGCAGCACTGGTGGGTCTGGCATGGGCTAGGTGTGTGTCACCAGGGCCAGACATGTGCAGGTGCTGAATGTGCTCTCGGCTTGTTTCGATAGCTGCCTGCAGTGCATGCCAGCAACGTCCTAAAATGCCAGCTGTGCCCATTGCTAGGACACCCCCAGTGACCTCCCCTTCTGAGTGTCGCTGATACTAATCAGAGTCTGACCTGAGATCCTGCCCACACCCATCAGAGAGATCCCCAGGGTGTGGAGGGGATCCTGCATGTACCAAAGGATGGGTCCATTGGATGCAGCACCCCACGCCTATTGGTTTTGGCTGGGCTCCCAGATCGAGGGCTGCCCCTTGCTCACAATTCTTTCCTTACCGTGGCAGTGTCAGCTTGGTGTCCTGCCGCTGGGGACAGGCAATGACCTGGCGCGGGTGCTGGGCTGGGGCAGTCTCTGTGACGACGATACCCAGCTGCTGCAGGTCCTGGAGAAGCTGGAGCGGGCCAGCACCAAGATGCTGGACAGGTGAGCAGGGACATGACTGTGAGCTGAGCAGACTTCACTCCTCCCCTGGGCCAGGAAGGGGGCTTCCCTCTCGGGATCCCGAATGGGGAAGAGAACCAGCTCAGTCCAGATGAGCGCTCCCTGGGAAGGACTCTGAGGCTGGGCATCAGCTCAAGTCTGCCATCATGCGCCTGCATTTCCAGCCACATCTCCCAGGCAGCAGGTTGTCCCATAGCCACCTACTGCAGGGTGTCTTCCTCTGTGCCTGGCCGCTCTCGGAGACTGGTTTGTCCGGGCTGCCAGTCCCTTCCCCATTCCTTCCGGACACCAGGGCCTGACCAGGACTGAGACGAGAGCCACCTCCCTTGCCCCTGACTTGCTGTTGCCATATCCTGTTGTCCTCGCTTTTTCAAGCCCCTCTCTGTGCCCTATGGGGAAGGCCCATCTCCCTGCAGGTTCCTGCCTCACTATGGCCCAGTGCCTGCCTTCATCTCAAAGGGGCCACCCTGGGTTTCCGGGCAGGGCTGGATGCCAGGCCATAGCTTGGCAAAGGCTTGGCCCCGGCAACAAGCATCTTGTCTTTGCCTTCCCCCGAGGTGGAGCGTCCTGACCTATGAGGCGCCCAAGCAGTCGCCCCCTGCCATCAAAGAGGAGGAGAATGGGGATTCCTGCATCCAGGTACAGCTTCTCTGTTGCCTATCCAGCGTGGCGGGTGGGGCCTGAAGTGGCAGCATGGTCCAGATGGGCTGGGGGCATGGGACATGGGACATCAGCTCCTGAGTTCAGACCCCTACCTATGCATATTTGCTACCTGAGCATGGGAATGGAGGGGGAAACTGCTTGCACCTGGCCAGCACCTAGGGCCTCCGGTAACTGGAGGGGAGAGGCTGCCGCACTGAAAGCTTCAGGGAAACCAGGATTTCTGACCTGGGTGAAATGAGTTCAGCAGTTCTCAGCCTGAAGCCAGAGTGTCAATGTTTTCCTGCTCAGCCCAGCATGCAGCCTGCCCTCGGTGAAGGGGAAACAATTAACTGAAACAAGCCAGGAAAAAGTTGCTGGGCAGGGTGTAAGCTCCGGTTGCATGGGGATTGTCTACCTAGGATGGAAGCTAAAAGGGCCTGGTGGGGCTTACAGAGGCCTGCTACTGCTGCTGAGTGGCCAGGCTGCCTCTGTGGCACAGTCTATGCAGGGGGTGGTGGCAAGAGAGACAATGTTTCCTAGTGGATAGAGCACTGCACTGGGAGTCAGCAGACCTGAGTTCAATTCCTGTCTCTGGCTGCTTCCCCTCTCTGCGCCTTGATTTCCCTTCTACCCATCTGGTCTCTGTAGCCTGTCAGTTCTTCAGACAATCCGGTGCTGGAATCTGTGCAGCACCATGCATGTAGCATGAGCACAGGGTCTGATTTCCAAGCACTTCCTTGCCTTTTGTTTGCAGTAGGCTGTGGGCATTCAGTGCTGCCACTGCCCCAAGGGTGTGTGGGAACAAACCCAGGGTTTGTAATCACACACTAGAGCATGCACCCTGATCCTCTACCTGCCCCACCTGAGGAGCTCTAAGCATTTCACAATCTTCAAAGCAATGAAGCTTCACCATCCCACCATGCATGAAGCTGCACCCCAAAAAGGAGTCATCGGAAATCCAGGCTATCCACACCCCACTTAGCCCCGTTGCAGGGGAGCTGGCCTTTGGTGCACTTCTGAACAGAACACACAAGAGGAAATGATGGATCGGCAGGTTCCAGGTGTCCCCAGGCATGCAGAGAATCAGAGTGGAGCAGGATAGGGAAACTGAGGCACAGGGTGGGGCCATGACTTGCTCAGGGTCACACAGCGAGCCGGGGGTACAGCCTGACTCCCAGTCTGGGGCTTTAGGCACTGAGCACTGCTCCCCCACTGCTGCAGGGGCTTGCTCATCCCTGCAGTCTTCTAGCGTAGCTGGCCCAGGAGGATCCAGAGAGGGCACCGGGAGTACTGCTGCTGTTGCTCAGGAAGGGCCCTTATTCCCTCCATGTCCCACAGGCCCAGATCTCTCACTACGCTGACTCTGTGGCCTTCCACCTGGCCAAGATCCTGGAATCTGACAAGCACTCGGTTGTGATTTCTTCTGCAAAGTAAGGGGGCACAGACAGCAGCAGGCCAAGCTTCTCCCACCCTGCTGACCTGCCGGAGCTCAGTCTGGTGGGCTTCCTCCGAGGGTTATGAGGGAGCTGGGGGTCTCTGGCCCATCCCATCCTTGGCCTCTGCTGGCAGTGCCAATGGGGCAGAACCGTGCCAATGAGGGGGTGATTCTGTGACGTGGTTGGTGGGGCCCAGATCTTCATAGGTCTTGAAATCAGTGTGAGTGAGGTTCCGAGTACCTCTGAGGATCTGGGCCAGGGAACTTGGATTGAGGCCCCCAGATCACTGCACACAGGGCTCCAAGTAGCCTTCAGCCACTAGTGCCTTTGGCTCCATGCTGGGCCCAAATGGTGAAGGGCATCACAGCCCATCCCTCTGAGCCATGTAATCCCAGACAGCTGCAGTTTGCATCAGCAAGAGGCACGTTCCGGAGGCCCTGCCAGAGTGCCATCGGCTGCCTGGCCGTGGGTGATGTCAGGGCGCTGGGCTCTCACCAGCACCAAATGCTGCTGTGCTCGCTGCAGGTGGTACAGCTTGGCCTGGAGGTGGGGGCCTTCCTCGTGGGACTGGAGAGCGTCCTTTGCTGGCTAATGGAGGAGCAGCATTCCAGGGGCATTGTGCCAGGCTCTGTAGGGAGGGGTGTGGGAAGGAGCCCCTGTCTCACCCGGGCTCTGCCCCCGGATGCTGCTCTCTCTGACAGGTTCCTATGCGGAACGGTGAACAGCTTTGTGACTGAGGTTGGCAAGGCCTATGAGAGGGCCATCGAGAACAAGCAGGAGGCTGACACCATGGCTAGGAAGGTAAGTCCTGGCAGGGCACTGCCTGACGGAGATGCGTATTGTGCCACTAGTGCCCCCCTGTGGCAGACAGTCAGTTTTGCAGGCAGCTGCAGTCTTGGCAATTGCTGGATTTAAGCCTTTGGATTCTCCATAAGGTTCGCAGCATGGATTAACCCATTGCCTGGGACCACCTCAGAATGCACTGCCACAGAGAGGATGTTCCCATCAGCCATGCCATGGAGCAGCAGCCGTGTGCTGTGCCATGCAGGCTGTGTGACCCCCCAACAACCGCCCCGGGACCAGCCCACGGCTGCATGCCAGCGAACGCCCCAGCCTCACCGTGGTTCATGCCCCCAGTATGACTAGCTTCTCTCTTGCAGTGTGCAATGCTGAATGAGAAGCTGGACTCCCTGGTGCGGGAGCTGAATGATGAATCACAGGCAATTGTTGTCCCTGAAGGGAGCACGCACACTGCCCCACCTGGCCCCGAGGCCAAGGATAGTAGTAGAGGGGGCAGCTTCAACCCGAGCCCTGTGCCCAGGATCTTCAAATCCAAGGAGCAGCTAATGCTGAGGGCCAACAGCCTCAAGAAGGCCCTGCGGCAGATCATTGAGCAGGCAGAGAAAGGTAAGGAGCCTGGGCAAGACAGGAAGGGACCACAGTGTTGGGGGTCAGCCAGACCCAAGGCCTCTGCAAGGTCACTGGCCTTGCCGATCCATTTCACATTCCATGGCTGGCTCTCTTCTGTGACAGGCTGTGCTGGGAGGATCAGTCCTCTGCTGTCATAAAGACACTACCAGCTGCAAGGCTCAGTACTTTATCAGCTCCTTGCTGGCCTCCAGGGCAGCGGGAATGCCAGCGGCCACGGACCCAGTGTCCAGGCAGGGTACAGAGACCTCCCTCCAGGCACCTGCTGACCCCTAAGAGGTACATTGACTAGCAGCATGGCCCAGTGCGTAGATCCAGGGGCTGGGAGCCATGTGCCAGTCCTGATCCTGCTGGTAACCTGGGCAAGGCAAGGCAAGGCCCCCATTTGTCACTGATTCTGAGTCCTTTCATTCTGAGGAGCCCAGCTGGAGAGACCCAGGACCTGCCTCACCATGATGCTAGGTTCACCTGAAGGAAGTTCTTCAAGTGCTAGCTCATGTTGATTCCATTCTAGGTGTGCGCGCCCACATGCGCGGTTGTTGGAGATTTTGCCTTAGCGGAACCCGTAGGGCCAGCTGTGTCACCCCATTAGTGCCATGCTCATGCTGCAGTATATCAGGTACCGCCAACCTTACGCCTACTCCGTTCCTTTTTACCGCCCGTGGTGGTCAGTCAAGCGCCTTTCTTGCTTAGCAAGAGTTATTGGTTTCTCCTTTTGAACTTTGGGCCTTAGTGCCTGTGTACATAGTTTGCATATAGTAGTGTTAAGTATTTATTAAGTGTTAGTTAGTAATTAGGATCCCAGTGGGGACTTTGCGCCAGGTGGGGCATGCCCTGGTCTCCTAGGTTTAAGCCCTGCTTGGACTGCAGCAGGTCTATGTCTGTGAGTGACCCCCATAGCAGCTGCCTTAAGTGCTTGGGGGAGTCACATGTTAAGAAGTGGTGCTGGATCTGCAAAAGCTTTCTGCCCCGCACCCAGAAACAGCGGGATATCCGCCTCAGGACTCTCCAGATGGAGTCTACCCTCCGCCTGGCTTCTGGGCTGTTCAGGCAGGTCTCACAGAGCGCCTCAGCCTCTGTGCAGAGCACACCACCAACACCCACTTCTCCCAGCACCGTTCGCCATCACCGGTGCCGAAGAAGAAGGCTAAAAAGCGCTCCCTGACACCAAGCAAGAAGGCCCAGGGGTCACCTACCAAAGGACCCAGACTTGCCTGCCAGGCTACTCTGGAGCCATGCGATCGTGCCTCCCCGGTTGTGGCTCCCAGCCCCCTTAAAGGTCTGCCACCGTATCCTGGGAGTGGTATGGAACCCATACCCCTGCCTGCACCGTCGTCATCCCAGGCTCCCCAGGCGCAGAGAGAGCACAGATCTCCACCTGCTCTGATGATGACCCTGGTGCTGCAAGACCCGGCTAAGGCTCCCCAAGAGGGCAAGCTCACCGTTAAGACCCCTCAGGGGACAAGGAAACACCGCCAGTTGCCAGACAGAAGACGTTGATCTTCTCTGCTATGTCAGAGAATCCATGGGCAGGTCCCAGTTGCATTGTCGGCCACCCAGGCTGGCATCCAGATCCCCTCAGTGCTACTCAGTGGCATGGGGTCGACACTCCCCCTACTTTTCCCGGCACCACTCACTCTCTCGCTGGTCATCCTTCAGGTGTTGATTCTGATCACCATCACGGTGGGAACATTCCCTGTCTTGGCATTGGTCTCCCTGGCACCAGTACCGCTCTCCCCAGTACAGTCACTGGTCAGTTACACCAGGTCAGTGGTCACCAGTAGTCACGACCAGTAAACAAATGCAGGCGTTAATGGCTCCTCCCTGACAGAAGGCCAGTTCAGCCCATCACCCAGGTCCCACTGGCATGATTGGGCATTGGAATTCGCTCCCTTGTCTGCGGCACCGCAGAAGCAGCATGGCCAGTGGCCAACGTAATGGCTGTATTGGAGTGTGTGGGGCATACCGGTTGTGATGATGCCCCCTTCGCAACACTCCTTGGTGGCCGTGTCGGAGCATCGGTCGGCAGCCCCACCAGCACCACACCAGGTACTGGAAGCCCATTCTGAGGTCGGGGTGGAGGAACCTGTGCCCACCCCTAAGCCTCCTTCTCCAACTGTGGTCAAGACCCCAGAACCTCCATCAGTGGTCTAGTCTCCCTCCTTATCCCTGGATGAGGGGGTTGTGGGACCTTCCAGAGCTAGCCCACCAGATGACTTCAGGGAGCGTCAAGCCCTACTCTGGCGTGTGGCCAAGAACTTGGGGCTTGGGGTGCAGGAGAGGGCGGAATAGGAGGGGACACCTTCTTCAATGTCCTCTTGGCCTCTGCGCTCACCCGCGTCGCTCTGCCCTTACATGACAGCGTCCTCAAGATTGCCAAGACCCTGTGGCACATCCCCTCCTCCATCCCTGCCACCTTGAAATGGGCAGAGAAATAGTACTTTGTGCTGGCCAAACGGTTCAAATACCTTTATATCCACCCACCTCGGCTTGCTAGTTGTGTCTGTGGCCAGTGAGAAGGACAAAGAGGTCCCCACCTCCTCGACCCCCAAAAACAAAGAGGCCAAAAATCTCGATTTTTTGGGGGAGAAAAATTTATTCAGCCCCCAGCCTGCAATTCTCGGTGGTAAACCATCAGGTCCTGCTGGGCTGGTACAGTTCTGGGATAGTCTTAAGAAGTTCCAGGAATCCCTCCCTCAGGGTCTGGCTGAGGAGTTGGGCATGTTGGTGGAGGAGGGCACGGTGGTGGCCAGATGTTCGCTGCAGAAGGCATAGGATGCAGTGGATTCAGCGGCAAGGGTGGTCACATCGGCAGTGGTCATGTGATGTAGTTCCTGGCTCCAGACTGCATGCCTCCATCCAGGACCTCCCTTTTGACTGAGCTGGTCTCTTCTCAGATCAAATGGACACCAGGCTGCATGAACAATACCAGGGCTACCCTTCGCTTGTTGAGCATGCATATGCCTCAATCAGCCAGGAAGCTCTTTTGGCCATCGCTGCCGCCAGGCAGTCTTGTCAGGGACCTATGAGGAGAAGGGACACTGGTTTTAGTCATTGTCACCTTTCTTCCTCCCATTCACTAGACCAGCCTGGGCTGCCAAACACCCAGGGGGCCAGAAGCAATCATTTTGAGGGTGCATCCGAGAGTGATATCCCAGTCAGCCAACCGAATCCTACCCGTCTTTCCTCGACCTGCACTTAGGACGGAAGAATCCTATGCACTGCTACAGACTAGGGACCGAATGGCTAGGCAGCAGTTCTGCAGAAAAGTACCTAGGGATTACAGTGGACCAGAAGCTGGATATGAGTCAACAGTGTGCCTTTGTTGCCAAGAAGGCTAACGGTATTTTGGGCTGTATAAGTAGGGGCATTGCCAGCAGATCGAGGGACGTGATCATTCCCCTCTATTCGACATTGGTGAGGCCTCATCTGGAGTACTGTGTCCAGTTTTGGGCCCCACACTACAAGAAGGATGTGGAAAAATTGGAAAGAGTCCAGCAGAGGGCAGCAAAAAGGATTATGGGGCTGGAGCATATGACTTATGAGGAGAGGCTGAGGGAACTGGGATTGTTTAGTCTGCAGAAGAGAAGAATGAGGAGGGATTTGATAGCTGATTTCAACTACCTGAAAGGGGGTTCCAAAGGGGATGGATCTAGACTATTCTCTGTGGTACCTGATGACAGAACAAGGAGTATTGGTCTCAAGTTGCAGTGGGGGAGGTTTAGGTTGGATATTAGGAAAAACTTTTTCACTAGGAAGGTGGTGAAGCACTGGAATGGGTTACCTAGGGAGGTGGTGGAATCTCCTTCCTCAGAGGTTTTTAAGGTTAGGCTTGACAAAGCCCTGGCTGGGATGATTTAGTTGGGAATTGGTCCTGCTATGAGCAGGGGGTTGGATTAGATGACCTCCTGAGGTCCCTTCCAGCCCTGATATTCTATGATTCTGTGACCGCCTTTTCCCCTACTGCTCGGCCTGGTCGCAGGTTATGTCAGACTGCTGGGTCCAGGACATAGTGCCTTGGGGCTATACCTTGCAGTTCTTGGCTGCTCCTCCTCCCCCCACCCCCCGACTTTTCCACCCCTCTTCAGGGACCCTTCTCACGAGCAACTCCTTGTTCAGGAGGACCGAGTGGTCACAGTGCTGAGTCATGTCCTCTCGTCCCTGAATTGGTGGCTGAATCCTGAGTTGGTGCTGCAGGGGGTTCCCTTCATGACCCTGTCTCCATCGCTCACCTTGTCTTGGACGCATCGGATCTGGGCTGGGGAGCCCACCTGTGTGAGCGCAACACCCAGGGCTGCTGGCTACAAAACTATCTAGCCCTTCATATCAACATCAGAGAGCTCAGAGCTGTTCTCCTGGCCTGTCAGGTGTTCTTACCCCACCCTGAAGGGCAGGGTGGTGCAGGTCCTGATGGACAATACAGCCATGATGTATTACATCAATAGGCAGGGGATACCAGGTCTTCAGCCCTTTGTCAGGAGGCACTCAGCCTCTGTGTGCGGCGTGACATTCATTTGGTGGCCAGCAACCTGCTCAAGGCAAAGAACGTCTTGGCGGATTGCTTCAGCAGGATCTTGTCTTGCCACAAATGGTTGCTCCATCCAGAGGTGATCAGCCTAATCTTCCGCAGGTGGGGGACTCCCCGGGTGGACCTGTTTGTGTCCAGACAGAACAGTAAGTGCCACATGTTCTGTTCTCTGCAGGGCAGGGACAAGGTGTCCCTGTCAGACACCTTCCTGATCCCGTGGTTGGGAGTGCTGATGTACACCTTCCCACTGGTACCGTTGATCCACAAGATCCTGCTAAAGATGGAACAAGACAGGTCGTCTGTTATCGTCATAGCCCCAGCATGGCCTTCTCAGCACTGGTTTGGCATGCTGCTGAGTCTTTCGACAGCCACCCTGTTGCAGGTACCTCTTTGGCCAGGTCTGCTGTCCCAGAACGATGGCAACTTGCTACACACGAACCTGCTGTTGCGGCACTTTACAGCTTGGCTGCTGCTTGGCTGAGTGTGGATAAGCAGGAGTGCTCTGCTAGTGTCCAAC
This sequence comes from Gopherus evgoodei, assembly GCF_007399415.2. Taxonomy (NCBI): domain Eukaryota; kingdom Metazoa; phylum Chordata; order Testudines; family Testudinidae; genus Gopherus; species Gopherus evgoodei. The sequence continues at coordinate 60,243,448 of NC_044330.1, read as the reverse complement.
CGGTCCTGCTGGGCAGCAGGAAGTCATGCACCAGGGCTACCTATGTGGCAAAGTGGAAGTGGTTCACGTGTTGGTCCTCTGACCGACATATTCCTGCTGCAGTACCCGCTGCAGGACATCCTGGACTATTTACTTTACCTTAAGCTCCAGGGCCTGTTGCTATCTTCCATCCACCTAGCGGCTGTTTCGGCTTTCCTCTGTTTCAAGGACAGTCAGTCTTCGCCCATCCCATGACGGTGCGGTTCCTGAAATGTCTGGAGTGCCCTTACCTGCGTGTCTGGGACTCGGTCCATAGGCGCAGACTTCCAGATTTCCTGGGGATGCTCGACCCCCTGCTCCATCCTAGGCCCTGCCCCCACTCCACCCCCTCCCCCAATGCCCAACCCCCATCCCACTTCTTCCCGTTCCTGGTCCGCCCCCTCCCTTTCCCCTGAGGGTGCCCCATATTCAACTGATGCCTCCCCATAGTCGAGGGGAGGGGCATGAGTAAAAGGGCAGGTCACATGTGTGTCCTCCACACCTAGCCCTGGGGCCACCACACTCTCCCAGCCCCATGTTACCTGCGGGGGGGGCACTTTATCCTCCTGCTGCGCCTGCCCTCCCAGCATGCTCTGATGCTCTCTCTGCTTCCCAGGAGCTCAGGTGGGAAGCAGAAGGGAGCCGCTTTTAACGCCAGCCCCTCCCGGTCGCTGCTCTGCAGCCCCCACCAATTCCCTGGTGAGCACAGACTCAATTCCCTGGAGTTCCCCAATAAAAAAAAACTCCAACAGGTCTTAAAAAGAAAGCTTTATATAAAAAAAAATACATAAAAATGGTCTCTCTGTATCAAGGTGACAAATACAGGGTCATTTGCTTAAAAGAAATATGAATAAACAGCCTTATTCAAAAAGAATACAATTCAAAACATTCCAGCAACTATACCCAGGTAAATACAAAAGAAAACAATAGAAACCTTACTGCCTTACTATATTTGTACTTACAACTTGGAAACAGAAGATTAGAAAGCAGGAAACAAAAATCCTCTCATAGCCGAGAGAGAGACAGACAGAAGACAAAGAACTCAGACACAACCTTCCCTCCACCCAGACCTGAAAAGTCTTGTTTCCTGATTGGTCCTCTGGTCAGGTGTTTCAGATTACTTCTTTCCAGGTGAAAGAGACGTTAACCCTTAGCTATCTGTTTATAACAAGCCCTGCCCGGCAGCTGCCTGAGAGAGCCTGGCTGGGGAGAAGGTGGCTTCTGCTCCCTGCCTGGCTCAGCTTCAGGGGACCCAAGCCCAGGCAGGCAGTGGGAGTCACCTCCCCAGTCAGGCTGTCACAGGCAACTGCCGCACAGGGCTGCAGAACAGCATCTCAGTTCTGGAAAGGGCTGCTCCTGCCCCTTCCATTCCCCGCATCTGGGCCATGCGTCGCCCAGGCCCGCCCCCTGTTCCTCCCCCAGCACACTGCCAAACAGCTGATGGCGGCCAGAGGGAGGCACTGCGGGGGACAGGGACAAGCTGATCGGCAGGGCCTGGTGCTGGGGGGGGGGGAGGAGGGGCCTGCTGGTGGGTGCTCAGCACCTACTATTTGTTTTCCTGTGGGTGCTCCAGCCCTGGAGCACCCATGGAGTTGGCACCTGTGACCTGGTTCCCCCTTGGGACCTGAAGCTTGTTCTGTCGAGGCTCATGGGTCACCCCCTCGAACCTCTGGCTTCCTGCTGTCTTCTCCTTCTCTCCTAGAAGGTCTTCTTGGTCTCTATAACTTCAGCCCGTAGAGTGTACAAGTCAGGGCGCTCACATCAGAGCTGCCGTATACGGTCTTCTATAAGGACAAAGGCCAGCTGTATCCGCACCTGGCCTTTCTGCCCAAGGCTACCTCCCAATTCCACACTGGTCAAGACATTTATTTACCAGTCCTTTGTCCAAAGCCTCATGTGACAGATGACGAGCGAAGGCTGCATACCCTGGACGTCAGACGGGCGCTGGCCTTCTGCATTGATAGAACAAGGCCATTCCATAAGTCAATGCGGTTGTTTGTTGCTATTGCTGCCAGAATGAAAGGTCGCCCAGTGTCTGCCCAGAGAATCTCATCTTGAATCACAGCCTGCATCTGCTACTGCTACAAGCTGGCAAATGTGCCCCTGCCGGCAATCATGACAGCTCATTTGACTAGGGTGCAGGTGTCATCAGCAGCCTTTCTGGCACAGGTGCCAATCCAAGAGATCTGTCGGGCTGCCACCTGGTCATTCGTCCACACATTCGCGTTGCACTACGTGCTGACCCAGCAGGCCTGAGATGATGCTAGGTTTGGGAGAGCTGTGCTACAAGTTTCAAGACTGTGAGCTCAAAGCCCACCTCCATTGATTCTGCTTGTGAGTCACCTGGAATGGAATAGACATGAGCAAGCACTCAAAGGAGAAAAAACAGTTACTTTCCTTTCGTAACTATTGTTCTTCGAGATGTTGCTCATGTCCATTCCATTACCCGCCCACCTGCCCCTCTCTCAGAGTTATCAGCAAGATAACTGCAGAGGTTTTTTTCCTTCCTCTGCAGCATGGGGCACGGGTCACTTGCTGGAGGATTCTCTGCAGCTAGAGGTCTTCAAACCACAATCTGAGGACTTCAATAACTCAGACATAGGTTAGGGGTTTGTTACAGTGGTGGGTGGGTGAAATTCTGTGGCCTGTGCTTTGCAGGAGGTCAGACTAGATGATCATAATGGTCCCTTCTGACCTTAAAGTCTATGAGTCTATGAGGGCGTAGGGCTGGCAGCGCCTGTTATATTGACGCATGAGCATGACACTCCAGGGGGCACCAAAGTTGGCCCAATGGATATTGCTAAGGCAAGAATCTCTGATGACCGCACATGTGGGCACACACACACCAAGTATGGAATGGACATGAGCAACACATCTCAAAGAACAACAGTTAAGAAAAGTAGGTAACTGTTTTGGGTTTTTTTAATGCTCATCGCTTCTAAAAATCAAGCCAGATGTGGCCAGGCAGGATGCCCAAAACAGAGGCACCCCACAGCATGGGTCCCTGCTGATCATTTTGGCCTGGACTCTTCTGTGCCTCAGTTTCCCCCTCTGTGACGTTGGGACACTGAGTCACCAGTGTGAATCACTCAGAGGTGACCCTAATAAAAGCCAGAGAGCGCATTCTGGGTGACTAATCCAGGAGCAGCATCCCTGGATGCCAGGGGTCACAGGTCCTGGCAGCATGGAGTGTGGTGTAGGAAGGAGCCCAAAGAGCAGGGGTCCCCATCTCCTGGATGGTTCTGTCTGCCCAGTAAACTTCTCATCATTCCAGAGCGTACGCCGGACCGCCTGGGTCTTTGGGCATGGAACCAGCCCCTTCACTTTATGCCTGGCACTAATGAAAAGCCCAATCCTGCTGCCTTTCCTCCTGTGAGCCAGACTCCAGCTGCCTCATCTAATATCGGTTCTAACTGCAGCTTCCAGGAGCACTGTGCCCATTCTTCGTTGGCACTGCATGGGCTGCTGGCAGGTCCAGATAGGGCTGGAGTCCTGAGCATCCAGCCCAGACAATATCTCTGGCATCCCCGTCTGTAGGCTTTAGGCTCTGTATACTCTCTAGAATGTCAGGGCCAGGTAGCAGCTCCTGCACGGGCCTGGTTCACCAAGGAGCAGGTGCCATGACAGCCTGCAGAGGCCTCCTGACTGGGTATCTGTGCTGGGACAGGAGACCCCTCTGCCTCCCAGGCCTTGGGAGCTCAGCCAGCCCTATGAGGTGGAGTGGAAACACCTGCAATGGTCAGACCCATCAGGAATGAGCTGAGAAGGCATCGGGTACATCCAGGTGCTGGTTGGGCATCCCTAGGGTATGTCTATACAGCAATGTAAGCCTGGGCTCAAGTCTAACCCCCCTTTGCAGCCACGCTAACCTAGTTACTGTACTGCGGGGCTGGAGGGTCCAAGCCCGTGTTAAGCTGGGATCTAGGATCTGAGCCCTATTACTTTCCTGTGCACATGGCTCTGGCTTGACTCAGGTCCTGGAAGACCTCCAGATCTATCCCAGAATTCCTGGCAGCAGAGGAGCAGCGGTGCAGGAAGCCAGCGCAGAGGCTGGAAGCGCCATTACTGACTGGCCAAGCCTGCTCCCCTTGTCTGCTCCAGCTCCTCCTCACTGCTGTGCAGAGCTTGCCTGGAACGGAGCAAAGCTGACTAGCGGGAAGTGGCTCCTGGCTGCCAGGGTACTGAGGGTCATCCCTGCCTCATCCCTGGGCAGCGGCTTAGTCCTGCTCCGCTCTCTGTCCCTGTCCCCCCAGGATTCCCCGTCCTCCCTGGGGCTGTGTGTGCAGGAATGCCCAGGCTGCATGCATTGTCAGGTGGGAGAGTGGGAGCCAGCCCCCCAATCTACCCCACAGCCTCCCAGGGATCCCTTATCCCTGCCTCCCGTGTGCAGCGGGAGCAGAGCTAATGGATCCTGGGGGTGCTGGAACACCTTGCACCCCAAGTCCTGGGGATGCCCTTCGCTGCTCAGCATCTGGCAGCAGTCAGGCTGGGGGCGTGTGTTCTTCCTCAGACACCTCCATTCAAAACAAACAGACAACAATAAATAAAAACCAGCCAAACAAAAACCCCATCCCTGAGCAGCCCATGATGCAGTCTGGCAGCCCTGGAGCTGGGTGCCCTAGTTACCCTCAGAACAGGGGCCTGCCCTGCCCATGTGCCTCAGCCTAGTGGGGAACCTAGTTCTCAGGTTAGGGGCAGTTCAGAGTAAATCCTTTTCACACTGCCATGTGCTCCCAGGACAGCTACCACAGGAGTCATTATGTGTTTCTGAGCAGGGGCGGCTCTAGGCATTTTGCCACCCCAAGCGCGGCAGGCAGGCTGCCTTCAGTGGCTTGCCTGCAGAGGGTCCGCTGGTCCCGCGCTTCGGTGGACCTCCCGCAGGCTGCGGGGGGGTCCACCGAAGCCGCGGGACCAGCGGACCTTCCGCAGGCAAGCTGCAGAAGGCAGCCTGCCTGCCACCCTCGCGGTGACCAGCGGACCGCCCCCAGTGACTTGCCACCCCAAGCACGCGCTTGGCGTGCTGGTGCCTGGAGCCGCCCCTGTTTCTGAGTCCCATCAATAGAATGTCACAGGTTTGGAAACAGGCAGGGCAGTAGAGTTTTCTCACAGTGCACCACATTCCTAGGGCTAGAGTGTTGATGGGGTAGGGGGCACAAGGCACTGTGGGGTATGGTTACTTTGACTTGGGTCTGCGCACTGGAGTATGGGTGCCAGAGCCCTAGGTTTCAGCATGGGTCGGCAAATCCTTAATCTAGGGTTAAAATGCAGTGTAGATGCTCCAGCCCAGGGTTCCCTGACATGAATGGGCTGACTCGAGTCCCATGAACCCTGAGCTGACACTGCTGTGTAGCCATACCCCTAGTGTTGGCTTTACGTTGCATGCCTTGCCTGTTCCCGTGTAGCTGTGGATGAGCAGAACAAGCAGACTCAAGCCTATCGGAGCATCACGGCTTCCAGCAAGAAGGACAGCTTGGAAGAGTTCAGCAAAGAGACCGAAATCCTTGGTAAGACTCCGGCTGCTTCATGTAGCCCACTCCCTGTTCAGGATCATGGGCTCTTCCACATCAGTTGTTACTTAAAATGATCGGAGAAACTGTAACCAAGGCAGGACTGGGGATGGCAAATACACAGATTAAAGGGGGCCCGCTTTCCAAAGTGGAGGCCCCCCAGCTACGTACTACAGTGCATCTGTGACTGTGACAGGACTCCTGGTTGCTGTTGTGTAACCTACGGGGGGGGTATTGGTCTTGGGCTCACCTTTGCTGCCCGCATAGTGCCTGGAGCAATCTAAACACCAGGCTCAGAGCACAGCAGACAGGCCAAACCAGGATAAGCCTGGAGATTTCCAGCCGTCAGAATGCTAGGGCCCTGTGCAACGTGAGCGTGCCGTGGGATTGCACACGCTGTCTGCCAAAGCTACGCCCATGCCCACCGTTGGGTGGCTCAGAGCTGGTGATGTTTGGACAGTCAGGCCTTGGCAGTGTAGGCGCTGGCTGGAGGCCTGGACATTCCAAGAGAAACTGGCCAGCCGTGTGCAGGGGGCTGTGGAGGCTCTGACAGACTGGCAGGCTGTGTCCTACAGAGTCCAGATACCACAGCAGAGGAGTGCAACTCTCTGGAGTGGGGCAGGGATGGGGGTCCCCACCTTGACTCATCAGTGTGTGTGTTGGAAATTAATAATACCTAGGGTTCCCCCTGCTGGCAGAAGAGCAGCAGGAGCCTGATCCAAAGCTGATTGAGGTCAATGGAAGGGCTTCTGCTGACTGAGGGCCTGATCCAATGCCCACTTAATGGGCTAACAAACCCCCATGCCCTGACCCCTGCTGGTGGTAAGGAAGGAATGCAGTGCATGTTGCACCCTCCATTATCAAAGCAGAGTGAGAAGGGAGAATTGAGTGCAGACAATCAGGAGACAGACTGTCTAGGCTCTTTGCAAAGTATTTACAAACCATGTCACCAGACCTCTCCATAATCCATGTCTGTAGGGCCACACCCAGCACTCACCCCTAAGGGCATGTCCCATTTAAAGTGCCAGCATCAAAGTGGTTAGCAGAGTGCCACACTGGGGTCCCCTCTGCACTCAGCAGTGAAGAGGTGTCTTAGTGCGGTGTTGGGGGCTAAGGAAGGCAGGCTAGGGTAGAATGCAGAGTATGCACTTGTTAAGGGCAGGGGTGCTGCTGGCTGCTAAAGAGCATCTCCCCTTTGGCCAGGTTCCCGTCGGGATACGGTGACCTCCACAACGTCGTCTATCTTCCTGGATAGACCTGACAGCGTCAGCACTGTCCATTTCACCGAGGATCCCAACATCATGTGAGTATGTGCTCTGGGCAATGTTAATCCTCAGCGCATGTCCAGGCCTCCGATGCTGCCTCTGGGACATAGGGTAAGGCTCTTATCCCCATTTGACACAGGAGAACTGAGGCCCAGGTTAGAAAATAACTTGCCGAAAACCACAAAGGACACAGAGCCTCTCCTTTATCAACACTTGACCTTAACCTCAGTCTCAATCATTATCAGCCTTTCACCAGACAGTTTTCCTCCTCTTTCCCTGAGAGTCTCATATATGACTCCCTTAATTCTGACTGGCTAACGAGTGGGGTTTTTGTTAAAGTGGAACTTTCCGTTCTCGCAGGTGAGGGGGTTCTCTTCACACTGCCAAAAGGAAGGGAGGGGGGCTGCTCACAGCCTCTGGTTTGGGAGCATCCTGTTCCTTGAAGGTCCATGTGTGTTTCCCCCAGTACTGCTAATTGACACTTGGCCACCGTCCTCCTCAGCGTGACCCTTGACTTTATCATCACCAGGGCTGGGTGACAGCCATTTGCTCTACCTGTGAAAGCCAACTAGTGTAGAATGCAGCGACCAGCCAGCTTGGTGGAGTGCATCATCTGGGCTTCAGGCACTGTGGCCGTTGCTGGAACTATAGATGTGTAATACCTTCAGGCTGGGATCTGCAAAAGCATCTCAGTGTTATGCAGTGAGCTCTCCTGGGGGGGGGGGGGGGGAATTGATCATCTATTAGCTGGAATTGATCAATTTTAGAGATTCTGGATTTAATTAAAACCAAAACATTTAAAAGTGTCTATCTCTGTCTGTTTGTCTGACTATTACTGCAGTGTCTAAGTGCCGTCCCTGCAGTACAGATTGGTGAAAGCACAGTCCTTAATACAGCCTGCCTAACTCTCCTTGCTTTAACCTCACAAGATATTATTGATCTCCAGGAAGCAAAGATGTACCAGCTAGTTCAGCAACTGGAATCTTCTCCTTTACCTGTCCTTGTTAAATCAATGACTGAATTAAAAAGCCAGGGTCTGATTCTTCTCTGGCACTGGTGTAAATCTGGAGTCCCTCCACTGACACTTGTGGAATTACATCCATGGAAAATTGGCATAAATGAGAGCAGAATTGGCCCGTGGCTGTTTAAGATTAGCAAATTATCTGTGAGTCGTCAGCCAACAATCTGCCTGGCCGAAGCATGTCCGGTTGGTATCATTAAGCAATGCCAGGCGAGCAGACAGTATCTTTTGCAGAGTTGGTGGTAGACTGTGGCGTGACTAGCTGAAGATTTGTCTGGCTTTCCCCACTTGAGAAGTGTAATAATGACCTGCCCTGGGGCACGCTATTATTATTTTGCAATGGGGTCATTACACACACAACTGTCAACCCTGTGTGTTTAACTAGAAACTTGGCTATGACATCACTGACAGCCAATCAGACACGGCTGTGAAATCACTGATAGCCAGTCACAAAGCTCCAATTGTCGCTGGCATTCTAAAGCCCCTTCAAAACCTGTAATAAATCTCAAGGACTCTCATACGAATGTTTCAATAATGGGACTGATATTTTCATTCTGCTGCCATTTCCCGGTTCCACCCCTGTGATCATTGCTGCATTGTTCTGTGTCCAAACCTCACCTTCCCCATCTGTTGCTTTCAGACAATTCTCCGAAAGATGCGTCATGAATAACTACTTCGGCATAGGCCTGGATGCCAAAATCTCTCTGGAGTTCAACAACAAAAGGGACGAGCACCCCAAAAAGTGCAGGTAGGCAAAAGAGCCCCCCACCTCCCTCAAATGGAACATGCTTCAGGCTAGGAGCAGAGGTCAGAACTTCTTGATTGCTGAGTTCCCATTTCATGAAGGAGTCATCTATAAAGACACCCTCTGCCCCAGGGCATGCACTCCAGGGGCAACCTGTACAGGGAGCTGTGGGGAGCTGTCTTTGGCCAGGCCTACACAAGGAGGGCTTTACTGGTATAGTGATACCAGTGCAAAGCACTTCTAGTGTGGACACAGCTTATACCAGACAAGCTGTGCTTGCACCAGCATAGCTTATTCCAGCCGCCCCAAGTGAAACCAGTGACACACAAGCACCTGTGGCCAATCTAGCTGTGTCTACACTAGGGGCTTGTGCCCGCAGCTTACGTCAGTCAGACCACAACGCTTCACGCCTGGCTGACAGCCATGCCAGCAGAAGTCTGTAGTGTAGACAAAGCCTAAGTGATCTGCTGTTGAGCTGAGTTTCACGCTGCTCCTTATCTGTCTGCTCTGATGTGAATCCCCGTGTAGCTGAAGGTGCCTATGGTGCCTGACTTGAATGAAATGCAGCCACATGGCAATAACAACAGATTGTTTAACAAGAGCCATGCAGTGCACTGCGCCAATGCCCTTCATCCCAACATCTTCTAACACTCTGCAAACATTTGTTAATTAGGCCCCAGGACGTTAACCTTTGTGAGGTGGGTAATTATAATTATCCCATTTTACAAAGGCCAGTGGGAACCAGCGGAAGTCTCCGCAAAATCAGATCCTATATATCTAGAGTAAACATACAGCAATCAGGTATTACTAGCATCTCAGAGGGTCTTGGCAAGATCATGTAAACACCTGGAGAGGAGCTCAGCTCACCGGATGCCCTGAGATGGAATTGAATCCTGCTACTCAGTTACCTTGAATGGCATGTCTCCAAGAAGGGTCTAGAAGAAAAAGAAGGGATGGCTGAATAACAATACTACCTAAGAGAGTTATACAGTGCTTTTCAGCTAGAGATCTCTTTACAAAGGAGGCAGTACCATTATCCCTATTCTACACATGGGGAAACTGAGGCACAGAGCGGGAAAGTAGGTCACCTAACAGGCCAATGGTAGGAATAGAGCGCATGTCTTCTGAGTCCCAGTCCAGTGTCCTATCCACTAGGCAATACTGCCTTTCTGGATAAAGAGGGCTGTAGAGCATTGCCTATGGAGAGAGATTCAGAAGAGTGACACTATTTCATTTGGAGAGGAGGCCAGTAGCAGTTCTATAAAATGCTGAGTGATGCAGCAAATCAGGCGTCCCTGTTTACTTTTTCTCCTATTCAGTGAGACATTCAGTGAAACTAAAAGGTGCCATATTAAAAACTAATAAAAGGAAATATTTTTACATAAGACATAATTAACCTGTGTAACTTGCTGCCACTGGATATCATGAATGCAAAGCATGTAGCAGGATTCAGTAAAAGGATCAGACGTTGCTGTGGAGAATGAGAACATAGACAGTTACATTGGATGGGATTTTACACCAAGGGCTACAAACCCTCCTGTTTCAGGACATCAACCAGTCATTGGCCAAGGGGGGAGGCAGCTTCCCCCATGGGCAGGTTATTCCTGGCCACTTACAGGTTCTTGCACCTTTCTCTGAAGCATCTGGTGAGAAACAGGATATGGGACTGGATTGTCAGATCCGGTCCTGCAAAGTCTGTGTTGCCTGTTAATTACTGTGCATGTTATTATGTTAATCTCTATCTCTGTTGTCTAATTTGCATATTTAAGTCATTCTCTTTACACCACCTTAATAAGGCTGTTAGCCACTGTGCTAGTGGTGACGCGAGCTTGGAGTTGTCTGCAGGACTGATTTAATGTAGATCCATGAGTTTCAGGACCATTGTGATCATGTCCTCTGTAACTCTGCCCAGAGACCCTCAGCCAGTGACTTCCACATCCCGCACAGGACTTCTGGCTCAACTAGAGCATCTGTGTTAGACAGGCACCCAGGCTGGATTTAAAAGCGCCCGCTCAGAGTTGTGTGTTTCTCTCCCCTTGCCCCGCTGCAGCAGTCGCACCAAGAACATGATGTGGTACGGAGTGCTGGGGACCAAGGAACTTCTGCAAAGGACCTACAAGAACCTGGAGCAACGAGTCCAGCTAGAGGTAATCAGAGGTGCTGGCCTGGTCTAGGGGCCAGAAATCACTGCAGGGAGCATAAGAGCAGCAGCAGGTGTGCTCAGCTAAGTGAACATGTGCAGGATCCTGACTAGATCCCTGTCCTTTGCCAGGCGTTGGGGTTTAGGTGCTGAGAGACTGGAGGAATGGGGGCCACAAACAGAGCTAGAAGCTAGGCTGTCAGGCCACAGCAATGCTCATTTCTCAGGCTCCCTGCCTTAGTGCTGGTCTATTCTCCTGCTTTGTGTTTGCTTGTGTCATGGAAACCTGTTCCTTTGCAACACGGAGCCCAAGGAGAGGCACTGAGTCCCAGTGCAGAGCAGGTTACTGAAATCCCAAGCAGGCATTTGTAAGAAAGCCAAGGGACTCTCCAGTTGTGCCTGTGCTGGGGGTGTGTGTGCATAGATTTCCCACCATTGCCCACCCTGGCACAGCGTCACTTGGTGGTGCGAACAAGAGAGCCCTAGTGTAGACAAGGCTTCTGCATTTTATTTTAAAACCAAGTGTCCTGACCCCGCTTGGATTGGATCGGAGCATGGGTTTGTCTTGGGAATGAGGCACAATGGGGAGATCAGCACAGGGGTGAGTGAGTTCAGGCTGGCGATTCTCTAGGTGTTTCCTGTTTTCTCTTGGAGGACAGGGACTGAATGTTGAAGGGTAATCAGTGCTTTGAAACAATGGTGATGCTCCAGTGGACAGCGACTTCTGCAAGCCAGCCCCGTAACATCACCCGGGGCTGCCCAGAATCCCTGACTCCCTTGAATTCTCTTAGGCCTGGGCTGTGTTTCACAGCAAAACATGGGAGCTTGCTGGTGTTCCTGCCTCATGCCTGCTTTGCGGGCAGAACTGAGGGTGTGGCTGGGCTGGCAGGTGGTCTCTGGCACATGCTGAAGATCTCAGCCTGCCTTATCTTCTCTTTCAGTGTGACGGGGTGACCATCTCCTTACCTAGTTTGCAGGGGATTGCCGTGCTCAACATCCCCAGCTATGCTGGTGGCATCAACTTCTGGGGCGGCACAAAGGAGGATAACGTGAGTGCCGGCTGCAGGGTGGGGTTGGGCTTCTTGGCTAATGGTAAATCTGAAGGTGAAATGCCTCAGTGCAGCTGTAACAAGAGACCTAGTATCCATTTAGGGACAGAGGAATTGCCAGATGGATCTGCCCTGGGTCCACTTGGTCTGGTCTCCAAACTCCCACCAGATGGATCAGCCCAGGGCCCATCTAGCTCAGGCCCTGATTCTGACAGCAGTCTGTACCTGGGTGCTTTTGAGGAAAGGGTTGGAAGGGTGGCAGTCAGTCTCACTGGGAGAAACTGTTGTCTAGTAGCTAGAGCAGGAGGGCTGAGGGTCAGTAGGTCTTCAATCTAGGCCTGACTCCGCTACTGACTCCTTGTGGCCTTATTGGTTCACGTCCCGTCACTGTGCCTCAGTTTCTATGTCTGTGAAGTGGGGCTACTCCGTTTGCGAAGGGCCAGAGCAGTGTAGAGCTGTGTTTTCACATGCACACCCCGAGCTCATTGTGCTACAGTGCACAGCCCTGACCTCCAGGGTTCGTTTATGGCCAAAAGCCTGAGGTTGCAAGAACCCTTTGTGAAGAGGCTGAGTCCTTAGGGGAGCCCCAGGCCCTGTCTGAGTGCCCCGCTCCCCCTCCGCCTGTGGGTGGCTGTGTGGATAGCTCAGGTCAGTGGCAGCTTCCCCTGTGGTTCCCTGCCAGGGCCTCTTCTGCATCCCTCCACTCCCCACCTTCTGATCTCAGCAACTGGACCCAGTTCCCACCCTGGCTCCGCTGTCATTACCCTGCAGCTCCAACCTCTTGGGTCAGCTGGAAAGTCCCTAGAAATGGAACTTAGCTTAGATATAGACAGACACAGAGACCCACAGATGGACTGACAGACACACAGATGTGTAGCCAGACACACACACACAGTGACTCCCAGACAGACAGACATGCAGTTGTATAGACACAGACATAGACACCCACGGATGGGCAGACACACACACAGATATATAAACAGACAGGCACAGAGACTCATGGATGGACAGATATGCACACAGCTGTATAGACAGACAGACACAGAGAGCCCCAGGCGGACAGACAGACACGCAGCTGTATAGAGAGCCCCAGACGGTGGTGAAGAGAGGTCCAGGGCAGTGGCTGTCACAGGGCTGTGCTGTTCCCTGCAGAACTTCGGGGCGCCCTCCTTCGACGATAAGAAGCTGGAGGTGGTTGCTGTCTTTGGCAGTATCCAGATGGCCATGTCGCGAGTCATCAACCTGCAGCATCACCGCATCGCCCAGGTAAAGCAGTGCCACCGTAGGAGATCAGCTAACCCTTGGCTGGGCCCCACCTGGCTAGGTCCCAGGTGGCTGGAGACCCAGATGGGACCTGTCTGCAGGGGCTGACCCCCCTACCATTGCTGCCTCCCTCCCATGGGGCCCACAGAGGTTGGGGAGGGAGCACCTGGGGCGGAAGAGGCTGCAGGAGGTCAGGCAAGGGCAGGTGTGGAAGTAAGGCTGCTGACCTGTGAGGAGGGGAAGGGGGGTCTCCAGTAGGGCTGGTGGGCGGGAAGGGCCTCCTGCTGATATGGGCAGGGAAGGCTCTAAATTGGAGTGGGGCAGCTCTTTTGCTGGGGGGCCTGAGCAGGGTTACACAGGGATTTTGGGGAGCCTGGGGAAAAATCTGCCCCTGAGGCCCCCCCTTGGGGGGATGGGGGTTGTATGCAAGCTCTCCCCACGCTGACCCCTCCATGGCGGTACCTGTCCTGCAGGGCTGGGCTCGGCTGCCCACACTGGCCATCATGACCTAGTGCATGGGGTTGCAGTGCCACTCAAGTTTGGCCCAGCCACCCATCCGCAGGAGCTGTGACACTGTGTGTCAGGCTGCAGCGCTGCTAACTCAGATTCCATAGGTTGAGGGGGCTGGGGACAAACTGCCCCTTTCGTCCCTTGCCCCCTGGGAGGCCCTGGGTCTGCGATGCTTGGGACAAGGATATTGTCCTCTGTATCTCACTGGAGCTGTCCCATGCCCCATGAGCGTGCAGTGCCCCTGCCAGTGCGGAGTGATGAGCTCTGCTCCGGGAGCATGGCACAGGGTGTTAGGCAGGCCAGAACTGATGCTCTGTGAGTGGTGTGTCTGGGTAGGCCGCGTGCTGACGAAGAAGCACAGAGTGGGTCTGCCTATGGTACAGCTCTGCAGCAGCTGGAGGTGGGATTCCCAGCTCCAGCAGAGGGACAAATGTCAGCTCTGCTTGAGCTGAGGCCTCACGATAGCATTGTGGCTGTGGCAGCATGGGCAGGCGCTCAGGCTCGCAGCCCAAGCCCATACCCAGGGCTTTGGAGGGATTGGACTCCAGTGGCTAGCCTGAGCCATGCTGGCCACACGGCTAGCTCAAGTGAGCTAATTTGTAGCCAGTGACCCAAGCTAGGAATCAGGCCTCCCAGCAGGGTCTACAATCTGGATGCACTGGTGCCCCTGGCAGAACCCAGCCAGTGGGCCAGGAAACGTGGCCCTGCCAGGAGAGCAGAGTGCCAGCTGGCAGGAGACATAGCTTTGCCAGCATGCCCTGGCATCACAGACAGCACTTCCCTGGCATCAAGCCATGGCAGAGCCGCAATTGCTAGGAGAATTTCTTTAACTCGGGCTATGTGAAGCCCTTGGTTGGGCCGTGTGCCTTTCCTTGCTGCTTGGTACCAGCCTCTTCTCCTGTGCTTGCCTGGCAGTGTCGGATGGTGAAGATCACGATCTGGGGAGACGAGGGCGTCCCAGTGCAGGTGGATGGAGAAGCCTGGATCCAGCCTCCAGGGATCATCAAAATCCAACACAAGAACCGAGCCCAGATGCTAACGAGAGACAGGGTAAGACTGCCCTTGGACTCAGGGAGAGGTGCTCAGGGTAGCTGCTGCTAGCATGCTGCCATTCTGCCTGGTGCTAGGACCTCATCAGCTCTCATGAGCTAACCGGGCTGAGCCTGTCCAGTAGCTGGATGGGGTGCTGCTGAGTCAGTCAGGAGAGCCCTCTCATCCGAACTAGCACTGAGCCAGTGCCCTGTGCGGTGCTAGCTGGGTGCTTTGCTGGTGGAGATGCCATCTTTCAGACAAGCCTTGACTGGCTGGGCTAGTTAAAGATCCCATAGCCCTTCCTCGAAAGAACTGGGTGATTAATGAGATTCCAATGCAGATAACTACGTAGAGTTGCTGTTAAAGATCTGTCCTGTTCCACCTCAGAGGTGGCTGCATTTCAGCAGTCAGAGCAGTGATTGGTGCATGCTGGTATTGGGGGTTCTTGGGGATGACGTGGCAGCTGCCATTGTCCTGTCCCAAAGCTGCTGCACTAAGCTCTGAGCCAAGGGACGCCTTAGAGTGTCAGTGTGGGGCGGCAGGGGCCGTTCAGGGGTGAATGCCAGCTGCCTGGCAGTGCCTGTGCAGGGTCAGACACCCCCAACCCCCATGTTAGCAGCAGCACTGCCTTTTCTCTCTGCAGGCCTTTGAAAGCACCCTGAAGTCGTGGGAGGACAAGCAGAAGGGCGAGGGCTACCGAGCCCCGGCGCGGCCCCGCCTCAACTCCCAGCAGTCCATGGAGTACCTGACCGACGAGGAGTATGGCCAGATGCAGCAAATGGCTCAAGCTGCAGAAACCCTTATCAGCAGGTGAGCTGGGGTGCCCGTGGGATAAAGCAGGGTAGCAGGCCAGTCTGGAGCTGGCTGGGGTTAGGAGGAAGCACCTGCTCAGTGGTGCCCCCTATGGATGGTGAAGGAGCAGTGGGACGGACAGGGACTCCTTCCCAGGGATCCCCTCTCTGCATGCGGATCCTGCTCCATGGGCCAGACTTCCCGTTCCCCAAGTTAGAAGTCAAGGGAAGCTGTAAATTCCCATCAGCTCCCTTCCTTTGTTTCTCTGCAGGATCCGCGAGGCAGCCGCAACCCACAAAGCCATGGAACAGGAGCTGGCCCATGCTGTGAACGCCTGTTCCCTGTCCCTGAACGAGGCCCTTCCCAACAAGAGCATCAGTGGGCCCGAGGTGAGGGGCACAGCCCAGCTGGTGTCACATCCAGGGGGAGTGAGAGGCAGGGGATGAGCACGTGAGTGCAATCCAAAGAAGAGGTGGCAGCAGGGAGCGCGGTGGAGAGAGAGAGAGAAGATTGATTATGGAGGAAGCCAAAGGTTAAGTGGATATTATAGAGAGAGCCAGTAAATAAATAGAACAAGGAGCTAAGCCAACTATAAATAGACCAGCGAGCCAGAGACAGAGCTACGGGCAGAATACAAATGCAGGAGGCTGCCTGGCTGCATGAAATGTCAGCACCCCTCCTCGCATCCCACATGAAATCCACTTCTCTCTGTCTCCACCTATCCAAACATGCTGGAGTGGGAGGAGGAAGCCCTGCTCCAAGCCCTTGGTGATGGGGTCATGTGGGTTTTTGTTACTGAGCTCTGCAGGTCTGTGTTGATCAGAGATTCGTAGTTTATAAGGCCAAAAGGGACCATTGTGATCATCTAGTCTGACCTCCTGCATGGCACTGGCCCTAGCACTGCCCGGAATTAATCCCATTTGAACTAGAGTAGATAGTTTAGAAAAATGTCCAGTTGGGATTTAAAAATTGCCAGTGCTGGAGAATCCACCACGACCCTGGTAAGTTGTTTCCATGGGTTAATTTCCCTTACTGTTAGAAATTTACACCTTATTTCTTGTTCGAATGTGTCTAGCTTCAACTTCCACCCACTGGATCTTGTTAGACCTGTGTAAGCCTTGGCTGCTCATGGTGACAAACCTGACATTTGTTTCCAAAACCTGAAATTTTTGAAATTTGAAATTTTTGAAAAACTGACAGTTGAATTATGTTTGCAGTGGTGTAGTAGCAGTGTTGGTCTCAGGATATTAGTGAGACAAGATGAGTGAGGTAATATCTTTTATTGGTCCAACTTCTGTTGGTGAGAGACACGTTTTCTAGCCACACCAAGCTCTTAGTGGGAGAGTTACTGTGATTGTCACTGCTAAATGCAACCTCCCCACAGGCCAGGACACACCAACACAAAGCAGCACCAGACCCCCCAGAACAACAGATGCAAAACCTGCAAACATATCTCCACTGCTACAATGATCAACACCCTCACAACACCCCTTTCAAGATCCATGGGTCCTGCATGTGGCTATCATATAGTTTTTCTCATCCAGTGCACTAACTGCCCCAACAACAACTGTGAGGGTGAAATCAGACAATCGCGACACTCTCAAATGAACTCACGTAGGAAAATGATAAAAGAGAAAAATATCCTATTTATTGTGAGTGAGCACAATTCTCACAAGGCGATCACTCGCTGTCTGACCTATCAGGCCCCATCCTCAAAGGAAACCTGCACAACACTTTCAACAGATGAGCCTGGGATCTTAAATTCATTACTCTGTTAGACACCAAAAATCATGGACTGACCAGAGACCCTGGATTTTTGTCTTATCACAACAATCTGTAATCCACTGACCCCTTTTTTTTGTACTATGATGACAGATGTGTTAACGAGCCGCTTTACCTTGAATGGTCCCTTATAATATATGCTAAAAACGATCTGTCCCACCATGCATTTAGCTGTGATGCTTGGAGAACCTTTCCCAGACCCAAAGAGCTCTGTGGAGCTCAAAGGCTTGTCTCTCTCGCCAGAAGTTGGGCCAATAGAAGAGATTACCACCCTGACAATTTAATCAGAAAGTCATTATCTGTCAGGGCCCCGAGGAAAGTTTCTGGACAGTTCTGACCCTGGAAGGCACCTGCACAATGTGTGTGTGGGGTGCTCCTACCCTATATACTGGGTAATGGTCCTGTCTCACCACTGCCCCCTGTTGGATGTACTGAGGCCTGTTTGAGTGTTTGCACCACCTCCTGTAGATACCAGCCATGCCTGGCAAGGCTCTATACAGCACCTGGCACAGCGATCAATGTTATGTACATGCTGCCAGTCCCTGCAGTACTGAGTGATGCAGTATGATGATAGAGGCATGCTCCAGTGCCAGAGCAGGGTCTGCTTTCCCCTTCCTGGGCTAGCAGTGTCTGTCCAGCAGCATCTGTGATGGTGTATGGATTTTCACCAGGAGTTGGTGCTGGCTCTGAATGTGTTCAGACCACAGTGCATGCTGATCTCGGCCACTAAGGCTTTGGGCCTGACAATAAACTGCTTTGCCTCTGCCACCCAACTGCCTTGCTCTGGGCAGATGTAGTTTCTTTGTTCCTGAAGATGGTGTAGATCTGAGGCCATGGAAGATGACATGGTCCCAGCCTAAATTCCCTCAAAGCTGCGCAGATGCAGTGAGAGAGAGCTGGGAGAGTCCTCTCTCCCTGCCACAGCTCCCAGGGCAGTCTGCACCCCAAACCCCTCATCCCCGGCCCCATCCCAGAGCCCACACCCCCAGCTTGAACTCTCACCCCCCCCATACACTGCAACCCCCTGCCCCAACCCTGAGCCTCCTTCCACACTCTGAACCTCTCGGTCTCACCCCCACGACACATCACCTCCATACTGGTGCCCATAACAGAATTCATTCTGCACATGGATGTAAAAAATTAGAGGGAACATTGGTCCCAGCCCCCCAAAGGCATTGAATGCTAGGCCAGAGCCCAGAGTGGATGTGAAGCTTGGAGCAGGCTCAGGAGGCAGGCTGCTGTGTGGAGAACAAGCTGGCATCTCTGGCTTGCCTAGGCTGATCTAAGGCAAGGGGAGGTATGGAAGTACAGGCCTGAATTGATGAGAACTTGGGCCTCAGCCAGGAGGGTGTGAGGGGGCAGCAAGGTCTGCGGTTTGTTGCTGCTTCCTGATAGTGCTCCTTCCAAGTTGCCAGTTGGCCTGCTCTGCTGAGAGCGCTAGGGTAGCGGAAAGGACTGTGACACAGTGTAACCAGACTTGCAGAACCCAGCAGCATCCCAAAGCATCTCGGCCAACCAGGAAGGGGCAGCATACTGACTTCATTGTCCCATCAGGCCCTGGTCCCTTAGCACAGCTCATCCCCATGTGCCTGCTTACTAACATTGCTTCTCTCTCTCCTCTTTCTTTGCACCCATCTCCTCTCAGTTTCTGAGCAGAAATGCGGCCGTGGATGTGTCAATTAGCGTGAAAGCCCTTTACACTGAAACCAGAGCTTTTCTGGAAGGAAAATTGGTGAGTGCGTGGCTGGGAAGGAGCCAGCGCCCCAGGGTGCTTAGTCTACTCTGCCCCAGACTGCAAAGAGGGGGGGCTGGTTTGTGAGATTCCCTTGCATGAACCCCCCTTGCATTCAACATGGAAATCAGAGCTGTAGCAAATGGCAGAACATGCTCCAAGCTTCATGCTGCAGGACAGGGAAGGAGGCTACTTCCTGTGGAAGCTCTGGCAGGGACTGGAGGATGTGGTTAGGTGCAAGGACAGGGGGAAGCTGTTGGGGTGCAGGGCATGGGGGAAGGCATGGGGAAGCCCAGGAGAGAGGAGAATGTAATGTGAGGTGTTGAGCTGAGGCCCTGGAAGTGACAAGACTACCCAAGTTCACATTAGATCACAAAACTAGCAGTACTTTGCCTGGTTCCTCCCTCAAACCAAGTTCTGCCCTCCTGATGCCAAAATGAAATGCCTCAGTAAACTGCTGAACTTCATAACATGATCATCATCCCTCTCCTTGCTTCCGTGCTTTGATAAGCAGCAAAATGGATATTGTTCATGGGTGGGTTGTCATCATTAGGGCCAAGAGTTAACAGATTACCAAGACAAACAGAGCTATTAGCTATTAGAGCTCTTGTTTCAGACTGTCTGCAGCCTCAGGCAGACCTCACTGGATCAGTTACTCTTGGTGCATGATTTGAAGGTTTTCTTTTGGTAATTATTGTAGAGATTGAATTTATTTTTTTAAAGCTATCTCAGCTTTTGAAGCAGTGGGCAGCAGCCCCTACTGCAAAGCACCCTGTTCCTGACATGCCATGAGCAAGATGGTTGTGTGAAGCAGGGAGGGGACCAGTCCCACCACCGTGTCCTAGAGCTGGGTGCTGACCGTCCCAGTGTTAATGGCAGAGTAAAGGAGGACATCATGCTGATGTCAGCCAGCACCACTACAACTCTAACGTGAGCTGCCAGCTTGGTGGTCTATAGGGAGTGGCTTGGAGCTCCTGGGTGACTCAAATGCTGTGCCACTCTCCATGCCTGGAGCTGACTGGATGAGGCAATTATTTCCCAAGCAAGTGGATGGGCCCACTGTTCCTTCCTGTTCCTCTTGGAACCAGGCTGTGTTGCATGCTGCCTGTTCCCCTGCATGCCAGCTCTGTGTGCCACGCTGCTCCCAGGCGCCCTGCACCACGCAGGAACCCAGCAGGATATGGCATCGGAGGTACAGCCAGAGCTGTTTCCTTCAGCTCTCCCTGCCTGGGCAGGGAGTGTGTGAAGAGGGGAGAATGGTTTTAACAGGACAGTAAAATTCTTTCCCCCCCGCAAGAAGCTCCACTGGGGGTGCAGCTCCTTCCCCTGCTCCATTTCTGTACAAACTAACCAGAAGATGGAACTTCCAACCATGCACTCCCTCCTCTCCCAGTTCTGTTTAAAGTGGCGATGAGCTCACTGCGCCTTGTCCTTGGTGTCTCCAGTTCTTGGCATGGGTGAGGAGTTCGGTTATCCCTGAGCTAAGCATCCTTCCCAGTGCATTCAACAGGCCTCTCCATGCCACCTGGTACTGTGACACCGCACTCCCAACGCTGGCCCTGAGGCAATTAGCCCCATGGCAGTCTGTTCAGTTCATTGTCAGATCCTGATACTTGACTGAGAAGTGAATTCTGCTTGAATGCCCAGGGTTCTAGGACACTGCTGGAAGGACCCCAGCTGTGCCCTGGACCATGAATTTGGAACAGCCAAAGCAGAGATGGATCCTGAAAGATCTATGCCAGGTTTTATGCACAGACTCATTCTGTGAACAGGATGCTCATTCCCAGTCAGCTTTCATAAAGCTGAGTGGGGAATGGCAGCGGGATTTGGACCTGGGAAGTTCAGCTCCACAAGCACAGACTGGAGCTAAGAGAGTCACTCTACTAGCTGGTAGCAATAGCAGGCTGGCTTTCTCTGTGAGCTCAAGCCATTAGAAGGGAACATGACAGCCACTGTTCTAGGGTGGATCATGCTCGTTCTTTACTCGTACTTCAGCACCAAGTCTTAGTAGACACATTCAGGTCATGTTTTTAATGCCCCCCCCCCCCCGCCGCCCTTTATGAACTCTGAGTGGGATGAGAATGGAGACAATTTTAACACCCAGTTTTGCTCTGCTTTTTGCATCTCTGATCTTAGACAAGTTAGTTGGTCAGTGTCATTTTGGTTTAGTCAGTGTCACTGCGGGGCTCTCCTGTACCCAATTGTAACGGCAGGAGTAGCCAATCTGTTACTGGAGATTTTGTTTCTAAAGAGAGCGCTCCCAGGGAGCTTAGGTTCGGTAAAGGTGAAGTTCTGGCCTCGCTGATGTCAGAGGAAGTTCTGACATTGACTTCAAAAGAGCCAGGAGTTTGCCGCAGGTTTTGCAAAACCTGAATGCTGGGCCTTGACCCTGTGCCTTAGCCCAGGTGCCCTCCTGTCCCAGCAACAGGGGCTGCTTGAGAGATAGGGGAATGACGGGAACGGACAGCCAAGCAATCAGTAACTTGCAGAGGCTGGTATCAATCTCACAGTGAAACCCAAAGAGGAATGGGCAGACTTCCTCCCTGGGGCTCGTCCTTGTGGTTAGCTGAACTCCAGTCCCAGGCGGATGGAGCCATAAGGCAGGTCAGTGCATCATCCCTGCCTGTCCTCTCCAACAGTACCCATGGCGCGCGCTCGCATGATGAGCTCTGCACAGGGCGCTCATGACTTTCTCCCCCAATCCCTGCAGCAGCTGGACTCCCCACAGCAAGAGGAGGGGCTGCAGAGAGCCCTGAACACCGTCAGCCAGGAGCTCCAGAGGCTGCCCGACATCCACTGGCTGGCACCCATCATCAACTCTGCTGAGGAGGTGGGTGCACGAGGCCGCTCAGAGGCAGTTTGGTTGGGTTATTCCTCCTCCTCCCCATGCTGGCAGGAGGCTGCCTGTTGCCATTGCAGCGAGTGAGGGAGAGTCAGCGAGGCAGTCTGGCCTAGTGACTGGAGCAGGGGAGCTGGGTTCTCTTTGGGTGACCTTGGACAAGTACCCTGTCAACAAGTGTGCCGCTGTGCCCTTCGCAGCCCAGCCCCTCCCATTCCACCGAACTGGCTTTGCATTAGACTGAGCCATCCCCTCCTCCATCCCTTCATATACATCCATCCTGAGACCTGTGCTTCTGCAGGGGGCTTAGCACCCACAGCCCTGAGAATCAATAAACCATTGCAAATAAAATGGGACTTGGGCCTCCAGACTCTTGCATGAGTCTCCCAAGAATTGCAAGATCTGTGTCTGCCTCCTCCTTCTACCCGCCTCCTGCTCCCCCTCCCTCCTCTGCTGTCCTCACTCTGGCCCCGACCCTGCAGTTGGATCTGCCCCGGCAGACTTTGCGTGGACCCTACTAGAGTCCTGAGCCTTCTTATGGGCCTGATTGCAGCATCAGGGCCTTAGATTATGATCTCTTCATGGCAGGGGCCTGATCTAAATAAGATCCCCCACTGTACGGTGCGCCTGGAGTCTCAGTTGTGCATGTGTCAGATATTGCTGTGACAATAGGGCCCGAGCCTACTCGGAGGGGGCAGGGCTTATTGGGGAATCTGGAATACTTGGAGCACTCCATGTCTCTGGGAGACCCAGAGTGGAGAACCAGGGCTGGCAGGGAGGAGCGCTGCACATCCTGTGAGCAGGTGATGAACCAGCACTGGATTTCTTGATCCGGTCATGCAGCTAATGTACAAGTGACTCCCACTGACTTCAGTGGCACTGGCTCATGTGCAGAACCTGCCTTTCTTGGGCCTGTTCTGCTCTCTCCTGGTGACTCTCCTGGTGCTCTTCTTTTGGCTGTGGTCTTGGGGGCACAGGCTGCCCAAGAGGAGGGTTTATCATTCAAGGGAGCAGTGGTAAGCCGGTTTAAGTGGCACTTCTCAGCTGCAGAACCCCCAGCACTTTATAGAGCTGGGGGGGTGCTATCACTAGCTTTGTCTTACAGATGGGGAAACGGGGGCTGGGGGATTGCCCAGGAGAGCACAAAGGTGGGTCTGGTACGCACCGTGGCTGACAGCAATGAGGGGCCACATAATGTAGCCAGGGCTCAGACATTTTACCTTTCTGTCTTCTAAACCAGGGGTTCTCAAAGTTCATTGCACTGCGACTCCCATGACCCCAAGCGGGTCAAAGCCTGAGCCTGCCCAAGCCCTGTTGGCCCAGGTTGGGGGGGGAGTGTAAAGCTGAAGCCTCGCCACCCCAGGCAGGGGGGCCAAAACCGAAGCCCACAGGCTTCAGCCCTGCTGTGCAGGGCTGAACCTGAAGCCTGAGCTCCGGCACCTAGGGTGATGGGGCTTGAGCGTCAACCCCAGACTCCAGCAAGTCTAACACCAGCCCTGCTGACCTCCATTAAAACAGGGTCGTGACCCACTTTGGGGTCCCAACCCACAGTTTGAGAACTGCTGTTCTCACCCCATTCAGTGGTAAAAATATCTGTGTCCTGACTGGACTACACCCTCCACAGACACTAGGACTGGTGAATCTGGCTGGTGTGAATCGCATCAGCCTGTGCTAGGGATGCCAGGGCAAAGCTGGGATAGAACCGAGATGTGGTTAAGCACTGGCAGGGTGTGGTGGGCATCTGACCAGGGCTCGGAGTGGCACAGATGAAATGCATGGCTTGTGAACCTAACCCATTATCCTCTCTGCCGGCCTCGGGCACCAGGAGAGCTCCGAGAGCAGCAGCAAGGCCAGCCTGAAGCTACGGATCAACATTCCCAAGCCCAAGAAGGACAAGGATAAGTTTCAGAAGCCGAAATCCAACAGCATGGTCCCAGGTACACCTCCCCGGAGCAGTGGGCTAGACAGGCAGAGCAGCCTTCACCCCCCAAGCACTGGGGAGCATCTTGGACCTGCCATGCTACCAACCAGGCACAGCACCACAGCCAGAGTAAATCCATACCATGGTGGTGTGCTGCTGGAGGGCACTTAGACAAGATGAGCAGGGCAGGCTGCAAACCTGTCTAGAGCAGCGCCTCAGGACTGCCTGCCCATCTGCCCACCAAGCTGACTCTGACTGCAGCCAGGCACTGAACCGTGCCGAGGATGGAGTGACTGGTACAGGGCAGGAGGGGGCACAGCTTGCTGGGCCATCAGCTCAAAGCTCCTCTCTCAGAGGAGGAGGAAGTTATAAAAAAGGGGTTTAGAAAGACATGGGCCTCCTGGAAGGATTTTCCTACGTGTCTAGGGGGTTTATGAGCGTGTCCCATTGACTTGCAGTAGGACTTGTGGTCCAAACCCTTTCAGACTTGTTTGACTCCTCCCGCATCGGCACCAGCTTTGCAAACAGACCCACTGCTGAGTCTCCCAGCCCCGGCTGCCTCACTTGCCCAAGTCTGGCCATGAGCCCTGCTCCATGTCCTGGCCTCTTGGTGCTGGCAGGAGAATCCCCTCTGCAAGTCCCAGGCATGGAGATTTCAGGGCTTCCTCCTGATGCCTTGGTGCCTTATCAGGAGGGAGGGCTGGTGATTGGTGCACAGGCTGAGGAGTTTCTTTTCACCTCAGCTCTGTCACATTTGCTCTGTGACCCTGAGCCTATCAGTAAATGGGCTTCCCGGGGAGCATGGGCTGGAGGTTGATGCTGCGGCGTTCTCAGATCTAGCCCTAGTCTGTTACTCCCATGCCTGCACAGGGGGCCTTCCTGTGCCCCCTAGCCATCCGCGTGCAGGCTGGCTCTTAGGCCATGCCCCATCCTTCTCTCCCAGGGAGTTTGCAGGGCTGCAGCGGCTGGAAAGGGAATGGGAACCCCTAGCCTCAGGGCTTTTGAAACAAGCTACAAGTGTCCCTAGCCTTTGTTTGCCAAAAGCTGGGAATGGGCAACAGGGGATGGATCACTTGATACCTGTCCTTTTCTGTTCATTCCCTCTGAAGCACCTGGCATTGGCCTCTGTCGGTAGACAGGATACTAGGCTTGATGGATCTTTGGTGTGACCCAGTATGGCCATTCTTATTTTCTTATGCCAGTGTTTTGTGTGGAAACGTCTCTGAAGTGCTGGGGCCATGGAGGGGAATGTACAGTGCAGGGCTCTGCCTCCCTGCCTCTTGGAGGGGACCATACAGGGCAGGGCTCTGCCTCCCAGCCCCTTGGAGGGGAGTGTGTGGGGCGGGGTTCTGCCCCAGGGCCTCAGAGGGACGTGAAGGGGTGAGCAGCTCAGCCTCCTGAGACCAGTGCTTGGGCTCTGTTCTCACCAAACAGCTTAGTCTCTTAAAGAGATCAGAATCCCGAGCCATGCACTGACGTGGGGCCCTGGGGGCACAACAGCTCTGTGCTGCATGGCTCTGGTACTGCGCCTTCTTCCCTATCAGGGGCCCGTGGGCAGGGCACTCCTAAATCTCAGCTGGCAGAGTCGGTTTTGCTTTTCATTTCTGCGGGCCCAGGGGATCGGTTTGACTGTCGGGATCCTGTCGGGCCACGTGCATTGTTCTGGTTAGCGCTTGTCCCACCCGTTGTGTGAGCCGCACACTGCTCACAATGGACATGAGAACTGGCCATCCACACATGGCCCCAGTGAACTCCAATGACTGAAAAACACATGGGAGAAAGGACGCCTGTGTTAGGCCTTAGCTCTCCCCAGGCCATAGAGCACATTTCTAAGCCCTCCACTGAGAGGGGGAAGGCCAGCTCTGGCATTCCTAATGTTCTTCAGGGAAAACAGGAGGGGGAAACTCCTTTTCTGGGCATGAGTGGAACCTTTTGCAGCCCACTTGCTTTTTTCCTATCACTGGGCACGGCACATAATAGACTCACTGCAGTGGTTCTGTGCCTGTGCAACGTGTTCGATTGATGCTCTCAGAAAGACGGGTGAGCTATACAGAGACAGCCATTGCGGGTCACGTGACCTCTAGGACCAAATCTGCACCCTCCAGGTCACCTACCACCCTGATCCCAGTTCTCATGAAGCTTTCCATGCTAGGGAGGCGAGGGAGCAGAAATCAGTGGGACTCTGGCAGGGCCCCTCTTCTGAGCAGAGCTGCCTGGAACAGATCTTGGCTGTAGCAAGGAAGCATTTCCATCTGGGGGTGCGGATAGCACCTGAGCCCCACGCATGGGATACTGCCCTGCTGGAATGCTGCTGCCTGCTGCCTGCACTCTCGCCCTGCCTGGCTTTGTGCTTCTCTGTGTGTGCGTGTTGCTTTCGGCTGCGCCTCTGTCCACTTTTCGCTGCTGAGTCGATCGTCTTTGCTTTCCCTTTTTGCTAGTGGAGAAATGGGGCGCTGAGGAGGTGGCGGCCTGGCTGGACGCGCTTGGCTTAGGGGAATACAAAGACATTTTTTTCCGCCATGACATCCAGGGCTCAGAGCTGATCCTGCTGGAGAGAAGAGACTTGAAGGTACTTGCATGACTTGCTTTTCTGACCGCAGCAGCATGACTCTCTCCATCAGTGCCCCATTGAACTGCCTGGGCACAGTTATGGGCAGAATGCCACCTGATTGGTGCAGCCTTGCTCCTGGCAGAACCCCATGAACGATTGTAAGCCAGCATGGAATTGCCTTGGCAGGGTTGAGTTGGCATGTTAGCCCCTCACCTGGGACCCAGTCATTGGCATGGCACTTGAATGGCATCGGCAGGGCTGCACTTGCATACTGCACCTGCCCTATGAGTCAGTATATTTGCATTTCACTGCGGGTGATGCTGCGCTGTCAGAATAGACGGGCTCCTCGAGAACCAGAGGAGTCATGGTGTCGCTGCACAGCACTGGCTTCCCGCAGCTGGGAGGTGAGATGGTGACTCCCAGCCAGGGATTCCATAGCACAAGCCACAACCTCCATTCCTCTCCTCCAGCTACCTGGCCTGGGTGATTAATGAAGCACCTGAGTGGACGTGGGGCTTGGGAATGAGATCCAGAGCCTACCACCCCCAGGGCATGGTCACACTCATTCCTGGACAGCCAGGTGAAATGAGCTGGGAGGTTTAGGGTGGGGAGTCGGGGAATTCTCTACTGAGCAGGTGTCCCTATCACATCTGGTACCAGTAGGTCTCTTCCTGGCAGACCGGTCCAGAGCTGAATTGGGCTGTGGAGACCGCACCCTGCTTTGAAGGAGCAGCTGTGCTATTAACCTGGAATCATTTCTCCAGCTGCTCCTCCAGTTAGTACACTGAGGGCCAAATCCTCACCGGTGCTTGGCGCCTGCCTGCCATTGATTCACATGGACATTAGAGCCTGAATAACTTAAAGGGCTCTTTTTAAAAATTGTTTAAATATCACATCTTTTGTGGAAAATGTTGTCAAAATCCATCTTTCATAAAAAGTTAAGTTTAGCCCAAACAGCATTTTCTGACAGAAAACATCCAACTACAATTTTTCAACCAGCCTTGCCCCGCTCCCCCAACCAGCCTGCTCCGTCTGTCCAGTACACACGCCCTGACCCACTACCACATCCTGCCAGCCCCTTGCCTACCCCGTACACACACCCTGCCCAACTACCACATCCGTCCAGCCCCCTGCTTGCCTAGTTCACACGCCGCATCCCACTCCCCCAACCAGCCTGCTGCCTGCCCAGTACACACGCCCTGCCCTCCCGAACTGCAGCCCCCTTGGCCTGCTTGGTTCAAATGCCTTACCCCACCTCTCCATCCTGCCAGTCTCCTGCCTGCCCAGTACACACACCCTGCCCCACTCCCCCATCCTGCTAGCTCGATACACACACCCTGCCCCATTCCCCCTGTGACAGGTTGGATCACAGAAACCCCCTTGGGGCTGCCAACTGATGTACCAAGACTGCTTCTGCCCCTGCTTTCCCTGCCAACTTGGGACTCCAGCACCCTGTCTTGTTGAGCCAGACATGCCAGTCTGCTCCAGCACAGATTCAGGGTCTGAACCACATGCCCCAAAGCTGCAGACTTAACTGAAAGCAACTTAAGAAGTATTCCTGTCTTTAACACTCAGATGCTCAACTCCCAATGGGGTCCAAACCCCCAATAAATCCGTTTTACTCATAAATTGTTCCCCCTCTATAACACTGATAGAGAGAGATGCACAGCTGTTTCCCCCCCACCCCCAGGTATTAGTGCATACTCTGGGTTAATTAATAAGTAAAAAGGGATTTTATTAAATATAGAAAGTAAGATTTAAGTGGTTCCAAGTGCCAGCAGACAGAACAAAGTGAATTACCAAGTAAAATAAAATAAAACAGGCAAGTCTGAGTTTAGTACAGTAAGAAAACCGAATACAGACAAAATCTCACCCTCCGTGGTGTTCCAGTAAGCTTTCTTTTACAGACTAGTCTCCTTCTAGTCTGGGTCTAGCAATTACTCACACCCCCTATAGTTACTGTCCTTTGTTCCAGTCTCTTTCAGGTATCCTTGGTGGTGGAGAGGCTATCTCTTGAGAAGCTGAAGACAAAATAGAGGGATCTCCCAGGGGTTTAAATAGACTCTCTCTTGTAGATGGAGACACCCCACTCCAGCTCCAAGATAACGTTTTGGAGTCACATGGGCAAGTCAGATGTCCATGCATGACCCAGTTTTTACAGGCAGCAGCCATTGTCTACACCCTACCCTGAACATCCTCAGGTAGACTTCTTAGGTGGATTGGAGCCTTCCAAGATTCATTGTCCTTTAAGTGTTTCTTGATTGGGCACTTAATTTGCACATTCCTTTCTCAAGAAGCTGAGCAAATGCTTACTAAGGCATCTTAGAAATCAAGCAAGTACACAGCCAAGATTCATAATTTCAAATACACCAATGCATACAAATAGGATGAATAGATTCAGTAGATCATAACCTTTAGGGAGATATGTTCAGATATGTCCACTTATGTCATATATACATTCATAAGCATATTTCCACAGCACCTTAGGGGGGCACAATCACCCTGCCATCCTACCAGCCTTCTGGCTGCCCAGTTCACACTCCCTGTCCCACTCCCCCAACCAGCCTACCACCTGCCTGCCCAGTACACACGCCCTGCCCCGCTCCCCTGAACTGCTGTTCCCTCGGCCTGCCTGGTTCAAATGCCTTACCCCATCCTGCCATCCCCCTGCCTGCCCAGTTCACACGGCCAGCCCCCTCCCCTGGCCTGCTGTCCCCTCGGCCTGCTTGGTTCACATGTCTTGTCCCACTTCCCCACTAGTATCCTCCTGCCCAGTTCAAACACTCTGCCCCACTCCCACATCCTGCCAGCTGTCTGCCTCCCTGGTACCCATGCCCTGCCCCACTCCCCTGACCAGCCTGCCATTGCTTCCCCAGTACACAGGCCCTTACCCGCTACCCCATCCTGCCAGCCCAGGACACATACCCTGTTCAGCTCCCTCAACCTGCTGCCCCCGTGGCCTGTGCAGTTCACACACCCTGCCCTGCTCCTCTCCTCTAGCCTGCCCTACCCCCTAGCCTGGGGGAGGTGGCTACGGCATGCCTTTGGATTCTCTATTTCAGTGTCTCCTCCCACACCTGCAGCCAGGGTGGGCTATGGAGCAGGCCTCAAAGCCCTCTTCGGTGCCCCTCAAGTCCTGGGGCTCTCCTTCCCTGTGGGCAACCCCAGACCCCAACCGGTGAATGGAAGGCAATGGGTCCCAGCATGGGGCACCATCCTGCTGCTGCTGCCAGCCTGGTAAGCGGGATATGTCATCTCTGGGCACGGGGCCCATTCTTAGCCAGCCACCTGCCCCAGCAGTTTCCTAAATGCCAGCATCCTGGCTGGATTGGACTTGCAGTTTTGCTTGGGGTGAGAGTTGCTTCCCATGGAGTGGGGGCTGGATTCTGACCAAGGGGCAGGCAGATAGTTGGCTAGAAATCTAGCAGGACTTTTAAGCCAATGTTTTCCTAGCTGCATTTGCTAATATGCTGCTGTGCTTCACATGCCGCTGAGCCCTAGAACTCGATCCTGCGCACTCCACCTAGACTGCTGAGGGAGGCTGGGGTGCAAGGATTGCAGGACTGGAGCCCATGTTCATCAGTAATAAAAATGTCTGATGCTCCCCTGTGGTTCAGAGACGCTTTGTGTATTTGTCAGGTGCGCGTTTATTCAACTTTGTCTGCTCTTCTTTTATTCAGGATCTGGGGATAACAAAGGTGGGCCATATGAAGAGGATTCTCCAGGGAATTAAAGACATCAGCAGCCATCCCTAGCAAAGCATATAAAGGAAAAAGAACAAGGCTAGTGTCGGTGATGGGGAATCTTAACTCTGGATGGGCCCTCTAGAACCTGACATCTAGAACAGGCACCCTAGAATGCTAGCAACTTCACAGTCATTCTAGAACTGTAAACACCTAGGCATCTGTTCTTGAGCGTTTGATCGTGATGCAGATGCAGCCCATCAGCAAACGGCCCAGAATGGGATGCTGTGGAATCCTTACACTAGAATATTTCTCATCATCGCTCTCAAGCATGCCCCTGAAGAGTTTACAGTTCCATGTTAGCCAAAGATTGTTGGTCTGCGCGTCTTTGCCCTTGATTACCCTTGTGGTTTTGGTTTCTGTGCTTGATGGTTTCAGTTCAGCAGTTCATTTCCATACGTACCTGTGAGCTAGAAGGAAGGACCAAGCTGTATGTGTGCAGCTGGGGTTGCCAGGGGGTTCCATAGCAGCTGTCACATTTAGTTGGCTACTTCCAGGCTTCAGTGTGAAAGAGATGGAGTTACGTGAGATCAGGCAGCCAGCAGCAAGTGGTGAGGTGGGAGCAAACTCTATGAAATGGCCAGATCTGTGAGACTACAGTGCCAGCTGTGACCCATCCGAGGCAGAAAACTTGACACAGTCAAAGGTTACACATTCTCATGTCCCACCTTCAGGGAGGGACAGTGCCTCTTTCACAGGGCTGTGGGGGAACAGGCACTAGGGCATACCTCGCCATCACCATGGCTTTTCTAGTCTTCATTTCAAAGCTGTGATACGTTTGGGCTCGTGGCAATATAGCCCATCCCGGAAGAGTATAGTGCATGCTGGGCCACCGTTCCCGCCCGGGTCTCATCCAAAGGCCGCTCAGAGCAGCGAGTGTATATATTGCTTTAGTTTGCCAGTTACCTGCCTATGGAATGTAGTTGGTTCCTCCAGCAGCCCAGGGGCTTATTGGGTTGTCTGCTGAGATGACTGGACACGATGTCCTGAACCACCGGCCCTCATTCCTCTTGTCTTAGTTATTTTGAGCCAGAGGTGACGGAGCTCCCTTTATCCTCATGGCACTACATGGGTAGCATGTTGGTTCCCTCCTCTGAACACCAAATCTCTTGGGTTCCAGAACCAGAAACCCATTTCAGGCCGTGCTGAGTGTCCCTGACTCCTATTGATCCCAGGGGCACATGAGCCTTGTGAGTCCCACCTGGTCTCCCACCATCCGTCCCACCCAAAGGCAACTCACCTCCCCTGCCACCATTCAGTGCCATTCAAAAGGCTTCTGTGAAGTAAAAATAGGGAACTTGAGGCTCCTGCTAGACTCAGAGGAGGGGGGCTCCTTCCGGGCATCGGGGGGGGACCAGCTCACGCAGGCTCGAGAACCTTCTGACATTTCACCATGGCAGCTTTGGAAGTTGATATAATGAACTATACCACACAAAAAAACAACCACCCAACCTCCCACCCCTGCTCTACTACTGTTGTTCAGCCATAAAATGTATTTAAATTCTGTAAATAGTTTCCAAGAAAACATATTTATTGCAGTGAGATGTAAACCTGTAATTTATTCAGTCCAGTTCAATTCAGGACAGGATTGGTGCAGCAGGTACTCCAGCCTCTGACAATGACCGACCACCAACGCTCCTCCAGTAGCCGGGGGCCTCTGACCTCTTGCTCATGTTTTGATGTTAAATTGGAAAAACTGCCCTGCTCAATGTAATGAAGAGCTACCTGCCAGCTTCATTGCCCCAGAACCGTGATACAAAAGGAACAGCCAATCATGAAGGTGGGAGGAAATAATCTGATTTTCAGAAAATCTTGAAATATTGAAAAACTGGTAAAAAAATTTCCCACCTACTGTGATGTCTTCTGCCTCAGCTCTATAACTGACCCACCTCCTGGCCTTTCTGAGGAGCCAGCGTTAAACCCTCCCACTCAAAGGCGAAAAATCACTTCAACTTAAGTCCAAAATTTCAAGCAATCACCCATTGTGGGTGTCCAATGTGAAAGTGATTATTCCAGAGGAGTTAACCACTCACACCTTCTGCTGACACCTGGTGGTGTGGCAGGGCCCAGCATTTGTGAGAATCAAACTCAGGGTGCTTCCTGTTGGATACCTAAAAGGAATGGCCCATTTTGAAGAGATGAGCCTTCCGATTACCCTGAGACATGCACATGGCACTGGCCCTGCAGTAATGGGGCTGGGAGGAAATCTCATGCTTTAAGCTTTGTCCTAAAGTTCCTTCAGCCTCGGGGGATGAAACCTGGTCCTTAACGGCTGTGTTTTGCTCTACAGTGGTGTTGACACTGGCCCACGGACAGCACTAGCAGCGCAGCCTCAGTGCAAAAAGGCGTTTCCTTCCGACTAGGAGCTGGGCCCACATGGGGCTGCATTTCACCCACTGGTGCCATGTTCTGCTTAAAAGTGCTACTGTGGCTGCAGGCCAAGCACTGGTGAAGCAACAAGAGAAGGCCAACGCGGCATGGACTGACCGGGAATACCCACCACTGCCATGATCTTTGCATATCACTCCATGGAGGAGCCAGCCACTCTCCAGCAAAGCTGCTGTTAGGACAAAGCATTAAACAGCAGCCATGGACTCTTGTGCAATGGCCCCATGTGGGGAGGGGGAGCTATGGCAGTGCACAGCAGTGCAATCAATCACTTATGAATGTATTGTAATATCACTGCCTGGACCAGCCCTGGTCCCTGCAGAGCAAGTTATAGGGCCTGGCTTTGGGGGTTGTCTTGTGGGGGTTGGAGTTGCGCCTCATCACCCATCTTTGTCCTGCTGTGTGTGCCCCAACTAGAGCCAGGAGGCTAGGGCAGGTGTCTAGGGAAACAGCCTGCCTGTGCTCTCTCTGGGGTGGTGCTGAACTCGTGTGTTAGCCTGTGATCCAGTGAGTGGTGTGTATAGTGACTGTGAATGTAGGGATGGGTGTGTGTGTGTGTGTGTGGTGTTTAAATGACCACTTTCCCAAAGGTAGCCACTGCCCTCTAGTCTCGATAGCAGGAGCTGGCCTAGGCTTGGCCGGGGGGGGGGGGGGGATAAGAGCTTAGAGGGGAAAGGCCAGAACAGTGAGGCTGCTGCAGTGCTCCCTCTGTTCACCATACAATTGGGGGCGGGGGGGGGGTCCGATGCTGCCCTTCATGTACTCCCAGGGACAGGGTGTCTGCCTCGGCTTGGTGCAAACAGCATAAATCACGATCAGGCCAACCTGGCACCATTCATCTCCTTCCTGCAATGCCCCAAGAGGCAGGGCTGTAGTGGGAAGACCGCCCCACATGCTGCTGTTCCTGCAGCAATCAGTCCCTGCAGAGCTCAGGTCAGCAGGTGCCGTCCACACCTTCAAGACTGCTAAGCAGGGGGCACCTAATGGCATCACTGCCCAGTAACAGGGTTTAGCCCCAAGGCCAGGAGCAAGCAGAACTTGTTCTAGCCTCCTCACTGCACCAAATTTAGACAGACAGGAAAGTGGCCTCCCCTCTGCTCTCTCGCCTCAGCCAGTGGGGCATTAGAGCTGATGTGGGCCCTACTGTGGAAGGCTGGAGCCAGCAGCAGCCTGTTTATATTAACAGGCCATTTATGTGTACCAGCATCTGGGGTAACTGAACTGGCCAGGTGCTGGCAGCAGCAGCAGCTCCTGCCCTGCTGTGAATTAAGTCATGCCAGGGAGAGGCTGCATTGCAGTGAGAGCCAGGACCTCGGCCAAAAGCAGCCAGCCACATGCACTGTTAGGGGGTGTTTGTGAAATCATCTGTGGCCTTATGCTGCTGTCCAGTGGTCAGGGGTGGGGTGAGGCAGGTACTGGCCAATGAGGAGCAGAGTGCTAGGAAGCAAGAGCGGAGGCAGCAGTAGGTGAGAGGATTAAAGATCCCCCTCCCCCAAAAAAATAAGAACACCCCTGCCCTCGAGTTTTGCTTGACTATGTCTTAGCCTGTTTGTTAGGAGCTGGCTGAAGGCAGGAATGGAAGGAGGCAGTGGCCTGCAGGGTTTGGTAAATGTAAAAGATTAAAATGATGGAAACATTTGCATGTGGTTTTACTGGTGCAGCTTGGGCTAGTTGAGGGGACAGGCTGGATTCCAGGGGGAGCAGAGAAATTTCATTTCAGCTTTCAAATGAGCCAACCCCAGCCCTCAAAACTCAAGCCAGGCCCCCAAAGCATGAGCTCTGCCTAAAACTCACAAAATCTTGGTATAATACATGGAGTCCATTTGCTGCCTGGTCTTTCAGAAGTCACAGGTTCAAGCTTCTCCCCAGCCTTGATGACTCCCATGAAAATGAATAGTGAGATTCCCTTGATGCCCTGACTCCAGGAGCTGGGGCTTTAAGAAAAAAATCACAGCAGTTGTGGCTATTAATGATTATGGTAGGAGCAAGCTAGGCCACCTAGTCACAGAAGAGGGCAATGTGGGGTTAGCTGCTGTATACACATACGCAACAGAAAGATATAACAGGGCTACCATGGGCCAGATGAGGAAGGGTGCTATTGTCCCTCTGGAGAGAGAAGTGGGGAGGGGAAACAACTGGTAATGTAGAGACCAGTTTACCTCAACCTGAATAACTCCCTGCCCAGCACACACAACAGGCCCAGGGCCTGACCCACAGCATTGCTCCATTTCATACACATCAGCTAAAGAGAACAGCTTCCCCCTCCCCCAGCACTGTGCTGGGAAGCCACCTGCTGATGTGCTGCTCAGGCCTTGGAGGAACAGCCTGAGTCCAGCCTTGGGGGGTGGGGGGACTGCCCAGCATTGCACACAATCAGGGTGACTAAAGTTACCACAGCCTTTATGTTAGGAAGCATTGGGATGTTTGCTCCCCCCAGCACTGCAATGGGAGAGGCTAGTTGAGGACCCTAGTTTGGCCCCTCCTAATGCTTCCAGCCGTGGTCTAGTTTAGAAAGAATTCCAGCCACAAGTGAGTCAGACCCCCTCTTACTCCATAACTCTGCCTCCCCCTCCTCCACATGCAGAGCCAGGCTGGCTGCAGCTAGCTCCCGTGGGAGGGAGCTGGGTTTCCAGTGCCACAAGCCCCGTGCAGTGACAAACCTGCAGCCTTAGCAAGCTCTCTGGGAGTTACTCGCATGCAGCACCAGGCTGTAAAGCAGGCAGTTGTTTTGGGTGCTATGGGGCAGCAAGGATGGAGCTGGGTGGGAACAGCATTCAGCCTGCACCCAGCAACAGCTCACGTGGTGCTGCAAGGTGTGGTCATGTGCTCAGGCCCCACTCGGCCCTGTGCTGAGCTTTTTTGAAAACCCTATCCAGGGCCTGGCCCAGCTGTACCCCATTGTCAGTGAGAGTGATTGGGCAGGTTACATATCTCCCCAGGTGTGGTTGCAGAGCAACAGCATCCCTCCAATGGTTTCTGTGAGGAGTTGATCCCCACTGCACACCTTCTGAAGAGTAGTGATGAGCTGGCACTCAGGAAGGGTGGAGTCAATAGGTTAACTGTGGGCCAAATCCATACCACCACATGCTTTTGAAGAGACCCCCCAATTTTTTTTTTTTAATCATTTTCTCTGGAGTCTGGACCATGACTAGACCTTGATCAAGAACTTTGGACCTTGACAAAAAAATAATTGAATAGCCCAGCAGTCAGCACTGGCCCTGGTGCTCTAAAGGGACAGGCAGAGGATAGGAAGGTGATCACCACCCCTGGGACATTCATTTTATGTGACAAATCTGAGGAATTGGCCCAGATTAAGATGGCATTAGAGGTGGTTTTGGAACAAATAGATAAATTTAGCAATAAGGAGTCACCAGGACCAGATGGTATCACCCAAGAGTTCTGCACACACTCAAATGTGAAACTGCAGAACTACTAACTGTGGTTTGCAACCTCTCCCTGTATCAGCCTCTGTAACACATGATAAGGATAGCTAACATGATGCCACATTTTAGAAAAGGGCCCACAGGTAATCCTGGCAAGTACAGGCTGGTAAGTCTAACTTCAGGACCAGGCAGATTGGCTGAAATAGTAAAGAACTGAATTATGAGGCATGTGGGCAAATACAATATCATGGGGAAGGGTCAAGGAAACTCAAGCCTCATGCAGCTATTAGAATTCTTTGAGTGTGTCAGCAAACATGGACAAGGGTGATCTACTGGCTACAGTGTACTTGGACTTTCAAAAAGTCTTTGACAAGGTCCCTCACCAAAGGCTCTTGAGCTGAGTAAGCTGTCATGGGATAAGAGGGAAGGTCCTCTCATGGATCAGAAACTGGTTAAGAGACAAGAAAAAGGGTAGGAATAAATTGTCAATTTTCAGAATGACAAGAGGTAAATAGCAGGGTCCCCTACGGATCTGTACCAGGACTTCTGCTGTTCAAGATATTCATAAATGATTTGGAAAAGGAGGCAAATAGTTAAGGTGGCAAAGCTTGCAGATGATATAAGATTACTCAAGATATCCAAAGCTGACTGCAAAGTATTAGAAAGGGATCTCACAAAACTGGGTGACTGGGCAACAAAAATGGCACCTGAAATTCAGTGTTGATAAATGCAAAGTAATGCACATTGGAAAACATAATCCCAACTATCCATACAAAATGATGGGGTCTAAATTCTGTTACCATTCAAGAAAGATCTTGGAGTCATCACGGGTAGTTCTCTGAAATCTTGTGTTCAATGTGCAGCAGCAGCAGCAACTAAAAGCAGCTAAACAATCTTAGGCACTATTAGCAAAAAGGTTAGATACAGAAAATATGCCACTACATAAATCCATGGTATGCTCACACCTTGCATACTGGGTGCAGTTCTGGTCACCCCAACTCAAAAAACCCCAAGATTATTTTAGAATTGGGAAAAAGTGCAGAGAGGGGCAACAAAAAAGGATTAGGGGTATGGAACAGCTTCCATATGAGGAGAGATCAAGACAACTGGGGCTGTTCAGCTTGGAAAAGAGATGAATAGTGGGGAGGATATGATAGAGGTCTATAAAATCATGACTGGTGTGGAGAAAGTGAATAAAGAAGTGCTAGGGGTCACCTGATTAAATGACTAGGCACCAGGTTTAAAAACAAATGAAAAGGAAGTATTTCTTCACACAACACACAGTCAACCTGTGGAACTTGCCGCCAGAAGATGTTGTGAAGGCCAGAAGTATAGGTGGGTTCAAAAAAAGAACTAGATAAGTTCATGGAGGATACATCCAGGGGTGAAAGTAAGCTGGTACGGGCCAGTATGGAGGCCGGGTAAGAAAAGGAGACTAAGGGCTTGGCTACACTCGCACTTCAAAGAGCTGCTGCGGAAACACTGCCACGGCAGTGCTTTGAAGTGCGAGTGTGGTCACGGCACGTACTCCACCTCCTCATGGGGATTAGCTTGCAGCGCTGGAAGCCGCGCTCCCAGCGCTGCGGCACTGTTTACACTGGTGCTTTACAGCGCTGTATCTTGCAGCGCTCAGGGGGGTGTTTTTTTTCCACACCCCTGAGCGAGAAAGTTGCAGTGCTGTAAAGCGCCAGTGTAGCCAAGGCCTGACTGAGGGAGAGAGAGAAGCCTGCTCCCTGCATAAGAATAGTTTAAACTCAGCTGTTCCCTGATGGTTCAGGCCCCAGGCCTAGGTTTCTGGCATCCTTGTTAATTTCACTCACAGTAGCTGCTGGAAGGGGGTCAAGGGGAGGGTGTGTTTGGCCATGGCAGGGGCAGTCCTTGTCTGTCCCCGGGATGAGGGGATCTCTCCAATACTAACATACACAACAAATACAAGCATTTGGCTGCACAGCTTAAATCCAGAGCTAATAAAAGCAAGTGGAAGGGGAAAACTCACTGCCACATTGGTTTCTCGCCTCCTCCCTCCCCCTCCTCCAGCCAGGCTACAGACAAGGCTCTGCATTCCTCTCCCCCCCGACCCCCAGCAGGGGTTCTCCTCTAGGCTCTAGCTTGCAGTACGGACACTGGCTGAGATGCCTGCTGCTGCTGTCTGCAAAAGAACAGTTTAAACTCAGCTTTTCCCTGTGCAGTTCAGTGCCCAGAGTTAGGAATCATTTCTGGCATCCTTGTTAATTTCACTCCCAGTTGTTGTTGGGTGTGAGAGACCATGGCAGGAGCTGTTCTTTTCTGCCCCCAGGATGAGGGGATCTCCTAAACACAATCAAAATCAGGAACCATTTCCAAGTTCAAATCTATCCCTTTTCCTTCCCAGCAAAGGATCAAGGTTGTGATGTCCAAACAGCTTTGAAATGTTACTGTTTAAAAAAACTCCACAAAAACATGGAGAACATGGTGGAAAGATGTGTCATGATGATTAGGGTTTATTTTGGGCGAACTAATTTTGCTACAGCAACTGAAGATTCACAGGGAAAGCAAATAGCCCCCATAGACAAAACCACAAAGGGATTGGAGGGGAAAACTGAATATTCAGGGAAATTTTTGTGCCTCCTTTGAAAGAAATAGTAGTTCTCATTCCAATCCACCCTCTATATATATAGATTTAAACACCTGAAATGTTCTTAGGACGTCAGGTGCAATCTCGGATCTCTTTGTTTTGTCCTGCCTGCAGAGTGCAGAGGCTGAAATTGACAAAGCTTTCTCTGAATATCTTGTATATTTCATGAAGGCTATTCCAGTTGTCCTTCATTCACCCCTGACTCCTCCCCCACCCCGGCTCCCTCCCTGGCGGGCTGTCTGTGGTTTTTGCCTTGGTTACTTACTCCTTGGCAGACCCAGCCCAGCGGCACCTGCTGGCTGTCTGCACGCAGCAGCCCACAGGGGCCAGCCAGTTGCTGGGGTCGCTGCTGGTTAGTGGCAGGCTGCAGCTGCATTGTTTGAGACACATTCATACAAATACATATAGTCAGAGGTGAAAGTAAGCCGGTCCGGTGTACCTGCCAAGAGCCAGTACACCATGCTGGACCGCATCAACTTCCACAATGGGGACTGAAAGGGCTCTGGGCTTCCCTCAGCAGCAGGATCTCTGGGCCCTTTAAATCCCTGCCCCAGCCCCACAAAGCTTGGGGTTCCCCCTGGCAGCCAAAGCCCCGGACCGTTTAATTTGCCCCTGAGGGCTCCCAGCCACCTCTGCAACTCCCTGCCTCTTCTGCTTGAGGCCACCCCCCACCAGGACTCCGGCAGTACCGGTAAGTCCTGTAAGTTACTTTCACCCCTGGATACGTCCATCAATGGCTATTAGGCAAAATGGTCATGGATACAACCCCATGCTCTGCTGTCCCTAAGCCTCTGACTGCTAGAAGCTGGGACTGGATGACGGGATAGATCACTGGAGAATTGCCCTGTTCATTCCCTTTGAAGCACCTGGCATTGGCCACTGTTGGAAGACAGGATACTGGGCTAAATGGACCATTCATCTCACCCAATATGGCTTTATGCTTAAGTGTGTTTTTGCCTAAAATCAAATGGCTCCATTTCTCATGTGCCATAGTAACTCGACAATGATTTAATGTCATGGTTTTTTTCCTTACTTCCCCTGTGATTTGAGCATCAAGCTGGCTTCTTCATCAATAATGATTCAGGAGGCTACATTCAGGTCTGTGCGCGCCTGTGGAATCTCTTGGGGTTTTCAGGAGTATCTCAGCGTCCATTCACCTCACTGATACAGGCAAAAAGAGGAAGAGTCATTTAAGACTCATCTCCTATTTTGCAGGGTCACCATTCAGCACGCAGCTTGCAAAGCACTACCATCCAGCGCCCACTGATGCCATGTGGCAATCACAGGCACATCCAGATAGCTCAGAACCAGGGGTTGGGATACAAGATCCAGCCAGAAAGAATCCATTTATCGGCACTTCAGATGCAGGAAGCAGAGTCAGGAAGAACCCCGCTGTGAGCCCCCTGGGGTTGGGCAGCAGAGACTAGCACAAATAGACTAGAGGAGGCCAGGTGTTACCCCCAGCAAACCTCAAAAAAACAAGCCTGATACTCCTCCCCCCAGCACACTACCCCCACCCAGCTGTGTGACCATGGGCTACACATCATCCCTCCTCACCCTTTGGCCTCTATTTCCACTGCAAGTTCCTCGGGGGCAGGGAGCATCTCGCTGGGTATCCGTATAGCAAGGGGCCCTGACTTCACGCCACTGCTGGGCTGGGAATACTACACAGACTGCCAGGCGGGACAGATACACACTATTTTATTGACTTATTTTCATGTTTAGTCCCCCAATAACACTTGCTACATTTTTTCCCCCTTTAACATTAAAAATCTATGTACAGACCCCTCTGGGCCAAGGAAGCTAATCTCTATATACAAGCTATTTACACATGGGCCGTGCATCCCTCCGAGCCAGAGGCAGGGCTGCCAGCCCCCAAGAGGGCTGCTCACCCCATCCCCTGGGCTAGCTCTTCAGAGCCACCTCCAACTTCAGCATGTCCATGGGAGCACTCTTGGCTACTTCAAAGAAGACTCTGAAAAGGTGACACAGGCCTGTTAGTGCAGCACACCCAGCAGAGGCACATAGCATAGGGACAGGGTACGGGGTGGGGTGGGAGCTCCAGCCAGCCTGAGGGAAGTCTGCTAGGGCACTGGGCCCCAGTCAGATGCCTGCAGTCATTAGCAAAGGACTCCTTTCTCCAAAGAGTTCATTAGGCATTGGCGTTAAATCAGCTTTTGGTGCTCAGTCTAGCAACCATGCCCACATGCCCTGTCCCTGCTGGCACGTTCTCCAGTCACCACGGAGTCCTTCTGGGCACATGGGACCTGAGCTCCTAGCGTACAAGTCTTCCAGGCCCCCCCTTTATGCAGAGCAAAGGGCAATTTTTTCTCCCTTTACGGGTTCTCTCCCTTTCAGAGAGAAGGCATAAGTTCCAGACCAGGGCGACCCATGACTCCAGCATGCACGGTGGTTTTGCTGGCACTGCCCCTGCAGCAGCCACAGCCCAGCAAGGACCCCTTACAGCACTGACTTAGATTGTGGAATGCAGGCAGGCCCTTAGCCGTAGTACGGCGAGCTCCTGCTGGGCCAGCCTCTGCCAGACTGCAGCTAGCCAGCCCAGGTGGCTCAGTTTCTCCCCCTGTTCTCGATGCAACAGGGCCAGGGTGTCTGAAGCCACAGCTAGCTTTAAAGAGACGAAGATCAGAGTGACTGGGGGCAGCCAGTCCTTGCCATGCTGCAGATCAACGTTCTGCAGAGCGCAGGCCAGAATGAAGTGATCACAATGGTCCCTTGGAAGCTGACACTGCACTGGGGCCAAGGCAGCAGGGCATTCATATCGAGCAACAGTTTCACAGCTCCCGCCCCAGACTGCCTAGGCAGGTGACATGTCCAGTGCAGCACCCCCTGCTGGCGAGTGGAAGACATCTCCCGGCCCCAGCCCATCAGACACACCACAGACACACCACTGCAAGGAGAGTCCACTCACCGGTGGGAGTACTTTGTGCGCACCGCCTTTAACTTGTCATCGTGCTGGTAGGTCAGCAGGAAGTTTAGCCTCTTCACCAGTGGATGGAGCTCCTGAGAGCTGTACCCGCTATAATACTCCAGCATGGGGCTCTGCAGCACATTAGAGGGACTCAAGAGCCTGGACCAGCACCATTGCACATACACTCCATGCTGCTTCTTCCAGGACACTGGAGATAGATCTGACCCCTGGGATGTCCTGACCCCATAATGGCTTCTTGGCCAGACTCCAGTGCAGATAGGACACAAATCACTTGCCCAATTTAGATAACAGCTGAGTTTGCCTTCTCATCGTGATGAGTAAGGAGCAGAGACAGGCTCAGTCAGGTCCCCACACAGAGCCAAAGGAATGGCCTCTGTGCACGTGGCCATCTGCAAACAGGGACGCTATGGCCAAAGATCTCAGGGATGGGGAGAGAGCAGCCAAGCACCAGAGTCAGCTGCCCGACAGGGAGCATAAGACAAGAATGTCGCATACTTCTCCCCTAGTCTGCAGGGCCAGCTATGGACGATGAGAAGGCAGAGCAAACCCCACTCCTGAGGCTGCTGAGGGCCTGGCTTGGAGTGTGTGGTGAGCTGCCCCCTTCTCTAACTCCCCCTGAAGGTACCAGGGCCTGCAGTCTCTGGAAGTGGGGAGCTGGAGAGCAGGCACGGGACTCAACAGGGTTCGGAACTCGGGCCTCACAGGCTCATGTGGAGCTAGCTATTAGAGGTAGGGCAAAGGAGAAGTGGAAGGGGTGGGGCTTCCCTGTCCATCCGGGATTGAAAGTGCATCAGTAGCTCAAGGCCGGGGGTTCCCTGCACAGACTGCAGGATCTGGGACCAACCCACCCGCAGCCACGTTTCCAGTGGCTCCAGGACAGTGTCCATCCCTAGGAACAGAGACTGGTGACTTGACCCTGGGGGAAACCAGCCAGACAACACTGCTGGAGAGCCAGCGACAGCGGCCAAAGGGGCAGCCATTCCAGGCAGCCTCCTGCTCCGCGGGGCCAGTGGAGCTAACCTGGACAGCCAGGCATGAGGAAGGGCCAGGAGAGCAGGGCACTCACCCATCCCCCAAGGCTCTTCATCTTGAGTGCCAGGAGCAGGCAGCTGGCGGCCAGCTTGGAGGCGCTCTCCTGGACGTAGTCATACTCCGGCAAGGTCATCTCACAGATGAAGCGGGCCAGGGTCAGTGTCTCCATGCTGGCGTGAGCGCACTGGGACCGTGGGAGGAAAAAGGAACTGTGGTGAGACCTCCCTGCTGAGCACCTGATGAAGAGGAGATGCCTCCCCTAGCTGCCTCCAGAGCCAGGGCATGGTCATGGGGGAGCACCCTGTCTGCAATGGAGAGCCCTGCTCAGCGCTGACTCCGTGGGAGAGGCAGGTGGTCCCACAGAGCAGATACTGCAGAGAGCTGGCAGCTAAGGGTCCCGCTGGTGCTCAGCACAGGGGTGAGGAAGGGGGATGGGTCCAGGGTACCCCAGAACACAGAATCACTGAGCCAGCCAACCTGGCTGCCTGTCCAGGTCACTCAAGCCCAGCAGCTGGGACTGGCCCAACTGTTTCTCTCCCCTGCCAGGACAAGTCAGATCCAGACCTCTCCATGGAGGAGCCTCTGGCATCCAGACCCAGACGCCTGCTCATCTCCCACC
This sequence comes from Gopherus evgoodei, assembly GCF_007399415.2. Taxonomy (NCBI): domain Eukaryota; kingdom Metazoa; phylum Chordata; order Testudines; family Testudinidae; genus Gopherus; species Gopherus evgoodei. The sequence continues at coordinate 60,200,552 of NC_044330.1, read as the reverse complement.
CTGAGTGCCAGATGCTCCTGTCCCTTCTGGAGCCCACAGCCAATTCAGCACTTGATTCCCCTCCATGGCTGGGAGAGAGCTCTCTGCTGTGGGTGTGTTGGGCAGAGCAGGGGGCACCACTAGGCAGGGGCAGAGGAGCCAGCCAGCGCTTCCACATGACCGAGATAGTCAGGCCTGCATGGACCAAAGAGCAAGCGGATGGAGGAGAGAGAGAGACATTAGTGTTCCTGGCACTGAACATCCTGCTCTGCTCCCCTTGGTGCTCTGAATCAGAACTTGCCTCCAGGGCACTGAGGTGCGGAAAAGAATGGCAGGTTTTGGCAGGAGTGATAGGACTTGGTGGAGGGGGAGAAGGGAGAGCTTGTTTGCTGGTTACAGCCCCTCTGACAAGTATTTTCCTTCTGGTGAAGGAGCAGCCTTTGCTCTCCCTGCAGCATCACTCCCTCATAGAGCACTTTATGCCCACGTTGTGCTCATTTCCCCACCAGCAGCCCAATGTGATTGTGCCAGTTGGCTGGTGGGGGAGGGTGTCATCGAGGTCCACCTGCTGGCCTCTAGCTGTGGCCACCCACATCCCCTTCTAGTGGCAGAAATGGGGCCCCACCTTGGCAAACCTCCGCAGGAAGCGATACGGGATGGGAATGTTGATGTCGAACTTCAGCGTGCGGAGGATACTCATTTCCATGGCAATCAACTCCTCCCGCTTGTAGGCATCGTCACAGATGTAGAGGAAGTCATCCACACACGGGGGACAGCGCTCCTAAAGGGAAACAGCCACAGGAATGGTCAGCCCCACCTACACTCAGGCCAGTGCTGCCCCAGTCCCTAGGGGGCGCTGTGCTGAGCTGCCTGGCAAGGGCTAAACTAAAACCCTCGGGGTGAGATTTTCAGAAGCATCTAGGTGAAATTGGAGCATGAATCCCATTCACTTTCAGTGGTTGGCTCACAATCCCCTTATGCATCTTTTTTTAATTTCCCTTCTGGCTCTTTAAAAACCCACTGGCACCTTCTGAGAGATGTGAACCCTATTGTCCTGGCTGGAGTTCAACCTGGATGAGGCCATGCTGCCCCCCACGGACAGCCCTGCAGTCGCAAATGAGATAACACCTCTCTGGAACTGCTCTGTATTGCTGCTGTTGAACAGCTGCCACATTCTGTTCCAGAGATAGCTGCATTTCAGTGGTGTGCCAAATGTTCACTGAAGATGGGGCAGGCCGATGCAGAGCACTTCACTTTCATCAGAGTTTTCCATGGGAAACTTATTTTCAGCAAAAATTCAAGATGGAAAGATTTTATTTGGGAAATGCCATCGTAATGTCTCATGGGAGTTGTAGTTCAGGTGCCTCACATTCCCGCTCTTCTCTATAGGATGGGCTTGACATCTTGCAGGATGCCCCAAAGTTTCCACTCTTAGAAAGGGGAGGCAGTGCATCATAGGAGATTTAATCCAACCAGGGAGCCTAGACCATAGCAGAAAATCCAGCAGGAGACAACCCACCAACAATTTCCATAAGGCACTGCAACATTATATCTGGATTGAAATATCAGTTTGGGGCATTTGATTGATTGATAGATAAATCAAGATTTTGACTGGAAAATTTGACCAGCCCTATCCCAGTCTCCCCACCTGGGTAACCTGCCCAAACTTTCACCTTTCAGGCTGGGGATTTCCACCACAATACTCAGAAGGTGGTGGTGGGAAGCAGGGGACATCTCTCCAGCTTGGTTTGATTTTTGGCTACAGAGGGGTGTGTGGAATTCTTCTTCCTTCCTGGGCAGTGTCCCAACAAACTGCCAGCACCTGGAACAATTGGGCTCCATTCCCAAGCACAGTGCATTGGAATGCTTTAACCAGCACTTGTGGGATCAAAAAGCATATCAGCCCTGTCACCAAAGGCAGCATTCTCTCCCTGGGACTCCCTTTCCCCACTTCCTGTTTCCTCCTTCAACTAGGAAATTAAATGCAAAAGCTTAAGTTAATCCTGCATTGTGGCTCCAACACTCCTAAGTCAGGAGTAACATTAACACCATCGTGCTGCAGAGTGATCCATGCAGCTCTTCCTCTCTTGTTAAGGTTAGTTGCTCAGCGGCAGCACTGCAGCACACTTGGTCCATAGGACGTGCACCAAGGTCCAAGTGCATGGGCCAGCTTTAGCATTTGGAATGTCCCAACTGCCTGATCTTTCCCCCTTTGCTGGTACAGCCCAGTTCACACCAGCGCACACTCCCAGAGATTTGCATTAAAGATGGGACGCTAACCAACAGGACACCTAAGGGCTAATTAGGACCCAAGGGATGAATTCCAGCCCACCACTCCCTCGACCCCAGCCTGCTCACCCCCTCACTGCTATTCCAGCATTGGGGCCTTTCAAGCAGCAATAGTCAATCCCTGTGCTGTAGCCTTAGTCACGTGAGCTACGTGGGGGGCCATAATGTGACTGCACAGCAAGCCCCACGTGTCCCCCTCTGGGCCTGTGTTACCCTCTGCCTACAAGCCAGGCTGCCCCCAACACCCCACAGGCTCTGCCCAGGCCAGAACTGGGTCACCTCAAACTTGGAAGCGATGAGGATGGCTGTGGAGCCAATGAGCTGCAGCTTGTCCCTCATGCTCACCACCTCCACCAGGTAGTGATCCACCAGCTTCACCGCCAGGTACAGCGTCTCATGGTTCAGCTCAAAGTTCTCCTGGGTGGAGAGACAGATGGAATGGCACACGTCAGCCAGTGTGACCCACCTTGGGTGCAGTCACTCAGGGTTTGCTATGTTCCCAAGCTGCCCTCCCCAGGCAGCAGGCTCAGGGCAAGGGGTAACAAAACCCCTCACCAGCTCTGCTCCCAAGACTTGCCCTCATGCAGGCTGGGACTTGTTTTAGTAGCCAGGGGAAAATGCTTCCCATTCCCAGTCCAGGGGTGAAGGTCATGTCTGCTGTTTTGCCCCAGGCTGCCCACCCCGAGTGCCCAGGCACAGATCAGTGTCATTTGGCACAGGGAAGGGTCCCTGGTGCTCCACTTGTCTGACTCGCCAGGCTGCTGCTCCTCTCCAGACTCCAGGGCTGGCTCCAGACACACGCCCAGAGGAGAGTCAGGGCCAGCGTCTCCACGAGGTAACTGGCCCCTGCCAATGACTGTGTGGAAAAACGGTAAGCGGCTTCCTCCCCCTGGCCTGCAGCCCCCTTTCCTCAGCCCCCTTCTCCACTCCCAGCCCTTTCACCCCTGCCACAAGCTAGGCTCACAGCTGCATGCAGCTGAGCCGCGTCGCAGCGGCTAAGGGGTTCCTCTCCTCCATATGGCTTCTGCTCAAGCGTGCTGGGGAGGGAGAATGGTCTGCCCCACCTCCAGCTGGAAGGGGCTCCCCCCCTTGTTTTTTTTTAAAAAAACAAACTGCTACGGTGCACACGCTGGCATTGTCCCCCCTACCCCCCTCAAGGGAACCCGGGTGCGCACCTGGACCTCCACCATCCAGTCCACCAGAATGGCTCTCATGTCCCTGCTGATGTCGTACTGCTTCTCCATGTAGTTTGGAAGCAAGAACTTCTCCTGCCAAGGGAGCCACAGAGAGGCTGTTAGTGAATGAAGCTCGCACACTGCAGCATGCGGGTAAGGACCTGGAGAGGCTGAGTCCATGGCCCTGCCCTCCTGCAGGCAGGCTGCTAAGCTTTCTCCATGGCACCATGGCCAGGAGCTTCCGCTGTCACAACAGGGCCTCCCTGGGAGAGGCCCTCAGCCCCACTGTTGTAGGAGGATCCCACCCTCCACCCAAGCCCAGTTGTGTCTCTGTAATGGCACCAACTCTTGTGACGGGCTGGACACTAGAGCCCAGCTGATCCTACCCCAAGCTGCTCATCCTTTCTGTGGTCAGCCAGCCCTGCTATGTCAAGGGAAGGGGCCACCCACGGCGCCCAGCAGGGATTAGTGGCTGGGAGGACAGTTCCTGCCAGAAGGTGCCATCCGCACAGACAGCACTACAAGGAGAGTGGCTGTAACTGGGCTTCACCATCCAGAGGTGAGCTAGGAGCCCAGACTGCTTCCCCTGCTGGCCAGTGAGCAGCATGGCTGGAGGGGAAATGGCTACCAGGGCCTACCCAGGGTTTCTCAGGGAGACTCACTGCCATGGACAGAACAGCCATCAGCCAAGTGGAACCAATCACCCTGCCCAGGAGTAGCCAGCCTCCTGCCTGGAGAGCCCTGGGCTCCAGAGAGGCTGCATGGAGCAGGCAGCGGGAACAGAGACCTGTACATAACAGGATGACTGGAGCTAGTTTGCCTGCTTGGAAAGAGCGAAAGACTGAGCCAAGCCAGCCCAGGACATGAGCCGGGGCTTTTGGAAATCAAGCTTTATGCATCAAGTGCTAAGGCGCAACCTGCCTGCCCTCCCAATGTACCAGCCCCACATCTGCAATGCCATGAAATGCAGCAGACAAATGCACTGGAGGGGGCTGCACTCTCTTCTCTGAAGACAATGGGACCTTCAGACCCTAGGGGCCTTGGCCTGGCATTCTAGCTCCTTCCTGTGCCTGGTGCCCCTGGAGTCAGCCTGGTGTCTCCAGGGCATCAAGCCAGTGAGCTCGGAGAGGCTGGGCCAGTCCAGCAGAGGAGGAAGGAGAGACAGGCAAAGCTGAGATCCTTGTGCTTGAGCCTTTCCCAAGTGCCACACACCTCTCTCTCCTTCATGTAATTGAAGATCTCCTTGGCATACTCGGCGCTGGCATAAGGGTCTCCCAGCTGCTCCTTGTCAATGTCCTCAATGGCAGGCACCTGCGTGAAAGGCAAGAGGGTTGGAGGATACCTCTGGGACACCAGAGAGACAAGTCCCAAGCAATCATGACAATGAGGCACTGAGAGCGATGGCTGGTCAGGCACTGGGCTTCCAGCCCCAGACTGCTTTGCCAACGCACCTCTCTCAGCTAGCAGAGGAGTGTCCACAGCTATGTGGCAAACCCCAGCCTGGAACACAGCAGGCACTGCATGCCCCGTCACTGCGCTTCATCCTGTTCTGCAACACCTGTCGTGCTGTTCTCTCGGCTCACCCAGCAGGACTTTTCTGTAGCAGTTTGCCTATGTGGCCTGCAGGGGGCAGACCTGCCCCAACCCAGCACTCGGGAAATTAGCTGCCAGATCCAATCTGTGTAGCCCAGCAGCTGGGGAGCGGGCAAGGTGCGGCTTGGCTTCATGCATGCAGACGGACAGGGCCAGAGGCTCGGACCCCCTACAGGTGAGCAGTCCAGGCAGCACTTGCAGGCCGTGCTTCGGTATCCCCAGGAAGAGGTGAACGAGCGCCCTCTAGAGACAATGTTAGACCAGGGCACTTCCCTCCTGCAAGGAGTGCAATGCAAGCATTCCAGCTGAGTCCCACATGCTGATCACGCCTCTCGCCCTCCGAGGGTCCACTAGGTTGACAGTGAGCATCCGATTCCACTGACCTGCGTGGGTGCTGGCTCCTCCGGCACCAGGTCATTTTTGGGAACCAGTTTGGGATCAACAGTTGCCTCAGCTGGGGGCGTTTTCCTTGTTGACCTAACAGAAGCAGCCAAGAGCAGATCAGACACTGCAAGAGGCCGGGCTCAGGGGCAGGGGGGTGTTGGTCATCCAGTGCCCCAGAAATCGCCAGATCCCATCAGACCAGGGTATAGCTATAGCCCAGGGCCACCTCTCCAATAGTGCCCTGTAATAGCTGCTTCAAAGGCAGGGGCAAGAACACCTCTCCCCACTGAGTGAACAAAGACACCTGCGCATTAGAGAAATGTCTTCCCTGTCCATGACTGGCTGATACCCTGAAGCAGGAGGCTTTACAGCCTTGCCAATATTTTTATCTTGACTAACATCACCACGAAGGTTCCTGTTATCCACCCAAACTTTCCTTGAATTCCACTAAGCTCTTGGCCTCCATGAGATCCTGAGTTCCACAGGCCAACCATGCATTGTATGGAAAAGGCATTTTCCTTTAGCAGTTTTATATGGAATGGCTTTCAATTCCATTGAAGTCCCTTGTCATCCTACACAAGGACAAGGGATCTCCTGATCTGCCCCCTCCATACCACTCCTTTAATACTAGGGGATATGAGGCAGGTGTACGAGTCTCCTCTCCAAGGCATGCAATCCCCATCTCTCTTCCGAGGAGTTTTTCCAGGACCCTGAATCTTCTCACCAAGGACACACACACACGCCTGCCATCTCCTTTCAGACAGGGTGATTATAACTGCACAGCAGGCAGCATGCCCCCATCAGCATTCAACTATTTTCCACATAACGACACCCCTTCCTTCCACATCCCAGCCTCCCATTTGTCTTTAGGTGCAGCCACATCCCTTGGGATTTCCCTTCTTCCCTGTGCATCAATCAGCCAGGATGAAGGGATGTCCCTCTACCTCCCCCTCCTCATTTTACACTGGGGGCCTGGCCTGCAGCTTCTCCCACTCCATTTTCTCAATTATCCTCCTAGTTCCCCACTGGAGGGGAGTTCGCTCGCCATGGCAGCGAATCTCACTAGCAGGCAACCTGAGCACATTCCCAATGGCAAAAGCCTCTCCGAGGACACCCCACCCTCCCAGCTGGCAAAGGGTCCTACTGTTAGAGCCCCCAGCTCTACCACCAAGAGACCCTGAGAGCCAAGAAGCATTGGCACAGAGAGATATTAAGCATTTGGAGACTGACTCTCTGCCAGAGGGTCCCCTTGGGCTGCAGCCTGGAAAGTGACAGCACTGTGCAGGCCAGTACTGGTGCTAGCCACAGGGACAGCAGCTCAGATACCAGGGTAAATGCGCATCCATCAGAGTGAGGAACAGTGCAGCTGCAAGGGGTGGGTGGGGCTGGGGCTGCATCAGGGCTGACCCACAGAGAGTTACTCACTTTTTCAAGTTGATCTCATTGTTCTTCAAGACCCCCAGAGCAGCTGTGCCCTTCTGCACCTTCCTGAGATCTGCCTTCACAGCATCCTTCTTCCTCAGGCCAGCCTGGTTCTTGTGAGCCTGGCAGGTGAGAGGGCAATGCTGGGAGCACAGCACAACAAACAGAGGGGCAGCCTGGCCAGGCTCCCCAGCATCAACACTCCAGGCCAATAGGGGTGGCAGGAAGTGGCAGCCAACACATCCCTCGGCCCGCGCCGTTTCCAACAGCCCCCACTGGCCTGGAGCGGCGAACTGCGGCCAGTGGGAGCAGCGATCAGCCGAAACTGCAGACACAGCAGGTAAACAAACTGGTCTGGCCCGCCAGGGGGCTTACCCTAGTGGGCTGCATGCCGAAGGTTGCTGATCACTGGTCTAGAGGGACCCCGGGGAGGTATAGGGGCACGTCCAATACAGCCAATGAAGAGAGCTAGTGCCTCCTAAGCAAATAGGTTCAGTACTTGGCTTGCCTGCAGACTATTGATAGTTGTGAAGTTTCACTGGATGTTGATTCCGCCAGTCTTAGCAGGGAAAATATTTTAAGGTGAACATCAGCATGATCTAGTGGTTAGAGCACAGGGCTGGGATGTGGGAGAAGAGTTTGTTCCCAGATCAGAATGTAAGGACTAATATATGGGAGTGTGGTCTTTATATCAGAGCAGCGGATCAAGCTTCAGGACCTCTGATCCCCTACCCCTAGCCCATGCATGACCCAGCAAAGATGTATAGTGCCTCTCCGGAGAGGCACCATACAAGACTAGGAAACAAGACGGGGAGATGAGGTAGAAATGAAATATTCAGCTCAGAGAGGAACCTTGCCCATCCAGCTCCCCCACAAGCTTCTTCCTCCACTCCCCACCGCAGTGCTGTGTCCTTACATTAGTGATGTCTCCGAAGGCTGACCTCTTCTTGGGTGCCCCCTGGGGTGAGGACGGGGACCTCTTTGCTTGAAAACTCTCCTCCTAAAGTAAGGAGCAGATGATTGAGATGGCATGCTGGACCCAAACTCACCAATCATGAGCTCCGCCACCCTTTCTTGGCAGCCATGCCCAGAGCAGGGGGCGTGGCACCGAAGATACCAGCTATCAGGAGAACAAAGCAGTCAAGGTGGGGCTGGAAGCATCACGTATTCTCACAGCTCCAGCTGTGATAGATGTCTGCCCCCTAATGCCACAGTGGCTGAGTCTGATGCATCAGCCTCTCCAAACCTTGTTGAGGGGGAAAGTGGGAGCAGGCTAGACCCCAGCTTACAGATAGGATTTGAGGCTGCATGACCTGCCCAAGGGCAACAGGCCAGACTGCAGCTCTGTAGGGGCCAGCCCAGAGCTTTAAAGCATTAACACGACTGAAGTGCTGGGACCAATCTTGGCCCAACTCTTGGAAGAGGGAGAAGCCGCCTTTTCCTATGGCCTCCCAACTCCAGGGACCAGCCTGCATCTTTACCAGCGAAGGCCCCATTGCTACCACTGGAATGAGCAATCCATATGTATCCATAGCCCCAGCTCCCAGCAGGGGCAGGAGAAAATTACTAGCCCCACAGACTCACCTTCTCGGGCCTGGCATTTTCCACTGCTCCTGCTTTACCAGGCCGGAGCGGTTTACTGCCTGTGGTCTTGGAGTTGCGTGGCACTGGCATCTTCTCTGCCCAAGCACACCTGCACAGAGACAAGAGATGCCCCCAAAATGCTGACTAATGAATTCAATGCACTTCACAGACTCAAGGCCTCAGCTTCCCCCATGCGGTGGGCAAACAGCCTTTATCCATATCTTACAGATGGGGAAACCAAGGCATGAGGAGGGGAAAGGATTTGCCCAATGGCACCCAGTGAGCAGCGTTAGGAGACATGGGTTTATTTTCTATCCATACTCCTCCGTTATCATCCAGACCACAGAGCAGCGACTGCAAACCTCTGCCCCTACCCCAGGGACTTTAGCAGCAGCTCAGCTGCAGCTCAGACACAACCTTTAATACATGCACCTACCTCACAGGCAGAGACTAGCCCTTTGGGATCAAACAGCAACCACCACCTCCCATAGCTCTCAGTGACTGACCTCACAGCCTGGGGAGCAATGACCCCTCTGTCCCTCCCGTCACCAGCCTCATCCCTCGTGGTCTGGTTTTTCAAGTGCTACTGGAGCCACCGTTGCTTCTCTAGGCCAATGGCCCCTATCTCCACAGCTTTCGGTCCAAGGGACCTTGGGTCAAGGCCACCCCCATTCCATTACCTTCTGATCGGGAAGCAATGCAACAAGCCCCAGGAGAATGCACAAGAATCACTCTGTTGTCATGAGGAAAAGGCAACCAGACGAGACAGCTTCTGCAGGATCCCGTTAGGGCAACTGTTGCCCTGCCATGGCTCCATAGCACCATTTCCCCAGGGCCCCTGCACTGGTGCGAAGCTGCTTTGAGGAAGGCGAGTGGCACAGAAGCAGAGGTAGTCTGGAGGCCTTCTCATGCGAGATGGGGAAGAACCACTGCTAGGGCTTAGGAGCATGCAAGCCAGGATGAGCATACTCCCTATTTAACTCTTTGAATGCCACTGGGGTCCCATGGAAATAAGACTGGGAGCATTCCGAAGGCCGGGAAGCAAGCCTGGACCTTTGTCCGTGGGGTAGCAGGGGGGCTGAGGCAACAGGAAGGAGGCTGGCAGGTGGGTTTGGTTGTCGGGAGTGGCAGGTGGGGAAGGCTGGGGCTTTCAGCAGCAGTTTGCAGGCAAGTCTACCCATCCGGAGCATTGGAGGTGCTGAAGAAGATGCAGGCATTAGGGAGGTAACAGAGGAGGGGAGCATGCCAAAAAAATCCCTGCACACACCCATGTGCCCCTACAGACCCTCACCTGCAGGACTGCAAAGAACCAGCCATTTCTCCCTCAGGGCTGGCTGGCTGCTGAGGGACATGATGAATGGGACACCAGCAGGCCAGTGCCAACCTGGCGACAGCAAGCTGTCCAGCAGATCCAGATATAAGACCCACTATAGGACCTTCGCTCCCTGGCCCCCAAAATAGAATATTTAGTTACAATTCATAGAGAATTCAATCTATCCTGCTCTGCTTCTTCCTCCCTCCCATCACTCTGCCAGGTGGCTGGCAGTTAGGACCCAGCTGGAAACAAGGTCGAACCGAAGTAGTGGTGTGTGAGGGAGGGCTGAGAGAAAGCAGATGTTATTAATGTACTTAGAGACCATCCAAGATCAGGGCTCCATTGTGCTAGGTGCCATATAAACAGAACAGCAGAAGGTCCACGCTCCAAAGAGCTTGTAATCTATACAGGGGGGAAGGGATAGAACACACCAGCTGAGTGAACCATGTGATCGCCGCAAATCATAGAATATCAGGGTTGGAAGGGACCTCAGGAGGTCATCTAGTCCAACCCTCTGCTCAAAGCAGGACCAATCCTCAACTAAATCATCCCAGTCAGGGCTTTGTCAAGCCAGGCCTTAATAGCATGTTAGTCCCATGATTAAATGGAAAGAAAAGGGAAGGTGAGGAGGGTGCAGGGGACAGGGCAGGAGAGAAGATGGTAAGAGTGGTAGTATGGAGAGAAGCGGAGGTGAAGAGACTGAGGAAGGGGGTTGGAGCAATAATCCAATCAAAACTGCAGAAAGGTCTCTGGATGTCTGAGGGTATGTCTACATCTACAATTCTGCAGCGCTGGTTGTTACAGCTGTATTAGTACAGCTGTATAGGGCCAGTGCTGCAGAGTGATCACACTTACAGCAACCAGCGCTGCAAGTGGTGTTAGATGTGGCCACACTGCAGCGCTGTTGGGCGGCTTCAAGGGGGGTTAGGGGAACGCGAGAGCAAACCACAGGGAAGCAGGTCTCCTTCCCCGCGGTTTGCTCCAGTGTTCCCCGAACACCCCCCCCCAAGCAGGTCTCCTTCCCAGCGGTTTGCTCCGGTGTTTTTTGAACCCCCGTGCAAGCAGATCTCCTTCCCCGTGGTGTGCTGTCGCGTTCCCCGAACCCCCCTGCAAACCGCGGGGAAGAAGATCTGCTTGCACGGGGGTTAGGGGAACGCGAGAGCAAACCGCTGGGAAGGAGACCTGCTTCCCCACGGTTTGCTCTCGCGTTCCCCAAACCCCCCTGCAAACCGTGGGGAAGGAGACCTGCTTGATTACCAGAGAGGCTTCCTCTGGTATGCTGGGATACCTGTTTATTCCACGGAGGTCAAGAAAAACGCTGGTGAGTGTTTACACCTGATGACCAGGGCTGGATCACCAGCGCTGGATCCTCTACACCCGAGTTTCAACGGGTGTACGGCCAGCGCTGCAAACAGGGAGTTGCAGCGCTGGTGATGCCCTGCAGATGTGTACACCTCATAAGTTGCAGCGCTATAACTCCCTCACCAGCGCTGCAACTTTGTGGTGTAGACAAGGCCTGAAGGTCCCTGCCTTAACTGTTTCTGCAGTTGCTCCTATCAGCTGGAGTATCTGTCTGGTTCCTCTCTGTAGTTTGCACTCTCTCCTGCCCTTCCTCTGGGAAACAGAGGCCCCATTGGCTTGCACTCTGAGAAGCTAGAGCAGCCCATCTTCACCTGTCTTCCAGTCAGTCTGATGCAGAGATCTGCTCTTGCTAGAAAGCCAAACAAAATTACCCCAGCATATTGAGGGTCCAGTGTGTTCAGTGCCTTTGGCAGTGCCAATCCCAACACCTGGTGTAGCTCCAAGGAACACAAACCAACAGACCAGGGCAGGGATAGCTCACACCCACAGGAGTTGAAAAGCCTCTTGTTCAAATCTGGAGACCTACATCATGCTGCCAGCCCATGGGCAGAATGCAGCCTAGAGTGACTTTCCAGACAAGCTCCCTCCAGCACTGTTGTTCTCCCATGTACAGCCCAGACCACAGCCTGTAATTACAGAGAGCACTAGGCTGTAATAGTTTCCATTGACTCCAGTGGCGACTATGACATCATCCCTTCACAAATGAACCCTGATATGTGGGTCCCCCTTCCTGCTCAGCAGCCATTTTCAGAGAGCATGTTACAAAGTGTTTCCCGGCATCTATATATCAGCCAACACCCAGCTCTTAATTTTCATCCATAGATCACAGAGCCATGAGGGAAGCATCATTACCACCATTTTACAGATGGAGAAACTGAGGCACAGGGCGATGAACTGACTTAGCTGAGGTCACCCAGCAATCCCATGGAAGAGCTGGGACTAGAACCTGTCTCGTGTGTGCTCTATCCACTATGCCTCAGCGCCTTAAGAGAGGGGGGAGACAGGAGGGCAAAGGAACTGTCTGTATGGCTTTGAAGCTGGATTATTGGCTTTGGAGACTGATTGATCTCCATTTACTCACAGAACAGGTACAGAGGGGAACAGCACAGCAAGCTACCCACTCACAATGCCCCAGCCAATGCACTTCAACCTTGACCTAGAATAGGCCTCATTAGTGTCAGCTGTTATGGATTGTGAGTGAGCCTTCTACCTCACTAGGAGCTGGACAGACAAGCTCCCCCCAGCCAGGCACTAGATAAGAGCAATTTTGATACTGCAACTAGATCCCAAGCAGCTGTAATGAGCCCATCACCAAAACAGCTGAACACTTGCCTGCTAGGCTGGATGTGAAGGGCTCTATGGTCCAGGCCTGTCACTGTTTGCATGTTTGTTCTTGCATTAAGCGACAGGTCTGAGCCACCTAAGGGCAGCAGCCCATGCTGTGACATTTTGGGACTGTCAACATCACCCTCCTCCCCTTTAAACTAAGTATGCTTGGGACCAAAGCCATGCTTTGTGTGACTGTACTGGAGTCATGAGAGTGTGGGAAGGTAATATGGACTTTTGTCCTCTGGTTAAGTTGAGGGAGGGGGTCAGACAAAGAGAACACTTTCTTACAGTGCCATCAAGCAGTCATTCCACTAGCACCCTTCATTCCCACCCCCTTCCCAAAGACAGCCCTGGAATCCATGCTTTAAATCAACAAGGTTAATTATAGCCTGCAGCCAGAGCACAATACACCATGGACAGGTCTCAGGTGCTTTAATAATAGGGCACCTGGTGGAAAACAAGCCACCATTTTAGAAACTGGGATTAGGTTTTTCAGGACCTTCCAACCTGGCTCAGAAACCTGGATTTCCCCATAGCTCTGCAGTAAGACAGGAACAATGGATACACATTACAACTGGCTTGGTTTACAACAGGGGTAGACAACCTATGGCACAGGTGCTGAAGGCAGCACCCGAGCTGATTTTCAGTGGCACTCACACTACCCAGGTTCTGGCCACCAATCCAGGGGGCTCTGCATTTTAATTTAATTTTAAATGATGCTTCTTAAACATTCTGAAACCTTATTTACTTTACATACAACAATAGTTTAGTTATATATTATAGACTTATAGAAAGAGACCTTCTAAAAATGTTAAAATGTATGACTGGCACACAAAACCTTAAATTAGAGTGAATAAATGAAGACTCAGCACAGCACTTCTGAAAGGTTACCGACCCTTGGTTTACAATATCCACACAATAGAGATTCAAAAGACACAACTGAGTTAGCTCATCCACACAGACAGAGATGACTGAGCTGCTGTTTGGAGTCACATTATGGATAAAACCATCCAATCAGAGAAGAGCCAACCAGGGTCAGTGCAGCATACAGCAAAGGAGATGAGGCCAGTACAAATCTCATCACCATGCAGCTACCCCCAGCCACAAGAGAGTTGAATTTGCACTGTCTCCCAGAATCACTGAACTTTGGCTCAAGGTAAAGGAATCTGGAACACCCTCCTCCCCTTCTCTAATCAACTCTGAAACCTTATAAACAGCTCTTTCCCCCCCCCCCCCCAACACTGCTCGGTGTAAGCCCGCCGCGGACTGCAGGCTACGGGAGGGAGGAATCAGCAGCTGCCGAAGCTCCCGGCCAACCCCACAGCGATTTCGCAGGCGATGCTCAGGGAAAGGGCAGCAGCGAGCCGTGGGGAAGCGCAGGCCGTAGGAAGGACAAGGGGCAGGTCATCCCCGGGCCACATGCCGAAGGGAAGGCGCACCGCGGGCTGCATGTGGGGGGGACGCTGGCACCCCGGGCAATGGGGAGGGAGGGGGCTGCAGAGTGGGCCGGACACAGCGGGCAGGGGCCGGGGAAGTGCAGCCCGGGGGGAGGGAGAATAGGCAGATATGGGAAGCCGCCCGGCCCGAGCTCACCTGGCTTCTCAGCGCCCGGGCCCGATCCCGGCCTCCACCCAAGAGCTGCGGCTACTGCTGCACAATGTGGATTTGAAAACTGCGGCCCTGGCAGGAGGCAGCCTGCGACTGGCCAATCAGCAGCCAATCAGCGAGCCAGGCTGAATGCGGTTGCTAAGGGCGGTGCATAGCGTTTTTAAAATCGGCTCCCTCGGCCAATGGGAGAAATGGTTTCCCGCCGGGCGGGCACACAGGGGGCGAGAGCTCTCTATCCGCCATTTTCATTGGCTGGGAACTCGCCAGGTGGCGCGTCTTGTTTTAAATTGACCTTAAAGAGCCAGACAGCGGGGACAGTGTTAGCAGCTGCCGGAGCAGGGAGGGATTAGGGCGGGGATTGCCCCAGCCAGGGCCTGTTGTCCCCCACCCTGGGCCTGCCCCCCCCCTCACCAGGGAGGTCACCCGCCCTTGCTCCACCTTCTGCTCCTACACAGGCACTGTGGTACAGGGACTCCAAAATGTGGATGAGGGGCCAGAGTCACACCCCTTAGGGGTTGCCAACTTTCTGACCCAACAAAACCAAACTCCCAGGCCCCACCCCGTCTCCAGGGCCCCACCCTGCTCACTCCATCCCCCCTCCTTCCATCACTCGCTCTCCTCCACCCTCACTCATTGCCTGGGGAGCAGTGGCATAGCCAGGTTCTAAGAGCAGGGGTAGCAAACACATAAAAAAGGTGCCACCACTGCAAAGCAGCAAAGAAAAAATATAAAACCCAAGTCTTACCGCCGAAGACTCAAATACCCACTGCTGAATTGCTGCCAAAGGCTCGGAGCGACTGAAGCATCAGCCGCCGAATTGCCACCGAAGACCCGGAGCTGCCTGCTGTGGGAAACCCGTGCTGGATTAGTCCTCAGCCAAGCGCAGCTGGAGCCGAAAGGTTGCAGGCTCTCCCCAGCGGGCACAGGGAGGACCATCACCCGGCCGCCACAAAGAGATGGCAGGGGGAGCGTGAGAAGCACCAGCTGCAGGAGCCGCAACCGCAAGCTGCATGCAGCGGAGCCCAAAGTGAGTGCCACCGAAGACCCGGACGTGCTGGGGAGCACTGAGTGAGTGGTCAGGGGAGCAGCTAATCCACTGCTCCCCCCCAGCTACGCTACTGCCCGGGTGTTCGTTTGAAAACCAGACACCTGGCAACCTACTGATTGCGCTGCTAATAGGGGCTTCCTCTCCTTATGCTGGGTTTTTACACTGCTAGTTACAGGCACTGAAGTTGCAGAAAGTGCATTTGTGTTTTCACCTCTTCAAATATCCAGCCAGCCCAAAAGCTGAATCCCCTGTCCGCAGCGAGGCCACCTCTTGGTTTTTCCTGTCTTGTCTCTCTGGCACTGTTTGCACTAAATGCTGCTGTCTTGTATATGCTGCCTGCTTAGCTATCATGAGGGAAGCCCTATACATGATTATTATTTAGTGGTAATAATGGGTTTCTAGGAGTCCCCCGATGGACTAGGACCGCACTGGGCCAGGTGCTGTACCAACACAGAACAAAAAGACTGTCCCTACCCGAATGTCATGTCCCTCTGAAGGCTCCTTGTCTGGGAGTTTGACGTTTCCATCTGTCTGCCCAAATATCACCATCATGTGCTGTGATGATTATCCCTGGCACCGTAGTGAGAAACATCTCATGACACAGCAACAGGCCAGTACAATACAGCAGAGCTGCTGGAAAACAGCAAGTCGCCAGCCCTTGTGGCTCTTGAGTTCTAAATTGTGGCCCTGGAGGGCAACTGCTTTAAGAAGGAAATGTGCATGTGAAATGAAAGGTGAAGCAGCTCCCGGAGCCACACCCTGTGAGTTTTAAACTGAGTCTGGTCTACACTAGAAAATTACATCAAACCAGCTACATTGCTCAGGCAGGGCAAAGGAGCTCCCTGAGCTCCTAGTTAAGCCTACTTAAGTCCCTGTGTGGCCGGCGCTAGGTCGCTGGATGAATTCTTCTGTTAACTTCGCTACTGCTTCTCGGGGAAGTGGATGGGAGAACCCCTCCTGTCAGCATAGTGTCTGTGCTCATGCACTGTACTGGTGCAGCTGTGCCACTGCAGCCTTTCAAGAGTAGCCAACAAGGCCTGAAGGATCTGAATAAGCCCAGCACCATGGGGAGAGGGGTAGACCCCTACAGCTATCCTCTTGCCCCAACCGGCTGTCTGCTGTGCAGGAGCGGCGCCAGGGTTTCTGATGCCCTAGGTGGAAGGCCATTTCGCTGCCCCCTGCGAGTCCAGTGGACCTACCGCAGTCATGCCGGCAGATGGTCCGCTGCTGGAAAGGCTCCAGTGGAGCTGCCGCAGTGATGCCGACGGGTGGTCCACTGGTCTAAAGGCTCCGGTGGACCTGCCGCAGGCATGGCTGTGGTAGGTCCGCCGGAGCCTTTAGACCAGCGCACTGTCCACCGAAATGACTGCGGTAGCTCCACTGGAGCCTTTCCAGCAGCGGACCGTCCGCCAGCACGACTGCGGTAGGTACATCGGACCTGCGTGCCGCCTCCCTCCCCCCGACAAAATAGCACCCCCCAAAAATTCTGGCGCCCTAGGCTATTGCCTAGGTCACCTAAATGGTAGCGCCAGCCCTGCTGCTGTGCCACAGAGGAGGAAGCAAGTGCCTGCATCAGTGCTTGGTTGTGTGAACCTAAGAAAGACCAGGACAGGAGCTGGTCTGGCTCTGCCTGAATCTAGGGCTGTGGCAATAGGAAAAGGAGGAGAAGCTGAGACCCAGCAACCAATTACAGCCAGTGGCCCTGGTTAGAGCACCCCCAGGGCTGGCTATACTGTCTCTGCCTCAGCTCTTTACTCACCCAGGCTTGCTTGCTCTGTGCCTGGCTGTTTGAGCAGCTGCAAGAAGGGACTTACTTCCCAGACCAGAAAATTACTGTCGGGGATGTTGAAATGCCAATAGTTATCCTTGGAGACCCAGCCTACCCCTTGCTCCTATGGCTCAGGAAGTCATACACAGGCAGCCTGGACTGTAGTAAGGAGCACTTCAACTATAGGCTGAGCAAGTGCAGAATGGTGGTAGAATGTGCATTTGGACATTTAAAAGCTCGCTGGTGCTGTTTGCTGACTAGGTTAGACCTCAGCACTACCAATATTCCCATTGTTATTACTGCTTGCTGTGTGCTCCATAATATCTGTGAGAGTAAAGGCGAGACGTTTAAGGTGGGGTGGGAGGTTGAAGCAAATTGCCTGGCTGCCAGTTTTGAACAGCCAGACACCAGGCAATTTCAAGAGCACAGGTTGCTGCACTACGCACCAGAGAGGCTTTGAAAACCAGTTTCATGACTGGCCAGGCTACGGTGTGACAATTTTGTGTGTTTCTCCTTGATGCAAACCCACCCCCTTTGTTGATTTTAACTCCCTGTAAGCCAACCACCTTCCCCCCCTTCAATGACAGCTGGCAAAGGAAATAAACCATGCATTCTTTCTTTATTAATTTTTTAAAAAGAGAGATAACTGATAAGGTATCCTGGATGGGGTGATGGGGGGGAAGGGAAGGACAAGGCCAAATTGTTTATTGTCGCCACACTACAAATCAAAACTGTTTGAATGACAGACTTCTGTTGCTTGGGCCATCCTCTGGAGTGCAGTGGCTGGGTGCCCGGAGCCTCCTGCTATCCCACACTCTTGAGCATCTGGGTGAGGAGGACATGGAACTTGGGGAGGAGGACATGCGGTTGTACAGTGGATGCAGTGGCAATCTGTGCTCTTGTTGGCTTTCCTGCAGGTCCGCCAGATGCCTGAGCATGTCCGTTTGCTCCCTCATTAGCCTCAGCATTGCATCCTGCCTCTGCTCATTGTGCTCACTTAATGCTTTCCTGGACTTTGCCACTGAATGCCTCCATGCATTCAGCTGTGCCCTATCAGTGCAGGAGGACAGCATGAGCTCAGAAAACATGTCATGGCGAGTGTGGTGTTTTTTTGCCTTCTAATCTGCAATAACCTTGGAGGGAGATGATAGGGGGAGCATAGAAACATTTGCATCTGCAGGTGAATATAAAGGGAGAGTAAAATTTAAGATGGTACATTTCTGAGAACAAAAAGGAGACTCTTTCAGAGTGAATCAAGCAATTCACAGCAGACAGCACATGTGCTTTAGGTACAAGGTCGCCTTTTATATTGAGCGCCTGCTGGTATGGTGACACATCACACATGGCTGGGCAACAGAATCCAGTTTCCAGGCAGCCATGGTAAGCCAAAGGATACACAGGTTTGGCTTCTAATGCCTTCATAACATGTGGGAATGTTTTCAGACTGCAGCGCCCCCCTTTCCCATAGCAAGCAATGTTGGTTGGGTTTGTCATTTAAAAGGAGGGGCTGCAGTTTTCGGGTGGATGTGCAGCACACGCTTCCCCCCACCCCTCTGTGTGGCTATTTGAGATGATCCCTTCACCCCCTCTCCCCCCACCGCGTGGCTATTCTTAGGGATGATCCCTTTTAGCCAAGTACAAACAGCCCAGCATGAACGGGGTCCTTTTACTGTTACCTTACAAAATATAGACCGAATGTTGCTTGAATCTGACCAAAACCCAGGACCATTTGCTACTATGCTTTGTGCTGCAATGATTCCAGACTACTTGCTACTGGCCTGGCGTGGTAACATGTCCTACCGTGGAGGACGAAATAAGGCAGCCCTCCCCAGAAACCTTCTGCAAAGACTTTCAGAGTACCTCCAGGAGAGCTTCATGGAGATGGCCCTGGAGGATTCCTGTTCCATCCCCAGGCGTGTTAACAGACTTTTCCAGTGGCTGTACTGGCTGCGAATGCATCTCAAGTCTTCAGGGCAACTCAAACATTAAACACTATTGCTTTTAAATCCTGTACTGTAGTTATAAATGTGCACTCACCAGAGGGGCCTTCTCCACCTTCAGGGTCAGGGATCCCGCCTTGGGAGGGTATTGGCTCTAGGGTGATGAAAAGGTCCTGGGTGCCGGGGAGAACGGATTCACCGCTTACCTGCTGCACATTCTCCTCCGCCTCCTCTTCCTCATCCACAAAATCCTCCTCCATGTTGCGTAAGATTCCCCCTTGCAGGTGTCCACGGACACTGATGGGGTAATTGTAGATTTCCCCCCTAGAATGTCATGCAGCTGATCATAGAAGTGGCATGTATGGGGCTCTGATCCAGAGTGACCGTTTGCCTCCTTGGTTTTTTGGTAGGCTTACCTGAGCTCCTTGACTTTCATGCAGCATTGCTGTGTGTCCCTGTTGTAGCCACTTTCCATCATGCCCAGTGCAATTTTGGCATATATATTAGCATTCCTTCTTTTTTATGGGAGTTCTGCCTGCACAGATTCTTCTCTCAATACAGCAATCAGATCCAGTGTCTCCTGTTCACTCCATGTTGGAGCTCGTTTGCGATTCGGGGGGGACTGTATGGTCACCTCTGTTGCTGAGCTCGCTGTTAGAATACAGATATTCAGGCCTGTCTGCAAAGGCCTGTACTTTAAGAATTTAGGTGTATTCTTATCACTTAGCTAGTTACAGAAGTATAAAAGAGAGAATCAAAATCACTGTCTGTGGAACGGCCTTCTCTTATTGTGACAGGCTGAGGCCGTCAGCTGAGATGTAGTTAGGCAGCCATAAGCTGGGGAGGGCTGCACATCCATCCTCACATTCCAAACTAGTCACGTTGAAATAAGGTGCTATTGAGCTATTAGGAATACAATCCTGTCCTGATAGTCCTATCACCTCCAGAGGAAGGGTAGAGCCTAGAAGATGTAAAAGGAAACTTAGTTTGATAGCATCCTGTCTGGCAAGAACTCACTTATCAATAGACACAGCTGGAAAACTCTTTTATGTCTGTATAGATGTAGTTGTGAAATCCTCACTTCTGTATTGTTTTGTATGTTTATTTGCATGGTCTCTGTCTGGTTCTGTAATTGTTTCTGTCTGCTGTATAATTAATTTTATTGGGTGTAAACCAATGAAGATGGTGGAATATAATTGGTTAAATAACCATGTTACAATATGTTAGGATTGGTTAGTTAAATTTCAGTAAAATGATTGGTTAAGGTATAGCTAAGTGGAATTCAAGTTTTACTATATAGTCTGCAGTCAATCAGGAAGGGGGGGGGACTGGGAACAGGGACAGGGGGAATTGGGATAATGTTTTGCTAAGGGGGAAATGGGAACAGGGGATGGAAACAGAAACAGGGACACAGGCAAGGCTCTGTGGTGTCAGAACTGGGAAGAGGGACACTAAGGAAGGAAACTGGAATCATGCTTTCTGGAAGTTCACCTCAATAAACATTGAATTGTTTGCGCCTTTGGACTTCGGGTATTGTTTATCTCTGTTCATGCGAGAAGGACCAGGGAAGTAAGAGGGTGAAGGAATAAGCCCCCTAACAGTTGCCACACTAACCAAACAAGAAATGAAATTCAAAAGTTCCCAGGGCTTTTCCTGTCTACCTGGCTAGCGCCTTGGAGTCGAAAGTGCTGTCCAGAGCTGTCACATTGGAGCACTCTGGTGTAGCATGGATACAAATCAACATTATTGACGTCGGAGCTATCCCAAATTCGACCCAGCAAGGTCAATTTTAGCACTAATCCCCTCGTCAGCATAGGTGACCATGTAGTCTCAGAATCGCAAAAGAGCTCCAGCATGAATCGGACGGGAAGTACTGGATCTGATCACTGTATAGGGAGAGAAATCTGTGCTATCCGAACTCCGTTCCAAAAGACGTTCCAAATATTTGAAAAAATCTCCAAGGGCATGAAGGACAGAGGCTATAACAGGAGCCTGCAGCAGTACCACATGAAACTTACGGAGATGAGGCAAGCCTACCAAAAAACCAGAGAGGCAAATGGCTGCTCCGAGTCAGAGCCCCAGACATGCCGCTTCTATGATAAGCTGCATGCCATTCTAGGGGGTGCCTGTACAACTACCCCACCCCTGTGCTTGGACTTCTTTGATGGATTCTCATGCAGCAGGAATGCGGATTTTGGGGATGAGGAAGATGATAGTGCACAGCAAGCAAGCGGTGAAACCGTTTTCCCCAACTAGGAACTGTTTATCACCCTGGAGCCGGGGGGCCTGATGACATGTACCCAGAACCACCCGCGATGATGTTTTTGACCCATCAGGCATTGGCAGCTCAACTCAGAATTCCAATGGGCAATGGAGACTGCGGCAAATGTGGAATAGCTACCCACAGTGCAACACTCCTAAAGTCAGTGCTAGCCTCAGTACTGTGGATGCACTCCGCCGACTTAATGTGCTTAGTGGGGACACACACAATCAACTGTTGTCATAAACAGAGTGTTAAGGGTTAATGTCTCTTATACCTGTAAAGGGTTACAAGCAGGAAACCGGACACCTGACCAGAAGACTAATCAGAAGACAAGATAATTTTAAATTCAGGTGGAGGGAAGTTTGGGTGTGAGTTCTTTGTTCTTCTTCTCTCGGAGGGTCTGAGAGAGACCAGACATTACTACAGACTCTCTAAGTTTCTTTTCATATAGTAAGTAAAACAGGCAGTTTAGGCTTTTTAATTGTTTTACACTATTTGCATTTGTGGATCTGGCTGGTTAACTTTTATATGTGTAGTTGCTGGGAATATTTTGATTTGTATTGGTACTGGGGGGAAGGTCTCTTTCTGGTGTCTGTAAGCTATAGAACCCTGTAATAGCTACATCTTGAAGTTACAGACATAATTCTTTACTTTTTCCTTTCTTTTATTAAAAGATTTCTTTTTAGAGAACCTGATAGAGAAAAACAATCAATTTCCCTTGTTTTATCCCAGGGGATTGGGATAACTCACCAGGATGGGTGGGGAGACGGAGAGATAAAATCTCTCTCTCTTTTCCTTGAATCTGTTTGCCTCTTTGTGGAAGGGAAGGGAGATGCTTCTTTGTATGGTGATTTAAGAGGTTAGATCAGTATCTCAGGATAGCCCAGGGAGGGAAGTTCTGAGAGGGGGAAGGTGGGGGGAATGGTTTATTTCTCCTTGTTTTAAGAACCCAAGGGATCTGGGTTCTTGGGGTCCCCAGGGAAGGTTGGGGAGATCAGAGTGCCCCAAAACACTGTATTTTTGGGTGGTGGCAGCCTATCAGATCTAAGCTGGTAATTAAGCTTAGGGAAATTCATGCTAGTATCTCATTCCTGGACTCTAAGGTTCAGATTTGAGAGAGAATGCTATGACAACTGTATAAAATCAATTTCTAAAAAAAATCGACTTCTATAAAATTGACCTAATTTCATAGTGTAGACATACCCCAGGAGGGAGGCACATTGTTGTAGTTTGTTTAACTGGAGAATAGGAAATGACTGTCTCCTCAGTAGAGGCACATAGAGTACTTCCTGATATAGTCTGCCTTGTGGAAAAGGAAGCCATCACTTGTCTGACCCTAGAGTTAAAGAAACTCTCCATAAGTCCTGGAGATGTGGCAGATGATGCATTTGACAATGCCCACAGTAATCCACTGCACCTCTGGATCAGCTGACCACTGTGCACTGCTGACATATGCCACAGGCTAGATCTGCTAGTTGCAAGGCAGTGCCTGTGTAGAATAGGTGGTATGTGGTTAGCACATGTTAGTTAACATGCTAAGTGACACATTTAAATAGTGTAGCTTCAGTGTGAGGTAAGCTCAGGTTGAGATGTCTCTGAGGAACCCACTCTCCACCACAATACTAGAAATATCACTGTGAGGGCTGGTCCAGACTAGGGGGGGAAATCGATCTTAGATACGCAACTTCAGCTACGTGAATAACATAGCTGAAGTCGAATATCTAAGATCGGATTACTCACCCGTCCAGACGGCGCAGGATCGATGTTCGTGGCTCTCCGTGTCGATTCCGGAACTCCGTTGGGGTTGATGGAGTTCCGGAATCGATATAAGCGTGCTTGGGGATCGATATATCGCATCTAGATTAGACGCGATATATCAATCCCCGAGCAATCGATTTTAACCCGCCGATATGGCAGGTAGTCTGGACGTGGCATGAGAGAGACATTTCCTCACGTTAACAGAAAAGATAAGACAGTTCAGCAAAAAGTGATGAGGAAAACCTGTTCCCGACCCTGGGAAAAGGAAGAGAGATGGCAGAGATAGCACCACACTAGACAGCTCAGGAATGACCAGAGTGCCACGTGGACTCCAGGATAAAACCCCACCACACTGTGAAGCCTGGCTTGATTGGATTTGTCGCTGACCCAGACTTGAGGGGGTAGTTCTGTATCTTTGATCTTTGGCAGCACTTGTATAGCGTGCCTAGGAAGTGAGCAGTGATTGAACTGAAATCCAAACAAAAACAGACTTCAACAGACTTTTTTTACCCTTTGATTCCATTGGAGTTTAGGCTTCTTAGAGGTTGCAGTTTGTGCAGGTAAGCAGACCTCCTCCCCCCCCCCCCCCGCCTCAGAGCACTAGTAAGAGGGATTATTTATGATCTGTTAAGGTTGTCAAGGTTAAGCATGTTGTCTCTATAGGTACGTCTATACTGCAAACTCCTTATGCGGGTGTGTAGAGTAGTTACACTGTGTACCTCCTAGCACAAGAATAAATAGTAGTGCAGATGTGGAGGCACAGCTTCTGTGAATAGAGTAAAGATGCACCTGAATCCTGTGGGTATGTACTCAGGTATATATCATACAGGGCTCTCCAGATGCCCACGCATTGTCTCCCTCATGTACATTGATATTTTGAACAGTGTAGGGTCCTGCTGCCTCCCCGCTGCTGCAGCCTTTCCCCACTGCAGGAACCTGCCAGAGTCTTTCCCTGCAGCAGGGAAAAGCTCCAGCTGTGGGAAAGCAGTGAGGAGAGACTCTGGAAGTGGGGAGCTGCTGCACCCTTTCCCTACTGCCTCCTGCCTCCCAGATCTTTTCCCTGACACATGTTAGATACACAGGCAGTGTTGATGCAGCCTGCTTTTTACTGTGGCTATAGCTACATGCCACCACAAGAGGTGTGCAGTGTAGACATAGCTTGAGTGAGTATGTGATTCCTTTAGCAGAGCTTGATTGCAATACTTGTGACAGGCAGGTGGCAACAGACATTGTGTAAGGGTGAGACTTGATTCCGTGAATCCTGATGTGGCAGTGGTGCTGGAACAATTCATTTTGTGGGGGTGCTGAAAGTCATTAAACAAATCTGTAAACCCTGCATGTAAACGGAAGCCACTTGAAGCCAGGGGCTGCTGCTGCATGCCTACTTCCAGCACCAATGTGATATGGAATAAGTGCAAGAGCAGAAGGCTCAAAGATCAGAGCGATGCTGATTGTGTTCTTCGAGGAGTCGACATGGGAAAGAGGGGAACTGTTCCTGGCAGTTTTTATCTTCTTCAGCCTCCTTTAAAAAGGTTAACTGGCAATTGTTAGAGTAGACACTGTGCAACTCACTCTGTGGTGTCTGGCTCTGTCTTATAGCTCAGGTACTGTCCAGTGTTCTGCAACTGCAGCAGAAAGGACAGCAGAGTCAATCATTTCCTAGTTACTGTACAGAGGCTGCCCCAGGAAGTAATTTACTCTCCAGGCTGCAGTTTAACAGCTAGTTTGAACTCCTGCACTGTAATTGATTCTGAAAGTACCATCATAAAAAGAGGAGTCTTTGTGGCACCTTAGGATATGTCCACACTATGAAATTAGGTTTATTTTATAGAATTCAATTTTTAGACATCGATTTTATACAGTCAGTTGCGTATGTCCCCACTCAGCGCATTAAGTTGACAGAGTGCGTCCTCACTACTGTGGCTAGTATCGACTTACGGAGTGGTGCACAGTGGGTAGCTATCCCACAGTTCCCAGTCTCCACCGCCCATTGGAATTCTGGGTTAAGCTCTCAATGCCTGTTAGGGCAAAAACATTGTCACAGGTGGTTTTGGGTACATGTTGTCAGTTGCCCCTCCCTCCCTTCCTCCGTGAAGGCAAGAGAAGACAATCATTTTTGCGCCATTTTTCCTGGGTTACCCGTGCAGATGCCATACCACGGCAAGCATGGAGCCCACTCAGCTCACCATCACCGCTGCTGTTGCATCAGAGAATCTTTGAAAACCAGTTTCATGACGGGCCAGGCCTCAGTGTGGCAGTTGTGTGTGTTTCTCCTTGATGCAAACCCACCCCCTTTGTTGATTTTAATTCCCTGTGTGCCAACCACCCTCACCCCTTCAAAATAAAGCAACTATTGTTTTGAAATCATGCATTCTTTCTTCATTAATTAAAAAAAATGATATAATGGACAAGGTAGCCCGGGTAGGGTGGGAGAGAAGGGAAGAAGAAGGCCACATTGCTTATTGTAGCCACACTAAAAATCAAACTGTTTGAATGACAGCCTTCTGTTGCTGAGGCCATCCTCTGGAGTGGAGTGGCTGGGTGACTGGAGTCTCCCCGCCCCCCACGTTGTTGGGCATCTGGGTGAGGAGGCTATGGAACATGGGGAGGATTGCAGGTGGTTATACAGTGGATGCAGCGGGGGTCTATGTTTGTTGGCTTTCCTGCAGCTCCAAGAGATGCTTCATCATGTCTGTTTGCTCCCTCATTAGCCTCAGCATCGCATCCTGCCTCTGCTCTTCGCGCTCACTTAATTCTTTTCTGGCCTCTGCCACTGAATTAAGCTGTGCTCTATCTGTGCAAGAGGACTGCATGAGCTCAGAAAACATGTCATTGCAAGTGCGATTTTTTTCGCCTTCTAATCTGCAATAACCTCAGGGGTGGAGATAATGGGGGAGTGTAGAAACATTCTATGCTCTTATGATTCTGGGGGGACTGCATGGTCACCTGTGCTGCTGAGTTCGCCATGCTGACCAAACAGGAAATGAAATTCAAAAGTTACTGGGGCTTTTCCTGTGTACCTGGCAAGTGCATTGGAGTTCAAAGTGCTGTCCAGAGCGGTCACAATGGAGCACTCTTGGATAGCTCCCAGAGGCCAATAATGTTGATTTGCATCCACGATACACTAAATTCAACCCAGCAAGGTCAATTTTAGCATTAATCCCCTTGCCAGGGAGGAGTACAGAAGTTGATTTTAAGAGCCCTTTAGATCGACGAAACGGGGTTGGTTGTGTGGATGCATTCATTTTTAAATCGACCTAATGCAGCTAAATATAACCTAACCCCGTAGTGTACACCAGGCCTTAGAGACTAACAAATTTATTTGGGCATAAGCTTTCATGGGCTTATGAGAGGAGGGGTTGCTACTAGAGCTGGCTGAAGTTTTCCTGAAATTCAGTTTGCTGATGATAGAAATTTTGATGAAAAAATCCACCCAGGAAAACTCTTTATGAAATGTTCACCATTTCCTCCCCATTTGTTTGAGCAGCCCTACATCTAGGCACAATTTTTCAAATTTCAAAATTATGCATTTTGATAGGAAAAATGGGGAAACATTTTCAAAGATTGTGCAATTTTTTTTTTCATTTTTCATCCATTTCTAGGTGCTGCCTTTCTGTCCATCTTCCTTTCTGTTTGTCTTGTTTAAACTATTGCTACTGGGTATGCTAGGTACATCAGGTATATCAGAGGACTCTGGTGTCACTGGCTGTGCAACACTCGCTCTGAGATATCACAACTTCCTGCAGAGATTTCAGTGGCATATAGAAATGAGGCTACAGACTGGAGCAGAACAGCAAAGTGGTTAGGTGCTGGGGTAATGGGTGCCTCTTTCATTTATACAATGGTATTAGAGGAGTTAAAGGTCTTCAGCAGCTTCCCACTGGGAAACACGTTTTTAGGAGCCTGGAGAAGGCTGGCTGTGTGGAGCACACATGTGCTGCCTAGATGGGGAAGCTTTCAGTGAAGTTAAACAACTGATTTAATAGGCTTTTAACAACTGTCACTGCATGAAGGCAATGTTGCCTAGTGGCTAGAGTAACAGCCTGGGGCTCAGGCAAGCTGGGTTCTGTTTGCAGCTCTACCGTTGACTGCTCTGTGACCTTGAGCAAGATACTTCACCTGTTTCCCTTACAATCTAATGTGATAGGAGAGTGAAAGCTCCTCCGAGCAATTGAGAACCATCTCTCACTGTCAATGTACAGCATCTAGCATGATAGGGTCATAGCTGAAGCTAGAAGGACTACTTGCTGTATATCAGCACAAATGGGTGAGGCAGGGGCTGGAGGAGTGTGAGGCAAAGACACCATTCTGGGGTGTATTTCTGGACAGACTGAGGCAAAGTGCATCAGATTCTTATTAAGGGGGTCTGAGAAAACTCAGCTGGAGCCAAGGGCGGGATGGAGGGTGCGACTGAGATGGAGCCCAGAGGGAAGTACTGGATTTGGAGTTGGCTCAGGATTCCTGAATGCTGGGTCTTGACCAGGGCATTGTGGTGTTTCTTGCCCCCAGTCTGCAGAAGAATACAGAAAAACACATGTTCTGCAATAACTCTGAATTCAGTGCAGCTGCACTGGGTGTAATCAGGGACTGGCTAACTCAGTAAAGCTTCATGGACACTGAATCTGTATCTTGGACACCCCAAACTTTGGAAGTGTCCAAGTGTCAGGTCACACCCATCTCTAGGTACCACTTAGGTCAGCCTAGAATTTGGTCCTAGACCTTGTATTACTGCTAGGTATGCAATTAGCAGCAATTCTAGACTTTAGCACTGCCCCTGAACCACAGAGGGAAAGAACAATTCATCATTCAGTGTTATCATTTGTGAGGATTCCTTTCAGCAAGCCCCAGATTAGACCTTATGCCAAGTTTATCTGATTTACCGGTTTTCCAAATAGTCTCAGCCTTCTTTCTGCCACACTCTGCAGCAGTAGAAGCATGATTTCCCACTAGCTTTTAACATCTGTCTCCAGATTTTTCCAGTGTCGCTAGTCTGCTCACCACCATCTTCCCTGAACTTATTGGAAAGAACCTGTTTTATCTGTCATTGGCAATACACACAGCCTGCAAAAGGGCCCCAGTGCTAGAGCAGCAAGATCTTGGAAATATTGCCTTCTCTTGTCTTCCTCTTAATTTTTATTTGTCTCCTCTGTCTCATCCCCTGGTCACTCACTCTCTAAGCTGGCTCACTCTTGCATGTGTATTTAGAAGGGCTGCGTCTCAGAGAGAGCCTTCATACTGGCACGCTCACCACTCTGTTTAGATGCAGATACTTGTCAGAATTCTTTGTGAAATCATGGCAGGTTGGGCATACATAAAGCCTTTGCCATGGCACTCCACTGTCATGCTCTGATGGTGTAACATGGAGGCCCTACCAAAATCACTGTCCATTTTGGTCAATTTCAGTCATAGGATTTTAAAAATCATAAGTTTCATGATTTCAGCTATTTAAATCTGAAATTTCAGGGCAGAGCAGGGGGGCTGGCCGGGGGATGGGGCTGGCCACTGGATCCAGCACTGCATACGCAGCATGCAGCTGCCCAGGGCACCATCAAATTTGGTGCCCTAAATTATGTGGTGCCCTATGCAGCTGAGTATTCTGTGTATGCCTAAGGATGGCTCTGCCTGTGAAATATAGGGTAAAAGCACACAAAAGACCAGTTTTCACAGGAGGAGATAAGATTTCATGGTCTGTGATGCATTTTTCATGGCTGTGAATTTGGTAGGGTCCTATGTATCACTCTGGGGACTAAATCCGGGGGCCCAGATAATCTTCCTCCAAGAATATTAAAGGACCTGGCACATGAAATTGCAAGCCCATTAGTAAGAATTTTTAATAAATCTGTATACTCAGGGGTTGTACCGTATGACTGGAGAATTGCTAACAAAGATCCTATTTTTAAGAAAAGGGAAAAAATGTGATCCAGGTAACTACAGGCTTGTTAGTTTGACATCTGTAGTATGTAAGGTCTTGGAAAAAATTTTGAAGGAGAAAGTAGTAAGGACATTGAGGTCAATGGTAATTGGGACAAAATACAACATGGTTTTACAAAAGATAGATCGTGCCAAATCAACCTGATCTCTTTCTTTGAGATTTCTAACAGACTTTTTAGACAAAGGAAATGCAGTGGATCTAATTTACCTTGATTTCAGTAAGGCATTTGATACGGTGCCACATGGGGAATTATTAGCTAAATTGGAAAAGATGGGGATCAATATGAAAATTGAAAGGTGGATAAGGATCTGGTTAAAGGGGAGACGAAAGGTCATTCTGAAAGGTGAACTGTCAGGCCTGGAGGGAGGTTACTCGTGTAGTTCCGCAGGGATCGGTTTTGGGACCAATCTTATTTAATCTTTTTATTACTGTCCTTGGCACAAAATGTGGGAATGTGCTAATAAAGTTTGTGGATGACATAAAGCTGGGAGGTATTGCCAATACAGAGAAGGACCGAGATATCATACAGGAAGATCTGGATGACCTCGTAAACTGGAGTAATTGTAATAGGATGAAATTTAATAGTGAAAAGTGCAAGGTCATGCATTTAAGCACTAATAGCAAGAATTTTTGTTATATGCTGGGGATGCATCAGTTGGAAGTAACAGAGGAGGAGAAGGACCTCAGAGTATTGGCTGATCACAGGATGACTATGAGCTGCCAGTGTGATATGGCCTTGAAAGCTAATGAGGTCTTGGGACACAACAGGTGAGGTATTTCCAGTAGAGATAAGGAGGTATTAGTACTGTTATACAAGGCACTGGTAAGACCTCATCTGGAATATTGTGTGCAGTTCTGGTGTCCCATGTTCATGAAGGATGAATTCAAACTGGAACAGGTACAGAGAAGGGCTACTAGGATGATCCAAGGAATGGAAAACCTGTCTTATGAAAGAAGACTCAAAGAGCTTGGCTTGTTTAGCCTAACCAAAAGAAGGCTGAGGGGAGATATGATTGCTCTCTATAAATATATCCGAGGAATAAATACCAGGGAGGGAGAGGAATTATTTGAGGTCAGTACCAATGTGGACATAAGAACAAATGGATATAAACTGACCATCAGGAAGTTTAGACTGGAAATTAGATGAAGGTTTCTAACCATCAGAAGAGTGAAATTCTGGAACAGCCTTCCAAGGGGAGCAGTGGGGGCAAAAGACATATCTGGTTTCAAGACTAAGCTTGAGAAGTTTATGGAGGGGATGGGATAGCCTAATTTTGGTAATTAATTGATCTTTGACTGTTAGTGGTAAATATGCCCAATGGCCTGTGATGGGATGTTAGATGGGGTGGGATCTGAGTTACTACAGATAATTCTTTCCTAGGTGTCTGGTTGGTGAGTCTTGCCCACATGCTCAGAGTTTAGCTGACTGCCATATTGAGGTCGGGAAAGAATTTTCCTCCAGGGCAGATTGGCAGAGGCCCTGGGGGTTTTTCGGCTTCCTCTGCAGTGTGGGGCATGGGTCACTTGTTGGAGGATACTCTATACCTCAAAGTCTTTAAACCACAATTTGAAGACTTCAATAGCTCAGACATAGGTTAGGTGTTTAATTCAGGAGTGGGTGGGTGAGATTCTGTGGTCTGTGTTGTGCAGGATGTCAGACTAGACCAGTGGTTCCCAAACTGGGGTTTGTGAATCCCTGGGGGTTCCCACAATGTTACAGGGGGTTCTCGGGAAAAAATTACCTAATGGTGGACAGAGCTGTTTCTAGGGACCCTGGGCAGCATGGGGCCAGCAGCCTGGAGCCCCTAGATTTCCAAGAGCTAAGCAGATCAAAGCAAACATATCTATCACACTGAGATTTAAACATCAAGACTCCTTATAATAAATGGAAAGGGAGGTGGATATTTTTGTGCTGTTTTTAAAATTAAATAGGCAGCTAGCATTGTTTTTAAAATTATTATGAAGAACACATTTAAGCTTTATTGTAACGTGCGTTGTTTGCCTAGACTGCTCAAGACCTGAATGCTTGTGTAGGAGGAACTCTTTGAGTTGGCTTCTTATCTGATACTCCTTGATGAAACACAGGAGCCTTGTCTTATAACAGGCTTATTCAAAATGATACATGCTACGAAAGTGAGATCTTGGAATAGTGTTGCCGTTTTCATAATGTAATTAAAAATACTGTAATGATAAATAATAATGTGTAATAAGCATGTCATAAAAACAAATTTTGTATTTCCAAGATCACTGCTTTTATAATTTATACTCAGGTAAAGGAGAAAATCCCAGGAAATATTCATTTTTAAGAGAGGAGGTTTGCGAGACTTGACATTTTAGTGAAAGGGGTTAGTAGGTTGTTAAAGTTTGGGAAACAACGGGACTAGACAATCATAATGGTCCCTTCTGACCTTAAAGTCTATGATTCTATGAACAGAACACTTTGAAGGAGATGTGATGTTGCACCCTATATATTTATGGAAATATGCTTATGAGAGTAAATATGACATAACTGGAATATGCTTTGTGCTAGATATGCCATGTAACATATCTTTGCAAAGATTATGATCTACTGAATATATCCATCCTATTTGTAGGCATGTATCATTTTTATATGTGAAGTTATGAGTATTGGCTCTATGCTTGTATTTGAAGTGTTTGCTGTAGGAAACACATAAGGGAGGTTTGGCCAACATACTGTGAAGGGTCTAGTCAAGTAATGGAGAGTACTTAACTAACAATGGACTTTGAGAGACACCAGTCCACATCTGAGCTTTCCTGGGAACGTTCAAACTAAGCAACATAAACAATGGCTTTGGCCTGCAAAAAGCTGAAAAATTCATGGACATGTGACTTGCCCAGGTGGCTGCAAACTCAATCTTGCTGCTGTGATTTTGCACAGAAGAACAAAGGGGTTTCCACCCACAACAGATAGAATATGAAAGGCCCTGGAAGCCCTCCATTTTGTCTTCAGCTGGCTTAAGAGATGGCCTCTCCACCCCAAAGAGATGCCTGAAAGAAACTGAAACAAAGAACTGTAACTACGGGGGTGTAAATGATTTCTGGACCCACGCCATAAACTACAATGTTGGTCTGAAAAGGATTGTACTTGAGATAACATCTAGGGTGAGAAGTTAGTATTTGTAATTAGAGCCTTAGTGTATTAAGTTAGCCTTGTGTATTTTGATTTATTTTATGTAGTAACTTACTTTGTTCTGTCTGTTATTACTTGAAATCACTTAAATCCTACTTTTTATACTTCATAAAATCACTTTTGTTTATTAATTAACCCACAGTAAGTTATTAATACCTGGGGAAGCAAACAGAGTGTTCTAGGGGGTGGACAACTTATGAGTTTACCCTGTGTAACCCTTCTACCTGTCTGAGTTGGCAGCAACAAGGGCTGGGTTCAATATCTAGGGGTTCTGTTTCAATAATGCAATGCAAAACCAGCTCAAGCCCCCACCCAGTAACTTGGGACAATTACATACCAGCCCTGGATGCCTCTTAGAGGCAATACTTCCCCTCTCACAGGCAAGGAGTCTGAGTGTGGCAAAATCCTTTTAATAAACAAGGGAAACAATGAGGCATTATGTTGGGGAAACACCACAACCAGGATTCATAACACAAACCATGAGCAAGAGACACACCCCTCAAGTAAGTTTGGCAGTATACTTTTCCCCTCAGGGTCTTAAGTCCAGCAACCCAAAACATCACCCAAAAGTCCAAAAACCTCTGTCCCTGGTCAGTGCAGCCCCAGAGTTAAAAAGTTTATCTGCAGAGTTTTACCTCCCAGCTCGGGGGGCACAGAAGTGTTAAGGGGTATCTTACATGATCCAAGGACCACAAACCACTCCACCAGCTGCTCTGCTCTACCAGCCATCCTATGAGCCACTCCACTCCACCAGTTTTTCCATAAGTTGTTCTAGTCATCTGCAAACTGCTTGGCTAGCTATTCAGCAACATAGCATCAGGCCCCTTCACAGCACTCAGTGATTTTAGCTTGTAGTAGGAGAGCCTCAGTTCTGGTACCCTATTAGCCCAAAGTGAATTCAGCTCAGCAATCTATAACTACACTCTTAAGGAAATTAAAATTAGCTCTGATATCCTACAGTAGAGAGAAAAGGCAGTGTAATTAGTACCTCAAAAGAGAGAATAGCATGCTACCCACTAGAAATATCTGTCCCCAATCTCTCTTAGTTCACTAGGTTTTGGAACCCATGTCCCTTATCTAGTGAGTGCTACTTAGTTGATGGTGGGTCCCTCTGTCTTAAAACAGTTTAATTGTCCTTGATTCACATAATCAGGGTAACAACACTTTATTCTTTCTGCCCCAATAACAGAGAAAATGGGGATCCCACAGCAGCCAACGTGACCATTTGGGGCTGCTGTGGGCTCATGCTAGGCAGGGTGGGTGTGCCTATGCAAACAAGATCAGCCCCTGAAGTTCTTTTCCACAACTCACCATAGTTTACCACCAGATGTCAGGGTAGAGTTGATCCTGACTCTGCTTACACCTGTATAAGCTTTACACAGAGTAAAACTGATTCATTTGGGGTTTGGATCCCATTGGGAGCTGAGTGTCTGGGTGCTGGAGACAGGAGCAGTTCTTAAACTGTTTTTAGTTAAGTCTGCAGCTTTGGGGGTGGGATTCAGACCCTGAGTCTGTGTTGCAACAGGTTAACATGTCTGGCTTAACAAGGCAGGGTTCTGGAGGCCCAAACTGGCAGAGAGAATGGGCTCAGAGGTAGTCTCAGCACATCTGATGACAGTCCTAAGGGGGTCTCTGTGACCAAACCTGTCACAGGAGGACTTGGAGGGAGCTGTGGGGTTGGGCTAGGAAGGGACTGCAGGAAGCTTCTCCCAAATGCAGGGGCAGCCTGGTGGAAAGCACAAAGTCACGGCTTCAAGCAAACACAGGGTGGATTGTGGAGGAGGGCAGCCTGGGCTGGTGGGAGGAGACATTGTGATAGTGGAGGAGACATGATAGGACTAGGGGAGGGAGGTGTCGAGGCCAGGAAGGGCCTTGAAAGAGAAGGCAAGTAGCTTCTATTTGATGCAATAGAGAAGGGGAAAGCTGGTGGAGGGCTGCAAAGAGAGAGGTGACAAAGGCAAGGCCACAGGCTAGGAAAGCGAGCTCTACAGCAGCATTCTGAATGGAGATGTGCAGGAAAAAATTACACCTCTGTGCATACCAGTCAGGCCTGGTCCCAGGTGGGCTCTGTGTCCCAGCTCACCCCATCACAACCATAACTAGCACCCAAAGACAGGCTTTGCCATGACCATGTGCTACCGAAGACTAGAACCTGCTGCTCATCATTTCAGCTGCTACTGGCACAAATGGTTTCTTAAGAAACTATCATCACTGATGATACCAGCACATAACACACTGCTATTGTTTGGTATACTGCTGCCTTGAGAGATGAATGGAGCCTGCCCTTTCTCTAACAGCGCACAATGCCGTGACAGTCTCAGGAATGCCAACTTCAAGAGAGCAAACCTCATAAATCAGACCCCAAAAATCAGGAGATTTAGAAAAATATCTGTTTTTAGGTGAGTCTCTTGATTTCTGAACTTCCCCTGCCCATCCACAGGGGTGTGCATGGGCCAATTGGTGTCGCCCACTCTCCCACACATACTGGATCAGGGGATTTTGGCCCCTCCCCAGGAGCTTTCACCCTCACATCTGCCCATCTGCTGCCCAGCAATTAATCCTGTCCCTCAGTCCCACCCATCAGTTCTGTCCACAGCCAACCCCCCTTAATTCAGGCCCCCTCAGTTCAGTCCCTCAGCCCTCATCATCATCACCTCATCAGTTCCGCCCCCCTGCCCCAGAGACTCCACTGCCTTCAGTTTACCCTCCCAGCACCAACCCATCTGCTCAGAACCCACCATCAATACAGTCCCCTATAGCTCCAGGCCATAGCAGCCCTCGCAACCTCATCTCTGCTCCTGAGAGTTCTTCACCATCCTGCAGGAGGGTCTCCTCTCCCACTTACCAGGCTGGCAGGGAAGCAGCCACCACAAGACTTGACAGCGGGAGCCCTCACCATGCCTGGGGCATCTAACAGGATTTCCAAGTAAAATTCAGCCTCACATTTAGAACTCTCAAACATCAGGATATTTTTTTCCCCTGAGAGTTCTCTTGCAAGATCATTAGTGAAGCTTAATTTTACTTAGAAATCATGACTCTTGCAATCAATGAGTGAGAGCAGGTATGTCTGCAGTCTCTGTCGTGTGCTGACATCCCAGTGGGACTCCGTCCAGCTCTGTGGGACACAAGCAGTTCCTATTGCGTTATATCTCAATAAAACCCTTCCTTTTGCTGCTGAAACCCAGATCTGCTGTGTGTGTATTTCCCTGCTAGGACAACACCAGGAACAACCTCCACCCTCAGGAATTGTAACACAAGTCAACTTGACAGAAGCAACGACATTAGATTATTCTTCTTCGAGAGCTGTCCCTGTGGGTGCTCCACTCTAAGTTCTTTGTTACTCTAGGTGACGGTGCGTCCCGGCGCTGTCGATCAGAGATTTTCGGTAGCAGTGCCTGGTTGGGGTGCACGCACCTAGGTGGTATCTCCCGTCTACTTGGAATCTTCCTGAGTGCATGCGCCCCACACCCTCCTCAGTTCCTTCTCAACCATCCTCGGCTGAAGACGGGACTCAGGGCAGTGCTACCTTCTCTTCCCTGATCTCTATAGGAAACAGTAACAAAGAACATAGAAATAATTATTAATTACTTCCCAGTTGTTTCCCTTCCTTTAGTATAGTTACATAGTTAGTTACTTAGTTTACAAAAAAAAAACAAAAAAACCCAACCCTCAGGCTTGTCTCCCATTGAGACACTCTCCTCAGCCATCTCTAACTCATAGTGCCAGGAGCTTCAGGTTTCAAAAGATGCATCTCCTGTCAGGATTCCATGCCACGGTCAGATGGCCACTCTCATTGTGTCAAGTGCCTCGGGGACACCCATATCCCCGTGAAGTGCCTCCATTGTGCGAGCCTCAAGTCAAGAGCTCGTCGTGACAGGGATCTGCGCCTCAAGATCATTATGATGGAAAAATCCCTGCAGCCGCTGTCGGAGAGGGAAAGGTAGAACCCGCTCCCACAGGCTCCCCAGACAGATTGGAACCAATGGGGAGCGTTGCTTCACCCTCCCTGGAGCGGAGGCAAGAATCTCAGCAGTTTCACAAATGAGACTCTAACAGAGGTAAGGGGTCTCCGGCGAGATCCCTACCTCCTGTGCTGACAGCACAAAAGACAGCGGTGTCAGCCTCTTCTAACACCTCAGCAACCGCTCTGACAGAGCTTAGAGGCAGGGACCAGACCTCCCACGCGGGGAAGGCACCTGTTGACTCGGTCCCCTCAGCGCTGCAAATGACTGTGGCACGGACAACTCACTCGTCTTCGGCACCGAGTGGGGCTTCAACACTGGCACCACGTTCCTCCTTGGCACCGGCAACGGCTGTGGTGCCGGCAGCGCGTTCGGCACCGACACCCAAAACGGCCGCGGTACGCACAGCCTGGTCAGTTCTTCTTCCAGTGCTTGCTCATATCCATTCCAGTTAGGTGTGTGTGCACCGCGTGCACGTTCGTTGGAAGATTTTTACCCTAGCAACACTCAGTGGATTGGCTGGGCGCCCCCTGGAGTGGTGCTGCTATGGCACCAGATATATACCCCTGCCGACCCAGCCACCCTTCAGTTCCTTCTTACCGCCTGTGTCGGTCGTTGGAACAATGGAGCTCGGCTTAGCTGACCTCCACTTCCCTAGCTACTCGTAGTTCTCCTGTATAGTTATATAGTTATAATCCTTTTATATATATATTTATATAGTTATACGTTTTTTCTTACTAGCATAGTTAGTTGATAATAGTTAGCGGGGTTCGGGGAGTAGCCCCTATCCCGCACCCAGTGCCGGAGCCCATGCCCAGCTCACCGGGTTTTAAACCGTGCTCGGCCTGCCACATGCCGATGCCAACAGGAGATCCGCACGACTCCTGTTTGAAGTGCCTCGGGGAATTGCACTTGACAGCTACGTGCCCCATTTGCAAGGCTTTTAAGCCGAGAACAAAAAGGAGCGGGACTTTCACTTATTCCTCCGCCTTCGGCACCAAGCGCTGGTCAATCGGCGGGCAGAAGAGCCTCCTCGGCACTGGACCCCTCTGGTACTGCCAAGGCCTCTCGGCACCGGCCGTCGCTGGCACCGAAGTCGACTCGGCACCGCTCCCTCTCTCCGAGGTCGAGAAAGCCTACGACTCCTCCTGCCAGTGCCTGCCAGCTCCCTGGCACGCGCCGTGGTTGAGCTCACTGCTCCTGCTGCTTCCGTGTCAACTGCACCGCAGCCAGAGAGCTTGTCTAAGTCGGATCGCCTGGCACCGACACCTGCCGAGGCACCGATGACGTCGGCACCGTCGATCCCGGTCCCACGAGGGCCGTCGAATCCAGTGCCTGACAGCTCCCCGGCGCGCGCCGTGGTTGAGTTCCCTGCTCCTGCTGCTTCCGTGCCAACTGCACCGCAGCCAGAGAGCCTGTCTAAGTTGGATCGCCCAGCGCCGACACCTGCTGAGGCACCGACGACGTCAGCACCGTCGATACCGGTCCCATGAGGGCCGTCGAATCCGGTGCCTGACAGCTCCCCGGTACACGCTGTGGTTGAGCTTACTGCTCCCTCTACGCCAGAGACATTCCCTACGACGAGGGATCTCATTTCCATGACAGAGTCGATGCTGCCTGAACCCCCAGCACCGCCGGTGCGGGTAATACAGTCTCTTGGCAAGCCTCCCTTGTTACGACCATCCTCTGTTGGCACAGCAGAGCGGCACCATTCATGATCACGGTCCCGCAGACACTCCAGGTCCCGTCAGCACTCCCGCTCCTGACACGACTTGCAGTTCCGGTGCTGTTCTCCTCCTCGGTACCGGTCGCACTCACCGCACTGGTCGGTATCCCGTTCACCGACCCACTACTCTCGGCACAGTTCCAGCTCCCGGCACTGCTGCAGGCACCGTGACTCCCGTAGCCGCTCCCGACGTGAAGCCTCGAGATCTCGGTCTACCTCCTGGCACCACTCTGGTTGCAGGTCCGGATCTCGTTCCAGGTACCGGTATGCCTCCCGGTCCCGGTCCCCGGTGCCGAGTTGGGCAAGGTCTGATAGAGTCAGAGACTCTGCCCATGGTTTTTCAGCACCTCCATGGCCATCCAGATACGCATCAGTGTCATCCCAAGTGGAGAGCTCTTATGCTCAGGACCGCGATTCTGATGTGCCCACCAACAACCTGAGAGCCCATCAGGACCTCCTAAGGAGGGTAGCACTCAATATGGACCTCCAGGTGGAGGAGGTCCCGGAGGTAGATGACTCGGTAGTGGGCATTCTATTAGCGGTTGCCCCACTAGAAGGGCCCTACCCGTTTATTTGGACCATCCAGGCGAATGCCAATACTATATGGCAGTCTCTAGCCTCTATCCCTCCTGCGGCCAGAGGAGTCGAGCGTAAATATATGGTGCCCTCTAAGGGGTACGACTACTTGTATGTCCATCCTCCTCCCTACTCACTAGTTGTTCAAGTCCGTTAAGGACAGGGAACGGCATGGCCAGCAGGCACCAGCCCCGAAATAGAAGGAGGCTAGGCGAATGAACCTACTCGGCCACAAGGTGTACTCTGCAGGGGCCTTACAGCTCTGGGTGGCAAATCAACAAGCCTTGCTTAGCTGCTATAATTATAACACCTGGGCGGCGGTGGTTAAGTTTATGGAGCTTCTCCCTCAAGACTCCCGCCAAGAGTTCACTGCCCTCTTGGAGGAAGGGAAAAAGGTGGCCAGAGCTTCCCTCCAGGCCTCGTTGGATGCAGCAGACTCAGCAGCCAGGACTCTGGCCTCCGGTGTTGCCATGAGGTGCATCTCATGGCTTCAGGTTTCAAACCTCCGGCTGGAGCTGCAGTATACCATTCAGGACTTATCATTTGATGGTAAAGGCCTCTTCGCGGCAAAGGCAGCCCCAGGCTGCAAAGCCTGAAGGACAACAGGGTCCTGATGCGCTCTCTCAGCGTGCATATGCCGGCGACCAAACGCAGGCCTTTCCGTCCCCAGCCACACCGTCGTACTGTGTGCCTAGCCAGAGACAGGACTTTGGCAGACGGCGTGGCCGAGGTGGTCGCAGATGACCATCAGGACCCCTAGAGGGCCAAGATCAAGGTCCCTCGCAATCACCACCAGGACCAAAGACAAACTTTCGAAGGGCGCCCGAGGGCGGCGTACCAGTTACAGGCTGGGATCCCACTCCTACTTCCTCCTGGCATGGTCCCAGTTAACTTCAGATCGCTGGGTCCTACGCACGGTGGAGTATGGGTACCACCTCCAATTTGTTCCAATCTTGTCCCTCTTCAGGGACCCCTCTCACGAGCAATTCCTCTTACAAGAGGTGCAGACGCCGATGGACGAAAGGGGCAAGGGATTTTACTCCAGTTATTCCCTAATCCCCAACTCGAACGGCAGTCTCAGACCTATCCTAGACCTGCAAGGATTCAACCAGCTTATGATAAGGTTGAAGTTCCGCATGGTATCCCTGGGAACCATTATCCCATCCTTGGATCCTGGAGACTGGTATGCCGCCCTCGATATGAAGGACGCGTACTTTCACATCACCATCTTCCCTCCGCACAGGAGATAACTCTGCTTTCTAGCCAACCGTCAGTACTTCCAGTTTATGGTCCTGCTGTTTGGCCTTTTTACACCCCCATGGGTATTGACAAAGTGTATGGCCGTAGTCGCTGCCTAAATCTGCCGATGTCGGATATGCATTTTTCCGTATCTGGACGATTGGCTTATCCGTGGAGACTCAGAGACACAAATCACTAAGCATGTGGGCATCGTCAAGGACCTATTCACACGTCTAGGTCTGATGATCAATATAGAAAAATCCACTCTGGTTCCCACGCAGAGGTTAGACTTCCTAGGAGCTATCCTGGACTCTGACCTAGCCAGAGCCTGCTTAACACAGCCGCAGTTTCAGGCGATGGCAACAATCGTCCGAGGTCTGCAGACTTTCCCAACGACCTCGGCTCACACTTGTCTCGGTCTCCTGGGTCCCATGGCTGCCTGCAAGTTTGTAACCAAACACGCCAAGCTCTGCCTCCGTCCTCTCCAAGTTTGGCTCAACTCGGCCTACCGCCCGGACAGGGACCCAATGGTCACGATAGTCACCATTCCCTCAAGCACCCTAGGCTCCCTAGCAGGGCCAGTGCAACCATTTAGGCGGACTAGGCGGTTGCCTAGGGCGCCGAGATTTGAGGGTGCCAAAAAGAGCCGCCCAATTTTTTTTAAATGGTTGAGCAGCCACTGCTGCTGGGACAGAGAGGGAGTCTGAGCTGCCAGCGGCAGCCGGCAGCCCAGGGTGTCCCCCGGGTCAGGGCACCTCCACCGCAGCTGGCAGCCCAGGGTGTCTCCCGGGTCAGGGCGCCTTTGTGGCAGCCCGCAGTCCAGGGTGTCCCCCGGGTCAGGGCGCCTCCGCGGCAGCCGGCAGCCCAGGGTGTCCCCCGGGTCAGGGCGCCTTCGTGGCAGCCCGCAGTCCAGGGTGTCCCCCGGGTCAGGGTGCCTCTGCAGCAGCTGGCAGCCCAGGGTGTCCCCCGGGTCAGGGCGCCTCCGCGGCAGCCGGCAGCCCAGGGTGTCCCCTGGGTCAGGGCGCCGCCGCGACAGCCGGCAGCCCAGGGTGTCCCCCAGGTCAGGGCGCCGCCGCGGCAGCCCGCAGCCCAGGGGGTCCCCCGGATCAGGGCACTGCCCTGGCAGCCCGCAGTCCAGGGGGTCCCCCGGGTCAGGGCGCCTCCACCGCAGCCGGCAGCCCGGGGTGTCCGGAGGGGGCGGCAGGGAGAGTTGTGTCTGCGGACAGTCGGCTGCTCGCGCGGCTCCGGTGGACCTCCCGCAGACACCACTGCGGCAGCTCTACCGGAGACACGGGACCAGCGCGCAGGGCAGCGAAATTGCCATCCACCTAGGGCGCTCAAAACCCTAGCGCCGGTCCTGCTCCCTAGAATGGTGGCTAACTCCCCCCCTGGTGTGGGCAGGGATGCCATTCCATCCACCCCAGCCCTCACTGTCCCTGACGACGGACGCGTCATCTCTCGGCTCGGGTGCTCACCTCGGTCACCTTCGAGCTTAAGGCCTTCGGTCTTCTCAGGAACTGGCTTTCCACATCAATGTCCAAAAATGAGAGCAATCCGCTTGGCATACCAGGGGTTCCAGCAGCAGCTGCGAGGCCGTGGTGTCTCAGTCTTTACAGCCAACACAACGGCCATGTGCTACATAAACAACCAGGGAGGGACATGGTCCTCCCCCTTTTGTCAGGAGGCCATCTATCTCTGGGACTTTTGCATAGCCTACTCGATAAATCTGGTAGCGTCCTTTCTCCCAGGTGTTCGGAACGCCTTGGCGCTTCGACTCAGCTGGTCTTTCCTGTCTCATGAGTGGTTGCTCTGCCCCGATGTGATGCATTCTGTTTTCCAGAAGTGGGGACTTTTCCCCACATAGACCTGTTCGCTTACCGCGAGAACAGGAAATGCCAGATGTTCTGCTCCTTCCAAGGTCTCTCCCCGGGATCAATCTCAGATGCTTTCCTGATGCCGTGGAAGGGCCAACTCCTTTATGCCTTCCCACCGTTTCCGCTGGTTCATTGGCTCCTGCTCAAACTCCACAGGGGCAGAGCACGCATCATCATGATCACTCCAGCGTGGTCCAGGCAGCACTGATACACCACGTTGCTCGACCTGTCAATAGCCAACCCAATTACCCTGCCACTCCACCCAGATCTCATAACTCAAGACCACAGCAGGCATCGCCACCCGGACCTGCAGTCTCTTCCCCTCACGGTGTGGCTGCTGCGTGACTAAACCGGGGTAGCAGGAAGCCTTCCACCTGGTCAACGTACCTGGCTGAGTGGAAGCGTTTCTCCTACAGGTGCGAAATGCTTGATCTTACTCCTACTGAGGTCTCGATCCCTTCTATTTTGGACTACCTCTGGCCTACAACAGCAGGTCCTAGTGGTGTCATCGCTGAGGGTACACTTGGCAGCCATCTCTACCTTCCACCCAGGCTAAGGTGTTCGTTCCGTGTTCTCACACTCTATGGTTTCGAGATTCCTCAATGGCTTGGAGCGCTTACACCCTCAAGTATGCTGCCCA
Organism: Gopherus evgoodei; assembly: GCF_007399415.2. NCBI lineage: Eukaryota > Metazoa > Chordata > Testudines > Testudinidae > Gopherus > Gopherus evgoodei. The sequence goes on along the minus strand of NC_044330.1, from coordinate 60,158,635 downwards.
GCCCCAACCTGGGACCTCAACCTGGTTTTAACCAGACTTATGGCCAGATGAGTCTCCGAGCTCAGGGCTCTTACGGTGGTTCTGCCGTACACTATCTTTCACAAAGACAAGGTGCAGTTACGATCACACCCGGCTTTCCTCCCTAAGGTGGTTTCTGCCTTTCATGGTACCCACACTCAGCGCAATGGGAGCAACAATTGCACTCCCTGGACGTCTGTAGAGCACTTGCATTTATATTGAGCAGACAAAACCATTTCATAAAACGCCCCAACTCTCTGTCGTGGTAGCAGACAGAAGGAAAGGCCTACCTGTTTCCTCTCAGAGGATCTCATCTTGGGTGATGGCGTGCATCCGCACTTGTTATGATTTGTCTCATATTTCCCCAAGCCACATCACCGTGCATTCTACCAGGGCTCAGGCTTCATCTGCCGCCTTGCTGGCTCATTTACGTACCCACGAGGTCTGTCGCGCAGCTCCATGGTCCTTGGTCCATACCTTTGCTTCACATATGCTCTGGTTCAACAGTCAAGAGATGCTGCAGTCTCTGGCTCAGCAGTTTTACATTCTGCCACATTTCACTCCGACCCCACCGCCTACGTAAGGCTTGGGAATCACCTAAATGGAATGGATATGGGCAAGCACTCGAAGAAGAAAAGACCGTTACTCACCTTTGTAACTGTTGTTCTTCGAGATGTGTTGCTCATATCCATTCCAAACCCACCCTCCTTCCCTTCTGTCGGAGTAGCCGGAAAGAAGGAACTGAAGGGTGGCTGGGGTGGCAGGGGTATATATCCAGCGCCAAGGCGGCGCCACTCCAGGGGGCGCCCAGCCGACCCACCGAATGTTGCTAGGGTAAAAATCTTCTGACGAACGTGCACACAGCGCGCGCACACACCTAACTGGAATGGATATGAGCAACACATCTCGAAGAACAACAGTTACAAAGGTGAGTAACCGTCTTTTTCAGTGCCAAAAGCGGCCGTGGTCCTGCCAGTGCACTCTGCCTCAGCAACAAAAATAGCTGCGGTGCCGACAGCGCGATCAGCCTCGGCACCGGGAAGAGCATCGGCACCCAGCCACTCTTCTGCCCGCGCACCAGCAGCAGACCCCCTGCAGGGCACCTCTAGGCTCAATACAGCAGGACACTCTCTGTCACTCTCTCCTACTAAAGAGCTAGAGCAGAGAGCAGGCTTAGCTCAACCTAGGGAGCAGGAGCAACAGCTTCTCACTCAAAGTGACCTTTTAGTGCCACCTGAGCCTCACTCTCCGCTCCTAGATACAGAGGACTCCTTTCTTGACCTGCCACTTTCTCCACCTGAACTGGCTTTCACCGACGGTGACCTTGAGCTACAGCAGCAAGCGGAGTTCTCCCCTCCTGCTTCTCCTCCACAGGCACCTTTACTGCCTCAGGTTACGGCTCAAGCTCAGCAGCCTCAGTTTCCCTACGATGCCCCCTCGTGGGCGACGCCTGGGTTCTCCTACCCCATGCCTTGACCTCAGTGGTACCCGTGGCAGAATCCTCCTACCAATCATCTTCCTTCGGTGCCTCAATCTCCTGCTCCATCCACTTCCAGGGTGCCTGAGCCCCCTTCTCAGCCTGGGAGCTATGCACCATATCCTGACTCGCCTAACCCTAACTCTCCATTAGTTTCAGATGAAGCCATCCTCCCTCCACCTCCACAGACCGTGGACGACTGCAAACAATTTCAAGAACTTTTTAGGAGGGTTGCACTCAGTCAGTATATCCCCTTAGAAGAGGTTCAGGAGACTCAGCACAAACTCCTCTAAATCCTTCAACTGTCTGCGCCCTCGAAAATCGCGCTCCCTATAAACGAAGCACTCATGGAGCCAGCTGACACCCTCTGGCAAACCCCAGCTTCTCTAGTACCAACTTGTAAGAAGATCGAACGTAAATACTACGTTCCTGCAAAGGACGCAGACTTCCTATTTTCTCATCCACCACCGAACTCTCTTGTCATCGATGCAGTTGCACAGCGGACCAAACAGTCACAATATAGACCTACCCTGCAAGACAAGGACCTTAGACGCCTTGATGTCCTGGGCCGCAAGGTTTATACATCCTCGACACTACAATTCAGGATTGCAAACTATTCTGCTCTCCTCGCCAGCTACAATTTCGATAATTACAATAAGCTTTTCGAATTTGCCTCATACCTCCCAGAGGACAGAAGAGCAGACTTCAAATCAATACTGTCTGAGGGAAAACTGATCTCCAGAATGGCCCTACAGGCGTCCTTAGATACGGCTGACACAGCAGCCCGTGCCACTGCAACTACTGTGGTTATGCACAGATCCTCATGGCTCTCTGCGTCAGGCATTCCTAAAGAGCTCCAGACCAAAGTGGAGGATCTCCCCTTTGATAAGGACAAACTCTTTTCGAAAAAAACTGATGAACTCCTCCACACCATGAAAGATTCGAGAGCGACACTGCGCACCCTGGGCATTCACCCATCTCTTCCCAGGAGACAACGATACCAACCCTACCAGAGACCACACACACATCAGTACTATTGCCCTCAATCCAGACCATACGACACAACTAGGAATCGTACTAGACCTCCCAAATGCAGACAAAATCAAAATCAAGCCACCACCTTCCGTCCACCGGGCAATAAACAACAGTTTTGAGGCTTTGGTCTAGGGTCTGCACGACCACCCCTTGATTCCACCACTTACTTGTCCATTTGGCCACCGCCTCCAGTATTTCCAACATGCTTGGCAGCAGATTACACAGGACCGCTGGGTCCTCAAAATAGTTCAGACTGGTTACTCCATCCCGTTCATATCCTACCCTCCTACCCTTTCCCCTTCCCCATCCCTCTTCAGGGACCCCTCTCACGAGCAGTTACTTCGCACAGAAGTGGCAAACCTTCTGCAACTAGGCGCAATGGAACCTGTGCCGACGCAACATTAAGGGACAGGGTTCTACTCCCATTACTTTCAAACGCAGAAGAAAACCGGGGGATGGAGGCCTATACTAGACCTATGCCGACTGAACAAATTTGTGAGGACACAAAGATTCAAGATGGTCACACTGGGCACAATAATACCTGCATTGGATCAAGGGGATTGGTTCACAATACATCCAGCTCACAGACGCTTCCTCTGATTCACAATCAGTCAGGATCATTTCCAATACAGAGTTCTTCCTTTCGGACTCTCCACAGCTCCAAGAGTTTTTTCCAAGACCCTAGCCGTGGTTGTGGCTCACCTCCGCAAACACGGGATCACATTTTTCCCCTACCTGGACGATTGCCTCATTAGGGGCGACTCCTATGGCGAGACACTTCCAGCCATGCACTTCGCCATCTCCCTTTTTCACAGCCTAGGCCTCCAAATAAACATCCAAAAATCTACCCTCATACCCACGCAACAGATCGAATTCATTGGAGCTCATCTCGACTCAACCCAGAGCAGGGCCTTGCTCCCATACAACAGATTCCTTGCTGTCACGCAGCTCATACGTATGCTCTCTATTCGTCCCAGGACACAAGCAAGAATCTGACTACAGCTCCTTGGTCACATGGCAGCTACCATCTTCGTGGTTCAACACGCCAGGCTACATATGAGATGCCTCCAGGGCTGGCTCAACTCCAGTTTCAAACCCAGCAGACATCCCTTAGCGATGCTGCTAACTCCTCCACCCCATATTGTAACTTCCCTACAATGGTGGACAAGTCCAGAAAACCTCTGCACAGGGGTTTCCTTCCAGCAACGATCCCCAAAGCTCATGCTCACCATGGACACCTCCCTGATTGGTTGGGGAGCACATCTAGAGGAACACAGGGCACAAGGCCGGTGGTCTGCATCAGAGACACATCTACACATAAATCTCTTAGTGCTCAGAGCAGTGAGGAGAGCATGCCTTCACTTTCTTCCCCTCATAAAGAACAAATACCTGCGAGTCTTAACAGACAACATAGCATGTATGTATTACATAAACAGACAAGGGGGAACCCGATCACATTCCCTCTGCATGGAAGTCATTCGACTATGGAATTGGTGCATACGACTTCAAATACAGATCATCACTTCCTACCTACCAGGCTGTCACAACACTACTGCGGACACACTCAGCAGACACTTCTCGACAGAACACGAATGGGAACTGCACCCCGCAGTACTCCAACAGCTTTTCTCCCACTGGGGCATGCCGTCAATAGATCTCTTCACCACGACCCAAAACCGAAAATGCCCCCTGTTTTGCTCCAGGGCAGGACTCGGGACTGCATCCTTAGGGGATGCAGGACTCGGGACTGCATCCTTAGGGGATGCATTCCTCATCCCATGGAACAACTACCTCCTGTACGCCTTCCCACCTATCCCTCTACTACACAGGGTTCTTCGGAAGATCGCGGACAACAAGGCCCAGGTCATCCTTATTGCCCTGGCTTGGCCAAGACAGATGTGGTACCCCTACCTTCTCCGCATGTCCTCCCGTCACCCATGAGCTCTCCCCAACAGACCAGACCTTCTTTACCAGGACAAAGGACGAGTCCTTCACCCCCAGCTCCAAAAGCTCCACCTCACAGCCTGATTCCTTCATGGTTCGAAACCCATGAACTAGCCTGTTCTGAGCAGGTCCAATATGTCCTCTTGCACAGTAAGAGAGACTCCACTCGTAAAACCTACCTGCAGAAGTGGAGATGTTTCTCTCTTTGGTGCTCACATAAACATTTAGCCCCCAATAATGTGACACTCCGTAACATTCTAGACTACCTCCTGAAACTAAAACAGGACGGACTCTCGCTCAGCTCCATCAAAGTGCACCTGGCGGTGCTTACCATCTTCCATGAGCTATTGGATGGGTACTCACTCTTTACACACACCACCATTAAACGCTTTCTCTCTGGCCTGAAAAATCTTTACCCTAAAATTCATCCAACAGTGGCTACATGGAATCGTAACCTCATTCTTCATGCCCTCATGAAACCTCCATTTGAGCTGTTGGCTACCTCCTCTCACCTCCATATGTCCATGAAGGTGGCTTTCCTAGTTGCCATAACATCAGCGAGGAGAGTTGGTGAAATGAGCGCCCTCATGGCCCACCCTCCCTACACAATCTTCTCCAGAGATAAAGTCACTTTGAGACCACATCCTAAATTTCTTCCTAAGGTGGTGTCGGCCTTCCACCTCAACCAACCTATATACTTACCCACTTTCTATCCCAAACCTCACAAAACTCTGCAGGATGCAACCCTGCATACTCTCGACGTGAGGAGAGCAATCGCCTTTTATTTAGAACGGACTAAACCATTTCGCAAGTCTCCACGACTCTTCGTTGCCATTGCCGAAAGATCAAAGGGCATGGCTATCTCTAAACAACGTCTATCCAAGTGGATCTCTGACTGCATCAGATCCTGTTACTGTGCGAAGAATCTTCAACCGCCGGCAACATTAGAACTCATTCCACTAGAGCCATGTCGGCATCCATTGCCTTCTTACACAACGTTCCCATTCCTGATATCTGCAAGGCGGCTACATGGTCATCTGAACACACGTTTGCAAAACACAATGCTCTCACGAAAGACACTACGGCAGACGCAATAGTAGGCCATATAGTACTATCTTCAGTACTCCCTACCGCATCTCCAAAGTCCCACCAACCATAGTGGGTACTGCTACACATTCATCTAGAGTGGAGCACCCACAGGGACAGCACTTGAAGAAGAAGAGAAAGTTACTCACCTTGCAGTAACTGGGGTTCTTCAAGATGTGTGTCCCTGTGGGTGCTCCACTCCCCGCCGTCCTCCCCTCTACTTTGGAGTACAGAGATGACTCTCCACTGTAGAGATTAACTGAGGAGGGTGTGGGGCGCACGCACTCAGGAAGATTCCAACTAGACTGGAGATACCATCTGGGTGAGTGCGGCCCAACCAGGCACTGCTACTGAAAATCTCCGATCGACAGCGCCGGGACGCACCGTCACCTAGAGTAACAAAGAGCCTAGAGTGGAGCACCCACAGCGACACACATCTCGAAGAACCCCAGTTACTGCAAGGTGAGTAACTTTCTCTTTCAATATTATGGGCTGTATCTTCAGCCACAGCTAAAGAGCATATGGCACACCACCACCATGGCCAACTCTCGCAGTTGTGGCAGTTAGGGATTGCCAGGAAAGTCAGGCTGTCCCAGTCACTCCTCATTTTCCTTGATAACCAGGATGGAGGGTGACATGGGGCCGCTGCAGCAGCTCTGTCCCACCCTCAGATTCCCCTTCTTCAGAGGGAATCACGCACTGGTTGGATAAGTCAATATCTTGGGAGAGACTGTGATGTGTTCCCCCTGGGATGTCACCTGGAACTGGGGTACCACTGACCCCCCTGACCCACCAGTCTGGGCTCCCCCTCATGCTGTCCTGCTGTGACAAGTTGCAAAGCCCTCCAGCCTGCACTTTAACCAGCATTCACACAGCTAGAGACACACCCAGCTGCAGTTACATGCAGGCTCCCTGACCACTGGCCTGCCAGCCTAGGACCCCAGAACAGTACCGTCTTGCCCTCGTCAAATCTGGCTAGTATATGGGTTTAACACCAATCCTGGTTTAACACCAGGTCTTCATACACAGGCTAGAAATCCCTTTAGCTTGGGTCCAGCACTTCCCCCAGTTCAGTCTTTGTTCCTCAGGTGTTTCCAGGAGTCTTCTTGTGTGGGGGGTGAAGAACCCCAGATAATGTCACTCCCCTGCCTTATATAGCTTTAGCCTATGGCAGGAACCCTTTGTTTCAAAACTTGGTTCGCAGACAGGTCTGTGGAAAAATACTGACATCCCAAGATGGAGTCCAGAATCATGTGGTCTGATCACATGTTCTTGTAGAGTCATAGCAGCCATTACTTATAGGCTGTCTGGAATGTTCTCAGGAAGGCTCACCAGGTGGGGATAAGCTTCTCCTCATGCCTATTGTTTTCCCTAATGGCTCATTGCCCTGAATAGGCCCTTCCCAACCAGCCACCTAGACTGAAAAGCATCTTGTCTAGTGAGTGTTACCCAGGTGTAACTAATTTGAAGTACCGATACATAGTATTTATAACTTCAGATACAAAAAGGAAACATGTTTATAAATAGGATAATCATATTCAGAAAATCATAACTTGTCCAATGACATCTCACATGACTTATCTTGTACAAAATACATCATAATTATGTAATAATCATATCATAATATTACTGTGAAGAATTTGGGGTGCCACATCAAAGGCACACAGCAGCTCTGGGTCTGGGAAGATTAGATAGCTTTCATATAATGGGATAATTGACCTCTCTACCATGGCAGTTAGACAGTGGAATCATGCCATGTGGATCTGAGACACCCTGTATTTATCCCTTTCCTTTCTTGCTGTCAAATAAAGTACTGGAGTTCTCTATCTACAGGTTTAAGAAAACCATATGAACTAAACACACCAGTACAGTCAAGCAAAACAACAGATCTGGAGAAAATTTCCTATATTTCTTCTGAAACAGCAATGAATGGCCTTCCAGGGCTTTCCCACATCCCACTAAAGTACACATCACCATAGTATGTGTGTGACATTCCCCAGGGTACAAGTTGGACTGTTGAACAGCTGTGTCCCCTCAGATCTCAGTCTGGAGTACCTTTTACGCTGCTTTGCTGGGTGAATCACCACTCCTGGTCAGGGGCGGCTCTAGGCATTTTGCTGCCCCAAGCACAGCAGGCAGGCAGCCTTCGGCGGCTTGCCTGCAGAGGGTCCGCTGGTCCCGCGACTTCAGTGGACCTCCCGCAGGCACGCCTGCGGAAGGTCCTTCGAAGCCGCGGGACCAGCAGACATTCTGCAGGCATGCCTGCGGGAGGTCCTCCAAAGCCGCAGGACCAGCGGACCCTCCACAGGCAAGCTGCCAAGGGCAGCCTGCCTGCTGCTCTCATGGCGCCAGCAGAGTGCCCCTCGCTGCTTGCCGCCCCAAGCACGCGCTTGGCGTGCTGGGGCCTGGAGCCACCTCTGCTCCTGGTCCATTCACATACAGCCTCCAGCTTGAAAATTACTCCCAACTGAATTATGAGAGTGCTCTAAGCCAGCCACTCCTGAATTATATTGCAGAGTGATACCATCAAACTCCCAGTCCCAGACTCGTCCCCAGAAATGTCTTGTGTTGCCTAGCTCTTTCCTTCTAGACAATATAAGTTCATCGAAAGTCCATCATTTCATTAATAGAAAATGATATGTACAAACTCTGTTATCTCACGTGGAGGTTCCCAAGCACTTCAATCCAAGCACACACTGGTTTAGATAAAATAAGTTTGTTAACTACAGAAAGATAGATTTTGATTACTATAGCCCTGTCATAAACAGATAGCTAAAGGTTAATGTCTCTTTCACCTGAAAAAAAAGTAACCTGAAGCACCTGACCAGAGGACCAATCAGGAAACAGGATTTTTTCAACTCTGGGTGGAGGGGAGTTTGTGTCTGAGTTCTTTGTCTTCTGCCTGTATGCTCTCTCGGATGAGGAGTGATTTCTATTTCCTGCCTTCTAATCTTCTGTTTTCCAGTTGTGTGTACAAAAGATCAGATAGGATTTATATGTTTTTTTTGTATTTACATGTCTATAGTTGCTGGAGTGCTTTGAATTGTATTCTTTTGAATAAGGCTGTTTATTCATATTTCTTTTAAGCAATTGACCCTGTATTTGTCACCTTAATACAGAGAGACCATTTGTATGTATTTTTCTTTCTTTTTTATATAAAGCTTTCTTTTAAGACCTGTTGAAGTTTTTCTTTAGTGAGGAACTCCAGGGAATTGGGTCTGCAGCTCACCAGGGAATTGGTGGGAGGAAGAAGTCAGGGGAAAACCTGTGTGTGTTAGATGTACTAGCCTGACTTTGCATTCACTCTGGGTGAGCGGGGAAGAGAGATTAACTCTCGGTAATTCTGTTCTCCAGGCTGGGAACGGGGAGGGTGGAATCCCTCTGTTTAGATTCACAGAGGTTGCTTCTGTGTATCTCTCCAGGGACACCTGGAGGGGGGGGAAGGGAAAAGGTTTATTTCCCTTTGTTGTGAGACTCAAGGGATTTGGGTCTTGGGGTCCCCAGGGAAGGTTTTTGGGGGGACCAGAGTGCCCCAAAACACTCTAATTTTTTGGGTGGTGGCAGCAGTACCAGGTCCAAGCTGGTAACTAAGCTTGGAGGTTTTCATGCTAACCCCCATATTTTGGACGCTAAGGTCCAAATCTGGGACTAGGTTATTGACATGGTTTGCAGCGTTGGGAAAGATAGAATCCAGAAGCCAGTAGGAATATTATATTTTTCTTTTCTCTGCTAGGGGCTTTTTAGCAGAGAGGGTTTGGTTTTAAAGGGAACCAGAGAGAATTTTTTTTTCTGCTCTCTCTGGCAGTTGTGGCTTGCATATTAAGCAAGAAACCATTAAGAGACTATTTCGGGTCTTTTGTCAGACAATAGAACTCCCATTAGGAGGCAAATACCAGCACTATATACATGCAAATAAAGTGGTTTTTCTGGTTTACTTAACATTGAAAAGATTAGCTAAAGGAAGAAAGGGAAAAAGGCACTGTTGCTAGGCAGATCCCAGGAGGCAACCGAGAACCTGCAGTTCAGACAATAAACACCGGAGGGCAGCCCAACACAAGGAAACAAGATTTCACGAAAACCAGAGGCAGTACAGCTCGAGGCCATGGAAAAACAGATAGAACTGCTCAGAACACAGATGGCCAGAGATGAGGCAACTCACAAACAAGAGATGGAAAGGCTACAAAAACAAGAAGAAGCCAAAAATGCAGCCCACCACAGAAAACTACAAGAAGAAGTGGCCCACAAAATGAAACAAGCAGAGGAAGAGGTAGCCTACCGCCGAGAAATGGAAAAACAACAAAAAGAAATGGAGAAACAACAAAAAGAAAGTGAAGAGAAGGAAAAACAGAGAAAACATGAACTGGACTTAGCGCAAGCTGGGCTGAATGCGCCAGCCAATCCTAACAACCCTTCGCCAATTATGGTTCCACATCACAGAAAATTTCCCACCTACAAGGCAGGTGATGACACCAAGGCCTTCTTGGAAAATTTTGAAAGAGCCTGTCTTGGGTACAGCATCCCTGAAGACCAGTACATGGTAGAATTGAGGCCACAGCTCAGTGGACCTTTAGCAGAGGTGGCAGCTGAAATGCCTAAGCAGCAAATGAATGACTATAAATTTTTTCAAACCAAGGCCAGATACAGAATGGGGATAACCCCACATCATGCCCGTCGGCGTTTCAGAACCCAAAAGTGGAAACCAGATGAGTCATTTCCCAAACACGCCTACTACGTTGGGAAAAATTATGAGGCCTGGATATCAGGACACAATGTTAAAACCTTCGAAGAACTGCACCTCCTCATACAAATGGAGCAGTTCTTGGATGGTGTTCCTGAGGACATCACCCGATACATACAAGATGGAAAACCCCAAAATCTCGCTGAGGCGGGGGAGATTGGAGCCAGATGGATGGAAGTAGCAGAAAGCAAGAAAGCTACTGTCAAGGGGAACGAATACCCCAGGGGGCACACCGACCATAAACCCTACAACCGAGGACAGCCAAAGACCCCAAATACAACCCAAGGAAAGCCACAGACGCCCTATTCTTCCACCTCACCAGTCTCCAGTAACTCACCTCGGCCCAGTGACCCATCAGATGGAAGATGCTTTAAGTGTAATGAACTGGGACATATCAAGGCCAACTGTCCAAAGAACGCCATCCGAGTGCAGTTCATTACACCACCATCACCAACAAGATCCCCAGGCCCAGATGCCTCTCAAATACCCTTGGAGCGAAGGGAAAATTTGAGATTGGGCGGAAAGAAGGTTACTGCGTGGAGAGACACAGGGGCACAAGTGTCAGCTATCCACCAATCCTTCGTAGACCCCAGATTCATCAACCCAAAGGCCAAAGTGACAATTTACCCCTTCATGTCACAAGCTGTAGACTTGCCTACAGCTGAACTGCCTGTCCAGTACAAAGGCTGGTCAGGAATGTGGACTTTTGCAGTCTATGACAATTATCCTATCCCCATGCTACTGGGGGAAGACTTGGCCAACCAGGTGAGGCGGGCCAAGAGAGTGGGAATGGTTACACGTAGCCAAACCAGGCAAGCTTCCAGACCCATTCCTGTTCCTGAGCCGTCCACAGACGCCCCGTCGGTGTTACCAGAGACCCAGACAGAGGTAGTGGACCCGGATTCCATACCTACCACGGAAACAGCCACAGCACCTCCAGTCCCAGGCCCGGAACTGGAACAGCAACCAGCACCAGCAATTGCAACCTCATCTTCAAACTCAACACCAGAGGGCGCCAGCGAGCCAGAACTGGCAGAAGCAACGGTCAGCCATACCCAAAAGGCTCAGCCAGAGCCTGAAATACCCTCAGGTGCACCAGCGGAGAGCGGATCACCAGCAACGGAAACAACCCCATCACCTACATCGCTTCCAAAGGGACCAAGCCCAAGTCCACAGTCTGAGGAAGAACTGGTGACCCCAGCCTCAAGGGAACAGTTCCGAACTGAGCAGGAAGCAGATGACAGCCTTCAGAAAGCTTGAGCGGTGGCACGGAGCACCCCACTGCCTCTCAGCTCTTCTAATCGATCCCGGTTTGTAATAGAACAAGGACTTTTATACAAGGAGATTCTTTCTGGTGGACACCGGGAAGAATGGCAGCCGCAAAAACAGTTGGTGGTTCCAACTAAGTACCGGGGGAAGCTCTTAAGCTTAGCCCATGATCATCCGAGTGGCCATGCTGGGGTGAAGAGAACCAAGGACCGGTTGGGGAAGTCCTTCCACTGGGAGGAGATGGGCAAGAACGTTGCCAAGTATGTCCGGTCTTGTGAGGTATGCCAAAGAGTGGGAAAACCCCAAGACTAGGTCAAGGCCCCTCTCCAGCCACTCCCCATAATTGAGGTCCCATTTCAGAGAGTAGCTGTGGATATTCTGGGTCCTTTCCCAAAAAAGACACCCAGAGGAAAGCAGTATGTACTGACTTTTGTGGACTTTGCTACCCGATGGCTGGAAGCAGTAGCTCTAGGCAACACCAAGGCTAACACTGTGTGCCTGGCCCTAACAGACATCTTTGCCAGGGTAGGTTGGCCCTCCGACATCCTTACAGATGCAGGATCTAATTTCCTGGCAGGGACCATGGAAAAACTGTGGGAAACTCATGGGGTGAATCACTTGGTTGCCACCCCGTACCACCATCAAACCAATGGCCTGGTGGAAAGGTTTAATGGAACTTTGGGGGCCATGATACGTAGATTCGTCAACGAATACTCCAATAATTGGGACCTAGTGTTGCAGCAGTTGCTGTTTGCCTACACGGCTGTGCCACATCCAAGTTTAGGGTTTTCACCATTTGAGCTTGTGTATGGCCACGAGGTTAAGGGGCCATTACAGTTGGTGAAGCAGCAATGGGAGGGGTTTACGCCTTCTCCAGGAACTAACATTCTGGACTTTGTAAGCAACCTACAAAGCACCCTCCGACACTCCTTAGCCTTTGCCAGAGAAAACCTAAAGGATGCTCAGGAAGAGCAAAAGGCCTGGTATGACAAACATACCAGAGAACGTTCCTTCAAGGTAGGAGACCAGGTTATGGTCTTGAAGGCGCAACAGGCCCATAAGATGGAAGCATCATGGGACGGGCCATTCACGGTCCAAGAGCGCCTGGGAACTGTGAACTACCTCATAGCATTTCCCAATTCCTCACACTAAAGCCCAGAGTGTACCATGTTTATTCTCTCAAGCCTTTCTATTCCAGAGACTTACAGGTTTGTCAGTTTACAGTCCAGGGAGCTGATGCTGAGTGGCCTGACGGTGTCTACTACGAAGGGAAAAAAGACGGTGGCGTGGAAGAGGTGAACCTCTCAACCACCCTGGAACGTCTGCAGCGGCAACAAATCAAGGAGCTGTGCACTAGCTTCGCCCCATTGTTCTCAGCCACCCCAGGACGGACTGAACGGGCATACCACTCCATTAACACAGGTAATGCTCACCCCATTAGAACCCCACCCTACCGGGTGTCTCCTCATGCCCAAGCTGCTATAGAACGGGAGATCCAGAACATGCTACAGATGGGTATAATCCGCTCATCTACCAGTGCATGGGCACCTCCAGTGGTTCTGGTACCCAAACCAGATGGGGAAATACGCTTTTGTGTGGACTACCGTAAGCTAAATGTGGTAACTCATCCGGACAACTATCCAATGCCCCGCACCGATGAGCTATTGGAGAAGTTGGGATGTGCTCAGTTCATCTCTACAATAGACTTAACCAAGGGGTACAGGCAAGTACCGCTAGATGAACCTGCCAAGGAGAGGTCAGCATTCATCACCCATGCGGGGGTGTATGAATTCAATGTCCTTCCTTTCGGCCTTCGAAATGCACCCGCCACCTTCCAGAGGCTGGTAGATGGTCTACTAGCAGGACTGGGAGAATTTGCAGTTGCCTACTTCGATGATGTGGCCATCTTTACAGACTCCTGGCCCGAACACCTCCTACACCTGGAAAAGGTCTTTGAGCGCATCAGGCAGGCCGGACTAACTGTTAAGGCCAAAAAGTGTCAAATAGGCCAAAACAGAGTGACTTACCTGGGGCACCAGGTGGGTCGAGGAACCATAAACCCCCTACAGGCCAAGGTGGATGCTATCCAAAAGTGGCCTGTCCCAAGGTCAAAGAAACAGGTCCAATCCTTCTTAGGCTTGGCTGGGTACTACAGGCGATTTGTATCACACTACAGCCAAATCGCTGCCCCACTGACCAACCTGACCAAAAAGACCCAGCCAAATGCAGTTAAGTGGACTGATGAGTGTCAAAAGGCCTTTACCCAACTTAAGGCAATGCTCATGTCTGACCCTGTGCTCAGGGCCCCGGACTTTGACAAGCCATTCCTAGTAAGCACGGATGCATCTGAGCGTGGTATAGGAGCAGTGCTCATGCAGGAAGCAACAGATCACAACTTCCATCCTGTCGTGTTTCTCAGCAAGAAACTGTCTGAGAGGGAAAGTCACTGGTCAGTCAGTGAAAAGGAATGCTACGCCATTGTGTACGCCCTGGAAAAGCTACGCCCATATGTTTGGGGACGGCGGTTCCAGCTACAAACTGACCATGCTGCACTAAAGTGGCTTCATACTGCCAAGGGGAACAACAAGAAACTTCTTCGTTGGAGTTTAGCTCTCCAAGATTTTGATTTTGAAATTCAGCACATCTCAGGAGCTTCTAACAAAGTAGCTGATGCACTCTCCCATGAGAGTTTCCCAGAATCTAGTAGTTAAAAAGTGTTCTTAAAATGTAGAAGTCTGTTAGTTATATACTTAGTGGTATATGTAAAGGTGCATGTGTTGTATTAATCTGTTTATTTTCAAGTTCTAGAAGGAAATTGCCGCCAGTGAGCTTCCCCACTGTCTGCAATTTGGGGGGCGTGTCATAAACAGATAGCTAAGGGTTAATGTCTCTTTCACCTGAAACACCTGACCAGAGAACCAATCAGGAAACCGGATTTTTTCAACTTTGGGTGGAGGGAAGTTTGTGTAAGAGGTCTTTTCTCTGTCTGCCTGTTTCCTCTGAGCTTTGGAGAAGTAGTTCTATTTTCTAGTCTTCTGTTTCTAAGTGTAAGGACAAAGAGATCAGATAGTAAGTTCTATGGTTTCTTTTCTTTGGTATTTGCATGAAAATAAGTGCTGGAGTGCTTTGATTTGTATTCTTTTTGAATAAGGCTGTTTATTCAATATTCTTTTAAGCAATTGACCCTGTGTTGTATCATCTTAATACAGAGAGAACATTTGTATTTTTCCTTTCTTTTTATATAAAGCTTTCTTTTAAGACCTGTTGGAGTTTTTCTTTACTTCAGGAAAATTGAGTCTGTACTCACCAGGGAATTGGTGGGAGGAAGAAATCAGGGGAGGTCTGTGTGTGTTGAATTGGCTAGCCTGATTTTGCATTTCCTCTGGGTGAATAGGAAAGTCCTTTGTGTTCCCAGGACTGGGTGAATAGAAAAGTCCTTTGTGTTCCCAGGACTGGGGAACGGAGAGGGGGAATCACTCTGTGTAGTTTCACAGAGCTTGTGTCTGTGCATCTCTCCAGGAGCACCTGGAGGGGGGAAGGGAAATAGGATTATTTCCCTTTGTTGTGAGACTCAAGGGATTTGGGTCTTGGGGTCCCCAGGGAAGGTTTTTCAGGGGGACCAGAGTGCCCCAAAACACTCTAATTTTTTGGGTGGTGGCAGCAGGTACCAGGTCCAAGCTGGTAACTAAGCTTGGAGGTTTTCATGCTAACCCCCATATTTTGGACGCTAAGGTCCAAATCTGGGAATAAGGTTATGATAACTCTAGGAAATGTGCAGGTCATAGTGGATGGCTTTGCTGCAATGGGATTCCCTCACTGTGGTGGGGCAATAGATGGAACCCATATCCCTATCTTGCACCGGAGCACTAGGGGACCCAGTATGTAAACCGCAAGGGGTACTTTTCAATGGCGCTGCAAGCACTGGTGGATCACAAGGGACATTTCTATAACATCCATGTGGGATGGCCAGGAAGGGTTCATGAAGCTCGCATCTTCAGGAACACTACTCTGTTTAAACGGCTGCAGCAAGAGAATTACTTCCCAGACCAGAAATTAATAGCTGGGGGTGTTGAAATGCCTGTAGTTATCCTGGGGGACCCAGCCTACCCCTTGATGCCATGGCTCATTAAGCCATACACAGGGAGCCTGGACAGTAGTCAGGAGCTGTTCAACTACAGACTGAGCAAGTACAGAATGGTAGTAGAATGTGCATTTAGACGTTTAAAGGCGCGCTGGCGCACATTACTGACTCGCTCAGACCTCAGCCAAACCAATGTCCCCTTTGTTATTGCTGCTTGCTGTGTGCTCCATAATCTCTGTGAGAGTAAGGGGGAGACCTTTACGGTGGGATGGGAGGCTGAGGCAAATCACCTGGCCGCTGATTACACACAGCCAGACACCATGGCGATTAGAAGAGTACACCAGAAAGCAGTGCGCATCAGAGAGGCTTTGAAAACCAGTTTCATCACTGGCCAGGGTACAGTGTGACTTTTGTGTTTGTTTCTCCTTGATGAACCCCCCCACCCCGATTGACTCATTCCCTGTAAGCCACCCACCCTCCATCTTCGATTACAGCTTGCTTCCTAAGGAAATAAAGTCATGCTCATTTAAAAATCATGTATTCTTTATTAATTAAT
Source organism: Gopherus evgoodei (assembly GCF_007399415.2). Lineage (NCBI taxonomy): Eukaryota > Metazoa > Chordata > Testudines > Testudinidae > Gopherus > Gopherus evgoodei. The sequence goes on along the minus strand of NC_044330.1, from coordinate 60,142,431 downwards.
TATAAAAAGAGGGAGAGAACTTACAAGGTAGCCTGGGTGGGGTTTGGGAGGAGGATAGGAGGGAAGGAAAAGGCCACTAAAAAAAATTCAAAATAATGACAGCCTTTTGGTTGGGCTGTCCACTGGGGTGGAATGGGCCAGTGTACAGAGCCTCCCCCCATGCATTCTTACTCTTCTGGTGGGTGAGGAGGCTAAGGAACATGGTGAGGTGGGAGGATGGTTATACAGGGGCTGCAGCAGCACTCTGTGATCCTGCTGCCATTCCTGAAGCTCCACCAGATGCCAGAGCATGTCTGTTTGATCACGCAGCAGCCCCAGAGTTGCATCCTGACACCTCAGATCTTCCTGCTGCGGCCTCTCATCTCGAGCGTCTCTCCTCTCCTCACGTTCGTCCCTCCTATCCTCACGTTGGTCCCTTCTGTGCTCATGGTCACTGGCATCTTCCTGTACTTTGATACAACGTTCTTCCACTCATTCAGATGAACTCTTTCATTGTGGGTCACTTCTATGATTTCCGAGAACATTTCTTCTCGCGTCTTTTTTTTCTGCCGCCTTATCTGAGATAGCCTTTGGGACGGAGGAGGGGGACTTAAAAAAATTTGCAGCTGCAGGAGGGAGGGAAAAAAGGGAGAGAAGTATTTAAAAAGATACATTTTACAGAACAATGGTTATACTCTTTCACGGTGAACAACACTATTCACCTTACATAGCACATATGAACTCACTACAAGGTCACGTTTTGCATCTTAATATTGAGTGCCTGCGGCTTCAGTGTTAGAGATCATAGACGCAGGTCCGGGCATCAGAATTCGGCTTGCATGCGGCCATGGTAAGGCATTGTCTTTCAGCTTATGCAGCCTTCATATATCCAGCGCCCTCCTTTCCCAAATAGCAAGCAAAGCCTGTTCAGTGCTGCTTCTTTCCTGTTAACGTGCAGCACCAGAACCACCCCCATCCAATTCTCTGGGATGATCACTTTACCCCTCCCCCCACTGCATGGCTGGTATCATGGAAGATAACTGCTAAACATCCCCCTCCCCTGCCACCGCGTGGCTGATAGCAGGGCAGATCCCTGCTAGCCAAACGTGAAAAAGCTCAGCGCCAATCTCTCCCCCACTTCCCTCTGCTTGGCTAAATGCAGGGAAGAATTTCTTTTAAGCCACAGGAAAACAGCCCAACCATCTCTGTCCCCTTAATTAAATTCCTGTATTTCAACCAGGTTACCATGAACGATATCACTCTCCTGAGGATAACACAGCAAGATAAAGAACGGATGTTGCTTGAATGCCAGCAAACACCGTGACCATACGCAGCTAGGCTTTGTCATGCAATGATACCAGATTACTTGCTACATGCATGGCGTGGTCAAGTGTCCTACCATGGAGGACAGAATAAGGCTGCCCTGCCCAGAAACCTGCAAAGGCTTTTGGAGTACCTCCAGGAAAGCTTCAGGGAGATGTCCCTGGAGGATTTCTGCTCCATCCTCAGACATGTTAACAGACTTTTCCAGTAACTGTACTGGCCATGAATGCATCCCAAGTCCTCAGGGCAAATTAATCATTAAAAAATGCTTGCTTTTATGTTTTCATGTTTTATATTTACAAAGGTACACTCAGCAGAGGTCCCTTCCATGGCTTCATTGTCTGGGATAGTGGCTTGGGAAGGCTGGGAGGGTACTTCTGTCAGGCTGAGAAAAAGCTCCTGGCTGTTGGGGAGAACGGAGTGCTGTGTGCTCTCTGCAGGCTCTTCCTCCTCTTCTTCCTCCTCATCTTCCCCATCCGCAGAATCTTCAGGCAAGGTTAAGATTACCTCCACCTCAAAATCCATAGACAGTGGTGGGGTAGTAGTGGCGGACCCCCCCCTGCTAGAATTGCATGCAGCTCAGCATAGAAGCGACATGTTTGCGGCCCTGCCCCGGACCTTCCTTTTGCTTCTTTGGTTTTCTGGTAGGCTTGTCTGAGCTCCTTAACTTTCACACAGCACTGCACTGAGTCCCTGGTGTGGCCTCTCTCCATCATGGCCTTGGAAATTTTTTCAAATGTGTTTTCATTTCGTTTTTTGGAATGGAGTTCTGTTAGCATGGAATCCTCTCCCCATATAGCGATCAGATCCAGTACCTCCCATGTGGTCCATGCTGGAGCTCTTTTTCGATCCTCAGACTGCATAGTTACCTGTGCTGATGAGCTCTGCGTGGTCACCTGTGCTGATCAGCTCTCCACGCTGGGCAAACAGGAAATGAAATTCAAAAGTTGGCAGGTCTTTTCCTGTCTACCTGACCAGTGCATCCGACTCCAGATTGCTGTCCAGAGCGGTCACAATGGTGCACTGTGGGATAGCTCCCGGAGGCCAATATCATCGAATTACAGCCACACTAACCCTATTCTGAAATGGCAATACTGATTTGAGTGCTACTCTCCTCATCGGGGAGAAGTACAGATATCAATATTAAGAGCCCTTTATATCAATATAAAGGGCTTCATTGTGTGGACAGGTGCAGGGTTAATTCAGTTTAACGCTGTTAAATTCAGTATAAACCTGTAGTGTAGACCAGGCCCAAGTCTCTTAGTGATTGTTAGCTTTTAACAGGATGGGCAGAAACTCTGCCCCACCGCAAGTGATTTCAGCTCTCATTAAGCACTTAAAATAACAAAGGTTCCTAAGGGAGTCTATTTAGCTTTATCTTTGAATAGTGGGGAGAAACAAGTTAAACCAAACCAGAATCCCTTAGGAAGTATTGACATCGCCTAGCTAGAACACCTGTCCCCACTTCTCTTACTTTCACAGGGGTCTGGCATTTGAGCCCCTGGTTTAGCGAGGTCCATTCAGCTGATGTTGACCCCCTCATTTGGGACAGGTTAAGCACAGTTCTGCTCCCATTTATTCATACAATAAAGATTACAACATTGATAACATTTCATGACCCTTGCAGTCAGTATTAAAGTGATTTGTAACCCAGCTGTGATGAGATCTCTGGGGTGCAGCCTGGGCCCGTGGGACCACTGTGCCCCCTTAACTCTGCAGCCTGGGCTGTCTCTCACAATGCTTTGCTAGTGACAAGCAGAAAACCCCTCCAGGCACTGTTATCACTCAGCACAACCCCATGTGGAGCCCCATACCTAGCTAGATTGCATGAATGCTCCCAGATCCATTCATGAATCACACAGAGTAAAGCACCAGCCAAATGCTCCCAGCCTTCTACTTCAGGAATATACCATCTTGCACTGCTAAGGATGAGCAGTGCAAATTTATTAACTGCTTCACCAATGGAAAGTGGATATACCACAGCCCTTGTAATCCTGAGCAGGTTTACCACACACTTCAGGTAAACTCACTGTTAAAGATAAACAGTAAAACAAATGTATTGACTACAAAAGATAAATTATAAATGACAGGCAAAAAATCAGAGTTAGTTACCAAAAGAAAAGAAAATATAAGCACACAGTCTAAACTCTCAACCTATTAGACTGGGCAACATCTAGATTTAGCCGTTTTTCTCACGGTTCATAATACACAGGTTTCATCCTTGAAACCTGGGACAGTCTCCTCTATTAGAGTCTTCAGTCTTCTGAGCATCCTTGTTGCTTGCAGCGTAGGTGGGGGAAGGAGAAATGCCAAGCATGTGGCCACTGTGTTTTTTATACCCTTAATTTATGTGCTTGGAGGACACAAGTCCAGGTATGCTGGGAGCATTGCTGAGTCACCAGACACAGTTGAGCAATTCCCCTGGTGTGGCCTTGCGCAAGTGAGTCATTGCATTGTAGCTCCCTTACTGGACAATGTATATTGATGGATGTTCAACACTTGCCCAGGCACTGGTTACTTTCCTTGCTGTTTTCTCTGAGGAGCTAATATCTGTCCAATTTCCCAACTTACAACATGTCTTACAGACAACCATACCACACAATCTCATAACTTCATACGCACTAAAGATATACATATTTAGATAGAAAAGTGACTTTCACCAACTCATAACCTTTCCCTTGATACCTCACACGGCATGCTTTATGTGCAAGATCCCAATTATATACAGATGAGGAATATGGGGGGTTGCAGGGTGCTCCCCCAAGGTATAGAATGTCATATCAACACCAGCCAAAGTTGATTACTTTGAGCAACAGAGCTCATCTGCTGGCCATCTTGGCAGAGTAGGTGTGTTCGTGTAAATATAGTTAGCTCATGAAGTCTTTCCTCCTCCCAGCTAGCTGTCAGAGAGAACTCATTCAGACCCTGCTTACAAATAGCATCTAGTATTACAGACATGTGTAGTTAACTGACAGTAAAATTGGTATGTAAAATCATACTCCTTGGTGCCTGTTGAGATTCTTCTCCTGCAGTGATGGAGGGATGGGAGACTGGCTTCTCGAAAAGGGCAGTGGGGAGGCAAACCAAAATGCTTAATAGCTTATAAAGCCAGAAGGGACTTCTGTGACCCTGGCAACTCTGTATTGGCTTGGGAACTCCTTTATGCAGAGGGTATTCCCCAGAGGCATTTCTGCAGCATTATGACCCCTTTGTGCTGCCTTGTTGCAAGACAGAAGTGGGCCATACCTTCTATAGGGCTGTTGATTAACTGCAGTTAACTCATGTGATTAACTCAAAAAATTAATCTTTATTAAAAGTATTAATCACAATTAATTGCAGTTTTAATCACATTGTTAAACAATAGAATACCAATTGAAATTCATTACATATTTTTGGATGTTTATCTACATTTTCAACTATATTGATTTCAATTACAACACAGAATATGAAGTGTACACAGCTCACTTTATATTTTTATTTTTACTACAAATATTTGCACTGTAAAAATGATAAACAAAAGAAACAATATTTTTCAATTCACCTTATACAAGTATTGTAGTGCAATCTCTTTATCGTGAAAGTGCCATTTACAAATGTAGATTTTTTTTGTTACATAACTGCATTCAAAAACAAACCAATGCAAAACTTTAGAGCCTACAAGTCCACTCAGTCCTACTTCTCATTCAGTCAATCACTAAGACAAACAAGTTGTTTACATTTATGGGAGATAATGCTGCCCATTTCTTATTTGCAATGTTACCACAAAGTGAGAACAGGTATTCTCATGGCACTTTTGTAGCTGGTATTGCAAGGTATTTTGTCCCAGATATGCTAAACATCCATGTGCCCTTTCATGCTTTGGCCACCATTCAAGCGGACATGCTTCCATGCTGTCAAGGTCTGATTCCCACTTTGAACTTTAGCGTCCAGAAAGTGGGGACCTGCATGTACCCCTCTAAACTTAATTCCTAGCTTAGATCTGATAACGCTGCCACCAACCAAAAAGTGTTTGGTACACTTCTGTCCCCCAAAAACCTTCCCTGGGGAACCCAAGACCCAAATCCCTTGGGTCTTAAAACAAAGAGGAATAAACCATTCCCCCTCATTCCCCCTCCCAGCTTTTCCCCTCCCTGGGTTACCCTGAGAGATCACTGTGATTCAACTCCTTGAATCTTAAAACAGAGAGGAATTAACCTTTCCCGCCCCCTTCCTTTTCCCCCACCAATCCCTGGTGAGTTCAGACCCAATCCCCTTGGGTCTTACACAAGAAAAAAAAATCAGTCAGGTTCTTAAAAAGAAAAGTTTTTAATTAAAGAAAGAAAAAGTAAAAATTATCTTTGTAAAATCAAGATGGAAAATGTTTATAGGGTCTTAGCATTACATAGACCAGAGGGACTCCCTCCCTCCTAGCCTAAGTATAAGTTACAGCAAACAGAGGTAAAATATCGTTCCAGCAAAAATACACATTTGCTACTAAAGAAAATAAACAAAAAGACTATTCTGCCTTCTAGCTATTACTTACTATTTTGAACCTGAGAGACTGTTTCAGAAAGCTTGGAGAAAACTGGTTGCATGACTGGCTCTTCTTAATCCCAAGAGAGAACAAAGAACAACCCAAAAAGCACAAACAAAGACTTCCTTCCACCAAGATTTGAAAGTATCTTGTCCCCCGATTGGTCCTCTGGTCAGGCGTCAGCCAGGTTTACTGAGCTTGTTAACCCTTTACAGGTAAAAGAGACATTAACCCTTAACTATCTGTTTATGACACATGCCAATGATGCTCATTAAAAAAATAATACATTAATTAAATTTGTGACTGAACTCCTTGGGGGAGAATTGTATGTCTCCTGCCATGTTTTACCCATATTCTGCCATATATTTCATGTTATAGCAGTCTCAAATGATGACACTGCACATGTTAATTTTAAGAACACTTTTGCTGCAGATTTGACAAAACCAAAGAAGGTACCAATGTGAGATTTCTAAAGATAGCTACAGCATTTGACCCAGAGTTTAATAATCTGAAGTGCCTTCCAAAATCTGAGAGGGACTAGGTGGGGAGCATGCTTTCAGAAGTCTTAAAAGAGCAACACTCCAATGTGGAAACTACAGAACCCAAACCACCAAAAGAAAAAATCAACCTTCTGCTAGTGGAATCTGATTCAGATGATGAAAATGCACGCGCATTGGTCCACACTGCTTTGGATTGTTGTCAAGCAAAGCCCATCATCGGCATGTCCTCTGGAATAGTGGTTGAAGCATGAAGGGACATATGAATCTTTAGCCCATCTGGCATCTGAATATCTTGTGATGCCAGCTACAACAGTGTCACGAGATCACCTGTTCTCTCTTTCAAGTGACACTGTGAACAAGAAGCAGGCAGCATTATCTCCTGCAATGTAAACAAACTTGTCTGTCTCAGTGATTGGCTGAACAAGAAAAAGGATTGAATGGACTTGTGGGCTCTAATGTTTTACATTGCTTTAGTTTATGAGTGCAGTCATTTTTTGTACATAATTCAACTTTCACAATAAAGAGAGTACTTGTATTAGGTGAATTGAAAAATACTATTTCTTTTGTTTTTTATAGTGTAAATATTTGTAATAAAAAATAACTACAAAGCGAGCACTGTACACCTTGTATTCTGTGATATAATTGAAATCAATATATTTGAAAATGTAGAAAGCATCCACAAATATTTAAATAAGTGGCATTCTATTATTGTTTAACAGTGTGATTAATCGCAATCAATTTTTTTAATTGTTTGACAGCTCTACTTTCTACATTTTCACTGATCAAATAGTTTTTGCCCCTTTTCAGAAACTTTTCCCTGGCCTCTATGTCTATGCATGAAATTACACTGGATCGAATCAAAAGCACAGCACCTGAAACATGCGAAAAACCATTTATACCCAAAGCATAATTGTAGCTCCTTTTAACGCCGCATAGCTGCTTGGACAGCAGAAGCCAGGTGCATATGAACAGCCAGCTTCCTGTGAGTCACTAGCAAGTGTCTGCAGGCCACAGTTTGGGAACCTCTGTTCTCTGCCAAACAAACAGGATGGGGTAGCAGATAAGAGCAAATAATGGATTTTTCAGGAAGCCAAACCAAAAAGCTGGAAAAACAAATCTGCTGGATTTGAACCCAAACTGATTTTTTTTTTTAGATTTTGTTTGTTTGTTTGTTTTGCCAAATTGGAAAAAAGAAAGAAAGAAAGAAACATTGTTTCAAATCAACTGACATGGCTCAGTCAACCCTAAATGAATTTTGAGAGTTTTTGGTTGGTTGGTTTGGGGTGTTTTACACCATTTCTTTTTCTTTCTTTCTTTCTTTCTTTCTTTCTTTCTTTCTTTCTTTCTTTCTTTCTTTCTTTCTTTCTTTCTCACTCAAATTTGGAACAAAATTCTGTTTTGAATGGAAGAATTGGAATGAAATGTCAAAATATTTTGTTCTGAAATAACTTAAATGAACTATTTTGACTTTTCTGATTTTTTTTCAGCTGAAACTATTTGCCAAATTTGACCAAATTTGCAGATCATTTTGGCACCCTGGAGCATTTACTGTCTGCTGAGACGCTTCTGCCCATCTCTCCGGTGCAGCACATTCACCTCTCTCCCTATTGAAAGGCTTGTGCCAGATTTGATTACTTGCTTTGGAGTGCTGCTTCACTGCCCTCACTAATGATCGGTTCCCCAGAGATCAGCCTGGTGGCTGGCCTGTCCTTCCCTCCACAGCCTGGGCAGGAGGAGAGACTTGTACATATACAGTCACATTTACAGCTCCCGTCCGAAGGGAAAAAAAACAGCTTCCAAAGTCTTCTTAATGGCACTCCAGTTTTGGGTCCAATTGCCCTAGCCACCAGAGCCCACTCTTCCAGAGCTAATCCCACCTAGAGTTTACAAAGCAGGTCAGTAGCATTAGCTCCATTTTACAGCTGGAGCAACTGAGGCACAGAGTGAGGAAATGACTTGCACAGCACAAAGGCACCCAACAGGCCAGTGGCAGGGCCCAAGACTAGAAGCCAGGTCTTCCAATTCCCCGGGCTCTATTCAGTAGGCCGTATTGTCTCCAAAAGTGCCAAAGGGGCTAGGAAAGTTCACCAGACTTTTTGAACAAATCAGAACCAAAGACTCCCATCCTGCCCATCTCCCAGGGAGTGGAGCAGTAGAAGGGTGATGAGAGGCCATCCAAAACTGTGGAATCAGCTAGGAGCTCTGGGGGATGGAAGGCTCAGCCAGAGCTCTTCTAAGTCATCTTCTGCAAGGCCCAGGTTGAGTGGCAAGGCCAGACAGAGCCTGCTTGCCAATATCCTGATGCTCAGTTATTATGGTGACGGGGGCCAGGAAGACAAATTAAGAGATAGGACGAAGAAGCCAAGTTGGATGGAGGAGGAGTGCTAACCCGTGGCAAAATGGACCTACCACAAAACTGGATTCTTCCCTTTTCACATTCTAAACTCTCCCATCATTCCCATTCCTAATGTACCATCCCCTTCCCCAAACAGAGCTCAGGCCAGCAGCCAATGCGGAGATTCTTGCTTTCAGAGCTCTCTCGACAGTACCAGACCCCAGCTCTGCAGAGTCGGAAACTCAGCCTGGCAGAGACGTGTTCCAGGAAACTTCATCGTTCTCATTTCTGCTTGGTCAGTAACTGGGATGTGACCAGCCCTTACCCTTGTTGCCCAGTTGCAGATGCAAACATCTGGCCTCAGCAGCAGGTAGATGAAATCTCTGCATCCCCTGTCATAGAACCCCAGCAGCAGCAAGCTGTCAGACTTATGTAAGGGGACTGTTGCCCCCTTACTAACATTCATTGGAGGTGTTTGGTTGCTAGCTCCCAGCACTAAAAATGGAGGTGTCGATGGGAAATCAGGAGCCTGAGATTGACAGTCTCCAGGGACAATGTGGAGAGGCCAATGCTCCAGGTCAGCCTGATTGACAGGGCGGACAGGCTAATCAAGGAGTCAGGAGGCCGGCGGGGTCCCGTCCTCCGTGTGAGCTGGAATTGTCTGAGTCAGATGGAGAGGGGCCCAAGCTAAGCTGCTAGGAGCAGAGCTGCAGCCCAGAAAGCCAGAGCACAGCCCAGAGAGAGCAGACCTGCCCTGGGAGGAGAGCTGCAGCAACCAGAGCCAGAGGGGCCAGGAAAGCAGCCCAGGAAGCAGGTGAGATTCTGGGAGCAGAGTCACAGAAGCAGCCTGCAGAGCAGCCCTGCCCTGGGAGCAGAGTGGTAGCAACTGGAGCCAGAGAGGCCAGAGAAGCAGCCCAGGGAGCTGAAGTCAGAGCAGCAGCAGCAGCCGTGCGGAGGCAGTGTGGAGCTGGAGCAGTCTGGAGCTGGGTGCGGTGAGCAGTTGGGGAGAGCGAGGGGGACCCCGGGCAGTGGGCCCAGCACAGGGAGACGCTTCAGCCAAGAGGATCTGCAGGCCAGACTTGGAGGGGGATCATAACCCTGACAGGGTGGGGGTGACGCTGGGGAGAAGGGTCCTGCCACCCAGAGCCTGAGAGTGTGTGACCACCGCCAGAGCAAGTGTCTAACTCGCAGCATCCCTGCAGCACAGCCAGGGCCTGAGAAGGAGGCCTGGGACCTACAAGGAACAGACTGTGAACTGCCCTGACATTCCAGAGACACTGTTTGTGATGTTCCCTGCCACAGAGCAGCGTGATGTGTTTTCCTTTAACCTTTTCCATTTCTCCTTATTCTTTTTTAAAATTAAGTGTTAATTAAATAACCTGTATTTGCTTTAAATTGTATGATGTGATCAGTGGGTCAGGGAGGTGCGCAGTGCAGAGAGAGTACCCCGGAGTGGGGACACCCTAGCCCCTGTCCTGGGTGACCACAGCAGGGTGGGGGTTGAGCCCCCCAGGAATCCTGGGCCCAGCCTTGTTGGGGTTCCGAGGACTCTGCCAGACAGGAGATTGGAAGGGAAGTCCTCAAGGGCAGGGAGGCCTCTGGGTAAAGGAAGTGGGAGCGAGGACTCAGATCCTTTTGCTAGCCCACTTCACCGGGGTAGTGCAGAAGCCAGGAAAGTTTCCCACAATAGCGGAACCATTCCCCTGTTTACACTTGATTTATTGGTTTTCATTCTGGGTATGCAAGTGCATTATCTGATCACCTCTGCAGCCCCCTAGCAGAAACAACAGCCCTTGTTATCAGTAAACCAAAAATCTTTTATCCCTTAGTTCAGTGTTCTTCAGCTGGAGGGTCCTGCCCCTGAGGGAATCACAAAAGACAAGGTGGGGGGCGAGAGAGGGGGTCTTGAGACACTGAAAATATTACTACTATTCTAAAACCAAGTGTGTAGCTCTGGTGTTGCATACACACATGTAACAGTCTATGACACAAATGGCATGCATGCATGTCTAATACACCATAAGGTCTGCAGGTCGGAGGCATGTGTTGGCATCAGATGCATTAAGAGGAGACAGAAACCCTCTGTCTATCCCCAGGCAGGCAGCAGCAACTTTGCCCCATGCTGCCCTGCCAAAGGGCCTCACTGCCAGGCCTCAGGGTGCATTGCTAAGAGGGAACAAGTCATTCCTTGTCTCCCTGCTGAGCCTGCCCCCAGAGAAGGCTGTAGCTGACACCAGCGGGTGCTCCACCAAGCCAGGATGACTGTGCTACATCTATGTCTCCTCAGATTCTACGGAGCTAAGGGAGGCAAATCAGTGTAGGATATTTGCTCTAGATACAGGTGATTCACTATAGACAAGTGACCCTTCACACACGGAACGTAACCAGGACACGAAACACATTGGCACCCCCAGTTCCAGCCCTCCCCTCGTCAAAGGACAGGGCTGCTCTCCCAGCTCACAGTGATATGGCAGCCCACTGCTGAAAGAACAGCACACATTTGACACAAGTGTGTGTTTCCAACAGTAACATCAATGTCTGATGTGAACATGTCCAGGCCAACAACTGATTTTTTGCTTTGATGGGTGAACCTAAAATCAGGGAGAAAAAATCATTTGGGGTTGGCTCAAAATGAAATTTTTTTGAATTGTTCTCAAACCGAAAAAGTTTAAAAAAAAAATTGGTTTGTGTAGAACAAAATATACTGTTCGATGCAAAATGAAACATTTTGTTTTGGTTTTGAGAGTTTTTTAACCTTTTAAAAACAAAATTGAAATAAGATTTGAAGCAAAAAGTAATTTTGAGTCGAAACATTGAAAAGTTTAGATGTTTTCAGAATTTTTTTTCTGATCAAAACAATTCAGCAAATTAGACCCAAATTCACCTGATGTTTTCAAACAATCTGAATCTGCATTTTTCAGTGAAAAACGGCTCTCCCCATGCCTGTGTGATTGGCCACAGCACCAGTTTAATTACATGTTTAATGTTTGTTTATAGCTGAAAAAGCATGTCAAAGTTAGATTCAGGACTCACAATTTGTTAGACCACTCTGTTTATTAGCACAGCGCTCTGCTAATACACCCAGATAATGTGTGCACCTTGTAGAGTCACAAATTTTAGCAAGCTTATTCTTAAGTACACCATTTCATCTTTCAACTGCACCTGTGCTCTGTGGGTGGTAGGGACAGTGCAACAGATGTGTGATATGTAATACACGATCCAGGTGTTGAACAAGTTGTCCGGTAAAATGTATACCCCGATCACTGGCCAGAGTGTCAGGGATTCCCTTGGCAGGCATAATATGATTTAACAAACATTTGGCAACAGACAGTGAGTCAGCCTTGTGACAACGAACGGCTTCGATCTAACCAGAAAATAAACATACCATAATCAAGATAAATTCATATTGTTGACACTTAGGCATTTGTACAAAATCAAGTTGCCAATGCAAGAATGATGGTTGGGGCAGGCCCCGGACCCCTGAGCCACTTTTACAGGTTTACCAATATTGTGGCTTTGGCTAGTGGCACAGGCGGCACAGTGGCAGGCCACAAAAGAGCTGAAATGAGGGGCCCACCATCCTGCCTTAGTTACAGCAGAGGCCATCCCCTCCTTTCCGACATGCGAAACACCGTGTAGCAGGGCAGCCAGTGACGGGTAGAGTGAAAAGGGGGCCACAAAGGAGCCAGTAGGCGAATGCCAAAGGGAATCAGGATGTAGAAAGCAACCCTGGGCAACCCAGGGGTCTTTTTCAGCTTCTGAGGCAGAGTCCTGGAACAGGGTGAGGTTAGTGAGGGATGGTGGTGGTATAGAAAAAGAAAGGGAACCTAGAAATGCATCTGGGGAAGGTTCTGTGGCAGCAGCATGTTTAGCAGAGGCATCAGCAAATGCCTTAGCAACATCAGTATCCGCCGTCAAGTGGCCATTTTTGATAGGGGGTACCGGTGGAGGTAAGGAAACCCCAAGCTTGCCAGAGGGTGCCAAAATCATGCACAACCCCAAAAGCGTAGTGGGAGTCAGTGTAAATGGTGGCAGAGCATCCCTCCGCCAAAGAGCAGGCACAAGTGAGGGCAACTAATTTGGCGACTTGCACTGAGGTTACATAAGATAAAGGCACAGCTTCTAGGGTTTCAGAGAGTGGCAGAAGCCAACCCTGTTTGAGGGAAACAAAGGCAGATTCGGCCTCAGGGGGCCATGGCGTGGGGTCAGGTACAGAGAATTGAATGAGTTCCTGGAGAGGTTTTGCAAAGGAGGCAATTTGGGGAATCTACTGCCTGCAAAATCCAGCCATGCCCCAAAACTTTTGGACCTGGTGTGGGGAGCTGGGTCAGGGAAAGCCAAGGATAGCTTGGACGTGGGTGGGAGAAAGTGTACGGGAACCTGGAAGAGGAGAAGGCCAAGGTATGTGACAGAGTCTTGACAGAGCTGTAGCTTAGAGCGAGAAGCCTTGTGACCCTTTTTTGCTAGGGCAGTAAGGTGCACTGAAGAATCAATTTCTGAGACAGACAACGAAGGGGAACAGAGGAGTAGATCATCTACATATTGGACTAGTGTGGACACGGACGGAAAAACAAGGTCAGCAAGGTCTCGGGTTAATGCTTGGGAAGAGTAAGATGGGCTTTCAGTATACCCCTGAGGGAGCGTGGTTCATGTGTACTGCTGGCCCTTGTAAGAAAAGGCAAAAAGATACTGGGAGTCAGGGTGAACTGGGACAGAAAAGAAAGCAGAGCACAAATCAACAACAGTAAAATGAATTGAACTTGGTGGGATAGAAACCAGAATCGTTGCTGGGTTAGGGACAACAGGAAAGGCGGGTATAATAATGTGGTTAATGGCTCGAAGAACCTGAACAAACCGCCATGTTTTACCATCAGCTTTTCAAACTGGGAGGATAGCGGTGTTACAGGGGCTGGTGCAGGGGACAATAATGCCTTGTTCCTGCAGGGCAATCTTCTGCTTCAGGGTTTACAGGGTATTGAGAAAGGCAAGGCAGGGGTATGGAGGAGTCAACAGAAATGCAGAATGGGGTCAATATTTAAGTGGCTACTTCAAATGGGTGGGTTGACCACAGAGAGGATGGGATCTGCGAAATTAGGTGTTCAAGAGATGGGATCAATGGGTAACAGGGGACTGGAGTGGTAAGGGGAGTTTCAGACAGCAGAGAGGCCACAGAATCACTCAGAGAGGACTGGGGAATTTGTAAGTAGACACCGTCCGGGAAACAATAGATGGTACAGCCGAGTTTACATAACAGATCCCGACCCAAAAGGTTTACTGGAGTGGAATCAGAGAGAAGGAATGCATGATCTGCGGAAAGGGGACCAACCTGGACCAGCAGAGGTTTTGAAAGGGGATAAAGGGTTGGGATTCCCGTAATACCCACAGCGGACATGGTTTTTCCAGAGCAGGGAACCGCAGGCAGATCGGTAGTACGAACTGCAGAGAGCGAAGCTCCCGTATCAACAAGGAAAGGGAAACAAAGATCATTAATAGTCAAAACACACTAGGTAGTCACTCACTCTCACTCATGGTATCGGGGTATGGGCCGCCAACAACAGATCTCCAGAGTCCTCTATCCTGGGCCATTCGTTCTAACTGGTTCCAGGTATGGTCCATTTTTTGCTATCAGACTGAAGGTCACGTCGCCAGGTGTTTCTTGGACGGCCTCTTTTCCGCTTGCCTTGAGGGTTCCACCGCAGTGCCTGTCTGGTGATGTTAGTTGGCTGCTTGCGTAGTGTATGTCCTATCCAGCCCCACCTTCTCCTTCTGATTTCTTCCTCTGCTGGGAGTTGACCGGTCATCTCCAAGAGGTGGATGTTACTGATGGTGTCTGGCCAGTGGATCTGGAGAATCCTTCTGAGACAGCTATTTATGAAGGTCTGGATCTTCCTGATGGTTGTTTTGGTTGTCCTCCAGGTTTCAGCTCCATACAGTAGGACTGATTTCACATTGGAGTTGAACAGTCGAATTTTTATTGCCAAAGACAGCTCTCTAGAGCTCCAGATGTTCTTGAGCTATAAGAAGGCTGCTCTTGCCTTACCAATCCTTACTTTGATGTCTGCGTCTGTGCCACCCTGCTGGTCGATGATGCTACCTAGGTAGCTGAAGGACTGCACTTCTTCCAGGGGGCTTCCATTCAGTGTGATTGGGTCATTGCTAGTGGAGTTAATCCTAAGGATCTTGGTCTTGTCCTTGTGAATGTTGAGGCCAACCTGTGATGAGGTGGCTGCCACTACGTTGATCTTCTCTTGCATCTTCTGTTTACTGTGCGAAAGGAGTGAAAGGTTGTTAGCAAAGCCCAGGTCATCAAGCTGGGTCCACAACGTCCACTGGATTCCGTTCCTATGCTTGTAGGTGGATGTCTTCATAATCCAATCGATGACAAGAAGAAAGAGAAGTGGTGACAACAAGCATCCTTGCCTGACTCCAGTTTACACCTGGAAGCTGTTAGTAAGCTGCCCTCCATGGATCACTCTACAGTGTATACCATCATATGAGTTCATGATCAGGTTGACCACCTTTGCTGGGATGCCGTAGTGTCGAAGGAGCTTCCAAAGGGTGTCTCGATCCACGCTATCGAACGCTTTCTCATAGTCAACAAAATTGATGTACAATGAGGAGTTTCCACTCTATAGACTGCTCGACTATGATGCGAAGCATTGCTAATCTGGTCCGTGCATGATCTGTTCTGCCAGAAACCTGCCTGTTCATCCTCGTAGCTGTGATCGATGGCATCCTTCATTCTCTAAGAGGACTCTGTTGAAGACCTTCCCTGGCACTGACAGGAGCGTGATTCCTCTATAATTGGCACAGTTGCTAAGGGCTTGGGATTTTGATGAGATATCCCTCTTCCAGTCTACCGGAATCACTTCTTCTGTCCCATATCTTCTCAAGAGAGGGTACAGCATTTCCACTGAAGCATCCAGGTCTGCTTTCAGGGCCTCTGCTGGGATGTCATCAGGTCCAGCCGCCTTCCTATTCTTCATCATGGTGATGGCTTTTCTGATCTCATCTCTGGTTGGTTTATCGCAATTAAATGGAAGGTCCTCGTTAGCTGAGTTGATATCTGGTGGATTTGGTGGTGCTGGTCTGTTCAGGAGTTCCTCAAAGTGCTCCACCCATCTGTTCATCTGTTGTTCTATTCCTGTTATAGACGTTCCCTGCTTGTCTTTAACGGGACGTTCTGGCTTGCTGAACTTTCCAGACAGTTGCTTAGTAGTATCATACAGCTGTTTCATATTACTGCTGTATGCTGCCTGCTCCGCTTCTGCTTCCAGTTCATCCACATACTCTCTCTTGTCCTTCCTGATATTCCTCTTCACTGCTCTGTGGGCTTCAGCATACTCTTTTTGAGCTTTGGCCTTTGCTGCTCTAGTCCTGCTGTTGTTGACTGCTGCTTTCTTCTTCTTTCTGTCTTCTATCTTGATCAAGGTCTCTGCTGTGATCCACTCTTTCTGCTGGTGTTTCTTAATTCCAAGCACTTCCTGGCATACTGACCTAAGTGTATCTTTCACTTTCTGCCATCTGTTTAGTACACTGTCTTCCTCTTCCTCAGACCGATCCTGTAATACTGAAAACTTATTCTTCAGCCTCAGTCCAAAATCTTCCTATGGTCCTTCAGAAGGCTGACGTTGTACTTCACTCTTCCGTCTGACGTGTCTATCCAGTTCTTTTTCAGCTTCAGCTTCAATCTGGCCACCACTAAGTGATGGTCGGATGCTGCGTCTGCTCCTCTTCTAACTCTAATGTCCTGCAAGGATCTTCTAAACTTCTTGCTAATGCAGACATGATCGATCTGATTTTCTGTCGTGCCACTGGTGATACCCAGGTACTCTTGTGGATCCGCTTGTGAGGAAAGATGCTACCTCCTATGACCAGATTGTTAAGTGCACACAAATCCACAAATCTCTCTCCATTCTCACTCATCTCTCCCAGAGCGTGGGTCCCCATGACTTTTTCGTATCCTGTGTTGTCAGGTCCAATGTTGGCATTAAAGTCTCCCATAAGGATGATGATGATGTCTTTGTCTGGGAGAATCTCTAATATTTTCTGGAGACTGTTGTAAAAATAATCTTTGTCCTCCTCTTCACTGTCATTAATTGGAGCATAGCACTGAACAACATTCATCTTAATCCTCTTCATTTTAGTTCTGAAGGATGCTGTGATGATCCTGGGACCATGTGCCTCCCAACCAATCAGTGCTCTCTGTGCCTGCTTGGACAACATGAGGCCTACTCCCTGTATGTGGGGTGCATTGCTCTCTTCATGTCCTGAATACAGCAACAACTCTCCTGTCAACAGTCGTCTCTGCCTCGCTTGCGTCTATCTTGTCTCGCTAATGCCTAATAGGGTCAGGTTGTTGCTCCACATCTCTGCTGCAACCTGCGCCGTCTTTCCTGACTCGTACATGGTCCTCACGTTCCATGTGCCTATGGTAATCCTCCTGGTTGCAAGAAGGGTAATCGGCTTAGTGGCTTCCTCACGGCTTTTACCACCCAGCATCATGCATCTTCGAATTGAAGACCCTTCTTTTTCCAGGGTAAAAGTCTCTGTTGTCTCTATTGTTGGCGTTTCTGTAGCAGGTTGAATTTTTATGGGGTGGAGTTGCTAGCCCCACGCCCAACCCTCCTCCTTTATCCTGACTTGGGACAGGCAGATGGCCCCAAAGGACCTCTCTGGTGGAGTTTGAGAGGTAGTAAAGGAGCTAAAATTTCCTGAGGTTCCCCGGCGTCCTGTCATTGCTGTGGGACAAAATAAGGCTGGGGATTGTCGGGCTGTGCCGACATGGGGTCTAGCTGGTTATTTACAGAGCTATTAGGCCGGCTTGAACACTCGTTCTTCCAATGTCCAGGCTGCTCACAGTAACTACAAACATCCCCAAAACCCAAAAATCCAGTTCCATGACCCCTTCCGTGACCACGTCCCCATCCCTGGAACCTTCCCCATCCCTGGTACTGTTTGCCCTGCCCTGAATAATGTTGTATTAGCATGGCCATTAATTTTTGAGAGGACTGTACCTCCTTTCTTTTCAGAGTGCGGTGGCAGTGCTCTGCCACTGTTTGCAATTTGTCCATGGTTTCGGTCTCCCACCCAACACTTATTCGCTTTAGCATACTGCCAGTAGCAGGTAGGAGGCCACTAACAAACACATGAGCCAGGGCGCCCTGTCCATTTTCACCTGGTTGCTGTATACCAGAATGTTGCAGAAAAACATCAGTCAGCCGGGTGCGATAGTTGCTTGGGTTTTCTCCCTGTACTGTTTACAGCAGTGTATGGCCATCCAATTGGTTTTAGGAGTCTATACTCAAGGGATGGTTTCAAGTAGATTTTTAGCTTGGTCCTTGTACTTTTTCCGGTATTCAGCGTGACGATCGGTGTCTGGCAAATTAGAGTGGCTCCCACTGATGGGCCAATTTGCTGCTGTGAGCCATTTTTCATGCTCGCTAGGGGTTACAAGTAGCTTACACAGCTGAGGGAGCTCTGCCTCAGAGGGTTCATAGGTGTTGCATACTAACAAAAATTCCTCTGCGAATTTGGTAGGATTTTCCAGGGGCTTTGGAAAGCCTTTTACAATTGAATGGATCTCTGTGCGAGTCCAGGGTTTATAGCTCCAAGTGGGACCCCCTTCTTGGGCCCCAGTCTGCAGGATTGGGAGGGGAGCCTGGGCATTTTTAGAGCTAGAGCACAAGCAATGGGCCCAATCCTTATTCAGGCTATCTTTTTATGTATAAGAAAAAGCAGAGGAGTCAGGCAGAGTGGAGGGTTTCGGGGGAACAAGGGATTTTTCTTTACATGCCTGAGTGTTACCAGAGGAATGGGCCTGGGCAGCACAGGACGGTCCAGACTGATCTGAACTAGTGACCTCTGAGACTTGTTGTTCCTGAACTGAGGAGGCTGGTGATCGTCTATTGATCCGATGGAAGGGTGCCAAGCCAATTAATGCGTCTTCCTTATCGTTATCCTCAGAATTTAACAATGGGGTTTTCTTCATTCTCTTCCACAATGAGACGGGAGTATGAAGGGGGTTGGGATAGATCTGGGTCTGCTCGGAGAACAGGGTAAAGGGGAGCGCTCGGTTTGGTGGTGGGAGAGGAGGCTTCCAATAAAGCTTTTAACTTATCATTTGAATCTTGGAGAGAGGCGAGTTTCGATTCTGTCCACCTATGATTTGCCTCTTCGCACCACTGCATGAAACAATGAACCTCTCCTCTGGCCAATTTAGTTTTAGACTGGCCGCGTTTGTCTTTTAAGATGTCCACTCGGGTTTTTGTCCCAAAATCTAACAGTGGCCACTGAGTTTTGGGATGCCCCTGAGTTAATCTAGACCATTTTTCCAGAAATTTACAGGAGTCCGGACCCTTCCTAAAATACATAAAATGAGCCGGCGTTCGTTTAGGGAACTGTCACGACTTAGATGTCTGGTTACCCATACAGGAAGACTTTACACACACCAATCACACAAGAAGGAAATTCGGGTTCGTCAGAGCGATGCCCGGTGCAACACACAGAAGGAGCCCACAGGCTACTGTTTCAATCACCCCTGCTTTCACACCAAAGGTTTTATCCAAGGTGCGGTGCAGCTGCGATTGTGCAGATTTCACTTACTCAGACTGTGGGGACAGGAACCCCTTGAACGGCCGATCCCCAGACAGAGATGGCACCCAGACTCAAACACTCCACTGGGAGGACGGATAGACACAGAGACAGGACAGTCCTCAGTCTGGACAAAACACAGAAATAATTACCTGACCAGATTCCTGATGTCAGATCCCGAGATCCCTACCAGAACAGAATGGGAACCAACAGGTTTGATGGCGTAGACTTCACTGTGGTCGTGCGCCTTTCCGTTCAGGTAGAGGACCGCTCGGGCCAAATGCCCAGGTGCCGGCTGCCATGGTCATCCTACAAAAATGGTCAGGAATCACACGGCCCCAGTGAAGACGGTTGCCATCTCAGTGGGACCTCCAAATTGTCAAAGTTAGATTCAGGATTCACAATTTGTTAGACCACTCTGTTTATTAGCACAGCGCTCTGCTAATACACCCAGATAACGTGAGCACCATGCAAGACACAAACTATCTTATTTATACAGATAAAAGGGTGCGAACACAACAAGATAACAAAGGAAGCAAAATCTGATAAGTTTACCGGAGGCTAGACATACATAGTTAATTTCCTTACTAACTTTTACCAATCTCCGGTTAATGTTCCGCCATTAGCTTAAGTGGAATCATTGTTTATGCCTTTATATTTCTTTTCCTGACACCTGTATTTCAACATTCCTTACTTCTGCTTAAAGGAACATACAACATTTCTTTAATCCATTCTTATTTTTACAATATAATTCATTCTACTTTCACAAGGACCATGCCAGTTTAGCTTGTTACCTAGAAACTGAGTCTCGCTGGTCAAGATAGAATAATAAAAGCAGTGATAAAGGACTCACTGAGGCATTAAAGCTGAAATGTAGCAAAAGAATTTCACAAAGCTTTCAGTGAGAGTTAAGTGACCTTTGGAGCAGTTATGCAAGCACCATGAAGGGATAATTCATTTACCTAGAGCTATGGAAAGTAAACCCATTTGATAAGTTATAAGTACACAGCACTTTATTGGTATTTTGGGGCATGTTTTTTCTTTCAGGACAATAACTGGTCTTCCTGAAATTGAGGGACAGAAAATAGCAGCTGCAGACAGAAGAAGGCAAACCTTCATCTGCCAGCTTGTTCCTAATGCGCTCAACCTTGCCTGCTAGGGTGATCAGATGTCCCAATTTTATAGAGAGAGTCCTGATTTTGGGGTTTTTTACTTATATAGGCTCCTATTGCCTTCCACCCTCTGTCCTGATTTTTGACATTTACTGTCTGGTCATCCTATTGCCTGCAGCCATGAGTGGCAGGTGAACCGCGGGCTTGGGGAGGTTAGCCCCTGGCTGGCCCTCCACTTTTGCATGGGGCCCAGCTCCCCGCCAGAGCCTAGAGCTCCTCCCCAGCCCCGGAGTGCCTGGCGGGCGGGCAGGCAACGTGGCCCCCAGTCTGAGCTCTGGAGTGGCAGGTGGGCAGGCAGCTGAGTGTAGCCTTCAGCGCTGTGGACGGCCAGCACGGCCCTCAGCCCCAGAGAGCCATGTGGGCGAGTAGTGCGAGCACCAGCTACAGCCAACCAGAGTCCCTCGCTGCAGGCCGGCTCCCAGTAGTCTCAGCCCAGGGCAAAGGTGCTGGAGAAGTGGGGCGGGGGGCTGGCATCAGAGAAGTGGAAGGGGCTGGGGGCCCCCGCCCAAGGTGGAGGCAAAAACAGTTCCCTGGCCCTCTCCCACGCCCCCCGCTCAGGGCACATGGAGGGACCTGGGCTCCCTACAGCTGCCCACGCAATTCTCCTCAACCCGGCTCCAGCAGTGGAAGGCCTCAGAACTGCAGCTGGGCCATGATAAGAGCCGGCGGACAGCCGTGGGAGCCGCGGTAGACCTTCCACCAATCAGTGTGGGGGGAGTGAGCAGCCCCTGTCTCTGCCTCCTGGGCTCCCTGCCCATCCCAGACGGGTAGAGGGTCCATGACTCCACGGCTCTTACCATGGCTTGGCTGCATCGTCGAGGTAACTCCAGCCTGAGCCAGGCTGGGAGAGCCACGCGGGCAGCTGTGGGGAGGCAGCATGGAGTCATGGACCCTCCTCCTTCTCTGGGGAGCCTAGGGGATGGGGACATGGGCTGGGGGCTGCTCTCAGCCCTCCCCCTGCACACCAGGTGGAGAGTCTGCCGCGGCTCCCCACAACTCCCTAGACTGCATGCTGGCCTGCCCAGGGGTGGGACTGTGACGTTCCCCTCTGTGTGGTAATTGGACAGTGATCTGCTAGGTCACTCCAGTCCTTGACTCTGGAGCCAGCCTTACCCTGCTCTGCTGTGAGTACCCCCACTCCTGGGCTGTTCACGCACAGCCTCTGGCATGTAAGCTGCTCCTTGGATTGTGCAACCGAATGACACTAGGAACCTCTGTCTTGCAGTGTCCAGTTACGTCTGCTGAACATGGCAAGCTTATATGAATTCATCAATTTAACAAAAAAATTGATATGTACCAGGCTTGTTATCCCAAGGGGAGTCTATGACACACTTCAAACAAAACGCACTGCATCCAGTAGAATAAACAAACAAATTTATTAACTATAAAGAGATTTTAAGTGATATTAAGTGACAGGCAAAAAGTCAGAGTGGTTACAAAAATAAAATAAAATATAAGCACTCTCAACTCTATTAGACTCTTTTTTCATGGACCACTTGAAAATTGCTGAGAGTCTCAGCGGACCACTTAGTGATCTTTGCAAATGTTGTTTGTACCATTAGCTAACTATTGTAAAGCGCTTTAGATAAAATCGCTATATAAAAAAAACTTAATTTTTTTTGGTTCTCCAAATAAAAGCACACAACTCAGATTTTAATATCAGTAGTCTTATCTTTCTAATGAGATGGATGTGCCCTCTCCGCCCCATAATGGTAGCCCCCAAACTGGGGCTGGGAAGGAGAAGGGGGATCTCTCCCTCTCTCCCCTGTCACAGCAACCACAGAGCTGAGGCTGGGAAGAAGGGCCATCTCTCCCCAGCAGCTACAGCCCTGGAGCTGGAGAAAGTTGCCTCTTTCTCTGGCCACTGCAGCCCTGCATGTCCCAAATTCCCTCCACTCTCTCTTCTCACCCCACTGCCCCCTCCCACCTACCCCCTATTGCCCCCAAGGCCACCACCTCACCTTACATGTGCATCTTCTCCAGGGTCCAGGCACCTAATTAGTGGAGCCACGCCTGCACGGTTCCACTGATTAGGTGTGTGGCCCTTCATTCTCTCGTGTGCAGCTGCCCAGGTGCACACCTTAGAAGGAACTATCTGCGAACCACCTGAATGGAGCACGCAGACCACAGTTTGAGAACCTCTGATCTAGACTAAGCAGTTTTTCTCACCCTACTGGGTATTTCAGTCCTTAATATACAGGTTTGTTCCTTAAACCTGGGCCAATCTCCTCTGTTGGAGTCTTGTCTTCTTCTCAGTGTCTTAGTTGCTTGCAGCAAAGGTGGGGGCAGAAGGGCCCAGTATATGTCCACTCTGTGCTTTATACCCTCAGTCCATGTGCTTGGAGAGCACAGGTCCAGGCATGCCTGGGGGGCATTGCTGAGTCTCCAGGCAAGGTTGAGTAATTCCCCTGGTGTGGCCTCATTCAGGTGAGTCATTGCATTGTAGCTCCTTTGCTGGACAATGGCTGTTGATGGGTTGTTTGACACCCTGCCCAGGAATTGGTTACTTTCCTTGTGGAGCTAATATCTGGCCGATTCCCCAACTTACAGCATGTTTTAGTGACCACCATACAACACAATTCTCATAACTTCATATGCACTAATGATACACATATATGGATAGAGAAATGACTTTCAGCAGGTCATACCCTTTCCCCTGATACCTTACAAGGCATGCTTTATATGTAAGACCACGATTATATGAAAATGAGTTATAGTATGCTCCCCCAGGGTATACAATGTCACACCTCCCCCCTTAGTTTACTGCAAGAGGGTTAGTCACTGACTAGCTCGACATCAAGGCCATGAGGAGGTATGCCTCAGTTTCCTCATTCACACACAGCAAACCAGGTTTCTTGTGGTTTCTGTGCTATGATCAGCTTTAAATCTGTTTACAGGTATTAACTAAGAACTAGTGTTACCATTAGATTTAACATCAGTAACAAAATTCTATCCAAAACTTAACATTAATACCAAAATTTGTATCTCAGAAGGGTGTTTACAAGTATCTTTATGATACCACACCCTCTGTTCAGATAGTGTCATTTGAGGTTAGTTTATTCATTACACACGTGTCCTTTGACTGTCTCCCATGTAATCAGTCACTGGCTTTTCTTTCCCTCCAGTGTTCGCCTCTGTGTGGGCTCTTAATTTAATCATGTTTCTGAATTTTGGTGCCTTAGGGTCTGGCAAGATATGTGTTCAGGGGGATCCTGCACATTGGCTGGTCCTTTAAGGAGCAGTCTCCCCAACCCCAGGACTGTATATATGCAGAAAATCCAGCTCCCTTTTTGGAGTTACCTGTGTTTTCCCACTCCCAGCTCAGAGGTCGTTCCTTGTCCCCTGGAAGGCTGTGATCTGTGCTCTCTGGGCTAGGTGTGTTTACCCTTTGATCAGATTCACCTTTTCCTATTATCTTTCCCATAAGTGTTCTCTGTGTCTCACCAGCCTGGGGGAAAAACACCCCACTCTCTGTCAGTTGGGTCTATTCGTATTCTGGCAAATTACCACACCTGGGAGTTTCCTGGTCCCCACTCCTCTGTTACCACAGGCAATTGGAGCTATATCTTGATTTAAAGAGACACAATTACTTTCCAAAAACTTATCAGAAATAGCATCTTGAAAAATTGGGACATTAATCCTCTACCACCCCCTTCTCTGCCCCTGAGAAGTCGGCTGTGTGACTGCTCCCATCCAGGAGCTCAGTTACACAGTTCCTTCTCAAAACCGGGTCACAGTTTGGTGCTGAGTGCACAGATGCTGACCCAGCCACTCTCCTAGTTATACTGGGCATCCTGCCCCAAGTGACTAGTGAGGAGACATTCCTGTACCCCATTATTCCTTCTCGTTTCCTCCTCTGGCCCACTCCTAAGACACATTTATCTGTCTCCCTAGGAAGGATTCTTTCTCTTATTCATCTGCAAAATTCTGCCAGCTAACAACTGAGACAGTTTCCTTAATCCCTGACAACACCTCTCCTGCCCCTGCACCTTGAGGGCATGTTGCCTTTTGCTGGAAAGGAGCTAGTCTCAGCCCCTCCCATACTTGGAAGCACCTGGCTTCCCTGTGTTATAGAGTGACAGGAATCCTCACCCACCTCAGTGGTTTCTGAGATCCCCTGCCCCTTCTCTGGGCTCTCCTCTGGGATAGATTTCTTCCTGCTCCTTAGAGCCAGGTTTGTCTCTAGTTCAGCCTGCGACCTGCTGGCAGCTCACAACATGAACAGTTCTTTCCTTGTCAGCATTACACTCCCATCCCTTCCTGATGCGGTGTTGCCTCCAGCTGCAGTGTAGGAGTTGGTCTCAAACCACCCTCCCACCTGGAAACATGTGGCTTCCCCCTGCTGCAGAAGAATCAAGGAGACTCTCTCCCTTTCTCTCAGCAGTTCCTGAGACCTTACCCTGTCCCTCGGGGGTCCCGCATTAACTCCCTCCTGCTGCAGGCAAATACTTTAAAACCCGAGCTACATGGAAAAAATCATTACCAAGAAGCAGGTCAACTAGGAAGTGTTCCGTTACCCCCACAGTCAAACACTCTCCAAATCTTCCCAAACCACATGGATTTTAACTAGTGGCCTCGAGGAATTTGCTTTCAACACCACCCCCACAATCTCTGCCATTTAGCCATTTAGCATACTGGCCTTTGACCCGCACTCTGCTTAACCAGAGAGATCTGGCCCCTGTATCCCTTTGCCCCAAGTACTCACTACCATTAATTGGACAGCCATAACATGCTCCATATCTGGTTCTGCAGAGGCTAACCTCACAAAACCAATATGATGGGTTTCAATAACTTGGGGGGTTCTGTGTTGAGGACAACAGAACTAACATGAGTTATCAGTTGCCTGCTTCCTCCTAGCACAGGGCATTTATTCCTCAGGTGATAAGT
The DNA here is from genome assembly GCF_007399415.2 of Gopherus evgoodei. Lineage (NCBI taxonomy): Eukaryota > Metazoa > Chordata > Testudines > Testudinidae > Gopherus > Gopherus evgoodei. The sequence continues at coordinate 60,117,129 of NC_044330.1, read as the reverse complement.
GGAATTACACTGATACCTTTTGGGCTCTTCTGCTTTTACAGGAGATTTGGGATAGGAGTTACCAGTAGAGGGATGGTTTTGGGTAGGAGAATGTTTTAGGCTCCCAACCCTCTTCTCGCTTCCCAGGAGCAAAATGGCATCCTCCCTTCCCCCAAGTTTTAACCCCTCTTTCTGTGGCCTGCTCTCAATATTGCCTGAGTCTGTTTGAAGGCATCAGCTAAAAAATCCATCTCATCCACAGTCTTTACATCTTTGTCCCATAGACACAGCTTTACATCAGCCTTATGTATGCTTAGGAAATGCCTCTTGAGTAACAAAATCCAGTTAATTAATAAACAAAAGTGATTTTATTAAGTACAAAAGTAGGATTTAAGTGATTTCAAGTAATAACAGACCGAACAAAGTAAGTTACCAGTAAAATAAAACAAACACACAAGACTAAGCCTAATATATTAAGAAACTGAATACAGATAAAATCTCACCCTCAGAGATGTTCCAATAAGCTTCTTTCACAGACTGGACTCCTTCCTAGTCTGGGCCCAGTCCTTTCCCTGGTACAATTCTTGTTCGTTCCAGCTCAGAGGGTAGCTAGGGGATTTCTCATGACTGCATCCCCCTATTCTGTTCCACTCTGTTTTATGGCTTTTGCACAAGGCGGGAATCTTTTGTCTCTCTGGTCCCCATTCCTCCTTCTAAATGGAAAAAGCACTAGGTTTATAATGGATTCCAGTACCAGGTGACATGGTCGCATGTCTTGTGAGACCCCAGGCCTCTATTCTTTCTGGTCTGACTCACATGAACACAGAAAGGCTTACCAGTAACTAAAGCCATTTACAACCAAATGTCCTAGTCAATGGAAGCCATCAAGATTCTAAAGCACCATTAATGTCCCATACTTTGCATAATTACAATAGGACTTCAGAGTTATACTTCATATTTCTAGCTTCATATACAAGAATGATACATTCATACAAATAGGATGAACACACTCAGTAGATTATAAGCTTTGTAATGATACCTTACTAGAGACCTTTTGCATGAAGCATAGTCCAGTTACATTATATTCACACCTAAAACATCTTTTCATAAAACATATGGAGTGCAATGTCACAATTCCCCCAAAACTGGACACTTCCTTACCCCCTCAACCCATTTTCCCAATAAATCTTTCATTTTGTTTACACATTCCCCATTACTCATAACAATATCCCTCTTAAGATTCCTAAATTTAACTCTATATGTTTCAGGGGTCATCTGAATACTTCACGACATAGTATCTTTAAATTTCCAATAGTCTAAAACATCTTCAATAGGCATTCCATTGAATACATTTTGAGCTTTACCAGTTAATTTTGCAATCAGGGTAGGAACTCTCTTAGTATCAGGGATTTCATGTATTACACACAATCTTTCAAAGGTAGTCAGATATCAGCAATATCACCCTCTTCACTGTATGCAGGACATAAGTGTTCCCATTTCTGGATTTTTGGAGTGTTGGGAGTTATTGTGGTCAGGGGTTCTGCTTCTACTTCTCTAGCAGGTCCAGCTGGTGTTTTTGCTCTTTCTCTTTCTTCACACTCTTTGTCTTTCTTCTCTCTCTCTCTCTTTTTCTTCCATGGCTCTCCTCTCTGACTGAGTCTTTTTATTCAATGGCCCTTCTGTGTGCAGCCTCCTCCCTGGCTGACTCTTTTTCTTCCATAGCTCTTCTGTGCACAGCTTCCTCCCTGGTGCCTTTGTCTCCATAGTTTTCTCTGAGTCTGGCTGCAGCTGCTTCTTTGAGCCTCATTTCTGCCTGCCACATTTGAAACTCACAGTCCTTTGCCTTCTCTGCTGCTTCCAGTCTGGCCACCTCTAGTTTTGTAGTTGCAGTGGCAACCTTTACAATCCTGTGTGATGAGTGGAAACTGCCTGAGGTGCCTTCATGCTCATTTCCATGAGTTATCTGCTGCCCATTCCCATTCAGCACAGGGCATTTATTCCTCAGGTGTTCAGTGGAATTACAATGATAGCATCTTCTGTTTTCCCAGGAGATTTGGGACAAGGACTGGAGGAGTGAACTTGGTGGGGTGAGTGCCCAGCCTCCCATCCATCCTCCTTCTTCTCAGTGATAAAATGAGGGCTTTGCGTCCCACCAAAATTTAACCCCTCTGCCTGTGATTTATTCCTACTAGGTTCTTGGGAATGCTCAAATTTATCTGCAAAAACTGCAAGTTCATTGACCATTTCCAACTTTTTATCCCATAAACACTGTTTTAAATCATCACTAGACATATTCAGGAACTGTTCCTGAGGAATCAAATCACGCATTCCTTCCAAGCTTGTAATATCTTTTCCTCTCACCCACTTATCCAGTAGATCTCTCATTTGGTTCACATAAGCCACATTACTTAATCCAGCCCCTCTCTTAAGGCTTCTAAATTTACTCTATATACTTCAGGTGTAATCTGAAACTGTTTCAAAACCAAATCCTTAAATTTACCATAATTGGAAGCATCACACATGTTAGTAAATGGCAAGGAGCTCCCTGAATAGAGAGAAACTGGTGCAGAAATTTCTCTGGTCAGGAGAGACCTGATTCAGGAGAAAGACATATTGACAGAACAGATGGCAGAGCTTCTGTTAGTGGGTGGTCACAAAATATTTGTGCCTTTGGCTAAAGTGCACATGGAAACTGGGGATTTGCAAGCTGAACTTAACCGTCACTGCGGTCCCTCCAAATCCTAAATAAATTCTTTTGCGGAATGAGTTTTTCAGTGTGGCTAGGGCTATCCAGGGGTCTATGAGCAGCAAGGAGAAATCTTGCTGAAGCCCCAGTGGGAAGGAGCAAAGCTACAGAAACTGCTGAGGAAATGAGAGAGTGTCTCTTTAATTCCTCTACTGCCCTGCAAAGCAATTTGCTACCAAGGTGGAGGTGGGTAAAACCAGCTCCTGTCCAGTGTCTGTTCCCTCAGGGGATGGGAATGTTTTGCCTGACAGTAGGGAGACTGTCCAGGTTGCTGGCTGCCAGGAAGTTGCAGTTAAGTTAGATGCAAATCCTGCTCTAGGATGCAAAAGGAAATGTGTCCTGGAGAAAAGGGCCCAAAGCTGTTACAGGAGCTTATAGCTGTCTTTGCAGACCCTGCTCCCGAGTCTTGGTATTGCTAAATCCCAGTGCTCACGAAACAGCCCCCCCCCCCAAAACATGAGCTTGATGTAAAAATCATGATTTTTAAATAATGTGACTCTCAATTTCTGACCTTTTAGGGCCACACTTGTGTTGTGTTTACAAGCTTTCCTCCACAACCCTGCATGATCCCAGGACTCCAGGAGCTGGGGGCTTTAAGAAAGACACGAAAACCACATGACTCATGATAGAACTGTGTGACTTGGCAACACTGGTGGTGTGCCATGTGCTTCTTAGCTGTGGCTGAAGATACAGTCCATATATTGAACTAATCTAATGTGGTTTGCTTCTGTCAACTTGACACGTTACAATTCTGGGGGTGTGCAGAGGGTGTTCCCGGTGTTGTCTCAGCAGGGAATACACACACAGCAGATCTTAGTTTAGGTAGCAAAAGGAAGGGTTTTATTGCGATATAACCACACAGGAAATGCCTGTTGTCTTACAGAGATGGAGGGAGGCTCACTGGGAGTCAGCACACAACAGAAACTGCAGACTTGCCAACTCTTGTGCATTGACTGCAAGAGTCATGATTTCTGATTAAAATTAAGCCTCAATGATGATCTCACAAGAGAACTCTCAGGGGAAAAAAATAGCCTGACGTTTGAGAGTTCTAAATGTGAAGTGGTCTTCGGCTGGCATTTCAGTGGTGGGGGGGCCCTTCAATGCTGCCAAAGATGCGGAGCGACTGAAGGGCCCCCACCACTGAAATGCCCAACGCGCCTGTCCCGGCAGCGGTCCGGGTCTTTGGCGGCATTTCGGCAGTGTGGGGCCCTTCAGTCACTCTGGGTCTCGGTGGCTTTCGGTGGTTGGGGGCCCTTCAGTGCTGCCAAAGACACAGAGTGACTGAAGGGCTCCCTGCCGCCGAAGACCCAGACTGCTGCTGGGTGAGTACAAGCGCCACATCTCCCCCGCTGTGCCCCAGGCCCCCTGAATCCTCTGGGTGGCCCTGCACTGGATGCAGCATAACCATCCTAGCACATAGGGCTGCTAGGAGACAATTCCCTGCTCCTGCCCACACTAGGGCAGCATGAGAAGTTTCAGGAAATAAAATCATAGATTCTAGGACTACACAGGACCATCCTGATCATCTAGTCTGACCTCCTGCACATTTCAGGCCACAGAACCTCGCCTGCCCACGCCTGTAACAGACCCTAACCTCTGGCTGAGTCATTGATGTCCTCAAAACATGGTTTAAAGACTTCAGGTTACAGAGACCCCCACTACTGACACTAGTTTAAACCTGCAAGTGACCCATGCCCCGTGCTACAGAGGAATATGAACCCCCCCGCCAGGGTCTCTGCCAATCTGACCCAGGGGAAAATTCCTTCCTGACCCCAAATATGGTGATCCTGAGCATGCGGGCAAGCCCACCAGCTGGACACCTGGGAAAGAATTCTCTGTGGTAACTCAGAGCTCTCCCCGTCTAATGTTCCATAACCAGCCACTGGAGATATTTGCTGCTAGCAGTCACAGATTGGCTACATGCCATTGTAGGCAGTCCCATCACACCATCCCCTCCATAAACGCATTGAGCTCATTCTTGAAGACAGTTAGGTTTTTCGCCCCCACCCCCACCCTGACTGCTCCCCTCGGGGTTCTGTTCCAGAACTTCACTCCTGTGATGGTTAGAAACCTTCATCTAATTTGAGTCAAAACTTCTTGGCTAGTTTATATCCATTGGTTCTTGTGGCGCAATCGCATTGGCTCTTAACTTAGGAACTCCTCTCCCTCCCAGGTGTTTATCCCTCCTGTTGTATTTATAGAGAGCAATCTTATCCCCCCCTCAGCCTTCTTTTGGTTAGGCTAAACAAGCCAAGCTCTTTGAGTCTCCTCTCATAAGACAGGTTTTCCATTCCTCAGATCATCCTAGTCACTCTTCTCTGTACCTGTTTCAGTTTGAATTAATCTTTCCTAAACATGGGGGACCAGAACTGCACACAGTATTCCAGATGAGGCCTCATCAGTGCCTTGTATAATGGTACTAAGACTTCTCTGTCTCTACTGGAAATATTTCACCGATGCATCCTAGGACTGCATTTGCCTTTTTCAGGCCACATCACATTGGTGGCTCGATTAAATTTCATCCCATTTCTATTACTCCAGCTTTTATGGTCACCCAAATCATCTTGTATGACATCCAGTTCTCCTTCATATTGGCAAATAAAACCACCTCCAAGCATAGGAACTCTCCCATGCTGATAATGCAGCAGTGAAACCACATCCTGTGCCCCACACCTCCTATGGTCGTGGTCAGAGACAGAACCCTGAAGAGTTGTATCCTGAGTGTAACAGTCACCTCCCTTCATCTACACATGGTGCAACCACTTGTGGGCTCACCCTGATGGGTAGCTCCACACAGGTTAGCGCGATGCACTCCCTGAACACGCACATACCTGGGTTCGTAAATCCACGTTATTGAATGCCCCGATGACCACTGTCTGTGGTGAGGGAGTGGCTGGATTCTCAGCAAATGAACCCTTCAGAAGCTCATGGGAGCGCTGAGTGCACATTACCAAAGCTCTCCGAGTTCTTTGAGTGCTTTATTTGCTATATTGCTTCTGGGCCACATTTGCTTAGTTACTCGGCTTCCACGCAGGGCTATGTCTCACTAAGCCATGAGTGGCCAGTGGTGCATAGCCAAATAATGGCCAGGGAAAGCTTCACATCAGACCATGGCTGACCAAGATGTAAGTGGCCCCAAGCAGATGCACAGTTCCACTAGTGCCCGCCATGGCCATGGAGTGCAGCCAGTGGGATGCCCCTCCTGAGACCAGTGTTAAATTGCTTCCAGAGGAGAAGGGCTGGAGCTTCCTCCAGGTTGCAGCCTGGGTAGTTTGGGGAAGCCATAAGGATGCAATAAAGATGATGCCCATTTAATGTTCTTTACAATATTTACGTGACTCATTGGACCTGATTTAGCATATGTCCCACATTACATTCACAAGCCATTTGGCTCATATTGAGCACTCAGACGCTAGGAAATGGCAGACTTCAGCTTGCCTCCGCAGCTTTAATTGCCAGCCCCTTGTGTGTGTGCATCACTGTACAGTCTTTAACTGGGTCTCGTAGTGAGAAGTGTCAAGTAACTGTAGCTACACCCACCATTGCCTGCTCTGCCTAGTTACTTTTTTTGCCATAACACTTATGAAAAATGGATCCTGCAGTTGTTTCTTCTCAGTGACTATTTATAATTGGGAAGGCAAAGGAAAATGAGAATTGCCTCCATTAGCTTTTCTGCTTTAAAATGACTGCCCATGTGTTCTGCTCCATGTATACTGTCCCCATCCCCCACAGCCTGTATCCCTTCCCCTGTGGTTACTGCCCTAGTGTTTCCTTTGCCACTGTCTTCATCTCCTGCCCTCTGTCCACACACCTGCTTATCCAGCTCCTTGTCGCCCTGTGCTATACTCCCAAGTGACTCTGAATGTCTCTTTTGGGCCCCCCTCTCCCCTCAGCCTCTTTAAAAATCCCTTTCTCTGTCTCTCATTCATTTTCTTTTCCTATGCTGCTGTTCTCTTTTTCCCTTGTTTCTTATTTATTTTGTCTGTTCTTTCCTTCCCTTCCTGTTTTGTCTGGCTTTCCAGGTTTGGCCTCAGTAAATTTTTAAGACGTTTTGTTTTCGGTTGGGCTCTGATCACTTTCTAAATTACTTCCGCAGCCCACCCCCATCCTCCCCAATCACTCCCCACTTTCTAATTTTCCTTTGCTATAGGAGGCCAAGCATGAGAAACGCTACATAGAGTAGCAAAAATATGCTACATACACTGCAGTATAAGCTGTAGGAAATAATATTATTATTTTAAGTGGCTTCAATGGCTGGTTCATGTTGTACTAATCTCTTGCGGTTCAAATCCCCGTTTCTGCAATGAGACACAGAAATTGAAGTCAGTGTACCTTCTACATCAGTCTTAGCATCCATACCCTGTCCAAATGCCTGAGGTCATTGCTACAACTCCAGTGTCTCCCCATTGCTAGTACCTGTACGGCTTCCCTGGTGGTAGAAATTCTCACAAAGACCAGGCATAGGTAGTTTAGCTACCTGTTCAGACCAGGTCCAGATAACACACTGGTTAAAATGCTGGTGGATGCTTGCACTCTCGCATTGTTACTACAGAGGGAGCTGCACTGGTGGTAGCTCAGAGGTCAAGTATTTGAAGAAAAATCTCTGTCTCTTGGGCCTTGTCCAGACTAACAAAAGCCCAGCCTCCACTGGGAGACTGTAAATGTTCATCAGAACTGGATGCTCTTGAGCTGGTGCTGAGAGGTTTAACTACTAGTGTAGGCAGGAAGGAGTGGGCTGTGGCACTGAAGTCTCAAATGCTTTTTGCAGTGGGGCTGATTGGCTGAAAAGGGCTTTGTCCTGTTTTCATGGACAACTAATGCTCCTGGGAGCTGCAGAGCCCCAGCGCAGCAAGGCGGGAGTCGGGGGGTGCATGGGGGCCTCTGCCTGCATGCATCTGCTGCAGGAGCCCCCAGGAGCCCCCCAGAAGGCAGGTCCTCCCTGCCAATCTGCTGCAGCAGCCCAAGCCCGACAAAGCCAGTGAGAGGACTTGGGGTGGGGGCCGCCAGGGTGGGGTGGGGTGGGGAGGGCTCACGGGGGGCTGTGCACCCTCCAGGGAGTTCAGGGGGCAGGATGCGGGGAACCTGGTCTGGGGAGCAGCCTTGGGCAAGGCTGGCCCCTGGGCAGGTTGGCCCCTGGGGTCTATAAAGGTGCATTGAGATTTGCCCCTCAATGAACCGATGCTATGTGGGGTGGGGGGGGGCAAGGTGGAAGTTTCACCCAGGGCGCAAAATATCCTTGCACCAGCTCTGTGTCACCCTAGTACAGTACAGTGTGGGGAGACCACTGAACGCTAGGTGGCAGCTCCGGAACACATCACAGCAACACTCTCTGTTGGAAAGGAACTAGAATCGCCCTTGCTCTGTCCCATTGTCACACAAGCTGGGTTCTGCAGAGTCTGTTACTGCTCTGTTCCACATCCCTAGCACAGAGCACTGAGGTGCTGAGGTCCTGGCAGGAGCAGGTACTACATGAGTTGAGTTTGGTGTTGTTCCTAGCACACCTGGCTGGTAAAGCAGGCTGCTGCTGCATGCTGCCACTACCCAGAAGCCACAAAGGCCTGCAGCAGAAGCTGAGCCCTGTCAGTGCCCTGTACCACTCTGTGCCTGGCTCTAGCCAGTGGGAAGCCCCTCCCCCACCTTCCTAACTAATTTATTGATTTAGAGGGGAAATAGCCCACCCTTGTCATTCCCTGATTCAATACCTCCTGGCTCTCACCTCTGCTTCCTCTCTCCCATCTCCTTCATGTACTCGTCATGGCCAGTTGTCACGCTGATGTAACTGAGCTTCTGCATCAGCCTGCAATTAACAGGTGTTGTTACATGGGCTGTTAGCGATACAGTCTGATGATTCATGTCCCTGTCCCTTTTGATGTCTGCCAAACGGGACAGGTCAGATTCAAGTCCCTGAATCCCAAATCCACTTGGATGGTTTCAGTTAAAAGGTGCTTGATTTCTGGTTCAGATGTGGCCAGAATCTTAGCAGAGAAGCTGATCTCACAAACATTTCCACCCTAACACTTGTGAGATTTCAGTGTTATTTTAACAGGGAGGGTGAGAGGCCAGGCAGCCCTGATTACTGCGGAGGCACACTTAAGCAGGGGTCACTCAATTCCCTTAGAAAAGCAGCAGGGAGCTGCAGAGTGAGGGAATTTGCAGTGGGTATGCTCCAGCAGAGAATAGAGGGACTTGAAAACTTTATTTTAAAGGTTTGTTAATTTAATAACACAGAAGCTTAGAAGGGATGGGGCGGGACAAAGAGTTTGTGAATTATTGAGGAAATCCCTTGAAGGGGGAAACTAAGGCAAGGCAAGCCACCTACATAGCAACCTCCAGCCATGAGGGGGAAGCTGGGAGGAGGCCAGCCTGATGATGTTCATAAAATCAAGACAAGAACTTTACATCTGATGGAGGCTTGACCCCGAACCCTGGCACTGGTGCAGCCTCATATCAAACCTCAAAGGCTAGCCCGGAGGATACACCACAACATGAACCTGAGTGGTAGCCTAAACCAAATCCAGCTCGGAATAGTACCTTCCTTGCCAGCCCCTAACTTTCAGTAATTGGCAGTGCAACGCTGGCAGTGCCATAAGCAAGGACCAAGCAGGTACAGGGAGCAGCCCATGTAGTGGATTTCCCCTGTGTACCTGGCATGCTAAACAGCACTGACATGGTTAATATGAAAATTTGTGATTTTATCTGGGTACTATTGCACAATAATATCTTGGACACTAGAAAGTAATGCCGAATACAGAGCAGGGAAAGTATTTTATTCTATGGTTTAAAGCACTATATACATTTATGAAAATATTATTAGTGATCATTAATTATTGACTGATTATTAACAAAGCTCCCCAGAGCAACCTAGCATCCTTTGTAAAGAGAAATTTAAATCTGGTCTGCTAACAGCGAACACCTAGGTTAGGAGTGACTGACAGTTACAGAATGCACACAGAAAGGAAAAAAGAAAGAAAGGTACATGCAACAGGTCTGGGATGATGATTTTTTCCATAGCAACTACCTAGATAAAATGAAACAGCCACAAATTAGAGTAATTCCAACCAGGGCAGTCCTTAGGCATAGGCAACATAGGCAGCTGCGTAGGGCACCTGAAAATTTGGGGCACCACTGGGTCTTAGTGTCCACCCTCGTTTTCCTATCCCTGTTCTGACCCTTCCTGCAGGCTCCCACAGATGGCTGCTCTAGCCTGGTGAGTCTTCCTTGGGAGGGAATCTAGAAGTTAAAAGTGAAAAAACCTCCAGCCTCCCAGACCTATTAGCACAACATTGAAACTGTTAAAGAGACATTCAAGGGGTAATAAAGCCATTTAACAGGCATTTGCCAACTCCAAGGTATATACTGACAGGTTTCAGAGCGGTAGTCCTGTTAGTCTGTATCAGCAAAAACAAGGATGAGTCCTTGTGTCACCTCAAAGACTAACAAATTATTTGGGCATAAGCTTTTGTGGACTAGAACCCTTTTCATCAGATGTCCATGAAAGCTTATGCCCAAATAAATTTTTATACTGTCAGTTTCTGACTTTACTGACAAAAACAGTTGTGCATTAATGTAATATTTACACAGAACATGTCAGTCTACAGGACCTTAGTTTAAAATTTGCTTTAAAAATATTTCATTAGTGAGCTGGTGAAGATTATAAATCACATTCTAAAAAATGCTTGCATAGAGTTTTAGATGCACAATCATCTTTAGCCTTAAATGTGTGGATCTTCAGACATAGCTTTTTAAATAAATCCTTCAAAAGACCTCCTTTATCTAAAATACACATTTTAATTACTATAGTTAAAAAAAAAGTGCTTCCAAGTCTTCCTGTCCTTTCTGTCCATCCCTTCACCATCTCTCCCCCCACTCCCCACTGAAGAGAGCCCTTAAAGGGACAACAGTCCTTCTCTTCCAGATAGCTGGACAAAGAGTTCCCTTTCTTTACTTCTGACTATCCGACAAACTAGTTTTAAAAGAACCCTCCAGCAAAATCAGTACCTTAGTAAGACAAAATCCTTGTTATACCTAAATTTTTGGAAACATATTTTTTAAAGTTGGTGAAATTTCATAACCATGTCTCTTGTTATGGAGATCACACAAAGTAAATTACTGTTCCCTTTTTCTAAAAGCAATGAACATTGTTATGAACACACTAAACCTGTATGATTAATTTAAAAGAATGTCTTTGCTTCAGTGAGTTAAATATGTAGTAATCTGGAATGCTGGCTTAAGATTTGAGTACATTTAAAATATAAATTCAACTTAGAAATACTGATGAAGAAAATGTAAAACAGAGAAGAGCTGCATCATGTATTCCATTATATGTAATGTTGTATTCAGCAGGACAGCTGACTCACCCTTACTATAAAGTTTTTGCAAATAAATCTCTGACAAACTTCAGGGCATATCAAAAAACCTGTGACTGACATTTTTTATTCCCAAATTTTAGTGCTTTTAATTAGGTACTTTCTTCATGTCCATTCTGCCTGAGGGAGAGTGCATGGAAGTCTCTGCGGGGAACTGTGACTCTCCGCCACCATGAGGCAGGTTGGGCATCTCATTATCCTTTGCTGTCAAGTCCCTCCTCCCCCTCCCCCACCAGGCTGTGAGCTTGGGCTGCCATCCGGCATAGGGGCACCAGTTTAATAATACTGCGTAGGGCCCCATAAATCATAAGGACAGCCCTGATTCCAACTCTTCAAAACACACACACACACACACACACACACACATATAAAAAGGGGCTGTCCCCAGCATTACATACCATTCTGTGAATCTGTCTAGCTTGCTGCAGGAGTCTGATCCACGGCCATCTATTTGTGAAAACAATCACCATTGAGAAGTTAGATTTTATTTTCTTGCCATGTAACAGAGCTGGATTCATTAGACAGCAAGGAACAGCTGCGTTACCTGTCACATGACTTGACATTATGGAAGTGTCTTTGCTGTAGTCTGAACTCTGAATCTCTAGTGGAATGTTTTATGGCTCAGAAGCTGAAGACAGCCTTGCTAGCACCTCCCCCTTGGGTTTCATAGTTCCTCCTCTAACTTTCCTCAGGTTGCAAAGGAGCTGTCAGCACTGGACGGGTGTGCTCCTTCTCAGTGAACTGCACTAGGGAAATGAAGGCAAATTCACTGATTTTCACTTCTTCTTTCTCTTCCCCCATATACCCCACCAATCGTGCTGCCCTTCCCCCACCACACCCACTAGCCTTCCTGCATCCCATCCCTCCAAAATGCCGTAACCCAACCCTCTCTTCCCACAGCCAGTTCCTATTCTGCCTTCCCACAGCAGCTTCTGGTTCAGTCCCTTAGCCCCGGGGCGCTGTCCCCTGGGTGCTGGTCTAAGATGACACTGAACTAGCAGCTTACGTGGGGAATGTGTATGGCGTGAGAAGAAGAACTTCACAGAGTAAAGAAGTAAGGTGAGAGAGGAGCCCTTCCAGGTCAGGGTCCCCCACCCCTTGTCATGGCTTTTGTAGAAACACTCTGGGGCCGCTGTGCTCACATCTTGGGGGAGTAATCTGGCCCCTGGACTTCCATAGAGTCTTGGATTTTTGGGTTCTTTATAAACAATATAAATAATGAGTCATTGGGCCAGACAGAAAGAATGACTCTGTTGCCTAGTGGTTAGGGCACCCACTGGGAGGTGGGGGGACCCAGAGTCCAACCCTCTGCTCCACTGACTAATTATTTAGACGCAGCAGGAGAGATTGATAGGGTCCCACACCAGAGTCTCCCATCACCCAATGGTTAGAGCACTCTCCTGAGAGGATATGAACAGGTGTCTCCCTCCTTTCTTCCCCTCTGGCAGAGGGAGTGGACTTGAATCCCAGTCTCCCACATCCCTGGTGAGTGCGCTACCCATGAGACTAACAGTTATAAGGGTAGGTGCAGTAGCAACCTCCGCCCAGCCAGACTTTGAATGGGACCCAATCCAGCAGGCAGCCTTGGGGCACACCCACTGGCCCAAGCCCTAACAAAACTGATCTTCCCCCAATGTGTGCATTGCTCTCAGGCATAGACAGGAGATAGGCATTAGGATGCCCAGAGGGAGGCAGTAGCAGGTGTGTTCAGAGGCAGAAATTGAGGCACTGAGAGAGTTTTGTGAACTATAGAGGAGCCTAAAACCAGGACTTAAGCACCAAAATTGGCCACCTGAGTCCCTTTGTGAATCTAGGCCTTCCTCCCACTGTACCTCACTGCCCCACCTGGAAAGTGAGACACAGCATGTCCCCACCTCTCAGGCATGTGTGAAGAGTTGACAGCCATAAGGTCAGATATGATGTTCCCAGGGCCGGTGCAACCATTTAGGTGACTGGAGGGGCGGCATTTTCTTCGGTAGCGACTGTGGCGACCGGCATTTAGGCGGAGGGAGCTGGGGCAGGGGAGCGTGGGGAGGGCCACCTGCAGCAAGTAAGGGGGGGGGGAGCATCATACAGGGGAACTCCCCACCCCAGCTCACCCCTGCCCCGCCTCCTCCCCGAGCATGCTGTGGCTGCTTCACTTCTTCTGCCTCCCAGCCTTGCGGCGCCTAAGCTGATTGGCACCGCAAGCCTGGGAGGCGGGAGAAGTGAAGCAGCGATGGTGTGCTCGGGGTGGAGGCGGAGCAGGGGTGAGCTGGGGTGTGGGGAGTGCCTCAAGGTGGAGGGTGGGGAGTGGGGAGCTGCCATGGGGGGGCACCTCAGGGCAGAGGGGGGAAGCTGCTGTGGTGGGGGGGTGCCTCAGGGCAGGGCTTCGGGGACGGAGGAGGGTGCAAGGTGGAAGTTTCACCTAGGGCGCAAAACATCCTTGCACCAGCCCTGGATGTTCCTGGCATCACACAAGTATGTTAGCTAGGCTGGGTCTCAGCAGAGTGCCCTGCCTCCATTTAAGATCTACTTAGGGAGTGCCAGCCTCAGCATCCCTGCTGGGTGGAAGGCAGAGGCTATTTCTAGGCTGCACTGGGCATCACACACAAAGGGCTTTCTAGCTAAAGACCAACTACTTGAACTCTACCAAAAACCACCTGAGAGAGCGTGTGATCTACAGTGCTTGCCAGAGTAGCCTGTTCTCAGGGCCGTCCTTAGGCGTAGGCAGAATAGGCAGCCGCGTAGGGCCTCACACTGCCTGGGGGCACCACTCTCCAGGCAGCCCAGACAGTGTAGAAGCAGGGCTGCTGGGTCCTAGAGAGAGCCGAATGCAGCACAGTCTGAGGAATGGGATTGGCTGCTGGGGTCTCTGGGAAGGGGCGGGGGTAGGGGTTGGGAAAGGAGCTCACGTGTGAGCGTGACTCTTTCCCCCCGGCTGAGGTGAGGTGAGGCAGTCTCTGTGGCTCTGGAACCAGTATCCTTTGTTGTCTCCCATAACATCCATTCTTCTCCCCCCTGCCCCACAGAGCACCCCCTCCTTTCTCCCTCCTCCCCAGGAGCACCCCTCTCTCTCTCCTCCCTCCCCTCCGTCAGGGCTGGGTTGGGTGAGGTGCTGGGAGGGGAAGAGAGGCTGGCTGGCTGCTTGCTGAGAAATGAAAGTGAAAGTAACTCACTTCCTGGGCAGGCAGCCAGAATTGGAATGTCACACGGGGTTTGGCTGGGGTTAGCCAGATGTGTGAAAAGTCAGGATTGTGGTAGGGTGAGCAGATATCCCTATTTTGGAGACAGTCCCAATTTTGGGGTCTTTTTCTTATATAGGCTCCTTTTACCCCCCCTACCCTCACCCATCCCTGTCCTGATTTTACACACTTTCTGTCTGGTCACTCTAGGTGGGGGTAATTGGTGCCTATATAAGACAAAGCCCCAAATATCGGGACTGGCCCTATAAAATCAGGACATCTGGATCTGGCCACCCTAGCTGGGGACTGCCTCTCCCCCAGGCTGGCAGCTGCCAGCGATCCATCTCATCCGGGGGGAGCTGCACAGGGCAGGATGAGCTGCTGTGGCTCCATGGGTGCCCTGTCCCTGAGATCAGATGCTGTGCTAACTTCACCATGGTCCATAAGGCTGGTGGTGGTGCCCATTGGCGTGTGATTGGACCTGAGGGTTTGCTGCTGCTGTTGCCACTCTGCACCCCAAGAGGTGGATTTTGGGGTCCTGCAGTTTTCCACCTATCTCCTCCTCTACTGCAGCTGTTGGACCAGCGGGCTGGGGGGTGAGCCAAGCATGAAAGCAGTACTGTGTTGCCATTTAGATTGTCATTTAACAACTTTGTTTGCCAAAAATTCTTGCTAACAATCCTGAATCTAATTTCAATATTTTTTTTTTTAAAAATCAATATCTTAGCCAAAAACAGAAAATTAAGTTGTTGACAATTATTAGTGACAGGTTTGGTTTGAGGCAGGGAGTGGGCCAGTTTTCATCAGAGAAACAAAAAATGTTGACTGACTTTCCTATAGCCTGTTACTCCTGATAAGAGCCCTCCAACAACTGTAATATGCTCATCTCCTTACTAGTGTATAAGGGTCGGCAACCTACGGCACATGTGTCAAAGGTGGCAGGTGAGCTGATTTTTGATGGTATGCAGCAGCAGTCTGAGTGGCTCAGCCCATCACTGCTCTGGCGTTCCGGCTGCTGCCCTATTGCCAGCTGGGATACCAGCCATCGGCCCCACTCAGCACCTGCCGCTGGCCTGGGGACCCCCAAGGAACCCCAGGCTGGCAGTGGGCTGAGCAGGCCAGCTGAACCACTCAACCTGCTGTCAGCCTGGGGTTCCATTCACTCAGCCGGCAGCGGGCTGAGTGGGCTGGTGGCGGGCTGAGCAGGGCCGATGGGGGGTTGAGTGGCTCAGTCTGCTGCCAGTCTGGGGTGCCAGCAGCACTCAGCCTACTGCTACTCCAGGGTTACGGCTGCCGGCCCCTTGCCAGTCAGGAGCTCAGCCGCCAGCCCCACTCTGCCTCCTGCCAGCCTGGGTGAGCAGAATCCCAGGCTGGTAGTGGGCTGAGTGGGGGTTGGCGGCTGGGATCCTGGCTGGCAGGAGTTGGTGGTCAGAACCCCAGACCAGCAGCGGGCTGAGCAGGGCCTGGGGTCCTTGTCTAGGGTTCCAGCCACCAGCCCGCTGCCGGTTTGTGGTTTCATTTACTCAGCTGGCAGTGGCCTGAGCAGGACCGGTGGCCAAGACCTCAGATAATAACAATAGTTTATTTATATAATATAGACATAGAGAGAAACCTTCTACAAACATTAAAATGTATTACTGGCACGAGAAACCTTAAATTACAGTGAACTTGGCACACCACTTCTGAAAGGTTGCCGACCCGACCCCTGGTATAGAGTGACCATATGTTGTATTAAGATTCTCCTGCTTTTTTTTTTTCCCTGTGAGTCAGTATAACTTTTGCCAGCCCAGAAGTTGGGCAGCCAATGTTTTACGTTTTCACAATGTTTTCTCCAACTTTTATAAAGTAAATACATAGTTAATATGAGTTAAAAAGGCTAGGAACACTTCTTTATGAAGAATCTGTACAGGAGATCATGCCCATAGATGATCCAGAAAAGAAATTTGAGGTTGAATTTTTTAATGTTGTGATGGATAAAGCAGTATCTGCTGTTGATGAAAGGTTTAATACCTTGCAAGTACACCATGAACAGTTTGGATTTTTGTATGACATAACTAAATTCAATGAAATAGGAAAACAAGAGCAACTAATTACAAAGTGCAAGAACCTAGAGAGCCTCCTGAAGCACGGTGATAGTTTTGATTTAAATGGACTTGAACTGTACGAAGAATTGAGTACACTGTCATCAATGTTGCCACATGCAAAATCGGTGATGGACATTGTACAGTTTATTCATACCTGCAAACTTGTTGACATATATCCTAACGTGTACATTGCCACTCGTATTCTACTGACAATTCCTTTAACAGTAGCATCAGGAGAACGGAGTTTCTCAAAACTAAAGCTCATTAAAAACTATCTCCGTTCTACAATGAGTCAGGAACGCTTAACTGGTCTTGCTATTCTTGCAATCAAACAAGACACGACTTTGTCTTTGTCATACGATGACATTATTACTGATTTTGCAGCCAAAAAAGCCAGAAAGATTGCTTTTAATTAAAAACGAATCTTTGTTCAATACCTCTTCATATAAATTTCCAATAAAATTTTGATAAATTAAAAAAAAATTTGCATCATTCTGTCATATCAGAATTTTTTCTATAGTGCTGCTTCTTTAGTGCTAGTCCATCAGCATTACAGTGTGCTTAATTAAGTTAAACTGATTTTAATAACGTGAATGTGGCAAGTTTTCCAATACTGTAAGCTTATGTTTGTGTTGCTAAGAGCAGATCAGGCACAGGGGCACCAGTTTAATAATCTCGCCTAGGGCACCATAAATCCTAAGGCCGGCCCTGCCTGTTCTAGGCAGGAAATACTGCTAGGTAAGCAAGTAAGCACATTCCTCACTAACCAAACTTTCCAAGTGTGATCCTAGAGCGACCACATTTGGATACCATTGCAGTAATCCAGTCTTGAGGACAAAATAGGTAACTTGTGAATTTCACCTCCATGTAAATCAGAAATAATTCTGCAGCTGTATGGCCAGTGTGAATGAAGCACTTAGTGTTTGCCCCAAGGTATCCTCCAGTCAGTGTGGCCAGCAATGTGTCTGCATCACAGCCAGGCTTGAAATAAGATCATAAGCAGCTGAGGATGTTAAGTAGGGCCAGCCCCATGCTACCAAAATCTTCTTACTAACTTTCACTGCAAAAAGAAGATTGAGACTGATTTGTGTCAAGAGCAGCAATACCAAGAACATGGGTCCAGCAATGTTTTTGTTTCCTGATCATCCTTTAGTGCTCATTTATAACGTAAAGAAAACATTTACAAAGCATTCAATTTATTTTACTGTAAGAATTTTAAAAACTGTAGCTGTCCGTGGTGGCTGGTAGCAAAGTGGCTTAGATTGCTGTGGCATGGAATAATTGCTGTTTCTTACGTCCATCAACAGGAGCAGTTAATTTTTCAAGAGATGTGTATACGGATGCTGCTGCCCTAGTTGTTGTAAGGAAGATGTGCTGTGTGTCTCATAGTCTTTGCATGTAGGGTATGTTTGTATTCTATAGAGATGTGTTTATACCAGCAGAATGAGACCCAGAATACACCACTGGTAATAACAATACTGGAAATTAAAAAATAGCCAGCTCAGGAGTTTTTGCCATTATTTACTATTGACAAGGCCAAGCATGTAAGGCAGTTGTATGATTGGGCAAATCACCATATTACGTAGTTTTAAAAGTTGTTACATAATTATACTCTACAGTTTAACCTTTGATTTTTTTTTAAAAGTCTCCTGCCATTTTGGTTGCAAACATCACCTTCAAAATGTAAACTGGTTGTAAACCAATTCAGTGACATCTGCCTGAATCTGTAGACATACAGCCAGACAAAATAGTTGACATGCAAGCGTGAACTCTTCCCGTTCATTGTCATGGGGTGTTAACACTGAAAAGGAATGATGAAGATATAAAGATCAACGGATTGCTAACTATTGAACAAAAAATCAATGCTTGTCTATTGCTGGATGTCATAACAAATATTTGAACAGCTGCAGAGGGACAGCTAGCTGCTGTCAGGAGTTTCTAGGATGGAGAATGAAAAATTCAAACCCCTTCTCCCAAAATTTAAAATCACTTATAGGAGAGTATCTTGTCCAGAACATTAAACCATAATATACTGCATTCTCCTGTGTTACATCTCCCTACAGCTCTCAGCTGTGCAATTGTTTGTCCAGAGAATGGGATTGGCTTTTGTTTTTTGCTTTTATCAGATGGAAACATTATCTTTGAGGGCCAATTCACTCAACTTGGGCTCTGTTCCCCAAAGAAGGTTTATCAGCTGCCCATTATGGATTGAGTATCTCTTTTCTTTTTACATTGATGCATGGTTCTTTCTTACTTAAATGGTTTGACTAATAGCAGGAATTTCTTCCCCCTCTCTCCTTCCAACCCTCTTCACTGTCTTAGATTAAAACTTAATTGAGGTGGATAGGGGCTACATGGATTCTTCACTCATTCCTCCAGTAAGTGATGTCCTAGGCCTAGACCAGAATCATAGAATACAAGGGCTGGAAGGGACCTCAGAAGATCATCTAGTCCAATCCCCTGCTTAAAGCAAGACCAATCCCCAGACAGATTTTTGCCCCAGATCCCTAAATAGCCTCCTCAAGGAGTGAACTCACAACCTTGAGTTTAAGCAGGTCAGTGCTCAAACCACTGAGCTATCCCTCCCCCACCCATCTGCTCTAGAGCTGGAAGGTATTAATTCAAGCTCAAGGAGACATCCCAGCTCTGATAGAGCTAGTGTGCCAACAACAGCTATGTAGCTGCCCCAAATAGGTGTCTAGAGTCTCTGAAGGGTGTGGGGGAAAAAGGTCCAGGGCCTAAAACTTTGGTCAAGTAAAGTGTATGTATGGCTTGGAGGCAGGAGGGAGTGGGAAGGTAGGAGAAGGGTAGAAACAATTATAGAAACAGAACTAATAATTGGTAACAGCTTGCAATTAATAGCTGTCTGGTGGCAGAGCAAGAAACTGCAAAGGGTAAAACTAAGAAAAACAGGAAATGTTTGCTTTGTTTTATCCCTTACATGGATGTCAGATTTTAAGGAAGTATATGAAACTCTTGCAGTTTTATCCTATATAAGCTCTCATATTTTATCTATCAAGGGGGGTCCGGCTGCTTTGGCTGACTCCCCCATACATGCATGATTATTGATTAATCAATAAAGGAGCCTCAGACTGTCTGATCTAAACACGAAGCATGGTTTGATTTCCCCAACAGGGGATAATACCTGGGGCATAGCCCCTCTTACACCATTGCAGCTGCACTCCATTTTAAGTGCGCTGGCTTGATCAGAGCTAGCCTGGGTACTGCTCCTTAAGCTGGAAATTACACTCTCCAGTACCAAGTGTAGATGTACCTATCATTAGCTGAGGGCACAGGAAAAGAGCAAATTACTGCCCACACCCTTGAACAAGGAGGAGGCAGGGAGGAAATTATGCCTCACCTGCCATCTGTCGCAGCTTGTCCTGGGTTGGTGCAATTCACATTCCACACGATACTCAGGGCTGTGCCTGAAGGCTCAGGCTACGTCTAGACTACCTGCCGTATTGGCGAGTTAAAATCGATTGCTTGGGGATCGATATATCGTGTCTCATCTAGACGCTATATATCGATCCCCGAGTGCACTTATATCGATTCCGGAACTCCACCAACCCCAACGGAGTAGCGGAATTGACAGGGGGAGCCGCGGACATCGATCCCGGGCGGTGAGGATGGGTGAGTAATCCGATCTTAGATATTCGACTTCAGCTACGTTATTCACGTAGCTGAAGTTGCGTATCTAAGATCGATTTCCCTCCATAGTGTAGACCAGCCCTCAGTTTAACCCGATACAATCTGTATGCGGAAAGGAATCAACAGAAAGGCCCCTTCACCAGGAACAGCTGCAATGGGTTGCTTTCAAGGTGAAGGTTTTGTTTGGATTTTTCTAGAGCATAGCGACTGTCTCCAAAGCTACTGCAGCCTCAAGCTAACGTCAGCAACTGCTATGAAGAGTGAACCAGTTAGTGTTGCTAAACAGGCTTCAGATGTTTCTGGTGTGCTGCAGACGTCATGGCTTGCTTGTGCACCCTGCAAGGAAGCAGCAGGGCGTATATATATACAGTGAGGGAATTTACATGTGGTCATGAGAACTATTCATACCACGTCACTGCTCAGCGGTTAGGAAAGTGTAACCAAATAAACTGCATTGTCATTCTATAAATAGTATTTACCATGGGTGTTAAGCATGCAATGAAACTATGGATATAGACAGGGAGGACTAAAGTTAGAATCAGAAAAACAAACACAGCTCTCTAAGTACATCCAACTAAAAAGGAACTTAATGAAAATACAGGAATATTTATTTGGGTAGCTCCTACAGGCACCAGCTGAGATTGGGGTACTACCATGGTTAACAGTCCAAAAGTAATAACAAAATGTTTTTTAAGTACATCAGAAGCAGGAAGCCTGCTAAACCACCAGTGGGGCCCCTTGACAATCAAAATACAAAAGGAGCGCTTAAAGATGATAAAGTCATTGTGGAGAAACTAAATGGATTCTTTGCTTCAGTCTTCATGGCTAAGGATGTTAGGGAGATTCCCAAACCTGAGTTGGCTTTTGTAGGTGACAAATCTGAGGAACTGTCACAGACTGAAGTGTCACTAGAGGAGGTTTTGGAATTAATTGATAAACTCAACATTAACAAGTCACCAGGACCCAATGGCATTCACCCAAGAGTTCTGAAAGAACTCAAATGTGAAGTTGTGGAACTATTAACTAAGGTTTGTAACCTGTCCTTTAAATTGGCTTCAGTACCCAATGACTGGAAGTTAGCTTATGTAACGCCAATATTTAAAAAGGGCTCTAGAGGTGATCCCGGCAATTACAGACCGGTAAGTCTAACATTGGTACTGGGCAAATTAGTCCAAACAATAGTTAAAAATAAAATGGTCAGACACATAGAAAAACATAAACTGTTGAGCAATAGTCAACATGGTTTCTGTAAAGAGAAATCATGTCTTACTAATCTATTACAATTCTTTGAAGGGGTCAACAAAAATGTGGACAAGAGGGATCCAGTCGACATAGTGTACTTAGATTTCCAGAAAGCCTTTGACAAGGTCCCTCACCAAAGGCTCTTACGTAAATTAAGCTGTCATGGGATAAAAGGGAAGATCCTTTCATGGATTGAGAACTTGTTAAAAGACAGGGAACAAAGGGTAGGAACTAATGGTAAATTCTCAGAATGGAAAGGGGTAACTAGTGGTGTTCCCCAAGGGTCAGTCCTCGGACCAATCCTATTCAATTTATTCATAAATGATCTGGAGAAAGGGGAAACGGTGAGGTGGCAAAGTTTGCAGATGATACTAAACTACTCAAGATAGTTAAGACCAAAGCAGATTGTGAAGAACTTCAAAGAGATCTCAGAAAACTAACTAAGTGATTGGGCAATAAAATGGCAAATGAAATTTAATGTGGATAAATGTAAAGTAATGCGCACTGGAAAAAATAACCCCAACTATACATACATTATGATGGAGGCTAATTTAGCTACAACAAGTCAGGAAAAAGATCTTGGAGTCATCGTGGATAGTTCTCTGAAGATGTCCACGCAGTGTGCAGAGGCGGTCAAAAAAGTAAAAAGGATGTTAGGAATCATTAAAAAGGGGATAGAGAATAAGATTGAGAATATATTATTGCCCTTATATAAATCCATGGTACACCCATACCTCAAATACTGTGTGCAGATGTGGTCTCCTCACTTCAAAAAAGATATTCTAGCACTAGAAAAGGTTCAGAAAAGGGCAACTAAAATGATTAGGGGTTTGGAGAAGGTCCCATAAGAGGAAAGATTAAAGAGGCTAGGCCTCTTGAGCTTGGAAAAGAGGAGACTAAGGGAGGATATGATAGAGGTATATAAAATCATAACTGGTGTGAAGGAAGTGAATAAAGAAAAGTTATTTACTTATTCCCATAATACAAGAACTAGGGGTCACCAAATGAAATTAATAGGTAGCATGTTTAAAACAAATAAAAGGAAGTTCTTCACACAGCGCACAGTCAACTTGTGGAACTCCTTACCTGAGGAGGTTGTGAAGGCTGGGACTATAACAATGTTTAAAAGGGAACTGGATAAATTCATGGTGGCTAACCATAAATGGCTATTAGCCAGGTAAAGAATGGTGTCCCTAGCCTCTGTTCGTCAGAGGATGGACATGGATGCCAGGAGAGAGATCACTTGATCATTGCCTGTTAGGTTCACTCCCTCTGGGGCACCTGGCATTGGCCACTGTCAGTAGACAGACACTGGGCTAGATGGACCTTTGGTCTGACCCGGTAAGGCCGTTCTTATGTTCTTACAGTCCATATACCCATATTAAGGGCAGTCCTTGCCCCAAACAGCTTACAATCAGAAAGACAAAAGGCTGGTACTGGAATGGTCTCATGTTATAGATGGGGACCTGAGGTACAGACATTAAGCGATTTGTCCAAGGTCACACAGAGTCTGTCTCAGAGTTGAGAACTTAATCCAGCTCTTTTGCCTTAGCCACAAGCTCAGCCTTCCTCTCTGTTACCTGATAGGGCTCTGCACCAAACCCAAAAGCTGGCTTGTAGCTGAGTCTCTTTGTAACACCCAATCCTTTCTGTTGTTCATGGGACCCTCCAATTTGTTAACCTGGGTCCAAGGCTCTCTCAAGCTTCCCGAGGTGCATATGGACTGGCTGGCTAGTTCCTCTGTCTGCCATGGCAGGTGAGGAGTGCAGGTTAGGTCTGTGCCCTGCCAGCATCCTATGGGAAGCATTTTTTTCGTTGCTTTACAATTTCTGCTTGTTTTGTTTCCCATTGTTTAGTCCTCCAGAATTGTTGATATTTTCTCTCCTCAGGCAGTACCTACAAGGTCACAGTTACAGGGACATCCTACGAATCCTCCTCCTTATTGTTAGCCTGCAAAGAAAGAAAGAAAGAAAGAAAAGTCATTACACAGGGAAGGTGTTGTGCTACTTGTTTTATTTGTTTTGTTCCTTCCTTACACCCCTTATAGAAATAAGACCTGGTCTGTCTGAGTCCAAACTGCTGATGCTTACAGAGGTGATAATGCAGCATTAAGGGCAATTACTGCAGAGTACCAGAGTGATTGTTCTCAGGGGTTCTCTCAGCCTTTCTCCCCCACCTCTTGATATCCAGATTAGGCTGCTTGAAGCCCTGAATCACAAGGAGTATTTGCAGTGGGTGTGCAGAAAGGCAGGACACTGGGCAGCTGGAGAGAGACACTCAGGGTATGGCTACACTTACATTTGTGCAGCGCTGGGAGTTACAGCTGTGTTCGTACAGCTGTGTAGGGACAGCACTGCAATGTGGCCACACTGGCAGCTACCAGCGCTGCAGGGTGGCCACATTTGTAGCATTTGCAGCGCTGTTGGGAGTGGTGCATTGTGGGCAGCTATCCCACAGAGCACCTCGTCCCATTTTGGCGTTGTGGGAAGGGGATGGAAGGGTGCGGGTCATTCCGCTTCCTGTCCCAACGCCCCGTGGTGCATCGCTACACATCCCAGCAGTTTGGCGCCATTGTGAGTCTGCAGCGCGATTTCTGTTAGAAATGGAGCCCGAGCTGCTGAGGACCTTGCTGATGAATGTTGCCAGCACATCACGTTTGGCAGTTGAGCTATTCCTTCAGCTCCAAAGTGACAGTGAGGAGTCAGACAATGATATTGATTTGCCTGACGTGCAAGACACTAAATTGCTTGTGGCAGTAACGGACGTGCTCAGCACCGTGGAATGCCGCCTTTGGGCTCGGGAAACAAGCACTGAATGGTGGGATCACATCGTCCTGCAAGCCTGGGATGACGAGCAGTGGCTGCAAAACTTTCGGATGAGAAAAGCCATTTTTATGGGACTGTGTGAGGAGCTCGCTCCCATCCTGCAGCGCAAGGACACAAGATTGAGAGCTGCTCTGCCAGTGGAGAAGCGGGTGGCTATTGCAATCTGGAAGATGGCAACTCCAGACAGCTACCGATCGGTCGCAAACCAGTTTGGAGTGGGAAAGTCGACCGCTGGAATAGTGTTGATGCAAGTTTGCAGGGCCATTAATCGCATCCTGCTAAGAAGAACCATGACTCTGGGGAACGTGCAGGACATTGTGGATGGCTTTGCACAAATGAGTTTCCCTAACTGTGCAGGGGCAATAGATGGGACGCATATTCCTATTCTGGCACCACCCCACCTGGCATCCGAGTACATTAATTGGAAGGGGTATTTCTCTGTGGTTCTCCAAGTGCTTGTGGATCACCGTGGGCGTTTCACTGACATTTACACAGGATGGCCTGGAAAGGTGCATGATGCACACATTTTTCAGAACAGTGCCCTGTTCAGGAAGCTGCAGGCCGGGACTTTTTTCCCAGACTGCAAGATCACAGTAGGGGATGTCGAAATGCCTATTGTGATCCTTGGAGACCCCGCTTACTCCTTAATGCCATGGCTCATGAAACCGTATACAGGGAAGCTTGACAGGAGCAAGGACCGGTTCAACTACAGGCTGAGCTGGTGCAGAATGACTGTGGAGTGTGCTTTCGGCCATTTAAAGGGACACTGAAGGTGTCTTTATGGGAAGCTAGACTTGGGGGAAAGCAGCGTCCCCGCTGTTATATCTGCGTGCTGTACCCTCCATAATATTTGTGAAGGGAAGGGTGAAACATTCAGTGAGGAATGGACCTCTGAGGTTCAACGCCTAGAGGCTGAATTTGCATAGCCAGAGAGCAGGGCTACTAGAGAGGCCCAGCACAGGGCTTCCAGGATTAGAGATGCCTTAAGGGAGCAATTTGAGGCTGAAAGCCAACAGTAATGTTTGGTGCCTTGCACGGGTGTGAAGTGCAATGGTTACAATGATTTGCAGTGCCTGTTTTTCCCTTGGGGTACAGTATTTTTCACTTTCTGCAATAAAAAATGTTTGAAATCATTTATTCAAAATACAGTACATAAAAAGGCAGAGGAGTAGGGTGGTGGACTGTACATTCAGAGGTCTGAATATGTCCTGCCTGGATTGCTGTGCAATGCCTGCTGCACTTCAGGATTAATATGCTGCATGGTGATGGGGGTTGAGTGCATAGGGTAAGGGTAGTAGTTCTCAGGGCTGGTAGGTGAATGTACAGCTGTTGGGGGCAGCTGGTGGTGGTAAGAACCAGGCTGCTGGAGAAAGGGGTTTTGAGCAAACACTGGGGCACAAGGGAGAGAGCTTTGGGGATGCGGGGGGGGGGGGGGGTTTAGCACGGTATTGATCTGCCTGCATGGCTACATGAGACTGCATACAGTCCGTTTGGCATGCCAGGAGGCTTATCAGCTGCTTTGTGCTTTTCTTGGTAGCCAATTCTTTTCTCCTGCTTTGTGTTTCCCTCCACTGATGCATTCTCTCTCTCCAGTCCTGCAGCCTCTTATTCTCTCTGGCATACTGATTCATAACTGCTTTCACCAAATCTTCCTTGATTTTCCTTGGTTTATGCCTCAAGTTCTGTAGTCTTTCAGCAGGCTGTGATAGGGCCAGAGGATTCAAGGACACTTAAAAAAAACAGAAATAGAAACATTTAATACAGAGGCTGCATTGTTTATTATCACAGTGAAGGAGTTTGTAGACTATTTGTAGCATCATTTACACATAGCAAACATAGCACAGAGAGGCCACAGCAGCGAAGACATAGTGGAGTAATGGGGTGAGTGTTTCTGCCGCAACTCACCTGGGAAGGGGAGCTGCTTGAGTCAGGGCTCACTGGGGTTTCTGTGCATTGGGGAAAGCAGAGAGCAGCTGGGGGCAGGACTTGCACTGAACACCACCCCCATAATTGCCACAGCAGTTACTCCTCTGGGAAGGGGAGCTGCTTGAGTCAGGGCTCACTGCGGTTTCTGTGCATTGGGGAAAGCAGAGAGCAGCTGGCGGGGACCTGCACTGAACACTATCCCTACATTTTCAACAGGATTTTCTACTGCCAGATTTTTTTTTATATATATATATATATATATATATATATATATATATATATATATATATATATATATATATATATATATATATATATATATATATATATATATATTCCACTGCTGCGTGTTACCTGGGAAGAGAGGGAGGGTCTTCTACAGCAATGTGGATTCCGCCCTGGCCCCTATGCAGCTTGCCTGTGTGCAGCAACGGTCCCCCCACCCCTCACGGCACAGTGGTGTGGATGCGTTAGCCTGACTGGGACAAGGACCACGGTGGCTCTCCCTATAAACTTGCGCAAGCGCATTGCCCACGCTCTGGCTGAAACTTTTGAAGAGATTACCGAGGCCAATTACAGAGATGTGATAAACCAAATCAATGGGCTATTCCACATCTAGGCATGCATGCATGCATGCAGCCATAACCCCCCCCCCACTCCTCTCCCAAAACATTTCCATCCTTAAAATAAAAGTTGCTTACCAGGAACCCGCTCCTCTGCTTCTTCTTCACCACAAGTTCCAGGTGCTGTGACTGGCTAGCCTCCTCCTGGCTTGAGAAGAGCTCCTGGCTGCATGCCTCCTGGGACTCTAGGGTGTCTCCCTCCACCCCAGTAGCCTCACTCTCGGCTTCCTCTACACCCTCTCCAACTTCTCCCTGCTCTGAACTCTCCAGCGTGGTCCTCGGATTGGCAGTGGGGTCACACCCAAATATGGCATCCAGCTCCTTGTAAAAACAGCAGGTCGTGGGGGCAGCTCCTGAGCAGCGCTTTCCCTCATGGGCTTGCAGTAGCCACTCCTGTCATAACATTTCTTCCCAGATCTGGACCTTAGCGTCCAAAATATGGGTGTTAGCATGAAAACCTCCAAGCTTAGTTACCAGCTTGGACCTGGTAATTGCTGCTACCAGCCAGGAATTATACAGTGCCTAGCTCACTGTGGTCTCCCCAAAACCTTCCCTGGGGGACCCCAAGACTCAGATTCCTTGAGTCTCACAACAAAGGGGAATAAACCATTTCCCTTCCTCCTCCTCCCCTCCAGGTGTTCCGTTCCTGGAGAGATATACAGAAGCAAGCTCCGTGAATCTAAACAAAGGGATTCCACCCTCCCTGCTTCAAGTCCTTGAAACACAAGCACTGAGAGATCTAACCTCTCTCCCCCCTCACCCAGAGGGTATGCAAAGTCAGGCTTAGTAAATCTAACACAAAGAGATTTTCCCCCTGACTTTTTCCTCCCACCAGTTCCCTGGTGAGCTGCAGACTCAATTCCCTGGAGTCCCCACTAAAGAAAAACTCCAACAGGTCTTAAAAAGAAAGCTTTATATAAGAAGAAAGAAAAAGGACATAAAATGATCTCTGTATTAAGGTGACAATATACAGGGTCAATTGCTTAAAGGAAAAAAATGAATAAACAGCCTTATCCAAAAAGAATACAATTTAACACATTCCAGCAACTACACACATGTAAATACAAAAAAAAAACCAAAAACCTATTGTCTTACTATCCTTGTACTTACAACTTGGAAACAGAAGATTAGAAAACCTGGAGATAGAAAAATCACTCTCAGAGCCAAGAGGGCACAGACCCAAGACAAAGAACAAAGAACTCACACCCAAAACTTCCCTCCACCCAGATTTGAAAAAGTCTTGTTTCCTGATTGGTCCTCTGGTCAGGTGTTTGGTTCCCTGTGTTAACCCTTTACAGGTAAAAGAACATTAACCCTTAGCTATCTGTTTATGACATCCTTTATTTTAACCCTGCACTGCAACGCATCTCATTCATGGCCACTTTGCAGCAAGGACTTTGATATCTGCCCATAGGTATCATAATTTCTACGGCTGGAGCGCAGCTGTGACTGCACAGCTTCCTCACCCCAAACACTGATGAGGTCCTGCAGCTCGGAAGTGTTCCATGCTGGGGCTCATTTGGGGCGTGGAGGCATGGTCAGTGATTGATTGATTGATTGATTGCACTCCACACCTGGCTGAACAAACAAGAAGGGGATTTTTAAAATTCTCGGGGCATTTAAAGGGCGGGTCACCTGAGCCCAGGGCAGTGTGAAATGATGAGCAGAGTGGCTGAAAAGGTATGCTGAGATACCTCCTAATATTCAGGAGGCCAATAAAAGCGCTTTTGGTGGCCACACTTGATGACCAGCACTGCCTCACCAGCACTGGAATCGCTACACCTCAAGCAGACCAGGTGTACAGCCAACGCTGCAGCCAGGGAGTTGCAGCACTGGCTGTGCTTTGCAAGTGTGGACACAGAGTGAGTTGCAGCACTGTAACCCCATCACCAGCGCTGCAACTCTCCAATGTAGCCAAGCCCTTAGGTTTCTGCTCTGATTTAACCCCTTCTGACAGAGAGTCTATGCTTTCCTCCTGTTGTCTTTTGCTCTTTGCTTAACATACATTGTATGAAGGAGCCACTTGGGCATAATGAAGTGCAAATCACCCCATGCACTAAACATACAAAACATGCCAGGCCTAGCTACTTATATACCTTGCTGCTCTGGCAGGGTCCCAGTGGCTTCTGAAACCTAGCCCATGAGGGCCACTAGAAGACTCACAAACTTTTTAAAGGGATCCGACCCAATTCTTATACGCTACACCTTCCTAGCAAACTTCCCCTCCCTTCCTTCAAAATTCCAACTAGAAATCAGAGAAGGAGCAAGGACCTGCAGGTTTTTTGGGACTCGAGTCTGGATGCCTTCCTAAACTCTCGCCATAGCTGCCTCTGCCCTCATTTCATTTGCTCATTTTGGGCCTGATTCTGCCACCTTTGCTGCCCTAAGTGCCATACTATGCAGTTAGTCCCATTGATTACAGTAAAATATGCAACCACAGTCTGAGAGTCCAGCTCTGCTTGTCTGTCCTGGGATCTCTCTGTAGCAGAAATCTGCTGGGCTCAGGGATCCATCTTGATGCTCCGAAAGATACAGGAAAGTCACTGTTTCTAGAGCAGTGAAGGATTTGACTTGATTATAACCATGGATTTGGCAGGTCAACTTATCTTTGTAGTGTAGACATAGCCTAACTCCTTCTTATGTAATAACCTGCATCATTCTTCTTGGAGTGGCTCAGACATCCCAGGAGAAGGTGGTTTGTTTTCCCCTTGTAAGCAACAGAGTCCTCTTCTCTGGATAATCTTAAAACCCTCTGACTTTGAGAGACCTGGGATCTGTTCCTGGTTCTGCCTCTGACCTACTGAGTGACCTTTGGCAGGTCACATTGCTATTCTGTGCCTCAGTTTCACCATCTGTAAAATGGGGATAATGCTACTGACCTGCTTTGTAAAACACTTGGAGATCTGCTGATAACAACTAGGGATTATCATTATCTTGGACTTTCTTTAATTTTATTTTCATGGTTGAAATCACTTAAATTACTTGTGCAGTGAGGTCCTCCTGGTGAAGTTGGCAGACTCAGGCCCTCAGTGAGGAATAGCAATCTAACTAAAGTGCCTCAGGAGCTTTCACTTGGGTTCCAGTCCCAATGGCCTGTCTTTGCCATTTAATACCAGACTCAATCCTCAGTGGGGTCACCAGATGCTTCAAATGCCCCCATGGAGGCCCTATTCCGCCGTACTCCTTCCAGGCTTTTCCTGGCCCCCTCCAACTCACTGGCAGCATGGCTGGAACCATAGCTGAAAAGTCACCTCACCTGCTCTTGGTCCTGTTCCTCACCACCTGGCACACTCAGCTCCTGTACCAGACAGGACAGTAGCATTAATCTTGAGTAGTGATGTCCTCCTGCACTTGCATTGCTCATTTTGGTGCTGGCAGATCATGAAAGCCCAACTCTGTTTTTCCATTGAAACAGTTTGTCAGCTGCCTCCTGTCTTTTTTATCAAAGTTTTAAAGAATTCTGTCCAGCTTTACCTATGATCCTGTGCTGGGTCTTTCCTGTGTGTAAAAAACCATATGCTCAACTAAAAACAAGCACCAAAAGCATAAATCAAGAGATGCGTACGTTTGTATTCCTATTTTCTGAGCTTGTTGGTCATTTGAGTTACTATTTAAGTGTATGAGTACTTTTGTTGATGTCAACGGAACTACTCCTATACTAATTAGTTATGCACCTTCTTGAATTGCTGAAAAATGGCCTTAAATGTCTCATTTGTTGCAATGGGCTTTGTTCGTTTTTGTATTTTTCTTGAAATGCTAGAAAAGGAAAAATTTCAATAAGGGAAGAAACTTTGCCACTATGTTATGCCTATGCAGAGCTTAGCTTTGGTCCCAGATTCTGCAAACACTTTCACACCTGCTTAATTTTAAGCAAGTGCATGCTCCCAATGACTTCAGTGGCTATACTCATGTGTTTAAAGTTAAAAAAGTGTGAATGGGTTTTCAGGATTTGGACACTTGGGTGTCTGATAGATCTTGGTAGATAATTGCTTGAGAATATTTGTTGTAAATGTTGGCAATTTTTTTCATCAGCCAATGAGGGATTGTAATGGGGTGTCCGCACCACGCAGGATGGGAAGGCATTAAGGATGAAATCTTGGTGACACTACCAGTAGTATTTGCAAACTCATGGATCACAGGAGATGTCCCGGAAGACTGGAGAAGAGCTAACATAGGGCCCATCTTTAAAAAGGGGGAAAAGGAGGGGCTGAGGCACTATAGAGCAGTCAGCCTGACTTTGATACCTGGGAAGCTACTAGAACAATAAACATTCAGTATGAGAATACGTGGAGGATGAAGGGGTGATCGCTAGCAACTAGCATGGATTTATCAAAAACAAATCCTGCCAAACCAGCTTGATTTCCTTCTTTGACAGGATAACTGGTTTGGTGGCTATGGGTAATGCGGTGGACATAATATACCTGGACTTCAGCAAGGCTTTTGACACAGTCTCACTTTACATTCTCCTAAGTAAGCTGGAGAAATGTGTGCTCGACAGAACTACCATTAAGTGGATACATAATTGGTTAAACAACCCTAAAGAGTAACTATCAATGGAATGATGTCAGACTGGAGAGAGGTCTCAAGTGGGGTTCCACAAGGATCTGTTCTGTGTCCAGTGTTGTTTAATATAGAATCATAGAAGATTAGAGTTGGAAGAGACCTCAGGAAGTCATCTAGTCCAACCCCCTGCTCAAAGCAGGACCAACACCAACTAAATCATCCCAGCCAGGGCTTTGTTAAAAACCTCTAAGGATGGAGATTCCACCACATCCCTAGGTAACTCATTCCAGTGCTTCACCACCCTCCTAGTGAAATAGTGTGTCCTAATATCCAGCCTAGACCTCCTGCACTGCAACTTGAGACCATTGCTTCTTGTTCTGTCATCTGCCACCACTTAGAATAGCTGAGCTCCATCCTCTTTGGAACCCCCCTTCAGGTAGTTGAAGGCTGCTATCAAATCCCCCCTCACTCTTCTCTTCTGCAGACTAAACAAGCTCAGTTCCCTCAGCCTTTCCACATAAGTCATGTGCCCCAGTCATTTTCATTTTTATTGCCCTCCACTGGACTATCTCCAATTTGTCCACATCCTTTCTGTTGTGGGGGGCCCAAAACTGGACACAATACTCCAGAGGTGGCCTCACCAGTGCTGAATAAACTTCCCTAGATCTGCTGGCAATGCTCCTACTAATGCAGCCCAATATGCCATTAGCCTTCTTGGCAACAAGGGCACACTGCTGATGCATATGCAGCTTCTCATACACTGTAATCCCCAGGTCTTTTTCTGCAGAATTGCTGCTTAGCCAGTTGGTTCCCAGCCTGTAGCAGTGCATGGGATTCTTCCATCTTGAGTTCAGGACTCTGCACTTGTCCTTGTTAAACATCATCAGATTTCTTTTGGCCCAATCCTCCAATTTATCTAGCTCACTCTGGACCCTATCCCTACCCTCCAGCATAACTACCTCTCCCCCAGGTTAGTGTCATCCGCAAACTTGCTGAGGCTGCAATCTATCCCATCATCCAGATCATTAATAAACATGTTGAACAAAACCAGCCCGAGGACCAACCCCTGGGGCACTCCACTTGATACTGGCTGTGTCATAAAAATAGAGAGAAGGGTAGCTGTACTAAATATACTAAATGGCCTTACCTGTAAGGGGTTAAGTAGTTCAAATAACCTAGTTGGCACCTGACCAGAAGGACCAATGAGGAAAGAAGATACTTTCAAATCTGGGTGGGGGAAGGTTTTGTTCGTGCTTTAACTTTGTTGTTCCCTCTCCAGATGGAGGGAGAGTCCAAGCAGGTACAACATCTCCTAAAAATATACCTGGAATAATCCATCTAAAACCACAGAAATTGTAAGTAGGGCAAGGAAATGCTTTAGGTTATTTTTTGTTTTGGCTTGTGAATTTTTCTATGCTACAGAGGTAGTTTTATTCCTATTTTTGTACTGTGAAGCTGAGCCCAAGGGGGAATCCTCTGTGTTTTAAATCTTTTTATTACCCTGTAAAGTTACCTTCCATCCTGATTTTGCAGGTGTGATTCTTTTATTTTTTCTTTATAAATAAAGTGATTCCAAGTGACCCTTCCCTGAATTTTTGTATAAATCACTTGGTGGTGGTAGCAATACCATCCAAGGACAAGGAAAGGAATTTGTGCCTTGGGGAATTTTTAACCTAAACTGATAGAATATAAACTTAGGGAGTCTTTCATGTGGGTCCCCACATCTGTACCCAACTAGACATCAAGCCATTGATCACTATCCGTTGAGCCCAACAATCTAACTAATCCGTACTTTTTTAACTTGCTGGCAAGAATATGTGGGAGATCATATCAAAAACTTCGCTAAAGTCAAGATATATCACGTCCACCACTTTCCCCACATCCACAGAGCCCGTTATCTCATCATAGAAGGCAATCAGGTTGCTCAGGCATGACTTGCCCTTGGTGAATCTATGTTGACTGTTCCTGATCACTTCCTTTCCTCCAAGTGCTTCAAAATGGTTTCTTTGAGGACCTGCTCCATGATTTTTCCAGGGACCAAGGTGAGACAGATCGGTCTGTAGTTCCCCAGGTTCTCTTTCTTCCTTTTTTTAAAGACGGTGTGATAAATGAAGGGGAGGGGTGCAGCTCCCTTTTATGGACACCCAGCCAGCCAGTTACCTACACAATCCCTCTTACTGGCTGTTTTCTACTTGCTTTACCTGTAAAGGGTTAAAAAAGTCCAGGTAAAAGTAAGGGAGTGGGCACCAAAAGAGCCAATGGGAAGGCTAGAACTTTTTAAAATTGGGAAAAAAGCTTTCCCTTTGTGTGCTGCTGTTGTTCTCCAAGAAAGAGGGGAACAGGGAGCAGTTATGCTGTGAGAAGCTGAAGACCAGATATGAAAATCATCAGATCATATCTAGAACTAATTTAACAACTAGACATGTAAGTAGATCAGGAATGTTTAGAAAGCCATGATTAGATTTATTTCATTTATTTCTTATTGGCTTGTGGATTCCTCTGTGCTAACCCCAAATGCTTTTTGTTTTGATTGTAACCTTTAAGCTGGACCTCAAGAAGGTTATTCTTGACGTTTAATTTTTGTAAGTGGGTTTTTTAAATCTAACAAAAGCCTAGGTTCCAGATGTATTTTCTCTTTTTGTTTTTAATAAATTTACCTTTTTTTAAGAACAGGGTTGGACTCCTACAACCTATGGATAGCTCAGTGGTTTGAGCATTGGCCTGCTAAATCCAGGGTTGTGAGTTCAATCCTTGAGGGGGCTATTTGGGGATTTAGCTAGGGTTTAGTCCTGCTTTGAACAGGGGGTTGGACTAGATGGCCTCCTGAGGTCCCTTCCAACCCTGATATTCTATAATTCTGGTATCCTTAGGCTAGGTCTACATGGGGGGTTGACCTAAGATACACAACTTCAGCTATGTGAATAGTGTAGCTGAAGTTGGCATATCTTAGGTCAATTTACCTGGTCATGAGGAGAGCAGCGTGTCAACCTCTGCAGCTCCCCCATTGACTCCACTTCTGCCTCTCACTGTGGTGGAGTTCTGGAGTCGATGGCAGAGTGCTTTAGGAAACTAGACACGATAAATCTATCCCCGATAGATCAATCACTACCTGTTGATCTGGCGGGTAGTGTAGATATACCCTAAGAGGTTTGTGCATGTTCTTTAATTAGCAGGGGGCAACAGCTAATTTCCTTTCTCAGCTCTTCCCTGGAGGGAGGGTTAAAGGACTTGAGGGTACTCCACATTAAGGAATTTCCCAGTGCACCTTCCTGAGTTCCAAGGGGTTTTGCATTTGGGTGGTGGCAGCATCTACCCATCCAAGGCCAGAGAGAAGCTGTAAACTTGGGAGTTTATTACAAGCCTGGAGTGGCCACTATTAATTTTTAGAATCCTTGTGGGCCTCCACTTTCTGCACTCGAAGTGCTAGAGAGGAGAATCAGCCTTGACAGATGGCCACTATATTTGCCTTTTTCCAATTGTCTGGGACCTCCTCCCAATCACCACAAGTCTTTCCTCTGCAGGAAAAGACTCTAGCAGGTCCCTGCTGTGGGGAAAGGCTGTGGCAGTGGGTAGGCAGCAGGACCCTATACTGTTCAAAATATCAATGTAGATGGGGGAGGCACTGCTTGGGCATCAGGGGAGCCCTGTACGGTATATACCTGGGTACATACCCACAGGATTCAGGTGCATCTTTACTCTATTCACAGAAGCTGTGCCTCCCCATCTGCACTACTATTTATTCCTGTGCTAGGAGGTACACAATGTACCTACTCTACACACCCACATAAGGAGTTTGCAGTATAGACGTACCTATAGAGACAACATGCTTAACCTTGACAGCCTTAACAGTGCTTAACAGATCATAAATAATCCCTCTCACCAGTACTTTGAGACAGCGGGGGTCTGTTTACCTGCACAAACTGCAGCCTCTAAGAAGCCTAAACTCCAATGGAATGAAAGGGCAAAAAAGTCTGTTGAAGTCTGTTTTTGTTTGGATTTCAGTTCAATCACTGCTCACTTCCTAGTCAAGCTACACAAGTGCTGCCAAAGATCAAAGATACACAACCACCCCCTCAAGTCTGGGTCAGCGACAAATCCAATCAAGCCAGGCTTCACAGTGTGGTGGGGTTTTACCCTGGAGTCCATGTGGCACTCTGGCCATTCCTGAGCCGTCTTGTGCAATGCCATCTCTGCTGTCTCTCTCTTTCTTCTCCCAGGTTTTCCACATAGCTTTGTGCCGAACTGTCTTTTATCTTTTCTGTTAATGTGAGGAAATGTGTCTCTACAGTAATATTTCCAGTATTGTGGTGGAGGGTGGGTTCCTAGAGATACCTCACACTTTAACCTGACCCTACCTCACACTGCATCTACATTATTTAAATGTGTCACCACACAATCTATCCTACACAGGCACTGCCTTGGCGGCTCTCACAGATCTAGCCTGTGGCATATGTCAGCAGCGCACAGTTGTCAGCTGACCCAGAGGTGCAGTGCACCACCATGAGTGCTGTCAAATGCATATTCTGCCACATCTCCAGGACTTACTGAGAGTTTCATAGAATCATAGAAGATTAGGGTTGGAAGAGACCTCAGAAGGTTATTTAGTCCAACCCCCTGCTCAAAGCAGTTAAAGTTTCTTAAACTGTAGAATCAGATAAGTGATTGCTTCCTTTTCCTCAAGGCAGACTGTATCAGGAAGTACTCTGTGTGCCTTTACCTAGTCAGTCATTTCCTGTTCTCCAGTTAAACAAACTACAGCATTGCACCTTTCTCCTGGAAATTCCTCTCTCTGTATCCACACTCACTGCTGCACCTCAGAGACACCAACCTTTTGGCCATGAGGCTTCTTCTCAAGGAAGGCATATCATCCCGGAGCCCAACAACAATTCCCATTAACTGCTGGCATGGTCACTGTTCAGTGACATGGAATACTCCCCTTCCTTCCCTATCAGGCTGCATGGCGCCTCCTTTTTTTTCACTTCCAGTTCCTGCTGGCTTGGGAAATGAGAAATCATAGGACAGCGGGTGTAAATCAGCATTGATTTCAATGACTTATGCTGATTTGAACCAGATGAGGATCTGGTCCCAAGACTGTTATCAAATCTCCCCTCAGTCTTACATAAGAATGCCCATACTTGCTCAGACCAATGGCCCATCTACCCAGTATCCTGTCTTCTGACAATGGCCAGTGCCAGGTGCCTCAGACGGAATGAACAGAACAGGAAATCAAGTGATCCATCCCCTGTCATCCAGTCCCAGCTTCTGGCAGTCAGAGACTAGCATCACCCAGGAACTTATCTATGTTTTTTTTATCTAGTTATACTTTTGGTCTTCACAACATCCCCAGGCAATGAGTTCCAAAGGTTGACTGTGCATTGTGTGAAGAAATACTTCCTTTTGTTTGTTTTAAACCTGCTGCCTATTAATTTCATTGGGTGAACCCTGGTTCTTGAGTTATATGAAGGAGTAAATAACACTTCTTTCTTCACTTTCTCCACACCAGTCCTGATTTTATAGACCTCTATCATATCCCCCCTTAGTCGTCTCTTTTCCAATCTGAACAATCCTAGTCTTTTTAATCTCTCCTCATATGGAAGATGTTCCACATTTTACTCATTTCTGTTGCCCTTCTCTGTACCTTTTCCATTTCTAATAATTATTTTTGAGATGGGGCAACCAGAACTGCATGCAGCATTCAAGGTGTGGGCATACCATGGAGTTATATAGAGGCAATATTATATTATCTATTCCTTTCCTAACAGTCCCAGCGTTCTGTTCGCTTTTTTGACTGCTGTTGCACATTGAGTGGATGTTTTCAGAAAACTGTCCACAATGACTCCAAGATATCTTTCTTGAGTAGTAACAGTTAATTTAGCCGCCATCATTTTGTCTGTATAGTTGGGATTATGTTTTCCAATGTGCATTACTTTGCATTTATCATCACTTAATTTCATCTACCATTTTGTTTTCATCAGCCAGTCTCCCAGTTTCGTGAGATCCCTTTGTAACTTTTCACAGTTTTAGGATGACCATACATCCCGTTTTGGCTGAGGCAGTCCCTTTTTTAGGCCCTGTCCCAGCCTTCCTAACTTTTTTGGCAAAACTGAACATTTTTAAGAACAAACTGGACAAATGCAGAGTTTTGCCAAAAAATTGGGTGCAACCCCTAGCATGGCATGGAGCAACGTATGTGTGGGGGGGTGTGTGTGTGCACAAACAGCAACAACAACCCCAAGTTGGAGGGAGGTCTAAGGAGATCATTTCGGGCCAGCTGGCCCCCCCTGTGGGTGGGCAGCAGGGGGGCTTGGGCCAGCCCTATGTGCAGGAGGGTGAGGGGGACCTCGAGCGGCCCCACATGGGTGGGAGGCAGAGAGGGCTTGGGCTGGCCCTGCATGCAGGAGGTGTTTGTCATGGGCGATCCTGTGCATGTGCAGGAAGTGGGGTGGGGGTGGGCAGGGCTCAGGCTGGCTCAGCATGCTGGGGTGGGAGGGAGACCTCAGGCTGCCCTGCACTTGGGTGTGGGAGGACCTCAGAGAGGCCCCATGGTGTGTGTGTGTGTGTGTGTGTGTGTGTGGTGGTGGGGGAGCTCGGGCCAGCCCATGGGGTGTCCCATTTTCCCGTTGGGAAAATATGGTCACTCAACACAGTCTGCTTTGGACTTACCTATCTCGAGTAATTTTGTATCATCTGCAAACTTTGCTACCTCATCGTTTACTCCTTTTTCCAGATCATTCATGAATATGTTGAATAGGACCGGTCTCAGTACAGACCCCTGGGAGACACCACTATTTACCTCTCTCCATTCTGAAAACTGACCATTTATTCCTACCCTTTGTTTCCAGTCTTTTAACCAGTTACTGATCCATGAGAGAACCTTCCCTCTTATCCCATGGCTGCTTAGGAGCCTTTGGTGAGGGACCATGTCAAAATTTTTCTGAAAGTCCCAGTACACTATATCCATTATATCACTCTTATCCACATTTGTTGATCCCCTCAAAGAATTCTAATAGATAGGTGAGGCATGATTTGGGGGAGGGGGGATAGAGACAGGCTCTGGAGTGGAACAAGTCCTGGCTGAAGCAATCCCTTCCCTAGTCCCTGCTCTGGCAGCTGCTAACACTTTCCCTGTTGTCTGGCCCTAAGGTAAATTTTAACCAAGATATGAGGCTCGGTGACTTCTCAGCCACTGAAAATGAGGAATGGGGACACCACGCCCCATGTGAGTTCCTAGCCAATGAAAATGGTGGATAGGGAGACCATGACCCCTGCGTTCCTTGGCCTGCCCACCCGCTGGGAAGCCATTTCTCCCATTGGCTGAGGGAGCTGATTTTAAAAATGCTGTGCGCCGCCTTTAGCAACCGTAATCAGCCTGGCTTGCTGATTAGCTGCTGACTGGTCAATCGCAGTCTGCAGTTTTCAAATCCACATTGTGCAGCAGCAACAGGCAACTCAGCTCAGCTCTGTGTCTGTCTCCCCAAGCCTCTCTACTGAGGAGAGGCTCTTTGGGCCAACTCTCCCGGCAGGCTGCCTCTTCACCCCTCCTGGTCTCACTTGCAAAGAGAGGGACAGCACAGCTTCTTCCCTTCCTCTCCTTATACTAGCTCCCTGCACATCTGGGAATCCTCTATAATTGGGCCTGGCCCACCTGCAAGGTGCAACCAAGTGCCCTAATTGAGCTCTCCAGCTTGGATTAACTCTTTCAGAGTTAAGATGGGGAATACTTCCCATCACACCCAGTGCTGAGCTGGTTCGCACCAGTTCGTGGGAACTGGTTGTTAAATTTAGAAGCCGATTTAGAACTGGTTGTTAAAGACTGGACAAACTCTGGCCCATGGGACTGCCCTGTCCGGCCCGTCTGAGCTCCTGGTTGGGGAGGTTCCCTGCCTCTCCCCTGTCTTCCCCCCTCTTGCAGAGCCTGGCGCCAGCGCTCTGGACTGCTCCTGGGCAGCTCTGCAGCTCCTGCCATTTTGAGTGGCATGGTAAGGGGGTGTGAGCTTCAGTGGGCCGCACGGGATCCATACACGCTGCCCTGAGCAGCATGGTAAGGGGGGCCGGGCCAGGGCTGGGAGGAGAGGTAGCAGTAGCG
Organism: Gopherus evgoodei; assembly: GCF_007399415.2. NCBI lineage: Eukaryota > Metazoa > Chordata > Testudines > Testudinidae > Gopherus > Gopherus evgoodei. The sequence continues at coordinate 60,077,934 of NC_044330.1, read as the reverse complement.
GAGCTCCAGGGGCTATTTAAAGGGCCAGGGCTCCCACTGCCTCTACTGCCCTGGGCCCTTTAAATAGCTGCTGGAGCCCCGCAGCTGCTACTGTAGGGCTCCGGGGGCTATTTAAAGGGCTGGAGTGGTAGAAGCAGGGGAGTCCCGGGCCCTTTAAATAGCTCCAGGAGCCCTGAAGTAGCGGTGGGGCTCCAAGGGCTATTTAAAGGGCCCAGGGCTCCCCTTGCCTCTATGGCCCCGGGCCCTTTAAATAGCCGCTGGAGCCCCGGAGTAGCAGTGGCAGCTGGGGGCTCCAGCAGCGGTTTAAAGGGCCTGGGGCCCTTTAAACCGCTGCCAGAGCCCCCTGCTGCTGCTCCTACCCCAGAGAGGGAGGGGGAGGGCACTTACCAGTACAGGGCAGGCCAAGGCTGGCTCTGACCCCCACATCCCCACCCCTTCTGCCCAAGGCTCTGCCCCTTCCGGGGGCCAGACTGGCTCCAAACCAGCCCCGTACCAGTAAGTCCCTATTTATACTTTCACCCCTGGGATCGGGGTAGTCAGGGGACAGGGAGCAGGGTGAGTTGGGTAGGGGGTGGGGCTCTGGGAGGCAGTTAGAGGGGAGGTCTTGGGCTTGTACTCATTGGGCAGCGCTTAATAACCAGTTCCCTATTGGGGTGGCGATGGCACTTCTGAAGTTCATTCGCTCCGGGTCTTCGGCGTCATTGAAGGACCCGCTGCTGAAATTCCCCCAAAAACTCAGAGCGAATGAGGACAAGCCACCAAAGTGCTGCCGAAGACCTGGTAAGGAACCGGTTGTGAACATTCTGGCAGCTCATCACTGATCACACCTCCTTATGGGGAGCAGGGCATGGGCAATCAGGCCTAATGGATGGCATCAGGAGGCTGGAACCAGTGTCAGCACCAGGGGTAGGGCATAGGAGCAGGGACCTGGAGCAAGGCAGGAACCAGGAACCGGCAGGAGCCTGGGATAAGGAGGACAGGAATAGGCAAGCATCAGGCAAGTGGGCACAGTCCTTACATAGTAGCAGCCATCAAGGGATTAACTGTTCAGACAATGCCCTGTGCCTTTTTGCAGTTTAAGTAGTGCATCCCAGCCAATCAGTGGGACTGGACGTCTCCCCCAGTCAGGAGCTGTGTGGGCAGGGCCCTTTGTGAGTTGGAGCATTACTGGACCCCTTCTCCAGCGACTCAGATACTGGGTGATGGTCATGGTCTGAGCACTCCTTAGAACCAAAGGGGCTGGGTTTGGGGCCTGCAGCCATGGCTAATAGTCCACAATGTATTGCTGGTCTACTGGAACATCCGTGCAGCAAATGGGCAAAGCAGAGCTTTGATCTCTGCAGAGGTTTAACCTCCCATGTGGCCATGAAATCATTTACAGATTAAAAATAATCCTACAGTAACAGGTTTCAGAGCAGCAGCCGTGTTAGTCTGTATCCGCAAAAAGAACAGCAGTACTTGTGGCACCTTAAAGACTAACAAATTTATTTCAGCATGAGATTTCATGAGCTACAGCTCACTTCTTCGGATGCATAGAATGGAACACACAGACAGGAGATATTTATACATACAGAGAACATGAAAAGGTGTAAGTATGCATACCAACAGGATGCATACTCACCTTCTATGGGTCATCTTAGGGCTTGGCTACACTCGAAACTTCAAAGTGCTGCTGCAGGAGCGCTGCCGCGGCAGCGCTTTGAAGTGTGAGTGTGGTCGCAGCGCCAGCGCTGGGAGAGAGCTCTCCCAGCGCTGCACGTACTCCACCTCCTCATGGGGATTAGCTTGCAGCATAGGAAGCCACAATCCCAGTGCTGTGGCACTGTTTACACTGGCGCTTTACAGTGCTGTATCTTGCAGCGCTCAGGAAGGTGTTTTTTTCACACCCCTGAGCGAGAAAGTTGCAGTGCTGTAAAGCGCCAGTGTAGCCAAGGCCTGAATTATCACTTCAAAAGTTTTTTTTCTCCTGTTGATGATAGCTCATCTCAATTGATTAGACTCTTCCTGTTGGTATGCATACTTCCCCCTTTACTTGTTCTCTGTATGTATAAATATCTCCTGTCTGTGTGTTCCATTCTATGCATCCAAAGAAGTGAACTGTAGCTCATGAAAGCTCATGCTGAAATAAATTTTTTAGTCTCTAAGGTGCCACAAGTGCTCCTGTTCTTCTTACAGTGACAGTCATTTCTGACATTCCCCTTTCACGGGGAAAGAGAAACCCGCCTGAGACAGCATCAGTGAAAAGAGGCTAAGAGCCGCCTGTCCCCAGAACCAGAAGAGATTTACAACTGTTTGTATGCAAAACCCAGAGCTCTGAGTGCAGCGCAGAGCCTTGGACTCTGGCACACAGCCCTGCTTTTACAAGCATCAGCTGTGACGGAGGTGCAGTAGGGGAAGGGCCCTAGTAGGTAAGAAAGGACTTCAAAAACATTCCTGGAACTAGTAAGTGTGAGAATCCTGCCCTTTCTCCCATGAGAAATCCATAAAACCTGAGTGGGAGATGACATCATGAAAGGGCTCTGCAGGCAGAGAATGTAGTGACAGATGGGACTGAGAAAGTGGGCGAGGTCTGAGAAGCTTCAGGTTAGCCATCTGGTTGCCCAACCCATCCCTTTGCCAATGCAGGGCCTGAGAACAGGCTATTGGAACTTACTGGATTCATGGGCTACCAAAACAAGACATAGAACAGTCAGGGACCAAAGCCAAATGAAACAGAAATAATCCACCAACTGCTGGACAAACTAAATTGTGAGACCAAAGCCCCTTGCTGCTGGGCTTGGAGCATTTCACCCTAGGAACTATCAGCAAAACCAGCTCAGCTGATCTCTGCTGCCTTCATGATGTACAAAGCAAGAAGTGTCCCCCAGATAGCCAGATCCCCACCTTCCTGGGGTCCAAAGAGCAGCCCTAGCATGTGAGGCCCAGATGCAGATAGCAAGTCAGTGCCTAGCAGTGTTATAGGTTCATAGATTTTAGGGCAAAAAGCAATCATTCACATAGACTTGGTGCAGACAACATTAATCACATGGCCAACAATCCCAACTCATTCAGCACAGCTGGGGCATAGGACCATAAAAATAACTCATGGCAGTCAATCAGATTGAACTCTGGACTTTCATCAACACCTGTAATTTGCTTGGGTCCTTGATAAGCCATAGTGAAGTTGAGGATATTGTAAAGAAGGCCACATCTAGGACAGAGTACGTTGTTTTGTGGATTTAATGTAATAAAGTAATATTCTCTCTGCTATATAGAAACTTCAGAACCATAAATTCAGAATGACGAAGGTTAACTCACTTAAGAAACAAAGTCTATTGTTGATTTAAAGGGCTTTGCATTTCCAGTTGAGGTTTGAAACAGCTGACATTACAAGAACACGTGCAGATATCTCGCAGTCAGCTATGGCAGCCAGGTTTCTTCTGCTGTTCCTCCTAACACCTCTCCAGCACACAGGCTTGATTCAAGAATGGTAATCCTGTGCTGCACATCCCACTGAAGTCAAGGTGTAGGTGTAGGATGGGCTCTCCCTCCCCTGCACTCCAGGACCGCCCAGAGGATTCAGGGGGCCTGGGGTCTTCAGTAGCAGGGGTCTCCCACTGCTAAATTGCTGCCGAAGACCTGGCACTTCAGCAGCAGGTCCCAGAGCGGAAGGACCCCGCACCGCCGAATTGCTGCCAAAGACCCAGAGCGGAAGAAGCTCTGGGGGCCCAGGCCCGATGACAGTTTTCCAGGGCCCCTGGAGCGACTGAAGGACCCTGCTTCAGGGCCCCCGAAAAACTCTTGTGGGGCAATTGCCTCACTTGCCCCCCCGCCCAGGCGGCTCTGCTGCACTCACTGTCTGTATAGGAAGGTAGCAGCACAAGGGAAGAGCAATCTATGCAGGGCAGCTATCCAATGCGGCCTGGGTTCTTTGCTATGCTGAGCACTGAAGGTGTACCCAATCTGCTTACATGGTAGTTAAGGGGTATAAATAACACAAAACTACTTCAGACAGGTGGACATGGGCAGCGGGTATAATAGGCCAAGAGAGGCTAAGTCTCTCCATACATCACTGCTGCCCCACCACCAGACACCTGGGCCGTGGTGGCCATGACTGCGCTCCACTTCTTCACCTCTCTGCTTCACCCCTTCCCTGAGGCCCCACCACCTGCCACTGCCTGTTGAATCCCTCCTCACTCCTCTCCTCCATTCCACACCTCTTCCCTGCGAGACACCCTTGTATTCCTCCTCTCCTCCACCACCATCCCCTGTGAGACCCCACACCATCCCACTACATCCCTCCTCATGGCCCCATCCCTGTGGGGAGGGGAATGGAGGAGAGGAGGGATGCAGAAAGTGCTAGTAGTGGGGGCCTCATGAGGGAGGGGGTGGAGGAGAGGAGGGATGCAGCAGGTGGTGGGGGCCCCATAGGGGTGGGGGGAGGAGAGGAGGGACATGGTGAGTGGTTGAGCGGTACTGAGGGGGCCGAGTGGGGAGGGGGCCAAGGAGAGGAGAGAGTGGGGCTTGGATGGAATGTGAGTGGGGCCACTGGCAGAAGAGGTGGGACAGAGAGCAAGTCTCCCGCAGGGGAAGCTTCACCCACCACCTGGGCATGTAGAATTGTGCTCAGTGTGAGGGGACTTATTGGCCAAGAATGATGTGATTTGGCATTTCCTGCTATGTGCCCCAGAAATGCCACTTGTATGATAATGTGTTTTATCAGGTTCTTTTTAAAAGTAAATAAGACATAACATTCTCTAGCCCACTCCCTCTCCTTAACATGGAAATCATATCTAAGTGGCTGCTATAAATATGTTGTGTAAAAATTCCTCCTCTCAGCTGAGCCTGAATAAACAGATCAAAGATTCCTCCTTCTTTATCAACAAGAAAGTGAAACCAGTCCCAAACTAGCCTGCAGTGTTGGCTTTTAGCATCTCAGCAAGTAGCAAAGTTCAAGGTCTCATACACACATTCAGTTCTTGTGCAAGACAAGAAAAACATTTCTGAACCATGTTTAGAACCTTAGATAAGAAACATAGTAAAAGCATAGCAAAAACCTACATTAATGCAATTTGTACATCTGAATTCACAGCATTATTATTAATTATTATTATTATAGCATTATTAGAAGCCTCGTCATGTTCCCATTGTAATCAATGGGAGTTTTGGTTTTGGCTACATTGAAAAGCACCAAAGTGAAAACATGGAAAACCATGGAATCCAGGGTGTTTGTCTGCCTCCCCCTCCCCCCTGAACATGTATCACCAAGGATTTGCACAACCCAGTGGAGATAACAGAAAAGGTAACAGCTATGTAAAAAGGAACAGCTCCTTTGTGTCATTGTAATTGGCAAATGGTTTGTCACATTGTTGAATGTTGTGTCATTTTTTAAACGACAGACCCTATTGTAATACATAAGTTCCAGGGGGGCTCATTGGACCAGATTTTCAGCTGGTCTACATGGCACAGCCCCAGTGAGTGCAATCGATGGAGCTATGCTCATTTGCACTCATTTATGATCTGTCCCATTATTCCAAATCACCTGACATGAGAGAAATTAAAATCAGAGCACCTCATTATCCTCTCACTTATTTCAGTGTAAACCAGACATAACTCCAGTAAAGTTAATATAGCCACCCCAGTGCGAGAGGAAAATTGGTTTCTAAATCTTTACTATTGCAAGGACAAAGGCACCAATCTAAAGCCTATTTGCCTCAGTGGGAGTCTTTCCATTGACTTCAACTGACTTTGAATCAGGCCCTTAATTTTCAGCATAACATTTCCTGTTTATAAGCTTTATATCCTGCGATGACAGCGCAATGCATATAACACCTTCGTCACATCAGCTGAGTAACATGGACACCCAGGGCCACCCAGATGATTCAAGGGGCCTGGGACAAAACTATTTCAGGGGCCCCTTCCATAAAAAAAGTTGCAATACTATAGAATACTATATTCTCGTGGTGGCCCCTGCGGGGCCCAGGATCTGGGGCAAATTGCCCCACTTGCCCTCCACTCTGGGCGGTCCTGTGGACAACCACAGACAAAGGGAAGTGAGAGGTTGAAGACTGAAGGTAAAGAGTGCTGAACAGGCTGGGTGACTGAGTAGAGTTTCCAGATGCTGCCCTAAGTACATAAATTTCCAGTGTGCTAGCCATATAATTCTCCTCACCCTTAGTCACTCCACATGCTGCTAGGACAATCAATGAATTTGCAGGGTTTAAAATTGATATGTATTCAGAGACATGGCAAGAGCATATTTGCACTCTTGGCTACATCAGAAGGAAGGCTGATCCAGTGGTTAGGGCTTGGCAAACTGAGGTTCAGTTCTCTATTCTGCCACAGACTTCCTATGTGACCTTGAGCAAGTCACTCTAGGTGCATCTTTACAGCCCTCACAACAGTGAGTCACAGAGCCTGGATCAACTGACTTCGGCTTGCGTTACAGGGATAAAATTAGCAGTGTAGATGTTCCCACTCAGGCTCCCGCTCCCCTGGCTGGGTTTCAGAGCTAGGGCTCCAGCCTGAGCCTGAATGCCTACCTGCTATCTTTAGCCTTAGAGCGCAAGCCCCAAGAGCCAGAGCCAGTTGACCAGGGTTCTGAGACTTACTGCTACAGGGTCTCTTTTGCAGAATGGATGTACCCTTAGTCTCTGTCTCATTTCCCATCTGTATAATGGGAATGACAGCACCACCTCACCTCATAGGGTGCAGGAGGGCCAATACATTAAAGATTGTAAGGTGCTCAGATACTTCGGTGATGGGGGCACATATGTGCCATAGATCGAAAAGGAAAGCACATGTTTGTACATCCCTTTCCCTCTCCCCATTAACAAAATCTGCTTTTGGGCTCATAGACTCATAGACTCACAGACTTTAGGGTCAGAAGGGACCAATATGATCATCTAGTCTGACCTCCTGCACAAAGCAGGCCACAGAATCCTACCCATCCACTTCTATAACAAACCCCTAACCTATGTCTGAGTTACTGAAGTCTTCAAATTGTGGTTTGAAGACCTCAGGCTGCAGAGAATCCACCAGCAAGTGACCCATGCCCCATGCTGCAGAGGAAGATGAAAAACCTCCAGGGCCTCTGCCAATCTGCCCTGGAGGAAAATTCCCTCCCGACCCCAAATATGGCGATCAGCTAAACCCTGAGCATGTGGGCAAGACTCACCAGCCAGCACTCAGGAAAGAATTCTCTGCAGTAACTCAGATCCCATCTCATCTAACATCCCATCACAGACCACTGGGCATACTTACCTGCTGATAATCAAAGATCAATTGCCAGAATTAAGCTATCCCATCGTACCATCCCTTCCATAAACTTATCAAGCTTAGTCTTAAAGCCAGATATGTCTTTTTCCCCCACTACTCCCCTTGGAAGGCTGTTCCAGAACTTCACTCCTCTAATGGTTAGAAACCTTCGTCTAATTTCAAGTCTAAATTTCCTAGTGTCCAGTTTATAACCATTCGTTCTTGTGTCTACATTAGTACTAAGCTTAAATAATTCCTCTCCCTCCCTAATATTAATCCCTCTGATATATTTATAAAGAGCAAGCATATCGCCCCTCAACCTTCTTTTGGTTAGGCTAAATAAGCCAAGCTCTTTGAGTCTCCTTTCATAAGACAGGTTTTCCATTCCTTGGATCATCCTAGTAGCCTGTCTCTGAACCTGTTCCAGTTTGAATTCATCCTTCTTAAACATGGGAGACCAGAACTGCACACAGTATTCCAGGTGGGATCTCATCAGTGCCTTATATAATGGTACTAACACCTCCTTATCTTTGCTGGAAATACCTCGCCTGATGCATCCTAAAACTGCATTAGCTTTTTGAATGGCCATATCACATTGGCGGCTCATAGTCATCCTGTGATCAACCAATACTCCAAGGTTCTTCTCCTCCTCTGTTGCTTCCAACTGATGTGTCCCCAATTTGTAACTAAAATTCTTATTATTAATCCCTAAATGCATGACCTTGCACTTTTCACTATTAAATTTCATCCTATTACTATTACTCCAGTTTAAAAGGTCATCGAGATCTTCCTATATGATATCCCGGTCCTTCTCTGTGTTAGCAATACCTCCCAGCTTTGTGTCATTTGCAAATTTTATTAGCACATTCCCACTTTTTGTGCCAAGGTCAGTAATAAAAAGGTTAAATAAGATTGGTCCCAAAACTGATCCTTGAGGAACTCCACTAATAACCTCCTTCCAGCCTGACAGTTCACCCTTCAGTACGACTCATTGTAGTCTCCCCTTTAACTGGTTCCTTATCCACCTTTCAATTTTCATATTGATCCCCATCTTTTCTAATTTAACTAATAATTCCCCATGTGAGAGCAAGTGTCAGAGATTTGAGCCCAGTGGTTATTCTTTGAGCCTGTTTTGTATGGTTGAGAATCAGGGCTTAGGATCTGATCCTGCGACTTTGTCTCCTGTTAAGATAAGGCCCCCAGAATGCAAGTGCACCACTCAATCGCATCTGCTAGCAGCACTGTTAAAAGAATAACTGGCGCCTCATCCCTTGGTAAATATTGTGGTGATAACAACAATGAATTGTGGCTATTTCATCTGATCGCCAGCTGTTTGTGACACACTCACTTCTACACATGTACCAGCTATTTTCATTGCCTATGCTCGAGCACTGTGGCTCCATGTGCCAGCCAGTTATCCAGATGTTATTAGGGATTGAGAAGCCACCATTTCTCCACGTACACACATCCCAGAGCATGAAATGACAGTACTTCCATGAGAATACCCCAGGGCAGAGTGGGGACAAAAACTGGCATCTAGTATTACAAATGTGTATAGTCAATTGACTGTAAAACTGGTATGTAAAAGCATACTCTCTGATGCCCATTAGATTCTCCTCCTGCAGTGGAGGAGGGATGAGACACTGGCTTCTTAAAAATGGCAGTGAGAAGGCAGACCAAATCGCTTCATAGATTATAAATCTAGAAGGGACCTCTGTGACCCTGGCACCTCTGCACTGGCTGAGGAACTCCTTTATGCAGAGGGCATTCCCCAGGGGCATTATTTTCTGCAGCATTACAACCCCTTTGTGCTGCCTCGATGCAAGACAGAAGCAGGCCTTACTTTCTACATTTTCACTGACCAAACAAATAGTTTTTTTCCCTTTTCAGAAATGCTTTTCTGGCCTCTACCTCTATCCCTGAAATTACACTGAATCAATTCAAAAGCACAGCACTCGAAACATGCTAAAAACCATTTATACCCAAAGTGTAATTGTAGCTCCTTTTAACGCTGCATAGCAGCTAGGACAGAGAAGAAGCCAGGTCATATGAGCAGCCAGCTCTCTGCAAGTAACTGGCAAGTGTCTGCAGGCTGCAATCTGGGAACCTCTGTTCTCTGCCAGACACACAAGATGGGGTAGCAGAGAGGAGCAAATAACGGATTTTTCAAGAGGCTAATCCCACATAGCGCTTATAAAGACCTGTCATCAGTGGATTTCCAAGTGCTTTACAAAGCAGGTCAGTAGCATTAGCTCCACTTTACAGCTGGGGCAACTGAGTCACAAAGTGGGCAAGTGACCTGCACAGCACAAAGGCACCCAACAGGCCAGTGGCAGGGCCCAAGACTAGATCCCAGGTCTTCCAAGTCCCCGGACTGTATTCACTAGGCCACATTGTCTTCAAAAGTGCCAAAGCGGCTAGGAAAGTTCACCAGAGACTTTTTGAATCAGTCAAAGATTCCTATCCCGCCCATCCCCCAGGGAGTGGAGCAGTAGAAGGGTGATGAAAGGCCATCCAAAACTGTGGAGTCAGCTGGGAGCTCTGGGGGATGGAAGGCTCAGCCAGAGCTCTTCTAAGTCATCCTCTGCAAGGCCCAGGTTGAGTGGCAAGGCCAGACAGAGCGTGCTTGTCAATATCCTGATGCTCAGTTATTATGGTGACAGGGGCCATCCTAATGTACAATCCCCTTCCCCAAACAGAGCTCAGGCCAACAGCCAATGCGGAGATTCCTGCTTTCAGAGCTCTCTCGTCAGTACCAGATCCCAGCTCCGCAGTGTCAGAAACTCAGCCTGGCAGAGACATGTTCCAGGAAACTTCATTGTTCTCATTTAATTTCTCCTTGGTCAGTAACTGGGATGTGACCAGCCCTTGCCCTTGTTGCCCAGTTGCAGATGCAAACATCTGGCCTCAGCAGCAGGTAGATAAAATCTCTGCATCCCCTGTCATGGAACCCCAGCAGCAGCAAGCTGTCAGACTTGGTTTATTAGTTTTCATTCTGGATATGCAAGTGCACTATCTGGTCACCTCTGCAGCCGCCTAGCAGTTCTAGACTTGATTTTAACAAATAGGGAGGAACTCATTGAGAATTTAAAGTAGAAGGAAGCTTGGGTGAAAGTGATCATGAAATCATAAAGTGATCATAATCATGATCATGAAATCATAGAGTTTGCAATTCTAAGGAAGGGTAGAAGGGAGTACAGCAAAATAGATACAATGGATTTCAGGAAGGCGGATTTTGGTAAGCTCAGAGAGCTGATAGGTAAGGTCCCATGGGAATCAAGACTGAGGGGAAAAACAACTGAGGAGAGTTGGCAGTTTTTCAAAGGGACACTATTAAGGGCCCAAAAGCAAGCTATTCCGATGGGTAGGAAAGATAGGAAATGTGGCAAAAGACCACCTTGGCTTAACCACAAGATCTTGCATGACTTACAAAATAAAAAGGAGTCATATAAAAAATGGAAACTAGGTCATTACAAAGGATGAATATAGGCAAATAACACAGGAATGCAGGGGCAAGATTAGAAAGGCAAAGGCACAAAATGAGCTCAAACTAGCTATGAGAATAAAGGGAAACAAGAAGACTTTTTATCAATACATTAGAAGCAAGAGGAAGACCAAGGACAGGGTAGGCCCACTGCTCAGTGAGGAGGGAGAAACAGTAACAGGAAACTTGGAAATGGCAGAGATGCTTAATGACGTCTTTGATTCAGTCTTCACTGAGAAGTCTGAAGGAATGTCTAACATAATGAATGCTTATGGGAAGGGGGTAGGTTTAGAAGATAAAATAAAAAAAGAGCAAGTTAAAAATCACTTAGAAAAGTTAGATGCCTGCAAGTCACCAGGGCCTGATGAAATGCATCCTAGAATACTCAAGGAGTTAATAGAGGCGGTATCTGAGCCTCTAGCTATTATCTTTGGAAAGTCATGGGAGATGGGAGAGATTCCAGAAGACTAGAAAAGGACAAATATAGTGCCCATCTATAAAAAGGGAAATAAAAACAACCCAGGAAACTACAGACCAGTTAGTTTAACTTGTGTGCCAGGGAAGATAATGGAGCAAGTAATTAAAGAAATCATCTGCAAACACTTGGAAGGTGGTAAGGTGACAGGGAATAGCCAGCATGGATTTGTAAAGAACAAATCATGTCAAACCAATCTGATAGCTTTCTTTGATAGGATAAGGAGTCTTGTGGATAAGGGAGAAGCGGTGGATGTGGTATACCTAGACTTTAGTAAGGCATTTGATACAGTCTGGCACGATATCCTTATTGATAAACTAGACAAATACAATTTAGATGGGGCTACTATAAGGTGGGTGCATAACTGGCTGGATAACCGTACTCAGAGAGTAGTTATTAATGGCTCCCAATCCTGCTGGGAAGGTTATAACAAGTGGGGTTCAGGGGTCTGTTCTGGGACCAGCTCTGTTCAATATCTTCATCAACGACTTAGATGCTGGCATAGAAAGTACGCTTATTAAGTTTGCAGACGATACCAAACTGGGAGGGATTGCAACTGCTTTGGAGGACTAGGTCAAAATTCAAAATGATCTGAACAAATTGGAGAAATGGTCTGAGGTAAACAGGATGAAGTTCAATAAAGACAAATGCAAAGTGCTCCACTTAGGAAGGAACAATCAGTTTCACACATACAGAATGGGAAGAGACTGTCTAGGAAGGAGTATGGCAGAAAAAGATCAAGGGGTCATAGTGGACCACGAGCTAAATATGAGTCAACAGTGTGATACTGTTGCAAAAAAAGCAAACGTGATTCTGGGATGCATTAACAGGTGTGTTGTAAACAAGACACGAGAAGTCATTCTTCTGCTCTGCTCTACGCTTGTTAGGCCTCAACTGGAGTATTGTTTCCAGTTCTGGGCACCGCATTTCAAGAAAGATGTGGAGAAATTGGAGAGGGTCCAGAGAAGAGCAACAAGAATGATTAAAGGTCTTGAGAACATGACCTATGAAGGAAGGCTGAAAGAACTGGGTTTGTTTAGTTTGGAAAAAAGAAGACTGAGAGGGGTCATGATAGCAGTTTTCAGGTATCTAAAAGGGTGTCATCAGGAGGAGGGAGAAAACTTGTTCACCTTAGCCTGGTGAAGCAATGGGCTTAAACTGCAGCAAGGGAGATTTAGGTTGGACATTAGGAAAAAGTTCCTAACTGTCAGGGTAGTTAAACACTGGAATAAATTGCCTAGGGAGGTTGTGGAATCTCCATCTCTGGAGATATTTAACAGTAGGTTAGATAAATATCTATCAGGGATGGTCTAGACAGTATTTGGTCCTGCCATGAGGGCAGGGGACTGGACTCGATGACCTCTCGAGGTCCCTTCCAGTCCTAGAGTCTATGAATCTATGAATCTATAAGGGCAACAGCCCTTGTTATCAGTAAACCAAAAATTTTTTATCCCTTAGTTCAGTGTTCTTCAGCTGGAGGGTCCTGCCCCTGAGGGGGTCACAAAAGACAAGACAGGAGGAGGGGGAGCAGCAAGAGAGGGGGTCATGAGACACGGAAAATTCTAAAACCAAGTGTGTGGCTCTGGTGTTACATACACACATGTAACAGTTTATGACACAAATGGCATGCATGCCTATCTAATACACCATATGGTCTGCAGGTAGGAGGCATGTGTTGGCATCAGATGCATTAAGAGGAAACAGAAACCCTCTGTCTATCCCCAGGCAGGCAGCAGCAGCTTTGCCCCATGCTGCCCTGCCAAAGGGCCTCACTGCCAGGCCTCAGGGTGCATTGCTAAGAGGGAACAAGTCATTCCTTGTCTCCCTGCTGAGCCTGCCCCCAGAGAAGGCTGTAGCTGACACCAGTGAGTGCTCCACCAAGCCAGGATGGCTGTGCTACATCTATGTCTCCTCAGATTCTACGGAGCTAAGGAAGGCAAATCAGTATAGGATATTTGCTCTAGATACAAGTGATTCGCTACAGACAAGTGACCCTTCACACACGGAACGTAACCAGGACACGAAACACATTGGCACCCCCAGTTCCAGCCCTCCCCTCGTCAAAGGACAGGGCTGCTCTCCCAGCTCACAGTGATATGGCAGCCCACTGCTGAAAGAACAGCACACATTTGACACAAGTGTGTGTTTCCAACAGTAACATCAATGTATGATGTGAACATGTCCAGGCCAACAACTGATTTGTTGGTTTGATGGGTGAACTAAAAATCAGGTAGAAAAAATCATTTGGGGTCGACTCAAAATTCCTTTTTTAAAATTTTCTCAAACTGAAAAAGTTTTTTAAAAAAATTGGTTTGTGGAGAACAAAACATACTGTTTGATGCAAAATGAAGCATTTTGTTTTGGTTTTGAGAGTTTTAAACCTTTTAAAAACAAAATTGAAATAAGATTTGAAGGAAAAAGTCATTTTGAACTGAAATATTGAAAAGTTTAGATGTTTTCAGAATATTTTTTCTCATCAAAACAATTCAGCAAATTAGACCTAAATTTGCCTGATGTTTCAAACAATCTGAAGCTGCAGTTTTCAGTGAAATAAGGCTCTCCACATGCCCGTGTGATTGGCAGCAGCCCAAGTTTAATGAAATGTTTAGTATTTGTTTATTTGCTGAAAAAGGACCACACCAGTTAGCCTGTTACCTAGAAACTGAGTGGTGCTAGCCAAGCTAGAATAGCTAACAGTGATAAAGGACTTAGGGAGGTGTTAAAGCTGAAATGTAGGCAAAAGAATTTCACAAAGCTTTTAGTGAGAGTTAAGTGACTCCTTACCTTTGGAGCAGTTATGCAAGCACCATGATAATTCATTTACCTCGAGCTATGAAAAGAAAACCTGTTTGACACATTACAAGTGCATAGCACATTATTGATATTTTGGGGAGTGATTTTTCTTTCAGGGCAATAGCTGATCTTCCTGAAATTGAGGAACAACTGCAGACTGAAGAAGGCAAAACTTGAGCTGCTAGTGTGTTCCTAGGGGTTGGTAATGTGGCTGTTGGGTCTAAACTTTTGGTGAACTTTGGAGCCAAAACACACCCAGACTGGCCGTCTCTGCATAATCCTTTCTGAACCCTTTTTGAACAAAGCACTGACCTGCAAACTACTCATGACACCCCCTTTCTCAAGTAGCCATTAGCCTTTATCTCTATGCATTTACTTGTTAAACTTGCTTTTCCTGTAAAATCTTGATTGATTATGCATGACCATTATCTTTTATTAATCACTTTGTTTACTTCTGTGTATAAATATTGATGCTCACCCCTAATAAAGGCGCCAAACTTATTCTAAAGCTTTTGGGGTAGTGTGAGCCCGTTGATCAACGCATTGGTGTCTGGTCTCTGACAGAATTGTGTGCCCAAATTCCAACTCCGCACAAACTTGGGTGTTGGAGAGGTGAGTGAGGACTTGCTTTATTACCTAACAATTTGGGGGCTCGTCCGGGATTCCTTCTGGTGCGGTACCTCTGTCCAGTGGTCAGACCACTCATATATGAATTGGCAAGGCGCCACAGGAGATTTCTCCCAGCCAATTCAATATTGAGGGGTCGTGTATTGGACAGCAGGGTAAACGCCAGTTGGAGGGCTCCTGTCAGACACCATGGGTCAAGGGACTAGCGTGCCTCTTGAGAGTCCGTTGGGGATTGTAAATAAGTTATGGAACGAAGGGAAACTCCCAGTACAGACAGGAATGTCTAGGAAGAAGTTGTACACACTATGTGTAAGGAATTGGACTGGGTATACCGCGGTATTGGCCGACTCGGAGATGAGGTGGCCTTCGTATGGCTCTTTCGAGCAGGCTGCCTTAAGAGGAGTAAAGAGCCAGATCGAAAAAGACCATCCGGGACAGTTATGTTACTGGTTTTGTTGGGACACAGCAGCAGAGCTGTGGAAATCTTTAAAAATTATGGCAGTCAGGTACTCTCCCGAGAGTGAACCCCCTCCAGGTTATTTCGATGAAGGGTGTAGACCACGGCGTGTTTTGACTCGTCAGCTGGTCCCCTCTGCACCTGCCCCTATTCCTCCGCAGGAGGACTCTCTCCTTGTAGCAGAGGGGAATCTGCAGGATCCCAGATTGGAATTTGTGCAGAAGGATGAGGAGGAATTGGAGGGGCAAACCTCGGGAGGAGTAGTTACTAGGCTTAGGTCCAGGCAGGTACAGCAGGGTGCATGCCCCCCCCCTGAGGATAGCCCAGAGGATGTCTCCGTCAAATCTCTTGCGAATAATAAAAGTATAGTTAGAGAGATGCCTTTACAGGTGCACGATCAACCTTATATGGGCAATGATGGACGATTGCAACATGCTAGTATTGTGGAATATAAAGGATGGCTAGAATGGGATTTGAAAGAGTGGGGACGGTTGTCAGGGTCTTTTGGGGAAAATCCCCGAAAGATCATAGAACTTCTAGAAAGATTGTTTTTAAGTTATAATCCTACTTATACGGATGTGGATCAGTTGTTAAGTAGAGTTTTGACCGGAGAAGAACGTAGTAGATTGTGGATGGCAGAAAGGACATGGGGAGATAGCAATGCAGCTAATCTTACTTGGATGGATAGGCGGGATCTGGCCGCTGGCTGGAATCCCCTAGACTGGACTCAGCTAAGGCTGACTCAGCTGCGAACAGATAGAGAGCGATTGTTAGAGAGACTCAAGGAAATGGCTCGCCGCTCGCCTAATCAGGCTAAGTTCATGCAGATTCGGCAGGAATCTGATGAGCCGCCCAGAAAGTTCTGGTCGAGGCTATTGGAGGGGGCCCGAATGTTCACTCAGATGGATCCTGAGAGAGAAGCAGACCACCCTACTCTTATTTCATTTTTTGTGAATCAGTCGGTGCCCCCTGTAAGGGATTACTTCTTAAAGTTTCGCCCTGGTTGGGGAGGTGAGTCAGTCACTTCAGTGTTGGACATAGCTGATTTTGCCTGGGAGAAAGAAAGGGAAAGTAGTAAAAAGAAAGAGAAAAAGGAAGAATATAAGCTGATGGCTTTAGCTTTTCACGGTGGTGTTCGAGGCAAAGGCCGTGGCCGTGGCAGGGGATTCCAGGGTGCTCGGGGAAAAGGGTCCTGGCGACCCCAGCCATCAGGAAATTGTTTTCAGTGCGGACAGCCTGGTCACTTTAAACGTGAATGCCCCTGGGGACGCCCAGAGGGTCTGGTTGCATCCGCAGATGCTTACACAAGTGAGGAATACACCCCTGCACCACCAGCTCAGCCAATTCCCCAGGCCTGGATCAACTACGGGAAACAGCAGCAGCCGCAGCAAACTCAGCCTCCTCAATGATGGTACCCTGGGGGCGAAGGCAAACAATGTGATGGTCTTATTTCCTTAATGTCTTTAGCCGGCTCCTTTCTCACTTTCTCCCCTCCCAGCAAAGAGCCTCGTTTAACCCTTTCAGTCCAGGGACTGCCTGTCTCTTTCCTCATTGATACTGGGGCTACTTTCTCTCTTTTAAATCATGCCCCCTCTCCCTGGCTATCCTCTGAGGTTAAAACTGCGACTGGGGTGGAGGGCAACCCACAGTCTCTGGGACTCACTTTGCCTTTGAATGTTATTTATGCTGATAAATGTTTTTCTCACCGTTTTCTTTTTTCCCCAGCTTGTCCGATCCCTTTGATGGGCCGGGATTTACTCTGTAAGCTTGAGGCTACTTTAACCTGCACTCCTGAAGGGGTAGGATTATTGATGACAGTGTTAGGAGATTCGGCCCCTACTCAGGGTAATTGGGAAACACCCCCCTCTCTCTCCCCTGACCTCACTGACTTGCCTTCAACCCTCTGGGGAATTTCTGACACTGATGTTGGCCTGCTCCTTTCGGCAGAGCCCGTAAGGATTCAGGTAAAGCCTTCCTTAACCCCCCCGTCAGTCCCTCAATACCCCCTGTCGCTGGAAGCCCGGGAGGGCATCCGCCCCATTATCGAGGGATTCATTGCACAAAAGCTAGTCCGCCCTCAGCGCACTCCCTGTAACACCCCTATACTGCCTGTCAAAAAGCCTCCTAAAAAGGACGGAGACCCTGTTCGTTGGCGCTTTGTACAGGATCTACGAGTTGTTAATCAGTATGTGGTCTCTCTTCATGCAGTAGTTCCTGACCCAGCTACTATCATCAGCCAAATCCCCTGGGATGCTGAGTGGTTCACTGTTATTGACTTAAAATCAGCTTTTTTCAGCATTCCTGTGCACCCAGACTCTCAGTATCTCTTTGGTTTCACCTGGGAGGGACAAAGTTATGTCTGGCAACGACTTCCTCAAGGCTACAGAGACAGCCCCACGATTTTCAGCCAGTGCCTCCGCCACGACTTGGAAGGTTTCACCAGTCCGCAGGGATCCACATTGGTCCTATACGTAGATGACATCCTATTAGGTAATCGCGAAGAAGCTGCCCTCCGCATCGATGGTAAGGCACTTTTATTATACCTACACACCAGAGGCCACAAGGTAGACCCTAAAAAGATTCAGTGGGTCTCACAGAAGGTCCGATATCTGGGCTTCCTGTTAACCCCAGAGGGAAGACAGATGGACCCAGCCCGCATAAAGACTATTCAAAACTGCCCTCTACCGAACACCAAGAAACAACTTCGAGGTTTCTTAGGATTAATTGGCTTCTGTCGCCCCTGGTTGCCGTCCTGCGGGGAGTTAAGCAAACCGCTCCACCGACTCACTGCTAACCTTGCTCCTGACCCTTTGCAGTGGTCCCCGGACACTATTCAAGCCTTTCAATTACTCAAGGACAGTGTGGCCTCCTCCATGTCTCTCCGCCCCCCCAATTACAGCAAACCCTTTCACCTTTTTGTCCACGAGAGGGGCGGAATTGCTAGTGGTGTCCTTACCCAGCTGAGCGGGCCCCACCATTTCCCGCTTGCTTTTTACTCTCAGCAAATCGACCCTGTCGCTCAGGGAACCCCATCCTGCACCCGGACTCTGGCAGCAGCTGCCCTGCTGATCACAAAGGCAAAGAGCCTAACCCTGGGTCATTTTACCACGGTTTGGACCTCTCATGCCTTGTCAGCCCTTCTGCGTAGGGGCACAACCCAAGTCTTTTCGGCCCATCGTCAGCAACAGCTAGAGGCCGAACTCTTAGAAGACACTAACCTAATTTTTGAAAGGTGTGGACCCCTTAATCCAGCTACCTTGCTTCCTGACCTGCCAGTCCCCCAGGACCAGCACGACTGTGTGGAAGTAGTTTACAGCATCTTACAGATAAGAGACAACCTGTTTGACGTGCCACTGGACAACCCCGATTGCATCCTCTTCTCGGACGGAAGCTCCTTCTATGTTGATGGCAAGCATTTCACTGGTTATGCTGTCACCTCTGAATGGGACATTCAAGAGGCCGCCTCAC
This sequence comes from Gopherus evgoodei, assembly GCF_007399415.2. NCBI lineage: Eukaryota > Metazoa > Chordata > Testudines > Testudinidae > Gopherus > Gopherus evgoodei. Next base: position 60,059,394 of record NC_044330.1, on the reverse strand, counting down.
TGCCAGGCAACTGGGGAGCCCAAGCCGCTGAACTCTATGCCCTGGCCCGAGCTTGCCAGTTGGCCGCTGGTAAGACCGTTACCATTTTTACTGATAGCAAATATGCTTTTGGAGTTGTGCATTGTCATATCCACCTCTGGAAGTTTCGAGGTTTCCAGACAGCTGCCGGTAAACCCATTCAGCACCTCCCCCTCATCCACAAGCTTTTGGACGCCCTCCAAAAACCCTCTGTCCTGGCTGTAGTTCACTGCCGGGCCCATACTAAAGATAGCAGCCCCGTTACCCGTGGGAATGCCCTGGCTGACGCCTCCGCCAAGAAGGCTGCCACCTTACCTTTAGCCATGCCCACATTGGCTATTGCAACCTCCTCCTTTACTCCACCGCACCCCGTACCAGTACCCGCTGCTGAACTAAAATCATGGGAAAGCCTCGGGGCCACTCTGGTCAAAGGGACCTGGCTTATGCCAGATGGCCGAGCCTGCCTCCCTCGCTCCACGTACCCCGTGGCAGTTCGCTGGCACCATGATAAAGGGGGTCACTATGGCACGCACGCCCTCGTGGACACTATCGCTCGCTTTTGGTATGCTCCAGGCATTCAACCCTATTGCCTATCAATAGTGAAAGCATGCAGCACATGTCAGCGTAATGGACCTGCTCCGCCTCTTAACAAAATTAAGGGTGGAAGACCTCCGCCTGCTGCTCCATTTCAACATCTTCAAATTGATTTTGCAGATATGCCAAAGGCTTTTGGGAAAAAGCACCTCCTTGTTTTGGTTTGCCCTCTGACTTCCTGGGTCGAAGCTTTTCCTACTGCTAATTGTACTGCTGCCACAGTGGCGAAGATTCTCCTTAGAGATATTGTACCCCGTTTTGGCATCCCTCTTGTGCTCGACTCAGATCGCGGACCTCACTTTACTGGTCATGTCCTTGGCCATTTAGAACAAGGACTGGGCATTTCACACTCCTTTCATACACCCTACCACCCCCAGTCTAGCGGGAAAGTTGAGCGTATGAATAGGGAACTTAAGTTTACATTGGCTAAATACTGTCAGGAAACAGGATTAAAGTGGCCTCAGGTACTTCCCTTGGTCCTGTTTCACCTTCGTACTCGCCCAACCCGCGTATTGGGATTATCCCCCTTTGAACTGCTCTTTGGACACCCCCCTTTCAAAGGCGGGGCGCTACCACGTGCTGATGTTTCACTATTGGGAGGGGATCATATGACTGCGTGTCAGTTTCTCTCCCTAGAGGCTCGCCTCCATACCCTTTGGAAAGCCTCGCAGTTTTCCCAGACCGTGCCACTGGAGGAACAAATCCACCCGTTCCAACCAGGGGACTTCGTCTGGGCCAAAAAGTTCGTTCGTGACGACACCCTCCAGCCAAGGTTTACTGGACCCCACCAGGTTCTTTTGACAACCCAGACTGCAGTGTTCCTGGAAGGACGCAAATCTTGGATCCACCACTCCCACGTCAAGCCAGCCATAGTGGACCACAGTGACGGACCAGCAGCTCTTGTCACCACTGAGGACACTGCCTTCGACCAGTGGACCAGCTTACCTCTCTCAGACATTAGACTTAAATTAACTCGAAAAAAATGAGAGGACCCTTTATTCTGACAACTGTATGTTTTTTATGCTTTTTTAGTTTATTTTCTGCTTATGAAGATAATGCTTTTATTAGATATTCCCACGAGGTTAAAACTCGTATTTTAGGAAATAGAAGTGATTGCTGGGTATGTACTCAATTTCCAGTAAATGCAGCACAGGGACTCCCCTTCACACCCATTCCCCTAACCACTGCTAATATGACTTGGATGCCACCGACTAGAATAAAAGATCCAGTCCAACCCAATCTTACATGGGACAAAACAGAAGTGCCAATTAACAAATATCTCAGGGTAACCAATCAAACAGGATCACTGTGTTTTGTTAAAGAAAAAGGGTCAACTTTTGTGGGAACAAGTAAATGCAACATATATTTTAATGGCACTGCCTTTAGTAAAAATCTTGGCTTCAAGCCTTGCGCATCCCACTTATCCCATATGTGGATCCCTCACCCCGATCCAACGTTTTCAACTTTTTCATGGAGGGGCAGGTTTTCAGAGTCAGTTTTTAAAAAGCCCTGCTCAGATCTCGAGGGTGTCCAACTAATTGTTAAAGGATACACAATTGCCTTCTACAACTGCTCAAGCAGTACTACACTGCCCTTTGAGGACAACACTACCAAATTGTGCCTCTGCAGTTCACACAACGACCCCTCTGCGTTACCAGGGGAACAGTGGTACAACGGGTGGTGGGTTACCTCCTACTTTGAGAAATGGAATACCCAAAACGCATTATATGGAACATACTGGGTGTGCGGGCCCAAGGCTTATTATTTTCTCTCCCCTGATTGGGCAGGGTCATGTTATTTGGCATGGCTAGCACCGCCTTCTCGGATCTCCCTCACTCCCCCTCATTTTCCCCACGTTCGTAACATCCGTGAAACTGACAGAGATATTAATCTCCGTGATGGTTTGTCCTGGCAGCGGTGGGCTGGTCACACTAGCTTGAAGGGTGCCATCATCCGTCTACAGGGACTATTAGAATCTTTGACCAATGAAACTGCAACCCTATTTGAGAATCAGGCCGGGGAAGTGTCCCAGCTGCGCCAGTTGGCTTTGCAAAACAGAATGGCTTTAGATATGATGTTAGCAGCCCAGGGAGGAACTTGCGCCCTCATAAATGAAGAATGCTGTGTTTTTGTAAATGACACCTACTCTGACACTTTTCAACGTACCAAACACCTAAGGGAAATGGCTAAAAACTACTCCTCTGGCCAGCCACCTTATGATTGGTGGGGAGCCTTATGGAATTGGCTGCCCGGATTTGGGTGGGTTAAAAACCTCTTGGTGGGTGTTGTTGGGGCCATGGTAGTCCTTATAATATTGTGTTGCTGTATTCAGTGTGTCCCCTCCCTCATAAACTCATGTAAGTCAGTTTATTCTTCTCCCACTTCAGCTAAAAGCCTTACTCTCTTCGAATTGGCCCAGGCTGAAATTGCCAAGCGGCCCTTGAGATCTTGAAATAGGGTGTAGCTTTTTGATTAATAGTTATCTCAAAGCTACAAATGGAGGAATGTTGGGTCTAAACTTTTGGTGAACTTTGGAGCCAAAACACACCCAGACTGGCCGTCTCTGCATAATCCTTTCTGAACCCTTTTTGAACAAAGCACTGACCTGCAAACTACTCATGACACCCCCTTTCTCAAGTAGCCATTAGCCTTTATCTCTATGCATTTACTTGTTAAACTTGCTTTTCCTGTAAAATCTTGATTGATTATGCATGACCATTATCTTTTATTAATCACTTTGTTTACTTCTGTGTATAAATATTGATGCTCACCCCTAATAAAGGCGCCACACTTATTCTAAAGCTTTTGGGGTAGTGTGAGCCCGTTGATCAACGCATTGGTGTCTGGTCTCTGACAGAATTGTGTGCCCAAATTCCAACTCCGCACGAACTTGGGTGTTGGAGAGGTGAGTGAGGACTTGCTTTATTACCTAACATGGCTGTACACAAGTGTCCACGGTAAAAATGTTGAGATCCGTTGGGGGCGCTCACCTCGGGAGGCTCCTCACAAGTAGCTCCCCATCCATGCTGTTGCTGGTGGAGGCATGGTCAGGTGGGTCTGCAGGCTGCCTCTGTCCTCGCTCCCTGAGTGCTGACTCTGTGGCCCCCAGCAGGCAGAGCTGGCTCTAGCAATTTCGCCGTCCCAAGCACGGTGGCACACCATGGGGGGTGTTCTGCCGCTCGCCAGTCCCGGGGCTCCAGTGCACCTTCCGCAGGGGTTCCTGCGGAGGGTCCGATGGTGCTGTGGGTCTGGTGGAGCTGCCGCAGGCGTGTCTGTGGGAGGTCCACCGGAGCTGCGGGACCAGCGGACCGTCCGCAGCTCTGGAGGTCCACCAGAGCTGCCTGCCACCCTCCCAGCAACTGGCAGAGCACCCCCTGTGGCATGCTGCCCCAAGCACACGCTTGGCGTGCTGTGGCCTGGAGCTGGCCCTGCCAGCAGGACTGGCGCTTCCATTTAGGCAACTTAGGCGGTCGCCTAGGGTGCTAGGATTTAAGGGGGTGGCATTCTGCCACCCTCGGCAGCAATTTGGCGACGGGGGGTCCTTCCGCACTCCGGGTCTTCGGCGGCAATTCTGCGGCGGGTCTTTCACTTGCTCCGGGACCACCAAGAAAGTGCCCCGAAGACCGGGAGCCATGGAAGGTCCCCCCCGCTGCAGAATTGCCGCCAATAATCTGGAGCGTGGAAGGACCCCCACCTAGGGCGCCAAAACCCCTGGCACCGCTCCTGGCTCCCAGCCTACTGACAGTAGCTGCACTGGTGGCAGCTGTGAGCCCCAGGCTCTTTTAAATTGCCCAGGCAAGTTGCAGGGGTTTTAGGTGCATGCCCTGTAGCTACCCAGAGTCAGCGAGAACTGGGGGCAGCAGCAGTGCCTGTGCCTAGCACCACCCTGCAGAGCCCTGCCCTTTCCTGGCGCATCAGGATGTTGGGAACATGGGGAGGGGAGGGAGCCTCTTGGCTGTGCCTAGAGATAGCCTTCTCCGATGCTCTCCCTTGGGGGCCACACTCCTGCGGGCTGGCCTGGGATCTCACAGCAGTGCCTGGAGCTGATCTCACAGAGAGGTCTCTCCTTATACTGGGCCAGGCCATTTGCATTAACATCCCCCTCTGCATTTAAATAGCACCAGCTAAATACAGGGCCGGCTCTAGCAATTTCGCCGCCCCAAGCATGGCGGTACGTCCAGAGCCGCGGGGCCAGCGGACCCTCCGCAGGCACACCTGAGCCGCCTGCAGCCCTCTCAGCAACCAGCAGAGCACCCCCTGTGGCGTGCCGCCCCAAGCACGCGCTTGGCACGCTGTGGTCTGGAGCAGGCCCTGGCTAAATATTTCAGGCAGTTTTCAAAGGTGTTGAGACTGTGTCAATCTCCACTTCCCTAGGGAGTAGCGAGGGGCTGGCTGCCCCTTTAAAGAAGCACTTTGAAATGAGAACTGGGCTGCTCTAGTTTATCTGCATGTGAATTGCTGTGAATTAAGGCAATCAGCTGGAGGCATTGTCCCTTTAGGTACTCACATCCCCCAAACCAAGGGAAGCCCCCATTGCACTGCCTAGTTCCCACTCTCAGGCCTTGTAGGCGGTTCTGGATCAAGCCCCTGAAGATTAGAACAAAGGCCAGTAACGTTACACTGCTGCTTCAAAACCCATTCCCATACTAGATTACTGATTTTTTTCAGTGTGGAAAATTATGTGCGCTATTTTACAGGCCGAATGACTGAATGACATAACCCCCCCACCAATGTCAGTCACTAAGTCCGGTAATTTTGTCAAGTGTCTTTCGCGCAACATGGTTGTGCTGACCCCGGTTTGTTCCTAATGTGCTCAACCTTGCCTGGAGCATTGCTAATTCAAGCACTGGATCTTGCACAGCTCTGACCTCCTGCACCCATCTCTGTTCTAGTCCAGTGCCTCACACAACTCGGTCTGTCTTACTCATTCATTCCCGCCCTCCCCCCCTCGTTTTTACTTGGCATATGCATCTGTATTGATTTTCCCATACACACCAAAAACCAGACTCTGATCTCCTTGGCTTTCTATCCACACAATGTTATCACATATCATTAAGGAACATTGACCATGAATTGTAATGTAAATTGACATAACTGTAATAAAAAACAGAAGACAGTTAGGAATCAGTGAAAAGGAGGATAATGGGGCCTTATAAATAGGCTTATAGACAAGAAATTAACAGTAATTGAGTATTAGCAATTGAGTGTAACACAACCATGTGTAAGCAGAGCATTGAGTATAAACTGCATCATTAATTGGCTAAAATTAGCCATGACACTAAGGCCTGGGCTACACTTGGGGAGGAGGGGGGTTCAGATTAAGATACTTCGACTTCAGCTACGCTATTCGCTGGCCGTCCTCATGGCTTACCTGGCCATCCTCATGGCAGTGAGTCGACGGCCATGGTTCCCCCATCAACTCCGCTTACTCCTCCTGCCGAGGTGGAGTACAGGAATCGATTCAGGGATTGATTTATTGTGTCTAGATGAGCCACAAAAAATCGATCCCTGATACATCAAACACTACCCTCAGTATAGACGTACCCCAAGAAATCAGACAAAACACTACATAATGTACCAGTCTGATTCCTTGCTTGATATTGTTGAGATAACGTTTCATAAGTGGTTGGTTCACTGACCCTACAAACACTCAACTGTAATGACAATGCAAGGTTTCCACTTCTGAATTCTCCTTGGTAACCAAACCAGTGTAACTCCCAGTCAGAACTTTCAGTTGAAATGACAGACAATCCCATTCACTCCTGCCCTGCAGCACTCCCTGCTGTTTTAGACCAGGATCTCAGGGAAGACAGAAGGATTTTGAGATTTCAAAATTTGTGTTTTTCCTAAACTGAAGATCTCAAAGTTTTCTGCAAAGGAATGTTCCAAAAAATATTTTGTTTGGGGTCATCCAAAACATATTGTTTCAATTTTGACTTTTTTCATTTTGTATTATAAATATATTTTACTACAAAATGAAAAAAAAATTGAAACTAAAAGTTGTTTCAAAACAAAAAAAATCAAAAAAGTTTCATTCTGAAAATGTTGATATGGGTCATTTCAACATTGTTGGAATCCCTTTTCCTCCATGCATTTCTTCCTAAACAAAGTTCAGGCAGAATTCAACCCAAGTTTGCTAAACATTTTGCTTTCAACAGAACTGTATATTCTGATGGAATATGGTTATGTCTACATTTCTCCAATCAGCTCGTCTCTTGAATGGAGACTGCCAATTGTAACAAATGTGCTTTTGTTGTGTGTGATATAAATACTGATTATGGAATCTATGGTTTCTATAGCAGGAAAGTTATAACATGGTGTTCACAGAATATATATTAGTTTGACTAGCTTTGTCTGAGTCATGACAAATGTCTATCAGGGATCAGACTGTTATCAACATACTCGTTGCAAGTGACCTAAGCCTGTTATGAATTAGGGTCCCCAGAGATTAAAATTGTCTCCCTTCCCACTATGTCCCCACTCCATTATTTGGATCTGTAACTAGGAAGAGCTGCTTGCTGATGTGAAGCTGTGGAGTTGGCTCATTGCCCTGCCGGTGACCCCTGCTCCTCATCTTCATTTGGTAGCAGATTTGAGTTTGTGAATAGCATAGGGGCTGGAATCTTTGAGCATCCAGATTTCCTCTCCATCTTGGGCCCTGTGCTCAGCAGCACCCTCCAGGGCTGCGGTCAGCTCTGGGCTGAAGATGTTGTTGGATGCACGGTAGGTGCGGGTGAGGCGGCGGAATGAGGAGTCTGAGGAGCTGTCATCGTTGTGGTTGTCCTCATCATGGTCATTCCGTAACTTGGCCCGGCTCAGCTCTGAGCTGTGCCCCAGTTTTGAGGCTTTTAAGACCTCCTTCATGTCCTGTATGAAAGCCATTTTGGGGCTGAAGATACAAAGCAGGAACACCAGGCCTCCGGAGACCCCACACAGAAAATAGAGGCCTACCTTCTCGGGGACACCTAAGGAGAGAAGTGCAAACACTTCAGAAGAGAATATGAATTACTCCTAAAGAGCAACAGGAGTCATTTCCCCTTGCAGTGAGCTACCAGTATCATAGCGCTACTGAACAGGCAAGAGAGCAAGTGGAAAGAAGGGATGTAAAAGAACAAGGACCCTCAATCCTCATTCTTCACAGTATAAGGGTCAGGAAGGAACTGCCCTGGTCTCCCATGATAGCATATCATGGAATTAGGACAGTGTGACACTCTATACCTTGGGGAAGTGTCTTGTAACACCCATATTCCTCATTTTTATATAATCATAATCTTACATATAAAGCCTGCCTTGTAAGGTATCAGGGGAAAGGGTATGATTTGCTGAAAGTCATTTCTCTATCCATATATGTGTATCATTAATACATATGAAGTTATGAGAATTGTGTGGTATGGTTGTCACTAAGTTATGCTATAAGTTGGGGAATCAGACAGATATTAGCTCCCCAGAGGCAACAGCAAGGAAAGTAAACAACACCCAGGCAGCATGTAAAACAACCCATCAACAGCCATTGTCCAGCAAGGGAACTACAATTCAGTGACTTACCTGCATGAGGCCACACCAGGGGAATTGCTCAACCTTGCCTGGAGACTCAGCAATGCCCCCAGACATGTCTGGACTTGTGTGTTCCTCAAGCACATGAGACTAAGGGCATAAAACAAAACATAGCAGGCCCATGCTGCTGGGCCTCTCTCTGCCCCAACCTATGCTGCAAGCAACAAAGACACTGACAAGAAGACTGACTAGTCCAATAGAGGAGACTGGCCCAGATTTAAGGGACAAATCTGTATATTAAGGACTGCAATATCCAGTGGGGTGAGAAAAACTGCTTAATCTAGATGTTGCCCAGTCTAATAGAGTTGAAAGTTTAGATTGCATGGTTATATTTTATTTTATTTTATTTTATTTTATTTTGGTAACTAACTCTGACTTTTTGTCTATCACTTAATATCACTTAAAATCTATCTTTTGTAATCAACAAATTTGTTTTACTGTTTATCTTTGCCAGTTAGTTTATATGAAGTGTATGGCAAATCTGCTCAGGTTTTGCAAAGGCTGGTGTATATCCACTTTCCATTGATGAGGTGGTGAATCAATTATTAAATCTGCATTGCTCATCTTGAGCAGAGCAAGATTATATATTTCCTGAAGTGCGAGTCTGGGAGCTGGGGGGATTGGGCTGGTGCTTTCCCTGTGTGATTCATGAGTAGCTCTAGGAGCATTCATGTAATATAGCTGGGTGTGGGGCTCCACATGCAGTTATTCCAAGTGATAATAACACCTAGAGGAATTTGCTGCTTGTCCCTAGCAAGGCATTGTGAGAAACAGCCCAGGCTGGGAGAGAGTTAAGCAGTCCTATGGTCTCAGGCTGCACCCCAAGGATCCCATCACAGACAGTATAGGGTGTTACACCTTCCTCAGAAGCATCTGTCACTGGTCCCAGTAGGAGACAGGGTGCTGGGCTGGGAGATATTGCTTTATTCCAGCAGGATAAATTCTGTGTTTCTCTGATTAGCACAATCAAAGATGGGTTTGACTCCTAGTAGGGTGGGGGCAAGGCAACTATTGTTGTATGTAAAGTAAATAAGGTTTTTAAAATGTTTAAGAAGCTTCATTTAAAATTAAATTAAAATGCAGAGCCTCCCAGACTGATGGCTAGGACCTGGGCAGTGTGAGTGCCACTGAAAACAGCTTGTGTGCCGCCTTTGGCTACCCCTGAGCTAGAACAAAATCAGCTTGGGTCTGTCTACATGTGCTGCAGCTGCGTCCCTGATTGCAGTGTTCACACAGGCTAAAAGAAGGGGGGCAGGAAAGGCATGGCCCTGGAGTTCCAACAAGTGGCCAACCAGACTGGCATCTTTGCTTCTCCCTAGAGTGAGTGAGGAATTTAGCAGGCATCACATTCATTAATGTCCTCTCTCAGCTAGACTTAGTACTGTCTCTTGCCTGAGGGAGAGAGAATTCAGTCCTGGGATCATTCAGTCCTTGAGTCTCCATGACATTGCTCCACCCCTTCAATGACCAGTCTGCACCAGAGGGGGATTGATGGGCATAAAGGGAGTGCACGGTGCTGTGGGCTCTTCGCCAAGTGCCCCCTAACATGCCCGTGTCTCCCAGCATGCTAAAGCAAGAGAGACATAGTGGAATGTGACTCTCTGCCTGCACCCTCTCCAGAGAGCACTGTGCACGCGCTTAGAGAATTCACGTACCCCAGAGGTGGGCAAACGTTTTCAGAGAGCTAGTAAAAATCATCAGATCTTCATGGAGCCTGGACAGTGTTGGCCCACGGTACCAGCCACCTGCAGTGAACAAGGGGACATGATCTTACTGGCTAGGGTACAGGGACGAGGTGCTTCTCAACGCCCTCATCCATTCTGTGGACTAGAACCTTCACCTACTACCACACATCTGCCAATTTTCACTCCCATCCCTCCCTCCTGGGCTCTGCTCCTCCCAGGCACTCGACATGTTTCTCTTCTGTGATCCTCACCATCCCATCCCTAAGTTCTTCCCATCCACTCTCAGCTCCTCCCATTGTCTGCGCTCCCACTCTTTGCTCTCTCCCTACTATCTCTCTCTCCTCCATGCCATGTTCCAAACCTTCTCCTCTAGCTTCTCCTAGTCTTCTGTTGCTCCTGACCACTTCTCTCCCCCTCGAATCTGTTCTTCCCTTAACTCTTCCATACTCCACTCCCCTTTGCTATGTTCTGAGGCACCCCTCCTCTGCGGGCCTCAGTGCTTCTCCTATCTGTCACTCTGCTCACTTCCCTGGCTCGTCTGTGCCCATCTGTCATCTCCCCTCTAGAGAACCTCATATTGCCAGACCATTTGGCCACATTCTCTAGATCTCAATCCTGGTTTTGCAACCTTAGTTTTCCTCATGAAAAAAATGTTACAAAGCTAAGTGTGTGTGGAGGCAGTGGTGGGGAGGAGATCTCTTCCCAGTTCTTGCTAGCCTTCCATCTGCTACCTTTTCTCTAATTCATCTGCCATGGCACAAACTCCAACTGCAACCTCACTGCCACTGCTACCACACAGAGTGCTATAAATCCACCAAAGAGACAGGCCTCACAGACAGGGGTGGCTCTAGGCACCAGCAAAGTAAGCAGGTGCTTGGGGCAGCCCATCTGCAGGGTCGGCAGCCGGCAGGGATCCAGCTGGCAGGGGTCCAGCTGAGAACCAACAGGGGGCCCTGGGAGCTGTAGTCCACAAAGAGTGGAATAAAAGAATAATAAAGGCACTTCAACTTTTCCTCATTTATGGAGGATAGTCTTATAATATGCATCCAGATATCCTCCAATCACACAAGCTGAAAATTGTTCCACTTTACTGCAGTTCTGTAACCATATGGGAACAATCCTGTTTGTGTTCTGTGCACATCCAAAATTCCTGCTGAATGACCCACCCTGGGAGCAAGTTACCAGTGACCCAGGGCTGGGCCGGAAGGAGGGTGCAGGTGGCGGGGGGAGGAAGACCCCAGGGCTGGGGCAGCAGGAGGTGGGGGTCACTGGTGCAGGGCAAGAGGGGAGCCCAGAGCTGGGGCAGCATGGGGTGTGTGTGGGAGGAGAGCCCAGGACGGGTTGGTGGGAGGTCCAGAGCTGGGGTTGCAGGGGGTGCAGGTGGGTGGGGGAGCCCAGGGCTGGGGCAGCAGAGGTTGCGGGGGGAAGCCCAGGGCTGGGGCAGCAGGGGGTGTGGGTGGAGGGGGCAGATCCCATGGCTGGGGAGGCAGAGGGTGTGTGGGTTGGGGGTCACTGGTGGGGGGAAGGGGGGAGCCCAGAGCTGGGGCAGCATAGGGTGTGTGTGGGGGAAGTGCCCAGGGCTGGGACGGCAGGGGTGTGTGGGTTGGGGGGAGGCCCAGAGCTGGGGTTGCAGGGGGTGCAGGTGGGGGGGAGATCCCAGGGCTGGGGCAGCAGCAGGGTGCGGGGCAAAGCCCAGGGCTGGGTTGGGGGCAGCCAAAATTTTTTTGCTTGGGGCGGCAAAAAACTTAGAGCTGGCCCTGACTGCAGAGCAACTCCACTTCCCTTTCGCCACTGGCAAAATGTATCCTGCAGCATTGGGCTGGGATCCTAGCCCACACCCAGATAACTATGGGGACTGAAACCTGCCCTTAGTCAAGAAGGTGGAGTCCCCAGGAAGAGCTGGTGTCCATTGGGAGAGTGTGTGACACCCGGAAGAGAACAAACATGGTGAATGAATTTCCAGTGGAGAGGAGCCGCTACAGGGCAAAGCTGGGGTCTAGTGAGAGCATTGATGGAGCAGCATTAAGAAATCAAAGACTGAATGAGCCATACTAGTGAACAGCACTGCACTGAACTGCCTGCATAACCAGGCCGGGAGCTCAAAGTAATTTCCCACACACAGGAGACACAGAGGCTGTGTGTGTAAATAAGGGAATAGAGCCCTCCTTCTGTCAGCACATCTAGAATGTGCCCTCCTTCATCCAGCACATGAACTGGATCTCTGTGAGCCCTATGACCATCAGCCTGGTCCATGGAGGTAAAAGGCCCTGATTTAGATTTCTGCTTCCCTTTCTCTGGACTTGGACTGCATTCCTCATGGAGGGTAGAAGTGCCTGGCTCAGGGACTTCCCCTCTTCAGTGAGATGCAGGAGCCAGATTTTGGGCAAGCCTTCCAGCGCACAGCCTGAGTGAGAGGAGACAGCCTGGCACATCGCACACATGCGGTCCCCAGCCAGCCAGGAAACCCCAACCTGACACTCAAACAAGAGCCTTCCTTAGCCCGCACAGCACAACCCCAAGGGAACAGCAAGTGTTTACCATGTGTGTAGTCGGAGAGCGAGAAGGGGTCTGGGGAATCCTGGCCCACCTCCTCAAACAGCTGCCTTGGCACTGAAATGAGAAAGGAGACAGCACTGAAAGGGCAGCTCATGAAGAACCCCTGGGATGGAGGTAGCAGCCAGGAATGGTGAGGAGACATGAAGGCTGCTCATGTACCTCAGGTGAGGAGTGTATGGACAGAGCAGGACTAACCCATCCCTGCCAGAAATTTACATTCAAAATATTTCCCTATGTCAAAGCAGTGGGTGAGGAGACAGCACAGGTGCCAGCCTCAGTCTGTCCAGGGGAATTCTGTGGGTCAAGGAAGGAGGGGCCAGGCTGGGTAAATAATGTCCTTGGCCTTGATTACTAAAGACATGAGTTCAGTGAGTCATGTGTCATCCTTGTCTGTAGTGGGCAGAGAGCAAACCCCGGGCTGGAACAGCAGGGAGGGGGGCTACTGGCAGGGTGGAGGCTCATTGGTAGAGTTGTACAAAGGTCCCAGAGGGTGCTGCAAGTCAGGAGGCCAGTATGTAGTAGAGTCATGCAGGGCCATGCAAGGATATTTAGCACCAACTTCCACCTTGCTCTTCCCTTCTCCCTCCCCTCCCCCCGGACCATCGTGTATTATAAACATTCAAAATACTTTCAAAAATACACCCTTTTTAGTCACATATATTTCCTTCCTTCATTCTTTTATATCAGAATCTACTACATTTTATTCTACCTTTAGAATATCCAATTATTATTAATAAAATGTATAAAATTAGAATGGTGGATACTCCGTCATACAACAGCAACTGACAATATCAATATGACAAATTTCAACAACCTACACATGCATATTTGCACAATAGTGAGTTTGGATCCCATGCCACTCCCAGGAGTCAGTGGTGGGTCCCTGGGGAGACTGTGGGGTGGGGTGGGGATGAGGGGTTTCAGGTGTGGGAGGAGGCTCAGGGCTGGGCAGAGGACTAGGGTGCGGGGGGATGAAGACTTCCCCCCAGCCCTCTCTTTGCTAGCAGCAGTGAGTTCTGGGGGAGGGGCCCCTCACTTTCCCCCCCAACCCCGGTAGCACACTCACCTTCACCACTGTCACTGCACGTGCTCCTAGCACCCCTCTTAGTTCCAAGTAGCTCCCTTGCCTCCCTGGTGGTGGGTGCTGCAGGGGGGCTGCCATCACATGTGTGCCTCCTCCTGTGCTGCTGCCCCTTACTGTAGCCTCACTGAGGGTGACCCTTGCCCAGTGTGGGGCAGGAGCAGTGACTGCAGGAGGAGAAGTGGGGAGGCTGTGCTGGTGGAGGGTCCCACCGGAAAAGGGAAGGGTTTGAGGGGGAAGGGCAAGGTAAGGGCAGCCTGCGCTGCCACTAGTAATTGAGGGGCACTAGGACCCTGTGTCAGCAGTTGATGCTGGGAGCAGAGCAGAACCGAGGCAGCGTGGAGCTGCAGGAGAGAGGCAGGGATGCTTCTGGGTGCCGGGGGACACTCAGGGGAAATGCAGGGGAGGGGGCAGAAGGCTGAAATGCTGTAAAAAATTGGGGGGGTACCACTTTTTGGAGCTCCCAAATCTTGGCACCCTAGGCGACTGCCTAGTTTGCCTAGTGGTTGCACTGGCCCTGGAGCCATGGGGGGAGAGGCAGCTTGCATAGTACCTACCCATACCCTGGCTGGATGGATGTTAATCTTGCTCTCATGTACCCTAAGATCCTTACGATTTGCTACTTACAGAGAAAGACAAAAATATTTCATCTAATGGGGAGCTTTGAGGATTCACCTTCTGCTAGTATCTGTGCATCCTGAAGCTTCTCATCTCCCCACTCCCCACCCACATGCATGTGGTTAAAGCTCCTTGCCACAAGAGGAGGACACAGCAACAGCTGCTCAGCATCTGTCCTGTTTCTCAGGGCCTCAGCTTTGTAGCTGTTTCTATAATTCTCAGCCTGCTGCTGACGGAATGTACAAGCATCTCTCAAGGAGACACATGGCACCACTCTCATCTAAACTGACCCTTCCTGGCAGCCTCAACAGCTATGCTATTGGCTTGCTAGGCCGACAGGTGCTCTTAGTCCTCAAAATGCCCCCGCTCTCCAGGATCCATGTTGTACATGGTAAAGCACTTGCTGGAGTCCTTCCAGCCCCTCCCCAGTGCAGTGTCAGGGTGACTGGGGACTCTTACCACATGTATAGGAGACCCTCAGCTGTTTCTTCACGCCAGGGAAGCAGGGGTCACCAAAGGTGGCCTTGTTAGCCAAGACGGTGCAGTTCTCCTTCCTGTGACACTTCCGAGAGACTCTCCTCAAGGCATCAGGAGCTAAGCACTCTGGAAACATAGACCAGGTGGTCATCAGGCTGTGGCCCCTGCATTCTCAGTAGCAGGGAGAAAAGCTTCTAGAAACCATGTAGCTCAAAGCCATACTTGGTTTGTAATGTCCCATTCAAATGCACACATAGGAGTGTATATGAATGAGCCCATAGCAGTGACCTAATCAGGATCGCATGTCTCCCTGCCCACTGCGCAGGGAGCTGGCTGTGAAGGAAGGGTGTATGTATTGTGTCCATGTGCATACTCCCTCAGCCCATATGGCAGCGAGCTGGCTGAGAGACTGCATACCCCAGTCTCCATGCAGCAATCAGCTGGCTGTGTGTGAGTACAGTTCTGTGCCTGGGTGGCAGTCACCTATCCCCAGCAATATGGGGTCTTGACTGGGAGCGTGTATGTCTTGATGCCCACACAGCAGTGATATGGCTGTGCCCAATGTAACGTCTCTGACAGCGTAATGACTTATTAAGAACATAAGAACGGCCATACTAGGTCAGACCAATGGTTAGTCTAGCCCAGTATCCTGTCTTCCAACAGTGGACAATGCCATGTGCTTCATAGGGAATGAACAGAACAGGGCAGTTAGCAAGTGATCCATCCCCTGTCCATGCCTAGCTTCCAAACAAAGCCTAGGGATACCCAAAACATGGAGCTGCATCCCTGCCCATCTTGGCTAATAGCCATTGATGGACCTATCCTCCAGGAACTTATCTAGCTCTTTTTTTACCCAATTACACTTTTGGCCTCCACAACATACCCTGGCAATGAGTTCCAGATTCTTCAATGTGAAAGGGGCCCCGCCATATTTCTAGTTCACAGCTTGCCAACATACCTGCATTAAGTCCAGTCCTGGTCGCAGAGTCACACTCTGGTTTGCCACGCATGGATCTGCCGTAGCTTGCGGAGTAAATTGCTAGGACAGATTTAGCCCTGCACTGCAGCCTCAGGTTGTCATTCTCACACACGGTCTTAATGCGGTGGTTAGCTGGGAAACATTACACAGTATTCTGTTGCATCATTATAAGCTAGGCCTTTACCATTTCGAAAGTCAGAAAGCACATTTGATGCAGCCCTCTCTGAAGTGGCAGCTCTGAGCTCCTCCCATTTGGCCTAAAAGCATCCCTTCCCAATCAGTGCATAAAACACCTAACAAGAAGAAACCAAGAGACTGAGCAATTCCCTTCACAGTTCTCTCTGCAACCAGCTGGTGAATGCACTAGCTATTTGTTAGCATTTGTTTAAACGATTTGGCAGATATTTTTCATCCTATGGGATTCTGGAAACTGTTTGCTTTGACTATTTATCTGTGTCACCTAAATCACATGGCATAGTTTAGGCTCCTTAATAGAGACCATTGTCTTCCTGTGTGATTGCACAGCACATTGTCCAATAGGGCCTGATCTGGACTGAGGCCTTGGAATGCTACTGCACAACAAGCAAAAAAATTATGATCTCCCTCTCTCTCCAGGAGAAGGATGATCTGTTCAGGACACAGGTGGGGTTAATTGACAATGGATTGACGAAGAGAATGAATCCCCTTTTTGCCTCTGGTACATTTATAGTGTTGACTGCACAAATAGTCTATGGAAAAAACAGAAAGGATGCTTAACACCCTCCTTTGCACTTTAAAGCCATTCGCAGAGCTCACCTGGTCTGCACTTGTATGAAACTATCAGGTACTTGTGTGTCCCGGGACACGGGTCCGGCCCGAACACTGGGCTATGCACAGAGAACTGGCACCAGCGCTGGTCCTGGCACTCATCCAGAAGTTTCTGTGGAGGGGTGGGGGCAGAAGGGGAAACAGATATGAATTTAACATTAGAAATCCTGAGGTCACATTGGCATCCCCTCAAACACCTCTATAATAACAGAGCCAGGCAAACTGCAGGTAGCCCTGTTAACAGTGACCTGCTGCTGCTACTCCCAAGCTCTAGGTTGCTAGCAAAGCATCAGACTGCAACAACCATGCAAGTGCTGACTTCAGTAGCTGACCATTTCCTCCATAAGAACCTTTCAAACCATTTTAAAAACGGCCAAGCCAGCAATCTCCTCTTGAATCTCTTAAAGAGAAAACCCTACGCTGAAATATCATTCTAGTTCAAATGTTCCCACTGACTCCCCTCCATTTTGGGGCGGTTTAATATATTGTCCTGGTGGCTGCCACATTTGAAATAGGCCAGCCTGACTTCTCTCTGTCTTCACTTCATCTCAGGATGTACAGCCACATCTCCTGGGAATGACACAAATCATGGTGTTTACAACCTTCCCATATTTGTATCATTAGCCCTCCTCCTTAGTTTAGCTCTTTGAACCTTTCCTCAAATCCCCTTTCACTTCTCTCCCTGCCCCTTCTTCGGCATTACTATGATTTGTGATGCTCAGGGTTGGCCATACTGCCCTGTGATGGGCAGTGTGACCACAGATCTTGGCATAAAGCTAAACCAAGGGAGACACACATGACACCCAATGCACACAGGGGTAAAGAGTGGTGTGGTCCTGACTGACAAGGTCACTTCTAAGAAATCCTGCAGGCCCAGTCTGGTTTCAGGGCCCTCTACTGAGCACAGAGCTCCTCTCCCCCACACTGCTGCTCCCTGCTAAATTCTGAGCCTGTCATTGATCCAGGAAGGGCCAGCCCAGCCACTCTCACAGCAGGAAGAAGATGTAAAGAGACAGGAAACTATTTTTAATGTACTTAACTCCAGGTGACCTCCTTGGCTGCTCTCTTGCTGGGCCTCTCCCTCCACGGTGCATCTATTCTCCCGGTGATCCCTATCTAAGGATACCCTTCCTCTTCACACCACCACCTGATAGTATGGCTTTGGCCATGGGGTAGGAGCAGACAGCTGCAACTCCTATCTGTAAAGTGGACTAGACTATCACCCCTAGATCTCTTTTAGGATTACTGACTTCACTCTCCCATTGAGTATCTACCCTTCAGATCATCTTTCCACAGAGATACGGGCCTGGATTATTCCAAATTTAATCTAATGTGGTTATTTTCTGCCCATATAGTAAAACCACTGGACAAGGTCTCACCTGGAATACTGCATACACCTCTAGTCACCCCTAGAGGGATAGCTCAGTGGTTTGAGTATTGGCCTGCTAAACCCAGGGTTGTGAACTCAGCCCTTGAGGGGGCCATTTAAGGATTGGGGGTAAAAGTCTATTGGGGGTTGGACTAGATGGCTGCCCAAAGTCCCTTCTAACTCTGATACTCTATGATTCAGGAAAGATGCCTTCAAACTAGAACCAGTGCTGAGAAGGACTACAAGGATGATCAGGGGAAGGAAGGGCTGATTTCATGCAAGGAGGCAGGAAGAGCTGTACTAAACCAACATGGGGAGCTAGCTGTGCTCTGTTAAACCCATCACAAGCAAAACACCAGCAAGGGAGGAAAGCTATAGAAGCAAAAGGACAATGGTGGGCCAAGGACAAATGGGAATTGTCATTACTATGAAGGGAACAGCTCTCCTGTGTATAATACTATAAAATCCCTCATGGCCAGAGACACCAAAATCCTTTTACCTGTAAAGGGTTAAGAAGCTCAGGAAACCTGTCTAACACCTGACCCAAAGGACCAATAAGGGGACAAGATACTTTCAAATCTTGGTGGGGGGAAGTCTTTTGTTTGTGCTCTTTGTTTTGGGGGTTGTTCGCTCTTGGGACTAAGAGGGACCAGACATCAATCCAGGCTCTCCAAATCTTTCTGAACCAGTCTCTCATAACAGCCAGGCAAGGTGTGTTAGTCTTAATTTTGTTTTCTCAACTTGTAAATGTTCCTTTTTGCTGGGAGGATTTTACCTGTTTGCTGTAACTTTGAACCTAAGTCTAGAGGGGGTTCCTCTGGGCTATATGAATCTGATTACTCTGTAAAGTATTTTCCATCCTGATTTTACAGAGATGTTTTTTATCTTTCTTTCTTTAATTAAAAGCTTTATTTTTAAGAACCTGATTGGTTTTTCCTTGTTTTAAGATCCAAGGGGATTGGATCTGGACTCACCAGGAATTGGTCGGGGAAAGGAGGAGGGATGGTTAAATTCTCCTTGTGCTAAGATCCAAGGGTTGGATTGGTGTTCACCAGGAACTTGGTGAAAAATCCTCTCAAGGCTACCCAGGGAGGGGAAAGTTTTGGGGGGAAAGAGGGTGTTCCAGACACTGAGGAATCTGGATGGTGGCAGTGAACCCAGATCGAAGCTGGTAGTTAAGTAAGAAGTGTTTATGCAGGTCCCCACATCTGTACCCTAAAGTTCAGAGTAGGGGAGGAACCTTGACAGGAATAAACTATCCATGAATAAATCTAGGTTGGAAATTGGAAGAAGGCTTCTAACCATCACAGGAGGGAGGTTCTGGAAGAGCCTCCCAACAGAAGCAGTGGGGGCAACAACCAAACTGGGATTAAGAAGGTTTTTGATAAATTTATGGCTGGATTACATGGTAGGAGTTACCAGCAACAGCAAGGGACCCAGGAGCTCCCTTCCAGTCCTGCTTCATTGATCCAGTCCTTTCGGACTATTTCTCTGCCCTCACAATCACAGTGTTATACCAATAGCCTCTACCCTCCAGAGGTCATTAGGCTTTGGTTAAACAAAAGTAGAACTGCTCTCTATAGAGCCAGCTGTGTGCACAGCAATGTTTACAATACCTGAGGCTTCTTTACCTTATTCCCCCTTTTGCAATTCTCCACCAAAATGTTATACCAATAGAATAAAAACCAGCAGGATCTTATTAAGAGGGATAAGGCAAAGATGCCACATTCATTGTAAATATAATAATAAAGCAAAAGATAAAAGTAAACAATGTTATTTGACTACTTATTCCTATTACTACTTATTCCTTATACACACACATATATATTCTGTGATGGGGCAAGGCCAGATGGCTACAGTAAAGTACTGAGGAACAGTTATGTTAGACCCAGGCTAAAGAAATCCCTAGGAACATGGTAACCAAATGGCAGTTGCTCCAGGTTAATCAAGGCACCTGGGGCCAATTAAGATCTTTCTAGAAGGCAATGGAGATAGCTACATTGATTAGAACACCTGCAGCCAATCAAAGCAGGCTAATCATGGCACCTGGGTTTAAAAAGGAGCTCACTCCAGTCAGCCAGAGGAGAGGAAGCGCATGTGAGGAGCTGGGAGCAAGAGGCGCAAGGAGCTGAGTCTGAGAGGCTGTGCTACTGAAGGATTGAGGGATTATCAGACAATCAAGCATTATCAGACACCAGGAGGAAGGTCCTGTGGTGAGGATAAAGAAGGTGTTTGGAGGAGGCCATGGGGAAGTAGCCCAGGGAGTTGTAGCTGCCATGCAGCTGTTACAGGAGGCACTATAGACAGCTGCAATCCACAGGGCCCTGGGCTGGAACCCGGAGTAGAGGGCAGGCCCGGGTTCCCCCCAAACCTCCCAACTCCTGATCAGACACAGGAGGAGTTGACCCAGACTGTGGG
The DNA here is from genome assembly GCF_007399415.2 of Gopherus evgoodei. Taxonomy (NCBI): domain Eukaryota; kingdom Metazoa; phylum Chordata; order Testudines; family Testudinidae; genus Gopherus; species Gopherus evgoodei. Next base: position 60,039,238 of record NC_044330.1, on the reverse strand, counting down.
TTCCACCAGAGGGGAAGATCACTGAGGTGAGCAAATCCGCTAATAAGCGCAGGACCCACCAAGGTAAAGGAGAAACTTTGTCACAACTGCTGTCAGCAGTGGGATTTTTTGTGTGCACAGCACGGCGGAAGAAGGAGAGTGATTTAAAAAAAAAAAGAGGTTTAATTTTTTTTTTTGTCACCACAATGGATGACATAGTTCGGGCACTGATACCAGCCACGGTGGCCCAGCAGGAGGCTACCCGTGTCCAGGCAGCCTCCCAGCAAGAAGCAGTGCGGCTGCAGCAAGAAACTAATCACCTGCTGATGGACCAAGCTGCTCAAGATCGAGCTATGTTGGAGGAACTGGTAAACCAGGTAAAGACCCTTACAGAACTGAACCGTGGCCATGATGGGACGCAGCTCATACGGGCTAGCCATTGGCTGCAGAAAATGACGTGGGAGGATGATGTAGAGGCATACTTTCTGGCCTTTGAGAGGACAGCCCTACGAGAGGCCTGGCCTTGAGATCAGTGATCTGGCATCCTTGCCCCATTCCTGTGTGGGGAGGCCCAGAAGTCCTACCATGATCTGCCTGATGAGGCTGCAGAAGACTACTCCCAGCTGAAGACAGAGATCCTGGCCAGATCTGGAGTAATGACCGCAGTGAGGGCCCAGCGGTATCATGAGTGGAGGTACCAGGAAGACAAAACCCCACGGTCCCAATTGTATGACCTCATCCATCTCGCACAAAAGTGGTTGCAAACAGAGTCCCGGAATCCGGAAGAGATACTAGAGGTTCTGGTCATGACCGGTACATGAGGGCACTGCCACCAGATCTCCGCAAATGGGTAGGCCAGAACGATCCGTCCACCTATGATGAGATGATCACACTGGTAGAAAGACGCATGACAGCCAGCGAATTGACCCAACTACTCAAGGAAAGCCCCTTTTGTAGCAAACACCCAACCCCAGCCATGGAAGGTGGGACAGCCAAACCCCTGGGGAGTCCTAGGTGGAGGAAGAGGCGGGCTGAAAACCAGCAGAGACTCCAGAAGGAAGGGATTGGCCTGAGCAGGGGGAACCCTGGGACTAAACCCCCTAGCCCACATGATAGGAGAATAATTAGAAACAATTATAGATGTTATGCATGTGAGGAGTGGGGACACATAGCAGCACAGTGTCCCAGCACCAAGGAGCCTATGCAATGCAACTTGGGGGACTGGGAGGTCCCATGCACCCTTATCCATCTTGCGGGCATCGCATTAGCCCTGCATAACTACACCAGGCCGGCAAAGATAAATGGAGCAGAGACTACAGCACTTGTGGACTCGGGGAGTGCTATCACCCTTATATTGGGTAAGCTGGTAAAAAGTAGCTAGCTGCTGCAAGCCAAACATGTAGCAGTGACGTGTGTGCATGGGGCCATGAGCCATTACCCCACCATCCCAATGGAGACAGAGGTTCAGGGGAACCCCATTAAGGTGACAGTGGGCGTAGTTCCTAAACTCCCATATCCTGTAGTTATTGGGAGGGACTATCCAGGGTTTGATAAGTTACTCCCCCTGGAGAGGCTGGAGGGAGGTGGAGACCCTGTTGGCAGTGACTCATCACTGGGGGAATGTCAACCCCCAAAGTTTTCTGAGTTTTCTCAGGATCTATTCTCAGCTCCCCAAAAGGCCTGGAAGACAAAAAAAAGAAAGGAAGGCTGCGAAGGCTTTGGGAACCCGGATTCTGACCCAAGGCCAGAAGACCGTGCTAGTAGGCAGATGGACATGAGCAGCCATCAGAGAAACTACCAACATGGAAGGTGAGCTGGAGGCTGGCCCCAGCCGTGATGGCGACGAGCCGTTGGAAGAAGCAGAAGCCGGCCCGTGGGAGCTTAGGCAGGTTAGTCCTGGGAGAGAGACTTTCGGACAGGACCAGGCAGAGGACCCTAGATATGATAACGTCAGGAAAGAGGTGGCTGAGATAGATTGGATACCAGTGGAGGGGAAGGTCCGGGGTCCAGGACCCTACTTTATAATGAAGAAAGATCTCCTGTACCGTGTGGTGCAAATGCAGGACCAGGAGATACATCAACTTCTGGTGCCACGAAAACATCAAAAAGCCATATTGAACCTCGCCCACAGTCACCTGTTTGGAGGACACTTAGGGGTAGAGAAAACCCAGGCCAGGATCCTGTGGAGGTTCTTCTGGCTAGGAGTACATGAAGATGTCAGGCGATACTGCACCTCTTGTCCAGAGTGTCAGCTACATAGCCCTCACCTACACTTACGGGCCCCTTTGATACCTCTTCCAATAATAGAGGTACCATTTGAATGCATGGCCATGAATCTGATTGGGCCTCTAAAGAAGACAGCTCAGGGCCACCAACATGTGCTGGTTGTATTAGACTATGCAACCCGATACCCAGAAGCCATCCCCCTACGCAACACAGCTTCCAAGACAATAGCTAAGGAGCTAGTACAGATCTTTTCCCGGGTTGGGCTACCCAAGGAGATACTGACTGATCAAGGGACTCCTTTCGTATCCAAGTTGATGAAAAATCTCTGTTCATTGCTCCATGTACAAGCCCTACGGACCTCTATATACCACCCACAAACAGATGGTCTTGTAGAAAGGTTCAATAGGACCCTCAAGGCCATGATCAGGAAAGTGGTGAGCCAGGATGGGAAAGACTGGGATACCCTATTGCCTTACCTCATGTTCGCCATTTGGGAAGTTCCACAAGCCTCCACAGGTTTCTCTCCATTCGAACTACTATATGGGCGCCACCCCCGAGGCATATTGGATATAGCCAGAGAAGCCTGGGAAGAGGAGCCAAATCCCAGAAAAAACATAGTCAATCATGTACTACAGATGAGGGATGGGATAGCCCAAGTTACACCCATTGTACAGGAATACTTGGAGAAAGCACAGGAGACTTAACGGACCCATTATAACCACCAAGCAAAGCTTCGACAGTTCCAAGTAGGGGATCGAGTAATGGTCCTGGTGCCCACAGCAGAAAGCAAGCTGTTGGCCCAGTAGCAGGGACCCTATGAAGTGATTGAAGTCATGGGAGAGGTAAACTATAAGGTGTGGCTGCCAGGCCGCAGGAAACCAGAGCAAATTTACCACATCAGTCTTCTAAAACCTTGGCATGATCGAGAGGCATGCTTAGTCACCCAGGAGACCCTTCTCCAGGAGGATAACTTACATGAGCAAGTGAAGATATCACCCGACTTGACGCCAATCCAAAAAATTGAGGCCGCCGACATGATTAATCGCAACCGAGATGTGTTCTCTACAAAACCGGGGAGGACGACTGAGACCTATCACCATATCCGCACGATCCCTGGTGCCAAGGTAACACTGAGACCCTACCGAATCCCAGCAGCCAAAAGAGAAGAAATCAAGGCTGAAGTAAAGAAAATGTTAGAATTAGGCATTATTGAAGAATCCTACAGTCAGTGGTGCAGTCCAATTATTCCAGTGCCCAAACCTGATGGTACCACGAGATTCTGTAATGACTTTCGCCGACTGAATGAAGTATCCCAAATTGATGCATACCCCATACCAAGCATCAACGAACTGGTTGACCGACTGGGTAGTGCCCGATTCTTGACTACACTGGATCTGAGAAAAGGGTATTGGCAGATTCCCCTGATCAAAGAAGCTAAAGAAAAGACAGCGTTCTCCACACCAGACGGGCTATTCCAGTACACTGTCCTCCCTTTTGGGTTACATGGGGCCCCAGCCACATTCCAACGCCTCAAGGATAAGCTGCTGCGCCCCTATACTAGTTATGCAGCTGCATACCTAGATGATGTCATCATCCATACTCCAGACTGAGGAACGCACTTGGAGAAAATTGAGGCAGTGCTACGCACCTTAAGGAGAGCTGGCCTCACCGCTAATCCTGCTAAATGTGCCATAGGACTAGCAGAGGCTAGGTACCTGGGATATATTGTAGGAAGGGGTATAGTGAAGCCCCAAACTAATAAGCTAGAGGCGATTCAAAACTGGCCCAGCCGACCTGAAAGAAGCAGGTCCATGCATTCCTAGGCATGGTAGGCTACTACCGACGTTTTATTCCCCACTTCTCCAGTATGGCAAGTCCTCTAACGGACTTGGTGAAGGCCCGAGGTCCAGATGTGGTGAAGTGGACCGACGCAGCAAAGGGGACATTTTTAGATCATCGGACAGCCCTCTGTAATGACCCCATACTCATAGCCCCGGACTTCACCAAGGAATTTATTTTACAGATAGATGCTTCTGAGGTGGGGTTGGGGGCGGTTCTGTCACAAATGATTGGAGAAGAAGAACACCCCATCCTCTACCTAAGCAGAAAGCTGCTCCCAAGAGAAGAATGCAGTAGTCGAGAGAGAATGCCTTGCTGTCAAATGGGCCATGGAGACACTACGTTATTACCTCTTAGGCCGGCATTTTACTCTTGTGACAGACCATGCACCCCTCCAGTGGATGCAGAGAAATAAGGAAAAGAATGCAAGGGTCACCAGGTGGCTCTTATCCCTCCAATCATTCCAGTTCCGCATACGGCACAGGGCTGGATGCCACCAAGGCAATGCTGATGGTCTTTCACGAGCACACTGCCTAGCGTCCCAAGTTGCCCAACCCTAGTGTTGAGCAGAGGGGAGGGTATATGTGATGGGGCAAGGCCAGATGGCTACAGTAAAGTACTGAGGAACAGGTATGTTAGCCCCAGGCTAAAGAAATCCCTAGGACCATGGTAACCAAATGGCAGTTGCTCCAGGTTAATCAAGGCACCTGGGGCCAATTAAGATCTTTCTAGAAGGCAATGGAGATAGCTACATTGATTAGAACACCTGCAGCCAATCAAAGCAGGCTAATCATGGCAACTGGGTTTAAAAAGGAGCTCACTCCAGTCAGCCAGAGGAGACCAAGTGCTTGTGAGGAGCTGGGAGCAAGAGGCGCAAGGAGCTGAGATTGAGAGGCTGTGCTACTGAAGGATTGTGGAATTATCAGACAATCAAGCATTATCAGACACCAAGAGGAAGTTCCTGTGGTGAGGATAAAGAAGGTGTTTGGAGGAGTCCATGGGGAAGTAGCCTAGGGAGTTGTAGCTGTTATGCAGCTGTTACAGGAGGCACTATAGACAACTGCAATCCACAGGGCCTTGGGCTGGAACCCGGAGAAGAGGACAGGCCCGGGTTCCCCCCAAACCTCCCAACTCCTGATCAGACACAGGAGGAGTTGACCCAGACTGTGGGTTCCACCAGAGAGGAAGATCTCTGAGGTGAACAAATCCGCCAATAAGTGCAGGACCCACCAAGATAAAGGAGGAACTTTGTCACAATTCATTCATTCAAGTTCTGTATAAGTGTTATAGTTACCAGCCTAGAAGTTGCTCATGCCAAGTTACTGGCCAGGTATCTTGGTCATGAGGATGGAGCCGAGTCTGTGTCAGATGCACCTGATGCTCCTGGAGGTTGGCAGCAGAACCAGAGACTCAAGTCCTCAGTCTTTAGAGTCCATTCTTATAGGAATTAATTCCTATGTTAGCCTATGGGAGCTGTTTCATCCTGCTGTTGCTGACTCAATCAGCAGATGGCACATTCCTGGTGGCTCCACACTCTCCAAAGTTTGTGTTTCTCATCCTTCCAGGTGTTGGGGTGGATCCCAGTTTACTCTCCGGAGGTTGCCTGGTGGTCCACTTGACACTTTCGTCGGCCAATGGATACTCCCTTTCTAGGCTGGCACCTCCCCAACCGTTCATGTACATCAAGCATTCAACAACATACACTCCATATCTTAACCATATTTTAATTTACTGTCTCCACCACTTTCGGAGTGTGTGCTAATTCATTTGAGACTCCCAGCCCTTTAATCACAGAGGGTTGGGGTCTGTTCCTAGGAGCCATTGCTGTTACAATGAAGTGAAAGTCACTTAACATCTTATAGCGTTTGTTTACATTGTATCAATTACAGCTTAAGGCTCACAGCATGGGTGGTAGCATAGTGTTCACTTCAAGAATTCTGTATTAACACTTACAGATCCTCATGTACAATGAGGGGTTAGTACTGAACTTAGTCATGAAACCACAGCCGAAAGGCACATGTGCAGGAAAAGAGGCCTTAGAGTTCCAGACACTCCAAAATTTATAAGAGTTGCTGTTTCACTTCTGGGCCATATCTGACTCTCTGTGTCTCCTCTACTGCAGTGCCCATGCAGACTCTTTCAAGTGTCCATTGTTTCTAAAACCAGTGCTGGCAAGAGTCTACACTATATATGACAGTAGAAAAGTGCAACATGAAATACAAGGCCTCTGACAGGACTCCACTGTCTGAGGGCTGGGTTTCCAATCAGGTCATTCTGATCTGGTGTTATATTTGCCCTGCATCTTTCAAAGCAGACTCCACTTGTTTCAGTGTGACCCCACACACCAAGACAAGGCATTTGCCAAAGCCTGGTCTTTATGACTAGCCCAAAAAGCAGGCAGCCTGTGAAATCCAGGATGCTTAGTAGAGGTGATGAGACGCAAAGGTAGACTAGGAAATGAGAGTGGTTAGCTACTGCCCTGCCTGCAGGGAATACATCACATCTCTTTATGTGAGACAGAGGCATGTATATCTATCATTCTCTATAGAGATAGAAAGATAGTCATGTACCTTTATTTGCTATTTTTCTCACTGTCTCTGATACTATGGGATAGTATTAAAATGGAAAAAAGTCAATGATGGTTATGAAGGAGATTAGAGAGATACAAAGGCAGATAGTAAACAGTCAGGATGAAAGTTTTAGAGTTCACTTAAATAGCTGAAAGCTAAGAAATAAAAATGGTGACATAAGATGACAAAGCGCCAGGTTTAATTTTTAAAACAAATTTTACTTAACATTTTCTACTGATGCCCAGGCAAATTTCTGTCTATGCAGAGCCCTTCCCTTCTATGGTGACACTGAATACACGATGTCAAGTAACACACAGACTGAAACAATGTTAATGGCAGCTTTTGCCTTTTGGCTCCGCTCTCCCGGCCGGAGCCCCGCAGCCCCGCTCCCCAGGCCAAGGGTGGCAAGTCCCGCAACCCTGTAGCCTTGCTTTCCCGGACGGATTCCCGCAACCCCGCGGTCGCGCTCCTCCGGCCGAGTGTGGCAAGTTCCGCAGTCCTGCTCCCCAGGCCAGAGCTCCACAACCCAGCGGCCCCCTCTCTCAATCGGATCCCTGCAATCCCGCGGTCTCGCTCCCCAGGTTGAGCGTGGCAAGTCCCGTGGCCCCGCTACCCCGGGCAGAGCCCCGCACCTCCCTCCTTTGGCTGGAGCCCCACAACCCCGCGGCCCTAGACTCCGGCCCGAGAGTGGCAAGTGCGGCTGCACCGCTCCTGCGGCCCCGCTACCACCACCGGAGCGCAGAAGTCCGAAGTACCGCCCGGAGAGTACATGCTCCACGAATCGGGCTCCACCCTGGCTAAAGCCAGCCCTGCGAGGGCCTCATATCTGATCCAGTCTGCCAGTCTCTAAATTCCTGTACTTGTCCTTCTCATAGAAAGAGAACTGAAAGATCATTATAATGGTCTCCCAATTACCATCATGGTTTCTTCTTTGCCGTGGGAAAGACAGTCTGCTTGGGCTTGGTGCATGTCAGTTAAGCAGCCACAGAATTTCTACAACAGCTCTTCCAGGGCCAGTTTAGCCAGTGCGGGGCCTGTCATAGTATAATTCCCAAATCTGGACCTTAGCGTCCAGGATATGGGTACTAGCATAAAGTCCTCTATGCTTAATTACCAGCTTAGATTCTGTAGCGCTGCTACCAATCAGGAATTTCTAGGGCCTGATACCCTCTGGTCCCCCCAAAACCTTCCCTGAGGACCCCAAGACCCAGATTTCTTGAGTCTCACAACAAAGGGGAATAAGCCATTTCCCTTCCCCCCTCCTTTCTTCATCCCTGGTTACACTAGGAGACCACCGTGATTCAAATCCTTGAATCACCACTTCCCCTCCCTTCTTCCCCGGAGAGAGATACACAGATAAACGCCGAGAGCAGGTTTTTCTTCCCTCCTCCCTTTCCTTTCTCCCACCAATTCCCTGGTGAGTACAGACTCCCTTCCCTGGAGTCTTACAAAAGATAACCAAAAAAAATCAATTAGATTCTAAAAAAAAGAGAGAAATTTTAATAAAGAAGGAAAAACATAAAAACTGTCTCTGTAATCAAGATGGTAAATATACAGGGTTTTTCTAGCTTATAGACAATAGAAAGAAGCTTTCTCCAGCAGAAACACAATTTAAGCTACTTCCAGCAAGTACACATATGCAAATAAGAAAAACAAATTAAAAGACTATAACCGCCTTTTTTCTTATTCACAATTCCGAATAGATAAGAGACTGTAGCAGGGAGATTGGCAGAAACCTGGTTGCACCTCTAGTCCCGTCCAGGAGCCAGAGAGAACAAAGCCAAACCCAAAACCCACAAACAAAGGCTTTCCTCCACACGAGATTTGAAAATATCTTGTCTCCTGATTGGTCCTCTGGTCAGGTGTTGCAGGTCACTGTTTGTTAACCCTTTACAGGTGAAAGAGATATTAACCCTTAGCTATCTGTTTATGACACGCCCCCCAAATCGCAGACAGTGGGGAACCTCACTGGCGGTGATTTCTTCCTATAACTTTAGAATAAACAGATTAATACAACACATACACCTTTACATATACTACTAAGTAAGTAAACTACAAGACTTTCTACATTCTACAAGGACAAATTTCAACTAGTGGATTCTGGGAAACTTTCATGAGAGAGTGCATCAGCTACTTTGTTAGAAGCTCCTGAAATGTGTTGAATTTCAAAATCAAAATCTTGGAAAGCTAAACTTTTAACCTTTTTATTACCGATCTTGGCACAAAAAGCGGGAATGTGCTAATAAAATTCATGGATGACACAAAGCTGGGGGGTATTGCTAACATGGAGAAGGACTGGGATATTACACAGGAAGATCTGGACGACCTTGTAAACTGGAGTAATAGTAATAGGATGAAATTTAATAGTGAAAAGTGCAAGGTCATGCACTTAGGGATTAATAATAAGAACTTTAGATATAGATTGGGGACACATCAGTTGGAAGCAACAGAGGAGGAAAAGGACCTTGGGGTATTGGTAGATCACAGGATGACTATGATCCGCCAATGTGATATGGCCATTAAAAAACCTAATGCGGTTTTAGGATGCACTAGGCGAGGTATTTCCAGCAAAGATAAGGAGGTGTTAGTACCGTTATATAAGGCGCTGGTGAGATCCCACCTGGAATACTGTGTGTAGTTCTTGTCTCCCATGTTTAAGAAGGATGAATTCAAACTGGAACAGGTTCAGAGACGGGCTACTAGGATGATCCGAGGAATGGAAAACCTGTCATATGAAAGGAGACCCAAAGAGCTTGGCTTGTTTAGTCTAGCCAAAAGAAGGCTGAGTGGGGATATGCTTGCTCTTTATAAATATATCAGAGGGATTAATATTAGGGAGGGAGAGGAATTATTTAAGCTTAGTACGAATGCAGACACATAACGAATGGGTATAAACTGGACACTAGGAAGTTTAGACTTGAAATTAGACGAAGGTTTCTAACCATTAGAGGAGTGAAGTTCTGGAACAGCCTTCCAAGGGGAGTAGTTGGGGCAAAAGACATATCTGGGTTCAAGATTAAGCTTGATAAGTTTATGGAAGGGATGGTATGATGGGAGAACCTAATTTTGGCAATTGATCTTTGATTATCGCCAGATAAGTATGCCCAGTGGTTGGTGATGGGATGTTGGATGGGATGGGATCTGAGTTACTGCAGAGAATTCTTTCCTGAGTGCTGGCTGGTGAGTCTTGCCCACATGCTCAGGGTTTAGCTGATCGCCATATTTGGGGTCGGGAAGGAATTTTCCTCCGGGGCAGATTGGCAGAGGCCCTGGAGGTTTTTCACCTTCTCCTGCAGCATGGGTCACTTGCTGGTGGATTCTCTGCAGCTTGAGGTCTTCAGACCACAATTTGAAGACTTCAGTAACTCAGGCATAGGTTAGGGGTTTGTTACAGAAGTGGATGGGTAGGGTTCTGTGGCCTGCTTTGTGCAGGGGGTCGGACTAGATGATCACATTGGTCCCTTCTGACCCTAGAATCTATGAATCTATAAACTCCATCGAAGCAGTTTTTTGTTGTTCCCCTTGGCAGTATGAAGCCACTTTAGTGCAGCATGGTCGGTTTGTAGCTGGAACCGCCGTCCCCAAACATATGGGTGTAGCTTTTCCAGGGCGTACACAATGGCGTAGCATTCTTTTTCACTGACTGACTAGTGACTTTCCCTCTCAGACAGTTTCTTGCTGAGAAACACGACAGGATGGAAGTTGTGATCCGGTCCTTCCTGCATGAGAACTGCTCCTATACCATGCTCAGATGCATCTGTGGTTACTAGGAATGGTTTGTCAAAGTCCGGGGCCCTTAGCACAGGGTCAGACATGAGCATCGCCTTAATCTGGGTAAAGGCCTTTTGACACTCATGGGTCCACTTGATTGCATTCGGCTGGGTCTTTTTGGTCAGGTCGGTCAGTGGGGCAGCGATTTGGCTGTAGTGTGGCACAAATCGCCTGTAATACCCGGCCAAGCCTAAGAAGGATTGGACCTGTTTCTTTGACTTTGCGACAGGCCACTTTTGGATAGCATCCACCTTGGCCTGTATGGGGTTTATGGTTCCTCGACCCACCTGGTGTCCCAGGTAAGTCACTCTGTTTTGGCCTATTTGACACTTTTTGGCCTTAACAGTTAGTCCGGCCTGCCTGATGGGCTCAAAGACCTTTTCCAGGTGTTCTAGGTGTTCGGGCCAGGAGTCAGAAAAGATAGCCACATCATCGAGGTAGGCAACTGCATATTTGCCCAGTCCTGCTAGTAGAAAATCAACCAGCCTCTGGAACGTGGCAGGTGCATTTTGCAGCCCGAAAGGAAGTACATTAAATTCATACACCCCCACATGGGTGATGAATGCTGACCTTTCCTTGGCAGGTTCATCTAGCGGTACTTGCCAGTACCCCTTGGTTAAGTCTATTGTAGATATGAATTGGGCACGTCCCAACTTCTCCAATAGCTCATCAGTGCGTGGCATTGGATAGTTGTCTGGACAAGTTACCGCATTTAGCTTACGGTAGTCCATGCAAAAATGTATTTCCCCATCTGGTTTGGGTACCAGAACCACTGGAGATGCCCATGCACTGGTAGATGAGCATATTATACCCATCTGTAGCATGTTCTGGATCTCCCATTCTATAGCAGCTTGGGCATGAGGGGACACCCGGTAGGGTGGGGTTCTAATTGGGTGAGCATTACCTGTGTCAATGGAGTGGTATGCCCGTTCAGTCTGTCCTGGGGTGGCTGAGAACAATGGGGCGAAGCTAGTGCACAGCTCCTTGATTTGTTGCCGCTGTAGATGGTCCAGGGTGGTTGAGAGGTTCACCTCTTCCACGCCACCGTCTTTTTTCCCTTCATAGTAGACACCGTCAGTCCACTCAGTGTCCTCTCCTCCCTGGATTGTAAACTGGCAAACCTGTAAGTCTCTGGAATAAAGGGGCTTGAGAGAATTAACATGATACACTCTGGGCTTTAGGGAGGAATTGGGAAATGCTATGAGGTAGTTAACAGCTCCCAGGAGCTCTTGGACCGTGCATGGCCCTTCCCATGATGCTTCCATCTTATGGGTCTGTTGTGCCTTCAAGACCATAACCTGGTCTCCTACCTTGATGGAATGCTCTCTGGTATGTCTGTCATACCAGGCATTTTGCTCTTCCTGAGCATCCTTTAGGTTTTCTTTAGCAAGGGCTAAAGAGTGTCGGAGGGTGTTTTGTAGGTTGCTTACAAAGTCCAGAATATTGGTCCCTGGAGAAGGCGTAAGCCCCTCCCATTGCTGCTTCACCAACTGTAATGGCCCCTTAACCTCGTGACCATACACAAGTTCAAACAGTGAAAACCCTGAACTGGGATGTGGTACAGCTCTGTAGGCAAAAAGTAACTGCTGCAACACTAGATCCCAGTCATTGGAGTGTTCATTGACGAATTTACTTATCATGGCCCCCAAAGTTCCATTAAACCTTTCCACCAGGCCATTGGTTTGATGGTGGTACAGGGTGGCAACCAAGTGGTTCACCCCATGAGTTTCCCATAGTTTTTTCATGGTCCCTGCCAGGAAATTAGATCCTGAATCTGTAAGGAAGTCGGAGGGCCAACCTACCCTGGCAAAAATGTCTGTTAGGGCCTGGCACACAGCGTTAGCCCTGGTATTGCCTAGAGCTACTGCTTCCGGCCATCGGGTAGCAAAGTCCATGAAAGTCAGTATGTACTGCTTTCCTCTGGGTGTCTATTTTGGGAAAGGACCCAGAATATCCACAGCTACTCGCTGAAATGGGACCTCAATTATGGGAAGTTGCTGGAGAGGGGCCTTGACCTGGTCTTGGGGTTTTCCCACTCTTTGGCACACCTCACAAGACCGGACATACTTGGCAACGTCCTTGCCCATCCCCTCCCAGTGGAAGGACTTCCCCAACCGGTCTTTGGTTCTGTTCACCCCAGCATGGCCACTAGGATGATCATGGGCTAAGCTTAAGAGCTTTTCCCGGTACTTAGCTGGAACCACCAACTGTTTTTGCTGATACCAGTCTTCCTGGTGTCCACCAGAAAGAGTCTCCTTGTATAAGAGTCCTTGTTCTACAACAAACTGGGATTGATTAGAAGAGCTGAGAGGCGGTGGGGTGCTCCGTGCCACTGTCCAAGCTTTCTGAAGGCTGTCATCTGCTTCCTGCTCAGTCTGGAACTGTTTCCTTGAAGCTGGAGACACCAGTTCTTCCTTAGACTGTGGACTTAGGCTTGGTCCCTCTGGAAGTGATGTAGGTGATGGGGTTGTTTCCGTTGCTGGTGAACCGCTTTCCGCTGGTGCACCAGGTGGTATTTCAGGCTCTGGCTGAGCCTCTTGGGTGTGGTTGTCTGCTGCTTTGATCAGTTCAAGCTTGCTGGCGCCTTCTGGCTTTGTGGTTGAAGATGGGTTTGCAATCACTGTCGTCAGTGCTGACAACGGTTCTGGTGCTAGCTGCTTTTCCAGTTCCTGGTCTGGGATGGGAAGCACTGTGGCTGTTTCCGTAGTTGGCATGGGATCTAGGTCCACTACCTCTGACTGGGTCTCTTGTAACACAGACGGGGCCCTTGTGGACGGCTCAGGAACAGGAATGGGTCTGGAAGCTTGCCTGGTTTGCCTACGTGTAACCATTCCCACTCTCTTGGCCCGCTTTACTTGGTTGGCCAAATCTTCCCCCAGTAGCATTGGGATGGAATAATTGTCATAGACTGCAAAAGTCCACATTCCTGACCAGCCTTTGTACTGGACAGGCAGTTCAGCTGCAGGCAAGTCTACAGCTTGTGACATGAAGGGGTAAATTGTCATTTGGGCCTCTGGGTTGATGAATTTGGAGTCTACGAAGGATTGGTGGATAGCTGACACTTGTGCCCCCATGTCTCTCCACGCAGTAACCTTCTTTCCGCCCACTCTCAAATTTTCCCTTCGCTCCAAGGGTATTTGAGAGGCATCTGGGCCTGGGGATCTTTGGTGTGATGGTGGTGTAATGAACTGCACTCGGTTGGGGTTCTTTGGGCAGTTGGTCTTGATATGTCCCAGTTCATTACATTTAAAGCATCGCCCAGCTGACTGGTCACTGGGCCGAGGTGGGTTACTGGAGACTGGTGAGGTGGAAGAATAGGGCGTTCGTGGCTTTCCTTGGGTTGTCGGTGGGGTCTTGTGCTGCCCTCGGTTATAGGGTTTATTGTCGGTGTGCCCCCTGGGGTATTCGCTCCCCTTGACAGTAGCTTGTTTCTTTTCTTCCACTTCCATCCATTTGGCTCCAATCTCCCCCGCCTCGATTACCGTTTTGGGTTTCCGATCTAGGATGTACTCAGGAACACCATCTAAGAACTACTCCATTTGTATCAGGAGGTGCAGCTCATCCAGATTGTTAACCTTTGTTCCTGATATCCAGGCTTCATAATTCTTTGCAATGTGGGTAGGCATGTCGAGGGAATGACACCTCTGGTTTCCATTTTAGGGCTCTGAACCACCGACGGGCATGTTCAGGTGTTATCCCCATTCGGTATCTAGCCTTGGTTTGAAAAAGTTTATAGTCGTTCATTTTCTCCTTAGGCATTTCAGCCGCCACCTCTGCTAAAGGTCCACCGAGCTGTGGTCTCAGCTCTATCATGTACTGGTCTTCAGGGATGCTGTACCCAAGGCAGGCTCTTTCAAAATTTTCTAGAAGGCCTCAGTGTCGTCACCTGCCTTATAGGTGGGAAATTTCTTGGGATGTGGAACCATAATTGGAGAAGTGTTGTTAGAATTGGCTGGGTTCTGTTGCTTAGCCTTTCCTAATTCCAGGGCCTGCTGGTGGGCTTCCCTTTGGAGTTCCAGCTCCCTCCTGTGGGCAGCCTCTCTGTCTTCTTCTTCTCTTTTGTGGGCCGCCTCTCTTTCTCTTTCTCTTAGCTCCATCTCCTTTTGTTTTATTTCTAGTTCTTGTATTTTTTTTCCATATCTTGCTTGTGCTCTGGGTCTTTGATTTGTTCCTCTGCCTCCAATCTCGCTTGCTCCTGTTTCAGGGCATCCTTGGTAGTCATGGTTCCTGCTTTCTTGAGTTGGGGTGCCCTCTGGTGTTTATTGCTTGAACTGCTGTTCCTCTGCTGCCTTCTCTGGTGCTAGCAACAGAGTCTTTCTAACAAGCCTTCCGAATAAAATTAAAACAAAAGAAAAACCTTCATTTGCATGTGTGTTCTGCTGGTGTAGTTGACTCACAGCTGGAGTTCTATTGTCTAACAAAAGACCCCTGTTAAACTTAATGGCCTTTGCCTGAGGCCATATCTATGCACAGCCAGAACGGAGCAAGGAAAAAAAAATCTCTGGCTGTAGTTTTGAAAACCCTCTCTCTGCTACAAGCAGCAGGCAGAGAAAAAGAAATTTTATAATCTTACTGGCTTTTGGATTCTTATCTTTCCCACACGCTGCCACCATGTCATAGTATAATTCCCAAATCTGGACCTTAGTGTCCAGGATATGGGTACTAGCATAAAGTCCTCTAAGCTTAATTATCAGCTTAGATTCTGTAGCGCTGCTACCAATCAGGAATTTCTAGGGCCTGATACCCTCTGGTCCCCCCAAAACCTTCCCTGGGGACCCCAAGACCCAGATTCCTTGAGTCTCACAACAAAGGGGAATAAGCCATTTCCCTTCCCCCCTCCTTTCTTCCTCCCTGGTTACACTAGGAGACCACCGTGATTCAAATCCTTGAATCACCACTCCCCACTCCCTTCTTTCCCAGAGAGAGATACACAGATAAACGCCGAGAGCAGGTTTTTCTTCCCTCCTCCCTTTCCTTTCTCCCACCAATTCCCTGGTGAGTACAGACTCCCTTCCCTGGAGTCTTACAAAAGATAACCAAAATAAATCAATTAGATTCTAAAAAAAAAAGAGGAAAACTTTAACAAAGAAGGAAAAACATAAAAACTGTCTCTGTAATCAAGATGGTAAATATACAGGGTTTTTCTAGCTTATAGACAATAGAAAGAAGCTTTCTCCAGCAGAAACACAATTTAAGCTACTTCCAGCAGGTACACATATGCAAATAAGAAAAACAAATTAAAAGACTATAACCGCCTTTTTTCTTTCTCACAATTCTGAATAGATAAGAGACTGTAGCAGGGAGATTGGCAGAAACCTGGTTGCACCGCAAGGTTGCGAGGCTCCGGCCAGGGGAACGGGACCGCGGGGTTTCGGGACTCTGGCCATGGTAGCGGGGCCATGGGACTTGCCATGCTCTGCCAGGGGAGCCGGACCGCGAGGTCACGGGGCTCCGGCCGGGAGAGCAGGGCCGTGGGACTTGCCATGCTGTGGCTGGGGGAGTGGGACCACGGAGTTGCTGGGCTCTGGCCGATGTAGCGGGACTTGCTGTCCTCCGGCCTGGGTAGCGGGACCGCGGGGTTGGGGGTCTCTGGCAGGGTAGCGGTGCTGCAGGGTTGTGGTGCTCTGGCCGGAGAGGGGGGCTGCGGGGTTACGGGGCTCTGGCCGAGGTAGCGGGGCCATGGGACTTACCGAGCTGCAGCTGGGGGAGTGGGATAGTGGGGTTGCCGGGTGCTGGCTGGAAGAGCGGGGATACGGGGTTGCGGGGCTCCAACCTGGAGAGCGGGGCTACGGGGCTCCTGCCTGGGGAGCGGGGTTTGGGAGCCGGGCCAAAAGGCAAAAGCTGACATTAACATTGTTTCAGTCTGTGTGTTACTTGACATTGTGTATTCAGTGTCACCATAGAAGGGAAGGGCTCTGCATAGACAGAAATTTGCCTGGGCATCAGTAGAAAATGTTAAGTAAAATTTGTTTTAAAAATTAAACCTGGCGTTGGTCATCTTATGTCACCATTTTTATTTCTTAGCTTTCAGCTATTTAAGTGAACTCTAAAACTTTCATCCTGACTGTTTACTATCTGCCTTTGTATCTCTCTAATCTCCTTCATAACCATCATTGACTTTTTTTCCATTTTAATACTATCCCATAGTATCAGAGACAGTGAGAAAAATAGCAAATAAAGGTACATGACTATCTTTCTATCTCTATAGAGAATGATAGATATACATGCCTCTGTCTCACATAGAGAGATGTGATGTATTCCCTGCAGCCGGGGCCTGCTTTAGGAAGCGCGGGGCCCATTTTGAACAATTTTGACGGGCCTCGACAGGGATGACTGAAAAAAAAAACACATGTAAAACAACATGTGGGGCTTGTACTCACTGGATAGTGCTCCGAGTCTTTGGCGGCACTTTGGCAATGGGTTCTTCACTCGCTCCAGGTCCTTGACAGCACTGAAGGACCTGCCACCAAAGACCCAGAGCAAAGGAAGGACCCACCGCCGAAGTGCCGTCGAAGACCCATAGCGAGTGAAGAACCCGCCACTGAAGACCCAGAGCACCGCCTGGTGAGTAAAAATTAAAAAGGCACCTCTAGCCCGGAAGGGATTCTCACTAGGGCCGGGGTCCTCTTAGGCGTGGGGCCCAATTCGGGGGAATTGGTGGAATAGGCTAAAGCCGGCCCTGCTGGCCATAGCCCCGGAACCCCGCAGTCCAGCTCTCCAGGCCAGAACCCCACAAACCCGAGGTCCCGCTCCCCCGGCTGAGTGCGGAAAGTCCCGCTGTCCCACTACCTCAGCTGGAGCCCCGCAACCCCCCAGCCCCGCTCTCCCGGTCAGAGATCTGCAACCCTGTGGCTCCGCTACCCAGCCAGAGCCCCGCAACCCTGCAGTCCCGCTTCCCAGGTTGAGCACAGTAAGTCCCACGGCCTCGCTACCCCGGCCAGAGCCCCGCAACCCCACAGCCCCGGTGTCCCGGCTGGAGCCCCGCAACCCTGCGGTCCCGCTCCCCCTGCCGGAGTGCTGCAAGTCCCGCGACCCCACTACCCCAGCTGGAGCCCTGCAACCCCGCATCCCCACTCCTTCGACCGGAGCCCTGCAACCCCGCAGCCCTGGTCCCCCGACCCGAGAGTGGCAAGTGCGGCTGCCCCGGAGAGTACATGCCCCAAGAATCGGGCGCCGCGCTGGCTAAAGCAGGCCCTGCCCTGGAGACAATCTTGGATCAGTTCAGGGCTAGACCCCAGCAGACAAGCCAGGCATGCAGCAGAGAAGAAGGATGGTTTGGTGATTAGAGCATTTGTCTGGGCTGGGGGAGACCTGGGTTTGATTCCCTCATCTGTTACTGTGGACAAACTCCTTAATCTCTCTGAGCCTTAATTCCTCACCTTGTAAACTGAGATATATAGGCCTGGTCTACACTACGTGTTTAAACCAATTTAACGCTGTACCCGTCCACACTACAAGGCCCTTTATATTGATATAAAGGGCTCTTTAAATCTGTTTCTGTACTCCTCCCCGACAAGAGGAGTAGCGCTAAAATCGGTATTACCATATCGGATTAGGTTTAGTGTGGCCGCAAATCGACAGTATTGGCCTCCACGCAGTATCCCACAGTGTGCCACTGTGACCGCTCTGGACAGCAATCTGAACTCGGATGCAGTGGCCAGGTAAACAGGAAAAGCCCTGTGAAATTTTACTTTTCATTTCCTGTTTGCCCAGCGTGGAGCTCTGATCAGCATGGGTGGCAATGCAGTCCCAAATCCAAAAAGAGCTCCAGCATGGACTGTACGGGAGATACTGAATCTGATTGCTGTATGGGGAGACAAATCTGTTCTATCAAAGCTCCGTTACAGAAGACAAAATGCCAAAGCATTTGAAAAAAAAATCTCCAGGCTAAACAGTGCTGCCTGACAAGCGTAACGAGAAGCCAGAGACTCAAATGGATGCTCATGGAGGGAGGGAGGGAGGGGGTACTGAGGACTCCAGCTATGCCACAGTCCCCAGCAGTCTCCGAAAAGTATTTGCATTCTTGGATGAGCTCCCAATGCCTGTAGGTTCAAACACATTGTCCGGCGTGGTTCAGGGAATAGCTCGTCAATTTACTCCCCCCCCCCCCCGCCCACATGAACGAAAAGGGAAATAAATCATTTCTTGACTTCTTTCAATGTCACCCTATGTTTACTGAATGCTGCTGGTAGATGCGATGCTGCAGCAGTGAAGAGAAGTATCTGCTCCTCTCCCCTCCCCGGTGGCAAACAGTGCAGTAGGATTGGTAACTGTCCTTCTTATCAACCTATGAGTGCTCCTGGCTGTCTTCAGGTGAGGCTGGCTGGGGGCACCTGGGTGAAAATAGGAATGACTCCTGGTCATTCCTAGTAGATGGTACAAAACAGCTGGTAACTGTCTTCATCATAGCAACTGGGGGCTGAGCTTCAATCAGCCCTCTCCCTTTCATGTGAAAAGAAAAGATTTTGTACTGCCTGGACTATCATAGCAGTGGGATGCTGGGCTCCTCTCCCCCACACTGCTTAATGTCCTGCCTGGACTATCATAGCACCGGGAGGCTGCCTCTCCCTCATTTTATCTCACTAAAAACTCAGTGTTTCTTATTCCTGCATTCTTTATTATTTTATGACACAAATGGGGGGGACATTGCCACAGTAGCCCAGGAAGGTTGGGGGAGGAGAGAAGTAATGGGTGGGGTTGTTGCAGGGGCACCCCCTGTGAATAGCATGTAGCTCATCATTTCTGCAGGATCTGACACAGAGCAGCTGTACTCTCTGATACACTGCTTCTCTAGTACATTTGCCCCATATTCTAGGCAGGACTGACTCTATTTTTTAAAGGAGGGATTGACTTGGGGACTCATTCCAGTTTTAGCTTTTGCACCCTCAGCCAATCTCAGACAGGGGCACCCATGACAGCAGCAGACAGCACAGAAGAACAGATAACTGTCATCTCATTGCCAAATTACACTATCAGCAAATAGTACAGAACAACTGGTAATCATCTCTGCTATCATGCAAAAGCAAATGAATGCTGCTGTGTAGCACTGGAGTATCGCCTCTGTCCACGGCATCCAGTACACATACAGTGACTGTAAAAAAAAAAGCTGAACAGGCTCCATGGTTGCCATGCTATGACGCCTGCCAGGGCAATCCAGGGAAAAAGGGCACGAAATGATTGTCTGCCATTGCTTTCCCGGAGGAAGGAATGATTGACAACATTTACCCAGAACCACCCGCAACAATGATTTTTGCCCCATCAGCCACTGGTCTCTCAACCCAGAATTCTAAGGGGCGGGGGAGACTGCGGGAACTATGGGATAGCTATGGAATAGCTACCCACAGTGCAACGCTCCGGAAATCAATGCTAGCCTCGGACCATGGACACACACCGCCGAATTAATGTGCTTAGTGTGGCCGCGTGCACTCGACTTTATACAATCTGTTTTATAAAACCGGTTTATGTAAAATCAGACTAATCCTGTAGTGTAGACGTACCCATAGTCCTGCCCTGCCTCACAGAGGGCTGCTGGGATAAGTGCATTACTGATTCCAGTGGTGGGGCAGATAGGAACCTGGAATGTATATGTGTGCTAGGCTGAGATGAAATCCACAGAGTGGTGTCTCTGATAGCTCTGAGGGCCCAGGTGGGCGGGTGAGAAAATGTTCTCTAAAATTATGAGGTGTCTCTTATTCATTGTACTTAGCCCTAGGCTGATCCTTGGAGGAGTGTCACACCAGAGCTCTTATTTACATACCATTTCTTTGGTTCTAATCCTAGCATCTTTGTGTACAATGAGATCACTGGAAGCTTGAATGATTTCATGGGTCTAGCATAGGAACTTCCCTTAAAGGGCCAGCAGCCTTCTGACCTCATGAGAGATGGAGAAAAAGGGCCCATACCCCAGAGCACTTGGTTTAGAAAGCTCCCTAAGAAATGCCCTACATGCTGGTTGTGGTGAGTAAGGGAAAGTCAGTGGGCCCCACAAGTGGCAGGAATAGGGGACTGATAGCTACTTAAAGACAAATAACTCAATAAGCCTCCAAACCTGGTGACTGGTTCCCTCTACACTGTATCTGTAATGACACAAATGGAAAACAACTTTGATCCATTTCACTCTTAAGTCTCAGTACCTTAAGTCAATGGACACTGCAATCAATAAGCATAATACATATAATGCAATATGCACAGCTAGTGTCACAGCTCATCCTCAGTGTTCATAGAAAAAAAATACCCAGGAGTGGATAAGCACAGGGATCCTGTTCCTAGGGTGACCAGACAGCAAGTGTGAAAAATTGGGACAGGGAGTTGGGGGTAATAGGCACCTACATAAGACAAAGCCCCAAATATTGGGACTCTCCCTATAAAGTCAGGACATCTGATCACCTTACCTGTCCCCATAGGCTATGCAGAGCATGGGGGTGGGGTTTCAGAAAGACCAACTAAAATAAGCCAGTAAACTTTGCTGAACAGACAACTGAGCCATTTCAGTTCCCATGCAGGAGTCAGTTGGTGAATACTATGCCTTTCGATCCATGATTAAGGCTAAGATTTAGTCACAGGTATTTTTGGTAAAAGTCATGGACAGGTCACGGACAAGAAATAAAAATTCACAGTCTGTGAACTGTCCATGACTTTTACTATAAATACTCATGACTGACTCTCTGATTTGGCGGGGGCTCGGGCTCGGGCTCGGGCTCGGGCTCGGGCTCGGGCTCGGGCTCGGTGCTCCCTGCTACACCACCCAGTATATGGGTGCTCCCTGGAGCCAGCTGCCTGGAGACACCCAAGCAATGGCCAATGCAGTTGGCCCTGGGGACAGCCTGAGCAGCTGGCTCCAGGGCCATTCCAGTGGCTGGCCATGGGGCACTGGAGCAGCTGGCCCTGGGACCATCTGTTCAAGTGGCCCTGGAGTCAGCCATACCAGCTGTTCTGGAAGTCCCAGAGGTCACAGAAAGTCATGGAATCCATGACTTCCATGACCTCTGTGACAGAATCACAGGCTTATCCATGATTAAAATGATCAGCAGCTGGACCAGATGATATTTCCTAGTTTACATACTTGGACTGGCCAGGGAGATCCAGTCCCTGGGGCGAACCAGGGAATTACCCATACTCTCCTCTAGCTGGGTTGATGGGCCAGGGTATTGTAACTAAAGAGAGGCACAACACAAGGGCAGCTCAGGCTGATGTGAGACGTTTGATGGGGAACAAAAGTTGCAAATGGAAAGCCCAACCCGTGGGTGAAAAGCCTTTGGTGTGTTTATTAAGTCAAAAGTGAAATGGCAGAGAAAGAACTAGAGCTGCTGGGCTGGGGAATCTTTGAAAGAGTTGTGTGATTTATGCTCATTATCAGCACCATTATTTTCATTGAAATCAGGTTGGTTTCCAGACAGTCAGGAAAGTTAGTTGATTCTGAGGGGTGAGGGGATTGTTCCAACGGTCACCCATGTTAAGAGTGGTGATGAATAACTCTGGATGGATAACTATGATAACTCTGAGCTATGGTAAAACTGCTATCTCCAGTCTGCCTCATTCCTTATTCTATTCATGACTCAGGGAACATGACATCCAGGGCACTCCTAACTGCCTATGGAGGGTTGCTCTTATTAGTGAGACATGTACTATAAAAGGTTCAGTCTGAAGTTATAAGGAAGGTTCCGATCAGCTCTTAGTTCTCCTGCGCTGCTCTGCACACCTCTTGCTCTAATATTCTCTTCAAGTCCAGCTGTCCTTGGCAGCCAAAGGCACACGGACAAGGATTTCCACTGTCCTGGTGAATCTAGAACAAGGAGGTGCTTGTGAGTAAAAAGGAGTTTAGTGGTGTTACTGTAGGCTCAGCTACAAAACAAGTCATAGCTCTCAATTCAATAGGAAAATCCAGCTGCATTCTATCCCCAAGATAAGCCAACAGGAGGCAATAAAATTTCACAAGTCCCCTGACTCATGAGATCAGAGACCCAGGATCAGTCTAGGCTCATGGCCCCATTTTGACTCCCTGATATGTCAGCTGGGACAGCCAAGAATCTTTCTACTAAAAGAAGAGGATGAAGATCAGTTTGCACTAAATGGTGATAAATGGCCTGTCACTAAATAATAATGTTCCACTGTGATTGTGATGAGGATCTAACTGGTGTCAGAAAAGTCACTGTCTGTTCCAGACGATCAGAGATGCTACCCACCTCAAACAATTTTCACAGTAATTGTCAGAACCTAGTGAGACGGGGAAGGTTCAGTTGCTTTAAAAGCCCAACATGTCTCCTAGTTTCTTATCCAGACATCCCTCTTTAAATTGGCAACACCCAGAACGAAAAGTTAGCTGCTGCTAATGTCAAAGAACCTGTGCCTCTATCTGGCTTTCTGACTCTTTGGCACACAATCTCTTTCCTTCATAAGCCCAAATGAAGGCAGATCTCTTCCCAGCAAAGTGCAATGTTAAGGAAGTATTTAACCAGGTTTAAAAATTATTTTGCCATTGGACTCTACACAATAAAAGCACCTTTTAAAGAATCTCTTGGGTGAAAAGAATAATGACTTTGGCATTCACCCCCACCATACATGGCTTCAGTACCCAGAGTCAAAGGAAAACAATGATTTCCTTTGGTTCTATATTAGCCCCAGTAAATTAAAAATCATGATCTTTCTGTATTTAAATCTCTGAAATTTACATTTCCTAAACTAATGGTTGATATTGGGCATGTGCAAGTGAGGTAACTGCTTCTAAGAATAGAAAGACATATTAGGAGAGAGCCACAGTGCACCATAAAAGGCCAGCTGCCAGCAGGTAGTTTTGGAGTCCGAGTCAGAGAGAGGGGAATTCAGTCGGGAGCAGACGGAAGAACTGGAAACCAGCAAGAGATGCCAAAGGAAAGAAGTAAGAAAAGCTGAGACATAGAAAAGAAAACTGGAGCAGAGCAGAGCTGACTGACCAGGAGCTGAACAGCGATTAAAGAAGATTACTAAAAGATTTATCACAGCAGCAGTAGTAATATAAAGGGATACCAATGGATTTATAAAGTAAGCTTGCCAGTTTTAATATATTTTTTAGTGTAGTATTTAACGTGTATGCTAAAGCGTGTCTTTTAATTCTATTTTACTTATGTGAAATTTAAAGCAGTGGTTCTCAACCAGGGGCACGTGTACCCCTGGGGGTACTCAAAGGTCTTCCAGGGGCTACTCAACTCATCTAGATCAAAGTTTCTCAACCTGGGTTTTGAAACCTCCAGGGGGGTCATGGGACGGGATTGCAAGTGCAGAGCCAAAATCAGCAGGTGGCAAGCAGGGCTTCAGCCCTGGACAGAAAGGCTGGGCTTCAGACAAGGCTCACAAGTGAAAAACAGGCTCAAGTGTCACACTAAAATGTAAGTACAATATTTATAATTCAATTGATTTATTTTATAATTATATGGTAAAAATGAGAGTCAGCAATTTTTCAGTAAGTGTGCTGTGACACTTCAGCATTTTTATGTCTGATTTTGTAAGCAAGTAATTTTTAAGTGAGATGAAACTTGGTGTACAGAAGACAAATCAGACACCTAAAAAGGGTACAGTAGTCTAGAAAGGTTGAGAATCACTGATTTAAAGAACTATTGTCAGCGATTTGTTACAAACTAGCCACTTGTAACAAAGCACTTTGCTTAGAATCATAAACTATATACTATTGTGGTTTAAATGCTCTTTAAACTTGAAACAAGGGACTTGTATCTTGGGGATTTTGTGTTTTGTTTAGAATTTTTAGAATACAGTGTATTAGGGATTTTAGTTATTTTGTTTTGGAAAACAATACTGCCTTTGCCAATTTCTTTGTCTGAAGGTTATATCTGTGTCCTTTAGCGTTTCCTTAACAACCCTGGAAACTTATATCTCAGGAAGGACAGTTTAATGGGGGTAGAGTATTATAGTGGCATCCCAAGATCTCAATCCAGCAACTGGACCATCCTTCATCTCTGGGTTAAGCCCTAACATGGACAAATTTCTCACAATTAATTTTTTGTATGCCTATTCCAAGATTCATCTTGGTTAAAATTAATCAGTAATGCCTCTTCCTAGGTTTATATCCTCAAATGCAGTTCTAGGAGGTGAATCCCACCCAATCCATCACAGAAGGTCCCATTGCGTCTGTACCTTTCATCACTCCACTGGTAAAATAGCATCCTAAATTCCTTGTGAGTGTATAGGTAAGGGGTGGGAGTTCACTACAAGGTCCAAAACCACCCACCATTTTTTTGGATAAGACCTGAGGCTACAATGTTTGAGGGCCAGCTGGCAGATGTGGGGGCACTTTGGGGGCTCCCGATCAGACAATCTAATCTCCCTTGCCTGAACCCAAAAGCATCCCATGTCATCCTGAACACCTCCATGCATGGTACTGCCCTGGTTTCCTGCAGTCCCTTAGAATGTTGTTACTTGTGAATTTCAAGGATGTTTTTGCTTTTACCTGGCGCGCTGTGGC
This sequence comes from Gopherus evgoodei, assembly GCF_007399415.2. Classification (NCBI taxonomy): domain Eukaryota; kingdom Metazoa; phylum Chordata; order Testudines; family Testudinidae; genus Gopherus; species Gopherus evgoodei. Next base: position 60,014,401 of record NC_044330.1, on the reverse strand, counting down.
AGACACACACGTGGTGCTCTCACCAGAGATATTGCCAGTGCTCGGGCAGAGGTTCTGGCTGGGCACTCGACGCCCATAAAATGCAGATAGGATGCTAATGGAGGTCTTGTGGGGACAAATGACTCCCAGTTGCTCCCCATCACAGGCGTGGGCTGTGTGGTTCTTCAGCACCTTTTGAAGGTAACCTGAGGGGAGTAAAACACACAGATGTTGTATGCAGTGTTGTTGTAGCCATGCTAGTCCCACCTTGTCTCTATAAAACAGGGAGTCATTAGAGCTGGGAAGTGCTGGAGCCTCAGGGAATGAGAACACTGCCTCCAGAGTCCTGGCATGTGGGGGAGGAGGGTGGAGGGGGAAGAAGGGGATGGCCCTGAACTGGAGCAGTATCCCAGGCAAATGCAAACTCAAGGAGGGAGGGAGATGCTGTGGCAGGGAGGAGAATGCACTTTTCTGACAGGCAGGGGAAGGGGAATATTGTACCAAGGTCTACACCAGCAGTTCTCAAACTATGGGTCAAGACCCCATAGTGGGGTTGCCAGGGCTGGCATTAAACTTGCTGGGGCCCATAGCCAAAGCCTGAGCCCCATCACCCAGGGCCAAAGCCTGAGGGTTTCCACTCTGGGTGGCAGGGGCCTGCGGCTGAAGCCCTTGGGCTTTGGCTTTGATCCTCCCCACCTTGGGCAGGCTCAGGCTTCGGTCCCCACTCTTGGGATTGTGTAGTAATTTTTGTTGTCAGAAGGGGGTTGCAGTGAAGTGAAGTTTGAGAGCCCCTAGTCTACACTAAGGGTTGTCCAAAGTGGGATAAAAGTAACAAAAACCAGCTCAGCCACTTGGAAAGAATAAGCAAGAGTTGGAGACCAAATTTGGATTTTTTTAACCCATCTTTAAGCTAAAAGAACCAATTGGGGGGTTTCTAGGTTTTTGGTGTCATAACAAACTTACTGTAGAAACAGACCAAGATGGTTCATAGATTCATTGCTTCTAAGGCCATAATCTAATATTTTTCATAACAGACCACAGAAATTCACCAGCAGCACCTGCCTCAAGCCCAATCACTTGTGCTTAAACTAGTGCTTATTTTTAAGAAAGACATCCAGTCTTGATTTAATGATGCCAAGTGAAGGAAAATGCCCCACATCCCTTGGTGAGCTGTTGTGATGATTAATTATTTTCACCGTTCATAAGTTACACCTTATTTCCACTTCAATTTTTCTAACTTGAACTTCCAGCCATTGGATCTTGTTATACCTTTGCCTGCCAGATTAAAGTGCCCTGTAGTATCAGATATATTATGTGCAAGTACTTATAGACCAATATTTAGTTGCTTTTAGAGACACAATGCACTGGCACTCGGGGAATCAGAGTTCAGATCACCAGCTCTTCCACAGCCAGTTCCTCACATTGTTCTCAGGCTCCCCAGCTGAGCAGAGGGCTTGGGGCACTGTAGAGACATCAAGTTTGCTCTGGAAGGATCTGCATTAAGACCTCTCCAAGGTCACTTCTACATTAAAAAAATGTAAGCCAGGCCTTATTCTGAGGAGACTATCACAGGAAATGGCTATGTCCATGAAGACTTTGGGCCTGGTTCTGGCCTCATTTACACAGGAGTAAATCAGGAAAAACTCCACCAAAGTTCACAGAATTATACAGTAGTGTAAGGGGAGAATTAAGCCCTTCATTTTTAGGTTCTTCCCCTTCCCCTCATCCTGTTATTCAGCTCTTTATAGCAGGGAATGACATGTACTCAGTCTGACACAAAAGCTTCTACAGAAGAATTTCCCTATGACTGAAGCTCCAGCCCTGTGTCTGAAGTACATGGCTTGTGTCAGGGAGCTTTTCCTTACCAGCCAACAGAGCGGCGGTGGTTTCTTTGGGAACAAGAGAAGCAGCAAGGAGGCAAAGTTCAGAAACTATGAAAACTTGGTTCTAGTTATTGAGATTTTCAGGTCTCACACGGGTCGTTCCTCACCCTGATCTTCTCCTTTCAGTTCCACTACTCATACTATATCTCCCTCATTGGGCCCCACTCAGCTACACAGGGAAATAAAACCAGAGTAAGTTACAATTACCTTCCTTCCAGTTGTCCGTGCCATTTGCAATGATTAATTTAATGACATAGATCTACCAAGTGAAGGACCATGTGGAGAGGTTCCCCCATGTAGATCTCCCCATGCAGATCCCTGACCTCGTTAATGTGATCCTGTGCCACTGAAGTCAAGGGGATCATTGGCAGTGAGCTATACAGGAACAGGATCTGACCTTCAGAGGGCACCAAAGTAGCAAGAGCTACAGGACTTAAAGCCAGCCAAGGCCGCAGCACAGCATTGAGGGCCACTTTCAATTCCCCTTACCATGCATACTTCAGCCTTAGTATATCCTGGCACTCACAAGTATGGCCAGATTCAGGCTGAAGAAAAGGCCCCTAGGGAAACTCCCTACTTCATGTCTCATGACCCTGTATTTAGACAACTCTCCAATACCAAATTCTACAGGCCACTTCCCTCAGATCCCACTGAGGAATACACTAAGAAACTGTACCATCTACTCAGGATACTCCCTACACTAACACTGGAACAAATCAACATACCCTTAGAGCCTCGACCAGGGTTATTCTATCTACTACCCAAGATCCACAAACCCGGAAATCCTGGACGCCCCATCATCTCAGGCATTGACACTCTCACTGAAGGGCTGTCTGGATATGTGGACTCTCTACTCAGACCCTATGCCACCAGCACTCCCAGCTATCTCCGTGACACCACTGATTTCCTGAGAAAACTACAATGCATTGGTGACCTCCCAGAAAACACCATCCTAGCCACCATGGATGTAGAGGCTTTCTATACAAACATCCCACACACAGATGAAATGCAAGCTGTCAGGAACAGTATCCGTGATGATGCCACAGCACAACTGGTTGCTGAGCTCTGTGCCTTTATCCTCACACACAACTATTTCAAATTTGATAACAATTTATACCTCCAGATCAGTGGCACCGCTATGGGCACCCGCATGGCCCCACAATATGACAATATTTTTATTATGGCTGACCTGGAACAACGCTTCCTCAGCTCTCGTCCACTCACTCCCCTTCTCTACCTACACTACACTGATGACCTCTTCAACATCTGGACCTATGGGAAGGAGACTCTGGAAAAATTCCAGCACGATTTCAACAGCTTCCACCCCACAATCAACCGCAGCCTGGACCAATCTACATGGGAGGTCCACTTCCTAGACACCACGGTGCAAATAAGTGATGGTGACGTTAACACCACCCTATACAGAAAATCTACCGACCACTATGCCTACCTTCATGCCTCCAGCTTCCATCCCGGGCACACCACACGATCCATTGTCTACAGCCAAGCACTGAGGTACAACTACATCTGCTCCAACCCCTCAGACAGAGACCAACACCTGCAAAATCTTCACCAAGCATTCTCAAAACTACAATACCCGCACGAGGAAATAAGGAAACAGAGCAACAGAGCCAGACGTGTACCCAGAAGCCTACTACTGCAAGACAAACCCAAGAAAGAAACCAACAGAACTCCACTGGCCATCACATACAGTCCCCAGCTAAAACCCCTCCAATGCATCATCAGGGATCTACAACCCATTCTGGACAATGATCTCTCACTTTCACAGGCCTTGGGTGGCCAGTCCTTGCCCACAGACAACCTGCCAACCTGAAGCATATTCTCACCAGTAACTGCACACTGCACCATAGTAATTCTAACTCAGGACCAATCCATGCAACAAACCTCGATGCCAACTCTGCCCACATATCTACGCCAGTGACACCATCACAGGACCTAACCAGATCAGCCACACGATCACCATTTCATTCACCTGCACATCCACCAATGTAATATACGCCATCCTATGCCAACAATGCCCCTCTGCTATGTACATCGGCCAAACTGGACAATCCCTACAGAAAAGGATAAATGGACACAAATCAGATATTAGGAATGGCAATATACAAAAAGCTGTAGGAGAACAGTTCAATCTCCCTGGTCACACAATAGCAGATTTAGAAGTAGCCATCCTGCAGCAAAAAACCCCTCAGGACCAGACTTCAAAGAGAAACTGCTGAGCTTCAGTTCATCTGCAAATTTGACACCATCAGCTCAGGATTAAACAAAGACTGTGAATGGTTGCCAACTACAAAAGCAGTTTCTCTTCCCTTAGTTTTCACACCTCAACTGCTAGAAGAGGGCTTCATCCTCCCTGATTGAACTTACCTCTTTATCTCTAGCGTGCTTCTTGCTTGCATATATATACTTGCCCTTGGAAATTTCCACTATATGCATCTGACGAAGTGGATATTCACCCATGAAAGTTCATGCTCCAATATGTCTGTTAGTCCATAAGGTGCCACAGGACTCTCTGTTGCTTTTATGTATTTAGACAGACACCTATATGCTCCATTCCAAGAGTCAGCACTGTCCCACGTTCAATGGTGCTCCAATGCCCCTCGACACTATGCTTTTTGTAGCCATCGTGGGCAAGGCCTGGTATACTGTGTAGGCATTGGGCCTACATCCAGTATAAAAGTCTCTTGGTTTCTATGACAACCTGGGGAGTCAGACTGAAAACTCCACAACAGCTGAAGGTGAATTACAAAAACAGGAGCTCCTTATGTCATTAAACATGACAATGAATATAATCCAGTCTGGGCACCAGGTTATTTCGTACCATTAATTTCACTCAGCCCCTGAAGATCAGTTCTCAGTGTGTGGTAGATACTGCCATGTAGACTTCAGCAGTGGAGAAGATGGAGGTGTGGCAGCTGAGGAAGAGGCAACTGGGGCTTTTGGCTGCATGGAAGATGATGGAGACGGAGTGGGATTGTGAGATGAGCACATTAGTTGGCTGTCTGTGCTTAAAAGGGTCAGCAGTGAAATAGCAACCTATTTAAGGGGTCTTCAGTGGGTTTCAGAGTTAACACTGCAGCTCAGCTCTCTTGTTTAGGACTGTCAGACTGTCTAAGGCAAGACTGTATCCACTTACACTCAATTTTATCCTGGCAGGTTTTCTTTGAAACCCTTTAGGGTGGGTTTGGTTATTTATAATGAAAGTTACAATCTTTAGTACATTTCTCTGGCAAGGCTCTGACCAGTGCTGCAGCTGAAGAATCATGGAATACATAGCGCTCTGACCATGAGTGACTTGCCCTCTACCCGCCCAAGGTACATCGTACTTGGCTTTTGACTAGATTTGATCATATTGCCCCCATCAAAATTCATAGCCAGGTTGAGGGGGAGGAAATCTGGCTGTGAGTTGCCTTCCCCCATTGCTTGTGATTAGCAGGGAGCTTCCCCATCTCTGATGCTTGCTGAGGGAAGGAACCACGCCCTCCAATACCAGCACGGGCCATTAATTGCTGAGGTTGTATGAAACTCCTGACGTATCAGACCCCACCACACCCTTATCTCCTTCTTTGAATATTGATCTCACACCAGCTCCCTGAAATCCTCCCCTGGCAGTACTGTGCTGCCCCAGGGAAGGATGGTGGAGGATTATGCTTCATCCCTGAGAGATCCTTTACATACTGACAGCACATGCCTGAGCTTGGGGTTTAATAGCCAGGGTGGGCAGTGAATTGGTCAATCTAATGCCAGCATCCCTTCTAGGTTTTAGGCCTTGTCTACACTGGAATTTCAACCCCTGATGTAGCTGCATCTGTGTCTACAGGAGTCTGCACTATTTACTCCAGTTCAGATCTCACCAGACTGGCTACACTAGACATTTGTAGACAAGGCCTTAGAGAGCCACAAACAGGCAGCACTGCAGTTTTACAGGCAGGGCTGGCTCCAGGTTTTCTGCCACTCCAAGCAGAGGAAAAAAAAAAAGTCAATAGGCGGCAGCTCAATCGGGCCACTCCATTCTTTGGTGGCAGTTCGGTGACAGGTCTGTCACTCCCTCTCTTCCTCTTCAGCAGCACTTCGACGGCAGCTCAAAGAGGAAGAGAGGGACTGAGGGACCCGCTGCCGAATTCCCACCGAAAACCTGGACATGCCGCCCATTTGTATTGGCCACCCCAAGCACCTGCTTCCTTAGCTGGTGCCTGGAGCCAGCTCTATTTACAAGAAAGAGTTAAAATCTCAGAAACACTTGGCCTAGTTTATGACTCTGAGTAAAGGAGTCAATTGACCAGATTATTTTTCAATCACTGGTCTGAGAAGCTCTGAATTCATAGCTGGTGAAGAATCTGGAGAGCCAGGTGGCAGGGCTGTGTACATCCAGCTATCTGGGGAAGGAGCTGCCATCCACACTGAGTGTATCCAAACATGCTCTCTAAATCCATCCAGAAACCCTGGTACCAGGCTCTGCTGTACAATGGCCTCTTTTACCTTCCCAGTACTCAGCGCTGACACTAACCCTTTGACATCTGGAGTCAGAGCTCCTGATAGTACAGGGTTTTCTGCATGCAGACTCATTCCAGGCCCCACAGGGTTAATCATACACTTGGACACAGCAGCAGATATTTTGATCATTTTCTTTCCTTCTGTTTTCATTGGTGAGAGAAAAATAAACATCTGAAATCTGTCCCTGAAGGGCCTCCGGGTTTCACAACTGGTTCATTCATCTTAATGTAACTACAAAGAAGAAAACAAGAAAGGAAGGGAGGAGGACAGAAATGCAGCCAAGAGGGCAGCAGATCAACAGCTTTGGTGGGATCCCTGCAAAACCCACCTCCCCCTGAGGGGAAGAAATGGCATTCCTTGGAATGGGTGCTGTTTCCAGGAAAGAACAGCGCTGACCCAACAAGGGCAAAAGAGGGAAGCTCTTGGGGCACTGGTGTTCACAGAGACAGGTGGACAGGATCAACACGGCCACAGAGCAACATTCATACCCTGGAAAAGTGCTGCTCTTCAAGAGTCCCCACAGAGTACAGTGGTTCAAGTGTAGAATATGGTTGCCTAGAGGGCCCAGTTAGGATCAGGTCTGATTTGTTCTACGCACTGCACATACCTTCTAAGAGACAACCCCTGCTCCAAAGAACTTATGATCTGAAGAGATGAGACAAAGGGTGAGGGAAACCAAGTGTAGTTATTCCCATTGTACAGATAGGGAAATTGAGGCAAAGAGAGATAGAGTGACTTGCCGAAAGCCATGCAAGGTGGTGGTGGCAAAGCCAGAAAATGAACCCAGGGTTCCTAATTCCCAGCCTGGTGCCTTATGCTTTAACATTTAATTTAGTACTGTGAAACAAGACAGACTGACAGCCCCAAAGATCGAAGTGTTCCACTGAGCCAAAGGACAGGGCTGGCTCAGACGATGGCAGTGCCAATTTCCCCCATTGGGGCCACTCTTTGTAGCCCATTCAGTCAGTTGGTCTCCCTATGCCACTGCCTGCAAAAGCCCAATTACTGTAAATTAATGTGGGCATCTCTCCATCAAAAGCTAGACACAGTGCACGAGTTCATGTCACAAGCAATGCATTAATAGCCAGCAGAATACAGGTGTCCATCCACCAGTGAATCACAAGTCAGAGTGTGCCTCTGAGGCACTTCAGCAAATACACCTTAAGTGTAGGTGGCAAGCAAATGACAGAACCAAGGGATCAAGTTGGTGGAGAAGGGTTCTGATGTGAGATACAAAACAATAGCCCACCCAAGTTAGAACTTACTGCTAAGGTGCTTAACCAGCAACAGTGATAATTCCTAGCAGAGGAGTGTCATTGATACACCAAGGGGGAAAATGCACTGTGATAAGTGAATCTAAAAGTCCAAAGCTGCCAAAACCTCAGGATTCAGCATGCAAAGAAGCGTTGGCATTTCTCTGTAACATGCAGGGTGCTTGGAATTCTATAACAAGAAAGATATGTACAAAACACCACGCTCCATGGGCTTTAATTTTTGTAAGGAAACACACTAACTGTGGCTGCACAGCTAAAACTCCACTGAGCACAGAGACAAACCCAAAATATCACTTATTTTTAGAAAAATTCATCATCTTGATGTGTAGTCACAGTGGTAAGCATGTCATATTCCCTTCTAGATAAGCACATATACTCATAATCACACGGTCTCCTCTCGCACGCTTCCTTCCTCTTAATTCACCTTCTCACTGTTGTCTCATCTGCACAAAGGTCCAATTGTACAAAAATGTATGAATCTGCTTCACTTAATGCACATGAGCAGTCCATTGAAGCCATTAGGACTACATATGAGCGTATGATTTTTCAGGATGACCAGCTTAGATTGTAAGGTCTTCGGGACAGAGACTCAATCTTTATCTATATTGTAAAGTGCCAAGCACATCTATGATTCTATATAGGTTATAAATAATGTTAATAATTATTACTTCTTGTTGCAGATTCTAGGTAGTATAGTCCAAACAGCATTGCTGATGCTAAAAAGTACTAGGATTAGAACTACCGTTACATTAATAGATTTTAAAATCAGAAGATACATTTTTATCAATGACTTGGAAGTAGGGCTGTCAATTAATCGCAGTTAACTAACGCAATTAATTACAAAAATTTAATCACTATTTAACAAGAATTAATCGCAGCTTTAATCACACTATTAAACAATAGAATACCAATTGAAATTTATTAAATAAATATTTTGGATATTCTTCTACATATTCAATTATATTGATTTCAATTACAACACAGAATACAAAGTGTACAGTGCTCATTTTATATTATTTTTATTAAAAATACTTGCATTGTAAAAATGATAGAAGAAATAGTATTTTTCAATTTACCTCATACAAGTACAAGTACTGTAGTGCGTTCTCTTTATCATGAAAATACAACTTACAAATGTAGATTTTTTTTGTTACATAACTGCACTCAAAAACAAAACAATATAAAACTTTAGCATATACAAGCCCACTCAGTCCTAGTTCTTGGTCAGCCAATTGCTAAGACAAACACGTTTGTTTACATTTATGGGAGATAATGTTGCATATCTGGCACATAAATATCTTGAGATGCCGGCTACAACTGTGCCAGGCGAATGCCTGTTCTGACTTTCAGATGACATTGTAAACAAGAAGCGGGCAGCATTATCTCCCACAAATGTGAACAAACTTCTTTGTCTGAGCGATTGACTGAACAAGAAATAGGACTGAGTGGACTTGTAGGCTCTACAGTTTTACATTGCATTAAAACACAAAGTCATTATTTTTATACATAATTCTTCATTTGTAAGTTCAACTTTCATGATATAGAGGTTACGCTACAGTACTTGTGATGCGAGAATTGAAAAAATACTATTTATTTTATCATTTTTACATTGCAAAAGTTTGTAATCAAAAATAAATAAAAAGTGAGCACTATACCCTTTGTATCCTGTGTTGTAATGGAAATCAATATATTTGAAAATGTAGAAAACATCAAAAATATTGAAATAGTATTCTGTTATTGTTTAACAGCACAATTAATCACGCCATTAATGTTTTTAACGCGCAATTCATTTTTTTAAAATCACTCGATAGCCCTCCTTGAAAGAAAACAAAATCATCACTGATAAAGTTTGCAGATGAGACAAAAATTGGGAGAGCAATAAACAACGACAAGGACAGGTCACTGATTCAGAAAGAGCGGGATCACTAGGTAAACTAGATGCGAGCAAACAATGTGCATTTTAACACAGCTAAATGTAGATGTATACATCTAGGAACAAAGAATGCAGGCCACACTTACAGGCTCTGGGACTGTATCCTGGGAATCAGTGACTCTGAAAAAGATTTGGGGACTGTGGTGGATAATCAGCTGAACAGGAGCACTCAATGTGATGCTGTGGCCAAAAGAGCTAATGTAATCCTGGAACACATAAACAGGGGAATCTAGAGTAGGACTAGAGAGGTTATTTTACCTCTCTATTTGGCATTGGTACAACCACTGCTGGAGTCCTGTGTCCAGTTCTGGAGCCCACAATTAAAGAAGGATGTTGATAAAATGCAGAGGGTTCAGAGAAGAGCCATGAGAACAATTAAAGGATCAGAAAACCTGCCTCATAGTGATAGACTCAAAGAGCTCAGTCTTTTTAGTTTGACAAAGGAAAGGTGAAGGGGTGACTGGATCACAGTCTACAAGTACCTACCTGGGATACAGATATTTAATAATGGGCTCTTCAGAGAGAAAGGTCTAACACAGGGATCGTCAGCCTTTGGCACGTGGCCCGGCAGGGTAAGCGCCCTGGTGGGCCAGGACGATTTGTTTACCTGCCATGTCCACAGGTTCAGGCAATCGCAGCTCCCACTGGCCGCGCCAATGGGGGTGGTGGGAAGCGGCAGCCAGCACATCCCTCTGCCCGCACCGCTTCCTGCAGCCCTGATTGGTCTGGAGTGGCGAACCGCAGCCAGTAGGATCTGCGATTGTCTGGACCTGTGGACATGGCAGGTAAACAAACCAGCCTGGTCTGCCAGGGTGCTTACCTTGGTAAGCCACATGTCAAAGGTTGCCGATCCCTGGTCTAACACAATTCAATGGCTAGAAATTTAAGCTAGACAAATTCAGACTGGAAATAAGGTGTAAATTTTAACAATGAGAGTAATTAATCCTTGGAGTAATTTATCAAATGTCATTGTGGATTCTGCATCACTGACCCTTTTCAAATCAAGGTTGGATGTTTTTTTCTAAGAGATCTTGTCAAGGTTCCTTCCCCACTCTGAACTTTAGGGTACAGATGTGGAGACCTGCATGGACACTTCTAAGCTTAATTACTAGCTTAGATCGGGTATTGCTGCCACCATCCCCCAACCACTACTTTTTTTTCCTGGGTAGTTTTGAGGGACTTCATCAATTCCCTGGTGAACACAGATCCAAACACCTTGGATCTTAAAACAAGGAGAAATTAACCATCCCCCCTCCTTTCCCCCACCAATCCCTGGTGAGTCCAGATCCAATCCCCTTGGATCTAAAAACAAGGAAAAATCAATCAGGTATTAAGAAAAAGGCTTTTAATTAAAGAAAAGAAAGGTAAAAGAAAACCCTCTGGGAGAGATTAGCATACCAGCTACTCTCACAGACAATAGATTCAAAACACAGAGGATGTTCCCCTGGGCACACATTTAGTTACACAAAAAAATACTCAAATACTCAATTTGATTCTACCTCTAATTGCATAAGACAGGTTACAAAGAAATAAACATAAACCTATTTATTCCTTTCTAAAACTTACTACTCTGATAAGAGGCTGGTTCCTTGATCTTTTTGACTCAGGCTGAAACTGAAACTCAAAAACAAAGGAAAAACTTCCCTCCTTCCTTTTGAAACTTTTTGTTCCCCCATTGGTTCCTCTGGTCAGGTGTTAGCTAGGCTCGGTGAACTTTTTAACCCTTTACAGGTAAAAGAGGCATTAACCCTTAACCATCTGTTTATGACAGATCTGCTCTAGGAATTATTTTGGCTCAGGTCTCTGACCTGCGTTATACAGGAGGTTAGACTAGATGATCATAATGGTCCTTTGGACCTTGGAATCAATGAACCAGGGCCTCCTGCATAATCCTGGTCATAGACATTCATCCACTGATTCCTGTAGTGGATGGACTTATTCTTCCCAACTATGTAAGTTAACCTTATCAAGCGCAATAATTTTGGGGCACTTTAAACATACCAGGCCAAATTCAGCCCAGGTGTAAGAATGCACCAATGTACTTGGCCTATGAGCCAAATCCTGAAGCCAACAGGTTACTAGGGATTTACACTGGTGTAAATGAACACAGAATTTGGCCCTTTGGGACCATTGACTTCAGTGTGGCTGCACTAGAACTGGGCAACATTTTTTGGTCGAATAGTAAATTCACCAAAAAAAATGCAACTTTGTGGTGACCAAATCTTGGTTTAAAAACTTCAATTTACAGAGAATCCACCATTTACTTTGGTTCAAACCAGCAAGTGACCTGGACTGCATGCTGCAGAGGAAGCAAAAACCCACTATGATCTCTCCCAATTTGACCCTGGTGAAAATTCCTTCCTGACCCCAAATACAGCAACCTGTTAGACCCTGGGCATGTAGATGAGACCTGTTAGGAGAATGTGAAATAAATAGGGTAGAGACTAAACAAGAATAATCTTGCTTCTGGCTTTGCTTTTAGTTTAAACAGGCTGAATAAGCAAGCAAGAGAATGTAAGTGAAAGCACAAGACTGCACCCCCACTCCCACCCCAAGCGGGTAGCGTTGACTTTCAATAACAAGAGATGATAAGAGGCTAATTGAGCAGCGGGAGGGTATAAGGAGGAGACACAAAGTCTGCAAGAAAATGACCATGGCCAAAAAAACCCCTGCTTCATACTCCTCTGTCAGGGTTTTCTCCCCATTCTGAACTCTGGGGTACAGATGTGGGGACCCGCATAAAAGACACCCTAAGCTTATATTCCACCAGCTTAGGTTAAAAACTTTCCCAAGGCACAAATACCTTTCCTTGTCCTTGGATGGTATTGCTGCCATCACCAAGTGATTTAAACAAACATTCAGAGAGGGGCCATTTGGAGCCGCATATCCCCCTAAATATCCCCACAAGCCCCTTCACTGCCTTTCCTGGGGAGGCTTGAGAATAATATACCAACCAATAGATTAATAAAGTGAGCACATACCAAATCCCTGGTTTTTAGGACACTGAAAATCAATCAGGTTTTTAAAAGAAGAATTTTTTTTTAAAAAAAAAAGTGAAAAAAATCACACCTGCAAACTCAGTATGGAAGATAACTTTACAGAGTAAATAAAAAGATTTAAAACCCAGAGGATTCCCTTCTGATTCTGCTTCCCAGTTATAAAACAGGAATAAAATTACCTTTTAGTATAGGGAAAATTCACAAGCTAAAATAAAAGGTAATCTAATGCATTTTCTTGCTATTACTTACAATTTTTGTGATTTTATATGTATCATTTCAGGATCTTTTTAGGAGATGTTTTTTTCTGCCCTGGTCCCTCTCTCTGTCTCCAGAGCTAATACACACCCAAGAGAAAAAACAAAGCCTTCCCCCCACATTTGAAAGTATCTTCTTTCCCCATTGGTCCTTCTGATCAGGTGTCAACTAGGTTAATTGAACTGATTAACCCCTTACAGGTAAGTGATTCTGGCCAAGAGGTATTTTATATTACTGCATACATAAAGGTTGTTACCCTTTCCTTTCTATTTATGACACCCTCCCATCAGGTACAAAAGAGATAGTCTCATTGCCCCTTGACTCAATACCATCCAGAACGGAACACAACCATATATTGAAAGGAGTGGTACCAAGGGAGGGGCACTACAAATGTAATTAATTTTGCTAAGAAGGTGGAGGGGAGAGGGGGAGAGGGAGCTCTGTTGGTGTGCAAAGCTAGGGGTTAGGAGAAGAAGGGGGTTCTATCAGCATATAGAACTGTAGTTGGGGGAGAGGAAGAGGAAAAAACTCTTGGTGTACAGAGATATCCCGACTGGTGTGAAGGGCTTCAGAGTATGCTTGCTTTCTTGGTCCCAATAAACCCATCGAATTGCCTGCAGACTGGACTCTGGACTGTTATTTTCCAGCAAACTGTGTCTGGGAACTGAGAGGGAGGAGGGAGGTGGATTTCTGCCAACAAGACCCATCAATCAGACACCTGGGAAAAAATTATCTGTAGTAACTCCCCATCTAGTGTCCCATCTCCAGCCGTTGGAGGGCTTACATTAGGAAGATTTGGCCCAGTGAGCACATATTATTATTATATTTGCTATAATAAGTTATTCAGGAACTAGAACCATAAGTTATTTTTAAAAAACCCTTAAACAGCAAGATTCAAAGAGGGATTGGACATTTATACATATAACAAGACTATGCAAACATCAGAATTAATGATAAGAACTAGAATATTGGAAGGAATATAAAACTTTCTGCTTCAGGATTTAAGACAATCTCTAACTAACTATTAGGGATCAGGAAGAGATCTCCGTGGGGGACAGATTATCACCCAACCCCCTACTGCAGAGTTTCTTGCACCATCCTCTGAAGCAGGGTGGATTTGATTTAAATTGTGATTTAAATCACTAGTCAGGAAGACTTGATTTAATCATGGATTTCTACATAAAAGTGCATTCTTGTTGGTTGTTATAACCTTAATACATATTCTTCACAACTCAGAATAGATATAGGTTTCATTTTTAGAAGGTACACTATGCATTTTAAGTGATTTATTTTGAAAACTTTTAGATTAGTTTTACAGCTATATCAGAAAATGAATGATTGTTTGGTTATTTCATTTACCAAAGGTAATTGAAGCAGATATTTATGAAGTAACTGGGAGGTGAACTATCCCCAGTTCAGCAGGTTAATCACTAATATTTGGAGAATTTTCTTGCTATGCTGTATTAGGAGGAGAACATCACCAGACAGACATTTAAATTGTTTTATTTAACTAAAACAACGTTAAGTATTCTGGATTTTTTTCTTCAACAGCAAACATAATATTTTAACAAAGCAAGCATATGAATTTTTGAATTTAGTTAAACATTCAAGTTTTTTAAAATCAGGTTTGTTTTTGTTAAAATTGTTTTTAACTAAAATACTTAAATGAAATATTTAAAAAAACAAAACAAAAATTAAATCAACTATGTCAGCCAGGAAATATGAGAAACTTAAAATATTGACTTCTGCAGCTAACTCAGTTGTCTTCACCTTCATTTTCCTGTTTGTTTATAACCTGGAAAAGAAAAACAAGCTTTCCTGCTTTTCCAGGTCCCAAACGATTTCTCAGTTTGGCATGAATTAGTCCAAAGGAAGAAAATATTCTTTCTTCACCGGCAGACTAAGCTGCTGCTGTTAAAAGTGAGATTAGCACTTCAACAGTCTCTAAATCCAAGTGCTTAAGTGACTTCCACCAGTTCACTGGTGTGACTTTCTTTAAAACATCATCAGCAAACATATTTCTTGAATGGTTCTGTCATGGAGTGTGGGGGGAGTCAGGGCCCTGCACCCCCAATTCCTGTGATTGACCATGACTCTCAGTCAGCCAGTTAAACAGAAGGTTTATTGGACGACAAGAACAGTCCCAAATAGAGCTTGTAGGTACAACCTGGACCCTTCAATCAAGTCCCAAGGGTGGGGGGCAGGGAGCTTAGACCCCAGCTTTGGGGCTCTTTCCATTTTCCCAGCCAGCTCCAGACTGAAAACCCCCCTCTAGCAGTCTCACCCTGCCTCCCTCTGGCTCCTCCTCCAGCTTTTGTCCAGTTTCCCTGGCAAAAGGTGTCACCTGGCTCCAATCCCCTCCTGGGCTCAGGTTACATGCTCTGGTATTCCTCAAGTGAGGTCACACCCTGGTATCCCATCACAAATGCAGACAGTCCCAATAAAACTCCCACACAACATTCCCAGGTCAATCTGCCCCACTCCCTACTCCGTCACAGGTTCTTATTCCCAAACTTTTACGGCCCGCAGCCATGATAGGTTTTCCCTTCTAGTGAGAGAATGGTATGGTAGATCTCAAATCAATGAAGGCTACACTCAAAGACCTCAAGACTTCTGGAATATGCTGCTCAAACAGTTTCACTTTTGTTTTTACTGGCTGTCCCTCCCTTCTCACATTTCTCTCCAAACTTCTTCTCCTTGTCCAGATCTATTCTGCCTCAACAATCTTCTATTCATTGAACTTTTTGAAACTTTTCACTTTTAGAGAGAGGTAAGAGATTGTTTCTGTGTACACAAATTTGCAGAGGGACAATAGTGTTGAGGTCTGTTATTTCTCACCTCTATATATTATTTATTTATTTTAAAACATTTTTTGCTGTTAACAAGCATGTTATCTCTGGAGACACAAATCCACAGTTTGAGAACTGCAAAACTAAGCATCTCTGATGGTATCTTCTAGACTGAGCAGAGTCCCATTGGTTAGACAGAAAGATAAACCTAAATAATCTGCACAGAAGCCCCTGGAACCCCATAAAATTGGGTCCCTAATCCATGAACTATTGGAACTCATTTACAAACTTCTCTTATACATTACATTAACATATTCTCTCATACTATAGAATTAATAATCCCTGTTCCATGATTTATAATTGGAGATTACCAATCTCCTAGAACTGGAAGGGACCTTAATAGGTCATTGAGTCCAGCCCCCTGCCTTTGCTAGCAGGACCAATTTTTGCCCCAGATCCCTAGGTGGCCCCCTCAAGGATTGAACTCACAACCCTGGGTTTAGCAGGCTAATGCTCAAGCCACTGAGCTATCATCCCCTGCATCTAGCTTAATTAAAACTATCTTTAGATAGGTTTTTTCCCTCAAAAAGCATTTTATCAAAAAAATCCATTTTAAAATTTTTTTTTAAATCATTGATTTTTATCTACTCTGCTCTGAAGCATTTGGCACTAGCCATTGTTGGAGAGGACACTGGACTAGATGAACTACATATTTGATCCAGTTTGGAATTCCTAGGTTCCTTAGAACAGGAGCATTCTGGGAACTGTAGTTCAAATGGTCTCACAGATCCAGGGCGGGGGGCATGTCATACTTCTGGCAGCCCACATCACCTCCAAATGTGGCCCAAACAAAAGAGATTTCATTGCTTGATAGCCTGCTATACAAGGTCCTGACCTGTTCTTTAAACTGCTATGTATATTGAATGGCCAACAGAGCTTACAATGACAACTTAATTGTTGCCAACTCTCATGATTTTATCATGAGCTTCATGAATTTTGACGGCTTTCTTAAAGCTCCAATTCCTGGAGTCAAGTAACTATATGAAACTCTCAGCTTTTTTTTTTTAAGTAAGTTTCTAGCCCTGATGGTCATGGAGAAAAGCTTGAAAATATGACCTGAGGGTACCCTAAATGCTGAAAACTCAATAGGCATCTAATAATCCACATATATATAAAAATGTATTGGGATTTTCTTTAGTCTCATGATTTTTAAGCTGATTTTAGGAGTTTCAGGTACCAGACCCCAAGCATTCAAAAATAATCCAATACCGCAGTGTGCTCCCAGCTCTCACTCTCTCTTGTAGCTGGCACCTCCCAGCAATGATTGTCCTGACAGTTCAGCAATTTTCTTTACAACCATTATGACTAAAAACTTTTATTTTAAAATGAAATCTGAAATGAGACCAAAGCTGGTGAGGGCACTGGTGGAACGTGGGTACATGATATGTTGCATAATACCAGAATCCAGCCTTTGCTTCCAGAGATGTGGGCGGATTGGGGTACATTGTTTTAGGAGTGTTAGAATTAAACAGACTTCAGTCCATACATTTGTTTTAAGGAACAGGGCTTGCAGGGAATTGTTCCTGCCTCAAGGTTCCAGTGACTCAGTCCCTCTTCTCGTGGTTATGAATTTACCATAACCCTGCCTCATGAAGTCATTTCCTCTGATCTTACTGCAGCCCCATCTGTTATTCTAAGTAACATCCTGATTTGCATTAGTGCTTCTACAAGATGCTTAGGTTTAATGAAAGGCGGGGGTTCACTTTATTATGCTATCAGCTCAGGGCTGTTTATTGTGAAACCCAAAAAGACACAGCAGGTTTCATTTTACCACAAAATGGGAAGTGGCTGGGTTTCACTCAAACCCTTTTTGGTCCAGCAATCTTCAGACAAAGGTGGGGGGAAACATTTTGCTCTTTCTGGCTAGGCACAAATCTCTAGAGGCTGAGCTGGGGTTTGATTGAGCTTAGTTGGAGAAATGTCACATGCTGTAATGGTCACATAGTAGGGCCAGTTTCTCTACTTGCATAAACAGATGTGGCTCCACTGAAGTCACAGGAGTTTGGGTGCTCAGCACCATTGGGCCCAGAGGTGGTACATTTAGCTGGGCTCATAAATTCTAGGGCCAGACATTTAATTGCTCTAAGAAACCCCTATCTGCTACTCCAGCATCATGAAAGGACCTTGAAGCAGGTGTAAACAACCCCCAAGGACTACCTGCAATGCAAGGGTGCTGGTTCAGATCCAGGCAGTAGACTTCAAATCACTGCCCATCTGAACCCCTGCACAATGAAAAATTCCAGCTCTCTCATCCCAGCCAGAGATTCCATTTGTGGCTATGCTCTACCTGACCACTCATTTCATCCTGTTCATTTCACAGAAGCAAAACACTGCTCAGATGAGGGTCCTAAATACATATGGCATCACTGGGTTGCCCCCATTGGGGTGCCCTCCAGGGTCAGGCTGTGCCTGCCTCAGTTTCCCCAGAGTGTCACCCACACAAAGGAATATTATGTCCCTCTGCGGCAAATGCAAACCCTTTTAGTCATAGATAGGGCAACAGTCTGCGGATCCTTCATGGTAAAACAAAACCCCAAAGTAAAATCCACTCACCATGCACCAGCTCTTCAATCCCATACAAAGATCTCTGTTCCCAGATCGCTCACCCGAGTCATTAACCACTCAGTCCCAGTTCCATTCCCTTGCCCCAGGGCCTCACGCTTCTCCACCTGAGAGTTCCCAGACTTGCTGCTCTCCCATGAGCCTTGAAGCCATGAAGCCTTGCTCTGTCCTTTGAAGACTTGGGACTCAGACTTCTCCTGTAGCCCCTAGTCAGATGTCCTGTGAGAGGGCCCTCCTCAGGGTTCCAAGGCCCCAGGGCTCCTCACCTGTGTGCCCCACTTTGCTCAGGGGAACCTCCCTCCAGAACCCCTATGCCCAGCACACATTGACCAAGCTGATTCTTCCCCTCATTCTCAGGGGCCTCTGCAGTAACTTTCCCACAACTTGGCAGGGTTCTCCAGATCTAGTAAGTCCTCTCCATGGCTTTCCACAGAACTCACCCCAGTAGCCATAGTTACTGCCCTCATCTAGGCTTCCTACAACTCTCTCTCTGGGGCTAGTCTCTGCTCCTTCTGTCTGTGTTCTGAGGAAGCTCTCTCCTGCCTCTTCCTGTCTTCCTCCCCCACAGCCTTAGGTGCCTTCCCTTAAGCCCAAATGGGAGGCAACTGGCCAGTCACAGGTGCATTGGACTCAACTCCCTTTTCAAGGTCCCTGTCACACTATGACACATGGGTTCTAAAGGTTGCTGGGCTTTGTCTCTGTGCCTCACAGCTCACTCGTTCTATGCCCAAACCTCCACGGGGCAGGGAAGAAATATCACCGGGGTTAAAACCTCATTGATTCTCATCTCACATAAGGGACCTTCCTAGAATTCATTTTCTGCTTTGTGACTTCACCATTCTAACTTGGCCTGCAGCATCAGTGGCAGGCAAGACCCTGCTCCTAGACCATTCGTAGCAAACACAGAATGGCCACAGGTCAAGGAAGGCATTGTTTTCTTTGGGGTCTGATCTGGGTCAGATGGAGAATAGTCTTGCTGGTGAATCACAGCTGGCTTGAACTCAAGCAGGATGTATTTGTTTGTGTCACTCATTCCCTGACTCACAGAACTAAATACAGACTGTGCCACCCCGACACCTCTGACAAATATAATCCTGCCCTACCCCTGCATCTTCATTGGTGGGAACCTCTCCCTGGATAGGTCTGAGAATCTGATCTCTTGGGTGTACAGTTAGAGGAAATTATCCTCCCATCTCCACCCCACCCCATCCTCATTCACTGTCTGCTAAGAAGTGGTAGTGATAACAGGGCTAAGACTTAAGAAGATTCTCCTCCCTCCAACTGACCCTCACTCTCCACTATGCCATCTCACAAACTCACCTGAGAACTCAGGGGCTGCCTTCAGCACCGTTGAGAAGCAAAGGAAGCCCAACACTGCCCCCAAACATGAGACCCGAGCCCCAAGCAGCCGCTGATACACAGTCATCATGTAGCTTGTCCCAGATTCCCCGTTGCCTGGGTCCCAGAGCCACCGTGACTCCAGTCTGGGTGGGATCTCATCTTTCATTGCTGCTGGTGCTGTAGCTCTGAGGCTCCTATTGTCCATTAACAATGGGTTGGTTCTTTGCATTGCCAGAATTACTAGGAACTCGTGTGTGTGTGTGTGTGTGTGTGTGTGTGTGTGTGTGTGTCCCTTCAATGAGAAAATTACTCATTAATTAACCAGTAAAGTCTCATTCCCAGAGCTGGGATATCTTTTCCCCTCCACCACACACACTTTAAAAGGAGGAATAAGCCACAACAAAGGTTCACTGGAATTCTGCAGCAAGACCTGGTGGGGAATTGTACCATGGAGCAGGGTGCATAGAGTTTTCACTGCCAGTGAAACTGGCGAAAACAAACCAAACACAGACAACATCTCTCCACAAATCAGGGTTTCATGTATTTGCCAGATTTCTGGCTTACACTTCTAGTTTCTCAAAAAGACGAAAAGCCATTTTCCCTGTCTAAACCATGAATAAAGATATTAAATATATATAATCTCCATCTCAGCAAATGTTTGGTTAGTCTTGATTTTGCATTGAATGGAATGGTGCCAGGCAGCTGCCTGCCACACAAAGAGGCATTTTCCAGAGGAAATGTGCACCCTGCACCGGCCTCACAAAGGCTAATGAAGTGATCCCTTGCATGAAAATTCAATCAGGGAGAGCAAGTGGGCTGGTTCTCCCTGACAGCGGTAAAGCCCCATAGCTTCTACCACTCCATATGCAATTCTAGCTGCCTCTATCCATCCACAGTTGCTTTCCTCATCCTCCCCTGCTGAGAAATCAGTAATTTGGCTGAGGCATTGAACTGACTTTTTTGGAGCAATCAGGACACACAGCACTTTCACAAGTTGGGGAAAATCTTCAACACGTTGTTGTGCCTGGCAGTCTGAGAGGGTTCAACATAACTTATCAAAGTTACTTCAGAATTTTGATAAGCCGAAAGCAAATGATTCCCTCCTCCAAAGTCCAGAGACCCAGCTGTTTAGAATCTGAGGTCAGCACCAGAAAGACAAGACAATAGTGCCAAGGACAAGGGCACTGGCACAACTCTTTAAAGGGCTCTCAAAGGGTTGTTAAAACTCTGTGACTCCATGGTATCAAACAATTTACCTGGAAAATGTCACTTGCAGCAACCTGGAAGGAACCTGAAGAGGGGAGCATAGGGGGCAGGAGGGAAGAGTTTGGAGAAGGAAGTCAGTTTGTGTGCACATGGCTGGCATGCTAACTGCAGCTGCAGCATCTCTGTAAATAAGTCTCTTAAGAAAGAGCCAGGTTAGTTTTAGAAATCAGGAGCCTTCTCATGTTAATGCCCACTATACATTACATAAAATTGCCTTTTCTTGTTCTTGGACTACTCAAGAACTGACTGCAATGTCCTTAGATTTGTTTATGATTCTAAATTGTTTGTCAAATAATTTGGGTCAGCACCTCCTTTGGAGCAGTTTGTTGGAGTATTCAATAGCTGTGCTCTTTTGATTAGTCACATCGTTTTGTTTCTGTTCCCCTACTGGATGAGTATAACTCTTAAAATTGGGTTTTCCCCCTGTGGATACCCTGATTACAGATACCAAATGGGAACATTCTGTAGTGTTTGTGTAGCATTATCTGTTTCAGGGAATATTCCTGTCAGTGAATTTGTTGGCTGGAATATTTTCAAAATGCACCCACAAAAGGGGCACAAGCACAAGGTGAATATTTGTTTCCAAATTCAAATATCTGCAGCACTGCCCTATCTCTAGCTATGGTATTTATTTAACAGCTGTACAAGGAGTTGCCCTTCATGCTAAATGTTTCTCCTTCCCTTCCTCCAGTGGTCTTGGATGAAGGAGACAGTTCTTTGCCTTTTTTTAAAGAATTACCAGACTACTTCAGACCATTGGTCCATCTAGCCCAGAATCCTGTTTCTGTCCCAGATGCTTCAGAGGAAGGTGAAAACATCCCTTCAAAAGGCATTTATTTATAGCCTGTCCATAGGGAAAGTTTCTTCCTAACTCACATTAATTAAAGGTTGGTTTATGTTTTAATATTGCTCTTTGAAAATCCACCAGTATTAATTTAACAGCCTTAAGATCAATGGTCGCTGGCTGCTCTTTCCCATCTTGCCCTGTCCTGTGAACATCAATGTCATTGAATAATAATGCTTTGCCTTCTCTAATGCATTTCGCCTTGGAAGCTATAGCACTTTACAAATATTAATTGGCTATTTCCACCCCTGTGGCTAGAGTGACCGCTATTTAAAAGGGCAAAAGCTGGAGCTCTGCCCCCCTACCATCTGCCCCTCCTCTTTCCCTGACATCCCACCCCTTGGCCAGGCCAGAAGTAGGCCATGGTAAGAACTGCCTGGGAGCTTAGGCCTCCATGGGAAGCCCTGAACCCTACAAGTATGTGGAGAGTCTGTGGCTCCGCACAGCAGCCCATGTTCCCTGGGCAGCTCTTACTATAGCCCAGCTCTGGCTTCTGGCCTGGCCAGGGAGCAGGACATCAGGAGGAAGAGGAGGAGCAGGGCCTCATGGTGAAGGGGGATTAAGGCCCACTTCAGCCCCTCACCATAATGGAAAGAGGCTGGTGCCACCCCTGTGCCTCAGGCAGGCACGCAGAAGTGCCACAGGGAATCCACCACAAATGTTGTCCCAGAGTCATTCAGCCCGGGACTTGAACTCTGCATTTCAGGATTGTCACACCCAATTCTGGATGGGTGGTCATCTTCCCATGACTCAAGTTCCAGATAAACAGCCCAGGATTAGTGCACTTCCCTTTTCTACTAGACAGCCAGTCCTCACCACTCCTACTTCAGACCGCTGTGTACTGTTGCCCACAGCACACCCATTCCTCCATCACATTGTGAGACCCTGCTGCTATTCTGTGTTAGTTTATGAGAGTTCCTGTCCAGACTGTCTCTCAATGTACTGATTTCTAGTTTACCCCAAATGTATTGTGCTCCCCTCTTTGTTATACCTCTGTGGGCAGGCCCAAGAAAAGGCAGGAAAATGAGTACTCTACCAAGGCCTGGTCCAACAAGGGGCCTGGCTAGAGGGCCAAAAACCTATCTCCACGAGAAAAAAAATTCAGGCTAAATTGCATTTGACTAAATGTTATTTGTATGTTAGTAAATATGTTTATATGTTATGAAATGACTAAATGTTATTTATATGTTATTTATATCCCGGTGAGTCTGTTTGTTTCCATGCGGTGTCCAGATATAGCAAGATCTGCTGAGATTTACCAGAGCTACTTAACAGAAGTAATATTCCAGATAGGGAGCTGGTCCTCCAGGGTGCCTAGAAGGGCTGAGACAAGATCCCAGGGACAGGGAACAGTACCTCCAGGGTGCCTAAAGAGCATTTGTCATTGGCCATACATACATTAATGTATGTACCATACTGCCATGTCTGGCTATCAATACAAATCAGAAAGCCAGGAATGTCAGGAGCATAAAGAAAGGGGAGTGGGGTAGGGGGAGAAGCGAGAGGTCTCCACTCAAGCCTCCAGTTTTTCCAGACAAACAAGACCTGTGAACAGTTTAGCTTGAGCATTGCACAAACCGGGGAACAGGATGAAAGAACCAGCAAGGTGAGATGGATTTCAATATAGAGACTGTGGAAAGTGATGAAGACAAGCAGCCAGATGAATCATGTGATTCCAATCTAATGACTTCCAAAGATAGTCAAGTAATATTGCCACCAGCACCACCAGTCTCAGAGGAAAGTTTTCAAGAAACAGGAGAGAATAGGGTCCCAGTCCATACTGTTTCATGTTTTTTAAAAGCTCCAGGATTGTGGCCTAAATACATTAAAGATTCTGTTCATCAAAAGCCTTTTCTGTCTCGTGCACCTCATTTCAGAGAAATGTGGAAGCTAGTAAAGTCAATACCAAAAGATACTGATGGACGTAGTTTTCTTTGAATTTCTTCTCAAATGCAGGACTTCCTACAACAGAGAATAGACTGGTTTCAAGTCTACTTTTGGAAAAGAACTTGAGCTGTCACCATATATCTTACTTAATGAGATTGACAGCACAAAACAACAACTAATTTTCAGTGAGGTGTGCATAGCCCTATGAATTTTTTGCACATTGCCAGTGACTGTGGCAGAAGCTGAAAGACGTTTCAGCAAGCCAGCACACATCAGAAACCGCAGCCAATCTACTAGGACTCAGGAAGGCTTAGATCACCTTGCTGTTTTGTCTATTGAGTGTGAACTTGCAAGAAAACTTGACCTCAGTGAGGTCGTTCGTGATTTTGCCACAAAAAAGGCCAGAAAAGGCAAGTTATAAAGTGATGAGGCCTATCTCTGCCATTTCGGAAATCAAAGAGTAATTTTTCTTTCATTAACTAATGTGTCTGTGTGGGATGGGATGGGGGCCTGTGTTAGGAGTTAGGGCCTGTGTTAGGAGTTTGCCCAATGAAATGTTGCTTGGGGCCTGTCAGTGTACTTGTTAAAATTACACACCAGCGAACGCATGTCTCCCATAGCCATCATACCTCGGGATACAGATGATGTCCTGCATCTGTTTTACCTGAGTTCATTGCTATCCCAGCTCCACTGCAGGCAGGCTGTGTTTGTTTCCTTTACGCTGTCAGCTCTAAAGGAAACAAACTCAGTGCCCTACGCACAGGCTTCCTTTTGGAGTGGGCAGGAATACAGTTGGTTTAAGTAATACTCCTGTTATACAATAAGAGCATCTCCTGTGTCTAGACTTTTGCAAGACCAGCCCCAGGAGGTGGGTTGGTGAGATACCTCAAAGAGTGTCTCTTTCTTCCTGTCCTTGTGCAGGAGGTGAACAGCAGAGGAGAACTTCAGAGCTGCAGGGTATCACCAGGCAGGTGATGATATGCTCCTCACCAGTGACTGTGTCTTATGGCTCCATGCTATAAAAGCAGGAGCTCCCAGCAGAAATGCTTCCCATGTGCTCTGCTGCAGCAGACAACATTGGTCACCAAAATGTCCTTGCAATAGCTTTTTTCTGACCAGGGGCATGCTCGTTTTCAGAAATCTCTGAACTCTCTCTGTGCCTCTGGGGTGACTCATTCAAGATAGGAACCAGGGGCTGTGTGCTAATCCTCAGTGTACTTAACACTTTTGTGACACTTATTATCTCAGAACTCTTTAGAAAGGGATTTTTGCCTCCATCTTACAGATAGGGAAACTGAGGCATGCAGAAGCGAAGGGACTAGCCCAAGATCACATTCAGTGTCAGTGTCAGAATGGATGAATTCACCATCTGGGTAAACAACAGGCACTTATTGGGGGAAACAGCAGCAAAACAAACAAGCTGCCTTCCATCGGAGTTTCCAGCTTCATCCTTAAATCAAGATTGGATGTTTTTCTAAAAGATGTGCTCTAGTTCAAACGGGAATTATTTGGGGGAAGTTTTATTGTCTGTGTAGTACAGGCAGTTAGACCAGGGTAATGGAACTTGGGGTGTGATTCACCCCTCATACACACACATGCTAGCTCTCAGTGAGCATGAATAGTAGCATAGCCATAGTAGCAACAGCAGAGGCACTGATTTTCCATGCCTAGGACAAACCTACTTGAAACAGGTGGGTACACAACTAATCGTGTCCCCACTGCTGCTACCTATACTACTGCAGCTACGCTACTATTTATACCATTTGATTTTGTGTACACGAGCAGGGGAATCACACCCAAACAAGGCTGGCTCCAGCTTTTCTGCCACCCCAAGTGGCAGCTCATTTGCGCCGCTTCTTCTGCAGCAGTTAGGCGACGGGTCCTCCCTCTCTTCCTCTTCAGCTGCAATTTGGCGGCAGCTCAAAGAGGAAGAGAGGGAATAAGGGACCCGCAGCCGAATTGCTGTCAAAGACCCAGACGTGCTCCCCCAGTACTGGATGGAGTGCCACCCTTTGAATTGGCTGCCCTAAGCATCTGTTTCCTACACTGGTGCCTGCAGTCAGCCCTGCACCCCAAGCTCCTAGCATAGATGTAACCTACATGGTCTCTTCTGGCCTTGAAATCTATGAAGCCTCCATTTTTGCTTAGTCCCACAGACCACACTCTTTCTGAAATTTTCAGTATAGCTCCTAGTTGCTGAATAGCAGAACTGCAAGCAGGTATCATTACAGAGGACAACTCCCCTGATTCCAAGGCTGGA
The DNA here is from genome assembly GCF_007399415.2 of Gopherus evgoodei. Classification (NCBI taxonomy): domain Eukaryota; kingdom Metazoa; phylum Chordata; order Testudines; family Testudinidae; genus Gopherus; species Gopherus evgoodei. Next base: position 59,988,554 of record NC_044330.1, on the reverse strand, counting down.
GCTTGTGCCACTGGCCCATACATGCAGCCAGAGCAGAATCAACTAGCATTTTGCACTGTGGCCGACAGTGGGTCCTGCTGCTACAATACTGAAGTGTGCAATGCTGTCCCAGGAAGAGGTATCTTTCTCCAACCCTCACTGGGGCTCAGCCTGTGTCCTGAACTATGAGGGCTGGCAGGAAATCTGTGAAAATAACTGAGTTTTTGGTTCACTGGCCATATGGGAAAAGTCAATGAAGTTTAGTTTCAGATGGAAGGAAATGGCTTGGTTTTGAGCAGGGGTATTTTTTAACTTTTTTTAAAGTCAATGTGAAGTGAAATTTGAAACAAAGAAGTCAGTTCAAAGCCCAAATGGAATTTTTTTGGCTTCTTTCCAAGTTTTTTTTTTAACCAAAACAATTCAGTGAATTTGACCTAGGGTGACCAGACGTCCCGATAAACTCAGGACTGTCCCGATATTTAGGTGTTTTTGTCCCGTGTCCCGACAGATCTTTGGTCAGGACGCAATTTGTCCCAATATTTCGCTCTGCTGGCAGCATTCAGCTTTTTTTTTTTTTTTTGCTCTCCCCCTATTTTCTTCTTGTCTGGTCATCCTAATTTGACCTGAATTCATGACATGGTTTGGTCGCCCTGGCTTCATTGAAGAAAAGTTTAATCCAATAAACTGCCCCCTGCTGTAATGGAGAGGCCTTGCGTTTGTTTTTCTAGTGGGTGCTCTAGCTCTAATCAGGAATCCCAGGGCAAGGGAGTGGTGGGTGGGGGAGAAGGGCAGCCAGCTAGTAACAACACATTCATGACCCTTCCCTTCTGAGGGAAAAGCAAGTTGGTCATGTTTTCTAATGAAATGACTTCATCTCCAGTACTAGGCTCTTACGCTGAGTCTGATTGAAAGATTCCCTGCTAAGGCATAGATAGGGCAGTCACTTCCCCCACGCCCTTGCTGCCAGGAAAGCAGCAGCACCTCCCATTGGCCCCTGGGAGTCTCTGGGCCAAAGAGAAGGACCCATCCTCAATCTCTGTGTTTTTGTCTGAAGAGCTGATCTATTTGCGATGGACTTTCATTGGGCCAAACCAAACTTTTTGTCCCAGCAGCTCCCAATCAGCAAAGGACAGAATGCGGAGGGCAGACAGTAAACTTCTCCAGTTTCTCTTAAATTCCTGGGTGGGGGGGCTGACCTGCCCCAAGCCATTCTTCCCACTCTGTCTCACCAAGCATTCCCTCTCCTGGGCGACCTGTGCAAGGGCAGAGGACATCTGGAGATATTCCCTTGTTTACTATGGACCAAGCAGCTCCCCCCCTCTCCCCTGTCACACAGCTCTTGATGATACCCACAAATATCTGTGACAAATCCATGAAACTCTCCAGGGAAATGGGAGAATAACATGTGGAAAGTGAACTGGATCTAGAGGAGATGAGCAGGAGCCACAGGGTTCAGATCAGGATTGGAATTGAAACTCCTGCCGATTTGGGGGCTGTTCACATCTGGGGTTCTAAATCATCCCACAAAAGTGAGAGGCCAGAGGTATGAAATTCAGACCCTTCCCTGGATCGCAGGGGCTTTCCCCAAAGGGTGGAGAGGGATTCAGATTTGAGCTACCAGTGTGGGCCCTGCTCAGATGTTGTTGTTTAAGGCAGATACTAGTTGTGCCTAGTAGAGGGAAGTTTGCCTCTTTTATCGGTGAATCTAGGGTCTCTCTCAACAACGCTTGCTTTCTCTTAGTGAGTGTTGTGGGGGGAGAGATGTGCTCTGGAGCTGTGGACTTTTTGTCTCCTGGACAGGATAATTAGATAAGTGATCTCTCCAACTGATGAAGCACAAGACACTTCCAGCCCATTTCCTGTCATAAAAGCTCTCATGGGTGGGAGTTTACAGTAATAGAAGTGGAAGGACCTTTTCTGGAACATAAGCCCACGGCTGAGAAAGAGCCCAGGGCAGCATCTGGTCTGCTTGATAGCTGACAGGGGGACCTCATGCATGCTCTCTGATAGATTAGGATGCTGAGTCACAACTGGGAGGCCCTTGTGGAAATACCCTTGCCCCTCCAGCAGTTGCTGCAAACACTGTCACTCCCCCTCAGTTCAGAATTCAGGAGGAGGAAGGAAAAGAACCGCGATAGAACTGCCCATTGGTGAGTGAAGCTGGCAACAGGGCTTGGTGTATCTTCATTAGCGAGGTCCTTCAGCATACACCAGCGGCTCTCCCACTGGATCGCCACCCGCTTCCACTCGGAGGTTCAATAGTAGCAAAGAACAGAGCAACTTGCTGCAGTGGAGAGTGGTTAGCAGTTTGAACAAGCAGAGAGGATGGCAAGCCAGTGGCACAGCCCTCGGAAGGAGCCTGAGATAGAGCTTTTCGTGAAGGTGAGTTTCAGAGACATGTACGCTTATGAATTCTGCATGCTGAATTTACTCCAGGCAGGAAGGACAATGACTCACTAACCTCGCCAGTTACTTTTGATGAAGTTACCAGCAGATTTTTTTACAAGTGCTTTATCATTTCAGACTGGGGGGTATTGTCCCATTTGCAATTGTCAACTGTACATATAGGCAGATAGACCCATGACTACACATATGTGAGCACAGTGGCTGGCAGAAAAGGGTGCCAAGCATGCCCAGACAGGGGTAATTCCCAGTCTGGACTCTGCAGGGAGCTATGCGTTCTACTACATAGTGCCAAAGGAAGTGGAAGGTTATAAAGTTATCAAGGGGATCAAGTTCATTTGGTGTGATGTTGTCTTATTAATTGTTGTTATGCTGATATAAATCATATATACAGCTGTGTCAATATGGCATGTGCCTTACAGAGACAGATAAGACGTGAGCCTGTCCAGAAGAGATAACAGATAATAACACAAACACATACACTCAATTTCAGCTTCTCACCAAGTTGTGGTTGCAAGACAGACTCTCTGAACTGCTCTGTCTCTCTTTTACTCTGTATGTGTCGATTATTCAGCTGAAGGCTTTTTTGCTGTAGAAATGTTTTCCCTTCAGTTAAGTGCTTTGGGGACAATTTCCTTTGGAACATTTCAACTCCTCTCTTCAAAATATTCTTAGCAAAAGTGGCGAGAGCAATACATAAATTAGAGAGCCTGAATTTCCAAATGAGTGTCTGAGAGTGAGACATGAGCCCAAACAACTTCCATAACTTTAAATTCCCTGGCCCTGTGCTTGTTAGTTGGCTGGCCATTGATTACACCATCACAGTAACAGAACAGCAAGTGACTTTGTCTAGGGCATTTTGATGCAAACAGCAGATGCTCAAGATTTCAGGCTACAAATAATGTTGAGATTCTGAGTCTTTTAAAAATCAATGTTTAATGTTCTAAAAGTGTCATTTAAATGAGATAGGAGGTTTTATTCCCCAACTATTACAACGAATCCTTCCCACAGCAAATAACAGAAGGCTACCTCGGTCTATGTTAGAAATCTAGGGACTCAGACTCCACTCTTGCTGTTGATGTACAGGACTGTCCAAAGTAAAACTATTCTGGGGTCAGATAAAAGATATTATCTGTCCTTAACCTCTCAAAGCCTAGGCTAAGTTGCTGAACATAGATACTTCATTAAGATCATCTCCTGTTCACTGTCCTTCAATTGTTAAAACCAAACTTGGCCCTGGGTATTTTGCTGGTGAATTCAACGCTTCTGTGGTTCCCTGTTTTATCACTGTTACCTGGATAGTCCCTAACTATCTTAGGGAGAGGCAGGAAAATGATACACAAGATTATTTCAAAACTGCATCAGAATCAAGGGGCTTTTTATTAGAGAAGGGAAACAGAAAACAAACTTAGTCTGTACTTCCCCTAAAACTTACTTAATTTAGCAGCAAAAAAAACCAGTTGCAACAAGTAGTATGGTGGTAAACTAACAGTCCCCTACCATAACAGTTTCTGTGTTTTAACCATCTGTGGCAGGCAGTCTTTAATGAAACAGGGTCTGATCTAAAGGGGTGCTGAGCAATCACCGATCTCAATGGCAGTTGTAGGCACTCAGCACCTCTTAAGATCAGGAGCCAGATCCTGCTCCCCAGTTAACACTGGAGTAACTTTAGAATTACACCCCATTCACACCAGTGTTGGTGGGAGAGAATCTGGCCCTAAACCCCAACCCTGTTTTTTGGGGGAAAAGAATCCCATGAGATGCTGAGTGCTTCCCACAAGGTGCTGAACACCTAGTAACAAGCACCTCACAGGACTGGTGTAGTCTCCTGGCAGAGATATTGACCCACTGGACATGGAGGGTGTGATGCCGCTGCCCTTTTACCTGCCTCTGCTTTTGTTCCCAGAGTGGCAGTTCCTGAAGCTCTATTGAGAACTTCTTGGTCTTGATTTTTCTTCCTTGTAAATCATGCATCTTCAGATGGTAAAAGCTATTATTTGTGATCATTATTTCTATTCCTGAGGCATACGCTGTTGTGACAGGTACTGTACAATCACATAGGAAGAGACAGTCCCTGGCATGGCCTCTGGGCATGTCTTCATTGCAGTTCACTTGAGTTAGCCACACTCAGTTTACCCCTCTGGAGTTAGCCTTGCGTGGGTGAGAGCAGCCACACGGAGAACTAACACTTGAGCTGCTGTGTCCACACCAGCATGCATTGCATTCACTCATGTGTGGCACTACAGCTACTGAGGGCCATCCCATGGTTCCTTGCATTGTTGTAGGCTGAGCAACTCTATGATCTCTTTATCAGTGAGTTGTGGGGAAACTTGCCTCTCCTTTCTGGGCACACGGGGAATTGTGGGAAGGCATCAGAGAACTATCAGCACTCGAATGACGCTAGCCTGCACCCACACTGCAGAGTGGTCATACCAGCAGCTGACAAGCTGTATTAACTTAAACTTTACCCTATACCCACACTTGGGCTCATCTACAGGAAGTAAAAGCACCACCGCACTAGAGTCAAGGGGTTTTGTGTCTGGACAGGACTCGAGTTATAACTTGAATCAACTTTGCGGTGAAGACAAAACAGACAAAGGGTGAGAGAAAGAAATGATTATCTCCGTTTTATAGATGGGGAAGAGAGGCACAAAGACATTAAGGGATGTATTTTAAAGGCACCTAATTTCCCTTGATTTCCAGGGGGGTTTGTGCCTGAATACCTTTAAAAATCTGACTCAAAGTGACTTGCCCAAGGTCACGCAGGAAGTTTGTGTCAGAACTGGTGATGGACTGGCCACCACCTTAACTGTTAAACTAAGGGCCAAATCCTCAGCTGCTATGGATCAGTGCAGCGCCACTGAAGTTGGTGGAGCTACACCCATTTATATGAGTTACGGAGCTGTCTGTCTGGCACTGGACTCGCTTTTTTCTATAATCATCATTCTGTTTTTAAAATTCAGCTCTGTCTAACATTACCCAGCTTCGGATTAATTTTAAAAGAATAAAAAAAATATACCATAGATCTTTCCTGTGCCCTCACTCTGGCACTTTGCTCCTTTCAATTTCTATCCCTTCATTCCCCCTTGATCTGCAATATTGGCCCTCTCTTTAGGTCACACAACCAACAGTCTTTCTATGTCTGTCGCTCTCCTTCCCCAGTGGTTGATCACTAGCTGTCACTGAACTCTCAAGCCTGGATGATATGGCTGCCTCCATTGCAATGGCAGGGAAAGCTCCTTCCAGCTCAGGAGTGTATTGTAAGGGGCCATTTGTCAAATTCCACTAGCCACTCTCCTACTACAATCTGATTGCTAGGTGATTGCATGCGAACATGGGAGGAGGACAACCCTGGGGAGCAAAATCTTCTGTGTCTAATGGGCCAGTTTAGTAGAGATAGCAGAGGAATCTCCCTGCCCTGTTGATATGCTCCCAGGGCATCTGAACGTTAATCTAGGGAGATCGCATTTAGGGCTGCCACCATAGTTCATTCAGCCCTTGACTTCTGTGATAACAGTGTCAACACACACACCAGTCTTCAGTAACACTTGTATTGTAGCTGTGGAATTAGGAGAACATTAGCTCCTTGCAAATAGGTCTCCATAAATCAGCAGGTAATGACTTCCAGCTGTCTGTGGCCTATCCTAAATCCGAATCAGCCATCTAGCACCAAAAAGCTCAGCTTCCCGTTATCGGTGGCTATAGGGTAGTCAATCTTTATCTTAGGTTTATGGGTTTGGTATTTTTTCAATTCTCTGCAGTAGTAAAGGTCTCCAAGAAAGGTAATAAAGCCCTCTAAGCTTTCAGCACTCAGAAGATTTTCCTCGTTTGTAAATATGACTATTTGAAAAGATTTTAGTTATTACCTTTTTTAAAATCAACAAGTAGAATTTTGTGGGCAGTCCAAATTATTTTCTTACACACCTATTAAAAGAGGGAGTGACAAACACAGCAGATAAGGGCATGAAGTGGAGGTGAGGCAGAAGATTGTTTGAGTGCTGGTAGATATACAAATTGATTTTTATAAGTTATATTAATTCATTTGTTCATATTAAATCAGTTCATCCCATTTGTCCTACCTTTGTTCCTATAATTTTGTTATTTGTCTAACCCATGGGAGTTAGGCACCCAAATACTTTTGAGGATCTGGACCTAAGTTGCTCCATTTCTCTTAATTCTTTTATTCTGATCACCCCCTGTTCTGTAAATGGTATTTGCTTCAGCAGCAAGAGGGCACAGTCCTACAAACACGTGGGCTTGGCTTTCAGTCTCTGAATAGTCCTACTGACTTGGGTGGAAATACTCTGGGGCTTAAAATTAGGCATGTATGCATTTGCAGTGCCGAGGCCTTATAGTTACTAGTGGCTTATTCCTGTTCGTATGACTCTTGAGATGGAAATTATCAATTACACAGCTGTTTGATCAGAAACGGTAACAGAAAATACTCTTGGGAGAATATTCATTTGAATAGTTTCTTTTTAGCATAGTAAAGGTAAGAGGAGAACATTTTTAAATTGTCATTTTGTTTATTTAAACCATCAGCTTTCCTTGGTTTGATTCCGATGCTCTAGTTGTCTTTACAAGAGTCTGATGGATCAGGGTAAAATTTCCAAAGATGCCTATGTGAGCAGGGGCCTGATTTTCCAAGTTATGTAGGAGCGGAACCTAACGCTGCAAACAGATACCTAGTGGCATTTCTGAAAGCCCTAAGCAGGCTGGATGCCTCACTCACACTGAAAGCCTTTGGGGGCTGGGTGCCTAACTTGTGTGGGATTTGTTAAAGTACCTCTTAGGCATCTATCTGTATCTATAGGCACCTGAGCACCTCTAAAGTCTGGCCCTTGACTTTCAGTGGGACTGAGACGCCCCCAGTGCCTAATATCAGAGGGGTAGTCGCGTTAGTCTGGATCTGTAAAAGCAGCAAAGAGTCCTGTGGCACCTTATAGACCAACAGAATTATTGGAGCATGCTCCAATATGTCTGTTAGTCTATAAGGCGCCACAGGACCCCCAGTGCCTAAGGGTATGTCCACACTGAAATAAAACCCCAGTGGCTGGCCCGGGCCACCCAGGGCCGGCGCTTCCATTTAGGCAACCTAAGCAGTCGCCTAGGGCACTAGGATTTGGGAGGGCGGCATTTTGCTGCCCTCAGTGGCAATTCGGCGGAGGGGGGTACTTCCACGCTCTGGGTTGGCGGCGGCAGTTCTGCGGCGGGTCCTTCACTTGCTCCAGGACCCGTCGCCAAAGTGCCCCAAAGACCGGGAGTGCGGAAGGACCCCACCACCACAGAATTGCCGCCAACAACCAGGAGCGTGGAAGGACCCCCGCCTAGGGTGCCAAAAACCCTGGTGCCACTCCTGGGGCCACCTAATTCATGGGGCTTGGGCTGTGGGGCTGCAAGACTGCTGTGTAGACATTGGGGCTTGCCAATTCTGTGCAAGTTAGGGGGCCTAACGACCTTTTAAAATCTACTCTTAGGTGTTTCTGAAAATGTCACCTCAAGAGCACAGTGCACAGCCTGCAGACTCTGCTGTGCTGGCACTGATGCACAAGAAGGCAGGAGCCCAGATTGTGGGTTTATAAATGTGGAACACCCCAGGTGGTATTGTTATAGTCACTTTTCGTAGTAGAACCCCACTTGGAGACGGAGCCCACAGTTTCAGAGTTATTATTGCCTTGTATTGAATGATCCCACCTCTCCTATACTGACCTCAGAGCCTTCCAAACACATGCAAGACTCCTGGAAGTGCCTATCGAGATGTATTTGTTGATTAGGACTTCTACAGAGAATGAGGGCTGTTATCCGTGTCTGACAAGGTAGTCTCAGGATTTGCCCAGTAGGCTTGCAGCGTTCTTCATTTCTGTTGCACTGACTGAAGACTGACTTTCGTTTTTAAAAAGGGAATTGTTTGTCTGGTTCATGGAAACTCTGAGCCTTTAGGAATATATGCCTTGTCTCTTTAAATCAGCAAGTGAACAGTGAAAAGAAAACAAACTACTGTTTTCCTGGAAAACGTTAGTGCATTTTCTCCCACACCCTCCCTCTTGAGTTTTTCCTCCTGCCAGCGAGGAGCCTCCCTTCCTGTTGAATCCATTATCAAACTCCATCCTCCTTTTGTGCCTCTCTCCCCCACCGCTACCACCAGTGCTGAATGTACTGGCTTCCCCCTCCCTTTCTTGCTTCCTGTCTGAAGAGCCCCTGACAATCCAGCTTTTAGAGACAGGCTTTCCAAAATATGGCAGCAAGGGCCACAGAGAGCTTTCATATTGTCCTCCCCTCTGACCCAGCTCCCACCCAAGGAAACAGAAACTATACCACACTAGCTTATAAAACAATCACCGCGAGTGGTGCTGGTTCATGAACCCAGCAGCCCCATTAGGGGCACGGCCCACCTGCTCTGATGATGATCAGTTTTGGTACATTTCAGGCACTCAGATACCATAGTGACAAGGACGGTATAAATAGCTAGATTAAATTCAGGGGGTTGCTGCCACGTTCACTAGAGTTTGGCTGCCAGTTTGGATGGGATTCTAAAGCTTCCCTAGCTCAGCTGGGATGCCTGGATGCTGGAGTGTGACTTGATAATGTTATGTTTGCTTTTGTATGCACTGCAGGGGTGCAATGCAGGCTATCTGGGCTAGTGAATCCACCTGCCACCTGTAACATATACCTCCTCCCCTTACATGACTCCTCTGATGTAGCTCACCAAGCCTGGGTATAAGTTAATGTAGTAGGGGCTAATTACCCCCTGCTTTGCATCATGTGTGATCATTCACAACTGTGCAAAGAAGCTGTGAACTGCCACCAGATCAGAACGCTAGGCCTAGATCCATGGCTGTGGCAAAGCTTAGAATGGCATGGGTGCAGTAGTGGCCACTGCACTTCTCCAGTACTGGGCTGGCTATGCACTGAGCTTCCCCCGCCTCTCCCCTCCATCTTCCCCATGTAATTTCAATCAGCCTGGTGCCCTGTCTCTGTAATGGACCCCCAACCTCTAACCAACCCCAGACTTCTGGGAAGGGATTTTCAAAATACAGACCCAAGCCTCGATCTGAATTTGATGCTTAGGTGTCTCTCTGTGTAACGGGATGGACTGGACCCCTGAATCTTAACATATCCCTTAAAAAAACCTAAACACAGATGCAAACTTTGCAGGTTGGGCTTATATCTAGACAGCTTATAAATGTGCCATGTGACTTTGATTATAGTTGCTACAGGAACTAGCTGAGCATTAGGGGGGAGGGATAGCTCAGTGGTTTGAGTATTGGCCTGCTAATCCTAGGGTTGTAATCTCAGTCCTTGAGGGGGCCATTTAAGGATACAGGGTTAAAAAAAAAAAAAGTTGGCAATGGGCCCTGCTTTGAGCAGGTGGTTTGGGCTAGATGACCTCCTGAGGTCCCTTTCAACCCTGATAATCTATGATCTCCTATCTCAACCATAACATTGCATTGAATCTCCTTTTTTAAAAAAAAAAATGGAGAGAAAGGTGCCTTTGACAATCTGGCCTAACTCCCAATGAAACCAGTGAATCACCTGTTATGCTGCCACTGCCTATTCACCAAGCCCAGAGCTGTGCTAGCAGCTCCTTGCTCAAAGCTACTTGCAGAGGCCCGGCTGTGGGAGATATCATATGCCCAGTGAGCAGCATTGGTCTATTTTGCTCCTTCTGCAGGCTGGCCTGGATGGCGAGAACATTGGGAATTGTCCCTTCTGCCAGCGTCTCTTCATGGTTCTGTGGCTCAAAGGAGTCAAATTCAATGTGACCACAGTGGACATGACAAGGTAAGGGAATGGAGGTAATTCTTGCCAGTGAGACATCCAGAGTACACAGCAGGGAAGCTCAGGGCTGCCCCTTGGATTGTGTGCACCAGGGGTCAGCAACCTTTCAGAAGTGGTGTGCTGAGTCTTCATTTAGAAGGTCTCTTTGTATAAGTCTATCATATATAACTAAACTATTGTATGTAAAGTAAATAAGGTTTTTAAAATACTTCATTTAAAATTAAATTAAAATACAGAGCCCCCCAGACCAGCCAGGACCTGGGCAGTGTGAACGCCACTGAAAATCAGCTTGCGTGCCACCTTTGGCACGCATGCCACAGGTTGCCTACCCCTGGTGTGCACCGACAAAATCTTAGTGTCATATGGCTCAATTGCTCTTCACTCTACACTTCAGATCTCTCCTGCTGTCAGCATCACGTCCCCTTTCCTTACATCTGCCATGTCACTGGCATAGATGGAGCTGACTGGCATCATTACAAGGCAGTGTCCCTGCTAGCAGTCTAGCTGTGACCAAATTCTCACCTCACTTATGCTCTATTTGCCCCCTGCCACTGGCCTCCCGGGAATTACACAGGGGATAAGCCAGCAGGAAATCTGGTCCTAAAATCAACAGTTCAGGCCATTGTATCTTAAGGAATTGGGGACACAATGTGAACAACAAAAGTTTGTCCATGGAGATTCATACAAGATATCCTGAAGTGACAGGGCCATGAAAAGATGGCAGTGAGCCCTCTCGGCAAATTGAAATGACTACACATATCCCATGGGCTGCCAAAGATGGATGTCCCAATGGCCAGTGAAGTCAATGGGAGCTGTGAACTCAAGGTACAATTTCAGCCTTTATCCAGGGAGCTCCCTCTCCTGAACAGCATGGCTCTGGCTTCAAAACACAGGGCCCACGATTCCTTCTCATCACTGTGTCTCCTCCATGTACTAATCTGTGTCTCTCACTATTTGATGCCTTCACCATGTGGTCTTTAAGAGCAGGTTGGACAAACACTGGTCAGGGATGTCCTAGGTTTACGTGGTCCTGCCTCAGTGCAGGGGCCTGAACTAGATGACCTCTGAGGGTCCCTTCCTGTCCTACCATTCCATGTTCTTCTTGGTGGTTGTGCATGGTGGTAAGATGAGATTGTGACACTGCATGTGCAGTGAGGCCTTCACGTCAGCAGTGAATCCTTCTTTTTTTTAAAAAAAAATTTCATTTCAGGAAACCTGAAGAGCTGAAATCTCTGGCTCCAGGGACTAACCCTCCATTCTTATTGTTCAACAAGGAGCTGAAAACAGACTTCATTAAGATAGAGGAGTTCCTGGAGCAGACGCTGGCGCCTCCTAAGTATTTATTATCATAGTCTTATGCACTTCTTTGCAACCTTCCAGTCAGAAGATGTGAACTGCCACCAGATCACAACACTGAGCCTAGATCTGTGGCCATGGCAAAGCTCGAATGGCCTGAGTGCAGTAGTGGCCATTGCATTTACCCAATTCTGGGCTTCCCCCCCTCTCACCCCTTGCACTTTGCGAACATTGATCATTTCAGCAATGGTACTCATCTTGTGGAGCAGGGGGCGGGGGCGGACAGAGGCACAGAGCGGGACAGTGAGCCAGTGGCAGTGAGTAGAATGTCCCTTGTCCCTAGTCCCTTGCTCTGAGCAATATATTGCTTTCTCCATGAGGGTATTGCTGAGGCCAAGGTACTGCTGTGTGTCCCTGGGAAGAAGCAGAGATAGGCTTTTGCCTAGTATGAAACGGTTGGTTTAAGGTTGTGACCCACCTCCCCCTTCCTCTATGACTAGCTAAGCAGCAAGGAAACAGTTTGGCCTGTGAGATAACACAATGGGAGGAAATTCACTGTGTGATCTCTGGATGCAGGCAAAGAGGGAAAGGGACTGGACAGGCGAGCCACAGGGGTAGGGGATGTGGTGAGAATATGCAGGTGGATCGATGTAGAGACCCAAGAAGCAGATGCCGTTATTTTTGCAGCAGGGGAGGGGAAGGGATCTGAAAACCTTTTGACTGCTTGTTTTTGAAAGGGGCAGGTGCATGTAGCCAAGTCAAGGTGAACACTCCAGCCCAGGGGTTAGGAATGCAGCCAGCTCCCAGCCCAGCGGTTATTATGCACTCACTCTTGGCTCTCTCTTCCTGACTGTTCGCTGCAGTGGTAAACAGGAGACACCTTAAAGGGCCGGAACAGTTCACAGCTGGGGCTTTAGGCCAGATCCTGAGCTGTAGAAAGCTGTGTGGCTCGCCCAAGTCTCCCCCTCTCACTTCCCTGATGAGTTACCAGCTGTTGGTGGCTGCATGGCTGTTTGGATGGAACCCAAAGCAACACTATTTGGATAGCAGGGAGCAGAATCCTAGCCTGGGTTTCCTCCTTCAGCTCTGTATTGCCCTGAAAACTCCCCTCTGTGCCCAGCCAAACTTTGGGATATACCTAGCTAGAGGTCATTGCTGCATGACCCTTTCCAGGTTGCAGCCACGTCCCAAGCAAGCTGGCAAGGGGACACTCTAAGAGCTCATGCTAGAGGAATCCAAGGTACCCGCTAGGTCCTAGGGCCAGAGCTGCAAACCAGCTCAGCAAATTGGGCGCAAGTTGGGTGCTGGGATCTCTTGCAAATCTGTCTGCAGTGGCAGGGGCTGAGCTCCTCTGAGAGCCCGGGTCTGAGAGGCCTGATTCCTGTGAGTTAGGGGCAGAAATGCCTCTGGAGGAGTGCGCCCTTAGCGACCATGGGACACACCAACACTCAAGGCTCAAGTTTTCACCGGGTGACTGCTGAGCACATGAAACACGGAGGCTTTGCTCTCCATCCTTGCTCACTTAACAGCTTTCAGCCCAGCAGGCACAGCACAGAGATGGGGCAGAAATGAGTTTCAGCTCAGTGCAATGGCATGGTGCAGTCCGGCCCTTTCCTCTCCCAGACAAGGGCACTTAGACCAATGGCTTATGGATTAACTCATGTACAGAGTACAAAGCTTTTTAGCCGCTCAAGTCTTCCCCTTCTTCTGGGAACTAATTCAGGCCTCTTCCTATAAGCTCAGGAGTCCCACAGCCTCCTCCATGGCCTGAGTAATAATTCAGGCAGGCTTACGTCCCTTGCATTTGAGAGTCCCCCAGACCCCTTCCTGGGGCTCACTGGTCAGTCCTTCCAGCCCTGCCCTGCCCTGGGAAAGCTCAACCAGCAGTAGTGCTTATCTCCTGGGGAGTCTCCTCTAGGTGCACCTGCCACCACCTGAGCTACCTTTCCTCACATCCAGGCACTCGTTAGCTGCCAACCAGCCACCTGAGCATGGCATTAATGACCTACAGGTCAGCTGAGATGGGGCTGCTCTCCTTAAAGGGGCCAGCCACCCTGTGACAAACAGACTAATGGGAAAAAGCATATTACCTGCTCAGATGGTCAGGTTTAGTTACAGAACAGCACCCCCTGCCAGGAGAGGTTTTGGTACCTGCAGCAGTGTTATTTTGGGGCACCCTTCAGCCTTCTTCACTCATTCCTCACCCCAGGCCACTGGGTAGGTACTGGAGCTGCTAGCCTGTGCGCGGGGGCTGGCTTGGGCCTGTCTACACGGGCTGCAGTCCCCGCTCTGACTGCAGCGTGGACAGACCCTGAGTCCTGCAGAGCCCACCTTAGGGCCAGTGCAGAGCTGGGCCTAACACAACAGCTGGGATGATGTTGGCATGCGGGGTATAATGGGATAAATCGACAACAAAAGGCATTTCCCCATGGGAGCTGCATGAGTTTCATATCCCCCTTGTGCCAATCCATGCACTCCTGTCTGAGGCCAGCATCCTGGAAGTGGCAGCAGAGCTCAGAGCTTCCCTCTATCCCTTGGGCAAGAAGCTAGATGAGGCTGATCATTGCAGGGCTTTATGCTTTTGAACCCATCTCAGTGCTCGTGGGTTGTATAGTCACCAGAGGAGAACGCAGCTGAGTAGCCTTCTAATGGCAATGAATTCTCCATATATGACTCTATGCAATTATCTGTTTAAGGTACCCACACCTAAGCCCCAAATACAAGGAGTCCTTTGATGTGGGCAGCAACATTTTTGCCAAGTTCTCTGCATACATCAAGAATCCCCACAAGGAAGCGAATGAGAGTAAGGAACCCTGGGGTATTTTTATTTATTATTCTGAGTCCTTCATTTCCCTGGATCCTGAAGCAAAACCTATTAGAAAAATAGCTCACTCAGCCAGGGGGATCCAGAGGGTGTCTCAGCTGTTCACAATCCGTGACAGTGGGGATGTCGGTGCACAGAATGGGAGCTACAGAACCTCCAGGAGAGGTGTGGGGGGAATGCCTCTCAGCAGCAGTGGCAGGGATCTAGAGGTGCTGAATATTGGTGATAATTCCTATGTGCAAGATTCCTGCTGTTTGAGATGGCATCCTATGGCTGGGCTGGAGTCCCCGCTGTCTCCCACACTCCACCCGCCCAAGTAAAGCAATGAATTGGAAGGACAGAAGCAACTCTGCCTTTCACCCAGCACCATTTGAGGATCATGATCCGTAGCTTGTGCTGTAAATGCCTGGAAGCAGCACAGCATCAGGATAGGTGGCTGCTAAAGGAGCAGCTCTGGTAACTCCACCTGCACAGAGCTCTGTTCTGTACACACTCTGAGCAGTTCTGGCACAGCCTACTGGGGGCAGTGGGACATCGCACTGTGTTTGGTAGTTCTGGGCTTGGGGAGGTGGTCTACCACTGGTTTGGCCAACCCCCTCTAACCACTCCCTCTCAGAGAAAGGTGGCAATACGTATTAGGGGCACGTTCAGATCCTAGAGCTCTTTGGAAGATGCCAAAAGGATATATTCCGAGGTTTCTCCACCGAAATTGCAGCAGTGGTCCCAGGTGGAAACCCCTCTTCATGTATGGCCCAGCTCAACGGTACAAGTGTCAGGGATTTGTCTGTGAGGGTGGGTTTATTTTTTTTTTTTGATGGGGGCAGGTTCATTATCTGACACCAGGGACCCGGACTCTGATCTCAGTTGGGCTGGTGTAGATCAAGAGTAACTCTACTGAAATCAGTGGAGTTACAGTGAAACTGGTGGGTGTGAGAGCAGAATCTGCTCAAGGTCTTTCACACTAACACTGTGGTTTCTCCTTGGGTGCAGATTTTGAGAAGGCTTTGCTGAGGGAGTTCAAACGCCTGGATACGTACCTGAACAACCCGCTCCCTGAAGAAATCGACCAGGACAGTACTGAAGAAGTCCTGGTCTCCAAGAGAAAGTTCCTGGATGGGAACAGGCTAACATTAGCTGACTGCAATCTGCTGCCCAAGCTGCACATCATCAAAGTAAATCCACCCACTAGCTATAGAGGCCACAATCTCTGAGTCAAAGGGCAGGCCAGCACATGAAGTACAGAATTTTCAAAAGTACCTTCATGCCCAGGGAGTGCAAGGTCCTGTGACAGTTAGCAGGACTTGTGCTCCTAAGTCACTTAGGCCTACCACCTCACTGAGATCAATGCCAGTGAGGCATATGAGTACCTTTGAGGATCTGGGCCTTAGGCGCTTGTAAGAATCACCTCCCAAAGCAGTACAGGTCCCTTTACACTCCCAATTAGCGCCAGCTCACCACATCTGATCTTGTGAAGCTTTGGGGAGCTGAGGCGCTGTCCAATTCCAGCTCAGAATATCTTGACTCAAACCTGTCTCTACTCATTTCCTTTGGCACTATCCCCTGCTCTGTGTCTCGCTTGTCCCTTCAGTAGGGCATTTAACTGAGCAGTGGGCTGGCGAGGTGAGCCAGGTCTGATCATTAAACATGGGTGAATTTCATCCCAAGGATAGTGAAGGAAGCTCCATCACTTGAGGGAGCTAAAGCTCAACAGGAAAAGCACCGAGAGAAACTTGTAGGGGCAACTCCACTCCAGCCCTTGCTCTTCTGTGAGGGACCGACAGCACTAGCCACACCCAACCACAGTGCTGGTAACCGAAGTCTGGGAAGCTCCTGGCTAGCTCTCAAAGGTGATGTCCCAAGTAAAGCCTTCACAGTATCACCACTTCTGCACCGTGTGAAGCCCTGATGTTATTTTCAGGGGTATGGCTTTCACAGCCAGTACTTTTGGAAGCACTGGGACACCTTTATGTCTCTGGTTCAAAGCCAGACTGGGTGGACAGCTCCCCTCCTACCTGCAACCCTCCTCTGCTTTTGGACTTAACAACCTTGAACCCATCCATCTCATCCATGATGAAGAATAAGTGTGAAATCAGGGAGAGCACTGATGCTTGAACAGAGCACAGTGTGTAATAGCCATCCCTGACATGCTGGATGGATGAGCCAAGAAAGCTGAGATTCTGAGCTGACAAGTCTATCAATCTCTCTCCAGCAAAGCTGGCCATCTTCTTCCTCTGAATGAGGGTATTGATCCAAAAGGGATGGGAGGGATTTGTGGGAACTCAGTGGACTTCACTGTTTCATCCACTTCATGATTTTCATGCCTTCTCTTATATGGATTGCCTTGGCCAACCTTTAGGGGGCAACCTGGGAGTTCCAAGTCAAGATTCACTCTTGGTTGCCCTTGGACATGGAGTCCTGTTTGGTCCAAGATGCTACAGTGGAAGCTCAGAGTTACAAATGCCTCAGGAATGGTTGTTCGTAACTCTGAACAAAATGTTCTGGGTCTTTCAAAGCTTGCAACTGAACAGTGACGTAACAGCTTTGAAACTTTACTCTGCAGAAAAAAAATTCTGCTTTTAACCATCTTAATTTAAATGAAACAAGCACAGAAACAGTTTCTTTACCTGGTCAGAAATTATTTTTAAACTTTCCCTTTATTTTTATTTTTTTTTACATTTAACACAGCACTGTACTGTCTTTTTTTTTTTTTTTTTTTTTTTTTTTTTTTGGTCTGCTGCTGCCTGATTGCATAATTCCAGTTCCAAATGAGATGTGTGGTTGACTGATCAGTTCGTAACTCTGAGGTTCTACTGTAGCACCTAGAGGCCCCATCTGAGACTGGGGCCCCATTGTGCTGGACACTGCCCAAGGTGGGATTATTGTCCCCATTTTACAGATGTGAATTGAGGCACAGAGAGATTAGGTGAGGTGCCCAAAGAACCAATGATGGAGCTGGGAAGTGAAGTCTGAGTTTCTGCATACCAGGCCAGTGCCTTAACAACAAAGCCTGCGGGCCTCCAGGTCAGTGGGGCCAGAACTTATCTGGATACCCAGAAGTCTAATAATCACCTGCATTTTCTCACCCTTCACCCCCTAGATTGCTGCCAAGAAATACCGTAACTTTGAGATCCCGGCGGAAATGACAGGCGTCTGGCGCTACCTCCACAATGCCTACTCCCGTGATGAGTTCAGCCACACATGCCCAGCCAATGAGGAGATAGAACGCACCTATGCCAGTGTTGCCAAGAAGATGACCTAGGGGAAGCCAAAGGAGCTGGTTTTTGAAACCCTTCTTTCCATTGGAAACACTGCTGTGAAAGCTCCCTTCTTCTGAATGACCATGCCAGTAGAACAGCCCAGTCTTGTTACCTGCAAACATTTGGGGATTTAGGAACTGAAGGAATCATTATGATGTAATTAGTGACAGCCTTTCAGAAAATAACCCTGTGCTTCCAGCTGATGCAGCTGACTGAACCCTGATTTTACAGCTATAATCATTGCATGTAGTGAAATGGCACCACCCAGCTGCCGAGGTAACTGCTTTGTCATTCCTTAGAGGCTAGGATTCCCAACCTTTCTGTGGGATCACCAACATTTATTGTGCAAAACTGCACAGAACTGGTGACCATGCGGCATAGTGCGGTTTAAGTATCCCTGTTTTGAATCTGGAGGACGGGGTACAAATGATGTCTTAGATCCCAGCAAAATGGGTTTTCACATGTGCATAGAGTTTAGGCAAGAAGACACCATCAGATCGTCTAGACTTACCTACCCAGTATAACACAGGGCATTACATTTCACCCACTTACCCCTGCTTTGAGCCCAATCACTTGTGTTTGGCTAAAGTATATTTTCTGGAAAGGCATTTGAAGACATCAAGAGATAGAGAATCCACCACTTCCCTGGAGAGTTTGTGCCCATGGTTAATCACCCTCACTGGTAAAAAGGCAGGGCCTGATTTCTAATTAGAATTTGGAGACGCTCCATCTAATTGCTGTGGAAAGATAGTATTCTCAGGATGTGCACAGGGCTCCAGCAGCGGGGGCTGCTCTAGGTGAGGAATGAGGTGCCCTGGCAGAGCTGTGTGAAGGCTCCAGCATGGGAGGCTCTGCAAGTAACAAATATACCAACAACAGACACTGAACTACAGTGCCTTCCTCTCCTCTGATACCAGGTTTCCATTGCTCTGTCTCCACTGACTTCAGTGGAGCTCCTCCTGAGGCATGTAGGTGTAGGTTCGAGGTGTATCAGGCTCACACATATCACAATCTCAATACAGAGCACCAGCAGCAAAGAGCCATTTCTTATACAAAGTTCACTTGGTAAGTGTCAGTGATCAGCTTGGAAACTCTTGCAAGAGATCTGCCCCAGTCTTATTGCTGGAATGTGCACTGCAAAGATTCAGGTGCTCCATCTCCAGATCTCCATGACCCCACGCAGCAACGCAGCTTGATCAGGAGATGTTGCCCTTTCACATACAGGCAGTGCGGGAGTTTTCCATGATTGGGTTACAGACTGTGAACTTTCCCCTGGTACCCACCTGCCCAGCCATCCAGGGTGGACAAAAATTCATTTGCTTTCTAAAACAAAAGGGTTTTTATAACTGATGTGCAGTGTATCAAGGTCAAACCGTGTGTGCATGTACACAGAGCACCCAGGCCCACTTCCATAGCTGGGTGAGCCTAGCACAGTTCCACTGAAGGGCAAGACCAGCTAAGGATCTGGCCCACATAAGCACGGCGTGACTGATGCTGGCTCAAAAAGTACAACCCTTGAGGCACTTTTCTACCGCTGCAGGGGATTGCTGCTCGTTCTGGCATAGTCCAGGAGGCAACTGACAGAGGTTTGCTGGGAGGGGCTGGCCCAGGGCTCATGGCAGCCCTGCCCCTTCCCACCCAGCATCATCCACTCTTTGGTGTGAACTGGCTACCTACGGGGGCCCACGGGATGTTGGGGACATTTTGCATGGCCACAGTCTCCTCTCCTCCATTAGATTTGTGCTGCTGGGGCCTTCTGCCAAAATCTATACTCAGGAATCTGCCTCCTCTGCCAAAATAGTACAGAAACCAGTGGCAACGTAAATATTCTGCCGATAATGTACTGAGCATTACAGATCTGCACTGCGCTCTGAGATGGTAAAAGCCCCCTAGAAAACTCACTAAGCTTCTCTCTTACTTGTACTTTTGCACTAAAAAGTGTGTGCTCACAATTCTGCTTTTGATATATTTGTTAGTTTCATATTCATTCAAGTGATAATAAACTTTATTTTATATACAACTTTCACAAAGCAGCCCCAGACTGCTGTCCAGGAGATGCTGAGAGCTAGAGAAGGCAGTAGAGCATGAAAAGGTGTGTGGTTGTGCTGGGAACATGAGGAAGTGAATATTAATTGCATTTCTAAAATAAACAGTAATAATGACCTCCATTTTCTGTGCAGTCCCTTGTGCTGAAGGATCGTAATATGCTGTACAGACTAGAGAGCTATAGACACCACCTGGAAGGCAGCCCGATCTGGGGTGGCACACTGCATCTGCTCTGCATCCCGAGCTCTCTAGAGCAGCTTCACATGAACAGGAATTCCATGGTCACTGTACTCCCCTCAGAAAGTGAGAAGCCACAGCAGCATAGCAACAGCTGTGGCATTATTGACGACGTCACTCACTGGCAGTAGGAACACTGCAAAGGACGGGGCTGCTGACCACACGTTGGTTGTGGTCATGGCCCTCCATAAGGCTCCCAGGCCCCTCAGTTTTGGCTTGTCCCTTTGCTGTGCTGATATTAGTCCCCTATTGGCATCTGAAGTGCCCATGCCACCCGTGAGGGGTGCAGAGTATATAGGGCACTTACTGCTGGTCAGTAACTTCAGCTCTTGCTTTCTGCACCATGTGCTTGGATTTGGGAGAGGAATATGCTGCATCCAAGGACTTGTCCCTGACTCCTCCCTGAGGGGGAGGCCCCATCTCCCATTTCACCATGTCCACCACAGTCCCCAATCCATGGCGAACATGAGTCTGTTCAGCAACAGCAGGCTGTAGCCGCTGGTGCTTTTAGCTCTGGAGGGCCCCAGTTCAGTCCCTAGTGTGCAAGGACCTCTATGTTGCCTGTGCATTCCAAGCAGAGCCATCAGATGGCACCACGCAGCAGCATTTCCTGTCTTTCTGTGAGCCCTTTATGCTTCATTTACTCCCATCTGTTTCCTCTGTGCAATGTAAGGGAGGGAAGTAGAGGGGCCAAAGACACTAAACAAGATGGACTCAGAGAGTAAAGAGAAAGAGCAAAACACACAAGAAATCAAGACCATGTTTTAAACGTGTCAGGGTTTACTAAATAAAATAGCTCCAAGTGGGGGTAAGCCACCAAGTGCTAGAGCTGGGGGAATGAACAGCGGCAAACCTGGTGAGATGGACAATTGCTAAGTGCATATCCTGGAGGCCTGGAAAATGATCAGTGATGAGTTTTGTTTTTCTTTTTCTCATTTAGCTATCTCTGTTGCCAGACCAAGTCTGGCCTTTATCCCTCAGCAGCTACACCATTCCATTGCTATAATCCACACAGCCACAAGAATGGTTTAGCTGCTTTACAAGTCAATCATGTGATGTGCGGGAAACCAGCGCAGCTGCCTTGTGGTTTTCGGCATGAGAGTTTGATCATTCAGTTTTCTTCTTAATTGTCTGCTGATTCTGGGGCATAGAGCACTCGCGCCTTGTGACCTCTGCAATGGGCCTGACAGGCACAAGTACAAACTGACAAACGCCCAGCATGTGTCATGCTTTTTTGTCTTCCTAGTTTGTCTGAAATTTGCAATGCTGAAACAGGCCTGGAACAGTTCCAGTCCTTTCAGATTCCTCCTGTAGTGCAGCACAGGGATGTCTCTTTCCAAGGGCTCAGCATTATTCAGTGGAATTCACACTGCAGGATGGAGGGACCTTTAAAGGCACCAGATGCCTGATTCTCACACTGCAGGATACTTGACTTCAGTGGGTTTCTGTGCGTGCTGTGGCAGGGGAATACAGCCCTGGGACTGTAGCCTATATTTCAATATGGACTATTTCATCTGAACAGAGTCAATCCCTGTTCTTTCTCTCAACATACTAAGCCAATTTCCACCGACACATCCTCATTATTTGTAATGCTATTTACAAAGCAATGCATGCTCTTCCATGGCAGCTGCAGAGAGGCTGGGGGGCACAAAGGCAGGCAAGGAAGGGGCACACGCATCCAAGGAGGCCAAGTTTGTGGAGGACCCTTGGTGGAGGACTCACAAAGTGCATGTCTGCGTTGGGATGGCCATGTGACAGGCAGCCTCAGTTGGTGACACAGTACTTCCAGAAGCAGTCTGGGAAGGAGAGTGGAGGAGAAGTGTGACAGTCAGTGGGAGAGGATACAGCACAATTCTGATATAGCAGCATGGCTGAGCTTTGTGGATACAGTTATCTAGCCAGGCGCCTGTAGTTGCCATGGCAATCAGTTCCAAAGCCAGGTAGTTAGATGGCTCACTGTTACCATTTGGACTCACCATTCTGCATCCACAATAGCTTGCGAGTAGAAAAGACAGACGCTTCTATATGGAAATGTCAGATAAAGCACCTGAAGGTGTTAAACTGAGCAGACTGATGGAGCAATGGACCTCCCTAACCCTTTAATTCACCATACAGGTGAAACTTTATAGTGGGAAATTAATGGTTTCAGTGTAACAGCTAAGAAGCCTCCACTTTTGAGAAGGGCTCCTAAAAACTCCTGCTTGGATCCTAGGCTGTCAAATTGAGGGTTCACACAGGATAGACTATTTTGCTGTCCCAGAGATGGAGACAGATCTCTGAAGAGACCCAGGTCCTGATTCACTTTCACCTCTGTTAAATTGTCTTTGTACCAGTGTAACTGCACCGGGAGTACAATGGCATAAGTACACCTTACAGAACCACAGAGCTTGAGAGGTCCTGTAGTCAAGCCCCTGCATTAAGGCAGGACCAGGAATACCCAGACCATCCCTGATAGGGGTTTGTCCAACCTCTTCTTACAAACCTTCAGTGATGGGGATCCCACACCTCCTAGGTTACCTGTTCCAGAACTTAGCTATCCTCATAGCCAGAAAGCTTTTCTTAATACCTAACCCTAAATTTCCCTTGCTGCAGCTTAAGCTAATTATCTTCTGTCCCACCCTCAGCTGACAGGAAGAACAATTGATCCCTGTCCCCTTTAGAACAGCCCTGAATATATTTGAAGATTGATCAGACCTTCCCTCAGTCTTCTTTTCTCCAGACTAAACACATCCAGTTTTGTAACCTTTCCTCACAGGTCAGGTTTTCTAAATCTTTCATCATTTTTGTTGCTCCCCTCTGGGCTCTCTCCAATTTGTCCACATCTTTCCTAAAGTGTGCTGCCCAGAACTTGGCACAATACTCCAGCTGAGGCCTTTCTAGTGCTGAGTAGAGCAGGACAATTAGCTCCCACGTCTTACATATGACAGTACTGTTAATATGCCCCAGAATGATGACAGTATTTTTTTGCAACAGTATCACATTGTTGGCTCTCATTTCATTTGTGATCTACTCTAACCCCTAGATTCTTTCCAGCAGTACTGCCAGTTATTCCCCATTTTGTAGTTGTGTGTTTGATTTGTCCTTCCTAAGTGAAGAACTTTGCATTTGTCTTTATTGAATTGTTGATTTCAGACCAGTTCTCCAGTTTATCAGGATCATTTTGGAGGAGACTTGGAGCCGGTGCTCAGCCAGCTGTTCACATTATGCTGACAGTGAAATGATCACAGGCAATATTCTATCTTTAGTCATCAAGTAAAACATTCCCAGAACATACTGGGCCAAATTCTCTCCAGGAGCCAGACCTGGTGCAGGGCATCTGTCAGGTTTCCTGTGGTGCAATATACCTACTGTCTTCCTTTCACCCAGGGATCTGCAGACAGGCAGTGCAGCCCCAAGTCCAGGCTGTGACATCTACAGAGTGGGTATAGCTATAGCAGCTAGTGAACCCAGCTGGGTTCATCTACAGAAACTTGTGGGAGCTGAGGAATTAGCCCGGGATAACCTCCTGCCTACCCCCTGGGATGAATCCTCTCTGGGATGCAGTGGTTTTGCTGGCACAGGAGGGAGCCAATTGCCCAACATGTCAAGTCACTACTGCTCAATATGGCCAGTTGAGTCCTTTGACACTTTTATTGAGATGTCCATGGAGTAATTGACTGTTGTCAGTCCTTTGAGCAGTCATTTCAGGCAGGTTTCACAAGCAGCCAGAGCAAGGGGATCTAGCATTTCTATCCTCCTCAAAGGAATGGGAGGTACTTGGGGAGCTGAAGTTTCGAGTCCCCACTCTCCCTGAATTGTACTTACCCCTACAATTCCTTTTCACGACATGACTGGGGAAAGCGCCTTCAGCTCCTACCACTGGCCTTCCAACTCGCTCCCAGAGTGGGCAAAACTAATGCTCTGCTTGATTCCTGCAGCAGGTGACAAGCATCCCACCCTAACAGACCAGACATCTGGCCCCTGAGAACAAGGAACTGCACTCAGCAAACTGCCTCTTCTCCTCCTGGAGACTCAGGTCGGCTCTGTGGCTCCCCAGGAGCTAAGTGCTCACCTCGCTTGTTGGGTTTCTGTCGGGGCTGCTCTGATTTGGTGAATTCTTGGCTCTGTAGCTGGTCTGTGGCCACTAGTTTCCACAGGATCATCTTGACATCGTTCACCTGAAAAGACACAGGGCCTTTGCTGGGGAGAAAGTGCCCTCCTTGGAATCCTTTCCTTCCCTCCTCACCTGCCAATCACATATGCTAGTGAAGAGGCTGCCTCAGCAGCACTGCAAGCTGCAAGCATGTTGCTTGAATTCCAGCCCCCTGGCAGCAGGACCAGCCAGAGCTCCCTCATATTGATGCCCCGAGTCTGCACAGCAAGGTCCTGCCAATGACAGATTAAACTCCCAACAGTGTGAACTTCCCTCCAGCAGTGCCCTGTTACAGCCCCTAGACCTCAAAACTGCTTTCTCCATCACCAGGCCTACTCCAGGATGACTGGCCCTGGTCTGATCATTTGAGATTTGGCATCCCAAACAAGGCTGACTACTCCACAGTGAAAAACAGCAACAATGCCTGCCTCTCTCACTCACCAGGTTATCAGGGGCATCCTCTGGAGAAGTCTCTTTGCCTCCTGAAATGACAAAATATCTATGGCAATACTATCATCAACAGAACACAGAGCAACTGGGTTTTCCAATAGAATGACTGGGTAACAATCAAAAGGGTGTGACGGAATGCATCCTGTCTTCACCCCCTACACATGACTGTAATAATCTTTGTGCAAAATATGTCTTGTGAGCTAGCATTTGAAAACTAACTCACTGGTCAATAGGACCATGGTGAAATGTGTGCAGCAACATTATCTGTAAAGTTATTAATTCCCCCTGAGTGATGTTGGTGGCATATGTTCAAAACCAGCCCCAATTAGGGAGGACCGGTCAAGCGGGTCTTAAACAAAGGAGTGTGTATTTACCTCAGTTTACATGAAAGTGGTAACTAAGGTCTTTGAGACAACAAGTGGGAGACAAAGCAAATCTGCATTTTAGCGAACAACAGCATGAAGCCTCTTTCATGAGGAGACTCCATGTCTCTCCCTGTCCAGCCCCTTTTTTTCAGCGGAGATGACAAAAGACGCAGCCGCTGGACTTTGGAAGCAGGTCCTGGTCTGAGAGTTTGGTCAGCAAAGTTACTGGAAACATGTGGTAAGGGACTTCACCTTGAGCCAAGTCTAGTTAGTTGAGTTTAGCCCTAGAATGTATTTTCACTTTATTTCTCTGGGAACCATTTCTGATTTTAAGGCCTTGTACTCACTGACACCCTATCTCCTTGTAGTTAAATCAACTTGTTTAATTCTTTAATCAAAACTGATCCAGAGTTGTGAACTGTGTGGACAACTTCATTTAAAGTGGCAAACTGCTGTACATTGATCCCCTTAGAGGGGCAATGGACCTAATCTATCTGGACTGTTGTGGAGAGGGCCAGAAAGTGCAGAACACATATTTTGGGGTAAAATCTGGGTCTGGTAGTGTGATGGGGTCACACTGCAGGTAGTAACCCAGGCTGCTGGGAGCCAGAGTATGGCAGGTCTGTTGCTGACAGGCTGCTGGGGTCAGAGTTGCTGGACTGGGACTGTACTCATAGACACGAAGGGGGTGACCTGCATACTGTCTGGCTGGTTGTGAGCGGCCCAGGTGGGAGCTACAGCAGCAAGGCACTGTGAGGCACCCCAGGGCAGACAGTGACACAGCCCTCCACTGGTCTGGATTGCACCTGAAATGTCATAATGAGACCAAAGGAAATTCTCCTCTTTCAGGGGACAGAGCACAGGACACAAATGAGGGCCATGAGAGCGGAAGACAGATGCCAAAGACTCAGTACTCACCCTTCCAGTGGCCTGCTTTCTGAATCTGGCTTATTCCTTCTTCCAGAGCAGAGAGAACTGAGTTCAGACTCCTGGACTGCCTGAGCCCAGTGGAAGCGGTGTTATCAGATATGAACCCAACTGCATTGTCCTCCAAGTTAAAATCCGTAGGAACAAAATCTGGGTTTAACAGATAAATTATCACAAGGTTCCTGGTACTTTAGGACAGTCCTGCTCCTCAGACAGACAGGCAGAGAAATTTGATATGTTGTGAGGGGTGGGGTTGGAATCTTTCGTCACTTGTGGCTGTGGGTATATCACATGGCCAGGAAGGACATCTGAGTTCACAGCCTGATCTCTGTCCCAGGCCCCACAGGAAATGCACTCTGGCTTCTGGTGGGATGAAGTACTTTGGGCCACAGCTGTAGTGACCACTGTCAGCCAGGCTAGGTGGGTAGGGATGTTTCAAAGGGGTATGGTTATTGCCCTAGAGGGCACCCTATGAGCTTTGGCAATTGGCTGTGGAGACTTGGCACTCAAGCAGTATTTCGCCCCAGGCTGCCCCCATGTCCCTCACTGCCCAAGTTTGCAGCAGGGAAGCCCTGAGTGGATCCTTCCAAGGGGACAGAGCTGTTCCTGCTCACTTAGGAGCATCCATGGAGGGTGGGCAGCAGAAGCTTAAAGAGAGGGCTGGGCAGAGCTGGTGATACCAAATTTTGGTTCCCTACCACATACTGATGGATGCCAGTATCCAGAAGGACCAAGTAGCAGAGAGGCAAAGACATGCAGAGGAGCCACTGGCAACAGCAAAAAGACACAAGTGACTGAGCAATCAACTTGTTGTATAACTGAGCTCTTCCCCTCACAACAGCCACCTGCAGGATCACGGTGCTTTGAGGAGCAGGAATTTGTATGGCAAAGTAAGGATTACAAGTCAGCTGGGCCTCCAAGACATCCCAGATCAGTAATTAGAAAGATCTTTATGTGTCCAGTGCTTTCTAATGCAATTTGCATCAGCACTGCTATCACTCTTCTGTAGCCATCCTCTACGTGCCACAGGGGCTGGCACCAGCTGAGTCCCAGCAGCTGCTGTAAGGCGAAATTCTGGCCTCATTAAAGTCAGCAGCAAAACTCCCATTAATTTCACTTGGGCCAGGATTTTACCCACTGCCTTCAGTGGGATTTGCAGGTGCTCAGGAATGCTGAGCATTGGGCCTGTTTGTGGTTTTCATAATTTCCCTTATGGCTTTTGTTCTCTGCCAAAGAGACCTGTACTTCAACATATTCCTTCTAGCTCATCTGATCCTGACTCTGAATCAGGCCTGGAGTCTCTCCAGATAACGTTTGGTCAAAGGTTTCCACAGAACATTAGTGGGATCTTGAAGAAGCAGCTTTGAATGCAGCTCACGATCACCACCTTGGTCATTAATGGAACTTACACACTGAATCTCTGCAAGCGGAAGCCATTCATGCAACAGATGCCAACTACTGATCCCCACAGGCACTGTTCACCACTGGACTCCAGCCTGAAATCCTCCCCCACACACAAGCCTTCAATAGACCAGTAACAGCACCCAGCTCTCACAGCACATTTGTCATGTGTAGATCACCAAGCGCGTCACACGTGATGAGGGCCATGCCATTACCCCATTTTAGAGGGGCACAGGGAGGTGACGGGACTTGCCCAAGGTCATGCAGTAGCATAACTGGGAATCGAAGCCTGGTCTCCTAATGTCCAGTGTGGTGTTCTAGCCACTAGGCCATACTGCTTTCTACTCTGCTGTTCTGTAAAATACCAAATGATGGAATCCTGATGTTTCTGATTTAAGTGGTATAAATAACCTTAATTACAAATCCCAAGTCTCACAGCCCTGGTTGGGGCAAATTCCCACTGATATCCCACTGAGAGCTTTGCTTGAGTGCGACTGAACTGATCCAGCGATGCCCTATATATGCTGTTCATAGTCAGACATTAGTTACATTAGTTATTAGCAAGGGTGGTAACTCTAGAAAATTGCTTTATACATGAGCTGTGCTTTCCAGATCTCCCATTTAGAAGCCAGAAATGCCTATGTAATCTCCCATTCTCCATGAGGTCTTTATATATTTACTTCTGTCTGGCCACCTATAGGGTACACAGGGCTCTCACCACAGGAGCATCTGAGCAGCTCACCTGAACTCATCTACCTGCGTCTTATTTTAAAAAACAACTGATCAATGAGATCAGATTGCTCATGAATAGACTGGCCTTTAGTAATTTAAAAATAATTCTAGCCCTTATGCAGCATTTGTAATCATCAAATTTCAAAGCAATTTGCAAAGGTGGTCAGTATCATTACCCCACTGGGGAAACTGAGGCACACAGCAGCAGCGACTTGCCCAAGGTCACCCAGCCAGCCAGTGGCAGATCCAGAAATTTAATGCTGGTCTCATGAATCCCAGTCCTCTGCCCAGTTCATTAGGCAACACTGCCTGTCTGAGCCTAAGAACGGGGTCTGTTGTCTCACCTCTAATTTGATCCAGTTATACACAGAACCAGACCAGGACAGTCCATCTCACTGGCTGTAGAAAAATTCTGGCATGCTAGCTTGTGGTTCTGATGAGCCAAATCAAACCAGGTCTAAGACCAAAGCAGGGAGATGCAGGCAGGTTTGCATGCACTTTCCAGCGGTCGATGCCAAACTAAATGTCAGATTTGGTGTCATTCCAGTCGGAGCTGGACAGGACCTGCCCATTAGGACACTGACTAAACTCTGCCTGGCTTATCGGTGCTGCCAGCCAAGTGAAAGAAAGATTCAGTAATGGCTCTTACCTTGCACCCCCTCACTCTCAGGATACATGGGATAGGCATCCATGTGGCAGGCTGCTGAAAGCACTGCCAGGGTGCAGAGCAGAACCTGGGGATGCATCTTCTGGACTCCTCTTCTCCTTGGAAACTTGATCAGCATTGGAGGAGCCTGCCAGACTGATGGAGGGCTGAGAAGGGACTTCTTCTTTTATACATTCCTCACGTATTAATCTCTGAGAGATCAATATGTCATCATTGTGATTCTCATCTTCCTTGCCGGCCATCCATCCTCGTGACAGAGCAAGCCATCACTATTATCACCCGGGTGCCATCCCTTAAATCTCCCCCGTTCGCTGCTTGAACAGGTGGCGTTAACAGACATTTGCCTGGCCCTTGAAGATCCCCACTGTTTACCTTGGCCATGCTGAACAGGAGACGGGGCAGTTCCCCTCTCTGCGCCCTGACGTCACAGGCCTGAGAGCCTCACAATGAATGCAGCAGGTTTCGGCCAACACTAGTGGAAATCTGAGGAGAGACAACAGTGAAATAAAACTTCCATTTGTAGAAAACCCGCAGTTCCTTTTCATAGGAACCTGTTTTGCAGACATCATTGCCATTTTCCCCAAAACCCCTTCAGATCAGGACTTTCCCAGCTAGGGAAAGGCCCAGGGATAAAGGCCCAGATCTGCAAAGATATTTAGGCACCTAACTCCCATTGATCCTAAATATCTTTGAGGATCTGGGTCAAAGTCCCCCACTTCAAGACATCCCCTCCTATTGCACCCCCGGTCAGTGATAATGCAGACCCTCTTCCATAGGGCACACATCAGAAGTCCCCATTCTCCAACAACCACACAAGGTTAGTGGTCATTTCCCCCTCCTTTAAGCCACAAGTCGGAACAACTAGCACCAGGCCGCTGCTGAAGTTCGTAAGGGGGCCTCCTTTCCTTTCATTGATCCCCAAGCTATAGCTAAAGGGTCTCCTTCTAGGGGAGGCCACGATTAGTATTGATAAAGTCCCCTCTCCCAGGGACCCCTTGATTGGGATGGACCATGCCCATAAATGTCAGGGGATTTTCACTGGGTTGTGTGATTTTGTACACACTGCACCATTCACATTTGTTTCTAAATTCTGGACATTTTCAGTTTTGAGTTTAATATTTATTCTTCCATGTGCAGAGGTGGTGGCAGGAGATGGGGGGAGGGAAAGCATTGCATTATTGGCTTCGCTCCACCCTACTGACTCTCAGGCGATGGATATGAGCATAAATAGTTGGAGGAAATTGGGACTAAACTAAGGTGTCTTATGAAAGATAGAAGTTTCATGTGTCCCTGGTTAGCTCTTTGGAGCTCTCCCCCTACTTCTCGCACTCATGGCCTCCTCTGGCTGATGTTCCACACCATGGTCACTATCACACAGTCAATGGCAGATAAGCCACTGAGCCCATGGGGCCCAGGCCCTAGGACCCCAGCCAACGGGAGGCCTCTAGCTTCTGCCCAGTGAGTGGGGCGAGGGAAGCCCCTGTGCCCCCTGACCCTATTCCCTGCAGAAGCTGCATGATGAGGGAAGCCCCCTGGCAGCACTCTCCCACCCCATCCCCAGCAGAAGACATGGGATGGGAGAAGCACCTTCCCCCTGCCAGCAGCACCCGAGCCCATCCCTGGCAGAAACTGCGGGATGGGAGAAGCCCACCCCCAGCAGTGGAGGGGGGGCAGAAAGGAGCAAAGGGGGTTGTGGGGTGGGCAGAATGGGGGGGACCATGAGTGGAACAGGGGCAGGGTCCTGGGGAAGGGGCAGAAAGAGGAGTGGCTGTGGGCAGGGCTGCAGATGGAAGGAGTGGAACAGGGGTGGGACCACAGGTGGAAAAGGTAGGGCGGGAAGCCTCCCTACTTGCTTTGGCCCAGGGCCCCAGGAAACCTTAATCCACCTCTGCACACAGCCCTTGCCATGGAAGAGTGGACAGGGCTTTTTGAAGCCCATCCACAAAATCTATTGAGTCTATTGCATTGAACTATTGAGTTAGGTGAGGTGCTGTCTCCCCTTCCTCTCTGCTGTGCAGCCAGGACATGGTCCCCCACTGGGCTCCCAGTGCCTAATGAATGGAAAACATAAGGTTCACCACTTTACAGTGACAAGCGCCATCACTGGTGCTGCTGGAGCCCGAGCTCTGGGATCTTCCTACCTCTCAGGGTCCTAGAGCCTGGGCTCCAGCCTGACCCCAGAAGTCTACACAGCCATGAACCAGCCCCACAGCCCAAGCCTGTGAGTTGAAGTTAGCTGGCACAGGCAAGCTGGAGTGTCTAGTTGCTGTGTAGACATTCCCTAAGGGGAAATGGAGCCAGCCACACCTGTGCCTGAATTAATTAGTTGCTTCCAGCCTGAGGAGGTGGGGCTAAGAGGGGTTAGGTGATAGATTAATGGACACCTGGGCTTATCAAAGGACTGAGAGTGTGAGCAGACTAGAAAGGGAACCACAGGCTGGGTGGCTCACTCCTGAGCCAGGATCTGCAGGGGAAAGGGAACATCATGGGAATCAGCATGGGCCCAGCGTCTAGCCCAGAGCACAGAGAAAGAGAGACTCTCAGATGTAGCCCAGAAAGGGACAGGGCCTAGACAGTGGGTTGAAGAGACGCCCCCAATGGCAGAGGGACCTTTTTGCTTGTTTGGGACTTTTTAGTTGGATTTTGCTATCCCAGGAGGGGTCTGTTTGCTGTGATGTGGCTGGAGGCTAAGTCACATCACCAGCACAGACCCGTGTGTGCACTGCCAAGGAGACCAACTTCAGGGAGGGAAACTGAGGCTAACAGTGCCAGCTGCACTATGCTTAGCCAGCAGAGAGCCCTATGGGATGGCTATTACCTGTGATGGAGGCTTGTGTATATTCCATAGTAACATCACATTTAAAGGCTTGTTAAAAATTGTGCTAAGATATTTCCAAAGTAATTGGCATAAAAAAAGATTCTTAGAAATGTTGCTAAAAGAGAGGGCCTGACTCCAAAGAGGGTTGCAAATAGGTGCCAGAGGCTCATGACCACCTTGCCTTTCCCATAGTGTATGTATGTATGTGTGTGTGTGTGTAGCAGTGTGGGGGAGTCTTGGCATAGACTAAGCTTCTGGGGGGCAGGGACCATCTTTTGTGCTGTTTGTGCCCAGGACCTAGCACAGCAGGGTCTTGCTCCATGAATGGGGCTCCTGAGCACAACGCTCCTACAAACAATAAATAACAGGAGAGGAGAGGAGAGATGTTGGAGGGGCTGTGGGTTGGGAAAAGCCAAGGAAGAAATATTTTGCCTTCCACTTGCTGAGAAGAGCCAAATTAGATACAATGCAGTCAGGGGACTCTTAGACATGCATTTGCTGTTGCTCCCTCTCCTACATTGAGGCTCATTTTTCATGCAGCAGCTTGAGGGACTGGACTAGTGAGCATTACCTTTGTCTGAACATCATCACCCATCAGTCGAGGCCTAGATGAGACTGATGAGGCCCAGCACCCATCCATCCTCCCCGCAAGTGTCAGATAGCTCAGACTATTCTCCTCTGATTAAATACATTTCTGTTCTATTTCCAATTTGTTTCCACTGTCTGGATGTCAGATTTCTTGAGACAGAATGAAATATCCCTGATAGGGGCTCATCACTCCTTTCATCAGACCAGACAGACACGGGGGCCAAGGCGTGAGCCAGAGATCAGTCACAAAGGGCTAGGTAAGAAGGTGGTGAGAGTGCAAAGATCAGCAATTACATCCTATCAGTGATATAGCTTTGCTGGTCCCAGTCTAGCCCAGATATCAGAACCACAGCACAGCTGGCTGGCATACGGTGCAGGCTGGGATTGATGGTCAGTGACAGATTTTGTGGGGCCCAGGACTAGAACAGCACAGAGAGCTGCAGGCCAAGAGGAAAGGGCATTGGTATTGCTCTGTGGAGGCCCAGGACTGGCATCTCAGGGCTTGCTGCAGATCAGGAACGAGGTAAAACTGAAGGCCTGTGATTGAGGGGTGCTTGCAAAGATATTGCCCATACCAGACCCAACATGAGCCAGTGCTATGGGTCTTGTATTTGTTCTGAAAATTCAGTCACTCTTATGGGCTCGATTCCAGCAGAGTTTCTAGGAGGAATGTCCGCTTACCAAGTGGTCCGCACACAGAATGAAAAAGTTTGAGAGACATTCTAGGAGAGACCTCTCAGCATGGCTGTTAGTGAAAGGCTAGCCTCTGCAGAAAGAAGAGCTTTCTGTACAAAGGAGAGCTGTGCTTCTCCCCATACTGCAACTGACATAACATTCTTGGGACTCTGATCTGGTTGCTCTGCAAAAGAACCCCAAGTAAGTGAGAGCCTGGTCCAGGGGTTAGAGGATAGGGTAGGGAGTCAGAAGACCAAGGCTGCTAATGGAGCACTTGACTTGGGCATATCATTTAGCCATTCTGTCTTGGTTTCCCCAGCTGTGAATTGCTGCTAATATTTCCCTTCCTCATGGCAGTGTTATGAGGCTTCCCTGATCAATGTTTTAATACTCTGTAATATGGAAAGTAGAGGATATAAAAATGTGCTCTAGGCTCCCTATAAAAGCCAGGTACGATAAAGACAAGATAAAGGCCACTTGCTGTGGCCTGCAGGTGTGTGATCTCCATGCTTCTGACAAACAGGATTAATACTTATCCAACTCTAGTCCCAGGAGACGGTTCCAGGTGGGTGTCCAGATTTGGGAAAAAGTAACAACCCCAAATGTGCCCTTATTCCTAGAACTGAACCCACTGCTCAAACATTAAGTGGATCATTGCATGGTGCCTCTAACAGAAAGGACTAGTGGATGGTAATAAGCAGATGAAATGGCTTTGTCAAGACTGATTCCCTACTCTGGAACTTTGAGTGCAGAAGGTGGGGGCCCGCAAGGATTCTAAAAATTAATATTGGTCACTCCAGGCTTGTATTAAACACCTAAGGTTACAGCTTCTCTCTGACCTTGGATGGGTAGATGCTGCCACCATCCAAATGCACAAAAAAAACCCACCTTTTGAGAACCTAGAAAGGGGCACTTGGGAATTCCTTCCTGTGGGGTACCCTCAAGTCCTTTCTCGCCCCCTCCGGGGAAGAGCTGAGAAAGAAAAACAAAGGAAATCAGCTGTTGCCACCAGCTAATTAAACAACATGCACAAACCTCTTAGGGACACAAAAATCCAGTCCTGTTCTTAAAAAAAGTAAATTTTATTAAAAACAAAAAGAAGAAAAAAATACAACAATTAAGCATCAAGATAGCTCTCTTGAGGTTTATCTTAAAAGTGACAAGCAAAACAAAAGCACCTGGGATTAGCACAAAGGAGTCCACAAGACAATAAGAAAAAAAGAAATAACCCTAATAGTGTCTTCCTAGACTTTCCCTGACTTGCTTACATATCTGGGGTTTCAGATAAGCAATCTCTAGGTATGATCTGATGGCTTTTCATACCTGGCTTAAAGCTTCCTACATCAGAGTTCAGCCCAGCTCCTGCTCTGTGTCTCCTCTCTCCAGAGAACAACAACAAACAGACAAAGGGAAAGGTTTTTTACACAATTTTAAAAAGTTCTAGCTCTCCCATTGGCTATTTTAGTCAGGTGCCCACTCCCTTCTTTTTACCTATGGACTTTTTAAGCCCTTTACAGGTAAAACAAATAGAGAACAGCTATCAAGAGGGATTTTATAGCTAACTGGCTGGCTGGGTGTTCACAAAAAGGAGCTACCCCGACTCTCATTTATCACAGGCTTGAATGTGCCATGTGTGGTTGCCCAGTTACATCCTCTATTTTATACATTTCTGCTGTTCACGTCGCCTCTCTGGATGAAGAGCATTATATTTGCTAGTGGTCTCATGGTCTCAAGCCCCCACTACTCCAAACCCTTCCATTCACTTTAATAAGTAATTAATAATAATAGTGCTGAGCACTCCCATAATACTTTCTATCTGTAGATCTTAAATCATATTACAAAGATGGGTCAGTATCTTTATCCTTATTTCAGAGCTGGGAAAAATCTCTCCCCTCCTGCATGTTTTGCTATCTCTCTCATTTTGATGTCACCTACAAATATGATCACAGTTGAATCTGCACCAAAGAGACCAGCCACACAGAGAGACAAAACAGCTACATAGAATGGAGAGATGAGCTTGGGGTATTCGAGTTTAGTTGGCCAAAAAAGGCTTCTGGAAATAGTTATTCACACACAAAAAATTTAGATAAAGACATAAATACTCTTGCAACATAGCACTTCTGTACTTCTTAGAATTCAAAATGGTAACACACAAGAACCCAAAACAGAGAAAGACAAAGCGGGCTGCTCCCTAAGGAGGCAATACACAATTCACCTCACCACTTCATCTAGATCAGGAGTCTCAATGTCACAGCCCATAGGCCATCTACAGCCTGAGAGCCTCGCCACTGTGGCCCGTGGAAACTTTTAGAAATTTATTTCACTTGGCCCTTGTGGCTGCCGGACAAGGTGGGGTGGCAGGAGGAGAGCAGACAGGAGAGATTCACATACTCCTTCCCCCAATGTTGCTCCATCCTGCTGCTCCTGGGACCTAACATGTCATTCATAAAACTTTTGAGGTCTGTGGCTGGGGGACATTCACCTCAGACAGCTCAGCTTCCTGCAAGAGGTTCCCTATCCCTGCTGTTGCTGGCAGAGGCAAGACCCATGCAGCCATGCTGCCAGTTCTTTCTGCTGCAGGCACCACCCCCCGCAGTTCCCATTGGCTGGGGGAGAGGGCCAGAGATACCATCACTAGTCTCCGAGCAGAGTCAGCCATGAAGGCAGCATCACTAGTCGCCGGACAGAGTCAGCCAGGGCAGCATGACTCCAAGGGAGCAAGGGAAACAGGTGGGAAATGAGCTGGGAGGTGGTGTGACCTATGAGGCTCCAATGACAGCACAGGGGGGCACGCTGCCTCCATCCCCCCTCCCCGAGCACTGACTCTGTGGCCAATGGAAGCTCTGGGGGATGGTGCCTGCATGGAGGCAATGTGCCCGATGCCTGCAGGTAAGATAAGGTGATAAGAAGAAGAAAGGAAAGAGGTTCTTTCTAGCTGTTGGCACTGCAGGTCTGTGTAATGAAATTGGGTCCTTTATTTATGTAACCCTTCTGCCAGGCCTAGTTGATAGCAGCAAGGGCCGGGTTCAGTACATAGGGGTCCCCTCCCAACAACATAATGCAAAACCAGCTCGAGCCCCCACCCAGTGACCTGGGAAAATCTTATACACACCCCTGGGCGCCTCGAAGAGGCAATACTTCCCCTCTCGCAAGCACAGAATCTCGGTGTAGCAGAAAATGTTTAATAACATGAGGTAAATGACATCAGCATTAAATTGGGAAAACACCACAACTAGAGTTCATAGACCAAGCCATGAGCAAAGACCCACCCCAGCAAACTGGGCCATGCCCTTTCCCTTTGGTTATTGAGTCCAGCAACCCAAAAATCACCCAAAGTCCCACAACCCAAAAGTCTCTGTCCTGGGTCAATGCAGCCCCAGAGTTCAAAAGCTTATCTGCAGAGTTTCCCCCCCCCAGCCTGGGTGGAGGGGGGGGGCACACACGGAGTTAAGGTGCACCTTACGTGGTCCGAGGCCAACTACCCCACCTCTCTATGGGGTTCTGCTTCCGCCTTCACCACAAACTGCTCCGCTCTACCAGCCGCTCTGATACTCCAGCCATCCCCACAAACTGCTCAGCTCTGCTCTACTTGCTGTTCCATGGGCCACGCCAACCATCCCACAGACTGCTCTGCTAACTACTCCACTCCACCAGCTGTCCCATGAGCTACTCCAGCTGTCCCCACAAACTGATCCACTCACTGATATAGCTTCAGGCTTCCCCACTAGCTAACACAGCACTTAAGTCATCTCAGCTCTTAGTAACTTTAGCAATTTCAGCTTGTAGTAGAGAAGCCCCAATGCTAGTACATCCTTAGCTCAAAGTGAATTCAACTCAGCAGCCTATAACTAGATTCTTAATAAAATCAAAATTAGCCCAACCTACAAACATAGGAAAAAACACCACCCTCTCTTAAGTCACTGGGTTTTGGAACCCATGTCCCTTGTCCAGCGAGTGCTACTTAGTTGACAGAGAGACCCTCTATCATAAAACAGTTTCATTGTCCTTGATTCAAATAATCAGGGTAACAACACTTTATTCCTCCTGCCCCAATAACAGAGAAACTGGGGATCCCACAGCTGCCAAAGTGACCATTTGGGGCTGCTGTGGGCTCATGCTAGGCGGGGTGGGTGTGCCTATGCAAACAAGATCAACCCCTGAAGTTTTTTTCCCACACTTGCCACATTTCACCACCAGATGTCAGGGTAGAGCTCATCCTGTCTCTCCTTACATTTACTTATTACCCACTGACCCATGTAATGTTAGTAGGTTGTGTAGGAGAGGGCCATCTCAGCAGGAGCACCAGGAGGCACTGAACCTGATGGGAACATCATGCCAGACACACAGGGAGGGTTAGAACCACCCACTGCCCCATCTCTTTAGGGTAATAGCCATGCTCTTCACCCCCTGCATCTGACCAGTGAGCAGACATGACTGTGCGTCCTCCTCAGCTGCTTTTGTACCCAAGGAGGCCCAGCCCAGCAAGGTCCTGCTGTCAGCAGAGCATGACATGTGGGAAAGTGGAGCAGGAACTGCCTCAGGTAGGATGGTCTTGGTGAAGGTGTTTGGTGGGCCCTGAGAGACCAGGTTTGTATTCTTGGTGCTGCCTCTGCCAGTGATGTCCTGTGTGACCTTGGACAAAGCCTCAGTTCCCCAGCTGTCACACAAGGATAATAATAACCCATTGTGCCGGGGTAATAAGAACCCATCTCTCTCTCTCTCACATACACACAGTTTGCTTGTAAACAGCCTTACAGAGAGATGTCTCAACCTAAAAAAGGGAAAACTGATGACAAACACCGCCAATTCCAAGATAAGTAGACTGTTGATTATTTTGTCGCTGAGTACAAACAGACTGCCTCATGCTTGATCTGCAAAAACAAAGCTGCTGTTTTAAAAGTCTACAATATCAAACAACATGACACAGCGAAACATGCACAGCAATATGATAAATATCAGGGAGAAGAGAGAGAGAAGATGGTCTGACAACTGAAAAAAGAATTAGCAAAGCGGCAGCAGCAGCAGCAGTAGCTTTTTCAGAAAGCGAGAAAAGAGTCAGAATCAGCAGTTTTGGCAGGTTATGTCATGAGTGAAATGATTGCTAAGTGTGGGAAGCCATTTACTGATGGTGAATTTATTAAACAATGCTTTATTAAAGTCAGTGAGATAGTATGTCGCGATAGGCTGATATTGCTGAAAACAGCTTTCCTATCTCCAAATACAGTAGCAGAGCTTATTCTTGAGCTCTCTAAAGATATCGATGGGCAGCTCATCGAGAAAAGCACAGCTTTCCACACATATTCAATCACACTTGATGAGAGTAGCGATTTGACTGACAGTGCACAGCTTGCCAGATTTGTAAGAGGCGTTGATGAAAACTTTGCAGTAACTGAAGAATTGCTCAGCTTGTCAATAATGCGTGGTAGAACAATGGCCAGTGAAATTTTTCACTGCCTCACAGAAGCACTGGCACAACACGTTCTGCCATCATGGCACTTGTTAGCAGGCTTAACCACTGATGGGGTTCCAGCAATGATTGGTCAAAAAACCGGACTGGTAGCACTAGTACAAAGAAAGATGGCTGAGTAAAACACTGAGCAATCAACAGCGTTACACTGCATCATTCACCGACAAGCACTGTGCAGTAAATCTTTGAAATGTGACACCGTCATGTCCGTTGTGGTGAAATGCATGAATTACATTCACTCCAGGAGCTTGCAGCACAGACAGTTTCGTGCTTTCTTGGAGGAAATTGAATCTAAATATGGTGACTTGCTCTACTTCACTGAGGTGCGCTGGCTAAGCAGGGGTTCTACTTTAAAGAGATTATTTGAACTGAAAACAGAGGTGAAAAGATTGATGGAAGAAATTAAAATGCCTGTACCACAGTTTGAAGATCACAAATGGATGACAGATCTTGCTTTTCTTGTTGATGTAACACAAGGGCTGAATATCCTAAACCTGAAGCTGCAAGGTCCAGGCCAGGTGGTGTGACAGCACTGTGTGACACTGTGAGAGCATTCACAACTAAACTAAAATTGTGGACAAATCAGATTTCTCAGGGGAATCTCACTCATTTCCCAGCATGCAAGTCACTTGTGGAAGAGCTCAGCTCTGACACACAGTTCAGTGGTTCTGAATATACTACTAAGCTTGACCTGCTTTTGCAAGAATTTGATCAGTGGTTTGCAGATTTCAGAAAGCACAAAGAAAGCTTCGATATATTTGCTAATCTATTTTGTGGTTATGTGGAAACAGCACCATGTGATTTACAAGTGGAACTCATTGATATGCAATGCAACATATCTTTAAAGACTAAATTTAGAAAAACTGAGGATGTCACAGAGTTCTTCAGACAACTACGACCATCCTTCCCAAATCTTTGCAAAACCTTTAGAAAAATCATGTCCTTGTTTGGCAGTATTTACATTTGTGAGAAAGTTTTTTCCACAATGAACATAAACAAGTCAAAATACTGAACACAAGTATCTGATGCACACCTTGCTGCAATCCTGAAGGTTTCAACTGCTCAGTCACTGAGGCCAAACATCAACAAACTGACAGAACTGAAGCATTGCCAGGTGTCTGGCAAACACTAAAAACTCTGGCAGGTGGAGAGTTGTATGAAGTTGTATAACAGTTTTATTATTTCTAAGAAATTCAAAATAAAAAATACAATATAGACGTTTTCTTTTCTGAACACCATCTTCAGTGACATCATTGGCTCTCTGGGAGGATTTGAGGTCTGTCATTGTCCTTTAGGTAAATTGAGTTTGAGACCTCTGGTCTAGATCATACTTAGTTTTGTCTTGAATGCAGGGGACTAGACTAGAAGACCTCTGGAGTCCTATGATTCTATGATTTTCTAGTCCTACAATTCTATGGTTTTCTAATCTAGCTTTTCCCAGAATGACTCTGAATCTCTGATCACACACTTCACCACCGAACCCCCTAGCCTGTAAGCAGGACCAGGATGAAATGCCCTTCCCTCCTCCCTGCCCCTACTCTAAAAGTGACAGTTTACAATCCCATAGAGCTACCTTAATATGTTCTGTAGCCAGTGGTAGTGGCTTCTCATCTTCCACAGAAATGCTAGTGTGTGGCTGGAAAAAGGTGGCATGGCTCAGGTGTCCCTCTGTCCCTGCCTATTCCAGCTGCCAGAACAGGCCCCTGTGGGCTTTGGGGAGCCAGTATAAAATAGAGCTTCCCTGAGGCTGCTCTCACTTGTGTCAGAGAGTCGAGGATCTGGGTGGGAGGGGGGTTGCAAAAATAATTTAATGCAATCCAAATCTTTCAACAAGCACAGCATAGTCTGAGCTCTCCTTCTCCTAGCCCACTGGCCACAAATGGATGCAAGAGAGACATGCAAGAAAGGAAATAAATTTGATTGATCTGCTGATTTAGCCACACCCCATTGACTGCACATGGCCAATGCCCCTTAATCCAGAGGACTGTCCTACATTGTTTCCCTGTTTTCTGTTTTGCCTCTCATACCCATCAGAGGTCGCTAGAGTTCTCCCATCCACAACTGCAGAGGAGAAGCTCATTAGGGCTTGCTTGGACCAGAGTCAATGCAATGAACTGAAATGCCCATGGTTGTTCTAAGCACATCTCAGCCTCACTTCCACAGGCACTGGACCAGCATTTCCACCTCTGAGATACAGGAAAAGCAGACACTGGAACCGCTGAGAGGCAGGAAAACCAGCCAGTGGCCAGTCCTCACCCATCAGCAGAAAGGGGCCTTGTGCTGATGCAGCTAATTATTACTAAAGTGTTTTAGAGAATGATCGTACACATACACACATTTATGTGTTATTTTAGCATTTGTCTTACTTTATCCTAACCTGGTGCCACAGTCTGGACCATGGGGTGTGAACCTGGTGCCTGGTGCTGCAGTCTGGACCTTGGTCTGGACCAAGGTTATGTTTTAGTCACAGATATTTTTAGTAAAAGTCATGGACAGGTCACGGGCAGTAAACAAAAATTCACAGTCTGTGACCTTCCATGACTTGTATTATATACCCCTAACTAAAACTTGGGCTGTGAGTACTCTGGCAGGGCGGTTCAGGGGTGCTGATGGGGGCGGGCAGAGGCACGTGTACCAGGACCCCAGCTGGTGTTGGTGGGGGTGGGCAGCAGTAAGCTGCCTGGGACCCCTGCTGGTGCTGGAGGAGGGGTGATGGTGAGAGGTGCACGGCCCAGGACCCATGCTGGTGCTGGAGGTGGGGAGACTTGGCAGGGCTGGCAGGTTCCCTGTTGGGCTCTGCATATGCCTGAAGCTCCTAGTGGGAGGGAAGGCCAGGGGAGTTTCCTGCAATGCCCGCGCCATGAGCTCCAGCTAAGAATCTCCTATTGGCTGGGAATCGCAGCCAATGGGAACTGCGGGGCTGGTGCCTGGGAGTGCAGGCTGCGCACGAAGCTCCCTGGCCCCTCTGCCTAGGAGCTGCAGGGACATGCCAGCTGCTTCTGAGGAGTCTCCTGCAGAGGTAAGCACCACCCCGCACTCCAACTACCCACCCCAGCCCCAACCCCAACCCCTTCCCACACTCAAACTGCCCCAGCAGTGGCCAGTGCTGCTGACCAAGAGGCTGCCTGATCTGCTTGGACAGTCACACGGGCTACTGCAGAAGTCATGGAGGTCACGGAAAGTCACAGAATCCATGACTTCCGTGACAGACATGCAGCCTTAGGTGTGAGTTGTAGCACTCTACCATGAAAAAAAACACAGCACATTAAAGCTTTTAACCAGCAAGACAGTAAAAACCTGGCCATGTGGCCAACTTAGCTGGGACCAGGGAGAATATTCTATGTAAATCTTCAATGGGGACATTTGCAGCAGGGGCTCTATCACAGTTAGCTGGAGACTTTCCCATGAAAAGACCCTTTGTCAGGCTGGCAAGCCAGGAACTTCAGAAATGGAAACATTATCATAGAATATCTGGGTTGGAAGGAATCTCAGGAGGTCATCTAGTCCAACTCCCTGCTCAAAGCAGGACCAATCCCCAGGCAGATTTTTGCCCCAAATCCCTAAGTGGGCCCCTCAAGGATTAAACTCACAACCCTGGGTTTAGCAGGCCAATGCTCAAACCACTGAAGCAGCATCTATGAAAAATTTGTTGCAGTTACTACCCCACTAAACTGCAAAGCCCAACAGGTCAGGGATTTATTCTATTAACCTATCTATTGTGCTGATGTATTTGAGTGCTTCACAATCTGTAATATATTAACCCTCAAAAAACCCCTGTGAGCTAGGGAAACATTGTTCTCGTTGTTTGAGGGGGAGGCACAGAGTGGCTAAGTGACTCAGCCAAGGTCA
This sequence comes from Gopherus evgoodei, assembly GCF_007399415.2. NCBI lineage: Eukaryota > Metazoa > Chordata > Testudines > Testudinidae > Gopherus > Gopherus evgoodei. Next base: position 59,946,662 of record NC_044330.1, on the reverse strand, counting down.
CAGGTAGTCTGGGGTAGAGTAGCAACTTAAACACAGTCTGCTGACTCCTAGGCCAGTGCCTGCCCCACTGGACAACTCTTTCTGCCAATCAGTACTAAGCAGAGTGATAGTGACCTGCTACAGCTCTGTGGCTCAGGCTGCCAGCAGCTGGTATTACAGCTGCTGCCTGCATGGCCCGGGGAAGGAGTGGGAGTTGGCTGGGCTATTTTAGACCATCATGGCTTCATATTTGTTGATGTAAGCAGAGTCAGGATGCGCTCTACCCTGACATCTGGTGTGAATTGTGACAAGTTGTGGAAAAGAACTTTAGGAGCTGGTCTTGTTTGCATAGGCACACCCACCCTGCCTAGCATGAACCCACAGCTGTCTAAATGATCACTTTGGCTGCTGTGGGATCCCCAGTTTCTCTGTTATTGGGGCAGGAAGAATAAAGTGTTCTTACCCTGATTATGTCAATCAAGGCCAGTGGAACTGTTTTATGACAGAGGGACTCACCATCAACTAAGTAGCACTCACTAGACAAGGGACATGGTTTCCAAAACCCAATGAATTGAGAGATGTTGGGTCTGGGTCTGGGTTCTTGTCTAACCAGTTGTGTGCTGCCCCCCCCCCCTCTTTGAATAATGCAGCTAATTTTGATGCTATTAAGAGTCTAGTTACAGGTTGCTGTGCTGAATTTGTTTAGAGCCAATGGTGCACCAGCACTGGGGGTCCCCTACTACAAGCTGAAATCACTAAAGAGCTAAAATTACTAAGAGCTGAGATCACTGAGTGCTGTGTTAACAATATAGCTTCAGGCTCCCCCACTAGTTAAGTGGCTGGCAGAGCAGAGCAGTTTGTGGGATGGTTGGAGCAGCCTGTGGGAGGGCAAGCGGAGTGAAGTAGCTCATGGTGAAGGCTGCAGCAGAACCCCATGGAAAAGTAGGGCAGTTGGCCTTGGACCATGTAAGGTGCTCCTTAATGCCCCACATGCCCATTCTGGGGTGATCTTTTGGGTTGTTGGACTTAAGACCCTGAGGGGAAAAGGATACACCCAAACTTACTTGGGGGGGGAATCTTTTGCTTATGGTTTGTGTTATGAATCCTGTTTATAATGTTTCCCCACCATAATGCCGTATTGTTTCCCTCCTTTAAAAGGATTTTGCTACACTCAGACTCCGTGCTTGTGAGAGGGGAAGTATTGTCTCTTAGAGGCGCCCGGGGGGTGGTATGTAATTGTCCCAGGTCACTGGGTGGGAGCTCGAGCCGGTTTTGCATTGTGTTATTGAAATGGAACCCCTAGATACTGAACACAGCCCTTGTTGCTGCCAACTCAGATGGGCAGAAGAGTTACATTTACAAAGCACCTGAGAACCAGCCTAAGGAGAAGACTATCCTCTCAAGCGTCTACACCAGCGTGCTTCCCAGCAGATGATTCGATGCAGATACAAAGCATGGGGGTACGTGGGGGTGGTACTTGGTGGGATAATACACGTGATTGGAATGTTGGTGTGGATGGGTACAGCTTGCTCAGGAAGGATAGACAGGGGAAAAAGGGAGGAGGTGTTGCCTTATATATTAAAAATGTACACACTTGGACTGAGGTGGATATGGACATAGGAGATAGAAGTGTTGAGACTCTCTGGGTTAGGCTGAAAGGGGTAAAAAACAAGGGTGATGTCTTGCTAGGAGTCTACTACAGGCCACCTAACCAGGTGGAAGAGGTGGATGAGGCTTTTTTTAAACAACTAACAAAATCATCCAAAGCCCAGGACTTGGTGGTGATGGGGGACTTCAGCTATCCAGATGTATGTTGGGAAAATAACACCGCAAGGCACAGACTATCCAATAAGTTATTGGACTGCATTGCAGACAACTTTTTATTTCAGAAGTTGAAAAAGCAGGGGCAAGATTAGGATATGGGAATAAAGGGAAACAAGAAGACTTTTTATCAGTACATTAGAAGCAAGAGGAAGACCAAGGACAGGGTAGGCCCACTGCTCAATGAGGAGGGAGAAACAGTAACAGGAAACTTAGAAATGGCAGAGATGCTTAATGACTTCTTTGTTTCAGGCTTCACTGAGAAGTCTGAAGGAATGCCTACCATAGTGAGTGCTAATGGGAAGGGGATAGGTTTAGAAGATAAAATAAAAAAAGAACAAGTTAAAAATCACTTAGAAAAGTTAGATGCCTGCAAGTCACCAGGACCTGATGAAATGCATCCTAGAATACTCAAAGAGCTAATAGAGGAGGTTTCTGAGCCTCTAGCTATTATCTTTGGAAAATCATGGGAGATGGGAGAGATTCCAGAAGACTGGAAAAGGGCAAATATAGTGCCCATCTATAAAAATGGAAATAAAAACAACCCAGGAAACTACAGATCAGTTAGTTTAACTTCTGTGCCAGGGAAGATAATGGAGCAAGTAATTAAAGAAATCATCTGCAAACACTTGGAAGGTGGTAAGGTGATAGGGAATAGCCAGCAAGGATTTTTAAAGAACAAATTGTGTCAAACCAATCTGATAGCTTTCTTTGATAGGACAATGAGTCTTGTGGATAAGAGAGAAGTGGTGGATGTGGTATACCTAGACTTTAGTAAAGCATTTGATACGGTCTCGCATGATATTCTTATCGATAAACTAGGCAAATACAATTTAGATGGGGCTACTATAAAGTGGGTGCATAACTGACTGGATAACCATACTCAGAGAGTAGTTATTAATGGTTCCCAAACCTGCTGGAAAGATATAACAAGTGCGGTTCTACAGGGGTCTGTTTTGGGACTGGCTCTGTTCAATATCTTCATCAATGACTTAGATATTGGCATAGAAAGTACGCTTATTAAGTTTGCAGATGATACCAAACTGGGAAGGATTGTGACTGCTTTGGAGGACAAGGTCATAATTCAAAATGACCTGGACAAATTGGAGAAATGGTCTGAGGTAAACGGGATGAAGTTTAACAAAGACAAATGCAAAGTGCTCCACTTAGGAAGGAACAATCAGTTTCACACATACAAAATGGGAAGAGACTGTCTAGGAAGGAGTACGGCAGAAAGGGATCTAGGGGTTATAGTGGACCACAGGCTAAATATGAGTCAACAGTGTGATGCTGTTGCAAAAAAAGCAAACATGATTCTGGGATGCATTAACTGGTGTGTTGTAAACAAGACACAAGAAGTCATTCTTCCGCTCTACTCTGCGCTGGTTAGGCCTCAACTGGAGTATTGTTTCCAGTTCTGGGCACTGCATTTCAAGAAAGATGTTGAGAAATTGGAGAGGGTCCAGAGAAGAGCAACAAGAATGATTAAAGGTCTTGAGAACATGACCTATGAAGGAAGGCTGAAAGAATTGGGTTTGTTTAGTTTGGAAAAGAGAAGACTGAGAGGGGACATGATAGCAGTTTTCAGGTATCTAAAAGGGTGTCATCAGGAGGAGGGAGGAAACTTGTTCACCTTAGCCTCCAATGATAGAACAAGAAGCAATGGGCTTAAACTGAACCAAGAGAGATTTAGTTTAGACAGTAGGAAAAAGTTCCTAACTGTCAGGGTAGTTAAACACTGGAATAAATTGCCTAGGAATTGCTGTGGAATCTCCATCTCTGGAGATATTTAAGAGTAGGTTAGATAAATGTCTATCAGGGATGGTCTAGACACTATTTGGTCCTGCCATAAGTGCAGGGGACTGGATTCGATGACCTCTCGAGGTCCCTTTCAGTCCTAGAATCTGTGAATCAAGGCTGTAGCAGACTGGGGTTAGGATGGCTGCATTACTAATGCATGCTGAAGCCTTCATGTAAATTATGCAGGTCTTCCCGGAAGTGTAGCATTGACAATAGTCAGGCCTGGCTGAATGACAGGGTAATGAAACACAAAGTCTCAGGACTAGAAATGGCACTAACAGAGAGTGACTAGGGGCTCCTAGTCTAATGAGTGAAGGCATTTGTTCAAACCCTGCCAGGGCATGAGAGAGCAGGACTTAATTCTGCAGCATCGTGATTTATACACAAGCTCATTTAGTGCCTTTCTAGAAATTTAAATACTGATTAACCATTTCCTAGTCAGTCATTGCTAGTAAAGCCGCCCCCCTGCCTTCCTGGACGTTTTTCTCTTTTCTCTGAGGCCAGTACAATTAGCTTCTTGGCACTCCAGCAATTCAGTTTTATCAGAATTAGTATTAGTATAAAAATACCCTGTACAATATTTCTGAGCTAGCTTTTCTGAGTAGGGCTCGCTTCAGCTGCTTTTTCCTATGTTCTTTGATCTGGCAACTGCAGGAGTCAACATGCAGATCACTGAGCAGACAGCAATGGAGAGCCAGACCAAGGGGTTTAAGATGAGTCAGAGTGCACACAAGCCTGATTTGTCTCCTTACATTACTGTTTCAGGAGCTGTGGCCAGAATGAATCAAACCCACCCCAGGGCTGACTCAAGCCCTCTAGGGACCCCACTTGCCAGGTCTGAGGCCAGGCTGCAGCCCAAAGGTCTATGGACGTCAGGTTTGTATAATATTTGGTGGTGCCCAGAATGGGTCCCAGGCCACCCTACTCCACTCTGCCCCGCCAGCTCCCGGCATTGCTCAGGGGAGGGAGTGAAGCCAGGATTAAGAGGAAGGGGTGGAGTGGGGCAGGGCATAGGCGGAGCAGGGTTGGGAAAAGGTGGGGTGGGGCAGAGCAGAGCAGAATGGGGCAGGCTGGGCCAGGTCACTCACTGCTGCCAGCACCAGGCCCCCCTCTAGCCCCTGAGAACACCCTGGACCCCGCATCTCCCCAAAGTGCAGGGCCCGGGGTGGTTGCCCCAATCCTTCCTATGGACGGAATGGCTCTGAAAATATAAGCCCAAACATTGGTGGAGCTGGGCCCACCTTCCTGAATATTGGTGGAGCACGAGCAGCACAGGCCTATATAACTCACGCCTATGCAAAGGTCTACATTGCTATTTTCAGCCCTGCAGTGCAAGCCCCAGTCAGTTGACCCTGATGCTGAGACTCGCTGCTGGGCGAGGTTTTGCTGTGTAGATGTCCCCTGGGCCTACAGTACTGCAAGCCTAAAGAGACAAAAAAATCCAGAGTCAGATCCTCAAAAATCATGAGCTTGCCCCAAAAATCCTGAGGACTTTTAATTTTATTTTACTATTAAATCAAATCAGGTTTTTGCAGCCTGGCTTTTTAACTTCCTGCTACTCTGCTTGTGTGAGAAGAGAGGGAGGATTTCAGGGTGAAATATCAATCTCTATTGCATGTCTCTCCCTGACTGCTCAGCTGGAGACTTCACTCACCCTCTCCTCACCCCTGAGCTAGGAGAACTGCTGGCCAGTCCCCATTATTCCACACATAGCAGCAAAACTCCTTTGCCTTCTCCTGCCATCAGACTTCTCTACTTGTTTCCCAGCAACACCACTTCTCCAACTCCCTGTTCCCCTGCCACCCATAGCCCCAGGACCCTCTCTGTGCTAGGTCATACATGAAGGCAGGACAGATCTCTGTCCTCGGCCCCAAGGCTTTCTTCCAGCATGCCCAGCCCTGAAAATCACAGGGTCCCATCTTTGCGACAGTTTCTCCAGCAGGCACTAAAATGATGTGTGATCAGTTCACAGGAGCTGACAATACTGCTCCCTACCCCAGCTGCTCAGAAGGGACACTCTTCCTCACCACTGCCTCCTTCAGCCAACCTCCTACCCCCTCATTCCTCTGCACTCCTCTGCCTTCCCTTAATCCCTACATACCCCTGTATCCCCTCTCAGCCTACCTCCTGCCCCCAACATCCCTCCAAACCTGATTCCCCTCTTTGCTCTTGTCTTTCTATATAGGTTTTTAGACCATACTAATCCCTATAGTGGTGAATGCCTGCCAGTAGTGCATTAAGCAATGTGACCACACATCTGTCATGTGCTATTTGTTCTCTCATGCTCTCTACAGGGGGAGAAGTGTGTGAAGTTGAATGTATCATTTGGTGAGTGTTTTGTATGGGGTGTTTTTGTTACATACACCTGTTACCATGTGTTTCTGTTAGAGAGGACGGTCAAAGAAATGCACTTTGCCCTGAGAGCAGAAGGCAAGGAGGTTTGCAATGGTCCTTAGCCCCTAGGGGATGTTCATTCAACAGTCTTGGACTGGCCCCCAGAGAAAGTTGTGTCTAACACAGAGACAAGATTAACACCTATTGCTAGGATTCCATCGGAACAGAGGAACCAAGCTATCAACCATAGTCTTCATCCTGGAACTTTAGATGGTCTTTAGGTAGCCATGGAGCACTTTGAAGATAATGAGCAAGACCTTAAACTTGATATTTAGCATGTGTTCAACTCTGTTGTTTTTATTAGGTTTTCTCTGTAATGCTTTTACCTTAAGAATAAATGTGCTTGCTTAGAAAGTGCTGAGTGGAGACTTGTAACTGCAGGAAATACACTGTCCGTAGCCCTTGGGGAAAATTCAGCACACAGACCCTGACCATTGGGCAGACTGGCTCGCTGGGGATATCACAGCATAAGGCCAGGAGCTGTGCACCCTTAAAGCCCACTGTCAGAAGGGAGGGGGGAAAGGGTTCCTGCCCAGAGACAGGTGATGCCTGGAGACCCAAGACCTGATGGAGCACTCCTGGAGTGGACCATAGATAGGTGCAGTTCCTCTGAAACTGCAACAACTGGAAACTAATGGGCAGGATCCCCTGGGAGGCTAATATGAGTGGCAAAGGAGTCCAGGAGAACTGACTGTATTTTATATAAAGCCTTATTGAGGGAGCAGGAACAAATCATCCTGATGTGCAGAAAGAATAGCAAATATGGCAGGCAATAAGCTTGGCTTAACAGAGAAATCTTCAGTGAGCTTAAATGCAAAAAGGAAGCTTACAAGAAGTAGAAATTTGGACAAATGACTCGGGAGGCCTATAAAAATATTGCTCGAGCATGCAGGGGTGTAATCAGGAAAGTTAAAGCACAACTGGAATTGCAGCTAGCAAGGGATGTGAAGGGTAACAAGAAGGGTTTCTGCAGGTCTGTTAGCAAAAAGAAGGTGGTCAGGGAAAGTGCAGGATCCTTACTGAATGGGAGAGGCAACTTAGTGACAGATGATATGGAAAATTATGAAGTACTCAATGCTTGTTTTGCCTCAGTCTTCACAGACAAGGTCAGCTCCCAGACTGCTCCACTGGGCAGCACAGTATGGGGAGGATGTGAGCAGCCCTCAGTGGTGTAAGAACAGTTTAAGGACTATTTAGAAAACCTGGACATGGACAAGTCTATGGGGCCGGATGCAATGCATCCAAGGTTGCTGAGGGAGTTGGCTGATGTGATTGCAGAGCCATTATCTTTGAAAACTCATGGCAATTGGGGGAGGTCCTGGATGACTGGAAAAAGGCAAATATAGTGCCTATCTTTAAAAGGGGAAGGAGAACCCGGGGAACTACACACTGGTCAGCCTCACCTCAATCCCTGGAAAAATCATGGAGCTGGTCCTCAAGGAATTCATTTTGAAGCACATGAGGAGAGGAAGGTGATCAGTAACAGTCAAGATGTGTTCACCAAGGTGAAGTCATGCCTGACCAACGTGATTGACTTCTATGATGAGATAACTGTCTCTGTGGATATGGGGGTAGGGGTGGACGTGATATACCTTGACTTTAGCAAAGCTTTTGATACAGTTTCCCACAGTATTCTTACTAGCAAGTTAAAGAAGTATGGCTTGGTTGAATGAACTATAATGTGGATAGAAAGCTGGCTAGATTGTTGGTCTCAATGGGTAGTGATCAATGGCTTGATGTCTAGTTGGCAGCCGGTATCAAGTGGAGTGCCCCAGGGATTGGTCCTGGGGCCCGTTTTGTTCAATCTTCATTAATGATCTTGATGATGGGATAGATTGCACCCTGAGCAAGTTCATGGATGACACTAAACTGGGGGGAGAGGTAGTTATGCTGGACAGTAGGGATAGGATCCAAAGTGACCTAGACAAATTGGAGGATTGGGCCAAAAGAAATCTGATGAGGTTCAACAAGTGCAGAGTCCTGCACTTAGGACGGAAGAATCCCATGCTCTGCTACAGGCTAGGGACTGACTGGCTAAGCGGCAGTTCTGCAGAAAAGGACCTGGGGATTACAGTGGATGAAAAGCTGGATATGAGTCAATAGTGTGCCCTTGTTGCCAAGAAGGCTAATGGCATATTGAGCTGCATTAGTAGGAGCATTGCCAGAAAATTGAGGGAGGTGATTATTCCCTTCTATTCGGCACTGGTGAGTAGGGTTGCCTAGAAGATTCAGGGGGCCTGGGGTCCTCGGCGTCAGGTGACCTCTGCTTCAGCAGTAATTCGGCAGTGGGGGGTCCTTCCTCTCTGGGACCCGATGCCAAAGTGCCTCGAAGACCCACAGCGGGGGCCCCCACCGCCGAATTACCGCCGAAGACCCAGCTTTTCGGCGGCAAGTCCTGGGGCAGAAGGACCCTCTGCTGCAGGTCTTTGGGGCTCTTAGGTGGCGGGTCCCAAAGCAGAAGGACCCCCCACCACCGAATTACCACCAAAGACCTGGAGCGGAAGATGCTCTGGGGGCTCGGGGCCCATGAGAATTTTCCGGGTCCCCTGAAGTGAGTGAAGGAACCCACTGGAGGGGCCCTGAAAAACTCTCATGGGGCGCCCTGCAGGGCCTGGCGCCTGGGGCAAATAGCCCCACTTGCCCCCCCCCCCCCCGGGCGGCCCTGCTAGTGAGGCCACATCTAGAGTATTGTGTCCAGTTTTGGGCCCCTCACTACAGAAAGGATGTGGACAAATTGGAGAGAGTCCAGCAGAGGGCAATGAAAATGATTAGGGGGCTGAGACACATGACTTACAAGGAGAGGCTGAAGAATTGGACTTATTTTGTCTACAGAAGAGAAGAGTGAGGGAGTATTTGATAGCAGCCTTCAACTGCCTGAAGGGGGGTTCCAAAGAGAATGGAGCTAAGCTGTTCTCAGTGATGCCAGATGATGGAACAAGGAGTAGTGGGAGATGCAGTGTGGGAGGTCTAGGCTGGATAATAGGAAAAGCTATTTCACTAGGAGGGTGGTGAAGCACTGGAATGGGTTATCTAGGGAAGTGGTGGAATCTCCATCCTTAGAGGTTTTTAAGTCCCCACTTGGCAAAGCCCTGGCTGGGATGATCTAGTTGAGGTTGGTCCTGCTTTGAGCAGGAGGTTGGACTAGATGACCTCCTGAGATCTCTTCCAACCTTAATCTTCTATGATTCTAATATGGTTGTAGTGTTTGTGGGAGCTGTGACAGTGTGAATAAGTGCCAACAGCAATGAGAGCAAGTACTGTGGAAGGAAAAGCATAGAGACAAGTGTCTCAAATCTTTTCAGGAAAAAAGAATAGCAAACAGAGAGACAGGAGCAGGAACTAGGAACCGCTGCAGAAAGAACAGCCATTGAAGTTTTGTGAGCAGCAAAATTTGTCTGCTGCTGATCCGAAGCAATTGGAGGTGGTGGCTATGCTGCGCTCATCTGATCTGAGGCAGGATGGGATAGACCCTCCAGACAAGGAGTGAGGAAAGATCCTTTTTCCTCCTACAGGATGTGCTGGTGGCTGAGGAGACAGTGCCATACAAACAGTCCAGCAGAGGTAGCCACAGTGGTCACTGATTACAGGTCCAGAGACATGAAGGCCATGTGGATAAGGCTGCTTGTGTGGGAGGCAGGCCTGGAGCCATAGAACCCTGGTCCCCAGGACAAAGGCCTGGTTCACTCAGGACAAGAAGGTCAAGGCATACCTTTGGGAGCCAGGAGGAAAGACATGTAGACTGCACCTTTTCAGGGCTAGCAGACAAACAGATGTGGGTATGGTGAACCCCAGCACTCTGCCTGTGGTCTGTGTCAATATGGCCACCACAGACAGCTCTGGGATTCTGTGCGAGCCTGTGTTTTGGGATGTGTTACTTTAAACCAAATCCAGCTTTTTCTCTGGGAAGGGCGGAGCAGGTGAATCAAACTCCCGCAGTGGTTCCAAACTTGCAGAGGGAGATGTCAGCCAAAATGCAAACAGAGAAGGGCAGGAGGGGAGTTGAATTTCCCACTACGGGTAACACAGGAACCGAGCTCTGAGACAGCTGGGAAGGAGGGGGAAGGATGTGGGGTGAGAGCTCCTTCAGTAAGGGCCATATCACCCTACCCAATAAATGTTGGAGAGTGGGCAGCACGGATCGTCACACATGCACACACATGGATACTCACATGCAAGGGGGACAGGCAGAACAAGTTCAGACATCAAACGACAGATCCCAAAAAACCACAATATAATCAGTTTTTTAAAAAATTCCTGATTTGGGGACCAATCTCTTGATTTTTGAACTTTTGGGGTTGGCAATACAGTTAAAGTGGCCTGAAAAATGTGGGAGATCTTCATGATCCCAGCCAAAATACATTTTTATGCACTTGATACAGACAAGTCATAATTGTATGCATACATTTATTACATAATAATCACATTCAATTTCTACTGCATGAAAAAAACCATACCTATTTATTGTTATTGACTTTAAATGCAGAGAGAGATGGGCACCAGAATTTCCACTGAGGCAGGGTGAACAGGAAATTCCCTAGCTATAGATATTTTGTTTAATAAATCAGTTAGTTTTAAATGCAAAACATGTTTTGATAAATGTTTTTTTCTTTTATATCCAATACATTTAAGAGTTTTATTTAACATTTCTAATTGAATTTCAATTTCCATCCAAATAGATTTTGACACAAAACGCAAGTAAAAAATTAATCATCATCTAGTAAATAAGAAATGCATCACATTTTGTAACATTATAAAAAATGTGAAAAATAAGAATCTGAGTAAGTGTCAGTTAAGTTATATAATTTCTTAAATCAATGTGTATAGATACAGTGTATACTCCTGGTTAGCAAAAGAAGCATCAAATTTAGTGTTAAGGCTATATTTAGGTGCAAATCATTACATTTTAATGCTTACCAACCAATGAGAATTAACCTTTCCTTAGAAAAATAACTAAAAAGTACAAATATAAAATAAGATTAAAATACTTATTTTAATCAAGGTTTCCTACTTGCTGATTAAAATAATTATTAAAATTGGTGATTCAAATGTCTTCAATTTCAATCAATCCACCCCTGCAATGAAGTGGTAACTAGTTTAAAGTTGCAAAGAATCCTGTGGCACCTTATAGACTAACAGACGTTTTGGAGCATGAGCTTTCGTGGGTGAATACCCACTTCCTCAGATGCATGTTTAAAGTTTTAAATTTTAACCTACTGTCCTTGGCTAACTGTGGAGATTGTCCAGCATAACCTAACAAAACAAACTTCCAAAGTCCTTCATGAGTAGCATTATTGTCTGATGTATTCTTCCATTTCATACAGTTCTGAGCTGCAGAATGTCTTCCTCTTGCCAGACGTTGTTAAAATCATGCTACAGAAGGACCATTAAGCTTGAGTCACCTGCTGAATGTCAGTATGCGAACATGAATGGATGATCTTGAAGTAGTTGTTCATAGCACTAAATCCATGTTCAGTAATGGCAGGCAGTAATTTCACACAAATTAAAAGGCTTTTCAGAGCATCAAGACATAGTTTCACTCCAAAATCTTTGTAAATTCAGGAGGCTTGCAAAATCTCATGAACATACAGCTGAAACTGACAGCAGATTTCCTGTATTTCCTTTTCTCCATGCAAAGCACTTTGTTCTCCAATTGGCCAATATACTGGATCAAGAACGTTTATACTGGCTATGAGCTCTGAGTCTGTCTCTGGGGCAAATAGTTTCTTTCTTGTGGCTCCCCCTTCCACAATGGAAACAGTCTGAAACACACCATCCTCTGCTGCTTTCTGCGCTTTGAATAAATAATCACCTGGTTGTTCTTTCACAGCTTTAAAAAGGTCTACTTGCTTAAGTAACAACTTGTGTGCAGTCACATTACTTACATCATTCTTCTGTAAACCTCTGCTAGTTCCGTGCATTCTAGATGAGCATCATTCATCATTCTCAAGTCTTTCAAAACTGCATTAGATGCTATCTTCATCTTAAGGCCATCATACTTGCTTCTCTCTCTATTATCTTGAGACATGTCTTGGGGGGCTTCTTCAAAGTGCCTATGTGAAGCTGAGTAGGAGTTCCAGGCGGCATTTGCGGTTCTAAAACTTGATGCCACCCAATGGGTGTCAAGAATTTTGCCAATCTTTGGCAATTTAGATCCAGTTTCACTGTCATATCTTTCAAGGGCTCCCTTGTCTTTTAGTGACAGGCTGTAAAGTAAATACAGAGATCCTACCAAAAATATGAAATGGTTGACACCAGAAGTTTCATTAACTGTATCTTCAACAGCCACTCAAGTCAGTGAGCCAACAATGCCAGGTAACAACCAAGATGGTTAATTCTAGCTTCACCAGACTGCTATTTATCCCCAACATTTTGAAAGCTTCATCAAAACATATTCTTACCCAGATTTCTTGAAGAAGAGACTTCTCCGTACCACAACTTTCAAAATATGACAGGAGGTCCCCTTTGATATCCTCAGCTGTCATTTCACTATGCTCAATCAAACCAAATAGTATAGTAATTGGATTAGCTTTATTCCCAAATAGCCCACATAGATAAATAATCAGCATAGAAGAAACATTACTGATGGCCATGTTTTTGTCATCAAAATAGATAGTTTTAGTTTCCTTTCCTTATGTAGCTAACAAGTTTCTTTTTTATTTCTAGAACAATATGACCAATAATGTCTGCAGCATCATGTTGCTTTGCAGAACTCTACCTATTTCAATTCCATTAGCCTCTTGAAGACTATTAGCTTTGGATGATCAACAAAAGTCAATGTTTATTTTTGAAATATAATATGCAGTCCTAAACACTTGGGTAGTAGTTTCTGCATGGCTGGAATTACTCATATGTACTGAGGTTTCTAACTTACCGTCCTGTCTTTTATCATAATTTCTTCTGCTGCAAGGTGTGTTGTGCTACTGGATTTTTTTCAAAGCTATTTCTGTCTAAAACTCCTAGTATTTCAGAAGATGTTATGTGTGTGTTAATCCATTTAGCCAAAAGTAATCCCTGAGGGAGCAGAGGCAGAGATTGGGCGCAGCATAACCCCATGCAACAGGTCCAATACCACGCAAATTTGGCCTGGCTACTTCTCTGTCATGCCAGCAGGGATAGGGATCCACCATTATACTGCCAGCTCTGGTTACTGTCTCCCCATTGGCAGAAGTGCACCCCAACCCACCCAGGGGTGGCTCCAGGCACCAGCACACCAAGCACGTGCCTGGGGCAGCAAGCCACGAGGGGGCACTCTGCCTGTGGAGGGTCTGCTGGTCCCACAGCTTCAGCGGACCTGCCGCAGGCTGCCGCCGAATTCGCAGGACCAGGACCCTCCCGCAGGCAAGCTGCAGAAGGCAGCCTGCCTGCCGTGCTTGGGGTGGCAAAATGCCTAGAGCCGCCCCTGGACCCACCCCACCATAAGTAACGGAGAGGTGGTGGGGCCAATGAGTGGTGTTGTGACCTTGTGCATGGGCTCCTGTGTTGTTCCTCATCAACACAGACTCTGGTTCCATCCCAAGCCACCCAGCTCTGGTTACTCCCTCCCCATTGGTGGAGGGGTGCCACTGCTGGGGGACCTCACCAGAACCTGGAGTACTCCCAGCCCCCTGTCAGACAGTGGGGAAACAGTACCTGGGGCTGGGTGTCGTGGAGCGTGTTGATGGGGAAGCAGAACTGACTCACTGAGTGGAGCAGAACAAGGCAGCATCCATCCGGCTCAAACATAAAAAAAAACCCCAGTTTGGGTCTGCAATCCCCTGTGAGAGCCCTCACTTTAATCACTGCCCATGTCTGGGTGAGAATCGGTAGCTCTGAGAGGTGTGAACCCAGAGCTGGTAGCTCTGAGAGGCATGAACCAAGAGCCGGTAGCTCTGAAGGGTATGAACCCAGAGCTCTGAGGGGTGTGAACCCAAAGCCGATAGCTTGGAGAGGTGTGAACTGAGAGCTCTCAGAGGTATGAGCTCTGAGGGGTGTGAACAGCCCTAGCCTTTCAAAGCAATATTAAAGACACTCAGACATGGTGATGGGACAGCAAACAGCAGCCCGAGAGAGGACTGTGTGTGTGACTGGGCCTGGAGAAGCACCCCAGCTGCTGGGCTAAGTAATGGTAGCCTGCCTCTCTATGAGGGGCAGGTGACCCATCTGATGTTCCTAGGGGGAGAAGAAAGCTCTGGTGGGAGGGGGGAAGGCCACTGCCCCTGCAGATGAGGGGCAGGGCAATGGCATAGGTGGCACAATGAAGCCACGGGACCCCCCGCGTCATGGTGCAGCAAGGGCCCTGAATTGCCTTACCCTAGCCCTGAGCCTAAGTGGCAGCAGAGCTGCTGCCATGTTACAGCAGAACTGGTATCGATGCTCCTTTTCGACATCTCACACCCTGAATCAGCAGTCACATGTGACGATCCCATTCAAACTTACATATATGATGCCTTCTGTAATACACACAGAATCCCTCCAGCACAGACACAGAGCTCTGGAGCAGTTGGACCAGCCTTCTCAGACAGACCCCTGGCCTACGGGCAAATTTGCTGCACACTGACATGCTAAGTCCTGGAAACACACGGCTACTGAGACTGGATATAAAGAAGCCTCCCCCACATCCTCACCACCCCATCTGAATAAAACCACAGGAGCCTTGGCAGTTGCTCTCTGTCTCACAGTGCCAGGCATGACTGTTATTAATCACCGGTACCAGGCATGCCTCATTTTACTGTTGTCTTTAATCTTACAGCTGCTGGAAAATTCGGTGCAGCATGCTTCTAACTGAGCACAGCATGGATATAGCTCGAGAAAGTGAGAAACCCTGTATGTCTCCTCGGAAACTTTGGCTGTTCAAAGGTTACACTGAAATGTCATCAGCCTTTTGTCTTTTTTCCATTGTTAATGCTTCTGTTGAATAAAACACACACACCATCAGCTACCTTATCTATATACTGAGCATAGGACTCGGGTAATTCCCCAGCTTTTGTGAGTAATCCTTCCAAATTCCCACCAGCGAGAAATCCATGCATGTGCCAGCTTCCCAAATGAGACACATTAGTTGTTAAAGCCCAGAACTGAATGTCAAGGTATGTGGGGTCTATACCCAGTTCTGCTACTGAAACACTGTAAGAGCCTGGGCAGGTCATGTAAATGATCTGTGCCTCAGTTTCCCTAGCAGCAAAATGGGGATAATAAAATGGATTTAGCTCACAGGTAACAGGCTATGGGGATTAATTCTTTAATGATTGTAAATTGCGTTGAAATCCTCAGATCAGGGCCGATGAGATGGGGGGAAAGCCAGTACAAATTACCGGGCCTGGTGATCCGGAAAGGGGCCCGGGTCCCGGCTTCGTCAGCCCTGTTAAGCCAGTCCTCCCTTGCTGGGGGGCCCAAAAATTTTTTTTCACTGGGGTCCGAACCCGCTCTCGGTGGCCCTGCCTCAGACAGAAGGTGCTAGAGAAATAGATCACATTAGCAAATTCGGTATCTCACCTAGCTCTCTTTGCAACAGCTGCTCTGCAAGCAGATTGTACAGGGAGAAAGGGAGAGTGCCTCTTTCTTGCTCTGCTCATCTCTCTCCGTCCCCATCTTTCTAATATTATTTTTTTCTAACATTCAGCTGGGCACTTAAGTAACCTGCCAAACGGCAATGATAAACATGGACTCGAGTGCAACACAGAGTCAGTGGAGCTGGTGGAAAATTTCTGCATTCTACTTAGTGAATAAAAAATATTGTCAATATTTCAAATTTTAATTTAAAAAACCCACAGGGAAAAAAATTCAGAAACACTGGGAAATGTCTTTACCCTCATTTTTCACACACCTCTAACAACTACCAAATCTGTGTGTTAATGTCTTTTTGTTTTGTTATTTTTTTGCTTATAGACCAGTCGTTCTGTATCCTGCCAAGAGTTGACTTTTTTTGTTTTAGTTTTGTTTGTTTGCTGTCAGCTATTCTTGCTGCACCTGAATTCAGTTTTAATTCTTAATCTGGGTTGATATCAAGGGTTAGGCATGGTTAGGCAGGGCAGAGACCTGATTGGCCTGATGCTTTAAGTCTGAATTTTAGATAGTACTTTTACCTTGACTTCTAAAGTTGTTGAGCTGGGTCCTGTATTGGTCATATGTTTAGCTGTCATATTCCCTAATGGGTGATGGAAATTTCCCCATCAGACTCTGAGCTTGCCGCATACAGTATGATTATCCTTGATGGCTGGTCTCTGTTACGCCATTCATTTTTCTTTCAATTAGCCTGTCTTCCTCTTCCAGTGAAGATAAGTGTCTGGAGACAGCAGCCACCATACCTATTTTTTTTCTTTCTACTTCAGGACTGAAAATACATCTGGTGACAGATTGGGAGATTTAATCCACTGAGTAACAGTTGCAAACACACCCAAGTGATTTAGAAGCCTGATGTCTTGCCTACTTTAGAAGGTTTTCTTACTTTAATGAGTTATATAGTTAAAGTGGTACAGTCCCCTGGTGTGGATGCCGCTGCACTGGTGAAAAGGTGCTTTACACAGGTAGAGCTACTCCCATCAAGGTAGGGGAATGAGCTGTGCCAAGATAAGGCACCCACACTACAGCTTGTATCAATATAACTATTTCATTAGAAAAATGATAGCTTAACTGACACAGGAAGGATGCTCCAGTGATTAGCTATTCTGGGCTGGGTTCAATTCCCAGCTCCACCACACATATCCTGTGTGACCATGTTCAAATCACTTAGCCTTTCTGTGCCTCAGCTGCCCATCTGTACAATGGGTATGAGAGCCCTGCCCTGCCTCACCATGGTTGTGAGGCTGTTGGAGATTGTGAGGCACACCGATACTACCCTGATGGGGAAATATGTAAGAACCTCAGATCAGTAGTTATACTGGCAGAATGTTGAAGTGCCTAAGTGCCATCGACTCTCATCTCACAGATAAATGTTGTACAATTGTCAAACATAAATGCCCAGATTCTGATCTGCCTGACACCCGAAATGCATTGGCTTCAGCATTTCTCCTTGTTTTCACTGGTACGAGTGAGACAAGAATCAGGTACATCTCACACACATCCACCACTTGAAAGAAACCCACAGGTCCGATCATCCATTTGATAACTCAGCCAGTCACATTCCACTCTGCTGCAGTTTTACAGGTAACCTCAGAAAGTGCCTGTGCACACTGGCAGGAGTCTGGCACATTGCTAACAGCACCCAGTGTTGTACATGGTGGTTCCCCTGGAACCAACCAATCTGAAATTGGAAGTTGAAGGGGCAGGACTGGAAATCTGGGTGCAGGGACAAGGCTGCTTGAGTAGCTGTCAGGAGCTCCAGTGGGCATGTAGTACATAAAGGCAATTACTAGCTCTCTGCTGAAGAGGAGCCAGAGAATTGTGGTGTGTTGTGCACACTCCATGCTGCAACTATAGCCACTTGGGATGGACTCCATCTCCAGGACCTGCTGACCATTCTAAAACTTCACACTCATATCGAACCCTTCCTTGAAGGATCTCAGAACGCTGCCCTCAGGATTAATCAAGCCTTAGAATAAGCCTGTGAGCTGGGTATATAGAGAGACACAGAGAGGTTACATCTCTTGCCTAGGCTCACACAGCAAGTCAGTAGCTGAGCCAGACACTGAACTCATGAGTCCTGATTTGCAATCGCTTGCTCTCCAGCTATGCAGCCCACACTCTCTGCCTTACACTGACTCTTTAATGAGAATAGTTTAGATTCAGCTAGCACTCTTCAGGGCAAAGCACTTTACAAATCATATCCTCACAGTACTGCTCTATACAGCCAGCCTCTGGGTGCTTGGGGAGATCCAGCCAAGGCACAGCCTGCAGCAAAACACAGTCAGCAGAGAAAATTCCAAGTAGAGTACTCAAGTATCTCTTACAAATCTTGCCCAGGGATCCTCAGTGACCAGGCTTATGTTTTAAAGACTCTTCTAAAAGACCTCCCCATGGTAAATTATGTCCAACAGCCTGCCTGAGAAGAATGATAGGCTAAGCTGGGGTGACCTGAGCCTTGGGTGCAAAAGCACCCCCAGAAATCAAGCCTGGAACAGAGCTGAGCCTGCCTAAAATTCAATCTCTATTTCCAGGGAAGCTAGACGTTTCAGACCTGATGCTTGCTACACTAAGCCATCCCTGTGACATTATTGACATGAACTGTGACCATATAGATCATTGTTACAACTAAGGCCCTATAGTTGCACCAAATCTTGTACAAAGGAGGTCAAGTCGGGTGTCTATGGAAAGGTTGTAATTTGCTGGTTATGATTATGCTGTCTGTATGTGTGTGTGTCATTTTTGTATTTGAAGTTATGAATATTGACTATGTACTTGTATCTCAATGTGTTTAATTCTAAATAGCATCTGGTCAGCTTCTTGAGAAAGGACTATTCTGAGTAAGCGCCCAATCAAGAAACACTTAACTGACAATGGACTTTGGGAAACACTAATCCGCATCTGAGCTTTCCTGGAAATGTTCAAACTAACATGTAAATAATGGCATTGGCCTCCAAAAAGCTGAATCGTTCATGGACATGTGACTTGCCCAGGAGCCTACAAACTCCATCTTGTCGCTGTGATTTTGCACAGAAGAACAAAGGGGTTTCCACCCACAAGTGAGAGAATATAAAAGGCTCTGGAAGCCCCTCCATTTTGTCTTCAGCTGGCTCAAGAGATGACCTCTCCACCCCAAAGAGATGCCTGATAGAAACTGGAACAAAGGACTGCAACTACTGGGGGAGGGGGAAAGGAGGAGGAGGGGAGAGTGATTGCTGAACCCAGGCCATAAGTCACAACTTTGGTCTGGAAAGGATTGGGCCCAGACTAGAAAAGAGTCTAGTCTGTGAAAGAAGCTTATTGGGACATCTCTGAGGGTGAGATTTATCTGTATTCAGTTTCCTACTGTATTAGGCTTAGACTTGCATGTTTTGTTTTATTTTGCTTGGTGAATTACTTTGTTCTGTATGTTATTACTTGGAACCACTTAAATCCTATTTTTTATACTTAATAAAATCATTTTTGCTTATTAATTAACCCAGAGCAAGTAATTAATACCTGGGGGAGCAAACAGCAGTGCATCTCTCTCTATCAATGTTATAGAGGGTGGACAACTTATGAGTTTACCCTGTATAAGCTCTATACAGAGTAAAACTGATTCATTTGGGGTTTAGACTCCCAGAAAGACTGCATACTGGGTGCTGGGAAAGTCGCTGTTAACTGAGAAGCCCCTGGGCTAAGCTAATCTTAGTTTCATAGAATCATAGAATATCAGGGTTGGAAGGGACCTCAGGAGGTCATCTAGTCCAACTCCCTGCTCAAAGCAGGACCAATCCCCAACTAAATCATTCCAACCAAGGCTTTGTTAAGCCTCACCTTAAAAACCTTTAAGGAAGAAGATTCCACAACTTCCCTAGATAACCCATTCCAGGGCTTCACCACTCTCTGAGTGAAAAAGTTTTTCCTAATATCCAACCTAAACCTCCCCCACTGCAGTTTGAGACCATTACTCCTTGTTCCATCATCAGGTACCACTGAGATCCATCCTCTTTGGAACCTCCTTTCAGGTAGTTGAAAACAGCTATCAAATCCCCCCTCATTCTTCTATTCTGCAGACTAAACAATCCCAGTTCCCTCAGCCTCTCCTCATGAGTCATCTGCTCCAGCCCCCTAATCATTTTTGTTGCCCTTCACTGGACTCTTTCCAATTTTTCCACATCCTTCTTGTAGTGTGGGGCCCAAAACTGGACACAGTACTCCAGATGAGGCCTCACCTATGTCGAATAGAGGGGAATGATCACGTCCCTCGATCTGCTGGCAATGCCCCTACTTATACAGCTCAAAATGCTGTTAGCCTTCTTGGCAAAAAGGGCACAGTGTCAACTTATATCCAGCTTCTCATCCACTGTAACACCTAGGTCCTTTTCTGTAGAACTGCTTCCTAGCCATTCAGTCCCTAGTCTGTAACAGTGAATGGGATTCTTTTGGCCCAGTCCTCTAATTTGTCTAGGTCCCTCTGTATCCTATCCCTACCCTCCAGCGTATCTACCACTTCTCCAAGTTTAGTGTAATCTGTAAACTTGTTGAGAGTGCAGTCCACACCATCCTCCAGATCATTAATGAAGATATTGAGCAAAACTGTGAACAAAACAATGAACTGCAGAGAGGTGTGGCCCAACCTCTAGGTTTGTGCTGAAGCTGACCAGAGAGTCAAACTCAGCAAGCCGGGAGTAGGGGGAAGCCTTCACTAGCAGGAGGGTTTGTTCTCAGTGGTATCCCAGCACATCTAGTGAAAGTCTTGAGGGAGTTTCTGTGACCAAACCCATCACAATCCCCTATGATGACTGAACAAAAACCAATGATATTTTACAAATAGCTTTTTAATCACCGTCTCACCCAGCACAAGACATACAGCTGGCTTCAGCCCAGGCTGATTTCTAAAGCAGCATGATTAATTCCTAGCAAACTATTTTTAAGAGGATTTGAGTCTCTCTGATTTCAGTGGGACTAGTGTAAATCACACTGAGCTAAGCAGAGTTACTCCAAATTTACATGGGTGTAACCAAGACCAGAACCTGGCTTCTTTCCTGCTCATCAACTGTCTGTGGGCAGCTCGTGATTTTCATCAAATGCACTGGTTCTTCCCAGGTTTGTAATGGGCATTTTTGGTGAGTTTAATCATCTCTGAGCAGTTCAAGAAGGTCTTTCCACCATCAGAATGACACTTACAACACTGACACTGCCTTGCATCCTCTCAGTCCATACCCACAGCAAGAGATAAATAATAAAATCTAAAAAACAAGCAGAGATTTTACCCCAAAGGTAGAAGTATCAGAGACTACATGAAGTCCACTAGGGACTGAACTATTGCTACTGATTTTACAGGGAAGGTGCCCAGATACTATGGTGAAGGGGAGCAGTCTAAAACCCTTAGATAGGATGGAGAGATTAGATAGGAGTTTGCTGTGAGATTTCAATAGTTGATAGTTGGAGGGAAAAACCTACAACCTCATTTTATTAAGATGTGATCAACTGCCACCTTGAGCACGCTAGTTAGAGGTCCTGCTCCTTCCTCCTAAACACTATCCCTGCATCTGTCTGTCATATGCTTCTAGGGGAAAGACTTCTTTTCAGTTTGGAAAGGATATAATACATTGGGTGCCCTATTAAAAACAAACAAGGAACAAAATAAGTGTGAGCTGAAGGTGACTGGGCAAATAAGCACATGGTATTGTTTCTGTTTCCTGTCTGGCTACATGTTCAGTGCACATTAAAATCCAGTTTCCATTAATACTACAACATGCAGCTTCAACATTTGTTGTCTGTGAACAATCATGCCAGTAACACTTGACAGCACGATTGCTGGCAGAGTCAACACAAATGGGGCATGTACACAGCCAAAGCAAACTCACTGACACATGTGAGCAAACGCTGCCCAATTTTTCCAGAAGAGCTCTGCATCCAAAATCAGGAACAGGTTTTCAGCAGAGCTCAGCATGCCAGGTGGCTGTTGGGTGTGGAGCTCTTCAGAAAATCATGCTCTCCTGGATGGTGACTTTGTGATGTGGAGAAATACTGATTGTAATCTCCCCAGGGCAAGAACTATATTTTTGTTCTGTATTTGTGCAGTGCCTAGCATAATGGGGCTTTGACATCGGCCTGGGTTCCTCCAGACTCTCCAGCAATACAAAAAAATAAATAATAATAGACACTAGATCAGCTAGCCTCAAACTCCCTTCTGTTTGAGAGAGTTAGAGCAGGCACATTCTGTGCGCACCCAAGCACTTAGTGTGTGTGTATTAAACTAGCCTCTGTCAGTTCAGACAGAAATTCTGGTAAGGACAGGAAAGAAACCTTGTTAAATTGCCATCTCATAACTGTAACTAATAAACCACAACCTGGGGCCTCTGGGAAGGTGCCTCCACCAGCTTTTCATTGTGATTTGTAGACTAGTTCAGGGCCGGGCATTTCCAGATATGAAGAAATCCTGCTGGGCAAAGGGGATAGAGGCATTTTGTCTCATCTTAGCAAAACTGAGGAGTCCCATCCCCCTAAGAAAGATGTTTCTAGGGACACAAAATTGGCTTCCTGCCTGTTAGAAAAAGCTAAAGGATGATATAACACAGCTCCATAGAGATCACATAGGGCCAGATTCCTTCCTGGTGTGGATCCAGTAACTTTTATAGAGTAGCACCCAGGGTGAATTTGGCTTGTAGATTCTAATAAGGCTTTTGCTGGATCATTATATCTTAATGTTTAGATCCTGCTCTTTGTTTTGCTGTAACACATTTTTAGGTGCCACTGTATGCACTTGACTTCTGTAGAGATTGACTCGAAATGATGAGCTAAAAGGAAAGTGTTTCTCTCCTGCCAAGCTCTCTCTGTTTTTCTTCTTACCTCATTTTAAGTTCTATGCCCTGGCAATCTCACTCTGGAAGCATGGGCTGGGGAAATTTAATTAAATGGCGAAAATATAATGAGCTGGAACAGGGGATCGGCTTCAGGCAGTGTAGGCTAGTGAATAGGGCACTGCCAGGAGAATTGAGTTTCATTCCTGATTTGGCCTCTGACCTGTTATATGGCCTTGAATGAGTCTGGCATGTGTCTCCCTTATTATCCCATGTTGATCTTGTCTATTTAGAGTGCAGTCCTTGGGTCATGGACTGTCTGCTATCGTAACAAGAGAAAGCCTGGAGCATGGGGTCTGCCTGAACCACAGTCAGCAAAGCCAGGCCATGCTAGGAGCCAAAGTCAGGCCCTGTCATAGAGCAGTCATTTGCTCACAAGTTCACATGAACATGGCAAAGAACTGTTAAGCATTGCTAAAACACGCACTCCTAAGAGGTGCTGCTAGGCACTGGGTATTCATATAAACACATTCCAGAGTGCTAGCACAGGCATACCCCAACTTACAGTTCTCAAGTAACAGCATAAACACAATCCTGGGCGATGGTACAGGAATACACTAACCCTGAGCCAGACAAGGATGGGAGGACAGGATAATGACGGGGATGTTTTGTTCGAACCAGCATGTTCAAGATTTAGGGTGGGTAACTAACCACATCAGGACTGTGATATGTAACTTGTTTGTATCATTGTATAAAAGAGAAATCACAAGAGGGGCATGTTTGTCCAGCTGAGGGAGCAGCAGAAAGTCCTGCTGCTGACTGAGCTGGTCCATTGATCGTGGGAATATGTGTTAGTGCACCTGTAGTACTCATGGGGCACCAGGACTGCGCCTCAATGACAATAAATCTGGCTGAGCACCTTCAGCAATGAACCAAGTCTGTAGTCTTTCTGGGTAGTACTACTGATGTTTGCAAAGCAGGCTGTCTGCAGGGCTGGTACAGCACACGGCGAGAGCACACACACACGTCAACTGACAACATTTGCTACTATGTGTTTACACAGCACCTAGCACAACCAGGCTTCCACTCACTAGCGTCTCTAGGCTGTGCTATAATAATAATTGTTAATATTACTTGGGGCTGGATTTCCTTAGGTCTATGGCACACAGAGCCCTGACTGTGTTAATTGGAGAAATGCCCTTTTTCTGCTTTATGTCTGCATTTAGACATTTGCCTTGTCTTTATCTTAAGGTTATTATTACCTGTTATTGGTATTATTGTAGTACCCAAGAGCCACAGTGATGGACCAGGACCCTGTTGTGCTATGTGCTGTACAAACACTGTATGAAAAGACAGCCTTTGCCACCAAATAACTGACAATCTAAGCATAAGACAAGAGACAACAGATGGGTGCAGACATCCAGCCAGGGGCCTGGAAGGAAACAATGACAATATTGGCCAGCATGCAGGGCAATGGTCTCAGCAAAACAGAACTTCAGCAATCTGGGCCAAAGACCTCTCCCACTCTGAGACAAGGCTCATAGACTACTACTGCACTCTTCCGCATGACAGCATTGTCTTTCACCAGGATAAAGCCTATGTGACCTTTCTCAGGGTCTAGCTCAAAGGTATGGGCTTGCTCTGAGGGGAATCTGACAATCATCACAGACATTGCCAGGTTCTGTTCCACCTGCAAAGAGCATGTCTCCAGCCAGCCTCACTTATAAAAGCACAGGAGCACATCAGGCATAATTCAACATTTCAAAAGTCCTCACATGGCTTTTTGCCAGGGGGAGAGAGAGAGAGAGAATCACAGGACAGCTACTAAGCACCCCTTTAATGTATCTCAGCAAGATGTTCCTATACCACAGTGATTAATGAGATAAGAACCTGAATAAAGTTTCTCTGTTTTGAAAATTGCTGTGTAATGACTTCACAGTCTATTATGCATCCATTGATGTTATCTGGTTAAGGTCAGATATACATGTATTTAATTATGTAGCTTTTTAGTATAATTTAAATAAAAATACTCACAAGCTTCTGTACAAATAAATCTCCCCTCCACCCGCCCCGCTGCACACCATTCTATGGTCTTGCACAATTAAAGATGTTCAGAGGTTTCCAGTACCTTTGTCTGACAAGTTTTCAATCAAGATGGGCTGTTTTTCTAAAAGCTCTGCCCCAGGAATTACCGTGGGGCAGGTCTCTGGCCTGTTTCATACAGGAGGTCAGACTCGATGATCCCAGTGGGCCCTTCTGGCCTTGGACTTGCTGAATCTATGAAGCATCCAGCATTGGCGGCTGTTGGCAAAAGGATACTTGAGTGGAGGGACCATAGGTCTGGCCAATATGGCTTTTCCTATGCACTTCTATTCTTCGCAATGTGCTATATTTCACAGGTAATCCACTCTGCACACAGGGGCAGAACCCCTCCACAGAGGCATCACCAGCTACCAAACCAATGGCATTCTTATGTGTGGCTGAGTGCTTATTAATCACTTAAGGTACATCTACACTACGAAAATACCCCACCAAAGAACATACTAGGCGGCAGCGAATTTGAGAGCCTGGGATGACAGGCTTAAGCTATGGGGCTAAAAAAAAGCAGGGTAGATGTTCCCACTTGGGCTGGAGACAGGGTTATGAGATCCTCCTCCCACACTGGGTCTCAGAGCCCAAGCAGGAATGTCTACATGCTTCTCTTTTTAACCCCACAGTGCAAACCTGAGTCAGTTAGCCTGTACTTACAGACTCAAGAACATAAGAATGGACATACTGGGTCAGATCAATGGTCCATCTAGCCCAGTAGCATGTTTCTGACAGTGCACAATGCCAGGTGCTTCAGAGGGATTTAACAGGGCAATTATTGAGTGATCCACTTCATCCTCCAGTCCCAGCTTCTAGCAGTCAGAGGCTTAGTGCAGGGATAGTCAATTATATTTTGTCAAGGTTCAAATTTCTCGATCAAAGTATAATCAAGATCCAGGCTCCAGAGAAAATAATTTAAAAAAATAACAATGACAATAAATAAATAAAAAGATTTTGGGGTCCATTCAAAAGCATCTGGTGGCAGAGCCACCCAGAGGATTCGGGGGCCTGGGGTCTTCGGTGGCGGGGGGCCCCCACTGCTGAAGACCCAGCACTTTGGCGGCGGGTCCCAGGGCAGAAGGACCTCCCGCCGCTGAATTGCTGCCAAAGACCTGGAGCGGAAGAAGCTTCGGGGGCCCAGGCCCCGCAAGAGTTTTCCGGGGCCCCCGGAGCGAGTGAAGGACCTCGCTCCAGGGGCCCCTGCAGGGCCTGGGGCCTGGAGCAAATTTCCCCCACTTGCCCCCCCTGGGCAGCCGTGTCTGGTGGTTTGGATTTGGCCCATGGTCCGTCTATTGACTATTGCTGGCTTAGAGATACCCAGAGCATGGGGTTGCACCCCTGACTATCTTGGCTAACAGCCAGTGACAGACTTATCCTCCAAAAACTTATCTAATTCTTTTTTGAATCCTGTTATAGTTTTGGACTTCCCAACACCCCCCTGCAATGAGTCCCACAGGTTGTGAGAAGAAGTACTTCCTTATGTTTGTTTTAAACCTGCTCCCTATTAAATTTCATTGGGTGAGCCCTGGCTCTTGTGTTATGTGAAGGGGTAAATAACACTTCCTTACTTACTTTCTTCACACCAGTCATGATTTCATAGACCTCTATCATATCCTTAATTGCCTCTTTTCAAACTGCAAAGTCACAGTCTTTTTAATCTCTCCTCATATGGAAGCTGTTCTATACCCCTAAACATTTTTATTGCCCTTCTCTGTACCTTTTCCAAATTCTAATAAATCTTCTTTTGAGATGGTGCCACCAGAACTGCACACAGTATTCAAGATGTGGGCATATCATGGATTTAGATAGTGGCATTTAGATATTTTCTGTCTTATTTTCTACCCCTTTCCTAATGGTTCCTAACATTCTGTTAGCTTTTTTGACTGCTGCTGCACACTGAAAGGATGTTTTCAGAGAACTATCCATAATGACACCAAAGTCTCCTTCTTGAGTAGTAACAGCTAATTTAGAGTCCATCATTTTGTATGTATAGTTGGGATTATGTTTTCCAATGTGCATTACTTCACATTTATCAACACTAAATTTCATCTGCCATATGCTTGTCTAGTCATTTAGTTCTGTAAGATTCATTTTTAACTCTTCACAGTCTGCTTTGGATTTAACTATCTTGATTAATTTAATAGCCTCTGCAAACTTGGCCATATCAATCTTTAGCCCTTTTTCCACATCATTTATGAATCTGTTGAACAGCACTAGTACCTGTACAGATATGTGGGGAACCCCGTTATTTACCTCTTTCCATTCTGAAAACTGACCATTTATTACTATCCTTTGTTTCTTATCTCTTAATCAGTTACTGATCAATGAGAGCTCCTCCTGTGTTATCCCATGACTGCTTACTTTGCTTCAGAGCCTTTGGTGAGGACCTTGTTAAAGGCTTTCTGAAAATTCAAGTTCACTATATTCACTTGTCCACATGTTTGCTGATCCCCTCAAGGAATTTGAATAGATTGATGAGACATGATTTTTCCCTTACAAAGGCCATGTTGACTCTTCCCTAACAAATAATGTTAATCAGTGTGTCTGATAATTCTGTTGTTTACTATAATTTCAATTCATTTGCCTGGTCATGAAGTTAGGCTTATCAGCCTGTAGTTGCCAGGATTGCCTCTGAAGCATTTAAAAAAAATCGGCATCATGTTAGGATCTGCCAGTAATCTGGTATGGAGACTGATTTAAACAGTAGGTTACATACTACAGTTAGTAGTTCTACAATTTCACATTTGAATTCCTTTAGAACTCGGGTGAATCCAGTCTGGTCCTGGTGACTTAGTATTGTTTAATTTATTAATTTGTTCCAAAACCTCCTCTACTGACACCTCAATCTACGATAGTTCCTCTGATTTGTTGCATAAAAAGAATAGCTCAGATATGGGAATCTCCCTCACCTCCTCTGCAGTGAGGACTGATGCAAAGAATTCATTTAGCTTCTTGGCAACAGGCTTGTCTTCCTTGAGTGATCCTTTAGCATCTCAGTTGTCCAGTGGCCCCACTGATTGTCTGGCAAGCTTCCTGCTTCTGAAGTACTAAAAAAAAGGTGTCAGTTTTTGTTTCTTTTCCTAGTTGCTCTTTGAATATTTTTTGGCCTAATTATAGTTTTAAACTTGACTTGCCAGAATTTATGCTGCTTTCTCTTTTTCTCAGTACGATTTGACTTCACTCTTTTACTCTGTGGTTTAGCCATGGTGGCATTTTTTTTTTTTGGTTCTCATACTTTTTTGTTTATTTGAGGTATACATTTAGTTTGAACTTCTATTATGGTGTTTTTAAAGTTTCCCTGCAGCTTGCAAGTATTTCACTCTTGTGAGAGTTCCTTTTATTTTCCATTTAACTAGCTTCCTCACTGTTGTGCAGTTCTCCTTTTTGAAGTTAAATGCTATTGTAATAGGTTTCTTTGGTATTTCCCCCCATGTGGATGACTCCTTCTCGCATCCCCCTACTCGCTGCTGCCGGGGTGGGGGGTTTCAGTGCAGATGTAGCCTTAGGAAACCATGACACCATGGGGGTGGGATTTTCAATGGGGTCTAAAGGAAATGGGTGCCTGATTCCTTTAGGTCTCTTTGAGACTCTCACCTGAGATATCATGCGTAGCACATGTCCCAAACACAATTCACTTCCAGAATATGAGCCCCATGTCTCGTACTTGCTGGTGGAAGTGCTGTGAAAACCTGGCAGGGGAAGGTAAAGTGCTTGATGACTTCATCTCCTGTTTCTGATGTGAGTCAGGAAGAACCCCTTTGGGTAGCCCCCTTTCCCTGCCTTCAAGATCTCACATGCCAGAAAAATTACACTGTGGTGCAATATGTTTTTCAGATGAATCAGCTAGCCCCCGATTTCAGAACGAAATGAGGCCTGGTATCAATGCATGTGGAGATAAGTGGATAAGGGCATTCCAACCACATAGTCAGGTGCCATTTGTTCATCTGTGAACAAAGGGCTTTCAAAGAGAAAGGGGCAGACAGCACAGAAGAGAAAGCCAGAGAAAGGGATGATGAATCAATTAATATACCATTTTGGGAATGCCCCTGTGCCTAAGGCTAAGATGGTGTTTTCACCCAAAGCCCCTACAGAGGGTTACAGAGAAGGAATGCGCTTTTATCACCTCAAATATTGGGGAAGAGTCACGCATCAGTCACCAAACTCTCATCAAAACAAGGGCATCAACAAAATGCAGGACAGCCAGGATTTTCTTTCTCCTCTGTTCTCTGATACCATTTCTACCCTGCCCCCTTCTTCCACAGGTCATTCTTGGATCCCCCACCACCAACAGCCTGGAGTTGACAGGTATCTCCTTACTATGTTCCAGGGCTTACAATCTATCAGCGTTCATATTGCATACAGCATGGGTGAAATCTGACATCAGTGGAGCAAGGATTTCACCCCATGTATCCAATCTGGAGTGCAACCTCAGAAGCAGATCAGATAGTTAGCAAAAAATCATAACAGAACCCATTACTCTAACCCAAAAATACCCTCAAAATTCTGGAGGAGGGAAGGGAATAAAAACCAACCAACTGTTATTATAAAACAGTTACTGAAACAACTATCTTTTCACAGGTGATGGTAACACACAAAGCAGGTTCTGAAAAGCAAGTGGCTCCCTTTCCCCATAGGGAAACCCCCAATTTTCCTAGTATATTTCTCATACATTTGCTGCCGCATATCGTAGCTTTGTGTAATGCATGCAAAGCTGGACTGATCTTGCGTGACGCAGAAGACAGAGCATGAAAGAGAGACATTTCCATAATAAATTAGTGTTCTAAGAAAGAGATACTTACAATGTACATTCAACGTTTCCAGCTTCATGTCAGATATATACATTTACTAGAGAGAAAGTCACCCCCTCAGTTTGTCTGTCACTAAAGCTGTATGAGAAACGTGATTCGATCAGGTCTCAGGAACCACTCAGAGCCTTTCCCTTGTTTTTGCTTTGTGTGGGTTTCACATACCTTATGTCTTCCTTAAGTTTCAGGTTCAGATGAACCCACAAACTCACACTAAAACTCAGTCAAAACCATAAGCTTCTGCTGGTTTCTATTGCAGGTGGGCCTGAACCAAAAGGCTGTACCTAAATTCACAGGTCAAACTATCTCTATTGGCCACATGGCCAAATCCAATCACCCGGGGCAGTGAACTTCCAACTGAGGGGCTGCTGTTCAGGGGTGAAGGTTCATGGATTGGAGCTAGGGTTCTTTCAGCCCAATTCCAGAGTCTGATCTTACTGGTTTTATGTATATAACACTTCAGTGGAGTCAATCTTGATTCACACCACTACAAGTGAGTCCAGAATCAGACCCCCTTCACGTGGATAAACATATCGGAAATCTCCCTGTACAGTAATGTCTTCTTCCCAGCTCCAGCATCATTAGCTACAGGACAAGCACTTGAGGGCGTAATTCATAGCTATAGAAAGTCATGATCTTAGTGTCATCAGCCTTTGGGTACGGCTCCCCACTGGGGTCATCACTAAGCTCTGTGCACTCTGGGAGGCCATGCTGCTCTCGGCTCACAGGTAGGTACTCCTGCTGTTCTACATCACTCTGACCCAGCCTTGCCAAGTCTTTTTTGCTGTCCTTCATTGTCTTATCAGCAGTGTGACTGTACAAGTGCCTGGGAAAAGGAGCAAGGTGGTTTTGTGTTTCTTCATTGACCTTCAGTTTCACAGAGCTGAGAGGAATATCAGCCCAGTCCATGGGTGGCCACCCTCTACTCTTGCCATCAGTGTTCTTTTTAAGGTCCCTGAGGCTGCAGGTTGGTGGTGAAAGACTGCAGGTTTCTGATACTGGAGATAAGCACTTGCAATAAATCTGGAGGTGTCGAGGACTCCGAATCTCTGAGCAAGTCTGGTAGCCCCTGTCACTCATATAACCATCTTTGGCCAGTGCTGCTGACATTGAAGATAGCTGTTCAGAAAACACCAACTGGCCCAGGGGAAGCTGGGCCTCCAGAGCAGTACTGTAGTTCCCTTCACCTGCATATCCATCCTTCGTCTGTCCTGCTGATGACAAGGGGGCTTCAGGGTCTACAGTGCCAGTAAACTCTAGCTGGCCCAAGGAACTGGAAGAGACCATGTTTTCACAGTAGCCTGGGCCAAACCCATTGGCACAGTAACCTTCCTCCTCCAGGCCTGGCAGCCTTCTGGAAGTAGCTGGATTTGGAGTCTTTCTTGCTCCACTGGGGAGTTACCATTGGAGTCAAGCCCAGCCACTGAGATTAGAGTGACAGAGGCACCCTCGAGGTCATAGGCAAGTGACTTGTTCCAGAGGTTCACATTTAGCTCTTCATTCAGAATAGCCTGCCAAAAATGAACAACAAATCAATACAAAGCAATAACAGAGACTCACATATGATGGCAATGAGCACCACAGACATGCTCTTCAACACATGAATAAACTACAGTACCTCCAACTGTGGAGAAGGGAATAATCCCATGAGGAACTGCCCAGTGAAATCATAAACCACAAGAGAAACCTTCTGGAGTGGTTTGTTTGCTAAAGTGATTCTCTCATGGTTGGCACCAGCAATGGCCACAGCAATTCATTATCATTCCCCTGTTCCTAGTTACTACACATGTATCAGTTTCAGCTGAAAAACTCTACTTTCCAGCATAAACAACTGACTGCAACAATAACTTCCAGCACGTAAACTGGCAGGGAATAGGAAAACAATCTGACACTACCCTCTGTAAGGGACTGTCTCAAAACGAGGCATGGGTGAAACTGTCTTCCTGCCTAGTCATTTACACCACTCTCATCACTAACATAATGTAAGAACGGCCATACTGGGTCACACCAATGGTTCATCTAGTCCCGTGTCCTGTCTTCTGACAGTGGCCAGTGCCAGGTGCTTCAGAGGGAATGTTCAGAACAGGGCAATTATCAAGTGATCCATCCCTTTCATCCAGCATGGGTGCAGTTTGAGGAGCGGGCTGGGGGGTATTGCCCTCCCAACTGCAAGCCTTGGGGCAGATACAGAATTTGCCCCCCATGCCAGGCCCTATTGTCTGGTTGGAGCTGCCCCCCGCAATATAGAAGTCAAACTACACTTATGTCCAGTTCCAGCTTCTGGCAGTCAGAGGCTAAGGCACACCAAGAGCATGGGGTTGCATCCCTGCCCATCCTGGCTAATAGCCACTGATGGATCTATCCTCCATGAACTTACTAATTCTTTTTTTGAACCCCATTATAATCTTGGCCTTCACAATATCCCCTGGCAATAAGTTCCACAGGTTGACTGTGCGTTGTGAAGAAGTACTTCCTTTTGTTTGTTATAAACCTGCTGTCTATTAGTTTCGTTGGGTGACCTCTGGTTCTTGTGTTATGTGAAGGGGTGAATAACACTTCCTTATTCATTTTCTCTACACTAGTCATGATTTTATAGTGCAGTCTTCAAACCAAAGCATGAAGAAGCTTATGTTTAGCATATCTGGCACGTAAGTACCTTGAAATGCCAGCTGCAACAGTGCCATGCGCACACCTGTTCTCACTTTCAGGTGACAATGTAAATAAGTATCAGGCAGCATTACCTCCTGTAAATGTAAACAAACTTGTTTGTTTTAGTGATTGTCTGAACAAGAAGTAGGACTGAGTGAATTGTAGGCTTTAAAGTTTTACACTGTTTTGTTTTTGAGTGCAGTTATGTAACAAACAAATCTAGCTTTGTAAATTGCACTTTCGTGATAAAGAGATTACACTACAGTACTTGTATGAGGTGAATTGAAAAAATAGTATTTCTTTTGTTTATCTTTTTACAGTGAAAATATTTGTAATCAAGAATAATAATATAAAGTGAGCACTGTACACTTTATATTGTGTGTTACAACTGAAATCAATATATATTTGAAAATGTAGAAAAAACATCCAAAATATTTATAATAAATTTCAGTTGGTATTTTATTATTTAACAGTGTGATTAAAACTGTGATTAATCATGATTAACTTTTTTACATGAGTTAATTTGTTTTGAGTTAATCGCTTGAGTTAACTGTGATTAATTGACAGCCCTACTTAGAAAAGATCTCAGCTCCACTCTCTTTGTTATTCTCCATTCTTCCCCTCTTGTCTCATTCCCAAAACTTCCTACAGTGCTCTCCATTAGGTATTTCATTCACTCAACGATTCCCTCGTCAATCACTGTTCATCCCTACCAAACGTATCTGTGTGAACTCACAGCCCAGCAGAGCGACCCAAGAGCTGTCAGTTCCAGAACAGGAGGCATGCTCTGTAAGAATTAGAGGGCTTGGGATGTCCAGACAGTGCCCAGTCTAACTGTTGCATGGCTTCAGCACTGTAACAATACAGTGCCATTTACTGACGCTTGACAGGAGTTGTTGTTCACTCACCAGTGTTTTGGGGAAGGGCATTTTCGAGACACTTGAATACATGTAGAGTTTGAGGAAATAGAAGCCAATGGCACTCAGCAGAAGCAGCACAAGGAGAGCAACCAGAACAAGAACAAGGTCCCAGAGTAAATCTGAAAAGAATTAAGAACAATTCAAGCAGGGGGAGGGAGAAATGCTCACACTGATCCACCTTTAGGGTCCTGATCACTCGGACTGCTACACACCAAATGGGTGTCTTACCAAGCAGTGTGTTACCCCCGTCACTTACACCAAAGGAGGTGCTACTCTGCACCCCCTCATTAGCCACCTGGGGCGTGGTCACTGACTGAAAGGGTGCCCTTGCTGCACCACAGGGGGCTAGAGGAGGCGGGTTGTGAAGAATGAGGGGAGAGGGAGAACTGTACTCTCCCTGCTCCTCATTATTTTAACCCTGGACTTGTACTAGTCCACTAATGTCCAGGTTCTCTAAGCAGATGTAGCAAAGTGTGCTTCCTACCCCATCTCCAACAAGGGCCACTGGTATGAAGCAGCTGTAGTGGCTGAGCCATTGGCAAATCCTTCATGACAGCTGTGCTCCTTTTGGAGCCTGCAAGTCACTCTTGCATCATGCAGACTTTGGTCTCCTTTGCTAGAGGATGGTGTGGACTGCACCCTCAGCAAGTTTTCTGATGACACGAAACCTGAGATAAGTGGATCATAGAATCATAGATTATTAGGGTTGGAAGGGACCTCAGTAGATCATCTAGTCCAACCTCCGCTCAAAGCAGGACCAATCCAGTAGATATGCTGGAGGTAGGGATAGGATACAGAGGGACCTAGACAAATTAGAGGATTGAACCAAAAGAAATCTGATGAGGTTCAACAAGGACAAGTGCAGAGTCCTGCACTTAGGATGGAAGAATCCCATGCACTGCTACAGACTGGGGACCGAATGGCTAGGCAGCAGTTCTGCAGAAAAGGACCTAGGGGTTACAGTGGATGAGAACCTGGATCTGAGTCAACAGTGTGCCCTTGTTGCCAAGAAGGCTAACAGCGTTTTGGGCTGTATAAGTAGGGGCATTGCCAGCAGATCGAGGGTCATGATCATTCCCCTCTATTTGACATTGGTGAGGCCTCATCTGGAGTACTGTGTCCAGTTTTGGGCCCCACACTACAAGAAGGATGTGGAAAAATTGGAAAAAGTCCAGCGGGGGCAACAAAAATGATTAGGGGGCTGGAGCACATGACTTCTGAGGAGAGGCTGAGGGAACTGGGATTGTTTAGCTTGCAGAAGAGAAGAATGATGGGGGATTTAATAGCTGCTTTCAACTACCTGAAAGGGGGCTCCAAAGAGGATGGATCTAGACAGTTCTCAGTGGTACCAGATGATAGAACAAGGAGTAATGGTCTCAACTTGTAGTGGGGGAAGTTTAGGTTGAATATTATGAAAAACTTTTTCACTAGGAGGGTGGTGAAGCACTGGAATGGGTTACCTAAGGAGGTGGTAGAATCTCCTTCCTCAGAGGTTTTTAAGGTGAGGCTTGACAAAGCCCTGGTTGGGATGATTTAGCTGGGGACTGGTCCTTTTTTGAGCAGGGAGTTGAACTAGATGACCTCCTGAGGTCCCTTCCAACCCTGATATTCTATTATTCTATTTGTTCTCCTACCGGAACATGCCCACAGCTGGGTCTTGTTCAATGGCCAGACATATTACAGGGTGGGTGGGAGGATGTTAGCACCTGAGTGCTATTTGCAATCCAGGTAAGAGGGGCACAGCATGCCATCAGTAGTTAACTCCTTATCATCTCTAAATGGCTACCCTTAGAAACAACATGGCTTGGAATGCTTAGCAAACCTCCAGCCATGTTACACCGTGGGAGCAATGACTCTCTATGCTCATGGGGCTCTGCAGATTCGACAAATACAATCACACAGCCTATCAGGTCACCCTCCTCTCACAGACTCAACTCTCTGCCTCTGTTGTCCTTGATGGCCAAGGCCCTGACCAATCAATCCATCCCCAAATCTAAACCAGAAGTCTGAACAGGGAATACAGCAGTGGCACTGCCCTGGAGCTGTCTTACCTGCTGGACTGTCTGGAGTCTTGATACATTGCACAGATACCTTGCTTTGCTCTCTGACCACACGGGCTGTGACACAATAATCGGTATTTGGTTTCAGATACTCAAATGTGTGCGAAGTTTTCTTGCCCTCTGGCTGAAAGGACACCTTATGAAGAGATGGAGACATTGCCATGACAGCACCTGCCTCACAACTGCACCATGGAGCAAAAATTCACTCATGTCACCCTCGTGACATAGGAGCTGGAAAAGGGACATGCCACTGCTTCTGGGAGCCACTTGAGGTAAGCGCCGCTTGGACCCTGCACCCCCTGAGCCTCTCCCCATGCCCCAACCCCCTGCCCCAGCCCTGATCCCCCTCCTGCTCTCCAAACCCTTTGATCCTAGCTCAGAGCACCCTCCTACACCCCAAACTCCTCACCCTCAGCCTCACCCCAGAGCCCACACCACCTCCTGCACCCCAACCCCAATTTTGTGAGCATTCAAATTTCTAGTTCCTGATGTGGCCCTTAGGTCAAAAAGTTTGCCCATCCCTGGTCTAAAACCTCCTCAATGAATAATTCTGCGATAACATGGCTGTGGGATCAGTTTCTTCCTTTGAAGAAGTAGGTAGTGGCTGGTGTATGCAGGTTAATATCGCATGTGCATTTTTATCTTAGCTAATGTAATTTCAGTCATTTTTCTTATCCATGAACACAGTAGCCCAATGTCTAATGCTTTCTGGAATGCTGTTGAGCTGTTAGTTTCAGTATCCTGTGGCAAGGAATCCGACATGTTCATTATGCAAAAAAAATTTTCTTTATGTCAGTTTGAAGCTTGCTGTCTTTTCATTTCACTTAGTGTCTCCTTTGCATTAGGAGAAAGAGAAAATAGAAGTGTCTGATTTACCAGTCCCTCCCATTCATTACTTTATATATATATATATCTGTCACATCCTCTCTTCCACAGCTTTCTCTGACTTAACTGCTATTGCTCTGTCAGTCTCTCTTCATTGCCTTTCTCGGACCTTTCCTGCCTCTGCATTTGCTCTCTGCAGTTACCTGTCAGCTAGTTCCAGTGCAAATTATGTTACCCCATCACTCAAGGGTCTTAATCACCTCTAATAAGTACTTTCCATACCTAATCCATAGTTCTGTCCGCATTTCTGTTCTTGATGTCTTCCCTCTTTACACATGCCATCTAATGGCTTCTGAGGCATTCCAGTCTCTCTGCCCTTCACTTACAAGAGTTCCCTCTCCATCTCCTGATTAGGGGTGGGTGAACTAGTTTGAAAAATAAGAAACCACCCCTATCTCCAAGCCCTTTGCTAGAACCCAGTTTCTAGAAACAACAATCCCTTTTGAAACGTCCACAAGAATAGTTTCTTGCCCATCTCCAAACATTCTGGGTCCCAAAACCAGAGGTACCAAACCATCACTAGGAAGGGTGCCTGCTGGGATCAGAAGTTGAAGGACCAGTAATCCTGATCCCATAAGATTTCCAACCCAATATTGCTGACTCAGGAAGCTCAAATAAGCATCCAAACTTGGACATTCTTCTATCCAAACCAACCAAACCCCTGCCCCTGTGAGGGTCACCCAGCACAATATCTAGTATCATCCACACTCTGCCCAACCTCACATCATGCAGAAGTGTGTAACCTCCTCTCCTCCCAACATACAGTGAATGTTGTTGCTTACGTTGTTGATATGAACACCCTTTTCGGAAAGGCTGATTCGGTACTCTCCAGTTCGGCAGCACTTTTCTGGACTGACTTGTAAGTGCCATTTCTCCTGCGATAAGGGGTGAGTGGCATGGACAGAATTACGGTCAGATTCTCATTCACCAGTATAAGAGTCAGGATAGGGGGACCCACAATCGCTGTGAAAATCAAGAGAAAGGCATAACTGTCAGGCTACTTGTTTTCTAGAACCGATATCTTCTTTTTGTAGATTCCTGTCTAGAGTTTGGTAACTTCATCCTCTCTCATGGTAGATCTGGCAGTAGTGCTGTCTGGTGGTGACATATGCCACGCCTCGAAGCTACAGAAACTATCGCAAATTTTCAGTTGACTACACCTATTAAAAGAACAAGGAGTCCGGTGGCACCTTAAAAACTAACAGATTTATTTGGGTATAAGCTTTTGTGGGTAAAAAACCTCACTTCTTTCCCATTAGCCCCTGTTTCCTGCCACACCTGCTCTGTGCTTCTCAGATTGCACTCATCTCAGGCCTCATTAAGCCTACTGCAGCTCTAGGCAGCCTGTAAGTCAAAGGAATTTAAGGTCCAAGGAATTTTCGAATATTACACCGGAACTCTGTAGCTCAGTGGTCACCAAGTGGTCCTAGAGGATCTTCCCAGTCAATTGCGATCTCCAGGCAGTGCAGGGGTCTGCCACTAAGGCAGACTCCCTGCCTACCCCGGCCCATGCTGCTCCCAGAAGTGGCTGCACCCCAACTC
Organism: Gopherus evgoodei; assembly: GCF_007399415.2. Taxonomy (NCBI): domain Eukaryota; kingdom Metazoa; phylum Chordata; order Testudines; family Testudinidae; genus Gopherus; species Gopherus evgoodei. Next base: position 59,909,394 of record NC_044330.1, on the reverse strand, counting down.
ACAGCCCTGAGCCCCCTCCCGGAGCCAGCATCCCATATTTCCTCCTGCACCCGAACCCCCTCCTGCACCCAAGTCCCACCTGAGCCCCCTCCCATGCGAGTACCTTGTACCCTCTCCTGCACCCCCAGGCTGTGCCCCAGGCCTGAACCCCCTCCAGCGCCAGCACCCTGTATCCCCTCCTGCATCCCAACCCCCAGCACTGATCCCATCCCAGAGCCAGCACCCAGTGCCCCTCCAGCACCCCAACACTCTGCCCCATTCCAGCTCCCTCTCCCAGGGCCGGCACCCTGTACCCCAACATTCTGCAACAGCCTGGATCCCCCTCCAGCACCCAAACTCCCTCCTAGAGCTTGCATCCCTCACTGCCTCCTGCACCCCAGCCCCCTGGCCAGGCACCTAGAGCCCCCTTCCACACTACGAACCCCTCGGCCCCCCGCCCAGAGCCTGCACCACTTACCCAGCCCGGTGAAAGTGAGTGAGTGAGGGGGAGAACAAGTAACAGAGCGGGGGGGATGGAGAGAGCAAGACGGGGCTTTGGGGAAGGGAAGGGCCTCGGGAAAGGGGCAGGGTAGATTCTGGGTTGCCCTTAGATTCAAAAGTGATCTTGGGTTGTAAAAAGGTTGAGACCACTGCTGTTGCTCATAGCCTTGTTGGGCAGAAAGGTTGAGCACATTTTATCTCAAGAGCCAGATGGGCTGGCTTTTCCCCAGCAGAACTCTACAACTCAGACTTGGAGTTATAGTATAAAATAAACCTTCAAGTAGAGCTAAGGGTATGCTCTGGCTGCACATAGAGACCTGAGATGGGACTTGGTTTTCAGGACTGCTCAATCCTGAAGAGACACCCAGATCCCGGGGATGACGGGATTTCAGTAGAGTTGCTTAGGAATTATTTTTGCCCCGGGGAATCATTTCAATGAAATTGATGTTTTCCCCAACTTTCATTGAATTTTTTTTCAGGTTTTGGTAAAAAAACTGATAATCCCAAACTAGAAATGTCTGCAAAAAAACTGTCAGTTCATCAAAAAGCTATTTCAATTGGACTAACCCTAACCCTAACCCTAGCCTTTTGCAATAGAAAATTTCAATTGTCTCTAGAATTCCATCTTTGTGTCATTCACTGTGTTAGTCACAAATCCTCAGCCTGGGAGCAAGAGGAAAAATTTATTCAGTCAGGGTAATTATTCAGTACTTCCATTGCTCCACCAGTGAACCCTAGCCTTGTCCTGAGCAAATGCTCCTATAGGAGAAATCCAATCCCTGACTATTCTGTGCTATTCTGTTCCATCCTACCTAGGACTTATACTGTTATTCCATCCTGGGCTATTCCACACATCACCTGGAAAGGACTGTTGTGGCCCACAGAAGATCCAGTCTCTATAGCTCCATCACTGCTTTTAGCTTTGGTTTGATCTGGATAGTTCAACCCAGCACCACTGAAAGGGAAGTGAATCTAGCTCTCCATCTCACACTCCCTTGCACCACTGTCAAAGCTCAGTAGGCGTCTCAGGGTATGTCTACACTATGGGATTAGTCTGATTTTACATAAACCGGTTTTGTAAAACAGATTGTATAAAGTCGAGTGCATGCGGCCACACTAAGCACATTAATTCGGCAGTGTGCGTCCATGGTCCGAGGCTAGCGTCGATATCTGGCGCATTGCACTGTGGGTAGCTATTCCGTAGCTATTCCATAGTTCCCGCAGTCTCCTCCGCCCCTTGGAATTCTGGGTTGAGATCCCAGTGCCTGATGGGGCAAAAATCATTGTCGCGGGTGGTTCTGGGTAAATGTCGTCAGTCATTCCTTCCTCCGGGAAAGCAACGGCAGACAATCATTTTGCGCTCTTTTTTCCTGGATTGCCCTGGCAGACGCCATAGCATGGCAACCATGGAGCCCGTTCAGCTTTTTTTTTTTTTACTGTCACCATATGTGTACTGGATGCCGCTGACAGAGGCGTTACTGCAGCACTACACAGCAGCATTCATTGCTTTTGCATAATAGCAGAGACGGTTATCAGTTGTTCTGTACTGTCTGCTGCCATTGTAAATTGGCAATAAGATGACAGTTATCTGTCATTCTGTACTGTCTGCTGCTATCATGGGTGCCCTTGGCTGAGGTCGGCCGGGGGCGCAAAGGCAAAAATGGGAATGACTCCCCGAGTCAATCCCTTCTTTATGGTATCTAAAAATAGAGTCAGTCCTGCCTAGAATATGGGGCAAGTGTACTAGAGAAACCCGTGTATCAGAGAGCACAGCTGCTCCATGTCAGATCCCGCAGAAATGATGAGCTGCATGCCATTCACAGGGGTTGCCCCTGCAACAACCCCACCCTTTGCTTCCCTCCCCAACCTTCCTGGGCTACAGTGGCAGTGTCCCCCCCATTTGTGTCATGAAATTATAAAGAATGCAGGAATAAGAAACAGTGACTTGTTAGTGAGATAAAATGAGGGGAGGCAGCCTCCCGCTGCTATGACAGTCCAGGCAGAACATTAAGCGGTGTGGTGGAGAGGAGCCCAGCATCCCGCTGCTATGATAGTCCAGGCAGTACAGAATCTTTTCTTTACACATGAAAGGGAGGGGGCTGATGGAGCTCAGCCCCCAGTTGCTATGATGAGGACGGTTACCAGCCGTTCTGTACCATTTACTGGGAATGACCAGGAATCATCCTATTTTTACCCAGGTGCCCTCGGCCAGCCTCACCTGAGGCCAGCCAGAAGCACTCACAGGCTGATGGTGATGACGGATAGCAGTCATATTGTACTGTCTGCCACCGGGGAGGAGAGAAAAGCAAATACTGCTCTTCACTGCTGCAACATTGCTTCTACCACAACATTCAGTTGACATAGGGTGACATTGAAAAAGTCAAAAAACGATTTCTTTCCCTTTTCTTTTACGTGGTGGTGGGAGGGAGTAAATTGATGAGCTATACCCTGAACCATGCCGGACAATGTGTTTGAACCTACAGGCACTGGGAGCTCAGCCAAGAATGCAAATAGTTTTCGGAGACTGCTGTGGACTGTGGGATAGCTGGAGTCCTCAGTACCCCCTTCCTCCCTCCATGAGCGTCCATTTGATTCTTTGGCTTTCCGTTACGCTTGTCATGCAGCACTGTGTAGCCTGGAGATTTTTTTCAAACGCTTTGGCATTTCGTCTTCTGTAACGGAGCTCTGATAGAACAGATTTGTCTCCCCATACAGTGATCAGATCCAGTATCTCCCGTACGGTCCATGCTGGAGCTCTTTTTGGATTTGGGACTGCATCGCCACCCGTGCTGATCAGAGCTCCACGCTGGGCAAACAGGAAATGCAATTCAAAAGTTTGCGGGGCTTTTCCTGTTTACCTGGCCACTGTATCCAAGTTCAGATTGCTTTCCAGAGCGGTCACAGTGGTGCACTATGGGATACCGCCCGGAGGCCAATACCGTTGATTTGCGGCCACACTAACCCTAATCCGATATGGTAATACTGATTTTAGCGCTACTCCTCTAGTTGGGGAGGAGCACAGAAACCGATTTAAAGAGCCCTTTATATCGATATAAAGGGCCTCGTAGTGTGGACGTGTGCGCCATTAAATCGGTTTAACACTGCTAAAATTGGTTTAAACACGTAGTGTAGACCAGGCCTTAGTCAGTAACAGAATCCTTTAACTGAGTTATTTTCAGCCAGTGTGTTTCAGTCCATTATTCCAGCTCTTTTTCCCCATTAAGTTATGAGTTTTACAATGAAATAAGATGTTCCCAAAGCAACTACACTTTTGTTTCACTTGAACATCAGAGATACTCAGAGTACAACAGCAGAAAGCTTGGAACAAAGGAAAGAGGCATTAACCCGGTTAATAGTGGCACCAACCACTTTTAATCCCCATCCCCTTTGCCATTCCTTCCCAAACAGTGATGCACCTGTCCTCAGTTAATCAGCCCTATTCAGTATGCGGCCTTTACACACACAGTACACATACCAACCAACATGCAACAGTGTGAGCATGCTCCGTGCAAATATACAGCAAGAGTGGCACTGCAGTGCTAACCACTGTGTTTCAGCTTTTGCTAATGTCTGAACCAAAACCAACCGATGGGCACATAATGCGGGACATGGAAACTGCACACTCAAAAGCCACTGGAAAGATTAAAAACACAGGAATTTGTTTTCAATGCTAAGAAATGTCTCTAGTCCAGAGATGTCCCTAATTCTGCTTGGCAGCGTTCTCTGGAACATTTTCTGCTAAGTACCATGACACTTCCCTTTCATTGAGATTCACAAGTTCACAATTTTTATAGGGATTTGTGCCCAGGATTTATTAATTATTATTAGTATTACTATAGTACTCAGATGTTCTAATTCGGGACCGGGGCCTCATTGTGCTAGACACTGTTGTAACACCGACAGACCTCAGTGGGCAGGATCAAACCTGGGCCCTCTGGAGCTTAGTGCATGAGCCTCTACCGCATGGGCTAAAAGCCGACTGGCTCTTAGCTAAGGCTGTAGAGCAGACTTTATATATTTATACTATATAATATATATTATATATATATATTTATTCATTCTCTCTCTCTCTCTCTCACTAGAGAGGACAGAATATCACACCCTGGAGATGTGTGGGTTACACTGTACATAATGGAAAGTTGACCTGGGCCCCAAAGAGGTCACAATCTAAGTCAGTCAAGGATTTGCAGGAAGACTGGCCATATCTAATTCTGTCTAGACTGGATACAGAAAAGACATTGCCCAATCTTCTTCTCCAGCTAGACTCCAAGGGCATCATCCTCTATTGCCAGGATTCCTACGCCTTTTCCTTTAAGGATAGTTGAAGGCATAAATTCCAACCTTATGCTCTTCAAGAGCTCCTTTTACCTCCCCAGATAGTTTCCTGTTCCAACTCTGTCTAGAAAATACAGAGGCACTTCTCCACACAAACATGGCACTTGGCACCAAAGGGTGGCACCCGTTTCTGCACATCTTCAGAGATCCTTCTGGATGACCTGCCAGCATTCACAAATCCTGAAGTCACTTTTGAGGCCCTTGAAAGGCTAGATAACATTCTTCCTGCATCCAGCCATGACAATGTCAACATGACGATACAACAAACCATCATGTTTCACTGCAATGTGCCTCACTATGTCATGACAGCAGCTGAGTTTTTCTACTGTGAGACAAAATCCCTCCAGTGGCAACTGCAGACTCTCACTCTCATATTAAATTTACTCAGATCAAAAGGTAAAAACTAGAGTATTAGGGCTGCTAACTCTACATCTTCACCTAGTATCTGAAAACCAAGGTGTCTCCATCGACTTGATATACTATCACTTACAAATCTTCTGGAATCAGAATTTACCTGTCTGGGATTACAGAATTGGCAATTTGTTTGTTGTTGTAGCTGTACTGATCCCAGGATATTGGAGAGACAAAGTGGGTGAGGTAATCTCTCTTATTGGACCAACTTCTGTTGGCAAAAGAGACAAGCTTTCAAGCTACACAGAGCTCTTCTTCTTCAGGATCTGAACACAAGCTCTACAGAGCTCAAAAAGCTTGTTTCTCACCAACAGAAGTTGGTCCAATAAAAGATGTCACCTCGCCCAGCTTGTCTCTCTAGGATTGGAAATGGCTTGAGCCCTGTCTCATCCAGGTTGCTGTTTTCAAATCAGGATCAGGTTGACAGTGAATGACAGGGCTTATCATTTGATAGTTGATGAACAGCCCATGTGATATGAGGAGGTGGTCTCAGTCCAGTTCCTAGTGGTGGGACATATGTCGACCACATAAATCCATCATTCCAAACAGCAATATCAGCAAATGGCCAAGGAATGAGGGCATAGAACTGAACTAACCTTTCACCCTTCAATGGGGTCCCTACAGGTTACAGTGAGGGCATATTGACTGGGCAGTTCTCTACCTCTAATTTACTTCTCTGCAGTTAGAGAATGAAGCCAAGCCAGGTGAATCCATGTTCAAAAATGCCCCAATTCACCTCTGGCCGGCCCTAAAACACACCTAAAGGAGCACCTGAGATACGTTGCCTTCCCTGAAAGAGCAGGCACAGCAGAATGGCTACAAACAGGAAAGTGCCTGGGGAGACTGGCCAGAGAAACCAGCTCTCCCAGATCTGACAATGAGATATGAACTGATTGTGACCTCAGAGAGGATTACAAACAACACAAGGCAGTTAACAAGGAAGAATGAGAAAAAAAAACTTCCTTCCTCAGCCTCCCATGCTGTGACTCAGGCAACCTGCTGTGCACAAACCCTCCTCATTCACTCCTCCACAGTGACATCCTTGTGGGGTTCGGGGAAGACTATGGGACACAGAAGTATGGCTTGGAAGACACTTGTTCCTTCTTTCTGTCTGGGACTCTGTGTGACTCTGCTAGCAGCTGGCTCCTTTCTGGCAGGATGACTCTGCACGGACTCCTCGGTCTACCCCAGCCCAGCAGCTATTCTTTGAGTCCCTGTCTGGCCAGCTGTCTGCTCTGGTCACCACTGGGGCATCTCAGCACCTTCAATCACACTCAAAATGTGAATCTGCATTAGCTCAGAGAGAGACACCCCCATCTTTCCAGAGAAAATGTTCCCTGCCTTGGACTCTCACCCCTCCCCTCGCCAGGATCTCATCAGATTCATCAGGGACAAGACACCCATCCAGCAAGAACCTTCTCCCAGCCAGCCTCCTCCTCCACCCCATTGCTGACTCAGAGGGGTATTTTTCACTATCCACTCTTAATCTGTAAACCTGCCCCCTTGACTCCATCCTCCTCACTTCTCAAGCTCCCGGTCTCAGCATTTCTCCCTCCCTCTATTTTCAAACTCTCATGCCCAGGGCTTCAACATGTCCTCATTTCACCTGCCCTCCTCTGACTACTCTATCCACTCTCATTACTGCCTCATGATCCCCTTGCATCAATTCATAGAGTGTAAAGCCATTTGGGACCATTACACCATCCAATCTGATCTCCTGAATAGCACAGACCATTAAATTCCACCCAAACACACTGTGTTGAGTTCAACAACTTCAGTCAAACCCAAGCATTTCAGTCCTCAGGAGACTACTGTTGTGAGGTCAGGCACCAGGAGAGACTGAGATGCCAGCAGTGCCTGAGGCCCTTCCATTGCAGGGAGTTGTTCAGGTGAGACATGGCCCCATGTTGCAGAGGCAGGCAAAAAGGTCCAAGGTCCTTGCCAGTATGACCAGGGGCAAAATTATTTCCTGACCCCTAGTTTGATAATAAGTTAGATCTTGAGTATGTGAGCAAGACACACAAGCCAGGCGTCTAAGACAGAGGATTCTCTGTACCAGCTCGGAGCACTGGTCCGCCCCAACCAGTATCCTGTCTTTTGCCATGGCTGATCTCTGATGCTTCAGAGGAAGGTGGGAAAAAAAACCCAACCAGAATACGATTGTGCATCAAGGAAAAAAATTCCTTCCCAGCCCCAGCAGGCAACCAGCTGAAGCCCTGAAGCATGAGATTAGATTGTAATGATTGTCGAAGTGTTATGAGAAAATTAGGAAATCCTGTTCTCTGCATGGCCCATGAAAAAAAACCAGGATGAACAGGGAGATTCACAGATTCCAAGGCCAGGTGTGACTGTGACCACCACGACCATCCAACCCAGCCTTCCCACCCCTGACACCCATACAGAGGCCTCCGAATTTCTCCCAGAAGTTGGATTTCATCTTTCCTGTATTCCCCAGGCCTATTCAAAACATTGTGACCTAAATCACTATCGTCTTCCACCCTGGTAGATCATTCCTACCTTCTCGGAACCCCGTTGCCTTCCTCATCAGTGTCAATCATCCCATAAACCCCTCCCATCTTGCTCCCCCAGCGAGCACAGGAACCCACCTCCAGGAACTCAAGCCCCTGTGGAATCTCCCTGCACACAGTCACTGTTATGCCCCTCCTTCTGCCCTTGGGCTCCCAAAGGTCCTTACTGTCTCTATACGGTTGTAGTTCATTGGAAATGGTCCATTTGGACACCTGGGCTCCATCCATGGCTCTCACCCTGGCCCAGTACAATTTGTGTATGTCTTCGAAGTACAGTTTGCATGTGTGTGATGATCTGGTGCTGTTTCTCCAACAGGTGTCCACTTTGGTCCAGTTAGAAGAGCTGCATGTGGAAGCAGACACAATAACACAACAAGAAGGAGCCATCAGCACTCCTTATCCACCACCTCATCCCAGCTCCACTTAATCCCCCCTCAGACAGGGGGACTCCAGAAGGAAAGACCTTGCTCAGGTGAGTCACGTGGGAATCTTGTGGACTGAAGAGGGAATAGCCAAGACTGATCCTCTGCTCCACCTCCACCCCATCCACTGCCACCTTGGCCAGTGGAAAGGGTCAGAAAATATGCATATATTTTTACTTAATTAAAAAACAACCCTCTGGCTGCCATAGTGCCCTCCACTTCCTGCTCAGTTCCTCCCTTTCTGGTGGGAGGTTCACATGTCTGCTGTTGGTTGGGCTGCTTGGGCCAAATTGGACTTGAGCAAAATGTTTCAGACAAATAGTTTATTCACTGAAAAATGCAGTTTCAGTCAACCAGAAATTATTCACAAATTGGACACAAACTGTCTGAATGGTTTCTGCCCAAAGTTTGTTATTTAGTACTCAGACACCATTCATAAAATGGCTGCCGGTGGTGCCCTCCTTATAACCTTCAGCCCCGTGGTTAGGACACTCACCTGGGATATGGGAGACCCAGATTTAATTCCTCCTTCACCTCAGACAGTGGGATTTGAACTTGAGTCTCCAGGAGAATGCTCTAACCACTGGGATTTGGGATAATCTGGAACAAGTCTCTCTTGTTGAAGCTGTTCCACTTTGTATAAATAATTAGCCATTGGAAGATGGACTTAAACCTGGGGACATCTCAGGTGCATACCCTACACATTATAAGAAGGACATCATCACCACCAGCTCCTGCTCCACCCTCCAGGTTGTGAATCTAGCCCTTCAAAAATGTTTGAAAAAATACATTTCTCATTTGACCCAAAATGGATTTTTTTCGATTTGTAGAAAATGATCGCAATCCTGGATTCGGCTGAATTTTTGTTTGATTTTTCAAAACTGCCATGGAACCTAAAAATCAATTATTCGCCCAGCTCCAGGTAGAAGAGACAAGCCAGGAAGAGGGTGGATAACCTGACCTTTAAGAAACTAGGAGCCTAGAATGCAGAGAGGTTAAAGATGGGCATAGGAATACATAAAACCAGCTGAAGAAGAGTCAGTCTGCTCACGGCTGTAACATACCGCTGGCAACTTTGAACCTCATATTGGGTGCCATTGCCTGAGCCGGAACCAGGCTCCCACACCAAGAGAATATGGAAATTTTCAGATGTTAGCGTCACATTCTGTGGAGGAGACAGCATCCCTTGAAATGAAAACAAAGGAAAGCAGATCAATAGCATTGTAAACCTAAGGGAAGAGAGTGCTGCTTTCCTATTGGTCAGCTGTCAGGCAGAGACCTGCAGCATATGAAGGATACCCAAAGTATAACATTTCAGTATCTAAGGAGGTCACTGCAGCATGTGGATTTATCCTGCACAATTGTCTTATTTCCTCAGCAACAACAGTACTTAGCATTAGTTCTGCTCTTGGTTACACCCATGGAATCTGAGGTTCAAGCAACCTGATATTCCATTGTGCCCAAGAGTACACAGAATGATTAGACAAACCTGAAGAGTGCAGACCAGTCTTAGGCTATGGCTATACTATGCAACTTTTAGCGGCATGGCTGTGCCACTACAGCCATGCCACTAAAAGGTGCGTCGTGTAGCTGCTGTTTGTCGGTAGGAGAGGGCCCTCCAGCTGACAAAAAATTTCCACTGGCCAAGAGAGGCAGCGGCTTTGTTGGCAAGAGAGTGCTCCTGCCGACAAAGCACGGTTCACAGTAGCACTTTTCATCAATAAAACTTTTGTCATTCGGGGGGGGGGGGGGTTTAACACCCCTGTACAACAAAAGCTTTGCCAACGAAGTGCCAGTGTAAACAAAACCTCAGTCTAGTGCAGTGTCCCTGCTTCCTGGCCTCGATTTGCTGGCCTGCACAGATGAACTAGGAGTGTGTGGGTGGGGGAAGCTAATACACAGTCTGCCTAGAATTAGAGCTGTTTGAAAAACGCTATATGTTTGTGTTAAAAAAAATAGATCAAAGTGTAAAACATGCATTTCATTTGAATTTTTTTGCTGAATTTTTAATATTTTCCAACAAAATTAAAACCTGAATGCCAAAAAAGTTGTAGGTTTTCTTTTTCTTCTCTTGTTTAAAAAAACCTCTTTATCTTTCTCTTTTTCTACCACTGGAAAAAAGTGGAAAAATAGGAGAAAAAGGAAAGCAAAACCCTCCCTAAAATGAAAAAATGATTTTTTTATTTGGTTTTGCAGCCAAAATTTCAATCCAAAGGAAAACATGTGTTGGTCAAAAAGTTATTTTGCATAAGAAAAAACCCAGTGTGATTAAAAAAAATTCTGTCATCTCTTTATGGAGGTGGGAAAAGATTTCACTGTATACATATCATGCATGTATGCACACCCTATAATCCATATGTACACAGAGGACTCTATTGTTATTCAGTTTCTCCCTTCTGCTTCCCACACAGATGCTCAGTTATGGTTTCAAACTGCCTTTGGACCTTGCTCTTTGGGTTCTTTATCCCATCAGCCACATGCTTTCACTAAAGCATTTTTTTTCCTAATAAACTGTCAATAGCTTATCAGTAACAAGGCTCTAAACTATGCAGAGTTTTGAATGACTTGTCCTGTTAGGATATTAACAAGGCAGACTGTCAAAAATCTTTTCGTTTGCTTACAGTGAAGATCAGCCTTTACTTGGACTCTTCAGTAGCAAAGCCACTGCGCTGTTCACTGAGCTTGTACATTTAGGTTTTTCAGGTATTTGACAGAGAGAGATCCTATGGGGCCAACACTCCACAGCTGTCCTGAGGCTGCGTAACCATTTTTGCCTAGGATTGTGAATCCTTTAGTAACCCTAGCCACCCTCTCCTTGCCAGGTCACAGTGGAGCTTACCCAGTAGGAGGGTCTGATGAAAGAGGAGGAGAAGCACACTCAATACAACAGGCATGGTCCTGCACTGCTACCGGCACAGCCACATCCATCTGTCCCTGTGTCCTACATGTGCTTCTTGGAGCCAGTCACCTGCAGGGAGGAATGGAGAGAGAAGGGCACAACCCTTGCTGGGTTACTCATGCCAAATGCAAATATCTGAGAGGACTGGAAACCAGGACTAGTGAAACACAGCCAGAAAAGAGCGAGATGGCTGAGGAAGGCATGCCCGTGTCACGTGAGTCTGTGTCTTGTGGTTGCCACCTACCCCCTGCAGGCACAGGGCTCACAAACCAGCACACCACTGTCTCCATGGCGACCACTGGTGTGAGTGACTCACCGACTGGCTTGTCTTTGGCCATGAGTCACACACACAGATCTGCAGCGAGCACTCTTGCTGCTGTGTGTCGCCCAGAGCAGGCTAGCCTTCATGCCACGCCTTGATGTAAGGCCAGACACATTCCAGCCCTCACTGCTGTGATTTGCTACACAGAACCTTCTCCTGTCTGCCTAGAGCTGCCCATAGGACAGAAAGTGCATCCTAGGGAAGGGACAGGCAATGTGGAGTCTGGGCTGCTGCTGACTCAGGTGTGACATAGTGTGACAACCCTGGACAAACTTCTCCAGGTGGCCTGCAAATGGTTACAGCAGAGGGGAATTCCCAAGCAGCTCAAGACTGGGCAGAGCTAAAGGAATCCCTCATGATTAGGGCCCTACCAAATTCATAGCCATGAAAAATTCTTCACAAACTGTGAAATATGGTCTACCCTGTGAAATCTGGTCTTTTGTGTGCTTTTACTTTATACCATACAGATTTCACGGGGGGAGACCAGCGTTTCTCAAATTGGGAGTTCTTACTCAAAAGGGAGTTGTGAGGGGGGGGGTGTCATACCTTTAGTCCCAGATTTGGACCTTAGCGTCCAAAATATGGGGGTTAGCATGAAAACCTCCAAGCTTAGTTACCAGCTTGGACCTGGTACTTGCTGCCACCACCCAAAAAATTAGAGTGTTTTGGGGCACTCTGGTCCCCCTGAAAAACCTTCCCTGGGGACCCAAGACCCAAATCCCTTGAGTCTCACAACAAAGGGAAATAATCCTTTTTCCCTTCCCCCCCTCCAGGTGCTCCTGGAGAGATACTCAGACACAAGCACTGTGAATCCAAACAGAGTGACTCCCCCTCTCCGTTCCCAGTCCTGGAAACAAAAGCACTTTCCTCTTCACCCAGAGGGAATGCAAAATCAGGCTAGCAAATCCAACACACACAGATCTCCCCCTGATTTCTTCCTCCCACCAATTCCCTGGTGAGTACAGACTCAATTTCCCTGAAATTTCCCAGAAAAGAAAACTCCAACAGGTCTCAAAAAGAAAGCTTTATATAAAAAAGAAAGAAAAATACATACAAATGGTCTCTCTGTATTAAGGTGACAAAATACAGGGTCAATTGCTTAAAAGAAATATGAATAAACAGCCTTATTCAAAAAGAATACAAATCAAAGCACTCCAGCACTTATATTCATGCAAATACCAAAGAAAAGAAACCATATAACTTACTATCTGATCTCTTTGTCCTTACACTTAGAAACAGAAGATTAGAAAACAGAAACTACTTCTCCAAAGCTCAGAGAAAGCAGGCAGACAGACAAAAGACTCAGACACAAACTTCCCTCCACCCAGAGTTGAAAAAAATCCGGTTTCCTGATTGGTCCTCTGGTCAGGTGCTTCAGGTGAAAGAGACATTAACCCTTAGCTATCTGTTTATGACAGGGGGGTCACAAGATTATTTTTAGGAACATTACAGTATTGCCACCCTCGTACTTCAGAGCCTTCAGAGCTGGGTGGCTGGAGAGCAATGGCTGATGGCCAGGCACCCAGCTCTGAAGGCAGCAGCAGTGCAACTGTAAGGTGGAAATATCATACCATACTATGCCACTCTTCTATGCTGGCTGCCTTCAGAGCTAGGTGGCGGGAGAGTAGCAGCTGCTGACTGAGGGCCCAGCTCTGCAGGCAGCAGCACAGAAGTAGGGGTGGCAATACCATACCATGTCATCCTTATTTCTGCGCTGCTGCTGGTGGCTCTGCCTTCAGAGCTGGGATCCTGGCCAGCAGCAGCCGCTCTTCAGCTGCCCAGCTCTGAAGGTAGTGCCATCGCTGGAGCAGTGCAGAAGTAAGGGTACCAGTACCACAAACACCCTCTACAATAACCTTGCAAACCCTTCTCCCCCTCATGCCACTGCTCCTTTTTGGGTCAGGACCCCTACAATTACAACACTGTGAAATTTCAGATCTAAATAGTTGAAATCATGAAATTTATGATTTTTAAAATCCTATGACCATGAAATTGACCAGAATGGACTGTGAATTTGGTAGGGCCCTACTCATAATGTGTATGTCTGGAGGGAAAAATGGGAGGGATGAACAAGGGTCTCCATTCCCCACCACATCAGGCCTGGTACAAGGAGCTACATGTAGTATTTCTGAGTGAACACGGAGCCTGCTTGATAGCTTTGGAGCCTGATTCCTCCATTTATCTACAGAACAGGGGCATGGCAAGCTTTCATACTGCTCTCTTATCAAAGAATCATAGACTAGAATAATAGAATCTCAGGGTTGAAAGGGACCTCAGAAGATCATCTAGTCCAATCCCCTGCTCAACCTCACACCTTTCCTAGAGGTGAACCAGATGTCATGGCCCTTTCCACCCTTTCTTCAAAAGTTACCCTGCTGGAATCAGTGGGAGTTTTGCCATTGACTTGAGTGGGGCCAAGATTTTATCCCAAAACACTGTCCTAGCAAGCACTGTCCTCTGCAGAAAGACCAGGGCTGGGTGCTTGAGCTGTGGGGGAAGAGACAAGGAGCTAGTCATTGCTTTGATTATTCCAAAGTGGAATCCAGAAGGGGATCTCCTCAGGGCATCACAGTGCAGTGTGGTACGAAGTTATTATCAGCATCTTACCTATGAGCAGTGATTAACAAGTGAATAGTGTAGGCCAGCCAAAGCACTGCCAATACCTCTGTAGCACACACAATTCTCCTTTGGTCCTTAAACTTCTTTCAAAATACTATAGATAGTTTTAAGATTCTGTTGGGGAAATTGCTTCCTCCTTGCTGAAGTGATGGTTCAAAGGCAGAGCAGAGCATTGTTCTGAGGGACGCGTGCACTAAGTGTGGGAAGGCAGGAACTCCCCCTTCCCTTTACAGCACAGGAAGAATTAGGATTTGGGGGAGGTGAATCTGCCTGCAGGGGAGAAGGAGCATTTGAACACCCAGTCTCAACGCGAAAGCACTGGGGAGGGCAAGCCCAATCTGGATGGAAGGCTACTAAATGAGAGAGTCCACTGGCCTCAGCTCTGCTGGTGCAGCAGATACTCTCAAGAATGCCATGGTGTGTTAGTAAAACACACACGGCCCTGACTGGGCTATAAGAATTATGGTTTCTTTGCTTTGTCAATCAGTGGCCATCTCTGCAGCCTCCCAGACTTTGGGTTTATTTAACCACAAGGAAGACACATTGTCCCTCAGCTCAAACCAGCATCCTGTCTCCAACAGGGGACAATACTAGCTGTTTCAGAGGAAGGTGCAAGAATTTCCATCATGTAATTATGAAGTATCCCACCTCTAGCGAAAGTTTCTGCCTAAACATGGCAATTAATAGTTACCTGATGCCCTGGAGCTTGAGCGTTTCTATCCCTTTTCAGTTTTTATCCTTGCTAGAATAAAAAACGGTTACTCACTTTCTCGTAACTGTTGTTCTTCGAGACGTATTGTTCATGTCCATTCCAATCAGGTGTGTGCGCGCCATGTGCATGCCAGCCAGAAGATTTTCCCCTAGCAGTGTCTGTAGGGTTGGCCCAGGCACCCCCTGGAGTGGTGCCTTCATGGCCCCCAATATAGGGCCCCTCCGACCCTCCACCTCCTCAGTTCCTTCTTGCCGGCTTTTCCAACAGAGGGGTAGGAGGGTGGGTATTGGAATGGACATGAACAACACATCTCGAAGAACAACAGTTACGAGAAAGTGAGTAACCATTTTTTCTTCTTCAAGTGATTGTTCATGTCCATTCCAAGCAGGTGACTCACAATCCAAAGCTCAGGAGGCGGAGTTAGAGTCATGTGCAGATTGGAGCCCAGTCCGTCCAAAGGCCGCATCATCTCTGACCTGTTGTATAATTGCATAGTGTGTTGTAAATGTACGTATCGAGGACCACGTAGCTGCCCTGCAAATTTCCTGAGTGGGTACTTGTGCCAGGAACGCTGCTGAGGAGGCCTGTGCCCTGGTGGAGTGGGCAGTAATCGGTGGGGCGGGCACCTTCGCCAGGCCACAATACTCCCAAATGCAGGATGTGATCCACAACAAGATATACTGAGAGGACACAGGGAGACCTTTCATTCTGTCCGCCATGGCCACAAAGAGTTGGATGGACTTCCAGAATGACTTAGTCCTTTCTATGTAGAAGGCTAAGGCTCTACGTATGTCCAGTGAGTGCAGTTTGTGCTCCCTATTGGAGGAGTGTGGCTTGGGGTACAACACTAGGAGGAAGATGTCCTGGTTGATGTGAAACTGGGAAACAATCTTAGGGAGAAGAGCTGGATGAGGTCTAAGTTGGACCTTGTCCTTATGAAAAACTGTGTAAGGGGGCTCAGATGTGAGGGCCCTGACCTCCAAAACCCGTCAAGCCAAGGTGATTGCTATGAGGAATGCAACCTTGAACGAGAGCTATAACAAGGAGCAGGTGGCCAGTGGTTCAAATGGGGGGCCTGTAAATCTGGAGAGGATTAGATTGAGGTCCCAGACTGGGACAGGCTGACGCGTGTGCGGGAAGAGCCAGTCCAAACCCTTGAGGAAACGACTGACTATAGGGTTTGCAAAGACCGAGAAACCACCTGAGCCTGGATGGAAGGCAGAGATGGCGGCTAAGTGGACCCTTATTGATGACAGGGGCAGATCTTGATGTTTTAGGTGCAGGAGGTAGTCCAGTATGAAAGGTATGGGGGCGAGGAGAGGTGACTGACGGCATTGCTCTGCCCAGATGGAGAACCTTTTCCACTTGGCAAGGTATGTTGCCCTGGTGGAGGGCTTTCTACTACCCAGGAGGACTTGTCTGACCTGGTCCAAACATGACAGCTCTGCGGTGCTTAGCCACAGTGTATCCAGGCTGTGAGATGAAGGGATTCTAGATTTGAGTGCCGGAGTTGGCCATGGCCCTGTGTGATCAGGTACTGGACCAGTGGTAAAGTGTGTGGAGCCGCTACTGACATTTTCAGGAGTGAGGCGAACCAGTGCTGGCGCAGCCACGCCGGCGCTATCAGTATAACTCAAGCCTGGTCCCTGTGGATCTTGAGGAGCACCCTGTGGACCAGTGGGATAGGTGGAAAAGCATAGAGCAGGTGGCCCACCCAAAAGAGAAGGAAGGCATCCCCAATAGATCCCGGGCTGTGACTCCTGAGAGAACAGAATGCCTGACACTTCCTGTTGCCCCCAGTGGCGAACAGGTCTATCTGGGGAGAGCCCCAGAACCGTAAAATTGATTTCACCACATCTGGATGAAGGGACCATTTTTGGCCATGGAAGGTCCAGCTGCGGGTGTCCGCTAACACGTTCTGAATCCCTGGGAAGTATGACACCTGCAGGTGGATCGAGAGCTCTATGAAGAAGTCCCACAAAACGAGGGCTTCCCGGCATGGGGGAGAGGAGCGTGCACCCCCGTTTGTTGATACAGAACGTCACCAAGGTCTTGTCTGTGAGGACTGAAACACATCTGCCTGCTATGTGAATTTTGAAAGCGTAGCATGCCAGATGCACCGCTCTCAGCTCTTTGACATTGATGTGTAGAGCGAGGTCTGTCTGAGACTAGAGGCCTTGGGTTCTGAAGTCCCCTAGGTGAGCTCCCCAGCCCAGATCCGAGGAGTCCATCACCAAAGAGTGAGAGAGGGCTGAGAGCTGGCAAAGGGCACTCCCGCACAAACCACTCGCGAGTTGAGCCACCACAGGAGGGAGTCCAACACTGGGCGGGGCAGGGTTACGATGCTGTCCAGAGCGTATCGAGCTGGCCGATACACCGACGCCAGCCAAGACTGGAGTGGGAGCAGTCTGAGTCTGGCATGTTGCACCACTTAGGTGCATGCAGCCATGTGCCCCAGCAGTTTTAGGCAGTTCCTTACTGAGATCGTGGGGAACTGGCTGAGGCCCTGTATAATATCCCGAAGTGAGCAAAACCTGGCTTCTGGGAGGTACACCCTGGCTTGAATAGAGTCCAGGATCACGCCTATGAACTCTATCCTCTGCACCGGGGACAGGGTAGATTCTTCCTCGCTTAGGAGGAGATCTAACTAGAGGAAGGTCCTTCTTATGAATGCGACCTGAGCCTCCACTTGAGCTATTGGGCATCCCTTGATCAGCCAGTAGTCAAGATAGGGAAAAATCTTATCTGGCATTTGTGCAGGAATGCCGCGATGACTGCCATGAATTTTGTGAATACTCAGGGAGCAGTCAGCAGGCCAAATGGGAGGACAGCAAACTGATAGTGGCCTCTGCTCACCACGAATCTGAGGTAGTGTCTGTGATGTGGGACTATTGAGATATGAAAGTATGTGTCCTTCAAGTCGAGGGCGGAGTACCAGTCTCCTGGATCCAGTGAGAGGATGATGGAGGTTAGTGAGACCATGCAAAACTTGAGTTTCTTTACATGCCTGTTGAGCTGTCACTGGTCCAGGATGGGTCTGAGGCCCCCCTTGGCCTTCGGTATTAGGAAATACCAGGAGTAGAACCCCTTGCCTCTTAGCTCCTGATGAACCTCCTCCACTGCCCCTACCGAGAAGAGGGAGTGCACTTCTTGAAATAGAAGTTGCTTGTGAGAGGGGTCCCTGAAGAGGGACGGGGAAGGGAGTTGAAGGGGCAGCGGGGGTACAGAATTGGATGGCATATCCCCTCTTCACCGTGTGGAGCATCCAGTGGTCTGAAGTGATTCAGGACCAGGCACGGTAGAAAGGGGATAGACAGGACAAGAAGGTAAGATGGGAAGGATCCAGAGATCATACTGGATGGAAAGCCATCCTCGACCATACCGTCAAAAGGGTGGTCTAGGCCCAGGTGGAGGCTTCGGCTGGCCAGAGTTTTGCCCAGAGGAGGGATGTTGCCTCTTCTTAGCACTCCTGTTTCACCTACATGGAATATCCTGGTGGTTTTGTGGTTGATAAGGCTGAGGGGCAGGCTGAGGCCTAAAATGCCTGCGCTGGTTAGCCGGCATGTGAAGTCCCAGCAAGCGCAGGGTAGCTCTCGAGTCCTTCAAACTATGAAGTCTCTTACCTGTCTTTTCAGAGAAAAGAGCTGATCCCTCAAAAGGCAGGTCCCACATGGTCTGTTGGACCTTGTGTGGCAGTCCAGAGACCTGCAGCCAGGATCCTCACCTCATCACCAGCCCTGTGGCCAGCATGTGGGAGGCTGCATCCGCCACGTCTAGAGCAACTTGCAGAGATGCTCAGGAGACCAACTTTCCCTCCTCCATGAGTGCGGAGAACTCCACAAGTGCAGAGAACTCCACCTCAGCTTCATGGGGCAGGAGCTCCACAAACTTTGCCATAGACAAGCAGGTGTTATGCCCGTAGTGGCTTACTATGGCCTACTGGTTGGCTATACGGAGCTGCAGGCCCCCGGTCAAACAGACCTTTCAGCCAAATTCTTGGCGTCCCTGTTTTTTGGGACGGAGCCCTGAAACCCTTGGCGTTCTCTCTGATTGGCCGGAACGACCACCAAAGAGTCTGGGGGAGGGTGCATATAAAGGTGTTCATACCCCTTAGAGGGCACGAAATAGTGGTGCTTGGTTTTCTTGGCCGTAGGGACCAGAGGAGAGGGGGTTTGCTACAGATTTTTAGATGTATCAGTTATTGTTTTAATCAGTGGCAATGCAACCCTGGATGGCCAGAGTGGGCCAGGATATCAATTACAGGGTCTACATCCTCCTCCACCTCCTCTGCCTGTATCCTCAGGCTTTGGGCGGCCCGCCTCAGGAGCTATTGAAGAACATGGTTGTCCTCCAGAGCCGAGGCTGTCGATGTCCCCATGACCACTTAGTCAGGCAAGGATGAGGATGAGAGAATAGGTAGCGGGCCCTGTTCATTACCCTCGGCCCCCCTGGGGTCCCTCAGCACCCGGTACTTGATCCATGGAGCTGGAGCTGATGGAGAATTTGGCACCGCGGTCAGTGCCAGGGCCGACAAATCCAGCAGTACTGAGCTTGACAGCGTTGGCGGGGTCAGAGCTGGAGCTTTTGGTGGTGCCATGGCCTGGAGAAACGGTGCCAGAGCTGGTTAAGTTATCAATGCAGGCGCTATCTGAGCCAGCGGAGCTGCTCTCCCAGACGACGGTGCCACCGGTGGTGGCGCCGGCGCTGACTGTGGCACGAAGGATGCTGACAACACCGACACAGTTCTGGAACGTGGATTTGGCCCTGACTCTGATGGTAAGCCCAGGTATCCAGAAGGGCCACTGGGCAGGTGGTTGCCACTGTTGCTGCCATGGTGCCCGCTATGACTGGTGACTCTGCCGAGACCTGGACCTCCTGCTCCGCGACCTACTGGAGCGATTAGAGTCCGCTTCCGATTCTGAGGTCTCCGAATAAGAGGACCACGGAGGAGCAGTATCCTGAGTGACCAACAAGCGGTGCCCCAACTCCGGGGAACAGTGTGGTTCTTGTATCTGCACGGGCGGTGATGGAGATGGAGACCGGTGGGCCATCATGGCTGGCTTACCCCTGGAGTGGAACAGGGGGTGCGCAGTTGCCAGCGATTTGTCCCTCCTTTGTGGGAAGGATGTCACCGGCAGGCGCATCAGGTCGAACACCTCCGGTGTCGATGGTGGCTGTATTTCCCCCTGGTGGTCCGGTGACTGGGGAGGGTTCAGTTTCGACTGGACCCCAGCCGGGGCAGGAATCAACTAAACCCTGGGCAGAGGCAAGGAGGAGGCAGTTTGTCATGACCCTTTAAGTTTTGAGAGGGGTGAACGGCCTCTCACTGGCCTCTTCTTTTTTACTGGCACCGGGGATGGTGAGCAATGCCCTACTGAGGCTGACCCGTGGCAGTGCCGGTGGGCTTTAGAGTCTTTAACTGGGCCCGTTTCAGGCACCGTTGGTGCCGGAGCACTGCGCACTGAAGAGGACATGCTCGGTGCCTGAGTCAGTGGGTCCTGAGTCAGATTGCAGTCTCAACCCGCCTCCATCAGCAGGAGTTTTAGTTTCTGCTCTCGGTCTTTAAGGGTTCTGGGGTGGAAACCCTTGCAAATGTGGCCCTTCTCCTTCTGGTGACTCTCACCAAGGCACTGCAGGCAGGAAGAGTGAGGATCACTCTTGGGCATAAATTTGCCACAGGCCTCACAGAGCTTAAACCCTGGAGACTCAGGCATACCCCAGGAGGGGGACAAAACATCCTACCAACTAACTATACTATAGAGAAACAACTATTAACAAACTGAGAACTATATACAACTAGGATCTAACAGACACTGCTAAGGCTCTTGCTGCAAGAGCGAGCAAAGTTCCAGCTAGCCGTCACTGCCGGTAAGAAGGAACTGAGGGGGCGGAGGGTCGGCGGCGCCCTATATTGGGCACCATGAAGGCACCACTCCAGGGGGCGCCCAGGCCGACCCTACGGATGCTGCTAGGGGAAAATCTTCTGGCTGGCATGCACACGGCACGCACACACCTGATTGGAATGGACATGAACAATCACTTGAAGAAGAACTGTGGATGTTTATCCATATACGTCTTCTCCTTTTTGAAAGCCTGCTAGGCCCTTGTTCTCAATGATATCTTGTGTCAATGAGTTCCATAGGACAATTGTGACTTATGCTAAAAAAAATTCATCTTACAATTTTAAATTTGTTGCCTTTTAAATTTCATGCAGTGCTCCCCACCCCACCCCTTTGTTCTGTTCTGAGATGGGGTCAATTAAAGCAGCCAAGTTTTCTGCTCCATTGTAATTTCTCTCTCTGGTTGTCCTGTTCCAAAGTAGGGTGCCACCACAGTGACACAAACGTACCCTAGAGCAGGGAGTCCCAAAATATGGGCCATGGCAGTCCTGGGTGGTTCACTGGCACAAGTTGCACAACTGCATTCTCCAGTCAAGCTCTTAGTAAATCTGTAACTCCATGGGACTTGTGTAATCTTGTTCAGTTTTAAACAAAATTGTGTTTTCCCTGAAAGCCATATTTTGCTCTCAACATTTTTTTAAAGTGTAGTTCTACTAAAATTATTTGGTTTCAAAGATCTTGAAACATTTCTTTGAGTGCATATTGCTAGGGATTTCTGTTATTATAATTGTTCATATTACAATGAAAACAAAACGTATTGATTTACAGTGTTATAGTTCATATGTATGTAATAATCAAACTAAAATTTTCCACAAGAAATGTTACTAGTGGGACACAAGGCCTATTGCAGCAGCACAGATGGGCCTCAGGCAAAAAAGTTTGGGAACCCCTGGCCTACAGCATGGGTGGGATCATTTGTTTCACACATGCCGCTGTGCCATAGGGGTGCTGGAACACTTTTTATAGTCGAGATGCTGAGAGCCCTTGAACCAAAATGTAAACTCTGCATATAACAGAAACTACTTCAAGCCAGGGGGACTCCTAGTTCCAGCACCTATGGCCTTGCCGTGTGCACTACACACATTTCCCCAGGTCTTTGGAGAACAAAAACAGCTCTGTCAAAGCAGGACCTGGGTTACTGGCAGGACAGTCCTTTACATCTGACTCCCTCCTTCCCCTCACATACCTGAGGACAGATCCTTCTCTGTCTCATCTGTCTCTCTTCCAAGTGAGCAGCACCCTGCGGCTGGGCTCTTAGATGCTTTGGGCGACAACTTGCCAACAACTGCACCCTGAATGACTTTTGCAGTTCATGTCCTTTTCCTGGTTTCGTCTCCTTTTTTTCCTTCCTTGTTGATGGTTTCATGCATGGCTCAGGCGGACAGAGCGTTATTTCTATCTGCACCATTGCCTCCCTCTCCTGGGTCAGCAGTGCCCTCAGCAGGTGGTGAAACAATACAGCCTAGCCTAACATTTTGTTGTATTTGTCAAATCCAATGGTGGCTGCCAGTTTCACTTGCTAATCTGACACACCTCTGAATAGCACTGTGAGGTCAAAGCAAATATTTATGACGTGCAGAAGCCTACAGCACAGCAAATTCTCAGTCTATTAACTCTTTAATACTGCCTAACACTCAAGCATGCTTGAATGTGTCCAAACAGGCATTCATTTGGAAATGCATCTTCATTCTAAGGTATCAGAAGGGTAGCCCTGTTAGTCTGGATCTGTAAAAAGCAACAAAGAGTCCTGTGGCACCTTAGAGACTCACAGATGTATTGGAGCATGAGCTTTCGTGGGTGAATATCCACTTTGTCAGAGGCATGTAATGGAAATTTCCAGAGGATTAATGTCCAGCTCAGGATTAAACAAAGTCTGTGAATGGCTAGCCAACTACAAAAGCAGTTTCTCCTCCCTTGGTGTTCACACCTCAACTGCTAGAAGAGGGCCTCATCCTCCCTGATTGAACTAGCCTTGTTATCTCCAGACTGATTCTTGCCTGCATAGTTTTACCTGCCTCTGGAAATTTCCATTACATGCGTCTGATGAAGTGGGTATTCACCCACGAAAGCTCATGCTCCAATACTTCTGTTAGTCTTTCAGGTGCCATAGGACTCTTTGTTGCTTCATTCCAAGGGTCCAATAACATTTTTTTTATTTTATTAAATTTGAGTGTTTGACAAGATAGAGAGTTTTCAGTTGGACCAGTGAAGGGTTTACAATACCTTGCTCGTGATTCCTGGCCAAAACCATTCCAAGTGCCGTCCAACATTTTTTGGCCTTAAAGTTTGCTGTCTAGTGTTGCTGCCCTGTTCCAAGCCAGAGATGGCTGTGTTATGGACTCACAGGTCGTGCCCACTCTTGGCCCCGTACGTTCCCGGGGGGGAATCCCCTTCAGTGTGACAGCCCCTCTCGGGGGTCCACTCGCTCTTGGGGGTTAAGCCCCTCCGCCTCCTGGAACCACACCTCTCTGAGGCTTAGCACACCTGTCTCTTGCCTTGAGCCCCCTCATGGTGTCTACTCACTCTGGACCCCTGGTAGGCTCTGCCTGCTCTTTCTCTCCAGTCCTGAGACCCTGCACTTTCCAGATGGGAATCTGATATCAGGGGCCTCAACAGCTCCTCCCTTGTCCTTTGTCTTCCGTCCCAGGTAAACAGGTCACTAGGGCCTTCTCTTCCGTCCTTTGTTTCCCTCTGGCTGGAACTGGTTGGTCAGGTCACCAGGGTCCTCTCTCCTCAGTCCTTTGTCCTCCCACTGGCCAGAACCAGCTGACTGCCAAGCTGGAGTGGGCCTCTTTGTCACCAAATCACTGGTTGTTAGGGTTCCCCATCTCCAGGCCGTTGCCCAGGGGTCCTAGCTGCTGGGCAAGGTCACACCTCGTCCTCTACAACAAACTCTCTCCCACTACCTTGTTAAACATGCAGCACACAGAGAAACTGAGGCACACACACGTTATTCATGTAAAACACTACAAAAATCCCCAACTTCATCACAGGCTGCATTTCAGCAATACTGAGGAATCCCTATACATTCACAAGGCACAGCTATCCCTCTGTGAGGCTGAGCCATGCTGTGGAGGGGAGATTGTCTAACAGCCCAGTGGAGGTGGTCTGCAGGCATTATAGCTTAGCAAGGCATAATACTGTTACCCACTCATCTCTGCTCCTACTCAAAGAGTTCAAAGAGCTTCCCAGAGTAGTATTAATGGTACCAGATTTATTGGCATCGTTACAGGACCATAAACCATAGCTTGATTACTGTACCCTGAGGACAAGCAGCCTCCTCAGTTTGTATCCAAAAACCTTGCCAGTTTCACACATGAGAATTTGCACTAATGCTTTGGGATCCTTTTGTATATTCCTGACTTTCAAGCCAATAAGCATTATTTTTTTAAAAATGGAGTTACAATAGCCTTGAAAACTTGTCATGAAAACTTATGAGCCCAAACATTTAACATGACGACTTGTATGGGAAAAAGAAAACCTGTTTCACTGGCCCTGGGGTAGAATTTTTCAGAGATATCACAATATCTGCTTTGTCTAAGGGTTTTCCTTTGAGGTCATTGAACAAATGTCATGATTTTTCTACAATAGGTTGAACAAGCAGAACCCAGGAAGTGTCTATTGTGGAATTTTGTGTCCCAAAGCAATACCCTGGCACCCCCATATTCACCACTGTCATGCAATTAGGATATGTTTTGTACAAAGTATGCCTTGTGGGGTATCATCCTAGAAGTCTTGAACTGCTAAACATTAAAATCTCATTGGCTTGTATGTGTTACCATTGTATGTGAAGTTATGAAGTTTTGCTGCATGTGTGTGACGGGTTCGGTCACAGAGATCCCCTTGGGACTCTCACTTGATGTGCTGAAATTACCTCTGAGCCCGTTTTCTGTACCAGCCTGGGACTCTAGAATCCTGCCTTGTTGAGCCAGACATGCTATCCTGCTGCAACACACACCCAGGTCTGGTTCACACCCCCAAAGCTGCAGCCTTTAACCAAAAACAGCTCAGCAGGTTACCTCTCCAGCACCCAAACACCCAATTCCCAATGGGACTCAAACCCCAAATAAATCTGTTTTACTCTGTATAAAGCTTATACAGGGTAAACTCATAAATTGTCCACCCTCTAGAACACTGATACAGAAAGATGCACAGCTGTTTGCTCCCCCGGATATTAATCATTTACTCTGGGTTCATTAATAAACAGAAGTGATTTTATTAAATATAACAAGTAGGATTTAAGTGATTTCAAGTAATAACAGACAGAACAAAGTAAGTCACCAAGCAAAATAAAGCAAAAACACACAAGTCTAAGCCTAATACATTAAGGAAAGGATTACAGGTAATATCTCACCCTCAAAGATGTTCCAATAAGCTTCTTTCACAGTCTAGACTTCTTCCTAATCTGGGCCCAATCCTTTCCCCTGGTACAGTCCATGTTAGTTCCAACAGACATCTCAGGTGGTAAGCAGGGGTTTTCTCGTGACTGGCAGCCTCTTTGTCCTGCTCCACCCCCTTACATAGCTTTGGCACAAGGCAGGGATCTTTTGTCTGTGCTTGGCCCCCACCCCTCCTTCTAAATAGGAAAGTACAAGATTTAAGATGGATTTCAGTATCGGGTGACATGGTCATGTCCCTGTGAGACCTCATTCTTCATTAGCCACGTGCTGGCCCATACATATGCAGGAAGGCTTGCAGGTAAATAAAGTTCATTGATTCTGAAGCACCTTTAATAGCTTCCACTTAAAATGTTTACATCAGTAATACAAGTTTATATCTTATTTTTCTAACTCCAGACATAGAAATAATACATGTAAACAAATAGGATGAACACACTCAGTAGATTACAAGCTTTCTAATGATACCTTACAATGGGTATTTAGCATAAAGCATAGTCCAGTTGTCATATTCACATTTTCATAAAGCGTATGGAGTGCAACGTGTGTGTTACTGAAAGATGTTGTGAAATTGGAAACATCCACAACAAGCTTTTCAGGTACAACAATAAAGAAGCTAGACAGTGCTAATGGCCATCAGCAAAGACAACGGACCATGGAAAAGGTTTGTCCTCGCCTGGGTACCCTTCAGCTAGCCTATGAATAATGGCTGCTATGACTTAGCAAGGTATGCAAAGGCACGTGACCAGACTACATGACACTGAACTCCATTTTGGTACCTGTATTTTTCCACAAACTGGGCTGGGAACTTATCTTGGACAAAGAGTTCCCGCCACAGGGAGTGTCTATATAAGGTGGGGAGTGACGACGATTTGTTTTGATTCCCCCGCAACTCAATACCTGGAAGAACCTCTAAAAGACAAAAAACTTGGAATGGGCCAGGGGAACCCAGGCTGCACAGCAAAGGCAGCTTATGCCTCAAGAATTTGCAAGTCTGCTTGTATCATCAGTCAGAGTGAGATATTGCTAATTCAAATCCTATCTGTCTAGTATATTAGAAGTAGTTTGCGGTTTGTTTATTTGCTAGGTAATCTGCTTTGATCTATTTGCTATCACTTAAAATCTTTCTGTAGTTAATAAACTTGTTTTATGTTTTATCTTAACCAGTGTGTTTTTGAAGTGTTTCAGAAAATCTCAGCTTGTTCCCCACATGAAGGGAAGCAGATTAATTTAATGAACCTGCACCATATGTATCCCCGTGCAGTGCAAGGGCAGTATAATTCTGGGTTTATACTCCAGTAAGAGTGCAAGGCTGGGGAGCTGGTGCTTCCATAGTTGATCCTTAAATGGCTTCGGTAAAGCACCCAGGTAACTCAGTTGGATGTGTGGCGCCACCTGCCGTTGTGTTGGATGACAACAGGGCCTGGAGAGGCTGGCTGGTAGCAGCAGAAGCAAAGCAAAGCAGTGTGAGAAGGGCCAACCTAGGTGAATTGTTAGGGGGCACAGCAGTTCCAACGGCTCCCAGACTGCACCCTGTCACATCTACGTGTAGCTAAGGAATTGTGTATGACCAAAATTAGGGCATTGGGTTAAATAAAGAGTGAAGAGCACGTGCACAGAGTACATGATCTGCAACATTTAGCAATTTGGCCTCTCAAACAAATAGATTCTGCTGACTTGTGACTGAATATAAACATGGTAACCATCAAATACCAGAAGCAAGATTTTAAAATGTTCTGTTCAATAACAAGGGGAATAACTAAAGGAGATACTCATCAGGCAGTGCTGGCTGATTTTGGTTTGTTTTTTCACAACTTAGAAATATAACCAATTTTTTTTTCTACCACTGAAATGCAGCCACCTCTGGAGTGGTGGGTGATATACTCTACATACACCACAACAGAACAAGGGTTAGGAAGAGGACAAAGAAAATCATGGACTAAATTCACACACTAATGTGATTGTATATTCTGGAATTTGGATAAGCTAGCCCCCAACAGGAATGCGTGCACACCATGGGACCTTTTAACGACCACAATTGGAAACAGCTTCAATTGACATCTCACGTGAAATAAAGCGCACCACCACGATAATGGGACATGGTTCAGGGGAACAGTGCCCTCAGTTTTTCTTGGAGTCTCATATGCAGGAACATACTCAGCCCAAGCCAAGTCTCATATGCAGGAACATACTCAGCCCAAGTTGGTGGCATCCAGTGAAACCACAAAGCCTGGGACCATATGGTAACAATTGCAAGCTTTCAGCAATGAGGACACAGTTATGCCATGAACTGGAGGGATGCAATCTCTTTAATACCGGCTGAGTTATTTACATTTGATAAACATACACCATTGCTCAAAAGAAACAGCGGGTAGCTCACAGTGTTTGTGCATGCCCACTTGGGGGCCACATGGAATTAGGGCCCAGAGCCAAGGGAGGACAAAATTCTACACCTAGCAGTACCGTTTCTTTTCCCTCATCCCTTTCAGAAAAGTGTCTTAGGCAGCTTAACCACAATCTACTGTCCCAATGGAGTGGATGAGAAAGGAAGAGCTGGGGAAGCCATCTCATGACACTGGGAGAAATGTCTTCTCCCTCTTTCTGGTGCAATAACGATCCCAGCAGAGGAGGTCTCTCACAGCAAGAGTTCACTCTGAGCCCAAACAGTTTCAGCTCCATGGCTGTCAGTGTTCAGGTCAAAGACCAGTGCTTCCTTTGCCCTGAAAGAGCAGCTGTGCATGGAGGACAGGAGGTGGTGCTACCAGGCTGGGTACACTGCCTTTAGCGCTAAATGCTTTAAAGCAGAAAAACACCCCATGCAACCCTTTTCCCTTCTACAGGTAGTGGGGGAAATACAAAAACCTGTTCACTTCAACTCAGCTCAGCTGGGCTGCAGGTAGCCAGTGACTCTGTTGTGCATGGACAGTTAAGTTAGGCAGATGAGAAAGCAGAGCATCCCAGCTGCACAGCAAGCAAGTTTACACATTCATGGGAGTTTTGAACATTGCTCTCCAGTAGGCACCATGCTGGAAGATTATTCCCTAAATAACCCTTTAGTACCACGGGCCAGCTTGCCCCTTCTCCCTGTCACTTTCCTTTGTCTTTAAGAGGCGAACATAACGGAGAAGGAAAATAACTGAAAATAAAGAGTAGTGGTCTCACAATGGAAGCCCACCTAATCCGGGCACATGCTACCACCTTCCCCAGCAAGGGCATGAGCCTTCCATTCAGAATCCATGAGAACTCTGAGGTTCCTAAAGAAAGAAGCTGACTGGGGATACTTGCTCGCTCCTTCCCTTTCCCATCATCGTCTGCAGGAAGAGGAGGAAATTCCAGTTAAAAACATGAGCTTGAGCAGTAGTACTTGGCCACTGATTGGAGGAGAATGAGCACTTGGTCCTGGCCGAGCTAGCCTGCCCACGCTGCTTTAGAAAGGAAGTTAGGTTGTGTGGGAGGGAGTGTTACTGTTCTGATCCAAACAGGCACTGCTGCCAATTGCTAGCTTTTGGGGAAAAGATTGTCTCCATGTTCCTGCCATGAGGGGGTCCTAGGAATCACTGTTATGATTTTCCAGGGCAAACCCAGCCTCCAAAAGCCTTCTCCAGGTATCGAGCCATAGCCAGTGTCAGATGGTCATTGTGCGGGCCTGCTACCACCTGAATTCCCAAGGGAAGTCCCTCACTGCTCAAGCCCAATGGGCACTGGGTGACAGGCAAGCCCAGGACATTGAAAATAGCTGAAAGAAAGAGAAGGGCATATCAGAATAGACACAAAGTGCTCCATCCTTGGTCATGTGAGCAATCCATTCTCACCCAAGTTACTTGCTGTGGACTCTGGAGAGTCCACAGGGTAAGCAGTGAATTTGACCCAGTACAGACTGCAAGGACAGTTTGAAAATGTTTAAATCAAGACGGATGTTTTTCTAGATCTGATTCAGTTCAAATGGGAATTAATTTAGGGAAGTTCTCTGGCCTGTGTTATACAGGAGGTCAGACTAGATGATCACAATGGTCCCTTCTGGCCTTAGATTCTACAAATCTCCCAATTTTAATGATAAAACTGCATATTGGAGCCCCCAACTAGCAGCAGATCTCCAAGTGCCACTAGACCGTTTGTCTCACAAAGTCAAACTACTGCATCACATGAGATGACAACAGTCATGCAACATCACCATAGTGCATCAAAAGGTCATGACCTCGAGATGCCCTTTTTTCATGAGGATGTTCTATACCAGGGGTAGGCAACCTATGGCACGGGTGTCGAAGACAGCACATGAGCTGACAGCAAACTGCTCGGGTCCTGGCCACTGCTCTGGGGGCTCTGCATTTTAATTTAATTTTAAGTGAAGCTTCTTAAAGATTTTAAAAACCTTATTTACTTTACATACAACAATAGTTTAGTTATATATTATAGACTTATAGAAAGAGACCTTCTGAAAATGTTAAAATGTATGACTGGCACGCGAAACCTTAAATCACAGTGAATAAATGAAGACTCAGCACAGCACTTCTGAAAGGTTGACAACCCCAGTTCTATACAGTGTCAAGTTGTTCCAAAACCACACTGTATCACAGGGCAACACTGAGACAAAGGAACTCAAGACTTGAGAAAGCCATCTAAAGCATATCAATGGGACAAATCCTGCAAATCTCAGGATGGGTGGCAACCCTTGGATGTTCGCTAAAAAGGGGCATATGTAATACAGCTTTAACACCCATCCTGTAAAGAGGATGAAGGTGATCCATTAGGTTCCCTGACATGAGGGTTCCCATGCTACTGCAGTCACACTTTAGTCAAATGGCCATCACCAATAGGAGGCCCAGAAATGCCATATGGATTTAAAGTGTGGTTGTAGACACGGCCCATCACTTACAGGGTGGGGAGAAGCACCTGCCACAGGCTACGATTCCATTAGACAAGTAACTGCCCCAATTAAAATGTCCGGGCGGGGCGGGGGGGGTCATCCACGCTGCTCTCTCCACCCATGTGAACCTGGATATAGTGTTGTGTTCAGATAGCACTTATGTGGCTCCTATGACACAGAAGCAAGAACTCAAGAGTTCATCCCAAAGATAAGTCGGTTTTTGCTCCCACTCTTCTAAAGTTTTACTCTTCAATTAATGGGCAGGTGCAAGGGAAATGGCCCTGCAGGGTATCTGAACAAGTCTCTTGACGTGCAACCAGAAAAATCACATCTCAGAATGAGCTCTGCAGTAGCATCTACACTACTGTAGCCCCTAAAAGTTCTGAGCAGACCCTAAGCAGCATACAAAGGAATAAAACAAAAATAGGCCTGCTCCACAGAGCTCCCCATCTAGGATTATGGGCCAAGGGACCACCAACACAACCACTGCTTGGTACCAACTGCTTTGCGGCACAGGTGAGAGGAACAGTGCATCCCGGGTGAGAAAGCCCTCCAAGGTGAGATATCACATGGTTAAACTGCTCTCTCGAACCTGTGAATACATTTCCCTGATTTTTAAAAGGAAAGATTCTCATGAGACCCCCCCTCCCCAGCTTTTTTTGATATGCCCTCACTACTGGGAACAGGCCTTTTGAGATAGTGCAGTGCTACCCAATTACTTCTGGCACAGCTGAGATTGCAGCTTTTCTCCCACTACTCAAGGGCTGCTCACCTGTATACACAAAGTTGAAAGGCATCCCCAAGGGAAAGTAGTGCTTAGGTGCCACTATGGGGTGGGAAGGGTACAAAAGCATCCCATCAGTCCCCAGCAAGTTCATCATCTCAGTCCGCAGGTTGTGACCCATGCTCACCAGCTTGGCATTCCCACCAGGATTGAGTTTCATCAGCTTCTCTGTCAGTGCCAGGGCTATAAGGCAACAGCAAACACACATGCAGCATTACAGGGAGGCAAACAAGAGACAGTATATCACACAGTGTAGTCTCCTTTACAAAGCACCGTGGGCAAATATCCCCTTCTTAGCAAGACTAGACACGGGAGCATGGGAATTGCTCCAGGAGCAGGTGAGAGGAGACTGTCTCCCTCCTGGCTTGCATGCGGCTAGAACAGGTACTACCTGTACATGCAGGATGATCGAATGTGACATTCCTCTCCATATTCACCATAGAATCTAGGAAGATTATTATTAACTCTTTAATGTCTAAGAGCCACATTTGTTACATGTAATAGCAAAGAATTCAAGGTTGAAAGGGTTCAAACAGCTCTATGTGAGGCACCTGGAGAGTTTTTGTGTTTTAAAGAGACCCATTCTAAGTCTGAGTCAGAAAGAAAATACTCCTGTCTTATCACAGCATCATCAGGAGCATGTCATGCCCTGCCCATTGAGATGTGTTCCCAGAAGCATGGACTGACTCACATGAGAATCTAGAATAAACAGATCTTTTCATTCTATAATTTCTAGAAGGTTATTGGGTCTATTCTTCCCGTGCTTCTCACAAACTCTGCCAGTATGAGACCACACTCTACAATACACTGTCCAATGTTTTATCTGA
This sequence comes from Gopherus evgoodei, assembly GCF_007399415.2. Taxonomy (NCBI): domain Eukaryota; kingdom Metazoa; phylum Chordata; order Testudines; family Testudinidae; genus Gopherus; species Gopherus evgoodei. Next base: position 59,877,894 of record NC_044330.1, on the reverse strand, counting down.
TACAGTTTTAAATGACTCAAGCAATGAGATTTCTGCCATTTCCCTTAGGAGATTATTCCATAGCCAGATAAACCTCATGACTTCAGCATTCAGAAGTTTTTTCTAATAGTCTACTTACATTCTCCTTTGCAAAGAATCACCCTAAATAATTCTTCATCCTTGGCTTTTTCATACTTCAAATATTTGCAAATGCTTACTGTATATTATTAGAAATAATTTGTACCTGCCTTGATCCCAGAGAAAATCCAATCCAAGACTGGAATGAAGAAGCAACATTCCAGTAAAAAACTCAATAGCCAGAAAAAAGAACTCCCACCCAACTCCGTACCACAGCTACCAATATTTTCTATTCAGTCATATGCCACAAACATACATATCCTCTACCTCCTCCAAGTGCTACATTACTTATGTCACTGTATACGCTATACTATTTATACAATCACTCATGCCCTGTTAAATGCAGCGATCTTTTGGGTGGAATGTGGCAACTGTGTATAACAGCATACCACTATTGTCTAGGATAGGTTATGAACGATACCTTTTCCAACTGGAAGAGCTGGGGAGGAATTTAAGGATGCAGAATGTATTTACCCAAACAATCACAATCATACAAAGAGAGCTTGTTTCATAGCTGCAGGCTGTAAATTAGGATTATAAACAACTGCAAATTCATTTTAACTTGGGTTTATTTATTTTTTTAAACGGAAAGCCACATTAAATGAGATGGCTTGACTTTACCAATGGCAGGGATGGTGTGCAAAGACATCCCCAGGAACCATTTCATCAGCTCCCACAGCGGCCAAACGGGCTTCCCATGATCTCCAAGCAGGTCTGTGAACAGCTGTGCTTCCTGCAATTAACAAACACATCACATCAATGCTGGCAGGGGGTTGTAGTTAATATGCAGTGAGTGGTGGGATAAGAGACAGCTCTGAACCCCTCATTACCAGCAGCATTATCAAAGTCACCAAATTATCTGCATTCTCTGTGGAGGGTGCAGGGTGGGGAGACCACATATTGCACCAGAAGTGACCAATCCCCATCTATAGCTGAACAGAAAAGTATTGTTAAATACAAGACTTACATGGGGTGTGGACAGGTTTCCCACATACTGCTAAACCAACTGACAGGACCCACTACATCCAGAAGAAAGGAGGAATTGAGGTGGTATATTTTCAGCTGGCAGGGAGATTTTGTATTGGTTGTGGGGAAATCCTCATCAGCAAGAAGAGTGCTCAACCACTGGCACTGTATACTTCTGATGGTGTACCCCAGATGATGCAATAAGGGGCAGAAGTAAATATTTTTTATGGATGTTCACCATTTTTACATGAAAGTTAGTGCTTTTCTCTCTGGATCTTGGGAAGAGGAAGATTGATTGAATGGGGACATGGCAGAGCTGCTTGGGATTGTGTCTTTCAGGGAGATGAGCCTTTTTGCTATTTGCATATGTAGTCCATTAAGTATGCTATGGGATTTTGACATGAAATACTGTTGTACAGTGCTTGGAGCCCAGGACAAACACTAAGAAGAGTCAGAAGTAATAAATAAAATGAGTGAGAGAGAAGATGGACACCAGCAATTTAAGCAAAACACAGAGCAGGTAGGTATTATAATACAAAAGCCGTATCACACAGACCTGCCAAAGAAAATTAACACTAACTTGCAGCACTGCTGACCACTATATGCTGGCTATTACATACATCATCCATAAATATATATGCATTAAGCACAAATAGCATTGAGAACAAATATCATAGCAGTTATATAACCTAACTTGGCTTATACCTATACTATAATCCTGTTCACTTATGGTAAGTATCCCATAACACCTGGCATTAACTGAAGTAAGCCTAGGCTTAAGTAGATAGGCAAGCTATCAGGACCAATGAGTATTTTACAACAGCAACTGGTAGAGTGTTATTCTCATGGACCAGTACTGGAATGTGCCAAAGGAAGAGGACAAGACATATGATTGTTCTACCCTGGTGCAAACCAAGAAGGAACCTTCACGGACCAGAACCTGGAATGCTGGTATCCAAAACAAAGATAATGAAAGGAACAGAACAAGTTAAGGAACTGCAACAAACGGATGGGTTGAATTTTAGTGACATGTAAATGAATACATAACTTGTAAAATCATCCTATAGATACTAACCAGCTGAAACACATAACTCTGGGAGCAGACTTCATGTGTAAGGTGACTGTAACAACGCTGCATAGATCTGCTTCTGGACACCAGTATCACATAGAACCTTTCTCCTGTACTGTATTATTATTGACTCATAGCAATAAACCTGACTGACACTGGTAGTGGTCTCGAGTGTATTTCATAACAAACCAAAAAGTGTTGTCAAGCAATTGACTATAGAATTTATAAACAGCATCTTTAGTTTCAGTCCTGCCTGTCCCCACTTCTCAGCAGTGTTAATGCACTTCAGTCATGACCTGCATCACCCTTCTGCTGCTGACAGCGAAAAGAGTGAAAAGAAAGCAAGGTAAGCTAGTTAGAAAACCATCTGCTTAGCTGCGTCTGTAAGGACTTGCACAGAAAAGGCCAAAGCAAGAATCCTAAAAGGCGTCCCTCACCTGCTAGATCAGTGGATTTACAGTCACCTCACAAATGGCTGACGCAAGAGGATAATGCTTAAAGTTACATGAAGATAGAGGTGGAAGTGGGGAGCGAGATAGTGGAAGAAGAGAAGACATGCCGCTGGGTCCAAAACCTATCAAGCATGTACACGTCCCCCTCTCTGTCTACTGACAAATAACAGATTCCTCTCTGCTCCATTATGCTTGTGTCCTGGTCAGAATCAGACGCACCTGCCCATCACTGTCACGGGAAGACATCATAGCAGACCAGATCTGGAAAGCATACTTCATCTTGTGGATTGTTACATACTGAACTTGGACCCCACACTGAGTCTCCAGGTGCTCCACCACCTTATGGAAATACAAGGGGAAGAGCGTATCCATCATGTTATGTGATATTTCACTACTCGCAGAAGCAATGAGAGATTGGTGGGCCTGGGTAAAGCTAAGTTAGCTAAGGCCAGTGGGCCAAACAGCCCACAGAGTTGTCACACAGGATGTGGAACCACTCCTATTTTTATTATTTTGCTGGGGTACTACAAGTCCAAAGCATGCAAGTCTCCATATTCAAGGCCAACAGGTAGAGTCAGCTCCATTTGATGAAGATCTGATGTTCCCTAGAAAATTCCCATTGCAACTGTCAATTAAAGTCAGGGTATCCCAAAACTAGCATCAAGGGGACCACAACAGAAAAGGACTTTTTTAATATAGCATCTTTCATCATCAGGTACAGTGGTAGAACACTCTACTGGGCAATGACTGTGAGGGCAAAAGGAGTAAGGCATTCTACACACAGCCGTGGCTCAAGACCCACCCTTGGATTTTATAAACATTACATTTTTATGACTAGTATTATGGCTCTTTCCCTTCTAAAAGATCCCAAAGGATCTTCATAATATAAAAAAGGAGACTTTTATGTAGGTAAAATATAATTATCCAAATTGGAATTTGGCAAGAACATTGCACAGCCTATTCTTGTGTAAAGAATTCATGGCTTACTCTGCATGAATGACTTGTCCAAAAAACTGGACATTAGAACTGTTAGATCTTTAAGATTCAACATAAACTGGTACTAGACATAAGTAAAAAGACCTCAGTTTAACATTTCATCTGAAGGACAGGACCTAAGCAGCAGCATCCTAACTCTGTGTGCTGCTGGCTCACCATTAGGTTAGATCCCATCTTTTAATGATGTATGCAATAAGTGACAAGTTTCCCGTATACAACTCTGATAATGCACTACAATCTCAATTTGTAGTATCCCCTGGCTATTTCAGTCCTGGTCTCCTCTGTGCAAAGACTGACAGTGATGTAAATTATTTGGTAGTTTTATAATTTAATTAACTCCTGGGTGAAATCTGTGCCAAAAAAATAAAAAACTCTGCACACAATATTTTAAAATTCTGCAAAATTCTGCATATTTTATTTGTCAAAATAACATAATATAATCATACTAGTATCAATTATTCTGGTAATTTATTTCAAAATATCTGTCAGCAAGTATGTCTGTAACAATACAGAACAAAAAAAAAAAAAAAAAGATTCCGGTCATTTTTTTGACAAATAAATTCCTTACTAGATATATTAATACAGAACTTCGAGTAATTCATTTAAATTACAATACAGAACTGTATTTCCTGCACCTGTCAGAAGCAGTGCAACGGCTTGGTCAGGGGTAACAGAGGAGCTGAGGGAGATGGAAAGAGCCTGGAGTAAACCTGGAGAGTTGCTGGGTGTGGTTGAGAGAAGTATGAAATGTTTTTGTTGTTGTTTTTTGGGGAGGGAGGGCAGGATTGTTAGGGAGTTGGGTAGCCTCCTCCATGCAGACCCTGGATGTTCCCAAGCCTCTCCCATTCCGTCAGACACATCTGCCCCTGTCCCCACACCCCTCATCCCGATGGGTCTCTGCAGTTCCCCACTCCCATTCAGCCCCTGCCTCAACACTGTCACCCCACTAGCTCCTGAGCCCATGCTCCAGTCTGTCCCCCACACTAACCATTCTGAACTCCAGTCTGTGACCCCCTCCCCAGCAGCCCCATGTGCCCCACTTTGTCCTAACAGGCCAGGTGCTGTGATGAACTTGTACTCCTGGAGGAATTTTGTGCCACTGCACGTGCACAGAATTTTTTTTCTTCACAGAAAGTGCTGTAGTTCCACCCTTTTCCCACCAGAGGCCACTGTGGCACCAGAACAGCCCACTGCATTCATACTGTTGGCTGTTCTGGTGCCACAGTGAGCTCTGGTGGGCAAAAGGCGGAACTGCAGCATTTCTGGGGCAGAACATTTTCTGCAGAAAAAAATAAAATTCTGCTGGACACACGAATTCTGCGCATGTGCAGGAATATATAATGTGAACACACTTCCACTAGAGATTAGATAGTCAACCAAACTCATTTGGTTTATGACTTGCATCATATCTAAAGTTGCTAGTTGGTCACGGAAGTCACAGATTCCATGACTTTCCAGGACCTCCGGGACTTCTGCAGTGGCTGGTGCAGCTGGCTCGGGGGCCCCCTGAGCAGCTTGGGCAGCCCCTGAACCAGCTGTACCAGCCACTGCTGGGGCAGTCTCGAGCCAGTGCGCCACTGCCCCCACAGCAGCAGCAGGAATTTGGGTGTGAGAGCTGGCTCAGGGCTAGGACAGCGAAGCGGGAGGGCTCTGAGCGACACTTACCTTGGGGGGCTCCCCGGAAGCAGCGACATGTCCCTCCCTGAGCTCCTAAGCTCCTGGCCAATGGGAGTGGTGGAGCAGGCGCTTGGGACAGAGGCAGCATGCAAACCTCCTTGACCGCACCTCCATCTAGGAGCCAAGGGACAAGTCACCGCTTCTGGGGAGGCGCACGGAGCCAGGTAGGGAGCCTGCCACCCCCAACCCCTCTCCCCCAGCACCAGTGGGGGTCCCGCGGTGCCCCCTCCCCCCCCCAAGCACCCACCGTACTCTCCGCCAAGAGGGCTCAAGATTTAGTCACGGGTAAAAGTCATGGACAGGTCACTAGCTGTGAATTTTTGTTTACCACACATGACCAATCCATGACTTTTACTAAAAATACCCATGACTAAAATGTAGCCTTAATCATAGCTAACTTCAGGCCTCCTGCCAACATGCTCTTGATTCAACTGATTAGCATCCCATTCAAAAGTACTAGCATATAAGGGCCATGATAAACAAGAGATGGAACAGACATAGGTAGAGCAGGTCATCTCTTATCCAACTGATTCTCTGAACCTCTCCCTCCAGGTTTGTCTACCATACGTCTCACCATGGTATCTGAATGCCTGAATAACCAAGTCCCTCTTACCTTTCTCTGGGCCTGAAGAATTTCCCTGTCCACAGGGGACACGAAAACTGAACCACCATCATGCTCCATGCAGTAGAATTTTACTTTCTCCAGCAACACTTTTTCATCCAGCTTTAGCCTGCAGTGGAAGGAACAATACCTGGGTCACAAGTCTCCATCTCCTGCTATTCCCTAGATTGAAACACTGCTCCCACACTTGCTAAAGTTCCCCGGGATGTTATACTATCTCTGTCATGTTAGAAAGGAGACAGTTGCTACTGACATACAAATACCTAGGTGTTGGCATTAAATACGTCTGACTGCTTGCCTCACTGTCACACACAATCACTGGGTCAGCAGTTTCTACATTTCTTTTAAGAAAATCTTGGCCTCTCAAGATGCCCCTGCACATTAGATTGCTCAGCCAATAGCAAACATCAGGAACAGCATTCAGTATGGGCATTGGAAAGCCAGTGCGGAGGTAGACACAAAGCTGAACACGGACATGTAAAGGACACACATGCAGCAATGAGCCAGTACAGGGGCAGAAACAGGGTAGAAGAACCTACAAGGTTCCCCCCTGTTCTCACCACTGGTGCCTCTGCAGAAATAACTGTGGTCCATTGGAAGTCTGTGCTTGTCTGCTGTCAGTCTTTCAGTCTTTTCTCTTCCATGCAGGATAGGGAGGCCTCAGGGAGCAAAAGCACAGGCCCCCAACTGGCTAGTGTCCTTCTGTCTGCTGGAATGAAAGGACTACACCTGAACATGCTGAGGTAAGAGCAGGGAGAGGGATCCAAGAGCAGCCAGTAAGGGTCATGGCGGCTGGAATGAGATGGATTCGCTGTAAGAATCTGGCCAGGAAGGAGGGAGAAGTAACCTATAAGATACTGTACAGTGACTCTGCATTTATTTTAAGCCATTTCCCATGTTCTGGGCCCTGTGCAGAGAGCTATTCAAGCAGTATATTTCACTCCCACCAAAACTCTGTAGCAGAGGACTCCCTGTGTGAAGCTTCAAATAGACAGAACGTATACCACTCACAAGGGGGAAGGATGACTGTCTGTGAGGAGTCAATGCCTACAGCACTGGCACACAGGAGATCCAATACAGAGACTAACCCAGGTGTCAGGTGCCAAGCTGGCACCGCTACTGAAGGAGCAACTCTGTCATGCAAGATGCTGCACGTGTGTGTCCCTGAGTTTTGCTAAAAGACTTAAAGATTTCTGCAACCTGAATTCTAAGACATCCCCTCTTGATAGACTAGTATACGGTCATCCACCAGTTTGGACCAGTTGCTTAACATATGGCACATTAAAGGAGTAATCAGAAATAATCAAATATATGCCTTACTGGCCAGAAAGTGGTTGAGATCAACTATGAGTTTCACAAAGTGATAAGAGCAACCTACTTTCGGACTCCAGGCCCAGCCATGACCCTCAACATGGGCTCCAGGTCCTCAGCATAGCGACACATGGGACCCGTACACAGGAACTCCGTCCGCACCCCCAGAGCATTGGGGAACTGACCATCATTGGGGACCACTCCTAGAAGCGCAGAGGCACATGAGTTAGCCATCCCATAGCAGAGTGCATACTTGCAAACACAACTTCAGCCAACGTGATTGTCACAGGAGAACTGCCCTTGGGATTCCTCCATGTGAGAGCACCATTCACATACTCATATAATTCACATGCCACTTGGGGGGAAAAGTGCACAGCTGAAACAGACCAGAGCAGCATGTCGCTTTGCTGCTTACAGTCCATCCACACTAGGTCACCCTGCCACTAAGTTACTTGACAGAACCTCATGGTAATGAGAGGCTCACAGAATAATGAGAGGCTGTAGCTACAAGAACACCCAGCCATTTTGTTGCTGAGTCAGAAACACTGACCCTGTCAATGTCCTACTGCAAGGATTTGGTATCTAGTGTGTCAGGTCTGATGTCACCACACTTTCCCTGAGTTTGACTCATAAGAACGGACACACTGGGTCAGACCAATGGTCCATCTAGCCCAGTGTCCTGTCTTCCTACAGTGGCCAATGCTAGATACGTCAGAGGGAATGACCAGAACAGGGCAATCATTGAGTGACCCATCCTGTTGGCCAGTCTCAGCTTCCAGTTCCTAAAATATAGGAGACAGGGTCAGCTTCTCTAACTTCTCAGGCCAAATTCAACTCTGGTGTAACTCTACTAGCTTCCAGGCACTTAACAATGGAGAGGAATTTGACTTCCAGCATCCAACAATAAGCTATTACTGAAAATCCTCTCTCAAAAAAAAAGATATACATATGTCACAGGAGGGCACACAGAACACCTCCCCCCACACCCACACTGATACCTGTGGTTACCCTGCCAGTGGGAAAACATCCAGGGTTATTTCTGATGGGGGCGGGGGAGAAGATGCAAATTCTCAGTCCTGGACACTCGGTACCTGTGGTGGGTTTATGTCCAAAGACTCCATTGAAAAAAGCAGGCATCCGAATGCTGCCGCCGATATCTGAGCCCACCCCAATTACGGAGCAGGCAGCTCCCAGGACACAGCCCTCACCACCTGCATGACAACAAAAAACAGAGAGTTATCACTTCTCCCTATGCCCACTGCGTAATGCTGCCTTCATGCTCACCGCTGTGGCAGCCAGCTAGCCGGTGGCAGAACAAAGGAGCTCTGCTTGCTCTCCATGGAGAAAGTCACAGAATTTAAGGCCACAGGGGACCATCAGATCTGGTCTCCTGCTTATCACAGGCTAACTTTCACCCAGAAACCTCCATGCTGAGCCCTATTACTTTTCCTATTTCAGTCCTCAGGAGACTAAACTGTTGGTGCCACAGGCAGAGACCAGGAGAGACCAAGGTGACACCAGTGCCCAAGGCCCATGTGAGGGCAGGGAATTGATTAAGTGAGATACTCTCAGATGAGCCTAACAAGTGATCTACACCTCATGCTGCAGCAGCAGGAGAAACCTCCCATGGTCCCTGCCAATCTGACCTGGGGGGAAAATTCTCCATGACCCCAAATCTGCTAATCAGTATGACCCTGAGCATGTAGGCAAGACACTCCAACCAGGCATATAAAAAAGCTGATTTTCTAAACTTCAGGGCACTGACCCACTGGCATGGCAGCAACAAGCTGGTACAGAGATAGAAGCAATGTAAGAGAACCTGCAAGATTCACTCATTCTCTCTCTCACACACGCACACCTCCATTTCATCCCCTGGTGCCTCTGCAAAAATAACTGGTCAGTTGAAAGTCTGTGCTTGTCTGCTGTCAGACTTTCAGCCTCTTCTCCTCCACGAAGGAGAGAGAGTCTACTCAGTCCAGGTGGTCCATTTCCACCTAGGAAGAATCTCTGTTGCTTCAGAAGAAGGCAAAAGAAACCCCAAACAAAACCAGAATGCACCAATTGTGCATTGGGGGAAAAAGACCTTCCTGAACCCTGCAGGCAACTGGCTGAAGCCCTGAAGCTTGAGACTGGATTATAGTTATTTAAATGCAGAACTGCGAGTGTTACGAGTATGCTGAGGGCAATGCAGGCAATCCTGTTCTCCCCAGGGTCCAGGAAGAAGGGAATTAACATGGAGACCCAGATTACCAAGCCAGAAGGGACCACAACTGTCCACCACAAATCCCATGAACCTAGCTGCAGAATATCTCCCAGCAGCTGAATTAAAACATATCTTTTAGAAAGACAGCTAATGTTATTTTAAAGACTCTAAGCAATGAAGAGTTCACCACTCCCACCAGTCAGCTGTTCCAGCCACCCTCACTGCCATAGGAAATTGCATCCTATTTCAAGATTGAATTTGTCTAACTTCATCTTCCAGATGCTGGGTCTTGTTATGCCTTTGTCAGCACGGTTGAAAAGCCCCCCCATTTTCAGACCTCTTTTCCATGTGTAAGTACCTATACACAGTGACCAAGCCACCCCACTCACTAAGTTGTCTTCGAGAAACAGAATAGACTGAGCTTCTTAAGCCTCATATTATAAGGTTTGTTTTCCAGCCTCTGGATCCCTTTTGTGCTCTCCTTTGAACTCTCTTCAGTATTTCCACAGCCTTCTTGCAGTGAGGATCCTAGAACACAGTCCTATTCTATTCTAGCAGCAGTCTTAGCAATGCTGCATACAGAAGCAAGATTTTCACTTTTACTTGATGTTTGCCTTTTTATACATTCCTGGATCACATCGGTCCTTTCTGCTCAGCACTGCACTGTGAGCTCATGTAGAGGTGATTATCTACAATGATCCCTCAGTCATTCTGAGTCACTGCTTCCAAGACAGCCTCCCATCCTGTAGGTTTAACTTGCATTCTTGGAAGCCAGATGTATTATGGTGCATGTGGCTGTTTTGCATCCCCATCTTCTCCCATAAGTCAGCCACATGGATGCATTCATCCTTGGCTCCTCCACTCTGACAAGCCTTACACAGGATTTTTCTGCCCCAGCCCCACCTCCAAAAGAACCCTGAAGACAAGGATTTCTGGGGTTATAGTTACCATTGTTTACATATATTACAGCAGGGCGTACTTGCCCCAACCAAGGACAGGCTCTATTATGCTAGGCGCTGTACATACACAGAGTAAGAGAGACTGCTTCTGCTCATAACAGTTTCTCCTTTTCTCTTCCACTCAGTGACGTTCTCTTCACTCTTTCCTGATGTCTCCTTCCTGCCAGCCAGCAATCTCCCATCTTTCATTTTAATTCACTGCACTCAAAACCAGACACTAGCTGATCCTGGCTTCATGCCCTAAGCTGTTGAAGGCTAGAAGTTCTTTCTGCTGAGGCAGCATGTTCTGCCCCCAGAGACATGAGGAGTTCCCCGGAAAGCCATTGTGTCACTCAACAGCAACCCCTCAGGTCAGTTCTGAATGGCACTCCTATTATACAGTCTTGTCTATACCTGCTCAGCCAGAAGGAGGAGGACTCGAGTGTGGGCCAGAGGAGTGAAAGATAATAAGGTGATCTCTTGGGATTCTGCTAGAACCACTCTGGCAGTGATAACCAACCATCCACACGGGGAGCAATCGTGCACACAGATAGAACAGGAGCCTCCAGCTACACATGCACGAGGGGACCAGTGGGAGAAGAGCAGCTTCTTGCCCATGTGTTTTGCCCAATTTGTGTAAACATGTCAGAACTACTCATTGATGCCAGCATGAAGCTACTCCAGCAAGGAAGCCCTGAAGTGATGCCAGATGGGAAGTAGAGGAGATATCCGTCACTGTTCAGTGCAACTGCATCTCCCCTCAGTCATGCAGAAAGCCTGAGAGTGCATGTCCTTCAGCTCCCTGTTTCTTTACATACCCTTAATTTGAGGTGAAACCTCAGCACAAGTCATGTCCCCTTTCTTCTGAACTCCCTGAAACCTTCTCCTATACACTGCAGGGGTCAACTCAAACCTTTGCAACAAAGCTTGCTTACAACTATCATAATCTTTATAATCCTTCCTTCTCACAAGGGTAAAAGTGTCCAAGGCCTTTGTCCCAGATAGCAAAAGAGTCAGGCACCATGTCCACCTTCCCTACCTTATTCAATTCACACCCCTTTTCAAAAGGATGTAGTATCCACGTGATCACACTCCCTATGTCGAGCAAGTAATTTGGAAATTACACCACCCCTGGGGACAGGCTACACCTACTTGGTTATGGTTCTGCTGACGCAGTTTCTCCAACTCAGTCTGATATTGGTGCTCCTTGTTCTCTTCTCTCACCTCATACTGACGCTGCTTCTCCCTCTTTTCTCTTTCATACTGATGCTGCTGCTCTCAGTCTGCAAGCTGCTGGTTTCCTGACACACTTGATCCCTCTCTAGCTGGAGCTTGCCTAGCTCCAGATGTTGGGCTGTCCACCATTCCTATTGCAGTGGTGTTCTTGATCTGGACAGAACACAGTTGTGTATCTGTCAGTTTCATCCCTGCTTCTCTTCAGGGTGTTGCCTCTAAGACTCTCCCCATCTGCTAGGCTGTCTGCCAGCAGGCTCGAGGTTCTCTTCAAACCTGGCATTGTTTCTTGACTGGTCATTAGAATAAAGCAAATCAACTCATTATGAGTTTGTTCCATCTTCAAGCTGATCTCCCTTTCTCTGCATAGCTCAATCAGCCCATTTGTCTGCAGCTGTTGACAATCCATTTTCCCATTTCTCTTTTCACTAGTCCTTTTCCCAAAAAGACTTTTTTCCCCTTTGTGCTTTTTCTTCTATAGAACTTGCTTTTACTGCACGTATGCAAGTCACACTATTATAGTTTCCATCACTGCTACCATAGATGTCACAGGTCATGGCAACTGCCCCTGTATTTCCCTTCTGGGGTCCACCGAGGGCATCCACTATCAAGCTTCCAGCGCCCTTCCAGCTCCTCTCTTCAGCAGAGAGATACCGCACTGGGGCATCCCGGGTGAACAGTTCCCTTCACTGTGTATTTCCCAGCACAGACAGTCAACCTAAAAAGACCTGCTTGCTTTCTCTTCAGAGACTGATAACCGAGGGACTATTACAGATATAAGTTACGACATAGCACTTCCAATGCAAATCTATTTTATTCTTAAGGCAAAAAGCATTAGAATCAACAAAAGAACCTTCATGCCCCCTAATAAGCTTATCAGTGATCACCCCACCCTCGGGGTTTCTTTGTGGTTACAAGTTCACCAGAGCTTCAGCACAGAACAAGCACACAGTCTTACGAGGCCTCAAAGAACCAAGTCTTTCCGATCCTCCCTTAAGGATCCTGGCCATTTGCTGGATCAGGCAAAAGGTCCTGAGTCACTTAAAAATCAGGCTTTTATCCAGAAGTCTTTTCTTTGTCTGTTCATAACTGGAGAATCCAGTTTGAACCACTATACAGTGAGTCTTCAGACTTACGACACAATTTGTTTCTCAGAATTGCATTGTAAGTCAAAATGTCGTAAGCCGAAACTGCTTTTCCCATAGGAATCAATAGTATAAAGGGGGATTGGTTTCTGAACCAAGGCTTGATATACTATTTTCACCACAATAACCCAGATTTTTATACTAAATAAATTATAGATGACTAATGTAGCAATATCAGTGTTTGGTACCCACCATTCACATAAATGTATAAAATCACATATGCTTTAATTTTCCAGAACGTTTTGAAAGGCTCTTGGCTGGGGGCTTCTCTGAAGTTTGGGCTGCAGGTTTCTCTGGAGTCTTCTCTGGAATCTTAAAGAAAGCATCTAAGGTTTAGAAAGATGTTCCCCTCTTCTCCTTGTAAATTTCTCTGTAGCAGCTGTACATGTTGGATATGCCCCTATTCACAGACGCACTGCGTTCAATGATGGGAGACCGGCTGGGAAGCCAGCCGGGGAGGTAGGCAGCAAGGCAGGCAGCTGCTCAGAATGCCGGCAACATACTATGCAGAACTGGGGCTGCTTTTTACAGAGTTGCTTGTAAATAACTTTGTGGTTGTGTTAAAATGAATGGAGCTGGAAGGGGTCCCTTGCAGTCGCTTGTCTGATTGACTTCCACGGCCAGAGTAGCTTGTTGCCAAGTAGCCTTGATGCTTGTCTTTGATTGGCTCCTGGCCCCAGGCTCAGCCAATCAGAAAGTTTGAACAGTGACATCATGATTGGCTGAGGCTCAGCATGTGATGTATGCTGTCCTCCCTGCCAGCTTTCATCATAAGGGCAAAACGAGTGTCATAGGCTTTCATCATAAGGGTGAAACAGGTAGTCAATTGAAAAGCGTCATAAGTGGCGTCCAACATAAGTCAGGCATCGTAAATCTGGGAACTCCCTGTATGCATTTCTCTCCCGGGGGGGCTGGGGTGTTCTTCAAGGGGTAATGCCAGAGTAAGTTCATTAGCATACCCCCGTCCTACTAGAGAAGGTACATACAATGCCACACCATCACATACATGTTTGCATTTTTAATACAATACACTCAAAAGGTATTAATCCTAATTCAATATGGTTTAACTTAATTCAATACATTTATCTTAATTCCATGATGTTTGTTCGCGATATTACAGAATATCATCAGTCTGTCACAATGCCCAATAGCCAAAATGTTCACCTTTGAATTCCCATCATATCAGCTTGCCCACCTGCTATATGACAGCTATGTTTGTGGCTAGCCAGTTAAACATCTGCAGAGCTTTTAAAGTGCAAAGTGATCAACGAGAGGAATCTGGCAAACTCATCTGTGCACTGTAGTATTGGCTTCCTGGCTCCTCACCTGAACTGCCACCCACGATCCTTTGCAGGTCATATGGGTTGTTCGTTCTGCCGTAGACTTTGTTGCTAGACTCATACCACATGCACAGCTCACTGCAATTGGTCACACCCAGTGGAATTGCACCAGCTTGCTTTAACCGTGACACCACCAGAGCGTCTGACGTGGAGATCAAATTGCGACGGCTAACCAGGCCAGAGGTGTTGGGCATCCCTATGGTGACAAGATAAAAACCAGATATAGTGGGTCAGAGATGCAATAACAATCCCCTTGAGATTACAAGCTATGCCAGTGTGAGTGTTCCAGGAGGTGGTCCAGGGAAGCTCATGCTAGGAGGGAGAAAGCAAAAATTTAGGGAGCAGTGAAGCATCCTGTGACACCTTATAGACTAACAGACGTATTGGAGCATGAGCTTTCATGGGTGAATACCCACTTCATCGGACGCACCCACGAAAGCTCACGCTCCAATACGTCTGTTAGTCTATAAGGTGCCACAGGACTCTTTGCTGCTTTTACAGATCCAGACTAACACGGCTACCCCTCTGATATTTACGGAGCAGTGGCTGAACGTCAATGGGCCAGTTAACATTCCCACACAGTGGGTCTAATACAGTGCCATGCAAAGGGGAGAGGAAAGAGACTGATGGGTAGGAGCTGTTTGCAGTGTTGCTGTAGCCATGTGGGTCTCAGGATATCAGAGAGACAAGGTGGATGAGTTAATATCTCTTATTGGACCAACTTCGGTATAAGCTCAAACACAACAAAAGTGGGTCTAACAAGAGATATTACCTCTCCCACCATGTCTCTCTCAAGAGGCAGTTGGATTCAGTTTAGCAGGCTCCACCACTTTGGCCTCCATGCCAAAGCCACGACCCTCATGAGAAAGGAGCAAACTGACAACAGGCTGCAGAGTAAATCCAAACAGCGCCCGGTAAAGGCTGTGTGTAAACGCACCATGCAGCGCGAAGGCCTCCTTGACGGTGAAAGGAACCCCCAGGAAGGGAAATTTTTCCTGCAGAGAATCTTCATCTCCATGACCTTCCGACAGCAGTTTGTCAACATGGTGGGCCTCCTGAAGAGCTGCATCGAACCTGAGGGGAATGGTTGGCAAGGAGAGGGAAGGGAGAGAAAACTGGTCAGTCTCTGACTGGACTCAGATGAACCCCCAGTTCATCTCTAACCAAATCCCAATCAACATCTGAGTGGGCTGATCAGCCCTTTAGATGGGGGTGGACAAAGAAAGAGAAGGACTTGGTGAAAAATAAGTAGGTTAATGTGTTAAAAGCAGATAGGTTGTAAAGGAAACAATATGAAGCAACCCATTACTCATTTCCCTACCCCCATCACTATCCCTTCACCATGGTGAGCCCTTCTCTGGCCAGCTCCTGAACAAGGGAGGGGGTGGGGAGTGAAGACAGAGGACCAGGAATCAGGAAATCTGGGCTCCATTCCCAGCTCTGCCACACACTCACTGCGTGAGCTTGGCTGAGTCCCTATTCTGTAAGACAGGGGATTTGGGGCAGTAAGTTTATTAATATTCATATAATGCCTTGCAATTATCAAAAGAAAAGAGGTATATGAAGTACAAGGCAGATTGCCCACCTTATTTCAATACTTTTACAGTTATAGATCAGGCTACTCCCACACAATGAATGACAAACACACACCAGAAATTGGTAACCTAACCAGTTCTACTTTTTTTCAGAAAATAATTGAACACTGTATATATCCTATCTATGCAACATCTTTAGGGTAGACAGACCTGCAGTTAAATGCATTCACCACTAGGTGTGATTGGTCGCCAAATATCATAACATCCATTCATCAATAGCTAGATATGGACTAACCCAAATTTCTGTGTTTCTTCTGCAAGTGAGTCTGAAAAAGAGATGAAGGAACTAGTCTCAACAAAGTAAGAACCAACTTGAACAAAGACTCAAACCCTGAAATGAATCAGCTGCCTCTGTTTCCTAAACCACTTGGAAGCAGCAGAATACCCGAGAGAGATACCATGCTCATTGCATTTCCAGCCTCACTGGAATTAGAAAGTACAGTATTCTCATCTGGAAGCTTGTGTTTGCAGGACTTCTGTGACTCAAGTGACATGGAAAAGTTCTGTCCATCTACACTGTAAGTAATTATTCAATTAGAATAGAGAATTAAGATAATTTACTTACACACATCACATTTTAAAATAATTAGACTGATTTAAAACTATCCTGGATTCTGCCTGTGAAAGGCAAGAAAAAAAAAATCATTCATTTTTTAGCCTCTTCCTTGTTGCAAAGGAGTACAGAGAAGGTAAAAAGAAATGGAGCAAATATAAATAGCAGCAGGAGGCTCAGTGAATTCGGGCTGGTATAAAAAGGTATAAGGTTGATAGCCCTGAATCCTCTGTTTATCCATGGAAACAGTAAGAACATGCTGTGAATGTTAATTGTTTAAACAGTTCTTACTGTGTTTTATGAACAGAATGGCCTCTGTCCTGTATTCCACTTGTATAACAGTTCTGACCTGGAGAATGATCACCGATAGTTACATATTACTGGAATATGTATGATCCATTAAGGGCACAGTCACTTGGTCAAGTTTAATTACTTGCTAGGTGTATATTGCTCATAGTTACAGAAAATGTCAGCAAAGAAAGTATGTACTATGAGCAAGAAGAACTGAGCTCCTCCACCTATCACAACCTCCGCAGGAGTCAGTGACAATTAATTTCACCTAAACTATGGGTTAATCTTGCAATTCTAACAGATGGTTGAGGCATTCAGCGCTAATTCATTGCATAAGTCATGTCTGGTTGACAAATCAATCGGTTCTAACGTACCCCCCCCCTGCAAGCATGACATGGGGGGGGAATGATCACATATGTGGGTGGGGTGATCACATTTTGAAAGGTGGAGAACCTCACATGGAGGCTGGTTATCTTGCCCTGTTGCCAATCATGGCTTGTAACAGCTGCTAAACTGGACTATAGAAAAGTCCATTTCCTACCTTTCCCCTGGCTCACCTGGACTTGACAACTGCATTGACAAGCGGGTTTATCTCCTCGATCCTCTTGATATAAGCCTGAACAACATCAGTGCATTTCACCTGCAAAAGACAACAAAAACAGATACTAACTAGGACCAGGTGGCTGGACAGAGGGTGAGAGGGAGGCTGCTGGTCACCAGGATGTTCGGGCAATTAGAGATTTGAGAAAAAGAAATGAGGGAACTAAATTACTGCTCTCCTGGGACTGCCTTTCAGCTCCCCTGAGCCCCTATATCAGTTCACTGGGTGGCGGTCACTTACCTCCTTGACCGCTTCACTTCCCCCAAAACACCCATACATCCCAGTAGCCGTTTCCCTGGAATTCCCATTCAAATTAAAGGAAAGTCAGGATCTCTCCATTGCAAATTCTACATAGGAATCAGCTAGCCATTATAGAAATGCAGCCACCATGGCCCCTCAATACAGATCACTTAGCAACCCTACACCACAGATCAGAGTAAGAAGCATATCCAGCTTAAAATGGCATGGGGAAATCGGTGGGATGCAGTGACAAGAGCTGGAATTTAGCCAAGACACTGAGGTTTACACTCAGTCTGGCCAAAAGTGCCACAGAATCTTTCATAAAAACTACTTACCCAGTATGTTTCCACAGCACACTTCCCACACCTTCGCCCAAAGGCTCCCTAAGCATATTACAGATTGCATATAGACAGATCACTTGACCGCCATGCAAATTCAACCATCTCTGGGGAGAATGTGATAGCCATACTGCACCAGCCGCATTTGCAAAACAGTTTAGGAAAAGAAATGGAAAACACCTTCACTTAATGACAGCCACAGTTCACAGACTCAGTTTGACATTTCATCTGACTGACAGCACATCCAGTAGTACAGCACCTCTAATGTTGTTTAAGGAAGATGTTGTCTTCAATACTGAATAAGGGGGAGAATGCCCCCTACTGATTCACCATTACCAAAAATACATTGCTTTGCATTATTAAGGGTTACTCAGTTAAAATTTAAAGAGGCCCTGACCAGAGATTTATCTGATACTAGAGGAGAGCAGGCAACTTGATTTTATCCTACCAAATAAGACTACTCTATAGTTTGGCAACTCTTTTTCATATGTGATTATGCATTCATGTTTTCCTACATGGTATAAAAGTTTTGGTACAAGGAGGATTATGACCTATGATGATTTTGTAGGAAGAAAAATGAAGCAATGACATTTTTTAAATATATGGAACATTATTCCCTATAAGTGTTGTTGACTTAAATTTCCAATTATGCAATTACAGTATTTAGCTTGTAGGCTTTTTATGGCAAGAATCTGTCTTTTCAATTGTCTGTGAAGTGTCATGCTCACCTATGGCAATGGAGAAGTAAAACTATATAGCACTATAAATGTATAGAGAATATACATTCCATTGGATATTAGTTAAGATACACACAAACAATTAAATGGGCTCCCTGCTCCAAAGACTTTTCACTTTAAAGGCAAAAAGGTGCAGTACAGATAATAGACAAGGAGTGACAAGTCACTTCCATGCCTAAATAAAATCTATAATGTACCAATGTTGGTATAGAAAGGTAATCATATTTTACTTCAGCACTGGCTCATTTCAGTATAAGCAAGTAATCTTAATCCCTGCACAAGCAGGTCATTAGGTACTTCAGGATGATAGGCATAAATGTAGTATTTAAATCTAAATGTACTGTGACTTTACAATACACCTACTATCTCCTTAAGCAATCACGTAATATTGTTATAAATATCTACCCGAGTATTTCTCATCATAAACCTGAATGACTGCTTCACAAAGTACATGTAGAAATAAATAGGACTAGTTACACAGGAAACCAATTAGCTAGCTGCTCTGCTCTCTCACAAAACACACATACAACTTAAATCTTTTTATGAAAAGACTGGAGTTTGCTGTGTTCCAAGGAATTTAGATTCTCCAGAAGAATACTAGCACCATAGAATAGGCCTTCTGACCTCTGCGCAGGCTCTGGACTTCCACTTTCAAAAGGACAGACGCAACTATGCTCATGATCAACTACACAATTTTTTACTAATGGGAACAGGACAGTTTTGTTCTTCATCAGATATTTCACAACATGCTGCTAGATCTCTAACTGCACCTACTGCTATAGGGATCCTAGTGCGTGAAAGAGACGCAGCACAGATTGTATTCATGACTGGAAATCAGGATTTTCAATTTCTAATCCTAGCTCTGCAGAACGGGACAAGTCACTTAGTCTGTCCATATCTCAGTTTCCCCAAATGAAAAACATTTACTCACCTACCCTGCAGGAGTGTTGGCATAATTAATGTTTCAGCTGTGCTTTGAAAGACTAGTGTTATACAGCTGCTTTTGGTAAATGTTATATTATTACTGGCAGGTCTGTACCTTGGGAGATTATAGCTATATTGCAGGAACACAGCAATGGATCAGCCAGTGTATGCACAAGATTCAGTTTGCTAGCTAAACCCCTGTCTAAGATTGCATGACTGTTTACCTAACACAAGTTGAAAACACATGCATCCAATGCTTAATCTGTGTCAGTGCTGAGCCCCAGCACCTCCAGGCTTGACAGTTCATAGCCCCAGCACCTCTGGGTTTGCCACATCAGTTATAAAATTTAAAAAACTGTTTGATATTAAAAATTAAAAAACTGCTGATATAAGAGGAAAGCACTTCTTTCATTACAAATTAAGCACTGCATGCATCACTATTCATCTTAGGGTAGTGGAAAAATATCTCCCTTCTGAAACAATATACTGATCATCCACCTTAGTATAAAGTGCGAAAACCTTCATCTCACCCACAGCCTAGTGAATGACATCAGAAATGTAAAATCTCAGAACTGTGTACAGACAACTTTTCACGTTAGGAAGATGCAGACATTCGTTACACACCATCGGTTACCGACATGGGGTTTGTCATGCATTAATAAGGCATCCAGTGCTCAGTGTCACAACCTTCCTAGAGGATTGAGAAACAGGACACTGATCATAAAAATTAGGAGAGATGATTAGGGCTGTTTTCACACCAGACTGGGGCCCATGGCAACTTTAATACAAAGGTGTGGCCTACACCAACTTCCAGAAAACAATGCTGAATAAAGATTAATCTTGATTCAAGCAGAAGTCATATTAATATAGATTAATACCCATTAATTGCAATATAGATATTCCCATTGCCTCACTGGGTAATTGCGATGTAGACAAACACCAGCAGCTATCCTGTGTCAGCTGATTCAGGCTTGCAGAGGTAGGGTTGCAGGGCTATAAGACGGCAATATAGACATCAGGGCCGACACATGAGCCCGAGCTCCGGGATCCCATAAAATGGGTGGTCTCAGAGCTCAGGCTCCAGTCCGAGCGTAGGCAGAATCTTTACTAAGTGCTACAGCTACCCTGCTGCAGGGCCGTTAGTGTAGACCAGTGTTTTTCAACATAGGGTCCTCAGACTATGTCTAAGGGGTTTTGAAAAGGTGACTATGAAAATAAAGCTTCAAATCCCAGAAAAGGCATTCTGTATCTGAATACCCTGACCTACAGCAGTGTTGTCATTACTGTAGAAGTTTTCAGTCTAAGATTTCTATGGTAGCGATCCGCAGACCACAGGTTGAATTTCCAAAGGGGTCAATACCTCTGTTCAAAAATTTTTAGGGGTCCACAAATCAAAAAGAGGTTGAAAACCACTGGTGTAAACAAGCCCCAGGATCAACTTAGAATAATATGTGCCAGAAGCTGCAGTCTCTGGATGTTGCACTGTTCATTAGGGCGAACCTGTCACTTCTGCATTGTATGTTGACAAATTCCCCCATCAAGGCATGCCTCCATTGAGAATTATATGACAGGTACTTCCTCTATGTAGAATTCCCAAAAGTCCACCATGTTTCAGAACTGCTCGTATTTCAAGGATTATTCTGCCCAAGTCGGACTATGTAGTGTCCTAACCAGGAGAAAGTGATGGCTTGTTTTGCCAAGGCCAATCAGCTCATTACTAGAGAAAAGGAGAGGTCTAGCTGGGAGTTTATGGATTCATATGTTCCACATGATCAGCTCTCCAGACATCCCCTCCTCCCACATAGTACTGAGTCAACAGACTCTGATCATGTCAGCCAGGTATCTCTCTCCCCAGCAGATGCTCAGGATGATCTATCAGACAAGAGGAAGAAGAGAGAACTAGTCCTTTCCCATAGAAGAGTGCAGCTGGATGGCTCCTGGCCAAGGCAGCGTGATCTGGGACCTGGCGCCCCTTTTGTCTGTATTCTCTCCTGGTGCTGAGAGAAGCCCAGCAAAGGGATGAAATGGGGCTGCCCACACCCTGCACACATATACCCCATCCCACAGCACACACCTGGCACTGGTACCCCATCCCACAGCACACACCTGGCACTGGGACTCCCACCTGCTACCCACAAAGTGCAGCATCAGGCATACAGAGGGTGCCCCCACCCCCCAAGCAGGCACGATTCCAAGCTACAGAGAGGCTCTCCCCCACCTCAGCGCGGCAGGAGAGTGCAGCGCGTGTATGTAGCGGCCCCCCACACACACACACACCCAGGGGGGCAAGAGAGGGCGGGGAGCTCAGCGGGTCCCCTCTACCCCGGGAGTGCCAGAGCGCACAGCGGCCACTTCACTGCGACGCACGGGGAGGAAAGCTAGGCCGGGAATCCAGGAGTCCTGCCCTAAGGGCGCCCCTCCGGGAGGCAAACTACAAATCCCAGCAGCCCCCGCCCCGCTCTCACCTGCTGGCGGCGGATGCGCCGAGCCAGCTGCCTCGCCGACAACAGCAGCAGCGGCTGGCTCGGCGGTGGCACGCAGCGCGCGGGGGGCGCCCCAGCCGGCTGGGGCAGCGCGGGCGGCCGGGGGGCGAGCGCGGCGGAGGCGCGCGCCACCAGACTCAGCAGCACGAGGAAGGCGCGCGACAGGAGCCGCAGCAGCAGCACAAGGCAGCGCTCCGCGCGTGACAGCGCCATAGCTAGGCAGGGGGGGACCCACAGTGCAGCGCGCGGAGCCGCCGCCTCCACAGTTATTAGGCTCCCTCCCCAGCCCGCAGCGGGCGAGGGAGCCGGGAGTGGCACCGCCCCGCGGGGCGGGGCAATAGGAAGCACGGCCCCCTAGGGAGGGGCGAGTTCTGGGGCTCTGCGGTCACAGTGGAGGGGGGAGGGGTTGTGTCAGAGGCTTGTCGAGAGGGGCATCCCCAACCCTGGGCAGCACCCACCGACTGTCCCGTGGCCAATGACACCTCCCCTTCTTCCCTCCCCCCGCAGCCAGGGACAGTGCTGCCAGGGCAACCCCCCCCACACACACACAGACAGCACTGCTGTGGCACCCCCCCCCACACACCCCCAACCAGGTGTGGAACTGCTGGAGTCACTGCCCCCCTCCACCCATATGTAAAAATTCTGTCCTAGGCCTCAAGCCATGCTAGTAACACGAGAGACAGTATTGCCCATGCTCATACTACAGTGAGGAATGCATTATAAGAACCTATATCCAGGTCTCAAACTCAACTTACCTTAGGGCCAGTGACACACCTCAAATCCTCCCAGCGGGCCAATAATGTCACTGAAGATGGTGTTTGGAAAAGAAAACATTTATATTTTCTATTTCAAATTTCTTAGAATTAATAAAACTGTTATACAACTTTATACAATTCTCCTCCTGCCAGAGAGTCTTTGGTGTTTGCCAGACACCTGGCAGCACTTCAGTTCTGTCAGTTTGTTGATGTTTGGCCTCAGTGACTGAACAGTTGAAACCTTAAGGATTGTAGCAAGGTGTGCATCAGATAGTTGTGCTTGATATTTTGACTTGTTTATATTCATTGTGGAAAAAACTTTCTCACAAATGCAAGTACTGCCAAACAAGGACATGATTTTTCTGAAGGTTTTGCAAAGATTTGGGATAGATGGTCGTAGTTGTCTGAAGAACTCTGTGACATCCTCAGTTTTTCTGAATTTAGTCTTTAAAGATGTGTTGCATTGCATATCAATGAGTTCCACTTGTAAATCAGATGGTGCTGTTTCCACATAACCGTAAAATGGATTAGCAGAAATATCGAAGCTTTCTTTGTGCTTTCTGAAATCTGCAAACCACTGATTAAATTCTTGCAAAAGCAGGTCAAGCTTAGTAGTGTATTCAGAACCACTGAACTGTGTGTCAGAGCTGAGCTCTTCCACAAGTGACTTGCACGCTGGGAAATGAGTGAGATTCCCCTGAGAAATCTGATTTGTCCACAATTTTAGTTTAGTTGTGAATGCTCTCACAGTGTCACACAGTGCTGTCACTTAGGGAGACCAGGCAGCAAATGGGAAAAATTGGGACAAGGGATGGGGGTTGGGAAATAGGAGCCTATATAAGAAAGAGACCCAAAAATCGGGACTATACTATAAAATTGGGACATCTGGTCACCCTATGTGTCACCACCTGGCCTGGACCTTACAGCTTCAGGTGTAGAATATTCAGCTCTTGTGTTACATCAACAAGAAAAGCAAGATCTGTCATCCATTTGTGATCTTCAAACTGTGGTACAGACATTTTAATTTCTTCCATCAATCTTTTCATCTCTGTTTTCAGTTCAAAGAATCTCTTTAAAATAGAACCCCTGCTTAGCCAGCGCACCTCAGTGAAGTAGAGCAAGTCACCATATTTAGATTCAATTTCCTCCAAGAAAGCAGGAAACTGTCTGTGCTACAAGCCCCTGGAGCAAATGTAATTCACACATTTCACAGCAATGGACATGACATAGATTTCAAAGATTTACTGCACAGTGCTTGTTGGTGAATGATACATTGTAATACTGTTGGTTGCTCAGCCATCTGTCTTTGTACTAGTGCTATCAGTCCAGTTTTAAGACCAATCATTGCTGGAGCCCCATCAGTGGTTAAGCCTGCCAACAAGTGCCATGATGGCAGAACCTGTTCATAGAATATCAGGTTGGAAGGGACCTCAGGAGGTCATCTAGTCCAATGCATTGCTCAAAGCAGGACCAATCCCCAGACAGATTTTTTTTGCTCCAGATCCATAGATGGACCACTCAGGAATTGAACGCACAAACCTGGATTTAGCAGGCCAGTGCTCAAACCACTAAGCTATCCCTGTTGTTCCAGTGCTTCTGTGAGGCCGTGAAAAAATTCCACTGGCCATTGTTCTAGCGCGTATTGTTAACAAGCTGAACAATTCTTCAGTTACTGCAAAGTTTTCATCAACGCCTCTTACAAATCTGGCAAGCTGTGCACTGTCAGTCAAATCGGTACTCTCATCAAGTGTGATTGAATATGTGTGGAAAGCTGTGCTTTTCTCGATGAGCTGCCCATCAATATCTTTAGAGAGCTCAAGAATATGCTCTGCTGCCATATTTGGAGATAGGAGAGATGTTTTCAGCAATATCAGCTTATCGGGACATACAATCTCGCTGACTTTAATAAAGCATTGTTCAATAAATTCACCATCAGTAAATGGCTTCCCACACTTAGCAATCATTTCACTCATGACATAACTTGCCAAAACTGCTGATTCTGACTCTTTTCTCGCTTTCTGAAAAAGCTGGTCCTGCTTTGCTAATTCTTTTTTCAGTTGTAAGACCATCTTCTCTCTCTCTTCTCCCTGATATTTATCATATTGCTGTGCATGTTTCACTGTGTCATGTTGTTTGATATTGTAGACTTTTAAAACAGCAGCTTTGTCTTTGCAGATCAAGCATGAGGCAGTCTGTTTGTACTCAATGACAAAATAATCAACAGTCTACTTATCTTGGAATTGGCGGTGTTTGTCATCAGTTTTCCCTTTTTTAGGTTGAGACATCTCTCTGTAAGGCTGTTTACAAGCAAACTGTGTGTGTGTGAGAGAGAGAGAGATGAGTTCTTATTACCCCGGCACAATGGGTTATTATTATCCTTGTGTGACAGCTGGGGAACTGAGGCTTTGTCCAAGGTCACACAGGACATTACTGGCAGATGCAGCACCAAGAATACAAACCTGGTCTCTCAGGGCCCACCAAGCACCTTCACCAAGACCATCCTACCTGAGGCAGTTCCTGCTCCACTTTCCCACATGTCATGCTCTGCTGACAGCAGGACCTTGCTGGGCTGGGCCTCCTTGAGCACAAAAAGCAGCTGAGAAGGAGGCACAGTCTTGTCTGCCCACTGGTCAGATGCAGGGGGTGAGGAGCATGGCTACTACCCTAAAGAGATGGGGCAGTGGGGGGTTTTAACCCTCCCTGTGTGTCTGGCATGATGTTCCCATCAGGTTCAGTGCCTCCTGGTGCTCCTCCTGAGATGGCCTTCTCCTACACAACCTACCAACATTACATGGGTCAGTGTTGTAAAAAAGTAAAGGGCCCCATTTCATTACACAGACCTGCAGTGCCAACAACTAGAAAGAACCTCTTTCCTTTCTTCTTATCTTCACCTTGTCTTATCTGCAGGCACCAGGCACATTGCCTCCATCCCCTGGAGCTCGGGGAGGGAGCACGGAGGCTCCCTTTGTGCTGTCATTGGAGCCTCACAAGTCACACCACCTCCCAACCCGTTTCCCACCCTTTTCCCTCACTCCCTCATGCCGCCCTAGCTGACTCTGCCCAGTGACTAGTGACACTGCCTCCATGGCTGACTCTCCATGCTGACTAGTGATGGTATCGCTCTCCCTCTCCCACAGCCAATGGGAGCTGCAGGGTGGCGCCTGCAGCATACAAAGCGTGGCTCTATATCTAAATTTCAAATGTTTGCTCCTGGAGTAGCGCCCACCAGGTATTTAGCAAATTAAGTGGCTCATCAAGGAACACAACGCAAAATGGACTATGGGAGATGCCTATTTACAGATAATAGACTTTCCTGCCAAGTCAAGCCTGGACATGTGATTTACTCATGTGACTCCAAACTCCATCTTTTACCATAATTTTCCACTAGCTGTATTGAGGGCTTTGTTTGGAACAATGGGTTTCCCTCCACATTACAGAAGCTATAAAAGGCCCTGGAAACATCTCCATTTTCCTTTCTTTCCTGCTCAAGCCTCTAGACTATGGACTTATACTAATGGGAGCATATAGTGTATGTATTTGATTCCTTTAACCAATTTTAACTCTCATAGAATCATAGCATCGTAGAAGATTAGGGTTGGAAGAGACCTTAGGAAGTCATCTAGTCCAACCCCCTGTTCAAAGCAGGAGCAATCACAACTAAATTATCCCAGCTAGGGTTTGTCAAAAACCTGTTAAAAACTTAAAAACCTGTAAGGATAGAGATTCCACCATCTCCTTAAATAACCCATTCCAGTGTTTCACCATCCTCCTAGTGAAATAGTTTTTATTAATATCCAATCTAGACCTCCCACACTGCAACTTGAGACCATTGCTTCTTGATCTGTCATCTGCCACCACTGAGAACAGCCTAGCCTAGCTCCATCCTCTTTGGAACCCCTGCCCCACTTTCAGGTAGTTGAAGGCTGCTATCAAATCTCCCCTCACTCTTCTCTTCTCCAGACTAAATAAGCCCAGTTCTCTCAGCCTCTCCTCATAAGTCATGTGCCCCAGCCCCCTAATCATTTTTGTTTCCCTCCACTGGAATCTCTCCAATTTGTTCGCATCCTTTCTGTAGTGGGGGGCCCAAAATTGGACACAGTACTCCAGATGTGGCCTCACCAGTGCCAAAGAGAGGGGAATAATCACTTCCCTCAATTTGCTGGTAATGCTCCTACTAATACAGCCCACTATGCCGTTAGCCTTCTCATCCATTGTAATCCCCCCAGGTCCTTTTCTGCAGAACTGCTGCTTAGCCAGTCAGTCCCCAGCCTGTAGCAGTGCATGGGATTCTTCCATCCTAAGTGCAGAACTCTGCACTTGTCCTTACTGAACCTCATCAGATTTCTTTTGGCCCAGTCCTCCAATTTGTCTAGGTCCCTCTGGACCCTATCTCTACCCTCCAGAGTATCTACATCTCCCCACAGCTTAGTGTCATCCGCGAACTTCTGAGCGTGCAATCCATCCCACATCCAGATCATTAACGAAGATGTTGAACAAAGCCGGCCCCAGGACTGACCCTTGGGGAACTCCGCTTGATACCAGCCGCCAACTACACATCGAGCCGTTGATAACTACTTATTGAGCCCGACGATCTAGGCAGCTTTCTATCCACTTTATAGCATAGGAACCTACTTCCATTGTTCCCGGTGGGTTCTCAACCCCACCCCCACCCCTGGCTCTGCCCTTACACCATCCTTGCCCCACTCCCATTCCACCCCTTCTCCCAGTCCCCATCCCTGCCCCATCTCTTCTCTATCTCCTCCTCTGAGTGTGCCATGTCCCCGCTCCTCCCCTCTCCCATCTGGAAAGTCCTAAGCGCCACCAAACAGCTGTTTGGCAGTGGGAAGCACTGGGAGGTAGGCGGAGCAGCGGGGACACGGAGCATTCGGGGGGGGCAGTTGAGGTGGGGTGTGGGAGAGGAGAGCTTGGCTTCCAGTGGGTGCACAGCACCCACTAATTTTTCTCTGTGGGTGCTCCAGCCCATTCATCCAATCCATATTTCATCCAGTCTATATTTCTTTAACTTGCTGGCAAGAATACTGTGGGAGACCATATCAAAAGCTTTGCTAAAGTCAAGATATATCAGGTCCACCGCTTTCCCCATATCCACAGAGACAGTTATCTCATCACAGAAGGCAATCAGGTTGGTTAGGCATGACTTCCCCTTGGTGAATCCATGTTGACTGTCCTCTCCTCCAACTGCTTCAAATGGATTCCTTGAGGACCTGCTGTCATGGCGTAAATCCCCACTCTGAACCTTAGAGTCCAAAAGATGGGGTACCAGCATGAACTCCTCTAAGCTTAATTACCAGCTTAGATCTAATAGGCTGCCACCAACCAGGACTTACAGTGCCTGGTACATTCTGGTCCCCCAAAAAACCTTCCCTGGAGACCCCAAGACCCAGATCCCCTGGATCTTGACACAAGGAAAGTAAACCTTCCCCCACCGTTGTCTCTCCCAGGCTTCCCCTCCCTGGGTTACCCTGGAAGATCACTGTGATTCAAACTCCTTGAATTTTAAAACACAGAGGAATTCCACCTCCACCCCTCCTCTCTTCCACCAATTCCCTGGTGAGTACCAACTCAATTTCCTTTGAGCCTTAACAAGGGGAAAATCAATTAGGTCTTTTAAAAGAAAACTTTTAATAAAAGAAAGAAAGAGTAAAGATCATCTCTGTAAATTCAAGATGGTATATTACAGGGTCTTTCAGCTTATAGACACTAGAGAAAAGCCTCTCCCCAGCAAAAAATATAATTTAAAATACTTCCAGCAAAATACACATTTGCAAATACAGAAAACAATCAAAAGACTAAACTCGACTTTTTCCTGGTACTTACTAAAATTAGAACAGAAGAGATTTTTTCAGAAAGATTGGAGGAATCTGCTTATATGTCTGGTCCCTCTTAGAACCCAGAGAGAACACACACAAAAAGAAAGAGCACACAAACAAAAACTTCCCTCCACCGAGATTTGAAAGTATCTTGTCTCCTGATTGGTCCTCTGGTCAGGTGTTCCAGGTTCACTGTTTGTTAACCCTTTACAGGTGAAAGAGACATTAACCCTTAACTATCTGTTTATGACACCTGCTCCATAATTTTTTCAGGGACAGAGCTGAGACTGACCAGTCTGTAGTTCTCCTTCTTCCCATTTTTTACAGATGGGCACTATATTTGCCTTTTTTCCAATCGTCTGGGATCTCCCCCTATCGCCATGAGTTTTCAGAGATAATGGCCAATGGCTCTGCAATCACATCAGCCAACTCCCTCATCACCCTTGTATGCATTACACCCAGCCTCATGGATATGTGCATGTCTAGCTTTTTAAAATAGTCCTTCACCTGTTCTTTCACCACTGAGAGCTTCTCACCTCCCCATACTGTGCTGCCCAGTGCAGCAATCTGGGACCTGACTTTGTCTGTAAAGACCGAGGCAAAAAAACATTGAGTACTTCAGCTTTTTCCACATCATCTGTCACTAGCTTGCCTCCCCCATTCAGTAAAGGTCCCATACTTTCCCTGACCCTCTTCTTGTTGCTACCATACCTGTAACATACTTCTCACCTTTCTTTCTTTCTTTTTATAAATAAACCTTTAGATTTTAGATACTAAAGGATTGGCAACAGTGTGATTATTGAGTAAGATCTGAGTTATATATTGACGTGGTGTGTGACTAATCCTTTGGGATCAGAAGAACTTTTCATTTGATTGAATTGATTGTAAAGAACCACTCATCTTGAAGTCTAGTGGTTTTGGTGGTGATACAAGGACTGGAATGCCTAAGGAAACTGCTATTTTGATTTCTCGTTAGCCAGTGTGGTGAAACAGAAGTTTATTTTTGTTGCTGGTTTTGGTATATCTTAAGGGAGAATAACTGCCAGTTTTGAGGTATATCTGCCCTATTTTTCTGCAGTTTGTCCTGAATTTGGTATTGTGGAAGAATAAAACAGTCTTCACTCTTAGGTTGGTTGCAACATACCAGAGGCAGTTTATTTTCATTAACACTTGCAAGGGGAGAATACTCACTGGCAGGGGTTCCCCTCCCGAGGCAGGTCTCCGTTAGATAAACAATTAAGGCAAGCATTGATACCCTTTGTTACATACAGTAATGATCAACAACTGCATTTTGTTTATACATATTCCTTCCTGATATCTTACTTTTCTCAGCAATTTTCTGCTACAGTCTGTGTTCCATTCTTATCTAACACAAGGTCAAAATAACCTCTCACAGTTTTTTCCACTCACACAGACCCTGCATGAAATCTCACGTTATTAGAGCTAGTGTTAGCCTGACTCGTCTTCCTAGAAGACTAAGATGTCTGTACTTTTCCCGACTTCCACATTATTCTCAGTTGTGACCCACGAACGCACGGTAACACAGGGTTTCCTGCATGAATTAACAACCCAAATCCTCAAAGGGAATCAATGGAAGTTAAGTAGGTAAATACCTTTGAGGATCCTGGTCTAAAGTCATTTGGGGATAATTCAAGCATACCCCTTCTACAGGTAACAAGTTCCACACCCTGGAGAAATACCAGAAACTGGTTTGATCTTTTTCAACAAAGCTGAGAACACAAAGGATTTGAGACTGCATACAGTAACCATCTTGTATAAGGACACTCACACTCCGTACATGATGAGACTATGACCAAAAGGGATAGGCCTTACACAAATGGCCTGACGTACTTTCGTTCTTTCAGGGTCTCCACATGGAGGATGGGTGGCTGCCTGATAAAATAAACCTGCCTAGAAGCTGTTTATTGTTTCATGTAATTGTTTTTTCTCTGTAATACTTTTGTTCTAAATAAATAGTACTTTACTTTAGGAAGGCTGGCTGGTCACTGGATAACCCTGTCATTGTTCCTGGGAGAACAAGATGGCAGGTGCTCAACTAACCTGCTGAGAGTATCACAGTGGATTGCAAGAGGCTTCAGCCTGAATTCCTGGTCTGGAGGGAGAAGACTGAAGGATCGCACTCCAAGAAAGGTGACAGTTGCAGGCCTGAGACCTAAGTGGAGTGCCTACAAGGAGGCCAGGAAGAGGTCAGAGCTACAATTCTCAGCAGCTGTGACAAGTATTCCTCAATTTCTGCTCTTAAGCTCCCTCTCCTCCACAAAAACTTCCAAATTATTCAAGACAAATGGAGGAATGGGAATGGGCAACAGGAGATGGATCACTCAGTGATTCCCTGTTCTGTTCATTCCCTCTGGGCACCTGGCACTGACCACTGTTGGAAGACAGGACACTGGGCTAGATGGACCTTTGGTCTGACCTAGTATGGCCACTCTGATGTTCTTATGAGGAGAAATATTAATTAAGGGTAGATTGGACAACATGACTGAGATTTTGGACTAAAACAAAATATAGGCGTCATTCACTTTTGGAAAATTCTTTACCCTCATGGCCTAGGAACTTCACATTTGTTTCATTGAAGAGCCTTTTATGAGATCTGTTGCACAGGATTGTTTTTGAGGAGTCAGGATGCTGACTTTTGGCATTAATTTCCTTAGCCATTGGAATGGATGCAAGCTTCATCAGCTGCTAGCAAGCTTTAAGGCACTCACAAGAACATCTGGCAAAATTTAGGAAATTCATTAAAGTGATCCAGGTGCAAAGGCTAGGCTTTACAATGGTCTCTCATTCCCTTCAGAGTGCAGGGAAATTTCCATGATCTATTGATTTTCCCAGCCCAGCTTCCGAGTTACAAGCTCTCTTTCCTCCTCCTACCTTTTTTAGTGCACGTCTAAATGGCACGGGGATTATTTCACTGGAGATAGTGGGCAAACTAAATAGTCATGCCTTGAAAAATTCTCCCTGCAGGTAGTTCACATGAGCCAATACATCCTAGAATCATGCCTTGGCACAGGTTACAAGGTTTCTTAGATTTGTAGCCCCAGATTTGGGGTGTGGCTGCTGCACAGCTCACCTTTGCACTCTTCTAACTGCTACAGCATCTGTGCTGGCCACTCTTTCCTAGGTTCTTGTGTGTCCGCCCCTACTCAGGAATATCCAGGCAGCAACACAACCCTTAGGTTGCTCCAGCTTGCAGCAATGGTAAACAGTTCCAAGGGACAAAAAACACAGCTGAGGAATACGTGGATGCTGGCCCTGCCACCTTACTTTTAGCCACATTCCCTTTTCCCTGCCACACTGGCATCTAGGGTAGGAAAAAGTATCTGGAGAGCCCCCACTGTTGGCTGTACACTACAGGGGATC
Organism: Gopherus evgoodei; assembly: GCF_007399415.2. Classification (NCBI taxonomy): domain Eukaryota; kingdom Metazoa; phylum Chordata; order Testudines; family Testudinidae; genus Gopherus; species Gopherus evgoodei. The sequence continues at coordinate 59,846,096 of NC_044330.1, read as the reverse complement.
ATCCCATATGGGTGATCCTCCTTGGGCCAGTCAATTCTAGGGCCAAAGCAGGCCACCTGCCTGGCACAAATCAGCCATATGGTGGGGAACTTGGCTTATTAAATCCTTCATCAGATCTGATACCCCTTTGAGCTCTGCTAGATCCACAGCTACAGCTGGGAACATTCAGATATTAGACAGAATCTTACAGAGTGTTATATATAAGAATTAGAAACCACTTTGTTCACCTGGTGTTAAGGGCTAAGATTGTAAATACCTTGAAGGGAAAATAAAATGTTCTCAATATAGCTGCTGTTTGGAAGAGCCAGTTTCACTACTTTACAGTTTCTAGAACTTATGTTCCACTTGTCCCTCCCCCATGCTGTCAGGCCTTGTGCAGAGAGGGATTCAGGTGGCGGGCTCCTCCATGCAGCACAGTGTTGCAGTAAGAAGCTTTCATGGAAAGTGTCAGCACCTATATTAAGACAGCATCTCCTAGTCTTTGTTTGGCAACTTCAGCTTTAAAGAGCAGAGCTTTGCAATTCATACCAGATTACATGCCACTTCCTTAGTTCTAGTGAAATGCAGTTCCATTAAGCAAGATGTATGCTTGTAAGTGTCTGCTGTTGGGGTTTCGCCCTGCCCAGGGCGACTGAGAGACAGGCCTCCTCACTACATGAGTCCAGTGCGTTGGTGACTTAGCCGGGTGGGTCAGGACACAGCCAGGAGCTCAGGCCCTCAGGCAGGGGCTGAGCAAACAGTTCAGTAAGGCAAGCCCAGGCCCTAGGTCAGGGCAGGGCAACAAACAATAGTTCAGGGCTCAGACCCTCAGGCAGGGGCTGAGCAAACAGTTCAGTAAGGTAAGCCCAGGCTCCTGGACCTGAGTGCAGGTGCGAAGGAGAGACTGCCACCTGTGAGTGGGGTGGCAGGGGGGACGCAGGCCCACCCACTCCTCCGCGTCCCAGCCCGGGGCCCTAACAGCGGCAGGCAGCCTGCTGTTGTATCAATGGGGATCCTGGCCACAACACACTGACATTGGCTCTGGGTGTGCTGCAGCCAGACTAGGGTCAGCTGCCCCAGGGCTACTTCCGTACTCCCCCTCAGGCCCTACCTGGGTCCTGGCATTGGCCTCTGGGGGGTCCAGGAGCATAGGTTCGTCGGGGCAGGGGTTGGGCGGCAATTCTGGCAATCCCTCTGGGTGGCAGGCACAGGGTGGCTCCGGCAGCTCCTCCGGGTAGTGGGCACAGGGTAGCTCCGGCCAGTCTGGGTGGCCACCTGGGGCTGCAGGAGCTTCCCAGTCTCGGGCTCCCCTAGGGACATCTGCTCTCTCCGGCGGCTGGCCAGCTTCTGAGCCCTGGATTTGGTCTTTTATACTTCCTGCCCTGCACCTTGACCTCTGGGGAGTGCGCACAGGCTCTTGCAGCTCCGCCTACTTTGACGTCCGTAAGGGCTCGTCCCTCTCTGGGGCGGCTAGAAGCCAGGCCGCCTCACTACAATGCTAATGCTGCCCCGGTTAACATCTATTACTACTTAGTCAGACTAATTCAATGAATGATCTGGAGTCATCCCAATAAAGCAGCCATTCCAGTTCACGGCATCCCAGTAAAACAAAGTACATTGGGATATTTTTCATTAATTAGCCCCTTTTATCCCACAGCATTTTCCATCTCCTGTAAGTAAGTGTCAATACTGAGGGGAAAACAAATGCATTTTATTTATTTTTTTAAAACATTAAAAAGACAGGTAAACAGGAAGCAGTAAGTGGGGAGATGATTTTACCTTGGTGAGACCACTACTAGAATACTACGTGCAGTTTTGGTGTCAACATTTTAAGAAGTATGTTGAAAAATCAAGGAGGATGCAAAAAAGAACCACAAAAATTAACTGAGGGCTGAAAAAAATGCCTTACAGTGAGACACGGAGGAATAAAATCTGTTAAGCTTATCAAACCGATCTAGAGGTGACCTGATTACAGTGTCTAAGTACCTTAACTGGGAGAAAATACATAGTATTAAAGGGCTCATTAGTCTAGCTGAGAAAGGCATTACAAGAACCAATAGCTGGAAACTGAAGCCAGACAAATTCAAGTTAGAAATAAAGGCACACATTAATGAAGAAGGTTTATTGGCACCAACTACAAAGGGAGGTGGTGGATTCTTCATTTTGGTTGGAGACTTTGAATGAAGACTGGGGCCCAGATCCTCAAAGATGTTGATGTTCCTAACTTCCATTGACTTCAGTGGAAGTCTCCCTCACCCCTCTAAAGTACCAAGTCTTTTTCTAAGCATTGATTTCAATGGAAGTTAGGAGCCTAAATACCTTTGAAGAGCTGGGCTTGGGTGCCTGTCTGGAAGATGATTTAGCCAAACAAGTTATTGGGCTCCATACAGAGGTAACTACATGAAATGTAACTGCATGACATACCAGAGGTCAGACTAGATAATCAGATGGTTCCTTCCGGCTTTAAACTCTATGAATCTATAAATCTAGAGTGTGGGTTAAGTGATAAAGCGGCAACTGTGGAAAGTGCATGTGATGTTTCACTCCATATTCTTTATGAAAATATGCTTATGAATATAACATAACTGAGATATACTTTATGCAAGACGGGTCTTGTAATGTATTGTTGCCAGCACAAAGTGCTCGAGGCCAAGCAACAGCGGGGGGGTCCGTCGCCCGGTGTGCCGCGCCAATAAACACACCAGGGTGGAGAAGCAAACCAAGTTTATCTGAGATTTTAAAGCGGTGCAGGGAGACTGACGCCTTAAATTAAGCACACCTAAAACAAGCAGTCTGTTTTTTTATATTCTGTAAGAACTTTTTTTGCTAACTAGCAATTCCCTGTTTTTTCTCCCTTTTCTGTTGGGCTGCAGCATTTTTTTTTACACCCTTTTTTTTTTTTTTTTTTCTGCAGAGACACGTATGCTGTATTTAAAAGCGGCCTTGAAACTTGCTTTAATTTAGCTTCAGTGTGTTACAGCAGGGAACTGGCTGTTACAATTAGAAAACTAACTGCTGACAGTACATTTTATAGCTTTTAATATATTAGGTTACACTAGGTTCCACAAAGTGTTAAACATGGAGGAACAATGATTCACTGAGGCCTACAACAGGAGGGCTTCATGGACACTTGTGGTTTACCACTCTTCCGAGTTACCTAGGGTTATACCTGGTGACACCAACAACTTTCTCCTTTGAGAAAACTTAACAAACTTTTGGCTGAGTGTTCTTATATGCAGAGGATAAAAACAGATTAAGCTCATAGGCATGGGGGTTGCTAGTTACAGTCAATTGGGAAATGCCGAGGGGTCGGGGGGAGCAGAGTGAGTTCAGGAGCAGTTTACAGCATTGTATGAGCACAAAAAGGACAACAAAAAGGAGTATACGAAAGAGCAAAAACACTATACGCCGACCCCATGCACCTAATTGGGCATCCAGGAGCTTAACCAGCCCCATACCACTTGGACTCCTGTACCGGTGTTATCAAGGGTAATAGGGTGAAAGGTGGCAGCCTGCTTCTTAATAGCATGTATATTAGTTTTTACCCGCTGCTGTTGGTTTATAAACACACAACAGCTGGAGTTAACTAAGGCACAAACTTTACCCTGATTAGCAAGGAGGTAATTTAGGGCTAAACGATTTTGTAAAACTGTCTGGGACAATTCAAATACTTTACCCTGGAGAGCTGATAAGGCATGTGCTGTGGAATTTGCTATTATTTTTAAAGCAGTAGAGATGTTTACTATGGCTTTTTTTAACTTATTTACTTTTAACTAAGGCAAAAACCAGCAAAGGAGTGAAAACCCGTAGGCCGACTGGCCAGGGGATTAGCAGGAACATTTCGTCAACTTCGCCAAACATGATTACGGACCTTGCCTTGGTTTAATGTTGGATGTATTGTGACAGCAGGGACTACAGCTCCCAGGGCACAAGAGCCCCACCAGTCAGCAGGGAGTGCTTTATAAGCCGTCTGATTACAAAGCCAATACCAGCCAGATCCCGTAGGGACCAGCCATGGTGCTCAACCACAGGTGGAGGAATAGCTTAGGTAAACATGTTCTGAGTAATTGCACTTCACCGTGGCATTGCCCACAAAGATGGTATTGTCTCCCTTATTTTGCCAGTAGCATGCAGCATAGGGACCCTGAGGCAAGAAACCTGGTTGCACGTCTAGTCCCTTCCAGGACCCAGAGAGAACAAAGCAAAACCCAAACCATGGATGGACCATGTTTGAACTGGGGGGTCCGGGCTGTAGTTGCAATCAGGAAAAAGCTGATCTATAAGTGTGCCATTGAGTGGAAGGGGAACACCCCATAGCGGAATGCCCTGATTGGTATGAGTGGGAGTGTGTATGCAGACCCAACATGAGGATTGATTTACACCTTGGGCAACTGCACGGGTTAAATGCAAAAAACTATTACTCTCCCATTTTGCATGCTTTTAGGGGAACACAGGAGTTAATAGCAGCAATATTATGGCAAGCAGTAACAGGAGGGCAAACCCTGGACCTGAACCCATATTGAGTGGATTACTTTAGGGCCTTAGAATTACAAGTCTCCAAGTGCCCACAGAATAAGAAATACTAACACCAAGCTGTCATAAACAGATTGTTAAGGGTTAATGTCTCTTTTACCTGTAAAGGGTTAACAAACAGTGAACCGGACACCTGACCAGAGGACCAATCAGGAAACAAGATACTTTCAAATCTCAGTGGAGGGAAGCCTTTGTTTGTGTTTTTTGGGTTTTGCTTTGTTCTCTCTGGGTCCTGGAAGGGACTAGACGTGCAACCAGGTTTCTTGCCAATCTCCCTGCTACAGTCTCTTATATATTCAGAATAGTAAGTATTTAGTAAGAAAGGCGGTTATAGTCTTTTGATTGTTTTCTGTATTTGCAAATGTGTAGTTTGCTGGAAGTATTTTAAATTGTATTTTTGCTGGGGGGAGGCTTCTTTCTAGTATCTATAAGCTGACGGACCCTGTAACTTTTACCATCTAAATTGCAAAGATAACTTTTACTTTTTTTCTTTCTTTTTATTAAAAGTTTTGCTTTTAAGACCTGTCTGATTTTTCCCCTTGTTGAGGCTCAAAGGAATTGAGTCTGTACTTAATAGGGAAGGAGAAGGGAGGGGAGAAGGGTGGAATCCCTTTGTTTTAGATTCACGGAGCGTGAATCTGTCTATCTCTCCAGGAGCCCAGGGAGGGAACACCTGGAGGGGAAGAGAAGGGAAGGGAAGTCTGGGAGAGGCAACGGTGAGGAAAGGGGTTTACTTTCCTTGTGTTAAGATCCAGGGGGTCTGGGTCTTGGGGGTCCCCAGGGAAGGTTTTGGGGGGACCAGAGTGTATCAGGCACTGGAATTCCTGATTGGTGGCAGCTTATCAGATCTAAGCAGGTAATTAAGCTTAGAGGAATTCATGCTGGTACCCCAACTTTTGGACTCTAAAGTTCAGATTGGGGAAAGATACTATGACATAAGCACGTGAGAAACAAAAGGAGCCAGGCTGACAAGTTAGGCTGGTCCTTTGAAAATAAACACAACCAATGTACAATGTGTTTGCAGGGAGTGCACTGTGGCTGTTCAAAGGGATCACAGGGCATTCCCAGCACTTCTTACTGTTGCTTAAATAATAGCTTAAGTCCCAAATCGTTGCTGGAAGTTTTTCTAGCAGGCTGGATGGTTTACTGTTCAGGAGCGGGCACTGCTTTCAGACAAGAGTGATGAATCCAGTTTTTGTGTTTTTTAACCTTTGCTGCTCTATGGGAAACCAGCAGGACGGTGTGGGGTTCTTTTCACTTTTTTTGGAGAGGCTTGTTTTTTCAGGTACAAACAAGCACGGAGCTGCCGGGCTGCAAGGAGTGGATTGGGACATCCAGCGAAAGAGGCTGCAAATCTTTGGTGTACCTGTGAAGAGAACAGAGAACAGCAGACAAAGAGCGCATGTACTGAGACAAGAAACCACACCCCATTTCCCACTCCCCTGCCAGAACCAGTGTCCCATTCATAGGCCATGCCCTTCCAAACATAATTTTAAAGGGACTGAGCCCTAATCTGCCCTTAGGGAGAGCACGGACACGGAGTAAAACAAGGGGCAAAGCATTAGGCCACCGAAGAGAGGCCTCCTGGCAAACTTTCGAGAGATGTCACTTGAGTGTCTGATTTATGCGTTTCACTACTCCACTGGCTTGCGGTTGCCATGGAGTGTGGCGCTTTCAAGGGATTTGTAAGACATCCGATACGTTCTGAACAATTTTTGATGTGAAGTGGGTTCCATTGTCAGATTTCATTCACTGGGGGAGTCCGAATCGAGCAATAATTTTCTTGACAAATTTTAAGGCCACTGTTCTGGCAGTATTGTTTTGACATGGGAAGGCTTCAGGCCATTCGGTGAATTGATTCACTAAGACAAGAAGGTATTTGTACCCTTGAGTCTGGGGGAACTCAGTAAAATTTATTTGCCACACCAGTCCCGGGCCTGGGGTGGGTTCCAGAGTGGCTGGCGTCACTGACAGTCCTGGTCGTGGGTTATTTTTTTGGCAGACCAAACATTTAGCTTGTACCTGGGATGCTAGGGGTTTAAGTCCAGAGGTTAGAAAATATTTACTTATAAGCTGGGTAAGAGCCTCCCTGCCTGCCTGGGTGGTTTGATGTAATTGCTGTAACATTGGTCGGATTAGGCTTTTAGGTAATAGAATTTTTTTTTTTGTGGAGTGGAGCCATTCCTTTTTTTCCTGGAGACCAAGCCTGTTAGCCAAGTTTTTTTTTTTTGGAGAGTACTGCGGGGCTGGGAGCTCCCCTACTGATGGGATAAGGGCATGCATATGGGCAGTCTTTGCCTCTGGTGGCTGCAAAGTAGCAGCACGTTTGGCTTTCCTGTCTGCCCTAGCATTACCCAGGGCCACATTTTGATTTTTGCTTTTGTAGGGAACTGCGGAAGACTGTGTCACGGCCTAGCTAGGGTATCTCTGCTTTCTCGGCAGCCTTGTGGAAAGCCCCTGCTCGCTAAGTGGCCGGTCATTGTAGGACACGGCATGCCAGTTATAACTTGCTTTTAACTGGTTGAAACCAGTTTGTATGGCCTTAGGCCAAAGGGCGGGCATAGCTTGTGGGAAGTCCCTTTTTGCATATGTATAAGTTGCTTTTGTATTGTGTATATATAGCTGTATGCTCCCGGTCCCGCCTTTGGACTCCGACCCAGGCCGAGCTGAGCTTCGGTGCTGGGTTCCCCGCCAAAGTAATAGCAATGCCCAGGGTCCCCGTTGCGAATGCGTCACTTTACCTTCATTAAAGCCAAATAACTCACAGTGTGTGTGGGCCTCGTTCTTGCAGAGCATCCAAGCACGTTACACCTTTGATGGGCCTTACAGTGCACCACTGCTACCTTTAAGGGGAGCTGTATGGCTTCTAGAAGCCGGAGGATCTGGGACCCATGCTTAACCGGAGAGCGTTGGGCTGTTAGCAGTTCTTTTTGCTTTCACAAACTAGCATATGCATGTAATACTTTAAAAGCATATTTAGAGTCACTAAAGATGTTGACCCATTTTCCTTTTGACAGTTTAAGCGCACGGGTCAGGGCTACTAGTTCAGCAAGCTGGGCAGATGTTTTAGCAGGTAAACCCTCCGTTTCCACGGTATCGTGGAGGGTCACAACAGCATAGCTCGCCCTCCTTTGTTTATTTATAACAGCACTACTGCCATTAGTGTACTGCCACTCTGCATTTGGAAGTGGTTGGTTCTTTAAGTCCGGACGGCTGGCGTATTGGGCATTTATTACATTTAGACAGTCGTGTTTTCGTTCCTCTGTCTCTGGCAAAAGGGTGGCTGGGTTAAGGGATGGGTAGGTCTGCAGGGTGACTTCAGGGTTCTTTAAAAGCTTAGCCTGATGCCGAGCCACCCAAGCCTGGGTGAGCCAAAGACCACCCTTAGCATCCAGTAGGGCCTGAACTATGTGAGGAATAAACACTTGCACAACCCCTCCCAGAGTTAACTTTTTGGCTTCCTTAAGTACTAGGGCAGTTGCAGCAACTGCCCATAAACATGCTGGCCACCCCTTGGCAACTGGATTAAGTTGTTTGGAAAAATAAGCCACGGGACGTTTTCAAGTGCCTAATAACTGAGTAAGCACTTCCAGAGCCACCCCTTTCCTCTTATGTACATACAGTTGAAACGGCTTGGAGAGGTCTGGCAGACTCAGGGCTGGGGCTTCCATTAGTTGTTTTTTTTTTTTTTTTTAATTTTAAAGGCCTTGTTAGCTTCTGGGGACCAGTGAAAGGGGTCGTGATTCGCTCCCTTAAAGCGTTCGTACAGTGGTTTGGCCCACAGTTTAAATTTAGGGATTCATGTTCTGCAAAAGCCTGCCAATGCCCAGAAACACCCTGAGCCGTTTACGATTGCTTGGGATAGGAACTTGACAGATTGCTTCTTTTTTTTTAATTTGAAAGCTGATATTCTCCTTGCCTTATGTGAAACCCTAAGTACTGTACTTCTGGTAGAGCGATTTGAGCCTTACTCCGTGCTACTCGATAGCCTTGGAGTTCTACAAAGTTCAGGAGGCTTACAGTGGCTTTAAGGCAAGGGGTTAAACTCACAGCTGCAATTAACAAGTTATTTACATATTGCAGGAGGAGGACCTTGTCCTTATTGTCCCATTTCTTCAAGTCCCTAGCCAGGGCCTAGCCAAAAAGGGTGGGGGAGTTTTTAAATCCTTGGGCCAAAACTGTCCAGCAAAGCTGCTTTTTAAGCCCTCCTTTTGTCCTCCCATTCGAAGGAGAAAATCTCCTGAGATGGCGTGTCAGCTGGAATTGTGAAGAAAGTGTCTTTTAAATTCAGGACCGAAAAATGGGTATACTGTCCCCCCACAGAGGCCAACAAGGTATATGGGTTTGGGACGAGGGGGTGCAGAGTTTTAACCTGTTCATTAACTGCTTTGAGGTCCTGCACCAGCCGGTATGTGCCATCAGGCTTTTGCACAGCAAGAGTAGGAGTGTTATAAGCTGACTGGCATTCTGAAGTACACCATATTGTAGGAATTGGTTTATAGTTCCCTGTAGCCCCTCTCTGGCTTCTCTCTTGATTGGATACTGTTTGACTTGCACCGGGCCTTTTCCTGGCAAAAGCTGCACATTGACAGGGGTTTGGTGTGTGGCTTTTCCCAGGACCCCTGATGCCCATACTAGGAGGTATATCTGGTTCTCCCACTGGCTCCACTCTGGGGCTTGCATATCTGAGGGCTCAACTGCAAGAGTCATTCATGCATTCTCGGGGGTAAGGTAAGGGTTATTTCATTTGAGTTAAAATGCAGGGTGGCGCCTAAGCGACAAAGCAGGTCCCGTCCTAGCAGGGTTGTTGGGCAATCGGGAAGGTAAACCAGCTTGTGAGATTATAGTTCTGTTTCCCAAAGCACATTCCACTGGGGCATACACTGAACACTTGGTCTTTTTTCCTGTGGCACCCACCACAGTGAGAGAGTCTGCCACAGGCAGCTGAAGGGGTTGATTTACAGGGGTGCATGTTGCCCCAGAGTCTACTAAAAAGTCTACTAAAAAGAATTTTCCACCGGCATTTTTACTTGGGGTTCCAGGGGCAGGATGGTCCGTCTTCCTGACACCCCTATTCACGATCTTCTGCGGCCATTATAGGAGTACGCTCCCTTTGGGGGCATTCATTTTTTAGTGTCCCTTCTGCTGGCAGATAGCACACTGGTTGCGACCCAGGCGCTTCTTCTGTGGGCCAGGGCATCCACGCCCACGGCCCCTTACTCCCAGTCCCTTCCCCTACCTGGGGCCTTTTCCAGCTGGGTTGCACTGCCGCTACCAAGATTTTTACTTGCTTTTTTTTTTTCTAGGCTATAAGCCTTATTTGCAGTTTCCAGAATCTCTGCCATGGTCATGCCCATTAAATCCTTCTTTTTTTGCAATTTTCTTTTAATATTAGGGGCTGCACGACTGGTAAAGATACCTTTTATAATTGCCTCAGTGGCCTTATTATCGGGGTCTGCATTTGTATTCTGCCGAATAGCGTCTCGGATGCACTGCAAAAAGGCAACCAGACTTTTCTTTGGCTTCTGTATTATTTTATATGGTTTTGCCCAATTGTTGTGTCGGACAGCCGAGTGTCGGAGTTCGTACAAAAGCAGCTCCTTGTAGGAGGCGAGGAGGGTGAGGTGCTGCTCATTATTAGGATTCCACCTGGGATCAGCCAGAGGAACCGCCTGCGCGGGCTCAGGGGCATTTGGATTCACATCATGTATTCGCTGTGCCTGCTCCCTTGCCTTGGCCATAACCTGATTCCGCTCCACCTCAGACAACCGGGTCCTCATAAGGATCTGACAATCGTCCCAGTCAGGCTTGTGGCTAGCCAGACACCCCTCAAAAACTGAGATAAAACTGGCTTGGATTCGTTGAGAATACCCCCATCGTGCCTTAAAGGCTCCCAGTTCCACAGGGTGTAAACTTGCACAGTAGCAGCCGGGCGCCCTTCCTCTTCTAGGCAGGCTATTAAGGTCTGGGTGATTAATGGATAGAATCCCACTGAGGGAGCAATCCCTGGGGCCTGGGGCACCTGCTCTTTATATGGTGGGGGTGTGAAAGCCGAAGGGGACACCGAATCTGCCATTATAACTGTAGGAGGGCTCTGGGGACTAACATTAGTGATTACCGAACTTGTCGGAGTCAAATTACACTGTTGCAAAATATTAGTCCTATGCCATAAAGCTATAAACAATTGCGCATACAGATGTTCATTTCATTTACCTGTTCGCTGACAAAACAGGATTAGCTGAAGGATCGTATTGTAATTAAGTGATCCTTCCGGTGGCCACCTTTCCTGACCCGCTAGTTGGTATTGAGGCCAGTCTACTGTACAGAACCTTTTAAAGTTATTCTTAGTCATCCGATTCGAGCCAAACACCTTCCAATTCACCAGAATGCATTCTAAGGGAGTACACTGTACCTGCCGTCCCATACCATGCCCTTGACCCATTATATGACACTCTATTATCTAATGGGAATTACAACGACTGGGCGTCCCCAGCCTCGGGCCTAAGTCCACACTACTGGACTGTTCCTACCTTATCCGAGGGACCGGTTTCTCACTGTTGCCCACAACTGTTTCTCCACTACTCAAGCGCGTTGCACCGTTGTGCCCTCTGGGGTCGCTCACACCACGTCTCCGCCGAGGGCCCCGGTGAAGTCACTGGTGCGCGCTGGGCGTCGGTCATCGCTGCAATCCATTGACCACCAGGAGGGATCGGGCAAGGCTATTTTAGCCTCGAGCCCACTATTGGGCACCAAGAACTGTTGCCGGCACAAAGTGCCCGAGGCCAAGCAACAGCAAGGGGGGGTCCGTCACCTGGTGTGTCGCACAAATAAACACACCAGGGTGGAGAAGCAACCAAGTTTATTTGAGATCTTAAAGCGGTGCAGGGAGACTGACACCTCAAATCAAGCCCACCTAAAACAAGCAGTCTGTTTCTTTATATCCCATGAGAACTTTTTTTGCTGACTAGCAATCCCCCCGTTTCCCCTCCCTCTTCTGTCCGGCTGCAGCATTTCTTCTCACACACTTCTTTGTTTTCCCCCTCCCTCTCCCGCTTTCCTGCCTGCAGAGACATGTACGCTGTATCTAAAAGCGGCCCTTGAAACTTGCTTCAATTTAGCTCCAGTGTGTTACAGCAGGGAACTGGCTGTTACAATCGGAAAACTAACTGCTGACAGTACATTTTAACAGCTCTTAACATATTAGCTTACACTAGGTTACACAAAGTGTTGAACATGGAGGAACAATGGTTCACTGAGGCCTACAACAGGAGGGCTTCATTGACACTTGTGGTCTACCACCCTCCCGAGTTACCTAGGTTATACCTGGTGACACCAACAGTATCATTGGGAAGGTTATGATTTACTGAATGTGTTTATCCAATTTGTTGCATGTATTATTTCTGTATCTAAAGTTAAAAATATGGACTATGTAACAATTACAACTGGGTATGTACTGGGAAGACACCCATCAGACAACAGGCCATCAAATTCGATGAACCATCAGGAAGGAACAACAAAACCATGAAGATACTAATCCTAGGAGGCATCTGGGGACATAACTGTGACACTACTAGATCAGGTGGTCTTGTCAGCTGATACCAACACTACCTGGGTCGTTCTTGAACTTTTCCACTGGAAGGGAAGGGGGGTCAAGTTGGGGAAACAAAGAATTCCCACCTTATGTAAATCCTATTTAAGAGTGGGGAGGAAGGCAAATGGGACTCCTCCTCTCCATTGCCTGTCTGCCTAAGAAGAGAGACCGCTAAGTCACCTGAAGGGAAGGCAAAGGGCAGGAGTCCAGACTGAGACAGGGTCCAGTCTGAAAAGGAAATAACTGGAACACTGACCACAAAAACCCTGCACACCTTGATGGACCCTAATATTGTTGCTACTGCTAACAGGTGTATAATACTAGAGCTTAGTAGCATGGTAGGGGTGGATTTGTGTGCTTTGCTTGTGAATAATGCAGAATCTCAAAATCATACTAATGAACCAGCAATAGGAACACTGGAGGAGGGGCCTGGCTGGCCAAGACCCTAGAACAATGGTTTGGGCAGCCACTCAGGCTATGTCAACACTGCATGACACCAAGGCTCAGAGACCAACTCTGCTGACTCAGAGGCTAAAAACAGTGTAGACATTTCGGCTCAGGCTGGAGCCCAGGCTCTGAGACCCCCTCCAGTTAGGGGCATCAGAGGCTGAGATCCCCCATAACCTGGACTATCTAGGCTGCAATTTTATAGCCTTACAACCTGATCCTTAGTGGCTGACCCATGCCACCTGTGTGTCTTTTATTGCAGTGTCAATATACTCTACTCCCTTCAGCCACCAGGAATGGAGGTAGATCAATAGCCCACCACCACCACCACCCCCGGGGAAGCACCTTCACAGCCTGAGACTGCAGACATCTAGCAAGCTAATCACCTCAGAGAAACGCCTTAGGAATGGGAAGCAATGACTTTGGGATGGGAGGGTAAGGGAGTAGCCAACTGCTTAGGAAAATGAGGTGGTGCTGGAGGGGTTAGTGGAGATTGATTTTATAACTAATTTCTCTAAACATGAAGGGGAAAAGAATAAGGCAAGAGAAATATAAAATTAAGGATTTTTGAAAGGGGAAAAAAACTCTACAAGCTGCATCCCATTCCTCCAACTTCATCTGTCTTTTATATTGTCAACTCTCCTCAGGTCAGGGACCATTTCTTTCTATGATGCAGGCCTCTGGATGCTCCCATTATAGCAACACACAAACAATATCATATATATTATATGTATAATTGCACTCTCAGGCTCCTGTAATTCACCGCCCTTTGGATCTCAATGGTGACTTACTCTGATTGTACAGAGCAGGTTTCTGTCCATAGCCACATGGTGGCACTTTTGCTTTGTTTCAAGCTGGATTGTGTCCAGATAACTCTGTCAAACCTTTGAATTTGTATTTGATGTTAAGCTAGAGGAGCCACAAGAGTGATGATTAACTTGTTGAGCATGGGTATGAGAAGACACTATGTGAGTAAAGTGGTGTGCATTATGGGAACCGCCTGATTTATATATCTGTGGTTTCTCTAGATTCAGGGGTGGGGAAACTTTTTTTTCTACCAGGGGCCATTTGACCCACATTAAAGATCAGTTGCAGGCCCCCCACGGGGAGGGGGGTGGGTGGGCGGAGGCTCGGGGCTTCCCCCTGCAGTGGAGCAAGCTGGCACTTGCAGTTCCAGCCCAGCAGGTGGGGGAAGAGGAGTGTGGAGGACTCAGGGCTTCCCTAAATCTCCAGTGGGGACCAGAAATGAGGGGCTCAGGGTGTGGGCTCCAGGCTGGGGCAGGCGGCTGGAGTGTGAGATGGGGTGAGGGCTCCAGCTGGGGGTGCGGACCTCTGGGGCTGGGCTGGGGATGAGGGGTTTGGAATGGAGGAGAGGGTTCAATCTGGGCAGGTGGCTCCCGGTCGGCAGCACAGCAGGGCTTGGCTCTGTGCTGCTCCTGGAAGCAGCCGGCATGTCCAGCCTCTAGGTGGAGGGGCCAGGGAGCTCTGCACAGTGCATGCTGCCCATGCCTGCAGGTGCCCTCCCACAACTCCCATTGGCTGTGGTACAGTGGCCATTATCAGTGTCATAGTGGCCCACATTTTCCACAGAAGAGTCCATATTTGTATATTTCAGTTACTCCTGAGGGAATTCTGCACCAAAAATTAAAAATTATGTGCCAATAAATTAAAAATTATGTGCACAATATTTTAAAATTCTGCAAATTTCCTGTGGGGGCTGGAGATACCCACAGGAAAATATTAGTGGGTGCTCTGCACCCACCAGCAGTCAAGCTCTCCACACCCCCACCACCTCCTCCTCCTCCTCCTCCCCTAAGTGTGCCGTGTCCTCCGCTCCTCCACCTATCTCCCAGCGCTTGCCAATGCCAAACAGCTGTTTGGTGGCGTAATAGCTCCAGAAGGGAGGGGGGATAGCGGGAAGGTGGCGTGCTCAGGAAGGAGGCAGGGAAGAGGTGGGGCCAGGTGGGGATTTGGCGAAGGAGTCAGAATAGGGGCAGGAAGGGGCAGAGTTGGGATGGACTTTGGGGAAGGCATTGGAATGGGGGTGGGGCAGAGGTGGGAGGGGCCAGGGCAGGGGTGGAGTTGGGGCAGGGCAGAGGCAAAGGGGGGAGGTGTCAGTAATGCTGCCTCAGGCCATGTACTAGTTCTCATGTGGCCCTCGTGGTGATTTGAGTTTGAGACCCTGCTGTCAGTGTGCTGGGTTTCACTGAAGAACACTGGAGTGCCATTTTGTTAGGGATATGGCCACAAGATTCATGAATTTGTCTACATTAGGCAAAATAATCTGACATGGACTGAAAAGCACAATGTTACTGTTTGAACAGTGGCAGGGGAAGTGGCAGTTTAGTTTAAGCCCCCGTTTTCCTTCCAGTGCCTGATGTGCAAAAAGAAAACATCAGAGAGCAAATTAGAATTTTAAAATCCTCTGTATTTTAATTCACTTAAGGGGCAAAGGGGGTCGAGCATCCTCCGGCGCGAGCAGACGTCAGTGCCTATGAAATTCAAGCCACTGGCTGCATTGAGATGAGAGATCCCTCTGAAGCCCCCACTTCCCCTGGTATAGAGACTCGGCAGTGAGGCTGAACCTGACCCTGACACAATGCAAGAGCTGGGCCTGTCCCAGAAACACACTGAGCCCTTGCCCCTCTATGCCAAGTGCACCTGATGTTGGCGAGCAGCTCCAGCCCAGCAGGATCCAATCATGGATGGGCTTAGTGTAGGGGGATCCAGGTGTGGGGTGAGAGGTTTCTGTGTGGGGCATTCTGGGTGCAGGTGGCTCAGTGGGAGATCTGAATGCACAGAGGCTTGCTGGGGGGGTTCCAGGTGCAGGGGCAATGGGACTCTGCAGGAGATCCAGGTGAAGGTGGTTGGCACTCAGCGAGGGGGGTCTGGATGTGGGAAGATGGGGCTTGGTGGGGGGTGTCTTGGTGTGGGGGGATAAGTGGGGGAAGTCCAGGTTCTGGGGGAGTGGGGCTTGATGGGGTGAGGGTCCAGGTTCAGAGGGTTGGGGCTCAGTGGGGTAAGGGTCCAGGGGGCTCCTCAGAGGGGTCCAGGTGTAGGGGATAGGAATTGTCAAGGGTGAGGGGTCAATGGGCTTGTTTAACAGGGCAGCAGCAGGGGGTTCGAGGGCAGGGGGTTGGGTGGAGGGTGCAGCAGTTGGCTCAGGAAGGGGACTGGGGTGCAGGAGGGGACTCTGGGGGGGGCAGGGATAGCTCAGTGGTTTGATCATTGGCCTGCTAAACCCAGGATGTGAGCTCAATCCTTGAGGGGCCATTTAGTGATCTGGGGTACAAACTGTCTGGGGCTTGGTCCTGCATTGAGCAGGGATTGAGCTAGATGACCTCCTGAGGCCCCTTCCAATCTGATATTCCAGGATTCTATGACACTGCATGCTGGGCTCCCACTTTCCCCATCCTACCTTCTTCTCCATCACCATCCCTTCAATCCCACATTCCCCCTCCCCTGCCATGTCAAACCCCCTTCCTTCCATACTATCCCCTTCCCTCATTTTCCCGCACCTCCCTCTTACCTAGCCCCACCAGGGCCACTCGTTGAACAGAAAACAGGAAGGCTCCCAGAACACAGAAGAGCGTACCTAGCACTAGGACCCAGGAGGCACCGTTCATCTGCAGAGTCAGGGGAGCCCAGACGTAGCCTCCTTCAGCTGGGCAGGTCTGCGCTTGCTGAATGGGGGCAGTGGCACGTAATTCCGTGTGCCTCCTATGCCTTGCTTCTGTTGGGGGGGGCACCCCCCCCAAAAAAACTGCACCCATGGACGTCCCTTACCCCTTGCGCAGTTTTCCTGCTGTTTTCTGCAGGAATTCAGGGTGTGGGGGAGGCATTTTCTGTGGGTGCACAGTCCAGCAGAATCCCCCCAGGAGTACATCAGGTAATTGGGTATCTAGTTGGCTGTTAGTACACCAGTACGTTGCACGAACCTATTTCAGAGGCCAAATGAAAAAGTGGTTGTACTAAGCCATAGGAAGATTTTCTGAGATATGGCCTGCATGTGAACCAAACACATTTCAGAAGAAACATTCCAACTAAGTTGTCAATACAAATCCATGGAATACAGTCATTTATAAACATG
This sequence comes from Gopherus evgoodei, assembly GCF_007399415.2. Classification (NCBI taxonomy): domain Eukaryota; kingdom Metazoa; phylum Chordata; order Testudines; family Testudinidae; genus Gopherus; species Gopherus evgoodei. Next base: position 59,829,456 of record NC_044330.1, on the reverse strand, counting down.
ATCTACTGTGCAAGTTGTAATGCTGCAAAATCTAAGCTGGATACCTATCTCGGTTGTAGTTGGAGTGGGCACCTTAAAAACTCAACCTAGGTTTGTGAATCTATGATAACATATATCCTAATAAAAACCCATTCACCCAATAGTAAGACAATTATTGCTTACAGTATTTTTTGGCAGTACATGTTGCCATTAAGCCAGATCCTAAGTTTTTCCTCCCTCTTGCCTTTTTTCGGGGGAGGGGCGGGAGGAGGAGTGGAAAGCATTTGTATTACTGACAATAGGCTGGAAAGAATTCAGGCATAGAAAGCCTCATGCTATTTCAGGAATGTGTTTGCTTTGCAGCACTCCCTCTGCTGCATCTGCTGTGCATGTTAGCTCCACAGGGCTTAAACTGCAGTGCCTGCCTATTTATATCCCAGACCTTTACAGCTCTGACCTCTCTTCATATGCTCCAGTGGTTAGGTCACCTGAGCCATTAAAGACTGAAAGAAATGTATATGCAGATTCTTCTCTAATTATTCTTCTCTGCATCAGAAGACATTCTGTACTGTGCAGCCACCGAAAGGCAAGATGCAGCAGTCCAAACTCTGCACACTTATCTAAAAGAGAGCCTGGCTTCTTCAGGAGCTAGTGGTCACTCCAAAGTCACATGGAATAGACAAGTCTTTACAAAACCCAAACTCTGAATTTTCTTTCAGCACCATGTGTCAAAATTGTATCAAATAAAAGCAGGCTTCACCTCTTAACTAATACAGGTCACTCTCTACAATTCAGAGAAAACTGTCCTGTATAAAAAAGGAAAGGAAAAAACCATGAGATGACTGAGAGAACAGCTGGTTATTTTGATGCGCTACAACCCATTTCTCTCTCCACATTCCCCCTACCACCTTAATGAGTGTCCAGTTCCAGATCTTCACAAGCACATCTTTCATTAGGGCTTGTTGATTTCTTGCAAAACTTTTGTTTCGGTGTCTTAGAACAGGTGCTCTAAAAACCCCAGTGGACCTAACAGCCCTCCTCCCTTCCCTGCCCCTCATGCTCTGGTCCAGTCAATCTAATGGTAGTCCAATGATCTGCTGTGGCTGGCCAGCTCCTCTGCCCAACCCTAGTAGTAGGCGTCCTGGTAAACGTCCATGCGCAGGCAGTACAGGATGGCTGCACCCAGCATGAAGATAGCGGATCCCCAGCCAGGCCGTATCCCCAGTTGAACTCATGGTAGCTCTTCAGCATGCTGCTGTCAATGAATTTGATTGGATAGAGAATCAAGGCACACACTTGCAGAACCACTGGAAATGGGGAAAAGACATCTGGTTAAAGTCTAGAAGAGGAAAGAAGTAATGCAGCAAGTTCATGCAGCAGCTGTTAGTGGCTTTATTGATCTTGGTCACACAAATCTCCCAACCTCCTTCCCATTCAGCTTGTCTCTTGGGCAAAGTACAATCGCCCTCTTTCCCTCAAGTGTGCCTGGCCCAATGTCAACAGTACCAATGCTGTGAACTTCTTCACCACAGTGCCATCAGCCTGGTAGGATGCCAGCAGCGTAAGCATCCTCCAAGCTCAGCAGCTATCACCACTTGCTGTAGCTCACGTGTCATCTCCCTCACAAGAGTGCCCTTCTCGTGACAGCCCAGCACCACAGCACTTCTGCCACAAGCCTTTTATCTCAGAGCCTTGATGCTGGAACCCTCCACCAGCACTTTTCCATGTCTCACTCAGTAAAGCCACAAATAGTGCCGGATTCTTTTTCAAGCAGTCTTCCCTCACCTCACTTTCCATTTTGGATGAAATTTAACATTAGTACCATATTAAGGCACTTGCAAGGTCTAGAGCAGAGGTGTGCCATGTAGAGTTAAGACCATCTCTGTTTAGATGAGAGTGTAGCTCAGGGCATTTTTTGGTATTGGAAAGTCTTGGTTGGGTTTTTGGCCATGCAACACCAGAACGACGAGGAGGGGTTGATTCTAAATGTTATTTTATGCACATTCCCAGCCAGATTTTGGAGAAAGAGAACAGGTGGGTTAAACATAGTAATACGTGCCATTAAAGCAGGTCAAGGCAGTGTCTGTAGTATTCAAAACCCTTTAAAAGGAGCCTTAAGATGAAGAAAGGAGTTCATAATGGATGTCTACCGTAAGTGAATTAAAATACAAAGGATTTTAAAATTCTAATTTGCTCTCTGATGTTTTCTTTTTGCACATCAGGACTGGAAGGGGTGAACCTGAACAGGCCAGCTTTGCATTATAGTCCTTTCCTATTCAGTTTCCAGCATAAGCACAACCCTGCTGCTGTGTTCGGGTTCACAGTACTACAGGGATTTAAATCTCAGTTTCCATGGAATATTTAGAAAAAGAGGTCATTTTTATTCATGCACAATGAAACTGGGGCTTAAACTGAACTGCCACTCCACCCTGCCACTGCTCAAACAGTAACATTGTGCTGTTCAGTCCATGTCAGATTTATTTTGCCTAATGTAGACATGAACCTTGTGGCTATATCCCTAACAAAATGGCACTCCAGTGTTCTTCAGTGAAACCCAACACACTACAGCAGAGGTCTCAAACTCAAATCACCACGAGGGCCACATGAGGACTAGTGCATTGGCCCGAGGGCCGCATTACTGACACCTCTCCCCCCTGCTGCCCTCAGCCCCACCCCCACTCCACCCCTTCCATGAGGCCCAGCCCCTGCCCTGCTTCTTCCCACCCCTTCTCTACTCCCATTCCAACCCCTTCCCCGAAATCTCCACCCCAACTCCGCCCTCTCCCTGCCCCTAGAGGGTGCAGGAGAGGTGTAGGGTGTGACAGGGCCTCAGGGCAAGGAGTTGGGGTGTGAGGTCCAGGAGGGATGAAGGGTACAGCATGGGGTCAGGGCAGGGGATCAGGGTGCAGGAGGGCTGTGGCAGGGGGCTCAGGGCAGTGGGTTGGGGTGTGGGGTGCAGGAGGGGTGAGGGATGTGGCAGGGGGCTCAGGGCAGGGGGTTCGGGTGCAGGAGGGGTGCAGAGTGCAGCAGGGAGCTCAGGGTAGGGGTTCAGGGTGCAGGGTATGGTGGGGGTCAGGGTGCGGCAGGGGGCTCAGGGCAGTGGGTTGGGGTGCAGGAGGGGTGTGACAGAGGGTCGGGGTGGAGGGTGCTGCAAGGGGCTCAGGGCAGGGGTTCGACTGCAGGAGAGGTTCGGGGAGCGGACTGTGGCCCGGCGCACACCGGGGGCAGGGCAGTGCCACTCCGGTGCACACTGGGCCAGAGCCACTCTACGTAAATGCTGGGGAAGGGCAGGGGGGCCATGAGGAGCTCGCGGGCTGCAGAAAATAACCTTGCGGGCCGCAGGCCCCTGCACTACAGCTTATCACAACCACACTGCAGTTTCTGGAGAGCCTGCTAGTTAACAAGAGTGCATTGTAAGGAATTGAAACCACAGCTGTTCTTTGCCTCATAAGGGGACATGTTACGGCTAGCTGTTGGCAGTTAGATAAAGTGTGAACACACCCTGGTGGGGCCCCTATTGGTGAGAAGGAGGCTAAGGGCTGCCCCTAAAGTACATAAATGGGGCAGAATAATGCCACTGATCTTTAATGCAGAGTTGCAACCCAGAAAGGCTACAGGCCCCAAGAGATCCAGGGTTCCCATCTTGAGCCAGAGGGCTGCACCTCTATATTAAAGGTGAAGCAGGTTTGAGTCACATTTCACAATTCTGCAGATTTTATTTAGTATGTAGGCTCCAGTTTTTGGAGCAGTCTGACGGCCAAATCCTACCCTGCCCTCGGATTTCAATAGAGTTGCAGGATACGCAAGTCAGGAGACACTTTATCATTTAAAGTAGCCAAATTTGTATTCTCTTTCTAGAGCAGTGACTTATAGGTACCTGCAACCAAGAGGAGAACAGCAACAACTCTGTAGTACCGCCTGGGAGTGCCTAGGCAGAAGGAGACCAGGGAGGCAAGGAACGACAGCAAGGTGATAGTGGCTGCCGTCAGGATTAACACCAGAGTAGCCACTTGCCAGTCTAGAAGAGGAAAGGACACAATTGGGGAAGAACCCCTTGTTAATGAAGAAACAGCCTCGTACTCTCAGGCTGCGACAATAAAACATCCCCCCACTAATCCCACACTGAGGTCTGGGATTTTCCCATAATCTTCAAAAATCCTAATGCCCAGCTACTGATTTTGCAGTACTTCTGATCTACCAAGCCGGCACACACATTATAGATTAGAGAGCATTAACATTTCAGAAATGCAATTCATGGTGGAGGTGGTTTGGTGATGGTGATGGAAGAAGAGTCACAGAAGGTATCCTTAGTGCAAGACCATTTCTGAGTCTGGAAATCTGGCACCAAGTGAAACTGAAAGAGGTCATGGAATGCTCTGCAGCAAAGCAACAGAAGAAGCCTTTGAGGAAAAGTAGGAGGTAGCTACAGACACGGAGGGACTAAGAAATTATGAGAAAGTTAGAAAATAGGGACACAACTAGGAAAAGGAAGGATTTAAGCAGTTCCTTGATGCCTCATATCTTGGATTTCGAAAAGGAGCAGAAACTTATGTTTTATAGTCCATTGTGAGTTCACCATTTTATGATAGCACCAAAATGATCAACAGATAGTTAAATGCAATTCTTCTTATGATGCCTGAAAGAGTCACGCAAGAATTATAGTGCCTCTCAAAGAGACCATGGACCAAATTCATGGCTGACACAAGCAGGTACAGCAATTCCAGCTACTTCAAAAGAATGGCCCTCTGACCCCAGCCTGTCTCTAGAGCTGACCTCTGGGTCTAGCGGTTTCATCCTGAGCCCTGGTCTGAGACACATTTTATGTAGCTTTAGTAATCAAGAGATGAAGAGTTAAAAACCCTTCAAACTAGTCCATGTGATTTCTCCCCATAAAGGAGCGGTATTAGGATAATTAAAAAAAAAAAAATCTTGCCTTTTTCAAACTAGTTACAAACAACTAGGGTTAGAGCTTCCCAATTGTACTGGAGAAAAAAATATAACTTTAGAGACACTGATATCTCGAGGTCAGCCATTAGTATCTCTCTGGTTCCAACATGTCTTGCCTGATAGTCAAGGAAACTAGGGAGTTTGCCTTCTTTTTAAAAATGCTACTAGATCAGGTCTCAAACACACCAGGGCACATCTGGTACTTATAGGTGAAACATGAATTTAGACTCCCACCCTGGCCCTTCTGTTCACCGCAGTGCTGGCTCTGCTGCAAAAGAAGGGGCTGCAAAAGGACCCCTAACTCTCTCTGGAGAATGACTTTCTTTGCTTTGTTATGTTGGGTTCTTTGTTGTTTCAGGTGGTGGGTTTTTTTTTAGCAGTTTAATAGCAAAGTCTATTGTTCAGACAAAAAATATGTATATACACAGAGAATGTAAAATTCATCCATGCCCCCTCAAAGTCTGGTATCAGGGGATGCTGCCCATCTTTCCCTAGACATGTCTCCCCTCTCCCTTCTCAGGGTAAAGGATAGAACCCAGGACTTCTGACTCCCATCCCGCCTGCTCTAACCACTAGACGACCCTGCTCCCTTCTCAGAGGTGATGTTCAAGCCAAATGGCCAGATGACAGCAGAGTACTGGGGACTAATGTGTTTTTCTTCTGTTTCCTGGTGAGAAAAGGACTTTGGACCCCATTCTTATCTCAGAGGGGATGATCTTGAGACATCCTGGCGATGTGCAGTCACTGTATATCTGTATGGAATCTGGCAGCTCTTGTGAGTTATCATAAACATAGAGATAAGGGTAGCATAAAATCTCTCCTGGGCAACTGTAGTGAATCGCTTTACCTGTCAGGGGTTAAGAAGCCCAAATAACCTAGCTGGCACCTGACCAGAAGGACCACTGAGGAAAGAAGATACTTTCAAACTGGGGGCGGGGGAGGTTTGTTTGTGGCTCTTTGTTGTTTCCTCTCCGGACTGCAAAAGAAACCAAGCAGGGACAATATCTCCTGAAAATAGACCTGGAATAATCCATTTAAGAATTACAGACATTGTAAGTAAGGCAAGGAAATGCGTTAGGTTATCTTTTGTATTAGCTTGTGAATTTTCCCTGTGCTAAAGAGGTAGTTTCATTCCTGTTTTGTAACTGTGAAGCTGAACCAGAGGGAAATCTTCTGTGTTTTATATCTTTTTATTTACCCCGTAAAGTTACCTTCCATCCTGATTTTGCCGGTGTGATTCTTTTACTTTTTTTTATAAATAAAGTTCTCTTTTAAGAACCTGATTGATTTTCAGTGTCCTAAAGACAAAGGCTTTGGTCTGTGCTCACATTGCTAACCAATTGGTTGGTATATTATTCTCAAGTCTCCCCAGGAAAGGGCGTGAAGGGCCTTGGGGGAATTTTTGGGAGATAGGGACTCCAAGTGACCTTTTCCGGAATTTTGTGCAAATCACTTGATGGTGGCAGCAATACCGCCCAAGGACAAGGAAAGGATTTTGTGCCTTGGGGAAGTTTTGAACCTAAGCTGGTAGAATATAAACTTAGGGGGTCTTTCATGCACATCTGTACCTCAGAGTTCAGATTGGGGGAGGAACCCTGACATGGGTGTATATTGCCATAGATGAATGTATGCAGTTCCCACCAATACTGGTAGGAATTTTGTGCAGATACAGGCCCTGCACCTCAGAACTTACTGCTTGTTTGTAGCAAGAGGATAACTGGAAGGGATTTCTCTCACAAGGTGGAGCACAAAAATAGGTTTCTTTGCAACTGTTAATACCCTGAATGCATACTTCTCATTTTCAAGTTTGGGACAGTCAGTATCTTGAATGTCTTAATAGGTCAGGCAAGCCCTAAATTAGTCAGTTACATTCAGCTGGCCTTGCCAGTTCCCTCCATTTAGGCAGCAGACAAGTTTGGGTGGAGCTGTTCTCACTATAACACCCAGCTCCTCTCCTGGTGTCAAGACTATCTGCATTAGAAGTTTACAAAACCCAGAAGTTATTTGCTTTGCATGTTATTGCTTTACTGCACCAGTTCCACACCACAGGGTGTTACTTTGCAACATCACAGTGATATTACTGAGTCCTACTGCAAGGGCTGGTGAATTTACAATCTTGTTTATGTGCTAGAAACAGGGACCTTACTCAGAAGGAAATGGGATCCTGCAGCAAGACAGGTTGTAGAGCAGTGATTAACCAATAATAAATACTTTCAGAACTAGAGACCTTCCACCCTTGTAGGACTCAAGCAGGGTTTGCAAGTCATGCAGTGTGGATGTGCAAACCATGCCCACTATATTCCTAACTAAGAATAGATACCCATTGGTTTTGGATGGTTTTTTAGACACAACAAATCCTGCATTTTGGCCAGGGGTTGGACTAGATGACCCTTGTGGTTCTGTCTAACCCTATGATTCTAAACCAGCCATATTAAGCTCTTCACCCTGAATTGGTTGTGTGTGCAGGGATAGAAGAGAGCTTGTTTCTCCAGGGCCAAGAAACAAACCCAGAAATGCTAGGCACTTTTGACTCACAACAGGGCATTTCAACACAGCTATGTCTATCTCGAGACCCTGGGGGGCTAATCCACTGCTGCTCTGCACCTTGCCTTAGGTACACCAGTGCAGAGTGTGTGTGAAACTAATTAACTGTAAAATGCTGCTTAATTAGAACGTGGTTTAGCCTTTCACTGGTGCTGGTGTACGGTACCTAACAAAGGGTGCAGGGCAGCAGCGAGACAGGGACAATCATTCTGAAAGGAAAAGGATGCAGGTTGATGGCAAACGCTGCCCAAAGAGAGGTGTAGGGAAAGTGAATCCTGTGCTGGGAGTTCACTCTAAGCCAGGCTGCAGCCTGTGTGAAACACAAACAAAATGAAGCATCTGGAAATGTTGGGCTTTTCACTCATCTTTTATTGCTACAACAAGGACTTTCCTGAGCTCCTATTAATCAGCAATTACTAGCAGGGCCATGTCCCAAACTCCCTCAGCCCCATGTCAGCATAAGCCCAGATGGAGCTGCAAGAGAGGAGTCTGGGGGAGGGAAAGGGCTTCTTGCATTACTTGGGGAAGAAACAGCCTGGTTTGGGGGAACTGTGCTGCAAAAACAGGGGGAGGGAAAGAGCCCAATGGCTGATTGTCTACATAAGCAGGACTCCGGCATAACTCCATAAAAGCTTGTCTGGCCCTGTACCACCTCCTGCCCCCAGGAAATGCCTGCTATTGACCTGCCCTGATACAGTCCATGGCCCCTCCCTCCCTGCGGCTCTTGTCCTGGCACTTTCCAAGGGGAAGGGGAGCAGATGGGGGCTCTCCTCCAGCTCAGAATATTGAGCCTCTAAAGCTCAGTTTAAAGTTCAACCTAGGCCAGGTCTACATTAGAACTTTTCCTGGTACAGTAGTGTCAGTGCGATTTTTTTTTTTTAATTTTTAATAGTGTTTCTATATTGGCAAAAACCCTAATGTAGATGCAGTTATTCCAGCATGATTCTATTTGCAGGTATAGCTCATTTTGTTTCTCAAACTCTAAATCCTCTTCTGACTCATTGCTGTCCTGATCTCACCTCGGCTCTGCTACTGCACCTCAGTCCCAAAGCACAGCACCCCCTGCTGTTCGAGCTGACCTGGGCATCCATTAGCATGGCTGGGAAATGCTAAACACTGTGATTCTGTGATATGGCAGGAGATGGTGACCAAATCACTTTTGGCCTCTAGCCACCAATGAGATCCAGATAGGCTAATGCCCAGCCAACCCTACTGTCCTGCCACAGGCCCCAAGAACCTGCTTTTCATGAGGATCCTTTTAAAGTGCCTTACAATAAACTGGCTGCAGGAAGGCAGCACACACTGCAGTCCCATGAACTAGATGTCCTATGGGACACATGGTTAGTCCTGTGCCCTTGGCAACTGACTAAATGAACTCTTGGTAGTGATTCTAATGTCCTTTGTAAAGCAAGCTGTGAGGCAGGTGAACTACACAGAGCAGACCTACAAACAAACACCTCCCTTGCTGTACCTACTGAACACATACTTCTTTGACAATTAGAAGCTGGGCAGCCATTCAGGGTCTGTCTTCACTGCAGTTAACCTGGTCTCTTACTTGAGCATTGCCCTGAACCCCTCTCCAGTCTGCACACATAAACCTTGGGCATAAGTTTGGTGGTGCATTCAACCCAGGCTAGCTAGCTCATCTGGGCGAATGCCCAAATGAGGCTTTCATTCAGGCTGGTGACCCACCCTCTCTACAGGGAGGATGCAGGTTGAGCCACTCATGTGCTGATAGACCTTCTGGGCACATAGAGGAGAACCGGGAGGACAGACAAGCTCTCCTACAATTCACTCCAGGAATCAGAGCAGCTCAGCTTAATGCATCACACAGAACCCTGGGACTTGGCCTTGGAAGTCCTAGCAACATACAGGAGGGCACCATGAGGACACTAATTCTGGCATGGCTTTACAGGGTGGCTGCTCATACCTGAGCGAGGCTAAGCTGGATATTCAGACCCAGATGCCTATCACTTGAGTTAAGTCTGCAGTAAAGACGTCTATAGAGGTCAAAGCACAAGACCTGCGCCTCATGCCAGAGATGAGTAGGGAATAGGCACGCTGCAACTTAGTTGGCAGGGTGGGACGAACTCCCCTGCTGCATAGGACCTACTATGTCTCAGGTAAGGGAATGGCACAAAGGGGTAGCCTCTCAAAGAATCTGACATCCCTACGCCTCCTTGTGGGATGGCAGTTAAGTCACGCCATGTCAGGACAGGTTCACTGGTCTGGAAGAAGAGCAGCAAGAAAAAAACATCTGAGGGATTCACCACAGACCGAGACGGAGGGAGGCCAGCAGGCTGAAGGGACTCTGCAAAGTCTGAGTAGCACAGACCAGCTGGACAGAGGGAAACCAGAGGTCCTACGGGATATCACTAGGGAAACCAGTTCTGGGTTCCCAGAGGGGCCTATTAAGCCAGTTTTGCCATGAATATCAGGGAGCCCAAAGAGAATGGTGGAATAGGAGATCCAGGATGGGTGCAGCAATTTTGGCTCCATTTAATGAGCCCCTGATGAGAGATGGGATGGGCAGCTGTACAGTAAGTGTCATGTGCAAGAAAAACAGTCAGTCCTGTCAGGGATGGAAGAGAGGAGTGTCTTGGAAGACGGCTATCCAAACATCTGAAGATTGTCATTCGGGAGGTCTGTATGTTTGGCCACCCCTGCAATATTGTATAGAGGAGACTCATTCCAAATGTAAGACCTGCTGGAGGCAGGGGTAGGAGTGGGTTTTAGCTGGGGTGAGAGCTGTGTGAGGGGAGAGGGTTTCAGTCTGAGCACATCTGGTGTAGTAAGAGGAACGATGGAGGTCACTGCAGGAGTGAAACTGGAGTGACACCACTCAGCAATGCAGGAGTGGAGTCTGCATGCTAGGGGTTATAGTTCCATCAATAAAACTTGGGCAGGGTGTGACCTGGTGTGCCTGAAAATGCCAAGGTCAGGGCAGGATGCAAAAAGGAGAGCAGATTCTCCCAAAACTGGTGGTTAACACTGAAGTTAGACTCACCCCAGTCACAAACTGCTCCTGATCCCCCACACTGGTTATCAAGAAGCTAAAAAAGAAATCACACAGCCCCCTTATTGCATTCCAGTTCTCTGGCTCCCAATCAGCACCTAGTTCCAATACACTGAGAAGTTGTTTAAAAACTCTGCTCACTATATGACATGTTCTTCTGAACCCAGGGCCGGCGCTTCCATTAGGCGACCATAGGTGGTCGCCTAGGGCGCCAGGATTTGGGGGCAGCATTTTGTGCGCTCCCCATGGGCGCACGGGAGCTTCCGGTTCCGCTCCTGTCGCACCGCCGAAGAAGGACCTTCTGCCGACGTGCCGCGGAAAACAGCGGCAGGCAATTGAGCAGTTCAATGACTGCCGCTGTCATCTGCGGCATTTCGGCGGAGGGTCCTTCTTCGGCAGCACAATGGGAGTGAAACCGGAAGCTTCCGTGCGCCCCATGGGGAGCGCACAAATGCTGCCCCATGGGGAGTGCACAAATGCCGCACCTCGAATTCTGCCTAGGGCACCAGAAACTCTGGCGCCGCTCCTGTGTAGACACCTAAGGGCCAGGCACATTGCCAGGTCAATTTAGGTTGGATCTTACCCAAAATACCACGCTGCCAGCCAGTCCTTTAGTGTCTAAAACTAGAGGTTTATTATAAAGAAAAAAGAAAGAACAAGAAGAGAGTAACGGTAAAGCAATTAAATACACACACAGACTTCAAAGTCGATATATCAAGTTCTTAGCTGTATTGGTGAGTTTGCTGGCTTGAAAGTCCCTCTGGAACACATCCCAGCTTGGATGGGTCATTCAGTCCTTTTTTCAGAGCTTCATTTATAGAAAAGTTACTCCAGAGGTAAGACTCATAGAACTGGAACGGACCTCGAGAAGTCATCTAGTCCAGTCCCCTGCACTCATAGCAGGACTAAGTATTATCTAGACCATTCCTGACAAGTGTTTATTTAACCTGCTCTTAAAAATCTCCAATGATGGAGATTCCACAATCTCCCTAGGCAATTTATTCCAGTGCTTAACCACCCTGACAGTTAGGAAGATTTTTCTAATGTCCAACCTAAAGCTCCCTTGCTGCAATTTAAGCCCATTGTTTCTTGTCCTGTCCTCAGAGGTTAGGAACAATTTTTCTCCCTCCTCCTTTTAACAGCCTTTTACATATTGGAAAACTGTTATGTCCCCTCTCAGTTTTCTCTTTTCCAGATTAAACAACCCAATTTTTTCAGTCTTCCCTCATGGGTCATGTTTTCTAGACCTTTAATAATTTTTGTTACTCTTCTCTGGACTTTCTCCAATTTGTCCATATCTTTCCTGAAATGTGGCACCCAGAACTGGACACAATACTCCAGTTGAGGCCTAATCAGCGTGAAGTAGAGCAGGAGAATTACTTCTCATGTCTTAAAAACAACAAGGAGTCCGGTAGCACCTTAAAGACTAACAGATTTATTTGGGCATAAGCTTTCGTGGGTAAAAAACCACTTCTTCATGAGGTTTTTTACCCACGAAAGCTTATGCCCAAATAAATCTGTTAGTCTTTAAGGTGCTATCGGACTCCTTGTTGTTTTTGTGGATACAGACTTACTTTTCTCATGTCTTAGCCCTGGTCTACACTATGAGTTTAAGTCGAATTTAGCAGCGTTAGATAGATTTAACCCTGCACCCGTCCACACGACGAAGCCATTTTTGTCGCCTTAAAGGGCTCTTAAAATCAATTTCTGTACTCCTCCTCAATGAGGGGATTAGCGCTGAAATTGACCCTGCTGGGTCAAATTTGGGGTAGGGTGGATGCAATTTGACGGTATTGGCCTCCCGGAGCTATCCCAGAGTGCTCCGTTGTGACAGCTCTGGACAGAACTCTCACTCAGCCCACGTCCAGACTACCCCGCCGTATCAGCGGGTTAAAATCGATTGCTCAGGGATCGATATATCGCGTCTAATCTAGACGCGATATATCGATCCCCGAGCGCGCTTATATCGATTCCGGAACTCCATCAACCCCAACGGAGTTCCGCAATCGACACGGAGAGGCGCGGACATCGATCCCGTGCTGTCTGGACGGGTGAGTAATTCGATCTTAGATATTCAACTTCAGCTACGTTATTCACGTAGCTGAAGTTGCGTATCTAAGATCGATTTTCCTCCCCTAGTCTGGATGAGGCTTTAGATGCACTGACAGGAAAAGCCCTGCAAGCTTTTGAATTTCATTTCCTGTTTGGCCAGTATGGTGAGCTGATGAGCACACGTGACCATGCAGAGCTCATCAGCAGAGGTGACCATGGAGTCCCAGAATCGCAAAAGAGCTCCAGCACGGACCAAACAGGAGGTACTAGATCTGATCGCTGTTAGGGCAGACGAATCTGTGCTATCAGAACTCCGTTCCAAAAGTCGAAATGCCAGAATATTTGAAAAAAATCTCTAAGGGCATGAAGCACAGAGGCTTTAACAGGGACCCGCAGCAGTGCTACATGAAACTTAAGAAGCTCAGCCAAGCCTACCAAAAAAACAGAGTGGCAAACAGGCGCTCTGAGTCAGAGTCCCAGACATGCCGCTTCTATGATGAGCTGCATGCCATTCTAGGGGGCGCCTCTACAACTACCCCACCCCTGTGCATGGACTCCGTCAATGGATTCTCACGCAACAGGGATGCAGATTTTGGGGACAAGGAAGATGAGGAGAGGAGGAGGTTGAAGATAGCACACAGCAAGCAAGTGGAGAAACCGTTTTCCCCAACAGCCAGGAACTGTTTTTCACCCTGGATCTAGTACCCTCCCAACCCACCCAAGGCGGGCTCCTGGACCTTGAAGAGTGGAGAAGGGATCTTTGGTGAGTGTACCCTTGTAAATATAATACCTGGTTTAAAAGCAAGCGTGTTTAATGATTAATTTGCCCTGAAGACTTGGGATGCATTGGCGGCCAGTAAAGCTACTGGAAAAGTCTATTAACCTGTACGGGGATGGAGCGGAAATCCTCCAGGGACATCTCAGTGAAGCTCTCCTGGATGTACTCCCAGGGTCACCTAGTTGAAATAGGGGAATCTTATTAAGGGGACATTCAGAAGTGGCCGTTCCTGCTGGGCTGTTTGCCTGTGGCTGAACAGAAATCATCCCTGCTGTTAACCACGTGGTGAGGGGAAGGGTGAAGCGATCATCCCAGAGAATTGGGTGTGTGTGCAGGGGGTGGGGAGGAGGGATAGTTGGGTTTGTGCTACACGTTAAACTGAAAACCACAGCCCTTCCTTTGAAATGGTCAACCCAATGGGTGCTTGGTATGGGAAATGAGGGCGCTGCTGTTTGAAACCATCCCCACATGTTATGAAAGTTAAAGAAGCCAGAAGACTGTGGCTTACCACGTCTGCCTGCAAGTCGAATTCTGTTGCCTGCCAGCCCTGCGTGTGTGATGTCTCACATCAAACCGGCAGGCCCTCAATATAAGAGGCAAAATGCGACCTTGTAAAGAAAGCACACATGCTATGTAATGTTACATGGTTCACCATGAAAGAGTCTACCATTGTTCTCTAAAATGTGTCTTTTTAAATACTACTCTCCCTTTTTTTCCTCCCACAGCTGAAAATGCTTCAACGCTCCCCATATCATTTCCGTACAGAGGCTAGCAAAGATCAGAAGGTGAAAAAAATGCACTTGCGATGAAATGTTCTCTTAGCTCATGCAGTCCTCCCACACTGAAAGAGCCCAGCAGAATGCCTGGAGGCAGACAATGTCAGGAAAGCACAAAATGAACGTGAGGAGAGGTGGCAGGAGCAAGAGGAGAGATGATGGGATCAGATGATCGGTGGCGTAAGCATGATGAGAGGAGGCAAAAGCAATGGAGGATCAAACTGATATTCTCCGTGTATTGTTGAGGTGCAGGAAAGGCAGCAGAAGCACAGACTGCTGCTGCAGCCCCTGTGTAACCAACCACCCTCCTCCCCAAGTTCCATAGCCTCCTCACCCAGACGCCCAAGAACACGGTGGGGGGCCTCCAGACACCCAACCACTCCACCACAGAGGACTCCCCAAGCAACAGAAAGCTGGCATTCAATAAGTTTTGAAGTGCACTGTGGCCTTGTCCTTACCTCCTCCGCCACCCCACCCGGTGCTTCCCTCCTCTCCCACCCCTACTGGGCTACCTTGGCAGTTATCCCCTCATTTGTGTGATGAATTAATAACGAATCCATGAATTTGAAACAACAATGATTTTAATTGCCTCTGCAAAGGGAGATCAAAGGAGGGGAGGGCAGTTGACTTACAGGGAAGTACAGTGAACCAAGGGTCCGGGTTTTCATCAAGGAGAAACAAACAGAACTTTCACACCATAGCCTGGCCAGGGATGAAACTGGTTTTCAAAGCTTCTCTGATGCACACTGTGCCCTGCTGTGCTCTTCTAACAACCCTGGTGTCTGTATGCGCGTAATCAGCGGCCAGGCAATTTGCCTCAACCTCCTACCCCGCCATAAACATCTCCCTCTTACTCTCACAGATATTGTGGAGCACAGGGGAACCAATAATAACGATGGGAATATTGGTTTCGCTGAGGTCTAACCAGGTCAGTAAACTGCACCAGCATCCTTTTAAATGTCAAAATGCACATTCTACCACCATTCTGCACTTGCTCAGCCTGTAGTTGAACAGCTCCTGACTACTGTCCAGGGTGCCTGTGTACGGCTTCATGAGCCATGGCATTAAGGGGACCCAGCCTACCCTAAGGATAACTATAGGCATTTCAACATCCCCAACGGTTATTTTCTGGTCTGGAAAGTAAATCCCTTGCTGCAGCCGTTCACACAGACCAGAGTTCCTAAAGATGCGAGCGTCATGTACCGTTCCCGGCCATCCCACGTTGATGTTGATGAAATGTCTCTTGTGATCCACCAGAGCTTGCAGCACCATTGAAAAGTACCCCTTTTGGTTTATGTACTGGCTACCTTGGTGGTCCAGTCCCAAGATAGAGATATGTGTTCTGTCTATCGCCCCACCACAGTTAGGGAATCCCATTGCAGCAAAGCCATCCACTATGACCTGCATATTTCCCAGAGTCACTACCCTTGATAGCAGCAGCTCAGTGATCACATTGGCTACTTGGATCACAGCAGCCCCCACAGTAAATTTGCCCACTCCAAACTGATTCCTGACTGACCGGTAGCTGTCTGGTGTTGCAAGCTTCCAGAGGGCTATCGCCACTTGTTTGTGAACCGTGAGGACTGCTCTCATCTTGGTATTCTTGAGCTTCAGGCAGGGGAAAGCAAGTCACAAAGTTCCATGAAAGTGCCCTTCTGCATGTGAAAGTTTCGCAGCCAACAGGAATCACCCCAGACCTGCAACTCTATGCAGTCCCACCAGTCTGTGATTGTTTCCCGGGCCCAGAATCGGCATTCCACAGCATGAACCTGCCCCTTTACCACCAGGATGTCCAAATGGCCAGGGCCTGTGCTTTGAGAGAAGTCTGTGTCCATGTCCTCATCACTCTCGTCACCGAGCTGCCGTTGCCTCCTCACCTGCTTTTGAAGTTTCTGGTGCTGCATATACTGCAGGATAATGTGTGTGATGTTTACGGTGCTCATAACTGCCACGGTGATCTGAGCGGGCTCCATGCTTGCCATGGTATAGCATCTGCATGGAAAGAAGGTGCGAAACGATTGTCTGCCATTGCTGTCACGGAGGGAGGGGCAACTGACGACATGGCTTACAGGGTTGGCTTATAGGGAATTAAAATCAACAAAGGGGGTGGGTTTGCATCAAGGAAAAACACACGTAACTGTCACACCGTAGCCTGGCCAGTCATGAAACTGGTTTTCAAAGCCTCTGTGATGCACAGTGCGGCTTGCTGTGCTCTTCTAATCACAAACAGCCTAGTCAGCGAACAGCACCAAAGAGCTTTTAAACGTCCAAAGGCACATTCTACCACCATTCTGCACTTGCTCAGCCTATAGTTGAACTGCTCCTTACTACTGTCCAGGCTTCATGAGCCATGGGAGCAAAGGGTAGGCGGGATCGTGTGGTGCTGCCAGCTGGGAGTGCAACCCCAGGCAGAAGCCTCCAGCTCACATGATATTCCAGGCAGGACTGAATCTCCATTAGATGAAACTTAAAGAAGAGAATGACCTGGAGTCATTTCCATTTATGTCCAGGTGCCCCCGTCCAACCTTACCAAGGTTAGCCAGAAGCACCCATGTCTGCCCAGGCGCCCCCAACACCTCACTGAGGTCGGCCAGGAGCACCCAAGATGACAACGACGGTTAACCGTTGTATTGCACCATCTCCGCTGGCAAGGCAAAGCAAGGCAAGATAAGGAGATGTAGTACTGCGTCTGCCAGCAGCACCCAGGAGATGGACAGTGACAGTGAGCTGAGCAGGCTCCATGCTTGCTGTGGTATATTGTCTGCACGGGTAACCCAGGAAAAAAGGCGAGAAATGATTGTTTGCCGTTGCTTTCACAGAGGGATGGAGGGAAGGAGGCCTGACGACATGTACCCAAAACCACCTGCAACAATGTTTTTGCTCCATCAGGCATTGGGAGCTCAACCCAGAATTCCAATGGGCGGCAGAGACTGCAGAAACTGTGGGATAGCTACCCACAGTGCAACGCTCCTAAAGTTGACACTAGCCTCAGTACTGTGGACTTAATGTGCTTGGTAGGGACACACACAATTGACTGTATAAAATTGATTTCTAAAAATCAACATCTATAAAAATCGACCTAATTTCATAGTGTAGACATACTCTTAGTTACAACACTCCTGCTAATACATCCCAGAATGATGTCTTTTTTTGCAACAGCCTTACACTGTTGACTCATATTTATCTTGTGGTCCACTGTGACCCCAGATCCCTTTCCGCAGTAGTTCTTCCTAGGCAGTCATTTCCCATTTTGTATGTGTGCAACTGATTGTACCTTCCTAAATGCAGTACTTTGCATTTGTTCTTATTGTATTTCATTCTATTCACTACAGACCATTTCTCCAGTTTGTCTAGATTATTTTGAATTTTCATCCTATTCTCCAAAGTATTTGCAACCCCTTCCAGTTTGGTATCGTCCGCAAACTTTATAAGTGTACTCTCTCCGCCATTATCTAAATCCTTGATGAAGATATTGAACAAAACCAGACCCAGACCTGATCCCTGCAGGACCTCACTTGTTATGCCCTTCCAGCATGACTGTGAACCACTTATAACTACCTTCTGGGAACGGTTTTCCAACCAGTTTTGCACCCACCTTACAGTAGCTTCATCTAGGTTGCATTTCCCTAGTTTGTTTATGAGAAGGTCATGCAAGACAGTATCAAAAGCTTTACTAAAGTCAAGACACAAGAAGCAGGAATGAAGACAAAATGGAGAAGAGGCAGCTGTCTTTTATACCTTTTGCCATGTGCCTTGTACTTCCTTTGTCTTCTGGGGCACCTGGCACTGCCACTGTCGGAAGACAGGATACTGGGCCAGATGGACCTTTGGTCTGACTCAGTATGGCCATTCTTAGGTTCTTATGTCCTAAACACAAGCTTCACAGCACATGACATGGAAAAGCCTTAGAGTTCTATCCATAGACAAGGCCCCTACATGTCTTGCTGACTCAGATGTAGTCCCTGGCTTTATTCAATGGGTTCAATGTATAGCCGATGTCCCTTGATGGGCCATCAAAAGCAGGCAAGGCAGTGCTGATGCCAAGCTGTCTGGGGGTGTCACCCAGAACCATAGTACAAGTGTTGAAATACAGATATACCATACATATCAATAACTCACAATGCAAGGCGATACAAACTTATAAACAAGATAATCATACTAGGAAAATCATAACATTTTCACAGATACCTTAGATGGCATATTTGGTCAGATTCCTTGCAATTTTATAATACTGGTATCAACAATATCATGTCTCCCAGATTCCATACAGTGTCCCAGGGAGGCTATTCACAGACTTGCATTCAGGAGTTGGCCAACACTCAAGATCTCAGGCACCTCTGACATTTGGAGCAGTCTGATAGTTCAGTTAGAAGCGCAGCCAACTGCTTCTCTGCTATTGTTTAAGAGTCCGTCTAAGACAACTTGCTTCTGCTTTGAATCTGACATCCTGCATATTCTCAGCTTGTGTTTCACAGAGGGAGCGGTCCAAAGAATGTTTGGCACCAGATCCAGCTTTATTGGCTGGCAGACCAAACTGTCCCATCTCCAGAGCAGCCAAGTCAATTAAGGGAGCAGTGAGTCAGCCACCAGCTGAAATCCACTCCCAGTGTACCACCCTGGCACAACCAACCCTAACCGCTCCACTTGTACGAGAGTCAGCTGCAGTTTTCAGCTGTCCATAACTCCCAGATAAAAGCCAGTACTGTGCATTTCTCTAATGGTGTAAAAGATTCCAAAGCACTTTACAAGCTATAAGAATAAAGGATTGCTTCATCCCAAACTGAAATGCAGCCACCTCAGGTGGAGAAGCTGAGTGACATTACTTTGTTTAGGACAGGAAGTGAACTTTATAGCCAATTAAATTCCCTCTGCAGTCTTTCGGCAGACAGTGCAGTTACATAAACTGGAATTTGTCCAGGACACTAGGGTTCATTCCCCTGCTCTTGCAAGAAGTGTAATGGGATCTTTAATAGCTACAAGGTGCTTCAGCACCTCAGCTTCAAATCTCACCCAGAAAACAATCTCCTAGGAGCTGAGCAGCCATTGGAGCACTTGTTCTGAACCAATTTAGAGGGACGTCTACCTTCTAGAAAGTACCAACTCCTACCCCAGCTCTAAAGCCGTTATAGGAGGGCCTGTCTGAAATTCAGGAGACTTTACTAGATGATGCAGAGAAGAGCCACAAAAGTGAATATGGCTTACAGTGAAGGACTGAGCTCACTCTGTTCATGTTATGATTATGAAGGATGAAAATGAAATTGACTTGATTACAGCCTAAATACCTTCAGGAGGAGAAGACACTGGGTCCTACTGGCTCTGTCATCTCCCGGAGAAAGACAGAACAAGAACCCATGGCTGGAAGCTGATGCCAGACAAATTCAAATTAAAATGAAGGCACGAGTTTTTAACAGTGAGGGTAATTAACTTTGGGAACTGGTGGATGCTCCATGCCTTGGAGTTTTCAAATCCAGACTGATGTGTTTGGCTAAAGCATCTTCCTGAAAGACAAGTTTATAGGTTCAATAAAAGGGTAACTGGTGGAGTTAAATGGCCTGTGCTGTACAGAAGGTCAGACTAGATCTAACGCTCTCATCTGGCCTTAAACTCTACAGTGCCCTAGACATGAAAGTCAAGCAAGTCCATGAAAAGAGAACAAGCCTTAATGCAGTGAAACTTCTGTATTGTTAAGAGTCTGAATTCAACTGAAGAGCAAGGACTGTGAATACGGGCCAGCTAGTGCTACCCAGAGAATCCAGATGGCTGAGCACTAGTTTACACAGCTGAATGAAGTACCAGTG
Organism: Gopherus evgoodei; assembly: GCF_007399415.2. Taxonomy (NCBI): domain Eukaryota; kingdom Metazoa; phylum Chordata; order Testudines; family Testudinidae; genus Gopherus; species Gopherus evgoodei. Next base: position 59,809,566 of record NC_044330.1, on the reverse strand, counting down.
GGCAGCCTCAGAGACGTTACTCAATTCCCAGGCTCTGACATGGTCTGGAGTCAGCGCCATAAAGTCATCTGTTCACACCCACTGCTGTTCTGTTCGGGAGGAGCAGCAGCTGCCCAGCTGCTTTGTGGGAGATTGAGGCAGACAGTCAGCTGAAGGGCTTGGTATAAATCTCAGGGGTAAGTTCAGAAGAGAGGGGGTAGCATAATGAATGGTGCACATCTGCTCCCCCCTCCCTCTGACAGTACAGCCTTCTCCCCAAACAGAAACAAATGAACACACTTTCCTCCAACCCCCTTCCCCATTTCAGCTCCTCCCCGATTTTCCTGGATGAGTTGCTGCTAACAAAAAGCAAAACGAAAGAGGTTACAGTGTGAGCTCCCCTTCTGCCTCCCTCTTTCATTGCTTCAGTGCCACAACTCCTGCCCTATTGTTTCCCCTCTCCAAGAAAACAGACCCAAGGATGGGGAGCTCAGAAGCTTCCCCCTCACCTGCCATTCTCCCTCCCTTACACAGCCCAGCTGTTTATGTTAGACAGCAAAACTAGAACTTCACGATGAAGCTGTAAATACATCTAAGCAGCTGATCATCTTCACTCAAGACCATAAAGGAAGAGACAGGTAAGGCAATAGCCAGAATAGCCTGGCTTGATCTCCACAAGAAGGAGAAAAGAGCTCATATACAAGCACCTAGATTGGAGCCGATATCCCCGTGTGGACAGATTACAGGACTATGAACTCTCTTGAATTCTGTGCTTGTTCAGAGGTAAAGATGCCTTCTTAGACTTTAAGGCCAGCAAGGACCATTATAATCTGACCTCCTGCCCTGCACAGGCCAAGGAATTTCATGCAGTGATTTCTGCACCAAGCCCATAGTGTCAGTACACCCTGTAAAGCTGTGCTGAAGTTAGTCACCCTCGTCACTCACTCAGCAGCAGCCATCTTCCCCCTTTCACTCACTCCCTGCCATTTGAAGCAGGAGAACAGCAACAGGAATAGCAGGGAGTTCCCAAGGCAATTTGCAATGGAGCTTTGGGGATGCAGCCCATCTTCTCTGGATACAGCAAGAGAAAGCAGGGCCCCCCAGGGGAGGGCAAGTGGGGCAATTTGATCCAGGCCCCGGGCTCCGCAGGGGCCCCAACAAGAATATAGTATTCTAAAGTATTGCAACTTTTTTTTATGGAAGGGGCCCCCGAAATTGCTTTGCCCCAGGCCCCCTGAATCCTCTGGGTGGCCCTGGGAGAAAGCCAGGATCCAAACCCCTGGAGCACTGACTGCAACCCCAACCCTGCTCAGAAGACTTATTTTAAACCAGGCTGCTTGACCCAGCAGAACCAAGTGCTGATGGAGAGGCTCTGGGAGACAAGGAAGTTGAGATAGAATGCATTAGTACACATTACTATATTGAGACCTCAGCTATGCTCCCTGCCGGCCTGCACCATCAACCACAACTTGGCCTGATTTATGCTTACTTCATTTGCAGGAGGCTGGGGACCCCTGGGAATCGGTAGTGAGCAGAGGAAACTCAGATGAGACATTTTTAGCGGATGGACAATGATCTCTGCATGTCATTTGAAGGCCAGTTTTGATTTCCTCCCCCAGAAGTAACAGCTCCATAAAATATTCAACTAGGGACCTCAAGATAACCAAGACCTATAATGGCTGTAAACAGAGAGGTGTGCAGACACCAGAGAATGGAGTTTGCAGCTACCTCATCTCTGTTATCCTGTCTTGCTTTGGGTTGAGATGACTCATGCTGTGAACATCTGTTCACACCTCCAACATATGAATTCCTATCTTGAAAGATCAGTGTGGTCCATTTAATCTGTCTGGTCATGCCAGTGTTAGATTCTTCAGAAGAAGGCATCATACATCTGCTGTCCCATAGGGGTCATTTCTTCCTAACTGCATCTGATCAGCTTCTGCCCTGAAGCATGAGGATTGAGAGCCATTGTCATTTTATCCCAGCTAGTGTCACTATAGTGAATTCTATTCTTTGTCAGACAAACATGCAGGGCTTGACACTCCACTGGATGTTCAAAATGGATGTAAAATGCCAGCAAATCAGAATTTTCCACTCTGTGTTTTACATCCACATTGCACAGGTCTCAGTGACAAGAAAAGGTGAAAGGCCAGTGGAGAACCAGACCTGAAATCTGTTTAAAGGGACATTTTTAATGTAATGAAATTTACAAGACAGACTAATGATCATTCTAACCAAAAGATTTGCAAAATATTTCTCTATTGTTACTTTGTGTTTTCAGTTTCTTCAGAGGAAACAGCAAGGAAACAGATTCCCCTGTTTATGTAGGTCTTTTACACAACTACAATACAGCCTCCTGAATGGACCATCCATTCTACTCAACATTGAGATGGCAAATGCTGGGTTACACTTTTTCTCCGGGGTCACTGCCTCAGTGCCAAGTTATAGGATGGGCTGAGCCAGGAGCCCAATAAAACTGTGCTGGTACTAGTCAGTAACATTTCTCCTGTGAGCCAATGGCAGCCCCATTTGGCCCAGAGTTACCAGTGCAACCTCTTTGTAAAGTACACGTGCTGTTTCCCCTGCACTGGATGCCCTATGCTAGGTGCAGTTGTGTATGGAGTCCCTGGCCAGCACAGCTTCATGAGTTTTCCATGGTAAAGCTCCCACCAAGATCTATAACTCACTGGTTGGGGGAGTCCCATCAGAGAGGGCACTGCACTCTCAAGATGCATTCTTTAATTGCCCAGAAGCTTGACAGCCAATAAGTTGATTCCAGATGCTTTGACTTCAGCTTATTCAGGCCAAGGAGCCACCCTCAAACTGGATTCAGGCTTCTCACTTAATTAGTGGAGCCCAAAGCACTTTATTAAAGCAGGTCATTATTCCCATTTTACAGATGGGGAAACTGAGGCACTGAGCAGTAAGTGACTTGTCTAAGGTCACCCAGTAGGCCAGTGGCAGAGCTGGGAACAGAACTTAGGTCTCCCAAGTCCCAGTGCTCTATCCACTAGACCACATTGCCTTTTACACTTTAAGTTGAGGGGAGGGAGGTTTGACCTTCTCATGAATTACTCTGCTCCCTCCCCAGAGCCTCCCATCCCTTAGTTACTCCCTTCCTCTAACACTGGGCCTATCTGCCAAGAACTCCATCGGCTCCTCAGGAATCACATGATCACGAAAGGCAACCCCCTCTACATCATCCCCTTCTCCCAGCCGCCCACAGTCTCCTTCCATGCTTCTCCCGGACAGGTGACGCTCTCCCTCTGTGCAGGCCCCAAGGCGCAGGGACAAGCTCTGGGCACCCTTTATGCCTCCGCACTCTAGGATTCATGGTGCTGCCATCAGTTCGGAGTGACGATACCCAGAGGGCTCCTGAGAGCAGGGCGTTTCCACGGTTCCAGCTCCGGATGACGTAGCCCACAAGAGTACAGCCCCCCAGCAGGCTGACCAAGCTCATGTTCGCGCTGGCTTGTGCCACAGGACGCTGGCGCAGCGTCTTACAGACACGCTGTCAGCGCCACTCAAGCCCGTTTACACAGCTGCTGCGAGTCTCGGAATCCAGCTCCCCCTCCACCCCTACCGCTTCGGGCCAGTCTCAAAGCTAGAGCCAGGCTAGTTTACCCTGGGGACGCACCTCCTGCCCCCTCCCCTTCCCGGGGCTTCAGCGCCCAGAGGCGGCCCCAGCAGCCAGCCCCTCAGCCCCAGTATAACCATTGCACACTGGGGCGAGGCTGACCCCGCGGACAGCCAGGCAGGGCCAGGGACCGCCCCTTGTCCCCAGCGGCGCTGCCCCCGGACATGCCCCCCGCTCTACCTGTCCTCAAGGTGCTGAGGCAGTGCCACACGTCCGGGGCCCGTTTACACGCCTCCCACAGCGACAGCGAGCCGCGCTCCGAAGTGACCCAGGCGGGGCTCAATAGGGCCACCACGTCCAGCGCCAGGGCGACCAGCAGGCAGACGAGGGCGATTAGCTTGAAGGGCCGGAGGACGCGAACCTCGCCCATGGCCGTGCTGTCCCCGGGGATCAGGGGTCCGCGCTGCTCCCGGGACCCGTCGGGGGCTGGGCAGTCCCGAAGCGCACAGCCCAGCCCCGCGCTCCGCCGCTACTGGGGCGTGCCAGGGCCCTCGGGGTCCTAGAGCCGCCCTCACACAGCCCGCCCCCTCGTCTGGGGGCCTCCTCCTCTCCGCAGCTGCTATTTCCACCCGCCTTGTCTCTGTCCCTATAACCCCCCCCCCCACACACACACGTGTTGTGTCTCCTCCTACACTTAGATTAGAATCGCTCTGGGCAGTGCTTGCCAGGCTGAGCCCCAGCCACCTCAGTTATGAATGTCAAAAAATTGCTTGAGCCCTGGCACCTCTTTCATTACAAATTAAGTGCTGTCATTGGGGCACTCTCTGTTCCCTCTGGCTCTTTACAGCATCTAGCAGATGGGAGTCTCACTCCAAGACTAGCCCTCTTAGGAACTTTGGGGATACAAATAAATAACCCCCGTCTTTCAGCCTACCAGGCAACACACCTGTGACATCGGTGGAGGAGAGAGGTAGGAGTTTCAATATTGAAGTAAGTATCAGAGGGGTAGCCGTGTTAGTCTGGATCTGTAAAAGCAGCAAAGAATCCTGTGGCACCTTATAGACTAACAGACGTTTTGGAGCATGAGCTTTCATGGGTGAATACCCACTTCCTCAGATGCATGCCACAGGATTCTTTGCTGCTAATATTGAAGTAAGACTCACAACTCACCTTTGTGGTATTATCCCCCTCTTACAGCTGGGGACAGGGCGGCACAGAGCTCAAGCTAGAGAATTGGGAAGGGGCTCAGCACTAGCAAGCAGGGCCACATTTTCAAGACTGCTCAACTCCCATTTAGTCCCCTAAGTAAGCGTTGTGTTGGATACTAAGCTCTTGAAAATTGGACACAGAAGACTCCATGCTGTGCGGTCTATTAGTTAGAAGAGGTATCCCAGCTCCCCTTTCCCTACTCCAGGCACTAGCGGAGTCAGACAGTTGTGATCTGGCCTATGGCTTTCTCTCCGTCTTTCCCGGATCCTGGGCTCTGAAATTGAAGAGTTTGTGCTAGTTGAAATTAATGGGGGTCAGAGAAGCTCCAGGAGAAATCCAAGGCTTATACCAGTTTAACAAATAAAATAAGTCCCCCCTCCACGTACCCTTCCCCCACCCCACAGAGTCCTCACCAACCTAGGAAGAAAGCGTACCCAGCCTGCCCATGTTGGGAATCCAAGGGATTGTTTTGCCAGACATGGCCAATAGCCAAGTCAGACCATATCTAAGTAGTATAGGATTAACAGCTGGGGTGTCAAGTGCCTCATAGACATTATGCAACTGCAACATATACAGATGCCTCCTTTCTCCCATGAACTGCTCAGAGCTCTTGATCATACACAGATTATTGTCCACCCCAGAATGTATTCCAGCAGGGAATGGTTCTTGCTTCTCAGCAGTTTGCCTCAAACTGCCAACACTCAACCCCCTTCCATGCTCAGTTTGTAGTCCTCTCCCTCCTTTATCCCATTCTCCTGCTCAGTCTTTATTCTCCTCTCATCCCCCAACTTATTTACCCTTAACCCTCACTGCTATTCCCACTTGGCCTTAGCCCTGGGCATCACTTAACATTTACATCATCTTAGCTACCTCCACTCAGGGGTGAGAGAAATTCTCTCTCTCACTCTCTCACACACACACAGGGCCAGAGCTTCCATTTAGGCAGGGTCCACTGGTCCCGTGGCTCCGGTGGAGCATCCGCAGGCATGCCTGCTGCAGGTCCACCAGAGCCGCGGGACCAGCGGACCCTCTGCAGGAACGCCTGCAGGAGGTCCACCGGAGCTGCGGGACCGGCGAGCGGCAAAGCGCCCCCCGCAGTGTGCCGCCGTGCTTGGGCCGGCAAAATGGCTAGAGCCGGCCCTGTGCCTAGGGCGCCAAAAACCCTGGCACCACTCCTGCTCACACACACACACACATGCTAGAGGTAAGCTAAGCTAATTCCCCCTTCCCATACACACACAGATGCTAGAAGTAAGCCAAGCTAACCCCCAGTGTAGACAAGGCGAGGTAAACAGAAAATTATTTGACTGAAGAATTATTCCACACAGGGAAGGTGGATTATCAATCAACAGAATATCCTCTTCCGTTGCTGTCGGAAGTGTCTATGAAATGATGCTTTGCTGCTGTAGTGTAGACTTGCTCTCATTCTAGCCCTTGCTGTCACTCCCTCATGTCTTCCCCCCCCCCATTACTTGGCTCTCCCATCCCTTACTATATCCTCCCTCCCCACCCTGTAACCATTTATATTGTGGTAATGCCTCAAGGAGATCTAGGAACCAGCGCAGGGCTCAATGTGTTAGGTTCTGTACAGCCCAGAGAGCTCACATGCCAGGGTTGGGTGGCTCCTGTTGGACAACTCCAAGCCTCTGGCTCAGTGGAGGGTAAGGGGGAGGGGGCATGGGAGTCTCTCCAGTGATCACACTGTTTCGTAGCTAGGTCAGAGAACAAGGGTGGCAGATAATGTGACGAGCCATGAAGTACACTGCAGTACCACAACTCATGCTACAGCAGGTAGTAGGAAAAAAGTTAAGCATGCAGGCATGAGGAAGAGAAGGCATAAAATGAAGAGAAGCCAAACCTATCAGAAGGCATTTAAGGAAAAGGGGAGACTTCTCTTGCTGGGGAGTCTGATGGTAGGTCAGTGCCCCACCCCAGAGCTGAAATAAGGGGAAACTCTGCCAGAGAATCCTTCATGAGCTAGCCTGGACTGGTGTCCCAGCCCTGGTGTTGGCATGAGCTGGCATTGAGTCAGATAACTCTGACAGAGGGGAAGGAGAGCGGGATGTGGAATAGACATGAGCAACACATTTCGAAGAACACCAGTTACAGAAAAGGTAACTACTGTCTTTTCTTCTTCGAGTATTTGCTCATGTGCATTCCACAATAGGTGATTCCAAGCTATATCTCTTGGCGGTGGGTAGGAGTTCACAGACACTCAGAGCAGAGCACTGCCCTGCCGAACCCAGAGTCCTCCCTGGTTTGGAAGATAATCGCATAATGTGAGGTGAACGTGTGGACTGACAACCATGTGGCAACCCTACAGATGTCCTGAATAGGGACATGGACCAGAAAGGCAGCCGACGAGGCTTGCAGCCTAGTTGAGTGTGCCCTCACAATCAACTGCGGGGGAACTGCCGCCAGGTCATAACAAATACGGATACATGAAATGATCCGGTTGGAGAGCCGCTGAGAGGAGATTGGCCGACCTTTCATGTGTTCGGCCGAGGTGATGAACAGTTGCGAAGACTTCATGAACGGCTTTGTATATTCCAGGTAAAAAGCCAGAGCCTGTCTCACATCTAGCATGTGGAGGCGGTGGTCCTCACTGGATGCGTGTGGTTTGGGACAGAGCACCAGCAGGAAAATGTCCTGACCCATATGATAGGCAGAGACCACCTTAGGGAGGAACGAAGGGTGTTGGCAGAGCTGGACCTTCTCCTTATGGAACACTGTGTACTGGGGTTCGGAGGTCAGGGACCGGAGTTCCGAAACCCTTCTAGCAGACATGATCACCACCAGAAAGCCTACTCTCCATGAGGTGTGTGACTAGGAGCATGTAGCAAGTGGCTCAAACAGAGGTCCAGTTAGCCTGGCCAGCACCAAGTTCAGGTCCCACTGGGGGTCTAACATATGGAAAGAGGCGATCCAAGCCCTTAAGGAATCGACCCATCACGGCATGAGAATATCATGTGGCCCTGCACTGGCTGGTGGAAGGCCGATATGGCTGCCAGGTGCACCTTGACAGATGATGGTGCTAGGCCCTGGGCTCTAAGATGAAGGAGGTAGTCTAGTATAAGCTGGATCAGAGCAGCCACTGGCAAGACACCCTGATCAGCGGCCATCAGGAAAACCAAGACCATTTTGCCAGGTAGCCCTGACGCGTGGAGGGCCTCCTGCTCTCCAGAAGAATGCACTGAACGCCTTCTGAGCAAGTCCTCTCCGCCCAGTCTAACCATTTAGCAGCCATGCTGTGAGGTGGAGGGCTGCTAGGTTGGGGTGGAGGAGGTGACCTTGGTCCTGGGAGAGCAGGTCCAGGCGGGTTGGCAACATCCACGGCGGGGTGACTGCCAAGGTCATGGGAGTCCCATACTTGCCTAGGCCATGCCGGGTTGATCAGAAGGACATGGGCTCTGTCCATCTTTATCTTTTCCAAGACCTTGCCGATCAGTGGAATTGGGGGAAAGGCATAGAAAAACTGACCTGACCAGGACAGAAGGAAGGTGTCAGAGATCGTGCCAATGCCCAACCCTCCCCTGGAGCAGAAACGGGGACACCAGCAGTTCTATCAGGTCACAAAAGGTCCACTTGGGCATAGGCGCCAACTTTCTCCGGTGCTGGTGGGTGCTCACGCCCACCACCCTTGCCCCGACTCCACCCTTTCCCCGCCCCTGGCCCTGCCCCCATTCCAACCCCTTCCCCAAAGTCCCTGCCCCAACTCTGCCCCCTCCCTGCCCCATTGGATCCCTTCCCCAAATCCCAGCCCCACCTCTTCCCCCAGCGCGCTGTGTTCACCCTCTGCCCCCCTCCCTCCCTGCCCTGTGAAACAGCTGGAGCTGCCCTTGACCAGCCATTCGTCAAGGTAGGGAAAGATCTGCCCCCCAACCCCGATGCCTGAGGTAGGTCGCCACCACAGACATACACTTTGTGAAGACTTTGGGAGCCGTTGATAGGCCAAATGGGAGGACAGTGAACTGGTAGTGCTCCTGTCCTACTGTGAAGCAGAGGAAATGCCTGTGGCCCTCGAATATAGGAATGGGGAAGTATGTGTCCTGTAGATCGAGGGCGGCGTACCAGTCTCCTGGATCCAGGGAGGGGATGATGGAGGCCAGAGAGACCATGCAAAACCTGAGCTTTACCATGTACTGGTTCAGGCCTCGCAGGTCCAGGATGGGCCTGTGCCCTCCTTTGGCCTTCAGGATAAGGAAATAGCAGGAATAGTACCCATTGTATCTGAACTCTGACGGCACTACCTCCACCGCTCCTAAGCAAAGGAGCCATCTCATCTCCTGCTCGAGTAAGCTCTTGTGGAAGGAGTCCCTGAAGAGGGACGGGGAGGAAGGGTGGGTGAGGGGGGTATAAAGAAACTGGAGGGTATAGCCCCGGGAGACGGTGTTGAGGACCCATCAATCTGAGGTCAGCAGTGACCACTCCAGGAGGAAAGTGCATAGGCAGCTGGAGAAGGGAAGGTCGGGTGGATCCCTGGTACAAACTGGTAAGTCATCCCTGGACGTTCCCTTAGAAGGCCCAGGCTGAGGAGCAGGCCGGGATTGCCATGTTGGGTGCTTTTTATAGTCCCTTGATTTTTTATAAGGGGGCTGATATCTGGAGTAGGTGCCCTGACTGTGAGCCAGCTGCGGTTTCAATTTGGTCCTGGCCAGGGCTGGGACATAAAGACTGAGGGTCTTTAATGTTGTGCGGGAATCCTTAAGACCGTGTAACTTCACGTCTGTTTGTTCCACAAACAGGGCCTTGCCATCCAATGGAAGGTCCTGCAAGGACTGAGTTCTGTGCCTCGCTGCACAACCCAGACAGCAGGAGCCACAACACTCTCCTCATGGATACCGTGGAGGCTATAGACCTTGCAGCCGTATCCACAGCGGACGAGGCTGCCTGAAGGGCCGCCCTGATGGTAGCCATGCCCTCCTCAACCAGAGCCTTAAACTCCTTCTTACCATGCTCCTGGAGGGAGTCCGCAAATTTGGGCATCGAGCCCCACAAACTGAAGTCATATATGCCCAGCAGGGCTTGGTGGTTTGCCTTCAGTTGGAAGCTTGAGGATGAATAAATCTTTCTACCGAATAAATCTAGTCTCCTTGAGTCCTTATTCTTAGGAGTAGGAGGGGGTTGACCTTGACATTCCCTATGGTTGACAGCCTCGACCACTAGAGAGTTGGTGGCTGGGTGGGTATACAGATATTCGTGCCCCTTGGCAGGCACAAAATACTTTCGTTCTGCCCTCTTAGAGATGGGGGGCAAGGAAGCTGGGGTTTGCCATAGGGCATTCAAGATCTTTGCCACCCCTTCATGGAGTGGGAGAGCCACCATGGCTGGTGCTGAAGCCAAGAGGACATTGAAGAGGGAGTCCAAGGATTCCTCCACCTCCTCAGCTTGTAGGTTGAGGCTTGATGCCATGCTTTTCAACAGTTCTTGATGGGTTTTCACGTCCTACTATGGGATGGGAGGCAGAGGAGCCATGATTGCCTCATCGGGGGAGGATGAGGATGAGGATGGGGGGGTGCTCTGTGTCCCCACCCGTGCCGCAGGTCCCACCACTTGGTCTCCTTCTAGGTGCAGGACTGGGGATGAGCACTCAGCTGACCCTTTTTTGGAGGCTGAGAAAGGAAGGTTGATGGTCTTTTCGAGGCCCAGCCACTGAGAAAGCAACCACCAGGGGCTGTGTTGGGGCCCATGGGGCCCATTGGTACCAGGGAGCTGGCCAGGGACCCAGCAGCAGACTGCCCTGCCTGACGACTTTGAAGGAAGGCCAGGCTGGCATATGATCTACAGCTACCAGGGACGAGTGACGGCGTCAGGAGTGGTGCCAAACATGAGACTGTGATCCCGGTGTGGAGGAGCAGGAATATCATCTGTAGCAGCTGCTCTGCAAATGGCTTCAACAGGCAGATTCGCGATGGCAGGATGCTGGCGATCTATGCCTGGGGCTGCGGGAGTGGTGCCATGGTGGAGACCTCGAATGGGATGAAGAGCGGGAGTGCATCAACATCCGTACCGCAAGGGGCTACAATAGCTTCTTGGAGATAACAACCTCTAGTGCCGTCTGTCCTGGTCTCGGCGAGGCATGCTCTCATCACGAGGTCTGTGTTCCCTCAAGGTGGAGCGGTGCCTAGAACCCTGTGGCTCGACACCAAGCCAGACAACTTGGTGGGGGTTGATGGGGACCGGCGTGGGCTGCACACGGGACGGTCGCTGTGCAGAGAATCGCGTTGCAAACCTTCCCTCAACCATGAGTGGTACCGTCCAGGCGATGACTGTGGGGATCTGAGTGGCAGCATGCCTCTGGACCGGGGAGCTGCTGATGTCAGTGCAGCTGATACCAGTAGAGACATAACGTCTTGAGCTGCCTGCAGGGCCTCTGGCATGAAGGGCACCCAAATGTGGCCACTGGCATCTAGGGAGGTTGGCTTGGAGTGGGCTGGGTTACTCTACTCGACTTGAGGCGGAGGCCGCGAGGCCAATGGAGACTGAGAGCTGCCCAACCTGTGTCTAGTGTCTCCCACAGCCTTGCTCCAGTGTCTTGGTAGAGAAGACTTTTTCTTCGCCTTCTTAGAGGGTCCCATGGACGGGAAGCAGTGCCGACTGGTAGAGGGCACCATTAGGTAGCCATGCACCGATGCAGAGGTTCTCGGTGCCAACTCGGAGCGGTACAGCAGTGTCAGGGTCAGGGCTGACTCCATCAAAATGGCTCGGAGGCGTATGTCCCACTCCTTCTTGGTCCGAGGTTTGAAGGATCTGCAAATTTTGCAGCGGTCACTGAGGTGGGTTTCCCCCAGACAACGTAAATAGTCCATGTGTGGATCACTCATGGGCATAGGCCTTTTACAAGTGTCGCACGACTTAAAACCCAGGGCACGGGGCATGCCCCGATGTGGGGGCACTTAACTATTCTAACTAAACTTTTTTTTTCCCCATAACTACAGGTACTAACTAACTACGAACTAACAAAGTCCAAAGAGGGAAAGCTACAGCAGAGCTGGAGCAGAGCAGTTCCGAAGCACCTTCGCTGGCGGCAAGAAGGAACTGAGGGTAGGGAGAGTGCGCAGTGCCCCTTATACCACGCCATGGCAGCAACACTCCAGGGATCGCTAGGGGCGCTCCCCTACAGGTACTGCTAAGGGAGAAACTTCTAGCACCGGTCCACATGGCAAGCACGCACACCTATTGTGGAATTCACATGAGCAATCACTCGAAGAAGAATTCAGGAATATCTAGGACAGGGGTCGGCAACCTTTCAGAAGTGCTGTGCCGAGTCTTCATTTATTCACTCTAATTTAAGGTTTCGTGTGCCAGTCATACATTTTAACATTTTTAGAAGGTCTCTTTCTGTAAGTCTATAATATATAACTAAACTATGGTTGTATGTAAAGTAAATAAAGTTTTTTAAATGTTTAAGAAGCTTCATTTAAAATTAAATTAAAATGCAGAGCCCCCCGGACTGGTGGCCAAGACCCAGGCAGTGTGAGTGCCACTGAAAATCAGCTAGCGTGCCGAAGGCGGCATGTGTGCCATAGGTTGCCTACCCCTGATTTAGGACCTCAGTGGATTAAAAGGATGGTTTTAGTCCTGTTAGACTTTGGCATATTTCAGTAAAGTGCTGGCACCAGACCGTGGGTGTCAATGTCTCCCTCCCTTCTCCTCCCATGCAGTTGTATGCTAGCTTGGCCCCAAGCAGTCAGCCATTAACAGACTGCCTTCCCACCCCAAGCCTTCCCCATGAGTCAGGGATCTATGCAACCAGCCAACATGGGGCTCACATGCCCATGAAGTGATCTACTGGAAGACAGAAGCGAAGGAGCAAGGGAGTGAAAGATTATATTTGTGGCTTTCCTCATGGGCAGATTAATCCAGGAAGGTGCATCTCAGGGCTCGCTGAGCCATGAGCAGATTGAACAGAATGATTTTCTGTCCATTTCATAAGGACATTCGTTAAAGGTCCCAGCTCAGGACAATAGCTTTAGTGCTGATTGATCCAGCAAGAGCATGATGGGAATGCAAGAACCAGCAGCAGCAGCAAAGGAGTTAGTAGCACAGGAGAAGGTGAATGAATCTCACAGATGAGAGTCTGATCCTCCCCCATCCCCCACACTCTATTCAAACTGCATTCTGGCAGTTTAATTTGCAGTATCTGGAAAGCAGCCTGTGTTGTCAGCTTGCAAGATTTTATCATAGGTCACAGAACATGAAGTATCATGAAAAGCCCAGCTCCTGAAGTCAACCAGTTATGAGAGAATCCTGCTTAAAAAGAAAATGTAAATAATTAGGTTTCTTGCCCTCAGAGGTGCATTGAAGAGCCTGGAAACATGAACCCTAATGATACAAAAGCCAGAAGGCAAATAAAAAAGAACCCAACAATTATTGTTTTATGATCTTGTGATCATTTTAGCCAGTCCCATGATTTCTGTTACTGGAGGTGGCAATGCTGATGCTAGGTTAAAAATGAACAGCTGAGCGTGGCCCTTCTGAACTGCCCTAATAGATATAGCTCTGTCTCTGCGGTGTAAGGGCTTGGCAACACTCGAAACTTCAAAGCGCTGCCGCAGCAGCACTTTGAAGTGTGAGTGTGGTCACATCGCCAGTGCTGGGAGAGAGCTCTCCCAGCGCTGCACGTACTCCACCTCCTCATGGGGATTAGCTTGCAGCGCTGGGAACCACACTTCCAGCGCTGTGGCACTGTTTACACTGGCGCTTTACAGCGCTGTATCTTGCAGCGCTCAGGGAGTGTTTTTTTCACACCCCTGAGCGAGAAATTTGCAGTGCTGTAAAGCACCAGTGTAGCCAAGGCCTAAGATCTCACTTGCTGCTGGTTTGGTTGCAGATGTTTTGGACTTTGGCCTGCTGAGTAGAGCAGAAACTGACAAAGTCTGGATGGTAACAATAAACAGAAGGAAACTAGAGACAAATGCAACTTTTCTGGCAGGCATCCAGAGCACCTCAGGTTGTGGTCTTGTTGGGTCTAAACTTTTGGTGAACTTTGGAGCCAAAACACACCCAGACTGGCCGTCTCTGCATAATCCTTTCTGAACCCTTTATCGAACAAAGCACTGACCTGCAAACTACTCATGACACCCCCCTTTATCAAGTAGCCATTAGCCTTTATCTCTATGCATTTACTTGTTAAACTTGCTTTTCCTGTAAAATCTTGATTGATTATGCATGACCATTATCTTTTATTAATCACTTTGTTTACTTCTGTGTATAAATATTGATGCTCACCCCTAATAAAGGGGCCACACTTATTCTAAAGCTTTTGGGGTTAGTGTGAGCCCGTTGATCAACGCATTTGTGTCTGGTCTCTGACAGAATTGTGTGCCCATAGCCTCCCGCACGAACTCGGGTGCTGGAGAGGTGAGTAAGGACTTGCTTTATTACCTAACAATTTGGGGGCTCGTCCGGGATACCTTCTGGTGCGGTACCTCTGTCCAGTGGTCAGACCACTCATATATGAATTGGCAAGGCGCCACAGGAGATTTCTCCCAGCCAATTCAATATTGAGGGGTCATGTATTGGACAGCAGGGTAAATGCCAGTTGGAGGGCTCCTGTCAGACACCATGGGTCAAGGGACTAGCGTGCCTCTTGAGAGTCCGTTGGGGATTGTAAATAAGTTATGAAACGAAGGGAAACTCCCAGTACAGACAGGAATGTCTAGGAAGAAATTGTACACACTATGTGTAAGGAATTGGACTGGGTATACCGCGGTATTGGCCGACCCGGAGATAAGGTGGCCTTCGTATGGCTCTTTCGAACAGGCTGCCTTAAGAGGAGTAAAGAGCCAGATCGAAAAAGGCCATCCGGGACAGTTATGTTACTGGTTTTGTTGGGACACAGCAGCAGAGCTGTGGAAATCTTTAAAAATTATGGCAGTCAGGTACTCTCCCGAGAGTGAACCCCCTCCAGGTTATTTCGATGAAGGGTGTAGACCACGGCGTGTTTTGACTCGTCAGCTGGTCCCCTCTGCACCTGCCCCTATTCCTCCGCAGGGGGACCCTCTCCTTGTAGCAGAGGGGAATCTGCAGGATACCAGATTGGAATTTCTGCAGAAGGATAAGGAGGAAATGGAGGGGCAAACCTCGGAAGAAGTAGTTACTAGGCTTATGTCCAAGCAGGTACGGCAGGGTGCATGCCCCCCCCCCCCCCGAGGAAAGTATAGTTAGAGAGATGCCTTTACAGGTGCATGATCAACCTTATATGGGCAATGATGGACGGTTGCAACATGCTAGTATTGTGGAATATAAAGGATGGCTAGAATGGGACTTGAAAGAGTGGGGACAGTTGTCAGGGTCTTTTGGGGAAAATCCCCGAAAGATCATAGAACTTCTAGAAAGATTGTTTTTAAGTTATAATCCTACTTATACGGATGTGGATCAGTTGTTAAGTAGAGAGAAAAAGGAAGAATATAAGCTGATGGCTTTAGCTTTTCACGGCAGTGTTCGAGGCAAAGGCCGTGGCCGTGGCAGGGGATTCCAGGGTGCCCGAGGAAGAGGGTCCTGGCGACCCCAGCCATCAGGAAATTGTTTTCAGTGCGGACAGCCTGGTCACTTTAGACGTGAATGCCCCTGGGGACGCCCAGAGGGTCTGGTTGCATCCGCAGATGCTTACACAAGTGAGGAATACACCCCTGCACCACCAGCTCAGCCAATTCCCCAGGCCTGGATCAACTACGGGAAACAGCAGCAGCTGCAGCAAACTCAGCCTCCTCAATGACGGTACCCCGGGGGCGAAGGCAAACAATGTGATGGTCTTATTTCCTTAATGTCTTTAGCCGGCTCCTTTCTCACTTTCTCCCCTCCCAGCAAAGAGCCTCGTTTAACCCTTTCAGTCCAGGGACTGCCTGTCTCTTTCCTCATTGATACTGGGGCTACTTTCTCTCTTTTAAATCATGCCCCCTCTCCCTGGCTATCCTCTGAGGTTAAAACTGCGACTGGGGTGGAGGGCAACCCACAGTCTCTGGAACTCACTTTGCCTTTGAATGTTGTTTATGCTGATAAATGTTTTCCTCACCGTTTTCTTTTTTCCCCAGCTTGTCCGATCCCTTTGATGGGCCGGGATTTACTCTGTAAGCTTGAGGCTACTTTAACCTGCACTCCTGAAGGGGTAGGATTATTGATGACAGTGTTAGGAGATTCGGCCCCTACTCAGGGTAATTGGGAAACACCCCTCTCTCTCTCCCCTGACCTCACTGACTTGCCTTCAACCCTCTGGGGAATTTCTGACACTGATGTTGGCCTGCTCCTTTCGGCAGAACCCGTAAGGATTCAGGTGAAGCCTTCCTTAACCCCCCCCGTCAGTCCCTCAATACCCCCTGTCGCTGGAAGCCCGGGAGGGCATCCGCCCCATTATCGAGGGATTCATTGCACAAAAGCTAGTCCGCCCTCAGCGCACTCCCTGTAACACCCCTATACTGCCTGTCAAAAAGCCTCCTAAAAAGAACGGAGACCCTGTTCGTTGGCGCTTTGTACAGGATCTACGAGTTGTTAATCAGTATGTGGTCCCTCTTCATGCAGTAGTCCCTGACCCAGCTACTATCATCAGCCAAATCCCCTGGGATGCTGAGTGGTTCACTGTTATTGACTTAAAATCAGCTTTTTTCAGCATTCCTGTGCACCCAGACTCTCAGTATCTCTTTGGTTTCACCTGGGAGGGACAAAGTTATGTCTGGCAACGACTTCCTCAAGGCTACAGAGACAGCCCCACGATTTTCAGCCAGTGCCTCCGCCACGACTTGGAAGGTTTCACCAGTCCGCAGGGATCCACATTGGTCCTATACGTAGATGACATCCTATTAGGTAATCGCGAAAAAGCTGCCCTCCGCATCGATGGTAAGGCACTTTTATTATACCTACACACCAGAGGCCACAAGGTAGACCCTAAAAAGATTCAGTGGGTCTCACAGAAGGTCCGATATCTGGGCTTCCTGTTAACCCCAGAGGGAAAACAGATGGACCCAGCCCGCATAAAGACTATTCAAAACTGCCCTCTACCGAACACCAAGAAACAACTTCGAGGTTTCTTAGGATTAATTGGCTTCTGTCGCCCCTGGTTGCCATCCTGCGGGGAGTTAAGCAAACCGCTCCACCGACTCACTGCTAACCTTGCTCCTGACCCTTTGCAGTGGTCCCCGGACACTATTAAAGCCTTTCAGTTACTCAAGGACAGTGTGGCCTCCTCCATGTCTCTCCGTCCCCCCAATTACAGCAAACCCTTTCACCTTTTTGTCCACGAGAGGGGCGGAATTGCTAGTGGTGTCCTTACCCAGCTGAGCGGGCCCCACCATTTCCCGCTTGCTTTTTACTCTCAGCAAATCGACCCTGTCGCTCAGGAAACCCCATCCTGCACCCGGACTCTGGCAGCAGCTGCCCTGCTGATCACAAAGGCAAAGAGCCTAACCCTGGGTCATTTTACCACGGTTTGGACCTCTCATGTCTTGTCAGCCCTTCTGCGTAGGGGCACAACCCAAGTCTTTTCGGCCCATCGTCAGCAACAGCTAGAGGCCAAACTCTTAAAAGACACTAACCTAATTTTTGAAAGGTGTGGACCCCTTAATCCAGCTACCTTGCTTCCTGACCTGCCAGTCCTCCAGGATCAGCACGACTGTGTGGAAGTAGTTTCCAGCATCTTACAGATAAGGGACAACCTGTTTGACGTGCCACTGGACAATCCCAATTGCATCCTCTTCTCGGACAAAAGCTCCTTCTATGTTAATGGCAAGCGTTTCACTGGTTATGCTGTCACCTCTGAATGGGACATTCAAGAGGCCGCCTCACTGCCAGGCAACTGGGGAGCCCAAGCCGCTGAACTCTATGCCCTGGCCCGAGCTTGCCAGTTGGCCGCTGGTAAGACCGTTACCATTTTTACTGATAGCAAATATGCTTTTGAAGTTGTGCATTGTCATATCCACCTCTGGAAGTTTCAAGGTTTCCAGACAGCTGCCGGTAAACCCATTCAGCACCTCCCCCTCATCCACAAGCTTTTGGACGCCCTCCAAAAACCCTCTGTCCTGGCTGTAGTTCACTGCCGGGCCCATACTAAAGATAGCAGCCCCGTTACCCGTGGGACCTGCCCTGGCCTGACGCCTCCGCCAAGAAGGCTGCCACCTTCCTTTAGCCATGCCCACATTGGCTATGCAAACCTCCTCCTTTACCTCCACCGCACCCCCGTACAGTACCCGCTGCTGAACTACAATCGTGGGAGAGCCTCGGGGCCACTCTGGTCAAAGGGACCTGGCTTATGCCCAGATGGCCGAGCCTGCCTCCCTCGCTCCACATACCCCGTGGCAGTTCGCTGGCACCATGATAAAGGGGGGTCACTACGGCACGCACGCCCTCGTGGACACTATCGCTCGCTTTTGGTATGCTCCAGGCATTCAACCCTATTGCCTTATCAATAGTTGAAAGCATGCCGCACATGTCAGCGTAATGGACCTGCTCCGCCTCTTAACAAAATTAAGGGTGGAAGACCTCCGCCTGCTGCTCCATTTCAACATCTTCAAATTGACTTTGCAGATATGCCAAAGGCTTTTGGGAAAAAGCACCTCCTTGTTTTGGTTGCCCTCTGACTTCCTGGGTCGAAGCTTTTCCTACTGCTAATTGTACTGCTGCCACAGTGGCGAGATTCTCCTTAGAGATATTGTACCCCCGTTTTTGATCCCTATTGTGATAGACTCAGATCGACGGAACCTCACTTATACTGGTCATGTCCTTGGCCCCGTTTAGAACAAGGACTGGGCATTTCACACTCCTTCATACCACCCTACCACCCCCAGTCTAGCGGGAAAGTTGAGCGTATGAATAGGAAACTTAAGTTTACATTGGCTAAATACTGTCAGGAAACAGGATTTAAAGTGGCCTCAGGTACTTCCCTTGGTCCTGTTTCACCTTCGTACTCGCCCAACCCGCGCATTGGGATTATCCCCCTTTGAACTGCTCTATGGACACCCCCCTTTCAAAGGCGGGGCGCTACCACGTGCTGATGTTTCCACTATTGGGAGGGGATCATATGACCGCGCTGTCAGTTTCTCTCCCTACAGGCTCGCCTCCGTACCCTTTGGAAAGCCTCGCAGTTTTCCCAGACCGTGCCGCTGGAGGAACAAATCCACCCGTTCCAACCAGGGGACTTCGTCTGGGCCAAAAAGTTCCTTCGTGACGACACCCTCCAGCAAGGTTTACTGGACCCCACCAGGTTCTTTTGACACCCCGACTGCAGTGTTCCTGAAAGGACGCAAATCTTGGATCCACCACTCCCACGTCAAGCCAGCCGTAGTGGACCACAGTGA
The DNA here is from genome assembly GCF_007399415.2 of Gopherus evgoodei. Classification (NCBI taxonomy): domain Eukaryota; kingdom Metazoa; phylum Chordata; order Testudines; family Testudinidae; genus Gopherus; species Gopherus evgoodei. The sequence goes on along the minus strand of NC_044330.1, from coordinate 59,790,513 downwards.
CGGACCAGCAGCTCTTGTCACCACTGAGGACACTGCCTTCGACCAGTGGACCAGCTTACCTCTCTCAGACATTAGACTTAAATTAACTCGGAAAAAATGAGAGGACCCTTTATTCTGACAACTGTATGTTTTTTATGCTTTTTTAGTTTATTTTCTGCTTATGAAGATAATGCTTTTATTAGATATTCCCACGAGGTTAAAACTCGTATTTTAGAAAATAGAAGTAATTGCTGGGTATGTACTCAATTTCCAGTAAATGCAGCACAGGGACTCCCCTTCACACCCATTCCCCTAACCACCGCTAATATGACTTGAATGCCACCGACTAGAATAAAAGATCCAGTCCAACCCAATCTTACATGGGACAAAACAGAAGTGCTAATTAACAAATATCTCAGGGTAACCAATCAAACAGGATCACTGTGTTTTGTTAAAGAAAAAGGGTCAACTTTTGTGGGAACAAGTAAATGCAACATATATTTTAATGGCACCGCCTTTAGTAAAAATCTTGGCTTCAAGCCTTGCGCATCCCACTTATCCCATATGTGGATCCCTCACCCCGATCCAACCTTTTCAACTTTTTCATGGAGGGGCAGGTTTTCAGAGTCAGTTTTTAAAAAGCCCTGCTCAGAGGGTGTCCAACTAATTGTTAAAGGATACACAATTGCCTTCTACAACTGCTCAAGCAGTACTACACTGCCCTTTGAGGACCACACTACCAAATTGTGCCTCTGCAGTTCACACAACGACCCCTCTGCGTTACCAGGGGAACAGTGGTACACCGGGTGGTGGGTTACCTCCTACTTTGAGAAATGGAATACCCAAAACGCATTATATGGAACATACTGGGTGTGCGGGCCCAAGGCTTATTATTTTCTCTCCCCTGATTGGGCAGGGTGATGTTATTTGGCATGGCTAGCACCGCCTTCTCGCATCTCCCTCACTCCCCCTCATTTTCCCCAAGTTCGTAACATTCGTGAAACTGACAGAGATATTAATCTCCGTGATGGTTTGTCCTGGCAGCGGTGGGCTGGTCACACTAGCTTGAAGGGTGCTATCATCCTTCTACAGGGACTATTAGAATCTTTGACCAATAAAACTGCAACCCTATTTGAAAATCAGGCCGGGAAAATGTCCCAGCTGCGCCAGTTAGCTTTGCAAAACAGAATGGCTTTAGATATGATGTTAGCAGCCCAGGGAGGAACTTGCGCCCTCATAAATGAAGAATGCTGTGTTTTTGTAAATGACACCTACTCTGACACTTTTCAACGTACCAAACACCTAAGGGAAATGGCTAAAAACTACTCCTCTGGCCAGCCACCTTATGATTGGTGGGGAGCCTTATGGAATTGGCTGCCCGGACTTGGGTGGGTTAAAAACCTCTTGGTGGGTGTTGTTGGGGCCATAGTAGTCCTTATAATACTGTGTTGCTGTATTCAGTGTGTCCCCTCCCTCATAAACTCATGTAAGTCAGTTTATTCTTTTCCCACTTCAGCTAAAAGCCTTACTCTCTTCAAATTGGCCCAGGCTGAAATTGCCAAGTGGCCCTTGAGATCTTGAAATAGGGTGTAGCTTTTTGATTAATAGTTATCTCAAAGCTACAAATGGAGGAATGTTGGGTCTAAACTTTTGGTGAACTTTGGAGCCAAAACACACCCAGACTGGCCGTCTCTGCATAATCCTTTCTGAACCCTTTATCGAACAAAGCACTGACCTGCAAACTACTCATGACACCCCCTTTATCAAGTAGCCATTAGCCTTTATCTCTATGCATTTACTTGTTAAACTTGCTTTTCCTGTAAAATCTTGATTGATTATGCATGACCATTATCTTTTATTAATCACTTTGTTTACTTCTGTGTATAAATATTGATGCTCACCCCTAATAAAGGGGCCACACTTATTCTAAAGCTTTTGGGGTTAGTGTGAGCCCGTTGATCAACGCATTTGTGTCTGGTCTCTGACAGAATTGTGTGCCCATAGCCTCCCGCACGAACTCGGGTGCTGGAGAGGTGAGTAAGGACTTGCTTTATTACCTAACAGTCTTGTCTTTAGAGGCAAAGTTGGATTAGTGTTAGTATGTTTTAGCAGATCAAGAACTGAGCATTCAATAGCCAGATCCAAGAGTTCTCTTGTCTGTTATAGAATCATAGATTAGTTTTATTACCCTATGCACTAACCTGGTAGAACTAAAACCCCCAAAAGCAGCAAAGAGTTCTATGGCACCTTATAGACTAACAGACGTATTGGAGCATGAGCTTTCGTGGGTGAATACCCACTTCGTCGGATGCATGTTTTCACCCACGAAAGCTCATGCTCCAAAACGTCTGTTAGTCTATAAGGTGCCACAGGATTCTTTGCTGCTTTTACAGATCCCGACTAACATGGCTACCCCTCTGATATTTAAACCCCCAAGAACACCCATTCCTAGGTTGTTAGAACGTAAAGGACTTTCTGTCACTAGCATTGCATTAAAATGCAAGGAGCATTTTGGAACTAAGCTACTTGAGTGACTGTTTTGAGATGCATGTGACATGAGCTCAAGTATATTGGTATGGATCGCTGGCCTAACTGTCCTGTGACTACATTTAACTTCCTCCCATCACACAGTAACTTAGAGAGGGGAAAATAAGCTCTAAGCACAGAGCTGGGAGCCAGGAACTCAACTTGATTATTTCGAATAGCACCTAAAAGCATATGTTATGAGCTGGGTGAAAGCTTGTTATGAGTGGAGTTAAAAACCCCTTTAACCTGACACAGGGGAATGAGTCCTGCATTTGAGTGAGTTGTAGGAGACAATTAAGGGGCCACACTTAAAACAAAGTATCAGAGGGGTAGCCGTGTTAGTCTGGATCTGTAAAAGCAGCAAAGAATCCTGTGGCACCTTATAGACTAACAGACGTTTTGGAGCATGAGCTTTCGTGGGTGAATACCCACTTCAGATGCATGTGGTGGAAATTTCCAGGGGCAGGTATATATATGCTAGCAAGCAAGCTAGAGATAACGAGGTCAGTTCAATCAGGGAGGATGAGGCCCTGTTCTAGCAGTTGAGGTGTGAAAACCAAGAGAGGAGATGGTGTCAGCTCAGGATTGAACAAAGACTGTGAATGGCTTGCCAACTACAGAACCAGTTTCTCCTCTCATGGTTTTCACACCTCAACTGCTAGAACAGGGCCTCATCCTCCCTGATTGAACTGACCTCGTTATCTCTAGCTTGCTTGCTAGCATATATATATTGCCCCTGGAAATTTCCACCACATGCATCTGAAGTGGGTATTCACCCACGAAAGCTCATGCTCCAAAACGTCTGTTAGTCTATAAGGTGCCACAGGATTCTTTGCTGCTTTTACTTAAAACAAAGTGTAATAGAATCTGCCCAGAAACTAGCACCCGGTGAGCAGAGTTGGGAACTGTGACCAGGTGGGGTGGGAGAAAACATGCTGAAAAAGAGGGTGGAAAAGAGAGAGATACAGCCTGAAGCTGCTGCTGAAAGCTGAGTGGCTGACTGGAAGAAACTCGTGAAGAGGTTTTGGGTCAGAGATGCAGGCTGAAGAGAGCGTTACTAGCACTGAGAGTGAAAAATGCTGGTTCCTGCTATTTGATTCCTTCTGAACTCAGAAACACGGGGCTTTGTGCATTCTTTGTTAAAAAAGAAGATTGCATCAAAGAAACCAATTTCTATCCCAGTTCTATCACTGATTTCTACTCCCAGTTGGCACAGCCACAGAGCCGCAAACTTGGACTAGCTGCTCAGGTCAAAATAGAGGAACGGTTGTAACACCTCTTGACAGAATCCTTGCATCCATGGAATGCAAATGGGCCTTGCAGTGTGTCAGGAAAGTCAATTAATTAGGTCTTTTTCAAATGGGGGAGGGGGGGAAGAATTCAAAAGCTGAAGGGCCCTCGCAGAGAACACCCTGCCAGCTGCTCCTTTTCTCTCTCTGGTAGGAGCAGCTGTATTAATAAATCATCCCTCTCTTGTGAAACTTGGTGTGATCATCCGATCACTGGTGCTGACTGGACATGGGAGAAGCCTGCCTGCTTGGCTAACCAAATGACTCAACCTAGCTTCCTCCTGTGGACTGATCCCCTGGCCACTAATTTAAATGCCAGCAGAACTGGGCTTGGTGAGGGGGACTTAGTGCCGTGTCCCACTGGGGTTATAGGAGACCCTCTGCCGTGTCTAACGGGAGACGTGCTCAGGAAGTGGGGCTTGCTTTGCAACAGAGCTCACTTTGAAAGATTTGGGGCTCGCTTTCAGTGGGAGTTAGGTGCCTAAATACCTTCAAAGGATCTGGACCTCTGTGTTTGGCCCAATAAATCCCATAGATTTCAATAGGTGTTGAGGCTGCTCAGCAGCTTTGTGTTTCTGTTTACAAGTTGCTGAGGGCTCCTATGAGTCGGTTTAGGAGAGATTCCTCCTGCCCCAAAGACAAGGATCTTACAGTGGGTTTGATTTCGTTTTTTAAAAGAAGTCCTGAATTCTCTCTGAACCGTACCTGAGACCTCTCAGAATTTGCTGCCCTATTCATGTTATAAAACTCTTCTGGGCACTAGGCCCAGTGATCCCTGTCACTCATGCTGCATATGGAGCAGCGTCTAGGCCAGGGGTCGGCAATCTTTCAGAAGTGGTGTGCCGAGTCTTCATTTATTCACTCTAATTTAAGATTTCGTGTGCCGGTAATACATGTTTTTAGAAGGTCTCTTTCTATAAGTCTATAATATATAACTAAACTATTGTTGTCTGTAAAGTAAATAAGGTTTTTAAAATGTTTAAGAAGCTTCCTCTAAAATTAAATTAAAATGCAAAGCCCCCCGGACCAGTGGCCAGGACCATGAGTGCCACCGAAAATCAGCTCGCGTGCCACCTTCGGCACACGTGCCATAGGTTGCCTACCCCTGGTCTAGGCTATATTTCAGCCTTTTGTTTTCAGTCCTAGCCGTGTAGTGATGCTCTACGGTGCAGCCCGTAAGCCTAACTTCTATCTCCATTACCTTTTGCTGGATGCTACTCAAGCTTTTGATCCATGAAGATCATCTGCTGATTTGCCACTTAATTCCTCCTCCTGGCCATGCTGCATACCTAGATCTTTGCATTGCTTTGTCATCTGGGCAGGAGGTGGAAAATGTAGGGCCCCAAGAAGATGGCAGGAGCTTCACGCCCGAAGTGTCCATATCCTTGGTGACCTCCAGGAAAAGCTGCTGCTTTTTCACAGACATTAGCCAATAGGTCCATCAAAGGCTATTAGTCAAGATGATCAGAGATGCAACACCATGCTCTGGGAGTCCTTAAGCCTCTCTGATTGCCCAAAGCTGGGAGTGGACAACAGGAGATGGATTACCTGATACATTGCCCTGTTCTGTTTATTCCCTCTGAAGCACCTTACCTTTGCCATTGTCAGAAGACAGGACACTGGGCTGGATGGACCATTGGTCTGAACCAGTATGATCACTCTTACAATCTGGGGCTGTCTTCAATGTTACTGATCCAGCCTTTTGACACTGTTGAGATCACAAAGTACACTTTAAACATTCAGGACCTGATTTTCAGCAATGCAGAGCCTGCCCCACTCCAGTGAAAATCAATGGGAATTGTGGATGCTCAGCACCTCTGCCACCATGCCATTCATTCACGACAATCCATAAGCAACATGTTTCCAGCCAGGTTTCTGAAGATCAGGTATTCGGAAATTAGATGGAACTGAACTATGCTTTAGCCAGAAAACTGACACAGAGATTGTGGCTGTGCTAGAATGAAGAGGGTTTTCACAACAGTCATAGAACCCCTAGGAGCAGCAGACAGACCCCCTATGACCACTTTGCACCTGTCCTCCAAGAAGGGTAATGGATCAGGACCTCCTGCTGTTCTAAGTGATGAGATAGGACAAGGACCCTTTTCATAGCTGAATGGCAGGGAGATTCTCTCTCCTTTTCCAGAAGGAGGAAATCTGACATCTGGCCTTCCCCTAGCTGCTCTATAGATTTCACCACCCTTTTATGCTGTCACAGATAACTGAGTCTTTACAACTGCTCTCAGCTGTTGCAAAAGATACTGGCACCTTCCCCCTCTGCCAAGACAAACATTCACGGAAGGTACTTGTTTGTACTGGGTGAGGACAGAATCCAACTTTAAAGCATCTCATTCCCCAATCAAGGTTTTCTTTTCCATGTGTATTTTAGTTCACTCTCACGTGAGACTTTTACCGACTTCTTTAACTCCACGACCATTCCCCTGCTTTATAAATAGGCTTGGAAAGATTAGATATTTTTCTCAGTAAATGTCACTAAGCATCAATTTCAACATACACACAAAACAGACAAAAATATTTCCACTGATAATCAAAATTTACAGCTGGCTGAAGTAAGAAAAATGCTGCTTGAGAACTTATTAGAGTTTGATTTAAGGATATTAACTTTGTACATTTTGACATGAGATGTTGCCAGTTTGGGTTTTAATGGTTACAAGGCTTTAACTTATGGAATCTCAGTGTCTCTTGTCATTATCTGCTCCCCTATTGTCTGACCCTTCCCCATAGTTTCTTGTAATTGTTTTTAAATCTATAAAAATTAAAAAGAAACATAAAATATAAGAAAAAAAATCACATTCTGCCTAGTTAAAGACTACTGATATATTCATACTGTATATATTTTAAGTGAGTGGGTTTTTTTGCTGGAGGGTGGTTGTTTTATATTGTGCAGTACCCCAAGTGTCTCAGCAGGGGGCTCTATAGAAAAACACTTCTCTATAGAGAGTACACAACATGAGGATGTCCTTCTGGGCAGTGGGAATTAATAACTACAATTTGAAGGACTTATATCCTTTTTTTAGTTTGCTGGGGTCTGCTCTTTTAGTGCCATTTTTGGAAAGCAGTGCAATTATCCCTCAACTGCAGAGTGAGATGCTTTAGAGCAGAGTTCTGAAAAGAGAGAGAGTTGTGTATATTCCTGGCTAATGGAAAGAGTCTTTTATTCCAAATGCAGCAATTTACTCCTGCCAAGCCTCCCGGCTACTTGTACAGAAATTACTAGAACTGGAATTTCCTTCTCTCAGAAAATTTTGCATGTCTGAAAAAAAAAATATCCATCCTGAACTAGAACAAACAGCATGAACTGGAAAATTTTCTGTGGGAAGCAGCAGGGAGAGGTGGGAAGTTGTTTGCCCAGGAAGCCCTCCCACCTACCTGATGGGCAACTTGGGGAACCCACCAGCTGGGGAAGCCAGCTGCCCAGGGATGCCAGAGACTCTGCGGAACCCACTGCCCACGTTGGCTGGGGAGCCAGCAAGCCTGCCCACACGCTTTCCATTGCAAGGTCTGATGGAGTAGACAAGCGCCTGTGAATGTGCCAGCTCCACTGAATTAGCATTTTTTGATGATAAAATGTCAGAAAATCTTCCACCAGCTCAAGAAATTTCATGGTTCAGGAATGCAGCTAGCACTCTGCCCAGCCATTATAAAGATCGCACTCCTTTCAGAAGGAGTAATGGCCCCCTTCCTTTATATGTCATCGCCACTGCGGCCTCCCAGTCAAATGTTACTCTCCATGCAGTTAGGGGGCACCTTTTGTATTATGTTCGCCCAGCAATGCACCCCGAGGGTGACCATCGCTGGAGCTCAGCAGCACCAGGCCAGGCTCATTCTGTCCTTGGGCGGGTGCCAGGGTACAGGTGTATAAGGCGGTGATGTGGGGTAGTGATTTTTTTTTTTTTTAAAGGCGGGTAAACTAACCTCCATACTCACCAAATGAGAAGTAAACTCAGTTTACCCTACTTTATCCTTGACCATGCTACTGCTATAAGGGCTTGTCTATATGGACAATGCAGCAAGCTGGGATGTAAATCTATCTCGCACCAGCCTGCCACACACTGACTGTCCCTGTGCCCCTGCTGCTCTGCACTTGAAGTTCCCTAGCACACTTTGATCTACCCCACTTAGAGATGGAAGTATGGCAGTGTACACGAGGGGACCTTTTAGTGTGTGGATCCCACTACTACACACATAGTGTGTGGCAAATTTGCATCTTGCTCACTGTTCATCTAGACAAACCCCTAATGAACAAGCATAGCTCCCCACCCCAATCTTTCAGGGCTTCATGCAGTAGGAAGAGGCACTTTTTAAAAATTAGTTTGCAGTAAATCTTGAAGCCCCTCCTCAGCCCTAGCTCTTAGGTAGATATCAGGAAACCCATTTTCCAGGTGGGCAGCAGGAGAGAATGGCTTGCTCTTTTTTCCCCACAGCAAGTGAGGGCCAGAGTTGTTAATTCTATACAAATGTCCTGACTCCAGTCTTCTGCTGTGAGCAGTAGCCCACAGACTTGTCCTTGTCCAGTACTTGAAGGCTAACAGAGGTTGTTTGCAGTAGGAGCTGGTGAATGTTAGGTTGCTTGTTTCTACATCTTCAGAGAACTATCCACGATAACTCCAAGATCTTTTTCCTGACTCGTTGTAGCTAAATTAGCCCCCATCATATTGTATGTATAGTTGGGGTTATTTTTTCCAATGTGCATTACTTTACATTTATCCACATTAAATTTCATTTGCCATTTTGTTGCCCAATCACTTAGTTTTGTGAGATCTTTTTGAAGTTCTTCACAATCTGCTTTGGTCTTAACTAGCTTGAGTAGTTTAGTATCATCTGCAAACTTTGCCACCTCACTGTTTACCCCTTTCTCCAGATCATTTATGAATAAATTGAATAGGATTGGTCCTAGGACTGACCCTTGGGGAACACCACTAGTCACCCCTCTCCATTCTGAGAATTTACCATTAATTCCTACCCTTTGTTCCCTGTCTTTTAACCAGTTCTCAATCCATGAAAGGACCTTCCCTTTTATCCCATGACAGCTTAATTTACGTAAGAGCCTTTGGTGAGGGACCTTGTCAAAGGCTTTCTGGAAATCTAAGTACATTATGTCCACTGGATCTCCCTTGTCCACATGTTTGCTGACCCCTTCAAAGAACTCTAATAGATTAGCAAGACACGATTTCCCTTTACAGAAACCATGTTGACTATTGCTCAACAGTTTGTTTTTCTATGTGTCTGACAATTTTATTCTTAACTATTGTTTCGACTAATTTGCCCGGTACCGACGTTAGACTTACTGGTCTGTAATTGCCGGGATCACCTCTAGAGCCCTTTTAAATATTGGTGTTACATTAGCTAACTTCCAGTCATTGGGTACCGAAGCCAATTTAAAGGACAGGTTACAAATCTTAGTTAATAGTTCCATAACTTCATATTTGAGTTCTTTCCGAACTCTTGGGTGAATGCCATCTGGTCCCGGTGACTTGTTAATGTTGAGTTTATCAATTAATTCCAAAACCTTCTCTAGTGACACTTCAATCTGTGACAGTTCCTCTGTTTTGTCACCTACAAAAGCCAGCTCAGGTTTTGGGAATCTCCCTAACATCCTCAGCCGTGAAGACTGAAGCAAAGAATCCATTTAGTTTCTCTGCAATGACTTTATCGTCTATAAGTGCTCCTTTTGTATTTCCTAACAAGTTTTAAAGTCAATTTATTTGAACTGATTTTAAAATAGATTAGAAATTTTCCTCAGCATAGACAAGTCCTGTATGACTTCAGCCTATTGCCATCAGAGTATTGTTCCAATGCATTAGCCTCACTAATACAGCAGTAGCTTTTAATTGTAAGAATACCTTTAACCTGTTTTATCAAACTGACTACAATTTAATTAATGGGCCACCCAAAGTGGCAAGATAAATTATAGGCATGCTATAGAGTGCTATATGCAGCAGGAGGGCCCCTGTATTATGTGCAGTTTTATGTTTTTTGAAATGTGAATACCATTTTTTCTGAGCAGCTAGTGGCTTCAATTTAAAAAGCAGAAATACAAAGAGTTTTAACAGAAAGCTTTCAAATATGCAGGTGGTCTCCGAATCACTCTGAGATACGCAAGAGCCCTTGATACAGGCTTCCCCTCAGTAATGGTAGATATTTATGCGGCTGGTGGCGGATGGTAAACCCTGCTTGAAAACCCACTGAGGAGGAAAATGTGAAGGGTAATTTAACACTGAAGTTGAAAATTACTACTGCAAATAAACCTCTGCAATGGCGCTCAGGACACAGGAAGGAAAAGTTTTCATTGTCTGTCACAGCTACTCCCTCCTCACATACTCCTCTCTGTAAAATAACATCACCCATCCAGTCCAGTTCAACAGTGTGTAGCAGCTCAGTGACCAGTGTACAACTACAGTGAGAGAGGCTGAAGGAAACCGAACACTCAAACTGCAGCACTCACATGGTATTTGGTGCAGCATCCAACTCATTTCCACTCTCAGACTGCCCTCACTTTGGGTTTCTTTATTTGGTTTGAAATACAGGAGGCATAAGCCTTAAGCCCCCTTCATCTTGGCCGCATCTACCCCAACCCTAGCACATGTGCAAGAGTAGGCAATGTTACTGGACATCAAGCCACTACCTGTCAACTGGAGCTACCAAAAAGAGGCAAAATTGGCAGTGTCAAGGGCATAACATGCCCCCCCCTCCCTTCTCTGACCATGACTAGCGAGTTGCTTGATTTATTTGCTACAACAGAGATGTCATGATCACTGCAGAAGTGCAGCTATTATCCCACTCATGATCTTCTGGCTCTAGGCTCCCAGCAATATATATAAAAGAGAAAAAGATTTGTGTTGAATAACAGGGGAGAGGGAAACCAAATAAATTCACTACGTATCCCCCTCCTAAAGCTATGGTCTCTTCCCAAGAGCATGCTGCTGAATTACCCTAGTGAGCGTGGTGCTGGATTGCTCCTTTGTGCACTCAGAGTGTACTTTTCACATAGGCGGCACAAGGCTTTCCCATCTAGCTGGAGACAGATGTGAGCCCTTGGTCATCTTGTGGAAGTGTTCTTGGAGCTGTCACAAGAAGCGAGATGAGAGGAACAAGTAGCATCTTCATAGAAAGGCAAGACAGACCACACATCAGCCACACGTCACTCCTGTCCAATCCTACTGACTTACAGAAAAAGAAAAAAAAGAAAAGTGTCTGGGGTTTCCTCTTCACTCCAGGGCAGCTAGTTCTTCCATGAGCTCCTCTTTCTCCCGCTGCAGTTCCTGCACTCGCTGTTTGTTCTGCTCCAGTCTGTCCTCCAGCCACTGCAGGAGGGGACCACTGATAGCAGACATCTGGCTGCAGAGATTCTTGGTGAACACTGGAAAAGACACAATACAACATGTTAGTGCAAAAGGAAGAATCTCTCACCAGGCTGCAGAATTGCAAAGCTTAAGTAGAAAGGTTTCACAACAGTATTTCACATTGAGACATCTTGGATCCTCACAGAAAAGGGTTCACAACAGCTACCAGTCCGAAGGGGAGGAGGGGAGAATACTTATAAAAATTATTTAAACCTGAGTTTTAGATGCCCTTTGGGGACATACAATAAAAAATGACATGTAAACAAGCCTAGTGTAGACTGATTGTTTTTCATAGTTAAGGCTGCGAGTTTGTCACGGAGGTCACGGATTCTGTGACTTCTGCAGCAGCCAACGCTCCCCCCGACAATAGCAGCAGGAGTTTGGGTGGGGAGCTCAGGGCTGGGGTGCAGGAGGGGGTGAAGGCTCCGGGCAGCGCTTACTTCAGGGGGGCTCCCCAGAAGCAGTGACATCCCTTGGCTCCTAGGGGGGAGGCACAGCCAGGGGGCTCTGCGCACAGCACTGCCTCTGCCTGCAGGTACCACCCCTGCAGCTCTAACAGGAGCTGTGGAGCCATGGAACCGGTGATCAGGGGGAGGCAGCATGAAGAGCTGCCTGGCCATACCTCCACCAGAACAGGGATGTCACTGCTTCTGGGGAGGCAAGGAGCTGGGTAGGGAGCCTGCCAGCCCCACCAACCACCCTCCCAGCACCGGCAGGATTCTGCTCCCCCCCCCAGGCAGCTGCTCCCCTCCCCAACACCCGCGGCGCCCCCACCAGGGACCCCTTCCCCCCTCGAGCAACTGCGGCACTCCCGGGCCAACCCCCTCCCCAAGATTTAATCAGGGCTATATAGTACAACTCATGGACAGGTCGCAGGCTGTGAATTTTTGTTTACTGCACGTGACCTGTCCATGACTTATTACAAATACCTGTGACTAAAACGTAGTCTTATTCATGGTCAATAGGGAAAAGAGCATCTTATATAATGAAAAAACATATTTCACACTGGAAGTTAGACATGACATTGGCCACTCTTGTGGTAGAACACCACTCCACCCTATGGAGATCAGAGTTAAAGGCTATGGAATTGAGGAGACCTACTTCCCCTCAGTGATGTGTGACCACACAGAAGTCTACGTTGGTGTAACTCACATGTGGAAGCACCAGAAGGTGTTTGCAGGAATATTGATTGGTCCCCTTTACCCTGATTTCAGTTCTGGACCAACACAGCTCTAAGATTACCCCTGAGGAAATTCTGCACCAAAAAGATAAAAATTCTGCACCCAGTATTTGAAAATTCTGCAAAATGTGTCTATAAACAAACATGGAGACTCCCCACTGCTATCCTAGAGCACAGACTACTGGCTACACAGAGGTGGGAGATCTCCCTGCCAGCCCTTCTTCTCCCCCCCACTAAGGGGTACGAACTCGGTGGTGAGCCTGCACCCAACCCTGACACAGTGCAAGGGCCGGGCTTGACCCAGAAACATCCCAGGGCCCTCTCCCTCTGCACCACACACATCAGTTGCGGGCAGGCAGGCTCAGTCGTGAAGAGACTTAGTGTGAGGTGATCGGGTTCTGTGTGGGGCATTCTGGGTGCGGGCAGCTCAGTGTGGGGGCCGGATGCAGGGACTATCTGGATGCACAGGGGTCAACAGGGGCTTCCATGTACAAGAGCAATGGGACTCTGCAGGGAGGTCCAGGTGAAGGTGATTGGGGCTCAGCAGAAGGGTGTGGGGGTAGAGAAAAGGGCCTGGGGCTCAGCAGTGATTTACCTCTCCACCAGTTGCTCCGGGCCCCCGAAACAATACACCTGCACTGCTGGAGAGGGGCTCATGACTGCTCCTGCTGCTTCCCTTTGCTTCTCCTTCTTATGTTCCCCATCAGAAAGTCATTTTTCTGAGGGGAAGCAAATAAATCTGCGGGGGCCATGAATTCCCCCACGAGTAATCTTTAAGATGCATCCATACTATAGTACCTTGTGCTGTTCCAACACCAAGTCGAATTTTATAACGATTTAAAACCAAATGGATAAACTGAAGGAGGCCACCCAGTTCATTCCATTTGTGATTTGGCCCACCCCTTCAAACACCAGAAATGTAACGAATAATTTGATTCACTACTGAACTTCCCTAGCCCCCAATATAAGAACGGACAATTTTGAATGTCAGCCAAGCTATGGAGCAAGACAAACCACATGGTAAGATCAAAACATAGCGCTAAACTTGGGTGAAGTAATCTGTTCATAGGCTGGCTCAATGCTGAACATCTCCAAGTGGACACATGGTTACAATTCATGGTGATACACATTATGGTCTACTGCCCTCTACAGACAGACCCAAAATGACCATTTTTCAAGACCACAAGGTGACTCATACTTCAACTCACAGTACAGCTCCTTATTCCCAGAAGAGGAACCCTTACCTGAGCCATTGTGAATCTTGGTTACAGAGTCTAGATGGGTGAGGCTAAGGAAAAGAACAGAACACAGCTGGTGACAAGACAGCAATGAACTGAATATGAGGTGAACCTGAATTACTGAAGACAGCCACCTACAAGAGTGTAAAACCACAGCCACTTTGGAACTACTAACCCTTACTTAATGGGAGTTCCACTGCATTGATTACACCACATCAAACCATGTATTATAATGAGCATCATGCATTCTCCATGCTGAACTCCACAGACAGAGGCTTATGACAGGAGGGCGGTAATCCTACTAGCATTTGGTCTTATTTCTCAAATACCTTCCCTTCTGATCAACCATTTTCAATCCTATCAAATTTGGATAAACATGATCATGAGAAGATCATGCAGTTGCCTTAGTATCTGCATCACTGTCATAATATGCAGGCTCCTTATCCTCTTCTAGGCTAGAGGAGCTGCTAGCTGTAGCCTCTCCATCTCTAGGAGTGGGGCCTGAGATACATTCCACTAAGCAAGGAGTTGCAGTCTTATCAAGCTTACAGATGAAAAATTTGGAAGAATTTTTTGAAACTAGTGCCCCTGCAGAGGCACTTCAGGGAGCAGGCGTCATTAGTCAGACATACAAATGCATAGATTAAACAGCAGAACTTTAGGACTGAGAGCTAGTTTCAAGGCCCCTCATGATACTAGGTGTAGCTAATGCTTTATTTCTTTCTACACTTGTGCTCTGCTCAGGATAAAGGACTATGAGGGTCAAGTATATCAACCTTAAAAGCTATTGTCATCAACTAGACCCTCTGGTGCTGTGGGACCCTGACTCCCCCTACCTGTGAATTCTCCTGTATGCATCTTGCTCCTCCTGGCACAAGATCTTGGGCAGCTCCACTGCCGATTCCAGGCACACTTTGCCAATGGTGTCATGGGGAACAACATGAATAGGAATTTCAATCCTCTCATACCTGCAAGATGATCATGTGCAAGTTACTGCCCCTACCCCTGTGGTATGCTGCTTTAGACAGTCCTATATTCCATACAGCAGTAATGGCTTGCCCAACAGTGACATCACTATAGGTTTGCTGCCAGGCAGGCTTGCTCATGCTGACTGACAGATGAGAAGCAGTTTGTAATGGAGTTCATTACCCAGTTTAGGAATGGGAAAAAAGAGTAGCTAGGAAGTCAGCATCGGCGACAGCCCCTGATAAGTATATGAGCACTATGGCTTAGATTCCCCTTTAGAAATTTGTCCACTTTCAAGCAGGAAATGAGACCTCCTTTAAGCATCCATAATTACTGGGATTAACACAACATTTAGTTCTACGTTCAGATGATCAAACAATAATAGTACTACTCAGTTACCAAGGAAAACTGACAATTAAAAGGAGACAGAAGAGACTGATCATTTCTCTCCTGTGAGATGAATGTTAAGAATCTTTTCAGACAGTACTTACTCTGAGCTCTTCTGAGCCTGAATTGACTGGAAACAGGTGTAGAGTATCCGGCCTGTCTAAAAGAATCAGCAGAGATAAACATCAGACTATGAGCAATGAGAGCTCACCTGAAATCCAAACATGCAAATAATACTTTCCCTGAGGGTTCAAATGTACCACTTTTTGGTGAGGGAGGAGGAAGGAAAAAATCTTAATAAGCAAAAATACTGAGACACACACTATAGCAGTGGTTCTCAAACTTTTGTACTGGTAACCTCTTTCACATAGCAAGCGTCTGAGTAAATTAAAAACACTTTTTTATGTATTTAACACCATTATAAATGCTGGAGGCAAAGCAGGGTTTGGAGTGGAGACTGACAGTTCGCAACTCCCCATGTAATAACTTTGTGACATCCTGAAGGGTCCCGACCCCCTGCACTGCAGACTATATTAACTATCACATGAAAACTCTTTAATCAGATGGTTCTGATTTAACCAACAAAAACCTGGAAAACCTGGTCAAAGGCAACATTTCATTCCCAGTTCATCCCAACTGTTAGCTTCTCAGAGGGACAATGATGTTAGACAAAATACTCTGAACTAATTAGACACAACAGGCCTGAAAAACAGGACAAAAAAGTCTATATTGAATGGAATGTGTTATTGTGGTGCAGTAAGTTACTTTTTGATGCACACACAAGCACACCATACCCATTCTGTCTGGTCCCAGAGCTCAAACACCAGCAGAGCTATGAAACAATCTATAGGCTGCAGAATTCTACTGGGGGAATTTTCAAATGCACCAAACCTATTAACCTATCATTTCCCATCAAGTTTTCTTGCTACATTTGCCAATTATAAATTGGAGCTAAACACAAGTTTGCTTCTTCCAGAGCATTTTCTCAAACCACATTCAACTGTAGCATTGAATATATTTGTGAACAAAGCAGCCTGGAGATTAATTCACATCTGTGCTGCATTTACACTGATTACATTCCAGCAGGCCCCTGACCCAGCTCCAGAGTGAACCCTAATTTCAGATACCATTCAGGGTTAAACATAAGACTTCACCTCCGCATCAAAGCTGAAGCTTGAAACTGGCATATGAAGGGTTTCTCTCCATTTGCAAGTTGCCTACCTTTGTGTTCTTGTCCTCAATGAAACAGGAGAAGATAAGCCCCACAAAGCCCTGGTCCATCATCTGATACATGGCTTGAGTGCGAACATCTGCAGGTGTGAATGAAAACAAAACAAACAGCCTACTGCTAAGCAGTGAAGGACTGTGCCCGTCACCTGAAGCACCAGGCAAAGACCTGCCACCTTTCCAGATACCACTCTTTATTTTCATTCTAGTCAATTTTTTTTTTGGGGGGGGGGGGGGGTTGTTTTAAAAGAATACCTCTCCAGGTCCCAAACATGGCCAGCTTTAAAGGAATATTTAAAAGTTTCCAGTAACGATCTAACACAAAACAAGGCTAAAATGCTAATGTTCTATCTTTAAAATCCTATTATAAAAAAAGCAATATGAAATAATGAAGTAAAAAGTAGTCTGATAACATTACCCCTGGGGGAATTCTGAGCCAAAAAATTTAAAATGCTGCAACAAAACTAAAAATTCTGCACAATTCTGCACATTTTATTTGTCAAAACAACACAATATAATCACACCAGTTTCAATTATTTTTGGTTATTTTTTTCAAAATACCTGTCAGCAAGAATGTCTGTAACAATACAGACAACAAAAAAGATTCAGGAAATGTTTTTTGACAAACAGATTCCTTACTAGGCATATTCACACAGAATTCTGAGTAATAATTCATTTAAACTACAATACAGAACAGTATTTCCCACACCCCTCAGAAGCGATGCAAAGGCCTGTGGGAGTCTGGGGTAATGAAGGAGCTGAGGGAAAGGGAAGTAAATTGCTGGGAAGGAGCCTGGGTGTGAACTTGGAGGATTGTGGGTATGGGTGGGTAAAGTATCCCACTCAGTCAGGCACATCTGCCCCATTCCCCATGTGTTCCTGCACCCCTATCTATCCTTGCACCTCTTGTCCACATGTACCTCCACCCGCCCCTCAGACACCCACTCCCCTCCATCCTCATGTGGCCCTGCACACCCTCCCCCATCCCCATGCGTCTCTGTGCCCCCACTCAACCACATCCTCCCTATGTGTCCCTGCATGCCCCCATCTCCATGTGTCTCTGTGCCCCCACTAAGCCATCCCTATCCCTGTGTGGCTCTATACCCCCATCCAGTCCCCACGTGTCTGTGCCCTCACTCAACCACCCCATCTCTGTGTGTCCCTGCACCCCCCCATCCCCATGAGACTCTGTGCTCCCACTCAGTCACCCTCTGTCCCTATGTAGCTCTGCACCTCTTCTCCCATCACCATGTGGCTCTGGACCTCCCTCCTCCCGTGCCTCCATTCCCATTCAGCCTCTTTCCCAGTCTCTCCTCCCCAACTAGCCCTTATGAGCCCTGTCTGATCCCTCCAGCATCCCATGCTGTCTGTCTCCCCATAGCCCCTGTCTCCTGACCTAGGCCGACAGGTGCTGTGAAGAAAGCAGGCTCTTTCTCTGCCCTAGATGGCCAGGAGCTGCTGCTGCAACATTCTATCACCACAGTGCCCTCTGGTAGGCAAAAGGAGGAAATGCATCAACATTTTTGTGCAGAAAAAAGCTTCTGCAGAAAATTAAAAATATACGTGGCTCATTAATTACACACACGTGCAGTAGCACAGAATTCCCCCAGGAGTATAACATGTATCCAGACAGTCAGATCAAAGCAGTGACCAGACACCCAAGCAGATTTCAACAGCTCTTTTGAAGAAGTATTGTTCTTTTGTTATAGCATACACATCCATGTACAGTAGAACCTCAGAGTTAGGAACAACAGAGTTACGAACAACAGAGTTACAAACTGACCAGTCAGCCACACACTTCATTTGGAACTGGAAGTACGCAACCAGACAGTGGCAGTAGCAGAGCCCTCCCCCCTCCACCCCCGTGCACAAAAATCAAATAAAAAAAGCAAATACAGTACAGTATTGTGTTAAATGTAAACTACTAAAAAAAGATAAAGGGAAAGCAGCATATTTCTTCTGCATAGTACTGTTTCAAAGCTATATTAAGTCAATGTTCAGTTGTAAAACAGTTTTTGTAAGAACCATAAACATTTGTTCAGAGTTATGAACATTTCAGATTTAGAACAACCTCCATTCTTGAGGCGTTCATAACTCTGATGTTCTACTGTACAACTAGAAAAAATAAAGACATCCAAAGAGCTTTGAGTATCTCCTTTTGTTCCTTGTGTTTCTGACTGCAGCTCTGAACTTCCTGTCTTGAAGAACACCTAGAAACAGACTTTGCCTACTTTAGGAGTCCAGAGGACTTCCCATTTTCGATAATTTGAATGTAGGGAAAAATGTGCGATTAAAAACTTCAACAGTATCACTTTAACAAAAAAAATTGGACAATGAAGCACATATCTATATGAAGCTCTGGGCTGAGATACTCCTTACCCACGTGAGATGGCCAGACAGTTATGTGTGGATGAGAATGATACCAGCCCACAACCCTCATGGGACGTCCTGTAATCTCAGCCAATCTGTGTGTCAGTCAAGGTACTTTAAAAACAGTGATAGAGCAGAAGAGACTATATGTCCCTTGTGCAAGTTAAATAACCACCATGGGGCAGAATCCAAACATGGCCCTCAAGGGTTAATTTGATTTTAGTACATTAAAAGGAAGAAAGACAAGTGACGGCGTACACTGAAACTATCTTCCTCGTAGCCACCAATGGACAATCTCATCCTCACAGATGTAACACTTCCTTGAACAGAAGCAATGTGCATTTGTACATAGAAATATTTGATAACAAATGCTAGTAAGCTACCCAAAGAATTGGACTCTTGCCATTACAAAGATTACATGTAAAATGGGCTTTTCTACTGGGGGAGTTTTCAGATACACCAAACCTGAAAACACAAACCTATTAACCTTTCATTTCCACAAAGTTTTCTTGCTGCATTTGCCAATTCTAAAAGTGAAAGGTGAGTTTTCTTCAAAATACAAAGGCAATCTTAAACGAAAACTCCAGGGATTAGTTATAATACTTTTGGTGTTAGTCTAAACATTCTCTCCTCTATCTGGCACTGGTGAGGCCTCATCTAGAGTACTGTGTCCAGTTTTGGGCTCCCCACTACAGAAAGAATGTGGACAAATTAGAAAGAGTCCAGCAGAGGGCAACAAAAATTATTAGAGGGCTAAGACACACTATTTATGAGGAGAGGCTGAGGGAACTGGGCTTATTGAGTCTGGAGAAGTGTGAGGGGGATTTGATAGCGGCCTTCAATGGCCTGAAGGGGGGTTCCAAAGAGGATGGAGGTAGGCTGTTCTCAGTGGTGGCAGATGACAGAACAAGGAATAGCGGTCTCATGTTGCAGTGAGGGAGATCTAGGTTGGATATTAGGAAAAACTATTTCACTAGGAGGGAGGTGAAGCACTGGAATGGGTTACCTAGGGAGGTGGTGGAATCTCCATACTTAGAGGTTTTTAAGGTATAGCTTGAAAAAGCCTTGGCTGGGATGATTTAGCTGAAGTTGGTCTTCCTTTGAGCAGGTGGTTGGACTACATGACCTCCTGAGATCTCTTCCAACCCTTATCTTCTATGTTCTTCCCTACACATATTAAAAACTGTAGCATTGAAAATATATATTTGTGACAAAACCAAGTGATCAAGAACAATGGGTAATTACAATATGGTTCCATCACATCATTCAAAAAGTGTGGAAAGAGACTGCAGCAGTGGAGTGCTATAGCACAGCCTCTCAGGCAGAGTATGTGAAAAGATGGTAGGCATCTTTTATATTAACTACAATAAATCAAGGGTGGTACTGAAACCAAACAGGTTTGAGGTCTAGAAACCTTGTTGATAAAACTTCCTACTGAATACAGCCCTTTCTGGCTACAGTCTCTGTAAAAGGATATCTCTGCTTCAGTAGAAGCAGCTGAAAGCTGCTCCGGAGAAATCTCCACTCGATCCTTCCTCTTATCTGAACGGCGCAGGATAATCACAGAATGAATATGAACAATTCTGCTGGTGTCCACCTAATAATAAATGAGGGAGCAAGAATCACTCATCTCTCTCAGTGAACCAACTTCTCAAAGACACTGCTGCTACCACATCTTTACTAAAAAAGCACGCTTTCCAGCTTAGAACTCTTAATACACAGTGATAGGTTTTTTAGTGGGTTACTTATTCTAGGTTTTCACTTCTGAAACCAGGAATTTAAAATTCTTGAAGCTATGAGTTTAGGGTGTCACAACAATCTCACAGCTGAATTGGCACAAGTGGCTGACTACTGAAAAGTCAGCCAAGACAAGAGTAGCCAGCTGTAGGCTCCAGAGCAAGAGAGAGGCACATATTACCTGAGCTATGCAAGAAATGCTTATGCAGAACATGTCTAAACTATGCCAGCTTTGGTCATTACTATTATTTCTTCAGTTCCCTGAGGATCAGGTTCCCCCATGAAGATAGAATTTAGAAAGTTTATCTTTGTGTAAAGATGTAACTTAACTACACGATTTTTTGCATATTTCGCTTTTAGGATCAATCAGGGCATGAAAAGCCTACCCAACACCCACTCGCTCAAAAACTAAACCTACTTATCTAGTCAAAACACACAGCCATGCCCTTTCCTGCAGGCCACTCATCTGATGCTTTGACTTGGAACATGAAGAAATGGTCTCTTATTGGCTAGACTTTGCACATCCCCCACCCCTAAATTAATGCTAGTGCTCTCAAGCAAACACTAGTCAATGCTGCACTCAGAAAATACACACCATATCAGTTAGCATTGGGTCATCTCCCACTAACAAGTCCATGTTGTCCCCCAACCAATACATTACAGCCCCCCACCCCACAGAGCCAGTGTTTACCTCAATACCATACATTACTAGTGGTGTGGAGTCACTCCATTATAAGTGTGCGTGTGTATATATATTTCTCCCCACACCCCTTGTCCCTAAATCTCAGAGTCCTACACTGGGGCAGCAGGACCTCCTGACATACACACAGATCCTTTTTTTGGGATGGCACGGTATTACTAACAAGCACCCTATACACACCCACACCTTTCTCCTGGAAAGGGGGAATGTGGTTGTGCCCCCGCTCCAGCAGGGGGCATTAGCAGTGGCTGCCCCTCTCCCTAGCAAGAGCGGAGGCACTGGAACTGTCTCCCGGGGTAGGGGACACCCCCAGCCCCTAGTCTATTGGGGGGGCAGGCTGGCATCCCCGGGGTGGGGGACACCCCCGGCCCCTAGTCTATTGGGGGGGCAGGCTGGCATCCCCGGGGTGGGGGACACCCCCGGCCCCTAGTCTATTGGGGGGGCAGGCTGGCATCCCCGGGGTGGGGGACACCCCCGGCCCCTCGCCTATGGGGAGCAGAGGTGGCCAGGCACCAGCGGCGGGGACACTCCTGCACACCCAGCGCCTGGGCTCTGGGGCCCGCTTGCCCGCGGCCCGGCAGGTACCTCCCCGATGCACAGCCCCATGACCTCCTCCTTCTCGGTGCTCAGCGCGTGGTTGAGGCAGACCAGGAAGGCATCCGCCTCCAAGTGCACAGCCTGCACCGCCATCTTTGCACCGCCACCCCACCCACGCACCCACCAGGGAAGTGCGGGTCATGCCGCACGTAAGAGCCGGCTCTTCGCGGCCAATCCCAGCGCACCCTGAAAAGCCAACAGCCAATGGCCCTCTCTAGGGGCAGTTCAACTTCCGGTCAGGCTGTCGGAAGAGTCCGGCCACATGCCTGAGCTGAGGCACTTCGGTTCCGGCGCTTCGAACCCTCCGCTGTGGGCTGCAGAGAGCGGAGTCCGCGGGCGGGGGCTGTGTGCGCTGGCCGCTGGGTCTCCGAACCGCCCGGGGCCCAGGAGGTACAGAGGAAGGGTGGACAGGAGGAGGGGTTTGAGCGGCGCACACGGTGATGGCCGTTAGCTGGCTGGGGGCTGCAAGTAGGTCACTAGGAGGGGCGGGGCGGGGCAGGGCGTCTCCTCAGCTGCATGCGTCCCGCTGGGGCCGGGCTGGCTGCTCCCCCCAGGCTGGGCCATTTCGAGGAAGGAGGCAGCCGATGTCTCAGTGAGACGCAGGAAGTCGGGGGCGAACGTAGGGTCTGCGCCCTCCAGTGTGCAGAGGGATCGGGTCCCCTACTCCCATGGGGAAGAGCAGGGAGGGAGGCTAAGGAGAGGTCTCGCAGGCCCCTGGGGACTTTGGAGGCTGCACCCCCCCAATAACTCCTGCTAGGGGTAGTGGGGCAGGACGGGGCAATGTGCCCTGACAGGGGCAGCTTTGCCATTGGCACCTAGGGCGCTGGGTGACCATCATGCCCTACTTCGCGCAGAACAGGGTGGGCAAAGGCTGAGCAGCTGGTTTGCATCTGACATGCGTGGAGTGCAGTGCCCCCACGCCCGCAGGCCTGGCTCATTCACTTGCGGGGAGTGGGGACTCTTAATTTGGCAGAGGTTTCAAGGTAGATTTTAAAGTCTCATGGTGAAGGGGTTCAGTTGCCTTTGGGCATCAGTGAGCTATACCCTGAGAGGGTCTGTCCCACACTGGATCCCCTTGTGAAGGCCTTTTGCAACTGAATTGCATGCTCACTGTGACTTCAGCTTCATGCCCTCCAGTAGTCTGGTGGCCAAGGGTTGGTAAATGGCTGCACAGTGATCAGAAAACATTGATGGGGATGGTTCTGCATGGGGGGGAGGCCAGTAATGCCAAGTGAATCTGCAACACATTTTGCCTTCAAATGCCATAATTTCTCTCTCCTCCCCTTTTATATCTGCCTGTGCTCATCCTCTCCTGCTTCTGGCTACCATGCCCTATTTCTGCCTTGCTTTTTCCTTGCTGTGCTCCATTTGCCTTCCTCTCATCTGATCCCATCAAACCTAGATCATCCGTTCCTAACTTCTGCTCAACTCTCTGATTGGTAAACCTCTTCTATCCCTTAATAATTTGAGCAGAGTGGAAAGCTGAGTGTCTGTCAGATGCCTCTGCTCTATGCAAGTACTCCAGGTAGAGTTGAGAGTGGTTAAATTAGTGGTTAAATGTATTGTAATGGCTCACCTGACTCATGGCTCTTGCATGTATGGCTGGTTTAGGGTAGATGGGCTATAGTTTCAGATGAGCTCAGTTCCCATATAGGCGACTAAATGAAATGGCCATATTTTTAAATCGGCATCAAACAGATTCCAATGAAAACAATAGGAGGTGCAGGATGCTGCAAACTTTTGAAAAACTGGCCACTTACTAAAGTGCCTAAATGGTAGCTGAACTCTTCTGAAAATCTGACCTGACCCCTTCTTGAAATACAATTTACTACAATTAACAACTACAAAATGTTTCACATGGGCACAGACTGTTTAGCACTCAATGAACTGTAGCTCTGGCCATCGTCTGAGATGCAGCTATAACAATTTCTTCATCTTTCCTTGTAAATTATTTATTGTATCAATCTTAAAAGCTAATAAATTATGTTTATCACACGATCTAGCCCTCCTACCAACCATTTTCATGCCTATAGGTGAAAGCCACTGGTGTCCTAGGACTCCTTTAAACTTCAACAGCCTGATACTGAGATGGGCTGAACACCTGCACTCCTCTGCAAACATATTGATAGGACATAGGATCAATTATAATAGATAGATTCTTTAATTCTGAAAATTTCAGGCTGGATAATGATTCTGTTTAGAGTATGGAACAATATGGGGCTAAACCACATTGTGTAGAAAATAAGGAACAGTTCTTATATTGTAAAATAAATAGTAAGTAACCTCATGTCTCCTTTCTGCTGCTGCTTCCTACAAGCTGTTTGATTGCCTTCTCTGTATAATCAGGAATAGGAGTTTTGTATGTTTTCTCCTTTCAAGTTATTCTCAAGGTTTTAGGTATGATCCTTCCTGCTCTTTACTTCTTCAGATCACATCCATGTCTCTCTTCTGTGTTAGCTTTTTTATTTTTAAAGAAAGATATTTCTTACCCCAGTTCCATGTCCTCAAGACCAAGCTGCCACTAACTAGGAATCTTGTTGGCAGTCTCACACAAGAGGGACAGGACTGAGTGGGCCATGGGGACTGAATTCACCTGTGGAATTCAGGGCAGAGTTGGAGCACATTTCTGAATCAGCAAATAGTCTGGAAGCATGTGCAATTCTATGGGCTCATTAATGATAGAAAGGTAAGGGAGGTGTCATTTGATTCATAAAAATCTACAGGATCACAATTTCAGTGGTGTCACCCTCTGAAGCATGGCGGGGGGACTCGCTCCCCCTCCCCACCCCACTCCAAATTCTCCAGTTGGTGGAATTTTTTGATAATACATTGTCATCAGAAATGGGTTAAGTTGGATATCATTTGAAAGCCCTTTCTTTCATAAAACACAAGTGTACACAACATGATAAACCTAGAACAATTGTGTAGATATACATTAGAGAAAATGTTTAAAAAATCAACTTTTAAAAATTATACTTTAACACAGGCATGTCAAACATGCAGCCCTCACAAAGCTAGATCATGGCCCTTGACTGACTGTGCTGTGTCATCAGTTAATGCCAGAACTGGATACCTGATTAATTTTTTGATGTTACAGATTACTATAAATGGAAGGAGTACTTCGAGTTGATTTGCCATCATTGGCAAAAAAGAAGCAGTTCAGTTGTATCGACTATCGGCTTTGTTTTTTATGCCAAAAGAGTTCTAATGAGGCACTGGTTAAGATGTCAGCATCAAGTCAAAAATTACTGGAATCCATCTGCAAATGGTATGCACATCGTTACATAAAATACATTATATAATTTAATTACAATCGCAAAGTAATTTATTGCAAAATCCTTGTTTTTACTTTGGTGTTGATCCTTTTTAGGCATTAGTGTGGAGATGAAGAGTAACATCTAGTAGCTGCATCTTTGGAGAATACCACCGTGGAGAACTGGGTTAAACAAAATGCTTCAGTGGCACGTCACATGCTTATAAGAAGTGCGCCCATAAACTGAATTTGGAACGGCTGGAGAGAAAGTACATCAAGCACCCAGGAAAATGTTGAAGATGCCAAGATGAGTGCCATCTGTGGGCGAGTCTTTGCTGTTCTTTATTTGATCTGTCAGGACTGCTAATTGGCGTTTGTACCTCACAGCACTGGAAGACTTTGTTAAATACTTCTTTGCTGTAGATTTAACCAGCTATATTGTGATGATTGCCTGGTACCTCCCTGAAATAAGAGGTGTAGAAAAACAGAGGAATTTTGAAAGGGAAATTGGGTTGTTAAAAGGCCGCCAACTCCCTTCTGTGCACTTAGTTCAGATGAAGCCCTAGAACACTGGTTCCCAAACTTGTTCCACTGCTTGTGCAGGGAAAGCCCCTGGTGTGCTGGGCCGGTTTGTTTACCTGCCATGTCTGCAGGTTCAGCCGATTACGGCTCCTAGTGGCCGGGGTTTGTGGCCGCGATTGGCTGAACCTGCGGATGCGGCAGGTAAACAAACCGGCCCAGCCCAGCAGGGGCTTTCCCTGCACAAGTGACAGAACAAGTTTGGGAACCACTTTCCTAGAACATAAAAATAGAGCAACGAAAGTGAAGGGGGGTAGAGTGGGCATAACACAGTATCCAAAGGCTCTTTCACAGTTTTTCCTGACAAATCCAGAACTACATCCATCAAGTTTTCAATGAAACATTAAGCATGACTGGGATGACTTCCCCAGAAAAAGCCAAGCTCCATCTAAATTCATTAGGTGCAGTTATATGCCAAGAAGGGGCAATTTTAAAGCTACAGGATGGCAACCTGTTTGGGCCGGAGCTCATTAATATTATGATAAAAACAGTCTTCAGTGATGAGATAACTGAAGATGTCAGTCAAATGCATACTTCTGGTCATGATTTGTATGAAACCTTTAAAACCCAAAGAATTATTCCAGACTATTTCAAACTATGGGCTCCAGTCAAGAAGAACAGACTAAAGCTGTGCTCTTATATAAGAGAGAAAGTCAGAGTGAAGGTGGCAGGGACAATTACTGAGTTAACCACACATAGTACATTGTTTGCTCTTCTCCTGGTTGTGTCCAGATCTCAAAATGATGTTGATATGTGAGACTTTGAAAAAAGTACAAGTTCTCTGTGGTACCAAAATTGATGTTTGAATGTGATAGAACAATGTATATGTGCCAGGAGAAAAGCAAACTAATGCACATCTTCCATTGTGTTCCTAAGCCACCACGTATTAACAATGTGACCGGGACCTTATACCAGCAAAGGTCTTTCAGCATAGCAATCATAGATGCTATGGTTGAGATATATGCTCTCAACAAACCAGAAACTGTTAATACCTGCCAAGATTTGGCTGAACACTTCATTATGAAGCTACAGAGAAAATACTGGATGTATGACAAAGTCCCCCTTGCATTTGATATGTATGCAGAGAAAGCAATGAAAAATAGTACCAGGAAGAAGACACTCCATGATATTACAACTGTCCAATAAAAAATAATTGACTCCACAAACTTCTCCAATGTCACAATGGAAGATTGACTGGAAAGACCAAATTATCTTACTGGAAGGCATTTGATTAAGCCCCCAGAGACTTTCCTCAC
Source organism: Gopherus evgoodei (assembly GCF_007399415.2). Classification (NCBI taxonomy): domain Eukaryota; kingdom Metazoa; phylum Chordata; order Testudines; family Testudinidae; genus Gopherus; species Gopherus evgoodei. Next base: position 59,763,868 of record NC_044330.1, on the reverse strand, counting down.
TCTTAAGGTACTCGGAACAGCTGAGAGAGTCACTGATGAGGTCATAAATGCACTGGAGGCGTTTGTATGCTGAGTTTATCATTTTAAGACCAACATGACAACACTCGCAGAGCTACATAGATGGATGTTTTCCAAGAAGCAGACAAATGGAGAAAAATTGCCACTGAAAAGGGGTGCGTTTATACCTGCTAACACCAAGGCAAATTATTGAGTAATGGAATGGCTCCAGAATGATTGAACACATCCAAAACTATTCTCCCTATGGATGAGTCTTGTTGTATGTGAAATACCATATACTCCTGAATTAATCCTTCAGCTAATCAAATGCTCATCTGCAAATACCAGATGCTCACTCTGTAAATGTTTGGCCATCAGCCTGTCTTGTATGGAGATGTGCGAGTGTGGTGTGGACAAAGGTCAGTGTGACAGCATGTCTAGCAGTGGTGCCCTAGACTGAGATGACATGGATGGTGATTTTGCTGAATAAATGTTTTCAATCCTGCAAGTCAAGGCTAACTTCTCTAGAATTACCAAAGATCAATGTCTTTTTTTTTTTATGTAAGCATTGCATTCCTGCGTCGAAGTATCATTAAATAAAGTTGATTTTTAAGCATTTTCTCAAACATAATTGTTTTAGGTTTGTCATGTTGGATACCATTATATTTGTGAGAGAAAGGGCTTTCGAGTGATACCCATCTCAACCCATTTCCAACATTACCCTGTTATCAAAATTTCCACCGACTGGAGGACCTGGAGCTAGAGGGAGGAGGATGCAAGTTCCCGCCTGTCGCAGAGGATACCATTGAAATTATGATTATGTAGATTTTTATGAATCAACTGGCACTTCGCTGTCACTAACTTGCCCACAGAATGAGATTTTACTACGTTACACTCCCAGACTAAAATGGAAACTTGCACAGCTGCTGCTCATGCTGTACCTTTCACTAGCACCACATTCATACCAAATAAGTATACATCTGTATTTTCCTAATCCAAGCATAATCTAATAGTATTTGTAGACTTTGTGGGAGATGTTACAGTCACACCACCCTGTGCTGTGATCCTGTTAGATTTAGCTAAACAAAATCAAACTGGGTCAGTACTTGGATGATAGACCACTAAGGAAAACTGTAGGAAGTAGAGTTGGTGATCCAATAGGTATCAGCCAGTGCAGAACTGAACTGATTCTCCAATGTGGTGTTGGGGAGAACTGTGCTATCGGAAGTTCTGTCTTTCGAATGACACACAAAATCAAGATCTTGAGCATTCGTGATCATTATGGAGTCCATGGAGTAGGGCAGTATCCTGGCCAAATTCCAACTTGGGTAATTACATTCTGCTCACTTAAGGTGTACAATGATGGTTTCCACATATTGGTGTTGGATAAAGTGACTCCTGTGCATAGTTTGAGATTCAATTCGAGTCTGTAAAGCACTTTGGGATCTTCCAGAATGAACGGTGCAATAGAAATGTCACCTTATCCTTTACAGATCGTTCCAGAAAGCCTCGTGTTGAATGACTTCAGTGCTGATTTCCTTGAAGTGCCAGTGTTCCAATTCATTATTTGGTATGTCCGAGGTGTATAGGATAGCAAGGGAGTGTATTTTTCCTATGTACATTGCACTGAGGCAGTTAATAATTTTTCTCTCTCCCTGAACTCTCCTGTTTTTGTACCCAGATTTGATTACTTGCATGCAATGTTTGCCTCATACATCCACAATTTTTCTGGATGAGATCACTGTATTTCACTGGGATATTGCTTCTAGTCTATAGCAGGTAGACCTTACACTGATTAGGTCTTAATTCTTTTACTCCACGTCAAAGATAGAACAAAGAAAAAATGGTTACTCACCTTGTAACTGTTGTTCTTCGAGATGTGTTGTTCACGTCCATTCCAATTAGGTGTGTGTATGCATGTGCACGGTAGCCGGAAGATTTTTCCCCTAGCAGCATCAGTCGGGTCGGTCTGGGCACCCCCTGGAGTTGCACCTTCATGGCGCTCAATATAGAGCCCTGGTGACCCGCCAGCCCCTCAGTTCCTTCTTGCTGGCTACTCTGACAGAGGCGTAGGAGGAGTGGACACGAACAACACATCTTGAAAAACAACAGTTACAAGAAAGTGAATAACCATTTTTTCTTCTTTGAGTGTGTGTTCATGTCCATTCCAATCAGATGACTCTCAAGCCCAGATTCAGGAGGTGAGGTTGGAGTCGTCCACTGATTGGAGCACCACTCTTCCAAAGACCGCATCATCTCTGGCCTGTTCGGTGATTGCATAGTGCATGATGAAAGTGTAAATGGAGGATCATGTTGCTGCTCTGCAGATTTCCTGGGTGGGAACCTGCACCAGGAACCCTGTTGAAGAGGCCTGAGCCCTGGTGGAATGCACAGTGATGGAAGAAGCAAGTACTCCTGCCAGATTGTAGCACTCCCGGATGCAGGACGAGATCCATGACGAAATCCATTTAGAAGAAACAGAAAGACATTTCATTCTGTCTGCCACTGCCATGAATAACTGCACCGAGTTTCGGAACGGTTTCATTCTCTCAATGTAGAAGGCTAGTGCTCTGTGGACATCCAATGAGTGAAGTCTTTTCCTCCTGCCGCCAGGGCCGGCTCCAGCTCTTTTGCCACCTCAAGCAGTGGAAAAAAAAATTGAGCTGCCGCAGAAGTGCCACCAAAGATGAAAAGATGGAGTGAAGGACCCACTGCTGAATTTCCGCCAAAGACTAAAATGGAGTGCCGAAGTGCCGGACATGTCGCCCCAATAACAGACAGCTTCCTTCGCTGGTGCCTGAAGCCGGCCCTGCCTGCCACTTGAGTGTGGCTTAGTATAGAATACCGGTAGAAGATATCCTGGTTGGGTGTGAAACTGGGAAGCAACCTTCAGGAGGAAAGCTGGGTGAGGTCTGAGCTGGACCTTGTCCTTATGGAACACAGTGTAAGGAGGATGAGGTTATTGCTACCAGAAATGCTACCTTGTATGAGAGATGGAGCAGGGAGCATGTCGCCAAAGGTTCAAAGGGTGATCCCATGAGTCTGGAAAGGACCAGATTGAGGTCCCAAGCTGGGACAGGCTGCTCGAAATGCGGGTGTAGCCTGTCGAGCCCTTTAAGGAAATGGCTGACCATAGATTTGGCAAAGATCGAGTGGCCCTCTGCACCTGGATGAAAGGCAGAGATGGTGGCCAAGTGATCCCTTATTGACGATATGGACAGCCCCTACTGCTTGAGATGGAGGAGATAGTCTAATATAAATTGCACAAAGGTGAGCATTAGGGGTGAATGATGCTGCACTGACCAGACTGAAAATCTCTTCCACTTAGCAAGGTAGGTAGCCCTGGTGGAGGGCTTTCTACTGCCCAGGAGGACTTGCTTAACAAAGTCTGAGTAGGAGAGCTCCATTGGGCTCAACCATGGAGCTTCCACATCATGAAATGCAGCAACTCTAGGTTTGGATGTTGGAGACCCCCATGATCCTAAGTTAGTAAGTCTGGGAAGAGCGGCAAAGTGACTGGAGCTTCCATGGACATTTTCAGGAGTGATGTGTACCAGTGTTGGCAGGGCCAGGCTGGAGCTATCAGAATCACCGAAGTTTCTTCCCTCCATATCTTGAGTACTTTGTGAACCAGAGGGATGGGTGGGAATGCATATAGGAGATGACCTCCCCGTGGGAGGAGGAACACTCCCGTGATGGATCCTGGGCTGTGATTCAGGAAGGAGCAAAACTGCTGACACTTCCTGTTGTGTTGTGTGGCGAACAGGTCTATCTGGGGAAAACCCCACTGATGGAAAATTGAGTTAAGGATGTCCGGGCGAAGGGACCACTCATGGTTGTGGAATGACCTGCTGAGATGAATTGCCAACTCATTCTGTACTCCAGGTAGGTACGATGCTTGCAGGTGTATCAAGTGTTCTACACAGAAGTCTCACAGCATGAGGACTTCCTGGCACAGGGTAGAAGAGCATGCAACCCCATTTGTTGATATAAAACATCGCCATGGTGTTTTGTATCAGTCATGACAGACATCTCTTTTCTAGGTGTGCTCGGAAAGTCTGGTATGCCAGACATACAGCTCTCTGACATTGATGTGAAGAGCAAGATCTGCCTGAGACCAGAGGCCTTGGGTTCTGAGGTCTTCCAAATGTGGCCCTCAACCCAACTCTGACGTGTCCTTCACTAGTGAGAGGGATGGCTGAGGGCTGGTCAAAGGGACCCCTGCACATACTACCTTTAGGTCGAGCCACCACAGGAGGGAGTCAAGTACCAGGCGAGGCAGAGTTACAGTCCTGTCCAAACTGACCCGGGCTGGCCGATACACTGACAACCGCCATGACTGAAGAGGTCGAAGTCTGGCATGCTGTACTATGTAGGTACAAGCTACCATGTGTCCTAGAAGTTTTAGGCAGTTCCATGCTGTGGTGGTGGGACACCTTTTTGAGACCTTGAATAATGTCACCCAGGGCTTGAAATCTCGCTTCTGGAAGTAAATGCCCTGGCGTATGTTGATTCCAGTACCATCCCTACAAATTCTGTCATCTGAACTGGGGACAGCATTGATTTCCTCTTGTTCAGTAGCAGCCCCACTTCATCGAAAGAAGCTCTTATGAAGATGAACTGCATTTCTACTTGAGTCCCTTGACCTGTACCTGTCGCCTGTGGAGGAACGTGGCTACGACTGCCATCCACTTGGTGAATACAAGGTGTGGCTGACAGGCTGAATGGGAGGACTATGTACTGGTAGTAGGTGGTGTTCACCACAAACCTGAGGTATTTTCTGTCAGACTGAGTTATTATGTGAAAGTATGCATCCTTCAAGCTGAGGGTGGCATACCAGTCTTCTGGATCTAATGAAGGGACGTTGAAGGATGGTGGAAGGGCAGGTGGGTACAGAATAGGATGGAATTATCCCCTCTCTACTGTGCAGAGCGCTCAGCAGTCTGAAGTGATACGGGACCAAGAACAGTAGAAAGGGGACAGTCGGGATGAAAAGGTAAGGCAGGGTAGATCCAGTTTTTGTTCTGGTGTGCTGTCCTCAACTGCACTTCAGAAGGCCTGTTTTGGGCCGGAAGGTGGCTTGGATTGGCCAGAACTCTGGCTTGATGATGGATGTGGCCTTTTCCTGCCACTCCTCTTCCTCCTCTTGGAACTATCCTGATGGTTCTGCTGGTAGAAGCACGGGGAAGGTTGTGGTCTAAAATGCTTCTGCTGCATAGCAGGAGTATGGAGGCCCAATGATTTGAGAGTGGTTCTTGAGTCCTTTTGGCTATGCAGCCTTTTGTCTCTTTTCTCAGAAAAGAGAGCCGAATCCTCGAATGGGAGGTCCTGAATATTCTATTGGATCTCATATGGCAGGCCCGAGACCTGGAGCCAGAAGCCCCTTGTCATGGCTATGCCCGTAGCTGCATCTGTACCATCCAGTGCGGCTTGTAGCGAAGCTCGTGAAATGAGCTTTCCCTTCTTCACCAGAGCCGAAAACTCGGCGCAGGAGTCCTGCAATCAGCTCCGCAAATTTCACCATTGTCCCGAATGTGTTTGTAGTAGTACCTGCTGATAGGTAAAGGTCAAGTCGTTTTGCCTCCTGATTTCTTTGGGGAGGGTCCGTGGAAGCCCTGGCATTCATGTTAATTGGCAGCATCAATAATGAGAGAGTCAGGTGGGGGATACGCATACAAATGCTCGTAGCCCCTGGATGGCACAAAGTAGCACCTTTTGTTGTGCTTAGCTGTAGGGGGCAATGAGGCTAGGGTCTGCTACAAAGTTTTTGTGGTGTCAGAGATGATCTTTATAAGAGGCAAGGTGATACGTGCAGGTCTGGAGGGGGCAAGGATGTCTACCATTGGATCTGCGTCCACTACCTCCTCTGCCTGAATGCCCACGCCCTGGGCAACCCGCCACAGCAATTGCTATAGAACCCTGCAGTCTTCCAGGGCTGAGGCTGTAGCCAGGCCTGCCAGCACCTTGTCCAGTGAGGGTGAGGAAGAGACCCCCCATAAGGGGTGGCTGCTCCCTTCCTTCTGCACCCAAAGGGTCCCGCGGCACCTGGATTTCTTGGGCCGGTGCCGACTCAGATGGAGTCATGCCCCTTGGTGTCAGGACTGCATACGTCGGTGCTGAAAGTGTAATCAGTGCCGAGCCTGTTATCGGTGCCAGAGCCCTTGTCAGTGTTGGAGACATCGGAGCCGAAACAACTGGAGCTGGTGCAGGCGGCGATGGGAATCATGGAATATCAGGATTGGAAGGGACCTCAGGAGGTGATCTAGTCCAATCCCCTGCTCAAAGCAGGACTAATCCCCAGACAGATTTTTTTCCCCAGATCCCTAAATGGCCCCCTTAAGGACTGAACTCACAACCCTGGGTTTAGCAGGCCAATGCTCAAACCACTGAGCTGTCCCTCCCTCCTGGGTGGCAATGCAGCTATCCCTGATCCTGCCAATGCCAACGGTGCTGGCGGGGGTACAAACATGGCTGAGGCCACTGACGTTGCCCTGGGATGTGACCCTTGGCTCTGACCTTGGCTTTGATGAAAAGCCCAGAGAGTCCAAAATGGCCATTGCTCCGGGGGCTGCCATTGCACGGGCCATGGTGCCAGGTAAGAGTGCCGGTCCTGTGTTGACACTCCTACAGGACCAATAGGAGTCCAACTCTGCGGTGTCTGAAAAAAAGGACCACGGAAGAGGGGTATTTCTAGGCGTCAACTGTTCATGCTGAGGGCTCGGGGACCGGCGCAGCTGCTGGGTCTGTTCTGGTGCCTGGGATTGGCACACTGGGGGTGGAGATCAGCGGGGCATCATGGCAAGCTTTCTCCCCGAAGGTGCTGGGGGAGTGACCAGTGCCAGTGACCTGTCCAGTCTGGGAGGGGAGAATGCTGCCGTGAGATGAAACAATTCTTGGGCTGCCTCGAATGCCTCTGGAGTCAAAGGGAGGTGCAGCTCCTGGCTTGGCCTCGGTGAACAAAGAGTGTCCAGATTCAACTGCCCTTCCATGTGGGCAGGAGTCGACGCAACCGTCACCGGTGGTGTAGCGGAAGTAGTGTGGCCCAACTTGGGTCTCACAACGGCTGGCTCCTTAGGCCTAACAGGGAGAACGACTGCTCTCTGGCCTCTTCTTCTGCGGTACTGGCAATTGAGAACGGTGCGTGCATGTGGCATGTGAGCCATGAATGGAGCTGGGACGGTACCGTGAGTACTTGTCCTTAGAATCATCGAATATCAGGGTTGGAAGGGACCTCAGAAGGTCATCTAGTCCAAACCCCTGCTCAAAGCAGGACTAAGAACAACCCAGCACCAGTGCTTGTGCTGATGGTGCCGGAGCTCTCCACACTGAGGAACTTGGCATAGAGTCGGTCGACCTGCAGTCAGACTGGGGGCGGAGTGCAGCCTCCATTAACAGGACCTTCAGGTGCTGATCTCTATCCTTTAATGCCCTGGGCTGAAAGGTCTTGCAGATGGCAGAATGATCCTTCTGATGGTTCTCTCCTAAATGCTTCAAACACGAAGTGTGAGGATCGCTTCTGGGCATACATGTGCCACAGACTTTGCAGGCTTTGAAGCCTGGAGAGCCTGGCATGCCCTGGTGTCAAGAGAGTGTAGGAGGGGAACCATCCCTCCCCGCGCAAAGAAAACAATCTAACACTAAGGGCTACTGACTATTTAATTAACACTACAGAGCTAATGAAAACTATGTATATAAACTGCTAAATGCACTTGCTAAGACAAGAGCACAGGAAAATTCCAGCTAATTGTCACTGGCGGTAAGAAGGAACTGAGGGGGTGGTGGGTCGGAAGGGCTCTATATTGAATGCCCTAAAGGCGCAACTCCAGCGGGCTCCCAGACCAACCCAACAGATGCTGCTATGGGAAAATCTTCCAACTACCATGCATGTGCATGCGCACACACCTGATTGGAATGGACTTGAACAAGCACTCAAAGAAGAATACACTGTTTTGGTTACCTTATGTAGTTCTAAGGAGAGTAGTTTTCTTGACCTTCATTATGTTAAGGTCAGCTTATGCCAGACTTCAGAGGGCTGATAAATTTGAAGAATCCCAATAGAAAAAGCCACCTCAGTGACTAACATTCTGTTGCCTTCGCTGGTATCAGTAACCCTTCAATTAGCAGCTAAAATCTGAAATGCACAAAGTAGTAATGGCTATTGACAAGAAGCTTGTAAATGAATGGGCAGTTCTCCCAGCCTTTCAAAGAGATCTGATGATTCAGCATGGCTGCACTGCAAGTGCCAAGTATGAGATAATCAGACCTGCAGAGCTGTATGCTGCGTAGGCAGGATTGTTTCTGGAATGACTTTGGTTCTTTCTAAGCTACTTTCACCTCTTGTTGGTTGCCAGTCCTGCCTTTGGCATCATGAGCATCATTGGCTCTGGACTCTTGTTTAAAGGCACTTTGTAAAATAATGTATTGTTTGCACAAAGCCTGTTTCTTAATTAGAACTGTTAATGGAATAAGTAATGCCGATTGTAAAGGGATGTAATGATGGTTATATAGCACTTTCATCCCAAAGGATCCCAAAATGCCTTACAAGCTATATACAGCCACATATGCTCCAAAGTAGGTGCATCTTATGACATTTGGGTATCTCGTTAGTTTCGTGAATTGACTTTTGGGTATGTTGCTAGTAACTCTTTTTGTGAGCACACGATGGCACCGTTGAAACCAGGTAGTTTTCAGGCCTAACAGTTTGCTCCGTGAATTTGTTCAGAGCTGAGGGGGAAACATGCGTGTGTCCTGTGTGTTGATGCTGCATGCCTAGTGGGAGTGTCATAAATGGTTGAGGGAATGGCAGAAGGAGGGGATGCCGGTGCTCCACCCATCCATCTGTGGGTGCGACGGGTAGGCGTCTACTGTGATGAACGCCGTAAAACATGGCTCGTGGCTGTGGAAGAGGCAAGTGACTTTCAAGCTTCTCAGTGATCATAGTTCTGACATTGTGGATGTCTTTACTGCATTGCTAATAGCTGACTATTCTTCTCTTGTGTACTTTCCCATAGGAGGCAGGTACCCTGAGGGCCCGGATTCAACGAGTTCGGGTCCCCCTGGGCGAGGCACTGCGACCCAGCCAACTTCCCCCATCGCAACTGCCTCACATGTGGCAGCTTTCCGAGGGCGAGCAGTACAGGGATAGTAACTCTCGCATTTGGGAGATACAGCACCACCTAATGGTAAGGCTGGTGGCAAACCTGAGTCATTCATGTTTGTGAAGTGATTTGAGATCACTGAGGAAAGGTGCTGTAGAAGGGCAAAGAAATATTATTGAGGTATATTAGCTCTTTGCCACAAAGTGTACTGAGCTTTTCCTCGTCATTTACAGATTGGGGGAGTTGAGGAGCTGCTGCTTAGACTCATGCCCAGTGATTAACCTGGTAAGTGTCACCATTTCCTCTCTTTCTTACTCTTCTTTAACTATATGTAGTGGTCCTTTAATATGAATTTTTGTCTTTCAGGAGCGGTGCCTCTAGGAAGATGTCCCTGTTTGTTTTGTACAATATATGATTCTCCCACCTCAGAGGTGGGAGGTGGCAGCTGTTTAACAGCACACAGCAGCACCACACAAGAGTTTAGGACAGGCAGTGAAGAAGAGTATCATGTCCAGTTGAAACTACAAGGGGCAGTTTTAGGTAGGCAGAATGTAATTTCCCTGACTGGAGTTTGGCCAGGATACTGGGGCTAATACCTCATCTGTTTTGAAAAGTGCCATAGGATTGTTAATGACCATGGTCAGAATGTCTGTTTCATATCCTATCCACAAGACAGTACATCAGCATCTCCTAGCACTGTGTGGGGACTTCGGCTTAATGGTGGCTCAGAGGGAAGAATGATGCCCCAATGCCACTTCTGCAGCATCTGCATTTTCTTTGGAGTCTTCCATCCAACTACTAATCCCATCCACCTCTGCTTTCCTTTTGATCTCAAAGTGTCATGACAATAGGTCAAATTGTGTGTCAAAAATCCTATCTTAAAAAGGTTTGAGTTTGATAGGGTCTTCTGCTGCATTTTTTGCTAGGTTGTTTTAATCTACCGATCGCCAAGACGTTTTGTTAAAAAAGTAATTCTTTCTTAGGATCACAAAAATATGCTTTTATTTATAAATTTCTCTCCAGGGGTAGTTATATGACAAATGCTGTTTCCCTAGCAGCGCCGCTCTGCCCAGCAATGTTGGTACATTGAAAGATATTTGAGCGTAATAAGCTCTACCTGAATTGAACTGTTAAACTAAAACAACCATGTTCATTTAAGCATCATTCAGATTCAGCGTGGGTGAGAGTTCACTAACTGCCAAATGGGAAAAGAACTAGATTTGACCAGGAAGAGATCTTCAGGTTTTACAAGATGAACGCTTCAAGATACCCATCATCCACTTTTCATTCCTTGCCTAACTTTAGCTGTCCCCAGTGATATCCTAGGGTGTTTAAAGCATTGTTGCTCCCTGGGCCAGTGGAGGACAGGAAAGGGGGAAGGCTCTGTGGTCAGATTGTGGGGATAAGGGATTCTTTGTGTGTCTCACAGTGACCCTAAAGCAGCATGAGACTGGCTTTGAATGAGGACCCATCCAGTTGTCCATTGTGATGAGGGTGTATGAGCAGGGAAAATGTGAGCTTTCTAGGGTCTCGCTAGTGCCTTGCCCAGCCCCTAGAGAAAACCCAAACCCCACTGTTTGTATAGTAACATTTTCCTATCATTCTAGTTCTGTGGATATGCCCCAGAAGGATCCCTGCCAGAAACAAGCCTGTGAAATACAGAAATGCTTGCAAGGTACCATGTGCAATGTTTTCTTTTTGGTGTCTTTTGTTTTGTTTTGAAATTTAACCCCATCCTCCTTTCTCCCTAGTAAGAGGAATAAGGCAAGGAGAAAAAATGACTTAGTTGCAAATGTAATGTAATTGTAAAATCAGATTTTAATATCACCACATTGCATTTGATTTGATGTAACTAAACTCCACTACTGTACGACAAAGAGTTTGTTATAATAAAGGATAGTATTTATTTGTGTGTCTGGAGATAGATATATAGGAGAGGCAGTGGTGGTGTAGTAGGGGGTAAAGTTTGCATTAACCTGAATTTTGGATGGTCACATTACTCACACGTAGTAAAATGAGCCAAAGGTCACTCATTTTGGAAAATCCTAGGTGGGTGTGCGGGTTCTCTCCCGTGAGTTGTTCTTGCGAAGGCCCAGGATTTCACTCTGTCTTCCCTCCCCTGTTCCATGTATGTCTGCAGCCTGCAGGGGAAACCATGAGAGGCTATCTATGGAGGGATGCTGCTGAGCTATAGGTGTCGTCCTCATTAAGCCTAGATTAATCAGCCTCCTTGCTTTCCCAATGGCTGAGAGGGGCTGGGAATGAATGAGAGCTAATTGGCCTGGACTCATTCCAGCTAACTTAAAAGGGATGCTCACTGATCAGGGAAAGCACCAGGAGCAACGTACCCTCCTTTAGTCTCTGCAGCTCCTGTTTACACACAGCAAGATGTACAGGTGACACAACAGGAGACCTGTGTCGCTCCCAGGCTAGATCACGGTCATGGGCTCTAGTTGGGGTTACTCTGGCAGGATGTTGCTCTGGTTGCTCTTCCCCTGGAAAGATTCTGATGCCTGTTCTGGAATCCACAAGCTGCTCTTTATTAGTCATTGGGTCACTGTTTGCTCCTTCTTAGTCTTCAAAAAGCTTGGGAGAAAGATTATAGCAGTGCCTGTTTGGGCAGCGCAATCTCCGTCTCTTTTAACTAGGCTTGGCAGAATGAGTTTCATTGTTTTATAACTTCAATCAATAATTTTCATTTTTTTTCAATTTGTAACTATATTTTCAAAATTGCACAAAATTTTGGGGTTTAAACATTTTTATTTTTATCCATTTAAATTTTCACAATTACAGGAGATCAGGGGGATCAGGGTCAGTGATTTAATGACAGTCAGTGTTGAAATTCGAAAAGATAAATTGACATTATATACAGGGTAAATATCCTTAAATCAAACTCCTAGTAAGTTCTCAAGCAGCATTTTTCTTACTTTGCCGATCTGGAAATTTTGATGATTATTGATTGGATGCGTCAGCTTGTCTGTGTAGGGTGAAACTGTCACTAAATGTCATTTACCAATAAAAATCTAGTCCTTTCAAGCCTAATTTATAAGGGGAGGTAGGTAACCCCAGCGTGGTCACCAAACCCTCTGGCCAGGAAAGCTTCCTGCAGACAGAGACTTTATTAGCTAGCGCCACTGTTCCACCTGCGGCAATAGCTGCTCAGTCATGCTAGAGGCTACCTTCCTCAAAATCCTCACATTCTTTGAAGGTGGTGGTCTGCCCTGCAAAGTGTTTTGGGATGTTACAGCATTGAACAAGCTGTGCTGCTGAGCCGAGTGTCAGTTTCAGAAAGTAAAGATTAAAGATGGCATTGGACAAGTAACATGTTCTGCAGAGCTTGAGAAGACTTAGCACCCTGGAGCATTATGGCTTCAAAAAGTGCCACAGCTATCGCTGCTTCTTAAAACCTGGGGTACTGTAGGTACTGGGAAGGGAAGGAGAGAGCTGTGTGGGTTTACATCCACTAGAAGGTTGCTTATTTCTAGTCTCAGCTCCTTTGAGCTAACTGAGGCACTGTGAGAAGAGGTATTTCGTACAGGAAAGGGAGCAGGGGGCCTCATGCTGCTCTGCAGAGCTCTCTGCCTGCCCCCAAGGAATGATTCTTGCTGGTTGCAACCCATCCCTGGCCCCTCTTATGGGGCCCAAAGGCCTCTTTGACTAACTTGAGTGGAAAAAACAAACCATGCATCATCTTTCTCTGCATTTGCACTATGTTCTTCATCTCGTGTCTAAGATTTAAATTCAACTCTAATCATTTATAGAAGCTCTCCAGCTTACACAAGTGTTCCATTCTGGAACGCCTTACATAAGTCGAATTTTGCATAAGTCAGGAATGAATCTCTGACAAATATGCAAAAATAAGCTTACGGAACTTATGGAACTTTTTCTGTAGGTCCAGATTTCTTTAAATCGGGTTTGCGTAATCTGGGGAGCGTCTGCACAGGTGACCTCAGAATTGGATGGGGAATAAATCCGTGGGACAACAGAACCGAAGTCCAAACCCAGCTAGAGAGAACTGGGGTTGCAGGGCAGGCAATCAGTGAAGATTTGTTAATAAGTGTGAAGTTCTCCACCTAGCAGTGGTAGATGCAACCCATCAGCTATACTCCCTCCATTAAAGTGAGTTATTTGCACCTCATCTCCTTAACATCATTTTCCCCAAACTAATACCTATTGCAGAGCAGGGGTGTGGATGGGATGGGGAAGTGGCCACAAGAGGATTAAGCTCAATCCACAATGTACAAGAACTTAACTGGGATAGATGAACACCCTTTTTCATGCAGTTTGCTCTCTAGTGCAGGATTAGCATCTCCCTTCTTTTATTTTACAGCCAACAACTACCTGGAGGCTAGATGTGAGGCTGTGCTCCAAGAGATGCGAAGATGCTGCGCCCAATACCCCAAGGGCAGATCCATCTGTTGTTCGGGGTTTGAGAAAGAGGGAAGAGAGAGGGAGAAGCTTAAGACAGCTTCAAATGGGATTCATGCAGCACCACAGTAACAGGCTGCAGCTCCAGGAGGTTATGGAGCGTGGCCCTCTCCTCAGACAAAGTAGCGTGCAAGTGGCAAATAATAAACAAACCTTCAGAGCTAAACCATGAGATTCAGGCTGAAGTGGAGGCCATCTCGAGGAGTAAAACTGTTAAAATAATGTATTATTCAGACTGATAAGGAAGCCAGAGAAGAATCCTTCTTAGAATAAAACGTCCTGTGCACCAAATGTAAAATGCAATACAATGGATGGGCTGTTCAAAGGAGTCTGTTTTCTATCCCAAACTATTGTGACTTAGAGTGTATTACTTCTCTCTAAACACAGTTTGTTTCTGATTCTTAATGTCCTCAGTAATCCATTCTCAATAAGAATTTGAGGGTAAAATATAAAATGTATTCAGCCTTCTGGCATAGGACGTACAGGATATAAGTTTAAGGAGATTCTATTGAATTTGATGCATTTAGCAAGACCATCTTTGAGTAGCGGAAATATTCCTATCATTGAGCCATAGTTTCCCAAAGATGTGATCTGCATTTCTAGTGCTTAAAGCAAGAATAGGAGTCAGCTCTGGGGTTTATTCCTAGCTCTGCCACATTTCCTCTGTGACCATAAGTCACTTCACCGAGGTGCCTGTTTCCTTAGTTCTGCAATGGGGTATTGGATTAATGATTAATTGGACCACATTGCACAATAGTATTTGTATGACCTTTAAAGATGTTGCAGAAGCATTTTATTTCAGGGAGTGCTAAAGGAAGAGAATCTTTTAAAGCCGTATTTATGGAAAACCAAGGTGTTGGTATAAAATGGATTTTTACGATGTTGAGAACAGCGGTCATCTTGTCTGACTGAACATCTCTGAGCAATATGATATGCAATGAATTTGTGAGACTGCAATGCCCCTTTACACATAATTCTGTCATACAAAGCCTAATCAACTTTGTGCACTTCAGGGTGAGCATTACACTATCAAGCACAACTTAGTTTTGAAATATAGGTTTTTATGAACAATAACAGACTGCTGCAGTTACTCAACATAATAGGCAGCTATATCAAAGCACATGTGACAGATCCATTTGTGTCTTGTATTCTAAATACCATGATACAAAATAAATGACTGGAATAATATGAGTTCTCGCTAGGGGTATTTATTGTTGTCTGGTTAGAGCATAACCTTTTCTCTCACATGGTCAGGCAGATTGGCTGATTTCAGGATTAAGGCCTCCACCTGCAAATATTTGGAAACTGTTTGGTGTGTTTATATCCTGAGCCTGTAATAATAAATTAATTTGTCACAGGAGTAACCTAGGATCTTGTTTTGATTAAGAGCTAGGAAAGTAATGAAGTGAAGTGGCTTTGAAGCCCTTTTTCATATTTGCCTCATTTCCCATTCAAAGAGAAGTTGCAGCAATACACAAAGCGCTGGCTAAAAGGTTTTTTACAGCCACAACTTTGCCTTAAGGACATCATAACTGCCCTACAGGGTCAGACTATGGTTCCTCTTACCCAATATCCTGTCTCTTTGACAGTAGCCAGTACCAGAACTTTTGGGGAGGGTGTACAACAGGTCAGTAATGGAGTGTCTTCCACTCCCAGCTTTGTCCCAAGCATGGGGTTCTGGCCCTGACCATTTTGGCAAATATCCAGTGATAAACTTATCCAGTTCTTTTGTGAACCAAGTTGTACTTTTGGCCATCACAATATCCCATGGTGATGAGTTCCACAGATTAACTGCACTGTGTGAAAAAGTACTTCCTTGTTTGTATTAGATCTAGTGCATGTTAATTTTGTCAGCTGACCCCTGGTCTTTGTATTCTGTGTAAGGGTAAATAACACTTATTCACTTTTTGCATAGCCCTCTATCTCATCCACCCATAGTCATCTCTAAGCTAAACATTTTTGTCCTTTTCATCTTTGATAATCATTGTTGCCCTTCTCTAAACCCTTTCCAGTTTCCCTATATTCTTTTTGCGATGGGGCAACCAGAACTGGACACAGTACAGAGGGTGTGGCTGCACCATAGATTTATGTAGTGTCATTGAGACATTTTCTGTCCTTTCTAGCCCTTTCCTAATGCTTCCTAATATTAACTTTTTTGACTGCTGCTGCACATTGAGCAAATGTTTTCAGGGAACTATTAATGGTACCACTTAGATCTCTTTTTTTAGACAGTAATAGCTAATTTAGAACCCACCATGTATTTATAGGTGGGATAATTTTCCCCACTGTGCATTACTTTGTATTAACATAAAAATTCATCTGCCAGTTTTATGAGATCCCTTTGTAACTCCTAGCCATCTGCTTTGGCCTTAGCTATCCTGCATACAGATGTGGTCTCCTCATCTCAAAAAAGATATACTAGCACTAGAAAAGGTTCAGAGAAGGGCAACTAAAATTAGGGGCTTGGAGGGGGTCCCATATGAGGAAAGATTAAAGAGGCTAGGACTCTTCAGCTTGGAAAAGAGGAGATTAAGGGGGGATATGAGAGAGGTATATAAAATCATGAGTGATGTGGAGAAAGTGAGTAAGGAAAAGTTATTTACTTATTCCCATAATACAAGAACTAGGGGTCACCAAATGAAATTAATAGGCAGCAGATTTAAAACAAATAAAAGGAAGTTCTTTTTCATGCAGCGCACAGTCAACTTGTAGAACTCCTTACCTGAGGAGGTTGGGAAGGCTGGGACTATAACAGCGTTTAAAAGAGAACTGGATAAATTCATGGTGGTTAAGTCCATAAATGGCTATTAGCCAGAATGGGTAAGGAACCATGTCCCTAGCCTCTGTTTATCAGAGGATGGAGATGGATGGCAGGAGAGAGATCACTTGATCATTGCCTGTTAGGTCCACTCTCTCTGGAGCACCTGGCATTGGCCACTGTTGGTAGAAAGATACTGGGCTAGATGGACCTTTGGTCTGACCCAGTATGACTGTTCTTATATGTAATTTTGTATCATTTGCAAACTCTGCCACTTCACTGTTCACTCCCTTTTCTAGATCATTGAATGTGTTAAGCAGCACAGATTGTAGGGGAATCCTGCTGTTCACTTCTCCATTGTAAAAACTGACCATTTATTCCTACCCTTATTTCCTATCATTCAAGCAGTTAATGATCCACCCAAGGACCTTCTCTCTCATCCCATGACTACTTAGTTTCCTTTTATTGTGTCCAATGCAGAAGCCTTAGGACAAGAGTTACTTTTTTGTTCCCTTCTGTTTGCTTGACTGGATGGAGTGTGACATTTGTTAGTAGGGAGACTCTTACAACAGGAGCTTGCAGAGGTGTCATTGATTTCTTACCCTGGAGGGCAAAATAGCTAGGGAAATCCAAGATTCCTTAGGCACATGCTGAATGAGATTGCACCAATTGCCCCATTGGGGAAAGGATCAACACTAACATAGATAAGCCAGGGTTATTTAAGGGAATGATTATCTTTGAGGGCCACATTTACCCAGCCCCCAGGAAATCAGGAATTCACATGACTGCCCCCAACATGCTCACATAAGACTCTCAGCTTGGCTGCACAAAAGGCAGCTTATTAGAGCTTGTTAGCAGCCCAGAAATAGAGATGTTTGGCTGTGAAAGGAAATTTTTTCAATGTGAATTAAAAGCTCACAGGTAGGGCCCAGCTCAACCACACATCTGCCTTGGGACTGGCACCTGCACAATAGGCTAGTATTCTATGCAAGGTCGGACTGAAGTATGGTTAAATGGAGTGCACAGCTGAGGAAGACTCCCAGTTAACCCCCTTCATGGATACTGAGGCCCAGCTCCCAACAGGTATTTAGGAGCTTAATTCATTGATTTCAACAGGAGGTAGGCTCCTAAATATCTCCAATGATCTTGGCTTTACTCCCAGTTGCGTCTCCCCCAGAATTACAGCAACTGCTCCTTCAGTTACAGTACTGGATACTGCTCCTGCCTTCTCTCCTCTAGGCTACCATAAACAGAGTGTTTGCAGTGCAAGGAGTGGCAAAGCTGAAAGACCACCGAAAGATAAGTGATTAGAGCAACAGTTTAATAAGATATCACTTCAACAAACATCTACATACAATGTACAAAAATATCTTAAAAGCCTACTTATTTTTAAACCACAACTTCCTGGCATGGGTGCTAGAGACTGTTGAAACAAAACAGAAGAGGGATTAAGATTTCATTTTGGCACCCATGACATGACCAAATGTGATTTTCATGCTATATACAAAGATCACATTTGCCAGACCAAAATATCTTAGCTACTTACAGAACTTCATGAGAGGTACCAAGGAAGCTCCAGTTTGGCAGTTTTACACTTTCCATGGTAACAACACATGGATGCCCCGTGCTTTCCCTCTCTCCCTCCAAGTCTTCAAACCAGAAACTACTGTGGCTGTACTTAAACTGCTGGTTTGGCCTCTCTTCCAGCAACAGCTTTGAGAAGTTAAGTTTTAGCTCTTTCTTGCAGTTGCTTAGCCCCGTGGAATCAATTTATAATATTCTAGACAAAATAGCTATTTTTAAATGCCTCAGGGTCAGAGTGGGCTCCCAATATATTCCTCGTTAGACTAATGAGTCTTATGCCCAGGATTTGGGCTTACTAACTGGCATAAGTTAGCAGGAAGTTGTAGGAACAGCCCTGAGGTCTGGTGGGAAGTTGCTTGCTTCTAAGGCTATAGCAATATAGCACCAGCAGAGCCTTTGCATGCACAGCAGTCTCTCCATGCATGAAGGGAATATAATGGCAGCTGGAAAGGAGGATGCTGAAGTCAAGAGACCATGGCCAGTTTTTATACCCACATGAGCAGAACTCACCATTACATTTCCAGCAGATTATCAGGCTAATGGGAGAGAGAGGTACCAGGCCAAATGTTTTGGTCAAGTTATAACTGTTATCCCAAAACTGTCACTTCCAAGGGAAAAGGGGGAGGGTCATTTCTATTCAGCATTGTCTTTGGAGGGAGGCTGGAAGAATGAAGTCTGAATAAAAAGCTTTGTTACTAGTATACCAGGCAGAGGTGTAGGTATACTATCTTCCTATTTGAACAGGAGAGTTCTAGCAAGATATGTTTTTATAAATGCATCAAGATCATTCCGCTATACAGAATTTCTTCTGACACAGCAGCTAGCTGCCCCGCTCCCTAACCAACAGTTATCGTGCACCTATATCACTGCACAATTCCTGTAGCATTTGACTGTACATCATTAGACATGCTATAAGCCCAATTTCTCCTGCCCTGCTGTAGACAGCCAGAGAATGCAAGACAGCAAAGATTCTGACTAGGTAAAGGCATATTGTACTATGGGATCAGGAAGGAAAGAAAAGCTGAAATGATGTGACTGACTTTCTAAACTCTGTATATTAGGGGACAGACATGGCGAAATAAAGTTAGCACAGATGAAATGTCAGGGGCTCTCCTGAAAACAGCTGCAGTTGCCAGGCTGCCACAGCTCTAATAGGACAGGACAGTACTCAGGGCTCCTGGCATTCTTTTGGGTACATCCCTTGCTTCCAGTCAGGTCAAATGCTAAACACTGTAAACATGGAATTACTGCAGCATAATAGAAGTGCAACGTGCATCCTTGTGCCATGGACACTATATTCTGAACAGCGTCCAGCCATGCACACAATGAGCTCCTGGAGTTCAACATAATTCTAGGGCATGATTTCAGAGGCGGAACGGAACCAACCTTCAACAAGAATGTGCTTATCACCAGCTGGACCTCCTTCCTCTCCAAAGGATGTCTGAGCAGGGAGATCAGTATTGCCTAGTACTAGGCTTTGCTTAATGGATCTCTGTCATTTTTACATTTTTCTTGAAGGATAGAGATGCTCAGGATGTGGGTAACAGTTAACATGCCTTTCTGGGCCAATCAGAACCCATCTCCATGTTATAGCCCAGTGATGGGTCTGCAGGTGCAGGAATTAAAACAAATTGAAATAACTGGACACACATGCTTGTTTTTGCATGAATGGGAGAAGCCAATGGAGCTGAGGAAGGGGGCAAGTTAACCCAGACTGACAGCAGCACAGAGTGCATTTCCTATCACCCACTGTCTAGCTTCCAAAGAGATAAGACAGTAAGAGTGCTATCATTTTTTGCAGGGAGAGGCAAGCAGACTGAGCTGTTCTGGGATACCTACTCCTTTGTCTATGGCACTGAAGTGCCAGTCTCTGTTTGGAGAAGGAACGTATGGGACTGGCTCCCCTCACATGCCCAATCGCTCTTTAAACACAGGCTCTCATGATAAGAGCATGTCACCTACTGCTCAGTAAAGGCACATATGACAGGCAGGAAGGTAATCACCAGGGATTTTACGGTGCAGCTGAGTGGGGGACTGCCTGGAAGATTCAGCCTTTCGCTGAGGGCAGATGGAATCTGCTCTGCAAAGGGAGACAAATGGCTTTCTGGATTCAAAGTAATCCTAGTCCGAGTGTGAATCCTGAACAGTTGTCTGCACTTAAACTGGAATCCTGCTCCAGGATATCATATCCCACGTTGTATTACACAGGGGAGGATCCCACCTACTTTCATCTGCCCAGGGCACTACTTTCCAGAAAGCTTGCCCCATGTGCACCAGATACCTACAGGTAGCTGCAATTCCAGAGAAAAAGGCTTTAGCGTCAGAAATGCTGATGTGACACCAGGGATAAATTAGTTATTGTAACTATAGAAATGTATGCTGGACTGAATGGGCTGGTAGTGCAGGTTTCAGTGATATACACAGACACTTCAGGCAGACTTTCTGCCAGACAGACATACAGCCTCAGTGCATTTTAAAGTTAATTGGCTGAGACACCAGCTGGAGAGTGAGAGAGAATATCTTCTCAATGGTGGGATGCCCAATGACTTTCAAAACCTATGATAAGAAAGGAGCTGGGATAGTGACATGCAACACTCACAATTTCTATTGGCAGTGCCAATGCTGCAATTCCATTAAGGGGATATATAAATACCACAGATAAGTGATCACCTGTGTGTAACATAATGGTAAGTGTCTAGGGAGAAGTGAAGGCAGAAGAACAGATCTCCAATAGTATTTCTGCCATGTGCTCACTTTGCCACGAACCACTGTGGAATTAGCTTTTTCCCCAAACACCTATGTCCATTTCTGAGCGTGTTCTCAGACAGCTTCTGACAATTCTGCCTCCATCCATGGATAGTCATGAAAATACCATTTTCCTGGAGGAAGTATGGGCTTTCCTATTACCAGAGAAGAGAGAATACAAGGCAACTAGGAGCATACGGAGTTTGACGAACCTTGTGTGCACTGGAGGAGGAGAGCTTATATCGGTCAGTCTTGTGCATCACAGCAGTGGGCCTGTTCTCAGATCTCCATCCTGCAGGCTATTCATGGGGTTGCAACTGACCCTGAAAACTGCAGTGAGGCATTCTGATTGAGATAGGGAGTCAGATCAACAAGCAGACGCTGAGGGTCACAATTCTCTTGATTGATTCCAGCACCAACAGAAATCAGGTACAGAGAAAGGAAAGGGAGAAAAGTTAGTGGTAGTGGGGGACTTGATCTCAGGAGGAGTAGGAGGACCTGAAGAAGCCAAGTCTGTCAGCACAACCCACTGTTTACTAAGTGGGAAGGGGTGAGAAGGGACAGAGTAGTCAGTTCTGTGTAGTTTCTATGAAGACATTCCAAGCAGGAATCCCCCAGCAAACCCTCCAGTCAGGATAATGTTCTTCTTCAGAAATGTTATTACCTGGGCAGGAGAAAGAGGACAGTCAACACATATTAGAATCAGTCACTTAGGTCAGATGAGCACTGAGCCCTTCCACCCACTGCACCCAGCTCACTATCCATATCTAGTTCAACTAATGACCAAAATTAGTGGCAGGGGAACTAGTGCTATTCCACTCCCCTTCCACAGGAGGGGAGGGCAAAGATATGGCCCTCCCTACTTCATTCACTGCTTGCACACTATGGCATCACAATGTGCTGCAGACATTCTGAACATGCACTAGGGGCTTCAAACGTTTATAGCTTTTCCACAATTAGCAGTCAAAGATCTAGAAGACAGGAGGCATGGGGACAAATGCCCCTGCACACACTGATCCAGAGTGCAGAGGGAGTCTAGAGTGACTGATGCACTTTTATGCTGTGCTATCTGCTTAGCTGTCTTAATTGCTCTGAGGGGTCCTTCTTTGGATTCCAAGGGATTTCCCACAGGGCACTGTATGGTGAAACACCATCTGGAAGCCATCTTCATGATCTCACAGGACATCTAGCAGATTTGCCCACTACCCTGTCTTGCTACTGTGTGGTTACCCTTAAAAGAGCCCTAGAAGTAGTTCCCAACCCTTCTCTCCAGCATCTGGATACATCCAGGCAAAGATCTGAGAAGGAGAAGTGCTCTTACCTCATCAACTCTGCTTTTAACTTCTGGGGACAGTTTGCTGCCACTGCTGTGAAATTTCAGCTGCTCCTTGGCTTTGCTCACGTCCTGCTCTACTAGCTTCCAGTCCACTTTGATGTATCCCGTGTGGTTCGCAATCTACATTTGAGTGGTGGTAAGAAACATGAAGTGAATCCTGCATAACCCATAGCTAGCAAGACCTTCCTTTCCCTCCTACCCCACTGCTAACCCAAATAACCCACTCAACAACTCTAGAAGGTACCATCTCATTTTGGTTAGTGAGAGAACTATTCTACTAACTAAATTAATGGAAAGGGAATATAAACGGGCTAGAGGCATGGAGAAATTAACTAAATAGTTCAGTTACACAGGACCCCTCTGCTTACCTCTATCTGTAGGATCCTCCATTGGAAGTTCACACACAGAGATTTTTACATATTGTTTAACATTAACCTAGGTCAGCCTCTTTACTTTGCAATACAGAACTGGCACCAACTGCACTTACTCACCCCCAAGCTTGTTATATTGCTATCATTCAAAGCCTACATGCAGCTGTCACATTCCAGATCTCCTGCTGCTATGAGAGGGCATGGTTTATTAATAGGTTGTCTCCATATAAGTATTTTGTCTTGTTATGGTGGGCCAAAACTGAAACACTGCCTGAACAATGCTTTAAAGAGACATCCACCTTTAAAGAAACATTCACCTTTAACGGGACAAGGAGATCTAGCGGGGTGAGGGGAAGCAGTTATACACGGTTTAAGTGCTGGAACAAAGAAGGGGATCACTGGATAGGGTCTAGTAGTTGCATTCTGTCCCACATACAACAGTGAAATTTAGACTTCAGTTTCCTGCCCTCCTGGCCCAGCAACCCAGTACAGGATACTCTGCCCTGCTCCAGAAGGGTAGGGCTTTTAAAGCCAACGAAGATATAGTTGAGTAAATGAGTAATTTCTATTGCTGCACTGTCCCCAAAGAATACATTAACAGGGGGCTTCTCGTCCCTAACCAGACTGTGGAGGGTGGTGCCCTGTGAGGCCTTACATTAAAGCCAAACTCAGCCTGGCTGAGCAGACGTCGACAGTGCCTATGAAGTTCAGTGCTGCCCCTCGCCTTGGCCAGTAGTCACTATTGAGCACATGGCTTCCCTCCAATGCTCGGTCCAGGGGACATAGTTTCTGCTGTGCAGCCAGTTCAGAGAAGAAGAGGCCCCGTCTTGGATTTGAAAGCAGGCCTTAACGTCAAAAAATCAGCAGCTTCAAACAATGCATATTGACTCAATTGCAGCTATTAAAAGCGAAGAAGCCCCACCCACTGTGATGCAGCATGCTTGCATAAAAGTACTTATGTAACTCCACTACCATAGTATATGAGCACCTCACAATTTGCAATGTATTTACCCTCACAACACTTCACAGGCAGGGCAGGGCTATTATCCCCATTTCACAGAGAGGGACCTGAGGCCCAGAAAAGTACAGTCTATACTGCAATCCCAGGTGTGATGGCAGCTTGGGCAGACATACCCACTTTAGCACTAGCCACAAGCACAGCTAAAAATAGCACCGTCGATGCAGTGGTGAAGCCTTTGCCACCACATCTATCTACACTGCTATTTTTAGCCATGCTAGTGCAGGTATGTCTGTCCGAGCTGCAGACCTGGACTTACAGAACAGACATATCTGAAGTGACTTGCCCACAGTCACACAGGAAATCTCCAGCAGAGCAGGAAGTGGAACGTAGGGCTCCTGATACCCAGGCGAGCACCTAACCACTGGACTAGCCTACCTCTCTGCAGCTCAGAACTATCCCCAAGAGCAGTTTTCATAAAGCCTAGACTAACCATACGCACCTGAAGTAGGAAAAAGCCACCACCCACTGCTGTTGCTGCCAGCTTTCCAACCTTCTGAAAAATGAAGCCAGTACACCTATAATCAAAGAAAGACAGGCCAGAAAATGAGTTCAAATACCACACACACACTTTGGCTTTCTATAGATACTCCATCCTTCCACACACACACACCACTCAGAGACCCCAGAAACAGCCTCACTAACCAAGGAACAGGGGCGGAGAGTTGCATGGGCCTGAGGTGCCCGGGCTCCAGGAATATTCAGGGCCCAGGGCCCTGCTCCACCAATGTTTGGAGCTGGGTCTCTCCCTCGGCCCTGCCTGCAGCGTCCCCTGGCCCCCAACTGCCCGCCCCCGCCCCCACAGCATCCCCTCCCACCCTGCCCCTGGAGCATCCCGCATCCTCCCCCCCCCCGGCCCTGGAGCATCCCTGCTTGACTGAAAGCAGGGCGCGGCTCTCCCTCGGCTGCCTGCACTGCTGCTCTACCTCAGGAGGGGGAGGGGGCACACACATGCTTGGCAGCGCTGCCCTTCCCTCCCACGGCACCCACCGGGAGGAGACACCAAAGGGGCTTGCGGTGGGAGACAGCTGAAGTGGACCTCACTCACCTGAGCAGCTGCTGGAGCTTCTGTGAGTGTTTGACCCTGTGATCCACCCACTCCCCCAGCAGCCACCATTCCTGCCCCACCCTGGACAAGGGGCAGCCCCATCCCCAGTGAGGCTAGGGTGAGGGGCAGCAGGCTGCAGCAGGGGAGGAAGGAAGACACATGTGATGGCAGTCCTCTCCCCTGCAGCACCCACCCACCACAGGGGAGATGGGGGGAGGGGCTTCCTGGACCTGAGCAGTGGGGCTTGGGTGAATTTTGTGACACCTTGCCCTCCCCCTCCACCCAGCCACCACTCCTGCCCCATGCTGGGCAAGGGGCAGCATCATCCCCCACCCCCAGTGAGGCTATGGTGAGAGGCAGCATGGGAGGAAGGAAGCCACATGTGATAGCAGTCCCCTCCTCCCCCCCACAGCACCCCCCACCCACAGGGGAGATGGGGACGGGGCTTCCTGGACCTACCAGCTGGGGCTTGGGTGAATTTTGTGACACCCTGCCCTTCTCCCCCAATCCCGCAGCCACCACTCCTGCCGCATGCTGGGCAAGGGACAGCCCCATCCCCCACCCCCAGTGAGGCTAGGGTGAGAGGCAGCAGAAGGGAGGCCACACATGATGGCAGCCTCCCCCCATCCCCAGTACTCACCATAGGGGAGGCGAGGGGGCTTCCTGGACCTGAGAGGGGCCATAGGACTATGTGCAGCAACAGTGATGCAGAGTGAGTGTGCTGCGGGAGAGAGGGGGGGCGACGACGACAAGAGGTCCCTCCCCCAGAGCTTGCTGCTGCAGGTGGGAAGAGGTTGGGAGAGGGGAGGGGGAAGTCCTCTCTGGCCCTAGCCCTGGGCAGCCTGTCTGCACCCCAAGCTCCTTCTCCCCAGCCCCACCCCAGAGCCTGCACTCCCAGCACCCCAGACTTGAGCCACAGTCCTGAGCCCCCTCCTGCACTGTGAACGCCTCAGCCCCACCCCAGAGCCCTCACCTGAGGGGAAAAACACGCAACTTAAATTTGGCAGTCAGTTTGGGGTATGATCGTGTTTAGCACAATACTTGATTTTACACCCTTTAAAGTATATAATTGGTTGTATGCAGGTGTTACAAAGTGGGAATGTTCTTAATGTTTTCTCTGAATACTGTGTGGTGCCTCAGTTTCCTCTATGCATTTCTCCAGCCCCTCCTCTGGCCTTTGTCTCTTTTCCGGGCAAGAAGGACACCTGATCTCTTTGTTCTCTGGCACCTTGCAGGGGAAACTGAGGCCACCCACACATTATTTAGAGAAAACATTAAGAACATTCCCACTTCATCACAACAGGTACAACAAAATATAATATACTGAAGCAGGCGAGTGGTGCTTCTGACTTTCCACTTTTAACTGGCCCTTGTAATCTTGTGGTGCTGGTGCATTGTAGCTTCATTTTATCCCAGTAACAAATTCTTGATCATCACAAAAGAACACTGCAAAAGAAAGAGCTATATTTGTTTTAATCTTAGAAAGTATTTGCTTTTGAGGGTTATTGATCAAAGAATGCTTGGTTGTTTCTGTATTCAAAAGAGTATTAATAACAGTGATATTCTTAGTTAATTTTTTTTTATTACAATACATATTTTGTAATAAAGGGAAACTGTTAAACGCTTACTGTTTCCAGTCCATTTTTACATTATTTAATTAAATATATATCAGCTTACAAGGTGGTGGAGTGGGGGCGCGGAGGGGACTTAAGACACATTCAGGGCACTACCAAGAATTATATACAAACCTGCCGCACCTGCCAAGGAAGACAGATGAACAAGGAGGAGAGCAAATTTGGGACTAGGGGAAGGAAAGGCAAAGCAGTCAGCTCCGTGGGACCCCACAACAGACTGTAAAACTGAGTCCCTTTAAATCTTCACATGCATATCCTCACTCCATCTATAGATTTTTACTCCTTTACCACTGATTTTCTGACAAGTTTTCAAATGACATGAACGTGGGATTTTTTTGACGGCCATTTCTGACAAAGAATCTTGGATAACATCCTCTTGGCTGAGAGAATAAAATTGTAACTGGACTGGTATTTTTTCTAGCTGCTTCTGGACCAGAGTTGTCATAAACAGATAAGTAAGAGTTAATAGAACAGAAGTGCTTCATATCTCTCTGCCTGGAAAGGGTTAAGAAGAACAGTGAGCCTGGCTGGCACCTGACCAGAGGACCAATCAGAGGACCGGATACTTTCAAATCTTGAGGGAGGGAAGTTTTTGTGTGTTTGCTGTTAGTGTTTGGTTGTTGTTCACTCTGGGGGCTCAGAGAGACCAGACGTGCAACCAGGTTTCTCTCCAATCTCCCCGATATAGGTTCTTATAGATTCCAAATAGTGAGTACTAGGTAGATAAAGCGAGTTAGGCTTATGTTTGTTTTCTTTATTTGCAAATGTGTATTTGGCTGAAAGGAGTTCAAATTTGTATTTTTGCTGAAAAGATTTTAATTTGTACTTGTATACTTAGGCTGGGAGAGTATTCCCAGTGCCTATAGCTAAAAAACCCTGTACCTATTCCATCTTAAACTTACAAGATAAAAAACAGTAAAAATTCTCTCTTTAATTAAAAGCTTTTCTTGTTTAAGAACCTGATTGTTTTTTTATTCTGGTGAGACCCCAGGGGACTGGGTCTGGATTCACCAGGGAATTGGTGGGGAAAAGGAGGGAAGGGGGAGAGAGAGGCTAAATTCTCTCTGTGTTAAGATTACTGTCTCTCTCAGGGAGTATCCGGGAGGGGAAGAGAGAAGGAGGGGGGAAGGTGCATTTTCCTCTCTGTTTCAGGATTCAAGGGGTTTGAATCACAGTGATCTTCCAGGATAAGCCAGGGAGGGGAAGTCTGGGAGAGGCAACGGTGAAGGAAAGGGTTTACTTTCCTTGTGTTAAGATCCAGAGGGTCTGGGTCTTGGGGGTCCCCGGGCCAGGTTTTGGGGGGACCAGAGTGTACCAGGCACTGTAATTCCTGGTTGGTGGCAGCGCTACAGGTTCTAAGCTGGTAATTAAGCTTAGAGGAATTCATGCTGGTACCCCATCTTTTTGGACACTAAGGTTCAGAGTGGGGATTATACCATGACAAGAGTGCATAGCATGTGAAGCAGATCCTGCACATTCCAGGGCAGTTGTTTTAGTTTCTCAAAAATGGAGAAGATGGTTTGTAAAGATAAAGTTTGAAGACTGATAGTCTTGAGTAGATGTAGGTCTAGACTATTTGGACTGTGTCCTTTTATGACGATTTAGGTGTTGGCATAGAAAGTACGCTTATTAAGTTTGCAGACGATATCAAACTGGGAGGGATTGCAACTGCTTTGGAGGACAGGGTCAAAATTATCTGGACAAATTGGAGAAATGGTCTGAGGTAAACAGGATGAAGTTCAATAAAGACAAATGCAAAGTGCTCCACTTAGGAAGGAACAATCAGTTTCACACATACAGAATGGGAAGAGACTGTCTAGGAAGGAGTACGGCAGAAAGAGATCTAGGGGTCATAGTGGACCACAAGCTTAATATGAGTCAACAGTGTGATACTGCTGCAAAAAAAGCAAACGTGATTCTGGGATGCATTAACAGGTGTGTTGTAAACAAGACACGAGAAGTCATTCTTCCGCTTTACTCTGCGCTGGTCAGGCCTCAACTGGAGTATTGTGTCCAGTTCTGGGCACCGCATTTCAAGAAAGATGTGCAGAAATTGGAGAGGGTCCAGAGAAGAGCAACAAGAATGATTAAAGGTCTTGAGAACATGACCTATGAAGGAAGGCTGAAGGAATTGGGTTTGTTTAGTTTGGAAAAGAGAAGACTGAGAGGGGACATGATAGCAGTTTTCAGGTATCTAAAAGGGTGTCATCAGGAGGAGGGAGAAAACTTGTTCACCTTAGCCTCCAATGATAGAACAAGAAGCAATGGGCTTAAACTGCAGCAAGGGAGATTTAGGTTGGACATTAGGAAAAAGTTCCTAACTGTCAAGGTAGTTAAACACTGGAATAGATTGCCTAGGGAAGTTGTGGAATTTCTATCTCTGGAGATATTTAAGAGTAGGTTAGATAAATGTCTATTAGGGATGGTCTAGACAGTATTTGGTCCTGCCATAAGGGCAGGGGACTGGACTCAATCTCTCGAGGTCCCTTCCAGTCCTAGAGTCTATGAGACTCAACCTGGTGTGGTGGAATATTTCCTTTCTACGTACATGAGCATCCCTGCTATCAAAACATAGATGAACTCAGCTCTCACTACTTGGTTAAGCAGTAAGGAGATATATAATTAGGGCCCTACCAAATTCATGGTCCATTTTGATCAATTTCATAGCCAGAGCTGAGCCCCAGAGCTTCCTGCAGCAGGGGGAGGCACCCGGACGTAGGTCTGATCTGTCCCCAAAAGAGGCAGTGCAGGGAAAGCACAAGTCCTGTTGCTTCCCAGCCCAGCCAGGCTTGCAGCTAGGAGCCCCTTCAGCTGGGGCACTCCCAGCAGCATGGGGGAAATCAGATTTCATGAGGAAGGGCTTATTTCACAGTCTGGGACATGTTTTTCACAACCGTGAAATTGGTAGGGCCCTATATATAATATTGTCTGACATCACTCACATCAAGCATTATTTCAGGTGATACAGATTCACTATTCAGATTATAAAACTGCAGGATTGCTCTGCTAATAGGTGCAAACAGCCTGGGCACAAGACAGAAGTTACAGGCTCATACTGCGAATAGATACATGTTGCAAGGGTACATCTTATGCTTTAAGTGGCTTATCATTGGAGTAGAATGGGGAGAACTCTTGCTTTTTGCCATAATGTGCTAGAAAAGCAGTCCTGATTGTACTTCCTGATTTATCATCATCGTATCCACGCATTATACTCCACACCTGAACATAGCAATTATATGAACAACATACCCTTATATCTCAATGTCTGTACTTTGACTCATTAACCCTTTACCCCCAATCAGGGATACTGCAGATTATGTATTCCTTATGCCATCCGATCTTAAACCGAACTTTGCACCCCTGATAATCTGTATGCTATTCCCTGATAACCAGAAACTTCTACACTTAAACTCTGTACTATTCATTTTTTAAAAAAAGCAACATCTTAATTAGAAGAGAGCACACTCTAGTGGCACTGTGGATTGTGGAATATTCCAACAGGAAGATCTAGAAGTGGCCTCACAGTCACAAGCCACCAGTACGCTAATTCTTCCTTTCAGCAGCAAAAGATTTGTTTCTGAGTACACTGAACCCTTTAGGTCCAACTCTTCTCAGATGAGGAGACAAGAAAGTTCTCTGGGAAAATACTGTAGCCTGACTCCCAAGAGACAATGATTAGGCCCAGTGCATAGCCCCAAGGTCTTGGTCATCCTAGAAGACTCACAAGCATCTGTCCCAAAATATAACCACTGGAACAGCTAACCTGGGGATGTGGTGGATCCTCCATAACTTAAAGAGTCTTTAAATCAAGACTGGATATCTTTCTAAAATTATTCACTTTACTTCAATCACAGGTTATTGGATTTGATGGTGGAATCACTGCATGAAGTTCTATAGCCTGTATTATGCAGGTGGTCAGACCGGATGACCTTAATTCTGTATTAAGAGGAGTTTCACATGTAAGACATGGGAAGTAAATGTTCTATTCTAATCAACACTGTTGAGGCCTCAGCTGAAGTACTGTGGTCAGTTCTTGGCAACACACATTTTAAGAAAGAAATGGACAAATTGGAGAGCATCCAGAGGACAGCAACAAAAATGATTAAAAGGTTTATAAAACCAGACCTACAAGGAAAGGTTGAAAGACTGTACATATTTAGCCTTGAGAAAAGAAGATGGGGAAGGGGCCGAGGGTGCGAAGGAACATTTAGAAGGCGGGCAGCAGGGCCTGGGCCAGCACCCATGCGGGGCAAGGAGGGAGCTCTGCTCCACCACTGGGCACAGCTCTGTCTTAATTCTGTCTTCAGCACTGTGCAGTAATGGGAGGGAGGGAGGGCGCGCAGCATGGACAGATTCCATTACCGATAAAAGAGGGGGCGGGGGGCACAACAGGAAAAATTTTGGCACAACTGTGTTAAGGGCTGTTATAAAGAGCACACTGATCAATTGTTCTCCGTGTCCACTGAAGGTAGGGCAAGAAGTAATGACCTTAGTCTACAGCAAGGGAGACAGAATTTTTTCCTAATATCTAACCTAACTATAAGGATAGTTAAGCTCCGGAACAGGCTTCCAAGGGAGGTCGTGGAATCCCCATCATTGGCAGCACTGGACAAACACTTGTCACGGATGGTCTAGGTTTACTTGGTCCTGCCTTTGCGCTGAGGGATGGACTAGATAACCTGTTGAGGTCCCTTCCAAACCCTACATTTCTATGATCTTATAATGGTGCCTTCTGGCCTTAAATTCTACAAAACACTCATGTAACTGAACAAGATATGCCTGAAGATACAGAGCTCAGGCTAATCTCCCTTCACCTCTGAAATGTTGTTTGCCACCCACATGCATATGCTTCATGGGATATCTCACCAAACAGATACAATCTTTTGATGACTAGCACTCCATCATCATTCATACATTAAAGCAGGGGTCGGCAACCTTTCAGAAGTGGTGTGCCGAGTCTTCATTTATTCACTCTAATGTACGGTTTCGTGTGCCGGTAATACATTTTAATGTTTTTTAGAAGGTCTCTCTCTACAAGTCTATATATTATATAACTAAACTAGTGTTGTACTGTAAAATAAACAAGGTTTTCAAAATGTTTAAGATGCTTCATTTAAAATTAAATTAAAATGTTGATCTTATGCCACCGGCCCGCTCAGCGTGCTGCTGGCCTGGGGTTCTGTTCACCTAGGCCGGCAGTGGGCTGAGTGAGGCCTGCGGCCGGGACCCCCGCTGGGAAGGGTCTGGCAGCCAGAACCCCAGACCGGCAGCAGGCTGTGCAGGGCCAGCAGCTGGGACCCCAGACCAGTAGTGGGCTGAGCGGCTCAGCCCACTACCACTCAGGGGTTCCATCCGCTGGTTCCTGCCAGCCGGGATCCCGGCTGCCGGACCTGCTCAGCCCGTTGCCGGTCTTGGGTCCTGGCCCTGCCCACATACAGGGGTACCTACCTTTTCCCTGGTTCTGGCCCATTCTCTTCTTCTCTCTGCACTGAGCTGAGGGTGGGAGTTGACTGAGCACAGGGCTGGGGGTGAAGGGTCTGGTCAGGAGCTAAAATGAGGGAGGGGGCTATGGGTTGGGACAGGAGGAGGTTTGGGTGTGGGGGCACTTACCTGGGCAGCTCCCATTTGGTGTGAGAGGTGCAGGTGGGAATGTGAGTAGGGGTGCAGGAGCTCCCATTTGGTGCTCAGGGTGGGGGTGAGGATGTGCGGGGTGCAGGTGTCAGGGTAGGGGGGCTGGGTATGTGTGGGGGTGCCAGAGTCAGGGCTGGGGTCATGGGTGGGGGGTGAAGGAGTCAACAGAGGGCTGGGTGGTACAGGGCTCAGGGCAGGGGCCTGGGGTGTGTAGGGGAGGTGCAGGGCTCGGGCAGAAGACTGTGGGGGGGGGGCGCAGGGCTCAGGGCAGAAGACTGGGTATGTGTGGGGGGGCGGTCAGGGCAGAAGGCTGGGTTACTGCCCCCCCAGAACCCCCAACCCTCCCCCCGCTCCTTGTCCCGACTACCCCCTCCTGGGACCCCACTCCCTATCTAAACCTCCCTGCCCCTTGTCCCGTGTTTGCCCCCCTAGAACCCTACCCCCTACCTGTCCCCTGACTGCCCCAACACTTACCCACACCCAGACAGAACCCCCTGGACTCTCATGTCCCATCGAACCACTCCCTGCCCCCTGACAGGAGCCCCCCAGAACTCTGGACCCATACAACCCCACCCTCTGCTTGCCCAACCCCTCTCCACACCCCTGCCTCCTGACAGCCCCCCAGAACTCCCGACTCATCCAACCTCCCCAGCTCCTTGTCTCCTGACCACCCCCTCCAGAGACCAACCCACCCTAACTGCCTCCCCCGACCCTCCTTGCTCCCTGTCCCCTGACTGCCCTGACCCCTATCCACCCCCCACCTCCTAACAGACCCCGGGACTCCCATGCCCCATCCAACCCCCCCCCCCCGCTCCCTGACTGCCCCCTCCAGAGACTCCCGCCCCTAACCACCCTCCCGGGAACTCCTACCCTGCTGCCTGTCCCTTGATTGCCCCCACCCTTTACCCAACCCCTGAATCCCTTACCATGAGACTCCCTGCTCATCCGAAGCCCTACCTCCACGCGCGCGCGCAGCCCAGCCCCGCCCCTCAGAGCGCTGCACGTGTGGCAGCAGGGCTCTGGATAAGTGGGGAGCGTCTCCGTCTCCACGGAGCCAAACGCTGCCCCACCCCCAGAGTGCTGCGCGTGGCGGCAGGGCTCCAGGGGAAGGCGGAGGAGGAGCCGGCGGCTTGCTGCGCTCGGCCAGCACTCCAGCCGGGAAGCGCGGACCCTGCAGCTTGACGCATCGGCAGGATTTTTAATGGCACGCGGAGTCCCTGCAGGCAGTTGCGTGCCATTAAAAAACGGCTCGCGTGCCATCTTTGGCACGCGTGCCATAGGTTGCCAACCCCTGCATTAAAGAAACCCCATGCCTGCTAAAGGGACCAAAGAACCATCACCTTACCATCCAGTGACTCCTCCAATCACCAGCTGAGTTGCTACATTGTACTTTTCAGCACTTGAACCAGAGCTCCGCCCAAAGAGCTTGCGCCACCAGGGCTGATTCTTGGTGTACTCTGCCAGGTCCAGCACCTCGCAGGAGTCCTCTTTCTTTGCTGTGAATATGAAAATGCATGTGAGCATAGGTGTATCTAGCAGGCAATATGACCATGAAGGGCAGAGACCAGGTTTATTCTCTAGTCAAGTGTACTTCAACTCACTACTCTGAGCCAGCAGCATTCAGATGAGGAGCCTTTAAGCATGGTAAATGGTACTGTCCTGATGAGATTTAAGAAGCAGGAAAAGAACCTCCTTAAAGAGAACAGGTAGCTTCAGTCACCTGTTCTCAGCTCAAATACAGTCTTAGAACTCCTAATACAACATTTTATGCTTACATAGCGTCTGCCTCAGATCTCAAAGCACCAGGCAAACATTCATAAACAAAACTTCATATCCCTCTCTGTAGAGTTAAGCAAATCTCCCATTTTACAGATAGGGAAAGAGAAACAGAGAGGTAAGTGATTTGCCCAAGATCACTCAGTATGTCAACAGCAGGAATAGAACACACGTCTTCCAATTCCCAGTTTGTAGCTAAAGTGCTGAAACCATCCTTCCCATCTCTGAATTATTTAAATTAAATTCTATGGGGAAGAGAAAGGTGTGGGTCTTTCATAAATTGCTACCAAGAAAAACAAACCTCCCATTCCATGTAAAAAACCCAACAAAATCCAAAGAATTCAGCCTCAACCATCACTTTCCATTGTTCCTGGGAGTTGCACTCAGTGCTCTGCTATAATGCCTAGCTGTGATAGTCAAAATAGACATTCATCCCATGCTTACTAGTTTTGCCATAGCCTTCATGTTCTGGCTTTCTGAAGGTTTGTGTGGCTTGGTTTTTAACAATTGTACTTCTGATTTTTCATATACGAGAGCCTCCCAAGAATAACAGGCCTAAAAAAGTCAGCTGCACCATTATTAGTGATCCTATTTTTGTCTTCTTTGTCCTTCTCCAGCAGAGATTGTCTACTGCACATCTTTGCACTGCAACATACATTTGACATAACATCCTCAGAATACCCAGGGATGCAGGGTTAACAGATGGCTCATTTGCAGGCTGCATCCTAACAGTTCAAATATGCTAGTTCAAAAGCCTAGAGACAGGGACCAAAAGATGCCAAACTTTTAAATAGTAAATCTATTGGCAGATGAACGTACACCAAGTTTTAGCCTGAAGCAAAAAACCTTACACAGCTGAGGGGATTCATAGTTAAGGAGTCAACATTTTCATCGGTAACTGAAAGCACTGGATGCCATGTGATTACAATATAACATGCTGAATCAGACAAACAGTTTCAGATACACACAGAGTTTGCTAGCCTATGACATGGAGATGAAATATTACATACAAGAGGCATAAGCTGAAAAGATCACAGTGGACTTGCATGTCTTTGGCGGCTGGGAAACACATGCCCTGCAGAAGTAGTTACTTGGTGAGTTCAGGTGCCAGATATGATATGCTAGATCAGCACCTCAGATGTCCAGGTAGCTGTAACAATTGCATTAAAAAAAAGGGGGGGGGCCCGCGGGTGTGCGTGTGTGGGGGATGAGACACTGCTATTGCCATGATGTCCACTAATTTTCCCAACCCAGCCCCTCCCAAATATTCCTCATTACAGGACTTGGAATGATGATAAAAATGGGTAAGAGGAAGACTGCATAGAAGTCAAATTCTCTGTGGATCACATTATACTACAAATAAGGATGTACAAAGACGACAGAAGGGCATCTGCTCACATACTGCCAGAATATGGAACCTCCTCTAAGAAACATTTAGTTTGAATCAGGGTGGATAAAAATCAATGATTTTTAAAATATATAAGTTTTTTGATAAAAAGGTTTTTCCCTCAAAAAGCAATCTAAAGATACATTATAGCTCAAAGATATCTCATCATGGAATAGGGATTAAAAATTTTAATTCTATAGTATGAGACAGTATATTCATGTAATGTTTAAGCAAAGTTTTGTAAATGAGTTTCAATAGTTCATGGATTAGGGACCCAATTTTATGGGGTTCCAGGGCCTTCCGTATAGATTATTTAGGTTAATCTTTCTATCTACCCAATGGGACTCAGTGCTCAGTCTAGAAGATCCCATCAGAGATGCTTAGTTTTGCAGTTCCCAAACTGTGGATTGTGTCTCCAGAGATAACATGCTTGTTAACAGCAAAAATGTTTTTAAATAAATAATATATAGAGATGAGAAATAACAGACCTCAACCCTATTGTCTCCCTGCAAATTTCTGTACACAGAGTCAATCCCTTACCTCTCTCTAAAATTGCAAAGTTTCAAAAAGTTCAATGAATAGAAGATTATTGGAGCCGGAATAGATCTGGACAAGGAGAAGTCTGGAGATAAATGCGAGAAGGGAGGGACAGGCAGTAGAAACAAATGTGACACTATTTGAGCAGCATATTCCAGAAGTCTTTCTGAGTGTAGCCTTCATTGATTTGAGATCTACCATACTTGTCTCTTATTAGAAAAGAAACCTATAATGGCAGCAGACTGTAAAAGAGACCCAGTTTGGGAATAAGAACCATTCAAGAAATGTGTGTTTCCTGATGAGGTTTTAGAGAGACACCAGTGAACTTGTGGAAGTCACTTAATTACTTAGATTCAGAGACAGTTGAGTGATAATCTCACTTTTAACAGCAGTAGCTTCTTCTGCTGGTGTAGGAAAAATATTTTCTTCCTTTGGACTAATTAATTCCAAACTGAGAAATTGTTTGGGACCTGAAAAAGCAGGAAAGCTTGTTCTTCTTTTCCAGATTATGAACAAACAGGAAAATGAAGGTGAAGACGACGGAGTTAGCTACAGAAGCCAATATTTTAAGTTTCTCATGTTGACCTGGCTGACAATTTTTAAAAAAAATATTTCATTTAACTATTTTAGTTAAAAAAACAAAAACAAACCTGATTTAAAAAAAAACTTGAGTGTTTAGATAAATTTTTGAATTTAGTTGCTTGTTTTGTTAATATTATGTTTGCTGTTGAAGAAGAAAATCCAGAATACCTAACGTTGTTGTTTTAGTTAAAACAATTTAAATGTCTGTTTGCAGATGTTCTCCTTCTAATACAGCATGGCAAGAAAGTCCTCCAAATATTAACGATTAATCCGCTGAATTGGAGATATTTATGAAGTCATTAGGAGGTGAACTATCTGCTTCAATAACCTTTGGTAAACAAAATAACCAGTCATTCATTTTCTGATATAGCCGTAAAATCAATCTGAAACGTTTTCAAAATGAATCATTTTAAAAATGTATAGTATGTACCTTCTAAAAATGAAAACCATGTCTGAGTTGTGAAGAATATGTACTAAAGTTATAACAAGAATGCACTTCTTTGTAGAAATCCATTATTAAATTGAGTCTTCCTGACTTTACCCTGTTTTGAATGGACTTAGACTAGAAGTTTTGAGTCTGATTTTGAATTAAAAAGATATCATACTACCTAATCAACGTTAAATCACAATCAAGCAGTGATCAAAAGCTAATTAAAATGCTTTAAAACACTGTAAAATTTACAAATTAAGGCAACCTTAGCTATGGTTTCAAAACACACTTAGTCTCAGAGTTTACTGTTCTCACTGATGGGGAAATGTTTTCAGATAGGTAAGGATGGTCCACTGACACCCACCATTTGTCTGAAAATACGGATTTCACTAAATGTACAAGGCTACATTTGCCATTGTCAAAGCAGCACAATCTACATTATCGGGATTTGAAAAATGAAAGCCACAGAAACCAGGCTAACTGCAGTAAAATTAACCCCAGTTAATCTTAGCGACTACCACGTTTGCTTTTAAACCCAATCATTTTTCATTAGGACAGAGATCCTGTCTGACAGTTTACACACCACACTGCTATTTACAAGCTGTTTTACAGAACACTAAGAGCATTCACAGATTTGGAGACACGATTAATGACCCAGAGAACTTACAGTCGCCACAGAAGCGAGACATACAGGAGGGCAATAGGATGGGGCAACAAGCCACATGCTGGAAGGGTGCCTGGGGCCGCGTGTATGTGCGTCCCCCGATGGGCAGGGGGCGTGTTCCCAACCCTGCAGTGCGAACCGGCTGCGGGTGCCATAGGGGCTAACAGCAAGGGACGCTCAGAGACACCGAAGGCTGCATACGCGCCCCCATGACGAGCAGGCCCCGGCGGCACATTGCGGCCTGACCCCAGCGCCAGGAGCCCCAGCCGCGTGCCAGGTGCTGCGCAGACCCAGCACAAAGGGCGGGAGCCCGTCCGCTAGGGGCGGGGTTTGGAGCCCCGCTCGCCGGCACCGGCGCTGGCCTCGGGCTGAGAGCGCTTAACACCCAGGGCTGGCGGCCGAGGGGCGCTGACGGGGCAGAGCCCGGCCCGTGGGGGGGGGGGAGAGCGGCCTCCGGCAGAGCCCCCCGGGTCAGGCCCGACCGCTGGCGGCGCCGAGGGAGCGCGCGCGGGCAGCAGGCGCGAGGCCCCAGCAGGGCTCTCACCTCCGCCCGCCGCCATCCCGCGCGCTCGCTGCCGAGCCCAGCGCCTGCGCTTCGCCTCCTGCTGCTGCTGGATGAGCGAGGCGCAGGAGCGGAGCTGGACACGTGACACAAGCTCCTCCTCCTCCTCTTCCCCCATCTCACCCGCGGCGGAAACCGCCAGGCCCCGCCACGTGACACCGGAGCTGAGACACGTCACACAGCTACACTGGTCATGTGACTTTCATTCCCCAACGACATACACTCCGCATGTCTTCGTGATCCGGCCCCTTAGCCACCGTTGTCACGTGATCATGATTCCTTCCTGCCCATGTGCACCCGGCTCGTGGCCATTACCGCCCCCACCACAGCTATACTGTGTCATGTGACCCAGGCTCTTTGGGAGGCCCCACCTCGATGGATTCTAGCGGGGCGGTCAGCTTACGTGCTTCCCTCCACTCGTAGCTGGGGAGTGCCCTTGGCTCCTGCCCAGCCCGTGTGGGTGGGGACAGGCTCAGGTCTCTAGGGCGGGCCCCTGCCCTTAGTCCCAGGGTGTCAGACAGGGTGGGTGGTGTCCACTGTGGGAATTGGCGCTCAGGCCTTCGAACCTGCTTGGGCTCTGGGTTGGGTTGGAGCTGAGCAGGTTGGGGCCCGACAAGGCCAGGGCCTGACTCAGCCCCTACAGTCTCTGCCCGTCTGCTTCCAGTTCACAGAATGGGACCTGTTTTGTTAAAAGTGGCTTGAATGTTCTGGACTCCAAGGGCCCTGGGGTCTGGGGCTTCTTTTATTTGGAAGCTGCTTATTTGGGGTTTTTGTAATTGGTTATTTCAACACAATGGTATGAGAGGAGTTTGGTGATTGACTGGTGTCATTGTGCCCCTCCTTAGAATTTTAGAATCATCCTATCCCGACTCCCATTCAATTAAGAAGACACCTCCAAATTGGTGAATCTTCTGCTCTGCACACGACACATCCTATGTTCTGTTTTTTTGTCGTCCCCTGGGATATGTTACATTCCCCTGTTGAACTATTGAATCACGTTGAGGCAAAAGAGACCATTGAGGATGGAGAGAGTGAGGATTTTTAATAATGTAAGTACATTTATTATTTTAAGATTTTTAGGTGTAACTTAATGTTGCATGCAGCAACACTAGAACTACTAAAAAATAATAGAATTTGTAAACACCCCCACTCGTCTCCCTCTGAAATGGGGTGGGCTTGTTTTGAAAGGCAGTGCCCCTTTTTTTCCTCATGAGACTTGACCCATAGAAATGGCTAACATAGGACAGCGGGAGGTGTGGGCTCTCGGTGCCTCTCTTGATTGCTCTCACTTGGTATCTTCTGCCTGGGTAGACTGATGCCCAACCCCTGCTCCTGTGCACTCCTCCCTTGGCTGCGCATATGTCCAAACACCTATTTGTTCTGCCAGAGAACAACATGGAGAAAATTAAAATGATCTGATTATTAATAATAATTACAGTGAACTAATGTGACTCCTGCTACTGGGCCTCGCAGTGTAGCCTGTCTAAATTGTACTGTCTCTGGGCAGGTTGGGTGTTAGTCTTCTGTATAGGGCCAAGCACACTGATGGTACTTAACTAATAAATACAAAGTAGTGTAGGAACAGCACCACCAACTGGATGGTTGCATAAAATGGGAAGGAGAAAACAACACCTAGCTCTAATATAGCATTTTTCATCTGTAGATCTTCAAGTGCTTTTCACAGGAGGTCAGTATCATTATCCCCATTTTACAGATGGGGAAACTGAGGTACAGAAAGGGGAAGTGACTTGCCCTGGGGTACCTGCTAGCTGGTGGTTGAGTTGGGAATAGAACCTACCTCTTCTGAATCCAGGCCAGTGTGCGATCCACTTGGCCATACTAAGGCTCTGGAGATAATTTTTTGCATGGCTAACATTTTTAGTTTTTCATGTTTTATTGTATTTGTCAGTCACTCCAAAGTGAGCATTCTTAAAAACTAAGCAGGTGTGCTTTGAAAACTAACATGCAGCAGCTCACTGTACACCTAGGTGGCGCCTAACTGCTATGTTAAGAGTCACATTATTGCTTATAGATAGTAGGGTCCTACCAAATTCAGAGTCCATTCTGATCAATTTCACAGTCAGGGAGTTTTAAAATTGGTCAATTTCATGCTTTCAGCTATTTACATCTGAAATTTCACAGTGTTGTAACCATGAGAGTCCCAATCCAAAAGATACCTGGAGGTAGGTCTGATCTCCCCCACCCCAAGCTGCCATGCAAGGAATGGACAAGACCTGTTGCTCCCACTCACAGCTCCCTCATTAGGGTGCTTCCAGGAGCAGAGGGATATCGGACTCACTTCCACAAGTCTTCTCCATAGCCAGGAACCTCCTGGGCTGGAGCTTCCTGCAGTGGGTTGGCACTGGGAGGTGGGTCTGATCTCTCCCTGGAGCCAGAGTAGGGAAGGACAAGTACTCCTCTCCCTCTCCAGCCCAGCCAGGTCTTGCACCTAGGAGCCCCCTGACTGGGGTGCTCCCAGAAGCAAGGGAGAGATCAGATTTCACAGGGAAGGGCTTATTTTACAGTTCATGACACTTTTTTCACCACTGTGAAATTGGTATGGCCCTACTTATAGACTCATAGACTCTAGGACTGGAAGGGACCTCGAGAGGTCATCGAGTCCAGTCCCCTGCCCTCATGGCAGGACCAAATACTGTCTAGACCATCCCTGATAGACATTTATCTAACCTACTCTTAAATATCTCCAGCGATGGAGATTCCACAACTTCCCTAAGCAATCTATTCCAGTGTTTAACTACCCTGACAGTTAGGAACTTTTTCCTAATGTCCAACCTAATCTCCCTTGCTGCAGTTTAAGCCCATTGCTTCTTGTTCTATCATTGGAGGCTAAGGTGAACAAGCTGTCTCCCTCCTCCTGATGACACCCTTTTAGATACCTGAAAACTGCTATCAGGTCCCCTCTCAGTCTTCTCTTTTCCAAACTAAACAAACCCAATTCCTTCAGCCTTCCTTCATAGGTCATGTTCTCAAGACCTTTAATCATTCTTGTTGCTCTTCTCTGGACCCTCTCCAATTTCTCCACATCTTTCTTGAAATGCGGTGCCCAGAACTGGACACAATACTCCAGTTGAGGCCTAACCAGCGCAGAGTAAAGCGGAAGAATGACTTCTCGTGTCTTGTTTACAACACACCTGTTAATGCATCCCAGAATCATGTTTGCTTTTTTTGCAACAGTATCACACTGTTCACTCATATTAAGCTTGTGGTCCACTATGACCCCTAGATCTCTTTCTGCCATACTCCTTCCTAGACAGTCTCTTCCCATTCTGTATGTGTGAAACTGATTGTTCCTTCCTAAGTGGAGCACTTTGCATTTGTTTTTATTGAACTTCATCCTGTTTACCTCAGACCATTTCTCCAATTTGTCCAGATCATTTTGAATTTTGACCCTGTCCTCCAGAGCAGTTGCAATCCCTCCCAGTTTGGTATCGTCCGCAAACTTAATAAGCGTACTTTCTATGCCAACATCTAAATCGTTGATGAAGCTATTGAACAGAACCGGTCCCAAAACAGACCCCTGCGGAACCCCACTTGTTATACCTTTCCAGCAGGATTGGGAGCCATTAACAACTACTCTCTGAGTACGGTTATCCAGCCAGTTATGCACCCACCTTATAGTAGCCCCATCTAAATTGTACTTTCCTAGCTTATCTATAAGAATATCATGTGAAACTGTATTAAATGCCTTACTAAAGTCTAGGTATATCACATCCACCGCTTCTCCCTTATCCACAAGGCTCATTATCCTATCAAAGAACACTATCAGATTAGTTTGACACGATTTGTTCTTTACAAATCCATGCTGGCTATTCCCTATCACCTTACCACCTTCCAAGTGTTTGCAGATGATTTCTTTGATTACCTGCTCCATTATCTTCCCTGGCACAGAAGTTAAACTAACTGGTCTGTAGTTTCCTGGGTTGTTTTTATTTCCCTTTTTATAGATGGGCACTATATTTGCCCCCTTCCGGTCTTCTGGAATCTCCCCCGTCTCCCATGATTTCCCAAAGATAATAGCTAGAGGCTCAGATACCTCCTCTATTAACTCCTTGAGTATTCTAGGATGCATTTCATAGATAGATATATAGATAGCTTCTGTGAGTTATTACAGGGTTTGTCATCCTTTCTCTGGCTGTCCCGCAGGTTTTAGTGTGGTCAGGGCAAAAGTGACAATTGTCAGGTTTTTTAGTAAATTAGCAGAATAAAGATTTTAACCTAGTAGAAGTCCTCCAGCATTTCTGCTTGAGTTTACTGGTTCCTTATTTTTACAGAAGATCATTTTCAGCTTACTAATGTTCTTTCTTTGAAGAACAAAAGAACAGCCATACGGGGTCAGACCAATGGTCCATCAAGCCCAGTATCCTGTCTTCTGACAGTAGCCAATGCCAGGTGTTTCAGAGGAAATGAACAGAGCAGGCACTCATCAAGTGATTCATCCCATGTTGTCTTGGTTTTCTTGTTTTTGTTACTTATCACAAATGGTGCCTGCAGACCCAGAAGTCATCCATAACTAAGAAGTTTATAGCAGCCACCAGTTTATCCCTAGTTAGGTTGCACAAATTCTCAGGGATATGGGTTTTGTCTCTGGTTCCTTATTTGTACTAAGAGCTGTGTGTTTCAAGGGAGCACATGGTTGATTGCTCGCTCGTTCTCTCTGTGCATGCATGTGCACAGGAACATATGCCAAAAACTTGGTTTTAAATGCTTTTCCTAGATCCAGCATTTTATTTTTGATGGGCCCAATCAAAATTATAATTGTTTTTTCTTAGCAGTGCAAAGGTAGGCATGGGGGAAAAAATGAGGAAATTTGGCATTAGATTAACATCCCTAAAGACCATTGTTCTTTGTCTTTGAGGGGAAAGCCGCGGGACTGGATTTAATGGGGCACACTCTAGGGCAATGGTTGAAGAGGGGATTATGACTCTGATCATATGATTCTTGCTGGGCACTGAAGTCAGTGGAGCTACCGCAATCTATATCAGTTGATGATTGGTGCTTCTACATATATCTTACGTTGTTAATTTAAAATGTATTTAGTGCTGGTGAAAAATCCTGAATTTAGATCTGGACCTAGAACAAAGTCCTCTATTCTCCCACAGAACTGTTGCAGTGTGGCAAGCAGCTCCATTCTGTCTGCCTCCACCCTAACTTGAAAGGGTCATCAATGGGGTGAGCTTGCCTAGTCTATCACCTGCCCTCTCTTACTGAGACAGTCATCTTAGGATGGCAATGACAATTTTTGTCTCCTAGGAATCGATCAGAGCCCTAGCAGCCCATTTTAGATAGTTCAGCAAACAAGTAATTTCTTACTGTCTTGCTCTAGTGGGCTCTGAGAAATAAAATCCAACACATTTGACAGAAGAGTAAAGACTTTTGGATTAAACCCTCAACAAAACAACAGGCATTGAAAAGAGCCTGTATATTGTAATTTGTTCTGAAAACAAATGAAACCAAAGCACATCAAGCACGTATGCAGGAGTTTTGGCCCAGAAATCCTGCTCATGAACAATTGAACATCATGTTGCCCCTCCCAGGCAAACACAGACGTGTTCAGAGAAATAGCAGGTCATTTAGGCTGTTATGCACAAACACATGTGTTTCCTGTGATACTGATTAAGGGAAACTAAAATAATCTGCACAGGGGAGAGCTTTGTGAAATCCAAACTCTGGAAAGCAAGAGGAGGCCTGTGCTGCCTGCACAGTGGCAGGTCTGACCTGGGACTGTTTCTGGGGGAGTAGGGAATTGTGACAGTTAACCATGAGCATGCTTAGTTAAAGAGTGAGTCTGACCTAACAGCCAGAAGGACGCAGAGTGCTCTTCCAAGTGGCTGACAAACAGAGATGCCAGCATTTGTAAGCTGCTTCTAGTGTAACTGCTCTACTTCTCTTGTACATATGGATTTCATGTAACAAACCTGGAGGTTTCCTAAACAGAGGTCCATGTTAGGGGTGCAGGGAGAGGGAGCTGAGGCCCATGTAACCTGGCATGCACTAGATGAAAGTATTGGAAGGATCAAATGACAAAAGGTGATGATATTTTTGCTGCAAATACTGCAGAACCCTCCTCAACCCATAGGCTGGATCTTGTGGGGAAGGGTAGGCATTGGGCTCTGGGTTAGACTTGATTCTATACTCCTGGCACAAAATGTGCCAGGTAAATCCATCTACTACAAAAAAGTTAACTCTTTTTCCTTCCATTCCAGAGCAATTTCTATTGCAAGACAAGTATCATTATTCCTATTTCACAGATGAATCGGCTCACAAACAGATGACATCAGTTACTTGAGGTTAGCTAGCAGGCCAAGGATAGAGCCAAGAATAGAAATTAGGTCTCCTGACTCCTGTCCTATCATCTGACTGAAGATATTTCTGGCTCAATATTAACATCTCAATTAGATTAGAGAGAAGGCAGGGCTCTATGTGAGACTTCTTGTGCCCCAAACAAAATCTCTGAGGTCAGATGAAGAATCATGAGCAGCATGGAAGACGTACAACACATTTCTGCTCCGCACTTCCTGCAGTGAGTTAGTGAGCAAATCTGTAGCGCTACATAGCAAGTTCCTGTA
This sequence comes from Gopherus evgoodei, assembly GCF_007399415.2. Classification (NCBI taxonomy): domain Eukaryota; kingdom Metazoa; phylum Chordata; order Testudines; family Testudinidae; genus Gopherus; species Gopherus evgoodei. The sequence continues at coordinate 59,719,695 of NC_044330.1, read as the reverse complement.
CCACATGTTAATGAGTCTCACGTGTTAAATAGGTAGCACTGGGAGGTATGGCACTACCGCGTGCTAAGCGGATTTGCACGTAAACAGGTCTGTACTGTATGTCTAACCATTAACAGGATTCTGTTCTGTTCTTACCACAGTGCTAAGTGCAAAATGAGATCAACCCAAATAACCCAAAATGTGCTATGGGAAATTTATTAGCTCCTTTTCAGCTTAGAAAGTTACTCATGAAAGTTCCCAGCAGGCATGGTACTGTTTTCTGTGGCATTTAGACACACTGGACAGATCCTCGAAAAAATGCAGGCACCTAACTCCCATTGATTTAAATGGGACTTTGGCGCCTAAATGCCTGTGAGGATCCCCAGATTGAGTCCTATGTTCCCCTTTTGAGTCAACAGAGGCGTGGGGTAAGCTACAAATGCAGGGTCAAACTCGCAAGTGAACAAAAACTCTCATCCTTGTTCTTTTCCCCCTCGCTGACTTTCTCTGTCGAAGTGCTCCAGTTGGCTGCAGTTTGATGATGCTATCAGTGACCCAGTAATCAGATGTAGCTGTTGGTAATAATGTCAGACAGATCCTACACCGACTACTGAGCAGCTAATTGCATCTAGGGTCTCCTGCTTCTCCATATCTCTTCAAGGGAAAGAGAGGGAACTCCAAGTGGGGCTTGCTGTTAGCATAGTATCTTCACCCTGTGAAAACAAGACATGGTCCCAGGAGGGTAGTGACCACATGCAAAGAAGGAGGCTGGATGAAAAGCAACCATACAGGTGCCTATGTTCCTGAAATGCAACTGTCTCTGTAAAAATACCAGTGTTGCAGTGCAAAGAGGTCTGTGTGAAGCCCACACATTCAGGAGTTTCAAATCTCTCTTCTTCACGGGGATCAGCCAGGGTCTTGAGAATCTCCAATTCACAGCTACGCCTCCCTTCCAATTCATCACTGCTTTACACTGCCACACACATTGTAGACACTGTTCTGGCCAAGGAGAATGAGTCAGGCTCTCTTTGGAGCCTGTTGACAACTCTTGTTATTAGTCTAGTTGGGAGTACCCAGCTGAGTCACAGCTCCCAGCCTCTGCTGAGAAGGGAGAGACCAAAGTCAGACTTGGCCACCACCCTTTGTTTACCTCAGTGGGCTAAGGAGCAAGGTCTGAATTTCCTGGCTTTGGCAGGTTTTGGGCCAGCCATGCATGTTGACCCGTGGTATTTAATCCTGTGGTAGAACTAACTCACTCTCCTTCCGCCTCAGGAAAAAGACATGAGTTACTTCCAGGCCATTGCTTTTCAGACTGTGCCACAGCACTTGGGGAAGGTTTGTGTTGGGGGTTGACATGGTTTTGGAACCAGATTGGGGACTTAATCTCTGGTCACATTATCAAGAGAAGGGGAAGGGGAGGACTGGCAAGGTGGGGCCATCCAACAGCCAAAGTCCCCAGAGCAATCCTAGCTAACACAGCAAGAATTCCTCTAGGCCTCTGGGGAAGTGCTCATCAGTCTGAACAATCACTGCCCTTCCTTGGATTTTTTAGCAGGGCCCCTTTAAACCCAGCTGGGGTCCCACAAGAGAACCATTGAGATCAGCGTGGCCCTCAACATACCCTCTTGCTGACCAGCCTTCATATTTTGCACACTATTGATTCTCTGCATCCTTCACATAGTAGAGGGCGTTACCACATTGTGCCCTGCTCCACCATTGTGGCAAGCTGGTGCAAACCCAGCAGGAAGTGGGGCCGATGACAGGCTATGTGACATGCTCAACTTGCTTTTTCAGAAAGGGACACGTGTCCCTTTTCTCTTTTAAGACAGAAGTGTCTGAGGATGAGCCACAGAGAAACTTGGGCTATTGTGCATTGGTTCCTGGCCTCATCAATTTACCTTCTGCTTATCTTTCCCATCAACCCACTCTCACCTCCCTGTCTGTCATAGACACCTGCTTTCTCCCCCTGCTGCATTTTTTCTTCCTGCTTTTCCTATCATGTCTCTCACTAGCAGCGGTGGTCATCCCTTGGCTCTCAGCCTTACTATTTCTTTTGTCATTTTTGTAAGTAACAACAAGAAATCTCTCTTTTCCAGGCAGAACATGCCATTAATGAGCTAGGATCCTGTGAAAGTCTATGGAGAAGCTGATTGAACATTCCCAGTTGTTCCATTACCACCTTTAAATTCAGGGCCGGCCACCTTCCACTTAGAGCAAAGCTGTTCTGTGAAATAAACAAGCCTGGTAACACCTGTGTCTCTCCCCACCCTCATGCAAAGCTCAGATAAGTAGGAGATGTAACCAGGGATCAGTGTATGAGGCTACCTTTTCCAAGCCCCTGGCAAGGCCCTCAGCCACATTGCTAATGCCACTGTAGCTGCAGTTGGAGCCCTGTTTGGGGAGATTATCCCTATGGGTCTGCATTGTGGCATGCTCCTGTGCCCCACTCTTCCCCATGCTACTAGAGAGAGGGGCTCTGGAGTGCATGGGTGAAATGTCCCCCTGTGCAGCCTCTTCAGCCTGGCCCCCAGCTTGCACAATGGATCTAGGGTGGTTCCGCGCCCTGGAGCATCTTTCCCAGCCGCATAGCAGAGGCAGCTGGATGGGGCTCATACTGCACCTGTTTGCATGAGTGCTCAGCTACACATCCTCCCAGGCGATGTGGCTACCCCATCCTTCCTGCTGCACCGAGCCGATGTGAGAAATGTGCACGATTGCTGTGAGAGGTGAGCACAAGGTGATCACGCAACTTCCTTTTCTGGGAAAAATAGGGGGTGAAATGCTTTGAATATAAATAGAGCCCTACAGAGGTGTGCAGCATTGCTCTAACAGGCTACAGTGTTCTCCAGAAATACACTGGAATGCCCCAACTTACTGCTATGCTTGAGGCATGACTGCAGAGCACTGTAGCATGGCTGTTATATAAGAGATGGTGGCTCATCACTGCAGATCTTTTTTACTTCTGTATAATAAAAGGGAGATAGGCACACTCAGATGGGGACAATATAGCACTTAGGGCATTCAGATGGAACCCAAATGCACACTTGGGTACACACATGCACACACAGATTGGGAATGGGAGATCTTATTTTTGCCAAATGCAGAAGCCACTTAGAAATAGTGGGTTCTAGATTTACAGTAGAACTCAGGCCTGGCAAAAAGCCAGCTCTAAGCTGCTGCTGCTGCTTATAGGTTCTTCCACAATCACCCTCAAAGCATAGCAAGACTTTCAAACAAGAAACATTTTCCTAGCACAGACTAGAAATACTGCACAAGGATTTCCCCTCTGCCCCCTTTCAGATTAAATTTTAATTCAGAGAACAATGGTTTGCAAGATGCAAAACTTTGAAAGAAAAAAAATCAGATTTTTTTTTAAAATCAAAGCTCAAAAGCTACTTGCTCTCTTAGCAAAGTCACCAGTCTCTCAACCTCCATTTCAGCCTGTGCTTAACTGTAAGTACATTAGTACTCCTGTTGAAATCAATAGGACTACTGCAGTTCCTTAAAGTTAAGCATGTGCTTAAATGCTACAGCTCAGCACTGGGGAGCCATCAGCTCCTATTAAGAAAATAACCTTTGAACCTGCACCTTATGGCTCTGATCCAGCAAAGCACTTAAGTGTGAGTTTAGCTTTAAGCAAGTGAGTCCCATTGACTTCAAATGGAACTGGTTATAGTTAAGAATGTGCTTGAGTGATATGCTGGATCAGGGCCCCAATGCTCAGCACCTTACAGGGTCATCCCCATGGAGCAATTAGTGCACTGTCAGATGTGGTCACCATACCTTGCCATTTCTCTCAGCGAATCATAAAAAAAGTTTGCTCTTTTACAAAAGCAAGAACCAAAATGCTTTTCCAGATGGGCCCGAGCCAGGTGAGGGTTACCCTTTGTCCACCAGACGTGCTGCTCCTGGATGCTTTCTTAGAAAATGAAACGCATTGTTCCTAACCATGTGTCCCCAGCCCAACTCCAGACTCAGCATTTTTAGCAGAAGAAAAAAAATTAAACAGAACTGAAGAGAAAAAAAAAAGAAAAAGAGACAAGGCTTTGTAGAGCTTCATTTTCTTCCCCTGGGCTTTCAGCTTCTTCCTCAGAGTAAAATCCACAGGTAGCAGGGCAGCTGATGAAGTGAGAAGGAGGCCTGGACACAACCCATGGTCTGAATCCCCAGTTTGGGTCATTATTTTGCTTCCTTCTTCGTGCCATCTAGCCATTGAAGCTGCTCTCTGTTGAGCCTGGATGGAGGCAGAGTTGCTTCTGCTTTTATCAGTACTGCAGCAAGCAGCTCTGAATTCCCCTGCCCCCAGGATGGGACGTTCATACTCTTCTTACTCACCTCCAGCAGGGACAGTCCCTGCGCCACAGGTTTGCTGTGATGACGAGAGCTCCTCTTAGATCAAACAAGAAATGGGGGATTTTTACTGGGTTTTCTCCCCTCCCCTCTCGCTTTCTTCTCATTTTCTGGAAATGAAGCACACTCAGTCTCCAGTTTTTCATGCCATTTGGCACATTTTGCTGCTTTGTGGAGGCGAGAGCTCATCTTTTTAGCCCTGACTGCTTTCAGATAGGCTGTAGGGACTTTACAGCCTAGTTTGTCTCTTTCCTGACTTCCACTCAGCAAATAAAGGGACTTTCTTCTCCTCTTGCACTGACAGCTGGAATTTCTGCTGATCTGGTTTAGTGAAAGCTTTGAGGCCATTTCCCAATCAGGCTTCTCCCCTGCTCATCACTGTACCTTGGCTGGGGTGACCAGATGTCCCAATATTAGGGGCTTTGTCTTGTATAGGCAGCTATAACCCCCATCCCAATTTTGCACACTTACTATCTGGTCACCCTAACCTTGGCAAATCCGTATAAAAGGTAGTTGATTTCATATAGAGCCTACTCATATTTCCCATATGCTCTTAGTGAGCAGTTACTCATGCAAGGAATCCTGAGGATTTCAATGGGTCTACTTGCATGCGCAGCTGCTCATCCAAATGAGTAAAGGATTCCCACAAACTGGCCCTCAGGCATTACAAATAGTAAATAATAATCACTTATTATTAATAGAGGAAGACCTGAGTTCTGTTCCTCTCTCTGCTGTTGGCCTGCTAGGTGACCTTGGGCAGGACCTCCTTGTACCTCAGTTTCCCCATCTGTAAAACAGGGATAATTATACTGATCTCTTTTGGCAAACACTTTGAGATATAGAGTTGAAAAGTGCTATATTAATTAATGATAATTATATTCACATGTACTATATATGTGCAAGGGATATCGAGGTGGTAGTGTTTTTCTAAAAGATATGCTCTAGTTCAAGTATAGCTAATGAAGCTGAAGCAGAAATTGATACAGGAAAATTGATGCAGGAGGTCAGACTAGAAGATCACAATGACCCCTTCTGGCCTTAAAAAAATCTATGACTAAATTGCTGAGTCGTGATAATTTGTATTTGCACCTTGCATCTTTGACCAATTTCACCTACACTTTGCCCACTGGGACTACTTCCAACCTTCCAAACCTCTCAGCAACTTCAAACAGTTGCTAAATGCAGAAATTTAAAAACTTGCCACAAAATCCAGGTCTGGACTGATATGAAGTGGGAATTTTCTGTAATGTTTTTATGAAGCCTATATGTGTTTCAGTTTCCCCTAAATGCTACATTGTTATCAAGTGGGGAAAGGGACTGTTTGCTCTCAGGGCATGCTAGGAAACATCAGTATGGATGTCCCCTAGCTGTCTGGCCTTAGTCGCCATATCAGTGGAGTACCTTGAGAAGACAATGTCAAACCCAATAACCATGACATTGACACCTCATAACCAATAACCTAGGGAGATACTGATTTTCCTCACCTCTCAGCAGGGAAGCTGAGCAACATCCCCCAGCTGGAGAACAAAGGACAGAGGTGTTGGCTGCTGGAAGGAGTCAGGGCTCTCACCTGGAGTCTGACCAAGGAGGGACAGACAAAGCTAGACTAATGGGGTTCACTACAGCTTGGCTAGGCTCCCCAGAGTGAACTATGCATTAACCTTCATTCCTCTGTGCCAACCTGAGGACTTTCTGTGCTGTGTCCCAGTTCCTAATAAACCTGACTTTTGGTAAGTCTGTAGAGTCACTGCAAATATTGGATGAGGTACATTAATCCCTGCAGTGCATACAAGAATCTGTCTCTGTTGGACTCACTGAACAGAGCTCATAGTGTGAAGCAGGGACCTGAAGGCCCAGAAGTCAAGTCTAAGGAGTTGGTGAAGCCATATGGCCTACCCTGTGGCATCAAATTCATTTGGGCATAAGCTTTCGTGGGCTAGAACCCACTTCATCAGATGCAATCCTGAAGGAAAAGTGAGACCCCTTGGGGGTCTGGCACACTAACAGGGTTCTTCCTAGAGACTCTTCCATAGCTGGGGGTGTAGCACCAAACCTGTAGATTCTTGACAACCAGTGACAGATTTAAAAGCTGAATATCTCATGAACAGATCAGGCTGGCAACAGGTATTTAATCACACTGGAAAGAGACTGGGATCCCCCTTTTAATTTCTAGCCTTGGTAGGTTCCAGCTTATCAATCCTTAAAATCATGAACCCCAATAGCTATACGCATAGGTTTGCTCATATGCATGCTGTGATGCTCTGAGTACCTCAGGGTACAGAGCATCACAGACCCCATGTTCATCCTTGTAAAATGATTGTGTGGTATACAATGCAAAGTTTGTCATATTGGGTGTCTTCGGAAGGCTCATGATGTACTGAGCATTATTGTTATAGGGATGTTATAGGTTATAATTTAATGTATATACTTATGAGGCTGAAAATGTATCCTCATGGCTTAAAGCAAGCCTAGACAAAAACTTTCCAAGAGCAGGGAGTCAGTTTACACCTCATCAGGGCAGGTATAGGACAAACCCAGTCTCACAGGAACAAACGATGCTGACCTAGACAGCAACAAAATAATCTGTTAGACTCTCCAGGGAGTCACCCTCTTCCTTTGGTCAGTTTGGAACTGCAATGAGGTAATGCTCACCTGACTCTGAAGGTGGGGGGCAAAGCCAAGAGGGAAGAAAGGACATGATAAAAGTAAGAGACATTTGCCATGCACTCTCTCTCTCTTCCACCTATATCTACAGACATCACCACCAAGCGACTGATCAAAGGGGAGAGCCTGGCTGAAGAGCAACCAGCCAGCCTGTGGTGAGAAGCATCTAAGTTGTAAGGACATTGAACAGTGTCAAGATCAGCTTAGAATGCACTTGCTTTTATTTCCTTTGGCCAAATCTGACTTGTTACGCTTTGACTTATAATCACTTAGAATCTATCTTTATGGTTAATAAATCTGTTTGTTTATTCTACCTGAAGCAGTGCGTTTGGTTTGAAGCATGTCAGAGGCTCCTCTTGGGAGAACAAGCCTGGTACATAACAATTTCTTTGTTAAATTGATGAACTCATATAAGCTTGCAGCATTCAGTGGGCATAACTGGACACAGCAAGACGGAGGTTCTTAGGGATGTGTCTGGGACCAGAGATATTGGCTAGTGTCATTCACTTGCAAGTAGCTGGGAGCAGCTTACATGCCAGAGGCTGTCTGTGAACAGCCCAGGCTTGGGGGTTCTCACAGCAGAGCAGGGTAAGGCTGGCGCCCAGAGTCGGGGATTGGAGTGGCCTAGCAGATCACAGGTCCGAATAACACGAGAGGGGAACATCACAGTGGTGCAGCGAATAGGGTGTATGTACAGCTTGTTACTCCAAGTGAAGTTCACACTTTAAGCACTGATATTTGTGATTTTAAGTGAGTCTTAGGTGCAGTGGCTAAGAACAGTCAGGAGGAGGTCACAGTTTTGTTATTTTCTGTTTGTTTATTTCAGGTGAGGGAAATAAGCACAAGAAAGCAGAAAAATGACAACCAGTGAGGCAGCTGCAAAACTAGAGCTGGCCAGACTGGAAGCGGAAGGAAGGCAGAGAGTTTCAAATGTGGCAGGGAACTGAGGCGCAAAGAAGCAGTTACGGCTAGGGAAATTATGGAGGCAGAGGCAGCCAGAGAGGAGGCTGCACGTGGAAGGGCTATGGAAGAAAGAGAGAGAGAGCGAAAACCCCAACTGGACCTGCTAGAGAAGCAGAACCAGAACCCCCAACCCCAACGACTCCTATCACTCCAAAAATCCACAAATGGGAACACTTATGTCTTGCATACAGTGAAGAGGATGATGTTGCTGAATATCTGACTACCTTTGAAAGGCTGTGTGTAATACATGAAATCCCTGATAAGAGCGTTCCTACCTGATTGCCAAATTAACTGGTAAAGCTCGAAATGTATACAATGGAATGCCTATTGAAGATGCTTTAGACTATTGTAAATTTAAAGATACTGTGTTGCAAAGTTTTCAGATTATCCCCAAAACATATAGAGTTAAATTTAGGAATCTTAAGAGAGATATTGTTATGAGTAATGGGGAATATGTAAACAAAATGAAAGATTTGTTGAGAAAATGGGTGAAGGATAAAGAGGTGGCAAGTTTTGAAGGAATGCTTGATCTTGTTGTTCAAAAGCATTTCTTAAGCATATGTAAGGCCAGGGGTGAAAGTAACTTACAGGACTTATCGGTACTGCCGGAGTCCTCAGGGGGCGTGGCCTCATCCAGAAGAGACGTGGCCTCTCAAGATTTAAAGGCCCTGGGGCACCATGGGCCTTTAAATCAACCATTGGCTCCCTGCTGAAGAGGTGGCTGGGAGCCCCCCGGGCTCAGGGGCAAATTAAAGGGTCCGGGGCTCTGGCCGCCGGGGGGAACCCCAAGCTTTGCAGGGCTGGGGCAGGGGATTTAAAGGGCCCCAGAGCTCCTGCCACTGAGGGGGAGCCCCGAGTCCTTTAAATCATGGCCCCAGCCCGACCACCAGAGCTGTGGCTGGGATTCAAAGGGGTCTGGGCTGCCCGCAGCCTTGGAGAGCTCTGAGCCCTTTAAATCTCAGCCATGGTCGGGATTCAAAGGACTCTGGGCTGCCCGCAGCCCCAGGAGCTTTGAGCCACTTTAAATCCTGGCCCCAGCCTGGCTGCCAGAGCCGCAGCCGGGATTCAAAAGGGTCTGGGCTGCCCGCAGCACGGGGAGCTCTGAGTCCTTTAAATCCCAGCCCAGCCGGCTCCGGCCAGAATTCAAAGGAGTCTGGGCTGCCTGCAGCGGTTGGGGAGCTCTGAGCCCTTTAAATCTCAGCCGCGGCCGGGATTTAAAAGGCTCTGGGCTGCCCACAGCCACGGGGAGTTCTGAGCCCTTTAAATCCCAGCCCCAGCCCGGCTGCTGGAGACCGCGGCCGGAATTCAAAGGAGTCTGGGCTGCCGCAGCCGTGGGAAGCTCTGAGCCCTTTCAATCCCACATGGAAGCCGATATGGTCCAGCAACGGCATGTGGCTTTTCCCAGGATACCGGACCGGACCGAACCGGCTTACTTTCACCTCTGGTAAGGCTGATGTAAAGCTGTGTCTATGGGACAAAGATGTAAAGACTATGGATGAGATGGCTTTTTTTAGCTGATGTCTTCAAACAGATCCAGCATCTGTTGAGGGCAGGCCACAGAAAGTGAGGTTTAAAACTGGTGGGAAAGAAGGATCCCATTTTGGCCCCAGGAAGAAAGAAGGGAGTTGGAGCCTAAACATCTCTTACCCCAAAACATTCCTCTACCCCTCATCCCAAATCTCCTGTAAAAGCAGAAGAGCCCAAAAGGTATCAGTGTAATTCCACCAATCACCCGAGGAGTAAATGCCCTGTGCTAGGAGGAAGCAGGCAAATAATAGCTCATGTTAGTTCTGCTGTCCTCAACACAGAAGTCCCCCAAGCAATTGAAACCTATCATATTGGTTCTGTGAGGTTAGCCTTTGCAGAACCAGATGTGAAGCATGTTAAGGCTGTCCAGATTGATGGCTGGGAATACTTGGGGCAGAGGGATACAGGGGCACAGATTTCTCTGGTTAAACAGAGTGTGGTTCTAAAGGCCAGTATGTTGCCTGGCCAAATGGCAGAGATTGTGGGGGTGGGCAAAAGCAGATTCCTCATACCACTAACTAAAATCCATGTGGTTTGGGAAGGGTTGGAAAGTGTTTTGACTGGGGGGGGGGGTAATGGAACACCTCCTGTTCAACCTGCTTCTTGGTAATAATTTTTTCTGTGTAGCTCAGGTTAAAGTATTTGCCTGCAGCAGGAGGGAGTTTTATGCTGGGACCCCTGAGGGAAGGAGTAAGCTCTCAGGAACTGCTGAGAGAATGGGAGATAGTCTCCTTGATTCTTCTGCAGCAGGGAGAAACCACAGGCTTCCAGGTGGTTGAGACTAACTCCTGTGCTGCAGCTGGAGGCATCACCGCATCAGGAAGGGATGGGGGAGTAAAGCCTGCCAGGGAAAGAACTGTCCAGGTTGTTAACTGCCAGCAGGTTGCAACTGAACCAGAGACAAACTCAACTCTAGGGAGCAGGGAGAAATGTGTCCCAGAGGAGAGCCTAGAGAAGGGGCAGGGGATCTCAGAAACCACTGAGGTGTGTGAGGATTCCTGTGACTCTGACACAGGGAACCCGGGTGCTTTCAAGTATGAGAGGGGCTGAGACTAGCTCCTTTCCAGCAGAAGGCAACATGCCCTCAGGCGCAGGGGCAGGAGAGGTGTTGTCAGGGATTAAGGAAACTGTCCCAGTTGTTAGCTGACAGAGTTCTGCAGATGAACAAAAGACAGAACCCTTTCTAGGAGGCACAGAGAAATGTGTCTTAGGAGAGGGTTCAGAGGAGGAAACAGGGGAAGGAATAGTGGGGGTACAGGAATGTCTCCTCACTAGTTGCTTGGGCAGGATGCCCAGTATACTAGGAGAGTGGCTGGGTCAGCATCTGTGCACTCAGGCACTCAGCCTGTGACCCAGGTTTGAGAAGGAACTGTGTAACCGACCTCCTAGAGGGGAGCAGTCACACAGCTGACTTCACAGGAACAGAGAAAGGGGGTGGGCAGAGGCTGTCCCAATTTTTCAAGATGCTATTTCTGATAAGTTTTTTGGAAAGTAATTATGTCTCTTTTAAATCAAGATGCAGCTCCAATGCCTGTGATAACAGAGGAGTTGGGACCAGAAAATTGCCAGGTGGTAGTTTGCCAGAATACAAATAACCCAACTGACAGAGAAGGGGGCGTTTTCCCCCAGGCTGGTGAGACACAGAGAACACTTATGGGAAAGCTTCTGGGCAGGGCCGGCTTTAGGCCGATTCGCCCGATTCCCAGGAATAGCAGCCAGAGCCCCGCCACACCCATGCATTCCCCAGGGCTCCCGCAGCTATTTAAAAGGTCCAGGGCGGGGTAGAAGCTGAGGAGCCCTGGGCCCTTTAAATAGCCCCCAAAGCCCTGGGATAGCAGGGAGCTTGGGGGCTATTTAAAGGGCTGGGGCTCCAGCTGCCTCTGCTGCTCCCCCTGCCTGCAGCCAGCTCTGCACCCTGTGCCCACAGCCAGTCCCTGTCAAACCCCCTGCCATGTCTCTAGTCAACCCCTGCCACATACCCGTGTGGCCCTGTCCAAAGCCCGCCAGCCCCACACACACTGCTGCCCGCACCAGCCCTGCACACCCTGCCCTGTCTCCAGCCAACCCCTGCTGCACCCCTGTGCCTGAAGCCAGCCAGTCTCACACTCCTCTGTCTCCAGCCCTGCCAACCCCTGCTGCATCCCCCTGCGGCCCTGCCTGAAGCCAGCCCGCCCCACACACCCCTATCTCCAACCAGCCCCGCACCCCTTGCCCTGCCTGCAGCCAGACCCTACCTCCAGTCAGCCCCTGCCCTGCCTCCAGCCAGCCCCATGTCCACTTGTGCCCTGCAGTTCCCAGGGCAGTAACCCTGCACACCTGCCTCATTGAGGGGGACAGGGAGCAGCTGGGACCCACACCTGTGAAACAGCAGTCATTAATAACCAATCAACAGCATATATGATGCAATGTATATAATATATAATTTTATTATTTATATAGTTATGGAAAGTAATAACACATGAAAGAAATGAAAGGCTTTTTTTCCACTTTTTTTTTTAAGTCATTCCTGGCCAGGGCCCCGCCAAAAATGTTTGAATTGGGCCCCGCACTTCCTAAAGCCGGCCCTGCTGCTGGGAAAAGGTGAATCTGATCAAAGGGGAAAACACACCTAGCCCAGAGAGCACAGATCACAGCTCTTGTAAATGAACATCTGAGACACACATTTGGTATTAATGTTAAGTTTGGGGATAAAAATTTTGTTACTGATGTTAAACCTTATGGTAATGCTAGTTCTCAGTTAATACCTGTAAAGAGGTTTAACGTTTATCACAGCAGGGAAACCATACAAAACCTGGTTTGCTGTGTGTGAATGGGAAACCGAGGCACGCTGCCTTATGGCCTTAATGGCTGGATGCCAAAAGAACTATAACACAACTGCCTTCAAGCTAGTCAGTGACTAACCCTCTTGTAGTAAACTAAGAGGGGAGGTGTGACACTCTGTACCTTGGGGGAACACCCAACACCCTCATGTTCATTCTTGTAAAATGATTGTGTGGTATACAATGCAAAGCTTCTTGCCGGGTGTCTTCGGAAGGCTCATGATATACTGAGCATTGTTGTTATAGTGATGTTATATGTTATAATTTCATGTATATAGTTATGAGGCTGAAAATGCATCCTCATGGCTTAAAGCAAGTCCAGACAAAAACTCTTCAAGAGCAGAGAGGCAGTTCCTCAAGGCAGGTATGGGACAAACTCAGCCCAGCCTCACAGGAACAAAAGACGCTGGCCTAGGCAGCAACAAAAGAATCTGTTAGACTCTTGAGGGAGTCACCCCCCATCCATTGGTCAGATTGGAACTGCAATGAGGTAGTGCTCACCTGACTCTGAAGCGGGGGGACAAAGCCAAGAGGGAAGAAAGGACATGATAAAAGGGACAAGGGAGAGACATTTGCCATACACTCTCTCTCTCTCTTCCACCTACATCTACAGACACCACCACCATGCGACTGAAGCGCTGATCAAAGAGGAGAGCCTGACTGAAGAGCAGGCGCCTGTGGTGAGAAGCATCGAAGTTTTTAAGAACAGTGAAAGTGTTAAGAGCAGTTTGGAATGTGTTTTGCTTTTATTTCATTTGGCCAAATCTGACTTGTTCTGCTTTGACTTATAATCACTTAGAATCTATCTTTATAGTTAATAAATGTTTGTTTATTCTACCTGAAGCAGTGTGTTTGGTTTGAAGTGTATCAAAGCCTGGTAGAACAAGCCTGGTATGTTTCAATTTCTCTGTTAAATTGACAAACTCATATAAGCTTGCAGCGTCCAGCAGGCATAACTGGACACAGCAAGGAGGAGCAGCAAAGAGGAGCGATAGTTCAGTGGTTTGAGCATTAGCCTGCTAAACCCAGGGTTGTGAGTTCAATCCTTGAGGGGGCTATTTAGGGATCGGGGGCAAAAAAAAAACCCACCACACAGCAACTAATAGGGACAGTACTTAGTCCTGCTAGTCAAGGCAAGGGACTCAACTTAATGGCCTTTCAAGGTCCCTTCCATTTCTATGAGATAGGTATATCTCCATATATTATTATTTTTTATATTGTAAGACAGAGGTTCCTAGAGTTGTGTCTGGGGCCAAAGATATTGGCTAGTGTCATTTGCTTGCAAGTAGCTGGGAGCAGTTTACATGCCAGAGGCTGTGCGTGAACAGCCCAAGCATGGGGGTTCTCACAGCAGAGCAGGGTAAGGCTGGCTCCCAGAGCCAAGGATTGGAGAGGTCTAGCAGATCACCGGTCTGGATAATACCAGAGGGGAATGTCACAGAGTCAGTCTCTCTCTTTCTCTCTCCCTCTACCCTTTATTCTTAAATATTGGTTGGGAATATTTTTTTTCTGGGACATCCACATCTCTTTGGAGTTTCTTTCCCTGTGGAATCACATTTAAAAACTGATGTTAAATACAGCCCTTTTTTGGCGTGCTTAAAGCTAAGTTGGTGAGATGATTGCCTGGCTCCCATGGTGCTTGGGTAGTGCTAATAACCCAAAGAGCAGGTTTCACTTTTTGCAAAGAGTAAATTAATTCTCTTTTCAGTATTTTCCAGGCACCAAGATTAAAGATAAAGGGCTTAGTTCTTAGTTACTCCATCCCTAAGCCTGGGGCTGTGTAACAGAGCAGGCTCCACTGTCATAGAATCACAGAAGATTAGGGTTGGAAGATACCTCAGGAGGTCATCTAATCCAAGACCCTGCTCAGAGCTGGACTAAAAACAACTAAATCATCCCAGCTAGGGCTTTGTCAAGCCTGACCTTAAAAACCTCTAAGGAAGGAGATTCCACCACCTCCGTAGGTAACCCATTCCAGTGCTTCACCGCCCTCCTAGTGAAATAGTGTTTCCTAATATCCAACCTAGACCTCCCCCACTGCAACTTGAGAACATTGCTCCTTTTTCTGTAATCTGCCACCACTGAGAACAGCCTAGCTCCATCCTCTTTGGAATCCCCTTTCAGGTAGTTGAGAGCTGCTGTGAAAAGAGTCCAGGAGAGCTGGCTGTATTTTAAAGAATCCTTATTGACGTTGCAGGAAAAAGCCATCCCAATGTGTAGGAAGAATAGTAAATATGGCAGGCGACCAGCTTGGCTTAACAGTGAAATCCTTGCTGATCTTAAATGCAAAAAAGAAGCTTACAAGAAGTGGAAGATTGGACAAATGGGAGGAGTATAAAAATATTGCTCAGGCATGCAGGAGAGAAATCAGGAAGGCCAAATCACACTTGGAGTTGCAGCTAGCAAGAGAGGTTAAGAGTAACAGGAAGGGTTTCTTCAGGTATGTTAGCAACAAGAAGAAAGTCAAGGGAAGTGTGGGCCCCTTACTGAATGAGGGAGGCAATCTAGTGACAGAGGATATGGAAAAAGCTAATGTACTCAATGATTTTTTTGCCTCTGTCTTCACAAACAAGGTCGGCTCCCAGACTGCTGCACTGGGCAGCACAGTATGGGGAGAAGGTGACCAGCCTTCTGTGGAGAAAGAAGTGGTTCGGGACTATTTAGAAAAACTGGACGAGCACAAGTCCATGGGGCCGGATGCGCTGCATCCAAGGGTGCTAAAGGAGTTGGCGGATGTGATTGCAGAGACATTGGCCATTATTTTTGAAAACTCATGGCAAACGGGGGAGGTCCCTGATGACTGGAAAAAGGCTACTGTAGTGTCCATCTTTAAAAAAGGAAAGGAGGAGGATCTGGGGAACTACAGGCCAGTCAGCCTCATCTCAGTCCCTGGAAAAATCAAGGAATCAATTCTGAAGCACTTAGAGGAGAGAAAAGTGATCAGGAACAGTCAGCATGGATTCACCAAGGGCAACTCATGCCTGACTAACCTTATTGCCTTCTATGAGGAGATAACTGGGTCTGCGGATGAGGGGAAAGCAGTGGATGTGTTATTCCTTAACTTTAGCAAAGTTTTTGATACGGTCTCCCACAGTATTCTTGCCAGCAAGTTAAAGAAGTATGGGCTGGATGAATGGACTATAAGGTGGATAGAAAGCTGGATAGATCGTTAGGCTCAACGGGTAGTGATCAACAGTTCCATGTCTAGTTGGCAGCCGGTTTCAAGCGGAGTGCCCCAAGGGTCGGTCCTGGGGCCGGTTTTGTTCAATATCTTCATTAATCTGGAGGACGGTGTGGACTGCACTCTCAGCAAGTTTGCAGATGACACTAAACTGGGAGGAGTGGTAGATACGCTGGAGGGAAGGGATAGGATACAGAGGGACCTAGACAAATTAGAGGACTGGGCCAAAAGAAACCTGATGAGGTTCAACACGGAGAAATGCAGAGTCCTGCAGTTAGGATGGAAGAATCCCATTCACTGTCACAAACTAGGGACCGAATGGCTAGGAAGCAGTTCTGCAGAAAAGGACCTAGAGGTTACAGTGGACGAGAAGCTGGATATGAGTCAACAATGTGCCCTTGTTGCCAAGAAGGCTAATGGCATTTTGGGCTGTATAAGTAAGGGCATTACCAGCAGATCGAGGGATGTGATCATTCCCCTCTATTCGACACTGATGAGGCCTCATCTGGAGTACTGTGTCCAGTTTTGGGCCCCACACTACAAGAAGGATGTGGAAAAATTGGAAAAAGTCCAGCGGAGGGCAAGAAAAATGATTAGGGGGCTGGAGCACATGACTTCTCAGGAGAGGCTGAGGGAACTGGGATTGTTTAGTCTGCAGAAGAAAAGAATGAGAGGGGATTTGATAACTGCTTTCAACTACCTGATAGGGGGTTCCAAAGAGGATGGATTTAGACTGTTCTCAGTGGTAGCAGATGACAAAACAAGGAGTAATGGTCTCAAGTTGCAGTGGGGGAGGTTTAGGTTGGATATTATGAAAAACTTTTTCACTAGGAGGGTGGTGAAGCGCTGGAATGGGTTACCTAGGGAGGTGGTGGAATCTCTTTCCTTAGAGGTCAGGCTTGACAAAGCCCTGGTTGGGATGTTTAGTTGGGAATTGGTCCTGCTTTGAGCAGGGGGTTGGACTAGATGACTTCCTGAGGTCCCTTCCAACCCTGATATTCTATGATTCTATGAAATCCCCCTCATTCTTCTCTTCTGCAGACTAAACAAGCCCAGTTCCCTCAGCGTCTCCTTGTAAGTCATGTGCCCCAGCCCCCTGATCATTTTCATTGCCCTCTGCTGGACTCTCTTTGACTTGTCCACATCCTTTCTGTAGTGGGGGGACCAAAACTGGATGCAATACTCCAGATGAGGTGTCACCAGTGTCGAATAGAGGGGAATAATCACTTCCCTCAATCTGCTGGCAGTGCTCCTACTAATAAAGCCCAATATGCTGTTAGCCTTCTTGGCAACAAGGGCGCATTGCTGACTCATATCCAGCTTCTCATCTGCTGTAATCCCTAGGTCCTTTTCTGCAGAACTGCTGCTTAGCCAGTCGGTCCCCAGCCTGTAGCGGTGCATGGGATTCTTCCGTCTTAAGTGCAGGATTCTGCACTTGCCTTTGTTAAACCTCATCAGATTATTTTTGGCCAATCCTCCAATTTGTCTAGGTCACTCTGGACTCTATCCCTACCCTCCAGCATATTTACCTCTCCCCCCATCTTAGTGTCATCCGCGAACTTGCTGAGGGTGCAATTCATCCCATTATCCAGATCATTAATAAAGATGTTGAACAAAACCGGCCCCAGGACTGATCCTTGGGGCACTCCACTTGATACCAGCTATCAACTAGACATCAAGCTGTTGATCACTACCTGTTGAGCCTGACAATCTAGCCAGCTTTCTATCCACCTTATAGTCCATTGAGCCAATCAATACTTTTTTAACTTGCTGGCAAGAATACTGTGGGAGACAGTATCAAAAGCTTTGCTAAAGTCAAGCTATATCACGACCATCCCTTTCCCCACATCCACAGAGCCAGTTATCTCATCATAGAAGGCAATCAGGTTGGTTAGGCATGACTTGCCCTTGGTGAATTCTTGTTGACTGTTCCTGATCACCTTCATCTCCTCCAAGTGCTTCAAAATGGTTTCCTTGAGGACCTGCTTCATGATTTTTCCAGGGACCGAAGTGAGGCTGACCGGTCTGTAGTTCTCCAGGTTCTCCTTCTTCCCTTTTTTTAAAGATGGGCACTATATTTGCCTTTTTCCAATTGTCTGAGACCTCCCCCGATCACCACGAGTTTTCAAAGATAGTGCCCAATGGCTCTGCTATCACATCAGCCAATTCCCTCAGCACCCTCGGATGCATTAGATCTGGATCTATGGACTTGTGCATGTCCAGCTTTTCTAAATAATCTTTAACCTGTTCTTTCACCACTGAAGGCTGCTCACCTCCTACCCATACTGTGTTGCCCAGGACAGCTGTGTGGGAGCTGAAGTTGTCTGTGAAGACTGAGGCAAAAAAAACGTTGAATATTTCAGATTTTTCCATATCATCTGTCACTAGGGTTGCTTCTCCATTCATTAAGGGTCCCACATTTTCCTGACCTTTTTCTCATTGCTAACATACCTGTAGACACCCTTCTTGCTACCCTTCACATCCCTTGCTAGATGCAACTCCAGTTGTGTTTTGGCCTTCCTGATTATACCCATGCATGCTCGAGCAATATTTCTATACTCCTCCCTAGACATCTGACCAAGTTTCCACTTCTTGTAAGCTTTCTTTTTGTGTTTAATCTTCGGTGAGCTTTCTCTGTTAAGCAGGGGTGAAAGTAGAAATAGGGACTTAGCAGTACGGAGCTGGGTTGGGGCAGGGCCTTGGGCAGAAAGGGCAGGGATGGAAGGGGTCAGAGCCAGCCTCGGCCCGCCCTGTACCGGTAAGTGTCTCCCCCCACCCCTGCTGGGGTAGCAGCGGCAGCCGGGGGCTCCGGCATCAGTTTAAAGGGCCCAGGGTTTGGCCGTTGCTACCACCCCAGCCCTTTAAACCACTGCTGAAGCCCCCGGCTGCTGCTACTATCCCAGAGCCCCACTGCTGGAGCCATTTAAAGGGCCGGAGCCGTAGAGGCAGTGGGAGCCCTGGGCCCTTTAAATAGCCCCCGGAGCCCCACTGCTACTCCAGGGCTCGGGGGGCTATTTAAAGGGCCCAGGACTCCCCTGCTTCTATCGCCCCAACCCTTTAAATAGCTCCTGGAGCCCTGGGGTAGCAGCTGTGGGACTCCAGCAGCTATTTAAAAAGCCCAGGGCAGTAGAAGCAACGGGAGCCCCAACCCTTTAAATACCCCCTGGAGTCCCGCTGCCGCTACCCCAGGGCTCCAGCAGCGGGGCTCTGACGGCAATTTAAAGGGCCTTGGGATCCAGCTGCTGCTGGGAGCCCCAGGCCCTTTAAATTGCCGCCTGGGGAAGCCGGGCAGCCCCGTTTCACCGTACCAGCTCTTGCCAGTATGCCGAACCAGGGCGTACTGGCTTACTTTCACCTCTGCTGTTAAGCCAGGCTGATCGCCTGCCATATTTGTTATTCTTTCTGCACATTGGGATGGTTTGTTCCTGCGCCCTCAATAAGGCTTCTTTAAAATACAGCCAGCTCTCCTGGAGTCCTTTCCCCCTCTTATTAGCCTCCCAGAGGATCCCACCTTTCAGTTCCCTAAGGTAGCTAAAGTTTGCTTTTCTGAAGTCCAGGGAAGGTATTTTGCTACCCTACTCTCCTTTCTTCCTTTTTGTGAGGATCCTGAACTCAGCCACCTCATGGTCCCTATCCTGCCATCCCATACTGTTACCAGATTTGTCTGTTATGCTGGGATATGCTCATTTATTAGGGTTACTCTTCTGGCGGGGGGAGGGGTGGTTCTGTAATTCTATCAATGTACTGCTTGTGTCACTTATGTTCTCATATGGAGCTCTATTTCTCCCATCTGCAAGTTCCCGCCCAACGGAGCTATCCTGTAGGACCTAGGTTCCCCAGGGCTGGGTTCTTCGAGCCCCAGAATCAGATGAACACATACATTAACAAAGGGCATCTGAGAGGACAGGGTTAATCAACACTCACAAGCTGACCCCTTATATGTCCCTGGACTCAGTAGATTGGGTAGAGCAGCATTTTCAAGCTGTCATCCTCAGAGGCCCTCGGATACCTCACCTCCAAGCTGTCACCCTCATATGCCATGGGCACCGCACTGGAATAGAGTAAACCTGAGCAGGCTGGGTTGAGCAGCACTTTCAATCTTCCACCCTTATATGTCCCAGGTTCAGCACGTCCCTATCCCCACTTTCACGTTACAATTGTTCTGGTAGTAACCCACGTGATGAGCGAACCCCACAGGATTTTTGGTACGAGGAGCGTTGCTGCAGACCGAATGGGGAAGCCAAAAAACCGCCCATGACGGGGGGGGGGAGGGAGGGGGGAGAGAGAGAGAGAGAGAGAAGCAACCAGCTTAACTGTGAAATTATTTATTGCCAGGTAATAACCATACAAAGGGAGGCAAACAAACAAAACAGTGATAATATTAAATCTAACAAATTTGATTATAAAAGTCAGGTTTAGAAAACTATAACTTATCACACAAATCAGGGTCAAAAGGCTATAGCTAGAGAGAGAAAGAGAGCGCGCGCTGGGTTCTCGCCGCTCTGTGAAACTTGAATCAATTGGGGGTCCCAGGTGGGGGTGGTAGCTGAGGTGGTAACTGGAGACAGGCAGAAACCACAGCACGATCAGTCAGGAGACGATGAAGTCCCAGTGGAACTGATGCAGATTTTGGATTCAGGCATCAGAGCACTTACTTGAGCGTGGGTAGAGGTTTTTGTAGGAAAAGAACAATGGTTTAAGGGAGAACACTAGATTTGTTTATGAATAAACTGATGGCTTAAGGGAGTATACCAAAGGTGTTTTGTTCAGGCTAGACAATAGGAGCTGATCATTCCTGGCTTTGGATGGTGTTCCTTGGTGGGAGCTCACAATGCAATTAGGCAGCTTCACTATTTTGGATACCAATTTTCATGGTATAATTCCCCACTTTGAACCTTAGCGTCCAAAAGATGGGGTACCAGCATGAATTCCTCTAAGCTCAATTACCAGCTTAGTACCCGTAGCGCTGCCACCAACCAGGTATTCCAGTGCCTGGTACACTCTGGTGCCCCCAAAACCTTGCCCAGGGACCCCCAAGACCCAGACCCTCTGGATCTTAACACAAGGAAAGTAAACCCTTTCCCCCACCGTTGCCTCTCCCAGACTTCCCCTCCCTGGGTTACCCTGGAAGATCACTGTGTGATTCAAACTCCTTGAATCACAAAACAGAGAGGACAATTCACCTTCCTCCCTTCTTCTCTTTCCCCCTCCCAGATTCTTCCTGAGAGAAAGTAATCCTGGCACAGAGAGAAATCAGCCTCTCTCTCCCTCTTCCCTCCTTTCTCCCCACCATTCCCTGGTGAATCCAGACCCAGTCCCCTGGGGTCTCACCAGAATAAAAAAAGAATTAGGTTTTAAACAAGAAAAGCTTTTAATTAAAGAAAGAAAAAAAACAGTAAAAATTATCTTTGTAAATTTTTAAAAAATGGAATAGGTACAGTGTCTTTCAGCTATAGACACTGGGAATACTCTCCCAGCCTAAGTATACAAATACAAATTAAAATCTTTTCAGCAAAATACCAATTTGAACTCCTTCCAGCCAAATACACATTTGAACTTCTTCCAACCGAATACACATTTGCAAATAAAGAAAACAACCATAAGCCTAACTCGCTTTATCTACCTAGTACTCACTAGTCTGAACTTATAAGAGCCTGTATTGGAGAGAAACCTGGTTGCACATCTGATCCCTCTGAGCCCCCAGAGTGAACAACCACCAAAACTAACAGCACAGCACAAAAACTTCCCTCCCTCAAGATTTGTAAGTATCCTGTCCTCTGATTGGTCCTCTGGTCAGGTGACAGCCAGGCTTACTGAACTTGTTAACCCTTTACAGTCAAAGAGATATAAAGTACTTCTGTGCTATTAACTTTTCTTATCTGTTTATGACACCGATAAAGGATTTATTACTAGAATTGATCTGATAACTACTGAGCTGGGTGCGTGCAGGCATGGGTTTATTAACATCTAGAGCAGAGATTCCCCATCATGCAGTGCTTTCCTGCCTTTCTGGTCCCAGAGTTCCATGCGGTTCTTGCCTTGGAATCTCTGTTCTCCATTCTGTATGCTAATAGGGATGCCTCCCTGTCCCATCTCCGATGCAAATGAGGCTAATGGAGTTTCCTTAATTCTGTCACCCTTGTCCCAGGGGTTTAGGTGTGTCTCTCCCTGCCTTTTCATTGCTTTTTGTAAGTCTTTCTTCTGATCGGCTTTGGTTCAAGCAGAGGCTGGGGATGGAAGGTCTTTCGTGAGTCAGACAGGCTGGGTTCTGCGCCCTGGTTCCCCAAGAACACAGAGCTAATAGGTAACAACAAAGTCTTGAATTCCTCATTTGGTAACACCTTTATGTGACATATTAATATTATCACCACCATCACAGTTCCATCCAGCCTTTCTATTTGCAACACTCTTCAGTCATCAGCCCTTTCTCCAAGGAACAGGAGAGCTGTCATTCTCCTGCGATGCCTTCTCCCTCTAGATTTGCTTCCTGTGCTTTTTTAACTACCACTCCCAGCAGATAGGACAATTAGCTCCTTAGAGCCCCCAATCCACAGGCTGGTCAGGTAATTAAGTAGTCCACTCCGCAATCAAGTTTTCTTTGGGGTGGGGGAACTAACCAGAGCTTAAGTGACCAGAGTGCTGGGACAATTGTTGTCTCTCAGCACTCTGTCACAAGCAGAGATGGGAGAAGCAAATGGGGAGAGCAAAGCTATTTTTGTACTTACTGTATTGTGAGGCTAAGCAGGCTTCTTCCTGGGCCCTGGTGTAAATTAGAGTAGCCTCAGGGGTTTAAAGATTATTATTTTGTATTGCAATAGCACATAGGAGCCTCAATCATGGGGCAGGACCTAGTGTGCTAGGTGCTGTACAAACACAGAACAAAAGGATAGTTCCTGCCCGCAAAAAGCTTATGATTTAAGTGTATGATGGGAGAAATCAGGTTGATACAATGAAACAGGCCAGAAGAGCGTAATCTTACATTTTATGGGACAAGTCCCGCTTAATAGTGCCATTATAAAATAAAGCAAAGCACCACGCCATCTTTTCTCCCCAGAATGCATGTCCCATCTTGTTTCTACTGCACAAAACACTTCTGTTTGTTAGAAAGTATTTTGTCTTTCTTTGTTCTCCACCTATGTCATCCTGGTATCTGCCTGATTAATTCAGAAATGCCACAGATTTGAGAAAAAAAACTAGAAAGGAAAAATACTCTGACCCAATTACTGCAGTGATTCAGAAGAAAGCACAGAAAAAGGACATGGCAAATTTTAGGGAGTTTTAGTAAAAGATAACACTTGATTAAGTGGCTCATTCAGGGTTCAAGCCAATACTCAAAGAAGTCAGGGAGAGTCCTATTGACTTCAATGGGTATTGAAGAAGGTCCTGAGGTTAGAACACTGGGCCAGATTCTCAGCTGGTGTCAATCAGCATAGCTCCATTGAAAACACCGAAGCACCTGAAGATTTGGCTTGTTGTGTGAAACCTCCTGTGAGCTGGCAGGGAAGATCCCAGTCTGGGGCTCCTATAGAAGGCTTTATCAATGATAAGTGGGTGTTAGCCAGAATGGTCTGATCTGGGGATCTTTCATGTGGCAGGGGGGAGGAAACCAATATCTAGCAGAGAATGTATTTTTGACTTGATTAGGGTGATCTTTATAGAACACTTATGAACTAATGGCATCTTCATCATTATAGTCTTACCATTTCATTGTGGTCCCCCATCAATATGAGGCATCCATCTGTTGTGTCTTGGATTACACTAAAATCATAAGCTCTTTGGGGCAGGACCTTCTGTTGTTCTGTATTTGTACAGCTCCTAGCGTCATGGTGCCCTGGTTCGTGACAGTCTCCTGCTAGGCACTACAGTGATAGTTAACAATACTTTCCAGTGGGAAAGGCTCTCCCAGCAAATTTTCTCATGGTATGGTCATGTATCTCAGCTGAAAGAGAACAGGCTCTCTCTCCCTGAAATCATCTGGGTTCACTTCCTTTACAATGTAGCACCCAAATGGATTTACTTTTCACTCACTGTCTTGCCAAAGGGAGAGAGGAAAAAAACAAGAGACAAAACGTTATTATTAATTTCCAAAATTGAAAACAACTTCTTGGTTAACATCACAAGGGAGAATTCCTTTGTATTGATTCTCTGCTCTTTAACTAGTGAGCATCCATTTGCAAAATCTCATTTCTTTCTTTATTGCTCAGCTCAGAATTAGTCAACAGGATCCAAAAGTGATTCCTTTAAGGTAGGTAGTAAGGGTTAGCGCCTCAGATAGTGTAAATTGGCATATGTCCATTCAAGCCAATGAAGCAATGCTGGCATACACCAAGCTGAAGATCTGACCCTCTGTGTGATAAAAATTAACTGCATGAATAAAATCCCCCTTTGGACAAGCCTGGGGAGGGGTGGGGGCTGACAAGATCCTTAGTTACACTGTTGGAAGGTACCTGGGTTGAAATGAAGCACGAGGTAGAGACCAGAGCACAAAGGAATAAAGGAAAATGAGTCAGCGCAAACCTTTGAAGCTTTGCTATTACAATGCACTCCTTGTATAGGAATCACATCCGTCCTGCATGATTTGATTCTTATAAGCAGAGTATTTTAGGTGTAGGAATGATTTTGTCCCAGTGGTTTCAGTCACTATATGTAGTTGATTCTTATATCAGTGATTCTTATAAACGAAGTGCACTATTACAGTAGTACAATAGCTTGCATCCAGTTTCAGAGCCCCATTGTGCTAGGCACTGTTCATAATTAAAGACAGGCCCTGACTCAAATTGTTCACAGTCTACACAGGCAGAAGGTGGTAGAAAGGAAACTTTCGCCCTGTTTTACAAACGGGGAAGTGAGGTACAGGGAGAGAAGCAGTGACTAGGCTAAAGAAAGTCTGTGGTAGAGTGAGGAATTGAACTCCCATTTGCTGAGGTGCAAATTATGTCTTGGCCACAAGGCCATCCCTCCTCTCTTCGATGGGCCTGTGTGCCTTGGATTGAATCCACACAAGCAGTAGGGTTGCCAACTTTCTAATTGCACAAAACAACACCACTGCCCTGCCCCCTCCCCACCCAAACTCACTCCATCCCCCTCCCTCCATTGCTCACTCTCCCCACCCTCACTCACTTTCACCAGGCTGGGGCGGGGGGTTGGGGTATGTGAAGGGGTGAAGACTCCAGCTGGGGGTGCAGGCTCTGGGGTGGGGACAGAAATGAGGGGCTTAGGGTGTCGGAGGGGCTCTGGGCTGGGGGCAGATGGTTGGGGTGTGAGAAGCGGGGGCTCTGGCTGGAGGTGAGGGCTCTGGGGTGGGGCCAGGGATGAGCAGTTTGGGGTGCAGGAGGGGCTCAGGGCTGGAGCAGGCAGTTGGAGTGCGGGTTCTGGGAGGGAGTTTAGGTGGCCAAGGGGGTTTGGAGTGTGGGCTCTGGCCGGGTGGTGCTTACCTCAGGTCTCTTCCAGAAGAACCGGCATGTCTGGATCATAGGCGGAAGGGTTAGGGGGCTCGGCGCAGCTCCCACAGCTCCCATTGGCCAAAAAGAGCTGCGGAGCTGGCGCTTGGGGTGGGGGCAGTGCACGGAGCCTCCCTGGCCCCTGCGCCTAGGAATCAGACATGCTGACCACTTCTGGGAGCCATGCAGAGCCAGGTAGGGAACCTGCCTCAGCCCTAGGCCCCCGCTGTACTGTTGACCCGACTTTTAGTGGCCCGGTCAGCAGTGCTGATTGGAGCTGCCAGGATGCCCGGCAACCCTAACAAGCAACAGAGTTGGCCAAAGGCAACCAAAGTCTCCAGCGCATCTTCCACAGGAAAATGAGAACTCCCCCACCTAGAAGCCCTGCTTCCACTGAGAATTAGGTTGCCCCTGCTGCAATGACTAGTGGGAGATGCTCCAGTCAAGAAGAGGTGCGCAAAAGTAACTGATGATCCCGCATATTCTGGTTTGGACTCATACCTGCCAGGCCACAGCCCCATGTGCAGTAGGTCACTTGCTCTCTAGTTCTCACTGTTCCAAAAGGGCAGCCCTGAGTCACTTACACAGAAGAGATTAGACGTGGTTCACTTTTTTCTGAATAATGTTTACCCTGCAAACCCTCTGTGTAACTGAGAACACACTCTGCAGGGAAACAAGCAGGGCTTTCTCTGCATACGTGGGTACTGGGGTCTGTGGCTAGGGTTAATGTTGCCCTCTTTGACATTGCTGCATGTGACTGTGCTCAGTGAGTGCCACTGACTCAGACAAAGCTTCCAGAACATTGCACTGGGAGCACTGGCATCTCGTTAAAGGCACAGTTTCATTGGGCAGCTTTTCAATATTGTCCTTAAATGTGTTTAATTAAGAGGGCAAAAATCAGGTGAGGGGGATGGAACCTCTGGCCAGTTCATTCCCCCTTTGAGATCACCAAGGGACATTGCTGGTGAGCTGGTCGCTGAACACAGCAAGCTGAGCCTGAAAGTGGCTTGGGGGTGGGAAGAAAAGACGGGAACCTCCCTCCCCCCAGACCAAATGGATGTTCTGGGTCCAGGAGACTCCAGACCCACCGGAAACCTTTCTGTTCACTTGGAATACTGAGCAATCCCATTGCTGCACGACCGCTCAGTGTCAATCACCCTCAGAAATTAGTGCTGATGAGCACGTGTGCACTATCTGGACACAGATTTCAACCACTCCAAACATTGAGACTGAAGCGGGGCATAGTTCAGACCCAGCTTATAGTGAGACTTAACTGATTGGTGCCCAGATCCAAAGGCCTCTGGATGCCCTACGAGAAGAGGACTAAACCAGTGAATTGCAGAAGTGGGCAAGGCACCTCGACTTAGTGCAAGGGCAAAGAGTATGACAAGAAAGGGCGTAAAGGAACTAGCTCTGCAAGATTCGGTATTTGAACCCTGATTTATATGGAAGTGGAGGAAGGTGAGGGAGCAGGGGATCTATTCCTGTTCAGACAGCAGAGTTCCTCCACTGTCTTATACTTCCCAGTGAGGCTTGCTTTAAGTGGCTGTAAGTTGCTAGAACTTCCCAGCTCATATAAAATTTGCCAGTCGGGTTGCAAATTCAGGGCTAAATCCCTGGTCTCCTTACTCCCATGAGGAGTCCCATTGATTCTACCCTGTCCTGCTACTCAGCTTGGTGCAGGGGCAGAGGTTCAGCTCCAGCGCAAGCCAGCACAGCTGAATGACTCTGGTCTAATTAGCCTCCCATACTAGCCTTTTTTCTGTTACTTGCCTGCCCAACATCTAGCACAACAGAGCTGTGGTCCTTGGTTGGGCTCCCCAGGAAGTACTGATATACACATAATGGATCTTGGCTAGAGTTGTGCAAAACTACCAACTTTGCCCAGCTTTAAGGGAATCCATATTTCCCTTGGTGAGGCACCTTCTGTCCAAGGATCTCCAAATGTTTTACAAGCATAGCATCTAAGGATTAAGATCACCTCTGTGTTACAGTTGGGGAAACGGAGGCACAGAGATATTACGTGACTTGACAAAGGCCAGCAACTGAGTCAGTGGAGAAGACAGGAACAGCACACTGTTCTCCCAACTCCACGGTTTCTCCCTTAGCCACAAGATGACCCCTTCATCTTCAGCCTTTAGTTGCTATTATTGTTGTTGTTTTATTTATTTGTGCAGAAGGGCCCCAATCAGAGATCAGGAGTGGAGCTGGGAAAAGTTTTGCAGATTGCATTTTTTGGCAAATTAACTACTAGTTACAGGGTGAGTGCAACTATTCATAAATCCAAGTCAAATTCAGCCAAGCATTTCAGCTGAGGGGAAAAAAAGAAAAAAAAATCAAAACCTTTTGTTTAGACATTGTCAAAATGATCTGTTTTGACTGTTTGTTACAAAATGATCACCTGTTTTGAAATTTTGCTGGATTTATTTAAGAAGAACAGACAAATAAACTAACTTAAATGAAAAAAGGAGCAAAATATTTTGGGTCAAACAATTTTTTTTTAAATTGTGGTCGAGAAAAAACGAAAAAAATTCATGTTGAGTTGACACAAAACAAATATTTTTCCAGATTTTTCCATTTGATTCTATTTCTGGCTCATCCAGTATCACCCAGCAGACCAGTGGCAAAGTCACGGTCTTGCTCTGTGCCTCAGTTTCCCCATATGTGAAATGGGAATAATGATTCTGCCCTCCTGTGTAAAGTGCTGAGAGATCTATGAATGAAAAGTGCCAGACAGCTAGGTCTTATTCTTAGTTGCTAAAAATGCTTTACAAGAGCTATAACACAGACAACCCTTGCTCTGGAGAATATACAGCCTCACTAAGACACAAGCAGAGTTGACAGGATGTGTGGAGATGCCCACTAAATGCTTTTGCCCTAGTCAGATGTTTGCTGCAAAACATGTTTTTTAAGAAAACAAATCCCTGGGATGCAAGGCGAAAAGCTACTGAAGCTTTTACTTGAACTTAAGGAATTGATAGTTTTTAATTTCGCTGCTTTGAGCTATGAGGAGAGTGTTTTCCACCCAGGTTGTGAGCTAGCTGCTGTGTCAGCCATCCCCTTAGATAATTAAAAGGAAGGAGTGGGCAGTCCCCCAGAGGGCTGGGTTTTTTCACTTGTTAAGGGGAGAGTCCCTAGAACATTTTGCATCCCTAGCAGGATAGTATCATCATTTGGAAGGTTTTCCCCTAAAGTGGCCAGACTCAATGTACTAGCAATGAGAGGGAGTTATGCTGGGAAGAGAAGGGGTCTCCCCAACCCCTGGAGATGCCTTGGGTGGTTTCTTCACTCCCACAGTGTTACCAGTGATGCGAAACCACAGAGGGTCAGAGCAGCTGGGGGTAAATTGACATTGCTGCACTGACTACAGTTGGGGCTCTGCCGAGTCGCTTAAGCTGAAGATCTGGCCCAGGGCACGTCAGGATGGGAGCACACAAGGAAGAGGGAAGGGAGCAAAATGACATCAAACTGCTCCATATTGCAGAGGATGGGATAGCTGAATGGGGGAAATGGTAAAGCAAGATTGAGCCCTACTCAACAGTTCCAAAGGCAGCTCAGACCTGAGCAACAATCACAGCAGCATATGGAGTCTGAAATCCTGGCTTGATGCCAGCTTTGCTGTTTAATCACTTCCCCGCTCTGTGCCTTGGTTTCCCCAGCTATTAAAGGGGGATAATGCTGCTCTGCCTCTCTGAGGGGCTGCAAGGCTGGATGCATTCCTGTTCCTAGAGCCCAAGAGGTGAATTCTCAGGTCTGGTCAGCAGAGACGGATTAAGGTTTCCTCAGGCCCTGAGCCAGAATAAGTGAAGGGTCCCTCCCCACCCCTTCCACCTGCAGCCCTGCCCCTTCTGCCTGCAGCCCCACCAATGGCCCCATCCCTTTCTGCCCCTTCTCCGGGTGGCCCCTGTTCCATCTAGTGTCCTCCCCCACTGCAGCGCCCCAATCTCTTTTGCTCCTTTCTGCCTCCCTCGCCCTGCACGGTCCCAAGACCAGAGAAGCTCTGTCCCTGTGCCATGGCCCCGGGGCTGCAGTGTGGAGTGAGAGCTCTTCCAGTCCCAGGGCTGCAGCAGTGGTCCAGGTGCTGGGGCTTCCCCCCACCCCACCCCCTGCGCTTCTGTGGGGGACCAGGGAGGGGACTCTGGGGCTTCTTCCTCCCCACCTGCTCGACACTTCTGCTGGAGAGTGGGGACAGGCGTGGGGGCTTCCCCTGCCAGGGATGGGGTTGAGGGCCATTGAGGGGAGCTTCTCCCATCCCATGGTTTCTGACAGGGAGTGGGGCTGGGATGCAGGGGATTCCCCTGCCCCACTCATCTGGCAGCCACGGCTCCGCACTTCTGCTGCCTGGTGGTAGATGTTTTTCCGGGGCTCCCCAGTTGGCTGGGGCCCCTAGGCACAGGCCCCGTCAGTCCAGTGGCTAATCCACCACTGCTGGTCAGATACTCACGTTCATTTCCTCCTTCCCCTCTCTCCCTAAATTTCTCTCTTCCTTTCCATCTTTCAGTTTTTTTATTCCCTGTATTTCACTTTTAGAATGTGCATCTGTGCCAAGGAGATTCGAAGGGTGACATGAAGGGGAACAGAAAACAGAAAGAAAGAGGAAGAAAATATTTTCCATTGGGGGAAAAGGGCGGGTTCTTGGTGTCTGGTGGGGAGACAGGGGCTGGGCTGGATTCCTGTTCCCTCCATTTTGGGTGACCAGACAGCAAATGTGAAAAATTGGGACGGGGTGGGGGCTAATAGGAGCCTATATAAGAAGAAGACCCCAAAATTGGGACTATCCCTATAAAATCAGGACATCTGGTCACCCTACCTCCACTCAAGGAGCTGGGGCTCAGTGCTCTGAGTGCCACCATAGGGCTCAGCTTCTGGCAGGAGCTCCATACAGTGACTTCTGTTGGCTCAGTACCCACGAGCAGGACCTTGACGAATAAATGTGTGTGACTGGGTATAATACCCACACCTACCATGGACCGTGGGATAAATGCTCTCTCTGGCTCCCAGGGCCAGCCAAGCTGTGATTGACACAGGACCTGAGGAACAAAGGCATCTCTCAGGGCTTCTATAATTTATCCTGGGGTGGTAAGTGAGCCCTGTGCGCCTCAATTTTATTGTCAGGACATGGAGCGTGTAAGCGTGAGCCAGTGAACCACACAACTAGGCTCCAACCCAGAAACAGCCCTCCTGCACTCCTGTCATGGAGGACAAGCTCAGTGGCCCTCAGAGGAACAGCACACAGGGGCAACTCCAGGCCCCAGCACTCCAAGTGCGGGACCAGCGGACCCTCCACAGGAAAGCCACCGAAGGCGGCCTGCCTGCCATGCTTGGGGCAGCAAAATGCCTAGAGCTGCCCCTGACAGCACAGGAAAGCTCAGCCTCCGCCCCTACACACTGCTCGTCAGAGATTCCCAGCCTGGCTTCTGTGTGTTGCCTTGGTCAGAACTGAGCCTGTAGTACTGGTGATCATTAGTGGACAATGCAATGTCTTTCTATGAGGGAGAAGAAAGCAGAGATCTGTCCTGATTAAAGCTCTTCATGTTGTGCCTTGGTGAACACAAATTCCCCCTGTGGCAGGCTAGCCCTGTGTGGGGCACCCTCCAGTGTCAGGCTGCAGCACAACAGATGGGCCTGCCTTAGTTTCCCCTTTCTTCCACCCACAAATGGACCATATCTCTCAGTGTCTGACACAAAGCCTGCCTCCAGCCTTAATTTATTCAACTACACCCAGAGCAGTGATTCCCGAAAACCCTTGTAGTAAAACCATCCTCCAATTCCCATTGTAAACATAACAAGATACAACAGGTTTTTCCGTTCCCCTCTCCAGGGAGATCACCTGACGTCACCTGCCTAAGAGTCAATATGAGCATTGTGTTCCCAGGTCCTTTTGCTCCTCATGCAGGGCCCCACTCTCAAGGCTTCCCTGCCTGAGGGACGAATCTGACAACTCCTGTATTACACAGGCCCCAAGTCAGATCCCCTGCAAGAGGGCTCCCCACAGCATTCCCCTCCCAACACTTCCTTGCCTGTGTGTCCTACCCCAGCTCAGGGATCCACCCTTCAGCAGCCATCCTTCTTGCTTCCAGACTCAGTTTCCCTTGATCAAGAAGGATCTTCCCCTTTTCTTGTAGGCCGCTCATCAGCTCCCCCAGCTGTGGCCTGTTCTCACCAATACTCCCATTCCAGCTCTTGTGGGAACTCAGCTCTCTCTATTGGGCCTCCTACTGCTCTCTCCCAAGCAACTGCTGCCAGCTCCTCCTTGCTACATCCTGTCTCTGAGTCTCAGACACCTCCTACTTCTGGGTCCTTTCAGGCTCTGACTCATCCCAGCCATAGGTACTGGAACTAGGGGTGCGGAGGGTGCTACAGCACCTCATGGCTTGAAGTGGTTTCCATTATGTACAGGGTTTACAGTTTGGTTCAATTGTCACACAAATGCTTCTCAGCACCCCCACTATCAAAAATGTTCCAGCACCCATTTTGGTTCAATGGTTCTCAGCACTCCCACTATCAAAATAATTCCAGAACCCATGACCCTGGCTCCTTCCCTCTAGGGCCCAGGTGGCCTCTCTTAAGTCTAATTGGGGTTCAGCTGAGCAGGCAAGGTGCACTGTCCTCTTCCCCGCAGCTCCCCCACTCCCTTAGGTGCCTCAAGGAACAGCCAAGCAGCTGTTCACCTTGAAGGTGCATTACTTCAGAGAAGAGACTTCTTGGGAATGATTCATGGGGCATTTCCCGCATCACCTCATTTGCATAGCAGAGGACAAAACAAGGCCTGCCTCACTCCTCATCTTCCTGCCTTTTTATTATTTGTTTACAGAGAGAAAAAAATCAATTAACTCAGCATTGGGCAGGGGAGAGAATTTTCTGGTCATCAAAAACAACGAAGAAAAATGTAAACTTAAAAATAGAGAAAGATTTGCATAAAACATTTTGGTGAATCATTTTTGAGCTGCTTTCCTAGACTCAGAGAGAGGGACGTTGTTTGCTTTTGCTATGCAGAAGGTCACTATGCATTGTGGTATGGGGTGTTTCCAATTCTTTTCCATTCTGTTGCCCCATTTGGGCCCAGCCAGGTGGGTGTATTCATAGTGGATTCCCCGTCTGGGGTGATTTTAAAGAAAGTGTGTGGTGGAATGGAAGTATTTAAAGAGGGACATACATGTAACCCTTCTGCCCCTCTGAGTTGGCAGCAACAAGGGCCGGGTTCAGTATCCAGGGGTTCCGTTTCAGTAACACAATGCATAACTGGCTCGAGCCCCCACCCAGTGACCTGGGACACTCACATACCACACCCCCCTGGGTGCCTCTAGGAGGCAATACTTCCCCTCTCGCAAGCACGGAGTCTGAGTGTAGCAAAATCTTTTTAATAAAGGAAGGAATCAATGCGGCATCCCATTGGAGAAACACCACAAACAGGGTTATAACACAAACCATAAACAAAAACCCACCTCCAAGTATGTTTGGCAATGTCCTTTTTCCCCTTAGGGTTTTAAGTCCAATCACCCCAAAGTCCAACAACCCAAAAGTCTCTGGTCAATGCCACCCCAGAGTTCGAGAGTTTATTTGTAGAGGTCCCTTCCCCCAGCCTGGGTAGAAAGGGGCACCTTACTTGGTCCGGGGCCAACTGCCCTGCCTCTCCATGGGTTCTGCTTCCGCCTGCTCCACAAACTGCTCCACTTTACCAGCTGCTCCACTCTGCTCCTCCAGCCGTCCTCACAAACTGCTCTGCTCCATGAGCTGCTCCGCTCCATGAGCTGCTCCAGTTCTCCCTCCAAACTGCTCAGCTCCGCTCACTCTGTGGGCCGCTCCACCTGTCCCACAGCTACTCTGCTCTGCCAGTCACTCCGCTCCACCAGCTGTCCCGTGATCCGCTCCAGCCATCCCCACAAACTGCTCCACTCCAGCAGCTGCTCTGTTCCACAGTATAGCTTCAGGATCCCCTACACAGTACTCAGTGCTCTCAGCTTAGTAATTTCAGCTCTTTAGTGATCTCAGCTCTTAGTAGGGGAGCCCCAGTGCCAGTGCACCATCAGCCCAAAGTGAGTTCAGCTCAGTCACCTGTATAAAGATTCTTAAGGGAATAAAAAAATCAACTCTGACATTCCACAGTGGAGAGAGGAGGGGGTGGAACTGATGCTTCTTGCTCCATAAGGAGACTGCACCACCAGACACAAACACCCATCCCTAGCCTCTCTCAATTAACTGGGTTTTGGAACCCATGTCCCTTGCCTAGCAAGTACCACCCAACTGAGGTTGAGTCATTTCTGTCACAAAGCAGTCCCACAGCTCGGCAGCCTGGGATGGGGTAGGCGTGCCTATGCAAATATACTCTCTGAAATTCTTTCCACCAGATGTCAGGGTAGAGCTCATCCTGACTCTGCTTACATCCTGTAGGCGTGCCTATGCAAATACACTCTCTGAAATTCTTTCCACCAGATGTCAGGGTAGAGCTCATCCTGACTCTGCTTACATCCACATAGGAGACATTTGTGGATCATTTTTTGGTCCTCTGAAACACCCAGAAAAGGGATTTCCCTTGAGCCTCTAACTGGGGTAGATGTGGTATGAGACTAATCCACATGATTTTTGCGCATGTTGGTACATAGGATAGTCCATAGCAGTTCAGACCATGTAGACCATCATCCAACCTTGATAATGCTCCAGAGGAAAGTGGAAAATAAATCCAGAGTGTAGTTACTCAATAGTTCAGTCTTATTCCATGGACAGAAATGTCCTTTATGCTGATTAGCTGATGCCCAGAAACATGCCTTCTATTAGTATGTATAACCCTCTGTGTAAGGCCTGGGCCTGCTCCCACAAAAAGCAAACTCCTGTTGTCTTCAGGACTGGGATCACTATTATCAGGCATGAACGATGCACATTGTACTGGGAAGTGATTTTTACTCAGGATATTGCCAGACAAAGTCGACACCCTGATCTTGGCACGTGCACACAGGCACATACACACTTTGGCTTCAGGAGGTATCAAGGTTAAACTTCTAGTTGGCATTGGATCAAACTGGTGTGGGATCTCTGAGAATCCAACAAACTTCAGTCATCAGAAGTCACAGATGGTCTTAGATTTTAGCTACCTCAATGTTCAGCCCACTCCTTTATGCATTGGTAGCAGCTGTCACCATGAACAAAGGATTTCCCCCATAAGAGTGGGGTTGATCTCCACGGCCCATTCATTGTTTTGCTTCCCTTCTGGAATAGCAGGTATTGGAAAGAAAGACCGGTAGCTCTTGTATATAAGCCACTGAAAAGCCATCTGATAGCAATGACTAGTCTGGGGGTATTTGGATCTGGAGCTTTGCTTTGGGTCCATCTTTAGTATGGTTACACTGTACGATGTCAACATGTGAGGCTATGTTGATCACTAGAGCGACACAGCCCTGCCTATCTGCAATAAGCCATATGTATCTATACCATGAAGAGCAGCAGAAAGCTGGCTAGATTGTTGGGCTCACCAGGTAGTGATCAAGGGCTCAATGTCTAGTTGGCAGCTGGAATGAAGTGGAGTGCCCTGGGGTTGGTCCTGGGGCTGGTTATGTTCAACATCTTTATTAATGATCTGGATGATGGGATGAATTGCACGCTCAGCAACTTCGCGGATGACACTAAGCTAGGGGGAGAGGTAGATACAATGGAGGGTAGGGATAGGTTCCAGAGTGACCTAGACAAATTGGAGGATTGGGCCAAAAGAAGTCTCATGAAGTTCAACAAGGACAAGTGCAGAGTCCTGCACTTAGGAAGGAAGAATCCCATGCACCGCTACAGGTGGGGGCCGACTGGCTAAGCAGCAGTTCTGCAGAAAAGGACCTGGGGATGACAGTGGACAAGAAGCTGGATATGAGTCAGCAGTGTTCCCTCTTTGCCAAGAAGGCTAATGGCATTGTCATAAACAGATAGCTAAGGGCTAATGTCTCTTTCACCTATAAAAGGGTTAACAAACAGTGACCTGAAACACCTGACCAGAGGACCAATCAGGACCAATCAGGAGACAAAATACTTTCAAAACTGGGTGGAGGGAAGTTTGGGTGTGAGTTCTTTGTTCTTCTCTCGAGGGTCTGAGAGAGACCAGACATTACTATAGGCTCTCTAAGTTTCTTTTCATAGAGTAAGTAAAACAGGCGGTTTAGGCTTTTTAATTGTTTTAACTCTATTTGCAATTGTGGATCTAGCTGGTTAACTTTTATATGTGTAGTTGCTGGGAATATTTTAATTTGTATTGGTACTGGTGAGAAAGTCTCTTTCTGGTGTCTGTAAGCTATAAGACCCTGTAATATTTACATCTTAAAGTTACAGAGATAATTCTTTACTTTTTCCTTTCTTTTATTAAAAGATTTCTTTTTAGAGAACCTGATTGATTGGGTTTCTCTGTTTCCCTTGTTTTATCCCAGGGGATTGGGATAACTCACCAGGATGGGTGGGGGAGATAGGGAGTGATAAAATCTCTCTCTGTTTTCCTTGAATCTGTTTGCCTCTTTGTGGAAGGGAAGGGAGACACTTCTCTGTATGGTGATTTAAGAGGTTAGATCAGTATCTCAGGATAGCCCAGGGAGGGAGATTCTGGGAGGGGGAGAGGTGGGGGAATGGTTTATTTCTCCTTGTTTTAAGAACCCAAGGGATCTGGGTTCTTGGGGTCCCCAGGGAAGGTTGGGGATGTCAGAGTGCCCCAAAACACTATATTTTTGGGTGGTGGCAGCCTATCAGATCTAAGCTGGTAATTAAGCTTAGGGAAATTCATGCTAATATCTCATTCCTGGACTCTCAGGTTCAGATTTGAGAAAGATTGCTAGGACAGACATATTGGGCTGTATTAGTAGGAGCACTGCCAGCAAATCGAGGGAAGTGATTATTCCCCTCTGTTCAACACTGGTGAGGCCACACCTGGAGTATTGCATCCAGTTTTGGTCCCTCCACTACAGAAGGGTTGTGGACAAATTGGAGAGAATCCAGCGGAGGGCAATGAAAATGATCAGGGGGCTGGGGCACATGACTTATGAGGAGAGGCTGAGGGAACTGGACTTGTTTAGTCTGCAGAAGAGAAGAGTGAGGGAGGATTTGATAGCAGCCTTCAACTACCTTAAGGTGGGTTCCAAAGAGGATGGAGATAGGCTGTTCTCAGTGGTGGCAGATGACAGAAAAAGGAGCAATGGTCTCAAGTTGCAGTGGGGGAGGTCTAGGTTGGATATTAGGAAACACTGTTTCACTAGGAGGGTGGTGAAGCACTGGAATGGGTTACCTAGGGAGGTGGTGGAATCTCCATCCTTAGAGGTTTTTAAGGTACAGCTTGACAAAACCTTGGCTGGGATGATTTAGTTGGTGTTGGTCCTGCTTTGAGCAGGGGATTGGACTAGATGACCTCCTGAGGTCTCTTCCAACCTTAATATTCTATGATTCTATGATGTTGGGAATACACTGTCCCCTGAATCTGCATTTCCTGAACTTTTAGAGGCTGCAGAACCAGCACTTGGCTTTGAATCCAAATTTCCTTCTTGGCCCCTGAATCTATAACAGGCTGGACCAAAACAGTTTTCATATCTAGATGGAATCATAATTTTGCAGCTCAGGCCAGTCTCAGCATCCCGGCTGCATATGGCTGCTCTGAGAGAATAAAGTATCTTGCTCTCCATGGACTGTGGGAGTAGGCAGAGACCACACCTAAATTCCCCTGGCCATCAACCCCTCCCTTCCACAACTCGCTCTGAGATTTTGACTCAGTGTGTAGGGATATTAAAGAAGATTGATATTAGACATGGTTTATATGAAAAAAAATTTATTGTTAGAAATGATTTATTGTTAATTGATACTTTATAACTAAAGGTTTATATTAGAAATAAATGTGATTCCTGAGATTTAACCTCTAACCTGCAAGCCACCAGCTGTGTCTGTGTGAAGCCTGCTCAAAGAAATACTTTGTATAAAACTTGTTAAACGTTAATTGACTCTGTGACACTTTGTAGTCACTACTTTACTTTGTAATGGCCGCTGTAAGCTGTTAATTGGTTAATTGACTCAGCATGCCGCCGGTCAATTGACTCTGTGCCTCAGGCAAAACTGTGTAATTACTACTTTGTAATCACAGTGGTAAGCCAAAACAGTAGCTGTTATAGTACATAGATAGAGACCTCCACCCTCTGTAAATTTTCATCTCACTTTATTTTTGAATAATAAAAGACAGGGAGTCTCACATAAATTGGTAACACCCCAAAAGGTAAAGAGACGGTGAAATAGATGGGATTAAGATAGAGAATGTATGTGAATGAGTGCCTAGTTTAAATAATAAATGAATGGTTAGGGAGTTACCAGCCTGAATAATTCAGCGTCGGCTGAAGAAGGTGTCAAGTGGGATCAACCAGATGACCCCCAGAGGGCAAACTGGAATCCACCCCACCACCTCAAAGGAAGGAAAAACAAACATCTGACAACATGGAGCCAGCCACCTGCTGATTGATTTAACAACAGCAGAATGAAGCAACTCTCATGGACTGACACAGGGATAAATTCCTATAAAACTGGACTCTGAAGAATAAGTCTTTGAATCTCTGGTTCTGCTACCACCCTCCAGGAGCATCAGGTGCACACCTCACCTGGACTCGGCTCCACTCTTGTGTACAGGATACCTGGCCAGTATTCTGTCACAAGCAACGTTTAGGCTGGTAACTATAACATTTATACAGAACTTGTATGAATGATTGTGCGAATGAGTGTATATATATATATATGTATATAAGACATAAGTAGTAATAGAAGTAAGTAGTAATAGGAATAAGTAGCCAAACAACGTTGTTTACTGTTATCTTTTGTTTTATTATGGTATTTAGAATAAATGTGACAAATGTCTTGTCCCCTTTAATAAGATCCTGCTGATTTTTATTGGTCTAATATAATTGGTATAACAAGTGGAAGCCTCAAAATACAAATAAACACCCTGAACCTGGAGTGCTGCAGACCAGGAAAAGTTAAAGCTTTGCTTGGCCTTCCTTTTCCCTTTGTTTTTTCCGCTCATCCTGTTGCTAATACCCAGAAGAGTGATCCCATTGCTTACGCATGTTCCCCTCTGCACTGCATCGGTCACAATGACTCCCTCTCCTGATGTCCTCGGAAAACTTTCCAGAGGTTTGACTGAGCCTGTGGGTGCCGGCTTCCCCTCATTTTTTCCCGTGGTTTAAAGATGCTGGATGGAAGATAAATCTTTTTCTTGTCAGAAATTTCTTTTTTTAATCAGAAACTCTTCTGCCTCCCCAGCATGAGGGGCACTATGCCGGGAGGAGTCCTGTGCTGCTTTCTGCTGGGTTGTCTCTTTCAGGAGAGCTTTGGAATCACCAGAAGATACTACATTGGTGCCGTGGAGACAGACTGGGACTATGTGCACAGCAGCCTGCTCTCTGTGCTGCAGGCACCAGCTGGGTAAGGCTATTTGTACTGTAAATATTCTGACTGTGATGTGATGTCCACAGGCAGCTCTCATCTTGGCTTTGAGGAAGATGGCACCCAGCATCACGGTAGTGATGGTGCCCTCAAGGGAAATAAGGCAACTATAAAATATGTGTGTAAATGCAGCTGTATGTACATGAGTGTGTGTGCATCTGTTTGTGGGGGTATATCTGTTTGAATGTGCATGAGTGCATCTATGGTTTAATCTGAGTGTGTGCATGTGTGTGAGGGCAGTTTTCTGTGTGCATATCATATTGTGTGTGTGTGTGTGTATACATGCAGACACACATCATCTGATTCTCCCAATGTCTTGCACATTACGTTTTCACTGGTGTCTATGAAAAGCGGATGTAGAATGCGCCCAGCAGTGCATGTGACTCAATAATTTTGATTTACTAGAATCCTCACACCTGCTTTGCATTCCATTTGCACAGGTGTAAATCACTGCACATGGTTCACGGCTGGGAGAATCAGGCCCACAAACTCACTCTCATGCACACTCAGACATACACATACATTCATCCAGGCACAGTGTAATTAGACACATGGATTAATTCTGTATTTGCTCATGTAGCTGGCGAGAACAGCTTTGATGATGGAGTTTTAGCTTGCGGTCATGTAGGGTAATTATTATTAACTATTACTTGTCCTATGCATTTTTCCATCCCAAATCTAGTTCATTTATTTGTGACTGAGACCTTGTATGATAAGAATTGCTTCTCCGGCTGGTACCAACTGAGTATCCCCTTCCCTCACCCTGCTATCTAAGTAGAGTTCTGATTTGCTTTTTGATGAGTTAATAGCTGTGGACTGTGCTTTCCCCATCCCACAGGATATAAATAATATTGTAGTGACACTTTTAGTTAAGGTTGGCCATCACTTCCCCTTAGAACTGTTCTCAGTTGCTTATAATTTTGTCAGACTGTAACTACTTTTAGTTAAGGTTGGCCATCACTTCCCCTCAGAACTGTTCTCAGTTGCTTATAATTTTGTCAGACTGTAACTGTCTGGGCTGAAATTTTCCATGCTCGGTGTCTGCCTCAAGTGGAATATTTTTAAACATTTCAGCAGACGTGGTTTGGCCATTTCCAAGAATAAGATTAGGGGGAAATATGTTGTTTTGCCCATGTGAATGAATTGATTGTAAGAATTTTTTTGAGAAGTTCTACCACCTGGACACTTTGGAGCAGGGACAGGAAATTTGACAGGGGAGTTGTCCTGAACTCAGAGATGTGCCGTTTGCTTTTCCTGGCAAAATCTGTCCAAATTTGGCCAAGTCTGAGTCTTTGAAAAATTGCAGTTTTCACATGTTCTGTAGAGATTTGTTAGACTTTGACAGCTAAATTCTCCAAAGATGCCATGAGCAGATGCACCATCCCCCTCGGAGCTACTGAGCATGCTCCACCCAGGGGCTTCAGGACTCTCTCTGCAATTGCTATGCCAGGCTGCCCTGGCACCAGGCACCACAGCTGTGAGCAGGGAGGCTGTGCCTCCTGTGCGCTCAGTGTTCCCCCTGGAGGTGACCAGGTAGCATGGAGGAGGGAGTGGCCTGAATGCACAGCACTGAGGAACCGGGGTGGAGAATGGGGGAACACAGGAAGTGGGGATTACAGGAGCCAGAAAGTGGGGAGAAGTAGTGGGAGACAGAAACAGGGGAGGGTAGGGAATGGCAGTAGGGGAGGGGGATTGCATAGGAGCAAAGGGAGGGGTGGTGGCTGGGGTGTATGAGAGGAAGGAAGATAGGAGCATACGGGGGTGTGGAGGATAGGAGGCAGAAGAGTCTCCCATCACTAGAGCACACTCCCTCCAGAACCTGGAATTGAACCCAGGAGACCTGAATCTCTCCAGTCTTCCGCTGTCAGCAGATGTCTGTAAAACCCACTGGCAGAGTGTGTCTCATCCCCCTCTGATGCCTGGTCCACGTACTCAGCCTGCTATTACTGTCAGTTACTCTACTAGCTCAAGTAGCAGAGGTCTGTGCCAAGGAGCTAAAGGTCTGAACACTGCAGCTGACCCAAGCTGGGGGTCAATAGGCTTTCAAGCTGTTTGCACAGTTTCTTTCTCCTTTTTAGTTCTTTTTCTTGCCTATTGTAATCCGTAATTCAGCCCCTTTGTGCCTGATACCTCTTTGATTACATGATCACACAATATTTTTTCCAGGGACTCCTGTCTCATTCAGTGCACAGGATGGACCAGCTCTGAGGATGACTCAGGGTTGTGTAGAGAAGAAGGCTGTAGGACCTCTGCTTCATTTGTTGCAGAAATTGGAAGGTTTGTGATGAATAAGGCAGAACATTACAGGAAGAGAAAGGAAAGTCTCATGGTGAAAGCAATTGAATGCTGCCCTGGAGAACTGGATTCTACCCCTACCTCTGCCATCAAATTCCTATGTGATGCTGGGCGAGTCACTTAACCCAAATTTTTCACAAGTGGTCACTAATTGTGTGTTCCTCATTTTCTGGATGCCTAACTTGAGACCCTGGGGTCTGATTTGCAGAAGTACTGAGTACTCACAGCAGCAACTGAGGTCACTGAGAGCTGTGCTTTGAACACATAAAGTGCTATAAAAATGCTAAGTACTCAGAAAAATCAGGGTGTGGGTGTCTCAAGTTAGAGACTCAAAATTAGTGGACATTTTTGACAATATTGGCCTTAATTTCTCTGCATCTCAGCTCCCCTTCTGTAGAATGGGGATGATACCACCAAATCTCACAGAGGTTTTGGGAAGATAAATTCATTAATGTTTTTGGAACAGTTTGATACTCTGGTGAGACCACCTTGGAAACTCCCAGGAGGAAATTGATAATAAGGCCTGGGGCCATACACTAAATGAGGAGAATAAAAAGAAATATTGAATTCACTGAATGAGGCATAGGCGCTGTGAAAATGGGACATGATTATGAACTTAGATTGTATGGTGGTGCAAGAGAGGCAAATTAAGGTTGCACAAGTCTGGCCTTTCCTCACTTTTGGGGGCTTGATGTTGCAACGTAATGGTCTTTCAGCATAGTTTGTTGGATGTAATATATATTGATTTCAGAGCAGCCAGGCCACATTGCTGGGATTTTAAATCTAAGGGACAGATTCTGTTCTCAGTTAAATCCAGAATAACACCACAGACTTCCATTGTATTCCTCTGGGTTTTTGCTGGAGCAAGAGAACAGTTTATGGTCTTCTAACTCTTATCACGTTTATTCAGTGATACTCCAATGATGATATGGGAATTCATTCCCTACATTACAAGGGGAAAGCCATCCTGTCTGCCATAGTGACTGCAAAATCAAGGAAGGTTTTTGGAATCACTACATATTTGGAAAAGAGGATTCAGCCTCCTGAAATGTTTTATAGCTCCCCTTCCTCCCTTCTCTATGCTCCCACTGTCTCAACTTGAATGTCACTTGCGAATGTTTTCTATCCTCTAACCATAGCCTGTTCCTTCTCCCTCTATAGCATCTGCACTCCTTTTCCAGCCTGTCCAAAAAAACACTGCTAAAATCATCTTCCCCTCTGATTGCTCCACCATGACCCACCCTGCTTTCATGCCCCCTTGGTTCCCTGGCTCTTGGAAGTGATGGAGCAAAATAGTGCGGCTCAGAATATGGGTGGTGTTAGAAGTGAGTCAAATAAGCCTGATAGAAGCAAAAGTGCCATGTGTGCATAGGCGCTTGATTAGTCCTAGATGTGGGTATCATATGATTTGCCTCTGTCCTCATGGGGCACAGACATTTTATAAGGTTATCCAGGCAAATGGCAGAGGCCCTTCTAGGAATGACATCACAGCTTATCATAAAATCATAGAACTGGAAGGGACCTTGAGAGGTCATCTAGTCCAGTCCCCTGCACTCAAGGCAGAACTAATCCCTGTCCATCCCTGACAAGTGTTTGTCCAACCTGCTCTTAAAAATCCCCAGTGATGGAGATTCCACAACCTCCCTAGGCAATTTATTCCAGTGCTTAACCACCCTGACAGTTAGGAAGTTTTTCCTAATGTCCAACCCAAACCGCCCTAAACCTAAACCGCTGCAATTTAAGCCCATTGCTTCTTGTCCTATCCTCAGAGGTTAAGAAGAACAAATTTTCTCCCTCCTCCTTGAACAACCTTTTATGTACTTGAAAACTGTTATCTCATCCCCTCTCAATCTTCTCTTCTCCAGACTAAACCCAATGTTTTCAATCTTCCTTCATAGGTCATGTTTTCTAGACCTTTACTCATTTTTTTTTTGTTTTTCTCTGGACTTTCACTAATTTGTCCACATCTTTCCTGAAATGTGGTACCCAGAACTGGACACAATACTCCAGTTGAGGCCTAATCAGCGTGGAGTAGCACTGAAGAATTACTTCTCATGTCTTGCTTACAATACTGCTAATACCTCCCAAAATGATGTTTGCTTTTTTTGCAACAGCATTACTCTGTTGACTCATATTTATCTTGTATGATCCACTATGACCTCCAGATCCCTTTCTGCAGTACTCCTTCCTAGGCAGTCATTTCCCATTTTGTATGTGTGCTACTGAGTGTTCCTTCCTAAGTGGAGCACTTTGCATTTGTCCTTATTAAATTTCATCCTATTTACTTCAGACCATTTTCCAGTTTGTCCAGATCATTTTGAATTTTAATCTTATCCTCAAAAGCACTTGCAACCCCTCCCAGTTTGGTATCCTCCACAAACTTTATAGGTGTACTCTCTATGCCATTATCTAAATGATTGATGAAGATATTGAACAGAACCAGTCCCAGAACCAGTCCCTGCAGGACCCCACTCGTTATGCCCTTCCAGCAGGAATGTGAACCACTGATAACTACTCTCTGGGAATGGTTTTCCATCCAGTTATGCACCCACCTTATAGTAGCTCCATCTAGATTGTATTTCCCTAGTTCTTTTATGCTTCTGAGAGTGCTGATTGGCAACCGATGAAGTTACCCCTTCTGGAGGTAGGATGACTGGAAGTGTTCACCAATTACACTGGTGGCTTCCATGGCCCATTTGGAGGTTTGAGTGGGTGCCTGAAGATGTCTATGCTCTGTTTTCTCCTGCCTACGTGTCTGAAGGACTTTGATGGCTGAAACAGCTAAGATACACTAGCCTGTTGCTATCTAAACTAACTTCATCTAATGGAGACACTCAGAACTTCTTATCTGTTACTTTTCCCCCTTGTTTCTAATTCCTTCCCTGCATTCCAAGAGACTAAGCGCTTGTCTACATCACAAAGTTGCAGCGCTGGTGAGGGGGTTACAGCGCTGCAACTTAGGAGGTGTACACATCTGCAGGGCATCACCAGCGCTGCAACTCCCTGTTTGCAGTGCTGGCCGTACTCCCGTTTTGTCTCGGGTGTAGAGGATCCAGCGCTGGTGATCCAGCGCTGGTAATCAAATGTAGACACTTACCAGCACTTTTCTTCACCTCCGTGGAATAAGCAGGTATCCCAGCATACCTGAGGAAGCCTCTCTGGTAATCAAGCAGGTCTCCTTCCCCGGTTTGCTCTCGCGTTCCCCGAACCTCCGTGCAAGCAGGTCTCCTTCCCTGCGGTTTGCAGGGGGGTTCGGGGAACGAGAGAGCAAACCGCGGCGAAGCTGGTCTCCTTCCCCGGTTTGGTCTCACGTTCCCCGAACCCCTGTGCAAGCAGGTCTCCTTCCCTGCGGTTTGCTCTTGCGTTCCCCGAACCCCTGTGCAAGCAGGTCTCCTTCCCTGCGGTTTGCTCTCGCGTTCCCCGAACCCCTGTGCAAGCA
Organism: Gopherus evgoodei; assembly: GCF_007399415.2. Lineage (NCBI taxonomy): Eukaryota > Metazoa > Chordata > Testudines > Testudinidae > Gopherus > Gopherus evgoodei. The sequence continues at coordinate 59,675,604 of NC_044330.1, read as the reverse complement.
GGTCTCCTTCCCTGCGGTTTGCAGGGGGGTTCGGGGAACGCGAGAGCAAACCGCGGCGAAGCTGGTCTCCTTCCCCGGTTTGCTCTCGCGTTCCCCGAACCCCCCTTGAAGCCGCCCAACAGCCCTGCAGTATGGCCACATCTAACACCACTTGCAGCGCTGGTTGCTGTAAGTGTGGCCACTCTGCAGCGCTGGCCCTATACAGCTGTACTAATACAGCTGTAACAACCAGCGCTGCAAAATTGTAGATGTAGACATACCCTAAATCTATTTAGTGACTCCTGATGGGTGACAGGCATCCCCTTTCCTGGGGGTGAATGGAGTGTGGAACAGGGTCTCTGTGTATCCTATCAAAGCCTTGAGAATCTCTTCTCAGCCTCAAGCCTTTTGGCAAAGGAGGACTGGATGGTAATTTAGGTCTTTAGCATGACAACAGTACTATTGAGTGTCTGGGAAGTGGGCAGGCAAAAGCCCGCCCACTGCTAAAGGATCCCCCCCAGCCTAAGGGGAGGATCCACAGGACCACAGAACCCCACTGATTACAGGGGACAACTAATAAAAGAATAGGGACAGGAGTGCGGTCAAAGGGTCATAAGAAGGGAACCTGACGGGGACACCGAGCAGACAGCCCCAGACAGTGCCCACTGCTCCTCGAAGGCGTCAAGGGAGCCAGTGGACGCCGCCCAAAGGAACTCCGCCCGGATACGTGAACGGACCAAGGATTGGAAACAAGCCCCACAGTCACCGGAGTGTTTACCTTGGCTGCCTCAGAGTTCTGAAGAAATTAACAGATAAGGAAACCTAACAATGCTGATGAAATGTTCCAGGCGCTATCTGCCTTCACTTAGTCTGCTCTTAGGGTAAGAATTCCACTGTGATCTGATCTGATAAGAAGTCCTGCCAAAAATGCTTGGACATCCAAACTCTGATCCAGACTCTCCTTTAAATTTCTGGATTCTGCCCTGTTAATGATGATTGCAGGGAATGCAAAAGGAGCATTCGTGCAGCAGCAACATCACCGTGCATAGTTGACTCCCGTTGGGCACATTATTTAAGGACCAGAATCTATGCTAGTTTCCTGCTGGTGCCATTCCTTTGGCCTAGTGGAGTGGCTGCTGTCTTACAATAGTATACATGAGATCAGAATCAGGCCCTACAGCTCTGAATGCTTTTTCAATTGCCACCAAAACCAGATTTTCCTGGCATAAAGATTCAAACTGTCTGACTCATTTCAGTGGAATGACCAAAGCCTTTCATCTTTGGAGTGCCAGCTCAAATCTGGGACACATCACCCAGTGAATTCAAAATGGTACAATCTAATGACAGTACTGTGGCTAATGTGAAATGAGTTTGGTGATCTCAATTGCTAGTGGACAAGGAGCAACAGAAATCACAGCTATAGCTGGAACTAAGTGGCCAGCTCAGTAAAGAGGCCATTGACTGAATAAACCGTGGAGACTAAATTCATCTAATTTTCTCCAATCCATCCAGACCAGGTTACAGGCATATTGGCTGGGTGGCATGGAGATGCTTGCACTGCTGCTATCTTGTTCTGTGCATTCAGGGGACAGTCACTCATCAGTAGAGCTTGGGGAAATCTTTCAGACATATAGTTCCTTGAATGTGTCTATAACCCCGTCCCTTCCCAGTTTTCTGTGTCACTCAATCCTCTTCCATTTCCTCTTTAGGAAAAATTAAGCCAGTTAATGTTATTATAAATGAAAGATTAGCCATAAAGGGAAAGAAATCTCTTCCATTTCTTCAAGGGGAAAAATAGCAACCGGTTTGTGTTCCAAAGAAAACATGCTGCAACAATCAGTGGGAGCGTTCTTTACTGGAAATGGTCTGTGGACTGAGACTGATAAGGCAGCCTCTACAGTCCCTGGAGAAATTCAAATCTTTGTTATCCTGAGAAACTTACTGGATTTCTTCTGGATAATGAGTTTGTTAAGCAGCTTTAAAAAAAATCAATCGTAGGTCTAGGTGGTGCAGTCAGTGTGCTAAATCATTAAAGCTGCCTTCCATCTCACAATGAGATAGCACCTGACTGCTAAGTGACCAGGGTGCAAATCCTAGTTAGGGTATAAATTAAATGAATTGCAGGCCCTCACTCTAATCTCTAAGCAGAATTCAAAAATCTATCCTGGTCTCCCTGCCAGAGAGGATGAGAGCTAGAATACTGTACTGCCAAGGCATTGGACACAGGGCAGGGCTATCTAGGGTGCCAAACACTGTATATGCAGGTCAGAAACGACGTGCATAATTAACAGACTTCAGTATCTGAATACTCAGCATCTAACCTCCCTCTCCTGAACAAGATCATTGGGAAGCTCACCAAAGCTCACCGTCCCATGAGAAGGTCTGACACTTTGCAACCAGTAGAGGGCAGACAACCACAAACATATGTTTTGGCAAAGTTCACCGTGTGGAACCAGCAATGAAACATTCTGTGCCTGACAGTCCCTGATTGCAAATCAACTTGTTCCTGTGCATATACTGGCCCCATTAGGCTGCAGCTCCATGGCTTAGCAAGTGGGGATTGCAAGGGCTGCATTATAACTAGGCTTGGAAGAAGTTGATCTTTCTACAAATAATTTCTACAAATAATATTAATGTTTATTTTTATGCATTTTTTCTATGTTTATCTATTTAAATGTTCACAGGAAATTATGAGGTGAGGGTCTGGTAATAATTATTTAATGATGGTAGATGTTGAGAATAAAAAATGTTAAAGCTCTATAAATGTTAGAACACAAAATTGTCAACATCACATGTCAAATATACAAAGTCAATATCCTTAAATGAAACTCTAATAAGTTCTCAAGCAGAATTTTTCTTACTGTGATTATCTGTACATTTTGATTATTATCAATGGAAATATTTTGGCATCGGTTTGTGTGAGTACGTTGAAATTGACATTTACTGACATTTACTGACATTTACCAATAAAAATCTAATCCTTCCAACCTTAATTATAACCCAGTGGTAAATTCCCAGTCAAACTCAGGGCCCCATTGTGCAAGGCACTGTACAAACGTAGGAAGACAAGGACTGTGTCCCCACAACTCTATAGTCTAATGCATGAAGGAAATCTATAATTTTAATCCATGTGAGTCATTGTGAGGTTCTTTCTCTTTGGATGAAGAGGGTCCTTATGAAAAGCATTCCACAGCTGAGCAGGCACAGTATGAGCTCTACTTTTCTTTAAAGCATGAGAGACTGGCTCCTACAGAAAGAAGTGTGCGAGATTAGATGGGCTAGGTGCTCTGAGCTGTTACAGTATATCTGATGTGCCTGCAGTTGAAAAGAGGTAAGCATAAAAGTTTGAGGAAATCTGGCAACCATGGGCCCTTGTATTATGCCGGATAAAGGATCACATAGAGTTTGTTTCTTAGCAAGCTTTTACCACCTCAGATAGATAGATTCACATGTTCACAATCAACTGATCAATCATAATCATCAGCGGATCTGTCAGCATGTGTGTATTGTATGAAGTGGTAAGAAGTCTCATTATGATGCATCTTAATCCAGAATGACTAATCATGTTATTACAGATAACTTAGTAATAAAATTTTAAAAACTCATGCAGTGGGTATTAGGAAATGTACAGGGTGTATTAGGGCAGGTATTGACTAGAACTGACACAAGGGTGTGACATTTGGGTGACCAGGGAGGAAAGGGGCATTTGTAAACACCTTATAGATGGATCTGTACAACCAGTGCTAATTTTTTCCTTCTTGAATGCAGAGCTTCAGAGGTCCAAAGCCACAAGTCACCTATGTCTGGCATTTTCACTCGGTACAAGAAGGCGGTGTTTGTGGAATATACTGATTCCTCGTTCACGCAAACTAAGCCCAAACCAGCCTGGATGGGTAAAGAGAATGATTGTTATCTATAGGCTAATGATTTATAGCTTTATATACATCTAATGGTCTTTATTTATATTAGATAGTATGGTGAGGAGAATGGTACAGGAACCTAGACAGATATAGTTTTAACTGGGGATATATTATATCATATACTACAATGATGAAGATAGATAGATTACCTTTTATCCCAAAGAATCCCAAAGCCCCTTACAAATTATACATAGTGATCACTTCATCCACCATCAAAATGCAGCCATCTATTGCAAAATATAGTAATGACTTGTAATGCACTGCAGCATTAGTTTTGCGACATACCAGCAAGTTAGGCATGATAAGGCAATGGGAAAGAAATTACCCAGGGAACCAAGCTACCCTCTGAACAACACGAACCTGGTACAAAAAGGAGATGCAGTATTTTCTCAACTCAATTTTCCTTGGTCCAAGTCAATATTTCCACTTTTTTCCCCCTGCATAGTAACATTTCTGAGCTTCTACAACTTTCAGTTGCTTAAAAAGAAACAATTCTTTTAAATTTTAAGATGTTTATTTCTTAGTGAAAAAATAAATTTCTTCCTCTGCAACTGATATGGTTTTTGCTCATCCTTAGCATGATGGACAAGCTTGGCAAGAAATCTATTCACATGCCATGTCTCGCTGGGTGCAGTGTTACTGTAACTGTGTTGGGTCACCCAGCTTATCTTCCTCATATCTTTCTGGAGTCTTTTGGGGTCTTTTTTGACACAATATAGGTTGAAGTCAGTGACATGTAGCCTCTAAGGTTATTAAAAGTGCTCAATAATTTGAAGCCTCTTCAAGCACATTGCTAAATTATATTCCCTTTACAGCTGTGCTGATATTGCTGTTATTTTAGAGCGTGTTTTTTTTCTTTAAGGAAAACCGCACAATGTTTATTTTCAGATAATATTTTTCTAGCTCCAGAGGACAAGTGGGATTTTGTTTCCTTTGTACTTGGGGGTCATTATCCAGGGTTAAAATCTTCAAAAAGCTCCAGTCCCATTTTCAGAACTGAGTTAAGCACTTAGGAGTCTAAGGGTCTGTGCACACTGCAATCAGAGGTGCTACTGCAGCTCAGGTAGGCATAGTCAAACTAGATTTGGTCTAGCTAGCTCAAACACCAATAGCAGTGACACCACAGCTGTGTGGCTATAAAAGCCATCGTGCAGCTCTGGATATGTATCAGGCAACTAGTCGGTACTGCTGCAACATCACTGCTGTTGGCAGCCAAGCTGGCTAGATTACAACTAGCTTGGATATGTCTACACATGCTGAATCACACATCCAATTGCAGTGGAGACAGACCCTAAGTCTGATTGAAAGTCTATGGGACTTAGGCTCCTAAGCCGGGTGCTTTTGAAAATTTTACCCTGCATCTGAGCTTTATATACTTTTTAAGAGCACAACCCCTTCAGTACCCTCTCAGAGCCACAAGGATCACCCTCAATTTGCTTTTTATTTCTTCAGTCTCCATAAACACCTCAGGATGCTGTGACACATGCTCTGGCTCTGAAAGGCTGCACATGGCTTCCTGCCAGTGTCCTCCCCCTCACATGGCCTTAGTAACTAGGGAAGATTTATACCACATCATCCTAATTGACCCCTGCCTGTTGGGACAGTTTGGCCTGGGACCTGCAGAGTAACTCACATTCTGCTCATGACATGTTCACTCATAGACTAATGAGACTGGTTTTGCTTCAACAGCACGTTATGCCGCTGTAGTAGCATCATAGAGTCCAAGGCCAGAAGGGACCACCAGATCATCTAGTCTGAGCTCCTGCATAGCACAGGCCACCATTCCACCCAGCACCGACACACTACACAGAATGTCCATCTGGACACTGTACAGAACTGGAGGCTGCAGGAGGGGGGTTCTCTCTCTGCTCCCCAGGGTATCCTGTTCAATTCTGCCTGAAGAGCTCCGATGACTCCATGATGCCTCCATGATAAGGTTATGATGAGTCACCTGTGATAGTAGGGACTGGACTTGATGATTCAAGCGGTCTCTTCTCCAGTTCTATGTTCCTAGACCTCCCAGTGTGACGTCCCCCACCCCCATACCTCTGGCTATTTCTCCAATTATCAAGCACCACACACTCCTCGGCCTCTATTGTCCCTCTCCAGGATATGATCTACACCCCTTGTGTCTCTGTTTTTAGCTCAGCGGGTTGTATGTACAGCAGTTGCCCTTCAGTGTTCTTGCTCTTTCAGGTCTCCTGGGCCCCACCATCCGAGCTGAAGTCTATGACACGGTGGTTGTTACCTTTAAGAATCTGGCTTCCCGCCCTTTCAGCCTCCATGCTGTGGGTGTGACATACTGGAAAGCATCAGAGGGTAAGTGTGCCCTCTTATCTCTGGCTCTGCTAAAGCTCACACAGTGCTTGTTTGCGGAAGGGCAGAGATATGGGAGCAGGGAGCTGAAGAATATCGTGCTGCATTCAGAGCTAAATGGAAAAGCAAACTTTTTGCCCCCGTTTTCCCATCATAAATCTCATTCTCATGGATGCATTAAAAACAGACAACAGCCAAACTCCACCTTGCCACCCAGCGAGATTCCTGGTGGCAGGGAAGAGGGCAAGAGAGAGAGCATTGTCATATTTTTAACTCCTGGTGGGTGTTCAGAGACCACTAATTAGGGCCATAGGCAGGTGGGTTGGATAGATAGATGGATAGGTGATTGAATGGTTAAGGGAAATTATTACAGGATTTCTAGTGCACCAGTTTGAAATCAGCAAAAGTCAAACAGAAACTGTCCATCCAGTAACAAGCTGGTTTAAACTAAACAAGTATTCAGTAATGAACTAACCCATTACTTGGCTATTTAACATTGATCTTCTGCAACAGGAGTACTTGTGGCACCTTAAAGATTGAGGCCATGGCTACACTGGCGCTTTACAGCGCTGCAACTTTCGCGCTCAGGGGTCTGAAAAAAACACCCCCCTGAGAGCTGCAAGATACAGCGCTGTAAAGCCTCAGTGTAAACAGTGCTGCAGCGCTGGGAGCACGGCTCCCAGCGCTGCAAGCTACACCCGTAGAGGATGTGGAGTACGTGCAGCGCTGGGAGAGCTCTCTCCAAGCGGTGGCGCTGCGACCACACTCGAAACTTCAAAGCGCTGCCGTGCAAGTGTAGCCATACCCTAACAAATTTATTTGAGCATAAGCTTTCATGGGCTATAGCCCACTTCATCAGATGCATAGAATGGAACATATAGTGAGGAGATATATATACATACAGAGAACATGAAAAGGTGGGAGTTGCCCAACCAACTCTAAGTGGCTAATTAATTAAGACAAACTGTTGTCAGCAAAAAAACTTTTGTAGCGATAATCAAGATAGCCCATTTAAGACAGTTTGACAAGAAGCTGTGAGGATACTTAACATGGGGAAACAGATTCAATGTGTGTAATGGCTCAGCCATTCCCAGTCTCCAGCCCATCATCAAAGATCTACAACCTATCCTGAAAGATGATCCCTCACTCTCATAGATCTTGGGAGACGGACCTGTCCTCGCTTACAGACAGCCCCCCAACCTGAAGCAAATACTCACTAGCAACCACATACCGCAGAACAAAAACACGAACCCAGGAACCTTGCAACAAAGCCCGATGCCAACTCTGTCCACATATCTATTCAAGTGACACCATCATAGGACCTAATCGCATCAGCCATGCCATCAGGGGCTCATTCACCTGCACATCTACCAATGTGATATATGCCATCATGTGCCAGCAATGCCCCTCTCCCATGTACATTGGCCAAATCGGAAAGTCTCTATGCAAAAGAATAAATGGACACAAATCTGACATCAGGAATCATAACATTCAAAAACCAGTAGGAGAACACTTCAACCTGTCTGGCCATTCAGTAACATTTAAAGGTGGCTGGCAATTTTGTAACAGAAAAGCTTCAGAAACAGACTCCAGGGAGAAACTACTGAACTTGAATTGATATGCAAACTAAATACAATCAACTTAGGCTTAAATAGAGAATGAGATGAGGTAGGGGCTGCCCAGACTGTTTTTAAAAATGATGATAATAAAACAAAGGGCAGTCGTGTGATGACAGGTCATTGGTGCAGTGGATATGGGGTCAGCAGTGACAAATGGGCTACTCTTTGTGCTTTAGGGGCAGGGTATAAGGATGAGACCAGCCAGGCTGAGAAAGAAGATGATGAGGTGGATCCTGGTAACACCCACACGTATGTCTGGGAAATACTAGAAGACCAAGGACCAACAGAGTTTGACTCGTCATGTTTGACCTCATCCTACTTCTCTTACACTGACAGTGTGAAAGACATCAACTCTGGCTTAATCGGAGCCTTGCTTGTCTGCAGGCCAGGTGAGGAGCATGGGGAATTGGAAAAGTCAGTGGGTCGTTTAATCCAATCAACTGTTTAGTATTTGGTCTTGACTGAAAAGAAATCTGGAATCTTCCTTAAACTGAGTATGAAGCAAAGGCAGGACCCCTGGGAGGAACAGAATCTGTTGTGGACTGACAGATTTTCTGGTTGATACGTTTTCCAAAGGGTGCCTTCATCCATTCCCAGTCCAGAAAATTAACACCCTTTCGAGTGCCATGCTGGAAATAACTTGGTCGTCTGTTTCCCTCAAAGAATTTCTAGTATTTCCCAGAGATTCCAAAGCAGTTAATGAGGCAATTCAGAGTGTGAATGTTTGTCCACCTTTTTAAATGCTTTCACCTATGCCATGATTATTCAGGTGCTTTTTCACGCAGATAAGTTGATTTTGTAAGACCAAATACAGATGAGGCCATGCCAGCATGGATTTATAGATCACACACAGATGATGCAGGATGTGTAGTACCAAGCCAAATTTAGGATACTCTTGTCTATTCTATGCACGATCCTTTTGCCAGAATGGCGATTGACTAAAACTTGGTTCCCAATATACCTGAAGTGCATAGGAGCAAAAAGTGATTTCAACATAGCACAGACCTAGATAAGACGGGCTATTTCAGGTGATTAAATAAAATCCTGTATGGCACAAGAGAGAGTCAGGACAGGACATATTGAACTCTTCCTTCAGTACCTAGTCCAGGGAGCCTTTGTGGCAGCCTTTGCTTTCCCCCTAGCAGCCTTTCTCCTTAGGATCACCAGGCCACAGCATGGGCTCTTCAGGTAAGGGGACTTCCTTATCACTCCATGCACTGGACAAAGACCATGAGCAGTGGCAGGCAAGAATTGGGCTCCCTCCTGAGTACCCCTCCCAGATCAGCAATGACAGCATAAACCCACGCAAGCGCCAGCAATAACTTTGTTACCTCCAAGAGGCTGAACAAAAGATCTCCAGGAGAAGACTGAGATACAACACTGCCATTGCTGTTTCTTTAACAGTGGCATCACCTCTCTCTCTACTCTTGCTCGTAGGAGCCCTGACCAAAGACGGAACCCAGAGCACGTTGCAAGAATTCGTGCTGCTCTTCTCCGTGATTGATGAAGGTAAGTACATGATATGAGGGTGGCCAGATCCTGTATCCTGGCTTTAGGGTAGTCAGATTCTGCTGGTTGGGAGAGTTTGTGCCACATCTGGAATATTACAAACAAAGCCAGCCGAACGCACCTTAGAGTAGCTGGAGTTCACTGTCTGGGTGTTTCTTTCTTTGATGTATTTATTTGCTTTTAGGCTGGCAGAAGGTGCTGGAAGGGTGGCCCTGGAGAACAAAGTCTCTGTTTTTGATTGGCTGCAGAGCTGCCTCCTGAGCTGACTCTGAACACAGTTGGTGTGTTGACACTGCAGTCAGAGGTGTAACCAGAACTACCTTTGATCTAATAAGCAATGAATCCACAGCAGCGCAGGCTTGCTGGTCAAGCACATACCCAGGGTCCTTAGTGAGGTTGGACAGCCCAAGCTGCTACCCTGGCAGTTGTGGATTCACTGCTATCATTACCTGAGCTAGCTAGACCAAAGCTAGCGTGGGTCTGTATCCCTATGCTATAGTCCCACCTCTGACTGTAGTCTAGATTCCCCACTCTGCCAGCCAGAGGAGTGAGACACCAGGACTGGGATTTGAAATCTGGTCTCCTGCATCAGCTCTGGAAGATAATCTCCAACTGGCCACGAGGTTCAACGTATGGGCCACTGGTTTTATTCTCAGAGGCAGGACCCTCGTGCTCTAACTCACTTGATGATGTCCAGGTGCAAAGAATTTTTGCCGGCCCTTGACATTCCCCTAGCATATGGAAAAAACAGCCTTCAGACTACAGGGTAGTCAAACCCATAGAGGAAATCTAGTTTGTGATGAGAATAACTAGTGCTGAGCAACCTCAACTCCTATTGACTTCAGTGGGAATAGAGAGTACTCGACACTTTGCAAAGGGAACTGAGCACCTCTCAGGATCAGCCCCTTACTAACACAGATACCCCCGCCTCTCTCTCTCTGTCTCTCTCTCTATCCCAATACACCCCCTCTATCTATCTATCTATCTATCTAATGCCATACATCCTTGTGATAAATGAAGGCGGGGTAGCTCTTTTGTGGACCCAGTTAAATATAAAATCCCTCTCAGTAGCTGTTCTCTACTTGCTTTACCTGTAAAGGATTAAAAGTCACACTGCAATGCATAAGTAAAAGGAAGTGAGTGGGGACCTGGCCAAAAAGGCCAAAGGGAAGGCTACAACTTTTAAAAATTGAAACAAGACTCTCCTTTTGTCTGTCTGTTGTTATTCTTGGGGAGAAGCAGACAGGGAGCAACGATGCTGTAAGAAGCTTTGGGCCAGGTGTGAAAAATCATGAGTATCATACCTAGACACTACTCATCTAAAACCCCAGATATGTAAGTAGATTAGGAAATGTCTAGAAAGACGCAATTAGGTTTATCCCTTTTATTTTTTATGGCTTGTGGATTCCTCTGTGCTAACCCCAGGTGCTTTTGTTTTGCTTGTAACCTTTAAGCTGGACCTCAAGGGAGCTATTTTTAATGCTTAATTCTTGTATTTGCTCGTTTTAAATCTAGCAGTAGCCTGAGTTTTCAGATGTATTTTCTTTCTTTCTTTTTTAATAAAATATACGTTTTTTAAGAACAGGTTTGGAGTTCTGGGTCTTAAGAGGTTTTTGCATGGTTTTTTTTATTAGCTGGTGGCAACAACTGATTTTCTTTGTATTTCTTTCTCAGCTCTTCCCCAAAGGAGGGTGTGAAAGAGCTTAAGGGTACCCCACAGGAAGGAATTCGCAAGTGCGCCTTCCTGGGTTCTCAGAGAAATTTTGCACTTGGGTGGTTTACCAATCCAAGGTCAGAAAAAAAGCTGTAAACTTGTGAGTTTAATACCAGCCTGGAGTGGCCAGTATTAATTTTAGAGTCCTTGTGGGCCCCCACCTTCTGCACTCGAAGTGCCAGAGCGGGGAATCAGCCTTGACAATTCTATCTATCGCCACAGATCCCTCCCTGCCATACACTGCCTCTATGTAATCTAACTAGCTAGCTATCTCAGGGAACTGGAATGCACACATCATCACAATATCCCAAGTGCTAAGGACCTGACCAGGGCCAGCTTTAGGTCTATTCCACCGAATCAGGCCCGGCGCATAAGAGGGCCCCACGCACAGTGAGAATCCCTTCCCTAGCTAGAGGCTCCTTTTTAATTTTTACTCACCCGGCAGCCCTCCGGGTCTTCGGCAGCACTTCGACAGTGGAGTACTTGGCTCGCTCCGGGTCTTCGGTGGCACTTCGGTGGCGGGTCCTTCAGTGCGGCCGAAGACCTGGAGTAAGTGAAGGACCTGCTGCCAAAGACTCGGAGCACCGCTCAGTGAGTACAAGCCCTACGTGTTATTTTTTTGTTGTTTTGTTTTTTTAAAGTCATCTCTGCCGGGGCCCCGTCGAAACTGTTTGAATTGGGCCCCGCACTTCCTAAAGCCGGCCCTGGCTCTGACCCAGCAAAGTACATGGATACATGCTTAACTTTAACTTGTCCCGCTGACCGAACATGCTGCAAGTTATGCATGTCCTTGAGTTGCTTTGCTGCATCGAGGCCTCGCTGATTAGCATCCAGAACAACAGTGCATAGGTGCTGTGCTGCACTTACTCCAAATATACCGAAGGCAGAGCTCTGAAGGAGCCCTGTCCTTCACAGAAACATGCTGGGCCCAGGACATCCACCCAAACAGGATAAATCAATCAGAATAAAAAAAAAATGTTTGACCAGCAGCCTGATTGTGGCCTGGAAAGGCCTGGCAGCATGGCCTGGAACCCCCAGTTCAGGAGAATGAACGGTCAGGGGACTGAGTCCCAGCATGAGGGGCTTTCACCCAAGAGCGCACTGCTGCCCACTCCAGGATTGCAAGGCTCCAGACGCTAAAGCCTCAGCAGATCACACACTATGAATTGCATTTGGCTAAACACTCTCCCAGCTGAACTTCTTTGTTTCTCTCTCCAGGGAAGAGCTGGTACCCAGAGCCCAACCACACAGGAACTCCTCGGCCCTTGGCTCAGCTGCACGCTATCAACGGCTATATCAATGGCTCTCTGCCCGGTACTGGAGGCTGAGGAGTGGGGGAAGGGAAAGGTGGATGAGGGAGAAGGGGGGGTCTAGGAGTAGTGCAGGAGGGAGGGCTTGGCTACACTCGAAACTTCAAAGCGCTGCCGCGGGAGCGCTTTGAAGTGTGAGTATGGTCGCAGCGCCAGCGCTGGGAGAGAGCTCTCCAAGCGCTGCATGAACTCCACCTTCTCATGGGGATTAGCTTGCAGAACTGGTAGCTGTGCTCTCAGCGCTGTGGCACTGTTTACACTGGCACTTTACAGAGCTGTATCTTGCAGCGCTCAGGGGTGTGTTTTTTTCACACCCCTTAACAAGAAAGTTTCAGTGCTGTAAAACGCCAGTGTAGCCAAGGCCGGAGATTGCTTACAGTGGCACAACAGGGTTATAGGGACACCTGAAGAGAACTGGAAGCCAAGAAAAAATTCCTGAGATTGAGATCTGCTAGGCTCTGGATTAGCCTCCCTAGGGATCCCTTTCTCTCACCTTTGTCTGTCTTGTTTATTTAGCATGGAGCTCTCCAGAGCAGGGACTGTCTCCTACTAGATATGTGCACAGAGTGTAGCACACTGGGCCCTGTTTTTAGCCTTTCCATACCATACTAATGAATGGGTGGCAGGCTCAGCACTGGGGATCACTAACACTAGAGTAGAGGGACCATTGAGGAAATATAGCTGGGGACAATCCAGCAAGGGACCAGGGCTGGAGTAGACAGCACATCTGGATTCCATCTTGAAGGGCCCTGTCACACTCCCATGATAGTCAGCGGCAAAGTGCCCAAGTGTCTTTACCGATGCAGAGTCAAGAATAGTACCCCAAAAGTCTCCCCAAGGAAAAAGCAGGGGGAGAAGTGAAGAGGAACAGCAAGTGTTTCCAGATGGAGAGCCTTTTCCATCCCTAATTCCTATGGGCCAGAACTTGAAGTCCCTAATCTGGGCCTGACCCCATCTCCCATTAAAGTCAATGGCAAAACTCCCATTCACTTCAGGATCAGTCCCTCTTTTTTTGCTCAGTCCTTACTCCCCTGGCCCAGATGCTGAGAGGTGCTGAGCATCTGCAGTCCCCAACAGAAGTCAGAGATCCTGGCATGACAGGTTCCCAGAGCTTAGCACCTGTCAGAGTTTGGCCCATTGGTGTCTCTGGGTGGATTGGAGGCTATAGCTGTGTGATTCTATGAGCTGTTCTCTCATTGGTGCATTTCCCCTCCCTTCCTGGCAGATCTCCAGTTGTGCCAGAAAAGACCAGTCCATTGGCATGTCATTGGGCTGGGTACTGCCCCGGAAGTACACTCTATTTTCTTTGAGGGCCACACATTCTTGGTGAGGAGCCACCGGCACGCAACCTTAGAAATCTCACCAGCCACCTTCCTCACGGCTCAGACCATGCCCACCACCAGCGGCAGGTTCCTAATGTTTTGTCAGATCCCAGCCCACCAGCAAGGTAATATCTACCAGCCATCAGGCTCAGAGGGGTCAGGAGAGAGAGGATGGGCTGGAATCAGAGACGTGTGAGGTGACACGACTCACAGCTCCCTCATGCTCAGTTAGACTTGCCTAGACCTAGTCACATCCCTTCTATTGATCTGCAAGGGGGTCTAAGCTTGGTGTAATTGGCACACTGAGGAGCTGAAAGCAGGAGTGGGGCTATTTAACTTACGCCTTTTCATAGGCACCAACTCCATGGTTGCTCTGGGGCTGGAGCACCGATTGAAAAAAAAAGGTGCTCAGCACCCAGCGGCAGCTCCACCGATCAGCTCCTCTCCCTCCCCTGACCCAGCGCTTCCTGCCCACTGAGGATCAGCTGTTCAGCGGCATGCAGGAGGCACTGGGGGGGAGGAGAATGAGCAGGGGCAGGAAGAGGTGGGGCGGAACAGAGTGGAAAGAGGCGGGGTGGGAGTGGGGCTTGGGGGAAGAGGTGGAGGTGGGGCTGGGCCTGGAGTGGAGCAGGAGCAGTGTTGAGCACCCCCTGGGAACTCAGGAAGTCGGCACCTCTGCACCTTCTTATCCCTGCCTCCTGCTTTCTTGCTACTGTCCTCTCTTCCAGCCATTAAACTTGTGATATTTGCCATCTTGGACTCCTTTAGGCCTGGGGGAAACTCAAAACTTCTGCTGTTGGTTACAAATTGATGAGTGGATGTGTGAGTCAGGAAATAAGCACATCTTAGGAAGTCTAACAGGCTGTAAATTTAAGCAGTCTCCTCTCCCTTACACTGGATAAATCAGGAGTAAGTCCATGAATGCCAGTGGTATTATACCAGTATAGTACAAGTGTAAGAGGAGGGAGAATTACTGAGCCTACTTGGAATTATTTAGCATCATCTCTGAATTTGGTCTAGAATCTTTCCCAGATTTGTTTTTTCCTGTTATTTCAAGAAGCAAAAAGAACAACACAAATTTCTCCAGAAGGCTGCAGCAATTAATTGGAAGCTAACCCAGGACTCAATGTAGAGTTTGTGTTATAGAGCTCCTTAAACGATCATTGGTATAATTAATTCTGTCTTTGCAGAGGTAATGGCTCCCATTTGGCTGCACTGGAGTCTGTTGTCTGTACATTTGTCTTAAGTCATCTATGTCTACATACATATAAATCCCTGCCCTCATCTACTAACCTAATTCCTCTCCTAATCACTCTCCTCATCTGTCTCTCCACCTCAACCTACTTACCAAGACAGATACAATATGGCTAGATAGCTGTATGTCTATCTGAGGCAGAGGCAGATAAACTGGGGATACTAGTGAAACAACATCCAGAGCTGTGAATGAGACAGACAGACATTGATCTTTCTGCCTGGCCCATTTGAATTCAGCTGGCATGGAAGCATACATCAGTGTGAAAGTCTGCCTGGAAGAGCCCAAGAAGAAGATGAGGTTGGCCACAGATGCACCGTATGAAGACTATTATGATGACAGCTATGATCTGGACAACACTGTGATTATGTTTGATGAGAGTGACTCTCCCCCCTCGATTGGCGCACGTGCTTTCGCCAAGCAGGCTCCTATGACCTGGACTCATTACATTGCAGCTGAGGAGGTGGATTGGGACTATGCCCCAATAACGCCCACTTATCTTGACAGGTGAGAGCATGTTAGCATGGCCAGGGAATGGGGTGAGTACAGGCTTGGCCAGCTGTTCCATTTCCCCCCTCTGAGTTTTCTTTCTTTTCCTCAAATCACCATGAAGCCTCAACAAGACCCTTTCCATTAGCAGCTTACTTCTTCCTCATTACATTGAGGAGTTAGGCTCAGGACAAGAAGAGAGTGGGCTAAGTTCTTCTCTCAGGTATACCTGCACAACCTCAGCGGAGTGAGAGCTGAGTTTGGCACTTATATTTAAGCCATGTTACTTGCTGCTGGCAAATGGTAGGCTGAGCCATATAAGCCACCAAAGCCATAACGTAGTTTACTTTCTGCCCATGGAACCTGATCTAAAGGGAACCACTGTCATTAGGAATCCTATCTGAGGGTGTATTAGACTAGACAATACCATCAGCGTGGCAAAAAAGACTACCCCAGAATAAAGGCTGGGTGAGCAATCTGATATAGCCCGAGGCAGCGCACGCAGTACCGGAGCATGAGGCTCTGTTTGGCCCCTTGCCAGAGGCTGGAAAGGTTGTGGAAATAACAGTCAGCTCCTGGGAGAAAGGGAATTGTTTGATTTACTGTGCCAGTAGCCACTAACTTTCCACAAGCCATTTACCAATAGCACAGGTAGAGTTCTGGAGGGAATGGTGTGGTACTAGTCCTCTGAACAGAGGGTTCTGTAGTTGGTGCTGAAATACCCAGCCCATCTTGCCCTCTTAACCTGTGAGGGTGCCATGGTGGGCCACTTTTTCCTGTGCTACCGCTCTGCTGGTTTCAATGGAGATACACCAGGCATCCCTTTGGACCTATATTATTGCAGCTGAGAGATTTGATTGTATTGTCCTGAGAGGATGGATCTACCAGATACAAGACAAGATTAGCCCCTAATGATGCTCCACTTCCTTCTGGGTAGCAGTAATCTGAGAATTCTATCATAGCAGTGTCTTACTCAGCACTGCCTGGTAGTGACAGTTGTCACCAGTTCTCTCACTCTCTCCTCTCACGCAGGCTTGCTTGGGTATTAAGCAGGCTCACAGGGTTCTGCTTTCCCATGGAGAGTCTCAGCCCAGCCCACAAAGGACAAGTATCAACCTCTGAAAACTCACTATCCCAGTTAGCACTGACTGGGCCTCTTGTTTGCAGGGAAGCCGAGGACTGAATGCGCTAATAGAGGGGGTCCTTCCAGATAAGGGTAGTAAGAGGAGTTTACTTGGCCATGTCATTTCGGCACCTCTGGCAGTGACCCTAGCACATGCGGGCAAGTGCCAGGCTCTGCTCTGCTCTGCTACAGCAACCAGTTGCTGCCAGGACAGGACACCGATAATTAATCTCTTGTTGTTAAATTGTGTAGTCAATAGTGTGACCACACTTGGTTCTGTTATGAAATAGACTCAGGAGCCCGGTAACCAATATCAGCCAGGTTTATTGCTAAAAGCCAATACCGGAAAAATGGTTCAATACAATACCAACTTCTGGGATGCCGTATTGTTGTTAAATTCACCTTACATAGAAGGTATGCTCCCAGAGCTACACATTTCAGCTGGTAGTATTTATAGGATGATTTTAGAGGTTACAAACCCCTTCACACTTCACTAAAACCCAAACATCAATTTGTCCCCATTCCCCATTTTTCTGTATCTTCTTTGCTAGCACTTCAGATACTTATCCGAGAAAGTATCTATACCAGGGAAGAACATTAATGGATTTTGCCTTTGACAAGTTTCCTGTTTTCTAACTCCAAAGCTGACTTCAGCTTTGCAGACTGTTATGGGATACTTCTCATAAGTGAACAGGATTATAGAAAGACATAGGCCAATTTAGGCCATATAGCTGCTAGAAATATAAATACACAATATAATGTTATATTGATATTGTGTGCTTAATGCATATTAATACATGTGGTGTGAATAAAGCATATTGATAATGTGATATATATATCACATATATATGTATTAATTAGTCCAATGTATATTGGTCAACAGTGTCCTACAACTGCATTTGGTGTAGGCTTCCTCTCTAATAGAAGTGATAGCCAGCATTTGAATCCAATCTTAGGGTTATGGAAAAGTTGTATTTTGTTGCCTTGTTTTTCAGGGCAGGGACTTCCTTTTCATTCTGTTTCTGTACAGTGCCTAGCACAATGTGGCTCTGATCACACTGGGGCCTGTGCACACTACCACGATAACAAATGTATTATTATACAATTATTATTAATAATAATGATGCTGATAATAGTAAAAAAAACCAGCTCCTGTGCCCTCCCCCTGGGCTCACTCATTTCTCCTTCTCCTCTCTCCCCTATAGAAGTTACACAAGTCAGTTTCTGGAAGCTGGTCCTCAGCGAATTGGTTCAAAGTATAAGAAGGTGATGTTTGTGGAATATGAGGATGGGACCTTTAAGAAGCGCAAGGTATCAGATCAACGTGACACAGGAATTCTGGGACCTGTCCTTAAAGGAGAAGTTGGGGACCAATTTTTGGTAAGAGAAAGAGAGAGATGGCTTTCTGGGAAAGGTAAACTCTGAAGATTCATTACTGTTCTTCTTCCTGGTCCCCTATTCATGCCTATGGTCTAACACAAATTCTTTACTGAGTCCCTTGTAGTAGCTAGTGTCCACCAGAAAGGAGGACCTTCTTTCAGTTGCTATTGAAATCTAGAGGTAAAAGCCTCATTGACTTCAGTGGAAATTCACATGGGATGGATTTGGCCCAACGCTCTTGACTTGCCTTTAATGCAATCAGCTGTGCTTAATAATCATACTAACCCATACATGGTACGTGCCTTCCAACACATTCTTCTGAGACAGATCTGTCCACTTCCTTCCTTGAGTCTTCTCCAACTATGTGTGGCTTGCATGGGTAATTTAGGATGTACAGTACCTGGGGGAGGCTGCTTTATACACACAGCCTATCTCACTGTACTCTTTAATTAACTGGCTGCTTGACTTGTATATCATTAACAAGAGGCAGAGTGGGCTTCTGGTGAGAACAGGTTATGATTCAGCAGATTCTAGTTCTAGTCTGTTTGATTTGTTGTGTAGCTGACAGCAAGGAACTGAGACCAAAGACTTCAAACTGGAGTGGCACGTATCTCCGTATTTATTTGATTGGGCAGGTGTTCAGAAACGCCACACACCCACGATTGCATTTGAGGCAGATGAGAGCACAGCACCTTTGTGAATCAGGCCACTTACTCAAGCCTCTTATGGATTCAGTGTCCAATTATGGGTACCCATGTTTTAAAAAATCAGTCTCAGCCACTGTGGGCCTCACTTTTCCCATCTGTAAAATGGGTCTAAATAATATTTCCCTACCCTCTAATAATTCTGCCATTTCCATGCTCTTCCATGGACTGACTGAAACTGGGACCTCAAAGAAAGTCAGGGTCATAGAGTTCAAGACCAGAGGAAAGCCACTGGATCATCTAGTCTGACCTTCAGCCATCAAAGGCCACCAGCACCCCCACACTAAACCCAACAACTGAAATGAGACCAAAGTATCACAGCCCACAGGGGACTAGACTGTTATGTGCCACAGACAGAGAACAGAAGGGACTGAGGTGCACCAGTGCCCGAGGCCCCCTGCAGTAGCAAGGCAAAGTGTGCCAAAGACCAATCCAGACAACATGGAGGCACTGCTGAAGATGAATGACCATAAGGAAAGTTTTGAAGACACAGGGCTATTGAGGGCTAAGTGTTATTGTTGTTTGTTGTTATTTCAGATTGTGTTCAAGAATCTAGCAAGTCGGCCTTACAACATCTACCCTCATGGGCTCACCAGCATAAGTTCCTATCACCCAGTGAAGTCTTCTGAAGGTGAGATTGGCTGAGGAAGGAAGGTCACTGGAATTTAGAAGAGCTGCTGGCAAAGATCACATACCTCAGAACAGGAGAGTCTGGTGAAGCCCGCAGTAAATGGGCTGTTTTAACTATTCAAAGTACTTGGGTACTGATGTTCCCTGAGACTGTATTAACTCTTGAGAAGAGACCCCTCTGTGCTGTAGAACCTTCTCTTTAAGGGAGGTTTTGGGGACAGGGGCTGACAGGAGAGGTCCTGTTGATCAGGGAACTGAGGGTCAACCACAGGGTCCAGGAGGCAGTGTGGAGGCCTCTCTCATGCAGATAGCTCTGGCCTCTCTAGGGCCCCCAAGATCTGAAAAGATCTGCATGTTCTGGAGTCCAGATCTCCTGCTACTTCCACTGAGAGGCCAATCCCACCCCACAACAGCAGAATTCAAAGGAGGCTGTACAAAGGGACCCTCTTGCGGTTTCCTTGCCCCTGCAGAGGTTCTGCAATGAGGGTCACTCTATGGTCACATGTTCCCTCTTGATGCTTTCAGAGAACAGGAACCGATCCCTCTGCTGCTCTTCATCAGTAATGGAGGAATCACCAAGCCTCAGACATTCTTGTTTTTACACAGGATTCTTTAGCATATCAGATCATCCAAGTCAGTATCCTCCTCTGGCTGTGGCCAGCAATGCTTTGTAGGAAGGAAATACTCACTGCCATAATGCACCTTCCAGTGAGCGATGCTGTACACGTGCACTGGGAAAATTCCTTCCTATCCCATGCACAGTGATTAGCATATGTCTTGTATATTTCACTTTCTCCTCATTCCCTAGGCATTTCACACTGACCGGCCCTTCCAAAAACCTTCCTGGAACCACACAGCTATAAGATGGGTTTTAAATGGTAGCTTAAAGCAAAGTCAACTAAATAAACTTTCGTGGTTCTAAAAGTGTTTTGAATGATCAATTGGCATTTATGACAAAATTCCTTAACATAAAACACTGCTTTATTAGCAGTGGTGTAGTATGGTATTGACATGGCTGTCAGCTGCAGTGTTTTGAGCCATTGCTGTAGGCTAATGCCATATTTTTAATATAAAAATCGATATCTAGTTCTTTTCAGCAGTAGATCTCAGAGCATTTCAGTTTTTAATATACTTAGCCTCACATAGCTGTGTGAGGCAGGGCCCTGCTATTATCCCCATTGTACTCATGGGAAACTGAGGCACTGAGCAACTTGCCCCAGGTCACACAGGAAATCTGTGGCAAAATTGAACCCAGGTCTCCCAAGCCCTTGGCTAGTGCCCTAGCTGCTGGACCACCTGATTTGAGACAATGATAAGCACTAATCCTCCTCCTGCCATTTTACTTAATACAACCACCCAGTTATGCCGCCTTCCCAGTGACCAGTACCAAAATCAACAGGACTGCTTCGCAGTCAGGTGCTGCTCAGTGGACTGGAATCTTACCTCATTTATACCAGTGTAAATCAGGAGTATTTGCATGGAAGTCAGCAGAGTAACACTGGTGTAAAACTAGTGTGAGGGTGGCAGAATTGGGCCCTATGTGGCATTAGTGAAATGCTCCCTGGGCAGGAATCCTCCATTCTGATGCTGCCAGGGTGGGTGAGCTGGGCACATAAGCACTCCCCTGCTCTGCTTTAGTTTGAGGTTTCCCTCTGGTTCAACTTCTCCTCCTGGTAGTGCTTCTTGTTTTCCTGTGTGCAGTTGCTAGGTTACCATCTAGCCTTCCAACCACTGCTGGGCTGCCACCTGATGGAATTCTTTGGGAGACATTGTTACTTAGGAACCATCCTGATTCCTGGGTGGGCATCATGCAGCTTCTGTCTCCCTCCTCTTTCTTAAGGATTAAAACTATCTAGGACAACAATCACAGTGCATGAACAAGCTCCTCTGCTGCTGCTTCTAGCTGGCATGGGAACCTCCAAGAAAAGGAGAGGAAACAGTGGTTTCAGATTTCATAAAACTAGCTCAGATTTGCAACCCCCCCCTTTTTTTGCCCTGCTATGATTTAATTTAAGATAGTGCTTTCCTCCAGGACAGCTAGGTTCTGTTCCCAGCTCAGCCACTGACTCACTGCATGACTGTGGGCAAGTCACGTCCATGCTTGTGACTCCATTTCCCCAGCTATAAATTTGGGCAGAACACTCATCCATCCTTGTGGGATCTCTGCCTATTGATTATTGTACCATAATTTAAGGGTGATTAATTAAATCCAAGTTTTTCTAGCAACTTGGGCTTGGCATTAGGGTAGGATGAGCCCCCTTCAGAAGCATATCGGGCATAAGCAATTGCCCTGAGCAGGTATCATCACTGTATTTATTTGATGTTAGTGTTTCCTGTCTTCTAACCAACCTTCTTTTCTCACAGCTATTCTGTATTTGTCTGTCATTCTGCCCTTCTCTGCATCACTCTTCACCCTATCTATTCCCTTGCCATTTCACCTATAATCCTCACTCAGCATGACACAACCCAGATAAATTTGAATTCAGATCAGACTCAGCCCATGATATTCATAAGTGGTTTCAAAATTAAGGTACAAACCTTCCCTTCCATCCCTGTCTCTGTTTGGCTCAGGCAAGTACTAGCACCTCAGGAGAAGTCTTCAAACCTTCCCTCCATACTGTACAGGCCTCTTGGGTTTGCAAATGTGGTCCTGATTCAGGAAAGAACCTAAGCGTGTGCTGAACTTTAAGCACCTGTTTAAGGCCCAGTGCCCTTCCTGCAGAGGAATGCTTTGTTGGCTCATGTCCTTAAGCTGGAAATGTTGTGGGATCAGGCTTTCTCATGAGATTTCAGGAGCTCTGACTGAGCCAGCAGTCCCCACAAAAGAAGCCTCAATCCTGGAATCTAAGCACTGTTGTTTCTGGACCTAGATGCTTGTTCTGGACCTTCTGCTGCTTCTCAGGATGCTTGTATGATCTTGATTCCTACTTGTCCCATTCAATCTCCTCCTTCCTCCAGCCCATTTTATAAGTAGGATTACCTCCTCCATCGAATGCCCAAGCCTAATAAATTGCTCTTGGGGGTTGTCTGTTACCAGATAAAGATGTGAAGGGTATACCTATTGAGCCTGGCCAGTCATTCAAGTACAGCTGGAAAGTGACGACTGAGGATGGACCAGCTGGCTCAGATCCTCGCTGCCTGACCCATTTCTACTACAGCTCCATCAACCCAGTCCGAGACACGGCCTCGGGGCTAATTGGCCCCCTCTTGATCTGCTCTAAAGAATCGATGGATCAGAGAGGGAATCAGGTGAGCTCTTCCCTTTCAGAGTAACCGCCTGCCATGGTGGAGATGGAGGTGTGGCCAAAGTGTGCTGGAGTCCCGTTCCTTTCCTGGTGGAGCTGCAGGACAAAGCCATTGTGGTGCGACATAGTGACACTGCACCGCAGCTTCCCAACATTTGAATTTTCCCGTTGTGATAATGCATCATTGCTTGCTAATTTTTCATCCTTAGGGACAGATCCCAAAGCCCTTACATAGGCAGATCTCTCATTGGCTCATAAGGGAGGTTTGCTTGGCTAAAGGGCTGCAGAATTTAGTCTTTACTTTCCATCACACCAATATTAATCAGAACTGACAAAACCTGTGTCTGTTCCCTTGATTTCAGTGCAGACATATGGTTACCTGCTCTGGACAGCTAGTTCTGCTGTCAAGTGCTTGGTCATATATCCATATGATGGGTAATTTACATTACTAAGGGATGCCTTTATATTTGAGATCAAAGCTGATGTTACAGAAACACAGCAGCTCGGTTATAGGAAATAATTCATATTGTAACTCACACCTATGCTCTCCTGCCACTGAAGGATCTCAGTGATTCTGGAATAATAATAATACCTAGCTCTTTTCATCCATAGATCTCAAAGCACTTTACAAAGGAGTCAGGATCATTATCTCCATTGCACAGATGAGGAAACTGAGGGGAAGTGACTTTCCCAAGGTCACCCAACAGGCTAGTGGTAGAGCTGGGAATAGAACCCAGATCTCCTAAATTGCAGTCTAGTACTCTATTCACTAGACTGCACTGCCTGATAGGAAACAGCCTCATAAGTGCACAGGTCACTAACATATCCATGGCACCAGGTGCATAGTAGTGTAGCAGCAACATTAAGAGCAAGGGAGTGTGTCATAAGGCATGGCCACCCCATAGCACTCCTTTTTGCCCAAGCATGGCACTGCCAGCATTCCCTACCTCAGTTTCCTTCCCTGAGGTGGATCACCTCAGCTCTCCAACACAGGTCAATGCTGGAGATGTGGCTTGGCCCTCCAGCCATGTCACAATGAACATGACCCCTTCCGTGGTAACAACAATCCAGCTAAAAGCCCCAACAAACAAAAAGGTTCTTCTGCCCTCAATGGGTGTCTTTTTAGCCCACCATTTGTATTCTGGTCCCAGCCCCTTTCTGGGTTACCTTGGTGTCTTCTCTGCTCCAACACAAGGCACTCAGCCCCAGGCTGGTGCCCCTGGAGAACCTGGCTTTCTGCAAACCCTGGCTCATGGCTGCACATCCCAGACTACGCTCTTTCAGCCCTTTGATGAGGCCCACTGTCACCTGCTCCCCTTAGTCCTGCCCCTTCAGGAGGGGAAGCAGCACATCCCTTATCGCACAGGTGGGGCTGGTCCTGTCTCCCCAGAGTATCACACAATCTGTTCATGAGACAGACTATTTGTTTTTGTTCTAGTCCTGTCTCTGTGGCCCTGAGCAAGGGCCCAATCCTACAGAGTGCTGACCCCTTCAATGTCCTCTTAAGACACTGGGAGTTAAAATTAATGAGCTCTGACAACAAAATCTATTTATGTTTTCATAACTCCCCAATATATATAGTCAGTGACTGGGCTTTTGGCTACTGCCAGGGTTGTGTTGGTGTCAAGCGAAGGTAGAATTTGGCCCCAAAGCTTTGGACATTTGCTTTGGATGAGCATCTAACACATGTCTGCTCCTCCAGAGCGCACTCCTAGGCAAGGAGATTTGCAAGAACAAGCTTTCATGGCACATTTCCAGTGCTTCTCTTTGGGTTGAGGCATGAGTTGTGCTTTCTGCAAAGAGCTTCTCCCAACCCTGGTTGTAATATGAACACAGAACAGCTTCGTGCTCAGCCTGGCTGCTGCAGCTCACTCTGGAATCTACCATCTCCAGAGGTGAAAGTAAGCCAGTACACCCCAGTATGGCGTACCGGCAAGAGTCTGTGCACTGTGTGGGGGCGGATTGGCTTCCCCTGGCAGCAATTTAAGAGGCGTGGGACTCCCAGCAGCAGCTGGAGCCTTGGGCCCTTTAAATTGCTGCCAGAGCCCTTCTGCCGGAGCCCTGGGGAAGCGGCGGGGCTCAGGTGCAATATAAAGGGCCCGGGGCGCCTGCCACAGCTACTGCCCCGGGCCCTTTAAATCGTCCCCGGAGCCCTGGGGTAGCGGTGGTGGGGCTGCGGCAGCTGCTACAACCCCAGCCCTTAAAATAGCCACCAGAGAGCTGCCGCCGCCTCCCCAGGGCTCCAGCAGCAGGGCTTCGGGGACGATTTAAAGGGTCCAGGGCTCCAGTAGCTGCTACCACCCCAGGCCCTTTAAATCATCCCTATAGCCTACTGGAGCCCTGGGGTAGCTGTGGTGGGGCTCTGGCGGCTATTTAAAGGATCCGAGGCTGCGGCAACTGCTACTACCTCAGCCCTTAAAATAGGCACCGGAGCCTCGCCACCGCTGGGGCCCTGGGGTAGTGGCAGCGGGGCTCTGGTGGCAATTTAAAGGGCCAAGGGCTCGGCCACAGCTACAGCCCCAGGCCCTTTAACTTGCTGCCAGAGCACCGTTGTTGCTACCCCAGGGCTCTGGGGATGATTTAAAGGGCTCGGGGTGGTAGCGATGGCCGAGCCCATGGCCCTTTAAATTGCTACCAGAGCCCCGCTGCCACTACCCCAGGGCCCCAGTGGCAGCGGGACTCCAGTGCCTATTTTAAGGGCTGAGGTAGTAGCAGTTGCCACAGCCTCGGATCCTTTAAATAGCCGCCAGAGCCCCACCGCAGCTACCCCAGGGCTCCAGCAGGCTACTGGGACAATTTAAAGGGCCCGGGTTGGTAGTGGCTACTGGAGCCCCAGGCCCTTTAAATCACCACCTGAGCCCCCGGCTGCCGCTGCTACTCCCGGGCTCCGGCAGCGCGGCTTGGATGGCCATTTAAAGGGCTCAGGGTCCTACTGCTCCTACCCTCTGGGGCCCTTTAAATCACCACCCGAGCTCTGCTGCTGGAGCCCTGGGGTAGCACCAGTGGGGCTCTGGCGGTGATTTAAAGGGCCAGGGTCTCCCAGCTGCTGCTACAGCAGCAGAGCCCCAGGTCCTTTAAAGCTCCGCCAGAGGCTAGGGGCCCCTCTGATGGTGATTTAAAGTGCCCGGGATTCCACTGTGGTAGTAGCAGCTGGAGCCCCGGGCCATTTAAATCACCCCTCAGGCTCCTAGCCGCCTCTGCAGCTGGTAGCCCTGGGGGCAATTTAAAGGGCCATGGGCTCCCAGCTGCTGCTACCACAGCCCCAGCCCTGGGCCCTTTAAATTCTGATTTAAAGCACCTGGGTATTTAAAGGCCCTGCCTCTTCTGGTAGATGCCCTGCCCCCTCCTAAGGACTCCGGAGTACCCGTTAAGTTCTTTAAGTTACCTTCACCCCTGACCATCTCTGAACTCACCTAATATAGTTGCTACCTACATACTGTGAGGCTCTAGGTTGGAGTTTAGCAGCAGCCATATGCCGGATACATGCACACAAAGGACGTGCAGCCACAGGACTCCACTAGCTGGCTGAGAGCACTGTCATGCCCCCTGGCTGAAGCGGCAGGGTGGGAGCAGGCCAGAGCAGGAGTCAAATGTGTGCATGGTGATGGGGTAGCAGCTGGTCAGTCTGCATCAGAGGCAGCCAGGACAACGGTCAGAGCTCTCTGGGGGTCAGTAGGCAAAAGATCCAAGCCCAGGGGCTGGGTCAGTGGGTTGGGGAGGCGAGGTCAGGCGAGGCAGCGAGACAGGGTTGGGAGAGGCAGCAACCAGCAGACAATGGTCTATTGCTCAGACAGCTTCCTCTTCCTGTTGGGGCCTTTCTATAGTCCAGGTACCCAGGGAGAGTGCTCCTGTCCATCCAGTCAGGGGCCCATAGGCCTTTAGCAATCAGGCTGTTGGTCAGGCAGGGATTAAATGCATTGCTGGGCACAGCAGCTAAGGCTGCCACCTGGTGGGCCTGGCTGCAGTACCAACGTCCTGCCCAGTCTTGGGTGATCCGTTGGCAGGTACACTGTAACCTCTGAGTGTCAGTTTACCTCCAGGCCAGAGCCATACCAGATTATGAATAACCCCCTTCCTCTGTGATTCCCAGATGATGTCGGATGAAACGAGGTTTGTGCTGTTTTCGGTCTTTGATGAAAACCACAGCTGGTACCTGGCAGAAAATATACAGAGATTCTGCACAGATGCAGCTACTGTGAACCCCCAGGATCCTGATTTCTATGCCTCAAATGTTATCCACAGTGAGTATCCCAGGGTGGGAGCTGTAAGTGGAGGACTGAAGGAAAAACCAGGATTATCTATACATAAAGACCTATCTTACTTATTGGCTCAGCACAGTTCTGGTAGATCATTGTTAGCTGATATTAGCTAGCAATGAATGACCTGATCTTTCTTGATTGTAAACTGGCAGGAGTTGTAGACCAAGCTGGATGAGCAAGCATCTCAGAGAGGTGATTAAGAAAAAGCAGAAAGCCTACAAGGAGTGGAAGAAGGGTGGGATTAGCAAGGAAAGCTACCTTAGTGAGGTCAGAACATGTAGAGATAAAGTGAGAAAGGCTAAAAGCCAAGTAGAGTTGAACCTTGCAAAGGGAATTAAAACCAATAGTAAAAAGTTCTATAGCCATATAAATAAGAAGAAAACAAAGAAAGAAGAAGTGGGACCGCTACACACTGAGGATGGAAAGGAGGTTAAGGATAACCTAGGCATGGCCCAATATCTAAATAAGTACTTTGCCTCAGTCTTTAATAAGGCTAATGGGGAGCTTAGGGGTAATGGAAGGATGACAAACGGGAATGAGGATATGGAGGTGGATATTACCACATCTGAGGTAGAAGCCATACTTGAACAGCTTAATGGGACAAAATCGGAGGGCCTAGACAATCTTCATCAGAGAATATTAAAGGAACTGGCGCATGAAATTGCAAGCCCGTTAGCAAGAATTTTTAATGAATCGGTAAACTCAGGAGTTGTACTGTACGACTGGAGAATTGCTAACGTAGTTCCTATCTTTAAGAAAGGGAGAAAGAGTGATCCTAGTAACTATAGGCCTGTTAGTTTGACATCTGTAGTATGTAAGGTCTTGGAAAAAATTTTGAAGGAGAAAGTAGTTAAGGACATTGAGGTCAATGGTAATTGGGACAAAGTACAACATGGTTTTACTAAAGGTAGATCGTGCCAAACCAACCTGCTCTCCTTCTTTGAGACAAAGAAAGATTTAGACAAAGAAAATGCGGTAGACCTAATTTACCTCGATTTCAATAAGGCATTTGACACGGTTCCACATGCGGAATTATTAGTCAAATTGGAAAAGATGGGGATCAATATGAGAACTGAAAGGTGGATAAGGAACTAGTTAAAGGGGAGACTACAACGGGTCGTAATGAAGGGTGAACTGTTAGGCTGGAAGGAGGTTACTAGTGGAGTTCCTCAAGGATCGGTTCTGGGACCAATCTTATTTAACCTTTTTATTACTGACCTTGGCACAAAAAGCGGGAATGTGCTAATAAAGTTCGCGGATGACACAAAGCTAGGGGGTATTGCTAACACGGAGAAGGACCGAGGTATCATACAGGAAGATCTGGATGACCTTGTAAACTGGAGTAATAGTAATAGGATAAAATTTAATAGTGAAAAGTGCAAGGTCATGCACTTAGGGATTAATAATAAGAACTTTAGATATAGATTGGGGATGCATCAGTTGGAAGCAACAGAGGAGGAGAAGGACCTTGGGGTATTGGTAGATCACAGGATGACTATGAGCCGCCAATGTGATATGGCCATTAAAAAAGCTAATGCGGTTTTAGGATGCATTAGGCGAGGTATTTCCAGCAAAGATAAGGAGGTGTTAGTACCGTTATATAAGGCGCTGGTGAGACCCCACCTGGAATACTGTGTGCAGTTCTGGTCTCCCATGTTTAAGAAGGATGAATTCAAACTGGAACAGGTTCAGAGACGGGCTACTAAGATGATCCGAGGAATGGAAAACCTGTCATATGAAAGGAGACTCAAAGAGCTTGGCTTGTTTAGTCTAGCCAAAAGAAGGCTGAGGGGGTATATGCTTGCTCTTTATAAATATATCAGAGGGATTAATATTAGGGAGGGAGAGGAATTATTTAAGCTTAGTACCAATATAGACACAAGAACAAATGGGTATAAACTGGACACTAGGAAGTTTAGACTTGAAATTAGACGAAGGTTTCTAACCATTAAAGGAGTGAAGTTCTGGAACAGCCTTCCAAGCGGAGTAGTGGGGGCAAAAGACATATCTGGCTTTAAGATTAAGCTTGATAAGTTTATGGAAGGGATGGTATGATGAGAGAGCCTAATTTTGGCAATTTATCTTTGATTATCACCAGATAAGTATGCCCAGTGGTTGGTGATGGGATGTTGGATGGGATGGGATCTGAGTTACTGCAGAGAATTCTTTTCTGAGTGCTGGCTGGTGAGTCTTGCCCACATGTTCAGGGTTTAGCTGATCGCCATATTTGGGGTTGGGAAGGAATTTTCCTCCAGGGCAGATTGGCAGAGGCCCTGGAGGTTTTTCGCATTCCCCTGCAGCGTGGGGCATGGGTCACTTGCTGATGGATTCTCTGCAGCTTGAGGTCTTCAAACCACAATTTGAAGACTTCAATAACTCAGGCATAGGTTAGGGGTTTGTTATAGAAGTGGATGGGTAGGGTTCTGTGGCCTGCTTTGTGTAGGGGGTCGGACTAGATGATCACATTGGTCCCTTCTGACCCTAGAATCTATGAATCTATGGTCATGGCTATCCTGATCTGGGCTCCTTCTGGAGGGGGAATGTGATCAACACCTGCTTGTTGTCAGGGAATGAACTGAAGTCTTAACTGTATTGTCACACCTAGCTAAAATATAAAAGGTTAACTGCCATGTGAGACCAAAACACTGATAAAACTTCTCACACCCCTTGCCTCTTCCAGGTATTAATGGCTACGTCTTTGACAACCTGCACCTGAAACTTTGCCTGCATCAAGTGGTGTACTGGTATGTCTTAAGTGTCGGTGCCCAGACAGACTTCCTGTCTGTTTTCTTCTCTGGAAACACCTTCAAACACAACATGGTCTTTAAGGACACGCTCACCCTCTTTCCACTTTCTGGAGAAACCGTCTTCATGAGCATGGAAAAGCCAGGTTAATAATTTTAGTTGTTTTATAAATTACTATGCCCAGCTGCTGTGCAGTATATGTTAACAGAGACAGGTCAGCATGTTCCATCAGGAGCATTTTACGTGCATGAACTATAGGGATCAGCTAGAAAAATAACCAGTTTATTAAGCGAAAGAGAGAAATTAATCAGGACTCAACTGAAACTGCATGAGCAAGTAAATTCCAGGTGCATCTGGTTCTGCCCTTCTCCCTCCCCTCCCCTCCCCTCCCCTCCCCAGCTAGCTATGAAGTTACATCATCAGAACAGGTTTCAGAGTAGCAGCCGTGTTAGTCCGTATCCGCAAAAAGAACAGGAGTGCTTGTGGCACCTTCAAGACTAACAAATTTATTTGAGCATAAGCTTTCTTGGGCTACAGCCCACTTCATTGGATGCATAGAATAGAACATATATTAAGAAGATATACATACAGAGAACACGAAAAGGTGGAAGTTGCCATACCAACTCTAAGAGGTTAATTAATTAAGATGAGCTATTATCAGCAGGAGAAAAAAACCTCTTCTTACTATATGTTCCATTCTATGCATCCAATGAAGTGGGCTGTAGACCATGGAAGCTTATACTCAAATAACTTTGTTAGTCTTGAATGTGCCACAAGTACTCCTATCATCAGAACAAACTCTTACGGTGTGGCTATCTTACAGAAGTTTAACATGTTTGAACACAGTTGTGAAGAATCAGCCTTGCTGGCATGATGCTGACCATGACCTGGTGCCCAGTGTATAGATGAAGAAAAATCATATTTGGTATTGTGTGTACTAACCACAGTCAAACCCTGCAGATTATAGCTTCAGAGAAGGACTTCATTTCCAGTCTCTGAAATCTTTTTTGAGTTCCAGAGAAACAACAGAGCAGAGTTGAGAAATACAATAGACACAGTTACATTTTGTGCCTGTTTTGGCCACTAACGAATGATGTGAAGAATGCTGAGAGATGTAATGTTATTGTGACGTTACCCCTATAAAAACTCTAAATTTAAAAAATAGTTAAACTTCTAAACCTTTTTTTTTTTTTTGGGCAAGGAACTTTGAGAGTAATTTCCAGAGTACTTTATTCAGGTGCTAAGGGCAGAAGCTGATTGGTCATTCCCAAAAGACTTTAGAAAAGCCACAACCACAGTTTTGGCCACTCAGATTCCCCCCTTATGGAATGCAACAAGCACCTTTAACTTGACATCGCTACTCCTTGAGTTGCAAAACTAGACTGTTCCACTCCTACAGAATCCCATGTGGGATGGGTGATGGGACGCAAAGCCTTCTGCCTCAAGGGGACTGGTTTGACAAAGTAAATGCTGTTACCATCTAATGGTGATCTAATGTCTTATGTGAAGTGCCCAGATGGCTCAAGTCCCATTGCTAGTGGTAAGAAAAAGCTACCATCAGCACTGGCCTCCTTGGTGGCCATCTGAACACAGAGGCAAATGACTCAGGCCTTGATCCACGAGGGAGGAGCTCTGTCTGTGCACATCCTGATTGACTTCCCTGGGACTATGCAAGGGTGTAAGAATCTGCCCGCCTGGATCTGGCAAGATCAGGGCCTAAATGAGCCGGAAAGAATGAACACACCTTTCTCTTCTAGGAGTGCCTCTCTGGGATACATTGACAAGGACAGTGTGGAAGAAGCATATGCTGTCTCTGCATATGCTGTATCTTCTCTATAATAAATACAGGCTTTCAATCCCCAGGGCTGTCAATCTGGCACCTTTCACCCCCATCAAATGTACTTAAAACGGTATTAAAAATAGTTTTAAAAATACATCTGGACTGAGACATAGTAAACAAGGTTCCACCACCTGGGAGTGCTGTTTCTATTCAGTAATTTGTTATTTGTTTCTTGTCAAAGTAATCTGCAAATTATTCTTTTTAAAATTAGGCTTGTGCCTTTTTTTTTGTTTTGTTTCTTTTAATTTATAGAGAAGGCCTTGAATTGTTTTAAGTCAGCTGTGGTTTCTGCTTGGTTTTGCAAGGCCTGCATCATTAACTGTTTCACTGCTGATAGTTTTAGCAGAATTTCAGCTTTTCTGTAGTTGTGGGCAGAGCCTGGGTAGATTAGCTCCACATTTTGACCAGTACGAGTTATGCCATTACATGACACTGCAGTGAGATCAGCCTAGCACAGCATATGTACGCCGATTTAAATTTTAAATAGCACCCAACATTCTTGCAGCCTTTTAAAAACTCAGAACAAATCTTACTGACAATGTGTATGGCTGGAGAACAGACTATATTTTAGTGCCTAGTTAAGATTATTTTAAGTGTTTTTGTTCTGTTATAATGCATGCAGATTCTTCCATATATGCTCTGTCAAGTTTATTCCAGCCTCCCATCCCAGTTCCCAAATGATAGGGAATCCCAAAGTGCTGGGCTTTCTGCTGGTGTCAGGAAAATCACTCTAAGTGAGGGATGGAAACGCTGCTGGGGACAGTTCTGTGGAATGAGCCTAATTCCATCTGGCACCCCTTAGCATCTGGTGCATCTCAGCGCTGCAGTCCAGTTTCTTCCATGTACCTTTCATCTGTCGGTGTGTCTGCTGAGCCCTTAAAACAAGTCACTGAACAGCTTGAATGTAGTAATTATAATTCCCATCATAGATCATGGCTGAGATTGCCAAAGCCACACCAAGGTGTGTGTGCCCAGGCTCCATTGGAATGAATGACAACCCAGTGTCCACATCCTTTAGGCAATTAGCCCGATCTCAACCCACATATTTAATTCAGTCATTTAATCTCAGAGTTTACCTGCTGGCCTTTCTTCTTCCTCATCCCTAACCTGCCTGTCCCACTCACTGGATCAGACACTCCCTGCGGCACAGGCAGTCTACTCACCGACTTTTATGGGAGTTGGGTCAGGCCTGTTATGATGCCAGTGTGCTGTGCAATCAATGCCAGCTTCCCTCGAGCCTTTTCCTGTTTCTGATTTGAAACAGCCACGTGGGCACTGGTCACTCAGAGTTGTGCTTGTGGCTTTAACCCTTGGCCCTTCGCCCACCCTGGGGAGAATAAGGAAGTGGCATAATTGTATTTATGTAAGTGAATTTAGAACGGATGAATGGCACCAGCCTATTTGGTGACCAGAACCAGCACAGGCCCCCAAAGCAAGAGAAGGCCCTGTCCTCTCTAGTGAAGGAGGGAGGAGGGAACCCAGAAATCAACAGTTCATGGGGAGAATTATCTAAATCTCTATTAGAATAATCTAAATCTAGATGATTGTTATTATATCCAGTCTTGGCTGTTCAGAGTTGACCAGGCAGGAATGAGCTGGTCAGAGTAGGGGGGTGGGAAGAGAGGCTTTGTGATAAAGGGGATCTGATTTCTTTTAACTTGAGCAGGAGAGAAATGAGACTGGGACTCAGGAGATCAGCATGTGCAGAAGACATTCTGCACCATAGGTTCACAGATTCAAAGGGCTTCCTGCAGAACATAGGCCAGAGAACTGCCCCATAATACTCCTGTTTGAAATAGAGCAGATCTTTTAGAAAAACTGCTGATCTAGATTTAAAAATTGCCAGTGATGGAGAATCCACTGCCACCCTTGCACAACCAACCAAGTATTGGCTCTTCTGAGATTTGTGAACTCAGAAGACTGGATTCAAAGTCCAGAATGCTGACCATTATACCATAGAACCAGTACAGTGTATCTGACAGCACCAACCAAATCTTTGATGGGTTGATTCTGGAATCCCACTGGCACCTACATGTAAAGTTGCAGCCATTGTATTAACCACTTCATAGCTACTCTCCACCGAAGCCATTGTGGGGACATACCAGGTAAAGGTTATGGTACCAGGGATGCATTCAATTCATTAGGTTTGTTAGGGAGCATTAAAGCAATTAAAAATCCTTGCCAGGGTTAATTCTAAACACTGCCAGAAATGTTGCAGCACATGGAGACATGCATGACAGGTGAACCCAGTGTGTGATAGATTTCAGTGGGAGTGGAAACAAGAATGTCATTGGCTTATGCCATAAGCATTCTTAAAATACAGAGCTTGCTAATGAGGGAGCACCAGCTGGGTGATAACTCTTGAGATTTCCTGGTATGTTGGACTAATGCTGTTCTTTTGTCCTTTCCTGGGATAGGCGTATGGATGCTGGCATGCCTGAATCCTGACTTCAGAGACAGAGGAATGTGGGCAAAGTTCACAGTCTCCAAGTGCAACACTGATCCAGAACTGTATTCCTATGTGGAAGATTATGAGATGATACCAGATTACTTGACAAATGAAGGCAATGGCCTTCAACCTAGGGGCTTCCCCAAGAATAAAAGATGGCACAGGCTGTGTCTGAGAAAGCATCGTAATGTCACTTCTTCCGAAAAGGAAACAGAGACGCTCAACCCCCAGCTAATACCCTGCTTGAGAAAACCCAGCCAGCCCCTCAAATTCAATAACAGATTTCAAAACAGCAGGAAGAATTCCATGGACCCCTCTTCCAACAGCAAATCAGTGCTGTCCGATCTACATGGCCTTTCCCTATCTTCTCAAACAGAGACTAGCTTTGAGCCAGTATCTTATGATTCCTTCTCAGAAGAGGCAGGATTGTCAGAAATGATCAGCCCTGACCAAGGATTTGGACACCCTTCTCCTGAAGGAAACTCAACAAGCTTAAGTGAAGTGGTCCATCATAACACAAGTTCAGCAAGAGCTGCAGCAGCTGGCTCATATCTCTTCTTTGGAAAGCATAGACCAATTCAAGCTGTAGAGATGGCTAAAGAGAATTTAGAGCTGCACAAGTCAGTAGACAATGTGATGTTCCAACTAACTGCTCCATTAACCAACTTAGAAAAAATTCTTAAAGGGAATGTTACTTTGGCACAATTAAAAGAATCAGCATATGTGATGGGCCATCAGGAACCTTCTTTTAATGCTGAAGAAACTGGTCTTCAAGAGAATGATAGTTCACTGCAACTGAATGTCTCAAAACATGATTCTAGGTTTCAAGAAAGGATTCCATTACATGATGAAATGCCTCTAGAATTCAAGATTACATCTTTAAAAACACACATACCATTGAATGATACAAGAGCTACAGAAATGACTTCATCAAGTAATGATAACACTTTCCTTAAAGGGAATAGTACTTCAGCATCATTAGACAAGTCCGCAGATAACACAAGTATACATGTCATCACCTATGTGAACAGTGGGAAAGCATTTATTAAAAGCAATGGTGCACCGATACAACTGGACACTAGGTTAGAAAATGACACCAGGCTTCAAGAAGAGGCTTCACTGGGTCCTTATGAAACTTCTCAAGAAGGAAAGTTAAATAGCCCAGCACATGGTACCATGCTTCAGGAGAACACACCAGC
Organism: Gopherus evgoodei; assembly: GCF_007399415.2. Lineage (NCBI taxonomy): Eukaryota > Metazoa > Chordata > Testudines > Testudinidae > Gopherus > Gopherus evgoodei. The sequence continues at coordinate 59,640,600 of NC_044330.1, read as the reverse complement.
TACAAATGGAGAAGTATTCTTTGAAAAGACTGTAGAGACGTATTCAAATGATACAGGAATTCAAAGGACCCCTGCACCACATCAGAAAGATCTTCTCCTTGGTAAGACTAACATTGTGCTGTTAGATACCTATGATACAGCAGATCTGAGCCTTGCAGAAAAACGTCTATTGGACCATGAATCAGGACAGGATAAATCTCGTGATGGTCTGGGTCTTTCAAATGTAGAACACTCCTTGTCTGCAGAAAGTAGCATCAGGCTAGCCCCAGATAAACTTACCAACAGTACAAGCCTTCTAAAAAAACCATTTCTGGGCCGCAGTGACATTTTTGCCACCAGTTATGTTACTACACAAGAAAGCAATGAATTAATACTGGGGACAAAGTTTCAAGAAGCTACAGAAAGTAAGGGAATGTCTGAAATGGAGAACGTTGACGTACTCAAATTAAATGTTATGGCCAATGAGAGGAAGCTTGAAAAGGGCCCTTTACAAAGCAGCAAGGACACATTTCTTAAACACAAGGTTACTGCACTAAGTTTAGATGAGCCAACAAATGAAGACAACAGCTTATTAGATAATGAGGACGTTTATCTCAACAGGAAAGTGCCTCCAGCAGAGCTAATGGACTTGATAAATGATACAGATCTCCTGGAGGCCAGTTCATCAGACAAAGAAGGAACACTCCATAAAGGTAAGAGAATGGAGCTGGACTCGGACAGCCAGACCCCTGGAAAGCTAGTGCAAAGGACAGCTGACAAGCCCTGTGATCAAAACTCTCAGGGATGCAGCGTTCATGTAAAAAAGAGGTCCCTGGAATCACATAGAACTTTACTGGAAGAAACAGAGGTGCAGCAAGGACTGGAGGATAAAGCCAGAGCATTGAAGGGAAGGCATAACTCTGGCAAACGTACAGGAGGAATCGGAGCTAGGCTCAGAGGCACTATCAAGATAAGTAACAACGACAGAGCAAACCCACTTGCTGCTAGGCCACTCTTGGTAGCCACAACAGCAAGAGATCATGGAGCAACTGGCACTGATAACCCCACAGGATATATCAGGGATGTGTCAGCTTCTCTTCAACATCATGCCAGCAGTCATGAGCCACCAGCAGTAGAGGGACACTATGACAACCAAGGTGAAAGTGATGCAACTCAGAGAGGAGGTAACTCCTTTCTGAAGGTGGAAGAGTCAGAGGAGGAGAAAACTAGTGCTACCTCTGCCTATTCCTATGAGAAAACTACCAAAGAGGAACAGGAGGTAGGAGCTGAGGCAGACACAAAGCCCACTGCATCTGCAGGAGAGCACACAACGAGTATGGTCCCCATCTCAACACAGGTTGTGGGGCAAGTGAGTGGAATTGAGACACCTGCAGTAATTGCAATGCAGCATAAAAGAGGTGTTGACTGGGAGGCACGTTTGAGCTTGCAGCCCAAGGGAAATGTGACAGATGGGGAAGTGAGCACTTTGGACCAGCAGGAGCTGAAGAAAACGTGGATCTTCGGTAAGCTGCAGCGGGAGCTCGAATCTAGTGCTGTTAAGGACCAAGTATTAGGAACTGAATCTAAGGATTTTCCAGCAAGCAAAGAGGCCTCAGAGATCCTGACAAAACAGGCCTCCAAAGGAAACTATCCATTTCCCCAAGATGGCGTGGCTCTCAACCTGACCCTTAAAGGGGACCAATGGAAGCTGAAGCACAGCCATCAAGAAAATCAAGTGTTTAAAAAGGAAGATGCCATTCCCCTCTCAGATAGTAAAATACAGACACCAGAATGGAAGAAGGAGGCACAGGAGGTAGATGGGACACAGAGCAGCAGGGAAAGCATCGGCAAAGCAAAGAACAGGAGTTCCACTCCTGGATCCAAGGAATATTTTGACACCCCTAGAGAACCCAGTGCCCTAAACAACACGGTCAAGTCCAACATCTCAATGCCCCAGAAGGAAAAATCAGACTATGATGACTACAGCAAACCTGAGAGAGACACTGACGAGTTTGACATCTATGGGGATGAGGAGGACCAAGATCTGCGCACCTTCACTGGGAGGGTCCAGCAGTATTTCATTGCAGCTGTCGAAGTGCTGTGGGAATATGAGAGCCAGAAACCCCAACACTTTCTAAAAGTTAAGTAAGTTTTACCAGACACATCCTTCCCCTTGCATGAGGCATCTTTCCCACCCTATTGATTGCTTTCCCTTTTACAGCACAGCATGGATGAACAAAGCCAGACAAGGCTTAGAGATCCATCCAGGGCACGTTAGATGGGGTGGGATCTGAATTACTACAGAGAATTCTTTCCTGGGTGCTGGCTGGTGAGTCTTGCCCACATGCTCAGGGTTTAGCTGATCGCCATATTTGGGGTCGGGAAGGAATTTTCCTGCAGGGCAGATTGGCAGAGGCCCTGGAGGTTTTTTGCCTTCCTCTGCAGCGTGGGGTGCGGGTCACTTGCTGGAGGATTTTCTGCACTTTGAGGTCTTTAAACCACGATTTGAGGACTTCAGTAACTCAGACATAGGTTAGGGGTTTGTTACAGGAGTGGGTGGGTGAAATTCTGTGGCCTGCATTGTGCAGGAGGTCAGACTAGATGATCATAGTGGTCCCATCTGACCTTAAAGTCTATGAGTCTATGAGGGTACAGGCCCCACCATGAGACAGACACTGAGTTCCAGCCCAGGCTGTCCTATTCATGATGCTCCACCCCAATAGAGTCTTGTCTTCCTCTTGAGTGCTTGATCTTCCTTCCAAGTGTAGCAGCCCAACTGGCAGCAGTCAACTGAACTCTGCCCTGCTACCTGCTGCTCCACTTCGTTGAGGAGTTCACATCCTCCCTAGCCTGAGCCCAAAGATTCTGGCTGTAATGTGTCCTCCCAGTGGTCTGCAGTATCAGTTTGCCTTACCAGGTGAGGGGCAGGAGTTGGAGCTGCAGACTTAGTCATTGGCTTCCTATAGACCTGGCAATGCTAAGGAGATGTAGTTGAAGAATGAGCATCACATTGGTCTGTGATTAGTCCCCTACTTGACAGTTTGTCCATACTGCTGGGGGACGCCAAAGGGAGCATCCTCCATGGAGCACTGTGTGCTGTGTGGCTGCTGAGCTGGCCACAGCCATGTCCAAAACAATTGACTCAGAGGAGGGGCCAGCGAAACACCTGCAAGATGAAGATGGGGGTACTCTTAGCTACCTCCTCTGCTCTCAGTCTGAATGCTACCCCACTTGGATTGCTCTCCAGCATGGCTATGAGCACTAAACACTCAGAACCTAGAGAGGGTCCAAGACAGCAAAGGCTGGAGCTTCTGTAAGTACCTGACTGTACCTCAGCCCCTGGGCTTCTGAATAGATTCCAGTCAAAGAAAAGCTGCACCACAGAGAAAATGCCGACATGTAGAGCCCCGTGCTGATACAATTTGTATCTGCAAAACAGTTCGTGGATATAAAGCAGATAGCCACAGATTTGCAGGACTCTACCGACATGTCTTGACAGCTACATAGATCACTGTCACAGTCAGTTCATGCTTTGCCTCTTGAAGGACAGTCGGAGCCCTGTGGCTCCTGGCTTGGCTCTACATTCAGACCCTCTGCCTGAGCAGGTATATAGCGAGATCACAATGCCAACAGAGGTGCTTGTTTGGGGAGTTAGCCGAGGGACTAAAGCTGTGATGGGAGTCAGAGTGGAGAGAGGCATTAGAGCCCAGATTCCAATGTCCATGCCTCAAGCCTTCCACTCATCAAGCCTGGCTGGTGCCTTCCCACAGGGTGTGTCCTTTCTTGTTCTTGCAGCGGCCCAAGTAGGGGCTGGAGGAAGCCCTTCCAGCGGTACAAGAAAGTGGTTTTCCGAGGGTACCTGGACAACTCTTTCACCCAGCCGCTGGCACGTGGGGAGCTGGACGAGCACTTGGGAATCCTGGGGCCATACATCAGGGCAGAAGTTGATGATGTCATAATGGTGAGTGAGACTGAAAAGGAAAATCCCCATTTCCTTAAAAGGCGTTAGGACGTTCCCAGTGCAAAGCTGCCTCTCTTTAGTTCTAGGTGGGTCTTCCTGCTACCTCTTGTGCCAGGACCTGTTAGCACCAAAGGGCTGTCTTGCACCATAGGCTGGAGTTAGAAAACTGCCCGTCAAGGGCCATGGCTGAGTTCTGTCACATTCACTTTACTCCGCTGCAGTTCCTTGGGTGTGTTGGCTCTCATTGTGCTGACAATGCAAGGGTATTCTGTGGGGCTAACACAGTCCCAGCTCCTCTAAGGTGTTCAGGCACCTAACTCCCATTGATCAGCACTTAGATATCTGTGAGGAGCTGGGCTGTGGTACCTAGAGGCTCCCGCTGAGATCAGGGCCCCCTTGTGATGCTCAGATTGATAGTGAGAAATGGTCCCTGCCCCAAAGAGCTCACGATGCACATAGACAAAGGCTGGGAGGGGAAACCGAAGCACAGAGCAGTGAAGTGGCTCAGCCAAAGTCATTTAGCAGGTCCAGGTCACAGATGAGGGTCTCCTGATCACAAGAGCAGTCTCTGTAGAAATACCACATGGCACTTCAGAGAAAGAGTCTCTGAAAAGGCAGAAGGAACAGGGAAGAGAAGAAAGCTAACTGGGATTCACAATGGCTCCCATGGGAGACACCCAAGTCTCCAAGTGCAATCAGGCTCTGATTCATCCTCCCTAAAGAGCAGAGGACCAAACTGAGGAATCGTGTATAAACTCAGGCCTTGCCTACATGAGCAAGTTGCATCAGTTTAATCGATTGCTAGACCTATCTATTTAGTGCAGACTCCTGTGTGGACACTCTTATTTTGGTTTAAGAGGGGCCTATTTCAGTTTAGCATCAACTTGTCCCAACTGGACTCAAGCTAAACCCAAATAACAGCATCCACAAAAGAGTTTGAAACTGGATCAACTTCAGTTCACACCTTTGGCTAAACTGGTGTAATTTGCTCATGCAGACAAGGCCTCTTTTCCCACACAGCTCCGGCTGAGCTGAGTGATAGTGCGAGTTTGGCTGGGCAGTGTAAAGCTGGGACCCAGGCTGGGGTCCTTTCTTGCTGACTGGCTGAAACTGAGTCCAAAGACACCCCACCAGTCCAGTGTGGATGAGACCTGTACTCATCATATGTACCAAGGAAGAGGGAAATTCTTAGCATACATAACCCCTCTGCCAGGTGAAGCCAGCAGCAGCAAGGGCCAGATTCAGTATCTAGGGGTTCCTTTTCACCAATACAACACAAAATCATCTCGAGCTCCCACCCAGTGACCTGGGACAATTACACAACACCCCCTGGGCACTTCTAAGAGGAAATACTTCCTCTCTCGCAAGCACAGAGTCTGAATGTAGCAAAAACTTTTAATAAAAGGAGGGAAGTAACTCCACCTTAATTTGGGAAAATCCCACAACTAGGGTTCATAAACATAAACCATGAGCAAAAGACCCACCCCGAAGTAAGTTGGGCAGTGTCCTTTTCCCCTCAGGTTCTTAAGTCCAGCAACCAAAAAGTCCCTTTAACGTGCCCGTCCCTTCTCTGCACCCCACTCACAGTTGCTGTCTTTTGGCCAGTGCAGCCCCAGAGTTCAGAGGTTCATCCACAGAGTTCACCTCCCACCCTGGGTGGAAGAGGGTATAAGGAGACACCTTACACGCTCTACTGCTCAGGCACTTGCTCATCACCACACCAGCCAATTGCCACACCTCTCTAAGGGGCTCTGCTCTGGTCCTCTCCACCAGCCACCCAGCTACCCACTCACCAAGGTGTCTTCAGGGCCCACCACTTAACACAGCTCTCAGTGATTTCAGCTGTTAGTGCAGGAGTTTCACAGTTGGTGCACACTAGGCAGTCTCTTGTAATAGAGATATTGTCCCAAAGTAGGTCTAATACTTAGACCTAGGTATTAGTGATTTCAGCTCTGTAGCTCATAAGACACTCAATTGAGTCTAAATTAGTTCTTTTATTATACCAGAGAGAGAGCATCAAATAGTGCTTAGGACCCTTAAACAAGACCCACACCACCAAATACAAGTACTTATCCCCAGCCTTTCTCAACTCATTGGGCTTTGGAACCCATGTCCCCTGCCTAGCGAGTGCCGTTCAGTTGAGGGTGAGTCCTTTCATCGGGGTATGCCAGGTACAGTTCTCCAGCCCTCGGTTCACACAACAAGGATAACAACCCTTTATTACTCCTGTCCCAATAACAAGGAGACCGGGGAGCCAACACCAACCACAAGCGATCATTTGGACAAGCAATCATAGAAGATTAGGGTTGGAAGAGACCTCAGGAGGTCATCTAGTCCGTAATCACGTCATGCTGAGCACCTAGACAGGGTGGATGTGTCCACGCAAACAAGATCAGCTCCTGAAGTCCTTTTCCACAGCTCACCACTAGATGTCAGGGGAGAGCTCATGCAGACTCCACTTACACATACAATAGGGGGTGGCACAACCCTGAACTGGGGAAGAAGAAAAGACCAGGTAGTATGGAGCCAGAGGCTGGAGCTTGGTGAAAAAGCAGTGGCAAGGACTGGCCTGTGTTTGACTGACACTGGGGAGAAAACACAAATCCTGCCCATAAAAACACATGTACCTTTCCCAGAGCCAGTAAGAGATGCACAAGCAGAATTGAGGCTAGGATCTGTCTCACTGGGCTTCGCTAAAGAACAACAGCAGGAAGGGTATGGGGCATAGCCAGTGCCCTACCCAGAGAAGGAGTGTAGGCAGTGCCCTGGCTCCAAGATTCCTCCCACAAGGAATGTAACCCTTTTCTTTGCTTCTTTCCCCCACGGTGCAGGTTAGTTTCAAGAACCTAGCTTCCCGGCCTTACTCCTTCCATTCCAACCTCTTGCCCTACCAAGGAGGCCTGGGGGAAAACAACACACCTAGCCAGGAAGCGGTGCAGCCCGGCGAACTCCGCGAGTACTCCTGGAAGGTGCTGCCCCAGATGGCACCCACTGACAATGAGTTTGACTGCAAGGCTTGGGCTTACTTCTCCAGCGTTAACCTGGTAGGTGGGAACCATGTATGAGAAACCTGTTGGTCTCTCTGCTAGCCATCTCTGCCCTCAGCTGCCTCTCAGCCAGAATCCCAGCTCCCCTGTTCCATGCAGACCCAAGGGGGTTGGTGCCTGGGACACTACTGCATAGGATATTTCTGTGACACATTGATGGGGGCTTTTATTGGACCATTTGTGAATGGGTCTGAGAGTGTGTAGAAATAGAAACGTAGGGCTGGAAGGGACCTCGATAGGTCATCAAGTCCAGGCCCCTGCAGAACCAAGGAACTCTAGACCAGGTGTTTGTCCAACCTGGTCTTAAAAACCTTCTGTGATGGAGATCCCACAACTTCCCATGGGGGCCTATCCCAGAGCTTAATCACCCTGAGAGTTAGAAAGCTTTTCCTTCCACCTGGTCACATTTCACAGGCCAGATCCTCAGCCCCTCTCTGGCTGCTTGTGTGACCCAGAGGTACAAAACTTCCCCTGCCTTGGTGAGTCCTTAGGCAGTGCAGAGCCATGCAGGGGGCATGTCTGGGGCATCCTTATGACTGGCCCCGTGCAGGCTATGGATAGAGCAGCCGTCAGACTTAAAAATCTAGTCCTTCTCAGCCACAGCCTAATGCTCACAACATCCTGTACCATTGTCCAAAGAGTTTCAGGTGGGGCAACTGAGGCACAGCAGGACTAAGCGACTTGCACAAGGTCAGGCACTGCATCAGCAGCGGAGCTGGGAAGGGAACCCAGCAAGTCAGAACTATAAATCAAATCAGAGCAATTCTAAGTGTGATTCCTCCCCTATGTCAGATTGGGATCAGAGAGGGAGGGGGCTTCTCCCCCTGCTGAAACCCAGCATACCTCTCCCAGTCCCAGCACCAGGCTCTGCACATGCCTTGCTCCTCTCCATTTCTTGGCTTTTCAGCTGTGAGTTGGGAGCATTCATAGCCAAGGTCTCTTCACCTGTCTGTCTAGTCTGAGGCTGCACATGCTGCTGGAGTTTGGTTGGCACTCACAGGGCGCTGTTGGAATCTGACAGGCACAGAGAGAGCCATCCTGGGATGAAGCACACGCTTCCAGAGTCCTGCCTGACAGTGGTTAATGTTGTTCTGAGTAGCCACATTGTGGATGGGGTGGAAGTTAGGAGTGGACTCTACATTCCCATTACTCTCTGGTTATTTTCCCCTCTTAGGAGAAGGATCTGCACTCTGGCCTGGTTGGGCCGCTGCTTATCTGCCGCCCTGGCATCTTGAGCCGTGCCTTCAGGAGGCAGCTGGAGGTGCAGGAGTTCTCTCTGCTCTTCACTATCTTCGATGAGACCAAAAGCTGGTATCTCGCCGAGAACATGGAGAGGAACTGCCCACCCTTCTGCCAGATCCAGCCAGACGATCCTAATTTTAGAAGGAGCAGCTACTTCCATGGTAAGAGCTCCGGCTTCTCTCCCCTCCCTACCCAGACAGCCCACGTAGGAGGGAAACTCTGCAGGGGCTGCTGTTACAGCAGCAGTCTAACTACCAGAGCTCCAGAATCCCCTTCCTTGCCCATCCCCTGGATAACAGCAAGAGGGACCTCAGCCTACTCCAGCGTGGCTGCTGCTGTCTGCAGACTTTGATCCACTCCCCTGCCACAGCACGTCCCAAGTGTGCTCTTCTCCTCCAGCTATCAATGGTTACGTGATGGACGCACTGCCTGGGCTGGTGATGGCTCAGCACCAAAGGGTGCGATGGTATCTGCTGAATGTGGGCGGCACTGAGGACATCCACTCGGTCTATTTTCACGGGCAACAGTTTGCCATCAGGACGAACCACGAGTATCGAATGGGAGTCTACAACCTCTATCCTGGTAAGAGCTGACCCAGGTGCTGGGAGCTAACCTGTCTCCTGGAAAGGACTGACGTGGGAGAAGCAGGCATGCCAGCAGCCTAGCTCCAAAGAGTGCCCATCTAGCTTAGTGCAACTGATGCACTATGATTAGGGTGGACATGGCACCATCCTCACATCAAGGGCTACCTAAATAGATGAGTTCCTCTCAGCCTGAAAAACAGGCCCTGGAACCAACCCTGCCTTGAAGAAGTGGATTCAAATGGCCATTTGCTCATGCAACCTTACTGGCTTTGAAGAGTCTTGTTCTGTTTGTCCTTGTCCATGACTAGGGCTCCTAGGAATGAGTGGTGGAAGCACCCTAAAAGTGGGCGGGGGGGGGCCACAGGTGCCCAAACCATGGCCCCATCCCAGTGCTGTACTACCCCCAGGCCCAGCCCCCGCACTGGCCGTTCCCCCCTGAAGCTCCACCCTCATATCATCAATTCTCCGTGAGCCCCTGCCCTCACACTGTCCTTGCCCCGCCCTGCCTCTTCCCCCAAGATCCCACCCCCTGCTCACTCCTCTCCACCCAGTAACCCCCGTTGCTCAGCTTTATGGCTGGTAAAAAGTGATGAGGCCGTGGCCTCCTGGCTCTCCCGTTCCGGTGCCCCTACTCCTAAGTGCAATGTAATACAAACAATTCATATTTTTGTTAATTATTATTAAGTATCAAATTCAAGTGCATTTATTGGGCCAAACTCATTCCTGTCTATCTGCACTGGCTCTGATGAAGTTACACCAGGGAACAATTTGACCCAGTCAATGTTCTGTTAAGGCTCAGGAAGTAGCCTGGCACCCATACCACCCTTGGGCAGTACTTTACTCTGTGAGTAGTCCAGTGCAACTGGCATCATGGCAGCACAATCTGCCGACTGCCTGCTCTTATCCGCTAGAAAGAAATAATCCTTTGTTTTGCTGTCCCTCCTCTTCTCCTCACCCAGGTGTCTTTGGGACGGTGGAAATGCGCCCCTCCCACCCAGGAATCTGGCGGGTGGAGTGTGAGGTTGGAGAGCACCGGCAGGCTGGAATGAGCGCCCTGTTCCTTGTGTATGACCCGAGTAAGTGACTCTTCTTGTTCTACAGTCCCCTTCAAGGCAGCCCGGGGGAGGCAAGTGGGGCAATTTGCCCCAGGCCCTGCAGGGGCCCCCACGAGAATATAATATTCTACAGTATTTTTTTGGAAGGGGCACCCAAAATTGCTTTGCCCCAGGCCCCCTGAATTCTCTGGGTGGCCCTGGTCACCTTCGCTGACTCTTCATTCACCTCCTGAGAATTTCATGTTAGACAGCAGGGGGGAGCATTTTCACAGGTGCAGAAGTAGCTGCCTAAGGCACTCTAGAGAACAGGGCTCCGGTCACTTAGGTGCTTTTGAATATTTTACCCTCGTAGCCCTCAAATTTGGACACACCGGTTTTCACCCTCAGTCAGCTGTGGGCGAATGAGAGTTACAGGATTGAACAATCTAACCACCTGACCAAGCCTACAGATGAGACAGCAGGATAGCTACCTGCTGTCATTCACATCTGCAGTGAATTACACCCCCATCCAATAGGGGGCATGTGACTATGGGTGCAAAACTGGAGGCCAGCTTGAACCACCTTTAAAAATTTGCCGCCAGCAGCCTGATTTTTCAAACCCTAAGAAGCTATGGACCACATACAAAAATGTGTGTGCACTTATCACCACCACTGCATGCGCCATCCAGCTGGCTAACTGCAGGGCCGCCCGGGGGGGGGGGCAAGAGGGGCAATTTGCCCCGGGCTCCGCAGGGGCCCCCACGAGAGTTTTTTTTCGGGGCCCCTGGAGCGGGGTCCTTCACTTGCTCCAGGGGGCCTGGAAAACTCTTGCAGGGCCGGGCCCCAGAGTTTCTTCTGCTCCCGGTCTTTGCCGGCGAGGGGGTCCTTCTACTCTGGGGGGAAGGAGCCCCCACCAGCGAATTACCGCCGAAGCAGGACCTGCCGCTGAAGTGCAACCCGGTCTTCGGCGGTAATTCAGCGGTGGGGGGCCCTTCCATTCCGGGACCCGCCGCTGAAGTGCCCCGAAGACCCACGGCAGGGGTCCCCTGCCACCGAATTACTGCCGAAGAGCAGGCTGCTCTTCGGCGGTAATTCGCCAGCTGAGGGCCCCCGCCACGGGTCTTCGGAGCACTTCGGCGGAGGGTCCCAGAACGGAAGGGCCCCCCGCCACCGAACAGGGCCAGCTCTAGAATTTCGCCGCACGGGGGGCGCCCTGCCGCTTGCCAGTCCTACGGCTCCGGTAGACCTCCTGCAGGCATGTCTGCGGATACTCCACCGGAGCCGCGGGACCAGCGGACTCTCTGCAGGCACGCCTGCGGGAGGTCCACCGGAGCCGCCTGCTTACGATGGCCCCAGGCCCCCGGAATCCTCTGGGCGGCCCTGGCTAACTGAATAGAGAAATACCCATTTGTAGATAGGTAAATGGAGGAACAAAGAGGCAACAACTCACCGAGTCACAGAGGCTGGCCACAGGTTGTCATGTTCAGCAATACTCTATCATGTAAAGTGGTGCAAAATCTGTTGGGAATTGCAGTGAAGTCTTTGCCAGCTCAAGAGTGTAAATCAGTTTCCACCTCATTTTAAATACTAGTTTCACAACAGAAGGAAAGGATTGATTTGTTATACTTAAGAGAATCATAGAATCATAGGCTTAGAAGGGACCACAAGAGTCATCTAGTCTAACCCTCTGCCAAGATGTAGGATAGTTGGCTTTACATACTAAAGGTCTCTTTCCTCTTCTTAAGGGAGCATTAAATGTAAGCCAGAAAAAGCTTTGTTTAAAGATAAATTTAAAAGCCACTTAAGATTCAAAATCCACTTTTTACTAGAAAGGGCTTGACATGAAAAGACAGTGTCAAGTACTATGATTTTTTAAGGGTCTAAGTTATAATGGAAATAAACAATTCAGTGCTCCGCAGCGCAGCAAAGGGACTTTAAAAGATTGGAGGTGTCAGCCAAGATGTTCTTAGAAACTTGTGTTTAAAAGAAACTGCCTATCAACAACAGGTTCCCGCGACTCCAGCTGTGGCTGTGCCGCGCGGGCTCCACATGGGTGGGGGGCCCGGCACGGGGTCCCGGGGGAGCCATGGCGAGGGCCCGCCCCAGAAGCACTTCTACCGGCAGCGGGCTCACTCCAACCCCCTGGCGGACCACACATTGCGCTATCCCACAAAACCTGAGGAAATGAACTGGGCTGAGCACTACCCTGAGTTCTTCACCCCATTGACCAGAGATGACTGTCACGATGACCCAAAGGACTCCGAGAGCGAAGCCTGTGGCACAAGTCGAATTCGCTGATATTGGCTGCGGTTATGGGGGCTTGTTGGTCGAGTTGTCACCCCTCTTCCCCAACACCTTAATGCTGGGCTTGGAGATCCGAGTGAAGGTCTCGGATTACATCCGCGACCGGATCCAGTCTCTGAGAGCATCCCATCCCGGGCAGTACCAGAACATCGCCTGTATCCGCAGCAATGCCATGAAGCACCTGCCCAACTTCTTTCAAAAGGGGCAGCTGGCCAAGATGTTCTTCCTTTTCCCGGACTCGCACTTCAAGAAGACCAAGCACAAGTGGCAGATCATCAGCTCTACGCTGCTGGCTGAATACGCCTATGTCCTGCGCATTGGGGGCCTGGTGTATACCATCACCGACGTGGAAGAGGTGCATGAGTGGATGGTCGGGCACTTCAGAGGGCACCCGCTCTTCGTCCAGGTGCCCTTGGAGGACTTGGGCAGCGACCCTATTGTGAGGCGCCTGGGGACCTCCACCAAGGAGGGAAAGAAAGTCCAACGGAACAGCGGCAAGACCTCCCTGCTGTCTTCCAGCACATCGAAGCCGAAGCCCTGCAGGGGGCACTGGGCACAGAGCCGTGCCAGGGGGCTCCGGACAGATGACTGTGGACCCGAGAGACGGATAGTCACGGACCACATCCTGCAGCTGTGCAGCGTTCTGGGGAGGCCTGTGTCCCTCGCCTGGTACTGCCGGGGCAGATGGGCTGGTGGCCTGGCCTGGATCACAATGCCAGAGGCAGCCCTCGATGCCGTGAATACAGGGAGACTGGTGCCTCTCCTAACGAGAAACGCATAAGGAGTGTCCCAAGCATCCCCTTAGCCCTGCCTGCTGCTGCCCATGAACTCCTGGAGCCGTTGCTTTTACTTCTGAGACTGTGCCAGGCAGGGGCCGGCTGCAGCTTCACTCACGTTCGATTTCTGAATAAAGCGTGAACTCCCTCCTCCACAAAAAAACAGGCTTGGGAGCCAGACATCAGTACATGGAAGAGACATTTGTCAACACAGCTGTCACACCAGTGACCCAACGAGAGGAGAGTGTATCAGAGGGCTCTCTGAGATCCCATCCCGGATTGGCTTATAAACCAATAATAAAAGTTGATATCACCCGCAAGGGTCAAAATCAGAAAAGAATTTTTTAAAATGCTAGAAAATCAATTCCTACCTTATTTACATGCCAGGACCTGAGTTCAGGCTTTTGGGTTCCCCTGTGATAGCTGTAGCAGTTAGGGTTACTAACACCTAAGGCTGGGTGGAAGTTTTCTCTCTGATCTTGCTGTATTTAGTATTGTCACTATGGTGCTGGCAAAAATCAAGGGTTCGTGCTTCTATCTCCCCTTTAAAGCGAGTTTAAGGTCTGACACTATGTTTAAATTCAGACCCCATCAAAACTTCCAGGAGACTTGTCATGTCACTGCACTGTGATGCCTCTTGATATCTGCACTGCACAGTGACTGTTAGCACTTTTGATCTGCAGCATCGCACCATCACATGGCGATGTTGTAGCACAATGAAGTGGCATTGGCTCGAGTATTGCCATCCTGGAATGCTTTCAGTACCCTAGTTGTGCAGGGTGGTGGGTCACAGATAGCAGGACACGGTCAGCAGGGGCGGCTCCAGGCCCCAGCACGCCAAGTGCGTGCTTGAGGTGGCATGCCATCGGGGGTGCTCTGCCGGTCACCAGGAGGGCGGCAGGCAGGGTGCCTTTGGCGGCATGCCTGCGGAGGATCTGCTGGTCCCACAGCTCCGGTGGACCTCCTGCAGGCGTGCCTGCAGAGGGTCCACCGGTCCTGCGGCTCCACCAAAGCCGTGGGACCAGCGGACCCTCCGCAGGCAGGCCTGGGGGAGGTCCACCGGAGCTGCAGGACCGGTGAGCAGCAGAGTGCCCCCTGTGGCATGACGCCATGCTTGGGGCGGCGAAATGTCCTTGGCACAAGCTGTTATCTGTCTTGGTTCATGTGGGTCCCCACCTCCTGAGTTTCAATTTGGAATCCAGGTTCCAGTGAATCAAGAATTTCAATGATGCTTAACTGAATCTGCCAAGCTGGCCTGGTTCTTAGTTGAAACTACTGGATATCATGTGATTTACTCTCCAAATCTTGAAGGGCCCACCCCCCGAAGCCCAGCTGTGGCTGGAAACTTGGCCCAGGTTCACACGAAGCCCCACAGAATTTGGTGCACCTTTCAGCAAGCTTTGCCTGACCTCTAGGTTTGTAACAAGCCCCTTCTTGTCTTGGGTTGTGGGTTTGTTCTGAAAGGCTGGCCCAGCACTAACTGAGCGCCCTTATGTCAGGTGATGTCACTTGAGTACAATGGCCACTAGCCCCAGGGGAGGCTCCAAGATGTGAATCTAGCAAAATACATGGTTTGAAATACACACCATGGTGCTAAGCAAGCAGTGCTGTATGGGCTCCTTGGCTGCTGTGCTGAGCCAGACTTGGGAACCTAACTCAGTGTCCAAGACTGAAGGCTCACCTAGACCTTAGCTTCTAGCCCATCAATTTTCTTTCTTCTCTCTTCCCCTTTGTTGCAGAGTGCCAGAACCCCCTTGGCCTGGCTTCCGGGAACATTGCAGATGCTCAGATCACAGCATCGGGGCAGTACGGTGAGTGCTGGACTTTCTGGCCTTGTGACCAGGAAGAAGATCAAGTTTTTCATCAGGCTTAGCCAACACATGCTAGCAAGGCCTGACCTACTCAATCAACTTTCCTAGTCGAGACAAAGCCTTTTTTATGGAGTGGTTCCTGCCTCCTGCTGGATACCATCCCGGCATTGAAGGAGTTGTGGTGGGAGCAGATGAGGGCTGGCAGTGGCCATACCATTGGCTCTGAGGACCCAGCTCTAGAATGCCTTCTTCCCTGGTCCCTTTCAACTGGGTTTCAAACCCTTTCGTGCTTCCTAGAGGCCTCAACATGCTGCATTGCTTTCCCTTGGTGATTTTATCCCTTACCTTCTATGCTTGGGATGATTCCACTGCAACCACAGTTAGATGAGGCATCTGCAATAGACAGGTTCCTTAAAACATCCTTACTGTTTAGTTCACTACTTCATCTCAAGGTTAGCTTTCCCTGCCTGCAGTGGTCAGCAAACACCTCTTCTGTCAGCTGAGAGCACCCTCCTCCAGCCCCCAGAGGAGTCCAGTGTGAATCCATTAGCTATTGTTATAGCAGAAGTGTGGCCAAGATGCTTGTTTCTCTACACAAGAAGATCATAGAATATCAGGGTTAGAAGGGACCTCAGGAGGTCATCTAGTCCAACCCCCTGCTCAAAGCAGGGCCAATCCCCAGACAGATTTTTGCCCCAGATCCCTAAGTGGCCCCCTCAAGGATTGAGCTCACAACCCTGGGTTCAGCAGGCCAATGCTCAAACCACTGAATTATCCCTTTCTCCTACAGCCCTTTACAGTCCAGACAGCATGTGATGCATGGGGAGACCCAGTCCCTTGGCAGGATGGTGGCCACTGTTAAAGAGAGGGTAAATGGGGGAAGCAGGGCTCTGTTGCACAAAGATGCCTGAGTGGGGGTTACCCAGACTCCGTGTTGCTCTGTCTTTTTAATCTAAGCCCAGACTTCCCATCTGACATTGAACCAGGTCTGAATAGTGAGGGGCAGGCAGACAGTCCCACTGAGTGAGGTGCTCTGACTTTGCCACTGGTGCTGTAGTCACCACACCTGTCTTTCCATGGCAGTGTGTGAACTCACCCAATGGCTTCCCCATCTCTCTTGTGTTCTTCTTTCACAGGTCAATGGGCGCCTAGGCTGGCCCGGTTAGATTATTCAGGATCTGTCAATGCTTGGAGCACTGACAGTGGCAATTCCTGGATTCAGGTAGGTTTCACTTATGGAGGAAGGAGGCATTGTTAAGTGAAATGAATAATAGCCTCTGATGCCTGCAGGCACCAGCCATTTGCACTGTGGATGGGCTACAGAAAGAGGCAGTGAGCAATTCAGCCCCAGTTTCTCCACTACTACACCTACAGTGCCCTCAAGCTATTCAGGCCATTGCCAGACTGCGATGTTTCACACACACCCACTCCAAACTCCCTACACACACACATACGCACACATGCACACACCCCTTCAAACCCCCTACACACACACACGCGCCCCTCCAAGCCCCCTCCACACATACACATGCACGCACCCCTCCAAATCTCCTACACACACAAACACACACACACACGCCCCTCCAAGCCTCCTCCATGCATACACACACATGCACACACCCCTCCAAACCGCCTACACACACAGAGATATGCCCATCCCTCCAAAGTCTCTACGCACACACACACGCCCCTCCGAGCCCCCTACACACACACACACACCCCTCCGAGCCCCCT
The DNA here is from genome assembly GCF_007399415.2 of Gopherus evgoodei. Lineage (NCBI taxonomy): Eukaryota > Metazoa > Chordata > Testudines > Testudinidae > Gopherus > Gopherus evgoodei. The sequence goes on along the minus strand of NC_044330.1, from coordinate 59,624,128 downwards.
ACACACACACACACACACACACCTCCGAGCCCCCTACACACACACACCCCTCTGAGCCCCCTACACACACACACACACCTCCAAACCCCCTACACACACATACACACTTCTTCCTGCAGGTTTAAGTTACCCTTTCCCTCACTTGTCCCCTCCTGCCAGACTCTGCACTCCCATCCTGACCTCAGTCTGGCGCCGCATGCTCTGCATCAGGGGTGAAAGTAACTTAAAGGATTTACTGGTATGCTGGAGTCCTGAGCAGGGAGCGTGACCTCAACCAGAAGAGGTGGGGCCTTTAAATACCTGGGCCCTTTAAATCAGCCCCGGAGCTACCAGCTGCAGAGGCGGCTGGGAACCCCAGGACCCAGGGGTGATTTAAAGGGCCCGGGGCTCCAGCTGCCGCTACTGCATTGGAGCCCTGAGCCCTTTAAATCACCGCCAGAGCCCTGCCACCGCTACCCCGGGGTTCCAGCAGCCGGGTTCGGGTGGCAATTTAAAGGGCCCGGGGCTCTGGCTGCTGCAGAGAGCCCTGGGCTCTTTAAATCGCCAGCCTTGGGAAACCGGTCTGGTCCGGCCTGGCGTACTGGCTCTTGCCGGTATGCCGTACCAAACCGTACTGGCTTACTTTCACCTCTGCTCTGCATCCTCTGGAGCTTAACCTGAGTGTCCCCAGATGGATGTGCTGCTGGAGTTAGAAATAGCACGTGACTCCCAGTGCCTCAGAAAGGGTCCCCTCCACCTGCCTATCCTCTCCCTGCACCTTGTGCCTAGCATCTCACCTGCAGGCTGGTGAAGTCACTAGTATCTGCCTCCCTCTGATGGAGAAAACAAGAATATTTCATGTTACACAGAGAGAGAAAAATACCAGATTCCCTTTTGGTGAAAGGTTTCCTATTAGTGACTAGAACAGATGTGCTGCCCTCCGTGTTTATTTTTAAAGTGGATTTTCCTGCATTGATGTAACACCAATAACAGTAGTTAAGTGATGTACTGTAACTCTGCAGTCCTCAAAGTGGATTCTCAGCTCAGACTGCTGTGTGTGAGGACACCAGCCCTAAGAATGGGAGCAATCCTCCAGCTTTAATAGTTAGAATCTTGACAGCTATCATAGCCAGCCTCACTTTAGTCAACATTAATCATCCCCGATTCACATAAACACCAGATCAGCCCACGCTTGTAAACAGGAGCATAGGAACTACCAGGCCAGATGTGGCCTACGGTTCATCTGGACCAGTATCCTGTCTCCAACAGTGACCAGTACCAGCTGCTTCAGAGGAAGGTGCAAAATCCCCTACCGGACAGCTGTGGAATAACCGAGCCATAAGGGAAGAATCTTCCTGACCCTTATCAGTTAGGGATTGACCTGTGCCCTGAAGTCTGAAAGTTGATATTTCTTATATTCTTTTATCTCATCTAATATAAATTTGGGTATTCTTATTATTCATATAAATGTCAAATCCTTTTATCAATCCTGCTACACACTTGGACTCCATCATATCTTGTGGCAATGTGTTCCAAAGGATAATGATCTACTGTTTTTTTAAAAACAGCCTTTCCTTTACCAGTGTTAAATTCATCCCTTTTCAGTTGTATTGAATGCCCAGAACTATGCTGTGAAAATGTGGAGGGGAAGTTAAACTCACAAAAGTCACCGTCATGTTAAGATAATTATAACAAAGCAGATAAAACTGTAATGTGCCAGCACAGTGTCTGTGATAATTTCCTAACAATACACACACAATAATAATACTCTTATAGCATGCTCCGTCCAAGGATCTCAGAATGCTTCACAAATGGTCATTCAACCTTTTAGCAATCCTGTATATTATCCCTATTGTATGGATGGGGAAACCGAGGGTTGAAGTGACTTGCCTATGGTTACTCGCAGGTTTGCTAGAGCATGCGTCCTGAGTCACTGTCCAGGTTTTTTAAACCGAAGACCATGTCCCCTGCCCTCGAGGCTCCTCTTTCCCCAAAGGGGGTAGTAATCTTTGGTCCATTCAACCCTTCATACTTGTGGGTGTGATTTTCCTAATGCTGGTTAATATCTGTTCTGGCTGTGAGAGACTGGGGCCACTGGGGCTGCAAAGTGAGTGGAGAGAGGTAGATTGGCACATTTCTTAGGGTTTATCAGTGCCATTGCAGAAGGTTGGTTGGGTTTGACTAGCCGAGGGGAAGATGATGAGAGGGTGGACTGAGGTCTCCCAGTGGTTTCTGCAGTCACTGATTGTGTGGGATACCCCAGCCTGGTCCTGACAGATTATCCTTGCTCAATGAGCCAGGGTTCTGCAACACCCTCCCCAAATATATCAGGGAGGGAAGCTCCAAAACTGGGAGGACTCAAACCCCATGTGCAAGTCACACTGTGGTTGGCGGCGGATACCAAAGGGCAATCACCCTACAGGAAATGAATCTCTATATTCCCTCGGTAGGTGGATCTGCTGCGTCCCATGATCCTTCATGGCATAAAGACCCAAGGGGCCCGGCAAAAGCTCTCCAGCCTCTACATCTCCCAGTTCGTCATCTTCTATAGCCTTGATGGGGAGAGGTGGAAGAGATACAAGGGGAACGCCACCAGCTCCCAGATGGTAAGTAAAGGAGAGAGAGTAGGATCTGAAAAGAATGCTGCATCTTTCTAGAACTGACTGATAGACCAGGATGTGATGAAGGCAGACATCCTGTCTTCTACAGCAGCCTGAACCCCCTTCAATTCATATAATTATACAATGCTATCTCAGGGGGTAAATATCTTCCTAATCCCAGCAGGTGATAAGTTTATACTTTGAAACATGAGGATTCATTGCTCCAGTAATTGAATCCTACTTCATGTTATGGCATGTGTTTGTGTCCATATAAGTGTCTGACCATTTGTAAATCTACTCTTCAGTGACATCATGTGGCAGTGAGTTCCAGAGGTTAATTTTGAGTTGTGCATAATAGTATTTCTTTGTATCCATTTGAATGATGTTTCATATTTATTTCACTGAGCCCTTATCCTTGTGTTATGAAGCTGGTAAGGTTAATAAGTACCAGACTGGAGTAACCATCTCCTTACCACGCATTATTTTGTAGACCTCTATCCTCTTCCTTCTGCATGCGCTGGAGTAACAGGGCCCCATCTCTTCCCTTCCTGCAGGTGTTCTTTGGGAATGTGGATGCAACGGCAGTGAAAGATAATCGTTTCAACCCCCCAATCATAGCCCGGTATATCCGCCTCCACCCCACATACTACAGCATTCGGACCACTCTGCGCATGGAACTCATTGGCTGTGATCTGAACAGTAAGTCCCACCATGAGGCCCTCTTTTCCTGGCTCCTCCTCATGCTCTCTAAAATCTAACACTGGAGCAGAGGGGGGCAAGGGCCTGCAGGGGTTAAACTATCAACTCCCGCTGATTTCAGTGAGAGACAAAGGTGCTCAGGGCCTGGCAGGGTTAGATCACGTTGGTGGTGGGGCTGGTACCAGACCCACCAAGATTAGCTATGGGGGACACGAAGAGGGAGTGACATCTGGTAGGTAACTGATGCTTGAAAATCTCCTTATTGGCTGATGGCTATGACTATCCTGGGAAGAGCACAGAGCTAGCCCTCGGTGCTGATGCTGCGGCAGTGGGTGGTTATGTTAGCCATGCTGAGAACGCCCTCCTGGAAAGAGTTTCTGATCCTCACCTGTTTTAAGGCTGTACTTGGAACCCTGTTTGCTTTTGGTTTTTAGTTAGCTGCCATTTCAGTCTAGGGGAGTGATGGGGAGCAGATGAGCGGATGGAGTCCCCGCTCCCACACACAATGGGACTGGATGTGAGGCACGTTGGGGAGTGACAGACATTTCCTTCTGAGTGACTCAAGGAGAACAGCTCCCCCCTACCCCTGGCAAGAGCAGGCTGGAGGGAGCAGGAGCTGCTTTGGGTGTTGGGGTGTGTGTCCTATGTACAGGTCTGTTCTGGAGACGTGGGAGCTGGGCTGGCAGGGGATGGCAGAAGATGAGATATAGCCAGGTAAGGTACGTGCACACCAGGTCTGTGACTGCTGGTCTTGCTGTAATAACAGATGCTGCCTCCTATATGTTGGCTAGTAGGCCACCAAATGTGAGTAATGGGCAACCAGAAAGCATCTTGATTTCTATTGCTTCAATTATCTTCCAGGCTGCTCCATGCCCTTAGGAATGGAGAACAAAAGTATCTCCAACCAGCAGATCTCCGCCTCCTCCTACAGCGAGAACATGTTCTCTAGCTGGGCTCCCTCCCAAGCCCGACTTAACCTGCAGGAGAGGACTAATGCCTGGAAGCCAAAGGTAACCAAGGGGCATTAAATGGGGGTTTCCCAGCCCACAGGAGCACTGAGCTAGTGGCAGAGCACTGGCTCGCCACAGTCTCCGCCTCTCCCGACAGGAGTCCCTGTGGAGAATGATAGAGGAGCAGTAGTTGTGGGTCAATCATAGCTGCTTCAGTCTGAGCAGGATGCAATGTATGGCAGGGTGCAGGAGGTCTGGCTATGGGACGGATCATAACTACTCCAGTTTTGGCCTCTCCCAGCAGGAGGCACTACAGAGATGAGAGTAGGAACAGTGAGTGCACTTAGCCTGATCTGTGATCCCTGGCCTGATGTTCAGAAATGTTGAGCACTCACCATTCACGCCCACTGACATTAGTGGGGGGCTCAGCCTCTCTGAGTGAGGCCAGTTGAGTTCAAAGTCTCTTTGGATCCAGCAGCTCCATGTACAACATTCAGACCTCATCCACAATACAAGTAAACTGTGACTGCGACACTCTCATCTGCCATGCTTACAACGCACCATGCTGAGTTGTGTCCACACAGCAGCCTTTTTCACAACACACATGTATCTCCAATGGGTTTGTGCATCTGCATCGATCATGCTCCCTGCCGTGTTTGTATCATGGCACTGTGGGAAAATCAGGGTAGCTATCCCACTATGCCTCAGCAGAGCACATGAAGCAATGCATTTTGGGATGTCCTACTGCAAAGAGACTAGGAAGGAGGGTTGGCCAACCAGGTGACTCAGATGCTATCAGGAGATCCTACCCACACAAGGAAATAAGTGTCCTCACTTGGTTCCAGGAGCATGCCATGTGCCAGTCTAGCAGGGCAACACCTGGTTAGCTGAGATTGTTCTGAAGTTTTACGACTAACCATGTCCAGAGATGATTACCAACTTGGTTCAAGGTTACAGCATAGAAAAGGCTTTGGCCTGTTTGCTCCCTGGAGCTGAGGACATTCTTAGAGCAGTGGGAGAGATTGGACATGCCTAAGTAAAAGTTCTGACATGTTGAGAGCTGAGAGGACCGTTTGCACCGTGTCTGGTGGGTATTTCCAAAGAGGACATGAAGGCTGGTGTGTCATTCCCCAGGTGAACAGCCCCAATGAGTGGCTGCAGGTGGACTTTGAGAAGATCATGAGGGTCACTGGAATTGTAACCCAGGGCGCCAAAGCCATCTTCAGTAACATGTTCGTGAAGCAGTTTGCTGTCTCTAGCAGCCAGGACGGCTCGCGCTGGACTCCAGTTCTCCAGGATGGTGAGGAGAAGGTAAACAGAGCCAGGCTGGTGCATGGGGGACCAGAGAAAGCCCAAGAGATCACAGACACTGGTACTCAGGGCCGTCCTTAGGCATATGCAGCTATGCTGCCTAGGTGACCCGAACCTATGGGGCACTCCTGGGTCTTAGTGTCTACCCTTCCACCTCTTCCTATCCCTGTTTGGACCCTTCCTGCAGGCTCCCACCACAGCTGGCTGCTGCAGCCCGGTGAGTCTTCCTGTGGAGGGGATCTAGTACTTAAAAATGAAAAAGCCTTCCAGCCTGCCAGACCTATTAGCACAACACTGAAATTGTTAAAGAGCCAGTCAAGTGGTAATGAAGTCATTTAACAGGCATTTGCCAATCCCCAGGTATATACCCTGTCAGTTTCTGGATTTAGTGACAAAAACAGTTGTGCATGACTGTAATATTTACTCAGAACATGTCAGTCTACAGGACCTTAGTTTAAAATTTGCTTTAAAAATATTTCATTAGTGTGTTGCTGAAGATTATAAAATCACATCTCTAAAAGATCCTTGCATAGATTTTTAGATGCACAATCCAAGTATTCATCTTTAGCCTTAAATGCTTGGCTCTTCAGGCATATAGTTTTTTAAATAAATCCTTCAAGACTCCCCCTTATCTAAAATACACATGTGAGCCCAGACTGCCATCGGGCATAGGGGCACCAGTTTAATAATACTGCATAGGGCCTCATAAATCCTAAGGATGGCCCTGCTGGTACTCCTGGGCTCACACTTGGAGAGGGGCTGGCAACCTCTCTGTACCTTTATTTAACCAACAGCAACTCTTGGGGCTTTTGTCATGGGCAACTCAAGGGCCACTTGGCAGCAGTGTGCTGCCAGGGTTGTGATGTTGTCTCTTTGGATGGAGCAATTAGAGGGTTTTTTCTGCTAGGATGAGAAATCAGTGCTAGGAGTCAGGAGAAGTCGTTGCTAGGAGTCAGGAGAAGTAGGTGCTAGGAGTCAGGTCTGTTCTTGGTGCAATTCTGTTTATGTACCAAGAACACACAGAAAGTCCTGGTTCTCTGAAAAGGTAGAAAGAAACAACAGTAGGCAGTTTCTTGGCTGTAAAATGCCCACCTCTGCCCCTCCAGTAGGGGACCACTCACTCATTCCTGAATACCGGACATTCCAGTACTTCTGGGAATGGCATGACCCCACCCCTGCCTGTGTGACCCCCCACTGGCGGGACCTTGGATGCACAGTGCACACAAAGTCATGCTGCATGAGGCAGCGGGGGACATGCCATTGTTAAGAGCACACTGCTCTTCAGATGGGTGTCCCCCATCTGAACAAAACCACATCCATTTTTTTCTGTGCAGAAGTGGGACATACCCTAGAAAAGCAGGACTATCTGGTTTTATACTGGACAATTGGGTTCTTACCCTCAGGTGAGCTCAGCTTCCTCTCAGGATCACATTCACAGCTTCTCCAGTCATCCTGCTGGCTTTCTGTCGCTAACACACACAGGCTTCCAAACCACTTTCCTAGCCCCTGAGTTTGTACTCAGTCCACTGAACTGCCAAGTACTTTGGGCAGGCCCTCCATTGTCTCTCCTACATAAAGGGATTTATTTGCTCCTTCCACTGAGCCTGAAAAAAAGCACTTGGCACAGCCATTGGATCAGACTCATTAGTCAGAGCCATTAGTAGCTTTCAGCATAACAATGACAGGCTCCTCCCAAAACAGCCTCCTCAGCCAGCTGTAAACCCCTATTCGATGAGAGCTGGTCTACACTAGAAAATTAGTCAAACGTTGCTCAGGGGTGTGAAAAATCCTTGAGTAACCAGTTAAGCCAACCTAAAAATCCCTCTGTAGACAACACTAATGGTTGGTCCACACTACGGGGGGAAATCGACCTTAGATACGCAACTTCAGCTACGTGAATAACGTAGCTGAAGTAGAATATCTAAGATCGGATTACTCACCCGTCCTCACCGCGCGGGATCGATGTTCGCGGCTCTCCCTGTCGATTCCGCAACTCCGTTGGGGTTGATGGAGTTCCGGAATCGATATAAGCGCGCTCGGGGATCGATATATCGCGTCTAGATGAGACGCGATATATCGATCCCCGAGCAATCGATTTTAACCCGCCGATAAGGCAGGTAGTCTGGACGTAGCCTAAGGCATGTCTACACTACAAAATTATGTCAACCTAAGAGCAGGTCTACATTACAAATTTACATTGGTGCAGCTGCAGCACGTGTGGCAAAGATGCTCTAAGCTGATGGGAGAGAGCTCTTCTGTCAGCTTAATAACTCCACCTCCATGAAAGGCGGTCACTGTGTCTGCAGGAGAAGCTCTCCCCTTGACATAGTGCTGTCTATACAGGTTGGCAGAACTAAAGTGCTCAGGAGGGTGTATTTTTCACCTAGTTATACAAAAGTAAGTATGTAGAGTAGACCAAGCCTTAGTTACGTTGGCATGGCACAGTAATTAAATTGCTTTTGCTCCTTGTGTTGGCAGTACACATCCACCCCACGAGCGCTCGTACCAATTGTACTGTCAGTGTGAGGTATTGTGGGATGGCTTCTGAAAGCCAATAACAGTCAATGTAAGCTCCACACTCACCTGCGTCAACCTAACTATATCAACATTGACTGTACACTTCTCGTGGAGTCAGCATAATGGAGCACTTACATCAATGGGAGTAAAATTTTAGTGTAAACACTTTAGGTCAAGCTGCCTTGTGTGTGTCGACGGATGAATTCTAAGACAACCTAGCTACAGCCTCTCGGGGAGGTGGATTTACTACAGTGATTGGAGAACCCCTCCCGTCAGTGAAGGTGCTGTCCACACTGAAGCACTACGGTGCTTTAAAGGGCAGACATAGTCTGAATGTGCTACAGGGTACTATGGGACGCAGGTAATTCATCTGCTCTTCCATTGAAACAAAACTGTCTTTTCAAGGCACTAGCCAAGGAGAGATGCAGTAGCACCACTTGGCAAACAAACATCTCCTGAGTTGCACTCGCTAGGAGTGCCTGGGTTGGTTGCTGCATGTGGATAGCATAGCACAGTGCTGCTGGAGGCGGGCGTGGGGGGAGGGTAACCTTGTTACAGGGCTGGGCATATTCTTCCTCATTTGAAAATGCCTCACACAAACCAAAACTTTTCCTTTTGTTCCAAAGATTTTCTAATCCTTTAAAAATAAAATTGAAGCAAAATTTGAAACAAAAAGTCATTTTGAATTGAAATATCTGTTTTTTTGCATTTTTTCTTAACCAAAACAATGCAGAGTATTTGACACAAATGCATGAAATATTTCTGTCGACCCAAATATCCAGTTTTAGGTGAGAAAGAGTTTTTTGTCCAAAAAAATTCGCCCAGCTCTAAGGTTTGGTTTCCATTGGTGCTTGCTCCAGTGTGAAGCCTTGTGGTGGTGCAGAATTCCGCCAGCCCTGCTTGTAAATACACTTGTGCCACCTGGCCCGTCAGAAAGCAAAGTACAGGGACTTGTTGAAAACATGCATCACCCCCATATTAGAAACCTGCAGGCCAGAATAAGGGGCTTGGTAAAATCCTGACTGTGCAATGGCCCAGGGGGATGGGGATAATGGAGAACTGGTTACAGTGTGTTCTGCAGCAGCTGGGAGATGGCACAAACTCGTGACACAGCAACATGGATGATTCAGTTGGGAATTGGTCCTGCTTTGAGCAGGGTGTTGAACTAGATGACCTCCTGAGGTCCAGTCCAACCCTGAAATCTATGATTCTGCGAACAGTCTATTAGTATGTGTATTCCCTCTGTGTATAAGAATCATAGAATCATAGACCCAGAGAGTTAGAAGGGACCGCAGGGGCTATTTGGTCTAACCCCCTGTCGAGATGCAGGATTTGTTGTGTCTAAACTATCCAGGACAGATGGCTTTCCAGCCTCCTTTTGAAAACCTCCAGTGAAGGAGCTTACACAACCTCCTGAGGCGTCTGTTCCATTGTCCTACTGTTCATACAACTAGGAAGTTTCTCCTGAGATTTAATCTAAATCTGCTCTGCTGTAGTTTGAACCCATTGCCTCTTGTCCTGCCCTCTGTGGCAAGAGAGAACAAATTTTCTCCATCTTTTTAATGGCAGCTTTCAAATATTTGAAGACTGCTCTCACATGCCCCTCCCCCCCGAAATCTCCTCTCTTCCAAACTAAACATATGCCATTCCTGCAGCCATTGCTCATACAGCTTACATTCCATCCCTTTGATTATCTTTCTTGCTCACCTCTGGATCCCTTCCAGTTTCACTATATCCTTTCAATACATTGGTGACCAAAACTGGACAGTAGAGTGGTACTGTCACCTCCTGTGATTTGCATGCTATGCCTCTGTTAATGCAACCTAAAATTGCATTTGGTTTTGGGGTTTTTTTTTGCAACAGCATGGCATTGCTGACTTATGTTGAGGTTGTGATCCACCACAGCTCCCAGATCCTTCTCAGCAGTGCTGCTGCCAAGCCAGTTATGCACCATTCTGTATCTGTGCATTTGGCTTTTCTTTCCTAAGTGCAGCACTTTCCATTTGTCTTTATGTTGAATTTCATTTTGTTTTCTATAGCCCAGTTCTCCAATTTAACAAGTTCCCTCTGAATTTTAGCTTCATCCTCCAAAGTGTTGCTCCCCCACCCCCCAGCTTTGTGTCATCTGCACATTTGATCAGTATGCTTTCTATACCTACATCCAGGTCATTAATAAAGATTTCAAACACCACCCCATACACTGCCTCCCCACATATTAGACCTGGACTGTAACAGAGTGATAGAGAAAGCCTATTAAAGCAATTAGCTGTCTGCACCCAATGCAGTGCAGAACTGATTCTTCTAGTTTATTCTCCAGATCTTTGTCATGTTTATTTTTAAAATTTCCCAAATGATGAAACTCCTACCGCTTTCCTTGGGAATCTCTGCTGCAATCTGACAGACCCTGCTGTTTATAACCCTCCTCCTCTGCTGTTATCTTCCTTTGGTTCCTTTCTTCCCAGATATGTCCTCTGCTTGCACCACCTGAAATAATTCACCTCCTTCAGATACAGGGATCACGTTCCTTAGTATTGTCCTACCCAAGGCCAGCGAAGGAAGCAGGTGCTTGGGGAGACACAGCTGGGTCTTTGGCGGGAATTCATAGAATATCAGGGTTGGAAGGGACCTCAGGAGGTCATCTAATCCAACCCCATGCTCAAAGCAGGACCAATCCCCAGACAGATTTTTGCCCCAGATCCCTAAATGGCCCCCTCAAGGATTGAACTCACAACGCTGGATTTAGCAGGCCAGTGCTCAAACCACTGAGCTATTTCTCCCCCCAGTGAATCCCTCAGTAAAGAGGGAGTGAAGGACCCATCACCGAATTGCCACTGAAGAATGAAGTGGCACAACTGAGTTGCCGCCGAAGGGCCACCGATTGCCCCACTTTGCTGCTTGGGGCAGCAAATAAGCTGGAGCTGGCCCTGGTCCTACCCACAGCTGAGTGAGATTCCCTGCTAGAGTAACTCTACTGACATGCAGGGGCAAGTTCCTGGGATGAATCTCTGAATCTTTCCCCACTGGGGGAGTGAACAGCCCTGACACGGCAGAGCAGAGAAAGTGCCAATGATTTCTTCCTCCTTTCAGATCTTCCAGGGCAACCAAAATCACTTCAGCACCGTGGTGAATTCCCTGGATCCTCCGCTCTTTGCCCGGTATCTAAGGATACACCCCCGCAAGTGGCAAAACCACATTGCCTTGAGGACGGAGTTCTTAGGCTGTGACACCCAGCAAACACACTGATGTGCTGACAGCTTTGTATTAGAGGACCTAGCTTTGGCTGGACACTGAACCATCACCAAGCCTGGAGCGACCCAAAGAGGAAGATCTTCAAAGCCCATATGAAGGGCCACATTCACTGCAAGTCTAAGCAGAAGCAGCACCATTCACTTCAATGGCGTTTCATGCATTTACACTAGCTGGGTCGGGAATGTGGCACAGAGCACTCCAAGTGGTTGGAAGAAAGGATCCTGCAAAGGTTTATGGGTTGCCTGCCCTTCCCCGTCTTTCTCATCTACTGTGTGCCATATAGTCGGAACATAGCACTAAATAATTAAACAGTAATTTTCCAGCAAACATCTGCCGTCACTCCCCACCTCTCTTCCCCAGGCTCAGCCAGCCTTGAAACCCCCATGGGGCTTTGCGTCAGCATTCACAGCAGCTAATAATTAATTAACCACTGAGATCTGCTTCATTATTTTCCATAAACTGTCAGTGACCTGGCTCTGGCCCCATCATGAGCGATTGAGGGCGTGGTCTGGAGGGAGAGATAAGAACGTCGCCCAAGGACCACATTTTGCAATCAGCTGGGGTTCAGTGCACCCAGCGGCCCCTGCCAGAGTCCAGGCAGGGGCTGTGCTAGCTAGGCAGAATGCCTGAAGCCAGGGGCCATGCAGCCTGACTCAGGGCTGTGGGATTTGCCTCACATGCCCTTTTGTTTCCCTTCCTTTGCTGAGTCAATAGTGCTCCTGTCATGGCCTAGTGCCACCATTCTGTCTTCCGCAAGTTGCTCTCTTGTTGGCAGTCATCTCCTGGAGCAAACCCTCCTCCGCCTGGGGCTTTTCTCCCTTTCTGTGCTCACGGTAGCTTGCTGTGGGACTTTGGCCCCTCATGCGCTGATACCACGAAGAATGCAGCCCAGGCAGGCTCTCAGATTGTCACAAACAAGGATACTTCCTGTCGTACACACGTACCCTCCTCCGCCCGATGCACTGTCAGGCCAGAGGCCATTGGAGGTTTCCATTCAGTTGGGGACATTTTACAGTAAGGCCATCTAGCCCACATTGCTTCTTCACACTGACCACCAAACGTTAGGGGAATCTGGAGCGGGAGCTGGATTTGGCTGTTATGCTCCTTCTCTGCTTTGGCTGAACCCAGTGGCTGCTTTCCCATTAACTTTAGTTAGACTGGGCCTGGATCCAAACTGCGTGACTTGGGCCCATCTTGGCTTATGCTAGTGTCTGCTGCCAGCATATTAGAAACAACAGTGCTTGGAGCTCTATGATTAGACTAGATTGCCAGGCTGTGATCCAGTCCCTTTCCCAGCCTGCACTATACACACTGGCCACACACTGTGTAGAATCCAAATTTGCCGCTTCCTGAGGGTTGGTTTTATTAACAAGGCCACAATAAGATAACGTTCATCTCAGACCGTCTCCCCTGGCTTGGCTGCTCCTAAGGCTCCTCCCTCTTGACTGCTCAGCCTACACCCCAGATCCTCAATCCCCAGAGGGCCCCTCCTACCTCCCTTATATGCAAGTGGGATAATGAGTTGCCTGACTTGAAGACTCAGCAGAACACAATTAACCCTTTTCCAGCAGGGTCACCAGGGTGGAGTCTTTCAGTCAAACACTGCTAGCCTGTGACAGGCACAGAGACAGACTGACCCCCACCTCTGGAACACAGCCAAGAAAAGAGCAGGCATGGACCCCTCAGTATTATGGTCCTGGTGTGGTTATAGTTAGGTTCCAGTGTTTTCAGATGGGTGCCCACTTACTGTGACCTTTTCACTTCTTCCCTCCCAGCACATTTTTCCTGGATGTTATACAACTACCAAATCCCCCAACTGTGCAGACATTGTTTAAACAGAACCGAACAAAAATAAAAATGATCTTACTGAGGTAATCCTAATAAAGGCCAGACTGAGCCAGATGGCACTGTGCTTGCTTTCAGGGCTTGTGACCAATCCAAGCACTCGCTACTGGAAGCCAGTGCCAGCAATGCAGACCACATAAAAGCTCTCACCTCTAGGTAAAATTTAGCAGCAAAATATTTTTAGTCACCAATCTACTTGGAGTGGAAATATTGAAGCAGAGGGATCCTCTGATGAGGATGCTGACGCTGAATTTGCTTCATGGGACCTTCATTGACTGATCCCAGACGACCCCATTTCGTCTCATACCAGGGTTGATTCAGGGGTTAGACAGTGCACATTTCTGCTCAGCTCCAGTGGGCAATCAGAGCGCTCTACACTAGAACTAGTCAGAAAATCATTTTTTCCCCACTCCGAAAAATGTCAACAAATGTGGGTTTTTGTTTGAAAATTTTCTTTGCAGTTTTTTAGATTTTTGTTGAAAAACTAAAAACTGGAGGGGTGGGAGCAGAAGAGAAATCACAAAAATGGAAACAAGATCCTTTACGCCAACAAAAGCACAATCATTTTTTACAAAAGTGAACTTTTGTTTTTGGTGAAAATATCTGTTTCACCGAGAAGCCTAAAAAGACTTCCCTCCTCTTTAAAATATCATCCAGCTGTGAGGCCTTGGGTTTGTCGCATTCCGGCAGGTCAGAGCGTGAAACATTTAGAGAGTCTGGCAGAGGATAGAGGCTGCAGCAATAGGAACATGGGGAACATATCAGTCAGTGAGATTAGATGAGCTAATGTTGAGGCATTGGGGAAGGAAGTGGGTCCCTCTCTCGAAAAATGATCCACCGGATTGAAAAGCTGGAGAGCACCTGGCCTCCCTTAACTAAACCTAGTGATTCAGGGGAGACAGGTGATGGTTCACCAGCTAAGCTTCCATAGTCAGCCTGCTCTTTGGGGATCACTGCCAACTCTGTCCAGTTGCCAAGGATTGGAAGGTGGTGCAGGGGTGAGAGTACAGGGCAGCGAAATGGAGGGGGAGCTCCCTCCCCTCTCCCTGGCTTGGTAAAGCACACAACTCCCCTGCTGTCTCCCTCCTCTCTCTGGCTTGGAGCTCCCTGTTGCATTAGGTCTCAGGCTGACCCTTTGGGTGAGAGTGGGCGCCTGGCTCACCTCTTACATAGTTTTCTGGTGCGGTTCTGAGGTGCTCCCTTCCATTGGTGCCGTGTAAGCAGGCCTGTCCCCAGCCAGGGGATGGCAGGCAGGCCAAACAAAAGAAAACTAGTTCCACAGCCCTTGCCTCATGCACAGGAGAGGGGAGCAGGCTTTCAGTGCTGCAGGTTGTTGCGGCTTCCACTCTTCTGAGTGGCTAAATAGGGTCTTAACAGCAATAACAGCCCAGAGGGCTGAGGAGAGTGGTGCACACTATGCTCCAGCTACTACCAACACAGTGCCCTGTCTGGTTTGGGTGGCACCCAGTTCCCTGCGTTCCTCTCTTTTATAGAACCCTTGGCAGGGTCTGATAAGCCTGGGTAGGGGCTGGTCCTTAACCCCCTCTTGACTGGTGTGTGTGGAGGGTCAACTCAACTCCCTACCCCCACAGCTGGATAGTGATGTGAGAGCTCCCCGTTTTGTTTCAATCTACTTTAACCAAGGCAGGTGTTGGGAAGGGAAGGGAGGGGGTGATGTCATAAAAGCAGCAGGGTTCCACATGACAGCTTTAGAACCCAGAATGGGAGACTCCAAGATCAGATGTGATCAGGGGTGTGTGTGTCTGTGTGTGTGCGCGTGTGCATGAGCACATGCACATGTCCTCTGGGGCTGTCACTCTGCAGTTTGGCCATCATCTGGAACCAGAAGCCTGATTTGTTCCCCAAGGGCTTGGCCTCACTGCCCTAGGGCTGCCTCTGACAGTGAGTACCTGGTAATTTGCTCTGTACAAAAATCTTTTTACGGACCCGATGGCCTGACAGTAAGAGGGTCTCAGACATTGCTCTGTAATGTATTGTACTGCCCTTGTATTGCCCTGGTAAAAGATGAGAAATACAGCTTTGACATTCTGGAGTTCATTGGTATCTCTCTGTGTGCGTGAATATGCGTGTGTGTGAATATGCGTGTGCAGGTACAGATGTGTGTGCATGCGTATGTGTGGAACAATGATTTTCCTGGGGACTGTAATAACAGGTCTTTGCATGGGTGGCATAGCGAGATTCTGAGATGTTGCTGGCTGGTCAGGACAGTTACTCCCTTGGAGAAAAGCAACACAAAGTTTGAAGCAGGTTGGTCTCAATGGAGGAATGTCTTTCCCTGCCACTGGGTGACTTGTGGGCTGTGAGCTGGGCTGTAATAGACAGTGGTAAATGTTCCCTACAGCAGAGCAAGCTCAATGGCACAAGGCAGCAGGACAGACAAAGAGTATCTTCAGTGGATCCTAGAGATCCTAACAAGGATGGCAGCCTGAAGACTAGGCCTGCCAGCTGGCGGAGACACATGGGACATCCATCCTCTGTGCCCTAACACTCCACTCTTTTGAGTAGTCAGCTGGGAATCGAAACACACACGCATCCTACTCTTACAGTGCTGCACAGGGCAGGATTCCTGTGTATTTCAATAGGCATGAAGGATGTGCCATCACACAGGCCATCAGTGCATCCCTCTGGTATCCCACATTCAGCAGCAGCAGCCAATATCTGACACCTCAGCTGACGGGAGGATTCAAACATAATGCCCCCAGGTGGTGCTACATTGCTTTATGTGAGCAGCCAGAGGATCCCTTCCTCACTGGCCCCTGCAGTGACTATTGCCCAGAACAGGAGATCCAATTACTCTTCAGCCCAACTGCAACATCACTATAATAACCTGCTCATGGGAACAGAGTGACCAGCCTGAAGGACGACTCCTCATGCTCATCAGAGCAAGGAACTCCTGCCTGTGGCTAAGAAGGACATCGAACAGTCCATCTCTCAGTGGCTTGCAAGCTGATCTTATCTTTTATTTTAGGAACAGGAGACCAAACAATGCCCCTTTCCAAGGTGATCTTTCCAGAACGCAGAGCAGCTGCAGGATATACACTGAATCCAGGCATTCCAACTCGCTCAGTGTCAGAACACTGCTGGCTAGGGCTACTGCACTGCTCAGTGATTTGCTTCATGATACCCTTCCATGATGGACCACCCTCATATGAACCGGCAGCTCAGAAGCTAGTGCCAAAGAAACCCAGGGTGCCATCTGATATGCCCTGCAGGGATCCATCCTGCACTGGCAGAGGCATGGACCAGATGGCTAGGCAGCTCTGAAGTTCCTGTCATTGTACTAAGCAACCCTGGGGGGAAGTGGGGTTGGGTCCCCTAGGAAGTGTGGCCTACTTTAGAGTGACAGGTACCTCGTCCAGTGATAGGCCTGCCCTTACCAGCTGTGTTCTGAAACTATTAGACTAGAGCCTGGTCTCCCGGTTCCATTTAGTCACTGCAGCTTCTTTGGCATTGGTAAAATCAGCTGGAAAGGGGCCAGGAGGCCAAAATGGTTGGTCTTGGCTTGAAAGGGGGCAGTGGCCAGAATCAAGGTGTGAGAGGGTATAATCAGGGGCACCAGTGGAGAATGGCTGCAGGGCTAGTGAGACACACTGAAAGGATGTCAAGTATCAGAGGGGTAGCCGTGTTAGTCTGGGTCTGTAAAAAGTAACAAAGAGTCCTAACTCAGTCTATAAGGTGCCACGGGACCCTTTGTTGATTGAACGGATGGTGGTGCTCTCTTGCCAGCTTCATCCTGCTCAAAGCAAGAGTCACAACTCACTGCCCTCATCCCAGATGCTGAGTTTTTTAAATATAGTGATAAAGAGATCTAAAAGAATCAATCAATTGGACAGAAAGTCAACCCAGGAAGTGTCCAATCTGGAGTGTTCTCAAAGTATGAAGCCAGCCTTGAAATTCCAGGCAGCAGGGTATCAACAGGGAAACTGCACTAAACCTGCAGTCCATGGGAAAAGTCACAAGTCTCCTGCAGCGACTCTAGCTGCCCAGAAGTCACTTGACTCAGTAATGGCTGTGGAGTGCTGGATTGTGGGTAGTGGATTTGTAAAGCCTGACAGGCTCCTGGACTACTTTCCAGAACTGTCTCTTTAAATGTATCTTCTTCCCCGGGAATGGAAACAAGACCTAGTTTCCCCTTGCCATATGAGTCAGAGCTCCCCAAATCCCTAGCCCCCATTTCATCTCAAAACAAGAATTCAAAGGTTCTGCAGAGTTAAGATCCTTAGCTAATGTAAATTGTAGCTTTGTTGCATTCAATAGAATGGTGCCACACGGTTTACACCAGCTGAGGATCTGACCCGAAGTGTTTGCATGGTGCAAACTGGTAGCAAGTGCTAACTGTGCAGTTAGGTTGATTTGGGGAGAGAGGGTCTTTCCTGCAACAGCATCTCAGGATTACAGAAACCTACTCAGTTTATGGTCAGGGGAGTCTGATAAACTGTGTTACAAAATAAACCCTGGTCATTCTTTCAAGAAACAGCCTGGAGGAATTATCCATCACCTGGGAGCTTTTCTGAGATATCTCACTGATGGTTTCATCCCCCTCCCCCACAAAGCCATATGTCAGGTTATCCATTTCCCTCTTTTCTAGCCTCTCTCTGTCTTTCTGCCTCTTCTTCCTCTCTTCTCACTCTCCTATTTTCTTGTGACTGATCTTGCTTAGACTTCAGGTATCCATGTGAGTAACTTGGTTCCAAACAGCAAACCCAAACCCTTTGCTGCTTGGTGCTGCACTACTGGTGGATTTTGGCCCCACAGGATTATCACATAGGGCTCATCAGTGGTATAAAGCTGGTATACTGGCTCCTACATCACCCCTACTCTTACCTGCCAGCACAGGGGGCATAAGAGGTATTTTGTACACCTGGTATTGTTTACAACTGCCTTCAGGCTGTTCTAAATTATGCCAGGGAATTGGCTTGTCAAGGCAGCTGGCCCAGGATTGGGAGAGCACAAAGACCACCTTTGCAACTACCTCTTGAGCTGCAACAGCCACAGCTTGAGGATCTGGGTCACAGTCACTGCTGTGACACAGAACTACGCTGTCTATTGCTTATGCACAGGCCACCCTGGATCCTGCCAAGAGGCCAGTGACCTTTTTCTGGGTGTCTTTGCTTTGGGCTTTTATTCCTCTTCCTCTATACATTTTAATTTCTTAAAGCATTTAAAAAGAAAAAAATTTCCCCCACACTGAAAGGTACCAAAATAAACATTTGTTACAATGTCAAAATGCTGGCTAAAAAGGGCTTTTTCCCCAAATAAAATGGCAAATGACAAGAGAATAAGGGCAAAAATGGCTTCATCTGGTTTTTAAGGTCAGGCTTGACAAAGCCCTGGCTGGGATGATTTAGTTGGTGTTGGTCCTGCTTTGAGCAGGGGTTGGACTAGATGACCTCCTGAGGTCCCTTCCAACCCTGATATTCCATGATTCTATCTCTTGGTCAGGACTCTAGAAACAGCAGAATCCAGACCCAGCCATCCCTGGGAGACCCTGCAGATCCAGGAAATTGACCACATGGGGTACATCTGGGAACCCTGCAGGCCCAGGAAATCGATCACCTGTGGTACACTTAGGGGCTCTGTAGGCCCAAGAAACTGACCAGGTGGGGGATACTTATCTGACCTTAACAGACAGACCCTCAATACTTTCAGGAAGGCCTAACCCACCCCCAAGTTCCTTCCTGTTATATCCCAAAAGGAAATTACTTTTTGACCTAAAATGTGCTGCTCATTTCAATCCTGTGCATGACCAGGAAGCACACTATCCAGGGGAGACACTTGATACTGGTAATGTCAAACCCTGCTGCTGTAACAGTAGGTTCTCAACACCAATTCTATGAAAACAGATATGGGAGACTGATGTAAGGGGACATTTAACATTAATTAGCAACAATTTATTATTCCCAGAATGAATCCATGCTGCATAAAATCGATCACTTGATGATTACCTGTTCTGTTCATTCCCTCTGAAGCACCTGGCATTGGCCACGGTTGGAAGACAGGACACTGGGTTAGTGGACCATTGGTCTGACCCAATATGGCTAGTCTTATGTTTTCACAAAATACAGAACCAGACCCAAAAATGGGAAACAACCCAGAAGGAGAGGAGGGGGGCTTAGTGAATAGGAGCTGGGGTCAATTCCCACCTACCTTAGGCAAGTCACTTCCCTGCTCTGTGCCTCAGTTTCCTTTTCTGTAAAATGGGGATCATGGCATTGCCCTCCTGTGTAGAGTACATCTGAAAAACACTATAGAAGAGCTCAGGATTATTATTATTACATGTATCCAGGTACTTACAAGCCCCATCTGAGCCCCTCCCAAGTATTCATTCTCACAAAACCTCCATCAGGTGGGGCAGTGCTATTATCTCCACTTCACAGGGGGTGGGGAACCATGGCAGAAAGAGACAAAGTGACCTATCCAAGTCTATGGCAGAGCCAGGAATTGAACCCAGCCCAGTACTTTAACCATAGGATTAGCCTTCTCCTTGTATGAGCTGAATCAGGGAGCTGTTAATTACACTGAAGATCTCCCATGCTGTCTGAACGTATTTAATGCCCTCATGAGTGTCAGATATCTGATAAGTCATTGTCTCTTGTATCTTCCATGCAGCATCTGCAGCTTGTGGGGGACAGGGTAAGGAGGATACTCTGCTGTTGTCTGGCAACTTGTGTCTCCCAGCAATATTTGTAATGCTCAGATGCAGTGTCAATTTAATATCAGATATATTCTCTGTTGGGGGACTCCACTTGCCTCTGGCAGGGGTGTGGACTGGCTAATTCAATAGGTTCTTTCTATCTCAGCTATGATCTTAATGGTTCTCTTCATATTTCAGAGTAATTCTCCTCTTCCCTGTTTATACCATGGTTAGTTGCAGGATTGTAGTTTGCTCTCTGCATTTATAAGCTCCCACAGCAGTAGTTTCATTGTTATGAGCCTGCCTCATGCACTATTAGGATAAGGAAAGCATGAATCCAAACAGCCCTTCTTCCCCTAGGGATGCACAAGAAAGTCTTTAGAAGTGCTCATAACAGCACAGTTCCTAGCCATGCCTGCAATCAGACGACAAAGTGTGAGTCCATGGATCATTCTGTAGACATCCAAATCCTGGATCCAGACTTTCCCAAACAGTGGGGATGTTGGAATCCCAGCTTTATAGCTCAGGCCTTGCCTCTTATTAATAAATTCAGAATCTATCTTAGTGAGATGCTCTTTCTAGCAAGAATACACTTAAGAGCCCGTCTGACTGGCTAGCCAGGGAGTAGAGAATTAAGGGACTACTTTCAAAGGTGGGCTGCAATTTGCACCCACTTAAGCCTGTATGAGCGCATCCAAACAGGCACTATAGGCACAGTTGTGCATTATTTGGGCTTGTTCCAAAGGCCACTGAAATCAGTGGAAAGGTTCCCACTGACATCACTCGGCTTTGGATCAGGCGCTGTGTGAACAGTTACTCACCAGCATGTTGGGCTCATATGTTTTTCTGCTGTAATAAGGGGAATGGATTTGGGAAATTTTCTCCTTAATAATTGACAAGTCTTTTCTCAGAATAACAAAACCCCAACCTGTTTACACTTTTCAGTCTTCTTGTGGTCAAAGAATGCCTAAAGATCAAGAGTAGGGCCCGGCAAGCGTGTGAGAGGCCAGGTGGAACCAGGTGAGGAGAATCCAGCCCCGTGAGAAGTCCCCTGGCAGGAAGAAGCCATGGCACTGCTGTTGCACAAGGCTGTGTTTCTTCTGCTAGTCCAGCTGATTGCCTCTGCCTCCTGCTACCAGTCCACCTCCAAGCCTGAGGTCATCTCCCATCCACCCAGGCACCTCTTCAGGATCAGAGAGCGGGGAGCCCAGAAACCAGTCCCAGGAAGACTTCTGACTTGGCAGGAGAAGGGGAAAGTTTACCCCTTTGCTGTGGGAGAGAGAGGAGCATCAGGCCAGGAAATCCAACGTAAGTAGCAAAAGCAGCAGCTAAAGCCACATTATGTAGAGACAGGCCTCATGCCTCCAGCTCTATGGGCTGGAAGTAGAGAATGGTACTGCCAGATCCATTGGTAGTGCTCATAGATGACGTATTTTTAACGCCCCCCCCCCTCCTGGTGTCTGGGATCTGGAGGCTGAGGTACACGATGGATGTGAGGCTTATTGTTCCCTTGGAGTCAGTTCAGTGCTGGAGAAAGGGACCGGATTTGCAGCTCTGAAACTATAAATTCTCAGTGTATCCATAAGAGCATCTACAGCACTGGCCCTAGCTATGTACACTTGGACCTAAGAGGAACCAGTTTTAGGGACAAGAGAGGAGTTCAGTCATCATGATCCATTCAGTTTGTGGTCACTCTGCTAAAACTGCTGCCAAGGGGGCAGATTAGTGCCAACTGGGTGAGGGGCATGAATTGTGGTTATGAAACATCATAGCTAGTCCTGTCCTGTGCCAAAGGGGTATGTAGATATTTCAAGAGGGCAGAATGTAATTTGTTTACCCTGCCACCAAATGACCCTCCATTTCCTTTTTAAGAAGGGCTCAGAGTTCAGGGTTGTCTCTCGGATTGCTTTGTATAAAACTAAAAATAATGTGCATCGAGGGCACTGACACTAGACTTATCTCCTCCTCGAGCTCTTGTTCCTTATAATGGCAAAGGACAGTCACAAGGTTAGGCAAGTGAAAAGATAAGTGTATTCTTAGTTCTAATAGTTAAACACTATGGACTATGTAGGATCAAAAGGGGCGAATGGAACAGGAACTGAATTATAAAGTTCTGATTTATTGGTCCTTTTCTAAATCTACTTTTATGAAAAATCTCACTCCTTGGATCAGCTAAAATGAGTCCTTTTGGTCTCTGTTCAAATAACTCTGAGAAAACCACAACATTTAACAATTAGTATTGGGGTCTGTCTACATGGGAACACTCAGGAAAGTTAATCTGAATTAACTAAACGTGTGGATTTAAAGTGGATGAGTTAAACTGCATTAAATTCCTGCGTAGACACTCTCATTCAGAATTAAAGTGACCTTAATTCCATTTTGCTTAATTCACAGAATTAAATTAAACCAAATTAAAGCCATGTTAATTCTGAATGACAGAGTTTTAATGAAGTTTAACTCATCAACTTTAAAAGTTAATTTCAATTAACTTTCCTGAGTGTCCCCAGGCAGATGAGCCCTTAGAGATGTTCCAGTCCTTCTGAATGCTATTCAGGCAGTTTCAGCTTTCCCAAAACCTGCCTTCCAGGTTCCAAAACCTAATGAGACAGAACCCACCTTCTCCCAAGTATCTATGTTCAGCCCAGGATCCAACCCTCATGTGGCTCTGGGACAAAGGAGTCTGCCAAGAAAAGACACATGGGATCTGGATCTCCGTTGCTTCACAGATGTCAGGAGAATATCTGTAGGTTCTACTGTACCAAGTTAGAACCTACTTATATTACCAGACAACCAGCCTGTTCCATGTAGGCTACTAACAAGCCATCAGGTGGGCACTACCAGCCTGGTTTACATTGAAACAAGTGACCTAGAGATGCAAATTGCCTTGGGCCCTATCCTGTTCCTACTGAGGTCAACTGAGTTCACTGGGAGCACAGTCAGGTGCCATATTCCATCACCAGTCCTCAGAGCTATCCATTCCTCACTCTCTGGGCTATGGAGAGACAAGGTGGGTGAGATAACTGGCTGGGCATGTGAGGAGGCAGCAGGGACTCGACAGTGTGATACTTTATTGGATCTCCCACAGAAGGATCAGGTGCCACATACCTTCTTTCCCTGAGGTGTTTTTTTTACAAAGGACATCCCTGTAGCAGATTTTTTATTCTATCCCTCCATCACCTTGCTCCTTTTGCTGACTAGAATGTGTCACCTCTGCAGGAGTCCGCAGGTCCTGGCTGGCAGACTACATGGACGATCTCTGGACCCATATCCGTGGGTCCTTCCCCCGGGCAGCTCTGTACATCTTCCCCCTTGCCTTGGGGATCATGCTCCTTCTCTGTTGCATCACGTAAGTGTGTGCATAGCCTAGCACTCAGTGCACATTACACAGCCCCCCTCTGTGGCCCAATACTGTAGGGCTGATGTTTATATAAAAAACAGACACTCTTCCCTTGGAAGAAAAGACTAGTTTCCTCTTGTCTAGAGCTCTGGGATGAAGACTGTGGTTGATAGCTTCATTCCTCTACAGAGATTCTCAGACTGGGGGCATGCCGCCCTGTGGGATATGGGAAGCTTTAGGTGAGCGGTGACTGCTGGCCAGGTGCCTGGCTCTGAAGGCAGTGCCGCTGCCAGCAGCAGCGCAGAAGTCAGGGCAGCAATGCCATATCATACCACCCTGACTTCTGCATTGCTGCTGGGGGTAGGGTGACTAGACAGCAAGTATGAAAAATAGGGCCGGGGGTGGGGGGTAATAGGAGCCTATATAAGAAAAAGACCAAAAAATTGGGACTGCCCCTATAAAACCAGGACATCTGGTCACCCTACCTGGAGGTGGTGTTGCCTTGCCAGGTATTGCTGTTGTCTGCTCTGCCTTCAGAACAGGGCACCAGTATATGTACTTGTGTGGCAGGAGGGGCATAAACGACTACAGACACAAAGAATAGGTCAAATAAGTTTGAGAACCACTGCTCCAGCACAGTGGAACTCTCAACAAGGGTTAAGCTCATCTGTGCAGGAGACAGCTTTCTTAGGGGGGACGGTCTGAGACTGTGGAATAAATTCCCCCAGGAACCAGACTTCCCCACCTACCTTCTGCTCCAAGTGCAAGGTGTACTTCTTTGACCTGCCTCTCTGACATAAAATACATCACCCGCCCCCCACACTGCCCCACCCTAACAAGACTGCACACCTCTCCCCTTGGGGAGAGGCTGAGGGAATAAACACCAAGTGCCAGATGTTAGTCACGCTGTTGAATGTGCTACTGAAGGTTCTCAGCTACTACAGGGAGGAGTGTGATATAAGAACCTGCACAGAACAGCAATGGCTGATGCATCCCCTCACTCTCTATGGAGTATGTTTCCAGTAAAATGGTTTGATTGGGGCACAATTAATTTTCTTTCTTTGTAAACAGCATTTGCAGAGCCAGGGCACTGGATGCCTTGCTGTGAAGAAACCCTGCACTTGGTCCCCTCATGAGCAGTCTTTCTTTATTCCATTCAGGAGGTGTGACCGGTGGCCCCCACCGAAGTCCTGGCCATCATCTGAGAGATTTATGGTTCTAGTCACATAAAACAGGCCTTCTCTTCTCTGTCCCCATATCCCACAACTCACACTACTTTCTGGCTTTTAAATGCCATAGCCAGAAGCCTTATTTCATCAAGCAGGAGAAAGTTGTAGTCACAGCAAGTTGAGTCTTATTTTCATTACCCTTATTTTCCTTCCCCTTCCTGCCGCCTCCTCCTCTTCTCCCCGTTTCCTTTCTTCAGTGACTTAACATTCTTCTGCTTTGGTTTCTCAGGGTTCTTTTGGACTGAAGAGACCAGAGGAACTTCCAGACGTGCCTATGTCCTCTCAGTCCAGCGATGAGATGCCAGTTGGGCCGAGGAGCACATGGCTCCACTGAAGGAAGCTTCCCCAGGAAGTTCTAGGGTTTGTGTTCCACAAATAGGAGATCAGCATGTGCTGTTACTTATTTCCTTTCACACTGGTGGTTTTATCTTAATGAAAAACATTATCCCAACACCCAAATTGAATTTCATATTTTCAAATAACTCTTAGGGCTTGTCTAAATGGGGACACTCAGAAAAGCTAATCTGATGAGGGTATGTCTACACTAAGGACACTATACTGTCATAGCTACATCACTGTACCTATGCCAGTATAACCTCACAGTGTAGACACAACCCACACTGACAGAAGGGGTTTTTCAGTTGGAGTCAGACCACCACCTCCCCATATGAGGGCAGCTATGTCAACTGACGCATTCTAACTGCATGTACACTGGGCTTGAGGTCAGCCTAGCTCTGTTGGTCAGAGGGGTGGAGACCTGTGATGACATCAGTTGTAAGTATAGACCTGACCTGAAATAAATTTAAAGTGGATTAGTTAAATCACATTAAGCCCCTCTGTGGATGCTTTTATTCAGAATTAAAATGACTTTAATTCAGTTTAGCTTAATTCACTTGAGGTTAATTAATTCACTGAGGGGAATTAAACTAAACTGAATTAAGGTCATTTTAATTCTGAATAAGAGCATCCACACAGGGTTTAATAGGATTTAACTAATCCATTTTAAATTCACACCTTGAGTTAATTCTGATTAATTTTCCTGAGGGTCTCTGTATAGATAAATCCATAGATCTTCAGTTTCTACTTTCTGATAGTCTGTTATTAATAGGGATCACATTAAATGAGCAAAATGGTTCATCAGCTCATCTTCCTATGGGGCCATTACCAGTACATAGATCTTCAAACCCTGCTCTTGTCCACATACCATGCCTTAATCTGTGGGCATGTATACTGACAGAGTTGGCCATCAGTAAGGACATGGCTCTGCTACATAAAGGGGAGGGTCTCTTGCCACACATGGCTCAAAGGCACTGATCATGAGCTCCACAAAACTATATACAAAAGTGTTGATTAATTCTTGTTTAAAATATTTATTTTAAAAAGATGCCCTTTTAATGGGATAAAACCTTCTTGGCTGCAATTCTGAGTCTTGGTGCTTGTCTCTCCCAAGCAGGCTGCACTGTGACATGAGGGACTTTTAGCAGCTAGAGGTCCCAGCCAAAATCAAGGTCTCCTTGTACTAGACACTGAACAAACATTGTAACCTCTTCAGGGTATCAGTTGTCTCCTGCTATCTAAGTAGACAAAACAGACAAGGGTGGGAGGGGGAACAGAGAGGAAATGACTTGCACAAGGTCAGTGGAGGGCTGAGAATAGAAGCTACGTCTTCTGACTCTCCATTCAACTCCTGTTCTCCCAGACCAAATGCCTCTAAGCATTGGGCAAGGGGACACATGTGACCCAAGAGGCATGAAAGCCCTATCAGCTTTCAGGGAGATGGTGAAAGCACAGGCTTGCTGATCTTGCATCTAGAGACGAGCGTGAACCAAAACACCAGATCTGAATACCTCCAGACTTCAGGAAAGCTGGGCTCAGCATCCAGACCTCACAGCTGGACCTGGCTGTGGGATGGGAGGGCAAATTTCAACACCCTCAGACTTTGCGTTCCAGTTTTACAGTTGATTCCTATCTCTGAGCATACATCGCGCATATCCATATCACATGCCTGGAGGGTACAGAGCAGTGGGCTGGTTTTGTTTGGGTCTCCTAGACCGAGGGTTGAAATGATAAGCCCGTTGTGACTGTCGTTTCAGAGACTGTAGCTTTTTCATTTAGTGCTGGGCAAAATTTTCAGACTAAATTTTTTTGTCCCATCAGAAAATACAGGTTCGGGTCAACAGAAAATTTCACAAATTTGCAGCTAATTTCCCAACTGTTTTGTTGAAAAAAAATCCAAAAAGATTGAAGGGCTCGTTTTTACATTTTCAGAATAAAAAGTTTTGATTTTTTTCCATTCAAAACAAATGGCATTTTGAATTTTACTTCAATTTAAAAACAAATTAAAAAAGGTTTAAAAACCCTCAAAAATTAAATGAAACATTTAATTTGACCCAAAGTAATGATGGGGCTGGGCTGGGAGTGCAGTGGCTGCAGGCAAGGGGTTTAGACACTTCTGCAAGCGTGCCCAGGGCCCTGTGCTTCATGTCTGAAGTGCAAGCACCTAAATACCTGCTGCTTGTGGAAAGTTTCCAGTGTGGCAGGGAGTGAGCCAAGAATATCCCAAGGGAGTGGGACCTCACATTTCTGGGCAGGTTATTAGATTAATTTCACCTCATTATCTCCTCCCATTTGACCAGACATGTAGTGGGAGACTGGCCTATGCAAGCTACATGCCAAGACATAACAGGTCCAACTGCAGGCCCAGCACAGAGGTTCTACATCAAAGGAGCGAGAGAGATCCAAGTGTCATTCACCAAAGAGCACAGCACAGCCTGGGGCTCAGTGCCAGTGAGCCGAGGGCCAGGTGGTAGCGGCTAGCCCAGGACCACTCTGCGTTAGGCACTGTACGAACACAGAGGCAGTTCCTTCCCCAAGGAGCTCACAGCCTAAGTAACTTCCTGTTCTCTTTCTCCCTCCTCCCCCTGCCCCAGAGCCCCCATCTAATCCCCTCTCGCGCAGTACATTCATCTCCCAGCTCCCTCTGGAGCACCCATTTACCCAGCTCCAGGGGCGGCTCTAGGCATTTTGCCACCCCAAGCAGGGCAGGCAGGCTGCCTTTGGTGGCTTGCCTGCGGGAGGTCCCTGGTCCTGCGAATTCAGCGACAGCCTGCGGGAGGTCCGCTGGAGCTGCAGGACCCGTGGCCCCTCCGCAGGCATGCCACCGAAGGCAGCCTGCCTGCCGCCCTTGCAGCGACTGGCAGAGTGCTCCCCACGGCTTGCCGCCCCAAGCACGTGCTTGGCGAGCTGGTGCCTGGAGCCCCCCTGCCCAGCTCCCTCTTTCTCCCATCCCCCCATCACTTACTTTCTTTCTCTGGCACACAGGGCTGGGGACTGTTTTGTGTCTTCCTTCCCTGGGGGGAGGGAGTGGGGGTAGATGACTGGCGGTATTTGGGGATATGGATAGATTGATATTTTGGGGGAGTTGGATATCATCTGAGCTGTGGTGATGGATTTTGTGGGGGGCACCTAGCTGACTTGGGGACACATGGGTTTTGGAGGAGCAATATTCAGGTGGCAGTGGTTGGATTTATGGGTGCAGTAGCAGGAGGATTGGGAAAATGAATGAATGTACGCAGGTTGAAGGATTTTGGGGTGCATTTTGTAAGAATAGATGGGGGATGTGGATGGGAGAGGGTAGGGATGTCTGGGAGTAGGAGGGCAGTAGCAGTGGGTTTGTGGATGGGACCTGGGGGGTGCATGGCTGTTTAGTGGAATGAGGGAGACGGGGCTGGAAGGGTGGGCATTAGAGAGGGTGCATAGCTGTTTTGGGTTGAGGGAGACAGGGCTGGAAAGATGGGGATTAGAAGGGGTGCATGGCTGTTTGGGGGTGAGGGAGACAGGGCTGGAGGGACGGGATTTGAGGGGGGTGCATGCCGGTCTGGGGGTGAAGATGGGGCTGGAAGGATGGGGATTGGAGGGGGTGGATAGCTGTTCGGGGGCAGAAGGGGAACAGGGCTGGAGGGATGGGGATTGGAGAGGGTTCATGGCGGTTTGGGGGTGAGGGAGATGAGGCTGGGGGAATGGGGATTAGAGGAGGTGCATGGCGGTTTGGGGGTGAGGGAGACAGGGCTGGAAGGATGGGGATTGGAGGGGGTGTAGGGCAATTTGAGGGTGAGGATGGGGCTGGAAGGATGGGGATTTGAGGGGGGTTCGTGGCTGTTCGGCGGCAGGAGGGGACAGGGCTGGAGGGATGGGGATTGGAGGGGGTGCATGGCAGTTTGGGGGTGAGGGGACTGGGGCTGGAGAGGTGGGGATTGGAGGGGTGCATGGTGGTTTGGGGGCTGGAGGGGACAGGGCTGGAGGGATGGGGATTGGAGGGGGTGCATGGCAGTTTGGGGGTGAGGGGGCTGGGGCTGGAGAGGTGGGGATTGGAGGGGTGCATGGTGGTTTGGGGGCTGGAGGGATGGGGACTGGACGGGGTGCATGGCTGTTTGGGAGTAGGGAGGCTG
Organism: Gopherus evgoodei; assembly: GCF_007399415.2. Taxonomy (NCBI): domain Eukaryota; kingdom Metazoa; phylum Chordata; order Testudines; family Testudinidae; genus Gopherus; species Gopherus evgoodei. The sequence goes on along the minus strand of NC_044330.1, from coordinate 59,595,309 downwards.
GGGTTGGAGAGGTGGGGATTGAAGGGGGGTTTGGGGGTGGGGGGAAGCTGTGCTTCCCCATTAGCCTCTTCTTGCCCGTTTGTTTTCCTTCTCCTCTAGCGCAGGGAGCGGGGGCGCAGCCATTGCGCGGGCGCCCCCTGCCAGTCGCCTCTCTCCGAGTTCTTGGTATCGGTCTCTCCGCCCGCAGCGGGAGCAGGGGCCGCGGCCTGCCTGGCCTGGACACTCCTTCTGTAGGGCAGCGAAGGGGAGTGACCGTGCCAGCTCCCGCCTCCTCCCTGCAGCCCGGCGCTTCCTTTCCCAGCCGGCTCCGCACGCTGCCCGGCCGGCTGCAGGATCCCGAGCCCGCAGGCAGGGAACGCAGCCGCCCGGCCAGCCCCAGATCCCGCCCCCCGCAGCAGCTTTACAGGCACTGGTCCGCTGGTCGAATTAACGTCCCGGCGGTAGGCGGCAGGGGAGCGCGGGGGCTGGAGCCGGCTCGGGAGCCGCTGCTGCAGCGGGGAGCCGGTCCGCTCTGCTGGAGCCAGGGGAACCGGATCAGGTGGCTGGAGTCGGCGTGGGAGCGGCCGCTGCGCAAAGGAGCCGGCTCGGGTGACAGCAGAGAGCTCGGCATGACTCTCAAGTCGAGCCGCGGCGACAGCGTGAGCAGCATGCGGACGGCGCTCTCCGACCTGTACCTGGAGCACCTGCTGCAGAGCCGGCCCAAGCCCGAGGTAAGAAGGGCGCTTCCCGGGGCAGGGACAGCGGCAGGCAGCCGGGCCTGGGACAAAGCGGGGGAGCTGCAGCGCTTTTACTTACCTGGCGGCAGTCCGGGTCTTCGGCGGTGGGGGGGCCCTTCAGTCGCTCCACATCTTAGGCAGCACTGAAGGCTCCCGCCACCGCAATGCCGCTGAAGACCCGGACCGCCTCTGGGCCAGGGCTCACGGAGCCCCTGCGGGGCCCGGGGCTTGGGACAAATTGCCCCACTCGTCCCCCCTCCTCTGGGCGGCCCTGGCCAGGTCTCATACAGTGCGGGGTGATAGCCCCAGGACACTTTATGTTTGCGGGCTCCCCTAACCGGGAACACACTATTAGCTACTAACTAGTGGCCAAGCAGTTTGATGTACATTTATGGTACAGTGCCAATCACATTTCACTTCCCTCCCTACAGCTGGCAAAGTGGGGGCACTGGGAGCTAAGAGGTCTGGGTCTCCCAGTGTGAATTTTGGCAAGTCTTTGCACTGCTCCATTTCTCAGTTTCTACATCTGCAAAATGGGGATAATGATCCCTCTTCTGATGCGAGATCCACAGATGGAAGGTGCTCATTGCAAAGTCTCTTGGTTCTTATTCACTCTAGTCTCTGGCCCTTGGGCATGTGTAGCCTTTTCTGTGAGGTCACTAAAGGGTTGAGGCTGGCTTCAGTGAAGCTGCTCTTCACAACACTGAGGATCTCGGTGTTTAGGAATCCAGTTCACTTGCTTCCCCCCACCCCACTCTGTCCACAGGGCTGGCAGAGATTGTGGCCCTCATCTTGCTCTTGTTTGCTCTGGTTTGAATCCAAGGTGACTCCTTTGAAGACAGCAGCATTAGAACAGTGTAAAACTGGTGTGAGTGGGATCAGGGTTAGAGCTGGGGGGTGCTGTGGCTGAAGAACAGGGAGGGAGTGCTTGCTCTGTGTTACTATAATGCTACCTCCCTGGCTGACATGGGGGCAGCATTGATTGGTTTTGGAGCCCCTGCCTCCAGCCCAGGGTACAGTGAGGAAACCCTAATCTGAGGGCAGGGAGAGCTGCAGATGCAAAAGCAGGGTGTGAGGGAAGGAGGTGGTATTCACAGTCCTTAGATCTCTGAGTGGGGCTGGGGGACAGCTGAGGAGCTGACATCTGTACTTACATCTGTAATGAACTGTCCTGCTCTGTTTCCCTGTTGCCATCATGCTGCAGGATTTCATGGGTGGCTCTCCTCTCTAGGTGGATAGGAATGGGGGTGGGGGGAGGTATGTGAAGCTAGTTTGGAAGAGGATTTGCCATTTTGCTCCTGGGTAGGGAACGGGTAGCTGAATGGAAGGAGGAAAATTGCAGTTCCAAGCTAAAATGTGTCAGACTTTCTTGTTTTTGCTGCAAAGTTGTAGCTGGTCTGAACTGGAACTGCCTGTCACATGAGCTGATTTAGCTGCTGAGCAACCTCCGGCAAGCAGGTCCACATGTCAGGCTGGAGGAGATGTGGCAATGGATTTTAGCCCTGGGAAACTGGGGCAGGCCAATCTTGCACATGCCTCCTAATTCCTATTCCTGAGACAATGATCATTGTGTGGCAGGCTTCATACACAACAGCACTGGCTGAATGGCAGTGGCATTGGTTAAGAAAATATCTGCAGTGTGCCCCCCTGCTTCAGGGCTATTTTATCAGTTGGTGTAAATTGGGGTATCTCCAGTGCAGTCAAGGAAGCTCTGATAATTTGCATTGCCTGAGGATCTGGCCCGTTATCCCCAGAAGGCTTGGGAATCTCAGCACTGTTAGTGTGTGCAGCTTTCAGGCTGCAAATCTGTGCAGTTGAGCAATGACTGCTTCTCTTTTTAAACTCACAAAAGCAGAGAGGAAATTGGAGACCAGACTGAAACTTTATCCTTAACCCACCCTGTTGTGCAATAAAGCAATAGAAAGAAAAACAACCACCCATCATGAGTGAGTTAAATGTGAGCTTTTATCCAGAACTCTGGATTCTCTCACTTTTTGGTGGCTGAAATCTGGCACCGTGAGGAAAGCTGAGTGATCTTGTGTGGACGATGGGATTTGGTCCTTCTGTCAAACCAAAGAAACTTTTCACATTTCCTGCCCCCCATCTCACCAGCCTGGAATCCCACAGCTGGCTCCATAGCAGCTGTAAATTGTTGCACCCACATAGACTTCAGTGGAGCTGTGACAGTTTATCCCCACTATGAGTCTGCTCCCCAGTCTTTCCTTTTTATGCCCTGTTCTGCATCAGAGTGTCCTTCACCCGTTAGGAGCCACAGCTAGAGAGTGACACAAGGGACATGCAATTGGTCATGTGAAATCCGAAGAAGCTATGTGAGGCTGGAGAGTGAAAGTCATAAACAGCAGGGCTGATAGTGAGCTGGGATGGCACAGGGCTCTTCTGTTTTTTCTTAAAGGTCTCCTGATGTGTATCAGGACATTTGGGACAGGCCTTCGTAACAGCGCCAGGAGGGGGCAATGTATTTCTGAGCCCATGAATCAGACTGCCTAGTCACCAAGACCTAGCGCTTCAAAGAAATAGAGAAAATGCTAAGTGTGTGGCTGGTTACAGGCTCTCTGTTAGAATCTGAAGGTGCATCTACACTTCGAGCTGGGGCTGTAACTCTCAGTTTGCGGAGAGATACTTGCACAAACTATGATGGAGCCAGTGTGCTGAAAATCGAGGGTAGCCTCAGGTATGTCTCCCCAAACTGGGAATTGCACCTCCAGTTCCAAGTGTAGACAGACCCTTAGGGTCTTCAGGCGTTGGAAAAGTCTCTAGCCGTACAGCCTTGGAGCCATCTCTGACAGTGCAAAGCTGCAGTCCTCCCCCCATTTATGAAGCTGTCTAGCCCAGATCTTCAAAGGTATTTAGGCACCTGAGAGTCTGGACCTCTGTAACTGCCCCACACTCTAAACTCTGGTCAAATGGAGTGAATGGATTGTTCCTCTCTCTCTTTGTTTTGACAGTGTTTATGAAATCTTCTGTGTAGCAAGCCTAACCACCCTGGAGTCAAGATTACTCTCTGGGAACAGGAGACTGGGTTGTTGCAATACAAATTAATGCAAAATCCTATTCTGCATTCCATCCTCACTCCAGCCATATGTTTCCCTAAGTCCCACCACCACCCATCACAAACTTTCCATGGGGCATTTGAAGATACAGTTAGAAAATGCTTGTAAAATACTAATAACAGAGCCAACCTCAAATGCATTCAAGGGTCTCATCCTGCTTCCACTTAAGCCAATGTCAAAGCTCTTAGGCCAGAAATTCTGAGGTTGGGTGATGGGTAGGGCTGTGGAGAAACTGGGTATTTCAAGGGGAGTTTTGCACTTTCAAAATGTCTTCTCTTCTGGATCGAAAGTAAAAATAACAAAAATCTAAATTCCTTGTGAACTGAAATTCTGGAAAAAAAATCGCTTTGAGTCAATCGGACTGTTTTGTTTTGACAAAATCAAAGCATTCCAATTTTGCGTCTTTTAAAATTTCGTACTATTTTTCAGAATAAAAGCAAATTGCAATGAAAAGTCATTTCGAAAAGGAAAATTGAAATATTCTGTTCCAAAAAGTTCAAAATGGGCAGTTTTGCCCTCATTGCAATGTGTTTTTTTTTATTGACAGTGCTTTAAATAATAATTCAGTCCCAATGGGCTCCCCGCTGGCTCCTAGTAGTGGGTGGGAGTGGCGAAGGGAGAGGGTCCCTGGCCCTTCGTGCATTGACGCTTAACCCTTTCACCTGTGCTTACTGCTATGGCCATATTGGTGGGGTCTCCATGGCTTCTCCTGACTCCATGCTACCTCCTCTTTTCTCTCTAGTTACTGGATCGTACACTGCAGCCAGGTGCTCTTTCCACCTCTCGACCTATGAAACCACGGAGCCCTCTGTCCCAGTCTGCCAAAGCCCTCCTGCTGCAGTTACATGCAGACACAGGAGATGGCTGTGAAGCACTGGCCCTTTGGAAGGGCCCTGTGCCTCCAAGTAACCCCTTATCAGTAGCCAGATGGCAGGGTAAGGTGTGGGGAGGTTCTGCTGTCTTTGTGCACAGATAGCGAGTGCCATGGGGATGTTGGGGAGGGGCAGGAGAGACTGGTTGGGTTGTGCTGTTGACACACTAGGCTTGTGAGACTGGGCCGGAACAGTGGCTCTCTGCTAGAGAGAGCGGAGGTTGGTGTTGGGGTTCTGGCTTTGCCCTCTGTCCCAGATGGGGGCTGGGATTCTGGGATAAGTGGCTGTTGGGCTGTGTCTCTTGTTGAAGTGTGCAGGGGCTGATGGAGAAAGGTGCCAGGTTGGCAGCCCTGGGATCTGAGTGGCTCCCCAGGAGGATTATTTGTATCCTGCAAAAGGCAAGAGGAGGCCCCTGGTGGCAGAATGCCTTTCCTTATTCACTAGGGTAAGCACAGGGGCCAGGCTTCCCTCAGCCATCTTGCCCTGCTAGCATGCCTCAGCCCGGAGCCGGGGGGCTCCAGCAAGAGGGAAGTTCTGTCTCCATTGTCCATTTGTTCCTTGGCATCTGCTGGGGCTGCTGTGAAGGGGGCATGTGTGGAGGATAGGTCCCTCAATGGCTAGTAGCTGGGATGGGCAGGGACACAGCCCCATGCTCTGAGTGTCCCCAAGTCTGTGGCTGCCAGAAGCTGGGACAGTATGACGGGATGGATCACTTGATTGCCTCTTCTGTTCACACCGTCTCAAGCACCTGACGCTGTCGGCAGAGAGGATACTGGGCTAGATGGAACTTTGGTCTGACTCAGCATGGCCAATCTTATGGTCTGATGTGCTAATGCTATTGCTGGTTTGCAGGATGCTTGGTCATATGGCCCTGGACTGGGATCCACCAAAAACCCCTGGCTGCAGCTTCCAGTCTCGGCTGGGTTTGAATTGGGGAGCTCAGTGCGAAGGGCTCTGCGTCACTTTAACCATCCCCTGAGCAACACCATCCATCCCCTGCATGGCAGTTTAATTCCCAGTGCATGACGGGGCTGCTGACTGACAGCTACGGTGTCTGTGCGTGGCCATGGCCTGTTGCAATGAGGCAGCAGTGAGGGTGCTGTGAAGGGAGTAGACTTGTGCAGTGGAGCCTGCCTCCTGTCTGCAGCTTGCTGTGCAGTGATCCCTGCCTGGAGAGGAATCCTAGAGAGAGACCTAGACCTTTGTGTGTTTTTGACCTCATTTGTCACTGCACAGCTGTTTCCTTGGGTCCCTGTGCCAGCCTGGAGTGGGCAGAGAGCCAGCAGCGCCCTTGGGTTTCTGCTGGGTGACTTGATATCTGCCCTTGTTAGTCAGGGCTTCCCTTGGGTGACCTGGTCTTTCAAAGTTGACCTGAAGAAGTAACCGAGAGTGAAGCAGGTAGTGGAGGTAGATGGCCCTTATCCCCTTTCAGGGGGCCAGGCATTAGCAAAGCATACCATGCTGGTTGATCTTTGGACAAGGGTGATGGCTGTTCAAATGATCTAATTGCTGTGAAGTTAATGCTTGATCACCTGCCAGTGTGTTCCCTGCCTGCTGTAGCAAGGTTAGCAGCATTTGGCTGGAGGAGCTTGGCCTCCTTTGCTAAGCTGGGGCTGCTTGCACCTCCCCTCCCCCAGGATCCGTGTGACCTGGAGGGATGAGAGTCCTTTGCCCTTTCCAAGGAGTCTCCCCTCTCCAGCCTGGGATCTGGGTTCAACCCATTTTAGAAATGAGGGCCCACTGCAAAATTCAGGTTTGGATTTCAGACACTCCAGAGCTTGGGTCCAGATCCTGGGGGTGATCTGGGTGCTCTATGTTGCTCTCAATGGAATGCTGGGGGCAGGGTTGGTACATTTGGTGGCTGAGTGCATGCACTGCTCCCCCATTCCTTGGAACATGTGGTCCTAGCAGGGCACGTTTCCATCACCGTGCCCAGTGCAGCATGGCCCATTTGCTAAGCACCATCAAGGCCACTTTGTACAGAGTAGCAGCTCCTAGTGCCTCCTCCTTTGCCACCCATTGCACAGCTATTGCACTGAGCTCAGGAGCTGTGTTGTCCCTGGGCTCTGACTTGACCTGGATCCCATTTCCAGTGAGGTACAGCAGTAACCCACATTCTCTCTTCCTGGATTCTGCTGAGCTGGCGTTCAGTCTGTATTTTAACTTCAGCTGGCTCCTCGCAGTGCTCCTGAACTCTGAGCCCTCCTGCAGATGTTTCCTCTCCCTCAGAGGGATTTGAGAGCCCTGCGTAAGCAGCCGGCTCTGCCAGACCCTCATCGCTCTGACTCTCAAAGGGTCGAGAGGTCGCAGGCTACACAAGGCCAAAGCTTCGGAACAACAATGCTGCGTGTGTGTGCTAGGCAGGAGGTTTACACGGAGCAGACCGTGGCACTGTCCCTATGGTCACATTCCCCTAACCCAGTCAGGCCCGGTAAGGCCATTACACACGATCCCTTAATGCTTCTGTTTCATCAGCAGCACCAACTCGGAATGGAGGCTGTTCGTAAATCTGAACGAAACATTCTGGTTCTTTCCAAAGTTTACAACTGAACAGTGACTTAACATAGCTTTGAAACTTTGCTCAGCAGGAGGAAAATGCTGCTCTTAAACATCTTAATTTAAATGAAACAAGCACAGAAACAGTTTCCTTACCTTGTCAATCTTTTATTAAACTTTCCCTTTATTTATTTAGTACTGTACATTTAACACAGCACTGTACTATATTTGCCTTTTTTTTTTTTTTTGTTTGTCTCGGCTGCTGCTTGATTGCGTATTCCCAGTTCCAAATGAGGGGTGTGGTTGACCGGTCAGTTCGTAATTCTGGTGGCTGCATTTCAGTGGGAAGTGAAATGATCCACTGTATTTGAGTGTTCATAAAGTTTCATCGATTCCAAGGTGAGAAGGGTCCATTATGATCACCTAATCTGACCTTCTGTATAGTATGGGCTAGAGAACTTCCTCAAAATAATTTCTAGTGCAGATCTTTTGGAAATATTGGCATTTTGATTGAACAATTGGCATTGCTGGAGAATCCACCACAACCCTCGATAAATTGTTCTCTTGTTTAATTACCCTCATTGTTAAAAATGTACCCCTTATTTCCAGCCTGAATTTGTCTAGCTTCAGCTTCCAGCCATTAGATCGGGTTAGACCTTCCTCCGCTAGACTGGAGCCCATGATTAAATATTTGTCCCCCATATAGGTACTCATAGATAAGGTTATGATTTAGTCATGGGTATTTTTAGTAAAAGTCATGTACAGGTCGTGGGCAATAACCAAAAAGTCACAGCCCGTGATCTTTCTGTGACTTTTACTAAAAATACCCTTAACTAAATCTAACCTGCTTGGGGTAGGGGAATGGCAGTGCTCCAGGGGACGCTGCTGCTCCTGGGGGTTGGGGGCAGCTCGGAGCCCTGCTGCCGCTGCTGTTTCTGGGGGGTGGCCCAAGGCTCCACCACCGCTGCTGCTCCTCTGGGCAGGGACAGCCTGGAGTGCCGCTGCTGCTCCCGGACTACTGCTCCAGGGCAGTGCCTGGGACCAGTTGCCTGGGGCCGCTGGAGCAGCAGCTGGTGTGACTGGCCTCAGCTGCTGGGGCGGTCCTGGGGTCAGCTGCTGGAAGTCATGGAGGTCACAGAAAGTCCCAGGATCTGTGACTTCCGTGACCTCTGTGAAAGATTTGCAGCCTTACTCATACACTGTGTTTGAGTCACACCTTCTCTTTAAGCTATATAGACTGAGCTCCACAAGTCACTGTATGGCTTGATTTCTCATCCTTTAATCATTCTCGTAGCTCTTCTCTGATCCCTCTCCAATTGATCAACATCCTTCTTGAATTGTGGGCACCAGAACTGGACACAGGATTCCAGCAGTGGTTGCACCCGGGCCAAATCCAGAGGTAAAATAACCTCCCTGCTCCTACTTGTGATTCTTCTGTTGATGCATCCCAGGCTAGCATTAGCCCTTTTGGCTACCGCGTCACATTGGGAGCGCCTATTCAGCTGATTATCCATCACAACCCCCAAATCTTTTTTAGAGTTACTGCTTTCCAGGATAGAGTTCGTCAGCCTGTAAGTGTGGCCTGCATGCTTTGTTCCTAGGCATAGACATTTTCACTGAGCTGTATTCAAATGCAGATTGTTTGCTTTCGCCCCATGCAGTCTGATGGAGTGTCTGGGTAAAAGGCCCTGTATAAATGACGGTCAGTCATAGCCAGCCAGTGACCGTATTGAGTATGCCGCCAGGGTGGCTGATTCACTGCTATCAGTCAACTCCTGGACAGGGTGTTTTGTCCATTCCTCAGCTGAAAGCAAAGGTCAGGGCTGGGGAGGAGCAGAGGTTCCTAGGCTGCCCCAACCTTTGTGACAATGCCTGAGCTCAGCTGACTGGAATGTGCTGCTTTGCTGAGCCTGGCGTTTGAGGGCTGCTGATGTACTGGAATCGTGCTGTATCATATATGCAGAGGAAGCCAAGGAGAGATAAGAGGGGAAGCCATGCTGACTCTGCTCCCCTGGAGGCACTTTGAACTCTGGCTGGGGCCAGAGTGAGACTTTGTCCTGCTTCCCAAAGGTCCCTGCCAGCTCTGCTGGAGAAGGCAAACAGGGAGCAGCATGTCTGCTCTCTGACTCAGAACAGTTCTGTTTCCTCTCCTCTCTCCAGTGGCCCAGGGCAATTTCACCATGTGTCTTTCCTCATCTCCCGCTGTCTGTCTGCTCTCTGAATCCAGAAGCATCTGCATGGGCGGTGGATATCATAGGCCAGGAGAGGCTAAGTCTCCCCTAACCCAGGCCATGTCCTCACCCATGCTCCACCCTGAGGCCCCCCTCCGTCCTCTGAGGCTGGCGGGGGCTCCTCCAGCCATGGGTGCCCCCTCAGGGCTCCAGCAGTGCCTCAGGCAGTGCCTCAGGCAGAAGGGGGAAGGCCAGGGGATAGTCTCCCTGAAGAGGAGGTTCACCCGCCACCCATGAGCATCTGGTTGTCCCTCTGTCTTCCCAGCCTGGATTGCAGACCCAGCCCCCTACCTGATATTTTAGCTGTTCTCCCTTCCACCAAAAGCCCAGGCTTTCTTGGAGCTTGTAACAGCCACATTCACAACCTGGGTCTGAGGCTTGGCTGCAGGATCCGTAATCTGAAAGTATTTAACAAATTTGGCAGGAGCAACCTGTTTGGCTCTTTTTAATTTCTGGATGATTTTTTGGGCTATCAAAGATAGCTTCTTTCAATAAATCTGGTGTCCTATCTGGCTCTGCCGATGCCCTGCAATCCTGACTGCAGCTCTCTTTAGGAGTCCAGGCCAGGCATCTGCGCAGCTCTGCCAATGCACCATAGTCCTGATTTGCACCACCTGCTATTCCAGTGATGGATTCTACCCTCAGTTATGTTAGGACAGCTTTGTATCTTCCTTGGTTCCAGTCTGGGGGTCTTCGTGTGGCTCTGCTGATGCACCCTAGACCTGATTTGCAGCATCACCCCATAGTATGTCCCCCAGTGCACCTCAGTCCCGAAGCATGTCCCACCCCACCCCACCCTGCTATGCCTGCCCTAAACACCTCACCCAGCTCTTCCAATGCAGCATTGCCAACTCCAAATGTTCAGAAATCATAAGTCAGCCTCCTTCTTTGAGTCACAGGATTGGTGTAAAATTCATGAGATTTGTTTTTAAAAACAATACTGTTTCGGTTCATTTTCTTGCATTTAGTTTCTGAGCCTTTAGGATGCATTCAGATTCGATTTCCAAGCTCTTCTCTTTGACCATGGAGGTTAGAAATGTCCATTCTTTTTAAAATGAAACCTCAGATTCTCATCTAAGCACAGGACTCCAGGAACTGGGACTTTGAATAAGGCACCCAATATCGCCGTATCGCCAGGCTCGTGGTAAAATCATGAGAGTTGGCAACTTTGCAACATGCCTCAAACTTGACCCACAGCCATTCCCTCCCCCGCAACCATTCCAGTGCTAGCACTCAAAAGAGCTCCACCAATGCCCCTGATCTGCAGCCCCCATCTCCCACTAGAGCTCTGTACTCCCCACACAGCTTTGCCAGTGCACCTTAGGTCTGCAGTTTGCCCCCCCCTTGCTATTGCAGCCGCTAACCCCTTTTATCCAGCATCTGCTAGCACATGCTGAATTGCATTGTGGTTTTGTAGTGTAGATGAATGTGAAGTGTGTGTGTGGTGTAGGGAGAGAAGTTGCTATATCCCCACACACATGCTCTTGAAGACAGGAAGCTGCACCCAACTGACTCTGCATTCTCTGTGTACAAGGCTGGTTCCAAAACAGGCCCAGTCTACACTAGCAGTGCCAGTTCAAGTGTGATTTATGATTCTAACTAGCAGAAGCCCTAATGTGTAGACAGGTTAAAAAAAATGCTTCTGCTGGTATCGCTTATTTCATTCATGAACCATAAGTAAGGCTCCTTGTTTGTCATGGAGGTTGCAGAAGTCACAGAATCCATGACTTCCTGTGATCTCTGTGACTTCTGCGGCAGCCTGTGTGGCTGACCACCGGGTCGCCCAAGCAGCTGCCTTGGGGACAGCTCCTCAGGTGGCCCTGGGGACAACCACACTGGTTGCTGCTGGAATGGCTCTGCAGCCAGCCGCTGCTCTGTCAGCCCTGGGCAGGTGGCCCCTGGAACCGCCCGAGCAGCAGCTGATGTGACTGGCCCCAGGGACCACCTGAGCAGCAGTCCCGGGGGTGGCGGGAGCAGCCACAGCTCAGCGTCTCCAGCAGCAATCTTGGGGTGGCCAGAGCAGCAGCTGGCCCTGGGTCTTCCCCTGCCATCCCTGGTGGCAGCCAGATTGGCAGCGGCCCCCTGGGGCTCCCACCTCAGTGGTGGTGGGAGCAGCAGCAGACCCCCCACAGCTGGTGCACAGGCTTCCTAGGGTGACCAGACAGCACATGTGAAAAATTGGGATGGGGATGGAAGTGGGGGGTAATAGGAGCCTATGTAAGAAAAAGACCCCAAAATCGGGACTGTCCCTATACAATTGGGACATCTGGTCACCCTAGGCTTCACCCCCACAGTGCTCACCCCTCAGAGCGTCCTTCACTCCCTAAGATTCAGTCGGAGTATTTATGGTAAAAGTCATGGACAGGTCATGGCCTGTGATTTTTTGTTTCTTGCTCGTGATCTGTCCATGACTTTTATTAAAAATCCCCGTGACCAAATCATACCCTTAAACCATATGTGATACCAGCCATGGCACTTTGATGCTGGTATAACCTGCAAACCTTTCCCCATGTAGACAAGTCCTTAGTGTTTACCCCCTAAGGTGAAAGGACGGGAGGGTGCAGGCAAGGTGTCAGATAAATTGCAGAGGAATCCAAGGTCAGTTTAAAAATGAACAAAATAACCAAAAATCAAGGAAACTAGAGAAAAGTAATTTCCCACCAAAGTCTGATCCTGTGTCTTCTGAATGTGCTTTGCAGCTGGGACTGAGGGTGGGTGGAGTGGAGCAGAGCAGTGGTGGTGGCTGAATCAGCTGGTTGAAGAGACGTTTTGAATTCAGAACAGAAATGTCCTAAGACAAATCGATATAAGAGTAAGGCACATGGTGATCTCTGTCTCAGTTTTGTCCCAGAGAGGTTCTGTATCACACACTAACACAGTGTGTGTCTTTGTTTCCCCTAGTGGCTGGCCCACATAAGAAGATGAGAGTCTACTACTGCTACAATCTAGGGGAGTTATTCCTGTAATTCAAGTGGCAGAGGCTCATGCTTTTAGCACTGAAGGTCTCAAGTTCAAATCCTGGTCATAGCCCAAGGAGGGTCAGTTATACTTGCTCCTCCTGGAATGTAGAGTGGTTAGTCAGCAGTCTGCTGGCTTCTTGAAAAGATTATACTGTGCCATCTCTTTTTAACTCCGGTGTAATTTGCTGGGGGTTCTAGGAGATCCTGGGGCACAAGCAAAGTGCTTCACATGATCTGAGCAACTGGCCACCATCTTGGACTCCTCCCAGGGTCCGGTAGGAGAGCAGGACCTTGGAGGATGCTAGAGACTGCATGCAACAGGGGCAGGCTGCATTAATTCCATGTGACTTCATACAACATGCAAAATCACGAGTACAGGAGTAAAACTGACAAGCCACAATCATTTCCTGGTGTGAGCTGGCCAGGACTCCTGGTCTGAGCTCCTGTAGGATGGGGAACATGATCATCAGTCTTCTGACATATCCTGACATGGGAAGCCTAACACACATGTCCTTCCAGTAGCCCCTGCTGCAAGGAGCCAGGGTTGCCTGCGTATTAACCATGAATGCATGTTGCCACCTCAGCACCAGAAGAGGTTAATGGGCTTGGTCCTGGCCAGGGCTGCTCTCTGCAGCTCATTAATTGTTCCTGAAGCAGTAAAATCAGTGGACTAATATCTACACTGGAACAGCTGGGGGTGTTTGCTTTACCCTAGCAAGTGCTGGGAGCTGGCTAAAGAGGATGGTTGTATAGTGCCAGCTGGGGAGGGGGGAGGGATGTCTGACAAGCTCACCACCAATGGATGTGTCTGTCATTGGGGCCCAGCATGGGATAGCAGGGACTGCAGGTCAGCAGTGAGCTGCCCAAGCAGAGCTCATTGCAGGTATATGGACTGGAGTACAGGGGGAGCTGCAGGTCAGGACTGAGGAGCATTGACCAGGCTGAGTGGGGTCTAAGACTGGAACTGAAAGAGGCTGCAGGGCTGAAATGAGGTGCCACTGGCCCCTGGCACTTGCAAGATGCACTCTGGGTGAAATCCTGTGTGCCTAGCTTATTTCGCAGCATCCCTTGGCATGCTGGCCAAGGGCGTAAGTGGTGTCTTTGCATCAACTTTGGTGGAGTTGAGCCCTCTTTGTCCCAGGAGGAATCTGGCCCACTGCTGTTTATAGATTTCTACTGATGCTTTGTATAAGATCCTCCAGCCAGGGGATGATTAAGTCTCCAGAGCTTCACACACATGGTCTGCAACCTGGCTTTGGGATGGTTCCTCTTCCCTTCTGCTTATTGGCCAGTGGAAAGCATCACTATATTGGGACCAGGTCAGTCATGGGGAGTGAGAATGCTGTTGAGAATCTCTCCAGCTTTCCAATTTCGTGCTGCAAATAACACCTCCCTCCCACCCCCCACGTTCTCACTGCCATCCAACAGCCAGCTCTTTTGTAACTGTTGTTAAATTGGGAAAATCAAGTGTTTCTGGCTGGTGGTGGGGCTTAAACTCTTTCTCTTGCACTGCCTGGATAGGACCCATCTCTATCCCACCTCTGCTCTATCCAATGTGCTGTTCACAGCTTTCAGCACCTGCAGTTGTGACATCTGTGGATCATGGCCAGAATGGTACCAAGAGTCCTAGAGCTCCAAGAGGCCATCGGGGAGCCTGACAAGCAACCCCAAAAGCCCGAGGTTAGGCAGGTCTGGTCCTTCCATGAAGCATGACCCTGCCAGCAGGCAGGGGAGATACTAGATTGCTCAGGGGGGTACGTTGGCAAAAGCTGGCCTTGTGGGAGCTAGTTCAGGCAGTTCCCATGCTTCCTACTGACCTGGGTATCAGTTCTTTAACCATTTATGTGCTGCTGTGTGCTGCTCGAGAAATATCCTCCATCTAGTCCTGTTAATTTGTGATGTTGAGAGAGTTGTGCAGCCGTCCCAGCTGGATATGCTGTCAGGGCTGGGACAGCAGGAGTTACAGGTGAGCTCTAGGACTTGCAATGTGTGTGAACAACTCTGGGTACACTGGTTCATGCTTCCTTGGTGGAGTGAGTTTTGGAAGGCCTGCTCTTGGCATGGTGGTTCCTAGATGGAGTTGTTGCATCTATGGGTGGAGAGACAGCTATGATTTGTGTCAGTGATCCATCAGTTTTATCCAGCAAAGTTTAGTTCTTAAAACCCTGTGGGGTGCTGGGGAGAATGGGTGCTGTGAGGAGCTTAGCCTGCAGACAGCTGTGTTGCTTGGACCAGAGGTGAGAGTTGGTTCAAACTAATAGAAACCAGAGTCCAAGTTCTGCTCCTAGTTACATTTGTGTGGATCCAGAGTAACTCTATTTATTTTAGTGATGTTACTCTGGAGTGATTCTCATGTGAGAAAAAGTAACATTTAACTCTAGAAAAAAGCAGCAGAGAGTCCTGTGGCACCTTATAGACTAATAGACATATTGGAACATGAGCTTTCGTGAGTGAATACCCACTTTGTCGGACATTTAACTCTAGGCTCGTAAGATTCTGCCACACCATCTTATTAAGCTTTAGAACACCTTGCAGAAGGCTCCTGGGAACCCTTTGGCTACCTTTCTCAAGTGTTGCCAAGCCTCCAGTTCTGTTTATACGCTGGACATTTGGATCAAGCTTGTCTCTCTCTGGCTGAAGTCCTTTATGTTTCTTTTTCTTTCTTTTTACTCTCCGGTCTCTCTTGGACACAGGCCCCACCTGCTGTCTGGGCTAGAATGAGCTCCACTAATGTTACTCCTGAACTGGCCAGCAGGGATCACTGTGGAGTGACACAAGGCTCAGCTTCCTCCTGAGAGCTGAGAGTGTCGCTTTTCCAGCATTCTTGGACCTCGCCTTCCCAAGGGCAGTGATGGTCAGCAATCCCAGCTCTTCAGCTTGGTGGCAGCTCCCTGACCAGCTCTGTTCACAGGAGAGGCATCAGTAGTGTGGCCAGAAAGTGCATATTGAGGATGAGGGGTTCAGCAGAACACGGGAAGAGCCACCGACAGCCCCTGGGCACATAGGGGATCGTCATGGGAGTTCCAGACAGGCTCATCTCCCACAGAAGGGCATGTTGCAGGGCCTCCAGTGCTGTCCCCAACCCTGGCCTGTTCTTTGTCCTGATAGGCTGTCGTATATCCATCAAACGCTGTGACTGAGGACATCTACGCCAATGGCTCAGCCATGTTGGGCAGCCCAGCTCACATGGACAGCCGGGAAGTGCGCAAGATCCGGCTGATCCAGTTCGAGAAGGTCACCGAGGAACCCATGGTGAGCTAGCAAGAGTTTGGTAACCCTTAAGGCCTCAGGGGTCAGGGTGAGACCCACTGGTGCATTGGCATGCACAGTGAGAGTGACAATCCAGTCCAGCTCCCAGGTCCGTGGGTGGGGTAGGGATAATCCACTGGGACAAGGGTGCTGCTTTGGCCACTGCCTACCCCACTTGGAGCCTGAGCTGCACAGGGTGTAGTGGAACCTGGAGGAAGCTGCATCAGCTGTTGATTTATTCTGCCAAGAGGAAATTAACCCAGCTGGAATTGAGCCAGGAGCGGACTCTGAGAAGTGAGACAGACCGTCTTGGATACTGGCTAGGCATGGACTTTACCTAGAGAAGTGAATGTCTCACCCTAGATATGTAATAGACGGTCACAGAGTTTCCTGTTTTCCAGGGAATCACACTGAAGTTGAATGAGAAGCAGAGCTGCATGGTGGCCAGGATTCTCCATGGAGGCATGGTACATAGACAAGGTAACAGCAAATGGCAAGAATCTGAAGTCGTCATTGACTGAGACCTAGACACACAAGGCTTCCGTTTAGTCAGAGACTTTAGCCCTTTCCTTCCGCCCTGGTGCTGGGTAGGGCCTGTCAGTTTCATCTTTGGAGCTGGGCAGTTTCAATGCAAAGGGATTAAACAGTTCCTGGTGCTGGTGAATTTTCCATTTGATTTATATCAGCAGTGCCCTTTCTCCATCTCTTGTATCACCTCCCTCTGCTCTTTACATGTGGCTGCTGCATTAATGCCCTGGAGCAAGGGTTCTCAAACTGGGGATCGGGACCCCTCGGGGTCGTGAGGTTATTACGTGTGGGGTCGTGAGCTGTCAGCCTCCACCCAAAACCCCGCTTTGCCTCCAGCATTTGTAATGGTGTTAAATATATAAAAAGTATTTTTAATTTATAAGTGGGGGAGAGTGTCACACTCAGAGGTTTGCTAGGTGAAAGGGGTCACCAGTACAAAAGTTTGAGAACCACTGCCTTGGAGGCTTTAGGACGTTCTCTGCTGGGAAAAGGGGGAGAGGAGATGGGGCAGGACCAATCATTAAGCTCATGCCTGCAAACAGAACCAGAAACCATTTTTGTTCATCTCACTGATGGATTCTTTTGTCACTCCGTGTGGATCAAATCCCACCGATTTTGAAGGATGTTTTTTTCTGTTGCTAAAATGCACAGACAAGGCAAAATTTCTGTGCTAATGTCCTGCAACAAAAAGAAGTTGCCAAAGTAAATGAACTTGCACTATTTCCATTTTTTACTCTGGCACCTGCAGATGGTGTGGTGACTGCATGCAAAATAGCTGTCCTGTACATACAAAAGGAGTGCCCTTTGGTGGCCTTGGGTCCATTTAGAGGCCTTTATAGGTCCATGTAGAAGACAAGAGCCTGATCCTGATCTCACACCAGAATAAGTCAAGACCAACTCCAGTGACGTCATTGGAGTGCTGGCTTATCCCAGTGTGTCTGAGATCAGAATCCAGCCTTTGTCATCTGTACGGATATCTAAAATGAGAACACTTAAGGTAGAGAATATTTATATATACTTGACTGTGCAATGAGGTTACCATTCAGCTTTACATTACATATTGGTTAACATTGTGGATATCACTAAAATAGAATGCTTTTACTGCAAGCTAAACTACAGAATGATGCAAGATCAAAGGCTAGTATGAATGGCTTTAGTTTTTGATCAATTTTAAAAATAATAATAAAAAGGAGTGTGTATGGAGGGAGTGAAGCTGTGTTCCCCTCATGTATGTATTTCACATGCTTATATGCCTGCATGTGCACTGACACACACAATGACTCCTTGGTAGAACCATGCTATATGAGCCAATCTGGATGTAAAATTGCAAGAGATGGTTGCATGCTGCAAAGCAACTATGCCTGTGCATTGTGAATGCAGAAGCCATTTGGTCTGAGATCTCTTAGAGACTTGCAAACAGGCTGGGGGTGGGGGGGGCGATCCAGAATTTTGGGGGATTGTATTTTGCTTGCTTGTGCATTTCATGGGTTTATTTCTCCCGTCACTGGCAGGCTCCCTTCATGTGGGTGATGAGATCGTAGAAATCAATGGGCAAAGTGTGAGCAACCACTCGGTCGACCAGCTGCAGAAGATGCTGGTAGGTATTTTGGGAGGCTGCTCCTGAGGAATGACTCATTTGGCCACATATCACATGTTGCCTTATTTGATTGTATTCATTCTTAATATGCAAATCACGGCAGATGTTGCATCACCTCCTGCGTTAGGAGGAACTACTGTTGTTCCCCTTTCTGCTGGAGCCTCTTCAAAGGCCGGGCCACTTTTCAAGTGCAGGCCGTCTCTGCTCAGAGCACTGGATGGGGCTGTGCGTGCAGCACCCATGGTGGGGCTTGGGTTGTTCAGTTGTCTTTTCAATTTAAAATTGCCCCCATGCAGTCAAACCAGAACCCCCCTCTGCCATGGGAGCTAGGGGGATGGTGCTTAGTCGGGCTCTGATTTCCAGCTGCTAGGGCCACGATGATCCTCTTGCACGATTCAGTAGATGGCTGCCCAGCTTCAGAGAAGGGCCTCTCTCAGGGCACGCTGAACGCTCACCTTGTCCATGGTTAAAACTCCAGCCCGTCAGACCTGTTAGAGGTGCTGTTGGAAGGAGCAGGGAAGGGCTGTTTGGAGTTTGTGGATTATTCTAACACCACTGGTCTCAGCCTCTGATCTCCCTGAGTTCCCATCCCTCTCCCCAGGGCCAGTGCAAGGATGTTTCACGCTCTAGGTGAAACTTCCACCTTGCGCCCCCTCCCTCCACACCCCTGCACTGAAGCGGCAGCTCCCCACCCTCCGCCCTGAGGCACCCCTCCTACGCCAGCTCACCCCTGCTCCATGCACAAGCACCCCAAGCATGCCATCGCTGCTTCACTTCTTCCGCCTCCCAGGCTTGCGGTGCCTACGCTGATTGGCACCGCAAGCCTGGGAGGCGAGAGAAGTGAAGCAGCTCACCCCTGCCCCGCCTCCTCCCCAAGCATGCCGTGGCTGCTTCACTTCTCCCGCCTCCCAGACTTGCAGCGCCAATCAGCTTAGGTTCTGCAAGGCTGGGAGGTGGGAAAAGTGAAGCAGCCATGGCCTCCTCGGGGAGGAGGTGGGGCAGGGGTGAGCTGGGGTGGGGAGTTCCCCTGCATACCCCCACCACTTGCTGCAGGCGGTCCTCCCCGTGCTCCCCTGCCCCAGCTCCCTCTGCCTAAATGCCAGCGGTGGCCGAAGATCCAGCTGCCGCTGTCGCTGCTGAAGAAAATGGCACCTCCCCAAATCCCAGCACCCTAGGCGACCGCCTAGGTCACCTAAATGGTTGCACTGGCCCTGCCTCTCCCTGGTCTCCTGAACTGGTTCACAAGGCAATGGTAATACAGAGGGTGGGCAGGTCTCAAGTGTTGGAAGAAGAATTGGTTCAAATTGCCCTTCTCTCCCCAGGCTGGTCTGTCAGTGCCCTATAGCCCCGAACCCTCTCTGTGGCTGGAGAGATGGGGTGAATTTAATTCTCTCTCCTAGTTCATTCTGGTGACCCCTTTAAAGCTAAAAGAGGATCAGAACTCTGCTCTGTGTGGCTACCTAGATGCAGCTCTAGGCCTGAGTTAGTTAAGTTAGCCACTGTGACTTCAACAGCGCTAAAGCCTTTAGCAACAGTGATTCTGGCTCTGCTGAACTCCCATCAGCTCTTCACTCAGTAAACAAGGCAGCTCCCCTATATTGCCACCATGGCTCCCAGTCCCAACCCTCTGTAGGTTTCCGGGAGTGCCTGTGCACCCTGAGGTTAACGACACACTGTGGGCCTTGAGCTGGTTTCTGTATTGATCTAGAAGCTACATTCTCCAACTCTTCTCTCTTCCCCTTCCTTCTGTCCACTAGAGAGAAGCCAAGGGGACGGTCTCAATAAAAGTCATCCCCAATCAGCAAAGCCGCCTCCCAGCACTACAGGTAGGTGCAGCCGTGTCCTCTAAGTGGCCCTGTGGACCAGATGTCTTTGAGCTGGTGAGAAGTAACGGGGTGTCACGGGGTTGGGGTGCGGGTTCAGGGACCGAACTGCTCTGCTACACTGATACAAACTCTGAACAGGGTAAGAGCTGTTGTGCATTTACATGGGGGAAAGGAGAGCAGGATTTACCCAGTCGGAGGGTCTGTCTGCCCTGCAAAGCGAAGATGTGATGGTAGCACAGGTGGGCAAACCTGTGCCAGCTTGAATCTGGCTAGCACAGGTAACAATAGCAGTGTAGACGTGTTGACGCAGGCTGCAGCTACGCAACCTGCGGACAAGATGGTCAGGGAGCCTGCTTCGTACTCAGGCTGCTAGCCCATGCTGAAGCCTGTGCCATCGTGGCTACACTATCATTGTTACCCTTGGCAGCTAGATTAAAGCCAACCCATGCTACAATTACACCTTTGCTTGCAATGTAGACAGACTCTGTATAACACTGCCCAGCATGGCACCGCTCTGTGCCTCAGTTTCCCCGTCTCTAAAAAGAGGACAGCAATATTTACTTCTTGTGTTAAATAGTTTGAAAGATGGTCTGCTAGATACCAAAGGCTGGACTCCACTCTCAGTTCTATGGGAGTGATTCCCATTCGCCTCAATGGCGGTGGGGTTAGACTGCAAAGACCCTTTACAGACATGGGCTCCTGAGCCTGGAGCATCCTGTCTGCTCCTAGGATTGCACTCCGATTCCTTGGCTGGAGGAGAGAGTGACAAACTCTGCCTTGTGTTGTACTGCTCCAGCTTCTTTGGTGAAATGCTGTCACTCTGCAGTCAGGCTGGGTCGGGTCATTTCTGCTGCCGCAGGGGTGCTGATGTGATAGTCGGAAGCAAGTGGGGGTGGCGGGAAAGCAGAGCAAAACACCCCAGCTCTTGGCTATGCAACCACACTGCCATTGCCATAGCAACAGAAGTGCATGTTGTTACGAGGTTCCTGTTCTCAGCGCAGGGATTCAGCAGCCAGGGCTGGCCCATTCATCTTTGCATTCATCTCGCTCCTTTGGCTTCTGGAGATGAATGAGGGGAGAGGGAGCTGGCAAGGACTGATGGGTCCCGACTGATTCCAAGAGGATACAGTTTCCACCCTTTTTATAGCTACTTGAGCTTTCCTTGTGGCTTAATCTAGGAACAGCTAGTTTATTTCCCCATTGCCCCCCAATATCTCAGGGCATGACACCTGTCATAGATGGCACCAATCATAAATGTGTGATACCGACTATACAGGCTAACAGAATCTATCTAGTTACAGATGGCAAAAGTGTATCTCTTCCATGCAATGAGTCTAAACTAAATTCATCCCAGCAGAGTGCTAGTTATTCTACATAAAAACTGCTTTTCGAGGTGGCAACTGTGTCTCCAGTGATTTGACCTCTTTCACATCTCATACATTTAAATTGCAGGAGTTAACATAAGATTTTCTCTCTCTTTGACCTCAAGTTAGTTCAGTATAGGGTGACCAGATAGCATATGTGAAAAATCAGGATGGGGTAAAAGGCACCTATATAAGAAGAAGCCCTGAATATGAGGCCTGTCCCTATAAATCAGGACATCTGGTCACCCTAGTTCAGTAAACTAAGCAACATGAAACACCCTGATCTTACTCTGTCATCATTTGCCCAGAGCCCAATATTCTGCTCAGGCAGATTCTTCTTAAAAAGGATGATTGGGTGAGGTTATTTTTTTTTAATTAACATACGTGGCCCTGGAGTCATTCTGCCCCCCTTTCCTGTATTTCATCTTTATTCTTCCTTGGTCACATATCTCCCATTGGAGTCTGTTTCTCTAAGCAATGATGTGAAAGGTGAATATCTTCTCCCCATCTCTCCCCTTCGTCTCTGTTCCTGCCAGGATGAGCTCTGATCTCTGCTTATTTATTAAGCTCTGTCCTCTTTTCCCTTCTCTAGCTAGAGACTTATCTTAGTTGTTGCTGTCAAAACCAGCTGCAGTGCCACTGACTTAATAACAGATATGTGCAGGCACCTAGCCTCTGCTGAGAGGGGACACCAGAGCAGTGTCTTGCACAAACAAACCCTCCTCACTGAGACATTGTTCCCCGGAAGACTGAAATTTTCTTCCCTCTGTGTGAGGTTGAAAGCTTGTCTCTTCACCAACAAGTGGCTCAAATAAAAGATATTTCCTTCCTCCCCCACCTTGTCTCTCTCATTTCTTCCTTATATCATTTCGGCTGGGGTTCTGGAGCAGTCTATGTCATTGAACAGCCATGCACAGACACTCTTGCTGCCTTTCCTTGTGACAGTTCAGTGCGAGGAAGCCTAATAACTTCAATTTTGGCTGCCCATTGTGATCAGTCTCTCTGTCCTTCATGGTTGCTGTCACTTCACAGTGTGACTGATAGGGTTACACACTGTGAAGCAAATCCCATCATGTTGTCTGGAGTGAAACCATCCCTTCCCAGCCTCTGCCCAAGCTCCTCCGCCACATCTTGTAAGCATCCAACCCCAAGCAGAGCAATTAGTTTGCACCAGTCAGATTGCTGTTTAGAGATTGCAAGGGTGGTTCCGTTCTGAACTAAACCACCATGAATGATTTTAACGGGAGGATAAGAGCAAACAGGTCCCACCTGTTGTAACCTCATAACCAGAGCTAGAGGAAAGCTCTGAAATTCAGACTTGGCCTAGTTTTCGAATTCCACCACTGGGATTTGGGTTACACCTCTGGGAGAGACGGGTCCAACGTGCAGTTCAAATCTGGAGTTCACTTCCTAGATTCCAAGGAAAGAAGAGACTATGTGATTGTCTACTCTGACCTTCTGCATAATGCAGGCCAGAGAACTGCCCCAAAACAATTCCTGTTTGAACAAGACCCCAGATAACGTTTGAGGTTTTTAGATCCAGTGCTCTGATTTGGGCCCACTTTACAATTAGATTATTTCAAAGGCAGAATTAAATATCTCTGTACGCACACCCCATCTTTGGACAACTGGGGGTTCAGAGAGCTGGGAGCTTCAGCCCATGTGGCATTTCCCACGGTACAATCTGGACTGCTGAAATGCTGTGTCCCCTTAACTCTGTAGCCTGGGATCCCTTTTACACTGCTTTGCTGTCAGAACAGCCACTCCTGGCCTGGTCACGCACAGCCACTGGCATGTAAAATCACTCCCAGATGTATACATGAATGCTCTCCCATCATCCATGAATAAATACAGGGTGATACTGCATATCTCCCCAGAAATGTGCATTTTATACTGCTTGGTAGACCCCTGGACAATATAAGCTCATAGATAGTCTGACATTCTAACAAAGGGCAATATTTATGCACAAGCCTTTGTTATCCCAAGCAGAGGTTTCCCAAACACTTCAAACAAACACACTGGCTTAGATAAAACAATAAAATAAGTTTATTAACTAGAGAAAGATTTTAAGTGATTATAAATGATAAGGGATAAAAGTTAGAATTGGTTACAAAAGAAATAAAAAGTTAAAACTAAGCTGATTCCTAAACTTTGCCAAGGCAAATAAGATTAGAAGCAAATATCATTCTCATCGCGCCGGATGCTGCAAGCAGTTCTCATTTCACAGACTTGATTTCCTTTCGGCCTGAGACCACTCCCCTTAATTCAGTGTTCTTCAGGTATTCATTGATGTTATGAGCAGAGAGATGTAAGGTGGCAAGGAGAGGTAATTTGTATGGTGTTTGGTCTCCATTCTTACACCTTTTTTCCCTTCTTTGAGGATTGCCCCCAGCTGGGAGTCAGGCGACAGTCTGTTTACATGGGACCTCCAATTGTTTCCCAGTGCTAATATGTAAAGTTCTTGCTTACACCTTCCATCCTACCAGAATATGGCTGCTTATCTAGGTGATAGTCCCTGAGGGTTCATTTGATTATGATGATACTTTGGTGAGTCTCTGTCTCTCAGAAACTAGTTTGTAGGCATTACCCAGAACTACAACATGTTTCAGTAACGATCATAGAGCAAAATCTCATAATTTGACATGCAGTGATTTTACACATATTTCAACAGGATGATAATATTCAGCAGGTTGAGTCTTCACATGATACCTCACAAGGCATATTTTGTACAAAATATATTCTAGCCATATAAAGTAGTGAACATGGGATACAGGGTGTCACAACCCGCCGAGTTCTTATGTTAACAAGAGATTGGCCAGTGTCACTGGTATTTTACAGCCTCTCCTCAGGTTGGTCCATCCAAATTTTGACCAATAGAGGGGGCTGCACTAGCAAATCTGGAGTCTGAGAGCCTCACTTGCAGGGACCCTTTATGGTCTTTAGTGCGAGATGTGGCTCACAGAGTCTTCAGGTCCCAGCATGCAATACTCCATCTTGCTCCCCAGAACTCTGGCCTTCTGGCAACAAAGGGATACTGTGTGTACTACGTGCTGGGACCTGTTATCTCACAAGCCACAGCTCCATAGTAAAAGTGAGGACAGTAGTGGACAGTACTTCACCAACCCCTATTTTAATATGTTGTGCAAAGAAAGTCTGGTTTATTCTGCTCAGGAAGGAAGATCTACACGGCCCTGCTTGTCAGAGCTCTGATCTGGCATGGTCTAAAGATGGGACAAAAAAAGAATATTTTACTCCAGACAGCATGTGGGAGTAGCTTCTTTTCCAAGCATGAATTGCACTGTTCTCTGCTTCCACATTACAGAATCGTAGAAGTGTAGGACTGCAATAGATCTAGTCCCATCCCCTGCACTCAAGGCAGGACTTTGTAATAACTAGATCATCCCTGAGAGGTGTTTGTTTAACTGCTCTTAAAAAACTCCAGTAATGGAGATTCCACAACCTCCTTAGGCAATTTTGTTCCAGTGCTTAACTATCCTGACAGTTAGGAAGTTTTCCTAATGTCCAGCCTTCCTTGCTGCAATTTAAGCCCATTATTTCTTCTCCTGTCCACACTGGATAAGGAGAACAATTTATCACCCTCCTCCTTATAACAACCTTTTATGTACTTGAAAACTGTTATAATGTCCCCCCCTCAGTCTTCTCTTCTCCAGAATAAACAAATCCATTTTTTTTCAGTCTTCCCTCAGGTGTTATGTTTCATAGACCTTTAATCATTTTTGTTGCTCTTCTCTGGACTTTCTCCAATTTGTCCACATCTTTCCTGAAATGTGGTGCCCAGAGATGGACACAATACTCCAGCTGAGGCCTAATCAGCACGGGGTAGAGCTGAAGAATTACTTCTTGCATCTTGCTTACAGTACTCCTGCTGACAGGGCTGGCTTTATGAAGGGTGGGGCCCGATTTGAATACCCAGCGGCGGTCCGGGGCTTTGGCGGCACTTCGGCGGCGAGGGTCTGCTCCGGGTCTTCGGAGGCACCGAAGGACCCCCTGCTGCCGAAATGTCGCCGAAACCCCCCTGGAGTGGACCCCCAGCCGCCGAAATGCCGCTGCAGCCTCGGACCACTGCTGGGTAAGTTTTAAAAAAAAAAAATTAAAAGGTGCCTAAGGCGCGGGGCCCGATTCCGGGGAATTGGGCGAATTGGCCTGAAGCAGGCCTTGCCTGCTGATACATCCTAGAATGATGTTCATATTTTTTGCAACAGTGTAACACTTTTGACTCATATTTAGCTTGTGATCCACTATGATCCCTAGATCCCTTTCCACAGTACTTCTTTGTAGGCAGTCATTTCCATTTGGTATGTATGCAACTGATTGTGCCTTCCTAAATGGAGTACTTTGCATTTGTCCTTATTGAATTTCATTCCGTTTCCTTCAAAACGTTTCTTCAATTTGTCCAAATCATTTTGAATTTTAATCCTATCCTCCAAAGTACTTGCAACCCCTCCCAGCTTGGTGTTGTCTGCAAACTTTCGAAGTGTCATGGCTTTGCATTCCCAGGGCAAATAACTTGCCGCAATAACAGTTGAGTGAACTCCACGTTTGTGTAGAATGAAGGTAAATTTGATCTCAAACAAGGGGCCTCCCTTGGCCAGTAGAGCTCTCCTGCTTATGGCTTTGCCACTCAGTGATGAGCATCTCTACGTGCAAGCTGTGATCATGGGGTATGCTGATCACACACCTCAGGTCTTCCATGGGTTGTGGATTTAGCTGCCACCATCTTTCAGCACCAAATGTCTGGTGCCTGCAAAGCTGTCCCTCAATGGCAAAATCCCAGCTATGCTCAAGTTTCTTCCCACAGCCAGAAAGCCCCTGTGGGTGGAGCTTATCAGTGGTATTGCTGATGAGGAACTTCCTCTTCTAAAGTTGCTCTGGGCTCTGCAATGTTCACAAACAGACATGCCACAGGAGAGATGCAGGGAGCTGGTATGGGCAGCGGTACAGGACCGTACTCATACACTGAGCCCTTTCTATCTGTAAAGGTCCCCAGTGGTGAGCCCTCTGGGTTGCCCTGCCTGCTAAAGCTGGTGTGATGGACATGTTTGCGAAGCTTAGATGTGAGTTTCCTAGAGGTGGCCAGGGAGCAGCTGGAGAAGTTTACTCAGCAAAGGTAGAATCTCAGGAAAACCGCTGCTCCTGGGGAGGTGTGGACACACAAACTCAGCCTCTGAGACCTGCTGCCTTGGGCAGAGTCTCTGCTGCCTCAGGGCTGGATGGGAGACGATGTCTAGTTATGAGGGATCAGGTCATTCCCTTCCCTGGAAACTTCTCCACTCCAGCCCCCACTCCCCAAATCGACGCTCATGCGGAGACCTTTCTGCTTGAAGACATTCCCTGTCTGTTCTGTGGCTTCTGGCACTTGACACCTAAGTGATGTTATCATGGCTGCCAGCTCTCCTGCCCCTTTGGTTCAGATAGCTGAGTCCGCGCCTGCTAGAGAGCTGTGTATGTTTAGTATATGGAGGAATTCCCCCGGTCCCGCCTGCTGTTGGGTTACTGCACTTTATCTGGATGGCTCCAGGCCAAGTAACTCTGTCTATGCCTGCTCTCAGTGACTTGCGTTTAGGTTTTGGACTAGCTCTGATTGATAGTGAGAGTCTTAGCGCTGGGAGAGGGGAAATAGCGTGTGTGGAGCGACTGACCAGCGGCAGGGTGAGAACCTGAGACAACTAGACCACAAGGTCCTGATCTGCTCCGGCTCATCCCGTATTGGAGGGACTAGAAATGGGAAGGAGAATTGGTCCTGTTGTGAGGCAATCGCTGTAGCGGTTAATGTGCCGTTCACAGCTCTCTCTTCCCTCTGCCCCACTCATCACACCTTTAACTACCTGTTCACCACAGTTCACCCCCAGGAGATGAGTCTTTCTCCGTTTGTGCCCCGACCTCTGGCAGCGCTTTCCTCACACTTGCTGTCTGGTCTCTTAGATTTCCCCAAGGATGATGCCATTCCTCCTTCCCTAAGGGATTCCCAGAGTCAGAGGACACACAGTTTGCTGAGATGGCCAGGGGAAGACATGGAGTTAGATTTTGGGTGGATCTTCCGGTAGAATTAAAGCCCCACATACTGACTGACTGGGTTGGCCAAGGGGGTTGGGGGAGTGTGTAAGTAATCCAGGGGTGAGCAAACTTTTTGGCTGGAGGGCCACATCGGGTTTTATAAATTGTATGGAGGGTCAGTTAGGGGAGGGGTTTGTGGCCCGATCCAACCCCCCCCATTCCCTGACGGCCTCTCTGAGACCCTTGTCCCATCCACACACACCCCGCTCCCTGTCCCCAGAACCCCTGCCCCTGCCGCCCCATCCAACCCCCTCTCCTTCCTGACTGCCCCCCCGGGACCCCTGCCCTCATTCAATCCCATGTTTCGCCTCCAACCACCATCCACACCGCTACCCCTTGACCACCACCCCAAACTCCCCTGCCCTCTATCCACCCCCCGCCCCTTTACCGCACTGCCTGGAGCACTGGTGGCTGGCGGCACTACAGCCACGCTGCCCAGCTGGAGCCGGGCCATGCTGCTGCTGCCCCCGCCGCCACCACCACCACCACCACCACCACCACCACCATGCAGCTCAGAGCACCGGGTTAGGCTGGGTTCTTCAGCTGCACTGCCCCAGGAGCTCACAGCTCGGCCACCCAGAGCATTGCGCTGGTGGCAGAGTGAGCGAGCTGAATCGGGGGGTGGTGGGGTGGACAGCAGCGCAGGGCCTGGGGGTTAGCCTCCTGGGCCAGGAGTTCAGGGGCTGGGTAGGACGGTCCCGTGGGCCGTAGTTTGCCCACCTCTGACATAATCTAATGATTGGTGCTTGGGCCCCTTTGTCTCTAGGCTGTGGCATCTCTTCTAGCTCATCAGGTGTGCAGATAAGATCTGAAAAGGGGGTCAGGGAAAGGGGAGATTAGATGGGGATGTGCCCGACACTTGCAGCTCAGGTTTGGGCCAGTTAATTTCTTACCCCATCTTGTATGGTCACTGCTGGGGGACATCACAGGAGTCGCGTAGCAGAAATGGCAGAGCCGAAAGCACGTGGCATTGACCAGCTGACCTTTGGCCTCTTCTCCAGATGTTCATGAGGGCCCAGTTTGACTACGATCCCAAGATGGACAGCCTGATCCCCTGCAGGGAGGCGGGTCTGAAGTTCAAGACCGGGGACATTATCCAAATCATCAACAAAGATGACAGCAACTGGTGGCAGGGCCGGGTAGAAGGGTCCTCCACAGAGTCAGCAGGGCTGATCCCCTCCCCTGAACTGCAAGAATGGTATGTTCCAGAGCTGCTGGTGAAAGCAGCTGGGGGAAAGGGGCTGGGGGACTCCCAGTTGCAGGCTCTGTGCACAGCTCCAAGTGCTGCATCTCCAGCATGGGAGCTGCCCATGGGCTGGTGACTCAGAATCCCCACCTTGCATCCTTGTGGAATGTGTTTCAGAGATGAGACCTGTGTAGGTGCCGCTCCTTGGAGAAGCTGGGCCCAGCTGCTCAGTGCAGAGAGCTAGGTAGACCATGTCTTTTGGAATGGGCTGTTGGCGCCCTCTGACCTTGACCACAGTGACCCATGTGTCTAGCCTGGTGCTGCCCTGATCACCTTGGTGTGGACACTAGATCTGGCAAGGAGATACTCTCTGACCCCTTTGGCGTGAGCCCTGAGTATCCTTTCCTTACTTTTGTGCATTGAAGAAATGCTGATGCTTCTTGGGGTTGCTGGGTTTGGACCAAAACCTGACCTGATCTGACCCCCCCCCCCGTCACTCATGTGTTTTTTCCTTTTGTAGGCGTGTGGCTAGTACAACCCAGTGCAGTCAGAGCGAAGCCCAGAGCTGCAGCCCCTTCGGGAAAAAGAAGAAGTGCAAAGACAAATACCTGGCCAAGCACAGCTCAAGTAAGCAGCCTCCTTCCTTGTCATGAGTCCCTGTCTGTTGCTGCTCAGGGTCAACCCTGGCAGCTCTGTTGCCGCAATGCACCTTCCCATCGGGCAGCAGGACAGGAGTGCTCGCAGGACTCTGGTGTTTAGACCAAGCATTGACTCTGTGAGGTCGTTTCACCGGTTGGACAGCGTACGCAGGATGCTGCAGCCTGGTGACGGGGTTGGGATCCACATGTCCTCTGCAATAGGCTCCCTGGTCATGTCAAAACTCTTTCCTGTAAAAAGCAACAAAGAGTCCTGTGGCACCTTAAAGACTAACAGATGTATTGGAGCATAAGCACCCACGAGAGCTTATGCTCCAGTATGTCTATTAGTCTTTAAGGTGCCACAGGACTCTGTTGCTTTTTACAGATCCTGACTAACACGGCTACCCCTCTGTC
Organism: Gopherus evgoodei; assembly: GCF_007399415.2. NCBI lineage: Eukaryota > Metazoa > Chordata > Testudines > Testudinidae > Gopherus > Gopherus evgoodei. The sequence continues at coordinate 59,566,086 of NC_044330.1, read as the reverse complement.
TTTCCTGAGATCTCTTAACTTCCCCTCTGGGAACAGTGCAGTCAGAGCTGCACAGCATGGCCGTGCGCGCTCTGGTAGCTGTCTCCTTATTGGAGGCTACCACACGTACCCCCAGCGCCGCGCCTGGCATTGGCTTTACTGGAAGAGCCCCCTCGGGTACAAATCAGTCAGATGACCCTGAGTCATCTGGTAAATGACACTCTATTATTTTTCCCCTCGGGGATCTCTTTACATTGTCTCCTCCTGTTTGCAAAGCAGCCTGCAAAGCACCCGACCTGCTGGCTTTGTTTACATTGCTGCTGTGGAGTCGCAACAGGCGTGGACTGGGGTGTACGCAGGGAGAAGAGAGGATGTCATCTGAGTTTAAATAAGCGGTGTTCTCAGCCTGACTGGAAGGAAAGAGCTATGCAGGAACAACTCTGCCAGTGGCTGGTGCCAAGGGAAGAGGGGGGTGCTGCCACTAGGCATTCAGCTTTGGAAAAAAGCCATCTGTGGGTTTTTACAGCTGTTCTAGGCCCAAGTGTGTTAGCTGGGGATGGGTGCAGAGTTAAATCCCAGTTCAGGAGGGATGGACAGAGACCTGTAACTAAAGATAATGTGAAGCCTGTTGTCCAGCCCCTCCTGCAGGCTCCCCCACCTGATCTCTGCCTGCTTTGCTCCCTCTCCCCGGGGATTTTGCTCTCCTAGAAGTGCAGCTCTCTGCTCTGCATTAGGAATTATGGGCCTAATTCTCCCCTGCACTGTGTCATCATTTACACTGTGCATAGTGACACCCGAGCATTGCCATGTCACCCTGGTGACACGTTACAGGCTGGAATGCTCAGAAGGGCTCTGCACCCACAGCCAGGGCCAGAGTTTGGCACAATGGGTACATGATGGGTGCTGAGTGCCTTTAAAATCCTGGTCCTTGTTTGGTGCTGAGCTGCCTCGACTGTAGGTGTGGAGACCTTGGAAATCTGGCCCTGAGCTAATTATGGCCCTCGTCATCAGACGCATCACAAACCCTGCACTCAAGTCCTGGCAAGTCAGTGGTTTTCAGTTTACCTCTCCTTAAAACTTTGTAACAGATCAGAAATCTGTTCCTCAATCAGGGAGAATCCTCCCTATTCACCACCTTCATCCAGAAGCCCAGCCAATCCAAGCCAAGCAAACAAACCCTGCTGATTAAGTGATGATCTGCTTGACTAGTGAGGTTTTAATGCACCAGGACCTGAAACTGACCTGTAATAAGCCAGTGCCAACAAATCCCCAGAGAACTGAGTGGTGGGGGGTGGAGAATCATGTGACCAGAGCCTGGGGACATGCGGGCACCTGGTCTGGCCTGCAGACTGGGAGATGGTGACAAACAGGGCGATAAATAAAGATCCCCACAACTCCCTCAGGGGAATAAACTAAGATCCCCATAACTCCTTCAGATAAGAGTTAGTCTTGCAGATTCCAGTTTGGCTCCTCTGGGGTCCAGACTCGTGGGCAGAACTGAACTGGGGAGAGGAGAGGATCAGCTGTTTATTTCACACCTTGTCACAACAGTTTCCCCATATTAATCCCCAAGGTAAGTTACCATTTGCTGATTTCTCTCTGCAGCTGAGTTTCTTAGGGATGCAGTGTGACCTAGGAGGGAGCTTCAGGACCAGAGCTGAGTGCATAATTGATTTTTTTTGGTACATGGGCCAAACTGAAAAAATCGTAAAAAAAAATGGCTCAAAGCAAGCCTGTTTTTTTGTTTTTGTTTTTATTTTATTTTTTTTTGCCAGGAGAAAAAATCATTTTGAGTTTATTGTTTTGGAGTGTTTTTCACTCTCTCTCTCGGGCGCCATTTTTTTTTTTTTAAAATTTTCTTTTAAAAAATTAGCCAAATGTTTAAATGAAATGCCATTTTGGAAGGAAAAGTCAAAGCATTTCATTTTGACTTTAAAAAATCTCCATTTTTTTTCCAGCCCAGACTATTCACTGAATTTGGAAATAGTTTTGTGCCCCCCAAAAGGCAACTCACGTCGCCGCGCTGTGCCTCGGTTTCCCCATATTTTAAAGAGGGCTAATGATCCTGACTTTTGTAAAGTATTTTGAGATCTACTGATGCAAAGTGCAATATGAGAGCTATGTGGTGGTCTTCTATATCAATGCCAATATGTCCCAGCGGCCCTGGGCAGGGATGTGCCCTGATTTTGCATCTGGATTGGTTCTGATGCTCTCTTGGTTCCATTTCCCCTCTCTCCTCCCAGTTTTCGACCAGTTGGATGTGATTTCATATGAGGAGGTGGTGAGGCTGCCAGCCTTCAAGAGGAAGACCCTGGTGCTGATAGGTATGGCCCTGCCCCTTCTGTACACATTGTGCTTTTCTGGCCATTGTTGCTCTCCACCCCGACCCTGACAATGGCCTGGGCAGAACGGAACCTGATAGAGCATTTCCACTGGGGAACCCTGCTGGCTGAGCGTTAGTCAGTTACTCCTTTAACACAGGTTTGATCTCAGGGCAATGGGAGTGTTTTTATTAACTTCAACAGACTTTGGATCAAGCCCTTGATCCTTAAAACAACATCAGCTGGTGGATTTATGACCTAGATCTGGCCTGAATAAAATTCATTCTCCTCGGATTGAGAGTCCTCTGGATTCTAAAGAGATTTGGGTTGGGGTTTGGGGTGCTGCAAGAGTCACCCCAAACTCCCATTCTCCCCGTGTTTTGAGCTGCCCTTGCTGGCTGTGCAGTAAAAGTTACCATCCCCTCATTCAAGAGCTGAACTGGCATCCTCAGGCACAGCTGCGCTGCCCAGCTCGGGCATCTAGATACTGGCACTGTTAGCAGTACCCGAGTCATGGTGCGAATTGTGCTGCAGAGGGCACCTGGAGGAAGAGCAGCCAGCCCTGGGTGGGAGGGAGTGGGTTTTTTTTTTTTTTTTAAAGAATGATAAAGCTGCCTCTTGTTTAAACCTCAGGGTGGGAATCAGTCCATGTCCCGAGCCTTGCATAGCACAGATCCCTTGGTATGAGATTCAGGGCATGTCTACATGGGGACACTCAGGAAAGTTATTCTAAATTAGCTTTTAAAGTGGGTTAGTTAAATCACATTAAACCCCTGTGTGGACACTCTCATTCAGAATTAAAGTGGCCTTAATTTGATTTATCTTAATTCACTTTAAACAAAATCTAATTAAGACTGCTCTAATTCTGAATGAAAGTCCATATGGGAATTTGATGTGGTTGAATTAGTTCATTTTAAATTCATTCCTTTTGGTAATTTGGATTAACGTTGCTGAGTGCCACTGTGTAGACACTAAGGTCAAGATCCTGAAAGGTATTTTGGTGCCTAACTCCTATTGATTTCACTGGGCGTTAGGCACCTAGGAGGATCCAGACGTAACTCGGCAGTGCCGAGGCTGTGCCTGGCCCAGTCCATGGAGAAGTAGTGGGCTGGCTCTGGGACTGGAAGTGTGTTGCCCTGCATTATGGCTGTATTGAAAAGCATGGGGTCTCCCATTTTGCAGCGTCTGGTCCATTCCAAAGGGGGGAAGAGGCTCAGCTATCTGGCCTGGGCAGTCATTATCCCATTCCTTCTGGGAGACCCAACAGGGATGGAATTTCCATGGCTAGCTCATCCTGCTCCATCCCTACCTGCTTTCTCTGCCAGAGGCCCTTCCTATGAATAGGGGTTCTTCTCTTGCTCCTGCAATCTCCCTCTCCCCTTCTCCAGCACAGGAAAAGCCTCTCTCGGGGGGCACTGATCTCCCATCCCTCTTTCATCCTCCTGCACAGGTGCAAGCGGGGTAGGTCGTAGCCACATTAAGAATGCCCTGCTCAGCAAGAACCCAGAGAAGTTTGGGTATCCGGCTCCATGTAAGTAGTCACCCACAGTGGGGTCAGGCTCTACAGCCAGAACTAGCCATTTTAAAGCCCTCAGAAGGCGAGTTTCCCAGTGCTCACTCCTAGCCTTGCCTGCAGACTGCATAGAGCTGAGGGGTTTTACGTGCAGAAAAGCTGTTTCAGGGAATGTTCAGAGATTGCTCCAACTCCCTCTGAACCCTGCACACTTTGAGCTCATGGTCACTGAGCACCGGGCTTTAGTGGGCGAGGGATACCAAAAATAGCCCTGTTTAAAAAAGAAAGATAGGGAAGCTCTAAGGCATTCCTAAACCAGATTTTCGGTACCGTCCGTGGTGCATGCAGAACCCCTGTGGGGGTGAAGTGGCAGGGAGAGGTGATTGATGCTCCTTTGGAGTGACTCACGAGAGTAACGGGACCACTCTAAATGCCATCAGAGAATGTTTCAGCCCCATGTGTTCATAGATACAGGAGTGCACAACCTCATTGCAATCAGCCTTGAAATCAGACCTGAGCTCCTGCCACTGTATGTCTCAAGTGACCCACTGTGTTGAGCGAATTTGGTCTGGTCTGGTTTGCTAGTGTTGATAAAGTGGCTCTGGAGGTTGCCTGCAGTCATATTTAGGGAAGGTGTTGTAGTCCCACAGAGTGTGTGCTGCGTAAATGGGGCCTGCCTTGACCAAGGCTGCAGCGTCTCCAGCACTCTTGTACTTTCCAGCAAGGTGGCAGCTTGTCTGTCCCAGAGGCATCTTTCCTTTGCCATAGGGGAAGGCGATTGGGCTGATTACCCTGTGGTCCTGCCATAACTCCTGAGCTGTGCCGGTGCTGAAAACATGGCAAGGCCAGCTGGAGAAGAGCACATTCAGCCAGGCCCATGCTGGGAATGGCCTGGTGTGCACGCAAAGGCTGGCGGAGGTTGCTTTCGTTGGGTTATCTTGGCTGTTCGGAGCCTCCTGCCATCAGCGGAGCAATAGAACAAGAGGTGTCAGGAGCCTGGCCTCAGAGCTGGTAGGTCAGTGTTTTCCCTTGGCTTTAAAGGACACCATCAACATGACCCCTAGTCAGGTACAAAGCAGGCCTCCTAGGTCTTGCTGGGCCTGATTTTTGTTACCAGTAGAACTTTAACTGTCTGAAGAGTTACAGTCCAGTCCAGGCTCTAACATGAGTCCTTGTTCCCAAGTGATGCTGCTTACAGTGACTTTGGCTGGCCAATGAATAACACCAGCTTTGCCCTACTGATTGCTAGGGGCAGGGCTGGGGGGCCCTTGACATAGGCCATGAGGCAGAAGTGCTCCAGATCACCTCACCTGAGCAACTTTCAAAGCACTACAGGCAGCAAATCCATGCTCTGCCCAATCAGCAAAGGGTTAAAGCTGGTGCAGGCCCTGCCTCTCTTCACCAATTGCTCACTTCCTCTGGCTCTGGCTCCCCTCTCCTGGGCTCCCTAGGGCCCAGATGAGCCCCACTTCTTGGGAACACATTAGGCTTCCCATGGTGCAGAATGGCAGAGCAGCCACCCTCTCTATAGCCTTCCTGCTCAGTAGTCACCTTGGCCCAAGCTGGCTGGCCCCTTTGGTTCCCTTGTGGGGTGGCAGCACAGGTCAGTCACCCAGCTCTCCCGCCCATCCAGACACCACACGCCCCCAGAAGAAGAACGAGGCGGATGGGAAGGACTATCACTTCATCTCCACTGAGGAAATGACCAGGGGCATCTCCGCCAATGAGTTCCTGGAATTCGGGAGCTACCAGGGAAACATATTTGGCACCAAGTTTGAAACAGTGCATCAGATCCACCAGCAGGATAAAGTCGCCATCCTGGACATTGAGCCCCAGGTGAGGAGGGGACGGGGGCAGCATGTTAGGGGTCAGAGTTGGAAAAAGCACCTCTAAAATTTGCAGGGGCAGCTTTGCACCCACATTTAACTGCACTTGCAATTGGGGGTGCAAACGAGGATTTAGCCCTGTCTTCCAAACTGTGCACACCAGTTGGGCAGGCAGAATGCTGGGGCCCATTACTCGCGGGCATGATGTTAGTGGCTGGGTGAAAAATGTATCCCTTAAAGCATAGCCCAAGGAGGGGCTGGGTGAAAAGGCAAGGCAGTGAAAGAGCAGGCCATTGCCCTCTACAGCGTCCCACTCTCCTAGCCAATGAGCTGGACTGAGATATGCACCTGCCAGTAGCCAGGGGGGAAGGGCATCGAGAGAGGAAAATAACCACAGAGATAAAACTAACGGATGGACTCCACCTAGTGCCCCTATACTGGGCAGATACCTTGGGCGAGACCGCTGCTGATGGCCCCACACCTTCCTGCTGCACAGATATGCCAGGGAGCACCTGCCTCCTAGAAGCGGAACATAAAGGCAGATGGCGAAGCTGCCACAAGATTGGCATATCCATCCCCAGGGCACAGTGGAAAAGACAGGGGTCTGTGCCCCAACTCAGTGACTTACTGCCTTCAGCTAATGACGAGGGCATGGAGGCAAACCTCTCCCCTCAGTCAGAGCTGACTGTTCCAGCCCTTAATGATGATTGCTGTTCTGTGGGTCCCTGAGAACTTTCTAATGGGATGAGAGAGGATAATTACAGCTGTGGAGGTCACCAGCTGCTGACCTGCAGAGGTCGATCGCACTAGCTCTGCTCTGCCCTCAGGTGTCGCTATTTCAGGTCTGCACTGTCTAGCTAGGGCCAGCATCCGCATGGGAGCTCCTGGAAGGGTGCAGTCAGAATCCTTGGCTGCATCCCGAGCTAAGGAGTTTTAAAGTGAATTTATACTTAGCTGATGTGACAGGCCTGGAGCCCACAAAGGCCTCTAGCAGCAGCAGTGCAAGCTGTCTCCAGCCCCACAGAGCCAGCGGTTGACCCACCTCTCTGTGGCCAGCTGTCTGCCTCCCTCTGAGGCCAGCAGATGCCCTGAGTGTGATGTTTGTGGATCCTGGCCTCCAGCAGGGATCCAGCAGAGCTGGCAGTGCTCTGCAAGGCAGGAAGGGCTGTGCGCTCTGCTCCTGGCAGAGCTGCCCTGCCCTGAAGAGCAGCTGTGATCCGTTTGCTCTTCATCCCTCTCTCTCCTCGCCCCCCATCTGCAGACTCTGAAGATTGTTCGCACTGCTGAGCTGTCCCCATTCATTGTTTTCATCGCACCAACAGACCAGGCCAATCAGGTGGGTGCCGTGGTGTGGCGGGAGGTGGAGCGATTACGCAGGCATGACGCTGGCCAGTGCATCTGGCCCGATGTCCTCCCATACTCACTCCCCCGTGCACATTTGTCTCTTTGCACCCCTCCGTGGCCACTGTGGCTTGTGGCCGGGGGGATGAAGAGACCTTTCCTCACAGTGGTGGGACCCCAAAGGTACAGTTCACCCCAAGCAATTGTTTCTGTTCCCTTTCCTCCCTGGGGACTTGTTTTGTCCCCTGTTCAGAAACCAGCTTGCATGTTCCCTGTTGGGTGTCTGGGTTTTCCAGCTGGAGGAGTGGAGTTCACCTGAAGTACCCTAAACTTAAACCTCCCTGAGATAAAGTGCTGAGCACCAGGTAACTCCAAAGCTGTGAGCATGGGTGTGCTTTCCCCCCTCACCCCCCAGCTGGGGGCACAGCAGCTGTTTGTAGGGGGCTGGGAGCTGACTCCCCATTCAGGCTGGTGGCTACCTGGACTTGAACAGGAGACTTGGGCACAGCTTCTTCCCCCTCAGCCAGTTGCCAGCACCATTCCCCAGGGCCCAGTGGGCCCCAGTCTCCCCACTTTGCAAAAGGAATCCCTTAGGAGGTGAGATGAGGCAAACCTGCCCCTCCCCCAGGGCTGCTTCCCCTGCCCTCAGAGGGATTGTGGCTGCTGGAGTCGAGGGAGTGAGACTGTCCAGCATGTGTGCTCTTCCATAGCTCTGCACTAGTGCCTGGCTGCCTCCAAGCCTATAGGAATAGCGAAGGCAGCAAGACCTTCACTCCAGACAGCAGCATAGCTGGGGAAGGTGCCCCTGCTGCTGCATTCTCCCCCACCAGAACTGGGGAGGGGAGGGCTGTCTCAGGACTGGAATTACAGGGGATGGGGCAGTGTGGGCGGAGGATTTGTCAGCAGCTCCTCCCCAGAAACCCCTCCTTCCCGGATGAATCCCAGCTAAGGTGCTGAGTTTCCAATTGGCAAGGACACCAACCACCCCACAGATGGCTCCCTAAGGGGCTCTGGCATGGCATTCACGGATTCTGACTTTGCCCTGCCCAGGCTTTCCTTCCCTGTGCACGTCACTGCACTTCCTAGAGCCAAAGCGCTGTCAACTCGCAGTAGTTTCTAGCTGCAGAGACCTTCCTGCTGTCAGTGGGGCTCACACTGATTAGACTGCAGCTAGCCCAAAACAGTAACACCCAGATCAGCTGCCCCTCTCCAGCCTCATGGGTATTTAATGGTGCAGTCTCCGGTGCTGTGCAGCAGCCAGGTGATGGGCATTGTACAAGAGACTGGCTTAGGTTTGCTGCTGGATGGGTGCCTTTGTCCTGCCCTTGAATAGTCTTGCCTATGCAAATGGAACAGTGTATGTTCTCTTGATTATTTAGCTAGCCTAGCTGCTGCCCCTTATGACTGAAGACGAAAGTGTGGAGGGAGGGTGGTATGCAGCGATTTGTTCAGAAAGCACTGGGCTCCCAGGCTGCAGCTTACAGCAGGCGTGTGTCTTTCTAACCCTCTTGGTTTCTTAGTGGTCCAGCTAAGCTAACCCATTGCTAAGCAGGGTGCTTGCGTGGCAATGGCAGGGTAGAGCTGAGCACAGCTGGACATTGAAACCAGGGGGTGAAAGGAGCAGGATGGCTACACATCCCGTTTTGGCCGGGACAGGCCATTTTTTAAGCCCTATCTCAGCCGTCCCGACTTTTTTGGCAAAACTGGGCATTTGTCCTGTTTGCTCTTGCCACTGGATCAAACTGGACAAATGCAGTTTTGCCAAAAAAGTGGGGAACGGAGGAATGTGCAGGGGGACGAGTGACAATGCCAGCCCTGCATGGGGGATGGGAAGTGGAGGGGGGCCTTGGGTCAGCCCTGTGGGATGTTGCATTTTCCCTTGTTTACTCCCTAGAGGAGTAAAGAAGCTGTGGCCAGGACCCCTGCTCCATGCTCTTGGCCAGGGCTGGCTGTCAGTCAGCCGGTAGCTGGGGATTAGGCTGCAGCCAGTTTGATCAGGAGGATGTAACAGCCGGAGGCAGTGGTGAGCTGGAGCCTGTTCACACGAACCGGTGGTTAAATTTTTAAGCGGTTTTAGAACCGCTTGTTAACTGGCTTCCCTGCAAGGGAAGCTTTGATGGGCTCCGGCCTGGTAACATGTAATTCCTCCTCCCGGCCGCCGGAGGGCGCGGCGCTGCTCTGAGGGAGCCATGTAGGCTGCCTCCTGGCCCTTGTTGCTGCTGCTGCTCCTGGGACCTCTGGTCCTGGGGCTCCCCAGCTGCTCTGCTGGTGTGAGTAGCCACCCCCTGCCCGCAGCCACCTCTGCCTGCAGCCAGCCCCTGCCGCATCCCCCCTGCCTGCAGCCAGCCCCTGCCGCATCCTCCCTGCCTGCAGCCAGCTCCTGCCCGCAGCCAGCCCCTGCTGCATCCCCCCTGCCCGCAGCCAGCCCCTGCCGCATCCTCCCTGCCTGCAGCCAGCTCCTGCCCGCAGCCAGCCCCTGCTGCATCCCCCCTGCCCGCAGCCAGCCCCTGCCGCATCCTCCCTGCCTGCAGCCAGCCCCTGCCACATCCCTCCAGCCCCTGCCCGCAGCCAGCCCCTGCCGCATCCTCCCTGCCCGCAGCCAGCCCCTGCCGCATCCCCCCAGCCCCTGCCGCATCCCCCCTGCCCCAGCCCCTGCCCGCAGCCAGCCCCTGCCGCATCTTCCCTGCCCGCAACCAGCCCCTGCCCCACCTCCCTGCCCCAGCTAGTCCCTGTTGCACCCCCCTGCCCACAGCCACCGCCCGCAGCCAGCCCCTGCCTCCAGCTAGCCCTGCCCCACACCCCTGTTTGCAGCCAGCCCCATGTCCACTGGTGCCCTATGGTTCCCAGGGCAGTAACCTTGCACAACTGCTTCAATGAGGGGGGCAGGCAGCAGCTGGGACCCACACATGTGCACGCCCTAGGGTGACCAGACAGCAAGTGTGAAAAATCGAGAAGGTGGGGAGGGGATAATAGGAGCCTATATAAGAAAAAGACCCCAAAATCGAGACTGTCCCTATAAAATCGGGACATCTGGTCACCCTAGCACACCCCCAGGGAGTGGTGGGGACCCCCACATGTGAAACAGAGCTCCTTTCTAGTTCAGGCCCATCTTTTTAAAAAAGATCTTTAGGTAGGGTTAACATACATCTGTATTTTCCTGGAGATATCAGGCTTTTTGGTTCTTAAATCACTGTCCAGGTGGAATTTTTAAATTTTAAAAATTCCTCCTGGGAAAATACAGACATATATTAACCCTATTGGTACAAAAAATACATACTGTGGCACATCCCTTAAATCAGAACTTTATAGGGAACCGGTTGTTAAGATTTTAGCAGCTCATCACTGGCCGGAGGGTTTATGTAGCCTTTGAATGAAGTGCCACCTGCAAGGTGATTAGTATGTGTTTGTGAAGTGCTGTCCAATGGAAGGTGTTACGTAAGGGCTAACTCTTGTGCTACCTGAAAAAGTTGTGGGCCAGCTGGCCCCAGGGGCCTGCTACCCCATGCATCGACTGCAGTTGCTGAAGGTGCCAGTATGAAACAAGGCTGAGCAACTATTGCTAAGAACTGTCACCTGACACAGGGGACAGGCCCTCGGTGGTGAAGCAAGTGCTATATTTAGCCTGCTTTCACAGTTAGGTGACTGCTTAGTAAGTTAAGGGGAGAGTTTAAAGCCAAAACATGACCTCTGGCAGCTCAGAGGGCAGAGAGCTGGGGTATTTTTCCCTTCTAAATATGATCTGGCTGCTGAGCGCCACACAGAGAGGGGCACAGGCTGCAGCAATTCACTGTTGCCCAGAGTTGAGCTCATGATGCTGGTAAACAGAAGAGCCATGTTAATTTCAAGTGCTACTAGGGACAGAGACAAAAAAAGTTAGAAGAATCAGAAAAATAACAAGGAGTCCGGTGGCACCTTAAAGACTAACAGATTTATTTGGGCATACGCTTTCGTGGGTGCAGCTGAAGAAGTGGTTGTTTTTTTTTAACCCACGAAAGCTAATGCCCAAATAAAGCTGTTTGTCTCTAAGGTGCCACCAGACTCCTCATTTTTGTGGATACAGACTAACACGACTGCCCTTCTGAAAGAGAGAATCAGGAAGGAAGTTGTACTGGAGTTCCCATTTACAGTATTAATTGGATGCTGGAGTAGGCTCCTGCGGGCCTGTAGTACTGGCAGTAGCTTGGTGTGCTGCAGAGTGCCATGCAGCCATCTCTGACGACTGCTATTACCAAAGGTAGCCCTCAACAGTAGAAGTACTAGGAAAGTGGGGCAGAGAGGCCTGGCTGGGCTGTGAACAGAGACTGAGGGTAGGTCTACACTACGGGATTATTCCGATTTTACATAAACCGGTTTTGTAAAACAGATTGTATAAAGTCGAGTGCACGCAGCCACACTAAGCACATTAATTTGGCGGTGTGCGTTCATGGTCCAAGGCTAACGTCGATTTTCGGAGGGTTGCACTGTGGGTAGCTATTCCGTAGCTATCCCATAGTTCCTGCAGTCTCCCCCGCCCCTTAGAATTCTGGTTTGAGAGCCCAGTGGCTGATGCGGCAAAAATCATTGTCACGGGTGGTTCTGGGTAAATGTCATCAGTCATTCCTTCCTCCGGGAAAGCAACGGCAGACAATCATTTCATTCCCTTTTTCCCTGGATTGCCCTGGCAGACGCCATAGCACGACAACCATGGAGCCCATTCAGCTTTTTTTTTTTTTTTTACAGTCACCGTATGTGTACTGGATGCCGCGGACAGAGGCGATACTCCAGCGCTACACAGCAGAATTCATTTGCTTTTGCATGATAGAGACGGTTATCTGTCATTCTGTACCATCTGCTGCTGTCATGGGTGCCCCTGGCTGAGGGCGGCCAGGAGCGCAAAGGCAAAAATGGGAATGACTCCCTGAGTCAATCCCTCCTTTATGGGTTCTAAAAATAGTCAGTCCTGCCTAGAATATGGGGCAAGTGTACTAGAGAACCAGTGTATCAGAGAGCACAGCCGCTCTGTGTCAGATCCCGCAGAAATGATGAGCTGCGTGCCATTCAGGGGAGGTTCCCCTGCAACAACCGCACCTGTTGCTTCCCTCCTCCCCCAACCTTCCTGGGCTACTGTGGCAGTGTCCCTCCCATTTGTGTCATGAAGTTATAAAGAATGCAGGAATAAGAAACAGTGACTTGTTAGTGAGATAAAATGGGGGGGAGGCAGCCTCTCAGTGCTATAACAGTCCAGGCAGGACATTAAGCAGTGTGGGGGAGAGGAGCCCAGCATCCCACTGCTATGATAGTCCAGGCAGGACAGAATCTATTCTTTACACAGGAAAAGGAGGAGGCTGATGGAGCTTAGCCCCCAGTTGCTATGATGAGGACCGTTACCAGCTGTTCTGTACCATATACTGGGAATGACCGAGAATCATTCCTATTTTCACCCAGGCGCCCCCGGGTAGCCTCACCTGAAGCCAACCAGGAGCACTCATGGGTTGATAACAAGGACGGCTACCAGTCCTACTGCACCGTCTGCCACCGGGCAGGGGAGAGGAGTGGATACTGCTCTTCACTGCTGCAGCATCGCATCTACCAGCAGCATTCAGTAGACATAGGGTGACATTGAAAGAAGTCAAGAAATGATTTTTCTTTCACGGGGGGGGGGAGTAAATTGACGAGCTATTCCCTGAATCATGCCGGACAATGTGTTTGACCCTACAGGCATGGGGAGCTCAGCCAAGAATGCTTTTCGGAGACTGCTGTGGACTGTGGGATACTGGAGTCCTCAGTACTCCCTCCCTCCCTCCCTCCCTGAGAGTCCATTTGAGTCTCTGGCTTCCCGTTACGCTTGTCATGCAGCACTGTGTAGCCTGGAGATTTTTTTTTCCAAACGCTTTGGCATTTCATCTTCTGTAATGGAGCTCTGATAGAACAGATTTGTTTCCCCATACAGTGATCAGATTCAGTATCTCCCGTACGGTCCATGCTGGAGCTCTTTTTGGATTTGGGACTGCATTGCCACCTGTGCTGATCAGAGCTCCACGCTGGGCAAACAGGAAATGAAATTCAAAAGTTCGCGGAGCTTTTCGTGTCTACCTGGCCACTGCATCCGAGTTCAGATTGCTGTCCAGAGCGGTCACAGTGGTGCACTGTAGGATACCGCCTGGAGGCCAATACTTTCTATTTGCAGCCACACTAACCCTAATCCGATATGGTAATACCGATTTTAGTGCTGCTCCTCTTGTCAGGGAGCAGTACAGAAACCGCTTTAAAGAGCCCTTTATAGCGATATAAAGGGCCTTGTAGTGTAGACGGGTATAGCATTAAATCGGTTTAATGCTGCTAAAATCAGTTTAAATGTGTAGTGTAGACCAAGCCTGATAGTCCAACTTGCAAAGCGCCTGCTGTCTGAATAAACTGAGGGAGGGAGGGGAAATAACTTTCCTGAGCGCATGCTGCTGGCTGGCAGCTGGATTGGGAACAGACCTCTTGTCCAGAGTCCCAGGCCTGCACCCTCATCCCTCAACCACCTCTCAGCCTTTGGGGCTCTGCTCCAGAGGCAGGTTGAGGAACTTTGTCTCCCCTGGGAAATTTACCAGCAGAACTGTATGGGTCTAATCTCCCTGCTGAGGGACACCTACAATCAGGGAGGGATGCTGCCTTCTGCTGTAGCTGATAGCACATTCAAAGTGCCATAGCGAGGAGGTGCTGTTATTCCTATGTGCCCATCTGGGAAGTTAGACCAGTATAACACTGCTTGGAAAGTGTTGTGGTAGCCCAGCTTGAAGGGATTTCTTTTCACATGGGAATTGCCACCTGCACTGCAGTGTATATGTTCTCTGCAGGCCAGCCCAGGGAGCTGGCTCCTATGCACTGTGCTAGGACTGCCATGAGCCTGTAGCATGAGGAAAACCCAAAACAGAGCTAGCTTTCTCAAGTAGGGAGTGGTGCATGCAGCACCCAGAGCTTTAGGAAGCACCTGCAAGTCTCTAAATAAGCTATCATTGCAGTGCACACAGCAGTAAGGGCATAATGCTGTATCCCTGCAAGGGCAACTTGCTGTAAGAGTAAGGGGACATTGCCTATTGAGACCAGTACTCAGTACAAGCCACTGCACTAAGACATGGGTGCAATGTCCCATCTGGGCCAGAGGCCTTCCCCCAGTGCATCATGTACCTCCCAGACCAATAGGGGCAACCCACCTGCCTCAAACTCCTCGACCTGGGGGTTCTGCACAGACACACTACCCCTCCCACAAGTCTCAGCTCACTGGCTCTCTTCTGTTGCAGTCAGAGGCCTTGCAGCAACTACGGAAGGATTCGGAGAGCATTTGCAACTGCTACGCACACTACTTTGACCTGTCAATAGTCAACAACGGTGTGGATGAGAGCCTCAAGGTGCTACAAGAAGCTTTTGAGCAGGCCTGCAACTCACCCCAGTGGGTGCCTGTCTCCTGGGTCTACTGAGCAGCTGTCCAACCCTGGCAGCTTCCTGCTACTCCCATCCTGCAGAATGAGATGGTGGGAAACCTCTGATCTACATAGCTCAACACCCAGCCCCGCTTCTCTTAACATTCTATGGCCACAGTCTCACTTGGTCTATTATGCCCAGGGTAAGAGTACAGGGATCTCCAAGCTCAGGCCACAAGCTACCAGTCCTTGTGCATCAGCATTACTGTAGGGTGGAGCCTCCAGCCTGGGGTGTTGTTTAGGGGAGAAATTCTATTTTATCTTAGGGTCTGGTACCTTAGTGCTACACAGCTGAGGCCATATAGTACCCCTCCACTCAGCAACACTCCTACTGATCATTCAGGGAAGCTTTCCTAGTGGACTGAGGGGGAAAAGAGGGGCCTGCTCTAGTAACTAACCATGAGTAGTAGCTACTTTATACTGTGCTTCACTCTTGAGGAAGAGGGGATGGATGCACTTCTAACACCAGCTCTGAATCTTTTTTGGCCATTTGCACAGTTACCTGATGCAGCTGGGCAGAATGCACCCGTTAAAAATCCTGGCCCTACCAGCACTAGTCTTCAGAGTCAGCATACACAGGAGATGAAGGCAGCAAAGAATCCTGTGGCATCTTTGCTGCTTTTAAAGATCCAGACTAACACCACTACCCCTCTGATACATGAGAGGAAGGGACAGTTCAAATCCCACAGAGCTATTTTTTCAGGCTAAGCTAGTGCTACCACAGCTTGTAGTCCAAGGGTTTTCTTCACAATCAGAAGGGCTAGTTCTTTTTAACTGTGAGCTTGAGTTAGTCACCCCAGGGGCTGGTCTTCCATGCTGGATGTGTGGAGTTCTTGACTCAGCCTGTGCAGTTGTGACTTACCACCTCTGACCCTAGTCAGACACCAATAATTAAAATAACACCCTGGAATCAGTAAATTGGATTGGCTGGACCCAGTTATCTACCCATTGCATTACGTAGCAACAACATGGCCCACTTGGAGCAGCAGTTCTTCAAACTATAATCAATGTCAGGCTCAAAAGACCGGTTTGTGCGCTTTACTGTCAGGGAGGGTAGCAGGAAAGGGGATTAACATGTCTGGAATCTGCAATTTAAGGATGCCAAAAAAAACCTGATTATGTGCAATAGGGACCTTTATTCTAGTCCACAGCAGGGCAATACCCTGTAGCAATAAAAGTATGTTGAAGCATTTGCTTGGTTTTATGGTTTGTGCTGAGCTCAATAGGTCACTGCAGCATCCATCCAAAAAACTGCTCCTCTGAAACCAGCTGAACTGCAGTGAGGTCTTCCCTACCCCTGGAAGCCTCCCAAAGCCTCTGCCCTCTCTGCCCTTGAAGGGCAGAAAAATCTACAGGACTGCTCCATACAGACCCTGAAAGGGGGAGGAAAATCACTGCCCTGGTTATTGTCTGCCACAGGACCAGCACAAGCTGGAACTACTCCCCGCACTCAATTGGGAGGAGGTGTCTTCACCCATATGAGAGCAGTCACCCCCCTTCCCCTCCCACCCAACAGCAAGTCAGCCTTATTGTGAAGGAAGGTAGGGCAAGGCCAGAAGTAGGAGCCAGGCAGCTGCATGTGGGTTGGTTCATAAACAGCCTCAGGGCAGTTTTAAGGGAACAGGGCCTTCCACTGGAAAAATCTCATGTTCTAAGATGGCCAAGGTAGGTGCTGACCAAAACCAATCAGGAATTTAGTCAGTTCCTATTAGGAGATTCCAGAGCAGCATCATTACCATTGCAAGCAGTCCTAGCAGCCAGCACCAACTATCCTCTCCCCTGCAGCTCCTTCACCACAGGAAAGGAGGCACCATCGAGGGTAGAATGGGGAAAGAGGCCTGTCTGCAGGTAGCCCCCACCTCAGTGCACAGATGGCCAATTAACTGAGGCACTGCCTCCTACCCAGCTTGAAGAGCAAAAAGTCAACACTTGAAAAATAGTTTATTGGTGGGTTGTTTTTTTTTTTTTTATATAAAAAGTAAATAATCAACTCTCTATTCCCTTAAATCCCTCACAGCCTCCAGCTGTGCTCACCACTTGTATGTCTCCCTAGCACTGGACAGGGGAAAAAGAGCAACACAAGTTAAGCACCTTTAGGTCTTGTCTTCAGATGGTATTAGCTCAGTGCACAGCATCCTAGCCCCTCCCCCAAGGGGTAAAACCAGTATAGGGATGAATCCAGCCAGCCAGCAGCACCAGCAACACATCCTACTGCCAGTGAGGCACTCTAGCAAAAGAACCTGGGTGCTTTGTTTGGAACAGACCATCTGCTGCCCATAGCACACTCAGCTTCATGCAGCCGAGGGCTGGTGCCAAAGGCCTCTCCAATCTCCATACACACTACCTGTTAGAGAAAGCGTATGAACAGCTGACACCTTTCCGATCATACCTGGCCTGTCTCCATTCCAACCCCCAGAATCCATTAGGTGCCAATACTGGAAAGGAGGGCTGAGGCAGCAGTGGACACAGCAGCCATAACATTGAAATGGGGGTTTGGTGAACAGCACATGGAGCCAGGCCCTCGCACTATGAAACAAAATGGGAGAAACCTCAAGCACAAATTCTAAGCCGATACAAACTGAAAACGTGTACCTAAAACATCTCCCCTCCTCGGGGGGGGGGGGGGGGGGGGGAGCGGCTGTGGCACTTGGCTAGCTGAAACTCAAGCCAAGCACTGCAAGTTTAAAACCAAAGCACTTAAAATAGCCGATTTGATCATCCAGACCCTGAACGCTGCTCCAAGGAGAGTGGCTCAGGCCAATTCTGTGACTGTCAGGGTAATGGCTCCCAGACCCACGAACAGAGGGAAAGGCAGGAATAAGAAGGGGGGCATTATCTCCATCTGTGGAAATAGCTCAAAACACTGGGGGTTAGGAGGACTCTTCAGTAGAAGCTGCTGGTTCCCTGAGAACAGTTTTATATGCATCGAGGCAACCAGCTTAGCAGAGCAGTCCAGTGGGTAAGTTTTGCACTCTTCCCTCCAGCCACCCTTAAAACAGGATGAGGAGAGGCTTATGGTGAGCTTGCTGAGCCACACTGCAGACATGCTTTCGTTTGTATAAAGCAATGGATCGGGAGCCTCGTCACCCCACTGCAGTCAGTATTTCTGCATTGCTGGGGAATAGCTTTTGTTAAGGACTCTCCAACTTCCATCCAAAGCAGGCGGCCTCATCTGGCTGGGAGGGATCTAGCCACTTACTCCGAGCTCTCTTCAGCTTGCTTTTGTTTCTTCTTCTTCTTCTTTTTCTTCTTGGTGCTGGTGTCACTGGCCTGCAGAGAAGACGGAGCTCAGGAAGGGTGGTTGGGAAGGAATCACTGCTCATAGACTCATAGGTCAGAAGGGACCAGTATGATCATCTAGTCTGACCTCCTGCACAAGGCAGGCCACCGAACCCTACCCATCCACTTTTATAACAACCCCTAACCTATGCCTGAGTTATTGAAATCCTCAAAACTGGTTTGAAGACCTCAAACCAGTGATGTGTGATACACCTTTCAGCAAGGACTAATGAACTATTTACAGAAGGATTCATCTTAACTACCTCCCAGCAGCTCTCATCCATGAGGGAAGAGTGACATACCACGCTGCCCCCTCCCCCATCCAAGGCTCCTAACACAAAATCTGCCTGGCATGCAATGCACCCAGTACACTGGAAAAGCAATTGGCACACGACATCCATGGGCATCTAGCATGGTGCCCTATCTCCAACTGCACAGTTCCAGAGGCGCCAAAGGAAAGTGTAATAATTTCTGCCAGACAATTGTGAGAAAGCTACCCCGGGGCAAATTATTCCTAACCCATTAAACAAGGGCAGTCTGAACATAACAGCTGCTTCCACACCCTGCCCTCCAGGTTAATCTGCTTAGCCATGGCAGGCAGCCCCCAGGGACAGACAATGGTGCCAAGTGAGCTTAGCTATATTGAGGCTTGCAGTGCTGTAACTCTATACTGATGGAGGAAAGCAGCAACATACATGGACAAACTGAACAGGTGTCTCGAGTTTTGTAAGTATCACAAGGAGGGGTGTACAAGTGATGCCGTGCAGCCACACTCGTAGGCCTGCTGCTCTGCGGCACCATCCAGCTACCTACCACTTCCATTAGCTCCCCTTCGCTCTCAGCAGCTTCTTTGGCCTTCTTCTCTTTTTTCTTCTTTTTCTTTTCCTTCCTGCTCTGCTCCTCTGGTTGCAGAGTGGCCGGGGAGGACGGTGCCACTGCTGCCTCCTCATTTTCACTCTCTGTCTCCCGCTTTCTCTGTTTAACAGTAAAATCAGCATCAGATCAGCTCTCTCCCAGCTGAGCAGTAACAGGAGGCCTGTCTGGAGTACAGATGACAGACTCCACATAATCCTGAGGCCACCTCCTCAATTTGCCTTCCTAGCCTAGCCCTCTGCACCCTCAGGAGCGTGGTAAGAGCAAGCCTTATTCCTGGTAATGCTGTCAAGTTCATCACTGCTTTTGTAATGAGGGAGACTATAGATCTGCTGGAACCTATGGTTTTCTGAAAGCTTTGCAAGAATCCCTGGCACCCCCCTCCCTCATGATCTTCCCATAACATCATTCCATCTACAGCTTAGGGCTCCACATTCTTCCAGTCTCTGCTGTGTAATCTGTACACAAAGTGACAGAGCCCAAAAATCAGGCCCAAGGTTGGTCCCCAGAGATAACCTGCTTCCTTTGGTAACACACACGTGCTGGTTGGGCTTTTTCAACTGGGCTGAACTGCACAGACCAGAACAGGGGCTGGTGCCCATGGCCTCTGGAATCCCATCAGCACAGCTCTGCATTCACATTCTGGGCCATGGACTTGAGCCACTTTCAGGGCTCTTGTTCCCAGATCTTGTGCCGCAACTAATTCAAAGCCTGCCGATGTAACACTAAGCACACAGAATATGGATTGCATGTGAAAGTCCACTCTGCTGGACAAATCAAAGGAGAGTTCATGTTAACTCTGCCTTCCCCAAAGCAACAACATAAAAAAGCATTAAGTCACAGGATCAATCTGCCAAGGCAGAGATGTTCATCTGACAATACGCAGGTCTGAAATGGATGTCAAATGAAAGTAGCTTGATACTTACTTTTGGTACCCTCTCGGCAATGGCTGCTGGGGCTTCTGCCTCTTTCTTTACAGCAACACTGAACAGAGGAAAACACCGAGTCGAATGTGTGAGTACTGCCGATCAATCCTGTATGTTCAGATTTATTATCCTCCCTCCTAGATGCTTGCTGCAAACCAAACTACATCCTTCAGCCTCCTGCTACTACACAGTTTACATACTACAGCTCCTTTTCCTGATCACAGTTATATAACACTTGGTGGTGTACAGAAAGTCTGCAGCCCGCATCAGTGCCTGACTGTGCTGGACAAAGGCAGAGCCTTCCCTGTTTAATTTGGCAGACTGACTCCCTCTAGAGCCATAGATATCAAGCTAGAAAGGGATAACCGTCTGCTCACTTTGTCTGGAATAGCACCCCCTGCTGTTCCTCCAGGGCAGTGCTTCCTAGGGAGGGCAAATAACTGGATTGCAATTAACATTCTTTGAAAAGGTATTATATTGCCTGACAGTATTTTTAACATGCTACATTCAACTCCGGTGACCTTTTGTACCCCAAACTGACATTTTCCAGCAGAAGTCAGGATGCCACTTTCTTGGGGCATATTGCTGAGATAGCACAGCAGAGACTGAATGCATGCAATTGACCCCTCTGCCCCATCTCTCAAACACATCTCTGAAGCACTGTGCATTACCTGTAGTCCACATACTCCTTCTTCCAGGAATCCGGCGTGCTCTCATTGGGTTTGCCATGCTTGCTCAACAGGCCCTGCTTGATCATCATCATCTTTTGACTCGCCTGGTGTGACAATAAAGAGAGAAAAGGTCACATTCTAGCTTCAAAGCAGCTATCATTTCTACTTGGAGAAGTCAAACAGCATGTGACGAGACACTGTGGAAGAAAACCAAGTTCACGACGAAACCTTTACCAGGCCAGAGAGAGACAAAATATGCCCTCAAGGAGCCTCTGATGCTCATGGCAAATTATTGTCGTTGCTTAGGAGTTTATTCCCTGGCTGATGTCATTCTTCTATTTGCAACACTGGTTAATTAAAGTAGTAGTATTCCAGAAAAGATTTTTACCATCCCAGTTTGCTTATAAGAGTGTCACTACATGAGAAAGAACTGCAAGCAAATTGGAGTTAGTCTTCTACCGTTACAGACCCAGCTATACATGAATGCTAATCACATGTGCATCGGGGAAGCGGACTTGTGCAAGAAACACAGAAGTAGTATTTCTGCTGTTTCTGGAGTCCCTTTCAACAGGCTTTAGTACTCTGCCACACGCCCACGATTCACTGCGTTTCTAATGCTATTTTGAATTTCAGTGGCACCTTTCATTAGAGCATTTGGAGCATTCTTACAGACACTACTTCAGCCTCTCAAGAGTGGGGCATGAAGCATCTTTCTAATTCCTCCATGAGCCATCAGTATTGGGTGACAGACTTAAGTCATCTTTGCACACAGTGCTAATGTCAGCTACTTTACATCATTTGGCTCTTCCTGGAAGGATTCGCACCACAGACTAAAATCAGTCTGATCCTGGCTTAGCCTAGTGAAGATCCAGTCTACACCACCAACTGGAACCAGACTTTTAACCAGGTTAGGGACAGCTCAGTCCTTGGACATGGTTATAGCTGTGTAGACATAGCCCAAAGAGCCCAACAGTCTCACAGCAGGAACAAAGCTGATCAAGCCTTTTTAATCTTCTTGGCTCCAGGTTTAGACAAACTACAAAAACTTGGAAATGGTGGTGACAAACTGGAAGCCTTTATTTGGGACCTGCAGCTTTGTAAGAGGCTGCTTCGAACCCAATTTCTCAATAGCTGAATGCCATTTCCACCACCACACAGCCTCCCATCCTTAGTCTCACCTTGGGTCCAAGACCCCATTTGCGGGGGTAAGTGTCTCTTTCCATGATCACCCTCTTGATCTTTGCCACTACACCATGGTCACAAGTAGAAATCACTGCGGTGGTCATCAGAGCAATAGCTGCATTAGTGGAAAATAAAAAGAATGAACATTGAGCAATACTAACCAGCTACTAGAGTTAATCTCCTATGACTCAACGTTATGGTGATGCAGAGATGGCATTCCCAAGATTGACAATTTTCATCAGCCCCCTACACAATTACCCAAAAAGTCCATCCAACTCAAACCCTGGACAGGCTTCCACTTGTAACTCAATCCCCGTCTGGTTTTATCATCGGGGGAAAGTACAAACCAGGGAACTCTAGATCTAAAAACACAAGCACCTACTGCCTGAGCTAAAAGACTCAGCTCTCGTAGCCAAGACTGTAGCAGGCTCATCAACCACTATGTGGCTCAGCCCCTACTAGAGCACTGGATGCAGGTTCACAGACTAGCCAGAAGTGAACTGTTACACTGCTAAGTGGTATACTGTATTGGATACAGGGCATAAGCACCACACACACAGAGCACTGCTCATTGCCAGATGTGCACCCAGTCAGGATGGCACCTTAATCCTTATTACCCGGGCAATTCTTTGCTATAAGTATCTGGTAATAAAAAGGCATTAATACAAAATAACAGTACACACCCATTCAGCAGCCATCCAAGATGCATCATTTCTTTATACTAGATTTATTAGGAAAGAGGAGTTACCAGGCAGTAGTATGTGATCAGAGAGCATCACTCGTCTTGGTTGAGGTGGAGCCTCCAAGGAAAGAGGCTCCAGCCCTGCTGGCTCTGTCCCGCTCCTGCAGGCAGCCAGCCAGACCCTCCAGTAGCCCACAGTAGAACACTGAAAGGCTGGAGGGTGTTTGGAGGCTGCACAGCACAGAGACCCTAGAACAGGAATCTAGGTGCTGCAGGGAAGGCAGTGCAGCAGCACTCAGAGAATGGATAAACTTCATCATCATTTCACATACAGTGTGTGCCCAAAAGCCCAGGACATGGGAATGGAGTAAAGAGAAGTCAAACAAAAACCTCGCTATCTTCTGCAGGTTTTTTATTTTAATAGAGGGGTGTATCTAGGCTTGGAAGGATTAGACTTTTACTGCTAAGGTGTCAATAAATGCCAATTTCACTATAAAATATTTCCATTGATTTCTTTCTTCACCTAAGAACTTTGAGTTTGATTTAGGGATATTTGTACATTTTGACATATAATGTTGATAATGTGTTTTAACAGTTGTAAGGCTAACTTTTTGAATCTTAATGTCTGTCATTAAATATAATTGTCTGTCCTCCTATAATTTCGCACAACTGTGAGAATTTAAATTGATCAAAACAGAAAAAACACTGTTATAGAGCAATAAAAAAAATCTGTTACTGTAACAGATACCAGAGTTATAATTAAGCCATTATTTCTCAGCTGGCATCATTGACCTCTAAGCAATGTTGTTCTCACACTTCTAAGGGTAGCAAGTCACAGTTCTCTCAGTGACAGCATCCAATTATTTCCCTCCAGGAAAGATTCCGGCCATGGTGAGTGCCATCCCGCCCCCCATGTTTGTTACAAGCTTCTGAAGATGCTGTATTGCTCTGACTTTACTATCAACTAGCTTGGTGGCTGGAGGAAGAACATTGACCTCTTACCCATGCAAATGGCCTCCCCTTTAGTGGTGATGACAACAATCTCCTGATTAATCTCAATGCCATCTTCATACCTCAGAACACCAGGAAGCATGATCTTGGCACCGTAGCAGATGGCATTAACCTGGAAGGGAGGAAGAGGAAGGCTGAAAAATCTAGTTGAGAATGTAAAGTTTGATGATCTTAACCAATGCCTAACACTGACTCTGCAAATTTATTCAGCCACTCTAAATACCAGTTGGTGCTGCCCCAGTGATAAAATGTTTTTTCATATATGACTTGAGAGTCTACCCCTCCCCTAACTTCAGGATTTGGCCATTACTCCTCTGTTCAGACCTGCACATTGCCTCCTTGAAAGAGAGGCTGGTGGTTGTTTGAGGATCTGGATCACCACCACCAAAATTATTTGTTACTAGTTGTTCAAACTAGAGGTGAAGTTAGGGTGAAATGCATTAGTGTCACCCCACTGTCCCACCACCTGATGACATTTTCCAAAGCCATTCAGGAACTCACTGCACTGTCCTTCATAACCAGCCGTTTGTGTGAAGTCAGCAGCTTCTCCAAGGGGAAGATAACCCTCCTCAGGTAACTCTCATCCTTATTGTTGTCATACTGCCACTGGGCATCCAGTACATCATGCATCGTCACCATGTGGTCCTGCAGAGAGAGATGCCCACTATGTTAACCCTTGGCCCAGCCACCCAGTCAAATCAGACCAAGAAAATATGGCTAAAAACAAACACCCAAAGCAGTGATGAATTCTGGGGTTCCTAAAAGGGGTTGAAGATAAAATTAGCAAGAGCTACGAACAAGGCAGGTAAGTGCAATGCAAACTCCCCCACATAACTCTGCTAGCACCCCTCTGCTCTGACCTCTGCTGTTCCAGTCCTGGGACCCTCCTGACCAAACTGCCAAGTTTGTATACAACATTTACCACAAAAAACTCATTTATGACCCGACCCACAAATGAACTTAAGCTTCCCACGCATGAAACATCAGCATGTGAAAGATTGAGCTACCTAGTGCCCCAAACAGTGCACACAACAACGCTGTTTGCGGTGGCAGTATGCACCCTATCAGAAACCTCAGTACTCCAGATGCAGTACAACAGGCACTAAGATCACTGACTCTTAGGAAAAGTGGCTGCACCAAGAGGCTCCCTGCTATGAAGAGATCAGAGAACTTGTTCCACAAATGAAATGTTTCTCAGAACTCCAAGACCATCTGTGCCCATGCTGGAAAGTCTACCTAGGTTTTTATACCACCCCCAGCACAGCAGTATCCAAGGACATTACACAGGTGCCCATTTTAATCCAAGTATGGTTCCTAGGTTAGATACCTTGAACAGCCCAAAGCCAGAGCACAACAAGAAAGCAGCTGAGCTCTTTCAGTACGTGGACATTTTGTGCGCTGAGTGACGGAAGTGGCAGAAAGCAAAGCTTCCCATCTTCTTGACATGACTCCCAGCCACTCACTGTCCCAAAGTTTAATTACCAGAACAGGGACAGCAGCCCTGAACTGAACTCAACACTCTGGGTAAAGATAACTTACAACAAGGGCCTTTCAGAAGAAAGCCAGCCGTACCCTCCTACCTTCTCTCCCATGATCCCCGAGCGCACTCGCCGGAGCTCTTGCATCTGGCCTCCAACCCCCAGCAGCAGGCCCAGGTGGACACACAGTGTACGGATGTAAGTGCCAGCTTCACAACTCACCCAGAAGATACCTGGAATACAGGGAGGGAAGAGAAGAGTTTTGAGCTATCCACAGGTACCATAATTTAACACACTTGCCTGTAAGGATTAAAGGGAGCCCTGTGATTGGCTCCATGTTCAGTGTCTCCAATGAGCCATCAGTACTGGGTGACAGATGTAAGTCATCTTTGCACAGAGTGCTAATGTCATCTACTTTGCATCATTTGGCTCTTCATGGAACAAGAGTTCAGCAACTTTTATCATGGGAAAAATATTCAAGACTATTTTAGCTCTTGCAGAGGGTGGGGACTGGTAGTCTAAGGGCATCTCTCTGGACCTGGAAGAAGCTCATCTCACATGGAAGTTGGCACACTGGTGGGATTCTGTCAGCCAGAGACCACGATAATGAGGGATTCATCACATTTCCCCAGGAACATCAGAGGACACCACTTTTCCTCCTCTCAGATGGCTGTAGTGTAGTGTAGTGCATCCCTTTTGGTGTTCAGTCTGGAACACACCTCTCTTAAACCAGTTTCAATTAACAAGTTAAAGCCTGCATTTTAAAATGGGACCCTCCAGTGTCTGCTCATCACTGCACCTGGGAGAGGAACAGCAAGTCAACTCTAGTGGTGTGTTCGGAAGAGCCTCTCAGGGAGAGTCCACAACAGCACTTTCATGCTT
This sequence comes from Gopherus evgoodei, assembly GCF_007399415.2. NCBI lineage: Eukaryota > Metazoa > Chordata > Testudines > Testudinidae > Gopherus > Gopherus evgoodei. The sequence continues at coordinate 59,540,677 of NC_044330.1, read as the reverse complement.
TGAAGTGCTACCAGAGAACCTAGGTGTTGTTTTACCTAATCTCCTCTCAGGGTCATATTCTACCAGTTTGCTCTCGTAGATGGTTCGGACCCTCAGTTGCCTCTTGACAGCTGCAATGAGGGGAGGTCGCTGAAACAGGGCGCCGGTCAGAGTTTCTATTGCCTAGGGGAGAAGCAGACGAACTGTCAGCCTTCACCCTTTCGCAACCCACACAATCCCATCGGCACATCTAGACACAAAAGCATGCTGCTATTTAGGAATAAAAATAATTTTCCTGTTGTATATCACATGTTGTATCTGATTGTACTCCATTAAAGCAAGCCCATCTGAAACACTTAAGCACCCCCCCGAGACAGGAATTACTCCCCCAGCTACCAATGGGCTACTTTACCAGGCAGCAGCATGTGATCAGACAGCACTCATCTTAGTTGAGACAGAGCCTCCATGAAGAGGAGCTCCCACCCTGCTGGCTCTGCCCCTCTCCTGCACAGAGTTGGCCAGACGCACTAGCGGCTCCCAGCAAAACAATGAAAGGCTGGAGGGTATTTGGAGGCTGCACAGCACGGGGATCCTAGTACAGGAATCTGCATGCCGCAGGGAGGGCATTGCAGCAGCACTCTGAGAATGGATTCATCACCACTTCACATAAGTCTCCTCCTAGCAGGCGTGTGGTGTAACATTTTTTTTTTTAAATGCGCAATCATGGCATTTGTGAAACAGCAAGGGCATTTCAACATCTCAAGGACTGAGGTCCATACACAAGGGAGAATTGCAATTGTTATGGACAATCCTACTAAAACACAGACAGCAAATATACAGTGAACCAATGTAAATTAAGTAGCTGATTAAGTAACATGATGTCAAGCTGCACAATTTTGATTTTATTAGGGCTGTTTACTCTATTACCTCTACTGCAACAAAATGCTCTCAATGGCTCTTTAAGGAATGTTCCTATCCACATCTCCAAGGTACACTGATGAGACAATACAGCAGGAAGCCAACGTGGGCTCAGGCATTCAGAGACTTACCCTGGAAAGCTGAATCTCACTTTCAATAGCATTGTGCAGCCGAACGATTCCCACATACTCTTTGCCTGAAAGAATGACAGAAGAGTAGTCAGGAGTGGCCACTTGGATTTTATTGTTCACCGCCATGTTGGTGTTATTACAGTTCAAACATCTGTAGAGGCCAGTCTTAACAGCCACCGACTTCTAGAAGAGGCTCAAGCACAAACAGCTCTAACCCCTTGAATCTATCAACAAAAACCCAAGCTGCAGGTTTATTTATGGAGCAAGACTCATTGTGCAGGGCAGCACAGCACAAGTCTGAATAAAAGTAATGGTGACTTCTTGTGTGTAAATTAAAATTTGCTGTTCTGAGACCTGATCGGCTAAAATAAAAAATGGTGACAGCACAAAGCTCAGGAAAACAGTAATTTGCTTATAGGCACTAGTCCAAGTCAGAATACCGGGCCTTCAGTTCATCCCAACTTTGTATTCTGCCATAACGGACAGCAAACCTTAGTTAGAAATAGACTGGTTTTAGAGGCCTGGAACTGGAATCCTCTGCTCATCATTAAAATGCAGTCAGTCTGTCTTTCATCTGACCGCTTAAAAGAACTAGAGAGTAAACTACCCCAATGCAGTAAATGACATGCCTGCACTCTGCTGAGACTTGACCAGCCGTGTTGCTCGTTCAATGCACACAATCAGACACCCCGTCACTTTGGGGTCAAGAGTCCCACTGTGCCCCGTCTTCTCAACCCGTAGGATGCGCCGGATCCAGGCAACCACCTCATGGGAAGACGGATTGGATGGCTTGTCGAGGTTAATGAAGCCTGTCCTGGAACACATCACACAGATGATTAGAACCTCCAATGCCATTCGATATCCTCGTTGTATTTTACCAAGGGCATCTGGCTTCTAAAGAGAGACATTTTGCAGCCAAGAAAAAACTACATCCAAAGGAGCTCCTCGTAACGTGGAACATTTTCGGAAGTGCTGAGCAACCGACAGCTCTCACTGAGGTCAAAGGAGCTGCTAGGTGCTCTACATTTAAAACAGGACTTTTATTAAACAGCCTAACTCTAAATTTCTGTTTTTGAAGATTTTGGCCTTGCTGCCACCTTGACCTGACTGCATCATATATACAAGAGAAAACTCCCCCAGCCTAAAAAACATCTCCACTTTAGTCTTCACAGTGGATGTATATTTACTTGTGTCTCTTTAACAATACCTACTGTACAATAACAGGAGGTGAACCATGCTGGGAAAGGCAAGCTATATAGCAGGGGTAGGCAACCTGCGGCACACGAACTGATTTTCAGTGGCACTCACACTACCTGAGTCCTGGCCACCAGTCTGGGGCTCTGCATTTTAATTTAATTTTAAAATGAAGCTTCTTAAACATTTTAAAAACATTTACTTTACATAAAACAATTGTTTAGTTATATATTACAGGCTTATAGAGAGAGAGACCTTCTAAAAAATATTAAAATGTATTACCGGCACACGAAATCTTAAATTAGAGTGAATAAATGAATACTCGGCACACCGCTTCTGAAAGGCTGCCAACCCCTGCTATATAGCTTTCAGACACCATAACATTACTCTACTTTCCATTTCTGAATATATCCCAAAAGAATCTGTAACTAGAACAAATTGAAATGTACGAGACTGGTAACCAAATTTAAAGAGGAATTTTGTATAGCCAACAACAGTGGAGAAAAAGTAACTATTTCCAGACCTACTTAAGCTGGGAGAGTCACCAAACACGGAGGGTGTAAACTGTGACACAAGTTACAGTTTTCCCCAACAAACATACCTAACATACTCAGCAATGTCTCTCTTCAGGGGATTGCAGCCAGAGGGAAGGGGTGTGTAGTGCGTTGTCCTCACATTTAGCTTGTCAAAGTTCTACAAAATCCAAACAAAATGTACCATAAACAAATACTGTAAGTCTTGAGAAACAAATCCCATTTTACCTAGAATGCAGCTCTCCAGGGGAGATGATAAAAAACAACACACCCACACAATCTGACCTAATTTAAATTATGATAAACTGAAAATGCCTCTCCCATACTGGTAGAGTCCTAGAAACAGACTTAGCAGCCCCAAGGATGCTTTCAACAGCAAGAAAAGGCCATCTCTATGCAAAGATTAGAAGCTATGTAGAGCAACAAAGCTTTACAAAGTAGAGCAAATCCAGGGTGCCTGTGTACAGAATGAGGGTCTCTGTGGAGACTTATCCAAACATCATCCCTATGCAGAAAGAAGAGATGGGCGTAAATCCTGTGGAGATGATAAGGCAGGTCAAGGTCATATGGGGAGGGGATAGCTCAGCAATTTGAGCATTGGCCTGCTAAACCCAGGGTTGTGAGTTCAATTCTTGAGGGGGCAATTTAGGGAACCGAGATTAACAAAAAAATCAACAAAAACAAAACACACTGGGGATTTGTCCTGCTTTGAGCAGGGGGTTGGACTAGATGATCTCCTGAGGTCCCTTCCAATTCTGATAGTCTATGATATGCGGTTTGACAGATCAGGCACACAATGAGTGCAAGTGCTTTTCAACATTTGGGTCATGGAGCCTGGTGTAAGATTGGTTGCCCTCTGCCTTAGGTTCCCACGTAGGCTATTTTCTTTGCAGGCAGGCTAAGGCACACATGTGAAACAAGGAATAATGTTTTTATATCTGTATACATACAGACTGAATCCTATAATCCTCTTTACCTTCAGTAGCAAGGGCCACTGAGATGTGTCCAGCTGTGCCACTCGGGATTCAGGTTTGATAAAGAATTCCTCTGTGTGTTGTATGTCCTGGGGAGAAATATCACAGGTCAGAGAAGTGGAGTTGACATGCAAAGTGTCTCATCTCTTTTTTTTACAACTGAAAGTCTTTTGTATTCTGTTGCCAACATTCACAAATTATTGCTAACACATCTTACACAATAACAGCTACACCAAAGCAACACATCCATAGAACCACCACTTGGCTGCAAACCATCATTGTCCAGAGAGATTATGGCTATAATACCAAGTATAACTGAAGAGTGCTGAAACTGAAGTAATGAAACATGATGCAAAGCAGCTCCTCAGAGCGCCACGGCTACATGTTTGAATGCAGAATAATCCCAGTCTGCTCCCTTCACTCACTAAAACACTAGCAAAGTTTCAGTTCCGTACCCCTGGATTGTGGGATTATCATAAACAGAGAATGAAAGCTATTCTCCAAAAGACAGAATCTCTGACACATTACGGAAGAGCAAACACTTGACTTAGGCGATGTCTACACTAGCACTTTTGTTAGTCAGAGGTGTAAAAGAAACCACATCCCAACTGGCATAAATGTCACCAACGAAAGTGCTGATGTGGACAGTGCTATGTTGGCAGGAGCCCCTCTCCAGGAAACACAGCTATCGCTGCTCTTTGGGGTTAAATTATGTCGTTGGGAGAGCTCACTCCCATCAGCATACAGCAGCTACACGGGAGACCTTACAGCGGCATAGCTGCAGCCGTTTATAGTGTAGACATAGCATTTTTCTCTTTTCAAATTGTGATGTGTTAAGACGTGATTAGCCAGTGTCTTTTTATTGGAGAAGTTGCTTAACTAAGGCTATTTTGCTTCTCTCGATTTCAGGTGACTGAGTGAATGGGTGAAAAGAAAAAAAAAGACTAAATCCCAATCCAATAATAGATTATTTCCATTTAAAAAATGAATAAAGGTCAACTTAGGACAGCTTCTCTTTTGAATGACACATTCTAAGCACACACATTCCTTCCCCCCCCCCCACCAGGATAATTCATTAAACTAATAAGAACAGAATTTAAAATGTAATTAAGCTAATAATCAAATCAAATAATACACAAGGTTGAGAAAAGACTGTTTGTACATCTGGGTACAGTGTTTATATCAGGGGTCGGCAACCTTTCGGAAGTGCTGTGCCGAGTCTTTATTTATTCACTCTAATTTAAGGTTTTGCATGCCAGTAATACATGTTAAGGTTTTTAGAAGGTCTCTTTCTATAAATCTATAATATATAACTAATCTACTGTCGTATGTAAAGTAAACAAGGTTTTTAAAATGTTTAAGAAGCTTCATTTAAAATTAAATTAAAATGCAGAGCCCCTCAGACCGGTGGCCAGGACCTGGGCAGTGTGAGTGCCACTGAAACTCAGCTTGCATGCCACCTTTGGCACCCGTGCCATAGGCTGCCTACCCCTGGCTTAGATTATCCACAAATACAAAGTTTGTTTTTAAAGTCATAAGAAACATAGTGCATAATCAGCAGTAACCCAAATTTAGGCTGGGACCCTTCGGGGGTCACGAGGTTATTACATGGAGGGTCACGAGCTGTCAACCTCCACCCCAAACCCCACTAGCCTCCAACATTTATTTTATATATTTAACACCATCATAAAAGTGTTTTTAACGTATAAGAGGAGTAGCACTCAGAGGCTTGTTGTGTGAAAGGGGTCACCAATAAAAAAGTCTGAGAACCACTGGTTTAGGTATTCGGTACATTACTCATAAAAAAATGTATACAGAGTGTTGGTGGCAGAAAGCAAAATACTAAACCTGCAGTCAGTTGCAGTGCAAATACATCACTCCACTGGATCCTAAGCAGCCATTTTAGTCTTAAGAGATTTACTTTTATTGGGGGAAAAAAGTAGCTTTACTCCAAGAGACACCAACATTCTAAATACTCTGGGATCAAAGCTGATAAAGAATTTAAAAATCTGCTACAGTTTTCTGCCCTCAGTCAGGGCAGTTCTATTTGTCTATGCATACTCGGAGCAAGGAGAGGTGCTGATTCAGGACAAAGACTCCAATCGTCTTTTATTCTAAGACCCTGAGTTCCCATGGGCAGCATTCAACAAAACCAAGGCAGGAGACAACATGGCTCACCTTCTATCCTGCTGCTTCTCTCCCCTCCAACTAAAGACCTAAAATTGCAGGTGAGTAAACACTATTAAACCATTACTCACACAGTAAGACATTCCAGAAGTGGGCCATTGAGTCCTTTTTTAGAAATACTGAAAACTGGTGAAGCAGGTTCCAAGATCTTCCCTAAACAAGAATTTTGCTCAACATGAAATCAAGTCAAGGCACCAAGCTAGCCTGGAGGCAAACTCAGCCATACAAGAGAAAAAAGCTCCACTCACAGCAACATCTGCATCTGGTAGAGATTTCTTATCCTTTTTCTTTTTCTGCTTCTTAGCTATACAACCTATATTTGAAACAGAGAGGTACATTAAATATTTTTCATACCAGAACTCATCCAAATCCAAACATTTTAAACTAGGATAACCTCCTGTGGCAAGAGCATATAAAACAGCAAAATTAACAAACAAGCAACATTTATCTCCTAAAAATTAGATTCCTTAGTTCAATATAACGTTTAGAATCAACTTAATTATTATTTGTTCAATTCTTTGTTGCCTTCAAGATCACTCAGAGGCAACATATGATATTTAAGAACAACTATTTCCACACTGCAATTTTCTTCTTTTTCCGTTGTCTTTTCTTTCTCTCCCTCCTCCCCATCTGTCTCTTTCCTACTTTTTACCAGTCTGCATTTTCCTTTCCGAAGCAACTCCAATTCCAGGAGCTCCTCCCCCCTCCCATCTTCTAACAAAAAATGGGCAATGAAATAACCATTGAGGACATGAAAAATATCTTCATTAGGCTTCAGAGTCATGGCTGAAGGGAGATTAACGGGGTAGGAGCGGGGGGAAGCTCACACCGCCCAGTCTCAGAGCCACGTGCCGGGATTCCCACACGCCACGCTGACAGATTTCCAGCACAGCTCGGGGGAACGAAAGCCGAGGGGCTGGCACACGCCGGGGGCCGAGCACACCCCGCTGGGCCTGGGAAACGGGTTTGTGTCACTACGACACCAGCTGTTGTTCCTGGAGGTAATTCCAGGGGCTCCCGAGTTTCCCAAGGCCGCCCAAGCCACGTGCGCGCGGAGCGCAGCGGCCCCAGTTAGCGGCAGGGCTCGGATCGCGGGCCCAGGCGGCGGAGCAGGGCCACGCCCGGGACAGCCGGAGAGCTCGAGACCGACCCCGGCCCCAGGCCCCGCGCTCGGGCCAGGCTCCCCACCTTCCCCGTCCGCCATCTTCGCTGCGCGCACTCCCTGAGCCGCGTGCGGCCGCCACCCGCCACTGCGCAGAAAGAGAGAGTGGAGCGCCGCCCCCGTCCCGAGATGCACCGCGCCAAGCGCCGTCCCTATCACGTGCTCAAGGACCCGGCCGGAGGGGGAGGGGAGGTGCTGCTTTCCCGCCACCTGACGAGGCGGAGTGCGGCCCGCTCCTGTCACGTGACGGGCCAGCAGCCCTGCAGGAGGCCCCAGCCCGCTGACAAGCTCCGGGCACAGCGCCGCCGCCCCTCATGGCCCGCTCCTGCGGGGCGCTGGTCACCCCCTCCCAGCCACCAGCATCGCCGCCTCGGCACCCCCCCCCCGGCGGAGCCTCACGCCACGGGCAGGGCCGTAAATCGAGCCTAGGGGGGTACTGACCCTGCCAGCTGGCGCTAAGGGGAGGTCCGAGCGCCATCGCCAGACCTCCCCCGAAGGCAAGCAGATTATTTGACTCTTTGGCATGTGGGAAGCGGTCACAGCTTTAAAAAAAGAGTTACTGCTGCAGGAAAGCGGTGCCAGAGTCCGTATTGACACTGCACATGCTCATTCCACTTTCTGAAGGGAAAGGCGAGAAACGCCTCATGCCTTGGCTCCTGTCCGTCCCCTGCAGACATCACCATACGAGTGCCAAGCCCTAGGGCTATCGTAAACATGATGCCGCAGGTAGGAGCGAACTCTGGTGGAATGGAGGAAGGAGGTGTTTTCCTTTTTTTAAAAGGCATAATACAGCTTAAAAGAGTAGAAAGAAAAGGGTATGAGTATGTTACAGAATCACATACCATGGTAAAGTATGTAATAAGCAATCTCTAACCAGGAACAGAGTTTTCTATGTTTAGAATAGCCCTTCTAGAACATTTTCAGCACTCCTATGATAGCCCTTAGGCCTCAGCATGCTTTGAAGCACTCTGTTCCCACCCATCAGCAGTTCAGTACATGGTTAATGAGTCTTCCCCAGAGGAGAGACACCTGCAGTTTTGTTTTTTCATAGTTTTATCTTTAAGATGCAATAGTAGCTCTCTAACATTTCCCACCCTTATCCTGCCTTCTGGCATTGCACCTTGCAGCACACACACAAGCTTTGATAGCTAAAGACTACTTCAGGATAATAAAGACAGGAAACTCGATTCTGAGTTCCACTACATAGATGCTTCAGTAGAGTCATAGAATATCAGGGTTGGAAGGGACCTCAGGAGGTCATCTAGTCCAACCCCTGTTCAAAGCAGGACCAATTCCCAACTAAATCATCCCAACCAGGGCTTTGTCAAGCCTGACATTAAAAACCGGTAAGGAAGGGGAGTCCACCACCTCCCTAGGTAACCCATTCCCAGTGCTTCACCACTGAGTGAAAAAGTTTTTCCTAATATCCAACCTAAACCTCCCCCACTGCAACTTGAGACCATTGCTCCTTGTTCTGGCATCAGGTACCACTGAGAACAGTCTAGATCCATTCTCTTTGGAACCCCCTTTCAGGTAGTTGAAAGCAGCTATCAAATCCCCCCTCATTCTTCTATTCTGCAGACTAAACAATCCCAGTTCCCTCAGCCTCTCATAAATCATGTGCTCCAGCCCCCTAATCATTTTTGTTGCCCTCCGTTGGACTCTTTCCAATTTTTCCACATCCTTCTTGTAGTGTGGGGCCCAAAACTGGACACAGTACTCCAGATGAGGCCTCACCAGTGTCAAATAAAGGGGAACGATCACATCCCTCAATCTGCTGGCAATGCCCCTACGTATACAGCCCAAAATGCTGTTAGCCTTCTTGGCAACCAGGGCACACTGTTGACTCATATCCAGCTTCTCGTCCACTGTAACCCCTAGGTCCTTTTCTGCAGAAGGTCCTTTACTGAGTCATACCTCAGTGAATGCACTGATGATTTCAAAACATCTGCCAGTAAAAATTACATTTCAAAACATTTAAGAAAATAATGTAAAGTTCACTTTTATATGTATAAATCAGTTTGCAGTTGCACATAAAGCAACAAAGACACAAAATACCCATCAATTTCCAGTGCTTTACAGGGATGTTTTGTCTCCACTTACAACAAAGGCTTGAAGTATTTTTTTAAGCAATTTCCAAAACAGCCTCACTTTTATTCACACAGAAGACCATGTTAGGTAGGAATACGACATAGTTTGAGGTCCACAAGGTGTCATTTATGTCAAAGGTAATCCAGTTCGCAAAAAGAAAAAACACAACAAAACATTGTTTCTTTAGGATGCCTATATATGATTAAAGGGAACCCACCCAGAAAGGCGCAACTAAAGTTCATCCTCTGCAGGAAAACATTCTTTCCAGAAGATGACCAGCAACATGCTCTTCTCAAGGCAGTGTTACCATTTTTCAGCACATAAGTGCCATATGTGAAAGCAGAATGAATTATAATATTGTGAAAATAGAAAGGATTAAAGAAATGTTGTCTGTACCTTTAAGCAAAACTGTTGGAATGCTGCAATCCAGGTGTCAGGAATACAGACATTAACATAGAACAGTTGCACTGTTTAAGGGCAATTGGTGAAGTATTAGCCTTAGATCGATAAGAGTTAGTAAGGAAGTAGGATATGCATGCTGTGCCCCAGGTGAATTTTACTGTTTTGCTTTCTTTGTCCCATTCCCGCTCTTTTATCTGTATAAATAAGACTGTTTGGGTCTTGCATGGCCGCTCACATTATCTGGATGTTATTAGCAGAGCGCTGTGCTAATAAAACAGAGTGGTCTGACAAACTGTGAGTCCTGAGTCTAACTTTGACAATTTGGAGGTTCCACCGAGATGGCAACCGTCTTCACTGGGGCCGTGTGATTCCTGACCGTTTTTGTAGGATGACCGTGGCAGCCGGCACCTGGGCATTTGGCCTGAGCAGTCCTCCACTAGAGCGGAAAGGCGCACAGCCACAGTGAGGTCTACGCCATCGAACCTGTTGGTTCCCCCTCTGTTCTGGTAGGGATCCCAGGATCTGACATCAGGAATCTGGTCAGGTAATTATTTCTGTGTTTTGTCTGGACTGAGGACTGCCCTGTCTCTGTGTTTATCCATCCTCTTGTGGAGTGTTTGAGTCCGGGCACTGTCTCTGTCTGGGGATCGGCCGACCAAGGGCTTCCTGTCCCCGCGGTCTGAGTGAGTGGAATCTGCACAATCGCAGCCGCACTGCACTTTGGGTAAAACCCCTGGTGTGAAAGCAAGGGCAATTGAGGCAGTAGCCTGTGGGCTCCTTTTGTGTGTTGCATTGGGCATCGCTCTGACGAACCCGAATTTCCTTCTTGTGCGATTGGTGTGTAAAGTCCTCCTGTATTGGTAACCAGACGTCTAAGTCGGGACAGTTCCCTAAATTAACGCCGGCTCATTTTATGTATTTAGGATGGGTCCGGACTCCTGTAAAAAGGGTCTAGACTCCCGTAAATTTCTGGAAAAATGGTCTAGGCTAACTTAAGGGGATCCCAAAACTCAATGGCCACTGTTAAAATCTTGGAACAAAGACTGAGTGGACGTCTTAAAAGACAAACTCGGCCAACCTAAAACTAAATTGGCTAAAGGAGAGGTTAATTGTTTGATGTAGTGGTGGCAAGAGGCAAATCATAGGTGGACAAAATCAAAACTCGCCTCTCTCAAATATTCAAATAATAAGTTAAACGCTTTATTAAAAGCCTCCTCTCCCACCACCAGACTGAGCGCTCCCCTTTACCCCGTTCTCCAAACCCCGGATCCATCCAACCCCCTTCATACTCCCATCTCATTGTAAAAAGGACAAAATGCCCCTTGTTCTGTTCCCCTTTGTTGTCTGCCTCAAAAACTGATTCTTTAGTGTTCCACTACCAATTCAGCAAGGAGGGTGGGCTCCTCAACTAGCCCCCACCCTGGTCCCTTTCCTTGAACATTTCTTTCAAAATTGTGAAATGACCACAATATCACTCACAAACGGTTCATTGAAAAAAAAAAAAAGCAGGATCGGGCCCAGACAAGCAGGCAAGCAACAGATAAACAAACTGAAAAGCAGGTTGAAAGCCCTAAGGGAATAGTGTCAGGAGTAAGAAAAGCAGTAAGTGCGGGCATGAACCCTTGGAACAATGCTTAAAATGGTGAAATCTGAGGTGATAAAGGTGTCATTTTGGGACATAAACAAGTGATTTAAGAAAAGAGGAAAAAGTTAAATCTACAGAGGCTGGAGAGAATTAAGCAGTTAAACTTTGTGAAAATGTTTAAAAAGGACCATGTTAAAGAGGGAGAATTCTTCGTTTCTTTGCAGCCATTCTGAAGGGAAAATGGGCTCTTTTTCCAGAAGAATGCCTGTAAATAATCCATATATATATATATAAAAACAAAGCAGTGTAAAGAAAAAATATATATATATATATAAAAACAAAGCAGTGTAAAGAAATGTTAAACAAAAGAAAATGTGTATGTATCTATTTGTCTGTGAAAATATGTAACCTAAGAATCTAAACCAACACATCTGGTTTGTAAAACTCCTGTTTTCTAGGTGTGAGATAAATTGCTTTTGTTTTTGTTTTTAATGCCACTAAAAATTCATTTGACTCTTTAATTCAAAGTTGCAAAACTGACAGACCTTTTTGCAAGACCCAGGTAATTAGTGCTGTTTGGCTTTGAGATTTAGCATTCAACCCTTAAGGGGTAACTTGATTCTTTACAAAAATTAAAATGTTTTTAAATAAAGACCAAGTCACGGCTGCAATAGGGCAGTCAAAATCAGGAGAATGGGGAGAGATTCTGAAGTCTTTTTGTTTGTTTGGGTTTTTTTTTTGTAACAATAGCAGATAAAAGCTGTAATGAAAGAATAAGAAATTAACAGTGACCCTCTGAAGCAACAGCAGAAGTGAGGTGCACAAAACAAAAAGCAGCAATGTTAAAAACACTGAGCCTTAAAATAGCTCTGTGTAATCAGACTGTCACTTTTATAAGGGTACATGAAAACTCTGTAAGAACAAAACAAACAGTTACACCTTATGTAAAAATTAATATGGCTAATGTTTTTAAAAAGTTATAGTATAGAAGGAATGTGCATTTTCCCTAGGACATGTGCAGTGTATATTGTAGAAAGGGGTAAAAGAAATGCAAATGAAACATGTTGCTGAATTAAAACCCTATTAGCGCTCCAAAAAGAGCCAATCGGCTGTGTTTTCTTTTTCAGATCCCTGTGTGTTAAGACAGAGGGTATGTCTACATCTAAAATTTTGCAGCGCTGGTTGTTACAGCTGTATAAGTACAGCTGTATAGGGCCAGCGCTGCAGAGTGGCCACACTTACAGCAACCAGCGCTGCAAGTGGTGTTAGATGTGGCCATACTGCAGCGCTGTTGGGCGGCTTCAAGGGGGGTTCGGGGAACGCGAGAGCAAACCGGGGAGGGAGACCACCTTTGCCGCGGTTTGCTCTCGCGTTCCCCGAACCCCCCTGCAAACCGCAGGGAAGGAGACCAGCTTGCACGGAGGTTCGGGGAACGCGAGAGCAAACCGGGGAAACGAGGCCCCGCGTGTCTAGCCCCCCAGCCACAAAAGAGCCGAGAGGTTTGGTCTGGGTGTTGGCGAACATCCCCTCTGGTCTGGGGGGAGGGATTGGAAAGTACGCGCCGCAGCAGCAGCTCCCCGCCCGCCCGCGCGCAATGGGTTCCCCTGGTCTCCGCTTTAAAACGCGCTTAAAGACCGTGGCTTAAAAACAGCAACTGCAAACTTCCCTTGTAAGCAGAACAGCCCGAGGTTTGAAACTGCTGCCGCGGCATCTGCTCAGCCCAGCCGAGCAGGAAGTCCGTCCTCCTGCTTTGTTTTGAAGTGTGACTCCATTGCTGGCTCAGTGCAGTGCAGGGATCGGAGCCAGGAGAAGTGGATTTTTGAATGTATTTAGCTGAGCCGGGAGTATCAGATGTCCCCCCACGGTCAGCTAGCTTAAAGCTTAGCACTGCGAAGCAGGCAGCCAAATTCACCCCCCACCCTTGATATGTGGGTTATTCCTAAGGAGGAAAGTTTCGGAGACCAGCTTCGCCGCGGTTTGCTCTCGCGTTCCCCGAACCACTCTGCAAACCGCAGAGAAGGAGACCTGCTTGTTCGAGGAACGCGAGAGCAAACCAGGGAAGGAGACCAGCTTCGCCGCGGTTTGCTCTCGTGTTCCCCGAACCACCCTGCAAACCGCAGGGAAGGAGACCTGCTTGCTCGGGGTTCGGGGAACGCGAGAGCAAACCGGGGAAGGAGACCAGCTTGATTACCAGAGGCTTCCTCAGGTATGCTGGGATACCTGCTTATTCCACGGAGGTCAAGAAAAGCGCTGGTAAGTGTCTACACTTGATTACCAGCGCTGGATCACCAGCGCTGGATCCTCTACACCCGAGACAAAACGGGAGTACGGCCAGCGCTGCAAACAGGGAGTTGCAGCGCTGGTGATGCCCTGCAGATGTGTACACCTCCTAAGTTGCAGCGCTGTAACCCCCTCACCAGCGCTGCAACTTTGTGATGTAGACAAGCCCAGAGAGTCTCTGAGCTCTGCTGATGGCTTTGAATCCAAAAGCCAAGCCTGTGTTGATGCAAATTACCTAACTGATAAAGAAAGGTGAGAACTGCCAGCACAAAAGCAGCTGCAAATAAAGAACATACCTGGTCAGCAAACAAATTGCCTACATAAAAGGCATGGTATAACAAGATACCTTTAATAGATTTGATGCTAATGTTACTGTTAATATTAAACATTAAAATAACTTTAATGTTAGTAAGTACCCCTGTAACAACTTGTAGTGTGTATAATTTTTGGAAAAATCCTTTAAAGTAATACGGTAATGATGCTTCTCAGCTATTACCTGTGAATAAACTTAAAGCTTAACACAGCAGGAAAAATATTACAAACTGAAATGTTTAAAGTGTGCTGGTGGATAAAACAAATGTATGCAAAGCTAAAGCCACAGGCCCAAATCACCTCCCATTATTTTCTATTATGTGGACTAAATAAGAAGTGACACTGGCGATTAATAATCTTAGTGTCAAAAGGGGGATATATAGGAGCAGGATTTTATAATGTCCCATAAGAATTAACGTATAATTTGATTTCATCCTGCTAGCCACCTTTTTTAAATAGCAGAAAGAAATGACCCACTGGGACTATAAGATTCTGTTTTCCCATATGCATTAAAAATTGGGCCCTCTCTAACTCTTTGTTTTAAGATTTAGGTAGTAAGAGACAGGATTCTCTATTGTGTCTGTTAAGTAAATTAGAGAAACATTGAAGGCCTGGGTCTCAATGTAAATTGTTTTGGTTATTAATTGTAAAACTTAGCAAGATTTAATTTGCAATGCTTTTTTGCTCAATATAAAATACTACTGTTTATATTCTCAATCTATTTGTGTGAATGAGGAATGTACGCATCAGGAAAAGATAAGGTGTGAAGGCCATTGTTATAGCCAGAGTTAAGGAAGAAGTAGTAAAGAGACTTAAAGAACATCAAAGAATCATCAGGCACTGCTTACTACCCCAGCAGCTGTTAAACTGTCTGGCATCTCAGGGTATGGCTACACTTACAGTTCCGCAGCGCTGGTAGTTACAGCTGTGTTCGTACAGCTGTGTAGGGCCAGCGCTGCAGTGTGGCCACACTGACAACTACCAACGCTGCAGTGTGGCCACATTTGCAGCACTTGCAGCGCTGTTGGGAGTGGTGCATTGTGGGCAGCTATCCCACAGAGCACCTCGTCCCATTTTGGCGCTGTGGCTTGTGGGAAGGGGAAGGAAATGTGCGGGTCTTTCCGCTTCCTGTTCCAACGCCCCGTGGTGCTTTGCTACACATTCCGAGCAGTTTGGCGGCATTGTGAGTTTGCAGCGCGATTTCTGAGATTTCTGTTACAAATGGAGCCTGAGCTGCTGAGGACCTTGTTGATGAATGTTGCCAGCACATCACGCATGGCAGTGGAGCTATTCCTTCAGCTGCAAAGTGACAGTGAGGAGTCAGACGATGATATTGAAACGCCTGATGCTTAAGACACTCAATTGCTTGTGGCAGTAACAGACGTGCTCAGCACCGTGGAACGGCGCCTTTGGGCTCGGGAAACCAGCACTGAGTGGTGGGATCACATCGTCCTGCAAGTCTGGGATGACGAGCAGTGGCTGCAGAACTTTCGGATGAGAAAAGCCACTTTCATGGGACTGTGTGCTGAGCTCGCCCCTACCCTGCGGCGCAGGGACACGAGATTGAGAGCTGCCCTGCCAGTGGAGAAGCGGGTGGCTATTGCAATCTGGAAGCTGGCAACTCCAGACAGCTACCGATCGGTGGCGAACCAGTTTGGAGTGGGAAAGTCCACCGTTGGAATGGTGCTGATGCAAGTTTGCACAGCCATTAATCGCACCCTGCTAAGAAGAACTATGACTCTGGGAACGTGCAGGACATTGTGGATGGCTTTGCACAAATGGGTTTCCCTAACTGTGGAGGGGCAATAGATAGGACGCATATTCCTATTCTGTCACCACCCCACCTGGCATCAGAGTACGTTAATCGCAAGGGGTATTTCTCCGTGATTCTGCAAGCGCTTGTGGATCACCATGGGCGTTTCACTGACATTTACTCAGGATGGCCTGGAAAGGTGCACGATGCACGCATCTTTCGGAACAGTGCCCTGTTCAGGAAGCCGAGGGCCAGGACTTTTTTCCCAGACCGCAAGATCACAGTAGGGGATGTCGAAATGCCCACTGTGATCCTTGGAGACCCTGCTTACCCCTTAATGCCTTGGCTTATGAAACTGTATAAAGGGAAGCTTGACAGGAGCAAGGACCGGTTCAACTACAGGCTGAGCCCATGCAGAATGACTGTGGAGTGTGCTTTTGGCCATTTGAAAGCCCGCTGGAGGTGTCTTTATGGGAAGCTAGATTTGGGGGAAAGCAGCATCTCCACTGTTATATCCGCATGCTGTACCCTCCATAATATTTGTGAAGGGAAGGGTGAAAGATTCAGTGAGGAATGGACCTCTGAGGTTCGATGCCTAGAGGCTGAATTTGCACAGCCAGAGAGCAGGGCTACTAGAGAGGCCCAGGAAAGGGCTTCAAGGATTAGGGATGCCTTAAGGGAGCAATTTGATGCTGAGAGCCAACAGTAATGTTTGGTGCCTTTGCTGTGCTCCTTTCTACCTTGGGGTACAGTATTTACCACTTTCTGCAATAATAAAAAGAATTGTAAAAGCCATAAAATCCTTTATTCAAAGTACAGTACATAAAAGTCCAGGGGGGTTAGGGTGGTGGACTGTACATTCAGAGGTTTGAATATGTCCTGTTTGGATTGCTGTTCAATGTCTGCTGCACTTCAGGATTACTATGCTGCAGAGTAATGGGGGTGGAGTGCACAGGGTAAGGATTGTAGTTATCAGGGCTGGTAGGTGATCGTACAGGTGTTGGGGGCAGCTGGGGGTAATAAACTGGCTGCTGGAGAAAGGTGTTTTGTGCAAATACTAGGGAACAAGAAAGAGAGCTTTGGGAGGGTTGTGGGTTACCACAGTACAGATCTGCCTGCATGGCTACGAGAGACTCGAAAGAGTCAGTTTGGCAAGCCAGGAGGCTTATCAGGTGCTTTGAGGTTTTTTTGGTAGCCAATTCCTTTTTCCTGCTTTGTGTTTGCCTCCACTCATACATTTTCTCTCTCCATTCCTGCGTCTTCCTACTTTCTCTGTTGTAGTGATTCATAACTGCTTTGATCAATTCTTCTTTTGATTTTCGTGGATTTTTTCTCAAGTTCTGCAACCGACGTGAGGCCGGTGATCCGGCTGCATTAGTCAAGGTCACTAAAAAAAACAGATAGAAACATGTAATACACAGAGGCTACATTATTTATTATCACACAGTGAAGGAGTTTGTAGACTTTTTGTAGCATCATTCCCACATACCTAACATAACACAGAGAGGCCAGGGAAGCGAAGGCATGGCGAGCAATGGGGTGAGTGTTTCTGCCCCGACTTCACCTGGGAGGGGGAACTGACTGATGGCTCACTGGGGTTTATCTGCACTGGGTAGAGGAGGTAGCTGGTGGCCTGCACAGGGGACAGTAGGGAACATGAAGCTGGCGACCTGCTGGCGGGGAGGGGGGCGGTCCATGGAACTGCCGGCCTGCTGGGGGGGGGGGGGAGGGGCGGAACGCACCACGGTGCTGGCGACCTGCTGGTGGGGTGGGGGGGAGGACCGGAACGCACCACGGTGCTGGCTACCTGCTGGCGGGGGCGGGGGGGTGCCGCGAACCTGGCGCCCTGCACTGAGCAGTATCCCTAAATTCTCAACAGGGTTTCCTACTGCCAGATATATCACTGCTGCGTGTTACCTGGGAAGAGAGGGAGGGTCTTCTACAGCAATGTGGATTACGCCCTGGCCCCTATGCAGCTTGCCTGTGTGCAGCCATGGTCCCTCCACCCCTCGCTGCACAGTGGATCGGACGAGTTAGCCTGACCGGGACAAGGACCACGGTGGCTCTCCCTATAAACTTGCGAAAGCACATTGCCCACGCTCTGGCTGCAATTTTTCAAGAGATTACAGAGGCCGATTACAGAGACGTGATAAGAGCAAATCAATGGGCTATTCCACGTTTAGGCATGCATGCAGGCAGCCATAACCCAAACCGTCCTCTCCCAAAACATAAAATCTGCTTACCCCGAGCACGCTCCTCTGCTTCTTCTTCACCAGCAACTTTCCGCTGCTGCGACTGGTTAGCCTCCTCCTGGCTTGAGAAGAGCTCCTGGCTGCATGCCTCCTGGGACTCCAGGGTGTCTCCCTCCACCCCAGTAGCCTCACTCTCGGCTTCCTCTACACCCTCCCCCACTTCTCCCTGCTCTGAACTCTCCATCGTGCTCCTAGGATTGGCAGTGGGGTCACACCCAAGTATGGCATCCAGCTCCTTGTAAAAACGGCAGGTCATGGGGGCAGCTCCTGAGCGACGATTTCCCTCACAGGCTTTGCAATAAGCACTGCGCAGCTCTTTAATTTTTACCCTGCACTGCAACGTGTCCCGTTTATGGCCCCTTATCAGCAAGGACTTTGATATCTGCCCATAGGTATCATAATTTCTCCGGCTGGAGCGCAGCTGTGCTTGCACAGCTTCCTCACCCCGAACACTGATGAGGTCCTGCAGCTCAGGACTGTTCCATGCTGGGGCTCGTCTGGGGCGTGGAGGCATGGTCGCTGATTGATTGATTGCACTCCACACCTGGCTGAGCAAACAGGAAGGGGATTTTTAAAATTCCCTGGGCATTTAAAGGTGGGGTCAGCTGAGCCCAGGGCAGTGGAGTGTGCAAGATTACCAGAGAGGCTTAAAAGGTATGCTGGGATACCTCCTTATACCCCAGAGGTCAATAAAAGCACTGGTGGGGTCCACACTTGCTGACCAGCGCTGGATCACCAGCACTGGAATCGCTACACCTGAGGCACGACCGGGTGTACAGCCAGCGCTGCAACCAGGGAGTTGCAGCGCTGGCCGTGCTTTGCAAGTGTGGCCACATCCTGAGTTGCAGCGCTGTAACCCCCTCACCAGCGCTGCAACTCTCCAGTGTAGCCAAGCCCTCAGAGTGGATACATGCTTCGCAGTGTAAGAATGCATCACCCTCAGTGAACCAATCACCACCTCAGGACCACGCAGAGTCAATTTTGACTCTAGAAGAAGACGTAGAGGAACAGCCTGCAATACCTTACAATCTACATTCTCATAAGGGTTGCCAGAAGCAGACGACTACATAAAGCAAGGCCCAAGAAGAAGTAGTAGTGACCCTAGCGCCTGCTGCCTGGTGGACATAAAACTGTGACTGCAGTTCCCTCAGTTGAGGTTGTCAGAACCAGAAGGGCCCTGCCTCCAACATGCACCTCTGGTGGTGCCTGTTCCTCGGCTATTGGTGTCTTAAGGTCTGGGGAGTCCACAATGACAATTCTTTTATCCAGCAGCAAGTGTGGATAGCTCAGACCCTTATTATTTCTAAATGCTGGGTCTGCAGCCACATCCCAGCCCACTCTCAAACTGGTGTCCTGTCCTGGCTATCCCCCTCAATTCCCCAGACCTCACTGGAGGACCTTGTCCGTTTAACACAATATTGAACAGTAATGACACCTGGGAAGAGGCTATTGGCAGTTCCTTTATCCCATTTGGGGGAGTAATACACCAGGCAAAAAGGCTCCTGAGGTTACAAGCAGTAGTTAAAATAATGGCAAATAAAACCGGAGAAAGTTTAAGAGCCCTGGCCAAAGAAACAGGGGCGATCCGACAGGTGGCCCTCCTGAACCGTCAGGCATTGGAGATAGTGCTGGCGGCCAAAGGAAGGACCTGTGCTCTCATTGGAAAACAATGTTATCTGTTTATACCTGACGATACCAATGAGGTAATAGATCGCGCTAGCCACTTAGAACAAATCACATATCTTCCCCGTGAAGAGCCGAGTTCTTTACAGAAGTGGCTAAGTAACCTGTTCAATTTCTCTAGCATAGGAAACTGGTTGTTTCAGGGAGCCCTAACTATCCATACTATTTGTATGCTTTCAGTTAATCTCCTGTTGTATCCAGAATTGTGTCACCCAGGTGACTGCCCCAAAACAGAGTGCTAATATAATGATTTTGAATATCACTGATGAACAAAGAGATAAGCAATGGTTAATTTGTGGAACCCAGTAATTGTTGGTCATGGCGTGTGCTTGACCAAAAGGAGGGACTGAGAAAGCAGAATGAATTACATTGTGAAAATAGAGGATTAAAGAAATGTCTGTACTTTTAAGCAAAACTGTTGGAATGCTGCAATCCAGGTGTCAGGAATACAGACATTAACATAGAACAATTGCACTGTTTAAGGGCAATTGGTGAAGTATTAGCCTTAGATCGATAAGAGTTAGTAAGGAAGTAGGATATGCATGCTGTGCCCCAGGTGAATTTTACTGTTTTGCTTTCTTTGTCCCTTTGTCTAATTCCCGCTCTTTTATCTGTATAAATAAGACTGTTTGGGTTTTGCATGGCCACTCACATTATCTGGATGTTATTAGCAGAGTGCTGTGCTAATAAAAGAGAATGGTCTGACAAACTGTGAGTCCTGAGTCTAACTTTGACACATACAAACATTAAATTTACACCAGAGATTTGTGAAATGGAAATTCAAGTAGGAAAGCTGGCCCACAAAGATTAAATGATTTGGCTTAGACTACTGAGTCACAGCGCAGAACTAGGATTTAAAATTCAGAAATTTATGGCTTCCAGGCCCAGGTTTAGTTCATTAGACCACAGAAAGGGTCTATTATCCAATTTTTTATTCCATTTCATCATTAAAATAGAAAAGTTAATGTTAAAAAAGTGTTAAAAACTAATCAAAGTTCACGTTCTTTTCAGACGTGCATCAAGGCTGAATTTTGCACTCCATTCTGAACGCACAACTCCTAGACACCTTAGGAGTTGCAAAACATATCTGAGAGCCAAAGAAAATGTTCCCCCTACACCAATACAATCCTTTAAACTGCTGTAACAGGCCTGATACTTAAAGTAATATAGTATCTGTAGGAAATGCCAAAATTAAACACATTGCATCCATCTTTACCTACTTGTTGAATGAAATCAACAAGGCAATGAGGTTAGAGAGCCAGCAGCAGAGACTCCCCATATTGCCTAGGTTGTAGCTAGTGATATCTGCATTGAGTAGTAAACAGTTTTAAAAGTCTACAATAATTATTGAATTAGACCTTAAAGAACTACAAGGCTTCAGGATGAATTGGTGTCTCCAGAGTTCTATCAACAGCATTATATTAACAGAGCAAGAGCTAGGATCAACAGTCAGGTAGTTAGAAAGTACAATTCTTAGGCAATAGATGCCAACATTGAAACAGAACCTGGAGCAGAAGGTACAGAATAAAACTTTAGCTTACAATTTAGTTTTTAAATGCAAAGAGTTATGAGTTTACTTTTTTTTTTTTTAGACTTAGCACTTTAAACATTAACTTGTATTTTTATCAGCTCGCTCATGTGTGAATTACACTGATACAGAAAAAATGCACTAGACATTACATCTCCAAACGTGAGAATTTTAAACTAAAAAAGACTGAATCCTGGCACTCGTGGACTGTTTGGAAAATGAGTTCCATTTGCAGTCTCTGTAAAAAATGGCAAGAATCCCACCTCTTACTACCTCAAACCGTAGTAGCATACGTACAATTTCTAATGGATCAGGTCATCTCCTGCAGTAGCAGGTGTCTTGAATCTGTGAGTGAGAGGAGAATGGAAAAGAGGCTGCACTGGGCTGAAAAAGGAAAGATCTCTAACTACTAGTAGCAAAGAGGAAGCATTGGCATGTCCAAGTTCCTTGTCCCCAATGGGAAAATACTCTCTAGCTCACATGGTCCTTTCCTACATGTGGATGGTAGCAGAGAGATGACCCAAGGCTGTGTAGTGGTGATGGGCCAAAATGGAACAACCCTCTATGTGGCTACTGTGGGAAACAGAATCCCATGGTGGTTGAAACAAGTCATGCTGGTGGTGATGCTGGGTAAGGCAGCAGCGGGGAAGGCTATTTCCCAGGGTTGCAGATGGGGCTCCTCTCTCCTGTGGATTGTTGCAGTAGGTGTATGAGGTTAATTTCTCTAGTAACGCTTGGTGAGGGTTTCAGGCTATATGAGGGAGATAGCAACAGATCAGTGAAGGTGCAGTTAGTCTCTGTGGAGATAGCAGATGGTGCAGAGATGCCATAGAGATGGTAGCTGAAGGTGGATAAAGCCTATCTCCCTGGTGATACTGTCGGGGGGGTGGCGGTGCTCAGAGTCCCACTGAGGCAGCAGCAGGTGGGTGGGGCAGGCCTCTTTCTGGTGGGAGACTGACTCCCCTATGGAAGTGGCAGCAGGCAACTGAAGCTAGTCTGAGTGGGGGTACTCAGGCCCCCTGTCCAGAGGGGCTGATCATCTCTTGAAGCACCAGGTGGAGCAGGTGGTTCTGCTCTGGGCTGAGCAGTGGCCAAAGCTCAGCCTGCAGCACTTTGAGTGCCTCCAGGTCCTTCTCCTGACAGGCCATGACAGTGGACTGCAGCAGGAGGAAGAGGCCCGGGGGCAGGTACCCTGCCTGGGGGAGCTGCCCAGCTCCCAACCCACTCTCAAAGGCCTCCCAGCAGTATTTCTCCAAGGTCTGGGCATGCTCGGGCAGCAGCTTGGGGAGCGGTGGCTGGAGCAGCAGCAGGAGCAGCACCCGAGATACCTCGCAACGCACCAACATCTCCAGGAAGGCACCGCTGGGTGGGCTGGGCCCAGCCTGGGCTAGCAGCTGCGCCTGAGTGAGCACAGCCAGCGCTCCGTCGTAGTCACGGGTGAGCAGCAGACAGGAGGCCAGCTCGCCGAGGCAGTGCAGCGCCTCCAGGGGCAGCTCAGCGGCCGCCAGCAACTCGGCAGCGCGCTGGAAGTGCGGGGCGGCCTGGCCGGGCTGCTCCATGTCCCGCAGCGCCGAGCCCAGCTCTAGGCAGAGCCCGGCCGCCAGCGCCGGCTGCCCCAGTTCCAGGTGCAAGCGGGCGGCGAAAGCGAAGCAGCTGTGCGAGGCCTGCAGATGCTCGCCGAAGCCGCCGCTCAGGCTCAGCCGCTGCTGCAGGTCCCGCTCCTGGCGCAGGAAGAGGCGCGCGGCCTCGGTCAGGGCCTGCGCCTCGCCGGGCCCGTGGAAGAGGCTCTGGGCGCAGCGGGCCACGGCCAGCTGGCACCAGGCGGCGTAGGGAAGGCTCTCCTGGGCCCGCAGCTCCCGGGCCAGCAGCCCGAACTGCTCCGCCGCTTCCGACACGTTCGGCTTCCGCAGGAACCGCTTCCGCAGCTTGGCCGACACCAGCCGGTACCGCGCCAGGAAGTCCCCGTCCCAGCCCCCGCCGGCGCCGGCCGCCCCCAGCACCCCAGGGCCGGCCGGGCCCGAGCCGCCTGCCGCCGCCATCCCCGCACCGACTTTCACCCGGAAGTGAAACCGTCGCGTTCCAGCCAATGGGCAGCCGCCTTAGCGGAAGAGGCTGCGCGCGACCCCGTCAGGGAAGGGGCGTGGCTAGCGAGAATGCGCTCCACCCCCTAGGGCAGGCGAGAGGCGGGGCTGATATTTCCGCGGCTCCTGGGATCGGAACGGGGGGGTTGGGCTCCCCCTTGCGCAGGGAGGGGCTGCAGGGGGGCTTGGCTCGGCTCCCTGGGGAGTGAGGCGGAACAGGGGTGTGGTAGCCCAACCTGTCGGGGAACAGCCCCAGATCCTTGCAGCCCAGCTCATCGGCCCTGAAACCCCATCGTGGGCCCAGGGCGCATGTCCCAGCCCCTCCGAGCTACAGCATCACCGTTCCACAGTGACACAGGCAGCCCACGGGCTCGGCGCTGGGCAGGCCCCACAAACCAGGGGCACACGTCATCTGGGACAAGGGCTAGCTCCCCAAATGCGCCAGCATACTCAGCCGCACATCCAGCCCTCCCTGCCTCACCTCAGAGCCTTCATTAATGTGTATCCATTCACAGAGTCCAAGCCTAGGCTAGTGGCCTCCCAGCGACATAAAAACGGTCCAAAGAGGCTACCAGCTCCCAGCACATCAGAACAAGAGGGTAGCAAACAACAAAGTTTCAGAGTGGTATCTGGGTTAGTCTGTATCCGCAAAAACAAAAACTCCTTTGAGGGTGCAGGTTTTGCAAAGGGAATGCCGCACACGCTGTGTTTTGATCCAGTCACCACTGAAGGGCTCTGATTAACGCCAGCAGAAGTGTGACGACCTTGTCTAGCAGGTTATGACCTGGTATGTATATCGATGCCAGTCATAATTAGAGAGGCTGCAGTCTGAGTCATTTATGCTGCACCACATAAGTGCAAGAAGCCATGTGCCCCAGGAGCTTCAGGCAGCACCTTGCTATGATGGTGAGTACACTTTCAGGCCATTTGTGAGAGCTGCAGTGTCCCTGAAACAGTTCTCCGGCAGGGAGGCCCTTGCCTGTTTTGAGTCAAGAACCGCTCCTATAAATTTATTCCTCTGAATGGGCATGAAAGTGGACTTGTGTTTGTTGTCCAGGAGACCTAAGTTCCTGAAAATGGACTGTGCGAAGTATATGTGTCCTTCCACTAGTTCTTTGGACTGACCCTGACCAACCAGTCATCCAGGTAGGGGAAGAGTTTCACTCCCCCTTTTCCTAACTGAGGCTGCTACCACCGCCATGCGTTTCGTGAATACTTTCAGGACTGTTAGCAGGCCAAAAGGGAGCACTGTGAACTGATAGTGATTCTGGTTTACCACATATGGAAGGTATTTTCTGTGGCCTGGGAAGACGCCTATGTGAATGTATGCATTCTTCAAGCTGAGGGCGGCATACCAGTCCCCTGGATCTAAGGAAGGAACAATCGAGGCTAGGGAGACCATGTGGAACTTCAGCTTCTTCATGAACTTGTTGAGAGTGTGAAGGTCTAGGATGGGTCTGAAATCCACATTGGACTTTTGCATCAGGAAGTAGCAGGAGTAAAACCCCTGGCCTCTTAGCTCCATGGGAACCTCCTCCACTGCCCCGACCCTTAGGAATGACTGCACCTCCTGGGTCAGGAGATCTTTGTGAGAAGGGTCCCTGAAGAGGGACAGGGAAGGGAAGTGGGAAGGAGGGGAAGAAATAAACTGCAGGTATATCCCACTTCTACCATTTGAAGCACCCATCGGTCGGAAGTGATGTTGGCCCATACCAGTAAAAGCTGGACAAACGGTCCACAAACATAGAAGTGACATCAGTAGTGAAAGTAAGATAAAAAAACTTACCAGGCCCCTGAAAGGGGCAAGGCCTTGGGCAGAAGGGGTGGAGCTGAGGGTCGGCATCCCCCAGCCAGCCCTTCCGCGCAGCCAGACCCGTGCTGTCTGGGGCTCTGGCGGTGATTTAAAGGGCCCAGGGCCCACTTTCACCTCTGGGTGACATCCAGGTTATGGACTGGTGCATCATCCTTGGGCGTACCTTCAGTAGTTTTGCTTATTGCCCGTTAATTGTTTCGTGGACGCAGACATTGAGGCTGATGAGGAGTGAGGGTTTTGTCTCTTTCTGAAGCCTTTATTCGTTTGTCGACCAAAGTATTGTCTCTGCTGGTGCTGTGGCAGGTAAAAATGGTGCATGGGCTGAGGTTTGTAATGCTTCCGGGATGGGGCTGGAGGGGAGGGGAGGGGCTGGAGTGTGAAGGCCCAATGACTTCAGCATCACCCTCGAATCTTTTAGACTATGAAGCCAGGCATCTGTTTGTTCTGAGAAGAGGGACTGTCCCTCGAATGGTAGGTCCTGTAATGTCTGTTGGACGTCATGGGATAGGCCAGATGACTGAAGCCAGGAGCTTCGTCTTGTTAACCTCCCCATGGCCATCGCATCCACGGCATCTAAGGCCACCTGGAGGGATGCCTTGGCTATGGCCTTGCCTTCGTCTGCCATGGCAGCAAACTCTGATCTAGAGTCCGATGGTAGGAGCTCCTTAAACTTCTGCATGGCTAACCAGGAATTAAAGTCATACTTGCTGAACAGCGCCTGGTGATTCTTAACTGGAGAACCCCCGTGGAGTATATTTTCCTCCCTAAAAGGTCCGGTTTCCTGGCCTCTTGCCTTGGGTGACGGTCCCTGTTCCCCTTGCCTTTTCCTCTTGTTGGCTGCAGCAACAACCAGGGAACCCGGCGAGGGATGAGTGTACAGGTATTCGTATATCTTGTGGGGTATGAAGTATTTTTTCTCCACTTATTTAGCTCTACCAAGGCCAGGGCTGACTCTGTTTATCTCCTCTACTTGGAGGTTGAGGTTCTGAGCCATCCAACGCAAGAGCTCCTCGTGAGCCTTGTAATCATCTTGCATCGGGGCTATGGTCATACTTGCTACTGCCTCATCAGGCGAAGATGACGAAGAGGCTTGTACAGTTACTGGACTCTAGGCTTATTTTTCAGGTTAATGTGAATCCTTATGCTATAATGGGTTAATGTTATGATGTTTGCATGCTGCTTATGCACATGTATGGTTTTGGATGCCATCTTGTTGGCATCGCCATATTGAATAGGGCTAAACAACAGCCCTTCTCTACTGAACTTTTGTGTCATAGAGGTTATATATATAAGGATGCTGCGCCCATCAATGGTGGTTGTCTGCCATAGAGGCAGCCTGTGAACCTGTCATTTTGCACATGCTTCGAGAGTCAACATCATCAGCATCACTCACTTGCAAACCATCCATGAGGATCCTGAGCATGTCCTGAGCTATACCATCTGCTCCATCTCAGCCAGGTTCTGTGTTTCTCCTGCAAACTCCATCTTAAGGCAGTGGAAGGTCCGGAGCCCAACAGCGGCTGCAGGGACTAGGTTCCCGATCAGCTGTCCACTGTTCACTTGTCAGTCATTGCCATCACCCTGCAAGTATAAAAAGGACTCTAATTAGGGATACCCAAAGTTTCCTAAGGGTTAATTTGGGAGCTGGGCTTCAGACCCAGCCAGTTATGACCATTGTGCTGTTTTACTGTTTATTTTTTCTCCCCCTTAACTGTGTTCACTTTCCCCAAATAAATAACACTTTGTTTGCACCTTAAACTTGGGTTAAGTTTTACTTACCAGGAGGGCTGGGTGGGGTGTGAGGGATTTTATTTTATCAGGTGATAGATACTGGATGCTGGGGCCAAATCACAATCTTTTAATTTAGTTTAACTTTTGTCATAATTTCTTCAGTACAACAGTACCTTTTACATCCTCTGGTGCCAGCAGATCACCCGTAAGTGTGACCTGAGAGTCTCGAACTTCTGCCCTGGAGAAGGAACCCCTCTCCGACCAGGACTGCAGGGGTGCCCTTGTCTCTGAGGCTGCTGAGTGTGAGTGTGAGTGTGGGAGCCCTGGGCCATGTGAGTTGTCCAAGGGGTTCACATCAGCCACTGGAGTGGCATCTGCCACTGGCCAGGAGGCCATGCTGCCAGAACGAGCCCCGGGGCCATGGCAGCAGATCATGTATGATTGGCCTGGAGTCCTCTCCCTCGCAAGATTTATGATTCCATCTGTGATTTGGAGCCTGAGGACCTGCTCCTAAGCGATCATGGGGTGCTGTGCTCTTTGGTGCTGAATAATGGTACCAAAAAGGAGAGTGATGCCACTGTGGGAGCAATGCTGTGATGGGAGTGGGGTGGTGATCGTAGAATCATAGAAGATTAGGGTTGGAAGAGACCTCAGGTGGTCATCTAGTCCAACCCCCTGCTCAAAGCAGGACCAACACCAACTAAATCATCTCAGCCAGGGCTTTGTCAAGCCGGGCCTTAAAAACCTCTAAGGATAGAGATTCCACTGCCTCCCTAGGTAACCCATTCCAGTGCTTCACCACCCTCCTAGTGAAATAGTGTTTCCTAATATCCAACCTAGACCTCCTCCACTGCAACCTGAGACCATTGCTCCTTTTTCTGTCATCTGCCACCACTGAGAACAGCTAAGCTCCATCCTCTTTGGAACCCCCCTTCAGGTAGTTGAGGCTGCTATCAAATCACCCCTCACTCTTCTCTTCTGCAGACTAAATAAGCCCAGTTCCCTCAGTCTTTCCACATAAGTCATGTGCCCCAGCCCCCTGATTATTTTTCTTGCCCTCCCCTGGACTTTCTCCAATTTGTCCACATCCCTTCTGTAATGGGAGGGTCCAAAACTGAACACAGTACTCCAGATGTGGCCTCACCAGTGCCAAATAGAGGGGAATAATCACTTCCCTCGATCTGCTGGCAATGCTCCTACTAATGCAGCCCAATATGCCCTTAGCCACCTTGGTAACAAGGGTACACTGCTGACTCATATCCAGCTTCTCATCTACTGTAATCCCGAGGTCTTTTTCTGCAGAACTGCTGCTTAGCCAGTTGGTCCCCAGCCTGTAGCAGTGCATGGGATTCTTCCTTCCTAAGTGCAGAACTCTGCACTTGTCCTTATTGAACCTCATCAGATTTCTTTTGGCCTAATCCTCCAATTTGTCTAGATCCCACTGGACCCTATCCCTACCCTCCAGCGTATCTACCTCTGCCCCCAGTTTAGTGTCACCAGTGAACTTGCTGAGGGTGCAATCCATCCCTTCATCAAGATCATTAATAAAGATGTTGAACAAAACTGGCCCCAGGACCGACCCTGCTTGATACTGGCTGCCAACTAGGCATGATGGGGAGCGGTGCCGCAATTCAGAGTGGTGGCAGGACCATGAGCTGTGCTGCAATTGCAACTGAGGCTGGGAGTGCATACAGCATTGCGAATGAGATCGGTGCTGTGGTGAGAAGTGATGCAGCTGTGGTGAGCACGACCACAGTGTTGAGCCTCTCGAAGATGAGCGAGACTGGGGGCGGTGTCTCACCATCTTTGCCGGCTTGCCCAAGAACGGTGATTGTCTTCTTGGAACCAGGCCCTGCGGTGCCTGAGCTGTCCAGGGGAGAGAGCAGTCCTGGGAGAGTCAGAAGGCTCTGCCCCTCCTCACATGCCTCTGGTATCGATGGTGCTCCTAGGGTCATGTCCCCCTCATGGCTTACCCTATGAGGGGAGTCCATTGGCACCAGACTTGACAGGTCCTCTGCTGGGTCTGAAGTCAATGGCTCCAGTTGAGATGTGACCGATTCGGAGTGGCCCGATGCGGGTCTTTCTCATGGGGGAACGCCCCCAGTCTGACTTTTTTGTCCTCTTCTTCGGCGCCAGAGATGGACAGCGGTGCCATGCTGTAGGTGCTGCCTTCTTGGTTTCCAGAGAGGTGTATCAGTGCCGGGAGGTGGCCACACTGGGTTTCTCTGATAGATGCCGACGTGCTTTTTGTCAAAGAAGCACTCGGTGCTGGGTCAGGTTGTTGCTCCGAAGAGGGGCACAGCACCGCCATCATGAGGAGGAATTTCAGCTAACTATCTGTCTTTTTCTTAGTTTTGGGTTTGAAATTCTTACAGATCTGGAACTTTTCTTGGATGTGACCATCTCTAGGCACTTCAAATAACTGTCATGGGGATCTGTTATTGGCATGTGTTTGCAGCATGCCACACACTGTTTGAAGCCCTGGGACCAAGGCATGCCCTGGAGACCGGGCAGGCTAGCCCCACAGGGCAGGAGTTTACAAGTATTCTAACTATTAACTAACTATTTACACTTATTTACAATTTATTTGCAGGAAGAAGATCACTATGGGGTATTGCTTGGTGAGCAAGAGATAAGAGTGGAAAGAAGGAACTGAGGAGGCAATGGGCAGGTGCCTATATGCTGGACCATGGAGGCGCCACTCCAGAGTCAACCTGACAAATACCATTAGGAGAAAAATGTCCTGCAACAGTACAGGCGATGCGCACACTCCTCTGTTGGAATGGACATGAGCAAGCACTCAAAGAAGAATCATAAGTAACATCTTGTCATTTTGCCAGTATCCCAGAGGGACCTCTAGACAGCAGTTTTTCTCATTAGCCAGAGAGAGTCAGTTCCAAACCTTTAATAGTCATAAACCTGCCTTATAGCATCTCATTTCCTGTTTGCAGACCTCTGCTCTCATTCCTAACTGCCATGGACCCCTTCCTTCCAGCTTTCCATCCTTTTTCCTGTTTCAAGGCATGTCAGCCAAAACAATCTCCTTTGCAGTTTGAATAGCACTGAGGAGAAAAAGATTAATTGCTTTGGGCCAGACTGTCCACCCCCTAGTCACAAGGGTGACCTAATTCCAGTGGGACTACCCATACAAGTAAGGCCAGGTCTACAGCTAAAAATTAACTTGATCTAGCTACATCATTCAGGACTGTGAAAAATGTTGCACTCTGGGCAGTGTAGTGAGGTCCACCTAATCCACACTGTAGAAGCAGCTAAGTGAATGCAAGGATTCTTCCACCTCTCAGAGAGGTGCTGGTTCCATGACCCCTTGCAACCCCATCCACTTTAAGCACACTGGCTGTCTGCAGGTAATGCTGAACGGAGTTCTCAAGAGAGTGTTGTCTGCTATTTGGCTGGGGATAATGGGCAGCCCTCTTCACTGTGAGCAGTGCAAGGCTGACTAGGTTTGCTGCGCTAGGGCAAGAAATTCTGGGTAGGTTTTGTAGATTGGCTGAAGGGAGAATCATTCAGGGAGGTTCCTCAGATTTCTCAGTGATACAGTAACCTCCAATGGAAACAAGATTGTGTCTTTGGTGACATTTAGCCTGCTCACTGGAAGGACTTAGTTATGCTGAATGCAGCTTGTGCTGACACACCCCAAGAGGGGGCCCAGAGATCTGCCCACAGGCTTCCTCAGCTTGTCTTCCCAAATGCTAGAAATGCTGCTATGAAGTGTGGTTTCCATGCTGGCCATCACATGTGGTAACTTGACCTAGTTTTGAGCGACTATAAATACAAATAGATAAAAAGACTAACTGAGTGAGAAGGGTGGGATGGGGCGGGGCTGGGCAGGGGAGCAATTATAACATTAAAGACCAAGTTTTCAAAACCACACACACAAATTTCAGGACACTCAGCGTTGCAAGGAATACATTAGGCACCCCAGAGAGCTGGTGTGGCTGATATTGCAGGCTCCTGGATAACTTCAGTGCACCCAGATGTCAGACCTGGAAAGTTTTACAGAATACATTTCTGTGCTGAGTTTCTACCACAGTCAGTGCAGAAATCAGGCTTCACTCAGTGTTCAGACTTTCTCTGAGATTTATCTCTAAGTTTTTTGATCTCGATGGGGTTTTCATTTGATCTGAAGAGCAGGAGCCAGCGCTGATATTGACCAGTGCAGTTTACAGAAATAGTGGGGACAACATCCTTGCACCACAGAGACAGGCAATGACAGGATGCAACTGTGGGGACTCTGTTATAGAGAAAGGGGTGGACGGGTGGCACTGGAGAGAGAGAGCGAGAGAGCACTCCATTGAACCTATCAGAGAGACAGGTCAGCATTTGATACCAGCACCCTATAGTACAGAAAGGCAAGTCAGGGTATGGCACTGTTAGCCATACACCCCAGAGAGCGATGGGTGGGCTATGGCAGCAGGAAGATCAGACAAGTCATGACTGATGACACTGTCACTGAGCATCAAGTTCAGGGTAGGCACGAAGGAATCAAATGCAACATAGAGCTCATGGACTTGTAGTGTGTTGGCAACACTTGGGTCTGTCCTCTCGTTCTATCGTTTTGAACTCTGTTCTCAAAAGCATCGGAATCCAGCACTCGTGACCTTTACTTCCACCAGTGATCTCATAGCAACTGACAAGCGGAAAGGCGTTAAAGGCAGAGCCGTCGTCCATTTCAGAGAATGCAGAGCACTCTGAGCTGGCAGTGCTGCTGGGGTTTCCTACTGCTGTGTGAGCAGGTTAGGAGCTGACTCACTCTTCAGAGCCACAATCCCCATGCCCCAGTCTCCGTTTTATGCTTCCTGCCCCTTCAGACCTCAAATACACACACCACAGCTCTGACGGTGATGCATCAATTCTCTGAAATGTCAAGGATCGGCTGGAGAGGGGGCCCAGGGCATCAATCAGATGTCATAGACCAGGCCTGATGGGAACACTGGGGGAGGAAATCATCCAAATAGCACAACAGAGATGCAGTGTGTTAGCAGTGAGCAAACCTAGACTCCGTGCTCAAAGCAGAGGGGGCCTAGAGAGTGGGTTGACTTTATACATCCTGATAGTGGGCGGGGGATGGTGGCCTAGACAGTGCTGGTGTTACATTGGTGGCCCTAAGCAGGAATATTTGGGGGGTCCCCCACAACACATGCTAATGATTAATAGCAGGGCCCCTTGAGCTGCTCAGGGGCCCAAAGCAATTGCTTAGTCTACTTCTGCCTAGCACTGGCGCTGGGCCTAGAAATGTACCAGCTGAGGGTCTGGCCTCACTATTTCTTTTACTCGTTTTAATTTAACCTGTGATTACTTTCATGGAGTGACCCTCCATGTGAATTATCTCATTTGAAAGCAGATTGCAGGAGCTGTAGCAACTGCCTGTCTTTCCTTCCCGCCCAGCCGTAAGAGAAACCTCACACCATCTTTATCTGGGTGCTGGTGCATGTTGTTAAGGCGAGACTTACAGAGGGTATAGTGCAAGAGCACTGCACTTGCAGTGGAAGGCTGTGCAGTCCAGTGGTTAAAGTAGGGATCTGAGAGTCAAGAGACTTTGGATTCAATTCTCCATTACCCTGCACCCGGGTTATAAAAAATCCAAATGGTAGCAATTTACATCCACTTTGCATAGGTGTAAGTGACTGTAAGAGGTAAAAGATGATGGCAAATCAGATCCATAGGTTCTATGCTTGAGTCTGCCACAGACTTTCTGGTGACTTACCTTGGTGCCTCAGTTTCCCCAGGTTTTAAATAGGGATAGCCCCACTGAGGGAGGCATATGTGAGGTTTCATTACTTGCCGTCCCTAGTGTGCTTGAAGCTGTTCCTGTGGTAGGTGAGAGGCTGTGGAACGCTTGTTGTTTTTCTCCTCCCCCACTTTCGCTTCCCTTCCCGGTACAGAGATTAGCATCTGCGTGGGTGAACGCAACCTTTGTTTATGAGCTAGAATCCAGCAAAGTGGAAATTGTATGCAGGGGAATTTGCTTATTTTAATATTGAATTTCATCTTGAGTCTGGAGGGTTCCAGAGCATCATTGGCTCATGAGGTCAGCTGGGCCCCAGAGCGTCTCCACAGCAGACTCTGCACTAGCAGCAGACCCTGTGTCCTGGTAACTGGGACCCCTTAAATACAGGCACTGAAACTTGGGATAAATTTAATCTAGGTGTTTTATTTATCCCTTTGGCACTAACTGTCCCCAGTCATGGACTGGGCTGAGTATAAAACCTGGCATGGGTTCTCTGAGGTGTAGCGTGCTGTGCTTCAAAGCAGCACCTTGGAACCCCAATATTCACCACTGCCATATAATTATGATCTGTTTGGCACAAAATATGCCTTGAGGTATTATTTTAAAAGGCTTGATCTGTGAACATTAATATCTTTTGGATAGTATGTGCTATCATTGTGTGGGAAATTATGCAGTTTTGCTGTGTGTGTGTGTGTTACTGCAATCTGTTGTAAGATTGGGAACACCCACAACCAGCCTTTCAGCTGCAACACTGGAGGAGCCAGACTTGCTGATAGCCCATTAAAGGAATACACACTCCCAGGAACTATCCCAGGAACCATATTCAAAAGAGACTTCTCAGAGATAGCACTTAGACCAGGAGTGGCCAAGGTGTTTTCTACAGGAACTGAAATTAGGAAGAGTGTTCAAATATACAGGGTGGGGTGAAGGCCAAAGAGGGATGAGACCACATGAGAGTGAAGGTAGGCTGTATGGCACCATAATAAAAAATAAAAAATGTTTCACGACCATTTTATTGGATTAAATCATGTTTTAAAATCATCATAGATATTGAAGTTGGCTACTCAAGCCTTCTATGAATCACTACATCTACATCCTTATTGGTTGCCTGTTGTAATTGTGCACAACTTTGTTAATGAACTACTTGAATACAGTGCATTAATCTTTGGTGGCTTCTTGTGTGTCCAGTACTTCCAGTCCTTCAAGATATGCTCATGATCAGGCAGAAGGCAACTTTTCAGAACACAAAATTATATTCAGTGAGGAAAAAGAACAATCAGCTATAGCTGTTGTGACTGGGAGTAGCAAGAGATGAATTCCTACTTCTCTCATCCAAGGAAACAGCACAAAGATTGGGTCAAACCACTAGAGATAATAAAGAAATCGAAGTCAAATCTTCATTTGTTTGCCATATGATATTCCACTCTGTGTTCAAATTCTCTATTCTGTCTTGACCACATGACAGCCCCATTGCTGGTAGCATCTCACTCCATTCAACTGTCAGTGTGTCATAAAACAGGCATCAGTAAAAGCTATGTAGAGGTTGAATAGAATCCAGAAGATGCTGTTGTAGATTTGTAAGAATCAAATCTGTGTACTTTTTCAGCTGGCTTAACAAACCCTTATCCTCTTCACTTAAGTATTCGGTATAAGTGCCTTCTTCATTAGTCAACTTCTGCAATGAAGTCTTTGTTTCTTCCAATAAATTTTCAATGGATCTCTCTCTGATTGATCCACGTGTAGCTTCTGTGTCTGGACGAAGACCTACTACTGTTGTAGCAGATGCCTGGAGGACATTGTTTAATGACCCAAGTGGTTTCAACAGTAGACTTACAAGAGAAAGAATGGCGATAGTTTTCTCTGAACTTATTAGCAAAAGTAGTCCACTAGCCTCACTACTTAGATCCATCCCTTCTCGGTAGATACTTTTCAAAGCCAGTAATCACAGTTGTAAGAATTTTAAAACAGCCAAGGATCAATTTTCCCAGGTTGGCCTAATTTGAACTTCAGTCCCAGTGTATCTCCTATGTTTTCCAAGACATTCGGTCCTTTTGGACTCTTGCTGAAAACAAAATATAATGAAGACATTAAATTTATGGCTTTTTAAATGTCTTTTGAAGAGTCTGCAGCTCGTACTAGTGCTAGTTGGAGTAAATGGCCTCTGCAGTGTGTATAGGAGAGATTAGGGTTACACTTTTCTCTGAGCTAAGCTTGTACTCCACTATGTCTTCCAGAGGAGTTTGCAGCTCCATCAAATGCACAAGCACCCTTCTGTTTGGGGTTTAATTTACAAGCATTTAATTCTTCTAAGATGTGGTTTGTCATAGATGTGGCCAATGTGTCTTCTACAACCTGAACATTTAGAAATGCATCTATTGGCCTGTCACTGACATCAAGATAACATACTCAATGACTTCATACTTGATGCCTATTTGCACTGGTGCGTTCATCAGCCATGTATGCACATTTTCTGAATGTGGTGAGAGAGTTCTTTACTTTTTCAACTGTGGGGTCTTTCACTGTTGCATTGCATGCTGGTTGTCAGTTGAGTTTCTTGCTGAAAGATAGTGAGCATTTGCCGGTCTTGTTCGGAACCACTGTCCAACTTCAGAATTAACAAGTGACAGTGGACTTAACATTGGCCTCCAATTTGGTTTGTGGTATCTCTTGCTTAAATAGAAAGTATTTCTATTTAAGCAAGAGATACCACAGCCATGTTTGTTCACATAAACCACGTTGTGTCTCTAGCATGCTTAACAGTACTTCTAGAATTGTCTTTGACAGTGACAGGCTTATAAGACTTCCTGCATTTTGATGCAGTCCAGAGGCCTGGTGTTTTGCAGCCTTTACATGTAGGTTGTCATGTTTCATTGGTTTTGCTGATTGGTCTGCCAAACCAAGCTCCTTCTTCCACTTTTACTGTATTAATCCATGATATGCACACATCTTGAATACTGTGTGCAGTTCTGGTCACCCCATCTCCAAAAAGATATATTGGAATTGGAAAAGATACAGAAAAGAGGAAGTGAAATGATTAGGGGTACAGAACAGCTTCCATGTGAGGAGAGTTTAAATAGACTGGGACCTTGGAGCTTGCAAAAGTGATGACTAAAAGGGGATATGATAGAGGTCTATAAAATCTTGACTGGTGTGGAGAAAGTGAATAAGGAAGTGTAATTTACCCCTTCATTTAAAACAAGAACACAGGGTCACCCAATGAAATTAATAGGCAACAGGTTTAAAACAAACAAAAGGAAGTACTTTTTCACACAATGCACAGCCAACCTTTGGAACTTTTTGCAGGGGATGTTGTGAAGGCCAAAACTATAACAGGGTTCAAAAACAAACAAACAAACAAACAAAAAAAACCCCGACTAAATAAGTTCCCGGAGGATAGGTCCATCAATGGCTATTAGCCAGGTTGGGAAGGGATGAAACACCACGCTCTGAGTGTCCCCAGCCTCTGTTCGCCAGAAACTGGGCATGGATGTCAGGGGATGGATCACTCAATGATTCCCTGTTCTGTTCATTCCCTCTGAAGTATCTGGCATTGGCCACTGTCTGGAGACAGGATACTGGCCTAGATGGACCACTGGTGGGACCCAATTTGCCCGTTCTTATGTACAAACTAATTATAATATAATAAAAATGTTTAGTACAGAAGCTCCCCAAAATAATGACTTCTCGAGATAGTGATGATGTGAAATAACGACCTTGGCAAATAATGCATTTTAAAAATCTTGGCCTACTAGGAAATGTATATTTATATGTTTTCCAATCACAAATCTAGCATTCTGGAGCAAAGTCACTAAAACGTAGTCCAACCACCAAATGTTCCTCAAACATGCCCCTCCCTTTTCCCTCCACTGCTCCCCACTCATAGTTGTTGTCTTTGGTCAGTGGATACCCAGAGTACAGAGGAGTTTTCATGTAAGTTCACCTCCCACATTAGAGGGTGGGGGAGAGAAGACACCTTGCTTGTTCCTCCAGCCGCTCACCACTTGCTCCAGCCACTGGCTCTGGCTGCTGCTGTTTGTGTGCCACCATTCACTCCATTGCTAATGGCCGTGCGCAGTCACCTTCTGCTGCCACCTGCCACTGTGACCTCTGCAAGTCGGTCTCATGAGGTTCCACCAGCTCTCAGTGATTTCACCTCTCAGCAGGGAAACCTCACTGCTAGTACAGGCTGGGCCAGCAATGTCTTCCACAGAAACACTGTCCAGCAGCTGGTCTAAGCACTTATACCTGATTATCAGTGATTTCAGCTTTGGGGTCACTTAAAAAGACAAAAGACTCTCTATGGAGCTTAATCAGCTCTATCTTTAAACGATGGAGGGTTGGGGTGGGGGTACATGTCAAATAGTGCCTGTGACTCTTAGGTGGAGCCCACGCTACCAAGCAAAACACCTGTCCCCCACCCTATCTCTCTCTTTGTCCACTGGGATCTGGCATGCAGACTCCCTGCTTAGCAACTGCAGTTCAGTTGAGGGTGACCAGTGCTTAATTCATAATGTAAGAGGTGCTGGGGCTTAAGCAAGTTTTTTTTATTTTCATAATGGTTGTGGGGCTGGGGCTATAAACTTCCAAGCCTAAAGGGGCCAGGGCTCAACCCTGACAAACCTCTATTATTAACAAGCACAAATTAAGCACTGAGGGTGACCCCCTCAACCAGGACAGGCTAAGCACAGTTCTGCTGCCCTTTACTTATACAAGGCACCTTCTCGGTCTCCTCAGCCTCTGCTGCTTTTAGCCCTGGTGAGACAGGCTTGGGTAATTTGGTCCCCCCATTGGGACCAAGGGGAAGTCAGTTCCTTTCCTCCACCAGTCCTTTTTGGAGTATATGTCTCCCTTGTGGGAGAGAATACTGCCTCTCCTCCTGGTGAGGCTCACTATCTTGCTGCTCCTGGCAGCAGGGCTCCTTCTCTCTCCTCCCCTACAACTCCTTCCTCCCAGGGGAGGGTTTACAAAGGTCTCAGGCAGCCCTTAGTTGGAATCAGCTGATCCTAATTAACTTCAGGTAGCTCCCTCTCAGCTGATTCTAACTGATACCTTGGCAACCCCTTCTCAGCTGAACCTGATTGACCCGCAGTTACCCCCCAGTTGATAGGGAGAAGGGCCTTTTAACACTCTGAGACTGGTTTCTACCCCTCCCTTGTAGCTGTCTGTCCTGAGTTTATCACAGAATGTAAAATATAATACCACAATATTAGAAATCAAAGTAACTGTTTCTTTTAAAATCAGGACACCAAGCTCAAAATAATTAAAAAAAAACCACTCAAATTCCCCTTACTAAAATCCTCTTGTATTAACAGTATAAAGCACTTTAAAGTCCTATAGACTATTCAACCTTCATGTTTATATTTTTACACTGGATCAGCTTGGACAATTAAAGTAGCACACTCAAGTGCACCTTCAGATTCTAATGCACACATACAATGTTCCAATGTCTGGGTTATTACAGTGAAACACACATAGCTCTGTAAATTTACACAGCACTTTACAAACAGATGGGCTCAGGCAAACTTTCGCTTGACATGAAGTTCTCCCCTTCTTTCTGTTAGGCCACTCAGATGAGTAACAGCTACATGAGTAACACTTTGCAGGATCAGGCCTCTAGGTAAACCACACGTCCTCCTGCCCACTAAAAGCTTTGCAAACACTGCTAGAGGAGGCTTAAATCCACAACAGGGAATTGTTGTAATTGGAAATCAGATAAAAAAATTCCCATTAGTCCTAGTTTTGGTCATTTCCTTTTAAAACAGAAATAAAAAAGCCAACAATATTTAGTGCTTTTCATTTATAAATCTCACAGTGTTTTACAGAGGAAGGTCAATATCATTATTCCCATCTGGAAAATGGGGAAACTGAGGCACATTGTAAGGTGAGGGGGAGGCACACAATAAAGCTCCCCTAAGTCCCCATTACTGCACCCCCACCTCACTCCACTGCCCCCCCTTCACTCTCACCTGTGTGTGCGCCTGCATGGCTGGTGCACGGCCCTTGATGACCTCTTGTGCAGCCATGCAGGCATGTATCTTAAAGGGAACACAGCTTGGAACCTCTGCCTTGCAGCAGGGTGGTAGGATAGGGGTTTCTGCCCAGCAAGGATGTGGGGCGGGGGAGCTCAGGGCTTCAGCCCTGTGTAGCATACCTGCTGGGGTTTGGGGCTTCAGCAGGAGTGTGGATGAAACCCCAAGCCCTGGCAGGCACCACCCAAGGGGCTGAAGCCCCAACCCCTGGCAGGTGTGCCCTGGCTCTTGAATTTCTGAAGATTGTAGTATGCAGCTTGGTGGATCAGTAAGTTTGGCTACCCCTGACATAGACAATGGAGACTGCTTGACTCATGTCTTTCCAGAAGCTGGAAGAAACTATAAAAGAGGGGAATTCAACACCTGGAAACACGTCTGGAGGACAAAGATTGAACTGGGGAGGTGGTCCCAGGCTGAAGGAGAGTCCCAGCCTATGTATGGAAGATCTGTAACCTGCTTATACTATCTATCAGGGTGAGACACTGCTTGATTCAAATCCTGTCTAGTTTATAGAACTCAGATTGCAAAATTTTACTTTATTTCTTAGATAACCAACTTCGATTTGTATGCTTACTACTTATAATCACTTAAAATC
The DNA here is from genome assembly GCF_007399415.2 of Gopherus evgoodei. Classification (NCBI taxonomy): domain Eukaryota; kingdom Metazoa; phylum Chordata; order Testudines; family Testudinidae; genus Gopherus; species Gopherus evgoodei. The sequence goes on along the minus strand of NC_044330.1, from coordinate 59,501,715 downwards.
TATCTTTCTGTTGTTAATAAATCTGTTTTAAGTTTTACCTAAAATAGTGTGTTTTGGCTGAAGTGTCATGGGAATCTGCTCAGGAACAAGGGCTGGTGCATTGTTCTCTCCACATTGAGGGAAGGGCGGACTGGGTTATAAACAACTTTGTACCTGAAAAGAGGCAACTAGGAGGGGATATGATAGAGGTCTATAAAATCTTGACTGGTGTGGAGAAAGTGAATAAGGAAGTGTTATTTACTCTTTCACATAACATAAGAACACAGGGTCACCCAATGAAATTAATAGGCAGCTGGTTTAAAACAAACAAAAAGAAGTACTTTTTCACACAACGCACAGTCAACCTTTGGAACTTTTTGCAGGGGATGTTGTGAAGGCCAAAACTATAACAGGGTTCAAAACAGAACTAGATAAGTTCCTGGAGGATAGGTCCATTAATGGCTATTAGTCAGGTTAGACAGGGATGGAATACAATGCTCTGAGTGTCCCCAGCCTCTATTCGCCAGAAGCTGAGAGTGGACGACAGGGGATGGATCACTCAATGATTGCCTGTTCTGTTCATTTCCTCTGGGGCACCTGGCATTGGCCACTGTCAGAAGAGAGGAGACTGGCCTAGATGGACCATTGGTCTGATCCAATTTGACCTTTCTTATGTTCTTATGTAAAAATGAATGATAGTGTAATAATAAAAATGTTTAGTACAGAAACTTCCCAAGATAGTGACAATATGAGATAGTGACCTTGGCATATAATGCATTTAAAAAATCTTGGCCTAATAGGAAATGTATATTCATACAGGTTTTCAGTCACAAATCTAACATTCTGGAGCAAAGTCACTAAAACTCAGTCCAACAAACAAATGCTCCTTTAATGTGTCCCTCCCTTTTCCCTCCACTGCACCCCACTGAGTTGTTGTCCTTGTTCAGTGAAGACCCAGAGAAGGCACCTTGTTAGTTCTTTCAGCCACTCACAACTCAATCTGGCCGCTTGCTCTGGCCACTGTTGTTTGTCGTGCCACTGTTCACTTCACTGCTCCATCGCTGATGGTCTCTGCCATCAACTTCTGCTGCCACTGTGACCTCTGTGTGCTGGGCTCCAGCTCTCAGTGATTTCAGCTCTCAGTGGGGGAACCTAACTTCTAGTGCAGGCTGGACAGTCTCTTTCACAGAAACACTGTCCCACAGCAGTTATCAGCACTTAGACCTGATTATCAGCGATTTCAGCTGTCGTGGTTACTTAAAAAAACAAAATACTCTCTATAGAGCCTAATCAGCTAACTCTTTAAATAGGGGAGAGGGGCAGGTCACACAGTACCTGTGACTCTTAGGCAGAGCTCACACCCACCAAGCAAAACATCTGTCCCCCCTACTCTCTCTCTCCACTGGGATCTGGCATGCAAATCCCCTGCTTAGCGAGTGCAGTTCAGTTGAGGGTGATCAGTGCTTAATGTGTAATGAAAGAAGTGCCAGGGCTCAAGCAAGTTTTTTACATTCATCACTGCTGTAGCAAGACCAGAGGTCCTGGGGCTATGAACTGCCAAGCCTAGACGTGCCGGGGCTCAGACTTGGCAAAAATTAAGCATTGAGGGTGACCCCCTCAATCATGACAGGCAAAGTACAGACCTTCTGTCCTTTACTCATACAATAAGTATAACATTTCACCACCCCCTACATTCAGTACTAAAGTGATTTCTGACACACCACCAGCCAAAATTGATCACATGGGCTGCACAGCTCTGTCTGCCAGATACCTAGGTGTGTTCATGTAAATACATTCTGGTTCTGAACTCTGCCCCCCCTCGCCACACACACATACACTTCCTGGCTCATCACTAGCTGTCAGGGGAGAGCACATTCAGACCTTGGTTGCAAATCATAATTTGAAATTATAAGTTTGGCCAACATCACCAAAACGAATGTGCCAGCATTGTGATAAAAAACAACCGCTGTGTGAGGAAGCTAGTCTTTGTTCATTCTTTTCAAACCTATTATGATTTTTCAGGTATGTGTTTTATCATATGCTGAACATGCTTTTAAAGTGTGTATTCATGTTTTGACTAAATTGGCAACACTGCGATGTAACTAGTTGACCACCAGGGCAGTGATTCTAAAGGCGTGAGGTGGAGTGTGTGTAGAGAAATCCCTGGAGATGGGGTCTGCACCTGAGAGAAGCAGAGATAGGAGCACTGAGCAGTCACTGCACAGACCCAGAGGGATCATCAGCAGGTGGATCCCATCACAACAGACTGGTGTCCATTCAGAGAGTGGAACTGGACCAGGCTATGACAAGGGTGTCCCCAGGATGTTACAGGAGGGTGCACCGCAGCTGCATCAGCAGAAAATAGGGCACAATCTCATGAAGTGCTGAGCACCTCTTGCCAGGTTCTGAGTGTCCTCAACTCCCTTTGATATCAATGTACCTCAAAGCAGGTGTTCAGCAGCCGGCAGGATAGGGCCCTACATGCCGGTGTGTAGCTGCTACTTTCAGTAGGCCCCAGCACTGTTAGGGTGGGTTTTGCTCTATGGGCCAGAACCTCATCTGGTGTAAATCACGTTAGCTGAGTTGAGCTGACTCTTTATTTCTGAGCACTAGTCAGTGCCATTAGAGCTATTAAGGTGACACTCCATCCAGCTCCACACCCTTGTTTTTAATCTTGTCAGTTTCACTCTAAAGAAAGAGGTTTCAATTCTGATCTTCGTGCGCAGCAGCCCTCCTGCCCCCGTCCAGTGATCGGCATGGTGTGGGTTACGTTTTCGGTCTATCAAGCCACATCCCCTTGCAAAAACCCGAAGCAGCAGCAACCAATATAGATATGAGAGAGGAGGGCAGGCCAATAAAGTTAAGAGTCACTTCCAGGAAATTCTACCCCCACGAAAAGGTTTAAAGGGGATGACCAAAGAGCAGAAATTCCCATTGCAGCAAGCAGGGGATCAGAGAGGAGCTGCTGAGGTAGGTGAAGCTGTCCCATCTTTTTCTGCCTTCATGGTGACTCTTGGGGTGGACTGAGTCATTCTATGGTTTCTGTCAAGGGCTGGATTCTCTGAGGTTGGTTGATAGTCATGGATGGTCTTTTCTGCTATGATTTATTGAAACAGAATTTTCGCAGGCAAGTAGGGAGAAAACTGTACCAGCTTAATAGAAACAGCTGGGGATAGATGCTTGTACTCATCACTTTGCACACATATAGGTGTACTCACACTCATAAAATGGTCAAAGTTATAAGTACATACTTATAAACAAGTCAGATACACACACTTACTCATATAATGATTACTGCTATACACACACACAGAGGACAGTATATATTCTCACACACATACAGACTCTCACCAGGCATCACACACTTGTTGGTATACTCCTAGCCATATTGGTGCATGCATACTCACATCCACATCCACATAGAATCGTAGGACTGGAAGGGACCTCAAGAGGTCATCTAATCCAATCCCCTACACTCATGGCAGGATTAAGTATTATCTAGACCATCCAGACAGGTATTTGTCTAACCTGCTCTTAAAAATCTCCAATGATGGAGATTCCACAACCTCCCTGGGCAATTTATGTCAGTGCTTAACCACCCTGACAGGAAGTTTTTTCTAATGTCCAACCTAATCCTCCCTTGCTGCAATTTAAGCCCATTGCTTCTTGTCCTATCCTCAGAGGTTAACTATAACCATTTTTCTCCCTCCTCCTTGCAACAGCCTTTTATGTACTTGAAAACTGTTATCATGTCCCCTCTCAGTCTCCTCTTTTCTAGACTAAACAAACTCAAATTTTCCAATCCTCCTTCATAGGTCATGTTTTCTAGACTTTTAATCATTTTTGTTGCTCGTCTCTGGATTTTCTCCAATTTGTCCACATCTTTCCTGAAAGTATCATCCAGAACTGGACACAGTATTCCAGCTGAGGCTTAATCAGTGCAGAGTAGAGCGGAAGAATTATTTCTCATGTCTTGTTACAACGCTCCTGCTAATACATCCCAGAATGATGTTCACTTTTTTTTTTGCAACAGTGTTACATTGTTGACTCATATTTAGACTGTGATCCACTATAACAAGGAGTCCGGTGGAACCTTAATGACTAACAGATTTATTTGGGCATAAGCTTTTGTGGATAAAAAAACCACTTCTTCAGATGCATGGAGTGAAAATTACAGATGCAGGCATTATATACTGACACATGAAGAGAAGGGAGTTACCTCACAAGTGGAGAACAAGGGCCAATTTGATCAGGGTGCATGTAGTCCACTCCCAATAATTGATGAGGAGGTGTCAATTCCAGGAAAGGCAAAGCTGCTTCTGTAATGAGCCAGCCACTCCCAGTCCCTATCAAGCTCAAATTAATGGTGTTAAATTTGCAAATGAATTTTGGTTCTGCTGTTTCTCTTTGAAGTCTGTTTCTGAAGTTTTTTTGTTCAAGTATGGCTACTTTTAAATCTGTTACAGAATGTCCAGGAAGATTGACATGTTCTCCTATTGGCTTTTGTACGTTACCATTCCCGATGTCTGATTTGTGTCCATTTATTCTTTTATGTAGAGACTGTCCGGTTTGGCCAATGTACATGGCAGAGGGGCATTTCTGGCACATGATGGCATATATCACATTAGTAGATGTGCAGGTGAATGAGTCCCTGATGGTGTGGCTGATGTGCTTGGGTCCTCTGATGGTGTCGCTAGAGTAGATATGGGGACAGAGTAGGCAACGAGGTTTGCTACAGGGATTGGTTCCTGAGTTAGTGTTTCTGTGGTGTGGTGTGTAGTTGCTGGTGAGTATTTGCTTTGAGTGTATCTTAGGGCTTGGCTGTAGACAATGGATCGTGTGGTGTGTCCTGGATGGAAGCTGAAGGCATGTAGGTAAGTATAGCGGTCAGTAGGTTTCTGATATAGGGTGGTGTTTATGTAACTATCACTTATTTGTACTGTAGTGACCCGGAAGTGGATCTCTTGTGTCAACCAAATTTGCTCCAATCCCTCAGACAGAGACAAACGCCTACAAGATCTTTAGTAAGCATTTTTAAAACTACAATACCCACCTGAAGTGAGGAAACAGATTGACAGAGTGGGATGGGATTGACAGAAATCACCTACTACAGGACAGGCCTAACTAGGAAAATAACAGAATGCCACTGGCCATCACATACAGCCCACAGCTAAAACCTCTTCAGCACATAATCAACGATTTACAACCTATCCTGGAAAACAATCCCTCACTCTCACAGACCTTGGGAGGCAGGACAGCCCCCCAACCTGAAACAGACTTCAAACAGAAACTGCAGAACTAAAATTCATTTGCAAATTTAACACTATTAATGTGGGCTTGAATAGAGACTGGGAGTGGCTGGCTCACTACAAAAGCAGCTTTGCTTCCCCTAGAATTGACACCTCCTCACAATTATTGGGAGTGGACTACATGCACCCTGATCGAATTGGCCCCGTCAACACTGGTTCTCCACTTGTGAGGTAACTCCCTTTTCTTCATGTGTCAGTATATAGTGCCTGCATCTGTAATTTTCACTCCATGCATCTGAAGAAGTGTTTTTTTACCCACGAAAGCTTATGCCCAAATAAATCTATTAGTCTTTAAGGTGCTACTGGACTCGTTGTTTCTGCGGATACAGACTAACACGGCTACCCCCAATACTTGGTCCACTATGACTCCCAAATCCCTTTCCAGAGTACTCCTTCCTAGGCAGTCATTTCCCATTTTGCATGTGATTGCTCCTGCACATTGCATTTGCCTAGTGATCTGCATAATGATCCCTGTCCTCTGTGACACACTGGCCCGGGTTCCACATCAGCCCAGTGCAGCAGAACAGAAACTCTGTGACTGATTCAAGTGATCTAAGAGTCTGAGGTTTTAAACAAATTAAACATGACAGCAGGGAATCCAGTCAGCACGGTGTCCCTCGCACTATTTCACAGTAATGTCATTGTCTATGCTGGTTTCTCCCCCTACTCCCCGTTTTCTTTGTGTTGGAGATGGGTGTGTTGATAACCATGTTGCAGATGTGTGTGGGGGGGGTAGGGGGTAGGATTGGAGGTTTTAGCACCTTGGAAGGTGGAGGAGGTTGTTAGGGCCTTGTGTGTGTGGGGGGTGACCTTCCCCAAGGCTTTGACATCTGGGAGAGGATGCATATTTTCCCCTCCCCCTTGTAATTTCAGCTGGAGCTGACGTGACACTTGGCAGGGAGAGGTTGGACTCTTGAGTTCCCCACTTCTGCAGCTTGTGTCAGCAGCTAGTGAGCCAGCATGCCCCAGCATTCGCCACTCTATCCAGCAGCCACAGATAAGCACATTCCTGGAAAGTTTCTGCTAAAATATCCAGCAGTGAAATAGCAAACACTAGCAAGGCTGTTGTCATCCAGCTTCTGTGTCAACACCCCATTGGGATGAATGAGGGATTCCCTACACTGCAGAGCTAGTGGGGTAGCTGTTTGGCTGCAGGCTCAGGGAGATGTCACACACTGGTTCACAGCTAGCGCCTGTTTTGAAGCTTTTCCTCATAACCCTATAGGTCAGAAATTTATGTCTTTTAAATTATAGCTCAGACTCCGTGGAGTACAATTCATGGGCAGCAGAATTTCACAGCCAGGGACTCTCAGAATATATTGGCCCCTCCCCATACACATGCATACAGACAGGCTCACAGGTTTGTAAGCATGCTTACAGCTGCAATGCATGTACATTTACACACATCTGAACACATACCAATTCTATAAGAGCATGTGCAGATACACACCAACCTGTACGCTCTCCTGGATGCATTCCTTTGCACGTGTTCCCTTTCAGAGGAGGGATTATTCTCTGTGCATTGCATCCCTTAGCAAGTGAGCTCAGTTTTATTTTCCCACTCAAGGGTTCACATGTCCAGGTCTGAACAGTATCTGAGAGCAGAGACCCTCTGAAAAATTCTCTGGTGTAGTGCAGCTGTCAGCTCTGAGGACCTGTCACCCAGCGTGAGCCCAGCCAGCGCTGCCAAGCTCAGTGCTCTGAGAAAGAGAGACAGATAGACTGATGCATGAATAGCAAGCACTAAGCTCAGTGCTATATGTCGTCCTTTTGTGTAGCTTCCTTCCTGCTGTTCATTCCCTCTGGGGCACCTGACACTGGCCATTGTCGGTAGACAGGACACTGGGCTAGATGGATCTTTGCTCTGACCCAGTAGGGCCATTCTTATGTTCTTTATGTTCAAAGAGTGTCTCAAAGTAAAAGAGTGCTGCAAAGACACTGCAGTGTGAATACACTGGTCTCCCCATCACATGCCAGTGGACATGGCAAAGAGAGTACAGGAAGCAAAGGTCAGAGAGGAAGGCGGTGTTTAAACTGGAGGTGAGAGCTGGACTAAAAGGAGTTCCAGGAGATAGAAAGACACATAGAGGCTGTACTTGACGGCAGGAGTTGCGGAGGAGAAGGTTCTTGGCACAGTAACAGGCAGATAGCGCTAGATGAAGGGAGCTGAGTGGCAGGGTCTGTATGAGGCAGGCTTGAACCAATACATGGAGAGTTTTACAATTAAAATGTTTGATGCTCAAGGTAATGTACAAAGGGCTGGGCTTTAGATTCCCCCTTGATAAAACAGGGATAATCACCCTTCCATTCCCTCACCCTGTCTGTCTGACCTAAGTAGATTGCAGATGCTCTGGGGCAGGGATTCTCTCGCCCTTTGTTTGCACAGTGCTCAGGGCCGGCTTTAGCCAGTGCGGAGCCCGATTCGTGGGGCATGTACTCTCCGGGCGGCACTTTGGATTTCTGCACTCCGGCAGTGGTAGTGGGGCCGTGGGGTTGCGGGGTTCCGGCTACGGGAGCAGGGCAGCTGCACTTGCCACTGTCGGGCTGGGGCACCAGGGCCATGGGGCTCTGGCCGAAGGAGCAGGACTGCGGGGTTTCAGTGCTCCGGCCAGGGGAGTGGGGCCACGGGACTTGCCATGCTGAGGCTGGAGGAGCGGGGCTGTGGGGCTCCGGCTGGGGGAGCGGGGCTACGGGGTTGCAGGGCTCCAGCTGGGGGAGCAGGGCCAAAAGGCAAAAGCTGACGTTAACATTGTTTCAGTCTGTGCATTACTTAACATCATGTATTCATTGTCACCATAGAAGGGAAGGGCTCTGCATAGACAGAAATTTGCCTGGGCATCAGTAGAAAATGTTAAGTAAAATTTGCTGTAAAAATTAAACCTGGCGCTTTGTCATCTTGTGTTGTCATTTTTATTTCTTAGCTTTCAGCTATTTAAGTGAACTCTAAAACTTTCGTACTGACTGTTTACTATCTGCCATTGTATCTCTCTAATCTCCTTCATAACCATCATTGACTTTTTTCCATTTTAATACTATCCCATAGTATCAGAGACAGTGAGAAAAATAGCAAATAAAGGTACAGGATTATTTTTCTCTCTCTATAGAGAATGATAGATATACAAGCATCTGTCTCCCATAGAGAGATGTGATGTATTCCCTGCAGCCACGGCCTGCTTTAGGAAGTGCAGGGCCCAATTCGAACAGTTTTGATGGGCCCCCGGGAGGGATGACTAAAAAAAAAAACAAAAAAACACATGTGAAACAACACGTGGGGCTTGTACTCACTGGACAGTGCTCCGAGTCTTCAGTGGCACTTCGGCAACGGGTCCTTCACTCGCTCCAGGTCCTCGGCGGCACTGAAGGACCCGTCACCGAAGACCCAGAGCAAGCGAAGGACCCACCGCCACGGTGCTGTCGAAGACCCAGAGCGAGCGAAGAACCCGCCATCGAAGACCCAGAGCACCGCTGGGTGAGTAAAAACTAAAAAGGCGCCTCTAGCCGGGGAAGGGATTCTCACTGTGCGCGGGGCCCTCTTAGGCGTGGGGCCCGATTCGGGGGAATTGGTAGAATAGGCCTAAAGCCGGCCCTGACAGTGCTCAGTGCAGTGAGTCCCATGCTAGCTGGGGCTTCTAGTCATTGCTAACATGCAAATAATAAATGCTGTCTTGCACTCAGAGTCACCAGCTGGGGAATGCAAGTTGAGTGGTGGAGGGATAACAATGTTTGCAGCTAACCAATCTGTGCAATCTGGATGCAAATACTGTGACAGCTGCTTGATTTGCTGCTCTCCTTGATGGTGTCTCTGTTAGTCCCAATGATCTACTTCTTTAACTTCATCCTCACCAGGAGCACCACTGGGCGTTCAGAGAGGACTGACCCCACAGAGGTTAAATGAGAGGTGCTGCAGAGAGGAGAACAGAGAATAACGATACTGAGTTGTGGTTTCCAAGGTGAGGCAAGGAGAATGGTACTGGAGTGTAGCAGCTCTGGGATTGTGACACTGTAAAACTATAGAGATCTTGAACCAGCCTCCTGCAGCGAGACAGTCTCACATCTATTAATAAGGTCTTAGTCTGCATCATGAATTCAGAGGCACTGAACCGATGGGGCTCCGTGTATGACCATCATGTAGGCTGTCCCCAATTCATGAGCCTCAACAAGATGCTACTTTCTCCCTGGTTGCTTCTGCCTGAGAAGCGTGGGATACACGTCATTTCTGCTGAGAAAATCTCAACTCTAAAATAAGAGCAAAGGACTTGCCAGAGTGGATCGGATCTCAAGTCCAGTATCCCATCTGGGACAGCAGCCTGCACTACAGAGCAAGAGCAAAAGGGGTCAAAAGGTTCCCTCTGTCACCCAGAGGTAGGACTCAGAATACCCAGAAATGGCCAATCTGCTAAGGAGGACAGGCACTTCAGTGTAACCAATCCATTGAGCAGTGTGGTGTGTCGCTCATTCTGGGAAAGAGGGTGTGAGTCTGTCTCAGCAGCAGCTGCATGCAGGGGCTGGCTCTTTAGCTCAAGCTGTACAGACTCATGCTTCTGGCCCTACAGCTTCTTGGCCCAGTGCCTAGTGTGCTGGCTTCACCAATGACATTCGGTTTCTAATGCCACAGTGCACCCAGATACTACAGTGATGGGCTCTTAAGTATGGGGAATGAATAACTATACACCCCTCACTCCGTAAGTGAATAAACACCTAATAAGTATGTGGATTCAAACAACCGCATATTCCCTTGTCTTTCCAGACCCCTGGAGTGCAGATGATGGGCTCCTGGAGCACTCTTTTTCCTGCCACTCAGTTCACACAGCCTCAGACAAACAGCTCTGTTTGTGAGATCCAAGATGGCTTCCTTGCAGTGACCCTCCCTGTGATGTATTCCCTCATCTTCATCATCAGCCTGCTCAGCAACATGCTGGCCCTCTGGGTGTTCTGGTACCACACGCAGAGAAAGACCTCCATCACAGTGTACATGAGGAACCTGGCTTTGTCGGACCTCCTGCTCTCCCTCTGCTTACCCTTCCGGGTGGCCTATCAAAACCACAGTGGCCCTTTGATCCTCTGCACGGTAGTTGGTGCTTTCTTCTACCTCAACATGTACGTCAGCATCATGTTCCTCAGCCTGATCAGCCTGGACCGCTACCTGAAGATCATTCGGCCTCTCCAGCAGTTTAAAATCCACACCTTGCCTTGCAGCACAGTAGCTGCAAGAGTGGTTTGGCTGGCCTATGCCATTTTCACGCTGCCTTTCTTTTTCGAGACTAGGGAAAAAAGGCCTTGTGCCAACAAGTGCTTCCACTTCAGGAGCAAACGCCCACTGGGGGCAGCCCTCAACATGGTCGCTGTGGCCACCTTCTTCATTGATCTGCTGCTCTTCCTCTATTTTTATGGCAAGATATCTGCCAAGCTCCACGAAGTCTCCTCAGGGAAAGTTCAGCAGCAGAGCAGAAGGACAAGCAGCAGGGCCATCACAAAGACCTTTGTGGTCCTAGTCATCTTCACTGTGTGCTTTGCCCCCTATCACTTTGTCCGCGTGCCATACATCCTGGCTCAGCTGGATGTCATCTCAAGCACACAGTGGAAGCAGGCTCTCCACATCACCAATGAGCTTGTTCTGTGCATCTCGGCCCTCAACAGCTGCTTGGACCCTGTGATTTTCTTTTTCTTGTCCAGCAACTTCAGGAAAGCAGTATTATGTACCATCCAAGGCAAGCTGAAGAGAGCTCTTCTGAGGAATCAGGGGGCTCTAAACCACAGTAAATCCATCACAGAACCAGGGATGGATTAAAGAATTTTGAGGCCCTGTGCACTAGGAAGCTTGGCCTGCCCACATCTTCCTTAAACTAGACAGAGCATGTGATCTGCAGTCTGTAAATAGGAGAACAGGTCTCGTTACCATTACTTAAAATAAAAACAAAACACACACAAACCAACCCAACGTTTAGCTCAGCCAGTCCAGTGCAGTGAGCCACACAAACATAGGGGCTTGCTCCTGAAGGGCTGAAGGTTTGGGGTCTTCCAGCTCTGATTACTGAAGGAACTGCTCCATCCCACCTGCGCCACATTAACAGCCTGGATGGGACCTTCTGGAGGACAGCGGGAAGCGGAAGAGAAGGGAAAGTCCAGGGGGCTGTGGTAGAGACGTCAGGGAAAACCCTGACCAGGAGGTGGAACTCCAGCCAGCTAAAGCCTGGGAGTGACTAGTGACTTGGTGCCCATCTCCTGGAAGGAGGGCTCGGGACTTCCTACCCGAGGGGAGAGAGACAATGCATGGGGGTTGGGGACTGGAGACTTTGAATTGGGCGCCAGCTCTGAGGACTCCCTACCAAGGGGGCAGGGGGAAGAGACTGAATTGGCGTTGGCACCAGGAGGTAGTTTGCGCAAAGACTAAATAAACTGGATCCCAGAAGAGGAGTGTTTTAATCACCTTTTGGACTATGATGGCGGAGTAACTGAACAACCAAGAAGGGACACAAAAGCAGGGTGCTGCTGAGTGGCCTCTGGCCACAAGGGGGCACTCCAGAGGTGGCGCCCCTGTTACAGTGGTTATGGCACACCTCTCAGCGATGGGGGTTGGAGGAGTTTAACTGCCAGGCCAGTGCCACAAATACCACCTATTCACATTTGGCCCGGCTGGTCCCTGTCATGCCAGAGGTTTGGGTGTTGTTGACTGGGGCTGGCAGAGGTAAGGTTTGGGTTGCTTGGTTTTTTTCCCCCAAGCCTGAGCACATCATAAGGTTGACCTAACCTCCAGGGCAGCCACAGCTAGGTCAATGGAAGGTGAACTACAGCGATGGAAAGGCACGTCTGTGAATGCAGGAAGTGCTGATTCCATAGAGCCACATTTATGCTGCTACAGTGTAGACAGGGCCAGTGACTTACTAGGAAGACTGGAAAAGAAATTATAACTGTTTCATCGCTTCTTACATTGCAGCTCTCTAGGCTAGAACTGTTCAAGAGAGCAAATGCAGGAGAGGACTAACTGAGTCCCCTTCAGCTGGGAGAAGAGTGCGGAAGAGAGCAAGGCTTCAGTTCTTGCAGAGTCTTGCTGTTTTCATGAGCATATTCCTCAGAGCGCAGGACTAGTGGCATTCGAGAGAGCACGCTGTCATGGGCCTTTCCCCTCCTCAGTCTCCCCTGCTATGAGGATTCTGAGACGAGAAGAAGGAAAAGATGTGACTTCTAGGCCACAAGAATACTAGGCTACTGTGCATCAGGGGGAAATAGATGAGTCAGTGATCTGACTTGTATAGACATCACATCCCGCTCAGATGGAAATCCAGCAAGAGCAGGAGGTGCAGCAGGAACTGAGTAACACTTGGGCAGTGGGTGAACACATCCAATATACTGGGGGGGGGGGGGGGGGGAAGGAGTTGGGAAGATTGGCAGGCCAGGGAACAGTGAAAATGCTGTAATCTGAAATAAAGACAAGTTGAGCCTTCTCTCTCTGGTGCCAGTGTCTGTTACACCAGGTTAACCTCCCATTTCTGTACAGCTCCTGCCAAGAACTAAGCAGGTGGCCACAAACATCTCACATTTTTATTGTCAGTTGCATGCACCGATTCCATTCCCTGCCAGTGTATTCCTGGGGTTAGCATTTGGCCAGCTGAATAGGAAGCTCACAGCATGGGCTTCTGATCCTGTAATATGTTGCAACAGGGAAGACCTTGTAGTTTAAGTTCTCAAAACCAAGACAATCACAGACTCTGATGTCCCATGCACTATTTACATTGACCTTTAAAGGTAACTTGCAAAGGAAAAGCAAAATCAGCAAAATTGTTGGCTTTTTTATGAGAAGTAAGACAGGCGCAAGGTTCCCTCACCCTGCAAAAGAACAGGATATTATTCTACCTTTTCTTTTTTTTTAAACTACATTAGAAATTCAGGTCTAGTCTGGTCTGTTTTTCTTAAAAGCCTCCACCACACTGCCTAACACTACTTTGGCCCACAGAGCCCCACTTCTCTTCTTCAGGTCATAAGAGGGAGTGTGGTCTAGCAATGAAAGCAGAGACTAGGAGTTCTGGGTTGTATTTCTGGCTCTGCCACAGATGTGCTACGTGACCTCGAGCATATCCCTTAGCCTGTGTGTTAGTTTCCCACAGATAACAGTTGCTTACAGCAGGGGGTGGGTGGAGCTTAGCATATTAATGCAGCACAACAAGGTAAGAATTGCCACATTGGGTTATACCAACAGCCCAGGATACTGAGTCCAGGACCAGGTTCACAGGGACATGTTAGAAATGCAGCACCCAGCCTGGATTTTTGTGTCACTGTGGAATGGACTTCTGCCTTGATTGACAGTACTTGCTTGAAAACCCTTGTGAACACAGGGGTGGAAGGGCTGGGGTGTACCTGTTGCGGGTGTTGGGATGGGTGGGACTACAACTGAAGATCTGCTCCCTCAACCAAGGGGAGGAACTACTGAATGAATTCTGGGGACAACCAAGGGAAAACCAGGGTCAGAGGAGAAAAAAAAATCAGAGATCCAGCCAGGGACACTGAGCAGAGAACCCCTGACAGTGCCCAATGCTCCTCCCAAGTGGCTGAGTCGTCAGTGGAACTCTGCTCACAGGTGTGATTTGATGAGAGACCAGAAATATAGCCCCTCCCCCATCCACCTGCAGGAGTGATGGTTGGCACAAGGAGAAGGTCAATGAGGAGGTCTTATGACTTTATGGGGCCACACATAGGGCATGCTAGGATCAACAGGGGAGGGGAAAAGTGCTGGAAGAGGGGTTGCAAGCTAACACCCTAGGGTGTGCCAGGGTCTCCCCCTTGGCACAGAAGGTATGGGTGTCAGTCCATGAATCATGTCAAGTATGCATCTGTGTTCACCAACCAATATCCCCAGAGGGCCGTGGAACCAGAGTGGTGCACAGACTGGCCCACTGGGGTTCCTGGCCCTAGGTTAGGTGGCAGCAAGGCCTGCGATTTGGGGTCAGGGCAGGAGACAAGGGCAAAGAAGTGGAAAGTATGAAGCTCAAGCATACGCAGATGTTCTCAGGGTATGGTTCAGAAGTGGCCTAGCTGGTATTGTGCGGGGCGCAGCTGGGAGAGCTTTCATAGCGGGGGCCCAGTGACAAGCTCTAAGGGGTCTGGGGTGAGGAGCGTCCTCCTGCAGGCCCCATTTGAGATAAGCAAGAGCAGTGAGGGTCAAGGCTGCACTCACCCCTAGGAGCACACAACTGGGGAAAAGCAGAGTAGGCAACCCCATGCACTGGCTGAACACCCCAACTCCTCCAAGCATCCCTGTAGCATCCTACCCCTGCTCCTGTGGACACTCTCAGAATTACCAGACCTGCTGTTCCCCAAGGAACCATACACTACAGCAGGGGTCGGCAACCTGCAGCACGCATGCCAGACATGGCACGCAAGCCGATTTTGAGCGGCACGAAGCCGCCTGCCGCAGTCCAGACCCCCAGCCCCACTCAGCCCCTCCGCCCACTGCTCTCCCCTGCGGGGGCAGAAGGCAGAAGCTTGGTCCTGCGGCAACCAAGCTTCCCTCTCCCCCGCTTTTTCCCCAACTGTGGTGCTTTCCTGCCCTGCCCACTCTCCTTCCCTGTGCCAATCAGCTGATGGCCCTAGCGAGGGGGTGGGGGGGAAAGAGCAACAGCATGCAGGCAGTTCCCTAGAGGAGACAGAGAGGTAGGGAGGGAGCCTTGGGGAAGGGTGTGGAACAGGCATATCTCTTCCAGCCCCCTGCCCTGGGCCGCTCAGGGGAGGGGGTTGGGAGCACCCCAGCCCTAAGCCCCCCCCCCCACTGTCTTCTGCCCTACACCCCCCCCACACCGCAGCCCTCTGCTCAGACCCCTGAAACCTCCCCACCCAGGTCTGGGTTCCCGGCCGCAGGCCCTGCTCAGCCCGCTGCCGGCCTAGGTGAACAGAACCCCAGGCTGGCAGCGAGCTGAGCAGGCCGGCGGCATAAGATCAGCATTTTAATTTAATTTTAAATGATGCTTCTTAAACATTTTGAAAACCTTGTTTACTTTATATACAATAGTTAAGTTATATAATATAGACTTATAGAAAGAGACCTTCTAAAAACGTTAAAATGTATTACTGGCACGCGAAACCTTAAATGAGAGTGAATAAACGAAGACTTGGCATAGCACTTCTGAAAGGTTGCTGACCCCTGCACTACAGCTTACTGACTAAACCCTGCAGCACAGCTTTAGCTTAACACACAGCACTTAGATATGTTTATAGCAAATCTAAGTAGTTTATTTAACAAAGGAAAGAGGTTGGAGAAGCAGCAAGCAGAATTAGTAGAGACAAAAGGTTACATATAAAATAAAATAATGACATACTTTCTAGGGCCTAAATGTAACTAGCAAGTTATTCTCTGGTCTAAAGAAGCCCATTTCACCCAAAGTTATTCCCCGTGGTTTCAGCCAAGCCTGGCTGAGATTTCTTTTCCTGAAGCAAACCCACTGGCAATTTCCCTTCTTCCCTTGCCGTCTGTCTGCTGCACCCAGAGAGTTCCAAAGGGTCTTTGTCTTTACTTGCAAGCAGGATGCCCCTGCTGGTTTTCTTTCTTTCTGACCCCTCCCCAACCAATCCACTGATTAGCATTTTGTTCAGACTAGAAGTGAGCATCCATTGTGAACATTCCGATACTCATGCAGGTGCCCAGCCCAAGTGAGAAGTGTCTCTTGCCCCATGCTGGGCAAGAATATGTGGGTCACCTTTTGGTAACCTGCCTTAGCTCTCAGACCTAGAGACCATCGTCAGCATATATACGCAATTCCCCGCAGATTTCCCATACATACATCTTGCAATGCTTACGATGGCCAGTGTGACACACAGATCTCACACTGCATTCTGTGGCAGACTAGTATGTAGGTAATAGACCCCAGGGATCCCTATAACCCTTATGTCCCCCCATGCCGTCAGGCTGGCCGGCTGGAACAAAAGTCCCTGGATCACAAGCTCCTTGGCAGACTAGGCCCAGAATATGGGCCTTTGGCCAGCTCCACATCCAATTCTCTTGCAGGGGTGGAGTGGGATACCCACACTCACACTGGGTCGTACCTACGTCACAGTCCCCAATGTAACTGCACCTCCGACCCCTTCATGGCCTGTTGAAGGGCACCCTATGTAAGTCTCAGACCTCTAGCCATCACCTTTCTTGGGATGGAGTCTCACAATTCTCTCCCTCCAGACTGGGGATTTAGGCTGCAGATTCTTGCAATCCACTGTGATGCTCTCAAAAGGACAGACTTCACTTCAGCACCTGTCAGTGTGTGTGTGTGTACGTGTGTGTATGAACGACGGGGGTGGGAGGGGAGACCAGTGACCAGTCAGCTAAGCAAAGTACTATGTATTCAGAACAAAAGCATTACAGAGAAATCACATCAGTAATACAATCAATTGCTTCTATGCAGGACCAACTTACTAGGCAGTCACCCATCCTCCCCATGGAGACACTGAAAGGACTAAAGTACTTCAGGCCCCATCTCTCCTGGTCAGTCTCATGTCAGGTCTTGGACTGAAGTGTGTGACTCTCCTCAGGGCTGATATTTTTGAACCATTTCAAGTCCTCTGTCTGGAAAGGCCTTTGAACCAAAATGCATCAATCTGGGTGCTGTTTCCCCTGGGCGTGCATTTAAAAAGATGCATCTGCATTGTTTCAGTACTGGGATTTGCATTATAACCCCCAAGTGACTTCAGTTTCTGCAGGAAGCATCCGCCATTGAGCCAGGAATACAATTCCTAGCCAGCCCATAACCATACCTATTAAATCTTTATGAATTTGATACAACAATCTGAATATTTCAGGCATCCATAGTACATCACATCTCAAGGACTAATAAAAAATAATTATATTGCTTCCAAAGCATTGCATGTGTCACACCTTACATTAGTTTCAATGGGACTACTTCTAGAGTAGGTACTACTCCATGAAAAGATATCACAATCTGGCATCTTTATGTTGTGTTTCAGGCAAAGAGGAAAATTACCCCCTCCCCCCACCAAAAAGTTTACCAAGACCAAGTCACTCTTGGAAATTTAACATCCTTGGGAGGAGAAAAACCCTGGAGAAGTTTGGACTGAGGACCGGCTCGATGTAACAGAGCACATGTAATGGCAGGATCAGTGTAACACAGGTGAGGGATAAGTCCCATACTCACGCACTCACAGACCTAAGCCTCCAACTCACTGTGGTGAAAAAAGAAGCAATTCCTATTTTATTAGCCAAAAATGAGTTTGAAATGCTTGAGTACAAAGACTGATCAAAGAACATCATTGTGAACAGACTGTTCCAGACATGGCATTCAAATGCATAGATTTGACAAATTGCTAGTGTGTGACTAAGAAATACTGTTTCCCCAAATAATACTTGACTCCAGCAAGTTGCTCAGAAGAAATTCCAACTCCTTAAGATCTGGGGAAGGGTGGTGAGGAAGGTTAAACTAAATTCTCTCCCCTCCACTTTTGTTGCTGGGGTGGGAGGTTAAGAGAAGTTGAAAAGGACATGCAGGAAAATATGTTTCAGAAGCTTACACATTCCTGGTAGCTTTCCCCACCACGTGCTTCAAGCGGAAAACAAACCAGGACCACATCATTATACTGGAAAGTGTATAGTCACTTCCGGCAAGTTAGGGAGGAGGGTTCAGTTTCCAGCAGAGTTGCTCCTGGGTAGATTGGTGTCCCCATCTATTCAGTCTGCTGAGTCCAGAGGAGCTTGCACCTACCATACCCCTGTTCCTTATCAGAAAGGCACAGGTTTCACTCCAGTCTCTCATCAATAACCTTGAAGCAATTTCTCCCTTGCTCTAGTCTGAGTCCTGGGTATTTGAGCTTCCTGAAGTAGCAGAGCCTTACCTAGTAACAAGTGCTGCTGGGAGCAGCTGGCCCCACTGGAGAGAAGACGGAGTGTCACTGGCTGTGTTATCCACAGTGCTGCTTTTTGAAATACAGAGATTCAGAATCGGGAAATCTGGTACTACTTTGCCATGTGCAAACATCACTGCCATTCCAACAAAATCCTGACATAACATCCCCCAGGCTGTGAAGGAATTAATGAATTCCACTCCCTCTCAGATAAAGCCTGTAGCCCTTAGGCAGAGAGAACAGAAAGGCCCAAGCAGCAAGTCTGCAAGAAACAAGTGCAGGGAAGCTCTGACCAGGTAACGTAGCAGGCCGCGGGAACTGTGGAGAGAAGCCTGCGCTGCTGCTCAAGCCAAGGAGAGGTGTGGGAAATACTGCCCTTGCCTTGCACTGCTGCCTGATGAACCGCACCTTGTTCCCTCCCAGATCTTTCTCACTTCTCCTCCTTCCCCATAGATCTCCATGGAGAGGTTCCATACTACACTGGCTGATCCATTTGGGTCAGTCAGCACAGTTTGCCTTCAATGACTGGAGAAGGATGACATTGTATCTGCCCCGAAATGCATGCACACAGGTGGGGCCAGGGGAGGTGTTTAAGGAGCAGGAAAGAGAAGAGAAACTCACATTGGAGTAACTTGGTGTTTGCATTACTTCAAGCAGGACCAAAGAGATCCTCTTGTTCTCTCTCAAGCTGGAAAAAGGTCTAGCTCAGGGTCAAAACAAGGCAAATAGCTACTCTGGCCTACCATGTGCAACGAATCCTGGAAGGCTGCTGACAAAACACCCAGGGGAAGGTGAGGGCTTTGCCACCTCATTTAAAAACCAGAAGGCACTTGATTGGAATTTTGCATCAGCTGGCGTGCGTGAGCATTTCCAGCTGCAACTCAGCTCCTTGGCTTCTTCCTTCTCAAGCTGAGTCAGCCTGTGCTGAAGGCCATGGGGTGGGGAGCAAGAGAGGTCTCCCCCTCTGCACCATAGCTGACAATCAGGTAAAGCTCTGGTGACCCTTACCTCCCGCCCATTCCCCCAGGCACCAAGAACTATTTGGCAGGGATGAGGGTGTTTGAGGTATTTAAAACATGTTCATTCTGGTGACACAAAGTTCCAGGAGCACTGTAGCTGACAGGTTTTGCTGTCTCTCTGCTGCTGACAGTCTATGTTAAGCTTGCAGCCCCAGGAAGCGTGCAGTATTTAGCATGTCATCTCTCGTCAGGTAGCACCCACAGAGCTGGCGGTATCCCGTGAACGATTCCCGCCCATGCAGGATGCGCCAGTTATCCACAAACAGCGCCTACATAAGAGGAGAAAAGCACCGAAAATACGGAGTGAAGAAGTGTCTACATGAACAGAGGTCACATTAGAGCAGATTATGACCTAAATGGCACATTGAAACAGTAGTTGTGGCCCTTGAGCTGCTCGATATATATATAGGCATTGAAATGAAGAATGAATTACTATTTACAGTGCAGTAGCTCCTAGGAGCCCCAGTCATGGACCAAGGCACCACTGCAGTAGGTGCTGTATAAACGCAGAACAAAAAGGCATGCCCTGCCCCAAAGAGCTTCCAATCGAAGATGAGAGATGATAGATAACATAGACACACAGCGGAGTACAAAGAAACAATGAGACAGTACTGGCACAGTTTATACCATTTGCTTGTGCTTCCATGGTAGTGGTCTGTTGGCAGAGTTCACCAGCAATATAAACCTCGCATCCTTTGTCCTTCTGCAGTAACAGAGAGAGGGTGGAGGGGGCCCAAACACTAACCTCAGGGGTTGCCATACTCCACTTTTCTGGCTGCACATCCTCCCCTCAGCCATGCAGGAGCAGACGCAGATTGTAGCATCTTTCTGACACTAATCTCCCCTGGCTGAATCTGTTTTGTGTATATGTAAACCTTTTCAGTAGGCTTGGATGGATGTGTCTGCTGGGCCAAAACATGCCTAGGATCTGCACACTTGTAACATGGTCTGGTTCTGTGCACTGTAATTGTAATGCTAGATAAGGAGTTAAAGCACAGCACGTCCTTGGCATTGTAAACCCTGGGGTGCAGCCTTCTTTTTTCTGTTTCCATGGTTTGTGCACCACACCCTTCAGTCATGTCTAGGGGGGGAAATATTGATTTTATATACTGTTTGCAGTGCAAGACTCTGAGAGCAGCCCAAGAGGATGGAGCTTGATAGGAATTTTGGTCTCATCTGTTTCCTCAGACGCCCTCTACATGTTTCATATATTTCCATTAATAAGACCTCCCACTTCTACAAGACCTCAAAGCACTTCACACATTAACCCTCACAACCTACCTCACACTGGTATTTTTATTGGCCCTACTTCACAGATCAGGAGATCTATTTCCCTATCTGTGGCAGCCCTCCTCGCACACTGTTTTTGGGTGAATTCCCATTATTTTTGCTATGACATGTGGCCACATCCTCCCTCTGCCCCACTTTTTCTGGTGGTAAGAATGTATGCAATGGAGACTTGTGTTCTGTTGATACAATGCATCCTACCACAGGGTTGACAGGGGGAAACTGAGGCATGAGGAACTTATCCAAAGTATTACATCAAGTTGGGGGAAAGATCAGCTGTCTTAATTGCCAGTTCCCTGTTATAGCTAAATAAGTCCTCTGCCTCCCTCAATGCAGTGAGCTCACATGCTCCCCCAACCTGTGACTACCTTGCCTGGCTTCAGTTTGACCCAGAGTTCGTTTTCCGGTCTCCGTAGCTCTGTGGTCAGTGTGCGATGCGCAGCATACCAGCGATGCACAACATCATAAGGCACTGTGTTGATGACAGCTCGGTCGTAGTTATTGTACCTGGGTAAGAACAAAACAGAAGAAACAGTCACCATGGATCTATGAGAAGAGCAGAGCCAGATATTCCACCTCTAGAGTCTAAATGCACAAAGGACGTCTTTAGGAAGGCTACAAAAACGCACTGGAGTTGCTCTGTATTTATGTAGTAAATGTGGTGGGTTGAGGTGGGCGAAGAGTGGGGATTTAAGTAGGAACAAGTTTAAATCCAAACAAAACTATCCTCACTGAATTATTTAAAAACAAAACCAAAACCAAAACCAAAACACACCACACCACATTTTTGTTAATATTTTGTTTTGGATTTTTTTGAAACCTGCTGGCCTCAAATGACCAGATTCTTATAAAAACTTTTTTTTAAAACTACAATTGACAATTTACCCGGTGCAGGGTGAAGTTAGAGCACTGCAGTGCAAGACAGAGGCAACATCACTCATTTGCCAGCTTGGAATGCTGAGAGGGTGAAATTCACCCAATGCAGAGAGCCAGCAAAAGGCCCACACACCAGAGTGACTATTTCTTTATGGCTAGCAAGTAGGAACAAAATAAAAAACGATGCATGGTTAGTGACCTGTATGTCAAGGGATACATGGGTATAAACTCTAAGTGGAAGATCAACCCTGAGGTATCATGGAGAACCTTAAACTCCTCCTGTCGTAATAAAAGGAGATTGTGCCAGAAGTGCATGTGCAATCTACTATCTTATTCTCCAGTCAGTGACTAGCTCAACACTGTTTTGGGAATACTAGTGCTTGAACAAACTGACCAATCAGCATCCTCAGTAGGAAACAATCAGTGGAAGCCTGCTTCAATGCTATGTAAGTTTAATGAAATAGAGGTATAGGGAGCAAGGCTGAATGTTTATAGTTCATCTTAGGTGCTGTTATGAGGTACAGAGGTGGCAAACACAACTGATCATCATCCAAAGTAAAGAGCACAAGCTGGACAGCGTGCATTCTAACCAGAATCAAAGGCTCAATAAAATGTGGGCTAAGTTTTACCCCACCTCCCTGCAGACAAGGTGGAAATTCATAAAGACCTATGTATAAGGGATCTGATCCTGCTGGCACTGAAGTCAATGGCATGACTCTCATTGACCTAAATAGTGCAGGATCCAGCTGAAGAGGAAGACTTGTGCCAGCCGCAGTCCCGCTGCAGAAAGATGACTGTGCACGGCAATGGGTGGGTGCACTGGGGTTGGCAGCTACTCGCAGTCTGAGATTTAATAGCCAGAATTCTCTGTTGAAATGTATAGAGTGTTTGGACTTGTGGCTGCTTGCCCAGGAGACAATGCCCTGAAAATTCCCTGGACACCTCCCCATTGTTAGTCTGCAAATTTGGCAGGCATGGAATTGCTACAGGTAATTGTTTTAGACATTTATAATGAATGGCATGGGTAACCACTGAAAAATGTGTGTGTGGAAGTTGGTGAGAATTACGTAAAATATTCAGATTAGAATAGTAGCTCCCACTCTTTCTGGGCAACTGTCCTCATTTTTCAGATGAAAACCTTGCCTGTAGACAGGGCCTGTCCCCTCCCTTTCAGCCGTTTGTGCTGTCACCCACATTAGAGCCAAGGCTGTTTCAAACCCAGCCCTGCAACTGTTCCGTTGCACAGCAGACAGCTCGCAGCTGAATGGGAGATGGTCAAGAAGTGGCATTGCCAGAGCTCAAAACAGAGGCTTATCTTTAAAAGATAGGGTAGAGAGCCTAAAGTACCAGTTAGAAGAGCTGGCAGCACTGGTACAAGATTCAGTGGCTGGGACGGCAGGAGAAAATGCAGGATGTAAGAGAGAGTGGTTCTATCAGTCTACACTGTGCAACAGGACCAGCGTGCTGGAAAACCCACACATGCCTTTAATAGCTGCTCTCCCCCAACCCACTCAAAATAGTCTGATCCATTACTTCTCACCTGATCAAATAGAGCTCATTGTTCCAGGGGTAGATATTCAAAACTGGCCCAACCCCAATCATGTGGTTGTGACAGCCCACAACATTCTCAATGTACTCATGTTTCAGCGGCACCTTGGTGAGGAGCTCAAATTCTTCAGGAGCTCGCTGGAGAACCTGCTCTGCTGCGTAGAAGCCATCCACCAGCAGCGTCCTGCCACCTGTCCCTTCGTGCTTGAGGCAGTGGAACACCTGGATACTGCAAGGGGGGAGAGAACGCACAATACAAAGGAATATCCAGTCAGTCTGTCACATGGGAGATAACGGAGTCATGTGGGTTGTTATAGGAAGATAACTACCAAGATAGGGGAATGAACCCAGAAAAGAAGCAGCTCATGACAGCTTCAGAGTCTCTTTTATAGTATACTTCATTTAATTGGGACACCTGCCAGGGAAGTGACATGGCCCAATAGCAAGTGGTAGATGCTGCTGTTTTACTGTGTCAGGTATCATACGTTTCACTGAATGAGGACAGAGCCAGCCAATGCAAAATGCTAAGAAGTATTTAACCCTAATATATAAGTAGTTGTGAAATTCTAAAACCCAATCCTATAACTGAAGTTATTAATTAAAGACTGCAGGTTTATTTAGTACATTGTTTTCTCCGCCCTAACTGAAGTATGAAATGGCTCCTTCTCTTACTAGGGATTAGAGGACATGCTAGGACAGGGGTGGGCAAACTTTTTGGCCCAAGGGCCACATCGGGGAATAGAAATTGTGTGGCAGGCCATGAATGCTCACAAAATTGGGGTTAGGGTGCAGGAGGGGCTGCGGGCTCTGGGATGGGGCTCGGGATGAGAGGTTTGGGGTGCAGGCAGGTGCTCTGGGCTGGGATTGAGGGGTTTGGAGAGCGGGAGGGGGCTCAGGGCTGAGGCAGGGGGTTGGGGCGTGGAAAGAGGCTCAGGGGGTGCAGGCTCTGAGCAGTGCATCCCTTCCTCAAGCAGCTCCTGGAAGCAGTGGCATGTCCCTTCTCTGGCTACCACGCGGGGGTGCAGCCAGACAGCTCTAAGCTCTGCCCCATTCGCAGACAATGCCCCTGCAGCTCCCACTGGAGTGGGGCCACGCTGCAGCTTCCAGGGGCCGCATGGTGCAGCCCCTGACTCAGCACCCTGGCTGGAGTGCCAGAGTGGGGCTGAGCTGTGTGGTACGGCCCCAACCCAGCGCCCCAGACGGAGTGGGGCCAGACTGCTGGTGCTGCCCCTGACCCAGCACCCTGGCTGAAGCAGGGCCAAGCCACGTGGTCCGGCCCCTGACCCAGCAGCCTGGCTGGAGAGGGGCTGAGCCGCATGGTCCAGCCGCTGACCCAGCGCCCCAACCGGAGTACAGCCAGGCCACTGGTGCTGCCTCCGACCTGGAGCGCGGCCAAGGTGCGTGGTATGACCTCCAACCCAACACCCTGGCTGGAGCGGGGCCAGGCCATGTGGTGTGGCCCCCAACGTAGCATCCCAGCCGGAGCAGGGCCGGGCTGTGTAGTGTGGCCCCTGACCCAGCGCCCTGGCTGGAGTGGGACCAAGCTCCATGGTCCGGCTCCCAACCCAGCGCCCTGGCCGGAGCACCAGAGCAGGGCCGAGCCACATGGTGCAGCTCGCAGGCCGGATCTGGCCCATGGGCAGTAGTTTGCCTACCCCTGCATTAGGACATGGCTTAATTAAAATACTGTGTTACAGTTTCTACAGCAGTTTTTACAACGATCAAATTGCTTTGAAGTACTATAAACTATTCCCAACCCAAAAGAAGATTCACTCTGGATTTTAGAAGTTCAACAGGCATAAAATTAATTCCTCTAGAAAATGCCTTAGAACAAAAGTTAGTTTAAAAAAAAAAAAAAAAGCACAAGCTTTAGAAAAATAGGGAAACCAAAGTTAAAGTTCTACTTAAACGATGAACACCTCTCTCTCTCCTTCAGGTGCTCATCATTTTAGCATCTGAGCACCTCACAATCTTTAATATATTTATCCTCAACATCCTGTGAGGTATGGAAGTGCTACTGTTCACAATTTACAGGTGGGAAACTGAGACAGAGACTGAGTGACTTGCCCAAATCACAGAAGGAGTCTGTGGCAGAGCAGAGAATTCAACTCAGGTCTCTCGAGTCCCAAGCTATTTACTAGCCATTGGGCCAGTCCGCCACAGAATATTCCAAGGAGTGGAATTGCTCAGATAAGGGAAGCCAAACAACCTGAACTTCACCCCTCTACCACCTCCAATGTATCTTCCCCATTTCTTTCTCTTCAGACCTACTTGGTAAGGTGTAAGTCTGACAGATAGCACCCTCCAGCCACACCGGGCTCCCCAGCACCAGTTTTATGGGTTGACAGTTTCACCCATTAAATTACCAACACCACTTTCTGCAGCACTCTGTGCCTTCCCTGGAAGTCTCCGGTCCAATTCTAACTGACTGGTCCTAAGTTTTAGGAGGCCCAGTGAGAAACGGTGTGCAGTGATTCATCCAGCATCTGCAGCTTCTCTCTGTTGGGCTCTAATTATCCCCTTAGACCCACAAGCTGTAAGAGACTTCAAAACTGGCACTACCCATTCAAAGGCAGATCTCCTGACAATGGGGAAAGCTGTTGACAGACCAAGACAGCTGACAACACTGTGGCTTTCAAAAGGTCAGCATCCTGTAGCACCTAGAGGTAATACTGCCTGTTCATTTTAGGATATCAAAACCAGAGATAACGGTGGAGGCCATTGCAGACAATGACACACTAGGGAGACAAGTTTCTTTCAAAGCAGAAAGGAACAACAATAGCTAATGATTAGCAATTTCTCCAGTTACTGGTTTAATCAGAAACCTTTACTACTCTGCAAGAAATAAAGGCATTCACTCTTAAGCACTTTTTTCTATCTGTTTCAGTGTAGTTTTCATTGGACAGTTCCTTAATCAAATCAGCTGTGCAGAGCATACTACGCAAAAAAGGTCTCAAAATAATGCCCAGCTGTTCATAGAACATACTAGAGCAGCCTTGCTCCTGGGTGAGGGTGTGCCAGCACAATCTGTGCTTTGTTCAAGTACTCCTCTCCCACATACAGGGCTTCCTAATAAATTATTCACTTAACATCCCTCGCTGCTATGCAAGTTACTCCCTGCCACCTAGACGTTCTGTGCTAGCTTCATTGCCATGACAGTACATGGGATATGAACTGAGCAGCTGGAGTTTAATTCTGCCAGGCAGTTTTGTAGGTTCCCTCTACCCTTCCTAAGGGCTGCTCTGCAGTTCATATGCAGCCAGAGGATCTCTCCCCATTACTCCTTCCTCTACTGTCAAAGCTCCATGCCGCAGTTGCCACCCTTCAGATGATTAGAAATAGGGATGTAAATATCCATTTAAAAAGTTAACCTTTTAAATGTTTAAAATGATGACATTTAATTGGTTAACTGATTAAAGGGAGAGGGGGCTTGAGGCCGCTGTGCCTGGGGGCTGCTTGCTTCGGCCGGCCCGCGCAGCTGGGGGTTAACAGTTAGGGTCAGTTAACCAGTGAGACTAATGCTTACTGTTTAACCATTATAGTACTTTACATCCATACTTAGAAGCGCTCAATAACACTGGTCCCTAATTGGGCCTTTGCCTGGTGACTGAGGGAGCTGTCTCTGCAGCATTCCCAGCCCCCTGCCATGAAAAGAGACTGAAAATGAAGTCTTGAGTCTCCTGCATAACAGTGTGATCAACATTAGGC
The DNA here is from genome assembly GCF_007399415.2 of Gopherus evgoodei. Classification (NCBI taxonomy): domain Eukaryota; kingdom Metazoa; phylum Chordata; order Testudines; family Testudinidae; genus Gopherus; species Gopherus evgoodei. The sequence goes on along the minus strand of NC_044330.1, from coordinate 59,475,155 downwards.
CAGCTGCCTTTCTCTCTCAGGGCATCACAAACAGGGTACAAAGTCTACATCACAGCGACTATAACTACTTGTGAACATAGAGTCTAGGAATGAGCATTTAATGAGCATGTTGCAGTTCTGAACATATTGAAAACGGAGACAGGCATGAGCTTTGGAACTGAGGCATCTGAGCAGCAGGCGGTTTAACTGATGACAGTAATACACCACTGGAAGAAAGTAAATCCAAACTCATTTGAAGTTCTTACTCAGATCATGTGTAATGATGGCATATAAGCCAGCACAACCCACACATCACAGCCTACAAACAATCAGTCACTAATATGCAACTTGTGAATTTTGGGATTCTGGAATCCATACACAGATTTTCATAGTAATTTTACTAACGCTGTAAAGCACATAAAATGCAAGGTAGTTGGGTGGCTGGGCCAACTATATATGATTGTATGGCCAACTTCATCCCAAAAGAGCACCAAAGAAGTACCTGAGTCACCTGGATAGCAAGATGTAGTCACCCAAGAGCAATCCACAACAAGAATGTGTCCCTGAAGGACCAGGAAGTTTTAGGTGGGGGAAAAAGGGGATTTAAAAAATAAAGCATGCTGCAGATTCCAACAGGATTTCAGTGCAGCAGTACCATACTGTTGGAATGGGAGAGTCTGCTTAGTGCGTGGTGAAGGTCTAGAACCAGCCAACCCACTTATCAAAAATTCTGCCATTAGAAACTTCAGTCTAGTAAACTACTCTTGCCCTTTGAGCTGCATCTTTGGGAACCAGCACAAGCACTTACCCACAGGGCTCCTGGAAGTAGGTGGTGTCAGTGTGACGATCCAGAGCCAGTTTTGTGTATGCTGTGTCTCCCCGGGAGAAGTCAGAGGTGAAATACCACATTCTACCATAGATGGTCTCCCTGGAAGAGAAAAGACAGGATCTGATCAGGTGTACATCACAGAGAGGCCAGTAAACACAACTGGTGTGGCACAGATTGCTTTAGGGAACATCCCAGATGTTTTCATAAGTGTATCTGTCACCATCCCCCACAGTGTATAAGTTTAGAAAGTCAGAATATCGTGTGCTGCATATTTTATAATATACATTAAGTGACTTTCATTACTAATGTCTCAAGTGAAGGGGCTTCCTCTACTATAAGTGTTCAATCCCCCTCTCTCATAACAGAGCTCCAACCTCTCCTGCGTAACCCCCACAGCCTTTGAAGTCTCATAACCAACAGCCTCAAGCAGATGAACGGATCTCCTCTTTCAGCATTCCTATAAAATCAACAAAAGCCTCACTCCTGAGTCATGAGAGGCATTCCCACAGTCTGAAGATGCTGACCCTCGCACAGCACATCCTCCCTTCCACCCACCTCCTCTGGGATTGTACAGAATCCCTGCTTGAGTTTCAAGGCCCCTCGACTTTCCCATCCGACACCCACTCTCCAAGCCTTGAACTGTGGGGAAGGAAGATGACCAGCAGTGGAGGAAATCAGCTGAAGACAAGCAAACTGTAGTGGCAGAAGGCTGAAAAACACTCAGCCCTAGATCCTCAAAGGTATATAGGTACCTAACTCCCAGTGAAATCAAAGGGAGTTAGGCACCTACATACCTTTGAGGATCTGAGTCTCGGGTGCCACAGTAATGAGGCCTATAAGTACCGAGCTAGATAACACATATAGGACTTCCTTGGGAACCCATCAATGCCACTCCTTAACCAGCATGACAAGAGTGGCAATTCCATGATGTAAGTCTCTGCATTGCTGATGGCCTGGGGCATGTAAGCTGTTTCTACAGCACTCAGTTTGGAGACAGCCTGAAATTCAAACCCAGGCTAGAACAGTGGGGTTTTTTTTGTTTTGTTATACACTTGAAAATATCTTTCCCACACTTCTCCTTTCGAGCCAACTACAGATTTTTTTTTCATTTTTCTAGCTCCCAGGCCCAAGGCTGCCCTCCCAACCCTTCATATCAAAACAGGAAATCTCTCTCCTAGTGAAGCTCAAATCTTCCCAGTCCAGCACTTACTCATTGCTCTGCACATTAGCACAACAGTGGCCAGATGCTGCCTATGCAGCTCCATGATGCCATAATCCTAGCTTTAATAAGGAGGTGGGGCCCGTGGAAATGGCAGGTTCTACAGTGCAATCTTCCATCTTGAATCAAATGGCCTGGCCAAACAGACTGCAGATCCCAGTATGTAATACTTCACCTTGACTGGAGTTATATTCTGGGATCGGGGGTAAGAAAAGGCTGCACCTTCATACTAAAGAGAGAGACTACAATCTGCTCATTATGTGCGTGGCCCTTGGAGCTCCTAGAAAGTTGCATGTGGCCTTCCTTAGAGCACCTCTAGTTACCTGATCAAGCTGATCCTCTCTGCTAAGATTTCCGTGTCCTCTTTGGTCGGGGGGACGTTTTCTACAAAAGCAATGCCATACAGCAGGAAGTTTTGTAGGAATTCTTTCAGCCCCTCTTTTGTCTCCAGGAAGTTCTGGCAGTCCACGGAGGGCACCTGGGCTTGCTGATAGATCTCAGCATTCCAGAGAATTCGAGGATGCATGACCTGCTGCTTCTGACCCTCATAGCTGTTCTTCACCAGCCACTCTAACCCATACCTGGTCACATGACCATCTGGCCCTGTGATAAAATAGAAAGCGTTGTTGCCACTGGAGCTTTGGGGTGATCAGCAAGTTAAAACATGGGACTGGGATGTAGTTGTCATTCTATAATTCTGTCTAGCAACAGCTTCTTACTGTGGAATTAGATTTTTCTTGGACAAGTTACATGAAGAAGTTATCTTTGAAGTTACAGTGAGAAAGTGAGCCTTTGATACACCACATTGCTGTTTCATATTTCAGTGCACCTGGCGGCTCCTTTAGTTGCATTACAAATTCCAGTTCCCAACTACATTACTTTTATTTTAGTCTTAGGGCTCCATATTCTGGCCATCTCCCCAGGTGTGACGTGGTGCCTTAATCAAAGTTCAGAACAGAATGCATCAGTTTTGCAGTCCTATAACCTGAAATCAGATCAATTAAAACCCCCTAGACAGTACAGAGTGGTAATGCACTAGGAATCAGGCACTGGTAGCACAGGAATGGCCTGAATAAACTACTGAGCTCCAATGGGACAAATCTACAATCACTCCTCAGAGCAAGAAAAAAAGTGACAAGCTGTGGAGCAGAGAACAACTAGTAGAAGATAAAGTAGGAGACAGGAGTTCTGATCAGACCCTCACATTAAGGGGGAAAATGTAAAAGAGAGGAAGTTGCTTATCTTCTAATGTATTGTTTGAGTGTCTGCATTTTCTCTTGTTCAAACAAAACATATTTTGGGAAAAAGGGAAACAGAGCTTTAGATTCTGAGGGAATGTTTATAACTACAGCACAGGCTAGAACCACACTGTTCTCAAATCATCTGTTCACAGCTAGGTCTTTTCCCAAAACAGCACTTAATCCAGAGATAAGCCTGGACTTCTCCAGGAAATGTAATAAAAATGTAAGCCCTTTACTGTGCTCATCAGCACTCTTTGCCACAGCAGGATCGCCTTACCATCAGCCCAAGAATGTAAGCTAAAGAGCACCCATAGGGCACTGGGAAATCTTTACCATATGCCTATATTCATTTCTTACATTCATTTAGATTTATTTATTTTTTTGAGTGGGGGAAAAAAGGGCACCATTTGTTTTGTGATTACGAAGGTTTGATTTTGTGCTATTTAAAAAAATATGCTTTAAAAAGTCACCTCTCTGAATTTTATTTTACTTGTTAAAAAAGAACACCCAAGAGAAAAGAAAAAAATTATTTTGAACTTTGTTTACTTTGTACAATGACTACACACAAAGTGCTGTCAAGCTGAAATGTTTTCCTATTTGTGTGAGCTTTTTAACACAAACAATAGAGGACAGCAACAATATATAGGGGAAAAAATGCTTCTCAATCACAGGAATAGGCAGGGGACTGAGGTAGTGTGTGGGACCTGAACCGTTTCTGAAATAGACTAGGTTTCTAACTGATATTGTTTCTTAAAGACTAAATCAGCAATTCAGCTCTCGCAAACCACTGTGTAACAAGTTGTCAGTGTGCATGCAAAAAAATGCAAAACAATGAGACTGTGTCTAAACAGAGAAGCTTACTACTAGAGTTATAGTGCTATGACTCCCTGTGTGGACACACTTACTATGGGTAGGTCTATACTGCACTTTTGTCAGTAAAACTTCTCAGACCAGGGTGTGGAGAAAAAAAAAAAAAGTCACCCAAAAGTTTTACCCATGAAAAGCACCTGTGTGGACTGTGCTTTGTCGGCTGTGCCACTGTAAGGTACACAATGTAGACATAGTCTAAAAGAGTGCCTTTTTCTGATTTAGCTTATGTCGCTTTGGCAGTGGTATAAACTAAACTGGAAAGAGGCACTCTTGTAGGAGTAGAGATTTATAATTATGCCACTATATCACTATGACTATAGCAGTATAGCTATGCCAGTAAATTTCCTCATACAGACAAGCCCCAAGTTTCAGATCTCCACTAGTGAGAAACAGTTTTTTAGACACATTGAAAACAAACTGAGTTTCCTTTTCAGTTAAAAGCAACACAACCCTGGAAATGATTTAAGGCATGTGCTGACTGTAGAAAGCACCTAGGGACATCTCGCAGAATGACAATGTTTACCATGGCTGCAGCTAGGCCCCTTCATAACATTTAGTGCAGACTCCCTTGACTTACATGTTAGAAAGAGCGTGGTCTCATCCACTCGGACAGTCTTTGGTTTGATGCACAGATCCACACTAGCTGTGTCTAGGCTGCGCTGGTTGGTCTTGGTGTTGTAGCAGGATGCAGAGCGGCAGTGATCACGCAACCACACGTAATCAAAGCGCATCAGGGTCTCTGCATACCTGAGCTCTGGGGAAATAGATAGTTAAAAAGAGTCCTTAGTCAAACAAGTTAAAACTAAGGATTTGTCTACATTGCAGCTGGGAGGTGTAATCCCCACTTAGCTAGACATACATGTAAGCATTGTGCAAACTAGCACACCAAAAACAGCAGAGTGGCCACAGCGGCCCAAGTACATATCAAGGATTTCAGACTTGGGCAGCTAGCCTGAGCTGTCGTGGCCACACTGCTATTTTTAGTATGCTAGCTTTATCAGAGCTAGCAGATTTATGTCCACCTGAGCTGGGAATTACACCTCCCAGCTGCCATGTAGATTTACCCCAAAAGGCTAAGAACCCCACCTGTAAAGGCCCACTTGCAGCAACTATAAAGTCTGTTAGTATTTACCCTCAAACCACTGCACACACACTATCTACTGCCAAGGCGTGTTGTGAATATTAGGCAAGTGTTACTTTAACCAGGGCCTAATATTCTATAGGTTGTTCAATTCTCACTGAGCCCAGAGGTCCCCTGCTGCGACACTGCTGGGAAGGAAGACTGCAGCCTTAGCCATGCTGGCCATGTACCTAGGCAGTTACTTATTCCTGTCTTCCCTATTCCTTGACAGACCAGACTATTTCATTCCCTTTGCAGAAGTGCTGTCCAGAAACCATCTGAGGTAAGATGCTCCCTTCAGGATGGCTGAAACCATATTGCTAACTGGCAACTGTATAGAAATACAGAAAGAGGAAAAAGTCCAGCCAAATAGGATAGGTATAAATCAACAGGCCCATCTGAACACAATGAAAACCACCAGTGCACTGGCACTAAGCTTGACAGTGAAATATTCCTTGACCCACAGCATGGCAGGGTGCTTTTGTCTTTCTCTCATCCCCAAACAGCTTAACCTGTCTCAGCCAGCTCTGATAGCTTTAAGAATGTCTTTGTGTAAGAGGAGAGTCCCTCCCCCTCTAGTCCAGCTTGGCTTTTGAAATCCAAGTATTCAGATCCATATGCAATTGGGCATTGCATCATGCTTTGGACCAAAGGTATCTTAAATACTGGGCAATTTCCTTTAATTATATACTTAAAAAGAGACGCTTTCAAATAGAAAGGTCCCCTAAACTAGCCTCATTTGTAGGGCCCTACCAAATTCACAGCCATGAAAAATGCATCATGGACCGTGAAATCTGGTCTCCCTCCTTGAAGTCTGGTCCTGTGTGTGCTTTTATCTTGTATTGTACAGATTTCATAGGGGAGACCAGCATTTCTCAAATTGGGAGTCTTGACCCAAAAGGGAGTTGCAGGGGGGGTTGCAAGGTTATTTTAGAGGGGGAGGGGGTCGTTGTATTGCCACTCTTACTTCTGTACTGCCTTTAGAGCTGGGAGGCTGGACAGTGGCAGCTGTTGGCAGATTCTCAGCTCTGAAGACAGCAGCCCGCCAGCACCAGTACAGAAGTAAGCGTGGCAATACCATACCATACCATGCCATGCCACCCTTACTTTTGCGCTACTGACTTCAGAGGTGGGCGGCCAGAAAGTGGTGGCTGCTGACTGAGGGACCAGCAGTGCAGAAGTAAGAGTGGAAATACCATACCATGCCATCCTTACTTCTGCGCTGCTGCTGATGGCAGCTCTGCCTTCAGAGCTGGACTCCAGCTGTCTAGCTCTGAAGGCAGCGCTGCTGCCTGCAGCAACGCAGAAGTAACGTTAGCAGTACTGCAACCTCCCCTACAATAACCCTTTGCAATCAGCCCACAACTCCTTTTTGGGTCAGGATCCCTACAACTACAACACTGTGAAATTTCAGATTTAAATAGCTGAAATCATGACATTTACTATTTTTAAATCCTATGATTGTGAAATTGACCAAAATGGACCATGAAGTTGGTAGAGCCCTACTCATTTGATATGCCCAAGGTATATCTTGACATGGTGACTGTACGTATCCTCGTGGATTGCGCTGAAAGGCTACACATGGATAGTGAATTGCCTTCAGGTAACAAACAGAGCAGAAATTAGCCAAGAAGTATCAGATATCATTCAACACTGGAGCTATTGGGGGTTATTAACTGGTCTGTCAGCTCCTTACCAGTCTGTTTGTCTGACAAGGGGCTGAAGTGGCTTGCTCAAAGCCACGCAGCAAGTCAAGGTTGAGATGGGATTAGAACTCTGCCTTAGCCTGCTAGACTCGGCTGCCTCAAAACCATTAGGGCATGAAGATGACCTGGTCCCATATGTCCCTGAAAATACCAAACCAAACCTCTAAACCAGAGGTGGGCAAACTACGGCCTGCAGGACCTTCCTGCCTGGCTCCCGAGCTCCTGGCCCGGGAAGCTAGCCCCTGGCCCTCCCCTGCTGTTCTCCTTCCCCCACAGCCTCTGGGCAGTGGGACTGCAAGCTTCTGGGGCAGTGCAGCTGCAGAGCTCAGCCTGACCCGGTGCTCTGTGCTGCATGGTGGCGACGGCATGGCCTGGCTCCAGCCGGGTGATGTGGCTGTAGTGCCGCCAGCCACCAGTGCTCCAGGCAGTACAGTAATGGCGCAGGGAGCGGAGGGGTTGGATAGAGGGCAGCGGAGTTGGGGGGGGGGCAGGGGTCGGGAACAGAGAGGCTGAGTGGGGGCAGGGATCTCGGGGGGGCAGTCAGGAATGAGAGGAGGGGTTGGATGGGTGGCGAGGGGCAGGGTTTCTCAGAACAATCAGGGAACAGAGAAAAGAGCTAGTTGGATGGGGCAGGGATCCCAGAGGGGCCATCAGGAATGAGAGGAGGGATTGGATGGGGCAGCAGGAGGCAGTCAGGGGTCAGGGAGTGGGGTGGGGGTGGATGGAACAGGAGTCCCACGGGGCCCATCAGGGAACGGGGGGGCTGGATGGGGCAGGAGTCATGGGGGGGTGGTGGATAAGGGGGAGGGCCAGGCCATGACCCCTTCCCCTAACTAGCCCTCCATACAATTCCCGAAACCTAATGCAGCTCTCAGGCCAAAAAGTCTGCCCGCCTCCAAAACCATATAGTAAGAGGGCTGTGATCTGACTCTACTCTCACTTACACTAGAGGAAATTAAGAGTGACTTGACTGAAGGAGCACCAGAACTGTAAAGCACGATCAGAAAAGGCTGCCTCCCACCCGACCCATACTGAGATGTGGACACACACCAACACACGTGCATGCGCATACACTCTCTCCCCTTACCTAAATGATCACCATGTAATTGCCAGGCACAGTTCAGAGACGCTGGGGCCATATGGTGCCAACGGGATACAGCAAGGAGGCTCTTTCTGTAACGGGGCTGCCATGATATTTGGTGTCCACTGCCTCTATTCAGCAGGCACCGGGTGCTGGAGAATAGATGTGTCAACCTATGGCACCACATACTGGGGAAATTCAAGAGGAAGGAGAGACACCAGTGTTACTATGGCTGGTTCTATGTTACTATCTATTTTTATTACAGAGGTGGCGCTCAGGGCAAAGATAGGGCCAACCCAAAATAGTTTACAGTCAATGTTACTGACAAAGCACAACCGCTAGATGAAAGACAAGCATGGGGAGGTGAAAGTAACAGTAACAGGAGCAAGTTTAGGTGAAGCCTGGCAGTGCGCCCAAAGGAGCACTGAGTTGTTTCAAGTTACATAGAATCCACCAAGTTCTTTAGTTCAAACCAGCAAGTGACCCCTGCCCTACACTATCTACATAGGCATCAGTTGTACAGTGAGAATAATTTAACATGCTTTAGGTTTTTAATTAATACATTTTTTTAATAAGGGGCTTTATTGCTGAACTTTGAATACTACTACTACATTCTCTCAATTACTACACAGCCAGGCAGGTTTCTAAGTTTAAATCAGAACCCACCCAGCTCTTCTGTGGCAGCAGGAATCCACACCTGTTTTATAACAACACTGACAGGGCACCCATCACAGTGATATCTGGGTGCCCTTTACCCTGCTTTCAATCAAGAGCTTTAGATCAATAATATTAAATACAGGAATGTTTGGAAAATATAACTGCATCAAGCAGGAGATGGAGACCACAGAAAATGATTTTTATCTGTTTCATTTTAATTCTCATTTTGGGTGTTTCCCTCATCATTTTATCAATCAGAAAAGAAGGTTTACCCTAACTCTGCTCTGATTCGCCATACCTTTCTATTCTTCTGAACACGAAGCCTGATCTCATTTCCAGCATCTCCACTTAAGGCTTTACTTGCTCATGGACATCCAGATGCTGGTAAGAACAGCAGCAATACAGAGGCTGCAAGTTTCCAAAGACCAGATCCTCAAAGGTATGTAAGTACCTAACTCTCATTGGATCCTTTGAGGATCTGGGTCTAAGACTTTATCTGCTAAGCAGAGGAAGTAACTAGATTAATCTCTCTGAATAACACTTGCCAGTCTTAACAGCAAACAGAATGGCCTTTGTAAAATGGAAGTTGTTTGAGATTACAGAATTCTAAGGTTAGAATATCAGTAAAATGATTAATTGAACTCAGTCCATAAATTATTCACAGACAATAGGAAAACAATCAGGAAGTTGCTAATTCTGGTGGTTACTAAAACCTAACAATACCTCTTAAGCAGGCTGCAAGCAAGCAGACTGTTTTGCTAATCATCTGCTTTCATCTTAGAATCAAAGCTTTTTGGCTCAACATTGGAGAGGGTGGGGCAGAAGGAAGGCAGAGAAAAGTATGCTGCTGCCTTACAGGCCTGTGGCTTGGGACAAGTGCGTTTGAACCACTGAATTATCACCTTAAGTGCCCAAGCGTGAAAGATATTGAAAATTTGCATGCACCATCACTCCTAGTACCAAAGTCAGCATCTACATCATTCCTGTATTAGGTGATACCATGGTTCAGAAATCACAGCAGACTGGCCAATGTTAAGTTTTTAAATGCTGTCCAATGTACACCAGTTGAAGAAAAAAAAGGGGGGGGGGTCCAGATTAATTGCACTTCGGATACTTTTCATCCAAGGAGCACTTTACAAACAACGACTAACTATTCTTCCCCTGCCTCTGAGAAGTATTCCCATTTTACAGTTGGGGAAACTGGGGCACAAGCAGGTCACTGTGAAGCAGAGACTACAACCTAGGAGCCCTCTGAATCCAACTCCCTTGCTCTGACCATCCGATAATGCTCCCTCCTACATAAAATTAATTAGTGAATCAGATATTTGTTTCAATCCTAAGTACCCAACATTCCCTAGAGCCAGGTGCCACAGGAAGGCCTTGTCTAAATGAACACTAGTTTGTGGCAAGCTGGAGTGTAAATCTAGCCTGAAGTAGGCTGTCTGCTGTCGTGCACTAGGTATCCATGCAGACCCTGTTGCCACACACAGTTTTGTAGTGTGCTTTAATTTATGCTGCTTGATATGGGAGTAGATCAATATGCACGAGGGGACTTTTAGTGAGTGGCAGCAGGATTCACATGGACACTCAGTGCCCAGCAGGCTAGTACAGGTAGACCAACACCCCAGCTTGGTCTGAAAACTAAGTGTTTGTTTAAACAAGCTCTGAGACAGTGCAATGGCTACACATGAAAGTAAGTTAGCCAGGTCTCATTCTAGTCCCTAATTATTCACTTCACAGTGTCTAGTAGCTGCTCAAGAGAAACTGGGGCCAGAATAGCAAGACATAGTGCTGCAGCTCAGGAATAAGGTGCCCTGGCAGAGCCGGCTGAGGAAAGATGACAGTGCCTGCTTTTCCACCGTTAGGGTCTAGCCAGCAACAGTCAATCGTTTTTGTGGACAAACTTCATACTTCTAACATCAGCAGCCCTAAAAAGAGAATTAGCCAAATTGAGTGAAAAACCTTTACAATAATAAAACAGCAAACAAGTCTTCAAAAGATGCTACCTTGAGCTCAGCAGTTAACTACATGATATTTATAAAATTTACAAATCCAAACTGTATTACCTACTATTGTACACACTGAACCTGAGACGATATCCCTGAGACTCTCTTAAAAAAAAAAATATCGAGAGAGAGTTTTTGCTCCTTAGATCTGTTTTGCATAAAACAGGGCTAACAGAAACAGCTTAACCAAGAATTGGATTGCTTCAGATTACAAATGGGTAGTGCTGTAGATGAGATACACACTTCTATATTACTTGTCAGTTATAAACTAGTGCAGAAGAGGGACAAAAATTACCTACCTAATGTAAGGATAAAGTATCTCATGCTTTGATATCAAAGTATCAAATAAATAAGACCAAATGTATTCAGGTCTGAAACACTCTGCAAAGACGACACAAACTTTCATCTTGGTGAGCTGTAAACTAGACTGCCGGTCAAAAGGCTAATTTTAGCTAATAACTTCAATGAAGTTCAACTAGTGTGTTAAGAAAAAGCCCAGTCTAGCTCAACACCATACCATGCATTTGGTATTTCACGACAACCTCTCTTTTCATACTATATGTTAAAGAGCACAGAGGTTCATTTCAGCATTTGGTGCATCCACAAGTTTAGCTGAAAGAAAACCACAGGGTCTATATACATTTCTATACAGAACACAAAATAGAAAGATCGCTGCTACAAATCTGTTAAGAAAACAACCTCTACCGTTGGGAGCTTGAATTGTAGTTATCTGGTTCCACACACAATCCTTTTATTTCCTTCCTCTTTCAGTATCAAAGGTTGCCAGAGAATAAAAACATTTAGTGGGTAAATGATCTGCTTATCTAATCCAATCAGAATCATACTGTGTTTCTCCTCTGTTGGCAGGAGTCAGTCACTGCAATAAGTGCATTCTGTGTATTTCATTCAAGTCTCAGTTATGGATATTAAAACTAAAAAGAGAATTTGAGAAGCTGAAACCAAAAATCCATATACTAGAGAGCATTTACATTTACCTTGGGTGCCAGTTTAATGAATCCTGACTGAAAGCAGCAGGTTAGACCTGTCCTCATTAAAATTAGCCATTTAGACAACTAAATTTTCTTGTATTCAGCTTACCTTTATACTGTTGACCTTTAAGTTGTCCACATTACAGCTAGATCTAGTTATCAATGCAGAGAAGTACAATGGCTTGAGGCGTCAAGACAAAGTCCCTCAAGATTCAATAACAAGTGGGTAGGTGGAAGCAGCAGCTAAACCATCTCAGCCTGAATCCAAATGATCAGAGGAGTTTGAGATGGGAGAGATGTATTGGATCATCAAGCCCATCCCTTTACCAGCGCAGGACAGAGTTGTACACAGAGAACTTAAGATATTGTTTTACTTTATTTATCCAAAAGGCCAAGAATAACAGGAGTGAGAAAGACAGAAACATGTCAATAGAATCTTAACCCAAGACTCAGGGTGGGAGGGAGAGACTACTAGGGAAGCGAATGCAAAAGAATGAAAAAATTAAACATACCAGCACCACTGCTTATTTAGGTTTTCAAGAAAAAAAACACCATAGCACAGCCTTCTGGAGAAAGGAGTAAAAAAACATGTTTGTTGCTATGGGAGGCATAGGGACTACAGCTGCAAGTAACAGAATAGTTTCTCTGCATAGGATACAAAAAGAACTTACAGTGAGTGAGATCAGATGGTCTTTCAGTTCATTTATTAAAGTGCTTTCAGTTCCCATTTCAAGGAAAGAAAAATATTGAGCAAAGGAAGTTAGTTAGGATCCAAGTATTTTAATCAATACAAGGAGATTTTTTTTTTTTTGGTAGAGTATTAAATGAATCTGTGGTCTCTATCCAGTTTTTAGCGAGCAGATCATCATCATCATCATCATCATCATCATCATCCCCCCACATTATACCTGGCACTACCTGGGAAAGAGGATTTCTTATTCCAGTGCTGTTAATCCAGCACCATTTAACAACACAACATTTACTCATAATCAGTTGGCCTGCAAACTCTTGTTCTAATTTGCTGAATGGCACATATCTATTCCTCCTTTGATTAAGCCTTTATTTTCTTACAAGCTTCCAACTAAAACCAAATGACTTGTTCATGTAGGAAATAGGACAGAATTTCAGTATTGCAACCAACAATCATCATCATCATCTTTTAAAAAGCAAACTGTTCCCCTAAGCAGCCTGAGAAAATGTATATTGTCTGCAAGTCTCAGTCAGGACAAATATTTGGTGCTGGTTGCCCGGAGACACAGTTGCATCTTTAATCTAGAATTTCTGTGCTGCTTTAGAAAATGCAACCAACCATCCTGAGGCTGCACTATTAGAGTTAAAATAACTTTTGTGAAGAGAATACTGATTAGACAGGGATAATGCCGAAGGCTGATAAGGAGATGCCTCCTGTAGGAAAGTTACCATTCAATGCCAGGGGTAAATGAGAGAGTTATTAAAACTATACCAAGCACTGAAAGTCTAATCATAAACCAAGTGAAATAACTGATAGGTACATAAAACCCAGTGATGATGGGTGTCTGAAATTACATGGATGCTCATAATGCATTTCCTATAGTAACATATCAGCAGTTTTAAGGATTTACGGAGAACATGTTACACCACACAAGTACCACTTATAAAAATAAATAAATAAATAAATAAATAAATAAACCCACCACAAGCGGTGGATAACACTCTTGTATCAACCTATATTATTTTCTCTGCTAAGAAGCAATCGTCCAGATTTATTCCACTACACTGCAGCAGCAGGCAGTTTTCCACACTGGATCTCTGCTATGACAAATCCCCACTCCCCTTCCCCCCACAATTAAGGTAATGTCAACAGTTAAGTAGCTAATAAAAGACATCAGGAGGCAATGTCAGCTTTGAATTAATTTAGCTAGAAATGAAAGCCGTAAACCAAATACCTGGTGTTTAACGCTGACTGCTTGAGACAAGACCCACCTTGCAGTAATTGTATTGACAGAACAAGAAGCAATGGTCTCAAGTTGCAGTGCAGGAGGTCTAGGTTGGATATAAGGAAACACTATTTCACTAGGAGGGTGGTGAAACACTAGAATAGGTTACCTAGGGAGGTGTTTACAGAAGGGAAAGCCTTGGCTGGGATGATTTAGCTGGGGGTTGGTCCTGCATTGAGCAGGGGATTGGACTAGATGACCTCTTGAGGTCTCTTCCAACCCTAATTTTCTATGATTCTATGAAATCTCCCAACTCTTAACTCATTTGTATCAATACTTTCATCTGCTTCTTTTTAAAAGACCATAGCACATCATTCTTTCTGTAATTCTCTTTTCCAGCAGACTAACCAACCCTCTTTTTATCACCCCCACACATGATCACATTTACAATACTTCGTTCAAATGGTCCAATTTAACATGGTTCTATTTTTGCTGGGTCTGTACTCTGACACTAATTAAGCCTGGGCTAAATGCAGGAAGGCTAGCTCTCAACATATCAGAGGTGTACTGCCACCTGCTGGAGAAGAGGTAAAAATAGTGCCCTCCCCCTTTATAAACTATCAATGACAGAAGCATAGAGAAACCTATTGTAATTCACGGATCAATAACATTTGAAGTAATAATCCCTGTGTGAATTTTGGGTCAAACCATAATAGACAAAATTGCACTAACATGGGTTTGAACTGTAGTGAAGACAGGGCCAAAATTTATCTGGGTCTAGGGTATTTTGATAAATGCAAATCAGAGCAGACCCAGCAAACTGAAAATTCTTGCCTAGTTTGTACGTGTATGTTTTTTCCATTATTTCTTCTACAAAGGCAAATATTTAACTTTCTTATAAAGCTAAAGTGTCTTCAGCACTAAAGTTTTATATCACACATCAACATATACTCAGGGTTTGATTAAAAGAAGCAAATAAAATACCCCAAATATTTTAAAATTCTGCATGCTGTCATAGAAGTTATTTTGTTATAGCCAGAAGAGCTAATAATCAGACACCCTACTGGACTAGAATCAATGTATAACTGAGTAGAGAGTTCATATGTAATCTAGTGGCAGCATATTCTAGTGGACTAAGTTTTGGACCAGAACTATGAACACAACACTTAACATCTCTGTTTCAGCTTTCCCTTCTGTAAACGGGGATAATAATTACCTAATTCTTAAAGGTGCTGGCAGGATTAAAGTTTGTATAACATGTTGAGGGTATTAAATGCTATGTAAGTGCTAAGTATTAGATAACACTGTTCCCAGTGGGTGAAGAGATGATAATATTGAATGGGAAAAGGCCTCCCCACCCACTGAACCGATGTAGATGCCCCTCCATTAGATCTGACTAACAGTAGGGCAACACACATGCACCCTATGCAAGTCGGTTGTTTTGATAAAACAGATGTTATCAGGAAGCTGCCAAAAGTCTTTTGAGAGTTCAGCTCCCTCCCTAACTGCTGGCACTCCTGCCTCCATAGCCAGTTATGGCTAACTAACCAAACAGCATCATCTGAGCAATTGTTGCCAAAAAGTCATGGCTTCCACTGGAAAAAAAGGTCAAGCCACCCTTTTCCCACACATCTCTTCCCCACAGACCATCATCACCCACAGAGAACAGGCTGAGTCTCCCTTTCACGTCTACTGAATGTTATTCTTTCAAATTAAGGAATCTTTTAAACAGATATTAAGAAGACCAGGATAATGTACTTTTGATCTAAGCAACATGGGATGATCCTGGAGTAAGTCATAGTCTACAGAGACATCAGATACTTATCCACATCCCCTAAGAATCATTTGGCCGATAGTCTGGAAATTGCTAGTGTTCTAAGGATTAAAAATCCTCCAGTGAATCAATCCCAATTTAAAACAGAAACAGATTGCTGAAACAATCTGTTTCAACACCTAAACCAAATTTGTGTACCAAGTGTGCTATTATTCAAAGTTAGAAAGTAGCTTTGTCTGGATTTAGGTGGTCTATCAATCAGATAGTTCAAAGGTCAGCTCCCTTTCCCACCCTAAAGTTTAGTCCAGTAAATGGGGTACAGGACATCAGGGCAAAATGTATAAATCTAGTTTTGACAGGTTAGTCCATCTAAAGCAGCAGTACTGTGTAAAATCACCTGAGATGGCTGGAGGTAGAAAGATCAGCCATTCTCTCTCATCCCTACAACCCTTTCACTAGTTCACAGAACCAGTTATACAAAAATTACAACACACCACACTGGGCTCAAGACAGTACACAGAGTGTTTCTCCAATAACTTTAGAGCAGCAATAAAACACTAAGATAGCTGCTCTTACACTTTGGGAAAGCAGTTTTACTAGAGAAATTGAAGTCTACACACATGAAAACTGGAGCTGGACAGGGGAAAAATCAAACGGTTACTAACGTTTCCCCTTCAAGATGTGTTGCACATGTCCATTCCAATTTAGATATGTGCACACCCTGAGCACAGCTATCGGAAATTTTTCCCCTATTGGTATCTGTCGGCTTGGCTCTAGCGCCCGCTGGTGCAGCGTGCTCATAGCGCTGGTACAGGGGGGCCCCCGCCGAGCCTGCGCTCCTCAGTTACTTCTTACCGACCACTCCGAGAATGGGGCTGGTGGATGGGTCTTAGAATGGACATGTGCAACACATGTCGAAGAAAAACAGTTACGGAAAAGTTAGTAACCATTTTTTCTTCTTTGAGTGTTTGCACATGTCCATTCTGATTTAGGTGACTCACAAGCTGTAGCATCGGAGGTGGGCTCTGAGTTGAGGGGCAAGCCAACTGTAGTACTGTTCGGCCGAATTGCACATGGTCTATTGCCTGCTGAGTAATGGCATAATGAGCTGAAAATGTACGTACTGAGGACCAGGTTACTGCTCTGCAGACATCCTGAATGGGGACCTGAGTCAGAAAGGCCACTGATGAGGCCCAAGACCTTGTTGAATGAGTTGTGAAGTTTGGTGGAGGGGGAATGTCTGTGTGGTCATAGCAAGCTCAGATACAAGATGTTACCCATGACGAGATCCTCTGAACAGAAATGGGAAGACCTTTCATCCTTTTAGCTATCACCATGAAGAGCTGTGGGGTTTTGTGGAATGGCTTGGTCTTTTCAATACAGAACACTTATGACGTTATTGATATAAACTGGGACCATATAGAACATGGGTTGTAACCAAGGTCCTGTAGTGGCACCAAATCCTATGTAAAGGGGGTCATATAAGGTGTCTAAGACCAAGTTATGAGTTACTGGTTATGATTATGCCATCTGTATGTCTGTATCATTTTGTAGTTGAAGTTATAAGTAGTGGCTCTACACTGTCTATATTTCAAACTTGTGCTGTGTTACTGGGAGAGATCCCAGACAAGTTGGTGTCAGCTCTGTTTAGCCTGCTTGATGGCCCATTAAGGACCATCACCTACACAATTGTCCCATTGAGAGAAGGCAGTTATGCCCTGTGACTCAGCAGAGTGTGCAGAAACTGGCCCATGTGACTGCAAACTCCGTTTTGCTGTAATTTTCCACAGTAAGCACAAAAAAGTGTTCTTACACCTGGAAGTGCCTATATAAGGCTGATGCCTCATCTCCATCTGGTCTTCAATCCTGCTTCTTACCTCTGGAGGGACTTTGCTACAAACAGAAGCTCTGCACAAAGGACTGAATAACCCATCCCAGCAGGGGATGCTCCAGAGACTTGATTTGAACCTGCAGTTTACTCCATCACTGCTACAAGCCTGAACTAAGAACTTTGCCATTACTGTATGTAATTGATTCCATTTAACCAATTCTAGCTCTCATTTCTACCTTTTTCCCTTTATGAATAAACCTTTAGATTTAAGATTCTAAAGGATTGGCAACAGCGTGATTTGTGGGTAAGATCTGATGTGTATATTGACCTGGGTCTGGGGCTTGGTCCTTTGGGATCAAGAGAACCTTTTTCTTTTACTGGGGTGTTGGGTTTCATAACCATTCATCCCTAGGACGGGTGGCACTGGTGGTGATACTGGGAGACTGGAGTGTCTAAGGAAATTGCTTGTGTGACTTGTGGTTAGCCAGTGGGGTGAAACCGAAGTCATTTTTGTCTCGCTGGTTTGGTTTGCCTTAGAGGTGGAAAACCCCCAGCCTAGGGCTGTAATTGCCCTGTTTAAGCAATTGGTCCAGAATTGGCACTCTCAGTTGGGTCCTGCCAGAACCACATCGTCACAACACCAAAACCCACCTAACATCCAGAGAGTGCAAGCATTGTTCCTCCCCATTAATATGCAGTTTAGGATAAAAAATTGGCAAAAATATGGGTTGGTTGTAGTGAAACTGGGACACCACCTTAGGAAGGAAGCTCAGGTGTGCACGTAACTGCGCCTTGTCCTTAAAGAAGACTCTATAAGGAGGTTCTTCAGTGAGGGCTTGGCTCTGACACCCTCCTGGCCAATATGATTGTCACTAAGAAAGCTACCTTCCATGAAAGGTGAAGTAGTGAACATGTTGCTAGTGGCTCGAAGGGTGGTCCCATCAATTTTGAAAGGACAAGATTCAAATCCCATGGGGGGGATTGGCTTCCTCACTTGAGGGAATACCCTCTCCACGCCTTTAAGGAAGCAGATTACCATCTTATGAGAAAAGACCAATCTATTGCCTATCTTCAGGTGGAACGTGGAGATAGCTGCCAGGTGGACCCTGATCAAAGAGAGGGCCAAGCCCTGCTCCTTCAGGGATAGAAGATAGTCCAAGATGAGTTGTAAGAGAGTTTCTAGAGGCGACATTCCACATTGTGAAAACTGCACAGAGAAACACTTCCACTTGGTGCAATAAGCCACCCTCGTGGAGGGTTTCCTGCTGCCTAGGAGGACTTTATAGACCTGCTCCAAAAAGGCTCGGTCATTGGATTTAGCCATGAAAACTCCATGCTTTCAGAAGCAAGGAGCCAAGGTTTCGGTGGAGCAGATGCCTGTGGTCCTGGCAAATCAGGTCTGGGTGGAGCGGAAGTGTAACCGATGTCTCCACGGACAGTTGAACTAGTATTGTATACCACTGCTGCCTGGGCCAAGCTGGAGCTATTAGGATGATTCAGACCTGATCCTGTCTGATCTTTGTCAGCATCTTGTGAATCAATGGAGCGGGTGGAAAGGCATAACACAGACCATGTCAGCAGGAAGGCATCTGTGATGGATCCTGGGCTGTGACTCTTCAGGAAGCAGAACTGTTGACACTTCCTGTGGGCACTGTTAGCAAACAGATCTATCTGGAGATAACCTCACCGGTGGAAGAGGTCCCATGTGACATTTGGATGAAAGGATCACTTGTGGTGAGCAGAAAAGAACCTGCTGAGGTGATCTGCGAGGTGATTCTGTACCCCTGGTAGATAAGAAAAATACAGCTTGATTGCATGAGTGATGCAGAAATCCCATAGACTGATTGCCTCCTGACACAGAGGGGATGAACGGGCTCCGCCTTGCCTATTGATGTAATACATGGCTGACGTATTGTCTGTGAGAACCAAAACTGTCTTGTTTGTAATATGAGGCAGGAACGTCTGGCAAGCTAGGCAGACCACCCGGAGTTCCCTGATCTTGATATGGAGCCATAGCTCCTCCTTGTGTTCTGAGATGACTTAGATGGGCTCCCCAACCTAGTGCTGAGGTGTCGGAGACCAGATGTACAGATGGTTGGGGCCTTGCAAAGGGTACTCCCTTGCATAATACTCTGCGGTCCAGCAAAAAACTTGAGGGAGTCAAGGCCTGAGGCAGCACTGTGAGGACCCTGTCCAGTTGGTGCCTGGACAGGGAGTACGATGAGCTCAGCCAAACCTGGAGAGGTCCGAGTCTCAGCCTCGCGTGTCGTATTACATATGTGCAGGAAGCCAAGTGACCGAGAAGGCTCAAGCATAGTCTGACTGTTGTGATGGGGTGTGACTGAAGGGAACAAGTAAATTGCCTGGAAACATTCCTCTGGGAGACAGACCTTTGCCAACATTCAGTTGATAAGAGCCCCGATGAACTCTATTCTTTGAACAGGTGTTAGAGTTGATTTCTGTATGTTTATAACGAGGCCCAGGTCCCAAAAGGTTGACTGTATAATGGCAATGTCAGAGTGTAATTCTGCTGGGACCGGCCTTTGATAAGCTAGTCATCCAGGTACAGGAAGACAGGAACTCTTCTTTTCCTTAGGAACACTGCTACCACTGCCATAGATTTGGTAAAGACCTGCCAGGCAACTGAAAGGCCAAACAGGAGGCCAGTGAAGTGATAATGCCCCTGATTCATCACAAAAATCTCAAAAATCATTTGTGACCTTGGAATATTGAAATATGAAAATATTAGTCCTTCAAATCGAGGGCAGCATACCAGTCCCCTGGATCCAGCAACAGAATGATGAATGCCAAGGAGACTATACAGAACATTAGCTTTTTGAGGTAACGATTGAGCTTGGTCAGGTCTAGGCTTGGCCTCAGGCCTCCCTTGGCTTTGGGAATCAGGAAGTAACTTGAATAGAACTCCTTTCCCCTTAGCTGACCTGGAACCTCTTCTGTGGCTCCCATCCAAAGGAGGGATTGCACCTTCTGCTCTAGCAGAGGCTTGTGAGAAGGTTCCCTGAAGAGGGCTGGGAACGGGGGGGGGGGGGTTGGGGTGGGGTTACACACGGGAAAATGTAGAAAGAAACTGGAGGATATACTCCATGTAGTAAGAAGAGGGTCTGAAACGTGAAGTCTGAACTAGAGTAACGGTCAAAACTTTCCTGAAGCATAGTCAAGTTGTGAGCAAGAGGCAGGCCCTGCTCTCAGAATTTGGCAAGCACAGGGCTAATATTGCAAAAATGCATATTCCTAAGAGATGCTCGGCACAGAGTACTCAAGCAAGCACATTCCAGAAGGGTGGTACCAGAACACCTCGATACCAGCACATTAGCCAAAGATAACAGGAATACACTGACCCATCCTAAAGATAAGGTCAGGATAACAGCAAGATGGATAGAAATGTTTTGATCAAACCAACATGTACAAGGAAATGGGTGGCATCCTGATATATCAGGGGCAATATGTAACTTGTTTGTATTGATGTACAAAGATGTATCTCAGAGGGAGTGTCTTTGGCCAGCCTAGGGAGCAGTGGAATGTCCCACCACTGACTGAGCTGCATCCATTGTCAAGGACATATATGTATTAGTGGTCCGGTAGAGTCTGCATGATACTAGCACCATATTGTGTCGACAATAAACCTGGCCGGGTACCGTTGTATCTTCATACCTTAACGGATTTTGTGGTCTTTGAGCAGTTTGCTCAAGGTCTGCTGTGTTAACTGTCTGCACAGAGCTGGGACAGCAAACAAGGAGAACAAACGCAGCCAAACATCTAACCACACCCTAACTCTACTGTGTTTAAAACCCAGCGGTTTGAAGTAACCCATTTCCAGGCCTTGAGGAAGTTGGTAAGGCAGTCGGAAAAGATGGGGAATAGATCCTGAGATTGAGGGGCTAGTATGTCATCCTCGAGAACCTTGTCAAAATGAGTGTCTCAAGTTGCCTGAGTGGCGTGGGCCCAACTGAAGTCCTGTGGCGGAGGAGGGTGGAGGTGGTCTGCGACTGAATCCCCTACTCCTTCCCCTCCTCTGGTTATGGCTAGGCTGCTGGGCATAATAGTGCTTAACTGCTGGCGTCTGTATTGCCTTCTAGGCTGAGACGGGTTATGCAGCCCTAGAATCTTTAAGGCTGTGAAGCCTAGCATCTGTTTGCTCTGAAAAGAGCAAAGAACCTTCAGCGGGCAAATCCTGCAGTGTCTGCTGGACCTCCTGAGGAAAGCCAGCTTCTTGGAACCAAGAGCTCCTTCTGATGGTAACCATGGTAGCCATGAATCTAGCTGCAGAATCGGCAGCACCCAAGGCCACTTGCAGGGAAGCCCTGGCAATTGTCTTGCCCTTGTCCACCAGAGCTGAAAACGCCTGCTGGCTGTCTTGAGGGAGTTTCGCTCTAAATCTGTCCATTGACTCCCACATGTTAAAGTCATAGCGATCCAGCAATGCTTGCTGGGTCGCTATGCAAAGTTGGAGGCCCCCCACCATTGAGTATTATTTTGTGCCGAGTAAGTCTAACTTCTTTGGCTCCTCTGGTCTTCGCACATGACCCATCTGTCCTTGCCGGTCCCTCTCGTTGCCCGCCACCACCATGAAAGATCTTAGCGGGGGACGAGAAAGTAAGAATTCACAGCCCTGAGCTGGAATTAAGTATTTGTGCTCCATTCTCTTGACTGTGGGTAGAAGGGAGGCAAGTGTCTGACACACGACCGTAATCGGCTTCATTATTGCCTCATCGCAGTGGCAGAGTGACGTTTGCAGGCATTGACGCTGATAAAATAGCCACCCGCTTTAGCAAATCTTGGGGAGGCCCTTAAATCATCTTGTGGGGGGGGAAGCCCTGTCACATTGTCATCCAGTGAAGAGGAGGATGAGACATTCTATACCTTGGGGGAGCATGCTGTAACCCCCATATTCCTCATTTTCATATAATCATGATCTTACATATAAAGCATGCCTTATAAGGTATCAGGGGAAAGGTTATGATCTGCTAAAGGTCATTCTCTATCCATATATCATTAATGCATATGAAGTTATGAGAATTGTGTAGTACGGTTGTCACTAAAACATGCTGTAAGTTGGCGGAATTGGCCAGATATTAGTTCTCCAGAGGCAACAGCAAGGAAAGTAAGCAATGCCCAGGCGGGGTATCAAACAACCCATCAACATCTGTTGTCCAGCAAGGGAGCTACAATGCAATTACTCACCTGCATGAGGCCACACCTGGGGAATTGCTCAACCTTGCTTGGAGAGACTCAGTAATGCTCACTTGACTCTGAAAGGGGGGCGCAAAGCCAAGGGGGAGGAAAAGACATGAGAAAAGGAAGAGATGTTTGCCATGCTCTTCCTTTCTCTTCCACTTACAGCTACATACACCACACCAAGTGACTGAAGCGCTGATCAAAAGGGAAAGCGTGACTGAAGAGCAACCAGCCCACCTGTGGTGAGACACATTTAAGTTTGTAAGGGCATTGAAAGTGTTAAGATCAGCTTAAAAGGCATTTTGCTTTTATTTCATTGGACCAAATCTGACTTGTTCTGCTTTGACTTATAATCACTTAAAATTTATCTTTATAGTTAATAAATCTGTTTGTTTATTCTACCTGAAGCAGTGCATTTGGTTTGAAGTGTGTCAGAGGCTCCCCTTGGGAGAACAAGCCTGGTACATATCAATGTCTTTGTTAAATTGAACAACTCTCATAAGCTTGCAGCATCCAGCGGGTATAACTGGACACTGCAAGACGGAGGTTCCTAGGGTTGTGTCTGGAACCAGAGATATTGGCTAGTGTCATTCAGTTACAAGTAGCTTGGAGCAGCTTACATGCCAGAGGCTGTCCGTGAACAGCTCAGAAGTGGGGGTTCTCACAGAGGTGCAGGGTAAAGCTGGCTCCCAGAGCCAAGGATTGGAGTGACCTAGCAGATCACCGGTCCAGATAACACCAGAGAGGAATGTCACAGAGGAAGAGGCATGAAAAGCTGTTTTTCTTCCATCGCCTCCTCTACTCAGGATGCCTGAGCCTACTATTTGGTAGCAGTTACGGAACTGAGCTGCATGTCAGGGCCTGTGCATCTCTTCCCTTGGTACAGGTTAGTTACAGTATCTCTCATCGCTGTGGTGCCACAGTCTCCAGCTGGACCAAGAAAGAGCTCTGCAAATTGGTGCCTTGGCCTGAGGGAAGCCCATGCATTCCAGAATGGTCACTGCATGGGATTCAGCCCCCATGGGCCCATAGGCCAGGTGTTCTGCAAGGTCATTGTCACTGTAGCTCCGGAAACGACCGTTGATCATGGGGAGCGGTGGCCATAGCACCGATGGTTCTGTTGGTACTTGGAATAGGTGCCTGAATCTGACCCTGGGAAGGAAGAGGCATACAAAGTGTGGTCCCCACAGCATTACCGACCCTCCTGGTGCTGGTGAATAGTGCTGTGGTGAAGCCAGAGGGGAGGCAATCAGAGGTGGTTTCCTTCTAGAGAAGGGTCTTGGCACCAGTCTCTCAATGGTGGAAATCTCAGCGTTTCCTGGTGCTGCCAGGGGATCCCGGTACTGGCAGAGTCAAAAGATCCCTGGCTGCCGCATACACCTTTGGCATTGAAGGGACCATGAATTGGTTGGTGCAGTGCTGGCTGGAGTGTAGCTCCTTTTGCGGAGTCTGTGGCACCGGCATGGTCATTGGTGCTGGTTGTCGCAGTGCCTCTTCTTTGGGGAGTGGTGCTGCGGGCCTCTAGCAGTTGGCAGTGCACTTTGCACAGATGCTGATGTGCTCAGCGCCGAGTATGATCTTGGTTCCAAGGTGGGTCTCAGCATGGCCTTCATAAGAAGGACTTTAAGTCTCGCTGCCCGGTCCTTCTATGTTCTGGGTTTGAATTCCTGACAAATCTGGTAGAGGTCTTCTCTATGGCCTTTTCCCAAGAACTTGAGACAACTCAAGTGTGGGTCACTGTTGGGCACAGGCTTCCCACAGGAGCACGCCTTAAACCCCAGGGACCGAGGCATGCCCTGGTACCAGGGGTCGGGACCTCCTCTCCGGACACGGAGAGGTGCTTTGCTAGCCTTAGCTTGCTAAGAATCTACTAAAACTACTAATTTTAAAACATTACAACTAACTATAGATAACTATACACAAATAGCTGATTAAGGACAACCACCAAAAACTTTTTGTGGGTGTAAGAAGGAACCAAGGAGTGAGGGATCGGCAGGGACCCCTTTTACTGATACTATGAGTGTGCGGCACAAGGGGATTCTAAAGCTGAGTTGACAGATACAACTACAAGAAAAAAATTCTGACAGCTGTGCTCTGGGCACGCACACACCTAAATAGGAATGGACAAGCATAAGCAGTAGAATAAGAAGAGGAATTAAGGTGTGTAATTTTTCTGAGAGAGAGGGCTATACAAAATATGGGAATATACTGAAAATGAGATCAAGAACAAACATAATGAGCAAATATCTATACCGTGAAGGCGGTTTTGTATCATTCCATGGAAATGTTGAAAAAAGCTAACCCCTACTATCCCATCTCTTGCTCATTAATGAAGAGGTGATGGCTCATTTGGATTCTGAACACATTTGGTTTACTGCAAATATTTTCCCCCTCCTAACTATATAGAATGAACTCTTTCAAGGGGAATCTTTTCTTTCCTGCCACAATTGACACTATCTGAAATCAGATGTGTAAGTGACATGATTTCATTCGTTGACTCAACTAAAAGCTGTTGGTCTGCAATAATTCTGAAATCAGACACCTTTCTGATCCATATTAGCAATATGCACTTTTGCCTAGAAACTCAGAACTTGCTTTTCACACCCAAATCATCTTAAAAATTCTCCTCTTGTTTGTGCAGGTACATGTGTTAATCCATCCTTCAACATTTTCCTCTCCCGTCCTCCTACCCCAGACCTTCCAGGCTAAACCCCGAGGAACCCTCAACCAGCTAATAAGACAGATTTTTCACACCCACATTTTCTGTATCTTTCAACTCCCTTCATCCCTTATAAGAGAGGGACATATAAGGAGTATTTACAGAAGTCTCATAACACTGGTGCTTGTCCATTACTTAAAAGTGTACCGGTGCCATGTGTGGTATATCAGGATATCTAATATCATTCATCCAGCACCATTGTATGAAGATACATATAGAGGTGTTTACAGACACTAGAATGAAACCAAGCTAACTTTCAATTCATTTATCAAGTTCCCATACAGGAGAGGTGAATGAAACGTAGAGCAAAGAAATGTAGGCCTAGTCTACGCTAAAAAACATTTGCCAGGATAGTTATACTGGCAAACTCTCCTAGCATAGTTGCAGTTTTTGCTGTTACAGATTACACTGGTTCCGCCAATGAAATATGCTATACCAACAAGAGTAGTGTTTTGCCAGCATAACTGCATCTACACTAGGGCTTTTGTCGGTATAGAAATGTTGTAAAAAACCCACCCCATATTCACAATACTATACTGGCAAAAAGTTTCCAGTGTAGACCTGGTCTAACACTGTATGCCAAGTAGTTCAAGGGTAAATCAAGTGTAAATGGGATGGGTCTTGCTGCCTCTGGTTCCTTTCTTCCTATTTACCAGGCTGTGGGAGTGCTCAGTGCAAATTCGATTACTGTGAAGTATGTTTACTTCACCAGCAAACAAAGTAATGGGAGAAGATATGATTTCAAAGAGAAAAGCAGTAGAGTTTTTGTTTTCAGCTGAAGCCCAGGGACAGAGAGCTGGGCCTCAGAATCATGAAAACTGAAAAGAGTGAAGCACAAACAAGAGATTTATGGTTAAGATAGCTGGAAGAATTGATGATAAAAACAAACAGGATTAAAAAAGAAGGGCATTGTCATCTGACATCAGCCTTTAAATTAGCAAACAACACAGATAACATTAAGCAGCAAAGAGTCCGGTGGCACCTTAGAGATTAACAGATGTATTGGACCATAAGCATTCACCCACTTCGTCAGACGCATGTTATCTGACATCAGCTTTTAAATTAGGAATGTTAAATTGCTTCCCAACTCTTACCAACGCAGTGGGCTTCATCTCAAAGACGTATATCCTATATCTGAAGTGGATCAGGTTTTAGTGGCACCAAAACCTGCTAGACTGCTAGACCCACTTTTCAATGGGGGCTGCTTAACAGCAAGATTTGTAGAGGATATCTAAAACTTGAGACAAAACTCAAAGGTAAGACAAGACTAGTGCAATTCACAATTCAATGTCCAAAAGGTAGCTGAATTTGAGAGATTTGCACATGAATCTCATCATGAACGCTATTAAAATAACCCCTTTGAACCATATGCTTCCCCACTGCACAGACGTCTCCTGAGGTTTGTGCATGAAGATTTTTTTTTTCAAAAAAAGATAGATCTGTTTGCTTATGAGGGAGAAAATATTGTCAGGAAACAGGAGGGGCTTTGACTGCCACATCCAGAGCTCGCAGACCCAGTTTTATGCACTTAGCAGGGCAAAGTGGCCTGGATTCAATCATGGCTGTGCAGCTGGACATTTAACATTTGAAAACAGCTTAGACAGACAGATTAGCTTCTGAGCAGTTAAATGCAATTAAACAGCTCAAATTACTATCTGTAAGCATATTGCTCAGCCAATTTTTAATACATTTATGTGGCTCTTGCTATACACCAAAAACTCCAGATGTGTCTTTGGAGATGTCTGGAACTGCTCCTATGATTGTCCAAAGACATCAAAATTGTAACTTTAAAAAAAGGAAGGAAGGGTCCCGAGTTTACATAGACTGCTCAGTTAACATACGCAAAAGATTTGAGAGTTCTGAAACACTCGTACTTGAAATCACCCTATCTGTAACATTAGTGCAGCAGGAAGAATGGAAAATGAGATTCACAAGCAACTGAATTTTCAGATGAAGATGTCTGCCTGATCCTAGAGTACTGTCAAGGTGGTAAGCAGTGAGGAATGAAATTGACATTTGGGGGGAGCTATTCTCATCTCCATGAATGCTCAGCTACTATTACATACTAGGAAGTTAAACCGATGCATAGGAGAAGAATAGAGTAGTAGCACACGAATGAGGCAGCAGAAGCAACTTATGCATCCTTGATGAGCCAGTAGTAAGGTAATCATGCAACTAAACAGGCCTTGATGAACAAGGGGAAGGAAACCAACTAATAAGAAAAGAACCCAAAAGAAGCATTAGCAAGTTCTGGATAAACTGAAAGGAAATCTCCCTACTAATAAAAGATAAAAACAAGAATAAAATATTTACAAATCCTGATGACCTTAGATTTTTGCTGGCCCATTTATACAATTTACTTTAGAGTTCACTAAGGACTTGTCCACACAGGAAAATTGACCCATGGCCAATGGTACCCACAGGGGAGGACAGCGCACAGCGGAGCCGCCTGCCCTGCCCCACCCCACCCCCAGGATCCACTGCTGGACATGCTGGCCACTTCCGGGAGCAGGGCAGGCAGGGAGTCTGCCTTAAACCCACTGTGTGCCACTGCCACCCCAGAGCTGCTTGAGGTAAGCAGCGCTGGCTGGAGCCTGCATTCCAAACCCCTTCTGCACTCACACCCCTAACCCCCTGCCCTAAGCCCCCTGCTGTACCCCTGTCCTGAGCCCCTCTTGCACTCCACACATCCCCTGCACCCCAACCCCCTGCCCTGAGGCGCCCCCCCCCCCACACACTCAGCACTCCCTCCTGCACCAACCCTACAGTCATGGATGTGCATACAATTTCCCCACCCAGATGTGACCCATCAGTGGACATGAAGAATAATTGATCACCGCCCTTTTTATAACAACCATTAATACAGTGGTTCTCAAACTTTTGTACTGGTGACCCCTTTCACATAGCAAGCCTCTAAGTGTAACCCCCTCCTTATAAATTAAAAACACTTCTAAATATATTTACCATTATAAATGCTGGAAGCAAAGTGGGGTTTGGGATTGGGGCTGACAGCTTGCGAGGCCCCATGTAATAGCCCATGACCCCCAGTTTGAGAACCCCTGCATTAATATATCTGAATACTTATCAGTCTTTTTTCAAGACAAAATATGCCCAGTTTTTTTTTAACCTTTCCTCATGACAATAGGTTTAGAGAACCTGACATTTTCATTGCTTTCCTCTGGGATCTCTCCCCAAACACAGCCCCCCCTCCGGCCACTCCCAGCTCCCCCCCAAAAACAGCCCCCCCTCCGGCCACCCCCAGCTCCTCCCCAAACACAGCCCCCCCTCCGGCCACCCCAGCTCCCCCCCAAACACAGCCCCCCCTCCAGCCACCCCCAGCTCCCCCCCCAAACACAGCCCCCCCTCCCGCCCCCCCCAGCCCCCCCCAAACACAGCCCCCCCTCCAGCCACCCCCAGCTCCTCCCCAAACACAGCCCCCCCCTCCGGCCACCCCCAGCTCTCCCCCCAAACACAGCCCCCCCTCCCGCCACCCCCAGCTCGCCCCCCAAACACAGCCCCCAGCCCCCCCAACACAGCCCCCCCTCCCGCCACCCTGCACTTTCAAGTCACCTGCCGGGCAGCCCCGAAGCACAGACGGTCCCTCCCGAGGAGGGCTCCACCCCGCCTCCCGCGGGGGCCCGCCCAGGAGAGAAGCCTGCGAACCATCGAGAGCTGCTGCCAGAGCGGTGCTGGAGGCTGGAAGGAGGCCTCCTAACCATAGAATATGCGGTTTCCGGACAGAGCGGCCTGGCACCTCCTAACCATAGAGATCGCGGGCTCCGGACAGAGCAGCTGTAAGCGGGGGGCGGGAGGTCTCCTGACTGCAGAAAGACCCCGACCAGTGGGGAGGCCTCTTGACCACGGAGATCGCTGCCGCCTGCTTCCTGTACAAAGGAGCGCGGGTCTCCCCGGTTACGTGTGGGCTCCGTGGAGTCAGCCTCGCGTGGCAGGGCCACATTCCAGTGCGGTGGTTCCTGTGTCACCCGTGGCCATGCCATGTTCCTGTGTCATGGCACTTGTATCACGTGTGAAGTTGGCATGACCTCACATCACGGTGATACATGTAGGGTTGCCAGGTGTCTGGTTTTCTACCACAATGGCTGCTCAAAAAGGGACCCTGATGGCTCTGGTCACCACCTCTGACTGGGCTGTTAAAAGTCTGGTTTGTGGTGCAGAGGGACTAAGGCAGGCTCCATATGGCTCTGGAAGCAGTGGCATCCCTCCTTGGTGTAAGGGCAGCCAGGTGGCTGTCTGTGCTGCCCCCATCTTAAATGCCAGCCCCACAGCTTGCATTGGCTGGGAACCATGGCCAGTGGAAGCTCTGGGGGCAATGTCTGTGGATGGTGCAGTGTGAAGAGCTGCCTGGTTGTGCCTCCATGTAGGTGGTGGAGGGAGGACATGCTGCTGCTGCTTCTAGGAGCTGCCTGAGGTAAGTGCCAGCCAGAACTTGCACTCCTGACCTGTTCCTGTGCTCCATCCCCCTGCCCTAGCCCTGATCCCCCTCGGTCCTAGCCTGGAGCACCCACCTACACCCCAAACCCCTCATAGAATGATAGATTATCAGGGTTGAAAGGGACCTCAGGAGGTCATCTAGTCCAATCCCCTGCTCAAAGTAGGACCAATCCCCAAATGGCCCCCTCAAGGATTGAACTCACAGCCCTGAATTTAGCAGGCCAATGCTCAAACCACTGAGTTATCCCTGCCCCCTGGCCCCACTCCAGAGCCTGCACCCCCAGCTGGAGCCCTCATAGCTCCCACACTCCCTCTGCACGAGCCTGGAGCCCCCTCCTGTACTCCGAATACCCCAACCCAGAGCCCCCTCCTGCACCCCAAAGCCCTTATCCCCAGCCCCACTCCAGAGCCCACACCCACAGCTGGAGCCCTCATCCCCTCGTGCCTGAACTCCCTGCCCCAGCCCTGACTGCTCTCCTGCCCTTCGAACTCCTCAGTCCCAGTTCAGAGCACCCTTCTGCACCCCAAATCCCTCAACCCCAGCCCCACCCCACAGCCTGCATCCCCAGCCGAACCCTCACCCCATTCCGCCTCCCAACCCACTGTATCAGCCCAGAGACCCCTTCTGCACCCTGAAGTCCACCTTTCTGGCCCCACGCCAGAGCTTGCACCCCCAGCCAGAGTCCTCGCCCCCTCCCGCACCCCAACCCCCTGAGCCTGCCTAGTGAAAATGAGTGAATGAGTGAGGGCAGGGAGACTGAGCAACAGAAGGAAGGAGAATGGAGTGAGCGGGGCATCCCCCGTCCCCACCCCTGCCCTGCACTCACTCCACCCTGGGCTCTGGGGTGAGGCCAGAAATGAGGAGTTCAGGGTGTCGGAGGGGGCTCTGGGCCAAGGAAGTGGGTTGGGATGTGGGAGGGGGTGAGGGCTCCAGCTGGGAGTATGGGCTCTGGGGTGGGGCTGGGGGATTTGGGGTGCAGGAGGGGGCTCCAGGCTGGAGGTGGAGCAGAGTGGTTTGCAGTATGGGAGGGGGCTCTGGGGAGTGGGTTTGGGCTCTGGGCTGGGGGTGTGGGTTCTGGGTTGGGGCTAAAAATGAGTGTTTCAGGGTGCGGGAGAGGGCTCCGGGCTGGGGGTTGGGGCACAGGGGGCGGGGGGTGATGGCTCTGGCTGAGCATGTGGGCTCTGGTGTGGGTTCAGTGATGAGAGATTTGGGGTGCAGGAGGGTGCTCCAATCTGGGGTTGAGGGGTTCAGAGGGTGGAAGAGAAATCAGGGCTGGGGTTGGAGTGCGGGGGAAGTGAGGGTTCTGGCTGGGGGGCTCTGGAGTGGGGCTGGGGATGAGAGGGTTGGGGTGCAGGAGGTGCTCTGGGCTGGGACCAAGGGGTTCAGAGAGTGGGAGGGGAATTAGGGCAGGGGACTGGGGTGCAAGAGGGGTTCGGGGTGCAGGCTCCAGGCAGCGCTTACCTCAAACAGCTCCCAGAAGCAGCACCATATCCTACCTCTGTCTCCTATACAGAGGCACAGCCAGGCAGCTCTGCATGCATCTGCAGTGTCCCGCCCCCCACAGTTCCCATTGGCTGCTGGCACTTGGGGCGGGGGCATTGTGCAGCACCCCGTGGCTTCCCCTACACATAGGAGCCGAAGAGGGGACATGCCACTGCATCCGGAAGCCACACAAAGCCATGGCAGGCTCCCTACCTGCTTTAGCCCTGCTGTGCTGCCGGCTGGACTTTTAATGGCCCAGTTAGCGGTGCTGATTGGAGCTGCCATTGTCTCTTTTCGACTGGGCGTTCCAGTTGAAAACTGGACACCTGGCAACCCTATCACAGGCACCACACCTCAACATCACAGTGTTTGTGTCATGTGACAGTGCAGTGTTGCTAAGATAACAGCAAATAATCAATTTGCAGACACCGAGAAGATAATGGATGATAAGTAACAGTCAGCATGGATTTGCTAAGAAGAAATCATCTCAAACCAACCTGACAGCTTTCTTTGACAGAGTGACAAGCTTTGTGGATATGGGGGAAGTGGTAGATGTGGTATATCTTGACTTTAGTAAGGCTTTTGATACTGTCTCGCATGACCTTGTCATACACAAACAAGGGAAATGCAACCTAGATGGAGCTACTATAAGGTGGATGCATAACTGGTTGGAAAACCATTCCCAGAGAGTAGTTATCTGGTTCACAGTCAAGCAGGAAGGGCATATCAAGTGGGATCCCACAGGGATCAGTCCTGTGTCTGGTTCTGTTCAATATCTGCAGGAATGATTTAGATAATGGCGTAGGGAGTACACTTATAAAGTTTGTGGATGATACCAAGCTGGGAAGGGTTGCAAGTGCTTTGGAGGATAAGATTAAAATTCAAAATGATTTGGACAAATGGGAGAAATGTTCAGAAGTAAATAGGATGAAATTCAATAAGGACAAATGCAAAGTACCCCACTAAGGAAGGAACAATCAGTTGCACACATACAGAATGGGAAATGACTGCCTAGGAAGGAGTACTGCAGAAAGGGATCTGGGGGTCATAGTGGATCACAAGCTAAATTTGAGTCAACAGTGTTACACTGTTGCAAAAAGCATGAAGTCATTCCAGGATGTATTAGCAGGAGTGTTGTAAGCAAGACACAAGAAGTAATTCTTCTTCTCTGCTCTGTGCTGATAAGGCCTCAGCTGCAGTATTGTGTCCAGTTCTGGGCACCACATTTCAGGAAGGATGTGGACAAATTGGAGAAAGTCCAGAGAAGAGCAACAAAAATGATTAAAGGTCTAGAAATCATGACCTCTAAGGGAAGATTGGAAAAATTGGGTTTGTTTAGTCTGGAGAAGAGAAGACATTGGTGGCAGGAAGAGGCTTCGTGAGGCTTAGCCTCCTCACACAGGGCAAGAAATGCCAGATGCAGATGTGCCAGTCTGCTGTCTTTGGAGTGCCACCACTGGAAGTTCCAGAGAATCAAGGAGGCCAGTGGCATCTGGACCAGGATCCTTCCTGTGCTCTGCCCTGATGCCCTGCCCATGCTGTATCTCTTCTTCCCAAGGCCTGTCCTCACTCTGCCTCTTCTCACCCTAATTCTGCCTCTTTCCACCCTGATTCCATCTCTTCCCCCCGAGGACCCTGCCTGCCACTCACTCCTCTCTGCCCTCTTTCCCTCTATCACTCACCCTTAAGGCAGGAGAGGGCAGAAGAGAGTGAGCGGCAGGAGCCTCAGAGGAGGGGGTGGAGAGAAGTGAGTGGCGGGAGTGGGGGCCTGGAGGGAGGGGATGGAGAGAAGTGAGCAGTGGGGGAAGAGGCAGAGTGGGGAAGGGATCACACCCTCCACCTGCCCTGGGCCAGAGGGGAAGCCCAGGTGGTGGGGACGTGGCCAGGGGGCTGCTTTCGTGCCCCCCCAGCGCAGCTTCCTTGTCATGGTGTTTGTCTTTCATGACAGCACTGGCTCCCTGTGTCGCATGTGACAGTGCCACATCCCCACATCATGGTATTTGCATTATCTCACATGGCAGAATGTACAGTAAGGGTCCAAAGTACGTCAAACTCTCCTAAACCTCTTGCAGGCTGAGTTTAAGACAGTCCTACACCCTTCTCCATTTGCCAATCATCTCTGCATGTTTACATAACCATGGAGGCATTTAGACAGTTAGGTCTTGCAGGTGGATTTTGCAGTAAATTGTTACACTTCTTAGGGCTTGTCTACATCACAAAGTTGCAGCGCTGGTGAGGGGGTTACAGCGCTGCAACTTAGGAGGTGTACACATCTGCAGGGCATCACCAGCGCTGCAACTCCCTGTTTGCAGCGCTGGCCGTACTCCCGTTTTGTCTCGGGTGTAGAGGATCCAGCGCTGGTGATCCAGCGCTGGTAATCAAGTGTAGACACTTACCAGCGCTTTTCTTGACCTCCGTGGAATAAGCAGGTATCCCAGCATACCTGAGGAAGCCTCTGGTAATCAAGCTGGTCTCCTTCCCCGGTTTGCTCTCGCGTTCCCCGAACCCCGAGCAAGCAGGTCTCCTTCCCTGCGGTTTGCAGGGGGGTTCGGGGAACGCGAGAGCAAACCGCGGCGAAGCTGGTCTCCTTCCCCGGTTTGCTCTCGCGTTCCCCAAACAAGCAGGTCTCCTTCCCTGCGGTTTGCAGAGTGGTTCGGGGAACGTGAGAGCAAACCGCGGCGAAGCTGGTCTCCTTCCCCGGTTTGCTCTCGCGTTCCCCGAACCTCCGTGCAAGCAGGTCTCCTTCCCTGCGGTTTGCAGGGTGGTTCGGGGAACGCGAGAGCAAACCGCGGCGAAGCTGGTCTCCTTCCCCGGTTTGCTCTCACGTTCCCCGAACCTCCGTGCAAGCAGGTCTCCTTCCCTGCGGTTTGCATGGTGGTTCGGGGAACGCGAGAGCAAACCGCGGCGAAGCTGGTCTCCTTCCCCGGTTTGCTCTCGCGTTCCCCGAACCTCCGTGCAAGCAGGTCTCCTTCCCTGCGGTTTGCAGGGGGGTTCGGGGAACGCGAGAGCAAACCGCGGCGAAGCTGGTCTCCTTCCCCGGTTTGCTCTCGCGTTCCCTGAACCCCCCTTGAAGCCGCCCAACAGCGCTGCAGTATGGCCACATCTAACACCACTTGCAGCGCTGGTTGCTGTAAGTGTGGCCACTCTGCAGCGCTGGCCCTTTACAGCTGTACTAATACAGCTGTAACAACCAGCGCTGCAAAATTTTAGATGTAGACATACCCTTAGTCTGCAAACTAAAGAGCATATGACTGTGAAAAGAACAATTATTTTAAAGTATTCAGGTAAGAGAAAAAAGCAGATGTAGAACCAGCCTTACCTTCAGTAGGAGAAAGAAGGCTGATTTGTGACTAGATGATCTAACAGGTTTTTTCCATCTCTAGATTCTTTGGCCAAATTCAGACCTGTTATGACTGGGCACATCTTAACTGAATTTAATAATCTGTGTATCACATATCAAAGGGAGAGGTGGGATGGAGAAGACCATTATAGTATCAAAGGACCTCAGCATTTCTTTGGCCAGCACTCTCTGTTCTGGGTTCCCATTGTTTCAAATCATTAGGTAAGAGATTGCAAGATGTATCAGGGAGAGGTTCCTTCATATAGCACTTACTTGCCTTATGACTGGTTGAGGACACAGGTCTCACATTTTTTAAATGGTCCAAGCTCAGCAATTCCTCCCATTTCTCAACATATTGCATCATGAATAAGAATGCTTGTACTGGCCCAGCCCCTGGTGTGCCTGTTATTTGAATATAACAACAGCTTTAGTCTCCAGGGCTGGGAATCTGGCACCAAATTTGCTTAGAAAAAGAGAAAAGGGAATTATATTACTCGGAGGAATCTACAGGGTGATTTGCTCTCTCAGATGGTTGAATTTATGGGCTAAGATCAGAGTTCAAGAAATGTAAGACAAAGAACCTTTGGAACTGGAACAAAAGATGGATGTTGTAGCACACTGGTGAAATAAGACTAGAAATAAAAGGAATATTTTGGATCCAGAAAGTTAAAATAAATCAAGATGAGTTTTTCCTAATATATGTGCTCTATGCAAACTATTTGTGGGAATTTTCTGTCTGCCCAGTAGAGGGCCTCATTGTCAAAGGATTTTTTGGACTTGAATCCTTTCTGTCTATTCAAAAGAAGTTCATACCATAAGAGTGAACCTACGAGTTTATTTCGAATTTAGCAGCATTAAACCGAATTAACCCTGCACCCATCCACACAATGAAGCCCTTTATTTCGATATAAAGGGCTCGTAAAATCGATATTTGTACTCCTCCCCGACGAGGGGAGTAGCGCTGAAATTGGTATTGCCATTTCGAATTAGGGTTAGTGTGGCCACAATTTGATGGTATTGGTCTCCGGGACCTATCCCACAGTGCACCATTGTGACCGCTCTGGACAGCAATCTGAACTTGGATGCACTGGCCAGGTAGACAGGAAAAGCCCCGCGAATTTTTGAGTTTCATTTCCTGTTTGCCCAGCGTGGAGCGCTGATCAGCACAGGTGACCATGCAGTCCCAGAATCAAAAAAGAGCTCCAGCATGGACCTTACGGGAGATACTGAATCTGATCTCTGTATAGGGAGATGAATCTGTTCTATCAGAATTCCGTTCCAATAGATGAAATGCCAAAACATTTGAAAAAAATCTCCAAGGCCATGATGGACAGAGGCCACAACAGGGACTCAAGGTAGTGCTGAAACTTAAGGAGCTGAGACAAGCGTACCAGAAAGCCAAAGAATGAAATGGACGCTAACGGAGGGAGGGGCGACTGACTACTGTAGCTATCCCATAGTTCCCGCACTCTCCGAAAACCATTTGAATTCTTGGCTGAGATCTCAAAGCCTGAAGGGTCAAAAACATTGTCGCAGGTGGTTCAGGGTATATGTCGTCTCCCCCTCCCCTCTCTCTGTGAAAGCAAGGGGGAAAAAATTATTTCTCGCCTTTTTTCATTGTCACCGTATATCTACTGGATGCTGCTGGCAGACGTGGTGCTTGCAGAGGCAATAGAGTCAGTGTTATTTCTTAATTCATGCATTCTTTATTACTTCATCACACAAATGGGGGGATAACTAACTGCCATAGTAGCCCAGGAAGGGTGGGAGAGGAGGGAAGCAACGGGTGGGGTTGTTGCAGGGGCATCCCCTAGAATGGCATGCAGCTCATCATTTCTGCAGGATGTCTGGGGCTCTGACCCGGAGCAGCCGTTTGCCTCTCTGGTTCTTTAGTAGACTTGCCTGATATTCTAGGCAGGACTGACTCTCCCTTTAGACAAAACTTAAAGAAGAGAATGACCTGGGGAGTCATTCCCATTTTTGTCCATGCGCCCCCAGCCAACCTCACCAAGGCCAGCCAGGAGCACCCATGACAGTAGCAGATGGTACAATATGGCTGGTAACTGTCTTTGCTAACTTGCAAAATACAAAGGGATACTGCTGTGTAGCGCTGCGCTACCATGTCTGTTAGCAACATCCAGTAGACATACAGTGACAGTGAAAAAAGGCTGAATGGGCTCCATGGTTGCCGAGCTATGGGGTCTGCCCGGGCAATCCAGGGAAAAGGGCTCGAAATGATTGTCTTCTGTTGCTTTCACGGAGGGAGGATTGACTGACAACATTTACCTAGAATCACCCGCGACACTGTTTTTGCCCCATCATGCATTGGGATCTCAACCCAGAATTCCAATGGGCGGAGGAAACTGTGGGAACTATGGGATAGCTGTGGGATAGCTACCCACAGTGCAACGCTCCGGAAATCGACGCTAGCCTCGGTATATAGATGCACACCGCCGAATTAATGTGCTTAGTGTGGCCGCATGCACTTGACTTTATACAACCTGCTTCCAAAAAACGGTTTCTGTAAAATCGGAATAATCCTGTAGTGTAGACATACCCTGACTGTATATGTGGAGTGCATACTACAGCCAGAGAATGAGATGTCTCTTCCAGTTCCTTCATTCTATGTTCCTGAGACCAGATATATTTTGTTGAAATCAAAGTGTTCACTTGCATAATGAGGGATGGTCTAAATAATACTTAGTTCTGCCATGAGTGCAGGGGACTGGACTAGATGACCTCTCGAGGTCCCTTCCAGTCCTATGATTCTATAATGGATTCCCATACAGCTCTGCAAATTCACCTCCATTCCAGTCCCGGCCCCCGTTCCCCGCTCTGCCAATCCACCTCACTGCTGACCTTCTGCTGACCTCCTTCATATTCCAGTCCTCTTCTCCTTGAGCTATGATATTTCAGTCCTGGAGATGTTTACAGTTTTACCAGTACTAATCTATAATGCTTCCTATTTTCAATATCAGGTGTGTTCTGAGCAGGGACAGAAAATTGTGCCAAACTGCATTAGTTCTCTGATGTGGCTAAATGTCCATGAGGAACCAGGCTTGAAACCTCCAACCTCCTTTCACATATGGCACAATAGGCATCTTGTCTTGATGGACAATTTTATAGATGGTTAGGTGGACACTGTGATTCTCTTTTGTTCACCCCTTTCAGTGAGATGGTTCCTAAATGCCCCTCCATTTGTCCCATTCTGACAGGTCTCCTTGGTATACAACTGCAATGTGATAGATAAAGCTGGAAAGGGGAAGGTTAGCCTCACTGATCATGATATAAACACATTTTAACATATCACACTAACTGAACGTGAATAAGGGGTTTTCCCTTTTCACCTTCACCTCTACCTAAGTCCTGATCAGTGGCACTGTTCTGCATGGTGGAAACTGGTAAACCCCAATTGTCTTTGCCCAGACACAGTCCTGAGTGCTTTTCTTGAAACCTTCTTGATAAGGAGTTTTATATCTACATTATAGATATGATCACTTAGATTCCAATTGGGTTGGTCCTCTCCATTGTGGTGGAAATGTGGAGGCAAAAGTGATGTCTTCGCTACCAAGGTTCCTGGCCAGTTGTGGTCACTGAGGTTCTGGAGAGCTTCACACTGCCAGTTGTGATCTGAAGCAATATCCTTCTTGGTTGGCAAGAGCCAGTGGAGACACATTGTGTCCATAACTGGTGCATATTGCCTTTACCTCCCTATGGGAGGGCCGCTCTTAATGATTGACTGTTAAGCTCATGCTCAAAAAACCAACAGTCTCCCCCTATAATGCCCTATTTCTAGTCTTCCTTTTATAGGACAGAACATGCAGAAGGATTGGACAAGGTGTCCCTGGCTGCACCTGAAGGTCTCAGAGATTCGTAACCCTTCCAGTATGATATCTATGGGTATGACAAAGAAGTGATGCTGGTCTCATTGGCAGTGATGCCCTCCTTCTGGTGATGGGTAAAGGTCAAGTGTTCATGTTGATTTCTTTAGGCTGTGATACCATCCACCACAGACCACAAAAGGGATAGAAAGAGTCACCCTTGAGTAGGTCCATTCATTTATCTTGGAAAGAATGCGGACAGACGTGTTGCTCTTCTTTTCCTGTGGGCTTCCCTCCTGCTCAATGTGTATATGAGGATGCAAAAGGCGATAGGTGGGTTGGAGTGCAGTATAATCAGTATTCTGCTAGTACTCAGCTGTGCATCTTTATTTCATGGGTCTGCAAAGTTTAGTTACTTCTCTTTCCCTGTGTCTAGCCTAGAGGCAGGTTTGGATGAGAACTGGCTAGAGAAAGCTTACCCCAGCTTTGACAGAGATAATAATGAAAGGCTGGGAAAGGCAACCAAAGCAAGGAGATGGTGAAGCAATCTCAGTCCTTTCAGCTGAGGGGATATGCCTACCTGTTGTTACTAAGACCTGGTCCACACACAAAGTTGCACCAGTTCAACAAAGGTGTGGTTTTAAATAGATATAGTTAAACTGGCTCAACTTGTGTATGTAGACAGGGCCTAAGAATCACAGCCTAAAGATCCTGTTAAATCTCCATCTTTCTGGAAGTAGAGATAGCAGCAATGACGCTGGATGTTCTTTCTATCTTCATGTATCAGGAGTAGACAAACATAATCTTCTGTATCTGGGTTCTGGCCAGTAGTTAAACTTTCCTCTTGCACGCATGACACTAGTGGTGTCTAGATTGAGCTGGCTTCTAGTTTATTTTCAGCTGGAATTCAAGCTGTTGGCTTTGATCTCTAAAGGTCTTGATGGCTTAGGTCCAGAGTACCTGAGACACCTGTCTCTCTCTTTAGACCCTGGATTGATAGTCGAGTCAGGTGAGGCAACTAGGCTAATAAACTAGGCTACATTTGTACATCTGGGACTCATGGCAGGGCTGCATAATTGGTTCCTAACACCTTTGTTTTTTAAATCATCAGCCTTTGTTGCATTGATATTAAATAAATCAGGTGACTTGAAAAATCAGAATTGTTAGTCTGATTTGGAAGTGTAACTCATAAGGTACATCTTCAGTGCCTTGCATGTAGATACAGAAGGTATAGACATGAGACGTAGCTCTGAAAGCTGCTGAGAATCTGACTCTTTACAGTACAAAACTGAAGAGTCACAAAAGCTTTTATGTATGTGGTCTCCCTTATGCTCAGGCAGAGCATTACCATTAACTTTATCCCTCATAAGTAACTTACTGCCAACTGTGCAATTACTTTGCCATGAAATAAAAAAATTAAAAACGCATACGGACTGATTTTCAAAAATGTGTGCAGTTACACAAACAAAAAAGTAAATGGAATTGTGCACCTTAACAGAAACACCCAGTTATTATGATTACACCTGCAAATTGGGCATTTTTTGCACAGATGGCCATTTATGCATATAACATCTTTTGCATTCACCAATACCTGTTTTGTGCATGCAATAGCAGTAACTTGCATGCATTAATGTCTGAAATTCAGGCCTTTGAATTCTACAAAAAGCCTCTGATTTCCCTGACATCTGCCATTTGTTCTGAGTCTTTGAACTATTTCTACTGCTAATCCAACAGGATGTAGTAAAGTAACAGAGTGATTAGTGATGAGTTACTTTTAGGAGAAAAAACACAGCGATGTGTCATTGTGCTTTGTATTTTTAGAGTATGTTCTTTGGGGAAGGGGGATGTGACTGGAACTTGGAGAGGAGCTGGCTGAGATCTAATGCTTCCCAAATGCTTGAGTACAGTAGAGCAGCTCCCACAGGAGATAAACAAGTTAGTCACTCAGAGTGAGCTCAGAGCCTAGGTATTTCAGTATCCATGAGAATTTGTTGCAGCCCCTTGATTCCAGAGAGAAAGGATGTGTCCATGCTAATGTCTGTGAAGGAGATATCTACCAACCAGCCTATGGACAGTGACAAATCCCATGTTCCTAGGATCAATCCCTTTTCCCCACAACTGCTGTCCATTGTCTAGTGCAACTACCTGCTCCTTTTCTTACTCATCATACACTTGGCCAACATCCCAGGCCTCTCCCTCTTGCTCCAGCATTCTTTGCAATTATACTGCAGAATGCTCAGGCTGAAAGGGGATCTCAGCAGGTGTCTTGAGGAAAAAAGACCTACCCTCCTTCACCTCCCCAAAGATGGTGGTAGCCTTCCCAATATTGCACTGTGGCACAATGCTAAGACATTGCAATGTAAGGGGTCTGCACTGAGATGTATCATCATGGAGGGATGCCGCAATGTCATGTTGTCCCATGATATCATGGAGTGGTGACATCCCATTGGCCTCATAAGTATTTCAGTATGCAGTCAAGTTGAGGTGGGGCCTGAAGGAGAAAACGTGAGATTTGCACCACTGGTGTGAAGCAACTGATTGCTCAATGTGTGAGGCTCAGTACATGAATCTTCTTAACTTCTCTTTCTTTCCCTGTTGGTGCTCTCATCCACACCTGGCACAGCTCCCTGCAGTGCTCACATGTGTTAGATGAGCCCTAGCAGCCATCCTTCCATAGCCCAACTGCATTTGACCTGCTCTTTCCAAAGACCAACTTTGTCATCAAAGAGAACTGCATAGAGAGACTGACGCAGAATCACAGATACCTGCTTAGTAGGAGATGGTGCTACTGGAAGCTCCTTGGACCAGGGACCATCTTTTTGTTGTGTTTGTACAGCACTAACACAACAGAGTCCCAGTCTACAATTGGGGCTCCAACATGCTAGGGTGATGCACATAAACAATAATATTACATAAGTAATGAATGCCCATTGAAAATGCAGCTGTGGGTATGACAAGCTTACTACATAGTACCAGTGTGTAGATGTTATGGTTGATCAGAAGATGGGCTATCTAGCACTTATTTTATCCATTTACAATAATAATAATGAAAACCCAGGCCTATCATTTTCCATTCCACGTATCCTTCCCTTCCCACCCCTTGTTTGTCACTTGTCTTCTTAGACTGTAACATTTTCAGGGCAGGAATCATGTCTTCACACATCTTTGTACAGCTCCTGGCACAGTTCCTGATGGGGTGTTACCAAATACCATAAATATTAAAAATGATAATATAAGTACTATTGAATAGTTAATACCAGGGAACAGTGACTAGCTAGGACTTCTGCAAGGATCTCGCATTCTAGGTAGAGAATTTGAGAATTCTAG
Organism: Gopherus evgoodei; assembly: GCF_007399415.2. NCBI lineage: Eukaryota > Metazoa > Chordata > Testudines > Testudinidae > Gopherus > Gopherus evgoodei. Next base: position 59,433,599 of record NC_044330.1, on the reverse strand, counting down.
TCCTCTTCACGGCACTGAATTCATATCTGTGGTGTTCAGTGAGCACTCAGTGCTTGCTAGAGCTCTGCTTTATGCTGTGCATTGTTCCAACTGGCTGTGCACAACAAAAAGAACATCACAGCGCCCTGACCAGAGTCTAAGCTCTTAAAGGCCTGGCGCCCATCACCACATGTCTATGTATGCATCTCTACAGACGTGTATGTCTCTCTCTGCTTGGTTTTAAATAACTCTTTTGTTCCTGGGGAAGATAATTCATCAGCCTCAGAACATCCTGGGATGCCTGGCTCAAAGCTGAGAAGGAGCCATATATGGGGCATGTCTCTCAAGAGCTTCATATTGATTATCACAGAGAGACGTATGGTGCCGCTAAGGGTGCATCTACATGGCAATCAAAGGCCTGCAGCTGACCCAGCTCAGCTGACTTGGGCTCATGGCGCTATAAAATCGCAGTGTAGATGTTTGGGCTCAGGCTGGAACCTGGGCTCCTAGACCCTGCAATGGGGGAGGCTGCAGCCTGAGCCCAAATGTCTACAGAGCTATTTTTAGCTCTGCAGCCCAAGCCTCGCGAGCCCAAATCAGCTGAGCTGGGCCAGTTTTATCGCAGTGTAGATGTACCTAGGGCTGATTAGGGCACAAGATCCTGCTGTGGATTCTCCGACAAAGCTCAGGACCTGGGAACTTACTTTCTCCCCCTTCCCCCCATAAATTATTCTAATTTAGATGCAGCTACATGGGTCACAAGTTGTTTAAAAAAAGCAACAGCCCTCATAATGCTTCCCTTCCTTTCCCTGGGCTGAGGAGCAATGATGGGATGTTACATCCGGCCTGTAGGACACAGAATTAGCCTCCTGCCTGGGAAAGACATTGACAGCTCTGCCTGCAGATCCATCACTCCTGAGTTCTGAGGTCAGCGGCACATCACTGTGTTGCTAGGAAAGCCGTTCCATATCCTACAGATGCATCCTCTCCTCAGCTTGCACCCTCTCCAACAACTTGCCACGTGAAAGACAATTGCCTTTTTATTTTACCTTTCCTATTCATTTGCACCCTTGATGGTCATGTCACCAATTCTGCTGGCAAATGGAGGCTTCAATTGTACTCTCCAGTGTAAGGAATGTCATGATGCTCTACTCCAGGCAGTCTGGTTAGAGAAGGGACAAAAGGAGCTCTTCTGACTGTGGCATCAGTCCATGCTCAGTCAAAGTATACTTCCAGGGTGGAAGCACTGGGTAGTGGTTACAGCAAAACTCCTAGGTTCTATTCCTGGCTGTACCCTTGACTGGACTTCCTCTCTCTGGGCACCTGTCTCATCCACTGTTAAAATGGGGATAATAGTAGAGCTAGTCAGAAAACGGGATTGGCATTCAAGATGAAATGGAACGAAAACCTGAAATTTCAAAATTTTCCGCAGAACAAAAATGCTGGAAAGTTTCAGTTCAGGATGATCAAAATGTTTCTTTTTAATAATGTCAAATAATTTTGTTTCAGTAAGGTAAACCCATTTCGCTTTGATAACCTCAAAACCTAATATAAAATAAAACAGTAAATGTCATATATATTGTATAAATATAATATGTTCTTTTCATATCAATATAATATACAAATCTAACTGGATTAATCAAAACGATAAAAGATAAAATGAAACGTTTGCTATTGAAAAGAGATATTTTGACATCAAAGCAAAGCAAGAAAATCAAAAGGACGGTTTTTGACTTTTTCCAAATTGACACATTCCCACAAAATGTTTAGATTTTGATGAAACTACATCTTCCAACAGAAAATTGCTCCTTCAAACCTGTTTCCACTAATTTTGGGTAACACAGCTTGTCATCCTCGCTACATGTCTTAGGTGAGAGGCATTCCTTAAACTCAGAGTGTATCATATACCACAGAGTCTGGCTTCCTCTAACAGTTGGAGGCAGGCCTCCGCATTCCCCCCTCCTGGCATAGTGGCAGGAGGCAGTAACTGCACATAAAGCTGAGCTGTCCAGCTGCAACATGTGGATTCCATTTGCCACATCATGATCCCTATGCAAAAGAGCTTCCTGTTGGAAAGCTGCCCTGCCAGCACACATTAAAGACGATCAGCCATTGTCTAGAAATAGCTAATTACAGAGGTATGATCTGAAACAGCATTGCAACTAATGTTCTCACCCGCACTTGCTCACTGAGCCAATATTTTGATCTCTGTGACTCTTTGAAAATATATTGTTGTTTTCAAACAATTAAGAGATTAAGTGCTTGTTAAGGAAATCCAGGTGTGTTATGTGGTAAACCGAGGACAAACAGCTACAGGGTGGTGGTGGGGGGCAGTAATTAGTCCCAGGGGGTTAAAAGGCCTCTCCCCACCCACTGAGGAGAGATAACAATGGGAAAATAAGGTTCAGCTGGAAAAGGGGTTACCAGGGAACTAATTAGGTTCAGCTGGCTCCAACTGCTTGAGACATTTTTCAACCCTCCCCTGTGTGAGAGTAGTAGGGAAGCTGTCAGTAGGTTAGGTGCAGCAAGACACTGAACCCTCCCCGGGAAGGAAGGCTGCACTCTCTCCCCAGAAGGGAAGAAAAACAAGCACAAGGGACTGACTGAGGAAAGGAATAGCTAGACTCTGTGCTACTGGTAAGGATTTGCCTTACCCAAGCCTGTGTCTCCAAGGCTAAAAAGGACTGAGCCTGCTGAGGAGAAGGTACTTTGCCACAGTATGGTGTAACTCTTCCACACTCCCAGGTGGGGGGAGGCCATTGTGCAGCTACTAACTAACACAGCCTTGCCAAATTCAGCTGACTCAGGAAAAGCAATTGTTCTGATGGATCCGCTAGCTAGTCTGTCTTCTTGCTGCCTTGGCACAGGGCAGGCAAGAAAATTTTATACCTGGCTAGTACATTTTCCAGGCAATTTTGCAAGGAACATAATAAAAGAAAAATCAACACAAAGATCATTCCTAGATAAAGCAGATGTGCAGTAGCATCCATACCATTTGATCCAAAGCGCACTGGAGAATGGAAAAACTTCATGGACTATGTGGATCAGAGTTATTCAGGCTTATAGTAGTACAAGGTAAACTACTACCAGGGGCTCTAAGGATATGTCTACATGGCGACTAAACACCTGCAGCTGGCTCATGTCAGCTGATGCAGGCTAGCTCTAACGGTGGATGAAGGTCCCTGAATATCTACACTGCAATTACCCCTCAGCCTGAGCCCCATGAGCCCAAGTCAGCTGACATGGGCCAGCCACAGTGTGGACTCACCCTGAGTGCTACCCTGCCTTGTTTCTCAAAGACACTGGGGCTTCACCGTTCACGAGGAGTCCTCTGAGATGCGCCTTTCAGAATTTAGCCTGACTCCTCCCCGCAGAATGCACTGTATCCCCATGGAGACACAACTGTTTATTTATTTGTGTTCATTTTTTACATTTAATTTCATTTTGCCCCCCTTTTTTTGGTTACTCGAAGGAAGGAAGGAAGCCCAGGCTCGGATGTTTATTCGTTCTGTCCTGGCTGATGTTCCCTTGGTCTCGCTCCAGTGGCCGATAAACTGGCAGGGAACTGGAGCGTGGAGCACAGCGGAGCCTGGGAAAGGTCAGCACCCCGCTCTCCCCCATCCTTGCGTCATGGCTCCTCTATGATTAGCTCAGCCTGTGGGATGTGCTCTCCCAGTCCCACATGCGCTGGACATTCTTTTGCCTGTCGCAGTGTTCCTGGGGGTTGATAACGAATGGAACCTTGGCGTCTGGGAGAAGAGCAGGGAGCACAGAGTACGAGGGTTCACAGAAACATCTTTCGGCAAAGGCCATTGCACTGCAGAAGCCTGGAGGACATCAGCCAGCCTACATGGAGAGGTGCCAGATTAGGGAGCTGCTGCCTGAATGGCAGTATGGTCTAATGGTTAGCACAACATAGCTTGGTCTTGAGCAGCTTGGTCCATCAGCAGGCGGTTAGTCTCTTGCTGCAGCCGCACTGCTTCTTGCTGGGTGGCTGCCTGGACATGGGTAGCCTCCTGCTGGGCCACTGGGGCTTGTATCAGTGCCCGCACTACGTCATCCATTGTGGTGACAAAAAAAAATTAACCCTCTTTTTTTTTTAAATCACTTTCCTTCTTCCGCCGTGCTGTGCACACCAAAAATCCCACTGCTGACAGCAGTTGTGACAAAGTTCCTCCTTTACCTTGGTGGGTCCTGCACATATTGGCGGATTTGCTCACCTCAGTGATCTTCCCCTCTGGTGGAATCCACAGTCTGGGTCAACTCCTCCTGTGTCTGATCAGGAGTTGGGAGGTTTGGGGGGAACCTGGGCCTGCCCTCTACTCTGGGTTCCACCCCAGAGCCCTGTAGATTGCAGCTGTCTATAGTGCCTCCTGTAACAGCTGCATGGCAGCTACAACTCCCTGGGCTACTTCCCCACGGCCTCCTCCAAATACCTTCTTTATCCTCACCACAGGACCTTCCTCCTGGCGTCTGATAATGCTTGATTGTCTGATAATTCCTCAATCCTTCAGTAGCACAGCCTCTCACTCTCAGCTCCTTGCGCCTCTTGCTCCCAGCTCCTCACACGCGCTTCCGCTCCTCCGCGCCTGACTGGAGTGAGCTCCTTTTTAAACCCAGGTGCCCTGATTAGCCTGCTTTGATTGGCTGCAGGTGTTCTAATCAATGTAGCTATCTCCACTGCCTTCTAGAAAGATCTTAATTGGCCCCAGGTGCCTTGATTAACCTGGAGCAACTGCCATTTGGTTACCATGGTCCTATTGGCATCCAGCTGGGGTGGGCGGGCGAAGCCCGCCCACTTCTAAAGGGCTCCCCCCAGCCTAAGGGGAGGACCCACAGGTCTGGGACACCAAGTAATTACGGGGGACAACTAATGAAAAAAACAGGATCGGGAGTGAGATCATAGGGCTAAACGAAGGGAACCTGATGGGGACACCGAGCAGAGAACCCCGGACAACGCCCACTGCTCCTTGAAGGCGTCAAGGGAACCAGCGGACGCCGCCCAGAGGAACTCTGCCCGGATGCGTGAGCAGACGGAGGAACGGAAATAGGCCCTACAGTCGCAGGAAACCCCGTCAGCCAACCTCCTCTCCCTGGTGTTGTAGATGGCCGGTTTGGCCAGGGCCAAGAGGAGGTTGAGAAGGAGATCCCGCGACTTCGTGGGGCCACGGATGGGGAGCGTGTAGATAAAAAGGTGAGGGGAAAAGTGCAACCAAAAACGCAGGAAAATATTCAGGAGGAGCCGGAACAGGGGCTGCAACCTGGCGCACTCCAAATAAACGTGCGCCAGGGTCTCCTTCTCACCACAGAAAGGGCAGGTGCTAGGGACAGACGTGAACCGCGCCAAGTACACGCCTGTGCTCACGGCTCCGTGAAGGAGTCGCCAACCGATATCCCTGGCGGGCCTCGGGACCAGGGCAGAGTACAAACTGGCCCACCGGGGCTCCTCACCCTCGAGAGGCGGCAGGAGGTCCCGCCATTTGGTATCGGGGTGGGACGCGAGGGTGAGGTAGTGAAGGGTATGGAGCACGAGCGAGTACAGATGTTTCCGTGGCGCGGTCTGGAACAAAACCGGCTGCAGATCATCCAGCCGGCTGGCAGTGAAAGGGTGAGGGGGCCGATTGGGTCCACGGGGCAGGGGCCCGATAAAAATGTCCATGGGGCCTGGGGTGGAGGGTGGGCGGGGCGTGCCCTCTCACAGGACCCGGTCGAGGTGAGCCCGAGCAGCAGGCAGTAAAGCGGCCTTCACCTCCTGAAGTACGCGCTGGGGAGTACGAGGTCTGGAGAGCCCCATGCGCTGAGCGAGCTTCAGGGGATCCAGCCAGTCTCCCCGGTCATAGTCCAGGAGGTCTCCGACCCAGGTGACTCCCGCCGAGACCAGCCTCTGGCACACCGTGGGGGACTCCGCCACCTGCACACGAAGCTGGGGATTGTGTAGCAGGGGCTCCACGAGGAGGTCAACCCCCACGGTGGCCGCCATGGACCTGGTTGTTGAAAAGAGCTTCCAGGTCCGGAGGAGGTCTTGGTAGAAGACCGGCAGCCCAGAGAGGTCTCGCGGAAGACCTCTCGGATGGAGATAAAAGAGCTGCCGGTCGTATCGGAGCCCTCGGAAGCGGCGGAGGAAGGCGTGCACCAATACGCTCCACACTGGACTACCCGCACCAAACAGGAGCCTCTGCAGGGCCTGGAGGCGGAAGACATGGACCTGAGCGCGTAAGCACTTCAGGCCCTGCCCCCCCTCCTCCAGGGGCAGGTGGAGGACCCCTGCAGAGATCCAGTGCGTCCCTGGCCAAAAGAACTCCAGAATCGCCGTCCGGAGGTTGGCCAGGAAACCCGGGGCCGGGACCAGGGAACCATGGTACCAGGGATTTCTTTAGCCTGGAGCTAACATACCTGTTCCTCAGTACTTTACTGTAGCCATCTGGCCTTGCCCCATCACAGTTGTTAATATGACCAGAAGGAAGAAATTAAGCGGTTCTCGGTTTTGGATCCATGCATGGTCCTGCGCTATAAGCGAAACTGTGCTATACAGACGCGCGTTCAAGCGAGGGTCCGCAGTACTTGTAATTTTATTTATAATAAAACTTGTAAATGTTCAATTATTTTAATGATATTTAGATTCATTTTAGTTCAAATGAATTTGTAAAAAAACTAAAACAAATTCATATGGGACCAGGAGTGGCAAAATCACTAATCTGCCACTGTTTCTATGGGGAACAGATATTTCATAATGGGGTATTCAATTTAGCACAGAGAGGTATAATGCAATCCAATGGCTGGAAATTGAAGGTAGACCATTTCAAACTGGAAATAAGGCGTACATTTTTAACAGTCAGGGTAATTAACCATTGGAACAATTTACCCAGGGTCATAGTGGAGTCTCCATCACTGACCATTTTAAATCAAGATAGGATATTTTTCTAAAGGATCTGCTCTAGGAGTCATTGTGGGGAAGCTCTCTGGCCTGTGTTGTGCAGGAAGTCAGACTGAATGAACACAGTGGGCCCTTCTGGCCTTAGAATCTGTGAATCTAAGAATTGACCAGTTGTGTGCGATTTCACACTACTTATTCTTGCTGGATCAAGCTTGCCCCAGTTTAATGGACCAGCACATGGGCCTAGACACCACTTAGGACCCACTGGGCAATTCTGCCTTATGTTGGGCCCCTGGGCAAAGGGTGAATGTCACCTTTGGTGCCTCAATTTCCCCATATGTAAAATGGGGGTGCTGATACCTACCTGCTTTGTAAAGTGCTTTGAGACTGAGGTGAATATTGAGCAAAATATTGTTACAACTCATTATTCAGCCAGGTCTTGTCCTCAAGGGATAAGGTTCCTAACAAGGAAGCGCGATAATGCAAGCAGAAAAGGAAGCAGTCAATTCCCTGGCTTGAAGAGGCTATCCCCAGAGCTTGACCTTCCAAAAGTCATTCCTCCTGCTCTTCTCACGAAGCAGCCCCTCGCATAGCCCTTGCCCCAGCACCCATTCAAAGGAGAGGGAGCTGTGCGGAGATTAATCTCATGTTCACCAGGAAAGAAGTAGTGTCTCTGCAGCCTGGTATGGCTGTGAAACACAAACACCATGAATGTCTGAAAATACGCTGCAGCACATGAGCTGTAGGAACTGATGTTTCCTTTTCAAAGACTCAGTCTTGAGCATGGATACGGCATGCCAGCCTGCATGGCTGTTTAGCTGAATAGCATCCAGGCGACCAAGTGGATTTAAACATGCATGGGCTATTAAAAGCCATTGGAGGAGGAGCTCTGTGCAGGTCTGAAAACCTGTCAGTAACTCATTTTGCAGCTCTTGACTTGAGCCATTAGGTTGTAAACTCTCCATTTCGTACAAGGTATGATATATGTTTGACATGGCCCATAATGGGAAAATATTTATGGGGTATTGAATATATGCCATATATGAATGGATGAGTGGAGCGTAACTCACTCAGCTGAGCTGGAAGGGCCTTTCAATCCTGGGTAGGGTCCAGTTGCTGAGAGACTCAATTCCAAGAAAAATGGAAGCTGCAGCACTAGCTCATTCAGTTAATTAACATCCTGCTATAAAGCTCTTATCCCGAAGGGCCAGGACAGAGATCCAGGTCTTGCTGAAATAGAAACAGACACGCTTAAATAGAAGGGCAAAGACAGAATTATTTGTTAATAACAGTTAATTAATTTCACACTGTGACTGAAGAGTTAATGCCAGATCAGAGCATCCTAGGCAGCAAGCTTGTTTTTTGATGTTGCCTTTCTCTGGCAGTTCAGCCTACCACCCCCTTCAGCTGATGCCAAGTTCCCCAGGGCTGACAGCAGGAATCATGGGAGTTGTAGTGGAACCCTCTCCTACCGCAATGGCTACCAGCTTCCCTCTGAACAGAGAGCTGGCTCTCTGGGGGTGTGAAAACGGGTTTCTCCATCCTTCTTCTTGGGGGATGGGCAACCCACAGGGCAGATACTCCTGATCTCCCTCCTCCTGGGCCACAAGGGACCTAGAGCGCCTTCTTCTGGCAGTTTTAAAGCCTCTTACTCTCCTTTGAGGAATTTCACCCTGTACTTCAGTGGGACTTGGCAAACCTCACCTGCAATCACTGTCACCATCTGAGAGCCCCTGTCATCCTATTTACTGTCAAAGGGGACTGCCCAGTCAGAGAGCTCCTCTTTTCCTGCTATGGCTCCAGTCAGGAGTGCAGCAAAGATCCCTAGAGAGAGGGCGTGCCTAACCAAGGAGGCCTGGAGCACACCAGTCACCTCACAGGGGTCTTGTGTTGGACTGGGACAAAGTCGTCAAGGGTTGAGTGTCTGCACTTAGCTATTAGCAGAGCTCTGGCTAGAGAAACAGGAAGGCCCAATGGTTAGGGCACTAGCCTGCTACTTGGGAGACTGGGTTCAAGGCCCTGCTCTGCCATGGCTGTCCTGTGACCTTGGCCAGGTCTCAGAGCACACTTAGATTCCTCACTGTCACTGAGCTCTCACAGTCCCATGATCCTTATCTTCAAAGTGCTCCATGGCCTGGGCCACAGGTATCTGACAGACCAGCTTGAGTTCTGAGACAAAGACTGTGGTCAACAGCATTGTCCCTGGGCTCCAGAGAACTCTCAACCATAAACGTAAAACTCCTCTGGGTGGGAGAGCGAACTGTCTCTGGGGTGATCTGTGGAACAAACTCCCCCAGGAACTCAGGAGTGTGGTTAACCTCCCCAGCTTCTGCGCCAAAGGCAAGGTCCATTTCTTTGACCTGCCTTCTCTAGGATAAACAAGTAACAGGTATCTTTATTTAGAAAACAAAAAGTAACCACAATTAAAAACCCTACCAAAACAAGCCACTGCCTCACGATTCCTCCTCTGGCAGAGGCTGAGCGGTGACAGACCTGTACAACTGGCAGGCACTCAGATAGTACAGTGATGAGCATGGTATAGAACCTACATAGACTAGAACAGACCTAGGCCCAGATCCTCAAAGGAGTTTAGGCACCTGACTCTCATTGAAATCCACAGGAGTTAGGCACCTAAATACCTTTCAGGATCTTGGCCTTAGTCTTTGTGTGTCTCAGTCTCCAGCTGTAGCAGCATGTCCTACCATTACAGTGACAGACTGTGAGAAGCGCAGATCACACGGTACTGGGGGTTAGAGAAGGCCCTATGATGTATCAGTCTGTGGTCCCCTGCAGTTGGGACACTCAGGTACCATTTTATTTTATTTCATATCTCAGAATCAGCTTTCATGCAAAAGCACTCTCTGAGCAGTTTATACAACTAGGTGGCTGATGCCTCCCACTCTCTGGGAGGTAAGTCTGTATTACTATTCCCATTCTACAGCTGTAGTGGAAACTGAGGCACAGAGAGATTAAGGGCCAACGTGTGTTCTCTGGTACACTGGTATAACTCCAGAGCAACTCTAGCAAAGCCGATGTATTACCCAGATTTACACCAGAGAGCAGTCTTTGGCACTAAGTGACTTGCCCAATGTTATCCAGTATAGAGCACAGCACAGAATGCGGTGTCCGGACTGCCAGTCACCTGCTCTCAGTACTAAACCAGGTTAACATTGTACAGTGAGCTCATAAGGGCCATGTTGCTGATTGGGATCCTGTTAGCCATTTTGCTGGTGGCTTTCCTAGTATCCATTCATCAGTTTACCAGTCCCCATTTCACTCCAAGAGGTTGGCCCTTCCTTAACCTTAGGGAGTGGGGACAGCTCTGTGGTTGTAGGGGACTGTCCATGGGCACCATGCAAGTCCCTGTGTCTCTGCAAACCCAGGTCATGCCCAGCACCCTGTGCAGCAGCTGCCACTTTGGCTGGCTGCCTGCTGGCCTGTGCAGTAATTCCACAGGATAATATATGGCTGTGATGCTGCTAATAAGAGCTCTTTCCCTACACTTCCTCCTTTCAATCTTCCTCTGCCCCTGGCTCTGCAGGGTCAATAAGTGACTTGCATTAAGGCAGAGTCTCCCTCGCTCCTGTGTGTCTAATGCAGCCAGGCCTCTTGCAGAGTCTCTGATTAGGCTGGGTCAGAAATTGTGGGCTCTTCACAGGGAGGGTGAATCCTCTAAACAGTTTGGGGAAAGGAGATGAACCCCAGCGGCTTCCTCCATACAGTGCCTTTCCACGATGTCACAGGCCATCATCCCCTCCTGCCCCCTCAGAGACTCCCCTCTTTCTCCAAGCCGGCTGCTCTTTCCTTCAGGCTCTCTCTCTCTCTTTGCCCTTGCCCTCCCCCCTTTCTCTGTCTCACTCACTCACTCTGTCCACCAGCAGACAACCGCTATTGATTTGCCTGCTTCAGCAAAACCCAGCTGTTAGCCGAGGCCACTTACTCCCTGTTGTGTGGAGCCCTGTGAGCGCTGAGAGAGCAACACATGCTTCCCCACCCTTCACTCCCCCAGCTCTGCCTGCCATGCCAGGGCACCAAGGCCATTGTGGCAGTGGGGGCATGTGAAAATGCAGCTGTGCCACCTGTAAAGAAGTACCCACGAGGGTGTGAACCTGAGGCTGCCTTTGGGTGAATGTTTCCACCCTCCTGTACTTTATTCTGCTGTGTGGGGCCCAATCATGCCTGCTGAGGGGCCTCTCGACTCTTGCCTTCTGCCTCTGCCATTAGCATGGGCTCAGCAGTCTCCTCCTGCTGAGCTCTAAAGCCTGGCCTCCTTGAGGTTTGGTCCCATTTATGCCTTCAGCAGCTCTGGGAAAATTACCTCCCCTGTCCTCCTGCCCCCTCATGCCTAGTCAATCAAACCCCTCACTAAATAGATATCTCTGAGTCACCCTGGTGTCTTTCAAAGCCACCCCAGGAGGAAATGCAGCTGGGTTCAATCATGCTGAATGAACAGGGTAACAGCTTCCCCTCTACCTGATTTCCTCAGCAGGGAGTGAAGACTGGAATGATTCATTTGGAGGTTTAGACCATAGGGCAGCAGGGTAGAAGAAAGAGAGAGGAAGTCCAAGGGCTGAGGCAAGGCTGTCACTCATCCTGTGGGTGACTGAGGCAAAGGGGTTTCCCATAAAACTTGCCTGAGGGCAAATAGATGGGAACTTCTGGAGATCCCAATATGGAACCTGGGGATCCTGAAGCCAGAAGGGAGTCCAGTGTTCTGTCAGTACCTCATGTCAGACTTCAGGGCTCCTATAAACTCTCCACTGGGGATCCCAGGAATTCCATGGACTCTCCGTGGGGGATCTCAGGAGTTCTGTAATGGTAGGACCCACAGAATTCTGTATGCTTGGTAGCAGGGACTCAGAAAGCTTGTAAACTTTCCATAGTGTTGGGGCTTCCTTCAACTCTTGAGGTGGACTCTGGTGAATCCATAAACTCTTCATCCAGGAAACCTATAAATTCCTGTTCCACGAATTCTTCTCCAGAATCCTGTGCTGGCTTTTGGGGGAGACTGGTGGGGGATGCATGAGAACACAGAGCTGGATCATCAAGTCTAGTCCCCCAGACAACCCTCTCATATAATCCCCTTCTACATGGAATACTTAGGTGTGGTCTCCTCCAACATTCCACAAAATCTTCAGAACCTCCAGACCTATGTTATCTGAGGGCCACCAAGAGCCTCTGGTATAACAGGATGGGAGGGAGAGGAATAGTGCCCACACAGACAGTAGATTAGGCTGAGATTTACATTAGACTGGGCAGTCAGAAGGATTATTCTCAGATTCCCCTTACTGCCAAGAGAAAGCCAAAAGACCCTGCAGAGGCTGGGATGCAGGAGCACACCTGGATCCAAACTACAGTCAACAACTGCCTGAAATTTATTCATGGAATGTTGACCGTGTGCACAGGACGACTGTACAACCAGAGAAGAAAATGCGGATGTTGCCCCAAGAAGCCCTCAGACCAAGCCAGACAAAGGATGCTGCAGTTCAGCCTTTACATTTTAACTGTCCCCCTGCTTGAGAGACACCTGCCCCTATCCCTGCTGATGCAGGGCCGCCCAGAGGATTCAGGGGGCCTGGGGTAAAGCAGGGGAGCTGCGGCGCTTGTACTCACCTGGCAGTGGTCCGGGTCTTCAGCAGCATTTCGGTGGCAGGGGGCCCTTCAGTGCTGCTGAGGACCCGGAGCGACTGAAGGGCCCCCCACCACTGAAATGCTGCCGAAGACCCAGAGTAACTGAAAGGCCCCCAGCCATCAAAATGCCACCGAAGACCCGGAGCAACTGAAGGGTCCCCCGCTGCCGAAATGCCATCGAAGACCCAGAGCAACTGAAGGGCCCCCTGCCGCCAAAATGCTGCCAAAGACCCGGACTGCTGCCAGGCCAGGGCTCGCGGGGCATTTTGGTGGCAGGGGGTCCTTCAGTTGCTCCGCATCTTTGGCAGCACTGAAGGGCCCCCCTGCTGCCAAAATGCCGGCCAAAGACCTGGACCACTGCTGGGCTAGGGCTCGCAGGGCCTTGGGCAAATTGCCCCACTTGCACTCTGGGCAGCCCTGTGCTGATGTGCAAAGTGCCCCCAGTTTAAAGAAGCAGAACACCGACATGGCTGGGATAGTAGCTCTTCAGGGCAGGGACCATCTTCTCATTGTATGTTTGTATAGAGCTTAGCACCACAGAGTCCCAGTCCTGATCGGAGCCTCTAGCTGCTACTGCAATGCATGCAGATAACAACAACAACAGACCTTGCTGGTTCATAACCGTGTTCTAGATCATACAGCACAGAGGAACTGGTCATAAGGGACTGCATAGAGCAATATGGCATGCAATAGCTTTAGAGTGCTTTCAAGGAGCTCTGAGGATGGCAACTGGTCAGGCAGAGCCAGAGGCTACTGATCAGGACTATCAAGCAGGGAGAGTTAGGAAGAGGAAGACTGGAAATGCTCTTAGCAATGTCCTGCCTCCCAGGTGGGTATCTCCCTCAATGGAGGCAGCACCATGCCACCTCCGATGCATGGATTGTGTTCACCGGTTCTTGCCCTGGTTGCAGTTCCAGAGATGTGACGGCTCCCCTGCTCCTCACTCCCTATGCTCCTCTTTAAGGGAGGGACAGGGAAGGCAACTGTTTACTCAGCTGCAATGGCCCCAGCAAGCTGCTCTTCCATGTGTCATAGCTGCAGGCAGACGGTCTTCCTGTACCTCCACAGCAGATGTTTGCAGGGAGAAGGGTGTTGGGTTATTTTCCCACAGGGAGTGGATGAGTCAGGTGGAAAGCTCTTTGGAGTCCATCCAAGATATACCAAAGTTTCCTCTGCCCCCCAAGTGGCTCCGTGGGCTTTGGGTGTGCACCAGAGTTGTTACTTTTGTTCCTTTCAGTGGATCTCTGGCCCAACCAAGATTTGGCACATGGCAGGACTCCTGTGCCTAGGCAGTGGAGTCTGCCATGTGATAGCTGGCCCATCAGGTCTCCCATGATCGCTGTGTATGGCCACTTCACGCCATCGTGCTGTCAAACTGTAGGGCTCCTGTTGTCTTTCTGAGGGGGGCTCTGGGCCCAGTGTCCTGCCCAAGCCCCTAGCCCACCCCTGTTATCTTGGCTTCCCAGAATGTCCAGCTACTGCAGCCTGTTTCAAAACTGGTCCCTGCTGTGACTAGTTACTGGAACTGGGCACAAGCCACAATTGTTCAGGTTTGGAATACCCCAAAGTTCAGGGGGTGTCTACAGCTGAAGTGTTGCTTGGCTATTATCTCTGCTAGTTACCCCAGAGAGGGAACAAAGCCCATGTCTGCTAGCTTGGGCCACAAAATACAGTTTGATTTTTCAAACCTACTGGCTCTCAGAATCTATGCCAAAAATGAGACTTAAGAATCAGGCTTGGGGAGAATGGGGAAGGCTACAGGACACTTCCCCTACCACCACCTGTACACCCCTTTCTGTTGCACCACTTCCCAGTTCCTAGGGCCATTTGCTCTGGAGGTCTCCATTAGCTGGGAGGTTTCCTCTGCTCTAGGAAACGATCAAACATTCTTTTATAGAGGAGGGAAGAAACAAACCTAAGCCCTGTTTAATAAAAACTGATACATCCTAGGCCCAGCTCCTGTACTTATGGGGAAAGGAAAACTCAAGGGCCTAGGGCATCTCTGGTAGCTCTAACCACTAGGATCCCATTGCTGTTAAAAGAGGAAAGTTTTCACTAATGCAATGTGCACTAGTGTGCAGTAGGCTGGACACCCAGGTTTGGCTAGGGTAAGAGGAGGTAGAATTATATTAGGACAATAGCTGAGTTCTCTTCCTAGCTCTGCTGGGTGCCCTGGGGCAAGTCACCTGACCCTGCCTGGGTCCTCCCCATGTCTCTGCTGATTCCCCTACAGCCTGCTAGGCAACTCTCCTATTGTCTCACTCCTGGATTTCCCACCAGTTGTGCCAATCCTCCTCGGACCCCACCTCCATCGCCCCCTGCCTTTGCAATCCGACACAGAGTCGCCCTTTTCCCTTGTGGCCAAGGAAGGGATGCACCCTGGGTGCCAGCCGGGTCGGGACTGGCCTGCAGTAGGCATTTACCAATTGCCCAGGGGATGCCAGGATTCTGCCCTCTGGGCCCTCGCCTCACATCCATTCATCCCCAGTGGAGCCTTAACCCTGCATTTACTGTTCTAGTTGCTAAGCCATTTTCCCTTCCTCCATGACAATCTTTTCACTATCACTGCAGTTGAGAGGACCCTCTACAGAGCAGCCACCAAGGACTCTGCCAGCTGCTGTCACAGGGATCTGGGCTTGGCAGCAGCACCTGGCTTGTCAGTTACTCACCTTAGTTCTCCCTGCAGCCAACTCAGCCCAGCTCCTTCCCCTGGGTGGGTCACCGTGCTGATGGGTGTAGAGAACATCTGGCTAACAGACGAGGAGCTCTCTCGCAAGCAGCCCACTGCTTGTTCTAACCCAATTCTTTCCTTTCCTGATGCTTGTCAGAAGGACCTTGCAGACATTTCTGCTTGCTCATTGCCTCCTCTCCCGCGAGTCATTTAATCCCCCCCAGCAAGAATCCAGACCACCTTCATACTCCAGCCATGTGTCTCAGGCAGCTGGCTTACTAGTACATGCCACATGCTGGGTGTTTCTCCCACAGCCTCATGATTTGGCAGCATAAGGGACTGGAGTATCTGGTACAGCCCCATGGAAGAGTGGGGTCACTGTGGGTGTCCCCTCATGGCTAGGCATGGAAGAGCAGATCTTTTCTCATGTAGTACTTCCTACCAACCACCACTCTAGCCTGCGCTGGGCTCAGCCTCCCAGCCAGGCCACGTTAAAGTCTCTCTGCTTCCGTGGTATCGTGTCCCAAAAGGCCAGCATCCCACACAGGACTCGTTGTGAGTCTTTCGCCCCACCAAGGGCCTCTGCTGTCAAATGCCTCTGTCAGCCCTGTGGCCTCAGGGTGCATCCCTTTTAACAAAACCACAACAAAACTTCATATGGGTTTATGTTTTAGTCCATCCTGGGTCCTCCCCAGTTCTCTCTTCCTCTGCAGAAAGCTGCCTCTCACGGATTACCTCCTTGGAGTTTTGCCTCTACTCTGGGTGCTCCGCTCCCATCCACTCCCAAGGCTATCTGTCTGTGGTGTGGCTTCTCTCAGGCCTACTGCAAGAGTCTCCTTCACCCCGGTGCCCACTCTGATCAGGGCCTGTCCCAGGCTACAAGCTCCATCCTGAGGCTCCTTTTCAGTGGAATGCCTCATTAGCTCTCTTCCCTGGAGGTCCAGGATTTACCCTTGTCAGGGGTCACCTTCAGAGCGTTCTCCACCTCAGTGGCATCCCCATCCTCTCCAGGTTCCCTTCCCTGCTACTCACAGAGGGTCTTCAGGATTCTTTCATCTCTACCATGAGCTTCCTCTCTTTATAGAACCCCCACAGCTGGACTTCATCTTTAATTAGGCCTGGCTCAGCCTCCAGGTGCAACCAGATGAGTTAATTGGCCTCTCAGGTCCACATTAATCCTTTCACCTTCTGCAGGGGGTAGACATCCCATCAGAGGCCCATTCTTCTCAGTTGTCATAAGATATGGGAGGGTCTCCCCTCCTAACCGTGGAGTCCTCACTGCAGGCGGGGAGCCCCCTCCTCCTCCTCATCAAGAGGCCACTTGTCATTGCTTTTGAGATAAGACCACAGCAATCTGCTAGGGATGCTCCTGAGTGACATCTTGGTCCCTCTTCAGTTATGGGGAGTTTTGCCATTGATTTCAACAGAGCAGGATTTCACCTCTCAGCATGCACCAGAATGTCAGCCCATCAGGAGGTGTGCCCCCAGGCCCAGGTTAACCAGTGTCCACTCAGTGCACTTGCACAGAGCCCCATCTCAGGGGGAACCCCTGGCCACTGGGGGTGAGGAGGCAGCGGACACACAAAAAACTGCCAACTCAGGTCCAGGAGGGGGACCAGGCAGGGGAAGGGCCCTGCCTGCACACTATGGGGAGAGCCAATGAGCTGGAGTGGGGAGCCGGCCCATCCTCTTGGGGCAGGAGCCACTGCAGGATGAGTGGGATGGGCTCACTCTACAACACCTCCCTACCAGGGACAGGTCATCACCCCCCAAGGGCTCCCACCCTTCAGGGGCAGGACCTGACTCCCCTTCCCAGGATCCTCTCCTCCCCCTCCCCCAGGGCCTCCCACTTCTTTGGGGGAGGGAAGGGGGGGAAGCATTTGCATTGTGCACGGGGCCCCAAAATGTAGTAATCCAGTGCTGGGTGCATCAGTGGCCTGAGGAGCACAGTGGTTCATGTCACCTGATGCACCCCCTCAAATAGGCAGTAGTGACATGATTCATCCTGATGGGGGCTCAGAGGAGAGGGGAAATGAAATTATTTATTAGACAATTATTGTGAAAATTGTGTTATAAAACACTGCCCAGCACCTCATAGGAATATCTTTGAGATTTATAATTCCTGATGGGCTCTGGCCTCTCCTGCTCTAGAGGGTCCTATTGCTAGCGAACATGCTGGGTCAGATTCTGGGCTCAGTTACCCCCACGCAACACAAATCAAGCTGTGGCCTGCCCTATTAAAACAGAGTGGGTCTATGTCTCTCTCTTCTGGGGGGTCCCCATAAGTGATTACTGAATCCGCCTGTGCTTGCAGCTACTGAACTCCATTCTGCGATCACCGACTGGGTTCAATTGTTGCTGCTGGCCTATCAATGCTGGGTGCTCAGCAGCTGTCAGAACAATCCCCTTTGTTTGTGGCACACATCTTTTGTTGCTTTCTGTGAAGGTGTCCAGGAAGCAGTAAGTGAAAACACATTGGTGAATTATTCTGACAAGTTCAATAACCAAGAAGAGCTCACTGCCTCCTCCCAGGCTGCTGCTGCAAAGCTAATGCGATCCCAAGGCCTAAAAGTTAGCAGGCATGCTAGCTTGTATGTTGGATAATATAGGAGTATGCTGCATGGCTGTTATCAGAGATCAGGTTCAGACCTATGTTGGGAGTGGGGGGAAGCTTATCCCACACCTTCCTGTTGCAGAATTTTTACATCTTCCTCTACAGCATCGGGTACTGGCCACTTTCAGGGTCAGGATACTGGGCTAGACGCTCTGACCCAGCCTGGCAATGCCAATGTTCTTCATACTGTGCATTGCAGGTTCTAATGCCACAGTCCTGAATGGGTGCTGCAGTGGATAGCTGAGCTTTTGCCCACTTCCAAGTATCTGCCATCTGTTTGAACTGCACCTGGCTACATTTTCATCACTCTAACTGAGCAAAAAGTTGATAAATGGGACACTTGAGAAAGGAAAGAGGCAGGACATGCTCTGGGTTACTCACTGAGATAAAGGACTGTGGTTGGGAGCAAAGGGAGGAAACTGAGGCAGCCTTTGGGTCTAGACAGGGCTTGAGGCAACTGAAGGTTATTTATAGCCAAGGTTGGTTTGATTGCAATGGGAGCACCAGGTGTGCAGTGCCTCTGAGCACCAGACCACTCTCTAACTGTGGTACATCTGAGGGAAGGGAGCAGAAGGAGACTCCACCGACTGGAAGGCATGAGATACACTGTCCTAGGGATGGGGGTTCCATGACACTGCTCCCAAGAGAAGGAGGCAGGTGGTGGTGGTTGGGACTCTCTCCTCAGGCGGACTGAGTTACCTATCTGCCATCCTGACCAGGAAAACCAAGAACTGTGCTGCTTGCCAGGAGCTAGGATTCACGATGTGACGGAGACACTGCTGAAACTCATCAAGCCCTTGGATCGCTACCCCTTCCTGCTTCTCCACATGGGCACCAATGATACTACCAAGAATGACCTTGAGCAGATCACTGCAGACTACGTGGCTCTGGGAAGAAGTATAAAGGAGTTTGAGGGGCAAGTGGTGTTCTTGTCCATGCACCCTTTGGAAGGAGAAGGCCCAGTTAGAGACCATCAGATCATGGAAGTCAATAAATGGCTACACAGGTGGTGTCGGAGAGAAGGCTTTGGATTCTTTGACCATGGGATGGTGTTCCAAGAAGGAGGATTGCTAGGCAGAGACGGATTCCACTTAATGAAAAGAGGGAAGAGCATCTTCACAAGCAGGCTGGCTAACCTAGTGAGGAGGGCTTTAAACTAGGTTCACCAGGGGAAGACCATCAAAGCCCTGAGGTAAGTGGGGAAGTCGGATACCGGGAGAAAGCACGAGCAGGAGAGCACAAGAGGGGAGGACTCCTGCCTCAGACTGAGAAAGCAGGACGATCAGTGAATTATCTTAAGTGCCTATACACAAATGCAAGAAACCTGGGAAACAATCAGGGAGAA
Source organism: Gopherus evgoodei (assembly GCF_007399415.2). Lineage (NCBI taxonomy): Eukaryota > Metazoa > Chordata > Testudines > Testudinidae > Gopherus > Gopherus evgoodei. The sequence goes on along the minus strand of NC_044330.1, from coordinate 59,414,485 downwards.
CTGGAAGTCCTGGCACAGTCAAGAAATTATGATGTGATTGGAATAACAGAGACCTGGTGGGATAACTCACATGACTGGAGTACAAGCGACCAGGGAGATTAGCGAACAGGAGCTGCTAACAGGGAGTTTTGCAAGGGAGTTTGGAAGTGGAGTAGGAAGGGAGTGGGGGTCCCTTGTCGGTCTCATCTGTGACCCATTGGTCCTCTGAACCTATAAACCAAGCCCCATCCTAAACCTTTCTGTTTAAAGCAGAGCAGAGCGGACTGGGACCTGCAGATGGGAATTTGAGAGAGTTTGACAGAGGGAGGCTTACGATGGTGAGGAGGACCCGCAACACCTGTTCCAGCACTGCTTCTGTCTCCTCCACCTGCGCCTGTAGCCAGACAGAGCACCAAAGCATGGATGCTTTTACCCAGATTCTGGTGTGGGCTTGCAAAGACTGTAATTTGCAATTTCCACTTACTGATATCCAGGCTGGGGGTGGCATCCAATGTGAAAGGTGCCTACTGGTGGAATCTCTCAGGCAGCAGGTGGGAGAGCTACAGGAGGAGGTGGCTAGGCTGAGGAACATCCATATCCACGAGCAATTCCTGGACAGTATCCATGTGGAGACAGCTGACATAGCTGTCCCAGATCACAGGACTACTGACACAGCAGTGGAGGAGGAGATGGCTCAGGGTGGACACAGCCAGCTGATTACTTCTGGCAGCAGGCAGTGCTCCACCCCTGCTGCAAACCCTCCTGCTGTGGTAATAGATAACCGTTATGCTCTTCTTGATACAGGAGAGAAGGAATCACCCCCAACAGTTAAGGAGGCGAAGCCTCGTACCCCTAAGGCTGGGAGGTCTGCTGCCACCACTGATAATAAGAAACGTAGGGTAGTGGTGTTTGGAGACTCTCTGCTGAGGGGGACGGAGACACCCATCTGTCGCCCTGACCGTTCATCCCGGGAGGTATGCTGCCTGCCAGGGGCCCATATCCGAGATGTTACAGAGGCATTGTCGAGGATTATCCGGCCTTCTGACTACTACCCCATGCTACTCATCCATGTGGGCACAAATGATACTGTGAGGTGTGACACTGAGCAGATCAAGAGTGACTACAGGGCTCTGGGAGTACGGGTTAAGGAGTCTGGAGCGCCGGTGGTATTCTTTTCGATTCTTCCTGTCGAAGGTAGGGGCCCGGGCAGAGACAGATGCATCGTGGAGGTGAATGCCTGGCTGCGAAGATGATGTCGCCAGGAGGGCTTTGGCTTCCTCGACCATGGGATGCTATTCGAGGAAGGACTGCTAGGCACAGATGGTGTTCACCTTTCGAGGAGGTGAAAGGCCTTATTTGCGCACAGACTAGCTAACCTAGTAAGGAGGACTTTAAACTAGGTTCGACGGGGACAGGTGAGCAAAGCCCACTGGTAAGTGGGGAACAAGACCTGGGAGATGGGTTGGAAACAGGAGGGAGCATGGGCTATAATAGCAGAGAGAAAGGAGGGTCAGGGCAAAGCTGGGAGGCAAGATCAAACCAGTATCTTAGATGCCTATATACAAATGCAAGAAGTATGGGTAATAAGCAGGAAGAACTGGAAGTGCTAATAAATAAATACAAGTATGACATTGTTGGCATTACTGAAACTTGGTGGGATAATACACACGACTGGAATGTTGGTGTGGATGGGTATAGTTTGCTCAGGAAGGATAGACAGGGGAAAAAGGGAGGAGGTGTTGCCTTATATATTAAGAATGTACACACTTGGACTGAGGTAGAGATGGACATAGGAGATGGGAATGTTGAGAGTCTCTGGGTTAGACTAAAAGGAGTAAAAAACACTGGTGATGTCGTGCTGGGAGTCTACTACAGGCCACCTAATCAGGTGGAAGAGGTGGATGAGGCTTTTTTCAAACAACTAACAAAATCATCCAAAGCCCAAGATTTGGTGGTGATGGGGGACTTCAACTATCCAGATATATGTTGGGAAAATAACACCGCGAGGCACAGACTATCCAATAAGTTCCTGGACCGCATTGCAGACAACTTTTTATTTCAGAAAGTTGAAAAAGCTACTAGGGGAGAAGCTGTTCTAGACTTGATTTTAACAAATAGGGAAGAACTCGTTGAGAATTTGAAAGTAGAAGGAAGCTTGGGTGAAAGTGATCATGAAATCATAGAGTTTGCAATTCTAAGGAAGGGTAGAAGGGAGTACAGCAAAATAGAGACAATGGATTTCAGGAAGGCGGATTTTGGTAAGCTCAGAGAGCTGATAGGGAAGGTCCCATGGGAATCAAGACTGAGGGGAAAAACAACTGAGGAGAGTTGGCAGTTTTTCAAAGGGACGCTATTAAGGGCCCAAAAGCAAGCTATTCCGATGGTTAGGAAAGATAGAAAATGTGGCAAAAGACCACCTTGGCTTAACCACGAGATCTTGCGTGACCTACAAAATAAAAAGGCGTCATATAAAAAATGGAAACTAGGTCAGATTACAAAGGACGAATATAAGCAAATAACACAGGAATGCAGAGGCAAGATTAGAAAGGCAAAGGCACAAAATGAGCTCAAACTAGCTATGGGAATAAAGGGAAACAAGAAGACTTTTTATCAATACATTAGAAGCAAGAGGAAGACCAAGGACAGGATAGGCCCATTGCTCAGTGAGGAGGGGGAAACAGTAACGGGAGACTTGGAAATGGCAGAGATGCTTAATGACTTCTTTGTTTCGGTCTTCACTGAGAAGTCTGAAGGAATGTCTAATATAGTGAATGCTTACGGGAAGAGGGTAGGTTTAGAAGATAAAATAAAAAAAGAGCAAGTAAAAAATCACTTAGAAAAGTTAGATGCCTGCAAGTCACCAGGGCCTGATGAAATGCATCCTAGAATACTCAAGGAGTTAATAGAGGAGGTATCTGAGCCTCTAGCTATTATCTTTGGGAAATCATGGGAGACGGGGGAGATTCCAGAAGACCGGAAGGGGGCAAATATAGTGCCCATCTATAAAAAGGGAAATAAAAACAACCCAGGAAACTACAGACCAGTTAGTTTAACTTCTGTGCCAGGGAAGATCATGGAGCAGATAATTAAAGAAATCATCTGCAAACACTTGGAAGATGGTAAGGTGATAGGGAATAGCCAGCATGGATTTGTAAAGAACAAATCATGTCAAACTAATCTGATAGCATTCTTTGATAGGATAACAAGCCTTGTGGATAAGGGAGAAGCGGTGGATGTGATATACCTAGACTTTAGTAAGGCATTTGATACGGTCTCACATGATATTCTTATAGATAAACTAGGAAAGTACAATTTAGATGGGGCTACTATAAGGTGGGTGCATAACTGGCTGGATAACCGTACTCAGAGAGTAGTTATTAATGGCTCCCAATCCTGCTGGAAAAGTATAACAAGTGGGGTTCCGCAGGGGTCTGTTTTGGGACCGGCTCTGTTCAATATCTTCATCAATGATTTAGATGTTGGCATAGAAAGTACGCTTATTAAATTTGCGGACGATACCAAACTGGGAGGGATTGCAACTGCTTTGGAGGACAGGGTCAAAATTCAAAATGATCTGGACAAATTGGAGAAATGGTCTGAGGTAAACAGGATGAAGTTCAATAAAGATAAATGCAAAGTGCTCCACTTAGGAAGGAACAATCAGTTTCACACATACAGAATGGGAGGAGACTGTCTAGGAAGGAGTATGGCAGAAAGAGATCTAGGGGTCATAGTGGACCACAAGCTAAATATGAGTCAACAGTGTGATACTGTTGCAAAAAAAGCAAACGTGATTCTGGGATGCATTAACAGGTGTGTTGTAAACAAGACACGAGAAGTCATTCTTCCGCTTTACTCTGCGCTGGTTAGGCCTCAACTGGAATATTGTGTCCAGTTCTGGGCACCGCATTTCAAGAAAGATGTGGAGAAACTGGAGAGGGTCCAGAGAAGAGCAACAAGAATGATTAAAGGTCTTGAGAACATGTCCTATGAAGAAAGGCTGAAGGAATTGGGTTTGTTTAGTTTGGAAAAGAGAAGACTGAGAGGGGACATGATAGCAGTTTTCAGGTATCTAAAAAGGTGTCATCAGGAGGAGGGAGAAAACTTGTTCACCTTAGCCTCCAATGATAGAACAAGAAGCAATGGACTTAAACTGTTTCAAGGGAGATTTAGGTTGGACATTAGGAAAAAGTTCCTAACTGTCAGGGTAGTTAAACACTGGAATAGATTGCCTAGGGAAGTTGTGGAATCTCCATCTCTGGAGATATTTAAGAGTAGGTTAGATAAATGTCTATTAGGGATGGTCTAGACAGTATTTGGTCCTGCCATGAGGGCAGGGGACTGGACTCGATGACCTCTCGAGGTCCCTTCCAGTCCAAGAGTCTATGAGTCTATGGATATAAACTGTTCAGGAAGGACAGGCAGGGCAGAAAAGGTGCGGGAGTTGCATTGTATGTAAGAGAGCAATATGACTGCTCAGAGCTCCAGTATGAAATTGCAGAAAAACCTGAGAGTCTGTGGATTAAGTTTAGAAGTGTGAGCAACAAGGGTGCTGTCATGGTGGGAGGCTGCTACAGACCACCAAACCAGGGGGATGAAGTGGATGAGGCTTTTTTTCCGGTAACTAACAGACATTACTAGATCACAGGCCCTAGTTCTCATGGGGGACTTCAATCTGCTGGGAGAACAATACAGCAGTGCACAGACAATCCAGGAAGTTTTTGGAAAGTGTAGGGGACAATTTCCTGGTGCAAGTGCTGGAGGAACCAACTAGGGGCTGAGCTCTTCTTGACCTGCTGCTCACAAACCGGGAAGAATTAGTAGGGGAAACAAAAGTGGATGGGAACCTGGGAGGCAGTGACCATGACATGGTTGAGTTCAGGATCCTGACAGAAGGAAGAAAGGTGAGCAGCAGAATATGGACCCTGGACTTCAGAGAAGCAAACTTTGACTTCCTCAGGGAACTGATGAACAGGATCCTCTGGGAGAATAACATGGGCAAAGGAGTCCAGGAGAGCTGACTATATTTTAACGAATCTTTATTGAGGTTGCAGGAAGAAACTATCCCAACGTGTAGAAAGAATAGTAAATATGGCAGGTGACCAGCCTGGCTTAACAGTGAAATCCTTGCTGATCTTAAACAGAAAAAAGAAGCTTACAAAAAGTGGAAGATTGGACAAATGACCAGGGAGGAGTATAAAAATATTGCTCAGGCATGCAGGAGTGAAATCGGGAAGGCAAATCAAATCACACTAGGAGTTGCAGCTAGCAAGAGAGGTTAAGAGTAACAAGAAGGGTTTCTTCAGGTATGTTAGCAAGAAGAAGAAAGTCAAGGAAAGTGTGGGCCTCTTACTGAATGAGGGAGACAACCTAGTGGCAGAGGATGTGGAAAATAGACTCAATGCTCTTTTTGCCTCTGTCTTCACGAACAAGGTCTGCTCCCAAGCTGCTGCACTGGGAAGCACAGCATGGGGAGGAGGCGACCAGCCCTCTGTGGAGAAAGAAGTGATTCAGGGCTATTTAGAAAAGCTGGATGAGCACAAGTCCATGGGGCCAGATGCAATGCATCCAAGGGTGCTAAAGAAATTAGTGCAGGGGCGGGCAAACTTTTTGGCCTGAGGGTTTCGTAAATTGTATGGAGGGCCGGTTAGGGGAGGACGTTGTGGCCTGGCCCCCACCTTCTATCTGCCCCCACCCGGGACTCCTGCCCCATCCAACCACCGCTTCTTCCTGCCCCTGGAACTCCTGCCCCTGACTGCCCCCTGTTGCCCCATCCAACCCCCCTCTTCCTGACTGCCCCCCCAGGACTCCTGCCTCCATTCAATCCCCTGTTTTCCCCCCCGATCTCCCTGGCCCCTATCCACACCCCCGCCCCCTGACTACCACCCCAAATTCCCTTACCCTCTATCCACCCCCTGCTCCCTGCCCTCTTACCATGCTGCCTGGGGCACCGGTGGCTGGCGGCACTACAGCTGCACCACCCAGTGGGAGCCAACCACACCACCGCGCAGCTCAGAGCACTGGGTCAGGCTGGGCTCTGCAGCTGAGCTGCCCCAGGAGCTTACAGCCCTGCCACCCAGAGCATTGTGCTGGCAGCGGAGCCAGTGAACTGAGGCTGTGGGGAAGGGGGGACAGTAAGGGAGGGGCTGGGGGCGAGCCTCCTGGGCCAGAAGCTCGAGGGCCGGGCAGGACAGTCCCGTGGACTGGATGTGGTGCGCAGGCCATAGTTTGCCCACCTCTGAGTTAGCAAATGTGATTGCAGAACCCTTGGCCATTATCTTTGAAAACTCATGGTGATTGGGGGAGGTCCCGGATGACTGGAAAAAGGCTAATGTAGTGCCCATCTTAAAAAAGGGAAGGAGGAGGATCCGGGGAACTACAGACCAGTCAGTCTGTCCTCAGTCCCTGGAAAAATCATGAAGCAGGTCCTCAAGGAATCAATTCTGAAGCACTTAGAGGAGAGGAAAGTGATCAGGAACAGTCAGCATGGATTCACCAAGGGCAACTCATGCCTGACTAACCTAATTGCCTTCTATGAGGAGATAACTGGGTCTGCGGATGAGGGGAAAGCAGTGGATGTGTTATTCCTTGACTTTAACAAAGCTTTTGATACGGTCTCCCACAGTATTCTTGCCGGCAAGTTAAGGTAATATGGGCTGGATGAATGGACTATAAGGTAGATAGAAAGCTGGCTAGATCGTCAGGCTCAATGGGCAGTGATCGATGATTCCATGTCTAGTTGGCCACCGGTATCAAGTGGAGTGCCCCGGCGTCAGTCTTGGGGCCGGTTTTGTTCAATATGTTCATTAATGATCTGGAGGATGGCATGGACTCAGCAAGTTTGCAGATGACGCTAAACTAGGAGGAGTGGTCGATACACTGGAGGGTAGGGATAGGATACAGAAGAACCTAGACAAATTAGAGGATTGAGCCAAAAGAAATCTGATGAGGTTCAACAAGGAGAAGTGCAGAGTCCTACACTTAGGACGGAAGAATCCCATGCACTGTTACAGACTAGGGACCGAATGGCTAGGCAGCAGTTCTGCAGAAAAGGACCTAGGGGTTACAGTGGACAAGAAGATGGATCTGAGTCAACAGTGTGCCCTTGTTGCCAAGAAGGCTAATGGCATTTTGGGCTGTATAAGTAGGGGCATTGCCAGCAGATTGAGGGACGTGATCATTCCCCTCTATTCGGCACTGGTGAGGCCACCTCTGGAGTACTTTGTCCAGTTTTGGGCCCCACACTACAAGAAGGATGTGGGAAAATTGGAAAGAGTCCAGCGGAGGGCAACAAAAATGATTAGCGGGCTGGATCACATGACTTATGAGGAAGGCTGAGGGAACTGGGCTTGTTTAGTCTGCAGAAGAGAAGAATGAGGAGGGATTTGATAGCTGCTTTCAACTACCTGAAAGGGGGTTCCAAAGAGGATGGAACTTGGCTGTTCTCAGTGATACCTGATGACAGAACAAGTAGTAATGGTCTCAAGTTGCAGTGTGGGAGGTCTAGGTTGGATATTAGCAGGGCCGGCTTTAGGCCTATTCCACCAATTCCCCCAAATCGGGCCCCGCGCCTAAGAGGGCCTGTCATGGTATAATCCCCACTCTGAACCTTAGCATCCAAAAGATGGGGTACCAGCATGAATTCCTCTAAGCCCAATTACCAGCTCAGTACTTGTAGCGCTGCCACCAACCAGGAATTCCAGCGCCTGGTCCACTCTGGTCCCCCCAAAACCTTGCCCAGGGACCCCCAAGACCCTCTGGATCTTAACCCAAGGGAAGTAAACCCTTTCCCTCACCATTGCCTCTCTCAGGCTTCCCCTCCCTGGGTTACCCTGGAAGATTACTGTGATTCAAACTCCTTGAATCTTAAAACAGAGAGAAAAATTCACCTTCCCCCCTCCTTCTCTCTTCCACTCTCAGACTCTCCCTGAAAGAGAAAGTAATCCTATCACAAAGAGAAATTTAGCCTTTCCCTCCCCCTTCCCTCCTTTCTCCCCACCAATTCCCTGGTGGATCCAGACCCAGTCCCCTGGGGTCTCACCAGAATAAAAAAAACAATCAGGTTCTTAAACAAGAAAAGCTTTTAATTAAAGAAAGAAAAAACAGTAAAAATTATCTTTGTAAATTTAAGTTGGAATATGTTACAGGGTCTTTCAGCTATAGACACTGGGAATACCCTCCCAGCCTAAGTATACAAGTACAAATTAAAATCCTTTCAGCAAAATACAAATTTGAACTCCTTCCAGCCAAATACACATTTGCAAATAAAGAAAACAAACATAAGCCTAACTCGCCTTATCTACCTAGTACTCACTATTCTGGACATGTAAGAGACTGTATCAAAGAGATTGGAGAGAAACCTGGTTGCACGTCTGGTCACTCTCAGAACCCAGAGAGAACAACAACCAAAAACTAACAGCACACACAAAGCAGCAAAGAATCCTGTGGCACCTTATAGACTAACAGACGTTTTGGAGCTTGAGCTTTCGTGGGTGAATACCCACTTCTTCAGATGCATGTGGTGGAAATATCCAGGGGCAGGTATATATATGCTAGCAAGCAAGCTAGAGATAACGAGGTCAGTTCAATCAGGGAGGATGAGGCCCTGTTCTAGCAGTTGAGGTGTGAAAACCAAGAGAGGAGAAACTGGTTCTGTAGTTGGCAATGCCCCTCTGCTATGTACATCGGCCAAACTGGACAGTCTCTATGGAAAAGGATAAATGGACACAAATCAGACATTAGCAATGGCAATATACAAAAACCTGTAGGAGAGCACTTCAACCTCCCTGGCCACACTATAGCAGACCTTAAGGTGGCCATCCTGCAGCAAAAAAACTTCAGGACCAGACTTCAAAGAGAAACTGCTGAGCTTCAGTTCATCTGCAAATTTGACACCATCAGCTCAGGATTGAACAAAGACTGTGAATGGCTTGCCAACTACAGAACCAGTTTCTCCTCTCTTGGTTTTCACACCTCAACTGCTAGAACAGAGCCTCATCCTCCCTGATTGAACTGACCTTGTTATCTCTAGCTTGCTTGCTAGCATATATATACCTGCCCCTGGATATTTCCACCACATGCATCTGAAGAAGTGGGTATTCACCCACGAAAGCTCATGCTCCAAAACGTCTGTTAGTCTATAAGGTGCCACAGGATTCTTTGCTGCTTTTACAGATCCAGACTAACACGGCTACCCCTCTGATACTTGAGCACACACAAAGACTTCCCTCCCTCAAGTTTTGAAAGTATCTTGTCCCCTGATTGGTCCTCTGGTCAGGTGACAGCCAGGCTCACTGACTTGTTAACCCTTTACAGTCAAAAGAGACATGAAGTACTTCTGTTCTATTAACCCTTAACTATCTGTTTATGACAGGGCCCCACGCCCAGTGAGAATTCCTTCCCTGGCTAGAGGCACCTTTTTAATTTTTACTCACCTGGCAGCGCTCCGGGTCTTCGGCGGCACTTCGGCGGTGGGTCCTTCGCTTGCTCTGGGTCTTTGGTGGCACTTCGGGGGCGGGTCCTTCAGTGCCGCTAAAGACCTGGAGCAAGTGAAGGATCCGCCGCAGAAGTTCCACTGAAGACTCGGAGCACTGCCCGGTGAGTACAAGCTCCACGTGTTTTTTTACATTTTTTTTTAAAGTCATCCCTGCCGGGGCCCCGCCGAACCTGTTCGAATTGGGCCCCGCGCTTCCTGAAGCCAGCCCTGGATATTCCTAAAGCCAGCCCTGAATATTAGGAAAATCTTTTTCACTAGGAGGGTGGTGAAGCCCTTGAATGGGTTACCTAGGGAGGTGATGGAATCTCTTTCCTTAGAGGTTTTTAAGGTCAGGCTTGATGAAGCCCTGGCTGGAATGATTTAGTTGGGAATTGGTCCTGCTTTGAGCAGAGGGTTGGACTAGATGACCTCCTGAGGTCCCTTCCAACCCTGATATTCTATGATTCTATGCAGGTGTCTGATGCCAGCTCCCTAGTCTGATATTGCAGGCTTATGTGAGTTGCTCTGGGCCAGGGAGGGAGTTTAAAACCAGTGCTAGGATGAGAACCCAGCAGGCCCTTATGGGAGAGCCTATAGAATTTCAAAGAAAACAAGAACCATGTGATGGGTCGTTGTGTGTGTGTTTTTTTTAAAACCACCCTCTAGAATTATTTTTCTGCTGTAGAAAAATTAAGGATCCTTCAAAAAGCAAGAGGAAGGAGCAGGCTCCAATGGCTTTTCCAGACATTTCTGCAGAGCCCCTTTATGCTGCAATCAGCCCCAGTTTGATTTCCCAGGACCACTGCAGGTGCATGCATAGACTGATTTGATTGACTGTTCCCTGGGGAAGAGGGGTGGGGGGCAGATTCTATCTGAGTCAATAGGCCTGCCTGTTCCATGCATGGAGGGGGGGGGAGGGGAAAACCATATTAGATTTGATAGGACAGCAGGCAGATAGGAGTCCCATGGGCCTTTCTGGGCCAAATTCTGAAGTGACAGGAGCCATGGTATAACTAACACATTGTGCCCAAATTGGGCCAAGCATGGTGTAAAGCAGTGAGCACCAAGGTGTAGGTTCTGTCTAGCAGGTGGGCAAATAAGTATGGTTGGCACATACTGGGAGGTGGGGGAAAGGGGTGGCTGGAAGCAACTACCAAGAGGTGTAAGATAAAGCAGATCCCCCCCTACACCCCTCCACATTTTAATTTACAAACACTGCACCATCTTCAGCATGTCTTCAAGCAGAGAGAGGCAGTACAAGAACCTGGAGCTGGAAGTTAAAGCCAGACAAATTCAAAGTAGAAAGAAGATATAATTTTTTAACACTCAGGGCGATTAGGCACTGGAACTAAGCACCGAGGAGAAGGGAGTGTCCATCTCATGATGTCTTTAAATCCAGACCTGAGGCCTTTCTGGAAGATCTGCTTTAGCCAAACACAGGCTACTGGGCTCAATACATGGGGTGAGCTGGTTAAACTCTCTGGCCTGTGTAATGCAGGAGGTCAGACTAGTTGATTTAATAGTCACTTTGAGCCATAAACTCTAGAAACAAATCATTGGGTCACTGCCTGCCATCTTAGGTGCTCCTTTACATTGGTGAAAAGCCAGTGTGGAGCATGCCCTACTCCCCTTGGTAGCATTTTCACCTCCTTAGCACGGACTTTGCACCGGTGGGGATTGGAGGTGACAGAACAGGTGAGTGATGGCAATTTAGGCCAGTTGTGTTTGACACAGTGAGGCTGTGCTGAGATCAGCTCCCTCCTCTCCTGCACACAGGTATATGTACACACACAGAACTATATGTGGTGATGAGATATCACAGAGAACAAGCAGTGAGGCAGGTACAGGCTGTAGATAACCATCACTGTTGGGCTACACTTCTTGTTTCCTGCAGGCACAATTCTCAGCCGTCTGCTTGCCTGGTGTAACTTTAGCTCTCTCCCTGCCCCCTCTAAGCCAGGTGCTGTCTCAAGTGCTGCTAATTGAAACAGCCTAGCAGTGAGATTGGCAGGGCAACAGCAACTGGTCTGATGGGAACTAAATGTCTTGTTAAAACCCAATTGAATTAAGATATTTCCTCTCTGTGCACGCCTCTCCCAGAGAGCTCAGCTCTTGCTAAAAGCCATGGCTGTGATTGCCACCCAGCCCCTTCCATAACCACTCTACTTTTATCTTGCTGTTCCTGCGCTAGGTGGCTGGGGTTGGGTGGTGAGTGTGAGAGTACTATGCCTGACACCCTGCGGATGCTGCTGTGCTGTGGGGCAGCTATACTGCACTCACTTGCACTACAAGACTTAGCACTCTGCATGATGGGGCAGATCCCCAGCTGCTGTGGATGGATGTAGCATCCTTGAATGGATCTAGCTCTGTCTAGCTTTGGGGTGAAATTGCTCAGTGCTACTGCTGAAAAAAGTCTTATAGCAAGACCTGAGCCAGGCAGTGTCTGGGTAGGTTGCTCATCAATGATTTATATCAATTATAATGCAATAGCTGCTGTGAACACCTTCTAGTGGTGGTTGTAGTTACATTATTTCTCAGTACAGGAGATGGCTGCTGGGCCACATACCCAGTCACGGAGTAACACATACTGAAACAGGTCTTCATGCATGCAGATTCTATGGCCTACTCTTGCACAAGGGTCAGCTGCAGCCCCAGAGTGCTTGGAAGAGACATGGTTTTCACAGATATGTCTGTAAAACCCATAAAATCACTGACTTCAGTGAGAGACGTACTCAGGACCTCTTGTGATCTGAGCTGGTGGCAGGAGTGGAACTGGGAATGATTTGATCAGACAAGTAGCACTGGGTCCACAGACCTATTTGCGGTTAAACACAGGGAAAGCATCACAATAGCAAATTCATAAAACTCAATGTCTGTCCTGTGGGAGGAACTCCAGGTGAGCACACAGCTGTGCAGGTTTTTTACATCAGGTCATTCCTCCCTATACACCCATACTATCATAAAAAGCATTCAGCATATGATTCCACCACCTGAAAAAATACAGTGCTGTCACTATGGCACTTCATCAGCTGGGAGAGCAATGCAGCAGTGCACAGGCAATCCAGGAAGTTTTTGGAGAGTGTTGGGGACAACTTCTTGGTGCAGGTGCTGGAGGAACCAAATAATAGCAAATATGGCAGAAAGAATAGCAAAAATGGCAGGCAACCGGCTTGGCTTAACAGAGAAATCTTTTTGTGAGCTAAACACAAGAAGTGAAAACTTGGACAGATGACTAGGGAGGTGTATAAAAATATTGCTCGTGCATGCAGAGGTGTAATCAGGATGGCCAAAGCACAACAGGAGTTGCAGCTAGCAAGGGATGTGAAGGGTAACAAGAAGGGTTTCTACAGGTATGTTAGCAACAAGAAGGTGGTCAGGGAAAGTGTGGGACCCTTATTGAATGAGGGAGGCAACCCAGTGACACATGATGTGGAAAAAGCTGATGTACTCAATGCTTTTTTTGCCTCAGTCTTCACAGACAAGGTCAGCTCCCAGACAGCTGCACTGGGCAGCACATTATGGAGAGGAAGTGAGCAGCCCTCCGTGATGAAAAAACAGGTTAAAGAAAAGCTGGACATGCACAAGCTGGACATTTACCAGTCCTTGGGGCCGGATGCAATGCATCTGAGGGTGCTGAGGAAGTTGGCTGATGTGATTACAGAGCCACTTGCCATTATCTTTGAAAACTCATGGCGATTGGGGGAGGTCCCAGACGAATGGAAAAAGGCAAATATAGTGCTCATCTTTTAAAAAGGGAAGACGGAGAATCCGGGGAACTACAGCTTCACAACAGTTCCTGGAAAAATCATGGAGCTGATCCTCGAGGAATCCATTTTGAAACACATGGAGGAAAGGAAGATGATTAGGAACAGTCAGCATGGATTCACCAAGGGCAAGTCATGCCTGAGCAACCTGATTCCCTTCTATGATGAGATAACTGGCTCTGTGGAAAGCGGTGGATGTGATATGAGGAAAGCGGTGGATGTGATATATCCCCTGGATGAATAATATGAGGGGGAAAGGAGTCCAGGACAGCTGACTGTATTTTAAAGGATCCTTATTGAGGTTGCAGGAACAAACCATCCTGATGTGCAGAAAGAATAGTAAATATGGCAGCCGACCAGCTTGGCTTAACAGTGAAATCCTTGCAGATCTTAAACACGAAAAAGAAGCTTACAAGAAGTGGAAGATTGGACAAATGACCAGGGAAGAGTATAAAAATATTGCTCAGGCATGCAGGAGTGAAATCAGGAAGGCCAAGTCACACTTGGAGTTGCAGCTAGCAAGAGATGTTAAGAGTAACAAGAAGGGTTTCTTCAGGTATGTTAGCAAGAAGAAGAAAGTCAAGGAAAGTGTGGGCCCCTCACCGAATGAGGGAGGCAACGTAGTGACAGAGGATGTGGAAACAGCTAATGTACTCAATGCTTTTTTTGCCTCTGTCTTCACAAACAAAGTCAGCTCCCAGACTGCTGCACTGGGCAGAACAGTACGGGGAGGAGGTGACCAGCCCTCTGTGAAGAAAGAAGTGGTTCAGGACTATTTAGAAAAGCTGGACGAGCACAAGTCCATGGGGCCAGATGCACTGCATCCGAGGGTGCTAAAGAAGTTGGTGGATGTGATTGCAGAGCCATTGGCCATTATCTTTGAAACTCATGGCTATTGGGGGAGGTCCCAGATGACTGGAAAAAGGCTAATGTAGTGCCCATCTTTAAAAAAGGGAAGGACGAGGATCCGGGTCACGGTCTGGCACCTTGGGTGCTCCTTTACATTGGTGAAAAGCCAATGTGGAGCATGCCCCACTCCCATTGGTAGGATTTACACCTCCTTAGCATGGACTTTGCACCGGTAGAGGATTGGGGGTGACAGAACAGGCAAGTGATGGCAATTTAGGCCAGCTGTGTTTGACACAGTGCGGCTCTGCTGAGATCAGCTCCCTCCTCTCCTGCACACAGTCAGCCTCACCTCTATTCCAGTCCCTGGAAAAAATCATGGAGCAGGTCCTCAAGGAAGCAATTCTGAAGCACTCAGAGGAGAGGAAAGTGATCAGAAACAGTCAGCATGGATTCACCAAGGGCAACTCATGCCTGACTAACCTAATTGCCTTCTGTGAGGAGATAACTGGGTCTGTGGATGAGGGGAAAGCAGTGGATGTGTTGTTATTCCTTGACTTTAACAAAGCTTTTGATATGGTCTCCCACAGTATTCTTGCCGGCAAGTTAAAGTAATATGGGCTGGATGAATGGACTATAAGGTAGATAGAAAGCTGGCTAGATCGTCAGGCTCAATGGGTAGTGATCGGTGGTTCCACATCTAGTTGTCAGCCGGTATCAAGCGGAGTGCCCCAGGGGTTGGTCCTAGGGCCAGTTTTGTTCAATATGTTCATTAATGATCTGGAGGATGGCATGGACTGCACCGTCAGCAAGTTTGCAGATGACGCTAAACTAGGAGGAGTGGTAGCTACACTGGAGGGTAGGGATAGGATACAGAGGAACCTAGACAAATTAGAGGATAGGGCCAAAAAAAACCTGATGAGTTTCAACAAGGACAAGTGCAGAGTCCTGCACTTAGGACGGAAGAATCCCAGGCACTGCTACAGGCTCACGACTGACTGGCTAAGCAGCAGTTCTGCAGAAAAGGACTTGGGGATTACAGTGGATGAGAAGCTAGATATGAGTCAGCAGTGTGCCCTTGTTGCCAAGAAGGCTAAGGGCATATTGGGCTGCATTAGTAGGAGCATTACCAGCTGATCGAGGGAAGTGATTATTCCCTTCTATTTGGCACTGGTGAGGCCACCTCTGGAATATTGCATCCAGTTTTGGCCCCACCATTACAGAAAGGATGTGGACAAATTGGAGAGAGTCCAGAGGAGGGCAAGGAAAATGATCAGGGGTCTGGGTCACATGATTTATGACGAGAGGCTGTGGAAACTGGTCTTGTTTAGTCTGCAGAAGAGAAGAGTGGGAGGATTTGATAGCAGCCTTCAACTGCCTGAAGTGGGGTTCCAAAGAGGATGGAGCTAGGCTGTTCTCAGTGGTGGCAGATGACAGGACAAGGGACAATGCTCTCAAGTTGCAGTGTGGGAGGTCTAGGTTGGATATTAGGAAACACTATTTCAGTAGGAGGGTGGTGAAGCACTGGAATGGGTTACCTAGGGAGGTGGTGGAATCTCCATCCTTAGAGGTTTTTAAGGCCTGGCTTGACATAGCCCTGGCTAGGATGATTTAGTTGGAGTTGGTCCTGTTTTGAGCAGGGGTTGGACTAGATGATCTTCTGATGTCTCTTCCAATCTTCATCTTCTATAATTCTATATTTAAGCCTCCATAACTCTCCTAGCCTAATAAGAGAATTTTAATATTGATCAAGGCTGTTGTTAATATGTAAGAACAAAGAAAGCTACATCACCTCATACAAAGACCTTTGGGGATGCAGTGTTGACTAGTGGTTAGAGTACTGGACTGGGACTCAGAAGAGCTGAGTTTTCTGCCATTGGCAGACCTCGGACAAGTCCTTTCATTTCTCTGTGCCTCAGTTTCCCCATCTGCAATACGGGGATAATGAGACTGACCTGCTTTGTAAATCACTTTGAGACCTATGTCTGAAAAATGCTATATAAGAGCAAGGTTTTATTATTAGTGCTCCATACTCAATTCCCCACAATCAGCTTGAGCATATATGAACAAAGCATCTCAGATTTGTGCAGTATGCCAGCACAGACTGAGCCAGCAGCACTGCCTGTGTTAGTGCAAGGGGTGGTGCCAGTCCAGCTGCTTTCTGGACTGAGAATGTTGCCTTTGCTTTTATATAGTATGTGATATGCAATAGGCAGCTCTTATATTTGCTACGTTAGTTACCGAGGGTTAACAAACACTCCACCTTACTTTCAGTCTCCTGAATGCCCATCTCTTGACCACCTGCATCTGCTGAGCATAAAACCATGTCTGTATCTCTCTGGGTTGGTGCAATACTTTTTTAACGCAACACATTCAACCTGTGGAACTCACTGACACTAGATCATGGTCACTGAGACCAGCAAGAGCTTAGTAGGTTTAGAAATTTATATGGACTAAAGTTAGAGGAGAAGTAAAGCCTGTCTCAGGACAGAAACAACCCCTAACTGACAGGGGTAAGGAAGGAGCTTCTCAATGGGCAGATTATTCCATAATTGCCCACTAATGGGGCTTTGTGCATCTTCCTCTGAAGTAGCTAGTGCTGGCCACTGTCAGAGACCAGACACTGGACTGGGTGGACCCTGGGTCTGATCCACTCTGGCAGTTCCTTTGCTCCTAATGAGGCAAAGGTTTTGCGACCCATAGGAAAAAGTGGGTCTGCAGGGTCTCTGGATTCCCGGTGGGGATAGAGACAGCATTAATGTCAGAGGAGCTCAGTGCAGACAGGATTCCACTCCATGATGATCTGCTAATGCTTGCACCAGTACTGAGGAGTATGGGGAACCCCCTGATGTTGGGCTAGACCGAGGCTTATTGAGGAGGACTCAGAACAGGCTCATGGGTTCCATCCCCAGCTCCTGCACAAGTCAAGAATCCTGACTGCTTAAATCTGTCCATCTTTCCTGGTGCATCAATCACTGTCACATGACCCTGTGCCAGACAGGCCCTCTGCCACAACAGCCCCAACTGTGACCTTCCTGGCATCCCACTGAGTGGTAACTAGATGGGCTATCAGCACTGACAGGGCTATTGCCACCCTTAGCCCTCAGGGGGTGGGGATTGGTGATGCAACATCGGGGCAAGCTTAGCCTAGAGCTCTAGGAAAGATTCCTTTCTTCTCCTGAAGTTCTCCAGCCCCCTTTTTCTCGCCCCAACTCTTGAGAACAAGTTGGTCCCTTCAAATGGGAGGTTATGGTCCAGACTCCACATTCGTGCTCCCCCCTTATTGGAGATCCTCTGCAAGTGCTTGGGCACTACGTGCCTGACTGATGCATGATGAATGCCGCGCACCGCTTGTCCAAGCCTCTGTGGGCTGTAATAATTTGAGACTAGCATATGGGTGCTGCACTTAGGACAGAAGAATCCCATGCACCGCTAAGGCTGGGGACTGACCGGCTTAGCAGCAGTTCTGCAGAAAAGGACCTGGGGATTACAGTGGATGAGAAGCTGGATATGAGTCAGCAGCATGCCCTTGTTGCCAAGAAGGCTAATGGCATATTGGGCTGCATTAGTAGGAGCATTGCCAGCTGATCGAGGGAAGTAATTATTCCCCTCTATTTGGCACTGCTGAGGTCACATCTGGAGTGTTGCATCCAGTTTTAGGCCCTCCACTACAGAAGGGATGTGGACAAATTGGAGAGAGTCCAGCGAAGGGCAAGGAAAATAATCAGGGGGCTGGGTCACATGACTTACGAGGAGCAGCTGAGGGAACGGGGCTTGTTTAGTCTGCAGAAGAGAAGAGTGACGGGGGGTGGGGGTTTGATAGCAGCCTTCAACTACCTTAAGGGAGGTTCCAAAGAGGGGGATTATGTTGTTCTCAGTGGTATCAGATGACAGAACAAGAAGCAACAGTCTCAAATTGCAGTGGGGGAGGTCTAGGTTGGATATTAGGAAAAATTATTTCACTAGGAGGGTGGTGAAGCACTGGAATGGGTTACCTAGGGAGGTGGTGGAATCTCCATCCTTAGAAGTTTTTAAGGCCCAGCTTGCCGAAGTCCTGGCTGGGATGATTTAGCTGGTGTTGGTCCTGCTTTGAGCAGGGGGTTGGACTTTGGCCGGGTCTACACGGGACGGCGGGGGAGGTCAATCTAAGTTAAGCAACTTCAGCTACGTGAATAACGTAGCTGAAGTCAATGTACTTAGATCGACTTACCGTGGTGTCTTCACTGTGGTGAGTCGACTGCTGCCTCTCCTTGTCGACTCTGCCTGTGCCTCTCGCTGAGCTGGAGTACAGGAGTCAACGGGAATGCACTTGGGGATCAATTTATCGCGTCTAGACTAGCTGGATCAATCGCTGCTCGCCGATCCGACCAGTAGTGAAGACATACCCAAGATGACCTCCTGAGGTCTCTTTTAACTCTAATATTCCATGATTTAAGATTGTCATGTGATGAAATCTCCAGGAATACATCTGATTAAAATTGGCAACGCTAGCATGGGGCGAGAGCTGAGCCCTCCCCAGCTTCCACTCTGAGCTAAGGCCTAAAAATGGCAGTGGCACTAGAGGGCTGATGGTAAAGGTGAAAGTAAGCCGGTACAAGCCGGTACGGCGTACCGGCAAGAGCCAGTACTCTGTGCCAGACTGCACCGGTTTGCGCTGCGGGGATTTAAAGGGTTCTGGGCTCCCCGCCGCAGCTGGCAGCCCAGAGCCCTTTAAATCCCCCGCCTGCAGCTCTGGCGGCTGGGCAGAGGCCGAATTTAAAGGGCTCCGGGCTGCCGTGGCGGCAGTCAGCCCAAAGCCCTTTTAACCCCCCCGCCCGCAGCTCTGGCGGCTGGGCTGAGGCCAGATTTAAAGGGCTCTGGGCTGCCGCAGCTGTGGTCATCCCAGAGCCCTTTTAACACCCTGCCCGCGGCTCCAGCAGCCGGGCTGGGGCCAGATTTAAAGGACTCTGGGATGCCACGACTGCGGTCAGCCCAGAGCCCTTTAAACCCCGTGCCGCAGCTGAGATTTAAAGGGCTCAGAGCTCCCTGCTGCTGCGGGCAGCCCAGAGCCCTTTGAATCCTGGCCGCGGCTCCAGTGGCCGGGCTGGGGCCAGGATTTAAAGGGCTTGGAGCTCCCCTCAGCGGCAGGAGCTCTTGGCCCTTTAAATACCTGCCCCAGCCCTGTAAAGCTCAGGGTTCCCCGCGGCAGCCGGAGCCCCGGGCCCTTTAATTTGCCCCTGAGCTCTGGGGGCCTCCCAGCTACCTCTGCAGCTGGGAGGCCCTGGTTAATTTAAAGGCCCTGGGTCTCCCAGCCACAGCTGGTGCCCTAGGGCCTTTAAAACTTGAGGCCACGCCCCTTCTGGATGAAGCCACACCCCCTCAGGTCTCCAGCAGTACCGGTAAATCCTGTAAATTACTTTCACCCCTGGCTGATGGGCTTTCCCCGGGGAATGATGGGAATTTGATCGCTTCTCCCATAATTCCTGAAAGGTCTTTCAAAATTTCCCAGAGGCCACTGTTTCAGAAAGCTATACCACAGGGATTCTCAAATTGGGGGTTGGGACCCCGAGGGGGTCGTGAGGTTATTACATGGGGGGGGAGGTCACAAGCTGTCAGCCTCCACCCCAAGCCCTGCTTTGCCTCCAGCATTTATAATGTGGTTAAATATATAACAAATGTATAAGAAAGGTCAAACTTAGAGGCTTGCTATATGAAAGTACAAAAGTTTGAGAACTACTGCTATACCAGGTACCCAGAAGGTGCAATACACTGGTACTGTGAATGCAGGGCAAAAGTACAACCACACTGGCCCTGCATGGCTAGCATGGACTCACTGCACTGAACTGCTGGTAACTGCATTTCCCCGGCACAGACAAGTCTCTAAGGCACCAAGTTTCCAGAAGGAATCCTAGTGGGTGGGGGATGCAGTGGGGGTGTGGCATTCCATCCAGGCTCTGTGTTTCAGTTGAGAGAAGAGGGGGATGGGAGAGTTAGCAAAGTTCTTGCCTGGCATAAAATTGCTTAGACAGAAGGTCCAAGACTATGGATAAACCAATAGTATTTAATTTATTTTTTCAAAATAAAAAACGGAAGGAAGTTAATAAATAATATAAGATGGAGAATGCATTAATGAAAGAGAGTGAGAGGGAGGAAAAGAAAGGAAGGGCCAGAACAGAGAAAGAGAAAGAGCACAAGAGGGGAGAGATTCCTGCCTTTATTGATTGTACATGATTACATTAGGCCTATCAAATATTAATACTACATCCCACAAGAGGTCCTGGTGTGTGCTTTTCCAAGTGAGCCTTGCCTTGGCAATGGGAGCAGACTCCAAATGGGCAAAGGCTACAACATCTTGAGCTTCCTGTCGCAGTGTCTCCAGCTGGCAGGAAGCATAGGAAGCACATGACCCTTAAGCAATGGGGCTGAGCAGTCTGCACAGGAAGGAGGATCTGGGATACAGTTCCAGAACAGGGCTGAGTGGCAAAACAACCCTTATGTCTACGAGCACTGCTGCAATGTTAGACCCATCTGCCCCCAGAGAAGTCCTAGCCACAACATTTGGAACCAGAACTGGTTCCAGACTTTGGATTGAACTGTTTTAGGTAGACCATAGTGGATCAATGTACTTCACATAACATACAATTATTGTACACACCACACACAGCAGGGGAAGTGGCACTAAAACCATTGCCATCCAGCTCCAAGCACACAAGCTTCTGCTGCTTAGACTAAAGGAATATAATACCAGGAACAGACCCTTTATTTTGCCAGCAGGCTGGGTCTCTAAAAGGCAGTATCACTCACTCAAAGCTAGTAAGTTATAATAGAAGTCAGCCACAGTTTGGATTTGGACAGAGACCTGAACATGAGCTCTGCTCAGAAAGAACTGAGGACGGTCAGATTTGGGCTTTTAGTCCAGGCTCATGTCTGCCCACAACATCTATTGCCACATGAGCAAGGAGAGAGGATGGCCTGACACCTTGGGCTGCCCTAAGATAGTTGCATGTTCTAGGATATGTTTAGCGCTAGGCAAGCAGTGGTGGTGGGGAAGCATTGACCATGATGGGGCATGCTGAGATGGGCCAGGAAAACCAACATCAGAATCTTGCCTTAAGTATTATAGTTTTGTGTTCACATTATAGCCTATTAAACATCATGGGCCAGATCCTCAGTTAATGCAGCTCTATTGACTTCAGTGAAGGTCCATCACTGAGGATCTGTCTCTATTCCCCTTTTTAGCCCATTGAACTTATGGTTCCTCCTCCTCATCCACCACTGCTGTTTCACAGGTCTTTAAACAGCCCTTCCCCAAGGAACAGGGATCAGCTGTGCTAATCAGTTATGGTGTTACAATGAGCTCTGCAAACTGGGCTTATCCTTGTACATCAATTAAATTCTAGATAATGACAAAAATTCAATAGGGAGAGCACTGATCCCTTGAAGTCTGGGGAAGAATACTGTATTGGGAGAGAGTTGCACTAGTGGACTGAGCACAGACTCAGTCTAAATTCCAGCTCACTGTGGGACAGGTCCCTCCTCTGCTCTGTGGCTCAGTTTTCCATCTATAGACAGGGGCCAAGGACACTGGTAGGCCTGTCAAGAGAAGTTTGGGGTCTCACTACCTCATGTTTGCCTCCCCTTTCATTTTATTTACACAATTTTTTGGGGGCAGGGCTGACCTTGGGTCCCCAGTACAGTTGTCCCCCATCTTGTCAGCCTGGATACTGGCCAGTCTCACAGAGCAGTGGTGCTGATGATGGTAAAGCTCTCTGGGGATGGAAGGAGCTGTGCAGTTTCCATATTCACAATTAAATTGCAGGCCTGATTGCAAATTGAGGGGATGCCACCTCTCAAGTGACTGACTAGATACCTAAGTGCCCCTCACCCCTGAGTATCTGAGCACTTCACACTCGCAAATGGATTTGAATGCCACAGCCCTGGGAGGCAGGGAAGCAAAAATGATTAGGGGGCTGAAGCACATGACTTATGAGGAGAGGCTGAGGGAACTGGGATTATTTAGTCTGCAGAAGAGGCGAATGAGGAGAGATTTGATAGCTGCTTTCAACTACCTGAAAGGGGGTTCCAACGAGGATGGATCTAAACTGTTCTCAGTGGTAGCAGATGACAGAACAAGGAGTAATGGTCTCAAGTTGCAGTGGGGGAGGTTTAGGTTGGATATTAGGAAAAACTTTTTCAATAGGAGGATGGTGAAGCACTGGAATGGGTTACCTAGGGAGGTGGTGGAATCTCCTTCCTTTGAAGTTTTTAAGGTCAGGCTTGACAAAGCCCTGGCTGGGATGATTTAGCTGGGGATTGGTCCTGCTTTGAGAAGGGGGTTGGACTAGATGACCTCCTGAGGTCCCTTCCAACCCTGATATTCTATGATTCTATGATTATCCCCCCCATTCCAGATGGAGAACCAAGGCTCAGGGTAGATTGCGGGGCCTGCCCTAGGCTAGCGTGGAATTAAATCCAAATCCCTTACGGCCCAAGCCAGTGCGCATCCTGCCTGTCCCAGGGCAGCACCTCCAACGCCAATAGTCTCAGGGGAGCTTTTCCCCTGACCAGCAAGTTATGTGGCAGCACTCAAAGTTTCTGCTGTCTCACTCAGGAAAGCTCCATAAGAGGGGCTCTCTGGGTGACCGTGGCAGGCAGTAGTTGAGCTTATTCAGCAAGGGCAGCCATCTCCAGGGTGGGCACCTGAGTTGTGAGTGCCACTGGTCATATTTGAGTTCTAGGATTCCCACCCTTTCATGATCCCGACGCAGAAGCCTGTGAGAATCACTGGCTGCTGCAATCAAGCAAATCCAGTCCAGGCCCCTCCTCATCTCCTAGCAGGAATGGGGACACAGAGGCTGTGTCCATGCAGGAATGCCCTGTGGTGCCACCAGAGATCATACATGAGCCAGATCCACCCATCTGTCTGCCCAAATCACAAGCTTCTCCTCTAACTTACCCTGCTTTTCCTGCCCTTCCCAGCATTCCCCTCTGCTCTGGACTGGCCTAACTCACGGGCAGGTGGAATGCTGTCCTTATTACTTCAAAGTTCACTGCAGTCAACAAGGGTCTTTCCAGTGCCTCCTTGTGCTTTGGACGAGGCCCCTGAGGCATCCCCCTCATCTGCCTCACACCCTTGGACCTGGTTGAAATACATCTGGTTTGTTCCTTTAAGTGTTTCTCTTTCACCTCCTCAATATCTCCGGGTGTACAGAGACCTGGGCCTGATTCTTGCCTTATAGGATACCTCAGTGGGAGTCACTTGTATCCTACAGGAGAGATTCAGGAGCTTTGTTTCTATTCCCTGCTCTGGCACTGGACAAGTCCCATCCCCTCTCTGTGCCTCAGTTTCCCCCATCTGTGAAATGGGGATGCTGCTGCTGACCTGGCTTTGCAAAGCATGTGGCTGTGAAGGGCTCAGTGTTGTTATTTTCCCTCTGTATCTTTCTCTTGCTTAAAGTGGAATTTTTGAATCAGCTTCTGCATGCCGCAGACTAGAAAGCTTTCCTGCTCTGCTAGCAGCCAGCACTAAATTATTCATGACTGACAATGAGGAGCTTCAGCCCAATCTGTCTTCCCCCAGTAGAATGGGCCATGATAAGCAAAGCAACCAGATTAATAACATTAAATAAAGAAAATCGCTCCCTCTGCCCCCTTGCTATGGAGTAACCGAGACGGCCACAGGAGATTCACCTTCTACCTGGCAGGGCTATTGCTGAATTTGTTAACACACTGAACCTATACTAAAGTCAAGCTAAGGGAGAGAGAAAGGCAGTAGATGAGAGAGAGAGGGAGAACATGTGTTCTAACTCAGCTGCTCTGTCCCACCCCAGAGGACGCTGCATTTCAGTGGTGTGCGGGTTAGCCTACAGAATGAAGGGTGCTGTAGATAAGTTGAGGACACTGTGACGTAGGTATTTTAGGCACATCAGAGGCACCTTTTCTTCTCTGTCCCATCACACCCCCACAGCCTTCCATCTCCTCATCCTCACAACACCTTCTAAAGGGACCATGCCTCCCATACGTTCATGTGTGTGTTCTCCCATCTTTGCTCTTTGGTGCTGGGGATGGGGTGTTATGTGGCCTTGATGTCTGGCAGTGGCAGTAGAGGCCTCTTCTGGGGGAAGCCATGCGTAATGTCTCCATGGGGCTTTGAACCTGGCTAGGACTAGTAAAAGACTGAATATTAAAAAGAAATAAAATAACCCCTCGTTTGTGCTATTCTGGTCAGGCTGTTCCATATGCCCATTGCCATGGTATCCCCATGCCTAGGGGAAGTCACACTCCAGATCCATATCTGCACCCCAGGGTTAACCTTGTTCTTGTGTTAATTATGCAACAAATTTAACCAATCCCCAACAGAACATATCCCTTCTGCACACTCACAACAGCATTCCAGCCAGCGCTCTAACCCCACCTTCTTGGAGCCCCCAGACCTGAGACCTGAGACCCCACTGCATCCCCTCTGCTGAATCACTGCATACGGCACCCAAGAACTGCCAGCACTGAGACCCCACTGAATCCCCTCTGCTGGATCACAGCACATGGCACCCAGAAACCACCAGCACCAAGACCCCACTGCATCCCTTCTGCTGGATCACTGCACATGGCACTCAGGAAGCGTTGTACCCAGACCCTACTGCATCCCATCTGCTGTATCACAGTACAGAACTACCAGTATATCACCCTTACAGTCTCACAGCACTGGAAGCCCCAGCTCTGTGACAAGACTGCATTGTCTATGCATCTAGAATGACACCACGTGGATGGGGGAATCTCCAGCAGTGCATTGTGTGTGCTCTGTGTTATCTAGAACCTTGCTGGACCCAAGACCCATGCTATTGCACCATTGCTAATCCATATCCTAATGCACTTTCCACCCCTCTGCCTCCCAGCCCTGCAAACATCAGTGCAGCTAGAGACAGAAATGCATTCTCCTGTTACATTAATAAAAATTTTACAGCACGGTGGCAGGAAATGCATTTTCAGTTCATCTGCTGCAGCTATTAGCTTACCAGGAAATGGCTGTCTGGCAGGCAGCCAGGGCCTCTTACTTAAAGGGCAGCACACACCCAGAGGAAGACGGGGAGAACGAGACCAAGAGAGCTGCATTGGTCTAATGGACACATTGCTGAGACACTGTAAGTACCTGCAGCTGCCACTCAGAATGGGGGTGGGGACTGGGGACACTTGAATGCAGATGTAAACTCACATGTAGCAGAGACACCAGGAAGCCGAGTCACTCTCTGGCTGGAAATTCTCCCGCACGGTAGTGGATAGCGGGTGTGTGAAAGGGGAAAGGATGGGTTTGGCGTGTTCCATTTACTTATTTTTGGATGAATCTGGGCTTTGTGAAAGCAACTCACTGAGAGCACTGGTAGAGCCAGGGGAAGGAGCTGAATGGGAGGAGATCAGTAAACTTCTTCCATGTTGCTCTATGGATGCTCCTCAGTCCTCTCACCTGCAGCCCATGTGACTAATCCAGCTGTGGGTGCCCAGTACAGCTCTGCTAATGCAATCCTCCACCACAGCCCCTGCTATTCCAGTCCTGGCCCCATATACCACTCTGCCAATGGACCTCCATCTTGACCTAAACCCACTGGCTCAGATCCAGAGGTATGCCCTACATGCTGGCCCCCAGATACCGTGGTGATGGGCAGAGTACAAGAACCTGAATAGAACAGAAGTGATACTATTGAGAGAATCACAGTGGGCTCTGTTATTAATTCGTGGTCTTAATAAAGTACGTTGGGGCCAAAATCTTCTTAACATCACCTCAGCCAGATGTCGAGCTCGCCGGAGGCGTGCAGAACTGGCTGGGCTATTCCAAGCCAATGGCTGGTTAACAGGAAGGGACTGCACTGCTGTCTGATCTCTCCAGGACTAACAAGAGATAGGTCTTTTTCTGGGTCAGTAAAATCAGAAAATGCACAAAGACCAGATAGGTTGGTGTGACAGGGTGCATTCACTGTTAGTGGCGCTGCCTCCTGGTGGCTCTGGGAATTAGCACTGGCCAAGCGTTGCCCCCTCCTCTGGCAGTGTCTCTCCCAGTGCCCTCTAGCCATCTGCCACTTGGGGGCACCTCTTTGTGACTCAGCCCTGGAGCCAGGTCACCACATGTTTTCCCTTCTAGGGGGTGGAGGTAACGTATAACATTTATCTGAGTCTATCTCATCTTTGGTGCTTGTCATCAGTTGTTCTCAGAGTACTTTACAAAGCCGGCCAGTAGCATCATCCCCATTTCACAGATGGAGAAACTGAGGCACATGAAAGTGAAGTGACTTGCCCAGGGTCACCCCATAGCAGGGCTAGGAACAGAACCCAGGTTATTTAATTGCAGAGCAGGGCACTGTCCCCTACACCGCATCCTCCCTGCTAACAGCTAGACACCTCTTTGCTTTCCACACTGTACCTCTTCAGTCTGGATGAGGGGTAGACAGGCCCAGTAACCGGGGGTAAAAGCAATGGAATGAGTTAAATTTCTGTCCTTTAGAAAAATGAATGCTGCAGGTGGGGACAGGCTCACAATCTATAAATACCTTCAAGGTAACAGTATTAATGAAGGAAGGGAATTGCACACAGCCCCTGGAGGTGGCTAGGCAAAGGGGCAAAGGCTCGTAGGCAGGAAAGGACAAGTTTGTAGGCTAGCTGTAGTCATAGAAGAAAGTCCTTAGAGGTGACTGCAGCCATGTGCAGAATGCCCCACACTGAGGTGGGCAAAGGTGTTATTCCAAACTTTGTGCTGGCTTCCTCGGCTCGGCTCAGCTGGGATGCTCCCAGAATGCATCACTCTCCAACGTCAAGGGCTGAACACAGGATTTTTGCTGCCATCCCATTGGTCACTAGGCTGGTGTGTTCCACCCCTTCCCCCACCTTGCGTCTGTCTGGTCTTTGGGGCAGGGACCACCCGCTACTCTGTGTTTGCACAGAGCCAGATCCTCAAAGGGATTTAGGTACCTAACACCAACTGAACTCAGTGCCTAAGTCCCTGAGGATCTGGGCCACATGGCTGAGCACATAGGGCCCTGGTCTCAGTTGGCCCTCAGGCACTGCTGAAATGGACATCATTCATAATATTCACAGATTTTTATTCAAGGAATTTTCTAAGTGATTATCTGATATCAGCATGCACTGCTGGGCTTCCCCAGTTCCTCCTGGGGCTGACCCTTGTTTACCCTTGGGTACAGCATTCGTGTCCTCCAATTCCTCCAGGGGCACTGGGGTTGGGTCTCCCTCATCCTTGGCCTCAGCCGGCAGCTTCCTCATTTGCTCTTGGGGTGAGGCGCAGAGCCTCCCTTTTAGCAAGGTGTGCCATTGCACTCCCACCGTTTTCTGCTGGGTGTCATCTTTCTCTTGGAGCCATAGTGAGCTCCTGGGAGGTGAGGCCATGTCTCTCTGCTGAGGGTGCAGCATTAGGGCTTCCTCAGTTCCCCCAGGGGGATCCCCTTTCCTGGGCACAGTGGTGAGCCCCCGAGTCTGGCTGTGAGCAGAACAGCTGAGGACAATAGGAAACAGCTGTGTTTGGAATGCAAATACAATTCTAAAGCAGGTGTCTCAGCCCAGTCTCCTGAGCCCATCTTCCTGGCTCCTTTTGGCCTTGTCTTTTGGGCAGGAGGCTAGACTGGCAGTGGCCTTCGGTGTTTGCTTGGCTGGCTGCCACAAAAAGGTGCTGAATCCCCGTGCTGGAAGATTTGGGTACCCACTCCTGTAACTTGGCAGGCTACGAGGCAACCTCAGTCATGCCACATTTCAACCTGTCATCAGGTATGCAGGGCCCAGAGTGCATCCTGGGTGTCCCCTACACAGCCAGCCCAGGTAACAACTCTTCGTTTTCCCCCTAGTCAGACAGCTTCATTGGCTGTGATTGTCCTTCCTGTGGCTCATGATGTCCTGCAAGGGTGGCCATGAGAGGGGGCTGTGGGGAGGGGAAGGAGAATGAAAGAAAGGATGGTAGAAAGGAGGGTGAAAAGAAGAAAGAAAGAAAGAAGTGACTAGGGAAAGAAAGGCATGAAAGCAAAAGCTAGGCAGGAGGGAGAACAACAAGGATGGAAGGTCTGTGATACATAAGGGAGAGGTTTATTAAAGTTTAACAGAAAAGAAACCCCAGTTTGAGAGGAGAGGACCAGCTATATTTAGTGTTGGGTAGGATGTCAGTTCTGAAAATAGCCTGTTAATGAAATCCTCTCTCCCTCTGTCACATAGAGCGGGCAGGGGAGGGCTGGAACACTCTCACACCTGCAGCTGAGGAGCTCCTGACATTCACAATGACTCGTCCTTTTTCATTTTCCGGTTTCTCCTATTCTTAACTTCTTCTGCCTTACGTTAAGCAGAGGAGTTGCACTGGCCAAAAAAATGAATGTGGGGGCGGTGCTGCTAAGCTACTGCCAAATCTCCAGCAACATGTGACCAGATTGGCAATTTAATACCAACTCTCTCTCACACACACTGAAGTTAAAGTCACATTGAGGCTGGAACTTAGAGTGCTGAAAGCAAGGAAATTTAGAAATGCCCCCACGCCAGCCTGAGTGACATTATCAGCCACCCCTGGCTTTAGGGGACTGGCAGAAAGTTGGGAAGGTGGATTGATGTGCATAAGGACTGGAGCTGGAGCCAGAGGAGCAAGTTCCATGTCTCTTAGGGCTGGACACAGAGCAAGGAGCAGGGAGGCAGGTTGCATGGGGAAGATATGCCGTGGAAACCGAAGAGGGATCCAGCACTGGGTAGCTAGCTCATGCAGAGAGTTCATGTCATAGGAGTTAGGGATGTAAGAAGCAGCAGGGAGGTAGGTCATGTAGGAGGACAAAGCTATAATAGAAATGGGGGATTAGAGCAGGCAATGGGGAGGCCATTTGCATGGGAAGTGCATGTCTCCTGGATTCACTGGTGGGACTGGCAGCTGGAGAGAGGGATGCTTGGGAAGTTCAGGCCCAATGATTCATGGGGACAGCTAGCTGTGAGCAGAGCACATCCCTGGCAGTCACAGGGGGAACAGTAGTCAGGAGTTAGGCCATATATGGGTCAGGGAGGGAGTCAAACAGCAGAGAGGCAGGCCACCTGGGAAGAACGTGTACACAGAAATCAGCAAGCATGCCTGGAAGGTACAGAGGTGAATTGGGTCATGTGAAAGGGATGCACGCTGGGCACTGGGGACTGTTGCTAGAAAATGCTCTCTAGTAGCACTCCCAGTGGCTCATACTGTGAAACTTTCAGGCCTGCTAGAGCCCATCCACCTAAGAAACAGCCTGTTTTCTAAGGTTAAAGCACCTCTTGGGAAACCTTGCCAAGTCCTCTGCACAGAACACATTATATTCCTTTTGCCTGCATCTTCTGTCCCTCTCCCTCCACCTTTGACTTCTTATCAAGGACAGTTGTGATCCATTTCCTAGTGCAGGGATCAGCAACCTTTGGCATGTGGCTCGCTAGGGTAAGCGCCCTGGCAGGCTGGGCCTGTTTGTTTACCTGCTGCGTCCGCAAGTTTGGCCAATTCTGGTTCCCACTGGCCGCAGTTCGCCGTCCCAGGCCAATGGGGGCTGCGAGAAGCAGCGTGGGCTGAGGGATGTGCTGCTCACCACTTCCCGCCGCCCCCATTGGCCTGGAGAGGCCAGTGGGAGCCAGGATTGGCCAAACTTGCGGACGGTGCAGGTAAACAACCCGGCCCGGTCGCTAGGGTGCTTACCCTGGCAAGCTGCATGCCAAAGGTTGCTGATCCCTGTCCTAGTGGAAACAATCATCCCCATCAGAAAAGCACCACAAGTGATGTTATTTGGCACCAGCACTGGCAGTTTGAGTGGAGAGGCCAAGAGCTGACCGGGATATGTAAATGCTATTCCGTTCTGCATGGTAGAGGTGGCCTTGCCGGATCAGGGTTGGGCATATGGGCAGGACAATGTGGGGGAAGCTTGCCTTGTTGCAACCTACCTGCCCTGTGGTAACCAGATGCCTGCTGTTTACAGGGGCAGCCAGTCTGGGACCCTTCCCCAGCACTACATGAGCGAAATAAAAAGAGGGCACCAAGAGACGGGCATGGCATTGCGGTGCTAATGAGTTTGTCACAGATGCCTAATGGGTAGAGCTGGCTGCTGCAAGCATTGTGGAAGAACTGCCGCCCTGTGGTGTGCCCACCCTGGAAAAGTGGGCTGGAAGATGTGGTTCAGAAATCTCCTAGCAGTGACACATTTCTACAGAAGAACCCCTTACGGCACCATCCATTTTGGCAACATACTATATGCCTCAGAGAGTCCTAATCCCTTGGTGGCCACAGTCCATTGCATTAGTGCAGAGTTAGTTTTGTAAAGAGACCACTCAGTGCAACAGAAATAAGTCTATTTGCAGGACTGCGGACTGGGAACTTGCTGCTTTATTTAATTGCATCACAACAGTGTAGGTGTGTGGGACAAAACATCACCTGATTAAACAGTAGGTAAGAGAGGGGTGGCGCTGGACTCCATCCCGTAATACTCTGGTAACCCAGTTAACTTTCTCATGACCACCTTACACAGTTAGGGAGACTCAGTGAGAGCCAGTACCAGCAGGTATTCAGGCAGAAGGCATGTTTGGGTCTTGGGTGGTTAAAGTAGGTGACTCAGAGTGTGAAGCTGTGGGTTCCTTATCAGGGTCTCTACAGACTCACTGTGTGACCTTGTGCAGGTCACGTCCTCTCTCTGTGTCTCAGCTACCCCATCTGTAAGATGGAAATGCTAATGTTAACTTACTGTGTGCGGGCACTGCGAGGCTAAACTTGTTCATGTCTGTAATGTGCCACGAGCTCCTCAAAGGAGGGGCTACATGAGTACAAAGTGTCATAGCACCAACAATATCACAAATAGGACAAAGAGGCAGGTTAGCAGAGAGACGTTTTGTGTTTGACTCTTCATGTTCTTGCAAAGCCTTGAGCAAGCTGTCAGATACCCACAACAAGGCACAGGGAAAGCACAGCAACTACAGCTACCTATACATCATGATCATTATACACTCAGCTGCTGCTTGTGCATTTGTGTGTTAGTACAGAGGAACTGAAATGCTGTGACAGATGTAGAAATCTGTTAAAAAAGGGGAGCAGGGCCTTTCCCCACCTGCCCTACAACCATAGCCCACACACTGTGTAGAATACTCGCCCCCCCCCGGGGTTGGCTTTATCAACAAAGCAACAATAAGAAAAATTTCAGTTCAAACCTACTCCCCAGGACTGGGTGCTGCTATGCCTCCTCTCTCTCAGCCCATACCCTGGATCCTCTTTCCCAAATAGCCCCTCCCACCTCCCTTCTATAAGTAGCAAATTGAGCCACCTGCCTTAATGGGTCAGCAGAACCCACTTAACCAAACATCTTCTGCTTCAGTGTGGGATATTCTCCCTCCTCCCTGCACTGCCTGCTACTCTTCAGTGCTTCCGGGCTGATTCATGGTGGTTAATTATTAGACTGTCTGCAAAGATGGTTAGACTGGGAGGTGGATGGACAACATGTCTAGAAAATAATGCTCAACTCTGCCTTAGCCTTGTTATGTTAAAATGGAAACTCATAACTATGTAGTTTAGGCTCCAAATTTAGCTATTTTGTTTTCTTTAACAATTTCATGGATTAAAAAAGAAAAAGGAAAAAAAAAAGCAATGAAAATATTTTTGTGGGGAGGAGGAATTAATCCATTCCCTAAAGGATTGGAAATCCAAACACAGTAAGTAGGTAAGAATCAGAAAGTGAAACTGATTAGAAACTGAAAGTGAAATTGACTGGTCTAGTTTCACTGTCCCATTGGAGGGCTCAGCAATAGGTGAAGGAAAGTAACTGAGATTTCAGGGTTGATTCAATGTTGCTAATCTCAGGAGTTATTACCATACTAACACACAGGTGAATATATATTAGGAGCCAGATCCTCAGATGGTATAAATTGGCATGTTAAAAGATATAAAACATGAATGGCTGAAGAAGGTAGACAGAAGGAAAATAAGTGCCCTTTTTCATAGCACAAGAAGGAGACATTTAAGGAAATTAAAAGGTGGCAAACTGAAAACCGAATAAAGGAAATCCTTTTTCACATAATGCACAGTTAGGCTGTGGAACTCGCTGCCACAGGAAGTCATTGAGGCCAAGAATTCAGCAAGATTAAAAAAGGGATGGGATATTTCTAAAGATAACAAGAATACCCAGTTATAATAGTTAAGGCTAACAAGTTGTGGAAGAGATATTAAACCTCATGCTTCAGGGTTTATACCAACCTCTCACTAGTAGGGATCAAGATGAGACCTAATGTGAGGAGCACATAATCCCACAGTTGCCACCATGGGGCACTTCCACCTTCCTCTGAAGCAATGGATACTGGCCACTGGACTAGATGGTCTCACCAGGTCTGGAAGTGCCTATGCTCTTTTGGCGCTGAAGCTCTGTGGGTTTGTGGTAGCTCAGGATCTGGCTCTAGATTTCTGTTTTGACAGTCTCTCTGAACTTTCTTGCTTTGTAAATTCATCTCTGACTCCCAGCCTTACTTCTCAGAAAGAGAAGGTCAATATCTTACCAGGAGGCTGCTATTCTCCCTCCTATTCCCACCCCTCCCACTGGTGTTAATATCTCTGCATTCATCTCCTCACCCTTCCTCCTTAGAGCATGAGGAATCATGGATCTTTAGCTGAGCACAAAGTATGCTGTAATAGGGACCTTGTGAGCCGAGAGGAAAGCTTGAATGGCCAGAATCCCACAGTGGGAGTGGTCGATTTAGGCTGTGGCTTTCAAAGTCACCTTGGGAAGCTAGATGCCCAAGTCCTATTGAAAGTCAATCCAGACACTTACTCTCTTTGAAAATCCCATTTTAGCTTGATGCACATAGAAGGGGGAGGAGGAAGAGTTTTGAAGGATGCTAGTGCAGTGGCGGTAAGTTCCAGAGGAAAAGGGTCCTCACTGGTGCAAGAGCCCTGGGCCCAGAGGGATCTAATGCAGCCCCAGGAGCGTTGGAGCCAGGCTGGGCAGAACTGACCCTGGTTGAGTGTTTATGCTGGACAGCCTCCACCTGCTGAGCTCCTGGGGAGCCCTGGCCAGAATCTGAAGCTGCTCCTCCCTTGGCAGAACCTCTGGGGGAATGTAGTAGTGGTCCCAGGGGTGAATTTGCTTAGAGGTGCAACCTGGGCCTCCTTGCTCCCATGGAGGTGAATCTGGACATGTTGAAATAAATTGGTAGAGCTCCACTGGAGTCAGTGGGGTTACATCAGTTTACAGCAGCCAGCTGAGGACCTGGCTGTGTGTCTACAAGTTAAACTCCACACCCTTATACAGGCTCCTTGGATTCTCTAACCAACAGCTCACTTTCACAATCTGTGCTTTCATTATTAATCCTCTGTCCAGCCCTCAAAGTCCATGCAACTTGTGTTCTGCACGCTCCTGGCAAGACTCTCTCAAGAGGCAAACGACAAGTACGTGTATGTCCACATGTGGTCCAGATGCTGCTCAGCCATCAGCAGTGATAGTGATCAGCCTCAGGGGAGGGTTCAGAAGATGGGGACCATCAAAAGGGGAGCTAGGCAACAGTGACTGGATGGCTCAGGGACTGACAAGGACCCTACGGAGCTTTGTGTATCAGTGGTTCAAACCCAACTCAGATCAAGAGTGGCTGCATGTAGTTACCTTGAGATGGCTACTTGAGGGATGGCCCTGAGTGCTATGGCCTCAGTCCAGTTCCTAGGAGACATTAATCCAGCTCCCAAAAGCCACTAGCATGACTGATGTCCTTAGCAGCCTCTGCAGAGGTGCCAGGAGGGGATGTGCAACCAGCCCTTAGAGGCACTCCTGTTAAAACAGGGTTGAAATGGGTTGACAGTGTGCTGTGAAAATAGCAAGCACTATTCATACTGCACCTCTTGTGTAGGTCAAGATAGGTCTCTTGTCTCTGGAGCTATCAATCCAGGACACATTTCATACAAAATTGGGTTGAGATACCATCACAATTGTCCCCATTTACAGCCTGTCATTGCACTGCTGACATGCTAATGGTAGAGGCCAAGGTGATGAGTGGGAGCATAAAAGACTCCATCCAGCTTTGGAGCGGGGAGGAAACTTTCTCAGCTAGGATGAAATGTGATGGTCAGGATGGTCTAGATCTCATTCAGACTTTGATTTAAGTGTTTCCTCTCCTTTCTGGAGGAGGTGGGCGTGGCTAGATCATTGTATGTTGCTGGCTTGGCCTATGTGAGAGTGTTGTAGGGTTGCCAACTGTCTAATCACACAAACCCAAACACTTTTGCCCTGGCCCCTGCCCCGCCCCTTCCAGCCTCTTCTCCCAGGCCTCACCCCACTCACTCCATCCCCCCTCCCTCTGTGGCTTGCTCTCCCCCACCCTCACTCACTTTCACCAGGCTGGGGCAGGGGGTTGCGGTGTGGGAGAGGGTGCGGGGTGCAGGCTCTGGGAGGGGGTTTGGGTGCTGGAGGGGGCTCAGGGCTAGGGCACTGGGTTGGGATGCAGGACGGGGTTTGGAGTGCTGGCTCCAGGAGGGGGCTCAGGGCTGGGGCAGAGGGTGCAGGAGGTGGTGAGGGGTGTGGGCTCCAGCCGGGTGGCACTTACCTCGGGCAGCTCCCAGATGGCGATGCAGCAGGGCTAAGGCAGGCTCCCTACCTGCCCTGGTCCCATGCCGCTCCCAGCCTGCACTTCACTGCGGCCCCTGGAGGGGGCAAGGGGCTCCATGCGCTGCCCCTGCCTGCAGGCACTGCCCCCGTAGCTTCCATTGGCCACAATTTCCAGCCCCCCAGGGGCTGCAGGGACATGATGGTCATTTCCAGGAGCAGCATGGAGCCAGGGCAGGTAGGGAGCCTGCCTTGGCGACGCTGCACCACCGGACTTTTAGTAGCCTAAAATCTCCCGGTTTGGCTCCAGTGGCCTCTGGGAGATACAACCCGATTCTGGGAGACTGTCAAAGAAACTGGGAGGGTTGGCAAGTCTGGAGTAGTGGAAGAGCAGAAGGAGCTCATTTCCAGGGTGGCTTTAGATGAGCATCTGTGCTTGCGGCTGCAGGTTTTCAGTTTAATTTAGTACTTATTTGTATTACAGAAGCAGCCTCCACGATCAGGCCCTCGGTCTGTTGGGCACTGAATGTGCACACAACATGAGTCCTGAAGAGCCTACACTCTAAACAGACCTGGGTGGAAGAAAGCAGAGAGCATCATCCCCATTTGACAGACAGGGAACTGGCACTGAGAGGGATTAAGTGATTTACCTAAGGTCACAAAGCGGGTCAGTAGCAGAGATCTGCTCAGGCCTAATTTTTAGGCTCAACTCAGACAGGGTTTTCCAACACAGCTCCCTTCTCCCCCACCCCATCCCCTAACCTTGAGTCAGCATCACCATTTCCTGTACATGGGCTTCTCTCTCCTTCTCCTGCCAGAGCTGGCACAGGCTCCTGCCATCTGCAGCCCCTGGTGTGGTGAATGTTCTGTGCAATGACTCTGCAGCTGGCACACCCACTCTGGAGTGCAGCACAATGAGGTGCCAGCTGCCAGGGTGCACAGATGCCCCCACAGGTGCATGGAGAAGAGCCAACCTGACCCAACCTAAGCCCAAGAGGGTCCCACTGTTTCCCCAACTGAACCTTGTAGTGGGATCCCATCAGGTTGGAGGCAGGTTGCTGGGCTCTAGAACCCAGTTCTTCTGAGTGTGCGGCCAGTGCCTTAACCTCAAGGCCATCCTTCCCAGACCAACCTATGCTGGCATCCAAGCACTTCTCATCTCACTTCCATGGCTCTGAATCAGGATCCATTCCACTGAAGTCAGGGCCTGATCGCCAGCTCACTGGCAGCAGTGAACTGCAGATCGCTGAGGGTGCAAAACTGTAGATTATTGAGGGTGGTCACATGTGGAGGAACAGAACCAGAGGCTGGTGTCTGAAAACCTGGCCCTAAGTGGCCAAGTCTAAAGTCTGGCAGGGGTTGACACCTCTGAGCTGTACAGAGGCGGGAGCCATGGATGAATTTTTAAGAAAGATGAATTCAGACTGGAAGAGGTACAGAGAAGGGATACAGGATGATCAGAGGAATGGAGAACCTACCTTATGAGAGAAGACTCAAAGAGCTTGGCTTGTTTAGCCTAACCAAATGAAGGCTGAGGGGAGATATGATTGCTCTCTATAAATACACCAGAGGAATAAACACCAGAGAGGGAGATAAGTTATTTAAGTTAAGCACCAATGTGGACACAAGAACAAATGGCTGTAAATTGTTCATCAACAAGTTTAGACTCAAAATTAGATGAAGTTCTGAAACAGAATCCCAAGGGGACCAGTGGGGGGTAAAAAATCTAACTGGCTTCAAGACTGAACTTGGTAAGTTTATGGAGGAGATTGTGTGATGGGACTGCCTACAACGGCATGTGGCCTATCAGCCACTCCTAGTAGTAAAAATTCCCAGTGGCTAGAGACAGGACAGTAGATGGGGAGGGCTCTGAATTACTGCGGAGAATTCTCTCTCAGGTGTCTGGCTGGTGGGTCTTGCTCAGGGTCTAACTGATCACCATCAGGTTCAAAGTAGTGTAAACAGCGGATTCCCTGTAATGTGAAGTCTTTAAACCATGATATGAGGAGGGCAGTAACTGAGCCAGAGGTTCTGGGTCTATTTTAGGAGTGGGCAGGTGAGGTTCTATGGCCTGCATTGTGCAGGAGGTCAGACTAGATGATCAGGATGGTCCCTTCTGAGCTTAGAGTCTATGAGTTCTAGGTGATCAGTCTCCCCGTTTCTGGCAGGCTGGGAAGATGGTTGGAGAAAGAGAAGAGGTGAAGGGGGACAATGGAGAAAAGAGGGTGGTCAGACCATCGGGGTAGCCAGCAGAGCTCAGCCACTCAGGGGTTAAGTGGTGGGGGGTGAGCTTGGTCCAGAACCGCTGCCGGGGCAGTTTTTGGGAAGGGCGGGGGCGGGGGAAAGAGGCAGCGCTCTCCAGACGGAAATATTGAAATGGAGCCTCCTTAATACGGTTAGGTTTTTTTCCTCTCTCTCTTTTTTAATTCTGTTGCAGTCATTATCCAGGGAGCGGATACACGGAGCCCTATGGGGAGTTCTAATGGGCCGATTCAATTTCAGCTGGATGACGCCACTTAGCCAAGGCATTAAGAGCTCCAGCTCCGGGAAGGCGAACGACAGAGGGAGCGAACAGGGGGTCGGAGCGAGCAAGCGAGCTTGTACTAAGGAGCAGCAAACCCCTCCCCTCTCACCCATTCACAAGACGAGCGCGGCGGAGAGCTGCATTCACAAATCGCCAGCCAGCAGCCTCAGCCCCCCCGCTGCCCAGAGCCACCCCCCACCAGCACCTACCTGACTAGCTCCCGCACCCTTGTCCAGCTCACGCTGGCTCCCCGCACCGCCCAGCAGGCTGTAGCCGGAGAACGGGCCGGATCTGGGCAGGGAACCTGGGCGTCCGGGCTGCTCGCTGTAGCGAGGGATCTCGGTAGCCCTTAGCCGCGCAAACACAGACCCCGAGCTCAGGTCAGCACAGGGAGAGGCGGCAGGAGCGGGGCTTGCCCTGGCTCTGAGGAGGACCGAGAAGGAGTTTTCATTCAGACTTGCTCCAGCGAGAGGCGGGCCGGGAGCGTGCAGGGCTCTGGCCCCAGCTGGGAAGGTGCAGTTAGCTGCATGGACCTGCACTGGCCTCGAGGTAAGAGCGGAGCGGAGCAGAGCAGACTGCTGGGCGCCGGCCTTGGGGGCTCAGAACCCCAGCGCTCGCGAGCGATCTCGGGGCGCTACCTCTCCGGCTCCTCGCCGCCCTGCGGGGATGCGCCGCCCGCTGGGGCGCGCACTGGAGAGCTGAGCCGCGCAAAGCTTGTGGAGCCAGTGCGTGCCGGGACGCGGCGTGCACCTGTAGCGCCGCCTTGCAGGGGCTGTAGCGACTCGGCGAGGAGCAGAGGGAGAAGCCTGGTGTGTCCTCGTGGGCTTCGAGCTCGCCTCGCACACCCAGCACAGCAGCTCCCGAGCACCACGGCTGGAGGCGTGTGTTAGTCCGGCCGCTGTGTCCGAGACCAGGTCACCCAGTGCCCGACAGGTCCTGGAACCTCGCCCGGTTCCCAAGCAAGCCCCGCTCTGGGAGCCAGGCTGGGCGGAGGCGCTGGCTGGAGAAGATGCACTGCCACCAGGGTCCCCGCTCTGGGGGTGGCTGCGGGAGCTGAACAGCACTGCACTGGCCCACGGTCCCTCCCCAGGAACGCAGGGAGGGAGCCTTTGCAGGAGGCGCGGGATAGTGAAGGAGAGAAAGGAGCCCGGCACCGCCAGTCTCACAATCCGGGGTAGAGGCGATCTCCTCGCCCGGCCGCTGTGAAACTCGTTCCTGGCTGCTCGGCATGTTTCCTGCGGCGGAAAGCGCCTGTGAATCATTTGCCTTTACAATCTCGCCCTATGGCCCATTATCGCACACACTTCACAGGGTTTTGGGTAGCCCGGGGCCATAAAACTGCCCGGCTTCCGGGGCTTGTCAGGCAGCGATCATCAGGCTGGGAAATAGCAGCGTCAGGCCTGGGGGAGGGAAACCTGGGGCAAAGAGTCTCATTAACGTACCAGCGCGGCTGCATAGCAGCTGGCCCCTGCCTGTTAGCCAGGTGGTTGGTCAGGGCTCTTCACTAAGGAGCTAATGATATGAAATCCACACAATACTGTAGGCAGGAGGGAAAGCAGACTCAGAACAGAGACATGAATGGCTGTGCGCACTCAGGTTTTTAATGGGGTTATGGGAGGGGTGTCGAAATGGGACTAGACCTGCTTAAGTCAACAGTGAAACTCCCAGGCTGCCATGGGAACTGCACTGGGCACCAGGTTTGGAGAAAGTGGGTATTTCAAGGCCCAGAGGAGATACCAAGCTCCTTTGGTACAGGAAAAATCAGCTGTAAGGCGAACGTGACAGCAGCAAGCAGGCTTCAGTGGGCTGTGGGCCTCCCGGACAAGGGAGTGGGAGTGCTGTCTTTCAAAGCCATGGCCTTGCCCCCCTACCCCCCATTCTGCCAGGGAAAGGCTGAACTAGAAGGCAGGCAATAGGTATCGTCTCAGCTGGAGTTGGGGTGGGGGATGGGGTGGTGCCAGACAAGACTCAGGTGTTCTGGAGTGCAAGAGGGGGTTGGAGAAGAAAACTAGCAATTCAAATGATGACACCAATGAACAAATATTTTTGATGGAAAAAGTGTGATTTTTTTTTTTCATGCTATGAAAAGCTTAGACCAGGGGTCGGCAACCTTTCAGAGTGCTGTGCTGAGTGTTCATTTATTCACTCTAATTTAAGGTTTTGTGTGCCAGTAATACATTTTAACATTTTTAGAAGGTCTCTTTCTGTGTCTATCATATATAACTAAACTATTGTTGAATGTAAAGTAAATAAGGTTTTTAAAATGTTTAAGAAGCTTCATTTAAAATTAAATTAAAATGCAGAGCCCCCAAGACCAGTGGGCAGGACCTGGGCAGTGTGTGTACCACTGAAAATCAGCTCGCGTGCCGCCTTTGGCACCCATGCCCTAGGTTGCCTACCCCTAGCTTAGACGCTGTCATGAAGAATACTATACAAACTCCTGAGAGAGAGAGAGAGAGAGAGGTATGAGGCTAGATCTATCTAATGTATATGGGGTGGACAGACAGACAGGGCTAGACATACATGCACTCACACATAAAAGAATGGGTATGGGGATAGACAGACAAAGGAACTTGTAGAGGAATAGACAGACATACAGAGAGATAGAGGGGTGTTATGGGGATATATAGACACACAGATAGAGAGAGAGGGGTGTGTATGGGGTAGACAAATAAAGAGCTAGCTAGAGCTCATAAATAAGTGCATGGATTTTGCTCATATTTTCCCGTATAATTCCCCTTTGGGTTGAGACCCAGACTGGAAAAGTTCAGCTGACAATAAACCCTCCCCACAACTATGAGGAATTTGTTATGGCAGTGGGTTTGCAACTTCAACCATGGGCCAAATCCCCAGCTGGGCTGAACTCCTGCAGCTGCCTCTGAACCTGCCGGGAGTTGCAAGTCCCTAGCCCTTTGCAGGATGTGGCCCCGTAACACTAGCACAGATAGTCTTATAGAACCAGACAGATGCTAGAACTAGGAGGCCTGATGTGGTTTCCATCATATCTAGGGTTTAGAGTTTGGTTCAATGGCTCTCAGCACCCCCACTATACAAATTGTTCCAGTACCCTTGGATCCAGAGGAAAGCAAGCCTCAGTAGGGTGACCAAACAGCAAATGTGAAAAATTGGAACGGGTTGGGAGGTAATAGGAGCCTACATAAGAAAAAGACCCCAAAATCAAGACCATCCCTATAGAATTGGGACATCTGGTCACCCTAAGCCCCAGTGGCATCTAAATACACAGTATTGGGGTCACCTCCTCAGCTGGTGTGAATCAGTGCAGCTCCACTGAATTCAGCTGAGCTCTGCCAATTCACCCCAGCAGAGGATCTGGCCTGTGAATCTTTCACCACACTGATCTGTGGTGGCATGGGTATGGCTTGGTAAATACATCAATAGACAGAAGTGCATGTATGTGCATCTCAAGCTCACCCCACCCTTAGTAAATTTCCCAGCTCCTGTTGCTGCTGCTTCTCCCTGCTGAATGGGCTGTTCTCTTGATCTGAAACAGGCTGTAGTAGTTTTTTCTCTCAGTGGCTGCCAGTTCCCTGCCTATTCATCCCTGACTTTTTTCCTTTACCTTCGCCTGCAGTATCTATTTCAGTCCATCCTGCCGGCTGGATTGGATTCATCACATCCGGAATGGCAAACAATTTATTGTCATTCAATCCATTTTTATCCTGTTGGGCATCGGGAGCCCTGCTGGGTCCTACTGCCCATTCTGTCCAGAATTGTATCTTCTGAGCCCAGCCTCCAGCAAGCCTCGAATCACATCCTCTTGGCCCTGGCACCCACTGGATTTGGCATTATAGCTACTGAATGCTAGATTCTAACAGGTCCAGAATCAACTGCACGGACCCCCAATGACCAGGCAGGTCTGAAAGTGTACTGTAGTCACTGGATCCTAGAAAGCACTGGGTCTGAAATCCTCTCTGCTGAGGCTTCTGCCCAGGGATCTGGAATCCTCTCCAATATATCTGAGTATCCTGAATCCTATCTGCCAGATCCCAGTCCTGCTGGATCCTTGATCTCGCTGGTTCCTGAATTCTATCATCTGAGTACAAAGTTCTGTTCACAAGATCCTAGTGCCCACTGGATCCCAGAACCTAGCCATTAGGCCCCAGTGTCCAAGCCCTGCAGGTCCCATTGCCTTCCAAGTCTCTTATCGTAGTCCTGCTGGTCCCAATGCTCTCCAGTTTCCATGTCCTTTCCTTTGGGTTATAGTAATTTCCAGGTTCTGTGTCCTAGCACTCAGTCATACTGCCCTCAAAACTGCTGGGTTCTACTGTCATCTCAACCCTCACATCCTACCTTTTGGGTCTTGGTTCCAAACTCTATGCTCTCTGAGTCCTGTTTCTCTCCAGCTAGCTCATGCTACCTGCATGGGATCTAGTGTTCTATGGGACCCATATCCTACCCTCTGGTGCCTTTCTAGATCCTGAGTGTGATCCACCGGGCCAGGCCCTATACTGACACACAGCCATGGAATTAGCATCAGTACTGCTCACATGCCCTGGACAAAGTCATAGAATCATAGAAGGTCATAGAAGATTAAGATTGGAAGAGACACCAGAAGGCCATCTAGTCCAACCCCCTGCTCAAAGCAGGACCAATCCCAAGTAAATTATCCTAGCCAGGGCTACATCAAGCCGGGTCTTAAAAACCTCTAAGAATGGAGATTCCACCACCTCCCTAGGTAACCTATTCCAGTGCTTCACCATCCTCTTAGTGAAATAGTTTTTCCTAATATCCAACCTACACCTCCCCCAGTGCAACTTGAGACCGTTATCCATTGTCCTGTCATCTGCCACCACTGAGAACAGCCTAACTCCATCCTCTTTGGAGTCCCCTTTCAGGTAGTTGAAGGCTTATATCAAATCCCCCCAACCTTTCTCTTCTGCAGTCTAAATAACCTCAGTTCCCTCAGCATCTCCTCATAAGTCAAGTGCCCCAGCCCCCTAATAATTTTTGTTGCCCTCAGCTGGAGTCTCTTCAATTTGTCCACATCCTTTCTGTAGTGGGGGGCCCAAAACTGGATGCAATACTTTAGTTGTGGCCTCACCAGTGCTGAAGATAGGGGAATAATCACTTTCCTCAATCTGCTGGCAATGCTCCTATTAATGCAGCCCAATATGCCGTTTGCCTTCTTGG
This sequence comes from Gopherus evgoodei, assembly GCF_007399415.2. Lineage (NCBI taxonomy): Eukaryota > Metazoa > Chordata > Testudines > Testudinidae > Gopherus > Gopherus evgoodei. Next base: position 59,372,230 of record NC_044330.1, on the reverse strand, counting down.
CAACAAGGGCACACTGCTGACTCATATCCAGCTTCTCATCCACTGTAATCCCCAGGTCCTTTTCTGCAGAACTACCACTTAGCCAGTTGGTCCCCAGCCTGTAGCGGTACATGGGATTCTTCCATCCTGAGTTCAGTCCCCTCTCATTCAGCCTGTCCTCCAGGCTCTTGTGTTCTCCAAATTCATTCTCCAAGTTCACTCTTTGTGATCCTACATACTGTATTACCAGTTCAACTGGTTGTTCATAATCGGCAGTCTCAAGGACTGTAGCTGTCCAGCCTACACATTAGTGGTGCAGCAAAGAAGTCCTATGAGCCCATGTGCCTTCCCTACCCAGCTTTCTCTAGACATCCAAGCTTACCTTGGGTTCCTTAGGGCCAGCTGTTTGCTCCCATCTACTGGGTTGGGTGTCGCACAGAAACCCCCTTGAATTAGCCATCCCAATGGCTCAGCATCATTGTGCTTCACTAGCTCAGACTGCTATTTACACCTAATGACTCCCTACTCTTCTGCACCCATTCAGTCAATAATGTACACTTCTGGGAAGAAGCTCATTCAGACTGTCCATTACACAGTGGACATGGTGAGCACATCTCATTAGAGTCTGGTGCATTTCATGGCCATTCTGTATTCATCCTGACATTTGCTGGATCTTATTGCCCTTCTCCCCACTTAACCCCTCCCTCTTAAACTAGTTTCTTCTGGTCTTATTCCTGGCTTCACATCTGACTAGGGACCACCTGTCTGAGAAAACTCTACATTTACTATCAGTGCTACCTGGTCTGGCTTATTAGCCAGAACAGCCTCCCCTTTCTCCCCCTCCCCCCATCCTTCCCCGGTGGGATGATGGCTAGAGAGAAGGCATTATAAAGATACTGAAACCACTTGTCCAACGCTTATTAAGAAATATTGAAAATCCACTGTTGGGCAAAGGCAGTCCTGGTGCATCTTTGAAGTCTCTTTAAGCAGCTGATCCTAATCCCTTCCTCCCATAAAGCATACTAGATATTTTAGCAGCACAATACAATACAATGAAATCAGATTGGTTGCCTCTTCTTTCCTTCTGGAGACTAGGGACAGGACAGATCTCACTTTAACAATGAAAGTAAGTTGCCATGCTCTTGTCTGTTCTTTCAAGGTCAGCCTAGCTAATGAAAATCAATCTTCTCTCCACTTTGCACTGCATGGGTAGTATTTTACCCACAGTTTCTGGCCTACAGGCAAGTCTCCTCTGTCATGATCAGACTGATTTTCTGAATATGTCTAAAGCCAGTGAAGAGGGTTAGTATTTAAATAGCTTCCTTCTGCAGAAATGTGGGCTGTGAAAACATCCATGCAGCGTATGGTTGCCTGTAGAACGTGCAAGATGAGGACAGATTGTCATAAGAAAGCCAGAAAATACTACACTACTGTCAATGGAAAATACATACTGTTGATAGGTACCACCAATAGGTACAATAAAAGATCATGAATTAAAATGATTTGCAACCCAGGCTGGTGTTGTTTTCAGTGTACAACACAAAACAATTAACTCTCCCTCCTTTTGTGTTGTTGGGTCACTTCCTGTACCCCAATTTGCACACAGCAGCACTATAAGAACTATCTAGTTTTGGTTATCCCTGCCATGAGGCTGTAACTAGAATCCATAGGCACACAAATCCTGTTCACATTTTTCTTCCTCCTCGCCCAGGACTGCCAATATTCTATGGTCACAGGTGTCTCTCTCAGGTTATTGTTCCTCCTACAGGCCATACCCAGGTCCAGAAATGCTGTCATCATGAGAGAGCGTTAATCCCTGAAGCTGAGTCAGATGGCAAATACCTTCCACCCATGGATCTTCCCCTGAATATTGGTCTCACCTTGAGGTTCCCTTAAACAGCATGGTTGGAGGCCATTCCCATCTCTGCGACCACTTGGCATAAAGCCAGAATGTGTTTCCAGTGCTGCAGTGAGAATCAGGAAGTACTGCTTTCTGAAAACAAAATCCTGGCAGCCTCTATGCAGGTAGCATATCCTCTAACAAACCCTAATGGCCTGAAGTAGATCTGGTTAGCACGAACATTTTGTCACTATTGGAGGAAAAAAATGCTTTTCTCTGAGTGCTCATGAAGGAGGTAAGCATGATCTTTATGTGTCATGGAGTGTGAATGGAAATGCTCTGGAGACCCCAGCAAAAACCAATGGGAAACTAAGTCTGAATCAAAGACATCAGAAATTTAGATATTGGCTCATCTTGTTCATCCCCTGGCCAGTGCAGGGATTGATCCATAAAGTATATGTTCAGCATTTTGTGCAAGAGAGGGAAGGGTGGGGTGGAAACCACAGGACAGATCATCATTCTCTTCCCAGCTCTGTCCCAGGTTCTCTGTGTAGCTTGGAGAAGTCACTTCACATCTCTGGGCCTCAGTTGCCACCTCTCTAAAAAAAGGACAATAATTCCCTATATTGGAGGTGTGGGACTTAACTTCTCAGTATTTGTGAAGTGCTTTGAGATCTGCAGCTGGGAAACACTAGCAAAGATCAAAGTATTACTTTTTGCTTGAGTGACCCTGTGACAGGGCAATAGATCTCACCACTGAGAGATGTTTATTAGCTGACTAAGTCTTCCTGTCCTCATACTCACTCCAGTCCTCCCAGTTATGCCCAGTGGAATAATTCCTCTCCCTCTCTGTTGTTTATATTCCTGTGGTAGCTTGTCTGTGGCTCTCCCATCACCCTTTGTTTCCTGGTTTGTTTCAATGATGGGGTTACGGTTGTAATTCAGGTGTCTTTTCTCTCTCTCCTGCTCTGTCCCTCTTCCCTAGGATTTTCCGATGTGCCCTGATGTTGCAAGCCCTTGTTGCTCTCATCCAGTGTGGCTGAACTCAACAGTGACGAGACAATGGATCTGCCTGCTGAGGACTTCCAACAAGTCCTCTCCATTGACCAGATCTGCTCCATCCGTGCCAGCAATGACTATGTGGAGAGACCCGCCATCTCCTTCAAGCAAGCTCAGTCCAACCTATCCCTCTCACAGCAGGCCCACAAGCAAGAGTGGTCTCAGGACTGCCTGGTGTCTTCCACCTTCCAGGACCTGCACCGCAGCCACAGCCACCACCACCAGATGTCGGCCTTGCAGCAGCATCTGAGTCATTCCAGTACTGCCAGCTCTGTGTCTCAGAGCACCACCACCTCGGATCAGCGGCTGCTGAGTGGGGTCACGCCCTCACATTCTGGGCACTCTCTCATCCGGACGCAGCCCAGAGCAGGCAACCTGAAGCCTGAGGAACCACTGAAGGGTGTGGTGGAGAAGGCCACCCTCCACTCTGGACACCTCTTCATCTGCGAGGAGTGTGGACGTTGCAAGTGTGCCCGCTGCACAGCTGCCCGCAGCTTGCCCTCCTGCTGGGTCTGCAACCAGCGCTGCCTCTGCTCCCCAGAGAGTCTCATCGACTATGGGACTTGCCTGTGCTGTGTCAAGGGTCTCTTCTATCACTGCTCCACTGACGATGAGGACACCTGTGCTGATGACCCCTGCTCCTGTGGCTCGGGGTCCTGCTGCGCCCGCTGGGCTGCTATGAGCTTCCTCTCTCTCTTCATGCCCTGCCTCTGCTGCTACTTCCCTATGCTGGGGTGCCTCAAACTTTTCCAGAAGGGCTACGATAGTCTGAAACGTCCTGGCTGCCGCTGCCAGAACCATACCAACACAGTCTGCAGGAAGATCTCCTCCTCCAGTGGCACGCCTTTCCCTAAGACTCTGGATAAGCCGGTATGACCTTCCCAGGGAGCAGAATTGGCTATTCTTCTTCTTCACCTCCCTCTGCTGCATACCCACTTTGGGCACAAAGCAAACAGATGAACAATCTGCCAGTCACCAAGCCCCACAAAGGGAGTGTGAAGCACGTTCTTGAGACAAAGGAATCGTGCTTTTGTGCCCAAGCCAAACGTGATAGGGTTTGCACATTTTGGCAAAGGACCAGGACAGAGGGAATCAGATGCTGACAATGCACTAGTGATCAACAGGGGGCTTTCAGCATGGGAACTGGCTCAGGACTCTGTGACCTCAGAATGCCTTAGGAGCTGTTTTTCTGTGGTGGGTTTCAAAAGGGTGACATGTCCAAGCACTAGAATCCTCTGGGGACCAGACCACAGACCCCCCCCACATCTCTTTCATCCATTTTCTCTCTGCAGCTTTCCTAAGTGGCACCTCCCACAGGCTTTCCCTCAGTTTTCTTTGCTGTTGTGCTATAGGCCAGTCCCTGCAAAGGGAGATGAGCCACTGCAATGTACCAACCAATGGCAACACCTTACTCCCTTTAGCAGAGCAAGAGAGAAAGCTTTCAATAATTTCAAGGTAAAAAGGAAAATAAGTGAGCCCAAATATCCAGTTTTTAGGGGCTCACTGGTCAGTGGAAATAGGACATGGATAGATTAAGGATCATGCTGGCATGGAAAGGGTGTGAAAGGATGATGTGGACAGAAAGGAGTCCCACTCCCACTTTTGTACATCAGAGGGTCTTCAGCAAGCGGAAATCACTGTAGTAATTGGTATTTCAAAGTAGATTTGGCTAAGAACATGAAGCAGGTTAAATCCCAGGCTGAGACGCAAGGGGACTGGATACCCTGAGGGAGTGGTAAAGGTCTGCTTGCAGAACCTTACAAAATGTAAGGTGTCACTGTGTCTCTAGCCCAGATTGGTGGTGACTGATAGGTGACACCATCTGTTTAGTGGTGACTTGGTGGTTTCAATCCATCCATTGGTGGTAAGCCTCTACCACAAGTGATACTCCTGTTGGCAGGCTCAGTGTAAAGGCCAAGAACTGGGTGGGCCATGGAACCTGGCCTTCCTTCTTACCTCTGGATGTCAGAGAGAGGTATATGAGTAGGGCAATGTGTAGGAAGCTTGCCCTTCTGCCCTGCCCAGTAGATTAACAGATCCTTCAGTCTCTGGGGCTGCCAATCTGGTACCTTTCACCAGCACTGAATTCACTTTAGTAAAAGAAAAGGAAAGTTGAACCTTAAAAACAATTAAGAACCCCAACTTCTCTCCTTGTGCTGATGCTGTAAAAATGATCACGTCCTTGCCTGGCCCTGAAAATGGTGCTTAGCTGAGGCTCCAGCTTTGGGCTGGTGGGGAAAGGGAGATCTGTGTGTTAGAAAGCAGAATGGGATGGGAAAAGCATGAAGCCAGCCTTCCCTCCCCAGCCAAAGCGCCTCAGTGTCCTCACTCATCTCCTCATGTTATAGAGAAAGCTACACAAAAGCAGATTGGCTGCACAGCTATGCATCCTATAGGCAAGCCTGATGTTGACACAGGTGTTCTGAGACAGGACACACCTTCTGCAAACTAGAGATGGGTCTGAACCAAATCCAGAGATCTGGAGATCTTCAGACTATGGGGAAGTTTGGATCTGGGTGATGGTTCATGGTCAACACCTATAATAAGCCAAGCCAAACCAAACCCCTGTACCTGAATGTTCCTGGTCCTTGAGGAAGTTCAGATCCAGATTGTAATCTGAAATTTCCAGCTCACTCATCTCTGCTGTAAAAACACGGTGCCAAACTCTGTTACAACCCCAATGACTTAAAAAACTTGGCCTGTGGAATGAAAGCCAGGTTGACCCTTCAGTGCTATCTTCCACCATCACATCTGTCCTCGGAGGGGTGTGTGTGTGTGTGTGTGTGTGTGTGTGTGTGTGTGTGTGTGTGTGAGAGAGAGAGAGAGAGAGAGGAAAAAAAAGAGAAGAAGGCATAATAATCTTCCTGTTCCATTGGAGTAAAGGTTCAAGAGGGCTACAGGATGTGCGAGAGCTGGAGATATACATGCAACGAATCCCTCAACTGTCCCAAATCTTCCTCCAATGTTTAGGGCACAGACCTTGCACCCACCTATCCACTGACTCCTCTTCTTCGTTTAGAATTACTTTGATATATTTTTGTATATATAAGTATAATGTTACGATGGCTAGGACTATTATAATAATATTCATGATATTGCTGTGAATGGTGCCATATGCAAGGTTTGGCTTCCTGGTACATTTACAAACTCCAAAGGAATATCTCAACTTTGTTATGCTAATCCTAGATCTTGGTTTATAGGTAATCTGAGGTATTTTATAGGCTCTCCTAACAGGGCTCTGTTCTGAGTGGGCTGGTGAATGGGAAGGGTAGATATAGAAGACAGGAGAAGTCAGCAGTTCTATCCCTAGATGAAAGTTTGCTCATTGGTGAGGGTCCTCCCTTCCAGCCAAGTTCAGAACATGTCGTGGGAGTTTGCTTGTCCCCTTCAAAGCTGGGAAATGCATTTATATAAGCTGTGGCATTCATATGATACACACACACACGCACACACATTGTAACTCACTTTATAGTGAAATTCAACTTACAGCAAAGTAGGAGAAGAGTCATGAATAGTTTTAATGCTTCAGAATGTGCAATTCCAAGGATAGCAACGCTATTCAGAGTAATCTCTGAAAAACACCAGGTCTTCCCTGTGAGAGTTCCACTAGATGTGTGTGTATCTGTGTGTGTATAGATGATTAGTCCACATCTCTGGTCCATAAATTATATAATGTATTGCAAACAGATATTTATTTATATGATAATAATTGGTCAGATTTATAATTCTAATTTCTGCTGTCAAATAAAGAGTTAGGTACACAGAAACATGTATATTGGAGGGACTTCCATAACGAGACACACCTTACTTCTTCTCTAGCACCATTCACTTGTCACCAGAGTTAGTCAAACATTTACTGTCATAAGAATTTTTTTAATGGAAAATGACTTCTTCCACAAAATGAAAATTTTTATGTAAAATGCCCCTTTTCATGGAAAAATGTTCTGTTTTGTTATTTTAATAAGAACCCAAAATATTTAGAAAAGGTTTATTTGATGAAAAATCAGTGTAACTTTCCATTGGGGAAAAAACAAACATCCCTCCCTCGCCTCCTTGATCAGCTTTGCTTTTCATGGTTTCCTTTAAAGGGATGGGCATGTCCATTCAGTCAATGCTTTTCTTCCTTCAAGGTCCATCTTTTCCTCTCATTTGCTCATGGAATGATTTGATAATGGGTGTGACTTCTTGAGTGTTTCCATGGAGAAGAATCATGATGTCATGAAAACACAATGGTGAACTCGTCAGAGTGCTGGAGAAGTTGCCTGGTGAGAGGAAGGGCCTGATCTTCCAGTCCCTGTGCAGGCAACATGCCTATGGAGTACGAGTCTATAGGCATTATGCTTCTGTTATTCCACCACAGATACCTCCAATAATTGTCAGAAGATTAGTGGTAGGTCATTGTGATTTCTGTTTACATGTTATTTCTTCTATGCCAGTGTGAAAGTTCCCGCTCTAAGAGCACATTGTTTCATATCATGGGTGTTATGGATCAGGAAAGCTGGCCTATTTTGTAATATTTTAGAAATATTTTGTAATTTGTCAATTTTTTTTAGCAATACATTCTGTAAAATATGGAACATTTGAGTGGAAACCAGAGATTGGACTGAGTCACAAAACATCAGATCCAAGGCTGTTCAGTACCAGGGCTTTGGTTGGGCCATTCTTGGTGTCAGTTGTGAAATTCAGAACCAGGTTCAGAATCTGACTTGTACCCTGCTTCCAAGTTCAGATTTATTTGGATCCAGGGGCTTAGTTGGGACTCACCTCATCTCTATTGAAAACGATCAATTTCCTCTTCCAGGGGAGGGGCAGCAGGAGAATCTACTTATTAGACAAGGACAGGATATACCAAAATCTGTCTGAAGGTGAACGACATGAGCTAATTTGTTAATTAATAACGAGTAGTCTGTCTTCAAACTGGGTCTTCCTGCGACTTTCCCAAGATCTCCAGCTTGGTAAAGCTTTCTTCTTTTCTGTCAAAACATGCAGTTTACCATCAGATATGGATCTAGTGCCTGCTGGGACCACCACAAAGTGGAAGGGATGAGATTGGCTCCAAATGTGTGCAGCAGGTTGTTCTAGTGTTTAATGTTTGATTTACCTCGGTGTCCAAATGTAAGTTACAGTTGTCCAGTGACAGAGAGTAAGAGCTTTGATTGGGATTCCCCAGATCTCTCTGTGCACCTGGGATTTTACTGTGGCTTATTCCCAGAGTTTGATTGTTAGACAGCTCCATATGTGCAAAGCTATGCTCACTGTATGCGGTGTTCTGCATCTGATCTCATTCAGAAAAGAAAAGCTGGATGGGGTAAGTTTTCCAGCTGAAATTAGAATAGGCAAAGTGCATTACAGCGCACTTAGATGGGGGAAAAGGAACTTATGTCAAAGGACCCTGTAGGGCTCCAAGCTGCTGAAAGGGGGAGATGCAGGGGTCTGAGCTGCCTCCCTGTCTGGTCCCACTGTTGGAGCAGAGAAAGGAAAGGAAAGGAATCTGCTGTAGCTTCTTGCCTCCCCATCTGATTCCACTGCTAGAAAGGGAGACAGAGCTGGCTTGAGAGTTGCAGAACTTGCATGAGACAAAAGGGCCCCAAAAAAGCCAGGCCTTTAATAGCCTCTTGCTTTGCTTATGCCCCTCTTTATATGAGCTCCAAACACCACTTTGAAGTTCGCATCTTGCAGCTCTCCTCTCTTTTTCACAGGAAGGTGAGGTGCTGCCCACCTCCCACACTCCTGCACTGGCCAGAAGGGGGCACTGAAGAGTGATGTGAAGTGCCCCCTCCTGCCACAGCACTATGAGGGCAGGCTAAGAGACAAAGAACCACATCCTTGTCCCCACAACACACAGCACCTGAAACACCTTTAGTCTCATTCCAGAAGCATGACCCCTTTGAACAGAATAGCTCCAAGGGGTTTCTAGCTGATGGCTAGTCTCAGATTCACTCACTCCCCATCCTTTGCCCTAAGCCCACTGGCCTGACCTCTTTCTAGTCCCACTTGTGGCCAAAAGCACAAAAGAACAATTTCAGAACAACTGCATTAGTGCAATAAACCCCACTGAGTTTGCATGGCTAGACTGGTCTGAGGATAAGCAGATGGCACATTTATCATTTTCCCCACTCCCCAGTACACACTTTGTTACTGATCTCTCTAGCTGCCTCTTGCAACTGTTGCATTTCCAATCTGACAGAGCCTGCAGAAGCCAGAGGAGCTCCACACCTGGAAAAAGGGAGAGTGGACGTGCTCAACATCCCAATCCAGGTAGTCAAGCAAATCTAGTTCAGGATCTTCTTCTGCATGAAGTATCCACACTCCATTTCTGCTGGGTGCTCACATGCAGCTGTAATACAGTACCCAGCCTTCATTCCAGGTGGGCAAAGCAATATTACTTAGCATCAACTGCCTTATTCCAATCTGCTTATGGGTTCTTCTTAGTGTGAGACACTAGACAGTAGCGCAGAGCTCATTAGCAAATGCTTTCTGTCATTGATAGCTTGTAATCAAACCCAGCCTGCATTTCTGGGCCCAGCTGAAATGGATTCTTTGTTCCACCCTTTACAAGCTACTTCAGAAGATGCCCAAAGGGCACATGTCTAGAAAGACGATGATAGGGAACGGTGCCAAAGATCTTTCATTTTTGTGCGGAGTGCGGTCAGGAAAGACTTTGGATAGATGGGAGCCAAGTCGAACTAAGTCTCTTTCACTCAGTCCCTTGCAGGAAACCTTTCACAATGCGGACCACTGAATGTATCAATGCTGACCAAAAGGGAATCAAGTTTTGCACATGATGCAACTGGGTTTGGAGAAAGAGGGCCAGGCCCCACTGCTGCTGAAGTCAGCAGTGAGACATGCACCAACTTCAAGGGGAGCAGGATGGAATCTGTCAACAGCAAACTCAGGGATTTGTGTTGAATGCAGCTTATGTTGCCTGCCTAGCACCAGGGCATAGTTCCTATGCGCAGTGAAGACCTTGGCTGTGCTAACCCCAACCCCAATAGTGATGGACATTGTTATTTGTGGATGCGGCACATTCAGTTCCCCCACACTGCTGCGCCAATCCCCCTTCTCGTCTTTCCCCAACTCCCAACCTTTGTTCAAAGGCTCCCTCACACATTCTGCTGCCTCCTTATGCCCCAGAAGTCTGTAGCATAAACTCCTTTGAAGACTCATTCCCTCTTAACTTCAAAGGAAAGCCCAGTACCAAGGACTGAAGCATCTAACTCTCTGTTTATCTGGTACAAAAGATACTGTACAGTGTATAAAGAGAGCCCCTCCCTCAATTGTCATGTTGAGATTCTTTTGCCTTTCTAAACAGCATAATACCTGGCCATAACCCTGTTACTGTTTTTTGACAATACTCTTGTACCAGTTATGAAAAAATAAAGTATTTATTTGAAAAGTTTATTTTAAAGATTAAAAAAGACCTATTTATTTTAAAGCATCCTCTTCCATTTGGTTTTCTTCTCTTGCAAGCTAATAACTGTTACTGAACCACTGCTGAAATAAAAGAAGTAATTCTACAGGTGGCTTTCCAGGCCACTGAAAGCAACTATTCAATAAAATATATATATATATATATAAATTTTGAAACCTCTCTTGTTTTTGTCTCAGGGGGAGGTGTGGAGAGAGGCAGGGCATGGGCACGACTCAGTCTGCCGCCGCCTTGGCAAATAACAAGCTGGCACGCTAGTGGTAGGTCTACATGGCACACTAAGCCCGGGTCTGTGGGACCCAGGCTTGTGGACTCGAGTTTCCAAGCCCACATTTGAGTGTCCACAGTGCAATGGAAACCCAGGCTTCACACCTGTATGCAGACCTGAGCCTGAACTTCTGCTACGGTGGCTGTGCACTATTGTATGCTGCACTGACTGTTGGTGTTCATGCTGGCATTATCAGGGAGCTGGCACTGATAGGGCATCGGTGTTTGGGGGGTTTATGCTATTTTATAACCTCAAAGGGTATATAACAGTTTAAAAGAAACACTGACAATCACATGCCTAAAGGCTGCAACTTATCTGAGTCCCTGTGGGCCGCATAAATGCTCCAGGCAGATTTTTGTTTCTGCGACCTCACAGCACAGTGGATACCACAGTGACTAGATACCATGGTGACTGGATGCAGACACGCCAAACCCACAAAAAAAAAAAGCAGAGATTGGGCTTGTTTTTGGTTTAATTAGCTTGTGAGTTGCTTGTTGGCTAGTTCTTGGCTTGTAGCTTGTAGCTTGTTGCTTGTTTTTCTTTTTATCAGGTCCTGGCAAGCAGGGGCAAGGGCAGGAGAGAGTCAGGGGTGCACAGATGGCCCACCACAGTCCCAGGGGGATCTAGTCACATAGAGCATTGGGGTTCTTAGGGATTGTCTTGTTCTGGCCTTGTTTTGAAATGGGATTAGCTTCATTTTCGCTTATTGTAAAAGTTGGGGTGCTTGTTTACCATGTGAAAGTTGGCAACTGTGAGTGGATGACTAGACAGAGAGAAAGAGTAGACTAGCACAGTTCATAGCATTTATGGCCAGAAGGGACCATTAGATCATGTAGTCTGACCTCCTCTGGTACATTTCACCCAGATGACCTTGTATTGCAACCCATAACTTGTGTTTGGCTAAAGCATCTTCTGGAAAGGTATCCAGTCTTGATGTGAAGACATCAAGAGATGGACAGTCCACCACTTCAATTGATAGTTTATTCCAGTGGTTAATCACCCTTGTGTTAAAGCTCTGTGCATAATCTCTAATTTAAATTTGTCTGGCTTCATCTTCCAGTCATACATTCTTGTTCTGCTAGCTTAAAAAGCTATTAGTTCCCAATATCTTTTCCTTTTGAAGGTACTTATACACTGTAATGAAGTCACCTATCACATTTATTTTTGCTCTTTAAGTCTTTCACTGTAAGGCATTTTCTCCAGCCCTCAAATAATTTTTTGTGGCTCTTTTCTGCGCTTCCTCCAATTTTTCAACATCCTTTTTAAAATATGGACACCAGATCTGGATGCAATATTACAGCATCACTAATACTGAATAAAGAGGTAAAATCACCCTCACTTACTCCTATTCATTAAGATGCTTATACATCCAAGAATCCTACTGGGGTCCATGGCTGATGAGAGGGTAGGGGGAAGCCAGTACAAATTACTGGGGCCCGGCGGTCCGGAAGGGGGCCTGGGGCCCAGCTTCATCAGCCCTGTTTAGCCAGTCCACCCAAAAATTTTTTTCACCAGGGCCCGAATCTGCTCTCGGTGGCCCTGCTGGGGTCTCAGGTTGGCTTGCTGTGACCTCACTGCTTTCCAAGACACGATCCGCTAGTCTCTAGGTATGGCCTGTCTTCCTTGTTCCCAGATGGCTAACTTTGCTATTGGCTGTATTAAAACACATTTTGTTCAAACAGGCTCATCTTACCAAACAATCCAGATTGCATTGTATGTCTGCCCTGGCCTCACCATTATTTACCACTCTGCCAATCTTTGTGTCATATCCAGATTCTGAGCACAGTGATCTTGTAGATAAATGTTAAAGGAAGCTTACAAGAAGTGGAAGATTGGACAAATGACCAGGGAGGAGTATAAAAATATTGCTTAGGCATGCAGGAGTGAAATCAGGAAGGCCAAATTACACTTGGAGTTGCAGCTAGCAAGAGATGTTAAGAGTAACAAGAAGGATTTCTTCAGGCATGTTAGCAACAAGAAGAAAGTCAAGGAAAGTGTGGGCCCCTTACTGAATGAGGGAGGCAACCTAGTGACAGAGGATGTGGAAAAAGCTAATGTACTCAATGATTTTTTTGCCTTTGTCTTCACAAACAAGGTGAGCTCCCAGACTGCTGTACTGTGCAGCACAGTATGGGGAGAAGGTGACCAGCCTTCTGTGGAGAAAGAAGTGGTTTGGGACTATTTAGAAAAACTGGACGAGCACAAGTCCATGGAGCTGGATGCGCTGCATCCAAGGGTGCTAAAGGAGTAGGCAGATGTGATTGCAGAGCCATTGGCCATTATCTTTGAAAACTCATGGCAATCAGGGGAGGTCCCAGATGACTGGAAAAAGGCTACTGTAGTGCCCATCTTTAAAAAAGGGAAGAAGGAGGATCTGGGGAACTACAGGCCAGCCAGCCTCACCTCAGTCCCTGGAAAAATCATGGAGCAGGTCCTCAAGGAATCAATTCTGAAACACTTAGAGGAGAGGAAAGTGATCAGGAACAGTCAGCATGGATTCACCAATGGCAAGTCCTGCCTGACTAACCTAATTGCCTTCTATGAGGAGATAACTGGGTCTGTGGATGAGAGGAAAGTAGTGGATGTGTTATTCCTTGACTTTAGCAAAGCTTTTGATACAGTCTCCCACAGTATTCTTGTCAGCAAGTTAAAGAAGTATGGGCTGGATGATTGGACTATAAGGTGGATAGAAAGCTGGCTAGATCGTCAGGCTCAACAGGTTGTGATCAACGGCTCCATGTCTAGTTGGCAGCCGGTTTCAAGTGGAGTGCCCCAAGGATTGGTCCTGGGCCCGGTTTTGTTCAATATGTTCATTAATGATCTGGAGGATGGCATGGACTGCACCCTCAGCAAGTTTGCAGATGATACTAAACTTGGAGGAGTGGTAGATACGCTGGAGGGTAGGGATAGGATATAGAGGGACCTAGACAAATTAGAGGACTGAACCAAAAGAAACCTGATGAGGTTCAACCAGGACAAGTTCAGAGTCCTGCACTTAGGACGGAAGAATCCCATTCACTGCTACAGACTAGGGACCGAATGGCTAGGAAGCAGTTCTGCAGAAAAGGACCTAGAGGTTACAGTGGACAAGAAGCTGGATCTGAGTCAACAGTGTGCCCTTGTTGTCAAGAAGGCTAACGGCATTTTGGGCTGTATATGTAGGGGCATTGCCAACAGATCGAGGGATGTGATCATTCCCCTCTATTCTGCATTGGTGAGGCCTTATCTGGAGTACTGTGTCCAGTTTTGGGCCCCACACTACAAGAAGGATGTGGAAAAATTGGAAGAAGTCCAGCGGAGGGCAACAAAAATGATTAGGGTGCTGGAGCACATGACTTATGAGTAGAGGCTGCGTGAACTGGGATTGTTTAGTCTGCAGAAGAGAAGAATGAGGGGGGATTTGATAGCTGCTTTCAACTACCTGAAAGAGGGTTCCAAAGAGGATGGATCTAGACTGTTCTCAGTGGTACCAGATGACAGAACAAGGAGTTGTTCTCAAGTTGCAGTGGGGAAGGTTTAGGTTGGATATTAGGAAAAACTTTTTCACTCAGAGAGTGGTGAAGCCCTGGAATGGGTTACCTAGGGAGGTGGTGGAATCTCCATCCTTAGAGGTTTTTAAGGTCCAACTTGACAAAGCCTTGGCTGGGATGATTTAGTTGAGAATTGGTCCTGCTTTGAGCAGGGGGTTGGACTAGATGACCTCCTCAGGTCCCTTCCAACCCTGATATTCTATGATTCTACGATTCTATAGCTAGCTAAGTAGATTGTATTAGATGAGATAAATACTATCTATCTGTCTATCTATCTATCTCATTCAGAAATTTGAAGTCTTCTGAGTTATCTACAAAGCCCCAGAATTGGCAGGGACGAGGACAAGCACCCTCTAAGGGCAAGAAGGGAATTGTGTTCCCATGGCTCTTTCTGTTTGTAACTACCAGATGGTGACAATATATATGGTCATTCTGAGCAATGGACACTAGCTCACAGGCAATGGGAGGCCATCACAATTCAGAGTGTTGCTAGTCTTGAGAGTTCAAAAATCACACATTAGACTCCCCCCAGAATCATGAGATTATCATAAAACTCATGATATTTTAAAAGAATAATTAATGTTGGATGCTTATTATTTGCTTTCTCCTTTTTGAGTCTTTATGAGTCGTATTTTCCAGCTTTTCTCTCCAACCATGATGACCAGAAACTTACTATTTTTCAAATGAAAGCTGAGACTCTCATGTAATCGCCTGGCTCCAGGAGCTGAGGCTTTAGGGAAAACACCAAATATCACAAGCCTCATGATAAAGGAAAGAGACTGGGCAACACTGAATTCATTTCATATGGTCTGGCCAACAGTACAGTCAGTGACTACCAAAATGGATTCAATTCTGATCAGTAGCCAGAGGTAGTATGGGCTGGTAAACAGGGGAGTGCCCTGGGTTCTATTCTCAGTTGAGCCACTGATGAGTCACTTTAATAGATTCACAGAGTTTCAGGCCAGAAGGTACCAATAGAAAATTTAATTGTACAGTGATTTTCACTTTCTCTGATATTGTCACATGGATTTGACCCTATGACCTTAAGCAACAGAAGTAGGTGCCTTATCCTCCACCACCAGCCCACCTAAAAATCTGAGCTGAGCCAGGCTTTGAATTCAGGCGCACTAAGCAAGTCTTATTCTCCTCAACTAAGACTCCACACTTAACATTTTGGTGGTGCTGGTTCCCCATCCTTGATCTTGTTTACTTAGGTTGTAATTTCTTCAGGAAAGTCATTGTCAAATACCATATCTACATACAGCACCTAGCTATGGGCCCCTAATCTCAGCTGGGGTCCCTAGGAACTACTGTAATATGCATACATTAAGACTCCTTATCCAATTGTTCTGACTGGTCGCACATACAAGTTCTCTTCCGTTGTTTGGGGAAATCAGTCTGGGCCTTTCATTTGCATGTATGGGGACTGGTCCTGCTTTGAGCAGGGGATTGGACTAGATGACCTCCTGAAGTCCCTTCCAACCCTGATATTCTATGATTCTATGTACTCCAGTCCAGTTAACACTCTTGTGGCAGCATCTCTTTCCAGATGCATCTGTCGCTGCTGGGAATTAGGAAAGTGTCTGAGGATGACAAAGTGTTTTCTGCATGTGTTCAAAGTGCTGCTGTTGTTCCAGATTAAAGCCACAGCCCTAGGCTCACATGGGCTGCTTCAAGGCAATCTATTTCCTGCCGTTCGCTTCCCTCCTGGGCTGGTGCTGTGATGAAGGACTTTGCATGTGGCAGCAAGATCTTTGGCTCTTGATGTACAAATTATCAGCTGAAAAAATGACTCTAAAAATTAAGGAATGTCACTGAGGGGGGGTTCTATTTATGTCTTTCTCACTGAAACCAGAACAAATTTGCGCCTTTCAAAAGCTAAATGATTTTTCCAGCTACCAGTTCTGCAAACTCCACCAAGAATCTGAAAACACAGTCACAATCCTTTTTGCCTTTAATGTAGTCACTGGCAGTGATAGATATCCCACCACCAGCACTTAGCTGGCAGCTCTGTTAATGGTATCTCAGGAAGACTCACAACCCATCTCCCCCCTGTAGCTGTTTTAACTTGGCAATGCTGCCAACAGGAGTCAGAATTTGCTTTCATCAGTAGTAAATCAGCTCTGACTGAAAGACACACAGGGAGTGGATCAGTTGGGTAAGAAGGTGCCAGATTGCTTATGTGAACATAAAGGTACTTTAACCATTAGGACACTGGCTAATCATGAGAGGTTTTAGCTGGAGATATGCTCCAATCCCAGATCTGAACACAGGGGGCTTTGGGGAAGCGCAGACCATCTATAATTAGAGCATGTTGTCCCAGAGATGAGGAAGAGTCTCTGGCTGAAAGCCAGAGGCCTGAATTGTCTCTTCCAGGCACATCCGGTGACACCTGCTTCTCACCCTGGCCAGAAATAGCCTCATCTCCCCAGATGACTTGTCTTTCTACCTTGTCTCTCCCTGTTGGCAGTTCTGTCCCATGCTGCATGCTGGGGAGCAGGCTGCCACAGTCAGAGAACGTAGAATAGGCATTGAGCCTGGAAGAACCTCTTGGCTGAGATGCTGTCTGGCAGGGAAGGTCAGGAACTGCCTTTTGGCACCGGTGGAGAGGAGGGGGAGCACTCCATTGGTGTCAGTGGGGAGCAGAAAAGAAAGAGAAAGAAGGTGTGAGCTCCTTGCAGTGAGAAGAGAGAATTTTTTCCATCCTGTCCTTCAGTTGAGAGCGCCAAGAAGAAATATACTTGTCCTCACTCGTCTGAGGGGCTGACCCCACTGTCCTTGCCCTGAAGCCTTTGAGAACGCCTGAACAAGGAAAATCTTGTGGCTGATTTGGGCCTCAGAGATCTAGGTTCTGCCACTGGCTCACCACGGGGCTCTTAGCAAGTCGCTGTGCCTTGGTACCTTTCCCTACAGAACATAGTTAATATACTTAATTAGCCATGGGGCTCTTTGTACTCCTTTAATGTGTATAGTGTGGTAGTGCCCAAGGGCTCCAACTGGGAGTGAGGTCCCTTTGCACTGGGTACTGCACCTGGGGGCCAGATCACGTAACAAGATTGATGAGACTGACTACCCCCAAACTGAAGGAGCAGCTGTTTTAGCTTGAGCAGTACAGGTTCATGCATTTAGCTCCAGAGATCCAGCATTCAGCTACAACAGCTGACCCAGCCAAGGCATCCTGACACTGACTCTGCACTGATACTATTACAGCAGGACTCTGAGGCTTCATCAGTGTTTGCAAGAGCTTTGAGATCATCAGATTTAAGGAGTTTTTCTTATAATCTTGCTAGTATTGTAATTGTCCCCACCAATGACCTGCTGCTCTGGCTGGAGCAAACTAAGTTTGGATAGGGCCTGAAGCCCGAGGAAAGACAAAATGTGAAAGAGAAAGGTAATGGATTTGGAACGTTTGCACACAGGGAACAGACCACACCACTCTGCAGAGGTGCCTTCTGTGCATCAGGTTCGGGGTGACCAAATGAATTGACACCAGGAAATTCTCACTGGAGATAACTATACAAACTAATTGAAAATAAATTAAGGAACATGACACTTTGCTTGCAGATCAAATAACTATAGCTTACCTTTCCCAAAATAACTGCCTACTGCACGTCATACGCCAAGGAGAAACCAGAGATATATACATAAAATAGGCCACTCCAGCAGGGAACGGAAAGTCCCTTTATTCCTAACTGGAGACACCACAAGGGTTAATTAGAAATGGCTCCAACTCTGCACTCTACCTGCATGACCAGCTCTCATTGGCATCACTGGAAATCATGCATATGGATCAAGGGTGTTAGATGGCCCAGTATATTGTGCTTTTGACCTAAAAAAAGTTCTCAGGTATTTCTGTGTAGCAAGGATAATGCTCGCGCTCTCTCTCTCGCTTGCAGATCCCTAGCTCTGCCAGCCTTGCATCTAATGACTAGACACCTCTACAAGAGGACAGTTGTGTTGCTCTCACCCCAATAGGGTTTAGGTTGACATGAGTATTTCTTAATAAGTCTGCCCTCTAAGCTTGAAAGCCCCCTAATCACTTTTGCATGGTTGGCTGCTCTTTCGGTTCCTGTGGCCTTGGTGTCTCATTCAAAAGGGAGATTTAAAGGGCTAGGTTTCTTTTCTTTTCTTTTTTACAGTTTGCACATTCAAAGTTGATCCTTCAAACTGGGTGCCACTCATAGGAAGTCCTGCCACCTGTATGAGCTCTCAGATCACCACTTAGCCACATCACACCTAAATGATAGTCTGAATGCAAGAAATAGACAGTCTCTTTGGGGGCCCATATATGCAGATTGGCCCTATACTATGTGGTTATACAAGCCAACATTTTCAATCACAGGAGCCTAAATTCATTAATATTATTATAGCCAAGAGGCTTTAACCAAGATCAGGGCCCCATTGACCTATTCACTGTACAGAGTAAGAGACAACACAGAGAATGTATGAACATAAATAGCTTGTCCAACATCATGTAACAAACTAGTAGAAAAGCAAGGAATTGAACCCATCTTTTTTGGAGGCCAGCATAACCTTGTAGCTACCAGACTACTCCCAGCTTCTCTGAGTTTTAGTGCTGATATATGGCCTGATTTTCAAAGTTGCTGTACACACACAACTCCCACTAACTTCAGGAGGAGCTGCAAGTGCTCAGATCACTGAAAAATAAGGATCTTTTTATTTTGAGGTCTAAATATAGATATAGATGCTAACCACTGCACTAGATCCCCATGGTCGTAGTGCTAAACACTTTGCGTTGTTCTGGCTGATGTGAATGGCACTATGCTGATTTACCCTAGCTGAAGATCTGGTTCTGTCTGTTTTGCAACAATCATTTCAAGCTGCAACACTAGGAGCTAGATATGAACTTCTCTAAAGTTCAGTGGGGGTTGGATCCAGGGTTTGGGTTCAGCCTATTACAGAAATAGTGGTGAGTTGTGAAACTCAGATCTAGAGCCTCTCAAAGCTTAGTCTGGGCATTTGTTGCAGCTTTTTATTTGTAGTTTTGTGTCTTTTGCGCTTTATCTTTGAGATAGACTCCATATCTGATTCTCTTCTCCTTTGCACTGGCTTACATTGTGTTACTCCTGATTTACACCCATGTAAGGGCCAATTAATTGAATATTAGAAGGAACATAGGGAGGGCCATACTGGATCAGCCAGTTGGTCCATCCAGTCCAGTAGCCTTTCTCTGACAGTAGCCAGCAGTAGATACTTCATGGGACAATACAAGAAACCCAGCTATGTTGGCAGTTGTGGAATAACTTGCCCAGAGGGAAAGTTCCCTCCCACCATCACTTCGAGGTTGGCCTTTCCTTGGAGCACATTTAGGTTTAATACTTTTGTTTAACTGTAGAGTTTAGACCCAAGCATTGAGTTTTCTTCCCCATCTCCCCAAACTGCCGTTAATTTTGGGTAAGTCTCTTTTTTAATGCAATGGTGCCTGGTACCCATTTTTTTTAAATGGATAGCATCCTATGTAGGAATCTTCAGAGCACCCCAAGAGCTGCCTTAGAAAACTGAACAAGAGGAAATGACTGGAAGAATGGTATGGACATGGTGAGCTCCCACAGTTGTCATCTCATAGTGATCCCACATCAAATTATCTCACTCTACAAACCAAAAGATGATGTTTTTTTTCAACTTGCCAGTGTCACAATCCCAATCTGTCATCTGGAAATCTTCTTAGCAGGCTTGATTCTGAAATATGTTGAGTGCTACCCACTACCCCAGCTTCTGTAGGGATCAGAGTGCTCAGCCCTTTGCACACATTATTAGAATAAGTTCCCTGCCTTAGGATCATAGAATATCATGGTGTAAGGGACCTCAGGAGGTCATATAGTCCAATCCCCTACTCAAAAAGCAGGACCAATCCCCAGCAGATTTTTGCCCCAGATCCCTAAATGGCCCCCTCAAGGATTGTGCTAATAACCCTGGATTTAAGCAGGCCAATACTCAAACCACTAAGCTATCCCTCCCCTTTCTTTTAGTTACATGTAGTTTACATTCCCCAAGGGGAACTTAGCTGATGAACAGAAGCCAGCTGGCTCTCCCATAGCTTTATTGGTTCTTTCAGGCTAACAGAACTAAGAACTTGTTTGTGTCAACAAAGTAAATAGATAGGATTTAAAGACACACAGTTCATAACCATTATTCTGTTTTCTGTGTACTGCATCTTTTAAATAGGAGGAGTCTGCCTGTCTATCTGCTGTTAGGCAGGGCTGTTGGATTAATGAACAACAGGGTCATAGAAATGTATAGCTGGCAGGGACTTCAGGAGGTCATCTACCCTATCTCCCCATTTCATCTGTGATGAAGAACCTCACAGGATGAGATCTTCTATTGACATTGGGTGAGAGCTCCAAAGCCATGTAGGGGGTTCAAAAGAGATCATGGCCAAGAATCTCAGAAGTGATCACTATTTTGAGGTGTCTCAGTTTCAGAGTGTGGATTGCTGAACTGCCTGAAAATCAACCCCCTTCAAGGTGGCACCCAACACCTGACGTACTCAATGACTAGTCACTTTAGAAAACTTTGTCTTATGACCCTAATCCACTGGTATTAGTGCACATATTACAGAAGCTCCTAGAGGTCCCAGCCAAGATTGAAGCTGTGCTAGGTGCTGTACAAACACATGGTGAAACAAGTCCTCACCCAGACAGTTCAAAATCTCAAGAGACAAAGGCTAAGAGGAGATACAGAGGCACGGAGAGGTAAATTGATTTACCCCATGTCACACAGCAAGTCAGTGCAGAGCCAAGAAGAAACTCAGGGTCTTCTGACTCTTAGCCCATTGTCCTATTTGATAGACCACACTCTGGCAAGCGCAACCTTTCTATTTAGTCTTTCTTCGGTTTTTTTCTCCTTAAACTAAATTGAAAGCAATCTAGACTATGGACATATGTTTGCTTGTTGCAAATGGAAAAAAAATAACACCCAGAAAGCAGGTACAGGATGTGGATTAAAAATGTTTACACACATTAGAATGTCACTAATCCACATGGTTTATAATCTGCACCAAAACTGGGTGGCCTCACCAGCCCATTTGCAAACACTGAATAGCTAAGAGTCACAGTGAGATCTCATAGTACTGTGACTTCCTTACAAACCACACCACAGTGCATCCACAGAGCATAATGCAAACAAATAGAGCTTGATTATAGTTGTTGGCATGAAGTGTACTTGGTGATGCACCATTTTTGCTCTATAATTGTGTGTTCATTGGGGGCTCAATCCTGCAAGATGCTGAGCACCTGTTGAGAGATGCCAGGTGCCCTAAACTCCCACTGATGGCATTTATGGTGCTCAGTTTCAGGCAGGAATGGAAGCTTGTTCACAAATTGGCAAAGCTTAGCCATTCCCACTGGGCCTGTCATGCATTAGAGAGGTTACTACTTTAATGGCCTTACTGAGGCCTGGTCTACACTACGTGTTTAAACCAATTTTAGCAGTGTTAAACCGATTTAACGCTGTACCCGTCCACACTAAGAGGCCCTTTATATCGATATAAAGGGCTCTTTATATCGGTTTCTGTACTCCTTCCCAAAGAGAGGAATAGCGCTAAAATCGGTATTACCATATCGGATTAGGGTTAGTGTGGCCGCAAATCGACAGTATTGGCCTCCGGGCAGTATCCCACAGTGCACCACTGTGACCACTCTGGACAGTAATCTCAGCTCAGATGCAGTGGCCAGGTAAACAGGAAAAGCCCTGCGAAATTTTGATTTTCATTTCCTGTTTGCCCAGCGTGGAGCTCTGATCAGCACGGGTGGCAATGCAGTCCCAAATCTAAAAAGAGCTCCAGCATGGACAGTATGGGAGATACTGAATCTGATCGCTATATGGGGAAACAAATCTGTTCTATCAGAGCTCCATTACAGAAGACGAAATGCCAAAGTGTTTGAAAAAAATATCTACAGTCTACACAGTGCTGCGTGACAAGTGTAACGGGAAGCCAGAGACTCAAATGGATGCTCATGGAGGGAGCGAGGGGGTACTGAGGACTCCAGCTATCCCACAGTCCACAGCAGTCTCCGAAAAGTATTTGCATTCTTGGCTGAGCTCCCAATGCCTGTAGGGTCAAACACATTGTCCGGCGTGGTTCAGGGTATAGCTCGTCAATTTACTCCCTCCCCCCACCACGTGAAAGAAAAGGGAAAGAAATCGTTTCTTGACTTTTTTCAATGTCACCCTATGTCTACTGAATGCTGCTGGTAGACGTGATGCAGCAGTGAAGAGCAGTATCTGTTCCTCTCCCCTCCCAGGTGGTGGATGGTACATGCTTGATAACTGCTGAATACCCATGGCTGGCCTCAGGGGTGCCTGGGTAAAAATAGGAATGATTCCTGGTCATTCCCAGTAGATGGTACAGAATGGCTGGTAACCATCTTCATCATAGCCATGGGGGGCTGAGCTCCATCAGCCCTCTCCCTTTCTGGTGTAAAGAAAAGATTCTGTACTGCCTGGACTATCATAGCAGCGGGATGCTGGGCTCCTCTCCTCTGCACCGCTTACTATCCTGCCTGGACTGTCATAGCATGGGGAGGCTGCCTTCCCCTCATTTTATCTCACTAACAAGTCACTGTTTCTTATTCCTGCATTCTTTATAGCGTCATGACACAAATGGGGGGGACACTGCCGTGGTAGCCCAGGAAGGTTGGGGGAGAAGGGAAGCAACGGGTGGGGTTGTTGCAGGGGCACCCCCCATGAATGGTATGTAGCTCATCATTTCTGCGGGATCTGACACAGAGCAGCTGTGCTCTCTGATACACTGGTTCTCTAGTACACTTGCCCCAAATTTTAGGCAGGACTGACTCTATTTTTAGAAATCATAAAGGAGGGATTGACTTAGTGAGTCATTCTCAGTTTTGCTTTTGTGTCCCCAGCCAACCTCAGCCAGAGACACTCATGATAATGTAACCCTTCTGCCCCTCTAGTTGGCAGCAACAAGGGCCGGGTTCAGTATCCAGGGGTTCCGTTTCAGTAACACAATGCATGACCGGCTCGAGCCCCCACCCAGTGACCTGGGACACTCACATACCACACCCCCCTGGGCACCTCTAGGAGGCAATACTTCCCCTCTCGCAAGCACGGAGTCTGAGTGTAGCAAAATCTTTTTTAATAAAGGAAGGAATCAATGTGGCATCCCATTGGAGAAACACCACAAACAGGGTTATAACACAAACCATAAACAAAAACCCACCTCCAAGTACGTTTGCCACTGTCCTTTTTCCGCTTAGGGTTTTAAGTCCAATCACCCCAAAGTCCAACAACCCAAAAGTCTCTGGTCAATGCCACCCCAGAGTTCGAGAGTCTATCTGTAGAGGTCCCTCCCCCCCAGCCTGGGTAGAAAGGGGCACCTTACGTGGTCCAGGGCCAACTGCCCTGCCTCTCCGTGGGTTCTGCTTCCGCCTTCTCCACGAACTGCTCCGCTTTACCAGCTGCTCCACTCTGCTCCTCCAGCCGTCCTCAGGAACTGCTCCGCTCCACCAGCTGCTCTGCTCCATGAGCTGTTCTGCAAAACTGCTCGGCTCTGCTCACTCTGTGGGCCGCGCCACCCGTCCCACAGCTACTCCGCTCTGCTGCCACCAGCTGTCCCATGATCCGCTCCAGCCGTCCCCGCAACTGCTCCACTCCACCAGCTGCTCTGTCCACAGCATATCTTCAGGCTCCCCCACTAGTTAGCACAATGCTCAGTGCTCTCAGCTCAGTCATTTCAGCTCTTTTTGTGATTTCAACTCTTAGTGATCTCAGCTCTTAGTGGGGGAGCCCCAGTGCTAGTGCACCATTAGCCCAAAGGGCATTCAGCTCAGTAACCTGTATTTAGATTCTTGAGAGAATAAAAAAAACCAACTCTGACATTCCACAGTGGAGAGAGGAGGGGGTGCAACTGGTGCTTCTAGCTCCACAAGGAGACTGCACCACCAGGCACAGATACCTGTCCCCAGCCTCTCTCAATTCTCTGGGTTTTGGAACCCATGTCCCATGTCTAGCCAGTACTACTCAACTGAGGGTGAGCAATTTGTCACCAAGCAATCCCACAGCTTGGGAGTCTGGGATAGGGTGGGCGTACCTATGCAAATACACTCTCTGAACTTCTTTCCACCAGATGTCAGGGTAGAGCTTATCCTGACTCTGCTTACATCCTCCCCCCAGCCAAGAATTTGTCGTCCCGACAAATCACATTCCCTACTATACCAACTTATTGGTCCCCTCCAAAAGGCATTAGATAGCCCACTTTAGCTTTCACAAACCTGTGTGCTAAATGTATAGGCTCCTCACTAATCACCCCAGGTGCATCGTAAGTTAACCGTTTCACTGGTCTTATTACCCTGTCTCGCCTATTGAGAATCTCTGTTGCTATGGTAGGGGGGACATCCTCTTGAGTGACGGATGGGGAAGTTTCCTGTGAGTTCCCCTCGGGTACTGGCATAGGCCCCTGCATTTCTAGTTCTAACAGTGGAGGGTCGCAGGTGCTCTGGACATCCTCCCTCTGTATGTCACCACTGTCCAATAGTCTGTATAAGTCATTACACGGGGGTCCCACCAGTGGCTCAGGGATGTCAGGAATGGGCCTAAATACTTCTGCCATAGGGTTTAGGGCGGAAGAGGATGTGCTCTCTTCTGATTCAGCGGATCGAGACTGAAATCTTGTCTTCATCCCAGGATACACCATGGTTGTGTCTTCCTCCTCAGACTCACTCTCAGATGTGCTGAGTAGGGGTAGGTTAGCTGCAGGGAGCCGGCTGTCCACGTTGGAAGGCGGCTTTGGCACAGCACCTTTGTTCTGCCCAGTTGCCCGGTTATGGCCAATCTCATAAGGGCTGCCTACCAATTCCCCCACAGGGAGCAAAAGGTTTCTGTGCACGGTCTTGGTCTGCCCTGTACCCTCTTCAGGTTTGATCTTGT
Source organism: Gopherus evgoodei (assembly GCF_007399415.2). NCBI lineage: Eukaryota > Metazoa > Chordata > Testudines > Testudinidae > Gopherus > Gopherus evgoodei. The sequence goes on along the minus strand of NC_044330.1, from coordinate 59,347,217 downwards.
AGACCGGCAGGTCTCCTAGCTTTTCCATCACTAAGTAAGGTATTGCCTTCCATCTGTCAGCTATCTTGTGCTTGCCAGCAATACCCAAATTTCGCAGCAGGACTCTGTCCCCTGGCTGGAGTTCTTGCAGACGCACCCTAGCATCATATCGATGTTTGTTGCGGCCTGCATTCTTCTGAGCTGCAGATGTAGCTAAGTGATAAGCATCCCGCAGCTTTTCTCGTAGACGGGATAGATATTGCTGGTGAGTTTCATAGCTATCTCCATCCTCGGATACACCAAAGCACAGGTCTATGGGTAATCTTGGTTCTCGCCCAAACATTAAGAGATATGGGGTGACTCCCGTAGCGTCGTTCTTTGTGGCGTTGTAGGCGTGCACTAGAAATGCGACATGTTGGCTCCAGGTTGCCTTCTGCTCTGGCCGCAAAGTCCCTAACATATCTAAAAGGGTTCGGTTGAACCTCTCTGGCTGAGGGTCACCCTGTGGGTGATAAGGCGTTGTCCTTGACTTTTTAATTCCTGCTATCCTCAGCACCTCCTTCAGAAGGTGACTCTCAAAGTCTCGTCCCTGATCCGAGTGTATCCGGGCTGGGAATCCATAAACTGAGAAATATTTTTCCCATAGTACTCGAGCGACGGTAGTGGCCTTCTGATCACGTGTGGGATATGCCTGCGCATATCGCGTGTAATGGTCGGTCACTACTAGGATGTTCCCAATATTCCTCTTGTCCACTTCTAAAGACAAGAAATCAATGCAAACCAGCTCCAGAGGTTTGTTGCTGGTGATGTTCTTCAGATATGCAGCCCTCGTGGGCAGAGTTTTCCTTTGCACACATCGCGCGCAGGTCTCACATTTCCGGCGAACATCTTCAGCCATCCGTGGCCAATAGAATCTACTGCGGATAAGTTCCAGGGTCCTCTCCATCCCTAAATGTCCAAAGTCATCATGCAGGGCCCTCATGGCCAGGGCTCTGTAATCTTTTGGCAGCACTAGTTGATTCCGTTGCTTTTGTAGAGGGTCTGTGGTCGTGCGGTGTAGCACTCCCTGAATCAGTTTTAGTTTGGTCCATTCTCTCAATAGTAGTTTGCCCTCTGGGGTAGGTGGGACAACCTCAGCTGGGCCTCGCCCCTCTCTTTTGGCAAGTAGTGTATCACGAATGTCAGCATCTTGTAGTTGGGCCTCTTGCCAGTCAGCCGTATTGAGCATGGGCAAGGGAGATTGGTCCAAAGCAATATAGTTCACTGAAGCAGAAGGCACGCCTTCAGGGGGTAGGCCCAAAGCTTCAGCAACACATCCATGAATGCTCTCAGGGGACTCCGGCTCTCGGCGACTCACACTGCAAATAGCTCTCACGCCATCCGTGGGTATCACAGCGACATCAGGTGCCTGCGGACGTCTGGACAAGGCATCTGCATCTACATTGCTCCTCCCTGATCGGTATTGAATGCTGAACTCATAGCTAGCCAAGGCGGCCACCCATCTCTGGCCTGTAGCATCCAATTTAGCACTTGTTAACACATAGGTCAGTGGGTTGTTGTCTGTCCACACCTGGAACTGAGCACCGTACAAGTAGTCTCGGAATTTCTCAGTGATGGCCCATTTCAAGGCCAAGAACTCCAGCTTGTGGATGGGGTAGCGAGTTTCACTGTCAGACAGTCCTCGGCTGGCAAAGGCTACCGGTTTGCGTTTGCCTTCCACTTCCTGATACAGTACTGCTCCCAGACCCTCCAAACTGGCATCAGTATGCAGGATAAACGGTTTGCTTGGGTCAGCAAAGACTAGGACGGGAGCATGAGTTAAGCGAGTAATGATTTCTCGAAAAGCCCTCTCACATCTTTCATCCCACCGCGGCCCAAATGGTTCGAAGGGGCCATAGTGTCTCTGCAAAGGCGGCTTTGGAGGCCTCCGCTTATTCTGAGTCTTAGATTTGTTCTTGTTGGACTGGTATCCCCTGGTAAGATCATTCAGAGGTTTTACAATCGTAGCATAGTTCTTCACAAATCTGCGGTAGTAACCACTAAATCCAAGAAACGTCTTGAGTTCTCTGTAGTTAATGGGACGTGGCCAGGTAGTGAGTGCTTCTATTTTATCGGGGTCAGTACTCACACCCTCTTGGGACACGATGTGACCTACATACTTCACTGAGGTTTGGCAGAACTGGCATTTATCAATTGAAAGCTTCAAACCGTATGCCTCCAACCTGTCGAGCACTTTAAGAAGTCTTTCTTCATGTTCCTCCAGGGTTCTTCCAAACACAATCAGGTCATCCAAGTAAACTAACACCTGCAGTAAATTCATGTCTCCCACGACTTTTTCCATAAGACGTTGAAATGTGGCAGGTGCTCCAGAAATCCCTTGGGGCATGCGTTCGAACTGATAAAACCCTAATGGGCAGATGAAGGCTGTCTTCTCCTTATCTTCTTCACCTAGAGGGATCTGGTAGTATCCACTCCGAAGATCCAACACAGAGAACCACTGACTACCCAGCAAACAGTCCAAGGCATCTTGTACTCGAGGCATGGTGTACTGATCAACTGTAGTGCGCCTGTTTAGGGTGCGGTAGTCAATACACATCCGGATTTTTCCACTCTTCTTACGAACGACCACAATGGGTGAGGCATAGGGGCTTCGTGACTCTGTGATGATACCATTCGCGATCAGCTCTTGAAGATGATGGCGCACGTCTTCCATCTCAGAGAGGGCAATCCTTCTAGACCTCTCCCTGAAGGGTCGGGGATCTTGTAGCCTGATATGGTGTTCCACTCCCTTTGCACATCCCACGTCCCACTCATGTAGTGAGAACACTTTGGATCTCTCGCAAAGCTTCTTCCTCAGGCGATCCTTCCACTCCTCAGACAGCGGTGAGTCTCCGAAGTCAAACTTCGCAGGATCTATCATTGGAACTTCATCTTCACACTGGGGTCTCACAACGCTTTCAGGCTCAAAAATGTCTGCAATCTTCTGCCCTGGTTTTACAAACACATCACGGCGTGTTTCATTAGCAACCAGTATCGTCACCTCCTCCTGGGCCTCAGCAGGTAGGGTTATGACTCCGCTGAGAACCAGCACTCCTTCTGGGAGCCCTCCCTTGGTTGGCTGCTCTACCACAGCTAATGTTCCCTTACTGCCTTTTAGGCAGGTACTCCTGACAATCACCTCCTTTTCTGACATGGCAGGCACCACTAAAGGGACCGGGCCCTCATACCTCAGTGCTCCGACTGGCAAATCAGGCATCACTTTTCTCGTGTCCTCAATTTTTCTGTAAGCCTCGGCACAGTGTGTGTGTATCACCAAGGTATTCAGATATTGGTCTCCTGCTCGCTGTCTGCAGTAATCGGCCAGTATCCTAAAGAGGCTGGAGTTGGTCCCTATTAGCACAGACACATCAGAGGCTCCTTTGGGGTCAGGGCATATTAAAGCTGCAGTGTCCACCTCCTGTCTTACCCCAGCAATCTCTTCTGGGAATTCCAGGTGTACTATGACATAGCCCTGATAAGGGTATTCATCCATGCTGAGGCCACACAGACCAATGCCAGTCAGTGGCTGTATGGGCAGGTGCCTAAGCATCTGTTGGTAGAATGACTGAAATATAATAGTCACTTGAGATCCAGTGTCAAGCACGGCTTTACACTCCGCCCCTTCAATCCTCACCATGACCTCTGCTCGAGGCCCTATCAGTCCTGCAGGGATCCCAGCTGGTTGGTCTCTTCTGGGGGAATCTTCAAATCCTCTAGGCCTAGGTGGTCTCCGTCCCCGGACCTTCTGGCAGCTACTGGATCTCTCCCAACTGATCCTCAGCTTTTCATACACTAAGGAGGGGTTCTCTTCCTTATGGCAGTTAGCAGCACTGTGCCCATCCTGACCACACCGGTAGCAAAAGAAGTGTCCTTTCTCCATTCGGCGAGGTGGGACGGTGACTCTAGATACTGACTTCTCTATCATCACAGTCTGAGGCTCCTTATTCCTGGAAGTCTTAGCTTGGTCAATGATGCTTTGCAGCTCAGCTATCCGTTCTGTCAGGACCTGCATTTGTTGGGCAAGTTCCTCTGTGGTGCTCACCATCAGTACACTGGCCATTGGCGGTGGCGTCGTACTGGCTCGTTCCAATGTTTGGGCTTCCCAACACTCGCTGGCTGCCTGCCTTTCTTCTTCTTCCCTGACCTCCTTTATCAGCTGGGAGTAACTTGGGGGATGTTCCTGCCGTTCTCTTAGTCGGAGATGAAGTAGGATCGGGTTCCAATACTGAGTCCCTCTTACAACTTGAGCCAGTCTGGTCTGATCCATCTGCTCAGCAGTCACTGCTCCCCTCATAACAGCTCTCTGAAGTAGTCTCTCCAGCCTCTGTATATAGGCTGAAATTTTCTCACCCCTTTGCTGTCGGGAATTAATGAATTTACAGTAACTGTCCGCAGGGCCCTCTACGCTCCCAAAGGTATTATCAAGGGCCTCTAGGCAGTCCTTCACACTGACCTCAGGGTCAGTGAGCTTCAGGGTGCGAATTACATCTAATGCTGGGCCACTAAGGCTCTCTATTAGACATCGTCGCTTTTCTACATCGGGTACGGCCCACTCCCGCAGCATTTCAGTAGTATGCTCCGACCAGAGTTCAAACTCCTCTTCCCCATCAAATAACCTTAACTTACGACAAGAGTTCGACGTAGCATAGGCCAACACAATCTTGTCCAATATATGCCCCAGTGCTTTTGCCCAATCATAGGCTGAGTCTGCCGCCCCTGAGCTAGAGGCTGCAGGACTGGGGCCCACCAAACCCGACATATTAGCCATTATACAAACAGTAGTTTCCTCAAAATATAAACATAATTATTTCCCAATACAGTGGAACACTCAACAAGTGCTTGCGAGGGGTACTGACCCAGGGATCCCGGACGAGCCCCCAAAAATGTAACCCTTCTGCCCCTCTAGTTGGCAGCAACAAGGGCCGGGTTCAGTATCCAGGGGTTCCGTTTCAGTAACACAATGCATGACCGGCTCGAGCCCCCACCCAGTGACCTGGGACACTCACATACCACACCCCCCTGGGCACCTCTAGGAGGCAATACTTCCCCTCTCGCAAGCACGGAGTCTGAGTGTAGCAAAATCTTTTTTAATAAAGGAAGGAATCAATGTGGCATCCCATTGGAGAAACACCACAAACAGGGTTATAACACAAACCATAAACAAAAACCCACCTCCAAGTACGTTTGCCACTGTCCTTTTTCCGCTTAGGGTTTTAAGTCCAATCACCCCAAAGTCCAACAACCCAAAAGTCTCTGGTCAATGCCACCCCAGAGTTCGAGAGTCTATCTGTAGAGGTCCCTCCCCCCCAGCCTGGGTAGAAAGGGGCACCTTACGTGGTCCAGGGCCAACTGCCCTGCCTCTCCGTGGGTTCTGCTTCCGCCTTCTCCACGAACTGCTCCGCTTTACCAGCTGCTCCACTCTGCTCCTCCAGCCGTCCTCAGGAACTGCTCCGCTCCACCAGCTGCTCTGCTCCATGAGCTGTTCTGCAAAACTGCTCGGCTCTGCTCACTCTGTGGGCCGCGCCACCCGTCCCACAGCTACTCCGCTCTGCTGCCACCAGCTGTCCCATGATCCGCTCCAGCCGTCCCCGCAACTGCTCCACTCCACCAGCTGCTCTGTCCACAGCATATCTTCAGGCTCCCCCACTAGTTAGCACAATGCTCAGTGCTCTCAGCTCAGTCATTTCAGCTCTTTTTGTGATTTCAACTCTTAGTGATCTCAGCTCTTAGTGGGGGAGCCCCAGTGCTAGTGCACCATTAGCCCAAAGGGCATTCAGCTCAGTAACCTGTATTTAGATTCTTGAGAGAATAAAAAAAACCAACTCTGACATTCCACAGTGGAGAGAGGAGGGGGTGCAACTGGTGCTTCTAGCTCCACAAGGAGACTGCACCACCAGGCACAGATACCTGTCCCCAGCCTCTCTCAATTCTCTGGGTTTTGGAACCCATGTCCCATGTCTAGCCAGTACTACTCAACTGAGGGTGAGCAATTTGTCACCAAGCAATCCCACAGCTTGGGAGTCTGGGATAGGGTGGGCGTACCTATGCAAATACACTCTCTGAACTTCTTTCCACCAGATGTCAGGGTAGAGCTTATCCTGACTCTGCTTACAATAACAGCAGACAGCACAGAAGGACAGATAACCATCATCCCATTGCCAAGTTACCCTGGCAGCAGCAGCAGACAGTACAGAACAACTATAACTATCTCTGCTATCATGCAAAAGCAAATGAATGCTGCTGTGTAGCGCTGGAGTATCGCCTCTGTCCGCGGCATCCAGTACACATACGGTGACTGTAAAAAAAAAAAGCTGAATGGGCTCCATGGTTGCCATGCTATGGCGTCTGCCAGGACAATCCAGGGGAAAAGGGGGCGAAATGATTGTCTGCCGTTGCTTTCCTGGAGGAAGGAATGACTGATGACATTTACCCAGAACCACCTGCGACAATGATTTTTGCCCCATCAGCCACTGGGCTATCAACCCAGAATTCTAAGGGGTGGGGGAGACTGCGGGAACTTTGGGATAGCTACGGAATAGCTACCCACAGTGCAACGCTCTGGAAATCGACGCTAGCCTCGGACCATGGACGCACACCGCCGAATTAATGTGCTTAGTGTGGCTGCATGCACTCGACTTTATACAATCTGTTTTATAAAACCGGTTTATGTAAAATCGGAATTATCCCGTAGTGTAGACATACCCTGAGAATACGAACAGGACAGATACTGCAAATTCCAGTCTTAAATAGAGATGTGCTAGTGATTTCTTTGGTTGTTTATTTTTCAGTGACTCTTTCACCAACTTTAAATAGCCCAGAGAAGTCAAGATATGGAGAGAATCTTTCAGGGGCTGACTGGGCTAGATTTAATGAAAAAAAAAACAAAAAAACCCAGTTGGTCTAGCAATGAAAACATGGGCAACTTTCTGAGCTGCCCTTTGACCTTTATGATGCAGGTTGCAAGGTCACAGAAACTTGGTCACACAGTATTGATCAGGAATCTTTTTGACTGGCATATGGCACCAGGATGCAAAGAAAGAGCAGCTGAAAAAGAATGAAGTGGGGGCAAGAGTGGAACGTACTGATTGAACGCCTGACCTCTGGGAGTCAAAGATCACAGTGCAAAAGGCTGGGTATGGAATTGTCTGTACAATGTCAATACATAAATAAATAAACATAAAAACAATGCAGGGAAAATAAATGGCTTGGCTGAGTCTCAAACCACCAGGGAATGGTTTACTGAAACCTTGGGGATGGATGGATATACAAATGTGTGCAAGTGTATGTGCATACATGTAAAGGTGGGTGTGAACGTATATATAAATATATATGTGGGTCTGTCTCTATATGTGTTTTTTCTTTCATCATTTAAACCTCCATCCACCAGAGATAGATTTTCCTAAGAAAGAAAGAAAGAAATATGTATCTTTTTAGCATCCAATACATTTGGGTTGTGACAGGTCTTTACTGAATGGATGGCTGGAACATTAAACTAACTGCCAGATTCAGTCACAGGAGTATAAATTCATTTAAGAGATGGCAGAAGCCAAAGCAAGACTCATGTTAAAATTCTTAATAGATTTACCTTGTAGAGTGCTTTTTTTTGTGCAAACTGCGCCCTGAATCACTTTATCCAGTTAAATAACCCATCAGGCAGTGTATAGCAGGACTCATGAAAACAAGGTGCTTAGAAGAGTGAGAGAGCCAGATTCTGCCCTCAATTCTACCCACGTGGCTCTCTTGTGTAAGCCAGAGCAAATTTTGGCATTTGGTGGTGAGTAAATCAATGTTTTCAGTGCTGATGAAGATGTTGTAGGTCTAAGTAAACTTCTAACTGTGTTAGCATGTGGCTTTAAGTGCCATTCTGAGGCTGTCCTGGTCTTGGATTATCCTAGGATGGGCAGACTTCTTTTCTTGTTACTCTACTGTATATTTCAGGGTTCTATCTATTTTACTACTTTCTATTTGGAGGTTGTCAGGTGTACCAAAGAAAGCTTTATCGCTGTCCACCCTAGGGCTTCGTGTCTAAGAGAAAGAAAAGACTTGGGATGCCAATGGGACTATTATGACATCACTTCCTGTCTCTTGTCTTCCACACCATGACACATTTCCTGTTTTGGATACAGTCAACTCTGCTGACATACTGGAGAGTCCAGCTGGACCTTTTCTCTCTCCTTTACCTTGTGACATTCTGGAGCTGGTTCAATGTGCCACTAAGAGAGACTCACTTGTTATGACCCAGAGCAATGGGTGCCTATGGTTAATATACTAAGATAATCAATATGAATGGAAAGGACTAGCAGCTTTGCTGAGCACATTGGCTCTGGATGGACATCTAACCTGGAATGAACCAATATCCCCTTCCCAACTATGTACTAGATCTTGCATAAAGCCCTGGATAGAATTTTTAAGTGCTGGGATTTACTAGGTTGTTCAAATGGCATGGTCAGGCAGGTCCACACATGAGTTCTTTTCAGCCAACTGCATAGCCCATATCAAGGGCATAGGACTCTCCCTTCTGGAGCAAAGAATCAATAAAAGACCAGGAAAGAAGCATGAGGGTTGGGAAATACTCACTGGATCCCCAATATTGCAGCTGTGGTAGGAACTCTTTGTGATCACCAGATTGCTATCCCCTTCAGTACTGAGGACAAAAGGACATGGACACACAGACAATGGGCCTCAAATGAAGAAGCCCTGTTGTTAGTAGGTGGCTATGGTATATCAGTATTACCTTGCTGTCATCTTGGGACATCTCCAGCAATAAGGATGAGAACCACCCTTTGTGCTAAGGCCTTCTATGAGGCTTTCTGTCTCTGCTGTGCTATTGTAACTCGTGGCAGGCTGTGAGTCTTTGAGCAGCTTTAGTGCCTGGCCCACATAAAGGGTTTATGTGTCTCATCGGGCTTCTAAGTATAGCGCCTAATCCTATAGCTCAAGTAGCAGCAGACCGTGCTGAAAGCCCAGGGTTCAAATTCCAATGTTAATCTGAACTGGGTTGTGAAACAGTCCATGTGCAATACCCCACAACCTTTAGATTTCTTGCTATCATAGTCCCCTATGAGGAACAGCTTCCCCATATATCCTTCATACTCAGCCCGAATATTTTATCTGTACTTTACCACAGGTCTGCCAGGGCAAGAAACACTCCCTTATTGCTTTAGGTATCTCCTCTGCTTGGGCTTCACTAACAGGCAATGCTCTGTGCAGCACACAGGGGATTTCCTTTCACCCTTGAGCACAGGAAGGGAAGTGGCTATAATGGACGTAACTGAAATACTGTATCTCTGAGCTTCTATCAGAGGATCTCAAAGCACTTTGCTGACATTGGGCTCGATGACTTTTTACCCTGGAGTAACTCCACAGAGTTGGATGCAACCATTCCTGATTTACGAGGGATAGCATCTAAGGAGAGAAAGGAAAGGGAGACAGAAGGGTGACATTCAAATGATCCTGATGACTTGGGAGCACAAATTCCATTGATTTTCCCTGGAACTTGCGCTCCTAAATCACTTAGGAGCTGTTGATAATCTGCCCAGAGATGATCACTCACAGAAGTTCTCCATTGCTATTTTGACTTTGCTGTGTGTCTCATTAGGGATAGCTGGTAACTCCAGGTACTGTGTCCAGTGCATACTTGAAGTTCTGTCCATCTGTCACCTTCAGAACTAATATCCTCCGCATCCTACTACAATCAGAGGCAAGTGTTTTACTTTCTCCACTTAGATAGAGCAGGTCAGAGAAAGTCTTGGGGCACTAGGGTTAATGGTTCTTAGACTGTTTTGCTGACCTTCTAAAATGAGCGTTTCCAGTTGTCAGACCAGATCCTCAGCTGCAGTAAATCAGCATTAGAACACTGACCTAAAGAAGCTGTGCTGATTTACTGCAGCTGAGGATCTGGTCCTGTTGTGTTATCTTATTACTGGTGAATCGTATTTCATTGCAGTCTGAAAGTAATTTTATACAGCACTCAGCCAAGCCCTCTCTGGATTGTAGAGCTTTGAGGGTAATTCAGGACATCCTTAAGGGGGTGGGTTTCAAAGGGTGAGGTAAAGATTAACCAGACTTGAACCCAGCCTTGTAGGGCTCTTTGACAACCATCCAGCAGCTGCAAGCTAACTGCTTGCTGTGACCCACAAGTCACATAGGTTGCATGCTGTGGGACATTCTACAGACAAGTTGTCTTAGTGATCCCTGATTGGTTCCTTTAGTCTATATAAACCCATCAGATATAGAAGTGTCTAGTAGCAATGTGGATCCTTAGCTAGATGCTGTGATTGCCCTGTTCTCTGCCTCTGAACTCCTGGCATTGACCTTGGCCCTGACTTGACTCCTGACCCCAAACAACCACCAGAACCTCAGCATGTACCTTGATACCTAGTATTACCCTCAGCTTGATTCCTTCTCTGAACCTCACCTTGACTTCTGACTCTGGCTTTGACCCTCAGCTTGACTCTGATACCAGCTCTGACCCCGGGTGTCGGTTCCTGGCTTCCAAGCTCCTGCCACTAGTTCTGCCAACTTTGCCCAGGAGCCTTTTCAGGGATCTCAAGATAAGCATCCAAGAATGGAAGTTCCCCCCAATCTCTTCTTTTCCCAGTTCATCATGCTTAGAACTGCTCAAAAGTCACTTTACCAATGGGTAGGACAGAATCCAAATAGAATAGCAATATGCTTGACTTACCAACAGGGGATCAGCTATTAAGTTCATTTATACCCCCAGAAGTTAGATGTTTCTTTGAACTCCACATACCTCTTGGGTCTGCCAAATGGGCTGGATGGAAAGTAAAGGTTTTGGTACCTTCTTTATACTCATCTGTCTTTTATCTAGACAAGTACAGGTAGAATATTGTCAAGATCACATTGTAAATTTCATAGGATATACATAGATCCTTACGCATGATAGGAAAAAGTGGCTTAGTTTTGCACTGGCCACACACTGAATATTTTATGTGTACACATACTTGTTTCTGTTTTCAGTTCTGCTGGATGAATTTGTGCTAGTAAAAGATGATGGACCTACAGCCCTGGAGAGAGCAGTGCTCTGTTTTTTGCAGAACAGACATAGCATGCATAGCAGCAGGAATTTCCCTTCACACTGTTCCATTGGTGGACTTCAGTGCTGAGTCAATAATTCAGTAATGAATAACTTATTCAGCCTATGGAACCCCTACCTGCCCACACTGTGCTAGGTGTTACACAAACACAGAACAAAGAGACAGTCCCTGCCCCAATGAGCATGCAGTCTAAGGCCTGGGCTACACTGCGGGGTGGGTTCGAACTAAGATAAGTATCTCAGTTCAACTTACCTCACAGCTGCGAGTCGACTGCCATGGCTCCCCTGTCGACTCTGCTTACTCCTCCTGCTGAGGTGGAGTACAGGCGTCGATTCAGGGATTGATTTATCGTGTCTAGACACTGAACACTAAAAGAATCCTCATGTATTAATCATAACTATATTTATGACTTCCCTCCACTCGCATTTTCCCATTTTCTGCCTCAATGCTGCCTTGGATGACTACATCTAGGAATGAAAGTGGAATTCAGTCTCAATGGGCCCTTCAGTCCTCAAAATCTTTGCTACCAATGTGTTGTTATTGCTGTTACTAGAAGTGGAGTGTGTTCATAGGGCAGATCCTGTGTCCACTAGGAATTGGACAGAAACCGCCATCGAGTGAAAAAGATTGGTTTGGCTTGAGGCCAGTTGCTGGCTATTGTTTTTATGTAATAATATTGTTAAAAACACACCCATTTAATTCTGGGCATGATAAACATCTCTAACATAAACTCATTTCACATATGCTATTGAATAGTCATCCTATGGCAACAAATTCTGAACACTGCTGATTTAGCCCAGATTCAGAATGAGACCCAGTGGTGTGAGGTTTCATACCCCCATTGTCAGCTCCTTGAGCCAAACCAGTCCTCCAGTGGATGAACTGCCATATCACTGAGATTGTGCATCCGGTTCTTGTTGGGGAAAAGCCTGGGAGTATGAATCCTGAGATGAGCAGGCAAGAGAGCTCTGAGCTTGCTGGATGGCTGCCTGGAATACAAAACTATTATTGGAAACAGGAGGCTTTTATGGTAGATAATTGTAATGTTATTGGGCATTTTCCTTAAATAGTCTGCCACACTCTCACACTCAGGCAGCTGATGTTAAGGGCAGACATATATGCAAACACAAACAAGAAGGTGGACTGCTTTTGTTCAGATAAGATGTAAAATGGAGGCTTTGCCTGACCAGCTGTGGTGAAGAAAGATCTTCTGACTCTTTTCCTCAGAGCAGGGTGTTAGCCCCGGTTGTCCTGGCCAAATTCCAACCTGGCTAAATCCATTCCTCTTCCCTAAAATTCCCTATGCAGTTTCAGTTGAATGTAGTATTCTTCTTCATAGCCTGTCCTGAACTGGTGCTGAGAAGCATTCTGGGAGTTTTTGAGGCTGAGAAGGTTCAGAGAGTTCTAAGTGAGACCAGGTGGGTGAGGAAATCTCTCTCCTTGGGCCAACTTCTGTGAATGGAAGAGACAAAGTTTTGAGCTTACAGAGCTCTCATTCAGCTTTCAGTTGTGGGAGGCATGAAAGCTTGTCTCTTCCATCAACAGAAGCTGGTCCAATAACAGATATTACCTCCCCCACCTGGTATCCCTTATATCCTGGGACCAGCACTGCAAGCAAGAGAGTTAGGGTCATTTTCCTGTTTGTTCTGGTCTCATTAGATAGTGTAATCTCCTTGGGGCAGGCCATCCATCTGTGACTATATTGTAAAATATTTGTGGTGTTGGCTAAGTAATGGGCCAGATCTTCATCTGGACTAAACTGGCATAGTGCCATTGAAGCCTCATAGAGTGAAGTCTGCATTGTGTTCAGAGAACTCCAACTGCCAATTTTGACTTTAAAGTGTTATTGGTGGAGGATCACACTGAATTCCTCTTGTCCTCCAAGCTTTGACATTGCTCAGGCTACATCACTGCATCCTTCTAAAGGGCACACAGAATGGAACATTTGTTTTCTATGTACAGAATAGACATACAATAACTGTATGTGAAAGGGCCTAATTATAACAACTTTCTTTTGCATGCAATAGTGTAGTGCAGTGTAACCTGAATGGGGTATTGTTCACTGATGTCACAGGAGCCATTGATGGACTCCACTGAAAGATTAGGTTCTAACAGTGAATCAGTCTGCAGCATTAGTGACTCACACAGCTATGTATGAAATGGGTTTGTATGCACACAGATGTCACAGGGTGTCTCTACACAATGGTAGAGTAAGAATCCAATTCTGTTTCCTGCTGGTGCAGGATCAGCCACTAATGTACATTGACTAATACATGTATGCTAGTTGACTAGGATGCCGTACCCCAACCCTAGTTTTAAATGTTCCAAGAAACAGGGTAGCCACCATTCCCCTTGAGAGATCATTATCTCCCTGTTGGGAAGTTTTTCTTGATATTCAGCCTAAATGAACTCTTTTTTATATGTCATCCCATTTTTCCTAGTTCTACTTACTTTAATAAGGCTAAATAATCCTTCATGAGTGTGATTGATCTTGGAGTGTTGAGTCTTGCACACATGCTAGCATCTGACAGCTATAACTAGCCAAACATGTGTGCAAGTAGGAAAAAGGAATGCACCTTTGAACGCCATTGAAATCCAGTGGAACAGGAGAGCGCTGTGAAGGAATGCAACACAAATATGTTGTAAAAAAATGGACATGGACTGTCTCCTCTAAATAGGCTCGTGGAAGGGTTTGGCAGCAGCATGGGCTAGTAGTAAGAGCAGAAGATTGGGAATCAAGATTCCTGGGTACCATTCCAGGCTCTGCCACTGAATTCCTTTGTGGCCACAGACAAGTTACTTAACCTCTCTGTGCCTTAGCTTTCCTAGATGTAAAAGAGGCATAATAATATTTACCTAAGTCATAGTGCCTGATTCACTACAGCTTGGAAAGTAGAAGAGATACTATAGAAATGTGAACTAACACCTTATTCCTACAAATATCAGCTCTAGTATAGACTCTAGTGCAAATATTGAGCCTCGTGGAAGTCAATGAGGTCCAGGTGTGTCAGACTGCAGAACTGGGGACTATATTATATATGTGTGAAGTGGGTCAGCTTTCCATATATACTCTGGAAATAGATATATGATGCCACGTATGCTTTGCATCTTCCTCTGGACTAGAATGGGATAACAGTGTGAGAAATCTTGTTATTGGGGGAGGGGGCGGGAATCTTAGTAGATGTGCTGTTAGATGCATCCTCACGTGCATTTTCTTTTCCTCCCAGCCTGTGTTTTCTTTCTTGAAAGTAAATATAAGGAAGATTTTTAAAAGTGCCCAAGCTATTTAGGAACCCAACTTCCACTGCCCTTCAGTGGGTCTTGTGCTTCTAAATCCATTAGATGCTTTGGAAACTCTCCCATTGTATCTTATCTTAAGGACCTTGGGGCTGCTTCAAGTTTTAGTGAAGTGAATGGAAAGCATCCCATTGAGTTCAATAGGGGGAAGGTTGGATCACTCTAGGCTAGGTGAACTGTACAAATCCAAACCCCCAAACAAATCCTCCTTGCTCTCAAACTTTCTGCTGCTCCAGAAGTTGGATCTGGGATTGACTGGAATGTTGCAATGGGGAGAACAGCTTTGAAATCTACCCTTCAGACAGGACTAACTCCTGATAAAATAGTGAGGGCTTTTTTCGCCCCAATTCAAGAGTTGTTTTTATTAACTGGTAATTCCCATGCTGTCAAACTTTCACTTAATTGTACACCTACCTCCCCATCTATCCAGCCTGCTCCCGTTGCCCTGGAAACTGAGGCCATGACACCTTGGCCAGAGTGACAGGGCTGAAACAAAGACCTCTTTCATGGTATCAATTGGATTGAATTGTTCTAGGTACCCCTCCCCCAGCTCTCAGAGGACACAATGTGAGGGAAGAGAGTGCCAGCGGTGGCCTGGCATAGCAGGGGGACTCCAAATACTGTCCAACCTTCAAGGGTCCTGACTTTCTCTCCTCCCTCGCCTTGTTTCTTTAGCTTTCTTTGGGTCAGAGCAGGACAAGGTTCACTGACTCGTCTTAGTTATGAAGCTAAGGTGGATTAAGGAGGGTGTAAGGGCCCATTCTTGTTGCTATTGCTTGGCAGAGGCCGGGTCAACTGTCCTCAAAACCCCTCACACACTCTGTTGGGTCTACAAGTGTCATTCAGGATGAAGGAAGCTGTCCATCAAAACCAGAGGGATTGTGGGAATACCTGAGAAGGACTTGCAGAGCAGGAGATGGGAATCTCTTCAAAGATGGGAGCAAAAGAAGTGCAAAGCAGTCTACTGAGCCTGCAGAATTAAACCTTGTTCCTTGATTATATATGCAATCTGTACCGCCCCTGTGTGCCCAACCTGTGGAACTCATTGCTAAAGGATACAAATGAGGGAAATAGAAAGATATTCCAGAAAGGGATTAGAGATTTATTCAAAGAAAATACTACCCAGGATAAAACTATAGGGGCTATCTAGTTACCTGCTTCAGGGCGTACCTGGACCACCAGACAAGATTTTTCCTCTCATTCTAATGGGATACTAATGCACATTATGGAACATTTTTTTATTTACTTCTTCTGAAACCACTGTTAGAGACAGGATCCCAAATGTACTGAGTTATGACAACTCCTATATCCCTGTGAATAACACCATTGTTGGGAGATGAGCAACAGCCATGGTATAAAAAAGTACAGATATAAAACCCTCCCGACATGTGTCATATGGTGATTCAAATACATGATGCAGACATGCACAGCATCTGTGAGGCATATAGACAAATGGTGCAATTTCACATTACAAAAATATGAGGCATGAAAAGAGATCAAATACATGTTTACTTAATACACTCTGACTGTGATGAGTGTATGATGCATATTTCATCTTTTAAATATAGGCAATATTGTGTTATACAATTATTGGGATTCTCCCTAATATGTCAGATCTACTTTACATACACACTAAGAGCTAAGTGTGTAGAAAATACATGGATTGCTCGATTGCTATAGCAAGGGGAACAGTGATGGGATGGAAATGAAAAACCAAGGTCCATCTCCATGGAGAATAGAAATGATGATGCCCACCCGGTGCAGTTCAGTGGACAGGGAAATGGACAGGAAGTCAGGAAAGCTGAGTTTTAATCTTGGCTCTGACTGTGCGACTTTGACTAAGTTGTTATGCTTGTGTTTAGACTGCAAGCACTTCTAAGCATTGACTGCCTTTCACCTTGTGTTTGTACAGCATCAAGCACATTGGGGCCTCTAGTTGCTATTGTAATATAAATAATTATGCACAAAAAACATGTTAAAAGAACATTATTAAGGTCGCAAAGTTGAGCATTCAAGATATGGGAAATATTAGAGTTAAGTTTGCCATTGAAACTTTAATTCGGTCTCCTTGTGCAAACGAATTGTGTGACCCTGTCTTTTACTACATGATCACATACTGCTTTTTCCACAATGAAAGTCCTTGAAGCCCCAACTAGAACATGCCCTGTGTGGATAGAATCTTTGGGGAATTTAGCTGATAAAATCTAAGACGTCTTTACCGAGCATGTGTGAACTGTGATTTTTCAAAGGCTCATAACTTGGCCAAACTTAGGTGGATTTTCATGGACAAGGCAAAAAGCACATCCCTGACACAGAGGTTGCCCCCTTGCTTCCAACCATGGGGGAGCCAGAGCTTTCTAATGAAAAGATCACCAAAATTTCTTAACATTGGCGAAACAATGGCTTTTCCCCTAGCCTCATTCTTAGAAATGGCTGAACCATTTGCCTGAAATTTTCCCAAAATCTCAGCCTGAGGCAGACACGTGGCTGCCAGCTCCTCTAATAATAGTGATAGTCAATTCCAACTGCTGCTCTTCTCCTGCTGATCACAGCCCATCAGGGCTCCTCTTTGACATTGTAGCAGGCTCCAGTGAGGGGCATTGGGATGGATGGATGTAGGGACTCAGAAGGAAATCATCATGCAATGCTGCAAATGAGAAAAGAGGCACATTAGCTCAGCTGTGCATGTAAGCCAGCCTCCACTTCTTCTGGCACCCATCATCTGCTTTGTTTGTAATTATATTTTATACTTCTGTCTAGTATAATTAATTTTAGTTAAAATTCT
Source organism: Gopherus evgoodei (assembly GCF_007399415.2). Classification (NCBI taxonomy): domain Eukaryota; kingdom Metazoa; phylum Chordata; order Testudines; family Testudinidae; genus Gopherus; species Gopherus evgoodei. Next base: position 59,330,060 of record NC_044330.1, on the reverse strand, counting down.
GGGTAAGGAATACACAGGCACTAAATATAAACCCAAACGCAGCCCCTTGTCCATAGAAATCCTTGCTTAGTCAGCTGGACATATCACTTCTGGAGAACGGATTTGTAAGGAGTCTTCTGCTAGCTATCCTGGGCCACCCCCAGCTGGTCCCAAAGCCCTCAGTGAGTGCTGCCGCTAGCCACGCACACAGATCTATTCTTGGACAAGAAAATGATACAAGAACAAAATTCAACGGAAGTGTGTCACCTTAAGGGCCCTCTTCTGGGAGAGCAGGCTTTATCTAATTCAGGCGTCACACCATGCATCGCTTCTTTAAAGAAACAGTAACACTGATGTAACCTGTCTCAGGCCAAAGAACACTGCATTCCTTTGGGATTCCATCCAGCCCTCTGGTTGCCCTTATAGATTTCAAAGAGTTTTATCAAGGAGGTCAAGTTCATTACCCCCATTTTACAGACAGGGAAACTGAGGCACAGAGCAATGATGTGACTTGCCCAAGATTACCCAGCAGCAGAACTGGGACAGACCTCAAGTCTCCTGACTCCTAGCCCAGGTCTTTATTTACCAGGTCACAATGCTCATCATAGGACTTCCTCATCCACCCTACAGAACAGAAACAGAAGAAAGAAGGAGCAGATAGGAAAGAAAAATGAAAGCAAGAGTCACTACATTTAAACTCCTTGAAACACAAGAGATGTGCTTGAGTTACTCCTGTTACTAGCTGCAGAAAAGTGTTAACCCTGCTTAGAGCCGCTTAGGGATTTTTTGACAATATATATTTTTTCCCACTGGAAAATACTGAATTGTCAAAACTGAAACTATTTGCAGGAAGGGCCCAGTTTTGATTAATTTCTCTTTTCAAATAAAAAAAATTGAAATTGTCAAAATGTCCTCTTTCAATGGTTTCAAAACAAAAATTTCCCTGTTTTTGGATTGAAATGACTTTTTTGTTTGACGTGTACGATGATTACAGTGAAAAAAAAACCCTTAAAATTAAAAAAAAAAGTTTGAAATCAAAGTGAAACATTTGGAAAATGGTGAAACAAAACATTTTGATTGACCTGAACCATATTTTTTTGCAGATTGTCAGTTTGCAAAAATTTGAGTTTTCAAATTTTTGTCCAGATTTGGGATAGGAAATTTTTTTTGAAATCTCATAAATTTTCCTGGGATGGGAAAACTGTTTCCTGCCCAGCTCTACTTCTGCACTGTCTCACCAAACTTCCTTCCCCCAGGACACCTACCCACCACCAATAAAGGAAAATGGAGCTCCCACCACCTTACTACATGAGTTTCACTCTCAGAACGTTAAGAGGCTTCCACATCTGCAATGAGTGTGTCAGTGCTCAGGGTGTGTGTAAATGCTAGAGATGGGCCCAAACTAAACTCCCAGAGCCAGAAACTTCCAATGACTTTGGACAAGTTTGGATGGAACTTCGCTGTTTGGTTCCACATCTTACCTCTGACCCTATGCCACCAACAAATCATTTCTTGATGCCCCCTTACCTCTGTGCCAATCTCCTCCATATACTTCCCCTCCTCCAGCTGAAGCCCACCTCACCAACCTACACTTCTCAGTCCCCTGTCCTAAGCTGCTGATCTTTGCCTAATTCACCTTTTCCTTGCAGGTGAGCTGTAGCCCTGCTCAATGCACTCATTTCTGCTGCTGACCCCTATCCCACAAACACACATTTCCTTGCTGCCAACCCCTCCCCTCCACTTCTTTTGTCCTGTGGCTGATTGAGTTCTAAGTCGATAGCACTGCTAGAAAAATAAATACATGTGCACACACCACAAGCGAGAGCCTCCCTCTAGGGCAGCTGTTTCTGGGAACTCCATGGCATGATAGAGGAAGGAGCCGTTATGGCTGCAGCCAGGGAGTGGGTTCTTTGTTTCCACACTTCAGCTTCTTCCTGCAATGCTAAACTCTGCTTTCCTGAGTGTGATTCCAAGCGCCCATCAACTCCCCGCAACATCCCCACCCTCTCCCCGGCCAGCTTCGGGACCTAAAAATAACTCCTGTGTGGCTGATCCAGAAAAGCTCGAGGAGAGAAGTGACACACACACTGGCTCACACGCACACACGTACACAGGCACACAGCTGGGAAAGGCCGGAGCTGACTCATCATATGAGGGCAGCAGGGGATTCTGCTGGCATGGGCATCCCACCTCATCTCTGCATCCAGAGGTACTCTCATGTTGGAGAGGGCCGTGAGGGCACCTCTGCCCAGGGACAGCAAACCCCTGGTCACGGGGTGAGGACAGGCATTGTCTCTGTTTGCCCTATGGAAATTCTAACTGCTTGTAACACCTAATGCTTGGGCCTGTTTTCTGAGGCTTGAAACTCTTTAGAGAACTTATTCATAGAAAGGGGTGTGAGTTTGATGTTTTAGGCCACGCAAAAACAGCATCCTAGCTACAACACAAAGCTACACTTACCCACCCATCCCCATGACACACCATACCCATCTATTGTACATCCCATCACACCGTACACCACATTCAGTTACACCTATTCACTTTTACCCACTATACACCATACCCATCTACTGTACACATTCACACCATACATCACGCACGATTACACCTACCCACCTGTACTCACTATATACAATACCCATTGACTGTACACCATCATACCATCACACCATACACAGTTACACCTACACTCCTGTACCCATGACACACCATATCCATGAACTAAACACTATGACACCACACACCACATGTGGTTACACTTACCCACCTTTACCCACTACACACCATACCCATCTACTATATACCATCCTGATAACAGTTTTCAAGTACATAAAATGTTGTTACAAGGAGGATGGAGAAAAATTGTTCTTCTTAACCTCTGAGGATAGGACAAGAAGCAATGGGCTTAAATTGCAGCAAGGGAGGTTTAGATTGGACTTCAGGAAAAACTTCCTAACTGTCAGGGTGGTTAAACGCTGGAATACATTGCCTAGGGAGGTTGTGGAATCTCCATCACTGGAGCTTTTTAAGAGCAGGTTAGACAAACATCTGTCAGGGATGGTCTAGATACAACGTAGTCCTGCCATGAGGGCAGGGGACTAGACTAGATGACTTCTGGAGGTCCCTTCCAGTCCTATGATTCTATCACACCATACAAACACTTATGGTTACACTTACTCACCTATACCCACTACATACCCCCACCATCATGCCACACACATGCCACTATACCTAGCCATCCTCCTCCACTGCACACCATTCATAGCCACTTCACTTACCCATCTATACCCCCTACATACTACAAACAAAACATGCCACTGCATTAACCCACCGAGCTTCACTACACACCATACACCATACATATAATTCAACCTATTCCCACTACGGGCTACCTTTACCCATTCAATCACTCCACCTACATATATGCACTGCACACCATTACACCACAGACACATTGCTTCCCCACCTTGCTATCCCCACTCCATTCCACACCTTCTCACTCCACTTATCCAGCTATTCCCACACACTGCACACTATCACACCACACTTACCATTACACTTATCCACCAGTACTCACTAAACAACAGCATATGACTCCCCTTTTGCTGTATCTACCTAACTGCACACTGTCCCAGCTTCAGCTTGTCACCTATCCACTACTGCCCACACAAAACCACTACAACTACCCACCCAGGATGCCTCCCGCCCTGAGCCCAGCACACATTGAAGCCAACCTATTTACCAGACAAACGACAGCTCCCTAGCTAAGCTCTAAATTAGTTATTAAGATATAATATTATATTAATGACTGTATAAAACTCAGCCTCAGCTTTGGGGCTATGCCTCCCCTGATGAGTGCAGTGATCACTGGCCTACATAGACTGAGGACAATGGTCCAATCACATCAAGCACAGAGCCTTCAGCATAGCAGCATGAACCTGCATCACCAGAGCTAAACCTGGCAGCAGCAGCAGGATGTTATGCTCTTGGAGATGAGGCACTAGTAGGGAGCAAGACACGCTTTGTAATGAACTTCGAAGGATTTTACAGACTTGCTAACTATGGGCTAGATTGACTCTCTAGGCTCAGCCTTGCCTGTGTGGGTGTGTAGCTGTGCACCCAGGGGCAGCACTGGGAAGGAATTAGCAGTCACACTCCTCCCCAGCTCCCAGTGGGAAGTAAGCTACTGCAGCCCAGAAAAGGGTGCTGCTTATTTCCTCCTTTGAGCCAGACTGCCCAGCTGGCTGGTGTGATGAGGGCACAGCCATATCTACTCCTGCCCTCTGCTCCCTCTCACCACACTTTGTTGTAGTCATGGGGAACCTGGAGCTGAGATCTGGGTAGCCTTAACACTGCTGCACAGGGTGCAGGCTGGGGAGGTGAAGAGGTCAGACTCACACCCCACCCCCCCCGTGCAAGTGGGCTAATGGCAGTCTAGACTTAAACCATTTCACTTCACCTACCACTGAAATGCAGCCATTACTTGGATGGAAGGTAACAGAGCACAGGATAATGCTAAACAACAGTTATGAATAGAAAATAGCCACTCAGAATTGCAAGTAGAACTTGACCAGGATATCAGAGGATAGCCCCATATCCCTAACTGGCCCCCTCAAGGATTGAACTCAACCCTGGGTTTAGCAGGCCAATGCTCAAACCACTGAGCTATCCTTCCCCCCACATATGCAGATGAAATGGGGAGCAGTGGATAAGGCATTGGACTGGGACCCCAGGGTCCTGTGGGGAAAAATAGTATGTGGTTATGTAAAGACTGTATCATAAAGCATGCATCTGGGTAGGGCAGGGAGGTGAATTAAGGAAGCACAGGCAACCTGAATTTGAGCCTTTCCTAACTTCTGAGTGTTGATTTTGCAACCTTCATAATGTTCTTTTAATACAGTTTTTGTGTGTGTAATTTCCTAGGTTTGCAAAAAAGCAAACTGAAGAATTCCAAAGTTCATTCATGTGACACCTTACTGACATCCACATGGGTCATCAGTAGGGTTGGAACTTTCAGATCCACAGCATAGATCTCTGCTGCTTGACTTAACAGAGTAACTGATAGCAATAGTAGCTTGTCATCCTCTATGTAGAGAAGCATTAGAGGGGAAGGGAACAGACACCTTGTCAGTGGTTTCCCCTGATATGCTGACAGCAGAGGAATGGTGAGACTCAGGAATATTGGGTTCCATTCCAGATTGCAAAGGGAAGTGTCTTCTAGTGGTAACAGACACTTCCGCCTGTTGTCCTGAGGCTTCATCCTTCTGCCCTGTCCTCGCCAACCTGTCCCTGTCTCAGTCCTGTCTCTTCCCCACCATGCCCCTGGCTCCCTGTCCAAGTCTTCTCCAGCGGTTTCTTGTCCTAGACCCAGTCCCTTTCTCCTCATCTAGCTAGTCCCAACCCCTGCCCCTCAGGCTCTGTATCCTAGTCCCAGTATCCTTGCCCAGCCAGTCCTAGTCTCACATTCTGGGCTCTACATCTGAGTCCCAATCTTCTGTCCACTGTGGACCTCAGACTCCCTGCCTAGGCTCCCAGTTCCACTGTCCAGGCTCCTTGCCCAAGGCTCCTTGCTCAGTCACTCCCACTCTCCCCCAGCTCTGGTTTCTTATCTGATCCCATGGAAAAAAAACTAGTGGCACCCATCAGTAGCCTGCTCCTCTCCCTCCTCCCAAGTGCCTTCCGCTCGCTAGTGATCACACCAATCCACTCTTCCCCCTCCCTCTCTCACACTCGGGGGAGGAAGCAGAAGTGGGAGGGAAGAGGTGGGGCAGTGGCGAAGCAGGAGCAGGAAGAGGCAGGGTGGGGGTGGGGGCTTAGGGGAAGGGGTGGAGTGGGGGTGGGAAGAGGCGGGGTGGGGGATTGGGGTTGAGCACTCCTGGGGCAAGGAGGAAGCTGGTGCCTGTGGGCGAGACAGTCTCCCTGCTTACATGTCTGGTGCTGGTGCTCAGTGGCATGCAGCAGCCAGGAGCAGAAACTGCAAAGAAAGTTCTGATCAGCCCCTGTAGCCCTAGGCTAGAGCATGCTCAGTGCAGATGGAATCTTTGGAAAAATTAGCTGCCAAATTCTAAGAAGTCTCTACTGAGCATGTGCAAACTGTGATTTTTCAAAGGCTTAAAGCTTGGCCAAATTTGGGTAGTTTTTCATGGGAACAGCAAAAACCACATCTTTGCCACAGAGGCCCACTCCCCGCCAAATTTCAAGTTCTTGCTCCAAAGCTTGCAGATTCTAGACACTCTGAACTAAATGGTTGTCAGAATTTCTTTTAACATGGGAAACCAATGTATTTTCCCCTAATCTCATTCTTGGAAATGGCAGAACCATTTCTGTTGAAACATTAAAAAAAAAAAAAATTCAGCCTGAGGCAGACACTTGGCATGGAAAATTTCAGCCAAAGAAGTTAAAATTTGGCAAAGTTACAAGCAACTGAAAACAGGATCTTGTAATGGGAAGTGTCAGGCAACCTTTATTATACACAATGCTATGAGCTCAGCCTATAATAACTCCCTAGTCTCATAGACTCATAGACTTTAAGGTAAGAAGGGACCATTATGATCATCTAGTCTGACCTCCTGCAAAGCTCAGGCCACAGAATCTCACCCACCCACTCCTGTAACAAACCCCTAACCTATGTCTGAGTTACTGAAGTCCTCAAATCGTGGTTTAAAGACTTCAAGGTGCAGAGAATCCTCCAGCAAGTGACCCGTGCTTCATGCTGCAGAGGAAGGTGAAAACCCACCAGGGTCTCTGCCAATCTGCACTGGAGGAAAATTCCTTCCCGGCCCCAAATATGGCAATCAGTTAAACCTTGAGCATGTGGGCAAGACTCACCAGCCAAACACCCAGGAAAGAATTCTCTGTAGTAACTCAGATCACACCCCATTTAAAATCCCATCACAGGCCATTGGGCATATTTGCCACTAGTAGTCAAAGATGAATTGCCAAAATTAGGCTCTCCCACCATACCATCGCCTCCATAAACTTATCAAGCTTAGTCTTGAAGCCAGGTATGTCTTTTGCCCCCACTACTCCCCTTGGAAGGCTGTTCCAGAACTTCACTCCTCTGATGGTTAGAAACCTTCATCTAATTTCAAGTCTAAACTTCCTGATGGCCAGTTTATAACCATTTGTTCTTGTGTCCCCACTGGTACTAAAATAGTCTTAAATAGTCTTGTGATACAGAATCTTTTATAATAACTACAAGTGGTCAGGGCCTCAGTTTTATATCCCATACTCTAACATTCATTCTAGTATTCCCAGCTCTTGGGCTTTTATTGCAATAATTGGTGTTTTTCTGAAAGCCCCAGCTGATAGAGTCACGTGAATACACGAGAACCTCAGCTTTCTTTGAAAAGAAAATGAAAATGTCACCCTGGATACTCAAAAGCCAGAAGGCAGATAAAAATAACCCCAAATCCATAATTTTGTTTTTAAAAAATCTCATGATCTTTAAGCCAATATTGTGATTTTATGGACCTGGTTCATGATTTTTGTACATTTGGGGTTGGCAATGCCCTGTGGAACCAATTCAGATACTCTTAAGAAGGGAAAAATTCTGGTCCCTGTCCCCTCCCCCCCAGCAGGTTCCCTGTTTTGTTCCCCCTTGTCTTCCCCCTACACCTCCACCCACAGTGACCCTGAGTCTCTCTCAGCTGGGGTATCTCCTCTATCTCTTACCCATGCAGTCCTAGAGGACTCCCCTGCACACAGGAACTGGTTCCCCATGTGTCAACACAGCATTTTGCTCGGCAGTCCCTCTGTCTGGATGGAGGGGCATCCAGGCCGAATTTGAGTGGCGTTCCAACCTTGAGCACCTGGCTGCACTGCCACTCACTGAAATTTGGCCTGCCTACCCCTCCACCTGGGTCAAGTTTGCATGGCTTTTCCACCATGCAGCTGGAGTGATGCTCTGGGCCACTTTGGCAGCAGTCGTAGTGATTTAATACGGGACCACTGCTTAAAAGTGGTAGGGCCATTGCCCCCTGCGTTCCACAGCCTATGGAACTTTGAGTGAGTGCAACCACCCCCCAGCCCAAATAATTGGCTTCACTGGCACTGCTGTGAATCAGTGCAGAGCTGCTGTAAAGATGCACAGAGAAGTCACTTGTAGAGCACAACAATAATTTGTACTGGTCCTACAAACTCCACACTACATATTCTTGAGCACCATCTACTGGCAGATTGTCTAGTCCTGCTCTGTTTACACAGAGAGCGTGCCTGCACCCTCATAGACTCATAGACTCATAGACTCTAGGACTGGAAGGGACCTCGAGAGGTCATCGAGTCCAGTCCCCTGCCCTCATGGCAGGACCAAATACTGTCTAGACCATCCCTGATAGACATTTATCTAACCTACTCTTAAATATCTCCTCTCATCACATCTCTTTTACGAACCCACGGTAAGCAGCCAGGGCCCACTGGTTTAGTACCGACTCCAAGGAAAGTGCACCACCTACTGAAACAGCTACACCACTTTGTGGAGCACTTTTTTCCCCTACAGGTCTCCTGTAATGGCCTGACCACAGTCTGACCCTGGACTTGGGGAAAGCCCAGTGCTGTGAGTGACTGATGAGCTGTCCCTTTCTTAGTCCCCTGGCCATCAGCTTCCACTCTCATACTCAGGCATCAGCTGCAAACTAGTGCCTCATACTGCTGCTGCTGCCACTTCCTCTTCCCTGCAGCTCTTTCTTTCTTTCTTTCTTTCTTTCTTTCTTTCTTTCTTTCTTTCTTTCTTTCTTCTGCTCTGTCTGATGGGGACCCAAAAGCTGTCCAGGAAATGGGGTACTTAGTGGTGTTAATGTCTCTGGATTGTCCACAGCCAGCTCGAGCGGAATGGATTGTTGGAGGGGGAGGGAGAAGCTGCCTGTGTGTCAGGAAATCTGCTTCCTCTGTGTATTGATCAGCTGTCAGGCTAGTAGAGTGGTGAGCTTCTCCAGGCTACTCAAAGGCCTTCATTCCAGGGATCACACACTAGCTTGGGGAGGGGCTGGGGAGCCTCCTGGGCAATAAGAACCCTGCTGGCTCTATCCAAGCTGGAAGTTCAAGAGAAAAGGTTCATCTCCTCCCCCCAATCCTTGAGCTGTTGTATCCTTCCCTCCTGCTCTCAGAAATTTACTGTGTCATTAAGACTATACACCCTGTACGTGCCCCTGATTGGAACTTAGTCTCTCTATCCTGCATCTCAGCTGGGTAATGGGGCATGGAAGGGGCATGGCAGCTTGTAGGAGAGTAGAAGCAATCACACCTAACCTTTCTATCCCTTTGGAATCTCATGAGGATGAACCCCCAAAACACAGTCAATTTTAAACCTTTGCCCTTATAGCATTTGTAAAGGAAACCTAAAACTCCCCTGCCAGCCCCCTGGGCTCTGTGAGGGCTTCCAGCTTTTTAAGATTTGTCACATGGGGCAGAACAACAGTGTCCTGTTATGGCCCCGTATCAGTGTGGGCGGGCAGAACATCCTTGTGGTGTGATGCTGCCTTAGTATATGCTGATGCAGCACAACAGTTGAAAGCACAGCTGCATCACCTGTTCTCATTGCAACCCCATCAGAAATAAGACTGTAACTCTTTCAACAGTCTTTGATCTTGGTGTGTGGGACATGCCCATGGAAATCAGGCAGCTCAGGCTGGGTGGCAGGGAGAGGTCTGGCCCACGGCCTGCTCAAGATAGCGCTGACTACAATTCCCAGCCATGAATAGGGGCTGCCACATCCTCAGCTAACCTGATGAAGTCCATGTGCACCCAGAATAGCCTAGACAGAAACCATCAATCACACGTCTAGCCCACCAGGGAATCTTTCGTGGGGTCTCCAGAGGTTATTACTGGATCTAGTGAAGAGGTTGAAGACCTCCTGAAAAGACATTTCCTTTCTGGGTCTTATCTCCTTATCTCATAGAGAAATGCAAAAGAGCTCATATTTTGGGTGCAGATCTTTCTTATTTAACGCCCCCCTCCTTCTCTCATCACTGTCTAAAATCAGCAGAATTAGTACCTACAGTGAGAAATGGAGCTGGACCTATCATTTCCAGTAAACAATGTGTTAGTTGAATTTAGCTCTATTTTCTGTTCATGAATTGTCTGTGAATAGATGCCAATTAACCCAAATTTGTCTGCTGTTCAAAATTCTTCAACTGATGTTTGCTGTGCATGTAATTCAGCATATGGGTCACTCACAAACAGCTGACTGTGAGTATTGCCATGTCTACTGGCTAGTTGAGCTGTGTTGGTGGGACCAATGGGTCACATGGTGTTTCCATGTCCTGACTGAGTGAAAGTGACTTAAGAATTGTGGTTCCTAACTGAGCACTTGTGATTTCAAACGTGAAGCTGGCTTTCTGTGAATGTTTCTTGATACAGATTGTTTTCACAGGATTTCTGCTTGTAAACTCTTTCCCTTGAGAACATGATAGGGGAACGAATATGCTCAAGGGGAACTTCTTTCAAAACTTCAAACAAGTGTTTGCAGCATGGGAATTGTAGTTTGACTGACTCATGCCCCCATTCTCTTGTATGGGCTGGCCTCCCCAGCTAGACTACATCTACCATGATGTGGCTTGGCCAGGGAGTTCCACAGTACATCAAGTGGCTCTGCAACAGGCGAGATGTGGTGCTTAATGAGAGGTGACTGTAATCCAGGCAGAGAGCCTGGTCCATAGGGGAGAACGAGGACAGGAGGCAGCCAAACTTCAACTCCCAAAAGGCACTGAAAGCAGTATTTTCAAATACATTTTGATTTTTGGCTAAAGTTTTAGTTTTTGATTTTGCACCAAATAGCTGACATTTTCTGTAGACCTCCTCCCACCCCACCACTCCATTTTCTGACCAGCTCTATCACTGGCTCTGTAGAGTTGATGAAATAATGATTCTGTGAAAAAAAAAAATCAGAGTTGCTTCCATTTTTCAGGGCTTGAAATGAGCCCATTTTCTGTATTTCAAAACATTTTCAACAATATTTTTTACTGAAATATTTATGGGAACCTAAAGGGGCTGTGAGGCTACATTAAATGATTGGTAAGTGCTTTGAGATCCTTGGATATATTTTAGCACAACCAGAAGTGATGGGTTTGATGTAGAAATCCCTGGGGGAAACTCTCCGGCCTCTGTTATGTAGGAGGTCAGACTAGATCAGGGGTAGGCAACCTATGGCACGGGTGCCGAAGGCGGCATGCGAGCTGATTTTCAGTGGCACTCACACTGCCCAGGTCCTGGCCACTAGTCCAGGGGGATCTGCATTTTAATTTAATTTTAAATGAAGCTTCTTAAACATTTAAAAAGCCTTATTTACTTTACATACAACAATAGTTTAGTTATATATTATAGACTTATAGAAAGAGACCTTCTAAAAATGTTAAAATGTATTACTGGCACGCGAAACCTTAAATTAGAGTGAATAAATGAAGCTTCAGCACACCACTTCTGAAAGGTTGCAGATCCCTGGACTAGATGATCAAATGGTCCCCTCCTGGCCCTGAATTCTGTGAACCTCTGGAAAGAAGCCACTAGAAAAAGGAAATGTGTTAGTATCCCTGTCTGTAGCCTCAAGCCTCAGCCCTGGGTCAATGCCTCCATTACAGATGCCTTTAATCTTGGCTTCATTTTCAAGAAACTGTGTCAGCATCACTACAAAAACCAAAAGATTGCAAGATTAGCCTCTGTCTCCCATTTATAACTCAGGCATCGCAATTCAGATTAAAGGGGCATCCCCTCACCTCCAGAATGCTAGAAGCCCATGTGAGGATTTGGAGATCCTGTGGGAGAGACACTGGTCTGGAAATAATCTGATTGGGCTTTGAGTGCAGTGCTGGCAGGCAAAGGGGGCGGCTGGTGCCGGTACCCAGTGTCTGGAAAGTTATATGTTCTCAGGCTAACTTGACCTTGTCAAAGAAGGAAGAAAACAGGAACCTATACTGCATTCCTGGCATATTCCAACAAGCAGTACAACACATTAAGAAAAAAGCAATGGGCATATTTAAGGGAATATGAACTGCTTCATTTGACTTAGACATTCACTGCAGACCTTACATGAATCTGTAGCATGACTGGAAAGTAACCCTAATACAGATCTATTAGGCAGGGGAGGACCAAATTTACTTTGCCTAATTTAGGTCACACTCAAGTCCCAGGGGATTCAAAGTTCAATCCAAACTTGTATGTTAATAGGCTTGGGTGCGGCTTAGGAGAGATGATGAACAGTGGAACAGAGAAAAATCTAGCTGCAAAATATATAAAGATAGATAGTGAGGGGCAGAGGGAAAAATGGCACAGAAAAAATGGATTCAGAGTACAGGTCACTCATTTGCTTCTGGGAGTCCTTCTAGTCCTCCTGACTTTATCTATAGCAAATACTTATCTGACCCCCACTATCATTGGTTTGCAGTGTTGGAGCTATGTTGGTCCCAGGATATTAGAGAGACAAGGGAATGAGGTAACAGCTTTTATTGAACAAGGTCTCTTACAATATGTGTTAACTACTTATGCCACAGGTGCCAACTTTCCAATGTGCTGGTGGGTGCTTGACCCCTGGCTCTGCCCCAGGCCCCAGGCCCCACCCTCACTCCACACTTTCCCCCAGGGACCCATCCCCACCCCACCTCTTCCTGCCCCATTCTACCCCCTCCCCCAGCACGCCCTGCCCTCACCCATTTTTTCCCCGTGGGTGCTCCAGCCCCAGAGCACCCACAGAGTCAGCTCCTATGACATGCTAAACAATCTGTTCCAGCTTGTATTTAGCCATGACACATGGAATACCATTCTCAGGCTTGGCGAAGAGCTCTGTGAGGCGTGAGAGTTTGTCTCTGTCACCAACAGAAGTTGGACCAATAAAAGATATCCCCTCCTCCTCTGGGGTGGGGTCAGAAATGAGGGGCTCAGGATATGGGAGGGGGATCCGGGATGGGGAAGGGGGTTGAAGTGTGGGGGGAGGGCTCTGGCTGTGGGCACGGGCTCTGGGATGGGGCTGGAGATGAAGGGTTTGGGGTGCAGGAGGGGGATCTGGGCTGGGGCAGGAGTTTGGAGTCTGAGGGGGTGAGGGCTCTGGCTGGGATTGTGGGCTCTGGCATGGGGCTGGGGTTTGGGGTGCAGAAGGGGGCTCCAGGCTGGGGCAGGTGTTTGGGGTACCTGAGGGAGTGTGGGCTCCGAGCAGCGCTTACCTCAGGCAGCTCCTGGGAAGATGCCAGCATCTCCCTCAGGGTCCTAAGCAGAGGCACAATCATATGGCTCTCTGTGCTGCCTGTGCCTGCAGGCACAGTCCCTTCAGCTCCCATTGGCCGTGGTTCCTGGCCAATGGGAGCAGCAGAGCTGGTGCTCGGGGTGGGGGCAGTGCGGAGAGCCCCCGTGGCCGTCCCTCTGCCTAGGAGCCAGAGGGAGATGCTGGCAGCTTCCCAGGAGTCACGCGGAGCTGAGTCGGGAGCCTGCCTGCGCCGCTGACTGGACTTTTAATAGCCGGGTCAGCAGTGCTAACCTGAGCCGCCAGGGTCCCTTTTCGCCAGGGTGTTCCAGTCGAAAACCAGACACCTGGCCACTCTATTTTAACCTGTATTATCCTAACAGGACTCCTGTGGGGTACGGCAGTGTTATTATCCCCATTATACAGATGGGAACTGAGACACAGACACTAAGGCCAGACCCTTCAAAGTATGAAAGCACAGTGGGAGTTAGGAGCCTAAATTCTTTTAAAGATCCAGTGCTCTGATGACTGAACCAAACTGGTGCTTATTTCACGTTAGCTACAAAGGCAAAGTTTAAAATAAAATCGAATCACCATGAGAAAACTAAAGAGGGTTTAAATTACAGGAGGAAAAAGGGTAATAAATGCAAAGTAGCTCGAGAAACTTCCAATTCCACAAGGTACTCTGAGCTCTGGCCCGTAGGCGTGCACAGCACATTTCATTAGGGTGTGCACCCAGGGAATTTTATTTTTTATTTTTTTTAAAGGCAAACATTTATTGAATACTCAATCATAAAGGATATTATTTTTATTCATCAAACAAACTAAAGAAACTAAAACTTAACTAAACTTATTTTTTTAAAATTAACAACTAAACTTTACTTAAATTAAAACGCAAAGCCACTTTTTTTTTTGAGACATTAGAGTGTGCCTGGGCACACCTGGCACACCCCGTATACACGCCAGTGCCCTGGCCCTAAACATTAATGGAGGATCTGGTGTTTCAAACTGGTAAGTAACACCCCTCCCCTCCCACAAAAGCCTTGCTCCCGAAGCAAGGCTCTGTGTTCATGGGGACAAATTTGATTTAGGGCAGGGGTGGGCAAACTTTTTGGCCTGAGGGTCGTATCGGGCTTCGGAAATTGTGTGGAGGGCTGGTTAGGGGAAGCTGTGCCTCCCCACACAGCCAGGTATGGCCCAGCCCCTGCCTCCTGATTCTTGCCCCCTGAGGGCCTCTCCTGGGATCCTGGCCCCATCCAACTCCCCCTTCTCCCTGACCCTCCCCCGAACCTCTGCCCACCTCCGCCTCCCCATCCAACACCCACTCCTTCCTGACTGCCCCCAGGAACTCCTGCACCCATTCAAACCCCCTGTTCCCCGCCCTCTGACCACCTCAACCCCTATCCACAGCCCCATCCCCTGACCACCCTCCAAACTCCCCTGCCCTCTATCCAACACCGCCTTCTCCCTGCCCCCTTACCGCACTGCCAGGAGCACAGGGGACTGGTGGCACTACAGCTACTTGGCTGGAGCAAGCCACACCACCGTGCAGCACAGAGCACTGGGTCAGGCTGGGCTCTGCAACTGCGCTGCCCCAGGAGTTGGCCGCCCAGAGCATTGTGCCGGTGGTGCGCCGTGCTGAGGCTGTGGGGAATAGGGGGGAGGGGCTGAGGGGTAGCCTCCCAGGCCAGGAGATCAGGGGCCAGGTGGGAGGGTCCTGTGGGCCAGATGTGGCCTGCGGGCCATAGTTTGCCCACCTCTGATTTAGGGGAAGAAATAGATTGGTAGATTCCAAGACCAGAAGGACCTCTGTGATCATCGAGTCTGACCCCCCTGTAAAACACAGACCAGAGACCTGTCCCAGAATGATCCCTAAAGTAGAGACTTTAGAAACATCCAGTCAGTAAATTGTTCCAATGGTTAATTACACTCACCATTAAAAATGTATGCCTTATTTCAAGACTAAATTTGTCTAGCTTCAGCTTCCAGCCATTGACTTTTTATATTTTCCTCTGCTAGATTAAAGAGCCCATTATTAAATATTTGTCACTCATTAACCTTCTCTTTGTTAAACTAAATAGGTTGAACTCCTTGAGTCTGTCACTACAAGGGAGGTCTTTCTCATTCTTCAATCATTCTTGTGGCTCTTCTCTGCCCCCTCCCCAATTTATCAATACCCTTCTTGAACTGTGGGCACCAGAACTAGGCACAGGATTCCAGCAGTGGTCCCACCAATGCCAAACAGAGAGGTACAATAACCTCTTTAGTCCTACGTGAGATTCTGCTGTTTATGTATCCCAGGATCACATAAGCTCTTTAGGCTACTGTATCACTCTGTAATCATGCACATCATGTTCAGCTAAGTATCCACCAAGGCCCCTAAATCTGTCACAGTCACTTCTTCCTAGGAGAAAGTCTGCCATCCTGTAAGTATGGCCTGCATTCTTTACTCCTAGAGGTGTGTCTTTACATTTGGCCATATGAAAACACATATTGTTTGCTTGTGCCCAGTTTAACAAGCGATCCAGATCACTCTGTCAGTGACCTGTCATTTTCATTGTTTACCACTCGCCCAGTTTTTGTGTCATCTGCAAATTTTATCAGTGATGATTTTGTTTTCTTCCAACTCATTGATAAAAATGTTAAATAGCATAGGGCCAAGAACTGATCCCTGTGGGACTTTACTAGAAACATACCCATTTACAATTAGATTTTGAGACCTTTTGGTTAGCCAACTTTAATCCATTTAAGAACATAAGAACAGCCATACTGGGTCAAACCAAAGGTCCATCTAGCCCAGTATCTGTTTTCCAATAGTGGCCAGTGCCAGGTGCCCCAGAGGGAATGAAAAGGCTACAGGCTGGGGATCAACAGGCTAAGCAGCAGTTCTGCAGAAAAGGACCTGAGGATTACAGTGGATGAGAAGCTGGATATGAGTCAGCAGTGTGCCCTTGTTGCCAAGAAAGCCAACGGCATATTCTGTCCAAAGCCCATCTGTCGCCCTGACCGTTCATCCCGGGAGGTATGCTGCCTGCCAGGGGCCCGTATCCGAGATGTTACAGAGGCTTTGTCGAGGATTATCCGGCCTTCTGACTACTATCCCATGCTACTCATCCATGTGGGCACAAATGATACTGCGAGGTGTGACGCTGAGCAGATCAAGAGTGACTACAGGGCTCTGGGAGTACGGGTTAAGGAGTTTGGAGCGCAGGTGGTATTCTCTTCGATTCTTCCTGTTGAAGGTAGGGGTCCGGGCAGAAACAGATGCATCGTGGAGGTGAATGCCTGGCTGCGAAGATGGTGTCGCCAGGAGGGCTTTGGCTTCCTCGACCACGGGATGCTATTTGAGGAAGGACTGCTAGGAACAGATGGCGTTCACCTTTCGAAGCGGGGAAAGGCCTTATTTGCGCACAGACTGGCTAACCTAGTAAGGAGGGCTTTAAACTAGGTTCGACGGGGACAGGTGAGCAAAGCCCACAGGTAAGTGGGGAACAAGACCTGGGAGATGAGTTGGAAACAGGAGGGAGCACGGGCTATAATGGCAGAGAGAAAGGAGGGTCAGGGCGAAGCTGGGAGGCAAGATCAAACCAGTATCTTAGAAGCCTTTATACAAATGCAAGAAGTATGGGTAATAAGCAGGAAGAACTGGAAGTGCTAATAAATAAATACAAGTATGACATTATTGGCATTACTGAAACTTGGTGGGATAATACACACGACTGGAATGTTGGTGTGGATGGGTATAGTTTGCTCAGGAAGGATAGACAGGAGAAAAAGGGAGGAGGTGTTGCCTTATATATTAAAAATGTACACACTTGGACTGAGGTGGAGATGGACATAGGAGACGGAAGGGTGGAGAGTCTCTGGGTTAGGCTAAAAGGGGTAAAAAATACAGGTGATGTCGTGCTGGGAGTCTACTACAGGCCACCTAATCAGGCGGAAGAGGTGGATGAGGCTTTTTTCAAACAACTAACAAAATCATCCAAAGCCCAAGATTTGGTGGTGATGGGGGACTTCAACTATCCAGATATATGTTGGGAAAATAACACCGCGGGGCACAGACTATCCAATAAGTTCCTGGACTGCATTGCAGACAACTTTTTATTTCAGAAAATTGATAAAGCTACTAGGGGGGAAGCTGTTCTAGACTTGATTTTAACCAACAGGGAGGAACTTGTTGAGAATTTAAAAGTAGAAGGAAGCTTGGGTGAAAGTGATCATGAAATCATAGAATTTGCAATTTTAAGGAAGGGTAGAAAGGAGTACAGCAGAATAGAGACAATGGATTTCAGGAAGGCGGATTTTGGTAAGCTCAGAGAGCTGATAGGCAAGGTCCCATGGGAATTAAAACTGAGGGGAAAAACAACTGAGGAAAGTTGGCAGTTTTTCAAAGGGACGCTATTAAGGGCCCAGAAGCAAGTTATTCCAATGGTTAGGAAAGATAGAAAATGTGGCAAAAGACCACCTTGGCTTACCCTTGAGATCTTGCGTGACCTACAAAATAAAAAGGCGGCATATAAAAAATGGAAACTAGGTCAGATCACGAAGGATGAATATAGGCAAATAACACAGGAATGCAGAGGCAAGATTAGAAAAGCAAAGGCACAAAATGAACTCAAACTAGCTATGGGAATAAAGGGAAACAAGAAGACTTTTTATCAATACATTAGAAGCAAGAGGAAGACTAAGGACAGGGTAGGCCCACTGCTCAATGAGGAGGGGGTAACAGTAACTGGAGACTCGGAAATGGCAGAGATGCTTAATGACTTCTTTGTTTCGGTCTTCACTGAGAAGTCTGAAGGAATGTCTAGTATAGTGAATGCTTACGGGAAGAGGGTAGGTTTAGAAGAGAAAATAAGGAAAGAGCAAGTAAAAAAGCACTTAGAAAAGTTAGATGCCTGCAAGTCACCAGGGCCTGATGAAATGCATCCTAGAATACTCAAGGAGTTAATAGAGGAGGTATCTGAGCCTCTAGCTATTATCTTTGGGAAATCATGGGAGACGGGGGAGATTCCAGAAGACTGGAAGGGGGCAAATATAGTGCCCATCTATAAAAAGGGAAATAAAAACAACCCAGGAAACTACAGACCAGTTAGTTTAACTTCTGTGCCAGGGAAGATAATGGAGCAGGTAATCAAAGAAATCATCTGCAAACACTTGGAAGGTGGTAAGGTGATAGGGAATAGCCAGCATGGATTTGTAAAGAACAAATCGTGTCAAACTAATCTGATAACGTTCTTTGATAGGATAACGAGCCTTGTGGATAAGGGAGAAGCGGTGGATGTGATATACCTAGACTTTAGTAAGGCATTTGATACAGTTTCGCATGATATTCTTATAGATAAGCTAGGAAAGTACAATCTAGATGGGGCTACTATAAGGTGGGTGCATAACTGGCTGGATAACCGTACTCAGAGAGTAGTTGTTAATGGCTCCCAATCCTGCTGGAAAGGTATAACAAGTGGGGTTCCGCAGGGGTCTGTTTTGGGACCGGTTCTGTTCAATATCTTCATCAATGATTTAGATGTTGGCATAGAAAGTACGCTTATTAAGTTTGCGGACGATACCAAACTGGGAGGGATTGCAACTGCTCTGGAGGACAGGGTCAAAATTCAGAATGATCTGGACAAATTGGAGAAATGGTCTGAGGTAAACAGGATGAAGTTCAATAAAGATAAATGCAAAGTGCTCCACTTAGGAAGGAACAATCAGTTTCACACATACAGAATGGGAAGAGACTGTCTAGGAAGGAGTATGGCAGAAAGAGATCTAGGGGTCATAGTGGACCACAAGCTTAATATGAGTGAACAGTGTGATACTGTTGCAAAAAAAGCAAACATGATTCTGGGATGCATTAACAGGTGTGTTGTAAACAAGACACGAGAAGTCATTCTTCCGCTTTACTCTGCGCTGGTTAGGCCTCAACTGGAGTATTGTGTCCAGTTCTGGGCACCGCATTTCAAGAAAGATGTGGAGAAATTGGAGAGGGTCCAGAGAAGAGCAACAAGAATGATTAAAGGTCTTGAGAACATGACCTATGAAGGAAGGCTGAAGGAATTGGGTTTATTCAGTTTGGAAAAGAGAAGACTGAGAGGGGACCTGATATCAGTTTTCAGGTATCTAAAAGGGTGTCATCAGGAGGAGGGAGAAAACTTGTTCACCTTAGCCTCCAATGATAGAACAAGAGGCAATGGGCTTAAACTGCAGCAAGGGAGATTTAGGTTGGACATTAGGAAAAAGTTCCTAACTGTCAGGGTAGTTAAACACTGGAATAGATTGCCTAGGGAAGTTGTGGAATCTCCATCGCTGGAGGTATTTAAGAGTAGGTTAGATAAATGTCTATTAGGGATGGTTTAGACAGTATTTGGTCCTGCCATGAGGCAGGGGACTGGACTCGATGACCTCTCGAGGTCCCTTCCAGTCCTAGAGTCTATGAGTCTATGAGTCTATATTAGGCTGTATCAGTAGGAGCATTGCCAGCTGATTGAGGGAAGTGATTATTCCCCCCTATTCAGCACTGGTGAGGCCACACCTGGAGTATTGTGTCCAGTTTTGGTCCCCCCACTAAAGAAGGGATGTGGACAAATTGGAGAGAGTCCAGCAGAGGGCAACAAAAATTACTAGGGTCCTGGGGCACATGGTTTACAAGGAGAGGCTGAGGGAACAGAGATTATTTAGTCTGGAGAAGAGAAGAGTGAGGGAGGAGTTGATAGCAGCCTTCAACTACTTGAAGGGGGGTTCCAAAGAGGATGGAGCTAGACTATTCTCAGTGGTGGCAGATGACAGAACAAGAAGCAATGGTTTCAAGTTGCAGTGGGGGAGGTCTAGGCTGGATATTAGGAAACACTATTTCACTAGGAGGGTGGTGAAGCACTGGAATAGGTTACCTAAGGAGGTGGTGTAATCTCCTTCCTTAGAGGTTTATAAGGCCCGGCTTGAAAAAGCCCTAGCTGGGATGATTTAGTTGGTGCTGGTCCTGCTTTGAGTAGGGGGTTGGACTAGATGACCTCCTGAGTGTCACGGAGTCACCGGGCGATGCTCTGGAACTGCTCCCCACCAAGCCAGTCAGGACTTTGGGGAGCCTCCTCTCCCTTGGAGCAGACTTGTTCAGGGCAAGAAGCTCACACAGCTTCACCTCCTGGGTCTCTCCTTGGAGCATTCAGCATCCTCTGCCCCTCCGTGCGCTTCCCACAGCGAGTCCACCCCAGCGGGGTCCTGGGGAAGCCACAGGGTCCTGCACCCCCACTTTGCAGTCAGACGTGACTCTCGGCCAGCCAGTAAAACAGAGGTTTATTTGATGACAGGAACAGGATCTAAAACAGAGCTTGTAGGTACAGAGAACCGAACCCCTCGGCCGGGTCCATTCTGGGGGGCAGTGAGCCAGACCCCCAGGTCTGCACTTCACTCGACCCCAGCCAGCTCCAGACTAACAACCCCTCCCAGCCCCTCCTCTCTCCTCAGCCCCTTTCCCGGGCCAGGAGGTCACCTGATCCCTTTGTCTCCAACACCTTCAGCTGGCACCTTTGCAGGGGAGGGGCCCAGGCCATCAGTTGCTAGGAGACAGAGTGTCAGGCATTTAGGTGCACTGGCCCTTTGCTCTGCCAGATACTTAAGAACTGCCATGGGGACACTGAGGCACCAACACAGTATTCAGAGAAAACATTAAGAACTTTCCCAGTTCGTCACATCTCTCCCCCCTTCGAGACCGAACTGAGCGAGGTCACTTCAGCCAGTGACCTGGGGAAGTTCAAACCCACCAAGGTTCCCATGGATACCCCAGCATCTCTCCCATCCCTTGGTGTGAGTTACACCAGGACAGTCCAGTCTTACGCCCTCCCTTAGGTCGGGTGTGCTTGATGGCACTTGCAGGCCACATGTGGGAAGGTTTATGCAGCCCACACCCTTTGCCACCCCAGTACCCCTGGGCTTCAAGCTGGGATTGGGTCTTTTCCCAGCACTCTGGTCTGTGATTCGGGCTCCCTTGGTTAAGAGCCCCCATCTTGGCCTTTGCCAGCTCTGGGCTTGGGCAGTCGCTTCCCACTTTGTGGCCCAGACACAACACCTCTGCCGTCCCCCCTTGCACTTTCCAGTTTTTACCGTCAGTCCCACCTCCTTGAGGCAGCCCAGTCCCCTCTTCACCTGGGACACCTGTTCCTCCCAGGTCTGGCTAAAGATGCACGTTATCAGTGTCTGCCAGGGCCAAGTTCTCCATCCCTCTCAGCTTGTCTAGAATCTCCCCCAGCCTAGGCATGGGGTCGTCATCGGACGTTGTGATGGCTTTAAGCTTCTGAGAGCCCCCATAAAACCAGATCATCCTGTCTCCCTTGGGGATCAGCCCCACGGGTGAGGCCCATGGGCTGTAAAATGGCTGGATCACATCTAAAGCCAGCAGGTCCTTGACCTCTCTCTCCAGATTCTGGGCTGCTTTCCCAGTGACTCTGAATGGAGAACACCTCATGGGGAGATTTGCTCCCACCTCAGGGAAGAGATCCCCCAGGGGGTCTTCCCCCTTCTCCTCCCAATCCTTCCTTTCCGGGTCCAGGGGTCCCCTCATTCTCCTCCCATCCAGCAGCTCGAACGGGAAGAACCCTGTGGATTCCTGGGGCACCACCAGCTACCTCCCGATTTCCCCCAGTTCTACTTCCCCTTGGGGAGCCCATTCCCAGTACAGGAATCCCTCCTCCTGCAGGACTCTGTCCCTGCAGCCTTCCCCAAGGGGGTTTGCAGCGCTGTGGCCAGCAAGTTCTCTCAGCTTCTCCAAGGAGGGATTCTTCTGCAGCTCGGTCTGGGATCCAGCTGCTGGGGCAGGGAGTGGGACCTGCTCCCTCTTGTTGGCTGGGCCTGGGGTCACAGCCCCCCTGAGCCCTGTCCCTGGTAGCTCCCTCCCTGCTGTGTAATCACTTCCCAGTAGCACGTCTGGACCAGGCAAACCTGTTTGGCAGCTGCCCTGCCCTGCCCGGGTGTCCCCCCACTCAGCTGGGATCTCAGCTCCCCCCCGTGCTCAGCGCTGCCCTTGCTGTCCCAGTGGGGACAGGCAGCGAGCTCTCTGCTCTGATCACAGCATCAGAGCCAGCGTGAGCCCCCTCTCCGGTGTGCAGGGTGGTGGGGAGCATCTCTCCCTCCCACTCAGTCCCAGGGGGCTGCTTACAGGTAGGCAGGTATCCTGAGCCCAGCAGCCCCTCCCCACTGCCAGCCAGGTCATTTGCATTTTCACTGACCATTTCCATCCTAGCCAATTGGTTCCCTGGATTTAAATTCAAACCCTCGGCCGTTACAGGAGCAGGGCCTGGATCCTGTCCCATGGGGAGACAGTCACCCTCCAACAGGACCTCCCAGCTGATATCCTGGAGAACTCCAACTACCAGCCAGCCCAACCACTCCTGGGTCTGCACAGAGATCCGGGCCATAGGCAGGGTGAGGGGCTTCACCCCGGGGACCTTCACCCAGGTCCCACAGCCCCTCAGCATCTGCGACTGCACCACCACAGTACCCTCTGTCCCAGGATCTCGCCACCCCAGGTGTGTTTCCCCACTGACCCCTGGGCAGCCCCCTATGTCTCTCCAGTCCACTATCGCCAGTCCATGCTGCTGCTGCTTCTCCTGAAGCTTTTCCTCAGGCTCTCTCTTTCTCTCACGGTCCTGCTCCCATCCCATCCGTCTCCGATCCCCTGATGGGGAACCCAATCGCGAAGACCCTCGTCTGATTGGGGACCAGACTCCCGGGGATGCCTGGCTGATGCTCCAGCTGCTCTCAGATCCTCTTATAGCCCCATCAGGGCCAGGAATCTGCTCCTCAGAGCGGTGCTTCTCCTTCAACTGCACAATTAACTGTGCCTTGATGAATTTCCCCATGCGTAACCCTCTCTTTGTGCACAGGATCACAATGTCCTTCTCAAGGAGATGGTGATAGGCCATCACTTCACCGTTCCCAAGTGGCTCTGGACTCACAGGCCTGTGTGCTCTTGGCTCCCCCATGGTTTCCAGGAAGAACCCCGGGTGTGCCAGCCCTTCTTGTGATCACCACCTCTTTGCCAGGGTCAAGCTGCAGACTCCTCCACCCCTGGGACTGCTCCTGCAATCCCCAGGGGAACCCTGCTACTGCAAAATCCTTCTCTCTCCCAGGGTCGAGCGGCAAGCTCCTCTGCCCCTGAGACTGCTCGCTGCAGTCCTCAGGGGGACCCCCTTACTCCAACAGTCCTTCTCGCTGGTCACACACTCCCAGAGGTTAACCGCCCCCTGAAACCGTCCCACTCTGACCCTTCAGCATGCCTGGTCCTCATTATCCCTCCTTTGTTTTACTGCTCCCCAGTCACTTACTACAAGCAGCACCATTCACGGGGTGCAGTACATCCCACCTCTGCCACCAGTTGTCACGGAGTCACCGGGCGATGCTCTGGAACTGCTCCCACCAAGCCAGTCAGGACTTTGGGGAGCCTCCTCTCCCTTGGAGCAGACTTGTTCAGGGCAAGAAGCTCACACAGCTTCACCTCCTGGGTCTCTCCTTGGAGCATTCAGCATCCTCTGCCCCTCCGTGCGCTTCCCACAGCGAGTCCACCCCAGCGGGGTCCTGGGGAAGCCACAGGGTCCTGCACCCCCACTTTGCAGTCAGACGTGACTATCGGCCAGCCAGTAAAACAGAGGTTTATTTGATGACAGGAACAGGGTCTAAAACAGAGCTTGTAGGTACAGAGAACCGGACCCCTCGGCCGGGTCCATTCTGGGGGGCAGTGAGCCAGACCCCTAGGTCTGCACTTCACTCGACCCCAGCCAGCTCCAGACTAACAACCCCTCCCAGCCCCTCCTCTCTCCTCAGCCCCTTTCCCGGGCCAGGAGGTCACCTGATCCCTTTGTCTCCAACACCTTCAGCTGGCACCTTTGCAGGGGAGGGGCCCAGGCCATCAGTTGCTAGGAGACAGAGTGTCAGGCATTTAGGTGCACTGGCCCTTTGCTCTGCCAGATACTTAAGAACTGCCATGGGGACACTGAGGCACCAACACAGTATTCAGAGAAAACATTAAGAACTTTCCCAGTTCGTCACACTGAGGTCTCTCCCAACCCTAATATTCTATGATTCTAACAGAACAGGTAATCATCAAGTGATCCATACCCTGCTGCCCATTCCATTTAATGTGTGTGCAGTGGTGGCATTATGGGTTCAAGGGAGGCCACACTGCCTCACTGCCGCCGCCTAGTATCAGGGGAATTACCATTAGGCGTAGCATCCCGACCATTCTAATGGGCTAAGCCAGGGGTCTCAAACACGTGGCCCTCCCCCCAACAGTGCACTGCATCCTTGCTCCTCTGCCTACCTCCCAGCACTTCCCACCTCCAAACAGCTGTTTGGAGATGTTTAGGACTTTCCAGGAGGGAGAGGAGAGGAGCGGGGACATGGCACGCTCAGGGGAGGAGGCAGAGAAGAGGCGGGGCCGGGGCAGGGATTTGGGGAAGGGGTTGGAATAGCGGCAGGGAAGGGGTGGAGTTGGGGTGGGGACTTTGGGGAAGGGTTGGAATGGGGATGGGGAAAGGGTGGCAAGAGGCGGGGCAGAAGCGAGGCCTCATGGAACGGGTGGAGTGGGGGTTTTGCAGTATGTTACAACCAATTTTGAAGTTCACAGCTATTTTGACTTGACAATTGGTGTACAACTACAGAAAGGAGTGTATCTGTGCAGTGCCAAGAGTACTAGACCATTGTAATATCAGAGATAACTCAACCAATCAGCACTCTTACTCAATAGCTAATTTGCATGCTACAGTTTCATTGGTTGTATGAGGGAGACTTCAGAGATGGAGGATTAATTGGTCCGACTGCCACACCCTTGTGCCTATCTGCCACCTCACCTGTCGGAACAACTGCCTACACAACAATACAACCAGCAAGTCCAAATAGAGATAGCCCCTCACCCTAGCACACACCCCTTATTTGCCACTAACACAAATCAACCAAAATCTCCCAGCACAATACAACCAGGGCACAAATCAACACAGCTTCCCATCACAACACACATTTGCCCACCTTCAGTCATACTCACCATAAATTTGAGTGGCTAACTGGCAAGTCCTTTGCTAGTAAGCATATATTGGGCTACCGTGACAACGCAATAAGTCAGTAGAAAAATCACTGTAAGATGCTATACAATTTAAGGGTGTAGGAAAAAGGTATCTATTATATAAAAAACAGTATGTGAGCCTGTAATTAAAAGATTACATGACAACACATGTTCTCAAAGGGGCAGAGAAAAAGTTATGTGTGCAACCCTAATTTTGGCACATGTGCTTAACTGTGCAGTCTTAACATTCTTTTAGTGTAGTTTTTTGTATTGAATGTGTTACAATTTGCAAACAACACTGAGACTGGTTTCGTCTCAAGATATCAAACCTAATATTGATGCTCTGGTTGATGCAAAACGCTGCCAGCTATGTGGCCAAAAATGAAATGTCCCTCAAAATTAGCACTGACTTTTCGCATTACAGTTTTAAAAAAGTTAATACATTGACTTTTAATAGCATACTATATTAATTTTTTTTTTCATTTTTGACTATACTTTTCATGGAATCATAGAATAACAGAGTTGGAAGGGACCTCAGGAGGTCATCTAGTCCAACCCCCTGCTCAAAGCAGGACCAATCCTCAACTAAATCATCCCAGCCAAGGCTTTGTCAAGCTGACCTTAAAAATCTCTAAGAAAGGAGATTCCATTCATCCAGCCCATACTTCTTTAACTTGCCGGCAAGAATACCGTGGGAGACCATATCAAAAGCTTTGATAAAGTCAAGGAATAACATAATCACTGCTTTCCCCTCACCCACAGGGCCAGTTATCACATCATAGAAGGCAATAGGTTAGTCAGGCATGACTTGCCCTTGGTGAATCCATGCTGACTGTTTCTGATCACTTTCCTCTTCTCTAAGTGCTTCAAAATTGATTCCTTGAGGACCTGCTCCATGATTTTTCCAGGGACTGAGGTGAGGCTGACTGGCCTGTAGTTCCCCAGTTCCTCCTTCTTCCCCTTTTTAAAGATGGGCACTACACGAGCCTTTTTCCCATCATCGTTGTATGAAAAGGTTTCAGTGATGCAGCCCTTAGGCCAATGTACTAGTCTCAGGTGGCCCTCGTGGTGATTTTGAGTTTGAGATCCCTGGGCTAAGCAATCAATCATGTATAGCCCTCAGGCTCTCCACGTGGGGGAACAGCTTAGTCTATGGTCTCTGGGCCCCTGTGGCAGGGCTCAGAGCCCACACAAGTGACAAGTAGCCCTGGGCCCTTCAGCCAACACAGTGGTCAATTCCTTCTGGTCTCTGAAGACAGAGACAGAGAGAGCAAGGCCCGCAGTCAGTTAATTCTGGACTCTAGTTGTAGGGCCAGAGCAAGCCCAGGAGTCAATCAGCCCTGGTCTCTCAGTGCAGAGATAGAACCAGCCAGGAGTCAATTTGCCATGATCACTCAATGGAGAGACAGAGCACACCCAGGAGACAATCAGCTCTGGCACCTGGTTGCAGAGCCAGAGCTAACACACTAGTCAATCAGCTCTGGTCTCTAGTTGCAGAGACAGAGCACACCCCAGAGGTCGGGTGTCCTAGCTTTGGCAGATGGCTGACGAACACAGGATACTGGGCCTGGCGAGGGTCTAGGCCCACCCTACTCCACCAGATTCCGACTCAGAGCATAACAGTGGGCTCGGACCCAACTGATCAGGAGGCCCTGCCCTTTGTACTTCCTGTCCTGGTGACATACTTCCAGCAGGAGGAGTGAGGCATGTTAATTTTATATGTATTTTTTTAATCAAAATGTCAACTGCACCAACGCAAATGCCTTACTGAAATCTCTTGCATCAACACTATCAAGTTAGTTTGACAAGATCTATTTTCATAGAATCATAGGACTGGAAGGGACCTCGAGAGGTCATCTAGTCCAGTCCCCTGCACTCATGGCAGAACTAAGTATTATCTTGACCATCCCTGACCAGTGTGTGTTTAACTTGCTTTTAAAAACTCTCCAATGATGGAGATTCCACAACCTCCCTGGGCTATTTATTCCAATGCTTAACCACCTTACAGTTAGAAATTTTTTCCTAATATCCAATCTAAACCTCCCTTGCTGCAATTTAAGCCCATTGCTTCTTGTCCTATCCTCAGAGGTTAAGAACAATTCTTCTCCATCCTCCTTGTAACAACCTTTTATGTACTTGAAAACTGTTATCATGTCTCAGGGTATGTCTACACTACAAAATTAGGTTGATTCTATAGAAGTCAATCTTTAGAAAGCAATTTTATACAGGCAATTGCGTATGTCCCCACTAAGCACATTAAGTTGGCAGAGTGCATCCTCAATACCATGGCTAGTACCAACTCACAGAGCGGTGCACTATGGGTAGCTATCCCACAGTCCCCACAGTCTCTGCTGCCTATTGAAATTCTGGGTTAAGTTCCCAGTGCCTGATGGGGCAAAAACATTGTCACGGGTGGTTTTGGGTACATGTCGTCAGTCTCCCCTCCGTCCCTCCCTCCGTGAAAGCAATGGCAGATAATCATTTTGCGCCTTTTTTCCTGGGTTACCCATGCAGACGCCATAGCATGGCAAGCGTGGAGCCTGCTCAGCTCCCTGCTGCTGTTGTGAGCATAGTAAACACCTCGCACATTATCCTGCAGTATGTGCAGAACCTGGCTAGGAACTGCCAGCACAATGACGATTGTGAGGAGGACATGGACACAGACGTTCCTGAAAGCACGTTATGTGGCAATTGAGACATCATGGCAGCAGAAGGGCATGTTGATACAGTGGAACGCTTATTCTGGGCCTGGCAAACAAGCACAGACTGGTTGGACTGCATAGTGTTGCAGATGTGGGATGATTCCCAGTGGCTGCAAAACTTTCACTGTGTAAGGCCACTTTCCTGGAACTTCGTGAGTTGCTTTCCCCCACCCTGAAGAGCAGGTATACCAAGATGAGAGCTGCCCTGACAGCTGAGAAGCGAGTGGCAACAGCCCTGTGAAAGCTTGCAACGTCTGACTGCTGCCGGTCAATCGGGAATCAGATTGGAGTGGGCAAATCTACTGTGGGGGCTGCTGTGATCTAAATAGCCAAGGCAATCACTAACCTGCTAGCAACGGTAGTGACTCTGGAAAATGTGCAGGTCATAGTGGATGGCTTTGCTGCAATGGAGTTCCCCCTAACTGCGGTGGGGCGATAGACGGAACGCATATCCCTATCTTGGCACTGGACCACCTGGCCAACCAGTACGTAAAATCAACTGCGGTACTCCTTCCCAGTGAGGGGAGTAGCACTCAAGTCTACCTTGCTGGGTCCTAGTGGACAGGGGAATGCAGTTATAGAATAGGAGGTGGTGCAGTCCCCTGCATCTGACTGGAGCCCTGTAAAACTCCATATTGCTATTCCTAGCCCTAGACCAGGGGCATTTGATAGGCGGACCACGGGCCAAATTCAAACTGCCAGGCACTTTTGAACGGATCCCAAAATCTTTTTATTTACTCATTATTATCATTATTGTTATTTTTTATTATTTTCTCTGGAATCTGGACCTTGCCTAGACCTTGACCAAGAAATCTGGATCTAAAAAAAAATAATTGACTACCCCCAGGGGTAAAAGTAATTTAAAGGACTTACTGGTACACCAGAGTCCTGAGCGGGGGCGAGACCTCAACCAGAAGAGGAGTGGCCTCAACTGGAAGAGGTGAGGCTTTTCAAGATTTAAAGGCCCTGGGGCTCTGGCTGTGCCAGGGATCCCAAGGGCCTTTAAATTACCCCAGAGCTACCAGCTGCAGAGGCGGCTGGGAGTCACAGGGCTCAGGGGTGAATTAAAGGGCCTGGGGCTCCGGCCGCCGCACAGCTCCAGGATCTTTAAATCATTGTGGGAGCCTGGCTGCTGGAGCTTCGAAGGTGCTTTAAAGGTCTGGGGCTTCCCGCAGCAGCTGAAGCTCCAGGCCCTTTAAAGCCCCACCTGAGCCCGGCTGCTGGTGCTCAGGCGGGGATTTAAAGGTCCCGGGGCTCCCCACAGCATCTGAAGCACCGGGTCTTTTAAACCCCTGCCCGAGCCCAGCTGCCAGAGCTCCGGTGGCGCTTTAAAGGGCCCGGGACTCCCTGCAGTGGTTGGAGCCCTGGGCCCTTTAAATCACCGCCGTGGAAGCCAGTCCAGTCCGGCATGGTGTACTGTACCATACTGGCTTACTTTCACCTCTGACTACCTCATGACCTTTAACCCTTAAAGCTATACTCATAAGCAGAGTTGAGAGAAAAACAGATTTTTCTGTTTGGTGGCCAAAACTGAAATGTTTTGGGATTTTTTTTTGGTTGAAATGAAAAACAAAAAATAAAAATGATTTCAGATAGAAAAACACCCCAAAATTAAATTACACGAAACACTCTCCCCCAAATAAACACACACACAAACCATCATATAGGCATTTCCACTTTATTTATTTGGCTGTTTTTTGGTTGAAAACAAAACTAAAAAACGAAAACAACATTATTTTTTTCAATTTTCCATTTACCTTTTGGGTGTTCTTCACCCTTTTAATATTTTTTAAAAAATAAATACAGCTAAATATCAAAATGAAACTTGCTTCAAAATGAAAAGTAAAACTGCCTTGTTTCAAAATGGTTGAAGTGAACCATTGGGGCTTTAAAAAAATCAATTTTTTTTTTAGCCAAAGTATCACCGAATTTGCCCCAAATTCACAAATTGTTTTGGTGCCCTAACCAATGCATTTGTCAGGTAATTTACTACACACCAATTTTTTCCCCCCCCAGCTGTACTCATATGGCCAGATAAATGTTTGAATACTTCTATCAGCTTTGCAGTTCCCAAACCTAACCCTTGGAATCCCTTGTATTCATGGGTTCTCCAGCAAGCCCCATTGCAGTCTAACTTCGAGGCATGCCAAAGGAGACCTAGGATGGGGTTTCCATTCAGACCCACCAGTGCAGCTCTGACTGATGGGGGGAGGGAGCCCAGCTGCTCAGCACGTAGTCCTTACCCCAAACACCTGCTCGATGAGCTGGGTCGTAGGCATAGGCTAGCCAGAGGAGCTGGTGATGTGCTGAATGGACATGTCGGTTACCAGTTGTACTGTTTCTGTTTTGTCTGGCCGTGATCCCTATCCTCTCTGTCCTCCCAGGGTGGATGTGGAAGCGCAGAGTCTGGGGGACACGGGGGAAGGAGTGAGGAAAGGCTGCACTCAGAGCAGGAGAAGGAAAGTTGAGGTGCATTGGAACCCAACTGGCCCTGGGAATGCCAGAAATGAAGCACATTCTCTCTTCAAGGGCAGGAAGCACAGCTGAGAGAGGTCATGTTATCGCTCCCCAGCCTTTCTTCTGCATAAGTAACAGCTCCATCTGACAGCGTGTGTGAGCACAGGGATGGGGGAGGATTAGTACAGAAAGTGAGTGGGTCTCAGAGAGCCAGCAAGAGGAAATGGTGCTGACCCCAGCTTGGAACAGACCCACCAGCCTTTCACTGCTTTTCCTAATGAGGAGTTAATGCAGGCCAAGGTGGAGAGAGGGCAAAGGGAAAGCCTGGGGGATTGCAGCAGGGCTTTCTCCCTTGGGAGGAACAGGCATGCATCTCTGCAGCTGCTCTAGCTGTGCTTCCTCTCACTTCCCACAGCAGCCTGGCTCTCTGAGCCTTCCCCTGCTGCTGGGGCTATGGGACTCTGCTGGAATCTTGGCTTCTGAAATGGCCGTGTCCTTAGGACAGTATCTCCAGGAGGCTACTTGCTAAGGATGAGCCCAGCTAAACTGTCTTGAGACTCCTCCCCATTTGTGGGCCTCAGCCCAAAAGTCAGATCCACATTTTGTCCCATGATCCAAAGCTGAGAGCTGGTGGGGAGGAGTGTTGGATTTAGGGTTTCAGGTTGGCTTATGGGCTTCAGAGGCAATCCAAACCCTCGATCTGGTGTGGTTGTCAAAGCCCTTTGGAGCTCAGGGAGATTGGGATCTGGGTAGTATGGCCTCTCTTGAGGCTCAGAGACTCACAGATCCACCTACTCTGATCATCCCCACAAGCTGTTGGTCCAGAGAGCTTCACTCCCAGAAGTGACCTTTCCCAGTCTCTCCTATTCATAATTCAGTATGAGCATCAGCCTCTCCCAGGAAGCCACAGAGCTTACAAGGGTGCTATGGATCAGGATCGAGGTGCATTGGCAGAGCTACTGCAGATAGCAGAGCTCACATACATTTCACCTAAGTGTATCACTAGGGAAACAGCTCTTGAGTTCTACACCAAGGCTTTAGGACAAGCTCGCTGGTGCTCCATATGTGCTGGGAGACAGGGGACAGGTACACTCATTAACCATCCACAGAGCAGTGCAGTGGTGGCAAGACCAGCTGACTTGGGGGTGGGGAGGAACTCACTGTGCCCAGCTAGGGTAGTCAGGGCCAGTGACAGAACAATGAAGGAGGAGCTGCGCTTTCCCAAGAGGTTTAAATTCTTTATTTGATTTTCTCATGTTGCTCCCCACCCCAAGCAATGAGAACTCTGGTCCAGTTCTCTGGCAGGTCTAAATCCGTTTGCTCTACTGCATTGCTTGGAACAGACTTTCCTTGAGGCCATAGTGGGCTGTGTTATCTGAGACTGCCACTGAGGGGGCTAATTCATGTCAGGTGGCAGAGTGACATTTAGCACAAGGACATTTGCTTGAACGGCAAGTGGTCTGAGACCCACCAGCTCATTTCATGTGCAGTTGCAGTAAATGTGCAATGAGGCAGGCACACGGTCTGGCCCTTAGAATCAGCAGCCCAGAGGAATGACAATGGAGCCCTGGAATGTTCAGAGTGACTGCCACTTTGGCTTCTGATACATAGAGCTGCAGCTATCCTGTTCTTTCTATAGCTGGCCCGTGTCTGTGCGCGGGGGGAGGGGAGTGTTCAGAGGGAGGGAGCCAGTGCCCTGGGAAAAGTCAAACTTGAAAGCTAACTGGGGTTTTTATTGTCAGGGCTTTGATGTGTTTCCTCTGGCTCATTTCCTTTTGTTTGAGTGCGGGTTAAAAATACGCTTCCTCTGACTTCACTGCTGTCCTATGTCGAAGAGCTTCAGTCCGGGTCTCATGCAAATCCAGGGCATTGCATTCCTTGGGACAGCCAGGACAAACATCCCTGGAATGAGCAGCAGGCACAGCTCAGGGACAGATGACATAGGAAGGGGGGAAAGCCAGGCACAGATAAAGCTGGGAATACAGGATAATATTGGGGTTTTATTATTATATGTTGCAACTTTAACTAAGGAGGGGCAAACGTACTTGGCCTAATTTTATACCCGCTGTAACGTTGTGGTTTGAGGAAATTCAGCTCAGCTGTCACTTGGCTGTGCATACAGGAGGAGGGAAAAGAGATTCTGATGAGAGAAAGGGTCCATTTATGGCAGCTGGGTATCCATGGGCTCTTCTATCCTTCATGCAGACCAACCTATCATAGAAGATTAGGGTTGGAAGAGACCTCAGGAGGCCATCTAGTCCAACCCCCTGCTCAGAGCAGGACCAACCCCAACTAAATTATCCCAGCCAGAGCTCTGTGAAGTCTGGCCTTAAAAACCTCTAGGGATGGAGATTCTACCGCCCCCCTAGGTAACCCATTCCAGTGAAACAGTTTTTCCTAATATCCAATCTAGACCTCCCCCACTGCAACTTGAGATCATTGCTTCCTGATCTGTCCTCTGACACCACCGAGTACAGCCTAGCTCTATCCATCAGCAGTTAACATGCTCTGGATTTGAACTGAGTTTGTTCTGGAAGGGCTACATGTATTTTAAAACCAAACTCAACGTCGACTGGCAAGCCCCAGCATATCACACAAGTGTTTCACAGACTTGCCAACCTTTTTCTGTTACTAACCCTACAGTGGTGTCTAGATTCTCATGTGCTCAGCCAGGCCACTGGTGTCGTGGTAAACAGGAAGGGAGGTAAGTTACCCTTTTTGATGTCCAAGGCCTGGCACTATGAGGGTGCGGAAATGCCCTTATTTTGAATTGGGTTTAGCCTAGGGGCAAAAAACAGAAGTGCCATTAAAATGCTTTTTTGGCACTCATTGCTGCAGACAGAGTTACCAAGCACAGACAGAATTTGCTTAGCACAGCAGAGCTGAAGTGAGTCAATGCTTTATTCCTTAAATGCAGGGTGAATGGTTTGCCCATAACTACACCACTGACCTGAATGTGTGCTGAGTGACCAATAGTCCCTGGCCTAAAGAGCTCACAATCTAAAATTGACAAGACAGAAGCAAAGAGGGCTCACCCCAGGTGCCTTGCAGACCTAGGAGCAGAACACAGCTTGCCTGGACCCTATGTTGCTGCCCATGTCACTATGCCACGCCATGCTGGCTCCCCACCTCTGCCTTGGGGCTCGTCTATGTAATGTTCAGTCATTTTAGTGAGGTGCAGGGAGGACAGTGGGACTGTGATGTTTGGGCCCAGCTATTATACTTTCTGACATGACGTTACGTGACTGCAGCGCTGGCGATTGCTGTCAGTGGCCTCATGACACAGGCATACTATTCCCTGCTGACTGACTTTTGGCAGGTCACTCTCTTTCTCTCAGTGCCTTGGTTTGTCCTGTAGGCTCTTTGGAGCAAGGACGTTCTTTCACTATGCTTGTACAGTGCCTCCCGCAATCGGCCTCTGATCTTCACTAGAGCACAGGGCTGGAAGGGAGCTCCTAGGCCATCATGCCTATCCCTTGCTTTCACAGGCAGCTCCATCATAGAATCTTAGTCAGAAGCTTATCAAGATTAATCTTAAAACTACATAAGGCATTTGCCTCATTGATCCTATTGGAAGGCTGTTCCAGAACCTTGCTCCTCCCATAGCTAGAAACCAGCCTAAATTTACACATGGCCAAGTTGTTTTTGTACCAACATTGTCCTTTAGCTTGAATAGTTCTTCTCCCTTCCTGGTATTTGCTCTCTATAAATACTTGAGGGGGTAGGCAGATCCCCTTTCAGGCTTGTTTAGCTAGGTTAGAAAAGCCAAACTCTTTTACACAGGTAAGACAGGTTCTCCATTCACTTGATCATCCTAGGAGCCCTTCTCTGTACCTGCTCCAATATGAATTCATCTTTGGAGCCCTCCTGGTGCTACAGTCATAATAAAAGTGAGAAGCTCCTGGGCCTCTTTCCCATCCCCAGAACCATCTGGTCTCCAATATTTCCTATACATCACCACAGGGTCTTTACTACTCAAGAGCTCATCACCTCCTGCTGTGCATCTCCCCAGCTCCCCATGAATTCGTCCTCTTGTGCCTGGACCATACCCACTCACCCACATACCCGAGCTGACCAAACATCTAATGGAGGATCTGTGTGACTGAGATAATAATATGGTGCCCTGATACCCGGAAGAGGGTCACACTCACTTTGCCCAGGTGTAAGAGACTTCACAAGATGCTAGACAGTGGAGAACCAAGCCTCAGTCTAATATGGCTGAGTCCCTGGACCAGTGCTAATCCTAGCAAACACTAGGTGCACTTAATGTGCCTGTCTCCTTTTCCTCCTCCATCTCTTCTTCCCTCCTGTCTTCCCTTCTCCTTTTAGGGGCACAAGCCTCCCACACTTCCCAGAGTTCACTTCCTTCCTCTCTCCCTCTACTATCTGCTTGACCCCCAGAGCTCACATCTTCCCACTCTTCCTGCTGCTCATTGCATCTGTTCCTAGCCTCCATCTTGGGGTATCCATGTCCCTTCCCAATCTCCAGTGCATCTCTTCATCTGACCTTGATGACTAAAAACATTATGCAGACTCATAACATTATGAGATGCACACTCATAACAAAACTCAGATCTGAGGTGGGATTCTGGTGGGGCCCATTATAGCAGTGGGGTCATTTGAAAAATGTAGATGTAGATCCAGGTTTGCATTTTAAACTCCCGCAAAATTCAAGGACATGGGGTTCTAACGCAACTGAAACGAGAAGACCATTTAGGAAGCAATGCAAAGTACCTTTCTGCATTATGGCTTTCATGTTGCACCTAGGAGCCCCCATCGTGGACCAGAACCCCATTGTGCTAGGCACTGTACAAAGAAAGAACAAAAAGACAGTCCTTGCCCTAAGGAGCTTGAGCTGTAGTCTAGGAGCTTGTCTACACAGCAAATTACTACGTGGCAAGCCAGAGTGTGAATCTACAGTGCACCAGCTTGCTGTGCAGTAACATCTGTTGTGGACACTGCTACAGGGCCCGGAAGTAGGGTTGCCAACTGTCTAATCACAAACCCAAACACCTTTGCCCCGCCTCCTTCACCGTCCTTTCCCCAAGGCCTGGGCCCACCCCTTCTCTGAGGCCCTGCCCCCATCCATCCTCTCTCCCTCCATCGCTTGCTCTGTGGGGTCTGGGCTGGGGCTGAGGGATTTGGAGTGTGGGAAGGGGCTCCAGGCTGAGCCTGGGGCAGGAGTTTGAGTTGCAGGAGGGTGTGTGGGGTGCAAACTCTGGGAGGGAGTTTGGGTGCTGGAGGGGGCTTAGGGATGGGGCAGGGAGTTAGGGTGTGAGAGGGGGTGCAGGCTGTGAGAGGGGCTCAAGTCTGGGGCAGGTGTGAGGTACAGGCTTTGGGAGAGAGTTTGGGTGTGGGAGAGGGCTCAGGGCCAGGGCAGGGGGTTGGGGTGTGGGAAGGGATGAGGGGTGTGGGCTCTGGCTGGGCAGCACTTACTTTGGGCCTCTCCCGAGGTGTCGTGCAACGGGGTTAAGCCTGCCCTGGCCCCGTGTTGCTCCTGGAAGTGGCTGACTCATCCCTGTGGCCCCTGAGGGGGGGACAGGGGGCTCCACGCACTGCCCCTGCCTGCAGGCACTGCCCCCTCAGCTTGTATTGGCCGCAGTTCCCACAGCCTGCCTTATCCCTGCTATGCCGCCGGACTTTAAGCAGACTAAAATATCCCGGTTTGGCTTCAGTAGCCTCCAGGAGATAAAACCCGATTCCGGGAGACTCCTGACAAAACGTGGAGGGTTTGGCAACCCTACCAGAAAGTCCTGCAGTGCAGTAGGGCTTGCTACCGCACCGTCACTTGTCTTACACTTAGGGCTTGCCTACACAGCAAGGGACAACAGCGAGACAGTTCTAGTCAGCGTGATAAGCAACAGCCACAGCACACCAGGGCCCAGGCTGATTTCAATGGGAGTTAAGCACTTCGCTGCTTTTAAACATCTTGGCCCCGCTGCCTGATCATTGGGAAGTGTATTGTAGGCATTGTTGCAGAGGGGAGTTTTAAGGAGGATGACGAGTTGGCCTTGCAGATGTTTCCGGGGAGCTTCTCCAAAGCGCAAGGGACAGCATGTCAGAAAAAACAAAAGTACAACATATGGGTGCTGAAGGCTGGCTTTGCTGGCAGAGCAGAGGAGGAGGCAACAGCTGTTTGTCTGATCTAATAGGCACCCACATGGCACCAGGTGGGGCGAACATACATTTAAAAAGTGACACTGACAATCAAGATGATATTCCCCCGCAATACTAAGCTAGTGGAAGCTTTGCCTAATGCCATGACATTCAATGGGAGCAGGACTGCACCGAAGGCCACGTCCAGACTAGGAATTAAAATCGATTTTAGATACGCAACTTCAGCTACGAGAATAACGTAGCTGAAGTCGAATTTCTAAAATCGAGGTACTCACCAGTCTGGACGGGGCTCCATCGATGTCCGCGGCTCTCCGTGTCGATTCCGGAACTCCGTTCGGATTGATGGAGTTCCGGAATCGATGTAAGCGCGCTCGGGGATCGATACACCGCGTCCAGACTAGACACGATATATCGATCCCCGAGCAATCGATTTTAACCCGCCGATGCCGCGGGTTAGTCTGGACGAGGGCTTAGTGCACAGAACAAACAAATTCCATTTCAAGTCAGTTCCTGCACAGAACCGACTCTTTTCTTCAGCCTCCCCCTGCACGGATCCAACAAACAGGACAATTGCTCCCTCTTGTGACCCAGTCCTGGAATTACAGAAAAACCTGCTCAGAAATAATAAATGATAGCAAATCAGAAAAATTGTTAAACACCTGCTCACACTTCCAAGACATCTTTTAGAAACTCTGTTTTAGACACTGCCCTGCCTTTCAGAAAAAGTCCTTAAAATAGTACAATACACATGAAACAGATGTTTATAATCAATAATGAACCCACAATCACAGATGTTGAGTTCAGATTGGATCAAGAACAAGACTCTCACTTCTTTAAGGTCAAGAGCAGAATTGCACCTACAGCAGACTACCTGAGAAGAGGTGGAATCCGAACTGTTGGAATAGATCTGAGAAGACTCCAAACCTTTCACACACTTCACCCTTGGTAACACACCGAGCCAGTTGAAATTTTTCACAAAGTCAAAACATGGTCTTCTTCTTCTTCTTCAATAAAAGATTTCATGAAAACTGTCAACATTATTGGAATTTTCCATTTTCTGGGAAGAGTTCCATTTGTTTTTTTTAAAGTTTTACTTGGATTTTCACAGGGTGGGTGTTCAGTGCTTTTGGCAAATTGGGCCCCTTTTGGTGTTTCAAGTTACAGGTCTCTGCCCCACCCCAGAACTGAGGCACCCATAAATCACAAGTTGCTTTTGAGGATCTTGGCTTTTCTTTTCATCACTTTATCTCTTGCCTACAATATGCTAGGCTCTATCCACACATATCAGGAATGAAGGATAGTATATGGCTGTGGTGCCTCATTCTCTGGTTTTCATGCACATGCCTGGAGTAGATAAAGGATATGCACAGCTGTCTCCTCAGCGCTCCACTTCACTTCATGTTCAACAATAAAAGTAATCCTTTTCTCTTCCCTTTCTTCTGCTTCTGAACATCTCTCTTCTTTTTCCTCTCCCTCTTGGCAGTTATTTGACTTAGTATTTTTCTTGCATCCAAGAGCTCTAAAAGAGTTGGTAGATGAACAATCAGGACTGTTAATGTTGATTTTCAATAAGTCTTGGATCTCTGGGGAAGCTCCAGAGAACTGGAAGAAAGCTAATGTGGTGCCAATATTTTAGAAAGCGTAAATGAGACAACACAGGTAGTTATAGGCCTGTCAATCTGACATCAATCCTAGGCAAGATAGTGGAGCTGCTGATATGGGACTTGAATAATAAAGATGGAAGGAGTTTGATATTGTGACATTCTATACCTTGGGGCAGTGTCATGGAACCTCCATATTCTTCATTTTCATGTAATTGTGATCTCACATATAAAGCATGCCTTGTACAGTATATAGGGAAAGGTTATGATCTGCTGAAAGTCATTTCTCTATCCAAATATGTGTATCATTAATGCATATGAAGTTATGAGAATTGTGTAGTACGGTTGTCCCTAAAACATGCTATAAATTGAGGAATCAGCCAGATATTAGTTCCCCAGAGGCAACAGCAAGGAAAGTAATCAGCACCCAGGTGGGTTACCAATCAACTCATCAATAACTATTGTCCAGCAAGGGAGCTACAATGCAATGACTCAGTCGCATGAGACCATACCAGGGGAATTGCTCAACCTTGCCTGGAGACTTAACAATGCTCCCAGGCATGCCTGGACTTGTGTTTTCCAAGCACACGGACTGAGGGTATAAAACAGACACAGAGGCCATATGCTGGGCTCTTCTCCTGCCCCCACCTATGCAACAAGCAACTAAAACACTGAGAAGAAGACAAGACTCCAACAGAGGAGATTGGCCCAGGTTTAAAGAACAAACCTGTATACTAATGTCTGCAATATCCAGTGGGATGAGAAAAAAACTGCTTAATCTAGATGTTGACCAGTCTATTAGGGTTGAGAGTTTAGACTGTGTGGTTATATTTTATTTCTTTTGGTAACTAATTCTGACTTTTTGCCTATCACTTGATTTCACTTAAAATCTATCTTTTCTAGTCAATATTTTTTTAAATTGTTTATCTTTACCAGTGAATTTGTATGAAGTGTGGGGCAAATCTGCTCAGGTTTTGCAAAGGCTGGGGTATGTTCACTTCCCATTGTTGAAGTGGTGAACCAATTAATAAATTTGCACTGCCCATCTTACAAGACAGTGTATTCCTGAGGTACAGTGTTGGGAGCTAGGGGGATTTGCCTCTGGTGCCTTTCTCTGTGTGATTCATGAGTGGCTCTGGAAGCATTCATGCAATCTAGCTGGGTGAGGGCTCCACATGCTGTTATGCTGAGTGATCACAGCTCCTGGAAGGGTTTGCTGATGGTCACTAGCAAGGCATTGTGAGAGAGGCTGGAGAGAGTTTAAGGGGACACAGCAGTCCCACAGTCCCAGGCTACACCCCAGGGGGATCCCGTCACAGGTGTCATTAATGCCAATCAACAAATGTTCAAGGAAAATAGATCTTGGCAAACTAACTTGATATTTTTTCTTGATGAGAATATCAGTTGATACAGGTAACAGTGTGGAAGTAATATACTTAGACTTCTGTAAGTCATTTGACTTGGTACTACATGACATTTTGATTAAAAAAATTAGAATGATATAAAATTAACATGGCACACATTAAATGGATTAAAAGCTGGCTAACCAAAGGGTCTCAAAATCTAATTGTAAATGGATGTGTTTCTAGTGGGTCCCACAAGAATCGGTTCTTGACCTGATGCTATTTAACATTTTTATCAATGAGTTGAAGAAAACGTAAAATCATCAATGATAAAGTTTGCAGATGACACAGAAACTGGGAGAGTGGTAAACAATGAAGAGAACAGGTCACTGATACAGAGTGATCTGGAATACTTGGAAAACTAGGCACAAGCAAACAATATGTGTTTTCATGTGGCTTAATGTAAAGATACACATCTAGGAGCAAAGAATGCAGACCATACTTACAGGATGGGGGACTCTATCCTGGAAGCAGTGACTCTAACAAAGACTTGGGGATCGTGGTGGATAATCAGCTGAACAGGAGCTCCCACTTGTGACACTGTGGCCAAAGGGGCTAGTGCAGCCTGGGATGCACGAACAAGGGATTTAAGTATGAGTAGGGAAGTTATATTCCTCCATATTTGGCACTAGTGCAACAGCGACTGGAATCACATGTCCAGTTCTGGTGTCCACAGTGCAAGAAAGATGTTGAAAAATTGGAGAGAGTTCAGAGAAGAGCCATGAGCATGATTAATGGATTAGAAAAGCTGCCTTATAGTGACTCAAGGAGCTCAATCTGTTTAGCTTAACAAAGAGAAGGTTAAGGGGTGACACAGTCTATATCACAGTCTATAAAAACCTACATGGGGAGAGAAATTTGATAATCATGGGCCCTTTAATCTAGCTGATAAAGAAGATCCAATGGCTGGAAGTTGAAACTGGATGGATTTTGATTAGAAATAAGGTGCAGGTTTTTAAACAAAATAAGGATAATTAGCCGTTGAACAATTTACTAATGGCTACAGTGGATTCTCCA
The DNA here is from genome assembly GCF_007399415.2 of Gopherus evgoodei. NCBI lineage: Eukaryota > Metazoa > Chordata > Testudines > Testudinidae > Gopherus > Gopherus evgoodei. The sequence goes on along the minus strand of NC_044330.1, from coordinate 59,289,573 downwards.
TCACTGGAAACTTACAAACCAACAGAGCATGTTTCTCTAAAAGATCTGCTCTAGTGCAAACAGGAATCAATTCTGGGAAGTCCTATGTCACAAGAGGGTCAGACTAATTACAACAGTCCCTTCTGGCTGTAGAAACGAAGAATCTTGGTTCTGGGACCCTGTCTGTAAGCTAGCCAAAGTACTGTATGGAATGCTGTTGTTCTGTATCACACCCACACTGAGCTCTTGGTTTTGCAGCCCATCTCCATCCTCGTGTATTAAGATACAGATGTTATCTTCTTTTCCTATTGTTCATAGCCAGGACTTGAGTGCATTGGACTCATCAACCCAGTGAGAGGAAATGTGCAGTTTGACCAGCAGGGGACAGCCCAGCCTGCAACAACCCCAGGAAGCCCCTACTCTACCTTGTTGGGAGTGGGTGAGAGTAACTGTTCGCTGTGAAGGGGCCAGAAAGTCTCTGGATAAATAGCAGGCTTTCAGTTCTGCCCACCGGTGCCCTGACATTCCACCTAGGGCTGAGACCTCCTGCTAAAGCCACCCCTAGACTAGACGTAAAAACTCCAAGTTTTCAGTGCATGTGTGGAGATGATGAACGGGTGGCGTGGGAGGCAGATTTTGAATAAACCCCCTGAAACCTAGACTTCAGCAGAGCTATCCAAAACTCTTGTATCCGCAAACTAAGGCCAGAAGTCTTGTTCGGACATCCTTCTTGCTCAGCTTCTGGTCTTGCTCATCAGGCTGGAAATACCATGAGAACATCTGGGAAGTTTCTAGGCAAGTGCAGAAGGCCAGTGGCAGCTTTATATCTCTTCAGAAATCGATATCTGGGCCATGCAGCTATATCCTAGCTGCAGGTACAGCCTCTGAGGCATGTGTATGGAGGTTAGGATTTATACACACCCTGGAGCACATCTCATTCAGAAGAGATTATAGCTTGGCAAACACACTGCCCAGTGAAGAGGGCAGAGGAAATCTTCATTAGATCAAAGCAGCCCCAACAGGCTAAAATTTCCACCCAGGCCTTTTGCATATGCTGGTTTTCTATTTTTCATTAGCACACATCTTTACTTCCTGTGTGATGAGAGTGGAAGAGTGGGAGCTAGGAATCGGTGAGTTCTAGTTCTGTCTCCAACCCCACCTCCTGTGCTCTTGGCCAGGTTATTTAATATCACTTTCTCAGTTTCCTTCACGTATAAAATGGTGATAATCACTAGTACAGAGAAGCCAGGCATGTAGAATTTCTTGGGATACAGGAATCTCCAAAGGATTTTTGGGGTCAGAACCCACTTCATGCTGGGGCAGGGTCTTGGGAGTCATATCAGCTCTGCAGGGATACCAGTACAGACACAATCAATGGAGCTCATAGTTTAAGTATGTCACTACTGAGCCCTAAGTCAGAATCTCGATTTAAGGAGTAGACAGGATGTGCTCCCTCCTTAGAAAGCCAGACAGCCCTGCCTCTGTCATGTAGTTTGTGTGGCTTCTGTGATGTGTGGTCCAGTACCAGTAGTTCACTTTAATGGCCCTGGGCTAAATCCTGCAGTGCCTCCTCAGGCAAGCTCTCATTGAAGTCGAAGAGAATTTATCAGAGGACCCATTGGGTAATAGCTGCAAGAGGTGCTCTCTAAGGCTCTTTGCTGTGCCTCTTGTATTGATATCAGGTGGGAAGATGTAAGAATAGGACCAAGTGGAAATGCACACTAGGCCACCCCTATCTCTGACATCCCAGAGAGTTTGGATAAAAGCCCTGTTGAATCTCACGGGATCTGGGGACGTCTGCACTGATTTCATCACATTTCTTGCAGGTTTCTATGGTGCCAGGCTGCTGTAACTGAGATATTGCTTGGCTCCAGGAGCGTGGTGAAGAAAAGTGCTTTGGAGATGGAATGTTCCAGACAGACACTAAGCAGAACAATTGAGAAGGGCTGAGGTTGTTTCATCCCTTCCACAAGAGATGCAGCAAACTGGAGCTGCCATGATATCATTCCCCTAGTTCTTTGGGATCCAGGAGGAGTCCTACAGCTGGAGTGCCATTGGAAAGTGTCCCCAAGGGGATCTGTGGGCAGGGAAGGGGCAGGAAGGAGTGGAGCAGAGGGACAGCCAGCCTCTGTGTCATCATCCCCTGCTAAGCCTAAGGAGTTCCCTCTGGAAATCCAAGCAGCAGAGGCAGCCTGAAGACTTGTGGCGTTGCCTCTGGGGCTGCTTCCGCAGGGCAGCTGAAGTGCTCCAGGCTCTCCACTGGCTCCCAGCCAGCTTCTAATGTCAGGGTAAGGCCTGGGTCCCCATTTGAAAAGCAATTAATGATCAAGCCCCAACTACCTCAAAGACCAAATTTCAATCTATGGACCCCTGCAACAGCTGCACTCTTCTGGGATAATGCAGATCATACAGCCCAGGATAAAGCACGTGAGAGCCGGGGACAAAGTATTCTCCCTCAAAGGGGTTCTGGCTCTGACTTAAACTCCCAAAGGAGATCAGGCCAGGCCAGAGTGTGAGTCTCCAGCAGGAGTGGCACCATGGTTTTTGCCACCCTAGGCGGCAGCACTTCTCCTCTGAGCATTCAGTGGTGGGGGTCCTTCTGCTCTGCGTTTTCAGGGCACTTCGGCGGTAGGTCCTGGAGCGAGTGAAGGACCTGCCGCTGAATTTCCGCCGAAGACCTGGAGCAGAAGGACCCCCTGCAACTGAATTTCCGCCAAAGGCAGCAAAATGCTGCCCCACAAACCCTGCCACCTCAGGTGACCGCCTAGGGTCACCTAGTGGAAGTGCCGGCCCTGGTCTCCAGGTAACTGATAATCTTCCTGTTCTCAAATGCCTTTTTGTCGTTGTAAAAGAGCTCGCTGGGGCTCAACCCTCCCCGGCGGTGGGGAGCCACACCGGCTCACTACACCCCGTTGGTTCTGGGAAATTAGTCCGGCCGGGGAGATCTCCCCTCGGTAGCCCTTGCTGTAGCCGGCCGAAATGTGGTTAGCCCGGCCCTGGCTCAGGGCGGGGCAACACCGCAAAGTGTGGGTTCGGGCCCTCAGTCAGGGCTGAGCAATCTTAGTACACCGTATTAAGCCCGGCTCTAGGTCAGGGCGTGACAACAAATGCTGAGTCAGGGGGCTCAGGCCCTCAGGCAGGGCTGCGCTGTAACAATAGGCTCCAGCCTCCTCAGGCCAGGGAGAGGAGGAGTCTGCCACCCAGGAGTTGGGTGGCAGGGGGGACGCAGGCCCTCCCACTCCACTGAGTCCCAGCCCGGGGCCCTAGCAACAACTGAAGATCTGCTACTTAATCTGTGGGGATCCTGGCCGCAACACATCGACATCAGCTCTGGTAGTGCTGCAGCCAGACTGGGGTTGGCTGCCCCCGGGCTACTTCCATGCTCCCCCTCGGGCCCTACCTGGGTTCTGGCGTTGGCCTCTGGGAGATCCAGGAGCATGGGTTCGTCAGGGCAGGGGTTGGTCGGCAGGTCCGGCAACTCCTCTGGATAACGGGCACAGGGCAGGTCCAGCAACTCCACCGGATATCAGGAGCAGGGCAGGCCTGGCCAGTCTGGGTGACCAACTCGGGCTGCGGGAGCTTCCCAGTCGCGGGCTCCACCAGGGACGTCTGCTCTCTCTGGTGGCTGGGCTCCTACTGAGCTCTGGGGGCCGGCCTTTATAGTTCCGGGTCACTGCCTGACCCTCTGAGGGGCGGGATCAGAGCTCCGCCCACATTGGCCTTCGGATTGGCTCTTCCTCCTCCGGGGCGGTGGGGAGCCACACCGCCTCACTACAGTCATAAAGAGCAACACTCCTAATCTTGGCACCTCCTTCCTCCCTGGAACTCCCACCCCAAAAGGAGGAAATTAATCAGATTAAAAACATAAGAAGCAACCCCCAACCTTACCCCAAGCAGAGTTTTTGACCCCAGAGGGGAGCACTGCCAGTAATTCCATTAGATCCATTAGCGACTGCACTCTTGCTGGTGATGGTACCTGGAAGGTGCCCAAATACTATGGTGCTGGATGACAGTAGAAACCCTAAGTAAATAGACTTATCAAGAAGGAGGCCTCACAGCTGTACAGTGGAGCCAGTCAGCCACCTCTGCTGTTCCCTTTCCTGTGGATCTGGGTTGAGAGGCTTTGTTCCCCTCCCACCACAAGAGATGATTTCCTGATACCCCTGGGAAGGAGGGAGGTTGCGATCCCTTCTGCTGTCTTCCCAGGAGTTTCTCTGTGGCAGGCAAGGATGTGGCCCAAGGCATTTACAGTTATATGGATACATAGATACTGTGGGGATGGATGCAATGGAAACCCCCAGTGGCGAAAGAGTGAGAGATTTCTCTGGGCCAAATCTGGGGTCCTTATGTGTGGTCAGTGGGAATTCTGCCTCAGTAAAGATCCCACAATCCAGTCCACTTCCTAGTCTTTAAAATCCATTCTTTATACAATCAACTGCACTTGAAAGCTACACATTGGTTTCTGCATGGCATCTATCATGGATATATGCAGTGCTGTGTAGTCATGCTGCTCCCAGGATGTTAGGGAGACAAGGGGTATTGGACTGACTTCTGTTGGCAAGAGAGACAAGCTTTCAAGCTACACAGAGCTCTTCTCCAGGTCACTTCGGACCTCTGTGTAAGCTCGAAAGCTTGTCTCTCTTGTCAACAGACATTGGCCAATAAAAGATACTGCCTCACCCACCTTGTCTCTCCTCTATCATGTATGTATAGTACATGAAGCACTTGTGTCTCTCTCTGTGGGGGATGAATAAGGCAGCATGTGCTTGTTCGAGGGGCATTTGGATTTGAATGGCTATTTGATCCTGGGAACTCCCCCGCTAGAGCGATGCTGTCACTTTAAGGTCTTGACAGCTCCCTCCTTCGGGTGAGAAATGATGGCATGTGAGGCAATTATTGGGCACTGCCTGCATCTGTCCGTCTCCGGCCTGGGCCCTGGGATGATCTTGACCGACAATGAGCCTCCTTGGTTTTGCTTTAGAGCATGTCATTAATGGGAAAGGGGGAAAAAAAAAGAAAGAAAGGAAAAAGGAGACTCAAGGCAGCTCTCTGGGAAAATGGATAGCAATCTGTTGTGCTATAGATCACGCAGTCCCCCTCCGAACATTAAAAAGAAAAAAATTAAAACCATTTACGAGAAAAGTCAGTTGCTGATAATTTATAGCCTTCAGCTCTGTGAAGCTACTGCACAGAGAGGGCCAGGATTGCAGCACATCCCGCTCTGCACATCACAGTTATTTTTAAATCAAGCTGATGAAGTTTTGCTCAAGCCTAAAATTTCCTCCCTGCTCTGCTGCAGAAAACCTTCTCTCACAGACCCATCTAGCCCCAATTCCCCTCTTCCCTTCACTGCCCCCACGGAACCAAATGAAGGGCTGCATCTTGAGTAGAGCATGATGAGATGTTGGGTCAAACTTCTTTCTTTTTGGCAAAAAATACAGACTGGGCAAACCCACCCCATTTTGCGCATTTGGGTTGGTTTTGCCAAATTGTTTTAGTCAAGCAAAAGAAAAAAAGTTCTCAAAAGAATTAAAATCATTCATAAGAACATCCTCTAACCAAAATGTTTTGACTTTTTGGTTTGAAGTGATTTTTGTTTAAAATTTCCTTTAATTTTATTTTTTTAAAAAGGTTAGTTTTGCCTGAAATGAGTCTTGATTTTTAGATTCACTGACATTTTTGAAAGATTTTGTTTAACCCAAAAATGGTTCCTCCACAATTTAAATTGTCAGCAAACTTCAAAATCCATGATTCATCCCATTCTAGTCTCAAGCAGTTACAACCTTGGAGCAAAAAATCTTTTCTTCCCTTGAAAGCAGAGAGAGGCTTGAGTCAAAAGCCTAGATCCAAAGATCTCAGAAAGTGGAGATGCCTGGTTCAGAACTTCACAGCTGGCACCTTTTCTGTATTGGGACAAATCATACAACGCTGGATACAAGTATTCCTGAACCTGGTGAAATTAAGACCTGGACCTAAATATACAACTCAGGCCCATTTGTGTTTGAGATAAGTGAGTTCTTGGACAGAAAGGCAGAGATAACTGTTCTAACTTAATTTAAGCTTCAGATCTTGTTCTTGCCACAGAGTCAGCCATTCATGCTTTCTCTCTTCAGCTTTTTGAGACTTTCCTTTAGTTTCCTGAGAGATTTCCATTTTCTTTGAAATCTGAAGTTCATTAAGTTACATTTAAATGTTTTCTATTGTCTCAAGGCTTCATAGCAAGCAGGACTTAGAACATGGACAGGGCTCACTAAGAAATGTGTAACCCTTCTGCCCCTCTGAGCTGGCAGCAACAAGGGCCGGGTTCAGTATCTAGGGGTTCCGTTTCAATAACACAATGCATAACCGGCTCAAGCCCCCACCCAGTGACCAGGGACACTTACATACCACCCCCCGGGCGCCTCTAGGAGGTAATACTTCCCCTCTCGCAAGCAGAGTCTGAGTGTAGCAAAATCACTTTTAGTAAAGGAGGGAAACAATGTGGCATCACATTGGAGAAACACCACAAACAGGATTATAACACAAACCATAAGCAAAAAAACCCACCTCCAAGTATGTGTGGCAATGTCCTCTCCCCCTAAGGGTCTTAACTCCAATCACCCCGAAGTCCAACAACCTGAAAGTCTCTGGTCAATGCCACCCCAGAGTTCAAACGTTTATCTGCAGAGTTTTACCCCCCCCCAGCCTGGGTGGAAATGTGGGGTGTGGGGAACCCACACAGGGTGTTAAGGAGCACCTTACATGGGCCCAGGCCACTGCTCCACCTCACCATGGAGTTCTGCTGCAGTCCTCACCACAAGCTCCACTACACCAGCCGCTCCTCCAGCCAATCCTGCAAACCACTTCACAGGCTGCTCCAATCTACCCTGCTCTGTCAGCTGCTTAGTGATAGGTCTTCAGGCTCCCCTACTAGTTAACACAACACTCAGTGATTTCAGCTTGTACTAGGAGAGCCCTTGTGCTGGTGCACTATCAGCCCAACAGGAATTCAGCTCAGCAGCCTTTAGATAGACTCCTAATAGAATCAAAATTAGCTCTACTCTTTAACAGTGAAGAGAGAAGGCTGTGCAAGTGGCATTCCAGGCCCTTAAAAGGGGGCCAATACCAGCCTGTATACACACCACTCACTCCCAACATTTCTCAATTCACTGGGCGTTGGAACCCATGTCCCTTGTCTAGCAAGTACTACCCAACTGAGGTTGAGTCTTCCCTGTCACAAAGCAGTCCCACAGCTCCCCATTCACACAATCACGGTGACAAACTCCCCTCCTCCCGCCCCAACAACAAAGAAACTGGGGATCCCAGAGCTGTAAAAACAACCATCCCAGACTGCCATGGGCCATGCCAGATGGGGTGGGTGTGCCTATGCAAATACTTGGAATTTCTTTCCACACTCTCTGGAATTCTTTCCACACTCCCCACAATTCACCACCAGATGTCAGGGTAGAGCTCATCCTGACTGCTTACAAATGAAAGAAGCTATAATGCTAAGTTTAGTCTTTGGTTAAAGCCCTGGCATGGGATAGACAGATGCCCTGTGTGACCATGGGCAAATCATGTAGACCCCAATTCAGCAATCCATCCCTCATCGGGAAAGAACTGCTTTAACTCTAGGTCTGTGCTTAAGTCCCATTGACTTCAGTGTGTATGTGCCTTAGGTGCTTCTCCAGCCCAGGTAGAATGGGGATAATCATTCCCATTCTCACAAGGTGTAGTGGAGTGGTTATCCCGCTCCTGCCCTGAAGGGCTTAAAACAGCCCTGGGAGCAGGCTGTGGCAGGGCTGATTGGAAAGCAGCCACAGCTGCGGCTGGCTTAATGAGGGCCCAGATGACCCTTATAAGAGGGCTGGGGCCAGATGCCAAGACATCCTCTCTTTAGCTACATGGAAAGAGGAGGACCTGGCTGTCTGGGAAGCCAAAGCGGGTACCTAGGGCCATGATGAGCTGCCAAAATATTAACAACTGGTTCCCTCCTCCCCACCCCATGATAGGGTCATGCCCCCCCCGGGACTCCTGCCCCATCCAACCACCCACGTTCCTTGACAGCCCCCCACCTCAGACCCCTGTCCCATCCAGCCCCCTTCCATGTCCCCTGACTACCCCCTGCTGCCCCATCCAACCCTGCTCCTTCCTAACTGCCCCCTGGGACCCTTGCCCCCATTCAATGCCCCTGTTCCCTGCCCTCTGACTGCTCTGACTCTTATCCACTCCCCCAACTCCCCTGCCCTCTATCCAATACCCCCTCCATGCTCCCTGCCCCCTTACCGCTCCCTGGAGATGGGAGATGGGCTGGGCCGCTCAGCCGGGGTTGGTACTGGAGCCGGGGCACCCAGCTGGCTGGGGCTGGAGACGGAGTTGGGGCACCCAGCCAGCGCCGGCTTTAGGCCAGTTCCACCAATTCCCCCGAATCGGGCCCCGTGCCTCAGAGGGCCCTGTGACCAGGGAGAATCTCTTCCCTGGCTAGAGGCGCCTTTTTAATTTTTACTCACTTGGCGGCTCTCCGGGTCTTCAGTGGCACTTTGGCAGTGGGTCCTTCGCTTGCTCTGGGTCTTTGGCACTTCGACGGCGGATCCTTCAATGCCGCCGAAGACCTGAAGTGAGTGAAGGACCCACCGCCAAAGTGCCACCGAAGACTCGGAGCACTGCCCGGTGAGTACAAGCCCCATGTGGTTTTATATATATAAATATATATATATTTAATAGTCATCCCTGCCGGGGCCTCGTCAAAACTGTTCAGATTGGGCCCTGCACTTCCTAAAGCCGGCCCTGCACCCAGCTGGCCGGGGCCAGGCCAGAGCTGCGCCGGCTGAGGTCGGGACCGGGGCAGAGCCGAGCCACCCGGCCAGTCGGGGTCGGGGACCCTCCTCGCATTCCCACCCCAGCTCATCTGCTGGAAGCTGCTGCTTCCTTCTCATCTCTCTCAGGCTTCCCGTGCGAACAGCTGATTCGCAGAAAGCCAGGGAGGGGGAGGAGAAGCCTCCGGAGCTTTCAGGAGAGGAGGCAGAGGTGGAGTGAGGTGAGCTGGGGCTGGGGGAAGGGCAGGGAGCTGCTAGGGCTTTTGTTAAATTTAAAAGCCCTTTTCTAACCAGTTGTCCCTCGCGAGACAACGGATTCTAAAAGGGCTTCTAAATTTAACAACCGGTTCCGCAAACTGGTGGGAACCGGCTCCAGCTCACCACTGCCTAGGGCTGGGCAGAGCAGTGCTGGGAAAGGGCAGAGGGAGCTGGGGAGCTCCAGCGTAGCAGAGCTGCAGGCTGAGGAGAGGGCCCACAAAAGGGTACTAGGATTGCAGAGGGGCAGCCCAGATCTAGGCAGCGGCAGCTGGTCCTCCCCCGCCCCTTGCTGATGATGAGTGGTACAGACTGCAGTCTGCCCCAGGGAGTGGGGGCTAGATGATGACTGAGGCAAGGGAGGGATAGGAGGTGGGGGTTCCCTGGGGAGGGGAGACCCAGACTAAGGGGGTACTGCCAGGGGACAGAACCCTCATCTAGAAGGGCACCAGGGTCTGGGAGGGACACGGGGCCAGTGGCAGGCGAGCTGGCAACCGGCAGAGGGTGCTCCTGGCTGAAAAGAGCTAATTCCCTAGACAACCAACAGGAGGTGCCACACCAGTGAGTCGTTGACCTGCCACACAAGGATATTGTGAGCATAACTACATGAATGACTGGCAGATATTCATGCAGGTCTGTGGAAGAGGCCACATGAATATGTAGTTATTTAGACACATACAGAAACCCAAGGATCTCAAAGCACTTGATTGACATTAGTGAATTAAGCTGATAAGTAAAACTGGGTGGGAAGCTGGTTTTTCCCTCTCAGAGATTTTTGAGATTGGAAGAATTTGTCCCATCCCAACTGGGACTAAAAGTAAAATCACAAATTTTCATGAACCTGTTTTCTTTGGGCCAATTGAAATATTTTGTGGCAATCATTTCAAAATGTCTTGTATAGATTTCAACCATTATTTATTTTAAATCTAAATATCTTACATTTTGAAATGCAAAGTCATTCTGAACCAGACAACCTTTTTTTTTTTCTCATTTAAAAAATTTCAGAACAGGACATTTTAACAATTTCCAATTCTCTCCTCCACAACCAATGTTGGAGTTGAGAAATTCATTGAACTGACCCTTTCATGCAAGATGTTTCAGATTTTATGAACTGGGATTTTTGACGAAAAAACATTGTCAAAAAATTCCCAACCAGCTCTACTCATCATAACACCTTCTTGTACAGAAGGAGAAACCAATGCACAAAGATTAAAGTGACTTGTCTGAAGTCACACAGTGAGACAGCAAGCAAAATTTGGAATAGAACCCAGGAGTCCTGACTCACAGCCCCAATTCTGCCTTTCAAAGGACAACATAGAAAAGAACTTCTATAAGGGTTGCAAACAACAGCACTTTAGAGAATTCTATATTTAAAACACTGGATAGAGAATCTTCCTTTGAAAGATGCTCCCAGCCCTGTCCACAGTGACACAGGAACATTGTCTCCAGAGATCCAGAAATGACAGGTCTCCTGGGTGGGTGGCTGGAGCACTGAAGTAGAAAATACATGGATGTCACCAAGAAGAGGAGCATGGCACAGCTCATGAATCACAGCCCAGAATGTCACAAATCTCATTGAGATAAATGGGGAAACAGGTCCCAGGAGAGCCAAGAAAGTCACTTTCACTTAGAAGCCCAAAGAAAGGGGACCAAAGGCATCAATTAGGGATTGATCAACTCTAAGGGGAGTCCAGGGTAAACAGGAATTATTTGCTCCAGCTAGTGGTGACACATTTGGCGCCTTCTATGGGTTGCTGGTAAGGGAGAGGGACAAGGTGTACCTGGACCTATATTTGTATTGCAGAACTTTGATTCTTGGTGATGTGAGAGACAGAAAATAAACCTCAGCTTGGTTGTCTGTTTCCAGGCTAGTCAGCAAGTCTGGTTCACACATTGGCAGGGACTGAGTCAAATGGCTGTCTGAAACAGTCTTGCTAATGAAACCACTGCAAGAGCACATTCTGGCATGCAGACAGGAGCAGCCAGTCTCTGGCTTGTTGGTAGGCAGGGAAACCCCACATTGATGGAAACTTTGTTTTAGCTCCAGCGCCATGGCCGCTTCTCTGGAGTGAATTTTGTTGCCCACGCCAGTGTCCCATTGGGATAATGACTTTGAGAGCTGCTGATGAAAAATGCTGTGTAAGAGCTAGCCATTATCACCCTTCTAACAATGGTTACAATATGGCCCAGGCTGAGCATGCTAGTCTGTAAATTGGGAGAGCCAGGTTCAAGTCTGTCTTTGGTCACAGTCTCCCTGAGTGAGTTTGTATGACTGCTGCAATGTCTCAGTGTCCCCATTGGGTAAAATGCTGCCTCACAAGGGTGTGTGAGACTAAATACCTTACAGCGCGTGAGGTGCTCAGCTATTCTGGTAGCAGGGCAGGAAAGAACATCATACGGACAGATTCTTGCTATGTTCAGGACCATTGTCATTACCATAAAAGCAACAAAGAATCCTGTGGCACCTTATAGACTAACAGACGTATTGGAGCATGAGCTTTCGTGGGTGAGTACCCACTTCGTCAGATGCAATGTTATTACTATGGGTTTCTCAGTAAGGCAGGTGCAGTATAGGCCAGTGTTAGGGCACGGTGCCAATGGTCTGCTCCAGTATGGCAATTCATTCTCCAGTCTTTCTTGGAGACATAGTGCCTGGCAATTGGATGAAGAGATGTAAAATAAGGGCGTGGCGGTGGTGCGGGGTGATGCTCATGTCTCTAGAGAGGGTATGGATGGCCCAGCCACAGAAAGAACTGCTATCTATCATGTCTCCTTTTCAAGAGTGTTTGCAAATATCTCAGACCTCCCTAGAAGTTCTGATTTGATTCTGACAAGTCCATTCACCCGATCACACTGCCACTAGAGACTAGCTAGAAATCATAGTCTCCCACTTCTGCTCCTTGTCTTTGATAGGACATGGAGAATTAGCACACCGCAGAGGTGTAATTTACTGGCCACAAGAAGCCTCTTCCTTTAGGCAGCTACACAGACTCACACTAGTTATAAATAAAATACAAGCTTGACTAACATCACACAGGTAGTTTGTGGCAGAGCAAGGAAATGAATCCAGTGAGTCCCAGTTCAGCGCAGTAAACAAACACAAGACCAGACTTCCTCAAGCCAAACAGTCTTAAATCTGGACTTTAATAACCAAGAGAGCTGGGATGGGATCTGTGATATTGCACTCCATATGTTTTATGGAAATAGGCTAATGAGTGTGAATATGATGTAAGTGGAATATGCTTTATGCAAAAGGTCTCTTGTAAAGTATCATAACAAAGGTTATAACTCTGGGGACTTGCATATCATTTATACATATGAGATGACCACCCAGCGAAGTTCCATCTATATGATTAGAAATTCACGCAGCACTGGTCTGGGACTTCGATATTTCGCTGCTTGATGTTACAGATGAGATTCAGACAATGCATGTGAAAACATTCTGGTTACTTCAAGCGCCTGCTGTAGTCTGTCCATGTTTCACAGCTGTAGAAAAGAGTGGTTAACACGGCTGTACAATAGGCACTAATCTTGGTGTGAAGTCAAATGCCTCTCACATTCCATAGATGGTGACAAAGTCAACCATTGGCAGAAGGGCCTTTAGAAATGCACTGTGTGATTTCATCATTGATCAGAACATTATTAGATAAAGTGCTGCCAAGATTGCAATTTTTTTCTGCCAATGTGTTATCAATTGCGATATCAGGGCAGAAAACATTTTCCTGGAGCAGGCTGATAAAGCCTGGTACATTTATAAGTACGGAAAGCATTTAAATGCCTGCAAGAGGGAAAAATTATTAGGAGTGGTGTAAGAAGGTATAACTAAGAGTAATGGCACTATTTACATGAAATGTCAGGGACAACTTACTGACAGTGAGAGGCATTAGGCTGTGGAATAATCTCCCAAGGTAAGCAGTGGAAATTCCATTGCTTGGGTCATTTCAAATTAGATTAGAAAAAGTGTTTAAAAACATGTCATGGGAGAGGCACTTGGAAGAGATGAAGGTGATCAGGAACAGTTAAGATGGATTCACCAAGGGCAAGTCATGCCTGACCAACCTGATTGCCTTCTATGATGAGATAACTGGCTCTGTGGATATGGGGAAAGCAGTGGACGTGATATATCTTGACTTTAGCAAAGCTTTTGATACGTTCTCCCGTGTTATTTTTGCCAGCAAGTTTAAAAAGTGTAGATTGGATGAATGGACTATAAGGTGGATAGAAAGCTGGCTAGATCATGGGGATCAATGGGTAGTGATCAATGGCTCGATGTCTAGTTGTCAGCCGGTATCAAGCAGAGTGCCCAAGGGTTGGTCCTGGGGCTGGTTTTGTTCGACGTCTTCATTAATGATCTGGATGATGGGATGGATTGCACCCTCAGCAAGCTTGCGGATGACACTAAACTGGGAGGAGAGGTAGATATGCTGGAGGCTAGGCATAGGTCCAGAGTGATCTAGACAAATTGGAGGATTGGGCCAAAAGAAATCTGATGAGGTTCAACAAGGACAAGTGCAGAGTCCTGCACTTAGGATGGAAGAATCCCATTCACTGCTACAGGCTGTGGACTGACTGGCTAAGTGGCAGTTCTGCAGAAAAGGACTTGGGGATTACAGTGGATGAGAAGCTGGATATGAGTCAGTGTACCCTTTTTGCCAAGAAGGCTAATTGCATATTGAGCTGTATTAGTAGAAGCACTGCCAGCAGACCGAGGGAAGTGAATATTCCCCTCTGTTCGGCACTGATGAGGCCACATCTGGAGTATTGTGTCCAGTTTTGGACCCCCTACTACACAAAGGATGTGGACAAATTGGAGAGAGTCCAGTGCAGGGCAATGAAAATGATTAGGGGGCTGGGGCACATGACTTACGAGGAGAGGCTGAGGGAACCTGGCTTATTTAGTCTGGAGAAGAGAAGAGTGAGGGGGGATTTGATAGCAGCCTTCAACTACCTGAAGAGGGATTCCAAAGAGGATGGAGCTAGGCAGATGTGGTGGCAGATGACAGAACAAGAAGCAATGGTCTCAAGTTGCAGTGGAGGAAGTCTAGGTTGGATATTAGGAAAAAACTATTTCACTAGGAGAGTGGTGAAGCATTGGAATGGGTTACCTAGGGAGGTGGTGGAATCTCCATCCTTAGGGGTTTATAAGGTCAGGCTTGACAAAGCCCTGGCTGGGACAATTTAGTTGGCGTTGGTCCTGCTTTGAGCAGGGAGTTGGACCAGATGACCTCCTGAAGTCTCTTCCAATCCTGATCTTATATGATTCTATGAACCATCCTGCCTTAGCACTTTTGTATGGGCTAGATGGGCTCTTGGGACTTTTTCAACCCAAAGTCCTATGGTTCTTCTTCTGTAGTAGACAGTACTACTATGTACTGCTCTGGATTGTTAAGCTATCAAAGATCAGCTCCCTCACACCATGCCTGAGCTTAAAGCCTATCAGCTAGTTCAGAGAAAGGATGAGTTAGAACGATGTCCATCCATAAGGATGTTCCCTTAAAGGATGGAATTTAAGGTCAGACATGTCTGAAAACCCCAGTGGAAAGTGAGATGTCAGTTTCATAAACCCCTTGAGAGTGGGTCCATCTAGGCCCAATGAAAGGATCAACTGGAGCTGTGTGTGTCAAAGTCCCGAGCCTGTACTGGTGGGTCCCACACTTCTGGGCGGTTTCAGTAGCCTCAGAAACTCAATAAGGCCCCAATGTGACCTCCTTTTCTCAGTGTAGCAGCAAGAGTCACAGCCTATTGAATTATTTTCATCACCGGCCAGTATGGGAGATGGGAAGGGGGAAAACCCCACAGTCTTTGTTGCTCCATAGAGCTCAGTAGGTGCAGTTCGGCCTCCTGTCTGGACCGAGTCCTGCTTCCCTTCTCCAGGGGATCTCTGTAGAGTATAGGGGGGTGGGGAACCTGGGCCTTCCATCTACTCTGGATTCCAACCCAAGGACCCTAATGGTAGCAGCTGTTGGTGGCTTTCCCTTCACCACCGACACTGCTTTGATTCCCTGGGCCACTTCCCCTGTGGTTCCCTTTTCCTATCTTCACCCTTACCTCAGGATTCAGCAATGCTTCCTCTCCTCCAGCTCCTTTCACCTCAGCCTCTTCAAGGGCACTGGAAGAAGAGCTTTCAAACAGTATAAGTGGGACTTTGATTGGTTCCAGCTGTCTCCATTAGCCTAACAGACTTAACTGGTTAATTGGCATCAGGTGTCTTAATTAGCCTGGAATAGCCTTTGTTTGGTTATCCAGGGAACAAGGCCCTGCTCATTCTGAAGGCTGATATACCTGCCTTTCAGCACTCTCTTATATTCTTCTGGTCCGAATCTGTCACATGTGTCAAAGGCCTGGATTTCTCTGTGCCTTCCTTGATTTTGCTAATTGGCAAGCATCCTGCAGGGAGACCAAAATGCTGTTTTAAGAGTATGAGATAAAATAACAGTGCAGAATAAATCATCAGCTAATTTCCAACATTTTTTCAGCTGAAATGAAATGGCTAATCATTCTGATGGCAGAATTAACATAATTCCACCACCCACTGGCCCAACATGGTCAGAACAGTGAGTGAGCTGACTGGAAATATTTATGATAGTCACCAGAATGGGGAGTGTGTGATTCAAAACTGTTAAGGAGCACGTGAAGTCAAGGTTACTGTGTTGAACCTGAACATCCCATTTGCTCTGACCAGCTGTTGCTCTTCCTCCTCCATGGCATCATGGCAAATAGCAAAGGGCTGCAACCTCCTTGCAGATCAAGCACAACCTAGATCGATCTCTAGTGTGGAAGTAGGGAAAGAATTAACAAGGATTTGTAGGGGATCTTAATGCATGTCAGTCTGTTAGCAAGAGGTAGGCCAGCTGTAACCCTAATGACGTGAGATTTGTAGAAGCGAGGTTAGTGTGAGGCGAGTAGGAAAGAACTGTGTGAGAAGTTATCACGACCTTGCACTGATAATTAAATACGTAGACTGGCGCCCAACGTGAGGAAAATAAGATAGCAGGATAGCCTATGTATAAACAAAATGGAGCTGTTGCTCATTATCGTCTATATTATTGCTTGTTATTGTCTGTAACAAAGGTATAAATGCTTGCTGTAATTGTTTACCTGTTGAGAGACCTGTCCGGGACTGGGGCGACCCAGTGTCCTAGGGCACTCCCTCCCTCTATTGCAATTGCTGGAGTTAGAATAAAGTATTTGATTTTGCTGCACCCAAACAAAAAGCGAGAACTGAGTTTTTCTCCGACAATTTGGGGGCTCGTCCGGGATAGCAATGCCTACTGAGATACAGGCAGCTGCTACGGATCATTCCCCTTCGAACCCCATGGCGCCACAAGAGAGGTATGATACCTTTTGAAATCTCTATTGGGGTGTCGTCGGAGGACTGTCCGTGGGGTCTTCTGTCTCTGTTGGGCTCACGCCATCTGAACTTATTGACTGTGCAGCAAGATCAGATGCAAAGTGGTATTGGGGAAAGGCCCCAATAAGGTTAGTTTATAGCAGTACTGGGAAACTGCTGGGTTGGCCAACAAGGTAATGCATAGTGAAATGCATTAGGTAATGCATAGTGAAATGCATTAGGTATGCACCGGTGCTGAGTGGTTTTTACCGCCTCAAGAGGGGTTGTTATACCGCCTCATGGTATTGGGTCCGGACATAAGGTACAGATGCATCGTGGTATTTGGAAATAAGGCCTTGGTGTGTGTGTGTGTGTATACACTAGTGTGAGTGACTGTTACCGGAAGACGCCCAGAGTACCCTGTGAAGTGAAAGCTCATGACCAGGACTACTCTAACGCAAGCCCGGTAACTAGTGGATCTTTAGAAGATCCGACCCCCTGTGGGCTGACTCGGCCTGGCATCATCCGGTGAGGAAGCTACCTGGGTCTAGGAGTGTGTGAACCCATCTTCCCTCCCCCTTTCCTTTCCGTGTGGGCTACTGACAGTCTGATCATCTCACTGGATGCAATCAGAGTAAGTGGTGCTGTCTCCCTGAGACTAGCCAACGCTCTTTGCTGAAGGGAGATGTAGGAGGGTCGTGGCCATCCTCGTTAGCCTCTCCTGTGTGAGTACCCTGTAGGGAGAGATCGTTAGTTTATGTGCCGCTAGCACGGACAGGGCATCCCCCCTGTGTGTGTGTGATTGGAAAATGGGTAGGGGACAGTTTAAGCATTCCAGCTCACCCCCTAAGGGTACCCCATCTTATTTCATGTACATACATTATGGTCCAACAACCTGCAGGTATTTAGAGAATTGGAATCTTTACACTCGTGAAAATCCATCTAAACAATGCCCACTAGAAGGTACCTTCAATCTAAATAAGATCATACATCTAAGAGGAGCTTTTAATCACCAAAAAGCCTTTGACAGTGTGAGCAATTTGTCTATTGAGGAAAGGAACGGGTTAATTTGAAATTCAGCTTGGCCTAGAGATAAAGAGAAAGTTGGTGTGCATTCAAGGTCAAGAATCAACGCAGACTATGCTAAGTACAAAGAAAAACTGCTTTCGGCCCCAGCTGGCTGTGAAAAAATATATAGACAGAGGCAAACCAAAGGCAATACAAGTTACAGAACTGAGATTACATTTGCAAAACTTAACTATCCAGTGAGATCCAATAGAGTGCCTTTGTGACCCCAGAGCCGGTGTGGCTTGGTGACACCGAAGAAGCCACAGGCAGCCGACCTGGACTGGAATCTCTGAAAGAAATGCCGCAGGAGATTCCAGGGTGTAAAAGAACAGCCCTCCTAAGAGCGAAAGCATGTTGAAAATTCTGGACAAGCTATATACAGGATAATCTTCAGTCCACCTCTCTCCCTTCTCTGAACGTTATACACACATGTGACCAGTCTGGACATGTGTGAGTATGAAAATGGCATAGGGCTTGGGGCATTAATGTTTTTCCTGAGTGATGTGGGAGCGTTCCCAACATTCTCCATTGTTGTTTTATTATTTTATTAATGAAGCTTTAAAATTCAGTTATATGGTGTGTTTTCTTTATCTTCCCCCAAAGTCCTGCAGTGTCAGCCTGATCACCTGATACAAGGGATAGATTGGTAACAGAAATTTGTCACAGTTTGGTGAGCAATTGAGAAGGGGGGAGCCCTGCAGAATTTACACCATCTATTTGTTTTACCCTTGTTATTTTTATGTTTGCTTTGCTTGATATTGTTGATGTTATATGTTAAGGATTGCATGATTAAAGGAGTGCCCACTCTCAGCCGCAGTAAGTCTGAGAACTGGAGAGGGGTTTAGCATTCCTCTGTCCACTCTGGTTGACCGGGAAGGGTGGCAGGTGGATCTACCCCAGTTGTATCAGGACTGGGCAATAGAGAAGTTGGAGAAAAGGGAAGAGATGTGTACTTGATAACTAAAATTGAGCAATTAAGAGCATAGATCATGAACCAGGCAGCAACTCAAACCTACGCCCAGGGCAAGTTGCAGGCCTTGAGATAGGACTTCCAGGTAGAAAAGGAAGCCCTGGCTAAGCAAGTACCGGTCCTTCAGGGACTTGTCAAAATGTAACCATTTGTGCTCAGCATACGCCATAACAGCAGTGTGTTTGCTACAAGAGGAAACTGAATAGTTAAACGCCAATGAGCCCTGCGTTTCTGCCCAGGTGGCAAACCTCACGAGGGAGGACTCGGGCAGTCTTGTGAGTAAAAATGTTTAAGAGAAGAGACCAGGAAGGGTGGGGGCTAGTTGAGAAGCCCACCCTCTTAGCTAAACTGGTAGTGGAACAAGTTGGTGCCCATGGAAGGGACGGTTCAGCAAGGAAAGCAGGATCGGGCCCAAGCGGGCAGGCAACAGACAGAAAGATTGCAAAACAGGTTGGAGAATTTTGAGGGTATAGTGGAAGAAAGGAGTAAGTAAGTGTAAGCATAGGGATTTCAAATACCCAGGACAATACTTGAAATGGTGATTTGAGTTGATAAAAGTGGCTGTTGGGAGACAAGCAAGTGATTTAAGGGAGAGTGAGAAGTTAACTCTGTAGTTGCTGGAGGGAACAGCAGTTGAACTTTGTAAAATGCTAAAGAGGAAAGTTCTTGGTGTCTTTGAAATGTCTGTAAATAAATTCAGGCAAAGAAATTATTAGATTGCAATCATTTGGCTATGAACAATTTAGCTGAATTAGCTAAAGAAATATATACAGTGCTATGTAATTGAAATTTTATTAGGCTCTAAGGGGCACTATAAGTAGTGATGTTTTCTTTCAGTGTTTGAAAGCAGGAGTTAAAAGTAAAAAGCAATCAAAATTCTGGTAAAGTTAATTATGTCCCTTTTAAGGTAAGAATCTTTAAGCTGTGGATAGCTTTGGATCCAAAAGCAAGCCAGAAAGCATCTGTATTAATGCAAATTATCTAACTGATAAGGTAGAAGCCACTGAAACCTGGGCTGCCCATGAAACAAATACAAGGAAATATGGGGTAATTCCTCTGTTTTGCCTGAAATCAACAAGGGTATTTGTATATTTTAAGTGATGATTGACTGCCCAGAAGGGGTAGACCTCTGTTTTTTTTGTCTTTCAGATAATCAGAGAAAACTGATGCCAGGTGAACAGCATTCAACGTATCATGCGTTTACTGGCACAACAGGAATTATGTTTCGTGCTCTATGTCCTGTCTTGTGGTGTTTGTCTCGTGGCCAAAATTGTTGTGTTTAATAGTTTCATAGGATAGTCTAGTTAAAATCAAATAGAAAGGTTAAATGCAGATACTTGTTTTATTCAATTTTGGAATACAAGGTGTTTGGATAAATCAGGAGAATGTGATATACTAAAGTCTAATACATTTGCTTAAGTAAGAAAAATAAACTTCATTAGCCAGATTGTTAATTAAAAAATTGTTGTTAAAATTTGCCTACAAACAGTCTTTGGAAGCAAAGACATGAAAGGTTAACCCACTCCCCATATTGTACATGGGATCCTTCTGGCTACCTCAGATTTCTAGCCAGAGGGCTGGGGATGGAGGGAAGCTATTGGACTAGAGGTTGTGTTGAGTGAACTCCTCAAAGTGGGTGTGCTTGTCCTGGCTTGTTGCTCCAAAGCTCTGTAATAAAGTTATTTTAGTGGAAGGTTATATGTGGCATACGTTGAATAATAAGACTAATGTACTGTATAACGGTAATGTTTATGTGTTCATGGTTGGGAAAAAGGTGTATGAGTGAAGAGTGGAAGTTTCCTTTGTAGGTTAAAAGAAGCTAAGAAGGGAAGAAGGAAAAAGAACAGAATGAATTAACTGAAAAAAAATAGCTAGTATGCTCAAGCTAAAGATAAGACACTGATTCCATTCAAGGACACTGCTCACAGCTAAGACTTGGTTGACAACCAAGAAAAGGAAGAGGGGCTTGAATGTGCCCAAACAGCTATGAGATCTGCAAAACACTGCCAGGCACTAACGAAATGTGTTAGGTTTCTTTTCTCACAGGTAAAGAAGTGCTACCCAAAGACCCTAGCAGCCCTGCCACTCCTTGGAATCAGGAGACTGGATCAATGTAAAGGTCCACCAACGAAAGACTGCTCTGGCTCCACGCTGGAAAGTCCTGCTGACTACCAACACCACTGTGAAGTGCCAAAGACTGACTGCCTGGACCCATGATTCTCACTCCAAAAAGACCCCTCCACCTCAGGAGAATTCTTCTACTGATGATTAGCCATTTCTCCTTCTAGCTCCACGGTGCCTTCTGGACAGTAGGTAAAAAGTACAAGGTGAAGTGCTAGTAACCTCTCCCTTGTCCACTGACAGATCTACTGTGCCTTTGAATTTTTCTAGAAGAATCAAAACCATTACAGGGTAATGTGCTGGTAACCTCTTCCCTGTAGGATGCTGAACCACGACTGTTTCGGGGAAGAAGAAGAAACACTCACTCCACTTAAATTGCCAAAGTCCAGGAATTCCTGACTAGAAAGGACATTAAGAACTGATCCTGGTGAAGAAACAAAGAATTATACACTGGCAGGAAGAAATTTGTGGGACCCTGCTTGGGAATGTGGTATTGATTGGATTTTGGGGTTTATTGTACAGGCTTTGCCCTGTGTTTTGGATAAATACTTCAGCATGTCTTGCTCTCTCTAATTGGATTTTTAAATGACAAGTACTAAAGGCACTTTGTTGTCACTGCTTCTGCCACCTCCTCCATTACACTATTACCCCTGTAATACATCCAAATACAGACTATGCCATATATTTGATAAAACCAATGACCAAGGCCTTCACACTTTAGTGATTTATTTAAAGATTGTTTGGGGAAAAAAAAAAAAGGAAAAATATTTTTAAAGTTCAGGATATCCCATATAAGTGAACAATTGAGTGGAGAACAAATGGATCAGTGGAAATAAAGATCCATAATATTACTGCAAATGAACTCCAAAAATTTATAATTGGAATTGATGGGTTCCATAGTGAAGTAGATATGATGGCTATACCTGGAATTTGTACTGTGTTACATGAAAGAAGCCCTTATTGTTATTTGGTTACCCAATTAGTAAATAATCAAATGAATACCCAAAGAGTTTGTTCTGCCACTGGAAATTTTACTTATATTGAAACCATTCCAGTGACGAATAATGTAACCTGTACCTTATTGCAATACACCCCCTCCTATGCTATTAATGTCAATGCCTCTTGAAAGTACCGGAGATTAGTTAAAGGTATATAACCAACAGATGTGATATAGTACTACACCAAAGAGATATGTATTAGGATATCAATGGATTGTGATTAATACAACACTAGGGGCTGCCATTAGATTAGCACAACAGAGGGCCTGGGTTATTTCCTCTGGAAGAAGAGGGACTTGACTGGATCCCTATGGGATGGGGCCAATAGTGCAGCAGCCATTTGGAATATTTTTAAAAGCCAAGAACATGATGAGAAATCAGGCCAACTAGAAAAGGCCACTAGCCTTATTTCTGGAGCTCAGCTAACCCAAATACAGGCTAGAGTTGGTGAGTTACATGTTATTTCCACCCTTAGTTCTATGACCCAGAAGTTACTAACAGAGATGGTATTGAATATCACTAAGGCATTGCAGTGGGATCTAGCACGTTCGGAAATTCAGGATTTCCTGAATGACCAGCTGATGGCCATTTGGAGTGATCTTGAGCACCAGACTTGGCCCACTGCCCTTACAGACACATCAGGAGTACCATCTGATCTGTGGTCATGCAGACATATCTGGACACTTTCTGAGTGGAAGTGTGGACATTCACAGTGCTCCTTCCAAGCTTTTGGACCAGTTAGGGGGTTCCACATACCGAATCCTGACGGGTCCATGGGAAGGATGCATATGGGACTGGATTATTCACCGAGACATCTGGGAAATTAGTCCACCTGGTATACCTAACTGATTTATAGTCAGTACCTCTAAAATAACACCTGATATTTTGTATAGGAATAGGGAGTCAATGGACATTTGGCTGTTAGAACCCCTGCAGCTTCAGTGTATCCATATACTGAAGCCAAGAGAAGTTGTCACTGTTTATGATAACGTTTGCTGGGAGGGTAGAGGACAAGGAACTATCCTGACAGGACACTTACTTTTCAAGCTAATGATAGCTGTATGTATGTTAAAACCACCACATTGCAAGATAAACATTTTAATCTCATCACCACTGCAGACAATCTTATTGTTTATTGGCCTGCAGATAGAATTTTGCAAGTAGCCCTTAGTTTAATTGGACCAGCTTAGTACCTGATCGATTTCAAAATTTGCTTTCATTGTTACCAGAGGTTCAAAGAATCTCTGAATTGCAAGGGCAAATTCACATGCTTCAGAATATATATCAAGCTGAAAAGAATGCCTTTCATACAGCTTATAGAGTGTCTACCTTGTATACTAAGTATGATATGTTATGCTTTGTAACCAAAACTGTACAATAGCCTCATCATATTATTGCTATGGGGATATTATTGCCTGCATTGTTGTTAGTTTAAAATTATGTCATTGCTGTTGTAAAAGACATAATAATAGTAATACCTTTCATGACCATGCTAATTATGTATTGTCATTACACCAGTGAAAATCCCTAAGGTTGAAACATCTGATGTAGAATCAAAAATCCATGGCTTAATGCAAACAGAGATTTGAAAATATCTGTTGTACTAGAAGTAGGGAAAGAATTGACAAGGATTTGGAGGGGATCTTAGTGCATGTCAGTCTGTTAGCAAGAGTTAGGCCAGCTGTAACCCTAATGACGTGAGATTTGTAGAAGCGAGGTTAGTGTGAGGCGAGTAGGAAAGAACTGTGTGAGAAGTTATCATGACCTTGCACTGATAATTAAATACGTAGACTGGCGCCCAACGTGAGGAAAATAAGATAGCAGGATAGCCTATGTATAAACAAAATGGAGCTGTTGCTCATTATTGTCTATATTACTGCTTGTTATTGTCTGTGACAAAGGTATAAATGCTTGCTGTAATTGTTTACCTGTTGAGAGACCTGTCCGGGACTGGGGCGACCCAGTGTCTTAGGGCACTCCCTCCCTCTATTGCAATTGCTGGAGTTAGAATAAAGTATTTGATTTTGCTGCACCCAAACAAAAAGCGAGAACTGAGTTTTTCTCTGACACTAGTTACGTCCTTAAGATGATCTGGGTGTTCATGTACATCATTGGCAGTCTTATCTCTGTACTGAATCTTTTGGTGACCATGTGATTGCTGGCTGTATAGTGCAATAGAGCTCCAGTTCACCCCCACTCCTCCTCCCCCCCCCCAAAAAAAGGAAGTGCCAGAACACACTTCCAAGAAGTTCTGGAATGCATGTCCAGTACTTCCTGTAAATGACAGTACCAGAAGTACCGAAACCTTTTGGCTTCCCCAAAAAGTGCTGGAATGGCATTCCAGAGTGTTCCAGCAGGACTTGAGCCCCCGTGTACTAGCATTCTTTGGTGAACATCCTTTGTAATTCATTGGTCTTCCATCTTAATAATGTGTTCATACCAAGAAAGCTGCCAAAAGCAAATCAGTGATGGTGGAGTTGATTGCTGAGTTTGGCTACTAATATCCTCATTGCTGATCTGTCCTTGAGACTTAACATAGGGCAGCTGGCGAAGACAATTAGAACTGAAAACCTCAGTCTACCATGCTGGTCAATAAAAGTGATACTTCCAATAGAAAGAGCAATTTGTTTCATGCAGAAAATTCAGTGCTGGATGATTCAAATCAGACAAAGATTTGAAATAAGATAGCTGATGAGATAGACTCATAGACTCATAGACTCTAGGACTGGAAGGGACCTCGAGAGGTCATCGAGTCCAGTCCCCTGCCCTCATGGCAGGACCAAATACTGTCTAGACCGTCCCTGATAGACATTTATCTAACCTACTCTTAAATATCTCCAGAGATGGAGGTTCCACAACTTCCCTAGGCAATCTATTCCAGTGTTTAACTACCCTGACAGTTAGGAACTTTTTCCTAATGTCCAACCTAAATCTCCCTTGCTGCAGTTTAAGCCCATTGCTTCTTGTTCTATCATTGGAGGCTAAGGTGAACAAGTTTTCTCCCTTCTCCTGATGACACCCTTTTAGATACCTGAAAACTGCTATCATGTCCCCTCTCAGTCTTCTCTTTTCCAAACTAAACAAACCCAATTCCTTCAGCCTTCCTTCATAGGTCATGTTCTCAAGACCTTTAATCATTCTTGTTGCTCTTCTCTGGACCCTCTCCAATTTCTCCACATCTTTCTTGAAATGCGGTGCCCAGAACTGGACACAATACTCCAGTTGAGGCCTAACCAGCGCAGAGTAAAGCGGAAGAATGACTTCTCGTGTCTTGTTTACAACACACCTGTTAATGCATCCCAGAATCATGTTTGCTTTTTTTGCAACAGTATCACACTGTTGACTCATATTAAGCTTGTGGTCCACTATGACGCCTAGATCTCTTTCTGCCATACTCCTTCCTAGACAGTCTCTTCCCATCCTGTATGTGTGAAACTGATTGTTCCTTCCTAAGTGGAGCACTTTGCATTTATCTTTATTGAACTTCATCCTGTTTACCTCAGACCATTTCTCCAACTTGTCCAGATCATTTTGAATTTTGACCCTGTCCTCCAAAGCAGTTGCAATCCCTCCCAGTTTGGTATCGTCCGCAAACTTAATAAGCGTACTTTCTATGCCAACATCTAAATCGTTGATGAAGATATTGAACAGAACCGGTCCCAAAACAGACCCCTGTGGAACCCCACTTGTTATACCTTTCCAGCAGGATTGGGAGCCATTAACAACTACTCTCTGAGTACGGTTATCCAGCCAGTTATGCACCCACCTTATAGTAGCCCCATCTAAATTGTACTTTCCTAGCTTATCTATAAGAATATCATGTGAGACCGTATCAAATGCCTTACTAAAGTCTAGGTATATCACATCCACTGCTTCTCCCTTATCCACAAGGCTCGTTATCCTATCAAAGAAAGCTATCAGATTAGTTTGACACAATTTGTTCTTTACAAATCCATGCTGGCTATTCCCTATCACCTTACCACCTTCCAAGTGTTTGCAGATGATTCCTTTGATTACCTGCTCCATTATCTTCCCTGGCACAGAAGTTAAACTAACTGGTCTGTAGTTTCCTGGGCTGTTTTTATTTCCCTTTTTATAGATGGGCACTATATTTGCCCCCTTCCAGTCTTCTGGAATCTCCCCCATCTCCCATGATTTCCCAAAGATAATAGCTAGAGGCTCAGATACCTCTTCCATTAACTCCTTGAGTATTCTAGGATGCATTTCATCAGGCCCTGGTGACTTGCAGGCATGTAACTTTTCTAAGTGATTTTTTACTTGCTCTTTACTTATTTTCTCTTCTAAACCTACCCTCTTCCCATAAGCATTCACTATACTAGACATTCCTTCAGACTTCTCAGTGAAGACCGAGACAAAGAAGTCATTAAGCATCTCTGCCATTTCCAAGTCTCCCGTTACTGTTACCCCCTCCTCATTGAGCAGTGGGCCTACCCTGTCCTTAGTCTTCCTCTTGCTTCTAATGTATTGATAAAAAGTCTTCTTGTTTCCCTTTATTCCCATAGCTAGTTTGAGTTCATTTTGTGCCTTTGCTTTTCTAATCTTGCCTCTGATGGCAATATATGGTTTAGTATAGCATTGCTTGGCATTTTTCCCTTTCTTTCCCCCTTTTTTTTAAGGGAAACTTAGGAAATTTAACAAACAAAACTTTCTTAATGTAACATTAAGGAACAGATCCTGTAAGATGCTAAGTACCTTTAGCTCCCTTTTTAGTAATGTTAACTTGGTGCTATTACACACACATTACTGTTTCTATTCCTGGCTTTCTGGGAGCATATGTAGGGACTCTGTTATTTATGAATAAATCTAAAGAAATAAATAAAGCTATATGGCATAAGAAGCATGCATTGTTACAATGGCTTTTGAAACCTTAGCTCTGGCTTTTCTTGACCTTTTAAATCATTTTAACTGGACAAACTTAGTATTGCATTAACCCACTTCTTTGCAGTTAATTCAGTGCTATCTCTGACATCAACAGTTAAAGATTAACTTCTTCTTAAAACAGAGATTCTTTCATGGTCACCTCAGACTCTCAGTCCTGACCTTGCACCTTCCCTGTAGCAATCCTAGATCTTGGTGACATAAAATACAAACATTAGGAAAGGGTTTGTCTATACGGTGTGGCAATGAGTACCATGGAGGTATTGTGACATTATTGACACTAACTGTGACTGTATAGATCATTGATGCAACCAGGGTCCTATGGTCGCACTAGGTCTTGTACAGAGGAAGTAAAGTCTATGGAAAGGTTGTAGTTTGCTGGTTATGATTATGCTCTCTGTATGTGCATCATTTTTGTATTTGAAATTATGAATATTGGCTATGTACTTGTATCTCAGTGTGTTTGATTCTAAGTAGCCTCAGTGAAGCATTTGGTCAGCTTCTTGAGAAAGGACTATTCTTAGTAAGTGCACAATCAAGAAACACTTAACTGACAATGGAATTTGGGAGACACCAATCCACATCTGAGCTTTTCTGGGAACATTCAAACTAACATGTAAACAATGGCATCGGCCTGCAAAAAGCTGAATCGTTCATGGACATGTGACTTGCCCAGGTGGCTACAAACTCCATTTTGTTGCTGTGATTTTGCACAGGATAACAAAGGGGTTTCTGCCCACAAGAGAGAGAATATAAAAGTTCCTGGAAACCCCTAAATTTTGTCTTCAGCTGGCTTAAGAGATGCCTGAAAGAAACTGAAACAAAGGACAGTAATTATGGGGGTGTGAGTGATTGCTGGACCCAGACTGGGAAGGAGTCCAGTCTGTGAAAGAAGTTTATTGGAACATCTCTGGGAGTGACATTTCATCAGTAATCAGTTTCTTAATGTATTAAGCTTAGACTTGCATGTTTTGTTTCATTTTGCTTGGTAACTTACTTTGTTCTGTCTGTTACTACTTGGAACCACTTAAATCCTACTTTTTATATTTAATAAAATCAGTTTTGCTTATTAATTAACCCAGAGCAAGTAATTAATACCTGAGGGAGCAAACAGCTTTGTTATAGAGGGCGGACAATTTATGACTTTACCCTGTATAAGCTTTATACAGAGTAAAACTGATTTATTTGGGGTTTGGATCGTATTGGGTGCTGGAAACAAGAGCACCTGCTAAGTAGTTTTCAGTTAAGTCTGCAGCTTTGGGGATGTGGTTCAGATCTGGGCCTGTGTTTGCAGCAGGCTAGCATGTCAGGCTCAACAAAATAGGGTTCTGAAGTCCCAAGGTGGCAGGGAAAATGGGCTCAGAGGTAGTCTCAGCACATCAGATGGCAGTCCCAAGGCGGTCTCTGTGACCCAGCCCATCACAGGTATAATTTTTAAAGCACACTAGCACGTCACACATTAATTGGTCCATGTAGATCCTGCTGGTAACATTAAATGTTCCCTAGTGCTCTTTCATGTACCACTGTTTCAATCAGCATTATGTCAAAGTGCACCATCAGCTCTTGTGATTCTATTATAAGTGTAACCCTTCTGCCCCTCTGAGTTGGCAGCAACAAGGGCCGGGTTCAGTATCCAGGGGTTCCGTTTCAATAACCCAATGCCAAACCAGCTCGAGCCCCACCCAGTGACCTGGGAAAATCTTACACACACCCCTAGGTGCCTCAAAGAGGCAATGCTTCCCCTCTCTCAAGCACAGAGTCTCGGTGTAGCAGAAAAGGTTTAATACATGAGATAAACAACAAACACTAAATTGGGAAAACACCTCAACTAGAGTTCATAGACCAAACCGTGAGCAAAGACCCACCCCAGGAGATTGGGCTGTGTCCTCTTTCCTGGGCTCTTGAGTACAGCAACCCCCAAATCACCCACAGTCCCAAAAGTCCCACAATCCAAAAGTCTCTGTCCTGGGTCAGTGCAGCCCCAAAGTTCGAGAGTCTATCTGCAGAGGTCCCTCCCCCCAGCCTGGGTAGAAAAGGGCACCTTACGTGGTCCGGGGCCAACTGCCCTGCCTCTCCGTGGGTTCTGCTCCCGCCTTCTCCACGAACTGCTCCGCTTTACCAGCTGCTCCACTCTGCTCCTCCAGCCGTCCTCACAAACTGCTCCGCTGCACCAGCTGCTCTGCTCCCCCAGCCATCCCATGAGCTGCTCCAGTTGTCCCCGCAAACTGCTTGGCTCCACTCACTCTGTGGGCCACTCCACCCATCCCACAGCTACTCCGCTCTGCCAGCCACTCTGCTCCACCAGCTGTCCCATGATCTGCTCCAGCCATCCCCACAAACTGCTCCACTCCACCAGCTGCTCTGTTCCACAGTATAGCTTCAGGCTCCCCCACTAGTTAGCACAGTACTCAGTGCTCTCAGCTCTTAGTGATTTCAGCTCATAGTAGGGGAGCCCCAGTGCTAGTGCACCATTAGCCAAAAGTGAGTTCAGCTCAGTAACCCGTATCTGGATTCTTAAGGGAATAAAAAATCAACTCTGACATTCCACAGTGGAGAGAGGAGAATGTGCAATTGGTGTTCCAGGCCCTCACAAGGGCCCATACCATCAGGTACACACACCAATCCCCAACTTCTCTCCCTTCATGGGGTTTTGGAACCCATGTCCCATGTTTAGCAAGTACCATCCAACTGAGGTTGAGTCATCTCTGTCACAAAGCAGTCCCACAGCTCCCCATTCACACAATCAGGGTGACAAACTTTTTTTTTCCTGCCCCAATAACAAAGAAATTGGGGATCCCAGAGCTGTTAAAATAACCATCCCAGTCTGCAGTGGGCTTATGCTAAGTGGAGGGTGGATGCCAATGCAAATCTTTCCCCATTCTTTGAAATTCTTGGAATTCTTTCCACATTCCCTACAATTCACCACCAGATGTCAGGGTAGCACTCATCCTGACTCTGCTTACATAAGTTTCATGATATTTGGCGTTTTTTCTTCAGCAGCATATTTCTAGCTCTTATGATTGCCAAGAAGAGCCTGAAAATATGAACTGACTATAACACAGAGGCTCAAACCCAGAAAGCAAAGGAAAAGAACTAGAAAATTTGTTTATTTTTAAGATCTCATGCTTTTTAAAACAAACTCCTACTTTTCGGGACTTGGCAGAGAATTTTGAATGCACAAGGCGATACTGTCATTCTCCCCAGAATGTCCCTTATCCTGATAGGGGGATGGTGGGGTAAATACCCTACTTCAGCTCCACATCATCTGGGGACCTCCTTTACACTGGAGAGCTTCTCAGGGACATCGTTAACCTGCAGCAGATTTGAGGACTTGGACCTCTGTATTAAAAAATAGTTATCTGTTTTACTAATAAAATACTGTAACTCACTGTCCAAGTGTCTTTGTCCCATTCTAGTGGTTGAACTATATAAGAGATGTATGAGTCTCAACTTCCTCCATGCTATGGATTCTAATCCTTTAATTCAAACAGTTATAATACCTGACTCCTATATAGTGTTTTCATGCTTTTAGATCCAGGGGTCCCATGCTTAATCTGTGCTGAAAGTTCAAGCAGGGTCATCATTGCAAAACCTTCAATTATTTCAAGTAAAAACATTTTTAAGACCTAATTTAATTTCCACCATTGCTGCTGCTGTTCATGTAGTTTCTACACTAAGTTCACCTTGGGCAATGATGCAGCCATCAGTTTCATTTCCTGCGTCTCTGATGCTGTTGTGTTTGGGTAGAACACATTTCTAAGGGAGGTTTCCATCTGTTTAGGACTGATTTTATTGCAACATCTGGAAGAGATTTATATTTCTCTGACATTTAAAAAAAAACTCCTATTGACAAAACCCTACTCTTTGAACAATGTCCCTTCAATAATGATGTAAGTTAAGTCAGTGAACTATCTTTCAGCCATGCTGATTTCCTGTGATGTTAGTGATTTTAGAGCATCATTTTTATGTTATGTTAACATCGCTCACAAAGGGGACAATCCTTGTTTACCAGTTTTATTAACATTGGACAGCTCTAGTGCATTTTCCCTGCAAACACTTTCATTTATATGTTTCTTCCAATTAAAAGGTACAGAATCTGAATATTGTTAAAGAGAAAAAGAGGCATTGGAATGTTCCTCTAAACTATTGAGTGGATAGGCTGAATGTTCTTGGGGTGTGTCTGAATTCGTAGCAGCAGTAGAAGCTATAATGTAGACGTGAGGTAAGTGTATTTAACGCTGTCTCAGTAACTTGACTGGCTGGGGACAAGAGTGGAAGCTGTAGGGTAGACAAGGAGCTGGTGGCATTTTAACCAGTGTCAACTAGATGTGCAGTGAGCAGGCTTAGATGACATGGGACTAGATTTGCACTAGAGCTCAGCTCCCATGTATGCACCTAAATAGGGATCAGATCATCAAACATGCTCAGCTCCCAAGAGCCTATGCTATGGCACTCAGGGGCAGACTTCCAAAGGTGCTCAGCACCCAAACTCTGCTCATCAGTCACTTCTGCTCATCAGTCCCATCCTTCTGTCCTGCCCCATCTCCAACTGTTCCTGGACTCCCCCTGATCACCTTTTGGCAGCTCAGAGTCCCCTGTGAACCTGAGCGGAGGCCTATTGTGGAAACTAACCACTGGCAAGCTCTCTTCTCAAAGACTGGGATACTCACAGGAGCTGGCTGAAGATGCTGGGATAGAAGGAGGGAAAAGATTTTTTATTTGGATGGATTTTCTGTTTTTATTTCTTTGGTTAAAAAAAAGCAGGAGCAGCCTGGAATCCAAGTCCTGATGTCATGCCCTAATCAGGATGGATAGTCAGTGACAAAGGCATGTATATTTAATGAGCTCTGTTACAGGACTTTTAGAAGTGCTCTCCTCTTGGACAGGGCTATGACTTCTTTGTTTATATATTTTTTTCTTTCTTGTTGCTGCTAATCACTAATTTGCTGCTCTTTAATGACACCTTTGGGGAATGCCAGGGATTAATTATTTATTTCCATCAGCCTGATGTGGAACTCACATCTGATAGGGTCCAGAGTGACCTAGACAAATTGGAGGATTGGGCCAAAAGAAATCTGATGAGGTTCAACAAAGACAAGTGCAGAGTCCTGCACTTAGGAAGGAAGAATCCCATGCACTGTTACAGGCTGGGGACTGACTGGCTAAGTAGCAGTTCTGCAGAAAAGGACCTGGGGATTACAGTGGATGAGAAGATGGATATGAGTCAACAGTGTGCCCTCATTGCCAAGAAGGCCAACGGCATATTGGGCTGTATTAGTAGAAGCATTACCAGCAGATCGAGGGAAGTGATTATTTCCCTCTATTCAGCACTGGTAAGGCCACACCTGGAGTATTGCATCCAGTTTTGGTCCTCCCACTACAGATGAGATGTGGGCAAATTGGAGAGAGTCCAGCGGAGAGCAATGAAAATGATTAGGGGGCTGGGGCACATGAATTACGAAGAGAGGCTGAGGGAATTGGGGTTACTTAGTCTGGAGAAGAGACGAGTGAGGGGGGATTTAATAGCAACCTTCAACTACCTGAAGGGAGGTTCCAAAGAGGGTGGAGCTAGGCTGTTCTCAGTGGTGGCAGATGACAGAAAAAGGAGCGATGGTCTGAAGTTGCAGTGGGGGAGGTCTGGGTTGGATATTGGGAAACACTATTTCACTAGGAGGGTGGTGAAGCACTAGAATGGGTTACCTAGGGAGGTGGTGGAATCTCCTTCCTTAGAGGTTTTTAAGGCCCGGCTTGACAAAGCCTTGGCTGGGATGATTTAGTTGGTGATAGTCCTGCTTTGAGCATGGGATTGGACTAGATGACCTCCTGAGGTTTCTTCTAACCTTAATATTCTAGAATTCTATGACTCTTCCCAAAGGGGGCAGTGATAGTCTCAGGCCAGAAGCAGCTGTGTGAGGTGGGGGCAGTGTTCATGCTTGGGAGGTTTCTTAGATTTATTTCAGGGTGTGGGAATAAATGGAGCTCAAACAAGGCTGAAGAATGTTCTCTCTGAGTAGAGGGAATTGGGTCTGTCTTGAGACCCAGATGGAGACTTCCTTAGACTTTAGTGAGCTCTGGATCAGGCCCTGGAAGTTCCAGTCCATTACATTTTATATAAGCAAAACCTGTTTTCAGTGGCAATTTGGGGTGATAAGGAAAGAGAAGGGCTCCTGGGACTTTGGGGTGAATAGAGAGGTAAAGATACAGGACATTTGGGGTGAGGAGGCGTGGCGGTAGAGGCAGTTTCAGTGCTGCTGTAATCAGGGGTGGCTCCAGGCCCCAGCACGCCAAGCGCGTACTTGGGGCGGCATGCCGCGGGGGGTGCTCTGCCGGTCGCTGGGAGGGCGGCAGGCGGCTCCGGTGGACCTCCCGCAGGCACGCCTGTGGGAAGTCCATCAAAGCCGCGGGACCAGCGGACCGCGGAACCAGTGGACCCTCCGCAGGCACACCTGAGAGAGGTCCACCGGAGCCGCCTGCCGCCCTCCCAGAGACTGGCAGAGCGCCCCCCCAGGGCATGCCGCCATACTTGAGGCGGCAAAATGTCCAGAGACGCCCCTGGCTGTAATAGATAGGTTTTGTATGAACGAATGTCTGATATTGCTAGCTGCAAAGTGAGGATAAGGAATATACTACTACTGCCACCTAGAGGAGCTCTCCTTTAGCTCAAGTGGTAGAGGCCTGTGTGTTTGGAGCTAGGTGGATGGAGGCTTTAGTTCCAACTTCCCATATGCAAATCCCGCTGTAATTGGCATCTACAGCACACAGGGTTGTTATGCTGTGGAAGGGCTAGGAGCAGAGTAGGAATACTTCACCTGCCTGGTTTGGAAGAGGGGGAAGGTTGGTTAGATATTGAGATGGCTTCAATCAGGTAAATTCAGATGTGGGTCCAGATTTCCAGCACCACAAGTCCAGGGTGCTAGGATCTGGAGTCTAGGCCAGTCAGGCCCTAAAGTGCGTTTGTTTCCTCTAAGGCTGTCTGAGAGGGCTGGAGGAGGAAGGATGGGGAGGGTTACCGGGGGAGGACATGGGGTTTGGGGAGGTTCTGGTGCTGGTTAAGGTAAATGATTGTCCATGGAAGGGATGAACTCTGCTCCTGGAGTGGAGGGGAGGGAAACAGCTGGGTGTAAGGAAGACACAAGGAGCTGATAGCATTCTGAAAGGTGTGAGAAACACCAGGCAATGTAGACAATTACAGATGCTCATGGGAAACCAGCCAATACCCTGAGAGTCTGGATAAATATTTCAAAGGTTACATTAGGGACTGGCTTTTCATTGGTAACTGAGCATTATAAATAATAAAATTCACCTAAACTGTCCACATGTCCTGGCTGCCTCTTCCCCCGGCATCATCTATACATGCTTGGTCTCAACTCTCCTCTTAAAGCGGTTCCATCAGCTGACAACCTCACAAGCTTAACCTCTCCGAGGAAGACAGATTTTCCTTTCCCATCTCAGATGTCCTAGGGTTGGGTGTTCCAGGGGATTCCAGCTCCTCTTCCATCCTCCTCTGGAACTCTGGGTGCAGCATCCTGTCCACTCCACATTTCCTGGCAAGCCAATAAAAAAGCAGCCCCTTGAAGCAGACTCCAGGAAGTCACACCCATTAGCAATCTTTCCAGTTGCATGCTAATGTGTGCTTCTTCCAAAAGACTTTTCTTCTTCCTCTGGTTTTTCCTGTGTAAGCTAGGCTTGTAGGAACCCACTGGGAGGAGCATGTGACTGATACTGTTAATGCAATGCCAGATTTCCTGCTTTGCTCTGGTGGCCTGTTGTTCATGTGACCGACTTACAGCAAATAAAAACAACGTTAAGTGCAGGACTGTGTGTGTTTGCTCATGTCCTGTTGGATCATATCTCTCTCTCTCCAATTCTCCAAGGGAACTCTCCACTGCAAGTGCAATCCCCATTAAGGACTGGGGCTGTGCATGGTGGTGGGAACCCACCTGGATCATGAAATGTGGGGTCTGAGCAGGGCATGGTGGGTCTCTCTGCATCACACCTGTCCATTCATACGAATCTGTATTCTTATTTTACATAACCTCACCCCAGGGCCGGCACTTGCATTTAGGCGGCTTGGCAATTGCCTAGGGCGCCAGGATTATTGGTGGGCGGCATTTTGCCGGAGGGGGCTGCAGGCAGCTCTGGTGGACCTGTGGCAGTCGTGCCTGTGGAGGGTCGGCTACTCGCGTGGCTCCGGTGGACCTCCCGCAGGCACGACTGCGGCAGCTCCACCAGAGTCGCGGGAGCAGCGACCGTCCACAGCCACGACTGCAGCAGGTCCACCGGAGCCGTGGGACCCTCGCGCGGGACGGCAAAATTGCCATGCACCTAGGGCGCTCAAACCCCTAGCACCGGTCCTGCCTCACCCCTTCCTGTGTTTGGGCCTCATGTTAGCACAGCTGGGAATCCCATTAGCACTGCTCTTTATTTGCCAGAAGGTCTCGTTGCGTATAATAACGCTTGCCTCATGCTTCAGTGTGATGTCTTGAAGAGATTCCTTCTGAATTCCTGACCAGGACTTTGGAGCACATAGAGTCCTCCAAGATTCCATGCCAGGTTTTACATCAGGCTCAGAGCATGATGGGAAAGGATGCTCTGGGACAGTTTAACTAGCACTCTCTTTATCTCTGTCTAGGCAGCTGGTGTCAGGGCTGGCTTTAGGGAGATTCCCCCAATTCCTGGGAATCAGGCCCCGCAGTGTCCAGAAGAGGGGCCCTGCACCTTCCGCCGAAGTGCCGCCAGAAACAGCGGCAACCGATTGAGCTGTCTTCGGCGGCATTTCGGCATCAGCTCTTTTGAATCGGGCCCCACACATCCTAAAGCCGGCCCTGGCTGGTGTGCTGTCATCTCTGCTTATTGCATTAATCCCAGCTGTCTCACAGTTACTTTGAACTCCCCGGTCTGTCTGCCATCACCTGTTTTCTCTTAGCTTGGAGGTGCTCATCCTTTTGTACTGTATTTATGCAGTACCTAGCACCATGGAGCCCTGATTCCTGACTGAGGTTTCTAAGAACAACTACTACTGCTCAATTAGTGTATTAATTCAAAGCTCCCAGCAGTGGCCTGGAGAACAGTACTCACTGAGTACTCAATGTCCTTTGTCCTTGCTGGTAGCATGACAGGCACAGGGAATGCTTGTGGAATTTGAACCCAGCAGTTCTTCTGCATGAAACATGCTAACACTGCTGTCAGCAGGAATTTCTGCAGGCTCCTAAAATACAGCAACGTGACAGCAAGCAGTCCCGATTTTATTTTGTTTTACTGCCTCATTTTACATCTAAGCAAATGTCTCCTTTATTCAGCCTTGAACATTAACAGTGGGGCTTGTTGATTTTTTTGTGGTTAAAACTGTTTTTCTAGAGGAAATTGGGTTTCTGACTAAATGAAAAGTTTTCGTTAAAAGAGTCTGCCTTCCTTGGAAAATGTCACTTTTTTGTCAAACAGAAGAATGCCCAAAACTCAATATTTTGATTTGGAAATACCAATGCTGTGCTTCATGTGAGGTGTAGTTCAGATGCCTCATGCTCCCATGCTGGAAGCCCCAACTGGACTTCATCCCCCATGGTGCACCATGGCCATGCCATTGCCATCTTGCACCTCCTCAATGCACCAATCAGGCTCCAGGCATTTCAGAATCAACATATTTTGCTTTTGGGCTGAACTATTTCAGATTTTGATTTTTTGTCAAAAACTCAACATTTTCCAGGGAAAATTTTGACAAAACTGAAAATTTTTTACTCTTCATTGAAAATTTTCATGGGAGGGGGAAATTTCCAACCAGCTCTAATTATCAAGTTTATCTTTTGCTTAGGAGGGTAAATTACGTGAGTGCTTCTTGATGCATGTGCTTACCACACATTCTTATACAATATGGACATTGAAATGACACTGAAATTACAATATGCATGGAAAATAACTTTTCACTGGAACCATTAGCTACAGTGCACAATGCACTGTTTTTGTAACTGAGTGTGAATGACAGTAAATACTGCAAACAGATTTCTGGGGTTATTCATTCAAAGGTACTTCCACCATTTTAGCATCTTTTGTGTTTACTTTTCATGAACTTTCCTACGATTTTGCATATCCTCAGAAGCAGCATACCTTTTGAAATCTAGCATAGTGAGGTGCCCACAGTGAGTTCAGGGTAGAGGCAAGCATAGACTCCAGGTCACCCAGCTCCCAATTCTACTTCAGATCCTGAAGAGGAGCTTTGTGTGAGCTTGTCTCTTTCACCAACAGAAGTTGGTCCAATAAAAGATATTACCTCATGCACCATGTCTTTCTAATATCCTGAGACCAATATGACTCAACAGCACTGCAAACAATCTTAATTGCAAGACCATAGAATCATAGAAGATAAGAGTTGGAAGAAACTGCAGGAAGTCATCTAGTCCAACTTCCTGCTCAAAGGAAGACCAATCCAAGCTAAATCATCCCAGCCAGGGCTTTGTCAAGCTAGGCCTTAAAATCCTCTAAGGATGTTTTTTAAAGGGTTTTAACCATCTATCTTCCCAAATTTTGCCATTGATTTAGTGGGGCCAGGATTTCACCGTAAGACTTTTTCTTGCTAGTCTACATCTAATTCCAAATTCAACGGCATGCCTGAGCAGAAGAAAAAGTTTTCTTCCAATATCCATTACTTTGCATTTGATTATGTTGACGGGATCCTCTATGGAGCCCCTCAGTGTGGATTTTTAATTGTCTTGAGAGATTGCTGTTGAGTAGTGCAATGCTATTCTTCCCCTCCAGGAACTAAGCGTGTTGCACCTACAGCACTCTTAGCCCCTGACAGCTTGAAGAGTCAGAATGGGGAATTAAACTGATTTTCCTGCACATGGTAAGGTAGAATACATCACTACTAGATGGGTTTGACATTTGCTTTGTGTCCCATAATCCCCTATATCTCCACCAAGTGAAGTGAGTTATTTAATGATCATGTCATTAATAAGTGCACAAGCAATAAGTCAAGCTACTGGGTCACTGACATCACTACATAGAACTTTACAGTGCACACAACTTCATAGTAACCTCAAAGCAGGTATTTATTGCTTCTGTCTACTAGTGTTTGGCGCTCTGTAGAAGAAATGTGCAGTATTACATTTTTAACTCTGTGTGTGTGTGTGTGTGTGTGTGTGTGTGTATTTCCCCTACAGGAGCACCAGCATGGAAGGTCTTATTTCCTGATAGCCCCCAAACATCCAAGGAGCAGTAGAGATATGTAATCTCCATAGAGGGACAGTAGTGCCACGATCACTAACTCCAGAAGGTGCTACTGCTATCAGAACCATTACAGAAGCAGCAGTCAGTACTCCCAGGAGTGCTGCCTCTTTCTAGAAAGCTGCATGAACACAAGGAATGTGGTTTCACCCACAACCAAAGCTGGGTGGCCAAAAGCCATCATGGGAAATCTGCAAAATCTTGCCTTCTCCATACATAAATTTAATAATCTAGAGAGGTTCCCAGTGCATCCCAATCAGAAACCCTAAACACCCCAACTGTGAGGAATGCTCATGAAAGATCCATTTTGGGTTTAACACAAGACTCAATGTATGCTGGGATGGGATACCTGGACTATTTAGTCATGTCTGTAGTGACCTTCAACTGAGCTGATGTAGTCAATAAAGCAGAGATCTCTTTACTCACATCCAGTACAGAGTCCTAAGACTCAATTCATAGCTGCAGCGTAAGTGGAAGAAACATTAATGAAAGCAAGGGGGTTGCACTTGCTTATTCCCACGCCGAACTTGGCCCTTAGCATAGGCACTGCCAGTGACCTGGACAGCACACTAACCATGTGAATTGGGTTTCAATGGCAGCAGTATCAGTGGGCAGACAGGTAGAGACATTTCTTGCTATTAGGAAGGTAGCTGATGAAGGGGGACAAGATTGCCTTCATCAAGAGAATTCGATATGCTGTGCAGTGACACACATGCGTTTGGATTGGGAGCCTGATCCAGGCTGCTGTAGCGAGTCTGTACAATAGATGGAAACTTCCAGACTTGAATCCAGCTATAGAGAGAGGTGTGTGTGGGTGTCATTCATTAACCCACGGTGCCACCCCTCCCAATTCAGTTTATGTTAATCCTGCACAGCACAAATGAAGACAGACACCAACCCATGGAGGGGTTTGTTTTGTTTTTCTTTCCTGTATTCTGAAGAACAGTTTCCTTTGATCACATAGAGTTCTGAGCTTGGTGAAAAACGAATGCTCCCTCACCCTAGCCCTGACTCCTGTGGCTGGCTGCTGGTGAGCGTGTTGTGTGAGCAGAGAGAGTAAGTTTTGCAACAATATTAATGGCATGGAGAAAAGCCATTAGAGGAGGAAGAACTGAGGTTACAATATTGTGCTGAAAAGTTTATTGCTGCCTGTAGAGACATCAGGTCTGTGCTTCCAGGATTACTCAGTGCTTAATGTCAAGCCGCTTGCACATTAGTTTTTCCAGGAAGCTCATTTGGGGTTCTTCCAAAATGGAAAAAAAGGGCTTCCCTAATACAAGAACTCTCCAAGACCTCCCCAAACCAAACCAACCAGCCTGGGCAAAAAGCTGAGTGTAGCTCAGCCATCAGACCTCCAAGCACAGAGACATCTTTGGGGTTCAGCTGAGCAGCCTGCAAAGGCAGACATGAGAGCTCTCCAAAGGACTAGCCGAGAAGCCCAGCACTGGTTGGTGTGAGGAGACCAGGGTTACCCCTGTTTGATCAACACAATGGCCAGCTGTGCCAAACAGCCACTCTGCCATCAAGGATATGAGGGCATTGGTGTAAGGCAGAGGTAGCGGAGATGCCTGATTATCTGAAAGGAGAGAGTTTATGACTAGTGAATCCAAGGGGTTATGTTCATGTTGCGCCTCTTACTATGAGCTAACCTACAATGTGCCTGTTCACTAAAGGAGGCAGGTAGCACTGTCTTTAATGGGCTAAGTGGACACAGGCAATGTTACAAAAGATACTAAGGCAATTAGGTATTTTTACTGTTTAGCACATACACTAGCTGAGGGTCTGGCTCCAAGTTTTTTAGTTGCCATGGGGAAAACATGTGGGTCTCAGTTGCAGGGCAAAATGGTGGCAAACATACTTGCAAGACCTTGATCTGCAGATCCTGAAGCACTACACAAAGGTGGAACAGCGTCATCACCTCCATTTTACAGATGAGAAAACTAAGGCGCAGATAAATAATGTGATGTGCTTAATGTTATGCAGTGAGCAGGCTGGTAAGACAGGCCTCCTAATGCCAAATCATGTGTCCTTTCTACTAGACCACACTTCTCCCATCAGCTACTATACTGATGGGGGTACTATCGATGCTTGAAATAGATCAATAATTGATGAAACAGTAGCAATGATCTGGAGAAGCATGGGTATTTCAGAACATAGGTTAGTCAGTTACTAAATTATGGGTATTATAATTTTATACAAGGCACCAACCCGTAGCTTAGCCTAGGGTGAGCTACAATGTAGACCTGCACATGCAGCATATTGAAGAGAACTATTCTGTTCTATTCAGGTTCTTATACCATGCTCATTGCCACAGTATTTCAGCATCTTCCAGTAGTGCATTAAGCAATGTGGTTAACATCTATCATGTGTGATTCATGATCTCTCGCATGCTGTCCCCAGAGGAAGAGTTATGTATGCAGTGGCGTGGTTTGTTTTGGTAGGTGTTTGGTTTGGTGACTGGGTGGGCTGGCTACTGGACTAGCTGAATGCTCCATGCCCATGGGGAACCCTTTAGGTCTCTGTCCACATCCTAAGTTCTCCCCTTACTTTGCACTCCTTCTTCAAGGGTCTCCATTTTTACAACCATTGTTCTTCCAAGTAAGGAGGGCGAGACAGGACTTAATCCATTTCACTGTTCATTAAAGCGGCTCCTCAATCAGCAAATGGGCTCTTTATTCTAGACCATGCCCTTCACCTTCTGAGGACTCAGAGCACACTTGTTCATGTCTACAGATCATCTCAACAAGACTGTGAGGATGAAAGGATCTCAGTGAGAATGAAAAGAGCCTTGATGTCTGTCTAAACTGTGACTAGTGCTCCTCTGTGCTCTTGACCACATCCTCTGTCCGACCATCCCACTCTCCCGGGGTCTCCAGAAATCTCAGAGCCATGTAATAAATATATCTATAGATGGAAATGCTCTAAGTGCTCTTAAAGGGGCTCAGACTCTGATTCTCCTATCATCAGTTGTCAGGGCCACACCCTCTGCTGAAGTTAGTGGAGCTGCAGCCATCCATACCAACTGGGGACCTGAACTTCTGACTCTGGAGCATACATTATAGTTACACGCTGAAAAATGTCCATGGTGAGACTGCAGAGAAGACACAGAGTGATGGGGGGGAAAGAGAGCATCTGGTGGAGAGGTGTGGGAAGGAGAAAGAAGGGGAGGCTAAGGGCAGAGAAGGAAGAGAGGGAAAATGAACCTCTTAGTAGCATAGGGCAGGAATGCTGTTAAACGCTGACAGAGGGCGTGAAGCAGTTTCACACCACTGGGGGATCTGGCCCACTCTCTGAGTGTGTGTATCAACAGGGAATCGCCCGATGGTTTGGGCTTTCACAGAGTTGGTGCCATCTTGCGCCACCCCCACACCCAGCTAACCCCACCTGCCGCCACCCCCCCTGTGGTAGCTAACCATGCTCACCTGCTCCTCCCACCAGAGGAGCCCCCTCCTGCGGCAGCTAACCCCACCAGCCATGGCAGCTAACCCAGCCCGCCGCCCCCCACCCAGGGAGCCCCCCTGCAGTAGCTACCCCCTCTCTGCAGCTAACCCTGCCCGGGGAGTGCCACCCCTACAGCAGCTAACCCCGCCCGGGAAGCCAGTTCCAACTCATCTCTGCTCCGTCTCCTCCGCTGAGCACGCCGGCGCTGCTCTAATTCTCCTCCAATCGGTGCCGCAAGCCTGGGAGGGGAGGAGAATTAGAGTGGGGGCTGTGTGCTCAGCAGAGGAGGCAGAGTGGAGGTGATCTGGGGCGGGAAGCGGTTCCCCTGTGTGCCCCCCCCGTTACTGTGGGCAGCCCTCCCTGCGCTCCCCCACCTCAGCTCACCTCCACTCCACCTCCTCGCCTGAGCGGGCTTTTACGCGCCTTCAACCACTAGGCATCCTAGGTGACTACCTAGTTCACCTAGTGGTTGCACTGGCCCTGGGCTTTCACAGCTTGCTACTAATGACACACCTCACCTCCGTTTTGGTCCCTGTTGGGTGACATGCTACAGAGGGCTGTGGCAAGCTCAGGGCCCCAGCTTTAGTCTTTGGCAATGTCTATGTTGTGGCTGGGAGACAGCCTCCAGGGCTAAGTAAACAGACCTGTGCTAATGGGCCTCAAGCTAGTGCACTAGAAATAGCAATTATCAGAGGGGTAGCCGTGCTAGTCTGGATCTGTAAAAGCAGCAAAGAG
Organism: Gopherus evgoodei; assembly: GCF_007399415.2. Classification (NCBI taxonomy): domain Eukaryota; kingdom Metazoa; phylum Chordata; order Testudines; family Testudinidae; genus Gopherus; species Gopherus evgoodei. The sequence continues at coordinate 59,247,765 of NC_044330.1, read as the reverse complement.
TCCTGTGGTATCTTATAGACTAACAGACGTTTTGGAGCATGAGCTTTCGTGGCTGAATACCCACTTCGCCGGATGCATGGATGTCCATGCATCCGACAAAGTGGGTATTCACCCACGAAAGCTCATGCTCCAAAACGTCTGTTAGTCTATAAGGTGCCACAGGACTCTTTGCTGCTTTTAGAAATAGCCATGTGGATGTTGCAGGCCCAGGCTGGAGCTCCACTCAGCACCCCAGGTTTGAGAACTCAGCCCATGCTGCAATGTCCACATTGCTGCTTTAGTGAGCTCGCATAAGCCTGACTAGCACGTGCGTGGCTGGAAGGTTGTAGACCTACCCTCCGAGTGCAGCCTTGGAGCTTTCCCCAGGTATCAGTCCTGTTCATTTTTGCCCTTGGCAGATGTAGCTAAGGGTGATGGGGAACAGAAATTGTCACTGTTTAAATTAATCTCTTTTTCACCACACTCCTCCGTATGATGCTAGTCTTGAACCAGAACATTGGCTCCAGACCCCCTAGAGCTTTGACGGGACTAAATACAGAATGGTGGATCCAGAGGACCCTCAGACTTCAGGGAAATTCAGATACTGATCTGGATCCAAATTATAGAAGCTCAAAACCCACCTCTGTAAAATAGTTCTGAGCCTCAAGGGGAGCCACCTCTGGCATCCGCAATGGGGTAGCAGGGAGGGGGGAAGCTGATGGGCAAGATGTTCTGCAAGTAGTGGTGGATGGATAGATGGGAGTGAGAGGTGGGAGAATGTGGAAGTGATGCCATTTTGGCAGGGGGTGGAGAAGAATATTTTACGCAGGGAATGTCACACTTATTGCCAGCTGAGGGGGAACTCTTTTGACCATGCACAAATTTGGGCAGTGCCTTGCTGGTGTCTGGTGCTCAGGCTAGTAAGGCTGCTCAGTACCAGTCCATCCTCAGTTTTTAATGCCTGGGGAGTAATGTGACTGTGCATTTACAAACCCTGCTTTGTAGGGCTAGGAGAGCAGAAACTGCAGATCCCACCCTCTCAAAGCCTAGAATACAAACACATTGCCTGGGTGAGCTGCCAACATTCCCCACACCACAAAACTTGCTTCTGCTCTCCCAAGAGCCCAGTTCAGTTCATCCTCGGAGCCACTTGGTTGGTAGATTCATTTGAGTGCATTATATGAGCCCGGTCTCATTCTTGGAGAATGAGAATGAGACTGGGAGCCATGAACTCCTGAGAGTGAATCCTGGCTTCAGCAATCCTAACTCCTGAGCAAGATACTTCCCTTCTCTGTGTCTCAGTTTCCTCATGTGGAAATTGTCCAAAGATGGGGTGTGTTTGCACAGCCTTCTGAGGTGCAGACTCAGTCTATAAGGACAAGGGCACAGGGAGTCATATCTGTAGCCAGACTGGGGATGCGAAGGTCATTGGTCATGAGAATAGCAAGCCTGTGGGATTGGTTAGGGAGTCATTACCATAGCTTATCTCTAGCTGTGGGGAGAGGTGATGGAATTCATGACTGTAGCCAGCTCGTTGGCAAGGGGGATGGGCTCATGAGAAGAGCCATCCAGAGGAATGAGAGTGGAGGACAGAGGGCAGAGGCACATCTAATCTAGGAGAGTGGTGGTGAGGGTAACCTGTTTATGGCAAAGGGCAGAAAGGGAATTTGAAGTAAGGAATCTGGATCCTTTCTATAAACTGGAAATTTTCAGGGCGAGCTTCCCTTTCATGTGACTTTAGTGCTGGGGAAGTGCTGGATTGATGCCCCTGGAGACTGAAATTCTCCCCAGGATAAGTGAAAGACAGGCCATGGCAGGGCAAGTCTCCTGCACACATATCAACTTTGAGACCCATATGTTTTTCCAATAGTTATTAAAAACTTGGCGCCAGATCCACAGCTGGTGGAAATGCATGCAGCTCTGCCAGCTGTAGTTCTAGCTCTGTGTCTAGTTAAAGGAGAATGTGCTCTTTAGTAGGTACAGAAATATTTCCGAGGGGTCGAGCTGGGACAGGTAGCACACAGATGTGGCAGATAAACTATTTTTTTTCATTTGAATTTTTCTGTCTCCTGTTCTCGGTTCCTTTTGTTTCATGCTACCCCAACTTGCTTCTCCATTCCAGCATTGTTACTGGTGATTTTTTCCCCTGCTGTCTGCTTTTTTTTTTTAATTAGACTTTCCTGAGAAGAGTGTAAATCCAGCAACATTCAAATTCAAGTCAAACTTTTGAACCCACAGTATTTGGGTGTGCTCAAAATTAGACAGGACATATTCACTCCCCCTTTGCACTGTAGCTTTTTCATTACCACTCATTCCTTTCCCACAGTTTGAGGCCTTGGAGTAAACCAGGTAACTTACTGCATTTAATTCCCAGCCCTTGGACACTTTTATGAAGTGTGCTGGAAAGCCAACGGTGCAAAGATGACATCTTTTCACTCAACTCATGTGTCATCCTATTACTTCCTGTTTGCCTTCAAGCCAGATCTGTTGACTTCACTGAGCCAAAGAAGCTTTTGCTCCTGTTAACACAGTGTCTGAGATTCTGGAGGACAAGAAGGCAGATCTAAAGAGGTACTGGTAGACTGTACTGCTGCTGACCAGTACATAGCTATGGGAGAATGATCTGGGCCCCGTGCACCACCTACACAAGTGTCCACTGAATTTCATTTCCAGGATCTTTACCACTGGTGCTGATCTGAGACCAGTTTAGAAATTCCTGGTCCAGCTGGCAGGACTGGCTTTTCAAAAACTCCTCTTTTCACCTGCAAACTGAGCCCCTGGGATATGGAAGTACTGAGAAAGAAAAAATAAGGAACATCAATTTTTCTACAGTACTTTTCTGACCGTAACCACACTTTAAAACCAGCCATTTCCTTTCTTGAACCAAACACCTATTGCTGCCTAAAAGCCACTCACTGCTGGTCTGAGAAAGGCTTTTCTTGAGACACCAGAGTTGTGTTCAGGGCTGATCCATTTTTCTTTTAATTCAAATCAATGCGGGTTAATTGAGAGCAGCTTATTTTTACTTCTGCTGGTATATGGCCACCAGGATCAATAACAGTCATTTCCACTTAAACCATTGTACCTTTACTGGAACTGCTACAGCATCCAGGTCTCCAACCAGTGTATTATGGACTGGCACCGTACATGTGGTTCCTTGTGTTATAATTGAAACCAGTATATCGTCAGTCTTGCTGCAGTGGCATCCTCATAAATGTTGTAAGTAAATGGATACATGCTTACCCTAAGCCAGTATATATATATATTACAATATAAAGTATTTGCACACTCTAAATACTCAGTTATGGGGCAACCATTCATTGATCTCTTTTGCTTTAATGTGACCTCAGAGACAGTCTTATTGCCACATTTAGCCACTAGGTGGGGCACTGGTAGCAGCAGCTGTATAACATGAGAGAGGGGACTCCCACATCTCAGCTCCTAAATTCAACTGCAAGTCAACTTTACCTTATTCTGTCCTAACAATAGCACTAGGATTTTTCAGTGTGGTCTTTTCTCAGAACCTGGAAGCTGAGCAGCCTTGAGGTAGTTCCCAAATGAACTAGGCATAGTTCCCTTTACACAAATATTAACACAGCGTAGGTGGCAACATAACAGATATTACTACGGGAGTCCCTGAGGGATGCGTAGGTGTATGTGTGTATGAACTCTGAATATACTCCTGTGATCTCAGCATATTTGTTTGTAAACTGGAAAAGATGTGGCTCTCCTTTCCTCTTCCTCAAACACTCATATCTTTCGGGATATCTGTGGCAGCCTTTTCAGTGTTTTGGCAAGAGTACAAAAAATGAGGGCGATTTCACCTCAAGAAGAGAAGAATCAGAGAGGGTTTGGTGGCAATACTGAAGGTAAGGAAAGGCCTAATGGGAACTCTTATCTTCTCAGCCTGTCCTGTAACATGCAAAGAAAGGATCATTTGAAGGAGTTAATGGCAGGTATGTTTAGAACCAGAAATATGAAATGCATTCTCCCACAGCATGGGGGAGGGGAAAGTGTTCATTGCAGCAGGTTGTGTGGACTTAACAATGTCTGGATTAGTTTATGATACAAAGTAGCATTTGTAGCAATGCAGACTAGGTAAGCCAGCCTAATGCTTCCAGACCAAATCCTGCAGCTACTCCAGGCATGACACCCCATTGATGTGCCTGGGAGATGCAACTGTTCACATCTGTGAAAATCCAGCCGCTCTTATGGTAGTTAACTGTAGCAACTTGGTCCAAAAGACTGACTGGACAGACAAGAACATTTATTATTTATTCTGGAACTGCTCAGACAGAGATGTAACAGACGACCAGGCACACTAAGGGACTGAACCAGAGGTGTAAAAAAAAACCTCAGGAAAGATCCTGCACAGTTCACATGTCAGGTAAGGCTACAGAGAGTGAATTTACAAGGTGTTCCAGGGTGAAACCTGCACAGATGAAGGTGCAAACAGTTGGTGTTCTACGGATGCAGCTGGATTGTAGCATAAGGAGCAGCAGGTAGGAAGCCTAGAGGTGTGAAATATTTCTAATGAAATCTTCAGCCAGGCAAACTTGGGATAAGCTTTGCCAGTCTTTTGCCAAACCATGGTCAGGTGCCTTGGTGGAGCTGTGGCAGGAACCTGGATGTCTGGGTTTCATGTGGAGCTTTGGTTTCACAGACTGGGGATCGTGTTTGGCACCACCGTGAGCCAGTTTATGGTTTTGGGTGGAAGTGGTACAAAAAGTGCTGGATTGGAGCCAAATCTTGGCTGGTATGGTTGAATTACACTTCAAGTGTCAGGATTCATTTAACCCCCAAATTCAAAGTGAAACTTGGTGGGAGGAATTTCCTGCCTGTGAGTACTACAACTAGACAAACCTCTGAGAATTCAGACAACCCCTTGAGAATGGAAACCCCTGAATTCCACAGGGCTTTCATAAGGACATCCACCACGGATTCCCAAATGCCAGCCGCACATGCTGTTTAATCAATGTCAGATTCATTGTGGAATCCCACCACTCACACCACACTGAATGCACAGAGATTCAGGATACCAGGGTGAGGGCAAGTAGCTGAATTCCTGATAGCCTAGAGTTTTTATACTTCTCCCCTATTGACCCATCTACAAAGAGGCTATACTCAGCTGCTGTAACTAATATCACAGGCCCTGGCCCAGGGGCTCATGGAATCAGTGATGTAAGTTTGTACAATGAAAACGCTTTTAAAGCCTGTGCTGCATTGTTTAGGACTATCCTGCAGAGTATTAGCCCAACTCTGAGCAGTTCCAAGCACTGCTGCCCAGAACTTGCAACTCCACTATTCAATTCAATGACTTTATGAACATGCTTTCAGTATTGACTAATGTGGCAACCTACCCAGTGCCACATGGGTATTGTGCACCTCATGTACTATGCCAGCTGAGACTCACAATGAGTCCCAAGCATGGGCTGCAGGCTGCAGTCAGCCAGTGATGGCTTTTCTGTAACCACAGTCACAACTGTAGAGCAGCATGGCCCTTAAGGCTGGAAATAGGAGCTGTATACCCTCTAGGAGGGGGACAATTTTAGGGCCATAAAAACTATTTTAGGTCATTTTCTGTTGTGCTTAAAATACACTCATCTGAAATTTAGTCTCTCTCTGAGCCCTGCATAGCTGGACCTACAGTAACTAAGAAATCTGACTTTGGGTCAATGGATATGAATTATATAATTGATAAAAAAATTCAAATTTCTCTGAAACATTTTTGCAAAAGTTGTCTAACATATGTTGTACATGCAGAGTACATGATTTTGTGATGTACATGATGTATATTTAGGATGACCAGCATGACTCTTCCATGGCTTTCAAACACCTGAGTAGTATGGCTATTGCACACTTATGCCAATGAAAGCTATATACCACATCTACCATCTTAGAGTGTCTTGCTCAATAGATCTTTTAGTAGACTCTGTTATGGGGTGCACTCATCTGTCTCAGTGTGTGTACCTGCACTCTCTCTCTCTGTTTGTGGTGGATCTTCCGTGACTCAGCCCCCTGGACGAGTCTCACACAGTCTGTATACGAAATAAAAACAAAACAAACCCCTTCCGGGGTACAATTCCAACAGGGGCTTCTCTCAGTGCCCTCTGTCATGTCTCTCTCAAGCTGTCCCTGCTCTGGTGCAGAGTAGTGCCCCAGGGCTCCATACCTGGAGGCAATGTCTTCACCCTCTCAGGGCCCTTCTGGCTGCTCTCCAACTGGGTCCCAACAGTTCAGTTACCTTCTGGGGTTTACCAATGTCCAGGCCACTTTCCCAGTGGCTGTGGGGGGACCCAGGCCTGCCCTCTACTCCAGGTCCCAGCCCAGGGACTCCATAGATAACAGCCGTCTGCCATGTCTTTTTACACATACTGCATTGCTGCTACAATTCCGTGGGCCACTTACCCATGGCTCCAGCACATTCTTCACCCTTACCTCAGGGCCTTGTCCTGGTGGAGTCTCAGCAGCTAGCCGAGCTCCTTTGCATTCCCCCTCACCCTCTGCCCAGGGCCATATTAATTCTGGGGCTTGAGTAGCTGCAGCCCAGCGTCCCAGGCTAAGGGGGGACCCCAGTACAGCTGGCCTCAGGCAGGCTGCCTGCATGCCATGGCCCCACACTGCTCCCAGAAGCAGCTGGCTACTGGCACATCTCTGCAGCCCCTGGGGGGAGGCAGCACTATGCACTGCCCTTGCCATCAGCACCATCCCCACAGCTCCCATTGGCCAGTTCCCAGCCAATGGGAGCTGCGGGGGCAGCACTTGTGGGCACAGGCAGCGCATGAAGACACGCTGTCCCCCTCCCACCCAGGGGTGTGCAGAGATGTGCCAGCAGCCAGGCACTTCTGGGAGTGGTGTGGGGCCACAGCATCCAGGCAAGCTGCCTGAGCTCTGCTGCGCTGCAGGCTGGGAGCTACCTGTGGTAAGCAGGGCCGGCTCCAGGCAGCAACAACCCAAGCAGGTGCTTGAGGCAGCAATTTGCAAGGGGCGACAGTCCATGTGTTTTTGCCCCCAAGCAGCACACCGAATTGCTGCCGCAGATGGCGAGGGCAGTCCGTGTGCCTTTAGGGTGGCATGTGCGTTTCCGCGGCAGCGGCAATTCAGCGGCAGCATCTATGTTCAGCTGTCCGCGGCGGCACAGCTTCTGTCTTCCGGCTGAAGACAGAAGCTACCTCTGAATTGCCACCACCTCGGAAATACGCCTGCCACCCTAACAGCACACGGACTGCCCCCGCCGTCAGCGGTGGCAATTCGACAAGCTGCTTGGGGGCAACAAAACCAATAGAGCCGGCTCTGGTGGTAAGCACCTCCCAGCCGGAGCCTAGCCCCTGCCCCAGGTCAGCATCCCCTTCTGCACCCAAACTCCTTCCCAGAGCCCACACCCCTCACCCTCTCCTGCACCCCAATACTCTGTCACAGCCTGGAGCCCACTCCTGCACCCAAAATCCCTCCCAGAAAGAAACTAATATAACAACTATTTTGAGTAAGAAGTAGGCTATTTTGAATTAACTTAACTATATTCTACATGTTTTAAGACTGAAATGTAACCACTGAATGGCTTTATGTTAATTAAAAAGCAAGTTTAGTATATCATTAATAGCCTCGATGCCATAACTGTGACAATTTTTTTTAAATTAGGAAAAAGATTTGTATACAGGGGCCTCACAAAATCTAATAGCCCCAGGCCCACAGGAGAGTTAATCTGGTCATGCCTGTGGCAGCACTGCAATGTCTGTGGTTCTATATCTGCCTCAGCCAGCCAGGCACACCCTCCACTCTCCTCCAGGTCTAGCAAGGAATTGAACTCCACTCTGGCCCTGCAGCTGTTCTTATACTAGCCTGCTGGGCCCTGACTGGCTGTGCCCGTACAGCCACTCTAGGCAGCTTGGAGGACCTCTCTACTGTCCTTTATGGGGCAGGGTGTGGCAGGGCCTCCAGCAGGGAGCCTCCGGACCTAATTCACCCTGTCACACTCTGACTACTGTGTGGTTGCATCCTGTCATATCATTAATACTGGAAGGAACCATAGGAGCTCTCTATTTGGCATCTCACATAGCTGATACTCTTCATCTGCTTCAGTCCCCCTAATGTTAAGAGGCAGAAGATTAATACCATGTGTCAGTTCAATTCATCAGCAGGCTCCTTTGATCTCTAGTTGTCTATAAGACATTGGGCCTTGAATTCATCCATGTTCCACTGGATCAGCTTTTCATTGCAATGATGGCATTTCAATAGGGACATACTGAGGCCAGCTCCGGAGGGGTGTTTTGTCTTATGATCCCAGTGCTCAAGCAGATGGGGTTGAAAGATGTGGAGAGAGAAGGAACAAGGAGATGAGAAGATGTTTCATGCACACCATTTATTTTTTTCCAGATTGTCCATTTAGAATCCTCTGCTCTGGCGGTTAAAGTCTAACTCTGGGTCCCAGTTTTCTACCATTTTGAATGAGGCAGACCGTGTACCAGAAATGAAAGTCTTCTTGTTCACTGGGTGACTGTCATAAACAGATAAGTAAGAGTTAATAGAACAGAAGTACTTCATTACTCTTTTGCCTGTAAAGGGTTAACAAGATCAGTGAGCCAGGTTGTCACCTGACCAGAGGACCAATCAGGGGACAGGATACTTTCAAATCTTGAGGGAAGGAAGTTTTTGTGTGTGCTGTTAGTGTTTGGTTGTTGTTCACTCTGGGGGCTCAGAGGGACCAGACGTGCAACCAGGTTTCTCTCCAATCTCTCTGATACAGGCTCTTATAAGTTCAGAATAGTAAGTACTAGGTAGATAAAGCGAGTTAGGCTTATGGTTGTTTTCTTTATTTGCAAATGTGTATTTGGCTGGAAGGAGTTCAAATGTGTATTTTGCTGAAAGGATTTTACTTTGTACTTGTATACTTAGGCTGGAAGGGTATTCCCAGTGTCTATAGCTGAAAGACCCTGTAACATATTCCATCTTAAATTTACAAAGATAATTTTTACTGTTTTTTCTTTCTTTAATTAAAAGCTTTTCTTGTTTAAGAACCTGATTTTTTTTTATTCTGGTGAGACCTCAGGGGACTGGGTCTGGATTCCCCAGGGAATTGGTGGGGAGAAAGGAGGGAAGGGGGAGAGAGAGGTTATTTTCTCTCTGTGTTAGGATTACTTTCTCTCTCAGGGAGAATCTGGGAGGGGGAAAGAGAAGGAGGGGGGAAGGTGGATTTTCCTCTCTGTTTTAAGATTCAAGGAGTTTGAATCACAGTGATCTTCCAGGGTAACCCAGGCAGGGGAAATCTGGGAGAGGCAACGGTGAGGGAAAGGGTTTACTTTCCTTGTGTTAAGATCCAGAAGGTCTGGGTCTTGGGGGTCCCCGGGCAAGGTTTTGGGGGGGACCAGAGTGTACCAGGCGCTGGAATTCCTGGTTGGTGGCAGCGTTACAGGTTCTAAGCTGGTAATTGAGCTTAGAGGAATTCATGCTGGCACCCCATCTTTTGGACGCTAAGGTTCAGAGTGGGGAATTATACCATGACAGTGACAAAACAAAAGAGATTGCAAGGGGCATGATCAGTGTGAACAATGCAGTCAATGACTAGTGGACATAGACATGGAGTACAAAAGTTTCAGCACGTGCCTTTTCAGCAGAACTGATCGAAAGCCCCATTAAAGCCCCAAACTGTTGGGCTTGCCTAAAGATGGAATGGACAGACTCCATCCCCAGTCTTTTATTATCCCTGCTTGTATGGGGGCACAATGATGGATTTCAAGAAGCCATATGTCAGCACAGTGTGTCTCTGATTGATTTGTAAACATTTTACCAGTCCAAGAACAGATGACCAGAAGGAGAGAAAAGACAGTGAAAAAGGAGAATGCTTGTGTAAAACAGTGGGGGAGCCTCGAATGATGACTTCTGACTGAAGTCATAAAACAATAACTTATTCCTGCCCCTCTGTAGGATTCCCTGGTAATGGAGTCATTCCAAGGGCAAAAGTTACTTCAGTGGGACAGCTCAAAGGGACAGTTTTCAATCACATATCTGCCTATGGAGATGGGCAAGTGGCTTGCAAGGGATTATGAGTAGTTTGCTGATAATGTGGGTTCCCTGGGGGATGCTTCCACCCAACCCTGGTATGCTGCAAAGAAAGCCACAAAAAAAATACTGTCATCAGAATTGCTTAGGATAGTCACACCCCTTTCTGCTATCCCCTGTGTACCCACAAAGATATCAAAATCATAGCTAGATACTGTATTGTAGATATATATTGGTGGCTGAAGCACCATTGTACATGTACAATGAGTCAAAATGAACTCAGCCTCCAATATAGAGAGATTCCATGTGCCCTTCCTGGCTTCTGCATCTGCCCCTCACAATACATTATGTAATATTAACTTCTGCCTCTGTTATATATACAAATGCAGTATAAATGTCTTCAGACCCAAAATATATACACACTGTGGTATAAATCATCTCCACTTCTCATCGATTGTACCTCAATACAGTCAGGGCATTTCCACTTATGATATTTGCTCCGAAGATGGTAAGCTAGTGCTTCAGTTTCCAGTATACTGCGTATAGTGATTCAGCTATATATATACATATATATATGCACACACACACACACACACACACACACACACACACACACACACACAATCTAATTTATAGAGCTTCAGCTCCCAATATATACACATATATTTTCACTGTGCTATGCAGTACCTTGGACAAGATGATAAATTCATAAAATGTGGTTTTAAGACCTGATGGGAAAATACAATTTTCCACTGAAAGTAGACTGAATGGGAATCTTTTCACTTGCTTCAAAGGCAAAGTTTAGGGCCAACATGCATTAAATATAGGAACTACATTGACTCTCTGCTTCTCTGTCCTCATGCCAGTTCATACTGTCCAATGCATATTGCTTCATCATTGTACCCCAGCTTTCTTACAGAGGCAGTAGTTACTCAAGGGATTAGTCTACTTATAGTGAAATATAAGTACACGTCTGAGATTATCTTTTCCATATAATTTTCAACTGGAGAGAATTAAACTAGAAAAGTTATTCTATTCTATTCAAGTTCACATACAGCCATCATCACCATAGAATCTGAGCCCCTTCCACAAATGTGTGACATGATTGAGTGGCATGATAATTAGCCTTTGTCCAATGAGATTTTTTCATTCTCCTTTCCTCTCTCTGGAGGAAATTATGTTCATTGGCATCCAGTCTTGTGTGAGCAGTCACACAGACCTATACAGATGCATGTAGAGGATCATATGGAAGACACAACAGTACAAAATTCTGCAGTTGGAGGACTAATTAAGTAGGTGAGCAAAGTAATGGAGGAGAATCTAAAATGACATTTGTAGTGAAGAAGCATGGCATCCGTCAGTGATTGATGGTAAGAGATGGCTGCGGCCCACCAGAAGTGGAAGGGCAACACAGGAAAAGGAAATATAAAAGTCAGGCCTTACAGCTTAGTTGAGCAGGAGACACTAAGTGAGACAGATGCATCCAACTTGCTGCTGGAGCCTGCAGAGGACCTCTGCCATACTGAGGGCTGGCCAGAGCTTCCAGGGCCACCACCTGACCGAGATTCTGAGGAGCTGCTGGGGCTGCTGCCTGAGGACTGGCCAGAGCTCCCTGATTCACCAGCCGACCAAGACACAATGAGCTGCTAGAGCTGCTGCTGACCACCAATCCCAGGGAGATGAAGGACACAGGATGTAGGACGTAGCCCACGAACAGCCAACTGTAGTTTGGCTATGTGATTCCCTGCCGATCAGGCAAAACACGCTGACCTGAATCCCTGATGACCCCAGTGGAAGAACACTTTGCCACTGTTAGGGCCCAGAGCTGCTACTCAGTTGGTCTAGGTCCCCCATCCCATGTCACCCCACTCCTGGGGTGGCAGCCTCCCGACCACAGGCCAGGAGGTCTGCACTAGTCGACCATCTGCTAGAGCTAGGATGAGAGACCCTTTGCTGCTCTGCTTTGACTGCAGGCCAGAGCTCCAAACTATTTGTTGCCTCACCCTGGTTTGAGGGCCTGGGCTCATACATGCTTTGCTGCTCTGTCCTACCCCAGGGCAGAGCCACTAACTGTTTGATGAGCCTTGGCTCCTGGACTTTTTATTGCTCTGTCTGGCCTGAGAACCTGAACCCTAGAAGCAGCTAATTTCCCCCCGGTTGAGATCACCCTTATAGGTGCGTGACAGTGAGGAGATGTGGCCTCCCTCAGAGATGGATGGCGTGAGGCAGCCATGGACTCCTACAACATCCCTTAAAGTGTTTTAATAGTTTATTTATTTAAGTGAGATTTACTTTCAAGGACCATTTCTGGACACTATTGTAGGATTTTAATGAAATTTTAGGGGCCCAAATTTGTTGCTGGCTTTAAGAAGCTACCGAAAAATGAGAGGTATCCCACATTTGGTGGGATAATAAGTGAGACATTGCTAGGATCATTTCAGGCAGAGGGAGACTTAAATGGTCCACACAGTTTCAGATCCCACCTCTATCACAGTAAATTCTGCACTGCCTACCATGATTATATGGATCAGGTGATATCAGCCCAATTTCTAGTGAGCAGGAGCCGACATCGCCACCACAGGCAATAATTGGCCCCTTGTTGGATGTCTCAGTGGTAATATCAAAGATCTAATGGGCCAAGGAGAGCTAAGATCTCCTAGAAGAGATCACTCCAGAGCAGGATTAAGGCAAACATGAAAGATAGAGTGGGACATTGCCTCTGTCTGTGCCCTGTTTCCTCTGTAGATAAATACAGAACATTACACCAGCATAAAATCCCCAGTTTAAAAAGCATACCATGGTGTCATGGGGTCCACTAACTGCTAGTGACACCTCCTCCTGGTCACTCTGGGGATTAGATCAAGCCAGGTGTTGCACCCTCCTCTGGTGGTGACTCTCCTGGTGTCCTTTCACACCCTGTGCAACACTCTTCATGACTTGCCCCTCTGGCCAGGTCACTATGCATGTTTCCCCTTTCACAGGTACCAAAGTTCTGCTATACCAAATGGCACTCTTCCCTTCACTGCTTTGACCGTGCCACCCCCCCAGTGGCTGGTAAGGGAACCTGGCCTGCCCTGTACTCCGAGTTCAAGTCCAGGGACTCTATCTCTAGCAACAGCGGCCTTCTCACTCCCAGACCATGTTGCTTTTCCCCTGGACTCCTTACTTCACAGCTCTCCCTCTTGGCTCCCCCTGATCCCTGCGTTTCCCAGTCAAAGCACCCTCCTCTCAGGGAGTGACTGCAGACTACTCCCCTTCAGCCGCCTTCTGTTGCCAGCTACCTGGCTTTATACTTGCCCTGCCTGTTTCTCCTTAGCTGAGTGCAGCCAGCAATTATGTCTCAGCCCTCCCTGGCTTTCCTCTCAGTGCAACCTATAGGCTAATTGGTCTAATTGACCCTCTCAGGGCCAGTGTCAGGAGGATGCCCCATTACAAATGTTCTGAGCTGCTATTTCTCCTGCTGCCAGCCTGGCAGGGCCCAAACTGCTGGACAAAGGACATGCAGTAGGACAGGAGGCTGTGCTTGAGGATGAATTGCTTTAGCATGGGCACAGCCCTACCATTGACACCCACAGGGCTTCTGTGCAAAGACTTGTCTCCAGTCAGTTTCAGCATCAGGAATTATAAAACTATGACTCCTACATGGGTCATCATCTAAATGACACCCAGCAGATTACTGCATCTTCACGTACTTTGGGAGTCAGGGTTTTAGCTCCTCCAAGTTTTCTTTCATTTCTTCCAATCCATCCTGGTAAGGTCCAGCTGCCTCCTAAGTGCCTCTGAGAAGTGAGGATAAGAAAAGATAAGTTTCACTGTCAGTGGAGGTTAGAAAAGGTTTCTGTGTGCAGGTCGAAGCTTACTATCCTCTTGCCAAAGGGACAGACACCTCAGTAGAAACCTCCCATAGGAATAAAGACAAAAGGAAAAGCTCTTCTGCTTGTTGGCATCTCCTCTGCAGCTGCCAGCTACGATCTACAATCTGCTGCTCATTGTGGTTCTTGCCATCCCAGTGCAAGAGAAAGAAATCAGTCACTTGCCAGTATCTGAAGGAAGTAAACCAGGAGCTGGATGAAGAATCATAGACTATTAGGGTTGGAAGGGACCTCAGGAGGTCATCTAGTCCAACCCCATGCTCCAAGCAGGACCAATCCCCAGATTTTTACCCCAGTTCCCTTAATGGCCCCCTTAGGGATTGAACTCACAACCCTGGGTTTAGTAGGCCAATGCTCAAACCCCTGAGCTATCCCTCCGCCCATGGGGTCCTTGTCCATTAGACATTAGCAGTACCTGGGCTATATACCTCCAGTGAATTTCTTCACTGGTTTGGTGACAGATTTGGGAAGCTGGATTTTCAGGCTACTCTTACGAATTTGAATTTTCAGTAAAGTACCAAACTCCCAAGGCAAAGGTTGGGCTGTTTCTGTTGAATTCACACCAGCTGTCTCTGTAACTCATCTGGCCGCCATTGCCATAGTAGCTGATCACCTCACAATCTTTATTGTATTTATCTCCCACATTCCAGGAGGCAGGACAGTGCTGTTATCACCATTGCACAGATGGGGCACTGCAGCACAGAGAGGCTAGGGGACTTACCTAAGGTCACAAAGCAAGTCTGTGGCACAGCAAGAAATTGAACTTAGGTCTACTGAGTCCCAGGCTAGTGCCCTAAGCACAAGGCCAGCCTTCTATCATCTAGAACTATGTTTTTCAATAACCCAAATTAAAACCAGTGCTGAGACTCATGTGAAAAGCCAGCACTGCAGGAATAAAATGCAATCACCAGACAATGAATCCATGAAATAATGGCCTGCATTCCATCCTGGTGCCAATTAATGAAAACCAAGGGACATAAAAGCAGTTTAGCAGTGTGCCTGTAATGGGTTCCCCACTCACCGCTAGTGCACCTTCGCATGACTAGAGCTGGGAAAGCAGCTCTCCCAGCATCGGTTGCCCCCTTCTGCTTACTGCTCACTCTGTGATAGTCTCTCTATCAGTAACTTGGTCCCATTAGTACACCCCTTCCTTGGTTACCGAGTCCAACAGGACCACTCTCCAGATGCTTTCCCTGGGTGATGCTTTGCCCCAGCTCTGTGCCACTATCCCAATGGCTGGCAGGGGAGCCTGGGCCACCCCACTACACCAGCTTCTGGCCCAGAGACCCTATAACCAGCAATGCAGGTCTGCTTAGTCCTCGCCCCTGTTGTTGTTTCTCTGAGCTCCAGGGTCAGCCCTTCCATTTAGGCAACCTAGGCGGTCGCCTAGGGCGCCAGGAATTGGGAGGGGGGCAGACTGCTCCTGTGGGCCTCCCGCAGGCGTGCCTGCGGATGCTCCACCAAAGCCGTGGGACCAGCGGACCCTCTGCAGGCGCGCCTGCGGGAGGTCCACCGGAGCCACAGGACTGACGAGCTGACCCTGCACCTAGGGCGCCAAAAACCTTGGCGCCGCTCCTGCTGAGCTCCCTCTTACCCAACCTCTCTTTCTTCCCTTGCCTGTCTCTGCGTTTACCAAAGGAGTTTATTTTACTCCCTGTGGCTACTTCACTCCATCCTAGCCTCTTGCTAGACTCCTTACTCCAGGGCAGGATCTCAGGGCTTACTCTTCCCCTGGACTGCCTCTTCGTCCTGATGACTTCCCAGGGAGTGACTGCAGCCTCCTTCCCCTGCAGCCTTTTTCTGCTTTCAGTTTCCTGGCTGTAGACTGCTGGCCCACCACTTCCCCAGCTGGGCTTCCCTCTTAATTAAACCAGGCCCTCCCTCTCACAGGTGATGCCAGGTAATCTAATTGGATTCTCTGGCCCTCATTAACCCTATCAAGGCTAGTGCAGGGTGCACATCCCATCTTAGTGCCATTGCTATTATTATTTATTCCTTATGGGGTAATGCCTAGAGGCCCCTATTATAAATCTGGGATCTGCTGTGCTAGGTACTGTACAAATACATAGCAAAAAGACTGTCCCCACTCTGAAGAACTTACCATCTAAATCTAAGACAAGAGACAACAGATGGATACTGTGACACTCTGTATTTTGGGGGAAACACACTACTCCCCTATGTTCATCCTTATAATATGATTGTGTGGTATCTAATTCATGTTTGTCATGTCCGGTTTCTTCAGAAGGCTCAGGATGCATGGAGCATTGCTGTTATAGTAATGTTACAGTAATTTTTTTATAATGTTATAAGTTGTAATTTCATGTATATAGTTATAAATCTCAAAATGTGTCCTCATGGCTTAAAACAAGCCCAGGCAAAAACTCTCCAAGAGCAGAGGGGCAGTTCATATCTCATCAGGGCATGTATGGGACAAACCCAGCCCAGCCTCACAGGAACAAAGGACACTGGCCTAGGCAGCAACAAAGGATCTGTTGGAATTTCGAGGGAGTCACCCCCCCTTCCTTTGGTCAGTTTGGGACAGTTAGGTAATGATCACCTGACTCTGGGGGAGGGCAAAGCCAAGAGGGAAGAAAGAACATGATAAACGGGAGAGACATTTGCCATGCTGGCTCTCTCTTCCACGTACATCTACAAAACTACCACTAAGCGACTGAAGCACTGATCAAAGGGGAAAGCCTGGCTGAAGGGCAACCAACCAGCCTGTGGTGAGAAGCATCTCAGTTTGTACGGGCACTGAAAGTGTTAAGATCAGCTTAGAATGTGTTTTGTTTTTATTTCATTTGATCAAATCTGACTTCTTGTGCTTTGACTTATAATCACTTAAAATCTATCTTTTTAGTTAATAAATTTGTTTGTTTATTCTACCTGAAGCAGTGCATTTGATTTGAAGCATGTCAGAGACTCCCCTGGGGATAACAAGCTGTTACATATAAATGTCTATGTTAAATTGATTAACTTATATAAGCTTGCAGCATCCAGTGGGCATAACTGGACACTGCAAGACGGAGGTTCCTAGGGTTGTGTCTGCGACCAGAGATATTGGCTAGTGTGATCTGGTTGCACAATCCAAGGAGCAGCTTACATGCCAGGGTCTGTGTATGAGAACAGCCCAGGAGTGGGGGTTCTCATAGCAGAGTAGGGGAAGGCTGCTGGTTCCCAGAGTCAAGGACTGGAGTGACCTAGCAGATCACCAGTCTGGATAACACCAGGGGAATGTCACTGTTACAACAAACCAACTGGAAGGCACAAGGAAACACTGAGACAAGCATTGAAATAGCTTTAAAAATATCGCCTCACTGGGATTTTCCTAGAATGATAGAAACGGGGGACAGAGAAGACCTGTTTCTGTAGCTTATCTCGGCCATGCCCCCAGCCAATAAAGATTGTGCCCTATATTATATCCTCTAGTGCTTTTTCTGTTCTGGTCTTAAAAAAAGAAAGCAATAGGGTGTCATTGGGAGACTATTCCAGAGCCTAACTCGGTCACTTCTTGTACCCTTGTTCAATCCATCTCATTGCTACAAACCGTACCCCTTTCATCCCCCCCGAACAATTTCTCTCTTTCCTTTGAGCCAAGCTCGGCTCTTGGATGGTACACCAGGCACCCGCTGGCACTGATGGGACTTGTCTGCTTGATGCTGAGGGTACAGTATTGCCCTTGGCATTTAGAACTTTTCTTGTCTCTGGTCCCAGATGTTGCCCACTCAACACAGGGTAACATGATTAGGCTTGGCAGAATTCCATTTTTAATTTTTTATAACAACAGCAAATAATATCAATGTTCATTTTTGAGCATTTTTTTCAATTTTTATCGATTTAAATTTTCAGTTATGAGAAATTATGGGCAGCGGTCAGACAGCAATTATTTAATGAAAGTGGATGTTGAGATTCAAAAAGTAAAAGCTTTGTAACTTAAAATGCAACTTGTCAACATTACATAGCAAAATGTATGAAGAAAATATCCTTAAATTGAATTCTGCTAAGTCCTTAAGCAGCGTTTTTTGTACTTTGCCTACCAATACATTTCTGTTCGTAGCGATGGAAATATGTTTTCATTGGTTTGTGTGTGCATGGTGAAATCAAAGCTTACTCACATCTACCGTTAAAAATCTAATCCTTCCAAGCCCATTTCTGGTACCTTTGAACCCTACGGATTCAGACACACAAGGATTCCTTGTGCAGTGCTGCCAATCCCAAGCATTCAGAAATCATGAGACAGGCTTAAAATCATATTTTTAAAGTGTGGAGTTCTGCTTTGCCTTCTGGGTTCTGAGCCTTTAGGGTGCACTCAAGTCATGTTTCCAATGCAAATTGAGATTCTCAGGTAACCCCCTTAACTCCAGGAGCTGGGATTTTAAGATATAACCCACTATCACAAGACTCATGATAGCATCGTGAGAGTTGGCAGCTCTGCTGCTCGCTACTGATCATTTATTTATTTTTAATCCCCATATCGGTGCTCAGGATTTTGAACCAGGTGCCAGAGTGAAACAATGCCCAGGTGGGATGCAGGGAAAGAGGCACAGAAAAGGGACGTGCTTAAGAGCAACAATTTATCCCTTGAAGCTCTCTGGCCATATTTCATCTCTAGCTTTAGTATTTGCCCTGTGTGTGCGAACACAGAGAAAGCAGGTAATTGCAGGATCAGCCCTCTCCTGCTTGACAGCTGACAGTCACATGACCTCCTAGGCCCCAGACTCAGTTCCCCGCCCCTGTCTGGCCCGGTTGCTGCTGCTGTTGCCCTGGAGCCTGGGGTGGGGTGTGTGTCTGGATCTGTGTGTTGGGAGGAGAGGTTGTGATTGCCTAAAGCAAACCTGGCCAGAAAAGGCTTTTCATCTCCTCCCTGAGGAGAAGCAGCCGCCTGCTGTCAGGGCCCTGGCTGTGGAGAATAGCTGTACACAATAATTACTGAAAGCTAACACGCACCAAAGCTGGAGGTTGCTAGCAATATGGTGAGCATGTCAAGACCAGGTACTGATTAAAGCCCTCTGAGCAGATGGAAGTATGGGCTGCTGGATTTGGAGGAGGGCAGGGGCTGAGTTTTAATACTCCTTAACTTGCAAAGTGGGGGAAAGGTATTATTAGGGTTAGCCCCCGCTCCCCACCCTGCCTATCCCAGCCCTCACATTGAGGGGAAAGGTTTATTACACTGGCCCAAGACAAGAAAAGAAATGGAGAAGAATTTAGTGCTGAGTCAGATTTAATAAAAGACAGAGTGACACTGACAGGGTATAATTACCTCTGTCATTCAGCCCCCCTTCGACCTCACCCCTCATAGACAGGACCCCTCACTTCATGTTGCAGTCAACACTGTTGATTTTTATTCTAATCTCACTGAGCCTCCCTCCCGATTTGGAGGCGATGGTCTCCTGCAGCTAGAGCTGCTTTCTTAAACACCGCCAGCTGTACCTAGCATACAGTGGTAAGATACAGATGTGCACAAGCCACCCTTAGCCTTGCCACAGCACTCTCCACAGGCAGTGCCAGAGTGGTGAAGTTGAGCAGTGGGAAAGACGTCACATCAGACAGTCTGTGCTTACTGATGCATTCAATCCTTTGGGACTTCCTGTTTTTTTTTTTCACTCCCTGAACCTCTCTGTCTGTGCAGCCAGCTGAAGTACTTGTGTCTGAGCAACTCACAGTGTATTTACCCTCACAACATGCCCAGGAGATAGGGCAGTGCTGTTATCCCCATTGCCTTGGTGGGTAACTGAGGCACACGGAGGCTAAGTGACTTGCCCAAGATCACATAGCTATCTGTGGTGGAGGAAGAACTTGAACCTGACTCTTTGGATTCCCAGGCTGGCATGTTCACTGCTGCCCAATTGCTCCACCCAGAAAGCAGGGAAGGCCAGGTGCCCAGTGAATGTAACAAAATAAACAGCATTGCCTTTGGCACTTCAGCAACTAGAACCTGGCCCTCAATCTGGTACTGCCCTAGGGAATCAGAGACATTAGGGATGGAAAAGATTATTTGCTCCAGGTGAAAGGTTGTGATCAGTAAAGCTCCTAGTTACTAGAATGTCGCTCACTATGGAATCTCTGGTCCTAATTCTCTGTCAGTCTGTTCCTGAGCTGGACACAGTAATGAGAGAGGGTGATGGGATAGGGAAAATATACTTTTGGGCCACTTTAAACTCCTCATTCTACTGTCAGAGTGGCCTCAGGGCTGCTGTAACTTATGTTCTGTTTTGTTTGGGCTGTGGGAAGCAGGGAATAACTGGAATGCACTGTACCCTGGCCACACCCCTCTCTGCCTTCCACTTTGCTCCCTGGCCTGCCTCATATATGCTGCTGAGGCAATGGCTGAGAGCAGGGCCAGCAGAGGGCTGCTCTGGCAGCTCAACAGCAGTGCAAGATCCCCTCACCCAAGGATATTTCCCAGGAGCTCTTTCAGCCCCCTTTATGTGGCCAGCATGGCATAATGGGGCCTTAGTGAAATGGAGAATGGTCCCTAAATTCCTCAGCTTAAGGAATTTGAGGTTACCAAATGATTAGCATCCAGATGAAGTGCTACCAAGCTGGACTGGGCAAACCTTCCCTTCTCTTCAGGGAACCCAACCCAGAGCTTCCTTGGTCTGCACTGCAGGCCTGGAGCTTTGGCTTAGTTAATTGTCCAGAACACTGGTTATGTCTTCCAAATGACTGAACCTCTAGGGCCTGCACATGAGACCAGCAAAATCCCCAGAACTGTCTTGTCATGAAATTTCTGACCAAGCTGGCAATACCTTGGGAACAGCCTTACCTGCAGAATTTTGATGCTTCTATTTCAAGCAGGACGTGCAGAGAGCCATGAAAACTGGCACTAAAAAAGGAACCGCATGTTTCCAAACTTCAAAACCAAATCCAATAAGTCACCCTCCTACACTTGAGCAGTGCATGGGTTAGGCTAGGTTTAACAGACATGCCTGGTAATTTTGCTGGGCTCAGGGTTGTGGTTTTGCATCATAGCGAGCAATGTGGTGTGTGCATTATGTTACTACACTTGTTGCTGAATGGGACTTATGGGAGGAGTGGGATGTCAGTTGGGATGGGTGGAAATTGAGGTATGTTAGGGAAGGATAGTTTATCTGGACAGTTGCTTGCAGTTTGGTTAGGTGGGTCATGCTCTTAAGCAGCCTTTCTTGGTGTTGAACAATGTTGTTTTGTTTACTAGGAGGTATAAAGCAAAAAAAATATTTAGAGTCCAAGTTAAACTGGCAGTTCTGGAAATTAGAAAAATCATTTGTCCTGTAAATGGAATGTGTTTTACTCTGGAATTACCAGAGAAGAATACACCGGACCTGCATGATGGGATAAATCATGGGCTTCAAAACAAAATACAACAGAACTGGGTTCCTATTCTTGGGTCTTCCCCTGTGTGACTCTGGGCAAGTCACTGCCTCAGTTTCCCCATGTAATAGTACATCCCATACTGGAGGTGTTGTGAGCCTTAATTCACCATTGTTTGTGAAGTGCTCTGAGATCTCAGACAGAAGGATCTAGGGAAGGGTGAAGTGTTACAATTATTGTCTTTAGATCATTTTACTGATGGTAACTGCAATTCAGTATGTTGGATTGGGGAGGGGGCGGGGTGTCAGCCGGTCTCTAAGAGACTGGCTTTTCAATTCCTCCCTGCTGATATCTATTGGCTGGACACCAGATTGCGCTCAAGGGACGGTCTTTGGGCATATCAGGTGACCACGTCTTGTATTGTTGGGTGGCTGGCCTCTTTTAAGCTTCTCCGCTACATTTCTGTCCATGTGCCCTATGACAGGGATCAGGTTACATGGCCTTCACAATGCAACAGCCATGTATTATTCAGTCATTGTGTGCTACCGTATATATTGGTGTACAGGTTGCTCCTGATTGCAATTACAAGAGCAAGCCTGGATTTCTTTTTCACCGGGAAAGCTAGAGCCTGTAAGTGGGTGACACATCCTAACCAGGGAAACAGACAGAGAATCGCATATCACCCAGTGTGAATTATTAGGGCCTGAGGAGAATGCCAGCGGAAATGTCTCTGTGGCTACTGGAGCTCTGGTATTGCTTTAGATGGTGACAGTGAAACCCACTCACATGAATTCCTGTCAGAGGGGTTGGTGTATTAAACCAGCACTCTTCCTGTGCACTAAGAGATGCCCGGGGAACCTCTTACTAAATTAGATCATGAGAGAAGAGCCTCTCAGGCTACCAACTAGAGAAGCTAGAATAGAAACCTAATCCAATCAGAAAAAAACACTGTGCTGGTATGCTCTGGGGAGGACTGTGTCCACTAGGGTTAGAATTAGTGGGGTTCTTACAAAGTAATGAATGGCATAGAGTTTGGGTTCTTCTCTTCAGATCTTCGTTCACATCTTCTTTCTGATAATGCCAGGGCAAGGGGGTATGCAGTGAAACAGAAAGGTGAAAATTTCAGAACTGATCAAAGGAAATATCTTATCACTAGAGCTGGCTGAAAATCTGCTGGAAAATGAGTTTTTGTCAAAATTGACACTTTCCATAGGAAAGTGTCAATTTTGACAAAAATTCATTTAAAAAGAATTGGAACAAAGCATTTTGACGATGTCATGGTATGTTTTGACATCATCAACGTGGGGGGAGGGATAGCTGAGTGGTTTGAGCATTGGCCTGCTAAATCCAGGGTTGTAAGCTTAAGTCTTGAGGAGGCCAGTTAGGGAACTGGCATAAAAATCTGTCTGGGGATTGGTCCTCCTTTGAGCAGGGGGTTGGACTAGATGACCTCCTGAGGTCCCTTCCAACCTTGACATTCTATTCTAAAACTTTGATTTCTCATTTTAAAATGACTGTTTCTTTCAATATTTTTTAATTTAATTTCATTTACTTTTTAAATCTGGTTTGATTTTGTAGAATCCAAACCCTCCAATTACCCAAAAGAATTTTTTAAAATAATTCTGTTTTAATGGAAAATTTCGGTTTTTGTTTTTGTTTGTGTTCATTCTGCTTGGAGGAGATTTGAGGGCTCTGGTAAGATTAGGTTCTCAAATTACAAGGTCAGATACTCAGGTGGTGTAAATAGACATAACTCCTTGAAGTCAATAGAGCTACTTGAGTTAATACTAGTTGAGAATCTAGTCAATGGTCTGTGGTCCTTTTCCAAGCATGGTCTTGGAGGGTAAGCATGAGGGCTAGGATCCAAGAACTTCTGATTTCAAACTAGTTCTCATAAAGGAAGAATCACTCCAAACAACCACTGAGAACATGAACTGAACTCCCAGATTGAACCCTGTCTGAGACATATGATTCTGTTTGGAAATAGGGCCAGACCTCAGCTGCTGTATACTGGTCAATAGAACTACCACTGACTGACACCAGCTGAGGCTCTCCCCGTGTTTATACATCATTCATTTTCTGTTTCTCTGCATATGTAGCTCTGTCTGGGGCAGGAGTTGCTGAAATACCAGGAGGAAACCTACTTTTGGGGGATTTTCAGTCCAGTTTGGAGATCCAAGAGGACTAGATAATCCATGTAGCTGCCATGTAGTGGGTGTAGGAACCCAACTTTAAACCCACTTAAGTTCACCCATTCATACTCTGAAGAGGTCCACAAAAGATTTAGGTATCTGAGACCTCAGATTTGACATCACATACTCTTAGCTTCCAGCACCTGTTTCCATTCATAGTTTCTATAAGCAGCTAGGTCAGGCTCAGGAGGAATAACAAGAAATACAACAGCCACACAAAAGGCATTAGGGACATGGCCAAACTCACTGGTACTCCTCTCCCACTGCACTTCCCAAGGCTCACCTTCACAGTTACATGGAAACCTCGTTCAGCAAGGGCTTCCCAGTCCACATTGGGGTTTTCCTGTGAGCCTCATTCATCCTGGTTATGATCTTTCAATGGGTGAGCTTAACAGAGATGTCTTGGTTTTTAAAAATAATTAATATTTAAATATTAATTGAGCCATTAATTACATCTGAGCCCCAGAACAAAACATGAATGATTAATGAGGAGGCCTATGGTGAATGTCTCTAATAATTCACAAAGCAACAGGGCTCAGTATTTTCAATACAGTTTATTCAGTGAGAGAAAAGGAGGAAAGGGGTAGAGTGAAAGCAGGCAAACGAAAAGATAACAAAGGAAGGAAAGGAGCTAAAAAGAGAGAGAAGACAATATGGGCTATGTTGCATCGATGATGCACTGCATTAGCCCTGTTCATCTGAGGACCTCAAGACCTCCTGCGGTCTCTTCCAACCCTGATATTCTATGATTCTATGATTCTAACTCTGCAAACATTAACTGGGGCCATGGCTACACTGGCACTTTACAGCACTGCAACTTTCGCGCTCAGGGGGGTGAAAAACACCCCCCTGAGCGCTGCAAGATACAGCGCTGTAAAGCCTCAGTGTAATCAATGCCACAGCTCTGGGAGTGCGGCTCCCAGCGCTGCAAGCTACACCCGTAAGGGATGTGGTTTACGTGCAGCGCTGGGAGAGCTCTCTCCCAGCGCTGGCGCTCCGACTACACTCACACTTCAAAGCGCTGCCGTGGCATCGCTTTGAAATTTCAAGTGTAGCCATAGCCTGATGAGATCTTTAACACTCTGTGGATTGGAACGTATTATCATCCCCATTGTGCAGAGGGAGAAACTGAGGCAAAAGCAGGCTGAGGCTCATTCAAGGCCACATAATAAGCCACTGGCAAATTTGGGAGTAGAACCAGGGAGTCTTGGTCCCCACAGGCACTGCTCTAAAGCATTTGCCTGATATGCATTCATAGTTAGAGCACTTTATGCAAACATCTTTGCAAGTCAGTTCTTGCATCACACAGTGTAAAGCTGTCATTTGATTTGATCACATTGTGCAGAATAATTCAGATGACGACCTAGCAGCTTTTTTTAAAAAAAGACAAGCCTTTTTCCAGGATTTGCCTGGTATGATTTTGGACGTGGAGAAGCTGCTGGCATATAAATATTCATATTATCTATGCAAGGTATGGAAAATGGACAAAGAAGGATGTTTGCATATAATTATAATTTATTATCTGTACCACAGTAATGCCAAGAGACCCGACTCACAGAGTTGTACTATTAACTGTACACACATATGACAAAAAGACAATCCTTGCTCCAGAGAACTTACAGCCTAAATAATGTCTCTGTGCTTCAGTTTTCCATCTGTAAAATGGGCATACTAATGACTCCTTTCTCCTCTTGTCTGGCTTGTCTATTTAGATTGTAGGTTCTTTGGGGTAGAGACTGACTCTTAACATGTGTATGTACAGCACCTAGCACAACGGTACTATTGGAATCATCATCATCATTGCAGAACTAGCAGTAGAAGAACTACCAATAACAACAAAATTCATCCAGTAGAACACAAATGGTGAGCTGCCTAACTGCGCGCTATCAGTGGAGGCTTCTCAGGTTGGTTTGCCAGGACAGGCTTTTCCTGGCCAGTTTAATTTCAAATTCATTATGATATTTATCTGCTGCTTTAGATCTGATTCAAAGCCTTTTTTTGAAGTTGGTAAGAATCTTTCCATGGATTTCAGTGCTGTTTGGATCAGGGCCTCCAACAGCCTCAGAGCATAGCTTTAAGAATCAGTTTTGCAGCCCTGATTTCTGATACCACGGGTCTCTGCCGTTCTTTACTAAATATACTCAATGCATAGTGAATTGAAATCCATTAAAAATAATACGGGCTAGTGGATAGATAGATAGATAGATAGATAGATAGATAGATAGATAGATAGATAGATAGATAGATAGATAGATAGATAGATCTGCAAAACACTGGCAAATCTGCATAACCAGTTACCATTGTTCCTAATGCTTTCAATTTATCCTAATAGACAGTTAATGAATACTTTATAAAGCCTTTAATGGGGTATTTTAAAATCAATGGCACTATTTTATTGCCATTTGTATTATCTTTATTTGGATGGTGTCTTAGCACTCTGATGCCCATTGATCGCATGACCTGATCAATGGGACAAGATTTCATTTTAACTACATTGAGATGGACAAGGAACACTGTGTCTGGGTGTGCGTGTATGTGGAAGAGGGATCCTACTTAATGTTTTTGAGGGGTTAGATTGTGCAATTCTTACTAATATCAGTGAACATTTAATAATCTCACTGAAGTCAGTGAAACTATTTGTGTGAGTAAATGCTCACCAACATGATTAAGGGCTACAGAGGCTAAACCTACATGTTCTCCCCACATTAATCATCTCTTGCAGTTTGGCTACTAAATTTTCTGATGGGCAATTGTACCTGATAAATCAATAATCTTCAATGGTTCTTAGCCAATCAGCAGTGCTATGCAAGGGAGTGATCAGCAGAGTTATGCCATATTTTTGCTCACCACATTTAGTTGCTAGTCTGTAGCACATAGATACTATGCTGATTATACTTAGATAGACAGACAGATACATTTGAGGTTTAACAAGTTATTCTGTCCATTTCAGCGTGTATGGTTTCACATCCATTGATTTTTCTTTCATGTTTTTGGCTTGCTCCAGTTCAACATGGCACACATAGGTGATATTTGCAACAAAAGTGGTGAGTTCCATTAATCTTGGTGCATTATACATGGGCTTGATTGGAAGAGGAGTTGTTTGACCATGAAGATCAACCATGAGTCCAGGGTGTCACACATGTAATTGAAATCAAAACAAATCACAGATCAACCAGGGGGAAATTGAACCTATCCAAAGATGGCAACAAGTTCCACTTGGTTTGTAGAGCCTGGAGAGTCTTGAATGAAATTTGACGGTTTGTTCCATGGTCAAACATGAAAAAGTCAAGACTGGCAGGGGGAAAGGCTTTTATTTAAAAGGTTTGTGCAGCTCTAGTGTTTAGCCCAGGGGTCGGCACCTTTCAGAAGTGGTGTGCTGAGTCTTCATTTATTCACTCTAATTAAAGGTTTTGCATGCCAGTAATAAATTTTAACGTTTTTAGAAGGTCTCTTTCAATAAGTCTATAATATATAACTAAACTATTGTTGTATGTAAAGTAAATAAGGTTTTTAAAATGTTTAAGAAACTTCATTTAAAATTAAATTAAAATGCAGAGCCTCCCGGACTGGTGGCCAGGACCCAGACAGTGTGAGTGCCACTGAAAATCAGCTTGCGTGCTGCCTTTGGCACCCGTGCCATAGGTTGCCTACCCCTGGTTTAGCCAATCAGATCATCAGAATGAACTTTCCTAAACATCTTATATGAATGGGTTGGAGCCCAGAAGGCCGCTCTCTTTGAACTTAATATTCAGATGTGGCCTCTAATTTTGCAGACACGGGTTTGCATAATCCAGACTGCAGTGCGGAGATAATTAGGCCTTCAATGGTTCCTGCAGGGGTTTCTCCTGTACAGTTCTAGTTTGGGGCTGTAGCATAAAGTGGGTACCAGGCCCAGTGGCTACATAGCAGCATCTGGCATTTAGGTTTGTGCTTTAGTGGAGCTAGACGTTATTTCTGCTTCTATTGTTTAAAGAGAGGAGGGCTCCCTTCTGGATGCTTACCACTACCCGTCGCATCTTTTGCTGCTGTCCTCACCCTTGGGGTTCCTGTAATTTTGTTTCTTTACCAGAACTCTCTTGCTTTTCTTATTGCAGAGATTAGTGTGCTCAGGAAATGCATGTTCTATGTTGTTTAGCCAATAGAATGTTGGGAATCATTAAGAAAGGGATAGATAATAAGACAGAAAATATCATGTTGTCTCTATATAAATCCATGATACGCCCACATCTTGAATACTGCGTGCAGATGTGGTCGCCTCATCTCAGAAAAGATATATTGGAATTGGAAAAGGTTCAGAAAAGGGCAACAAAAATGTTTAGGGGTATGGAATGGTTGCTGTATGAGGAGAGTTTAATAGGACTGGGACTTTTGAGCTTGGAAAAGAGACGACTAAGGGGTGATATGATAGAGGTCTATAAAATCATGACGGGGGTGGAGAAAATAAATAAGGAAGTGTTATTTACTCCTTCTCATAAAATAAGAACTAGGGGCCACCAAATGAAATTAATAGGCAGAGGTTTAAAACAAACAAAAGGAAGTATTTTTTCATACAATGTACAGTCAACCTGTGGAACTCCTTGCCAGAGGATGTTGTGAAGGCCAAGACTATTACAGGATTAAAAAAAGAACTAGATAAATTCATGAAAGATAGGTCCATCAATGGCTATTAGTGAGGATGGAGAGGGCTGGTGTCCCTAAGCTCTATTTGCCAGAAACTGAGAATAGGCGACAGGGGATGGATCAATTGATGATTACCTGTTCTGTTCATTCCCTCTGGGGCACCTGGCATTGGCCACTGTTAGAAGGCAGGAAACTGGACTAGATGGACCTTTCGTCTGACCCAGTATGACTGTTCTTATGTTCATGTTCTTATTGTTGGGGGAAGGCAGCTATTCTGGGTTTGGCTAGAATTGGGAGCTACCCAGGAGAAATGCTAGAAGGTTGGGCTAGTGGTATAAGGTTATAAGTGGTTTCTATGGGTCACCTTCTTTGGAAGGAGATTCTCTTTGTTCCTGGTAATCAGAATTAGACTGATCTGTGTGTTCTGTCTGCCAGCTGATGGCCAGACACTCCATGGAGCCTACACATTTCTAGAGCTGCTACCTCTGAAATAGGGCACCAAAGCCCAGGGCCCATTGATTTCAGTGGGAATGAGGCTCCTAAATCCTTTTGAGGATATGGGCCAAAATCCATTTGAGCAAATGTGTGACTTTTCCAATAAACATTCCCTGAAACCCCAGGAGCCTTCCTCCTATCCAAATCAAGGCATTAATTCCCCTCGCCCCAAAGCCCTTGTCTGCTGCTTGCATGGAAGTCCAAGCATTTAAAAATTCACAGAACAACCACTCTCTCCTCTCCTCCTTCATTTCCAAAGCATCAGCCCTGGCTGTGAGCTTCACAACTGAAGTTAATCTGCTGGCTGCTGATCTCTCCAGCAATAGGGGATAAGAAGAGGAACAATATGGAGAAGGCCTGTGGGTCAGGTCCTGGCCTAGAGGGCTCTTAACCCTTTGCCTACCAAAACTCTCATGGAACCTTCCTGGAAGAATTCTGTCTGTCAGCCAGGACAATGGGACTTAGAAAGCGAGATAAAATAAACCATCTCATCAGCCAACTCACTAATATATTTCCACACAATGCATTCCCCTTCCTCTTTGCAAGAATGGTAACCAGTGCAATGCTTATGCTCAGAACAGACCCACTCTCAGGAACACAGAAGCCCTAAGTACATAATGCTGTAGTGGGTTTTACAAAAAGCACATTGCCCAGGTTACTGAATTGACCTGGTCACTTTTCCAGCTGGAGTGCTACTGGGCAAGCAGGGCAGGAATACAATGGCACCAAAAGTCTACAGTTTTCCATGTGCCAGGCTTCCCATGCTACAGGCAGCATGCCAGACAGAGTATGACAGAACACAGTCACATTTTCTTGCAGGACAGCGAACGAAGTCAGTGTGGGACCAGCTGATGGTAGGATGGGTGACTTCATTCTCCAGGACTATTATTCCCACACTAAAAATAAAACTAATGATGGTTCAGGTATGGTTTGAATTTTGGCTCCAAAATTGAATCTATTTCTATCTAATGCAACTGGTCACCTGTTCCTAGCACAGCAGTTGCTTATACTATTCTGATGTAAAAGAAACAACATTATAACATCACTAAGGGATTTCCACTCTGTCTTTCAATCAATACTTTGTCCTTCTGCTATGTCCAGGTATTATGATCCTTGGATGAAAAATGGTGCATAAAAGTAGAGCATCATTATTGCAGGACACATTAGCTAAGATACCAACACAGTGTTGACTCCATTCCCTAGGAGAGGCTAATAAACAGGGTCTGGTAAGTAAAAGATTGCTTTGCCTTACTGAAAGAACAAACCTGTGAAACATAAACTTTCTCTGCTTTAGAACTGGCCACTCCAGTTCAGTCCCTGCATTCCCCAAAGGATCAGTAACAAAGGCATCTACCTGTCACAAGTATAGCGTTGCAAGGATTCCATTGCCATCCACAGTATACATACCTGCATAGGTTTGTTGCATGCATGAGACTAAGTACCGAAGTGGATTCATTCATGATTCATGCACTGACATTAATTAGTCACTGGAGAATGGAGGTAAAATCTTGCCTAAGTCACATAATTGTAATTTAGCCTCCTGGTTTGACATCCCCCCTTGTCCGCATAACAAAAGCATCACACATAGTGCTACTATTGTTTAGCACTTATATGTCATTATCATCTACAGAAGGCCTTAAATACATTCCAAGTATTTGTGTAGCTCTCATCTCCAACTCATCTGAGTGCCTCTCCATCAATGATGGAGTTAGTTGCTCAATACCCCTTGTGAGTTACTATTCACATTTTATACAAGGTTCAGGATAGGTTAAGTGACATGGCCAAGGTTGCAAAGAAAGTCTGTAGCTAAGCTGGGAATTGACTGCTAGTCTTCTGACTTCCAAGACCATGTGCCATCCTCTAGAGCATGCTAGACCATTAACCATATCATAGCATTAGTATGACCGGCAATCTCTGGAGACAAACCATATGGGAATTATGGGGGACTGCTGCAGGTCAGAACAGAGGGCTGCTCACAGAGCTGGTGCTGGAATGGGAAGTTGGAGGTAGCAGAATGCACTGACAGGGACAGGAATACAGGTCAGGACTGAGGTGAACTGTGTGAGAGCCCAGGAATAGCGTAACAGAGACCAGAAATGAGAGAATAATTCATAAGGAATAATTTATTCAAGCAATGTCACCTCTTTTTGTGTCACCAGGATGCTTGTGAGCACATCACAATGTCCTCAGATGTCTCTGGTATTTGAAAATAGTTAATGACATTTTTGCTAATTTCATTGACTTGCCATTTGATGGTCAATATCTGGCCTGGTCTACACTATGCGTTTAAACGGAATTTAGCAGCGTTAAACCGATTTAACCCTGCACCCATCCACACAACGAGGCCCTTTATATTGATATAAAGGGCTCTTTAAACCGATTTCTGTACTCCTCCCCGATGAGAGGAGTAGTGCTGAAATCGGTATTTCCATGTCGGATTAGGGTTAGTGCAGCTGCAAATTGACGGTATTGGCCTCCGGGCGATATCCCACAGTGCACCATTGTGACTGCTGTGGAAAGTAATCTGAACTCAGATGCACTGGCCAGGTAGACAGGAAAAGCCCCCCGAACTTTTGAATTTCATTTCCTGTTTGCCCAGCGTGGAGCTCTGGTCAGCACGGGTGGCAATACAGTCCCAAATCCAAAAAGAGCTCCAGCGTGGACCATACGGGACATACGGGATCTGATCGCTGTATGGAGAGACAAATCTGTTCTATCAGAGCTCCGTTACAGAAGATGAAATGACAAAGCATTTGAAAAAAAT
This sequence comes from Gopherus evgoodei, assembly GCF_007399415.2. Classification (NCBI taxonomy): domain Eukaryota; kingdom Metazoa; phylum Chordata; order Testudines; family Testudinidae; genus Gopherus; species Gopherus evgoodei. The sequence goes on along the minus strand of NC_044330.1, from coordinate 59,216,554 downwards.
CTCCAGGCTATGATACAGAGTCTGCAGCACAGTGCTGTGTGACAAGCGTAATGGAAAGCCAAAGAATCAAATGGACGCTCATGGAGGGAGGGAGAGGGTACTGAGGACTCCAGCTGTCCCACAGTCCCCTCAGTCTCCGAAAAGCATTTGCATTCTTGGCTGAGCTCCCAATGCCTGAAGGGTCAAAAACATTTTCCTGGGTGTTTCAGGGTATATGTCGTCAATTTACACCCTTCCCTCCCCCCTGAAAGAAAAGGGAAAAAAATGTTTCTTGCCTTTTTTCAATGTCACCCCTATGTCTACTGCATGCTGCTGGTAGACGGGGTGCTGCAGTGCTGAACACCATCATCCCCTTCCTGATGGCAGATGGTACAATATGACTGCTATCCATCATCATCATCAGCCTGTGAGTGCTCCTGGCTGGCCTCGGTGAGGTCGGCCGGGGTGCCTGGGTAAAAATGGGAGTGACTCCCAGTCATCCCTGGTAGATGGTACAGAACAGCTGGTAACCGTCTTCATCATAGCAACTGGAGGCTGAGCTCTATCAGCCTCCCCCCCCTTTCATGTCTAAAGAAAAGCTTCTGTACTGCCTGGACTATCATAGCAGCGGGAGGCTGGGCTCCTCTCCCCAGCCACCCTTTATTGTCCTGCCTGGACTATCATAGCAGCTGGAGGCTTCCTCCCTCTCATTTTATCACACTAAAAAGTCAGTGTTCCTTATTCCTGCATTCTTTATTACTTCATCACACAAATGGGGGGACACTGCCACAGTAGCCCAGGAGGGTTGGGGGAGCAGGGAAGCAATGGGTGGGGTTGTTGCAGGGGCACCCCCTAGAATGGCATGTAGGTCATCAATTCTGCGGGATCTCTGGAGCTCTGATACAGAGCGGCTGTGCTCTCTGGTTCTCTAGTAGACTTGCCCTATATTCTAGGCAGGACTGACTCTATTTTTAGACAAAACATAAAGAAGGGAATGACCTGGGGAGTCATTCCCATTTTTGTCCATGCGTTCCCAGCCGACCTCAGCAAGGCCAGCCAGGAGCACCCATGACAGCAGCAGATGGTACAGAATGACTGATAACTGTCGTCTCATCGTTCCTGCCAAGGTGAGCTTCCTTCTTAACCAGTCTCATTGCCCCTTAGCCCCCAGCAGGTGCAGCCTCAGGCGAATTGGCCTTTCTTGCCACTTTAACCCCATCCGTGCTGGTGTAGGAGGAAAGCCCCATCACAATGGCATTTTGACATTTTCAGAAAAAAATGTTTCAATTTTTCATTTGGAAACAACTTTTCAAACTGAAATTCATTTTGTGTGTGTGTGTGTGTGTGTGTGTGTGTGTGTGTGTCATTCTTTTGCTATAAAAAATTGCAGAATGAAACAGTCTAGACAGCATTAGGTCAGTGCCTGTGTACGGGGAGATTTTGGCAAACCAGTAAAGTGCCTGAAACCACTATGGCTTGTTGCTAAAAGCAGCCAAGTCAGCAGGCCATAAAGTGGCCATGTAGAGAGCTCAGCTTGACCAAGGCAGAAGGGAGGGGGTTTTGGGTGCTAAAGAAAGGGTAGCTTAACCCCGTGTCCTTTCTGATAAGAATTGTGTTGAAGCTGCTGATACAATCCTTTTAGAAGAGCAGGGTGTGCCTCAGAAATGTCTATTGGGGCCTCAAGGCAGCAAACTCTGGAAAAACCCACACCTGGTTAATCCATAACTGGAACCTCTTGCTCAAACATTGAAACTGCTAGCTTAACAAGTTTTCTTTAAGGGACATGTCATTGTGTTACTAATGTATAAAATAAGGGGGAAGAGTTGGGGGGTGACGAGGACTCTTCAGGGCTGGACTCTCCCTCTGGATGCATCTTGAGTTCCCCACCAGTAGAGAGCCACAGTCAAGAGCCACACTCAGCTTTGGTAATTATTGAGGGTTGGGGTTGTTTTACTAACCTGTTGCAGATGTGTGTGTAAGTGCTTGAGACGAAGTAAAGTGTAGCTTTAAGTGAAAGCACTCTTGTGTTGTCCTGTTTGTGCCAGCTATCTATCAGTCAGAAGGCCGTGTCTCCCCTGATTTATTTCCTGACACCATCTCGCACAGAGTAAAAGTTACTGAGAGCTTTGGGTTGAAAGAACCCCGGGTAACACCTGTTGCTGGAAACAGGATTTGTGCAGCTAGCCCATTTTATATTTGCTGGATCACTCTTGGTCAGAAAATTGTTTTCTTTTCCAGGGAAAATTTCAGCTTTTCTTTGAATAAGGAAAAGCTGACAATTGTTTTTCCAAAAACAAAAAATGAAAACATTTTAAGTGGAAACTGCCAAAAAATTGAAAATATTTAGCTGAAGTCTGAAGAAAAACTTAGTTTTCTAGTTTGTGGCTTTCCAACAATAATTGAGCCTTCTTCAGGAATGCAGACATTATCTGTCAATGATTCCTTTTGGACAAAACCCCAATTTTCCACTGAAAAAAAATTGATGGAAAATTTCTGACCAGCCCTGCTCTCTGTAAAAATTGAGCATGCTCTCAGCTTTGGCTAAAGTTTTGGACTAATGAGATGGGGAAATTTTTATCTTTTCCATTCCAATTTTTCCATCCTTACAACTAGAGATGGCTCTAGCCCTCCAGCATCCAGACACTCCTGAATTTAGGGCCATGCTTCTGAATTGGAACTCTGATGTCAGTTTCATTAAAGGGCCTGATCTTTAGAATGGGATGCATCAAAACCTCTGATCCGACACCTTTCAAAGGTTGGTGGGTGTTTAAATCTAGAGCTGGTCTTTGCAGAGTTCTGCAATGGGATTCCTTCCTGTGATATATCGCTTTCTTACAGTAATGGAAATAAATGATTGTCCAAGCAGAATGAAACTACTGGCATTGATTTGGATTCTTAGCTGGTGTAAATTGGCATAGATTCACTGAAGTCAATCTCTCCCACTGCAGCCAAAAGAGCTACGCTGACTTACATCTGCTGAGAATCTGGCCAACTCTCCTTGGTGGAGGGGTGAAAACAAGCCCAGATCAGATGGAGCAGCCTGTGCAAAGGCTATCCTCATCCCTCCATGAGCCTGGGGTGCATCCCCTCCCCCTGCAGTGCTCTTCTTTCCTCCCCTCTCCCTGGGAGGAGAATGGTGCTGTGTGAACTCCCTGCTTTCTCAGGAGGGGTAATTGTAGCAGCACGTACAGCATATGGCCAGGCAGGGCTACCTGCTGGTGCACCAGCTGTGAGCTGGGTGCTGTGGATCAAGCACACATTAAAAGGCTTCATCTCCCTGTCTGTCTCTATCACTAGCTGTAGCTCACCCTCTGCTGAGGCAGTTATTCAAATGACAGTTCTTAAAGAGGCCAGTTAGTAGTTGTCTGGATGCCTGGGGGGAGAAATAGGCCAGGCTTTCAGGCTAAGCTCCTCTTCTCAAGTTCTCTCTTCCCCTACTGCCTTCTCTCCCTTTCTTCTCATCCTCCCCCCCCCCCACTGCTGTGCCTTCTGTCCCCCTTCTTTTGTTCTCTGTGTGTTTTACCAGCATGGGCAGGCCTGGCCAGTGTAAGAGGCTCCCCGGTTCATGTGGTTCAACCAGGGTCCCCGCCCTCTGGAGAATAAGTTGCTCCCCACCTCTCTCCAGATACTTCTCATCAAGGAAGCATAGCTCTGTCAGAGAAACTGCTCACTGCTGCAGCTGCTGAGTGCGCATATCCCCAGTGCTCTTCATCAGGCTGGGCTTGGGCTTACGGTGTAAGACAAGGATTTACAAAATGTGGGTTCAATTCCTAGCTCAGCTACAACTCTCTGCGGGACCTTGGGCAAGTCAATGAATTTCTCTGTCTAAATTTCCCATCTGTAATATAGGGCTAATGAGCCATCCTTGGTCTGGTGCGGGAGCCCTCCAGAGCAGGGACTGTGTCTCACTATGGCCTGGTCTACAGTACGATTTTAGGGCTAATTTAGCAGCGTTAGCTCAATTTAAGCCTGGATCCATCCACATGATGAAGCCCCTTTTTTTTTTACTTAAAGGGCTCTTTAAATCGATTTCTTTACTCCATCTCTGATGAGGGGATTAGCGCTGAAATCGGCCTTGCCGGGTCGAATTTGGGGTAGTGTGGACGCAATTCGATGGTATTGGCCTAAGGGAGCTATCCCAGAGTGTTCCATTGTGACCGCTCTGGACAGCAATCTGAACTCAGGTGCACTGGCCAGGTAGACAGGAAAAGGCCTGTGAACTTTTGAATTTCATTTCCTGTTTGGCCAGTGTGGAGAGCTGATCAGCACAGGTGACCATGCAGAGTTCATGCAGAGCTCATCAGCATGATGTGCACATTGCTGAGTCAATTTCTTGTCTTGATCCACTCCATTTATCTTTTACATTTTAGTCTGGCAGCAGACGGCACAGTATGACTGCTAGCCATCGTCATCTCCTGGCTGCTCGCCAGAAGACGTTGCAATACAATTGCTAGCCATCTCCTCAGTGCTCACCAGAAGATGGAAATGACCTGGCTGAGTCACTCCCATGTCTGCCCATGTGCCCCTGACCGACCTCACCGAGGTCGGCTAAAAGAGCACCCAGGAATATGACAACAATGGCTACCAATGGTAATGCACCGTCTGCTGCCAAAAGGCAATGAGCTCCTGCTGTGTAGCAATGCAGTTCCACGTCTGCCAGCACCCAGGAGACATACGGTGATGGTGAGCTGAGTGGACTCCATGCTGCTGTGATATGGCATCTGCTCAGGTAACCCAGGAAAAAAGACATGAAATCATTGTCTGCCGTTGCTTTCACAGAGGGAGGGTGGGAGATGGGGGCCTGATGACATGTACCCAGAACTACCCATGACACTGTTTTTGCCCCATCAGGCATTGGGATCTCAACCCAGAATTCTAATGGGCAGCAGAGACTGCGGGAACTGTGGGATAGCTACCCACAGCTACCCACAGTACAACGCTCCGGAGGTTGACGCTAGGCTTGGTATTGTGGACACAGTCGGCCGAGTTAATGCACTTAGAGCATTTTGTGTGGGGACACACACAATCGACTGTATAAAAATGATTTCTAAAAAACCGACTTCTATAAATTTGACCTAATTTCGTAGTATAGACATACCCTGAGTGTATGTACAGTGCCTAGCACGAGGTGCCCCTGATCTTGGTTTGGCCTTTGAGGACTGCTGGAATACAAATTACAATAATTGTTTCCATGGGTTTTGGATCAGGCCCCTGGTCACCCAAATGCATTTCCACTTGCAGCCAATGCTCTGCCCTTGTGCCAGTCCCTTTGCTTTGGGTCAGTCACACACTCCAGCTGGGCTGAGGGCTGCTTTAGTTTGATCATCACATTGAGTATTGGCTTTGAAGAGGGCTCCATGTTGGAGCCCTAGATCTGAAACCCCAACTCCCTATCAGAATATCTTCAGCTGGCTGCATGCCACATGTGATAAACACTTACCATGTGTCACAGGGGATCATGTGACATACCTATGTCTCATATAAGGCCTCACATGTCAAATACTTAATAAGGCTACCCCACTTCCACCCTCTTTTCCCCATGTTTATGAAATTACTGTCTTCATTTGAAGTGTTGTTCTCCTCAAACTGAGCCCAATGGACACATCAGGACAACTGGCTCGTTTCATGCACTGTAGGGAACAGGAGGTCTGCATTGCCCTGGACATGGACTGGATCCATTGATAAGATCTATGATCCTGGGGGTTTGTAATGTTTCATTGCTAGTGGATCTTCTTGGTGGAAATCCGTTTGAACACAGGGAGTTCTAGCATGTACTTGTAAACTATGTTTTATCTGGCCGCATACAGACCAGAAATCCTTAATGCCTTGACATCATGGTGAAAGCCAAGACCTTACAGCTGACCTATGTGGATTAACCTGCAGCTCTTGGTGGTCTAGGAGGTCTCAGATTTTTGGGCATTGGGAGCCACAACTTCTATTCACGATAACCAAGCCTGTCTTCTTTCCCATTCACCATAGCAGCTATTGCTTATAAAGATGTTATTGTATACTTAGCATCTTTTCATGTGGATTTGCAGGTGGGAACAAGGAGGAGGAGCCAGCATCATGTGACCATGGTCCATGTAGCACAGTTTGAGAACGAGCTGTTTATAGAGGAGGGGAGGAGTCCAGGCCATCATGTACACAGAATGCTCGGATTTTATATAGTGCATTATCCTTTACAAACATCACTGATAGTTTTATAGTGGTATGATTTTAGGAAACATTCTCAGCCTAGAACTTATGTGAATCAAGGTGATATATAGTATGGCTAATTTAACAAATGAATCTTCACACAAAGTACTTCTCTCTCGCTCGCTCGTCTTTCCCTTCATTCTTTTCTCGTCTTCTAAACCTTTGTTGCTCCATAAGCTAAGGTCCTGGGGGAGTCAATGAAAGCAGAAAAAATGGCAATAATAATCCTTCTGTCATCCCCTGGGGGAAGGAGGAGATTTGGGATGGTTGTGTAAAAGTCAATAGAAAGAAAGGGGATGTTACTTCACCAGTGGGTTTGCAGTTGCTCCTAATCCAGGTTAGATTAAACAAGATCTCTTGAATGGTTAAATGATGATAGCCTCTTGGACAGCCAGTTCTGCCTCCCCAATCCAGAGAGGGGGAATTCCTATTGACTCTAATGGATAGTGGGGTTGTGTAACTGGCCCCAGAGGGTTTGTCTGCATTGCAGCCAGGAGTGAGCCTCCCTGCCTGGGTAGACAGACTCATTCTAGCGGGATTGGAGCTCCCATACTAAAGAGAGCAATATGGCTGCTGCAGGTTGGGCTGCAGCACAGGCTCTCCAGACAAGGGGTCAAGTGGACTAGAAAGCCAAGGCTGCCACATCCTTACTGTTGTTTTTAGAGTGCTAGCTCAAGCCCTGCTAGCACGAGTCTGTCCCCCAGGCTAGGAAGCTGACTCCTGGCTGCAGTGCACACGGTCCCATAGGTGTTTGTGAGCATTCAGACTGAAGACAAGCCTGGCCAGCACTGACTCCATCTGAGTCTGGCCTGGAGCATCCCCTTCCAAAGCTTGGCAATGTGACTTGGTCTGTTTGGAGCTGATTTCTGGGAGAAGTAAGGGAGCAATGGTAGCTCCAGGGAATTCCAGCAGCTTCTGTCAGCCTCAGCCTCCTAAACGCATAGATCTGAATCAAACCCTGGGTTCAACCCGCCCCCCCCCGCCCCACAAGATCTGGGGAAATTTGAATCCAGGTCCCAGCTCTGCTGTCAGTCCCCTTACTCTAAAATCAGTCTGTCTGAATCCCCCTATCAGTCCACAAACTCTATGAAACCCTGCAAATTGGGCTCATCTCTACTGCATACAATGAGAAATAAACAGAGCCAACTGGAAGTCAGAGGAGTTAACTGCACTGTGTTTCTCTCCCCAACAGTAGAGACAAATACTCTTTCCCTAGCTCTTGCAATGACGGTTCCAGTGCAGATATAGGCCCATCCCAGAACATGCTGGGGGAAGGATGCATTTCAGGGGTGCATGTAAGCCATGTAGCCAGGGCTATCAGAGTTGCCTTCTATTTATATTTGCCCTGTGCAATTACAGCCTCTGCTTCTTCAAATCCTGCCTCGCATTATCACCCATTAGCATGGCATCATGGGCTTGAAGGACCAAATGTCACGAACATGAGAAATCAGGAGGCAAAGAGCAGTGAGTCCAGAATTGTGAGTTTTGTTGTGGGCATTGCTAGTATGTGTGACCTTGGCCAAGTCACTTGGCTACTCTGTGCCTCAGTTTCCCCATATGTAAAATAGGAGTAATATCTAATTATCTCACAGGGTGTGGGTGAAGGTTAATTCACTAATATTTGTGAAGTGCTTGAAGAGCCTTGGCTGGAAGCACAGTGGAGGGAAACACATGGTTAGTCCACACCTCTCTAATTCTTAATTCATTCATACATGCGATAGCTCTGAGAAGCCCATTGTGCTAGGCACTGTACACACATATAACTAAACATGATTTCAGCACCAAAGAACTTGCTCTCTAAGTAGTAAAAATTTCTCATGTACAGTGTCACCATTTCATTGCCGGCAACCTCACCCTGAGATTTCGCGTGTCTGTGAATTTTGACAAAATGGCTGTTTGCACTGATAAAAATGAGAGAACTTTGAAGTTTGCATTGGTCCCCTCTTTTTTCTTTTCAAATGGGCCCATTTTAGCAATGGACCAGTTCACTTTCACTTGGAAAGGGGCCTCTGGGCAAGTGAAAAAAGTCACAAAATATTTGATTGAAAATTTACCCATGCTAGAATATTTTGCCCTCCTACGATATTGAAACAACCCCTCTACACAATGTCATCCCTTTTACATCATGGTAGGCAAAATAAATGTAGAAGATCTATTAGTTCCCCTGCTCACCCTTGTTCCTGGAACAAGGATCAGAGACCTAAGGAAACTTGGACCCTCTCTTGAAGTTTGAATCTGTAGGTGATGCTAGGGGAAGCCTGCTCATATTTCTGTCTTGATGGATCATTCTATTCAAATGTGAAAGAAGTTCAAAATGTAAGATCCCACAGACCAGTGTTGCCCAACCTTATTACACAGGAGGGCCACATAAACCTAACCACAGCCTTGTATGGGCCAAACAGATTCTGTTTTCTGTGGATTTAGATAACTAAACTAAAATGATGTAAACCTGACAACAAAATGCTAATGAATCAGCTGTTAGTACATTGTGCTGAAGCAGGCCATGGGCAATATGAAATACTCTGATGGGCCATGTATGGCCCATCAGCTGCAGGTTGAGCAACCCTGCCACAGATGACAGACAATTCAGTATTGACTGAGTCTTGAGTGAAAATAATACAGCGAGAGAGTAGAAGGTGTAGGTGACATTTTCTGCCTCTTGCTTGGATGTGGAGCTGAGATGAGGGAGGACATAAAAGGGGGTACATATGGTGCTTTAGAAAATCAAACCATCTGGGGGCACTGAGGGAGCAAATTTCCCCTCTCCCTAAAACCTATCAGTAGGGGTGTAGAGGCTCTGACACTTTTAGCACCACTCTCTTCCGGACAGCTTGCTAACTCCAAGTGCTTGATCCAATGCCCATTAATGTCAATGGGAGGATTCTCATTGGTTTCAGTGGGCATTTCCTCTCCTCTCTCATTTTAGTGTGTGGGTGATGGCTGAAATATCTCTTGCTGTCTCTGCCATGGAAGAGGTTAGCTTTCTCAATTTGAGAAACTGATGGAAAACACCACAAAATCATGTCCCAGTTCCAGATGTTCCCCTGATTTGGGGGAAAACAACTGCTCACCAACATAGTTCAGGTTGGGAACCAGTGTCTAAGCCCTAAAAAGCATGAATAGTCCCAGGTATTATTTTTGGCCACCAGAGGGTGCCCATATTGTTCCAGATATGCACTAAAAATGGATGGAAGTTGGTGAAAACACAATTGTCAGTTGGCTAAAGAATATTAGAGTTGGAAGGGACCTCAGAAGATCATCTAGTCTATCCCCTTGCTCAGATCAGGACCAAACCCCAGACAGTCCCCTCAAGGATTGAGCTCATAACTCTAGATTTAGCAGGCCCATGCGCAAACTACGGAGCTATTCCTCCTCCTCAAAGTACAAGCCCTCTGCTTTTCCCAGGTCATAGCTAGCTTAAGGCAAGTTCTGTGTTCACAAAAAATGTTAAGGGAATCAGACATCATTTTGCTGGGTGTTTTGTGTCTTCAATGCAAAAAAGAAGGCCCTAGAGTTTTCTGTCCACAGTGAACCAAGAAAAGGGGTTTGTTTAGTGGGTGATGTCTGAGTACCGGGTCAGTCTCAAAACTAAGTGATGAGTCCCTGTTATATGTCAATCCCTCCATGCAGACCTGATTCCAAAATCTATACCATCCTGGCCCCCTGGGGGAGCAAACCACTGTGCATATCTCTCTATCAGTGTTATAGAGGGTGGACAATTTATGAATTTATCCCGCATAAGCTTTATACAGAGTAAAACGGATTTATTTAGGGTTTGGATCCCATTGCGAACTGGGTATCTGGGTTCTGGAGACAGGTAACCTGCTCAGCTGTTTTCAGTTAAGTCTGCAGCTTTGGGGGGCACAGACCAGACCCTGGGTCTGTGTTGCAGCAGGCTAGCATGTCTGGCTCAACAAGGCAGGGTTCTGGAAGTCCCAAGTTGGCAGGGAAAATAGGCTCAGAGGTAATTTCAGCACATCAGGTGACAGCTTCAAGGGGGTGTCTGTGACTGAACCCGTCACCGGCCTCATGTACCCTCCTGGTGACCCCAACACAGATACGTGACCCACTGTATCCTTCTACCCCTTCCTGAGCTCCAGTGGCCACCCTCCTACTCCTTCCATCTGCCTGGCTCTGCTTCTGCACTCGGACCCTGTCTGTATAGTCCAGGGTGTCTGTCCTGCTCTTGATCGTTTGGTATCCACGGAGTGCTGTCAGTGGATATGTGCTGCCCATGAAAGAAACAACACATAGATTCATTGAATCCCCAGCAACAGCCCCAAAGGCCCAATCCTGCAAAATGCTGAGTGCCCTCCATGTCCACTGAAATGAAGTGGCAAGTGCCCCTGACCTCTCAAATGAGGCTCTCAGGCCCGAATCATGGTTGCTCCATGGCTACTTTGTACCATCATAGCCAATGCAATTTGGCCATTAAGAAGCCCCATGTTCTCCTGGGAAATACTCTCAGTAACAGAGGGCCCTTTCCACCATTCACAGACCTGGGGCTGCCAACTCAGCACCCCAAAATGGGGATTTAGGGGCTGTGAAGGAGGGCTGGCAATGGGAGGTAGTTTGGCTTGAATATTAACATATCCCAGCTGTTCCCTGGCTATTGGAAGACCCCAGGCATGTGACCTGCTCCCAAGAGTTCAGGTTCTAGGGATTGTTGGATGCTGCAGATAAAACTGCTCATAAATTGACCATGGATATTATTTTTTTCTGTTGAAAAACTGTGTTTTCAGTTAGTCATTTCCCAACCAGGCCTATTGATGAGTGAATCTCTACACTGTGATCATAGACTCACAGAAATGCAGAACTGGAAGGGATCTTGAGAAATCATTTAGTCCAGCCACCCTGTGCTGAGCAGGACCAAGTAAACTTAGAGCAGCCCTGACAAGTGTTTGTCCAGCCTGCTCTTAGAAACCTTCAATGATGGGAATTCCACAGCCTCCCCTGGAAACCTGTTCCAGAGCTTAACTGTCTCTAGTGTTAGAAAGATTTTCCTAATATCTAACCTAAGCCCATGGTTTCTTGTCCTATCTTCAGTAGACATTGAGAATAATTGTTCACTGTCCTCTTTAGACCATCTGGTAACCAATTTGAAGACTGTCATCAGGCCCCCTGATGGGTTGTGGTTGCAGTTCACGTAGACATAACTGAGCTAGCTTTAATCTAACTCCTTCTGGCACCAGACCAATGCAACCACCACAGTGTGGGCTTCAGTGCGGGCTGTACAGCTCTACGTAATCACTTGGGTGCCTAGCCCACACTGAAGGCCATGCTGCTGTGGCTTCACTGCTCCAGCCCCAAAGCTCACACGAGTAAAGCTGGCTCGGGTATGTGTACACATGCTGCAGTCACACCCTGTGAATGCAGTGTAGACATGCCCTGAGAGGCAATGCGTGGCCCTTCATCCGCAGGTCTCTAGCATGGAGTGTGCTGCCCTCCAGCAGTGGGCTGAACCAGCACTTGCACTCAGTGGGCTTAGCCCATGATTAGGTTTTGGATTGGAACTTCCACAAGGTTCAGGGTTGTCTAGACATGGGGTTGGACCCATCTCTAAAGGGTTAGGGATCTAGACCTTGGAAAACATCGAAGAGGCTGGTCCTGTGGTTAGGGCATGGGCCAACTATGTGGAAGACCCAAATTCAGTTTCATGAACTTCCTACATGACCTTAGCCAAACCACTTCCCCTCTCTGTGCCTCAGTTCCCCATCTGTACCATGGGGATAATAACGCTCGCCTACCTCCCAGCACTGTTGTGAGGCTCAATACATTAAAAGATTGAGAAGCGTTTTGAGATCTACTGATGATGAGTGCTATATAAGAAACAGGCATTATTATTTAATTTTATTAATTAGTATTATTCATGACTCTGGGAGAGAATTTCCACTTCCCACCATGAAGAGCTCATACGACTGCAGCGGCATTGAGAAAATTCCTAGAAACACCTCTGAATTTAGCTCTGTGGATTCACTCATCATCTTAACAGGCCATTGTAAGCTTCCCTGCCATGTCCACACATTACAGCGAGTTTCCCAGCCTAGGGGGAGGGGACAGAGAGAAACAAACTCTGTATTAAAAAGAAGGGGGCATCATTTGTACCAATTATTCTCAAACTGAGGTAGAGGAAGCCGTCATCTCGGAGTTCACTTTTTTCCCTCTTTTACATTTGTTGTGGACTTTTTTTAACATACTGCAGATGGCAGACTATCACACAAGTGCCCTGTCAAGAGGTATATTCAATAAATACTTGACACACAAGCTCAGGAATACATGGCCCATGGCAAACATGAATTATTCAACCAGAAATCAAGATAATTTTGCTTCTTACTCAGAAAACCAAGACTTTGTCTTTCTTTCTGTTTTTCCTTGCCTTTTTCTCTTCATTTGCTTCCTGTTCTTCCTTCCTTCCTTTCTTTCTTTCTTTGGAATTATTACACTAATTGGAACAATTTACAGTAATAACTTCATTAAATAAACTGGAATGAAACACAATTAGAGTTGGTATTTTTCAAAAGGGTGGGATAGGGAAGCTGTTTCCAGGAGCTTTGCCTGCTCTGGATGTTTGTTTAAAATCTAGCTGGGCTGTGAAGTGAAATGAGGTTGGTGTTCTCCCAGAATCACTTGTGGATCTTTCTCGATGCCACAACACTAGAAGTTGGGACACAGACCCAAACTCCCCACTCAGGAAAAACTCCCATCAAAGTAAATGGCATTGTTGTCTGAATGAGTCAGGAGCCCAGGCCTGGGCCTTAGGGGCTCCTTGCTGCAGCCCCTACACCGAGTGATATCATATAAACACAAGATAAAGGATTAGGCCTTTAATCTTGAACTATCTGCTCTGAAAGTCTCAGGTTGGCAATGGGAATGAGGGTCACAGGTCAGGGTGGGAGTGCGTTGGTAGAGTTAAAGGCTCAGGGCCGGAATGGCAGGGGATGTTGCGGGGCTGCACCAGCAGAGTCGGTGGGGATCCGAGCTCTGGGATAACTGGGGGCGATGTAGCTCAGGACTGGCCTCTATTTTGCAGTGCAGCATAGGAAGCTCAGGCCTAGACTAAGAAGGCACAGTGGGAGTGAGGCTCACTGGGAGATGAGTGAGGGGTTCCTGGGTCTGGAATATTAAAGAAGGGAAGGGACTTCTATTTCCTGCTTTTCTTGTGCCCCACCCATTTTCCCTCCCTCTCTCCTCTTCCCCACATTATACAAATGCCTGTGTAGACCCCCTGCTTCTCAGTGCCCGCCAGAGGTAGGACACCCCTTCATGAGGTGGCAGGAAGCAGGACTATCCAAGGTGCTGATTCAGTAAAGCTGTGCTCAGGGAACTGGTGGAAGCAGTAGCAAGAGAAGAAGAGTCCATGTGCTTTGTCTTGGAGGGAAGCAGCTGTGAATACCAGTCTTTCCTGTGACATTAACGTATCTGTAATCACTGGGGAACAGTAGCATTTTCATGTGAGTCACACAAAGTCCCAAGGCAAATCCAGGGCATCTTTCAGCTTTCCTCTCACCTGTTCCTCTAAGAGGCCTGGGATGCTGCAGCTCTGTTGTTTGCCTGGCTGACCCACTGCTGCTGGTTGGCTATAACATAAAGCATTAATTTTGCAGGTGACCAGGCCAGAGCAGCAGAAGCCGGGCACTTGGACAGGAATCCATTGGACCTGCAATGAAAATCTCATAGAATATCATGGCTGGTGCAAGGTACTGGACTGTTGCATTCTCTTTTACCTACAGAACAGGTACAGCATGAGAACAATAGTGTAAGTTTCCTCCATGCTCTTCTCTGCCAATGGGTCTCACCAATGCCCAGGATGGACCTTAAAGGAGCTGGAAGGATTCATTCTCCATAAGCTAATCAATCAATGACCTGTCTGCCAAGAGTGCCAATCAATGCCAACACTAGAGGAGAGACCTGCCTGATAGGCAGTTGACTGAGACCATCTAGGCACTTGTTTTACAAAAGCCACTGAACAGTAAAAACAACAACAACAACAACAACAACAACAAAAAACAGCCTTTTGCTCACTGTTGCCTCAGTGTGGATTTGTGCCAGTGACTTGGCTCTAAAAGGATCACATACTGCAGGAGGAGCTCTCCAGGCACCCAAAGTGACTATTAAAATAGGACTAATAATATTTTGGAGGAGACATTCCTCCAGGGCAGAAGCAGAGAAAGAAGTGTCTAGAGTATTGCGTAGGGACCCACAATGATTGGGGAATGGTTACAGAAGTGGCAAATGCATTGTTATCTTACTGCTGGTGTTACAGAATCTCCTGATCCTTTCCTTGCCTCTGGTAGGAGGTGGAACATAGAAGTTTTCAATAATTCCCCTCAGTCCCTTTAATTTGGTCAATGCTGTTAATTATTTTATTACTCCCCTGCCTTATCTCTCTGCAAACATCCCTTGGATGGGAGGGGAGTGAGATCCATTTTCTACAACATCATCTCCTTCCTTTCTTCCTCTTCCATTCCTCTGAATCTTATTTTTAGTGCTGGAGTTTCCCCTTCTCCTGTTGAATGGCCATTTACAGCATAGAGTGGTTACTTGTGAGGTTGGGACTGGCTGTCAGCCAATCAGAGTTGAGTAGCTGGGATCTAATAGCCCAGGCGCCAGCCATTAAGGAGGAAGGAGAATATAGGTCATTTGTGACATCATCTCTCGGAAAGGTGGGGAGGGAGAAATATAGGAGGGGGGAAGCAATTGTTTAAATTTGGAGAGGAGATAACTGGAAATTTGGGCCATCAGGAGAATAATGGGTATAGAGGAAGACAACGGGATATTAATAGAGATATTTTCTGTAAAAGAGATAAAGGGAAGGTACAGTTTGCAGAGAGATAGAGAGAGAGAGAGAAAAAGTCACAAGACAACTCAAACAAGTCAGGCTCATGTATTCTGGAGAGGTCTTTATTCTGTAACAGTCTGCAGGAACCCGGAGAGATGGCAAGGATCCACTAGGAAAATGACATGGGCATGTTACAGCAAACATTCCCAATGTTCCAGGGAAAGACAGAAAGATCTGTTCCTTCAGATCCCTATTCTGGGAGCAAAATAGCTTTCCTTCACCTAGGCAGCTCCTTCAACACTCCCTTTGTGTGGGTTGATTTCTCCCTACACCACACAGCTCTTGCTGGCATTCCATGGATTGGCTTCTTCACCAGCTTGTGAAAATCTATCCACTGCACTGTCATGCCTCTCCACACCGTAACTTACAAGTTACAAGGGCTATGCCTTCCAGTTCTGGCACCAATCAGTCTGAGGGGAAGTCTTGGAGAAGGCAGACTAGGAGAAATGTAGCTTCTACAACTGTGGCTGAGCTCACATTGCTCCCGCCCTCCAAGGATGCAAGGCTCTTCTGAGCTGATAGAATCATAGAATATTAGTGTTGGAAGAGACCTCAGGAGGTCATGTAGTCCAATCCCCTGCTCAAAGCAGGACCAACAACAACCAAATCATCCCAGCCAAGGCTTTGTCAAACTTGGCCTTATAAACCTTTAAGGATGGAGATTCCACCACCTCCCTAGGTAACATATTCCAGTGCTTCACCATCTTCCTAGTGAAACAGTGTTTCCTAATATCCAACCTAGACCTCCCCCACTGCAACTTGAGACCATTGCTTCTTGTTCTGTCATCTGCCACCACTGAGAACAGCCAAGCTCCATCCTCTTTGGAACCCTCCATTCAGATAGTTGAAGGCTGCTATCAAATCCCCCTCACTCTTCTCTTCTCCAGACTACATAAGCCCAGTTCCCTCAGCCTCTCCTCATAAGTCGTGCCCCAGCCCCCTAATCATTTTCGTTGCCATCCACTGGACAATCTCCAATTTGTCCACATCCCTTCTGTAGTGAAGGGACCAAAACTGGACACAATACTCCAGGTGTGGCCTCATCAGTGTCAAATAGATGTAGATATAGATATAACAGCTCTCATCTTCATCAGCATCATGATGTCAGGATGCAGCATCACCATGGTTCATCTCCTGAATTCAAATGAGCTAAAGGGCTAGATGACAGCTGGTTCAGGTTGCTTCATACCCCTGCCCCACCCAGATCCCCATCTCACACTTTACTTCTTCCAAGGCTTTACTGGGCCTCTGCTTGTTTAGCGGTGGCTTTTCCAGTGTATGTGGCTCCCAGTGCCAAACAGCCTTTTCAGCTCATTTCCAGAGGGATTGTTTTCTCCCCAGTGCTAGAACTGAGGAAGCCCAGGAGAGAAGTGATGAGAGGAGCACGATTTTGCCTGCTGAAATAGATGCCGTGGTTTAATATGTATGAGAAGATGAGAGAGGCAAAGGCATCTTCCCCTTGTTAAATATTAACCATGAGCCCTGGTTACGTGATATTTTCTGCCCTCCAGGAATTCCTAGCTAGTGTAAGTGTTACCCATGGAGGATGCTTAGAGAGGTAGCAAAGTTCCCAGCATGCAGAAACTGCCCCCCAATACCAGAATCTCATGTGCTGCAGATGACCCCAGGATAGAAACATCTTGATTAGAGGAGCCCAATGCCAGATGTGTGTGAGGTCAAGGTGTGCTGTCAACTCGACTACTACCATTGGCAGACTTGAACCTGCACCCAAACTCCTCTTCTGTCTGCCTGGGCTTAAAGGCTGTACTCCCAGAGCAAACATCTAAGAGGAGTTAACCCTTTGTCCGCCAAAATGAACTCACAATGTTGGGGAGGAGCTGGTCAGACTCCAGCAAAGCTGGTTGGCTTGGCTTTCCGGCCTAAGCCATGAGCCAAGCTGTTGGTAGATGTCTGTTGCTGTGCATATTATTCTAGCTGGGTCTAATGTGGCAGAGCTCATTAATGCATGTTCAGCTTCATCTGCTTCCCTCCTTTCTTCACTAGTTGAATAAAACAGTGACATTTCCTGAACTCTCCTCAGAATTATAAAAGTGGTAACAGTAATTTCAAACCATGTGCTGAAGGGTCTTCAGAAGAAGAACCCACCCACCCCACCAACCCTGTTCTTGGGGTGTATTGGCTGATCCCTTACCACTTGGTGCCAGTGTCAGTGGAAACCATGCCCCCGGCAGTAAGACCCATAGGCCCTTCTATTAACAGAGAGTAGACCCATGGGGAGGGGGGAGTTATGCATGCAATCCCTTCCTCACTGTTGCTACAATTCTATGGGTGTCCCATGCCCAAGTCTGCCCTCAGGTATGCTAGTAAAAATGAAAATACTGCATCTGCATATTCTAGGGACAGGTTGGACCCTATGTATCTCCGTCAAGCCTGGGATACTTTTTGGAACTCTTATAAACATCCTCTAGAGATTGCATGAGGGTGTGAACCTCAACTGCAATCAAAATGCATTTAGTAATGCCGCAGTTCCTCTCTGTGGGGCTGGCCAACAACCTCAGAGGTGTTCTAAGTTATGACCATCTGCCCCTAGCCCGAGTGTCAGCTGTAGATCAGTGGATACAAGGATGCCTGTGTCACAGGCTGGGGGATGGGATGTCCCAGAACCCACTGGCTCTATGCCACAACTGATTCCTTCTACACAAGGGGAATCTTCAGGGAATCAGGTCAGCTGGCTTCTGGCTGCTTCACACTGCTGGGCTAGCCTGAGAGAAAGGAAGTGGTTCGAGCACTAGAATAGGGCATGGCAGGTCTGGTTTCAATTCCCAGCTCTTTCACAGACTCCCTGTGTGCCCTGGGATAAGTCACTGTGCCTCGGTTCCCCATCTGTCAAATGGGATAAGACTCCTCCTTTTTCCAACCCTTGGTTTGTCTATCTCTGTAAGTTCTATAGGGCAGGGCTCTCTCACAAGGTGTATGTACAGTCAGGGGCGGCTCTATGTTGTTTGCAGCCCCAAGCACGGCAGGCAGACAGCTTTTGGCGGTGCACCTGTGGGCTGTCTGCTGGTGCAGCGCCGTCGGCCTCCCCTCCACCGAATTGCTGCCGAAGCTGCGGGACCAGCGGACCTCCCGTAGGTGCACCACCAAAAGCCACCTGCCTGTTTCCCTCATGGCGACTGGCAGGCCGCCCCCTGTGGCTTGCCGCCCCAGGCACACACTTGCTGTGCTGGTGCCTGGAGCTGCCCCTGTGTACAGTGCCTAGCACATCAGGGCCTGAGCTCAGCAGAGGCTTCTAGCAGTACAACTACTGATGGTGGTAAGGTGCCACTAGAGAGTGGGCATTTCTTGCAGGTTTCCAAAGGATACAACATGTGACATCCTCAGTAAAGGATTGCCTCCTGGGATCAGTACGGCAGAGGGCCTGCCAGGGACAGGGAAGTGTCTGATGCAGACTGGTCTCTTTTTCCAAAGGTTTCCATGTGTTTGCCATTGTCACTGCAAATGGTGATAAATGGGGGAGCTTTTCCAGTCGCTGCAGGCCCTTCCCTCCATTCTTGTATTACTCACTCCAGTATTCCCATTCAGAAGGCTCAGCTCACATTACAGCTGTGACGTTTGAAGGGCTGGTGCACCGTGATCTTTGATCTTTTTCTACGGGTGCTTCATCTCAATCCCAGAACAAAGGAGAAACAAGGAGGGCTGATCTGGGCTGCACAAGGGGATACCTGTCTCAACAGCTGCAATGCAGACTGCAGTCTTTAACCCCTCCCCCCGACCCCAAAACCCCAGCCCTCAGCTGGTGACACCACAGAACAGCAAAGTGGCTCAGACAAGCGCTCAGAACAAGGAGATAGCATTTTACTGCCAAAAGATAGCTTCCGTTCTTTCTATCAGCATTCTACAGAGATAGCTGAAATACTATGTGCCAAACCCTATAGTCTTTATACCTGTGCTTAAGTAAAACAAGTATGATGACTGAATAAATGTGTAACAGTTTTAAAAGGATTTGCATCATTTTTTTTTATAGGCAAGTGAAATGATAATAAACTGGGGCCTTCTTTGGATGGAGATCTGGTTATTGATCACTGTTGGTGGGTCTTCTTTTTATCTCAGGCTGCTGATCAGTAGTGACTGGAAGCTGTTGCCATTAATGTCTGCTTGACGGTTTACATGTAACAAACTGAGAGGTTCACATCAAGTTGTTACTTAACAGACATACCTACTCCAAAAACCCACCACAAGTGATGCCTTGTTGGCAGACTCAGGAAATTAGTAAGAAAGAAAGAAAGGTACCAAGGTGACTTTGTGGGATGCACCATTACCATTAAGCGAAACTTCACACTAAAGGTTGGGAAGAATCTTTCATGGTATTACATTGGGTTTTCTTGTAGCTACAGAAAATAGTGGTTAGTGCTGGATCCTGATATCCCTAACACAGCACTGGGTAGCTGAGGAAACCCAGCCCCTAATTCTATGCTGACTCCTGAAATGAAGGTTGATCTACAAGGAAGCCATTGAACTGGATCATTCAGATAAATCAGCAGTGTTATCACCTAGTGAGCTGTTGGGTGTCTGCTTGGGAAGACACAAAGGAGACAAAGCGAATCAGGCTGCGACATTCCTGACCTATTAGAGTCTCCAGTTCTTTGCTGTACAGACATTGATGGACCTGTTCTCTGATTAAGCAGATGTGTAGCCAGGGCTGGTGCAAGGAATTTTCGCGCTCTAGGCGAAACTTCCACCTTGCACCCCCCCCAGCTAACTCCCCCCCCACAGCAGCTAACTCAGCCCCCTACCTGGGGAGCACCCTCCGCAGCAGCAGCTACCCCCCACCCCTACTGCCACACCTAACCCCTTTCCCCCCCGTCCCCCCATGGCAACTAACCCTGCCTGGGGAGACTCCCCCCGGCAGCTAACCCTGCCTGGGGAGACTTCCCCCTTCCCCCTCCCTGGCAGCTAACCCTGCCTGGGGAGACCTCCTGCTGAAACTAAGCCTGCCTGAGTAGCCCACCCCAGCTCACCTCGGCTCCGCCTCCTCCACTGAGCACTTCAGCACTGCTCTAATTCTCCTCCCCGCCCAGGCTTGCGGCGCTGATTGGAGGAGACTTAGAGCTGGGCTGTGTGCACAGCGGAGGAGGCAGAGCGGTGGTGAGCTGGAGCAGGGAGCAGTTCTTCTGTGCGCCCCCCTTCATTATTGTGGGCAAGCCTCTCCATGCGCCCCCCCACCCAGCTCACGTCCATCTCCTTGCCTGAGGGGACTTTTAGAGACCCCTAACAACTAGGCGCCCTAGGCGGCCGCCTAGTTTGCCTAAATGGTTGCACCGACCCTGTGTGCAGCTGTGCTGGTTGAGAAATGAGAAGAACACATGTATTTCACTTTTTCCTCTCACTTTCCCACTGTGGTGCATTTGCTTTCTGTGTCCTGCACCTTTAAATTTCTAAGACTTCCACCCCTGTCCTAAGATAGACGCTCCTTTGTTCAGAGTTGCTGCAGCATGTTACACAGGAAACACTATGGGAGGCAGGCCTGCTCTGCAGTGCTCCCTTCAGGGCCATGTGTGGTACTGCAGACGCTCCCCACCTCAGTCTGTGAGGTTGGGGCAGGGTAACCCGAGTTGTAAACTTGGCAATAGTCTCTAAACTATCAAATATCAAAATAGCAGCTCTAGACTCAGCTGTCTGAGCCTTTAAACAAAGTGGGGAAGACCCCTTCAAATGCTTAGGCCTTGGCCTGGGTTCTCCCTTAGGCGCTCCTCCTCTATACCAGGCTCATCCAGCTCTGCCCCTGAGCAAAAGCCTGAAAGCCTTCTTAAGAGGCTTGCTGATTCTTGATTGGTCAGTATTTCCTCCTGGCCCTTTTAGCCCTCTGGAGGATTGCCTTGTTGGTTGCCTAGTCTGACTAGATTTTCCTTGGGCAGGCAGCATCAGGGTGCTGATGCCTCCCACGGGGGCCAGAGAAGGCCAAATAGCCCCTGTCACAAACACACACAATGTGCACTCTCCTGGAGACTTCACATTGGTTCTCTCTTGTTAATATTTTCCTGAATATAAAACTAAAACATCTGAAAATATGTGGCTGATCATGGAGCACAGAACCATGACAACCACTGGGCTGTTCCAATGTGAAATGGCTGAGTCCTAATGTCAGGGCTTTGTACCCCCACGAGCATAGCACAGAATGGGAAAATGATTCTCTTGCATGATGGGCAGATCCCTAACGGCTGCAGGTGAAACTCTGACCCCAGTAACATCAATGGGCATTTTGCCATTGCTTTCAATGGGGCCAGCATTTCACCTTGGGAGCCTCGGTTCACATGTTTATTGCTGCTGAATCTCTTAGAGGAAGCACAGTTTGGTGATCATAGCACATGTCTGGGAATCAGGAGACACAGGTTCTATGGCCAGTTGGGCCACGAAGTGTCTATCAAAGGCAAGTTACTTAATTACTCTCTGCTTTACAGTTCAACAGTCACCTACCTCTTTGTAAAGTACATTGAGCTCCTGTCTCTACCTCTCTCAGCGCTTGTTGTAGGTGCATTTCACACATATGGAAGGAGGATTTGGTAACAATGGCTAGAGTGAGAAAGACCATGGCCAGGTGTTGTGCTGGCTTCCCCACACTGCTCTACTAGTGCACCTGACTACTGACCTTGTAATATTACCTGCATTTCTAGTCCTTGCCTCCCACAGACCTCTGCCAATGCATACAGCTTTGATCAGCTGTGGCACCCATATCAAGTTCTGGGCCCTCCATGCCAATGTGCCTACACTGCAGCATGTCCCTTTGTACAGACATGCACACACTCCTTCAGTCAGCTTCGAGAAATACATGTTTGCCCTGCCAGTGTTTCTGGACAAATGTTCCTATGGAGAGGGAGAGAGAACATGGGTTTCTAATGGAAACACTGAGGCCAGGAAATAGACCATATTTCCCAATGGGAAGCACTTTCCCATAGAAATTAGGCATACCCAGCTTTCCAAAGATGGGCTGTGACAAGCCCTTTTGCAGTCCACGTAGGCTTGAAATGAGAATTCCTAGTGCTAGGTCTCAGGTAATCTCTGGCTGCATGAGCAAATACATTTGATACTCTGAAAGGGTTGCATGAGCATATCAGACAAGGCTTCCTCACTTTGCCCAGGCAGCCCATAAAATATTTAACAGGCCGCCATAGGCAATTACATTAGAGGAGATAGTTAAACACCCCCTACCCTAGGGCACCCCCCCTGCAATGTAAATCAAACAAATTGGACTCTTTTCACAATTGACACACACGATTTTACTTACTGTAAATAATTTAGTATTAAAAAGTAGAGATACACTTTGCCCCATCTGTATTTTCTTTTCTCTCGCTCTCTCCTCTTCCATGGAGTCAGATTGGTGCAGGCTCCAGGTTCCTAATGCAGTAGATAGAATGGGGGAATTTTGCTGCCTGGTTGAGCTGTTAAAAGATTCCCATTTTCTAATGGAAGAAACCACACTCAAGAAACTTACAAAGTTGCCCATTTAAACTAAGATGTTCCCTGCCAGCTAACACTGAGGGATGAAAAGGTTCCCTGCAGAAGGGCCCCACTAAATTGCTGGTTGGCACATCTCAGGAATTGAAGCATCTTCCTATAAACTTGGATGAAGGTTTGCACTCTTTAATTGAAAGCTATCTTTCACAGTTGGGTGCAGCGGGGTTTTAATAATGATTTTTACAAGCTGGTCTGAATCACTTTTCTGCAGGGATATTTTTTTCTTCTAGGTTAGATCCCTGAGTTAAATCGCAGAGCGAGAAATCAGGAAGAGATGGACCCTGACATCACTGGAAACTGGTTCTATTTCCCCACCTCCAA
Source organism: Gopherus evgoodei (assembly GCF_007399415.2). NCBI lineage: Eukaryota > Metazoa > Chordata > Testudines > Testudinidae > Gopherus > Gopherus evgoodei. The sequence continues at coordinate 59,193,747 of NC_044330.1, read as the reverse complement.
AACTGATTCAGTTGAAAACACATTGTTTTAAATCACCACTTGATGGTTTTTAGCCAGACTATGAATGGAGCAGTACAGAGCTCTTGCACCTACTTCAGTCCTGCTATAACTCCACTGCTTGCTGTGGAGCTGCACTGGGGTTACACACTTTAGCGCCCATTTCTGATCTCACATCAGCTTTAAATGGAGGTAACTCCATTGACTTAGATGGAGGTGCTCCTTATTTACAGGTGTGTAAGTCAGAGCAGAATCAGGCCATAGGGTTTAGTGCATCATCTCTGAAATACATAAGCCTTGATTTGATTTTCAGAACCTCCTTTTCTGCACTCAGTGCTGGCTGTTTAAACCACCCTTCTGCTCCCTGTATTCCATGAACTGTCAAGGGCCCATCCAGCCCCTGGAATATGAGTCATGGAAACAAAGAATGTGGAGCAAATGTGCTCTCTTGCTACACTCATCATGTCCCCTATGCCAGGACCCATTCTGCCAACTCTAAGCCAGTTCAGGGAGACATTTCTCCCACCGTTATGACTTCTTTGCCCCACTGGAGTAAGAGACAAGCAGGCCTTAGACTTCCTGACACCACAGTTTCAAAGCCTGACAGAGATGACTCAATCCTTCATCCTTTAGAGCAGATAAAATGACACTTCATCTGGATACTTCCACTGAGATTTTGAAAGCAGAGGTCTTGTCTGCTTCATGCTGGTGCTATGTTGCAAGGTGCTATTGGCGGCCAGCAGGTGAATTTTGAATCCAATGTGTAGCGGCGTGGTCACCCTGCTCTGGTTTGGAAGGGGTTAAAAACAGCCCTGGGAAAGGGCTGCCCCAGGGCAGCCAATCCCAAGTGAGCTTGAGGCAGCCAATCAGGGCCCAGATGGGCCAGTATAAGAAGGGCTCCTGGGGCAAAGGAAGTGAGTCTTGCTCCAGCAGTGGAGTAAGAAGGACGTAGCTGCCTGGCAGAGACAGGGCTATCTTGGACAGAGCAGTACTGGGAAAGGGCAGGCTGAGCTGGAGAGCTCTGGTCTGGTGACCTCCCAGGCTCAGGCCTTGCAGCAAAGGCCTGAGGAGGTACTAGGACTGCAGGGAGGCAGCCAGACCAAGAAAAGGCAGCAGGTCCAACCCTCTGCCAGTGATAAACAGCCATTTCAGACTGCAGTTTGCCCCTGAGAGAAGAGGCTAGGTGATGACATGCAGTAGCAACTGAGGCAAGGTGGGCTGAGGTTCACCTGGGAGGGGAGACCCAGAGTGTGGGGACACTGCCATGGGGCAGCACCCCAAGGTAAGGGGCAGAGGGGCAGAGGGACATGAGGTCAGAGGTGGTGGAGACAACAGGGCAGGTAACTGAGGGAGAAAAATCAGCCAGAGCAGGGCATTCCTGAGCTGCGTGAGCTAATTCCTGGATTTACCAGTAGGAGGCGTTGCGCTGGTGAGTCAGCAGCCTGCTACACAAGATATAAGAATGGACATACTGGGTCAGACCAAAAATCCATCTAGTCCAGTATCCTGTCTTCTGACAGTAGCCAATGCCAGGTGTTTCAGAGGGAATAACAGAACAGGTAATCATCAAGTGATCCATTCCGTCGCCCATTCCCAGCTTCTGGCAAATAGAGGCTAGGGACACCATCCCTGCCCATCCTGGCTAATAACCATTGATGGATCTATCCTCCATGAATTTATCTAGTTCTTTTTTGAACCCTGTTATAGTCTTGGCCTTTACAACATCCTCTGGCAAGGAGTTCCACAAGCTGACTGTGCGTTGTGTGAATAAATACTTCCTTTTGTTTGTTTTAAATGTGCTGCCTATTAATTTCATTTGGTAACCCCTAGTTCATGTATTATAAGAAGGAGTAAATAACACTTCCTTATTTACTTTCTCCACCCCAGTCATGATTTTATAGCCCTCTATCATATCCCCCCTTAGTCGTCTCTTTTCCAAGCTGAGAAGTCCTAGGCTTTTTAATTTCTCCTCATATGGAAGCCATCCCTAATAAATTTGTTGTCCTTTTCTGAACCTTTTCCAATTCTAATATAACTATTTTTGAAATGGGGTGACCACATATGTACACAGTATTCAAGATGTGGGCATACCATGGATTTATATAGAGGCACTATGATATTTTCTGTCTTATTATCTATCCCTTTCTTGATGATTCACAACATTGTTTGCTTTTTTGACTACCGCTGCACACTGAGTGGATGTTTTCAGAGAACTGTCCAAAATGAATCCAAGATCTCTTTCTTGAGTCGTAACAGCTAATTTAGACCCCATCATTTTATATGTATAGTTGGGATTATGTTTTCCAATGTGCATTACTTTAAATTTATCAACATTGAATTTCATCTGCCATTTTGTAGCCTGGTCATCCAGTTTTGTGAGATCCTTTTGTAGCTCTTCACAGTCTGCCTGGCACTTTACTATCTTGACAATCAGAGACCTCTTTCAAGCCAAGTGGGAGGGGATCCACACTCTTTTAGGCTCAACAGAAGCAACCAAGCCTTTTATGTAGTAAAAACAGCTAGGGTCTGGGGAGGTCTGTGACCAGCTAAGGTACCAAGCCCGATGGCAGGTCAGAGCTAAGCTATGTGAACGGAGGGATTTCCCTGGCTGCAGACACAGGGCTAGGACAATGGTTGCATACTGTGTGTGCTGGAGGCAGAACAAGCCAGCATGAGGAACCGTGAGTGTGACCTTGAGAGGAAGCCAAAAGATGGGGCTTTTTGGGCACAGAACTTGCTAGAGTGGTGTACTTGGGGATTTCTGAGCAAGGAAAGTGCCTGTTGCTGTTTGTTTCTGCAATGTTCAGGGAAACAGGACTCAGTGTACTTTTGTTGTAAATAAACAGGATTGTACCTGAAACAGGCCTGACTCCTAGGATCCACTTCTCACACTGGAAACAACCTTGTAGGGCCTGAGCTTGGGCTAACTGCTTGGGCCAAACTGGCAGCATGATGATGACCATGACACAAAGGACACCCATAGGAGTTTGTCCCAGGGTTCTCTTCCAAAGTTTCCCCTTTCTTTGATGGTGTGCTGTGGGTGCCAAGGATTTGCCTGGAAATTGGGCTCCAACCCAGAAGTGACAGCGTTTCAGAGATGCCAGATCCTCAGATTCTTTATGCAGTTTTTATTCAGTCTTAACACAAGCAGAACTCTCAATGGGCCTGATTTTCCTCTCTCTTACACCTGCATTTACACTGCTATAGCTCCTTTGACATCATTGGTGTTACTCCTGATTCATACCTGAAAGGAGACTCTTGCACATTGCATCCAATGAACAACCAGTGAGTAACACTGGTGTAACTCTGGAGGAGTGCCACTAAAGCCAGTGGAGTTATCCCGGTGTAAATCGAAAAGAGAAGTGAACGTGGGTAATGATCTGAAGAGTTGGACCATTTCTTTGCAAAGCATTTTGGATTGTTCAGGGTGAAAGATGCTATGGAAGTGGAATAATTAATAATAGTTGTTGTTGTTATTACTGCTGCCCATTTTTTTGACTTGATAGCACCAGTCTGTTTTTAAGATATCTAGCTTCACCAATCACAGAAGAATCTGCTAAACTTCTAGCTAAACCATTGGCCATGGTGTGTTGCATCTGTAATACATCAGCTCTCCTCGCCGACTGTAGCTAAATCACAGTGTGTTTTCTTCTAAATATCCATCATTGTATTATAGTCCATCTCTTTGCATCATGTGGTAGCCCTATCTGACCAACTCGAACATGGCAGGACAACAAGGAAATGTAGCTATGACATTTTGAGAGCTTGTAAATCAATAGCAAAGGTTCCCCTATCTGCACTGGGAGCAGGAAAGGGCACTAAGAAAAGGCTGTGCTCATTTAGAATCAGGGGGTGTGGTGTAGAGAGGGACCATACAAGCCAGTTGATTATAGTAATTAATGTAATAAGTTGTTTAGGATGGGTTTATGCCTTCTTTGAATTATGGGAGCCATTCAAAATAGCTGGAATGTCCCAGAAAGTCTGGTCCCCTGTCCCTCCCTCCCTCCACCCTGCATCCCAAAACCATCAGGTCCAAATTTCTTCCCCTACCTAGCTGGAAAAAACATTGACATCAATAGCTTTTATACTCTGTGCAGTCTGGGGTTTGCCATGTGGTTCAGTACTTTGACCCAAACATCTATTAAAGATATATCATAGATGATCAACATATATGCAGATCTGAGCAGTACATCTAAACTGCAAACAACTGTTAATTCCTTCAGTCTGCGTATGAGCAAAAATTCCAGCTGGGCCCTGGGAATGCCAGGCAGGTCTCTGGCAGTGAAAGTCTCTGCCCAGCAATGCCCTTGGAAGGTGGGTATTAGTGGGTAGGTGTCTCCCACTAATATAAACTTCCTCAGCTGGTGCCAGCTGGAACTTCAGCAACATTCCCTCTTTGCCAGCAGCCATGTCTTCTATAACTGCAAGGGACTTGTGCCCTGGGACTTTCCCCACCACTATTTTGTGTGGATGTTATTGCTGACATCAGCTGAGTCACACACACAGCGGGTGTTTGCCAGCACTGCTCTAAGATCACACTGTTGACCCAGAATCCAGATATGCTTTTCACCCAGGACCAGTTTACATCACTCCAGTGCTACCAAAATGGACTCCAGAAATGTCCTAGCAGGAATCTTGCTGCTAGAGAGCCATACTTCATGATGCAAAGGTAGAGTAATAAAGACTTCCCAGGGCAAGGAGAGCACTCTTCTGCCTTGGTGAACCCTGCTGAGCCTCGACTTCCAGGGAAAGGCAGGTTTGTTTCTGTGACTTCCCTCTCCAACACAGTGCAAACACATGATGGTAATCCATCTTGGAGGTATGGATTACCAGGTGTGGGAGTGGGTCTCGCAGGAAGGAGTGCAGTCCACCAGCCAAAGGCGAAAGAAAGCATGTCTGAACACTGCATGGATGCAGATCCTGAAAACCATCTTGACGAGAAGGTGCTGGGTGCTCCTGTTAGCATCTGTGGGTCAACAACTGAGCACGGCATAGACATTAAAACAAAAGCAATAGTCACTATTTTTTGGGTCCCATGAAAACAATGGGTATTTATTCATGTGGTCGTCCTGCTGACTCTGCATCAGTAGTTAAGCATAATAAACAGCAACCCCAGACTTGCATATGTTCCTGATTTGGGGTCTAACCCTGCAGTCCAATTCATGTAAAACTCCCACTGATGGAGTATAAGAGCATGCCTTTATCAATGCATTTAATATTATTACCGATGACCTGATTGATGGTGGGAGTGTGCACACATGGAATCTAAGAGGAACAGGTGCATGCATTTTAGCTCCACTGGACTCACTGGAGGTAAGGAGTGTGTGTTTGTGCTGGTACGCACTCTTGTGTTTGAGTGTATGGGCATGTGTTTGCTGTGTGTGTATTTGTGGGTATGTATTTGTGTGCATGTGTTTGTTTGTGTGTGTGTGTGTGTGTGTATATATATATGTAATGTGTGTTTTTGCATATAGATGCCTATGTACTTTTGTGTGCTTGCAGTTGTTTGTGTTTGTGTGTATACACATATTACATGTATGTGTTTATGTGCCCACATGTGTGTGAGAGAGAGTACGTAGTGTTTACTAGACAGGAAAGGATGACAATGATAAGAAATGAAGATGTGTTTTCATCCTCCCTAAGCCCTGGATCTACTCATTCTTGAAGAATCTCACATTATAACCAGCCCCTATAGTTCTAATGGGCTGAACAAAAACCCTGCAGCTGAACATGCCAGAGCTTTGAGGAAGTTCAAGTTCAGACCCAGACCTGAACTCCATCACATGGGCCAAGATTAATGGGAAAGGTCTCCCACATCAACACAGCTCTGAGGGTCAGCTTGAGTAGGGCTGGTATCAGAACAGTGGGAGAGCCTGCCTCTCTGAAGTGGTCTCTGTGCCTGGTGTAAGGCTTGGGCATGTTCAGCTGCAGGGTTTTTGTTCAGCTCATTAGCACTATAGGGGCTGATTGTAACATGAGATTCTTTAAGTCTGAGTAAATCCAGGGCCTGGGATCAGGCCTGTCTCCACGTCCTTGGCAGGGGCTAGAATTGCTGGAATGCAGAGAACAGAGATAGAGAGGGGCAGATGAAGAGAAACTAGGTTATCTGGGAGGCTCCACAACTCCCCAAGAAAAACCCAACTGCCAAGAGATTATTGCAGCCATCAGAGATAATGATATTACAAGCTATTAGCCGAGAAAGTGCCTGACCACATTGCTCTCTCCGCCGCAGAGCACCAGGCAGTGAGAATTCCCCCTTGCAGTCATTCCACAAGTCTCTAGTGTAAAGGGAGCATAAAATGAACCTTGCTGGCAATGTCTTTCCTTTGCCCATCATCCAATGCTGCAGTGTCTCTGCAAGCAGCGGTGGTAATTCCAGAATGACTCAGATAGCTGCGCTGATGGAAAACTGAGTGGGGGGGAAAGAGTTCTCCATCCCAACGCAGTGGAAAGCATTCCATTCCCACATGCTCTAGGCCTGTAGGCAGTTAGCATGGAGTAGCCATGTTGACAGGGAACAACAGAGGTCCGAAATGTTCTTTACAAATTATAAGTTTCAAGAAAAGGCAATTGGGTTCTGCTGCTTGTTTTGCAGTGATGACACTTTAGGCCTGGATCTAATATTGTCAGTAGGGGTTTTTGTTTAGAGCAGAGCCTACGCTCAGTCTGGAGACACAGGGCATTAATCAGACACATAAAGGAGGAGCAAGAATCTTTCCCAAGGCTGCAGAGTGGGTTTAGAGCCATTCTGCAGAGTTTGCTCCAATCCAGTGGCTGGGATCACCCATTATGTGTCCCCTCCCATTGTGAGAGGATCTCCAAAGATGCAGATTTTATGGGCCCAGCTGTGCCCCACCCTTGCCTGCCTATTGCCTTGCGCTGCCACAGGGAGCTCCTATGGATTCTATGCCATAAAGGAAAGGGCATTCCCCTGTAGCTTCCAAATCCTGACGTCTCATTCCAGCACAGCAGAGCACAGCCAGTTCTTCTGCCAAGGTCTTTCCACAGGCATGGAATTTAATTTTCCCTTGGACACAATCTCTAGACACTCATCAGTGATTTGCTACATAGACATAGTTCATTGATTCATTGCACGCTTCTTTGGCCAACAACAATTCCATGACCTGAGAATGGATCACAAGACTATAGCCTCAAAGTCTGGCTCCAGCCCTGGAACCTGGATTTGAACTTGCCCAGACTTTGCAGGTGTTCAGACTCTGGTTTTGGTGTCATCTCAGCCAATTAGACTGTGTTTTGTTTTTTCTTTCAACCCTCCTGCCCTGGCTGCCTCCTTCTCCTCTCTCTTCCTCCCCATAGTTTTTAAAGCTTCCAGTTTCCCAGCTTTAATACTTTGTGTGCAGCCATATCTGCCACCTTCTTCTGTGGCCCTAGAAGATCACAGGTGCCAAGCTGGGTCAGTAGTGAGAGGGGAGATCTCCAAGAGATACCTAAATTCTGTAGGAATCCAGCTGGGAAGTTAACTTTGAACCCACTGTCTCATAATAGCATTGTGGGCATTATGTTGGTACAGGGCCAGCAGGAGCTGTGTAATACCAAGAGAGCTGCAGGTGTTGCCTGCACTGCTACAACCGCTGCATATCTGTGACATGCTATGTGTGTACAGTGCTGCACATTGCACCTGCTCTGAGCAAGCATCTTTTTATCCACCTTCCTATTACACTGCATCATTGCAGTGCCACAGTATACAGTAAGCACTGGGAAAGCACCTGCAGCAGTACACTTAGTCTTTCCCTGAAATCCCTCAATGCACCTGCTCACCTTTAGTGACAGCTTGGACAGCTTAGTGCAGTGTCTTTGTTGCCTGTCAAATGGCTGCATGAAGGCCTGACAGCATCTAGTAGGCTGGGCTTGGATTTGCAAATTCCTCCAGTTCAGAGTGGGCTTGAGCATTATCTCCATGCAGACTTTAGTTGAATGGATAAATTACAATAAAACAGGGCTGGAGGGGGAGGACTTTACTGAAACACAGAGGATAATTAGCTAGCTAAGTCCATAAGCATGGTAAGCCATCTCAGACTGCACGAATTCTTACAGAAGAATAGAGTATAAATAAATAACCCATATTTATGATTGCCAAACAAATTTATTCGAGTGGGTGAAAAAATTATTGAAACATTTTTTCAACAAAGTGGCTTTTTGATCAAAATGATATTTTGTTGTAGAAAATTTTCATTTTGGCTAGAATACTCCAGATTTTTAGGGAAATCAAAACCAAAGATTTTTGTTAAAATGTTGGGTTTTGGTATTCAAAAACTAAACATTTATATCCCTAAAATAATTTTTGAAAACTGGCTTTTTCTCTCATTTTTTTTAAAGTTAAAATGTTTTAATTTTTGGTTTTTCATTTACAACCAAAATAAATAAATAAATAAATAAATAAATGCAACAGAAATTTTGAAAAAAATGATTAAAAAAATTTCCTCTGAAAAAAATAATTTGTCTTTTAAAAAAATTGATAGTGTATCGTTAAATATATTCACCATTTTATGTGAACCATTGATAGTCATTGTGTGATGACAACCCTTTGACAATCCATTTTTTATTACAGCCAATACCACTTTAAAAGAAGTCAAAATATGATCAATAAATAAAATACACTTCCTTTAGTCATGCATCTGTGTTGAAATCCTGGTTTCAAACACCCCAGACTTTGATAAAGTTTGCATTCAGATTCATATGCGAACTTTGTGACTAGCCTCAACTCAATTTTTGAAAGCCCTTAATAATTTAAAAAACAACACGAGAGGCACAAAAGGCATAAGAGCACTGTTTATAGCACTGTACAGATATAGCACGACATTCTAGAACAGAGATTCTGATTCAGAAAAATTAGCGCAGTAAGTCCTTTAAGCCTCAATCCTGCAAACACTTTTAACGTGGCTGCTTACTTGGGGGAGTATTCCAGTTGACTTCTGCGAGCAGAATTAAGTCAGTGGGTTAGTTTGGTTCATTATGAGAAATGTACAATAGCAGAAGAGAAGATATCACAACCAATATATTGTTAGCGACTAATATTTTAATTAAATCAATGGCTGAACATATAGGGGACAGATGAGTACAATTAGAGCTTGTTATTTGTTAAAATGATACTATTAAATTAGCTCCTTTCTTGGTTAACGAATTGTTCAGGAGCCAATCCTGATTTTCTTCCCAGACAGTCTTTATTTCTAAATATTTGCTGGGTTGTTTGGACAAAGGATTTTTCCAAATATAGGTGGTTTGAGTCTTTGAGAAGTATTTTATTTTTGATGGGCGCGGGATATGCTTTTTGTGTGTCTGATTGGTCGTCTAAGTCACATGATCCTCCACACTGATTCGCTCACAAACTTTTTCTACACGAGGCGAAGAGAAATATGTACAGAACGGGGATACAACATTCGAAGCTGGCTGGAGTGGCAATTCGGAGCCCAGGTTCTGCAGACAAGCGGCCCATGGGAGCATACAGCTAGGAAGATGAAGAACTATGTACTTTCAGGTACAGCTCTTCAGAGGACTAACATTCCTACTAGCATATCTGGAACCAATCAGGATTCGTGAACAGTGTCATGGATACTCGCTGATCAGAACTCGGAGCATTTATCCAGCACCAAAATATCCAGGTATCTATTGACTTTGTGCTGTTCACGCACCCCTCTTCGGTGAGCCCGCAGACTGAGTCAGAGGTTAGGGCTTGCCAAGAATATCCTCGCCTTCATTCCAAATAAATATGGGTTTGTTGCAAACGAATGGAGACGCAGAGACAATAATCATTGGGTGGTTCATCTAACCGGGTGTCCCTAATCAGTTTAGCTCAGGCCAGGGGATCAAGGAAGTTTACCTTGTTTCACCCATTAGCTGCGGGCAGTATTTCTCAGCGAGATGAGGTGCTGGCAGCTAGCCCTCGCACCCTGCTTGGGAGACATTCGGGCAGGGCTCCGAGGCAGTGTACCAGTCCCGCTGCACAATGGCATCAATGCACCCTGACTGCTTGCAGCTGGATCATCGCTGGGGCGGGGACGGGAAGAGGTGGCCAAGAGGCTAGTGAGATCACTGGCTCCTGCTCGGCTTCTCGGGGGAGTGGTAGGAAGAGGAGGCGGAGTCCGCAGCCAGCTCCCCCAATTGGAGGGGCTGGGGGCGGGCCAGAGTAGGACTATAATGCCACTGATGCTGTGATCAGCAGTCAGACAATAACAACAGACCAAAAGAGCAAAGCTCAACGGATTCCACCTGCCCATGCAGTAGCCACCCGGTACCACTGCGTCTTTTTCCCTCTCTGTCACCATGATGTCTATGAACAGCAAGCAGGCTTTCAGCATGCACCCCATCCTGCACGAGCCGAAATACACCCACTTGCACACCAGCTCGGAGGCCATCAGGAGAGCCTGTCTACCAGCCCCCCAGGTAAGCCGCACAAACAGTCCAGCTCGTCCCTGAAAACGGGACTGATGTCAGGCCGCTTTGCTGCCGGCTGCCTGGGAGCCCCACTAGATGTACGTGTATTTCAGTTTATTTCATAGGCAAGGGAAAGATGCAGGAGTCATGAACAGCGGTTGGATTATTTTCATTTGGTGTCTTCGGCTAATGCTTAGACTCTCTGTGTGATGGGGATTCCGCAAACTGCCTCTAACTTTTTCTTTAATTTAATTTTGCAGACAGTCACATTCAGCAGAATCTCTCTAACTAAATTGGCGATAAGTTTGTCGGGCAATTTAGATTCCTAGTACATTTTTTCCTGGAAAGAGTGTGAAGGACCCAAGTATGTGTTTGCGGGGCAGTTTGCTCGGGGTTCCCGGTTTAAGAAATAAGGCGAATGGCTTGCAGCTATTTGGAGTAAGAAAAAGAAACGATCTCCCTCACTTTCTGGGCATGTTTGCCGGATTTAGGTCCATTGCCTGGATTTATTCGGTTTTTTGAGGGGAGGAGGGGCTGTTTTGTTTTTTCCAAAAATCTCTTTCCTTTGGAAGAGCGTTGCCTTGAAGATTGGGTTAGATCGTGTTGGCATTGGCTGGTAATTCTCCTAACGGGATGTTGGTTTCCTGACACCGAAGCCTCTCTTGCTCCTCTAGTCTGGGGTGACACGTTGCCTGTCGCCAGTCTTGCTCCTCTTGCATTTCAGAGAGCTATCGCGTGCTTCACACTCTTTTGGCATTTTTGTTTCTTTGTTTCCTCAGATCCAGGGCAATATCTTCGCGGGCTTCGATGAGACTTTGCTGAGAGGGGCTGAAGCTCTGGCAGCTGTGGATATAGTGTCTCAGAAAACCCATCCCTTCAAACCAGATGCCACCTACCACACCATGAGCAGCGTCTCCTGCACGCCTACCTCTTCTTCGGTTCACCTGCACCACCCCTCGGTGCTGACCACCCACCATCACCACCACCACCACCAGCCCTCGCAGGGTTTGGAGGGGGAGCTCCTGGACCACCTCAACTCTGCCATCCCGCTGGGGGGTGTGCCCGGACCCGAGGTGGGCTCCACGCCCTCCCACCCGCACTCCCACATGCCAGCCCTCAACCACATGGCCCACCACCCTCAGTCCATGAACATGTCCCACCCCCACGGCTTGGCCTCCCATGCTGTCATCTCAGGCCCCGAGACAGAGACAGACCCCAGGGAGCTGGAGTCCTTTGCTGAGCGGTTCAAGCAGAGGAGGATCAAACTTGGGGTGACCCAGGCGGACGTGGGCTCCGCCTTGGCCAACCTGAAGATCCCAGGTGTTGGCTGCTTGAGCCAAAGCACCATCTGCAGGTTCGAGTCCCTCACCTTGTCCCACAACAACATGGTGGCCCTGAAGCCCATTTTGGAGGCTTGGCTGGAGGAGGCTGAGAGGGCTCAAAGAGAGAAAATGACCAAGCCCGAAATCTACACTGGCGGGGACAAGAAACGAAAGCGCACTTCCATAGCAGCCCCGGAGAAGAGGTCGCTAGAAGCTTATTTTGCTGTGCAGCCCAGACCTTCCTCGGAGAAAATCGCAGCCATTGCAGAGAAGTTAGACTTGAAGAAGAACGTGGTGCGCGTCTGGTTTTGCAACCAAAGACAGAAACAGAAAAGGATGAAATTTTCTGCAACCTACTGAGAGCTGGAGAGGGGATGGGACGGCAGAGAAAACCAGTGTTCGCCCCCTCCCCCAAGCCAGCCCTGGAATAATCTGCTTCTCCAGCTCCTAAATCAGGCAGATATTTTTTAAAGGGAAAACCACCAAGAACTGGTGACTTCGCTGTCCTCTCCAATCCGCGGTTGTTTCTGCAAATCAAGGAACTGGGCATAATAATGTCACTAATAAAGACTTTTTTAAAAGACAAAACCATACAGGAGAAAGGTATAGAACTGTCCAATAGTCCTGGTGAGTGAATGTCAGGGCTTGTGTCTTTGAGATGAAACCCGCTTACCCCCTCCACTGACTATTAGAAAGTGGCAGAGGAGAAGAAAATTCAATGAAACTTGAAAAAAATGTTTATTCTCAGTTTCAGATACTCTTTTTATATTTATGATTGTAAATATGTCCTTGTGATGGCACTCCACCGGGGTTGGAAAGTTCCGTTCTATTAGGTTGCTATATAGCGCGTCATCCATGTCAAACACTTTTTTTAAATTATTTATTTAAACAAGCATTCACTTGAAGGGCTCCTCACCTCCACACACACTTGCATGGTTTACTTGGCTTTCCCCCTCTCTCATCTAGCTGCAAATCCGTCGCATTTTTGCAATAACTGTTCTGTTTCTACCTCATCAGCTAAAAAATAATGGAAAAAAAGAGAAAAGGAAAAAATATCAGGTCCATGGATTAATGGTTTGTTTGGAAAATTGGGGACTTATTTTTCTTTTGTTTTACTTGGAATATTTAACGTCCATATAATTTCACTGTAAAAAACGCTTTGACAATCAAATAATTAAATCTCATATTTATGACATTTCCCCTTGAAATGAGTATAATAACGTGTAAGTAACTGGGCTACTTGTTTCTCACCATAAAAGCTCTTGGATTTGACATACGCGTTTCTTTTCTCTGCACAATTCACTCGTTTCTGTGCGGTTTTTATTTTCCAGGATACATTGACCCAGGGGAAAGTTTTATTTTTGAGAGGTCGAACTTGTATGTAACTTAAAGAAAACTCACTATGGTTATCAGAAGTTATTAGTAAATAACTTGTTATTTTGCAAATATTTAACTCTGCACTTTCTAAGGCAAGATTTTTTTTTTGCTTTGCGTATTTAATAGAGAAATTTGCCTTTGTTTCCTTTTTAATGATTATTTAATTTTGTTGTGTGTGTGCTGAATGAAATTTTGTGTCTGTGTATGCTACAGAATTTCAAATAAACCATGCACGTTTTACCTCACTCATTCCTTGGCTTGTGGTACTTATTGTAGGGGGACCTGTAGGTAACGATATCCAGATAGAAATAACCCTCTTTTTAGCAACTATATATCCTGCAGCGCAAAAGCTCCCAGACGCTTATGCTGCCTATTTCTGGCTTGCTACAAGGTAGCTTCTTTAGCAAGCAACTGGGAGAGGGGTGGAATCCATCTACAAATGTTTTTAAAATTACCAGTTCCGCAGCCTCTCCTTTAACCAAAACTGCCGTCTATTTGATTCGCAGTCACAAAACCTGATTTGCAGTGATAGGAACTGAGTTGCAGGCATGATATTTCTTGAACCGGTTGTGCTGTGCTCTTGACAGAAGAAACCCCAAATGCAAAGCATTTGAAATCGAACAAATTAATTCACGTGCCTTTCGCAAAGCAAGGTTTAGTTGTACCACAAAAATGTAAATACTGCATCAACCTTCTCTCTGCAATGTCCAGTGTCTTTCTCTGAGGCGGGGATTCCTACTCGTCAGGGGAAAGAGGTATTTATTTCACCTTCTAAGGAAACCTGCAACATGCACAACGTATCAGAGAGAAAACTAAGTGAGCACCTGCCCAGGAATTCTACTCGACTCCAGCGACTATAAAATGTGACACCGAAATCAAAGAAATATTTCATTACAGGCATTTAGTTGTCAATAAAATGCTTTAACCTGAAGAGCTTTACATTGAGAGCTTTGAAATGGCAATACCTCCCCCTTCTCTCTCTCTCTCTCTCTCTCTCTCTCTCAACGTTCAGGCATTTCTTGATTATTTCATAGAAGTCATCTCGGGGCAGGGGCGGAATCTTGTTCCATATGACAGCTAACTTGCGAGGGGGGACACATGAATCGCAGGTCCTTTAGCAACAATCAAAATGATAGAACTGCTGTGGGATATTGGTATTACTTTGTTTAAATGTAACGTGTGTTGGGAGCGCCGATCTGACCTAAGTGCGTTTATTTCTAATGCACTTTGAAGTGTGTAGTGTATACATACCCACTGACATGCAGATGTGTGTGAATATTTGTTCTTTTCTCCCATGGCTCTCAAGAATTTTTCTCGGGGATTGTCAGCTAGAATTAAAAGCGGGAAAGAGAATACAAATGGTCCAGAGAAAACTCCTATCAGCACTGAAGGCAAACCCCAAAGACATCAAACAAGTGTAGACCTCTGTTGTTTGCCAATCCGCTTCCAGCAGGTTTACACAGACACACAGCTCCAACCTCCCCCTCCCCCCCGGGAGCGATGCTGGCTCCAATGACCCGTCTTCTCTTCAATCTTCAGCAACTGCACATGGAAACTTCCCACCGCATGAACGCAGAGGGAGCGTCTCTCTCGGTAAAACACATCGGGGCTGTTGCAAAGTGGCCAGATGTTCTCTTGCTACAGTACCGCTCTCAGGCCGACCCGCCGAGCGCGGGGCTGTTCAGGCTGCATCAGCGGTAAAGACAAGTGCAGCCGGAAGGGCCTAAAGTACCTGGGATCTAACCAACCCCCGCCTGGGACTGCTTAGAGCAACCTTCCAGCCTGGGGCAGGGCTTTCCAGTGTCACCTCCGTCCCCACGTGGGAGGCCAAGGAGCCAGAGCGAGGGGCTCAGGCGGGGCGGGGCGTTGCTGCCACACACCTGTTAGCCCAGCCTGGCCTCTCGTGCTTCCTGAACGTTGTAGTTTTGTGCAGGGCCCTTTCTCCGATCCCTTGGGTCAGAAGGGCAGCACGTGCGTCTCTCATTCAACCAGCGCTGGCCATGGCCTCTGCCCGCATAACCCGGGGGAGGAGGCGGGGAGACAGCGCTAGAAACACTTCCAAGTTTCCAGTCCAAACCAAACCGCAAAGAATCTGGGGAATTTCCCTTGTATTCTTTTGAAATCAGCCTGGGGCCTATCAAACGAAATTCCTTGTCATTGATCTGGAAGATGAAGCCGTTTGACCCCAGGTCAAAGCGCGCTCGTCTTGCTGATGAGAGCCAGGTACTGGTGTTTCCCCTTTCCCGCGGAGATTCTCGTTCTACGCCCGATGCCAGGTTGGTATCTTTCCCCTCTTCTCCTGAGCTGGGGGTCTGTTCAGAGCGGAGTTTGCAGCGCTCACCACTCTGGAGTCTTTTGGCAGACTAAAGACTCACCGGCTCATAGCAGCCTCTATTTCTTGCCTGACATGAGAGAGGAACCTGATTTTAGATCATTTCCCTTCTTCTTTGAGCTGAAACGGATCCCATGGCCGCTTACAACACTTCCCAGGGTCTGCGCTAGAGCCTAAAGCCCCAGAAAACCGCAACGGAGCGGTGGGTGTGCCCCGGGGCCAGCGAAAAGGATGGCACCGAGCTGTTTCTTTTCAGCCTGCCTTTTAGTTCTGACTTCTTGGGAAACCTCTCCCTTCCAAATGTGTGTGCTAGAAGTACCTGGGTGTGTCTTTCTTGCTGGGAAACACTATCAAATGGTATTTCACAATCCCCCTGCCACTCCGCCGGCGAGATTCGATTTAACCCGAAATCAATGTTTCTTAGTTGTTATTGTTATTATTTAAATGGGGGAGGAACTTCCACTAGGAATATCAATGTCCCAGCGTCTACACACTTGCTTTTGCCCACTGAAGCCTTTCGCGTTTTCACCAGAGGAACACTGGTAACAGTGGTTGCGGAGTTCATAGGTTTTCCTGTAAATTATGAAGAGGCCGGGGGGAGGGGGGAATACAAATGTCAAAAATTAATGGCAAAAGATATGAGTGTAGGGAGTCGCCTAACCTTATCGATCAAACCGATTGCAATCTGCATCCGCCCCGAGGGGGGAATCGAGGAGAAAAGCACCGCTCCGCACCGGTCCGTCAGGCTAAGGTCTGAGCTGGGCTCCGGGATTCTGTGGTGCTCCTAGCACAGCCGCGGGGCTTGGAGGACCACAGCTCTCTGCTTTGCTTTCACCTTCTGAACTTCGGTGGGAAGTTTGCGTGGGAAGCACCCCCAGAATTTTCCATCCCTCCCGCCCTCTGGCAGAGGAAGAAGGCCTCCACTGCGTACGTCTTGCAGGCTCGCTGAGCTCCTCTGCTTGGCATCCCGCTTGGGACCACATTAAACCCTCCCTGGCAGGCATTAGGCAGAGGGAATATGTATGCTGGAGCCCTTCTCCACGAATGAGAGGCTTGGGTTTTAGTGCCTTACAGCCTTGGGCTAGCTCCCTGCAAACACTGCAACAGGACAGCTCGCGCCCCCTTCCAGCTGCTGGACCCTTTCAGCACCTCGGACAGACCCGAGGCGCGGAGATCAGCTGGAGATTCTCTTCGGGCTTCCCGGCTCGGTTCAGGCCGGGCAAGGAGCAGAGTCACACTAGCGCTGAAAGGACGCATTTCCCGTGCCCGGCCCATTCACATATGTCTGAATGCACAGGAAGCTGAGAGGGGGGCTGGTGTCCCTGGCAGGTGTACGGGGCTGTCCGGCTGCTCTTTCCCCCCTCCATGTACTGTACATAGGCACATTAGAATCGCATCCTCTCCTTTGTTCTTTCGTTTGATTCCTGTTTTTTCCATGAAGCGAAAAGCGCATTTTCATAAATAGACCTTGGCCAAGTGCTGGATATGAAATTTTAATGAAGTCTGGATGCTGAGTGCTGCCTGGGGGGCCTTTGAGAATCATCTCAGTGCAACATTAGCAGGGCCCTTTTCTCTCTCTTTTCCCTCCCTCCCTTCGTGGCTCTTTCCCTCTCAGACAGAACACACTCCAGTCTGCTGCAACTCTTGCGCTTCAGACCGAATTCCCTCCCCCTCCTCCCCAAAAGAAAAGGAGACCGAGTCCTACCTTGGATGGCATGAAACAACAAAGAAATACATGACACCAGCGCAGAGTGACCTTAGCCCCAGCCCACACTCGGTAGGAGGCAGAAAGGAAAGCGCTCGCAGGAGCAGCTCACACCCCTACTATTAAAAGTTTTAAATGCAGGCGATGCAATATTTATCACCTGAGATAATAAAAAGGCAAGTCAGTATTTTCCAGTCACAAATTCAAACAGCTTAAGCAAATGCCTAGGCTGCAGAATCGATCTGAAGGGTTAGTTGGGGGAAGATCTCTCAATTTTTATTTTTCCAGGAAACTTAAAAATAATAACTGTATCCATCAGAATTATGTTGACAACAGCCAGGTAAGGGCGATTTTCTACAGACCCGGGGATCTTTGAGAAATCAGGAATAGCTTGAACAAGGTTTAGATAAAAGGAAGGGGTTCCCCCCCTCCGATCACCTCTGAATCTAAATACAATTATGCATGTCTTGATCTCTTGCGAGTAGAACAAAAAAGCGTGCATGTTTTTACAATGATTAACTATAACAACATAATTAGGAATATAATCAAAGTAAATACATTGACTGAGCACTTGAGACTCCAGAATCAGAAAAGGGGCAGCTATTAGTCTTAACCATTAAGAAAACTAGCAAATGAATCACGTCTAATTTAATATTGTCAGTACCAAGATTTTCTTCCACCTTTTTTCTTGATCTTTCTTGTATCCCAGGGAAATTAGCCTGGCAGTATTTGTCTATGCACATCGACAGACGAAGTGATTTTAGACGATCTGTTGGTTTGTCATGAGAACGGGTGGGGGGAAGGAAAGGAAAGTTGATGCTAAAACAACTTCGGTGCATGGCTTTTTATAAAAGTGGCGGACTGAGTGGAGTTGCTAAGAATTCGGGATTTTTGTTCCGACTGAAATAGCTGTTATTATTGTAATCTAATCGAGCCGATGGACAGCTTGCAAATGTCATATTTGACAAATATGGCCCCAAGGAAAGAAAAGTGACGAGATTGTTTTAAAGAGATCAGGGACTTTCTTTGCATACACAGGTGCAAAAGATCGAGGGAATTGAGTGGACTCAGTTTCAGCATCAAACATCTTGCATTAACTTTAGGGTCATATTCAGAACATGAGCTCTACTGAATGCAAAATAAATAAATCAATAATATTTACCTCCACAGCAAAAAAAGAAATTTATTCTTAAATAAACATAGGAAATATTTCTTTAAAACAAAACCACGACAAAACCCAGTTCAGAACAATGTAGCTCCAGAATTGATTTTCACCGAGGAACTCTAGGATGTTATATTTTTAACTGTAAAAATGTTTCACCCTGAAAGCACAATTAGGGATCGCTGGTGAAATGAAGAGGAACTATTTAATCATGGGTGGTATGTTCACTGCCCAAAGCAGCCATTCATGAATTATTTTGGTCAGAGATTTACTCCTTCCAACCCCCCAAAAGGCCTGAAAATGACCCTCCCTCTAACATTTATTTAACAATTTATAGATTGAAAATTGTCCAAGAAATCAATGGAAAGAGGAAGCTCCCTTGGCGATTCATACATGACATTTGAATTGGATTTTTAAAATATCTATAATCGTCATTACTAATACTGGAATGCAATGACCTGCTCAATATGTGCTACCTTTGGAGGCTAGTTATCCCAAAAACGAATTTCAAAGTTCCCCGAATTAACTAGGTTCCATTTCAAATCATGCCTTAAAACAGGCAAAAGAATTGGGAAAATTCTCACTTAGTGGATATCTGACAGGAGGGAGGGAGGGAAACTGAAAGAAAAAATAGACTCCTGCTCTGGAGGCGAAAAAAACAACTGTAAAAAGTTGTTGTAAAAGGAGAGCTCTAAATCAAAAAGCCCCAACATCTGAGACAAACCACAACAAGGCTGTTAATTTTTCATTTTTGAAGAGTGAAAAAGGAAAGAAAGAATTAGAGAGATGACATCAATAAAATAGTGGCCTCATTTTGAGCACCCTGGACAGGTAAATCTGCAGTACAAAGGCAAAGCACCAAATTCCCACGGTTCTTCTTCAAAACTATTTGCCTCTTCTACTGCTTATGCGTTATTCTTTGCATAGCCTTAGTTTTTTCATTTGGCATCTGAGTTTTTAAATGAATGCTGAAGAAAACCCCCAACCTAAATCACCGCAACTCTTGGGAGTGGAAGTACGGTTAAAATATAATTTGATCCAGTTTTCCAGCACTCAATTGCCAATCTTCATTTGGAAACAGGTCAGATGGCAAGATCTGAATCTGTCTCAATATTTTACAACTTAATAATATATCACTATCTCAGAGAAAGACACACAGAAGCAATTGGTGTTCCTTATTCTGTTTCTCTTCTCCTGGCTTGAAATCCAGGAGCTGGGATAGAGTGTTGAAAGGAATATGCTTTTTAGGGAAACAGACAAAGATTTATCCTCCTTAAATTCAAATTCAGTCAAATGCACATGCCACATGATTTGATTTTTAGTTTGTTAACATAGTTCCTATGAAAATAAGAGGGAACTTTATCAACCCAGAGAAACCTAAGGAGCTACATTTTTCTCTTCTCTTTAAATATTCCTTTTTATTCCACTTTTAAAAACACAGCACACATGAATATTATCAACAGAGCATCTGAGTCCAAATTTATAAATCTAAATTTATCCCTAGGCCACCTTAAAATTCAACCTCCAATCTTTGCATGCAAGACAGTATAGGCAGAGTTTATTACAGTTCAAAGCAATAACAAAAATATAGCAGCAGAAGAATTATACCCACACGCCCACCCCCACTCCCACACTCTTTCTGCTTCTGGATTGTAAAGGGAACCTGTGAATCATGACCTCAGTGCTGAAATTGGATTAAATTAACAGATTATTGATTAGCAGGGCACCCAGCACTTGCAGATTCTTTACTTGAGGTTTTGATATATGAGCTGTTTCTTCTTTTATCAGATTTGTGGCTTGGTAAGTAATTCTTTGATTAAGGGAACCCTCCCTCTCTCCTCTATACTGAAGGCCACTGTGCCAGTGACAGAGATAAAGACGAGGCTCTTGGGGGAACCAGTTAAAATTCTATCATGTTGATCGGGAGGAGGGGAGTTCCTTGCATTTCATACAGCCACCACCCCTCTCATGGTGCTGCTAAGCCATCTCTGTCAGAAGTGACTTTTACAATGATTCTAAGTATTCTGAAGAACACATTTTTTAGGAACACGGTACTTAGGCCTGGACATCTTGGGACATCAGTTCAGTCTCTTGCTATTGCAAGCAACCCCACCATACAATCCTCATCATATAATTTTTGTCCTTTGAGAAAACAGGTCAGTTTGCACTTAACAGCAGGTGGTTGGGAAATACATTTTGGGATACCCCTACAATAGAGGTTCTCATCCTGTGGTCCATGAAACTCATTCCAGTAGCCCACAGAATAAAATGCTTTGAGAAGTCAGCAGTGAAGGGACTGGAACCTTGGGAACGGTGTGTTTCTGAGACAGGATCTCTCTCTTGCTTGGACAGGATGTTGGGGACCCACTGGCCTGTTCATACTAAGTGCCCACATCATTTCCCAGCTATTGAACATTGTGCTGTGCTACCCATGCACAGAGTGCCTGTGGCCCCAATTCACCAAAGCACTGAAGTACATGCTGAATTCCCATTGACTTCTTCAGTGACCTAGTACCTTTGATGGAACTGAAGCAGGTGCTTCAGATTTTTAAAGGTCTTTAGGTGTTGCTTCACTCAGCCTGGGGCTATCTAGTTGCTTTCAGAGCTGAAATATCATTTTCAAAGGGGATTTAGGCTCTCAGACACCAAAATCCCAGCCCATTGACCTTTAAAAATCTGGACGGAAATGATTTGCTGAACTGGGACCTACATCCCAGACACATGCAGCTCAGAAGAACAGCAGAAGTTTGTTTGCCCAGCAGTGCTGCTACCTCCCTCTTTGGCTGTGGCTCTGAGGAAGTATTTTTTGTTCCAGTGGATGTTCAAATGAATTGATCACACAGTGCTTCCCTACTCTCTCTGCAGCACATGTTCCCCCATGCAGGATCATCACTGGCTATAGGCCAAGCACTGCTTCTGGTGTCCCAAAGTGATATAAGTCTGACTTCGTGAAGTTACTCCATTTTTACACTGGTGCCACTGACAGCGGACCGTGGTCCTGAGGAGGAAAATGTTTGTGCAAACTCCTAGTTAAAGTGCTGGAAGCATGTCATTCTCCGCACTCTGGTTCAGGGCTGAAAGAAAGAAAATGTCCAGTGTTCTTTTAACAGATTCCTTCCTTTGAAAGACATCCTGGGAAAGGATGCCCCTGCTGATGGACTATATTCTATTATTCTATGTGTTTTAGTTTAGTGCAGTGAAGATGTATTTTTAAACAGGTATGTGCTTGAAGTAGGCTCTGTTCCACTACAGGGAGAAAAAAGTAGCAAAGCAGTAATTACAGGCTGCGGAGGTGTGGTAGCATGAAGGAGAACAGCAGGGTTTAAAAAGGAAACCTAGGGACGAAGACTATAAATGAGCTGCTTGCAGAAGAATGTTGGATAGTGAGCAGTTTAATTCTTGTATTAGGGAAGATCGAGTGATTAATTTGTAAGGGGAGGCATCTATCGGATGTTCTCCCTCTGAATTATTTAATTATTCCTCAGCCAGGCATGCATCCCTCCCTCCATCTCATTTTTTCTTGGTCTGATACTAAGCCTCTTACACTGGCTGAATCCTCAGGGAAGTATATGGAGGGGAGGTGGGTTGGCTGAATAGGGAGTGCAGGATTGGGCCCTATGTTTTGTATTTCCATTTCCTGTGTGTTTGTATCTAGTCTCAGGGTGTGGGTTGAGACAAGGTTCTCCTGCTTGCCCATCCTCTTGTCAAGTGCTGGCTTGCAGCAGGGCATTGTGGATTGATTGCTGTTGGCTCAGGGTACCCTGAAGAAACCCCCCACCTCCTGTAGCAGCAAGTCTCAGAACCCAGGTCTTACTTGGGCTTGGGGGGCTCATGGTACTGGAATTTAAAGAGCAGCCTGGATGTTCCCACATGGGCTGGAGGGGTTGGCCTCAGAGCCCAGGCCACATCCCTAGCAGGAATACCTACGCTGCAGTTTTTAGCCTCACAGCATGCTGCTGTGGGATTTTTTGCAGTATAGACGTACCCTCAAAGTGACGAATGCAGGTCATTACTTCCACCCTGGATATTTGGGCAGAGGGAACTGGGCTCTAGGACAGATGAGGTCCTGCAGGGAAGCTGTAAGCAGAGCCAAGCCTGAGGAGAAAGTTTAGACAGATGTTCAAGTTTCTGCTGTTGCAGACACCTGTCTAGCAACTGGTACAGTAGGCTGGGATTTAAGAGACCTGGGTTCTATTCCCAGCTCTACTGGTGACCTTGAGTAAATCACTTCCCTTCTCTGTACCTCAGTTTCCCCATTTTTAAAATGGGCATAATGATATTGCTCTCCTTTGTAAAGGGCTTTGAGACCTACTGATGATGACAGCCAGCAGTTAGTATGTTTCTGTTAGTAATAGGGATCTGTGGCAAAATCAGCACTTGGTTCTGCTAGTGAAGGCAGGGGCTGGACTTAGTGACCTTTCAGGGTCCCTTCCAGTTCTATGAGATAGGTATATCTCCATATATTATAGAAGAGGGAGGGATAGCTCAGTGCTTTGATCATTGGCCTATTAAACCCAGAGTTATGAGCTCAATCCTTGAGAAGGCCATTTAGGGATCTGGGGCAAAAATCTATCTGGGGATTAGTCCTCCTTTAAGGGGGAGGGATAGCTCGGTGGTTTGAGTATTGACTTGCTAAAACTCTGCATTATGAGTTCAACCCTTGACTGGGCCATTTAGGGATCCAGGGCAAAATCAGTACTGGGTACTACTAGTGAAGGCAGGGGGCTGGACTCAATGACCTTTCAGGGTCCCTTCTAGTTCTATGAGATAGGTATATCTCCATATTACTTTATAAGGCCAAATCCTGAAGGGGTTAGATTTGGATTAAATATCTTGGGTTAAATTCTGCTCCCACTTACACCTAGGTAAATCCAGAGTAATGCCACTGAGGTTAATAGATATATCCAGAATAACTGAGATCAGAAATTGGTATACTGTGTGTTGATGCAGTTCAGAATAGAAGAGATCAGCAGCTGCTTACAAGACTGTTTGCCTGGGCTTACAATTCTGAAATTTATGTGTGGCTTTTATTTCTAGTGGCTCAGTCCCACTCGTCTTACTCATGTGACCAACACTACTGAAGTCACTGGACAGGATTTTTGACAGTGCTCAGCACTGGCTTAATTCTGGTCTCACTGGGGTCAATGAGAGTTTGACCTTTGACCTTTGGGAGCAAAGTTATGGAACATCTGGGCCCAGGTACACAGAAGTACTTGGGTGCCTCACTCCTGTTGAAATCAATGAGAGATAGGTGGCTAAATCCCTCTGTGAATCTGGGCCTGAGTGACTTTGGAAAACTTCTCGCAGTAGGGCTGGCCCATATGGGTATGGGAGGTCAGCAGGAATGGGCTCTTAGGCACATATCCTCTAAGGTATTTAGGCACCTAACACTGATTGATTTCAGTGAAGGTTAAGTGTCAAAATATCTTTGAGGATCTAGGATTGATCCATAAGGGGGCAAAACTCTTTTGCCTGTGTAAGGACTGAGGTGCTGACCCAGCCTTGCAGGAATAGTCTCACTCATGTGTATGGGTCCACTACAAGCTCTGGGCATAAGTTCATGGAGGAATTGCAGTATTAGGCCCTAAGGAAGGGCTGCAGGATTTGGCTTCAGCTCATTAGGGAACTCAGAGATGGGGAGTATGCACTGGGCAGTTAAGAGACACTGGCCACCTGGAGCTAAAGAATGAAGATCAGAACTAAATCCATAGTTCAGAGAGCAGCTCAGAGCTCTTCTGCAGTATAGCCAGCAAGTCAAAGAAAATCAGCATTTTCTGAGAAATATGAACACAGTGAACATGATGACTAGCAATGGGGTTTTATTTATAGCACACAAAATGTTTTGTAGTTTCACCTAGGAAGGAAGGAATAACAAATATTCCTTAGGCATTATGTGACTCTGAAATGGAGTTCATTTTACAGAGTTGTTTTCAGTGATGTACACTGCAACTAGGTACCAAACTAGTCAGCAGAAACTCTGCATCATTCATCATCTAGTCCACAAAAAGTGCTTTCCAGTCCTGTAGCAGATTATTGTTAAATATTGAAGCAAGAGAGTGAAATTTACATGAAACTTAGCTCACAGCTCAGGAAGGATTTGAACAGTTGATGCTCTGCAATGCAATATGATACAGACATACCTATAGCACTGTTTGCACAAGGTCTCCTGTTTTTGAATAAAAGTAGCACTAGGAATCTCAGCCAGGGGTGGCACTCAAGCCTTGGAGTTATGAAAACAACCCTCTCTTTACTGTGAGTTGAATTGTAGTAGCTTCCAGAGGCTACAGCTAAGATCAGGGCCCCATTATGTCAGGCCAGGGGTGTCAAACTCATTCTGGAGAGTGCCATATTCCTCTTTTAATTACGCTTCATGGGTTGGGGTATATACTGAGAACTTACACTCCTCTCAGAGCAGAAACAAGCACCCTCTGATATCAATGGAAGGGTTGCACAAAGATCAAGGGGAGAGTATGGCCTTTAGGTATTCACTAAGCTTCTTACTATTATTCATTGACTCTTTCAGCATCATTCAGTGAGAAAATCTCCGCCCCATTTTTTCACCACTATTTCTGCCATTGATTCTTTTTCTTCCCCATACATCTTTTCTTCTTTTTCTTCTCCTTCCCTCACTTTGGGTGTCTCTTCTATTCTTCCTTCTGCATTTCCTCTCCTACAGCAACTCCAAACCACACGGGCTTTTTTCCTATCCTTTCCCCCAGTCTATCCACTGAAAAGATAAGTAGTGAAACAGTTAATGTTGACACACAAGTGTCATTACTGGGTTTTAAAGTTAATCCTCCAATAAGATTACTGGAAGGTAGGGAGTCACAACTCCACATCATTGCTTCAGGCTCTCAGCAGACCCAGGCAGACCTCACTACATCAGTTTCTCTCGGATCATATATGAGAAGTTTTCTTTACAATCATCAGGGCTAAAGACTTACTTAAAAAAGAAAGAAAAGAAAGAAAAGAAAGCTTAGATTATGCAGAATCTGAATATACCATATTCACAAGCGGGACCCCTTGAGTAATTAGTTTTGCCTCTTAGTGCTAGGTGTTATACATCAGAAGAGACAGTCCCAGCATTAAAGAGCTTACAGTTGTCATAAACAGATAGTTAAGGGTTAATAGAACAGAAGTCCTTTATATCTCTTTTGCCTGTAAAGGGTTAACAAGATCAGTGAGCCTGGCTGTCACCTGACCAGAGGACCAATCAGGGGACAGGATACTTTCAGATCTTGAGGGAGGGAAGTTTTTGTGTGTGCTGTTAGATTTTGGTTGTTGTTCTCTCTGGGGGCTCAGAGGGACCAGACGTGCAACCAGGTTTCTCTCCATCTCTCCGATACAGGCTCTTATAGGTTCAGAATAGTGAGAACTAGGTAGATAAAGAGAGTTAGGCTTATGTTTGTTTGCTTTATTTGCAAATGTGTATTTGGCTGGGAAGAGTTCAAATGTGTATTTGGCTGGAAGGAGTTCAAATTTGTATTTTGCTGAAAGGATTTTAATTTGTACTTGTATACTTAGGCTGGGAGGATATTCCCAGTGTCTATAGCTGAAAGACCCTGTAACACATTCCATCTTCAATTTACAAAGATAATTTTTACTGTTTTTTTCTTTCTTTAATTAAAAGCTTTTCTTGTTTAAGAACCTGATTGTTTTTTTATTCTGGTGAGACCCCAGGGGACTGGGTCTGGATTCACCAGGGAATTGGTGGAGAGAAAAGAGGGAAGGGGGAGAGAAAGGTTAATTTTCTCTCTGTGTTAGGATTACTTTCTCTCTCAGGGAGAGTCTGGGAGGGGGAGAGAGAAGTAGTGGGGAAGGTGAATTTTTCTCTCTGTTGTAAGATTCAAGGAGTTTGAATCACAGTAATCTTCCAGGGTAACCCAGGGAGGAGAAGCCTGGGAGAGGCAACAGTGAGGGAAAAGGTTTACTTTCCTTGGGTTAAGATCCAGAAGGACTGGGTCTTGGGGGTCCCAGGGCAAGATTTTGGGGGGACCAGAGTGTACCAGGCACTGGAATTCCTGGTTGGTGGCAGCGCTACAAGTACTAAGCTGGTAATTGAGCTTAGAGGAATTCATGCTGGTACCCCATCTTTTGGACACTAAGGTTCAGAGTGGGGAATTATACCATGACAACAGTTTAAATAGAAAGAGTAGGAGGAAGTCCTGTGACACAGGGTGTCACTATCTGTGGAGGATCAGATCCTCCTGGATTTGATGCTTGATCATTAAAGACCATGTTTGGTCTGAGTCACCATCCCCAGACAAATGCAGAATAAGCAAGTGAGCTATTGCTTCTCTGCTGTTAAACAATTGCTGTGTTCCACCCCAGAGGCAGCTGCAGTTCAAAGCTGAGTCCTACATATAGTCAGAGTTTACGTCTGTAAAATGCACTGGGATCCTTCAAGATAAAAGCTGCTATATAAACATAAAGCCATTATTGTCAAGATATTCTGTTATAAAACCAAAGGGGACTTTATCCATCTTCCAAACTGACCAAATGATTTACACACTGACAGTAAGTTGGTGTGAATGTACTGTATTGTGCTTTTAATGTCTGCATTTTCCTGATATCATAGTAGTTTAGAGATAGAGGTTCTCAGTTTTCTGCCATGGCAGGAATTTCAGACTATAGAGGAGGAATTTGGACTTTGGTACCCACACAGTGTGTGGGGAAATGGTGCCATTCATCAGAATCTGTTGTATGATGTGCACTAATTCCCAAAATATTTCCTTTATGTTACGAAGACTGAACAAGCCAGAGGCTTTCTATCCTCTGAAATGTTGTTTGAGTTGCTGGAGAATGACTGAGACTCCATGAGGAGACAGTGGTAGGAGCACTGCATCACCCAGGTATTAATAACTTACTCTGGGATCAATAATAAACAAAAATGATTTTATTAAGAAAAAAAAGTAGAATTTAACTAGTTCCAAGTAATAACAGAGTTACCAAGCAAAATAAAACAAAACACACAAATCTAAGCCTAATACATTTAAGAAACTGATGACAGGTAATATCTCACCCTCAGAGATATTCCAATAAGCTTCTTTCACAGACTAGACTCCTTCCTAGTCTGGGCCCAATCCTTTCCCCGGTACAGTCCTTGTTCCAGCTCAGGTGGTAACTAGGGGATTTCTCATTACTGAAGCCTCCTTTGTTCTGTTCCACCCCCTTTTGTGGCTTTGGCACAAGGCGGGAAACCTTTGTTTCTCACCTACCTTGTCCCCACCCCTTTCCTTCTAAATGGAAAAGCACCAGGTTTAAGATGGATTCCAGCATCATGTGAAATGTTCACATGCCCTGTGAGACTTCATTATTCACTGGCTGGCAACCACCTATACAGGAAGGCT
Source organism: Gopherus evgoodei (assembly GCF_007399415.2). Lineage (NCBI taxonomy): Eukaryota > Metazoa > Chordata > Testudines > Testudinidae > Gopherus > Gopherus evgoodei. The sequence continues at coordinate 59,166,110 of NC_044330.1, read as the reverse complement.
TACAAGTAAACAGAGCCATTTACAACCAATTGTCCTAGTTGATGGGAGCCATCAAGATTCTAAGCCATCATTAAGGGTCCACACTTTGTATAATTACAGTAGGATCTCAGAGTTATTTTTCATATTCCTAGTTTCAGATACAAGAATTATACATTCAACAAATAGGATGACCACACTCAGTAGATTATAAGCCTTGTAATGATACCTTACAAGTGACCTTTTGCATAAAGCATATTCCAGTTACATTGTATTCACACTTATAAACATATTTGTATAAAAATATAGAGTGCAGCATCACAGACTAGGCTCCTAATAATCATGGGTGCTCATCTGGTGACTGTGATTAATGATTGTGTTGGTGACTTCATAAATTTATTCTGGGTTAATCTAATATATAAATAACTCTGCTTGAACCCTGACTGCATAATGTCCTGACTTTCATTAATTAATAACTGATATAAGTAAGTTTTTGGAAAATTGTCCATTTATGTTGATCACATCTTAATTGTAACCCTTCCACCCCTTCAACATTGAAATGTACACCATTGCCATTCATCTGCTTGGGGAGGACTTTGTTAGAAAGTTTCATACTTATGCTGTTGAAAGGTAGATGATTTGTTATGTATAACAATGGTAATAATGACACCTAGCTCAGATATAGTGCTTTTCATCTGTAGATCTCAGCACCGTGAACTCTGATTACTCACCACATCAAAGGATCTGGCCCTTGTTTGGAAAGTGCATTTGGAGCCTATTCTGCTCTGATTGTAAGAAGTGGGCATTTCGCTATTGGCATGACTGGGAATTATAATTGGTATGTTACACTGTAATTTATAACTGGTTCTTATTTGTTGGAAGTGGAAAACTAGGACGCGAGAGATAGCACCGAGACCCTGATCTGCCAGCCCTTACCCAGGAAAGATTCCTGTTGAACTTAATGGAAGTTTTACCTGTGTAAGAATTCAAGGTCAGGCCTTAAAATGGGAAGCTCCAAGATCTAGGGTGAAATCCTGACCCCATTGAAATCAATAGCAAAACTTCCATTAACTTCAACAAGGTCAGGATTTCATTCTGAGTGTATTTCCTCTTGTATTAGGATCTTTCGGAAAACAAAAAAGTTAAAAACAGAAAAGGCAAGGCAGAAAGTGCTAAATTCAAACCTAAGGAGCAAAACTACTTGCAGTGAAACCATATTGTTAATAATCTACATACAGTGCACAAATAGAGCACAGATACTTTAGAGCACTATCAACTCATTTTACTTCCTTAGCAACAAGTCTATGAACAGCACTTCTTTATTTCTAATAAGCAGATCATTGCAATAATTTTTCTCCAAAAATGGGCACTTCAGCCTAAGTCGCTTTCTACTTAACAAGTGTTTTTCTTCCCATTGTGATAGCAATGATGTTTCATTCTTGTTTTCACATTTCTGACAGTTGCAGGTTCTGTATAACATATCCTCAAAAAGAAAAATCTAAGTGAGATGCATTTCTGCTCTATAGATCTATCTCTGTTTCAGTACAATCTCTCTCTCTCTCTCCCGCCCCCCCGCCCCCCCTCAGTCAGTAAGTGCATTCACCATCGGAACAACTTACCAAGGGAAATAGTGGCTTCTCCATCACTTGCCGTCTTTATGCCTTTCTAAAAGAAATGCTATAGCTTAAATCAGAAATGATGGGCTTGATGCAGAAATTCCTGGCTGAGGTTCTTTGGCCTTGCTTATGGAGGAGGTCAGAGAAGATGATTGTTTCTGGCCTTATTGTATATGAACCTACCTATGCGTAAAGCTAGACTAGAGCTGGTCAAAACAGATAGTGAACATTTAAAGATAGTGAAAATACCCTTTTCTCACATCTCTTTTTTTGGTTTTGGGGCTGTGCTGTTTAAGTGAAAGCAGGACCCACTGGAATACACTGAAATAAACTGGCTAGTGTGTATGAGCATCACAGACATACTGAGACCACTGCCTATCATGCTGGCTGATATTGTCTCATTGTTTCCTTGCACTTCCCTGTTGATGTGTCTGTATTCAGGAGTGGTGCCAGGGTTTTTGGCGCCTAGGCAGGGGTCCTTCTGTGCTCCCGGTCTTCGGGGCACTTCAGCAGTGGGTCCCGGAGCGCGGAAGGACCCCCCGCCACCAAATTGCCACTGAAGACATGGAGTGCAGAAGGACCCCCCGCCGCCGAAGGTCGCAAAATGCCGCCCTCCCAAATCCTGGTGCCCTAGGCGATCGTCTAGGTCACCTAAATGGAAGCGCCGGCCCTGTCTGTATCCATCTACTGTCTTGTGTTGTATACTTGGATAGTGAGCTCTCTGAGGCAGGGCCATCTTTTTGCTCTGTTTTTGTAAAGTGCCTAGCATAGTGGGATCCTGATCCATGACTGGGCCTCCTATGTGTTCTGGTATACACATAAATAGTACAAATAGTAATGTCTACTGGATAGAAACAGAACTGCTCAGCTATGTGTCATAGGCCTTATGTTGTGAGGTCCTCTTGGAGAATCTCTTGTAGCTCAGTCTCTAGGCAGTGGCCCATGCTTTGGGAATCAAGGAGGTCTGAGTTCTCTTCCCATGAAGTTCCAGATGGCCATACTGTGCAGTGCAGTGACAACCTCAGAGTCTCAGGTTTGTTCTAGTGCAAATGTGGGCTGCCCCGCCTCTTGCATTGAAGTAGCTCATGGATCCTCTGCCATTGATAAATAGGAATGGTGCAAGGAGGTAATTCAGTTTCACCTTGGTGTAGTAGTTTCCCAGGGACAGAGAAGCCACAGAACAAGAATAGGGGATTCTGTGAGGTCATTTCCACACTCCCTTTTCTGACTGTAATGGCACCTTAATAGCCAAATCCACTTGCAATTATTGCAACAATCCTTTTATTGACACAATATTCACCTGAACTTCTCATCTCAGGTTCGTGCTCAGATGGAAACTTTTCCAGTGCTTCCATCGGAATGTGTTGTCCACTGTGAGGTGTGTTCCATTCGGACCCACTCTTGAGAGCTTCCTTTGCAGTCTTATGGCTGTGTCAGTCCAAGGATATTAGAGTGACAAGGTGGGTGAGATACAGTAATATTGAACCAACTTCTGTTGGTGAGAGAGACAAGCTTTTGAGCCACACAAAGCTTTTCGTCTTCAGGTCTTCTTGCAGTCATCAGCTTTCTAGCGGCAATGATTAAAAGACACTTCTGCTTTGTTTTCTTTGCACTTTCAGGAGGACCCAGTTGACGGTGACCCCTTTGCCACCCAAAACTGCAAAGAAATGTTGAAACCTACTTGAATTCTGGGTAACATGATGACTTTGGAAACCTCAGCCACATTCAAAGGCTTTGATACCTCAGGCTTTGATGTGCCTGTGAATTGCTTGATTTATGAACTTTTCCCACTGGAAAACATAAGAACATAAGAATGTCCATACTAGGTCACACCAAAGGTCCATCTAGCCCAGTAGCCAATGCCAAATGCCCCAGAGGGAATGAACAGAACATTCTCAGCTTCTGGCAAACAGAGACTAGGGACACTCTCCTTGCCCATCCTGGCTAATAGTGCACCAATGCAGGAAAGCCTTTTGGCGAAATATAGCAGTGAATTGCTCAGAAATGTGCTTAAATAACTCCTGGATAGCTGTGGTGTTACCAATGAATGTAGCAGACATTTTCAGACCCAGGGATGGATATCACAGACAGCAGTTTTAACATTATTGGAAATCCATTCAACAAAGTAGCTGCTGTTCTTGTTTTGTACATTAAGCATTTGTTTATCCACCTCTTTCATTGACATTGACCTATTCTTCATGAATTTATCTAGTTCTTTCTTTAAAACAGAGCTACAATGAGCCATTCAGAGTTAGCAAGGAGCCCTCCACACTTACCAGCCTATTATACTTGGGACAAATAAGGCATGTTAGAGAATGGAAGGAAGATATTGCTACTGAAAGTGTCAATGAAATTCCATGTTAAACTTAATCTGAGAGTCAGAACTGCAGCCATGCAGGTTAACTTGCAAAAATGGGATCTCTGCACCATGAACTTGGTCTGAATTAGCTCTTGCCTTTGTTGCAGATGCAAAAGAAGGAAAGCCCAGTCTGCTAACCAGTGACTGAACTACAGAGATAGAGAAAAGAAGAGTCAAGATGAGTAACAAACTGAACCCCAGAATAAAAACTCAAGGAGACAAGGTACACCCTATAATTTAGCAGAGAAAGTTCCCCATTCAGAAGTCCCTTGCTTTATGACGGTCCTCCTCCAATGTACCCTGATCTCTAGGAACTGCAGGACCAAGATCTCTATGAGTTTAACTTCACTCCACACAAGTCTTGGCACATATCAGCCCATCTGTCCAGGGAAATGGTATTAGTGGCTGTTAGATACCAAACACCATCTTGAAAGGCTCAGCACAGCGTGGGCGGCATGGGAGTCAAGGATAATGCAGTCTTCATCACCTAAGCCAAATAGATGTGGAGTTACTCATCATGTCTCCATTAATTCTTCAGTGCATGAGGAGCATTAATACAGTTTGAGTGCTGTACCTTATTATCCTACTGGAAAGAACATTAGCTGTATCATTAGGGCTACAAAGAGTTCCAGCATCCATCCTTTCCTGTTGTGGGATCATAACAGGAGGGACAGAAGACTTCCCTGAAGAGGAATGTTATTGAACACGAGACTCCCCTGTAATGGGTGAACAATCTTTGGTGACTATTTCTGGACAGATCTAGATCAGCTTTGCAAATTTTGTATTTTTTCCTTTGTTTTGCACTTAGCCCAGAAACTGTTTCATTTTGATGCTGGTTCCATCTCTCTGACTCCCATCTCCTTGTCTTCTTACCTCTGTTAAACTATCTTGGTGTATTGAATTTAACTAGGCCTCCCCTCCCTGGTTATTTCCCAGCTGGCAAAGAGAGTGAACAGTTGTGTTTGAAATTGATGCCACGTTATTATGAAATTCACCCGCTTCATTGAGAGGGTTTGCAGTTAGAATCAGATCCCCAGGGAGCTAGACAACCTAATCTCCCATTGCTCTCAGGGACAAGAGCTGGGAATCCACTCTGCCTTCTTGGAGGCCTCAAGAAGAACCAGTATGTTCAAGGATCAGAAAAAGGGTGTGGGGAATGGATGGCTTCACATGGATGGCATGAGAAGTGTCCTACTCCACTTCATATACCAGAACTTTGTTACTCCTCATGCCATCCCAGGGAGACACCACTAGAGGTGGCTGGAATTTTTTTGACAAAAAGATTAGGGTTTTATTTTCGGTTGCCAAAAAAATTGTTTTTTTTTAACCAAAAATAACTTTTTTCATGTGAAAAATCTCATTTTCAATGACATTTTTATTTTTGTGAAATTGTGGGAAAATGCCCACCTTCTCTCAATTTTTGACTCCTCCCCACTTCCCCATGAAAATAGTGGTTAAAAAAAAAGAAGTTAAAAAGAAAGTGACTGTAACAATGTTATTTTTAAAAGTAACACTTTATCTACTTTTTAAGCTCTCTCTTTAAGTGAGAGAATGTGACACAACATAAGATCTTTACTTTTGTTTTTCCTATTGGAAAACAATTAGAAAGCAAGAGAAATCAAGGAAAACCTCATTGTTACTGTTCCTTAATTTTTCAAATTTTCCTGTAGGAGAAACACTCTTTTTTCCCCTGAAATGGGAAAAGTTTGAATGGAGATTTTTCCCTCAGGGGAAAAAAATAAATCCATGTTCTGGTCAGCATTAAACACCACTTACGACCAGGGCCGGCGCTTCCATTTAGGCGGCCTAGGCAATCGCCTAGGGCGCCAGGATTATTGAGGGGTGGCATTTTGCTGGGGTGTGGGGGCAGCAGGTGGCTCCGGTTGACCTGCCGCAGTCGTGCCTGCAGAGGGTCCTCTGGTCCTGCAGCTCCAATGAAGCTGCCGCAGGGATTTCTGCGGACGGTCCGCTGCTCTCACGGCTCCAGTGGACCTCCCGCAGGCACCACTGCGGCAGGTCCGCCGGAGCTGCGGGACCAGTGCGCGGGGCGGCGAAATGGCCGTGCGCCTAGGGCGCTAAAAATACTAGTGCTGGTCCTGCTTATGACTTGTGACTCTCCTGGGGCAGACATGCCACATGAGTTTGCAGCATGCTAATTTTCAACATTTATATGAGAGGCTGGCAGGTGATGCAACAACAAAATTGCAATGAAAATTCATTGGAATCTTTAAACAAATACACTTCAGTTGTCTGTTGGTATCCACACCCCTGTGAACAGCCTAGTGTTCTAGTTTACTGGCAGGAATGTTAGCAAAAAAGTGAATTTTATGTGCCTTTAAGATAGCATTTGCAGAAGTAGTAGTAGTGTCTAGTGATTAGGGCATGAGCTTGGGACTCAGGAGGCCTGGTTTCTATGCCTGACTCTTCCACTGACCAGTTGCATGACCTTGGGAGTGTCACTTTTGTTTCCCCTTCTGCCCTTTTCCTTGTCTATTTAGGCAGGAACTGGTTCTCACTGTGTGCCTGCACAACACTTAGCCCAATGGGGCCCTGATTCCACTTGGGCTTTCTATGTTTTACTGCAATACAAATAACAACTTAAAATTCATAAACACAGAGAGTTGCATTAGAAAGCTAACAGAGCAGTAATGCTCAGTGGAGAAAGCACTAGCCAGGGACTCAGGAGATCTGGGCTCCATTCTCAGCTCTGCCATTGGCCCATTGGGTGACCTTGGGCAAGTCACTTTCCATCTCTGTGCCTCAATTTTTCTATCTTTAAAATGGGGATAATGATCCTGACATCCTTTGTAAAGTGCTTTGTGATCTGCTGATAAAAAGTCTCCATAAGAGCTATGTATTAGTATTATTCTAAGAGATAGGCTCGTCCAATCACAAAAAAAGGAACAATCCCATCTGGGCTAATCAAAACAACTTGAATTGCAAATCTTCAATATCAAATTTCCACAAACTGCCTATGAATGATTGACAGACCAGGAATTAGTGACAGTTCCTATTTAGAAAATCATTTCAAACAACAAACAAGCTTGAGAACATCACAATCTGCCATGTGTGAAAGGAAAAGAGGTATACTTCATTGAATAAATAACTAGAGTGGATAAAAATTGCTAGATATGTTCAGGAAAATATTTTGTCAACATTTTAAAAAATGATCTATGCATTATTTTGATGATTTGCCCAGCTCTAAAATGTATCAAATTTCATCAACTTTAGTGCTTCACGTTAAAAATGCCTGCAGTATATGATAGGGAGATTGGGCATTGGGGGATTTGTCCTGCTCTGAGTTAAATCCTAGAAATGAAAACCCAAGGGCTGCAGAAATTGGATCTCAGAACCCATACTGGACCAATGTCCCATCCTGGCACTAGGGTGCACTGTGCCACTGGAGGTGCCAACTTTCAGATTAAATATAATTGTACGGCCTGGATCTCGCATAATCATTAAATATCCCAGTGCACCTTTTGGAAGAACAGGTGTCCCAGAGTCATCCTGGACAATTTCCAACTGGAGTGAGAACAGTTGGTCTATCTAAATTTACCCTATAGTTCTGACTAGCTATAGGAGTTTTCTTTACTTGTAACAGTGTTGCTGTGCACTGTAAAATAGCTACTACCTTCCACCCCAGAGGTGTCTGCATTTGTGGGTAAAGTGATTCCTACACATGCTGCTCTCATGTACATCAGCATAAATTTGGAATAACTGCATTGGTTTCACAATAACAGAGGAGAATCTGACCTGAGGCTTATAGGAAACCCCTTGGGGAATTTTCTGGATGAAAGGTGTTGTATAACAACAGGTTAGTATCAATTACACTCTTCACCATGTGCATCCACAGCTTATTGGTATCTGTCTCTGGCTATTGCTTGCTTCTTAAGAGGATAAATTCTGTAAAGGCACCATGGCTCATAATCTTAACTGGGATAAATCTGGGTAGCTCCACTGAGTAATAGACACCAGCTGAGCATTCGGTCCTTTATATTCACCTGCTTTTGTAAAGACAGCAGCAAAAAAAAATGTAACAAAGGCACAGTTGCATCCCAAGATGAATAAAATAGCACCAGAGAGTGATTCCCACACTCCCCCAGGAGCATATTATCTTCACTGGCATTGTGCCATACACATACTGGCAATGCATTTGGTTGTAGTATGGGCGATTCCTGGGGTTTCTGCTAAAGTTTACAGGCCTGGGCTAATCCCCTTCCCACCTCCCTTTAAACTGCTTCTTTTAATAAATCAATGCTGCAGAACCACAAGGCTCATTTAGAGCTAAAGCAAGAAGCACAGCCTGTGCAGGAAACATCCACTTGAGGTAGACAGTATACTCATATGTTGGATACAACAGCCCTGTGTAATACCAGTGCAATGTCTTATTAGGGTAGAGAGAGGCCTGAGCAAAATAAAAGATCTAGATCCAGATTTGAAACTCCCCAAAGTCTAGAGGTGTCTGGAACTGGGGCTTTGGTTTGATGCACTATAGAGAAGCACCAGCTGTGGAGGGCCAGCTCTCGGGTCAGTGCTTGAACTCTGCAAAGTTCAGCAGTGTTTGGATCTGGGTATTCAGTTCACACCTCTCTCTAAACAGCACTAGACCACTAGACTAAGCAAGCCAACTACAACTCATAGAGCAGGGCCAGTGAACACTGAATACGCCCCGCTGTGTCATAACTGCAGGCATAGTGTAGTGTTATCTTGCTATACTGATTCATTGTGACAGTTAGCCGGGCCTTGACATCGGTGTAACTCCATTCATTTCAACGAGATTATACCCAGTTAATACTAGTGTAAATTAGAGGAGAATTGGTTTCACTGTAGTAGAATGGGTTGGTGAGCCACCTGTTCGAGACATAGGGTCAGATCCAGCTACTCTTATGTTGAGTAGCACCTTACCACCAAAAGTACCCTGTGGATTCAAATGGGACAGAATTTTGAGCCTTCTCACACTGCTGAGGACTTACTCATTTGAGTAAATGAACCCTGGAGCGCAGATCACATGCCAGTCTGGATCTTTGCATTCTGCCTCCCAAAATTCCCCTACAGTATTCTCATGCATGTTCTGCCCTAAACAATACTGTGCTCTGTTAAACAGCTGCTATGTTCTACCCCAGAGGTGGCTGCATTTTGCTGATCTCTCACCAGCAGAACCTTGCTAATTTGCACTAATGACTGGGTGTTCCATTGTAAATTATTGAATGTTGTGAGTGAACCAACACAATAAAAAAGGAAGAATAATTCATTACATCACATTCTTTATAATATCAATTGTAGTTCAGTGATAATTATTTATTATAATATTTCATAATGAACTACTAAATGTACTGTAGTCGATTTGGTAAAAATAAGGAAACCCTAAAGCTTGCTACAGGTCCGTGCTCTTCCATCTTTGGTGAGAGCAGTAGCAACCTGTGAGGAACTTGGAGAGAGGAGGCCAGGTTGCAGGAGGGAAGAGTTTGGAGAAGGCACCAGGCACTCAGTCTGTGTGCACATGGTTGGAATGTTAACTGCTGTTGCAGCACCTCTGCAAATAGCTCTCCTAATAAAGAGACAGTTGTAGAAACCTGGAGTCTTCTCATGTTATCACCCAGCATGTGATACATAAAACATGAACTAAAACTGGATTAAGGCACTCTGGCCCAGATTTTTAAAGGCATTTAGGTATTGCTGTTCTCAGTGTTGCAATGCCTAACTGATTTAAGAGCCCAAGTTTCATTTCAAAAGTGATTTAAGAATTAAATTCATTTTGAAAATGAGATTTAGGTGCTTCAAAGTTGAGTGCAGCATGGCTTAAAAGCCTTTAAAACCTGGGAATATATAGCTCTTCCTGAGGACCCCAATTACTGCAGTCATATGACAGTGGCTATCAAAATCTCAGCTTTCATTCTTTTTAAAGTAAGTTTCTAGTTCACATGTTTGGAAGGAAAAGCATGAACTCATGACCCAACCCCTACCTGAGTCTGCGAACAGCCTGAGACAAAAGCTCTGAGATGGGGCGATGCCTCAGGCTATCAAAGGGATGTGAACTCAAATCCCCACTCTGCCAACCCCATCCCATCAGACAATTGATTTCCTGAACAGCAGGAGGAGAAGGAAGCAGTGGGCCCAGTCCAAAAATTCAATCAGATGGTGCCCCTATTACTGACCCCAGCATCCAGGGGTAAGTAATGAGGTCCTTTTCTGTCTCTCTGGGGGAAAACAGGGGACTTTGCTGCCACTAATGTTGCTCCCAAGAGGAGGTAGACCTTTCCTGCAACTTCTCAAGAAGTAAAAGGGATCCCACCCTGCTTCTCTGGAGGATCAAGTCCCTCCCCCCACAAGTGAGCGGGGTGGTGGGTCATGGGGTGGAGCCACAGTGGATCCTAAATCAGGCATGCCTAGGGCACCATGAGTCTTCACCCAGCTAATAGGTGGAGTGAAGACACCACTGTTTTCTGGGCCAGCCAGTTTCCCCTTTTCCTGCTGTGTTGGATCTTGGTGCAGAAGACGCTCCATTGACTTCAATGATTGGGCAGTGACATATCTGGGCCAGAGCATGCAGTTTAGCAAGTGCAGGCTGATGAGTTCCTGCTATCTGTGTGGCTCAGTTTCAGCTACTCCAGCCCAGCTGCACAGCACTGGGCAAGCACATAGGAGACCTCTCAGAGAACTTGAGTCAAAGCTTATTGAAGTCAATGAACACTTTTAATTGACTTCTCAGGGCTTTGAGTCAGGCCCCAGACCCCCAGGGAGAAATGCAGGCAGAACTAGCAGCCCCAGGGCAGTGAATCTGGGCAGGGAGAAGATGGGATCAGGGCTGAAGCTCTCCATGCACCCTGTGGACAAACTGCCAACAAGTGTGTTTTTAAAATGCCTTGAAAGCATAAAGCTGTGGGCTTGCCTGCAGGAGGGATGTAGTTCCACCACTGCGAACGCCCTCAGCCACGTTTCCTGGCAGGAAAGCGGAGTCAGTTGCATTTTGACACTGGTGCAGCACATCTATAGTGGGGGGATTGTGCTAGTGCAGAGAGTTTGGGGCAGCAATCCCTCATTGAGACAAACTCTTTTTCCCTGCCCACAACTGCGTATTCTTAGCACTGCAAAGTTCCTCCATGACCTTAAGGGAACCAGTCTCATTGGAAGTCTTGGATACTTTAGGAAAACCCACCAGGCTCTTCCCATTTGTGGCACATTCTCTTTAATTGGGCTGTCAGATCCTCCGAGCAGGGACTGGTCCAGTGTATGTACCTGTAACATCACAAAGCACGTGTTCCTGAGCCTGGCTGAGGTCTTTGGGCACTATGATACTACTTCTCCCACTGCCAAATAATATAGCTGGCAGCAATTTTTTAAAGCTGCTGTTGGGGAACCTCTCCCCACACTCTTCTGGGGGCCTTTGAAAGCTTTGTGCATAGGGGGCCTGATTCTCTTACAGCAGCATCACAGTGAATTCAACAATTACTTCTTATTTACACCCAGGCAAGAACAGAATGAGACCAGGTGCCTCCAGGGCCCTTAGTTCAGGCATTGAGTACCAGGGCTCTTTGTCCTAGCTCAGCTTCTTAAAAGGCACAGGAAAGCATCTGGCTGGTGTGTTGGTTTGTTAAGTGTGTACAGAACTTTGGGGTCCTTCAGATAGAAAGGTGCTAAACAGCAGCAAACTGTTCTTACTAAACTGGGCAATTAGGCAGTCCCTTTGCAAAGAAGCCAGTGCACTCTGCAGCCTAACTAAATTCCAAGTGCAGTTCCAAGGCATTATGTTGTTTTGACCATAATCAAAGACCTGTAAAAGGTCCGCTTTCAAACAGGCAAGATTTATGATCATATGCAGAAATCAGGGACCTGATTTAGGCCTCAGTTATACTGGAATAAATACTGAATATTGACTCTGATTCAGCTACTCAGGGTTTAAGCCATCAGGAGAACCTTGACCATTGCTTGCTATGTAGAATCACCTTTAGAATCGAGCCTATTGCTTTCTATGGAGAGACTCCTGATTTACACCAGTGACTGCAGGTTCAGAATCTGTCTTCAAGTCTTGATTGGCTTGTCACCCCCTGCCCCCCATGTTCAGTAAAAAAGATGAAATTTCTTCCGCCAATTCAGAACTGGCTGCTGTCACACTGTCACACTGTGAACACAGACTGTCACACTGCCAATATTGGGGACCTTCTCCATGACTGGACCTCCTAAGCATTACAGCTGTACAAATACAATTATCAATAACTAATGCCCAAGATAGTGACCAGGAAAACTCTTGACTTCCTCTCCTATTGGCAAAATTCCTACTTCCATCCGTTACCCAAATTAACCCCAAGTGCTGCCATCAAGGCAGTAGGTGTTGCTCTTTTGTACCTTTCTGACACGCACTCTCAGCTCCCAGCCTGGCTTTGCTGAATATTTTAATGCATCCACGCTGTACGGTGAATACGCACAGACAGGGCTGCTCACTGTGTGAACTAAAGGGAAACAGGCTGCCATGCCTGACAGTGGGATTTTCTATAAACTTTGGACAAGTTCATTAACTTTTGGTACTTCGTGGACAAGTCAGACTTACAGCCAGGGGGAGAGAGAAGAGGCTCTAATGCATGTCACGTTGGCCAGTGACTCTTGTCTGACGTGCAGTGCTCCCTCCAAGCTGCTCTGCCAATGCAGTCCCATTTCTCTCAGTCTGGTCTGCTCCACAGGACCACTGAGTTTTGACCTGGGGCATCCCTGCCATTCTTATCTCAGGACTCCACAGCTTGCTCAGTGTTCCTCATTCCTAACCTGCAGCATGCCCCTGCTAATCTCAGGGAAGGCATTCCTAGTGGTTAGTGCAGAGGACAGAGAATTCTTGAGTTCTGTTTTTAAGTCTTATCATTGACTTGCTGTTTGACCATAGAGGAGTCCCTACAGGAAAGGGAGAGCACCACAGAGCCAATAAGGGGATGCCCAGGTAGGGCAAACCCCAGAGCCCGGTTTTCTTACCAGATGCACAGTACAAGACACCGTGGGATTTGCTGAAGAAAGGAGGGATTTCCTGCCAGTACCGAGATTCTTCAGAACTTCCTGCTTGCAGCACTCACCTGTACACTAGCTTCATGGATGCTTATCTGTATGTCCAGCTGTGTGTCTAGCTGCAGATCACACAACCTGCAGTCAAACAAATAGTGATTTTTATTGTCATCATCTATACAAGTCTAGTGGGAGGCAAAAAGTGGGAAATGGGGGACCGAAAAGAAATGGTGAAAAATTCATTACATTTCCACCACAGAGCTTTCTCCTTCTGGCTGCTCTTCCTCTCTCCAGTCAAGAAACAGAAGATTCAGCAACAGATTCACATTTAGCAGGCCAATCACATTGCCCTCTTCTGATTTTCTGCTTCAGCCAGCTCACTAAACCCTTCAGAGCTATCCACTTTCACTATCCCCAAATGCTCAGTGCCCTTAGTTCTAGCCAATTTTGGCACTGTTCACTTTCAGAAGTTGAATATAGCAGAAGTTTCTCTTTCTGCTGACTGACTAGAGAAGGGAATTCTCTTTGTATATACCATAGAGGACTCTCCTTGGAGGAAGAGCCGAGTGGACCTGATGGTGTTTCTGTGGCACTAGAATGAATTACTGTGCAGATGACTGGAAAGAAAAACAAACAAAAACAAACCTAGAGCTGATCAGCATTTTTTTTTAAATTTTTTCAGAATCCGCCTTCCTTACCACACCATTCACCCAACTATAGATCTGGACTAAATAAATCCCCAATTTTCCCTCCTGTTTTTTCATAAAGCCTGAGAAGAAATTCTGACACATAAGCCAAATTCAGTGGAGTCACCCACAGAATTTGGCAAAGCCGCCCAGGAGGGGGGGTTGGGGAGGCAAGTGGGGCAATTTGCCCCAGGCCCTGGGCCCCGCAGGGCCCCCCACGAGAATATAGTATTTATAGTATTGCAACTTTTTTTCATGGAAGGGCCCCCCAAAATTGCTTTGCCCCAGGCCCCCTGAGTCCTCTGGGCAGCCCTGGAATTTGGCCCCATGGATTTTTTAAAGAAATGGCATAAGGCTTTGATGTACTTTGAGGAGAAGGGGAAGAGAACCCACCCAGGAAGAGGGACTAGCCTCCTTTTGTAAGTTGTCCCTGTCCTTAGGAATGTGCAAAATACTCTTCATGAAGGTAAGACTCAGGACAGCCTCTCTGGCCTTATCCCAGAGAGACTGGCAGCTCTGTGTATACAGCAACCCTAGAAAGCTTCAGTGTCAGATCTCTACATCTGCTAGAGCAGCAGTAAGAGTAGGTTGTGCCTCAGTAACTAGAGGCAGAAGACCATCCAGGTCTTCCACCCATAACTAACTCATGTGTGGTATTACATTTGGCTTTCATTTCTTTTCATGCTCGATCTTAAAGAAATGGAGGTTTGGGTCTTTGGACTAGTGCTTCGAGGCTCCCAGCTCTGTGGTGAGTCAGCCAGCTTTGCTGTTTAGTTAAGACAAATGGAGCCCTGATCACTGTCTATCTGACGGCATGTCTACTCTGCACATGGAGGTGTGACTGCAGCACGTGAGGACAAAGCCATGCTACCAGTAGCAATGAAGATGCTACTGCAGTAGCATGGATTAGGCACCTCAGTAATTACCCAGGGTCTCAGGCATCCTTGTCCACCCTGCCAGGTCTTCACTGCTCTTGGTACCCAAGCTAGCTAGACAAAAGCTAGCTCAAGTATGCTTGCATGAGCTGCCATCACCAACTCGTCCCTCCTTCGTAATGCAGAAATATTATTGGGGAGGTCTAGGTTGGATATTAGGAAACACTATTTCACTAGCAGCATGATGAAGACCAAGGACAGGGTAGGCCCACTGCTCAGTAAGGAGGGGGAAACAGTAACGGGAGACTTGGAAATGGCAGAGATGCTTAATGACTTCTTTGTTTCGGTCTTCACTGAGAAGTCTGAAGGAATGTCTAATATAATGAATGCTTACGGGAAGAGGGTAGATTTAGAAGATGAAATAAAAAAAGAGCAAGTGAAAAATCACTTAGAAAAGTTAGATGCCTGCAAGTCACCAGGGCCTGATGAAATGCATCCTAGAATACTCAAGGAGTTAATAGAGGAGGTATCTGAGCCTCTAGCTGTTATCTTTGGGAAATCATGGGAGACGGGGGAGATTCCAGAAGACTGGAAGGGGGCAAATATAGTGCCCATCTATAAAAAGGGAAATAAAAACAACCCAGGAAACTACAGACCAGTTAGTTTAACTTCTGTGCCAGGGAAGATAACGGAGCAGGTAGTTAAAGAAATCATCTGCAAACACTTGGAAGGTGGTAAGGTGATAGGGAATAGCCAGCATGAATTTGTAAAGAACAAATCGTGTCAAACTAATCTGATAGCATTCTTTGATAGGATAATGAGCCTTGTGGATAAGGGAGAAGCGGTGGATGTGATATACCTAGACTTTAGTAAGGCATTTGATACGGTCTCGCATGATATTCTTATAGATAAACTAGGAAAGTACAATTTAGATGGGGCTACTATAAGGTGGGTGCATAACTGGCTGGATAACCGTACTCAGAGAGTAGTTATTAATGGCTCCCAATCCTGCTGGAAAGGTATAACAAGTGGGGTTCCGCAGGGGTCTGTTTTGGGACCGGCTCTGTTCAATATCTTCATCAACGATTTAGATGTTGGCATAGAAAGTACGCTTATTAAGTTTGCGGATGATACGAAACTGGGAGGGATTGCAACTGCTTTGGAGGACAGGGTCAAAATTCAAAATGATCTGGACAAATTGGAGAAATGGTCTGAGGTAAACAGGATGAAGTTCAATAAAGATAAATGCAAAGTGCTCCACTTAGGAAGGAACAATCAGTTTCACACATACAGAATGGGAAGAGACTGTCTAGGAAGGAGTATGGCAGAAACAGATCTAGGGGTCATAGTGGACCACAAGCTTAATGTGAGTCAACCGTGTGATACTGTTGCAAAAAAAGCAAAAGTGATTCTGGGATGCATTAACAGGTGTGTTGTAAACAAGACACGAGAAGTCATTCTTCCGCTTTACTCTGCACTGGTTAGGCCTCAACTGGAGTATTGTGTCCAGTTCTGGGAACCGCATTTCAAGAAAGATGTGGAGAAATTGGAGAGGGTCCAGAGAAGAGCAATAAGAATGATTAAAGGTCTTGAGAACATGACCTATGAAGGAAGGCTGAAGGAATTGGGTTTGTTTAGTTTGGAAAAGAGAAGACTGAGAGGGGACATGATAGCAGTTTTCA
The DNA here is from genome assembly GCF_007399415.2 of Gopherus evgoodei. Lineage (NCBI taxonomy): Eukaryota > Metazoa > Chordata > Testudines > Testudinidae > Gopherus > Gopherus evgoodei. The sequence continues at coordinate 59,149,931 of NC_044330.1, read as the reverse complement.
GGTATCTAAAAGGTGTCATCAGGAGGAGGGAGAAAACTTGTTCACCTTAGCCTCCAATGATAGAACAAGAAGCAATGGGCTTAAACTGCAGCAAGGGAGATTTAGGTTGGACATTAGGAAAATGTTCCTAACTGTCAGGGTAGTTAAACGCTGGAATAGATTGCCTAGAGAAGTTGTGGAATCTCCATCTCTGGAGATATTTAAGAGTAGGTTAGATAAATGTCTATTAGGGATGGTCTAGACAGTATTTGGTCCTGCCATGAGGGCAGGGGACTGGACTCGATGACCTCTCGAGGTCCCTTCCAGTCCTAGAGTCTATGAAGCACTGGAATGGGTTACCTAGGGAGATGGTGGAATCTCCATTCTTATAGGTTTTTAAGGCCCAACTTGACAAAGCCTTGGTTAGTATGTCAGTTGATGTTGGTCCTGCTTTGAGGAGGGATAGCTCAGTGGTTTGCGCAGTGGCCTGTTAAACCCAGGGTTGTAAGTTCAAACCCCAAGCAGGCTTTTACTCCATTTCCCTAATCAAAAAAGGCAGCAGATCCAACTGCAGTGCATTTGTGAGCTTTAGTTAAATACATAGATTCAGCGATTCCAAGGCCAGAAGGGACCACTGTGATCATCTAGCCTGTCTTCCTACCCAACAGGGCAGAGAACTTTCTTGAAATAATTTCTGTCTGAACTAGAGCCTGCCAGCATGACAAATGTGCACCCAGTAGCACCACACTGATAAAAACAAGTCTTACACATGCGCCCTGGTATTAAACACTTTGGTTATTTCCTAGATGTATTGCCAGCCTGGAAGAGGTATTTCCTGGTATGACATCTGGTATGTCATACCTGGTATTTCCTGATATGACATCTGACCAAGTAGTTGATGGACATGCAAATCAACCAACTACTTGATCAGACACTTAATCAGCTAAAATCATTCAATTATTAAAATTAAGTAGACTCCTATTTAGATTTAATCTTACAAAGCTTAATTGATTGACTGCCACTGTAGCCTTTATGAAGGCAAAATTGTTTGAGTTCCTGACTATCAAACTCTCACTCCAGCTGCTGATAGCTTAAAATAAAAAAGCAAACTATAGTTGCCATGCATAGTTATCCATCCATCCATCTATCACCATCTAACCATCCATCTATCACCACCATTGGACTAGATGACCTCCAGAGGTCTCTTCCAACCTTAATGATTCATTTGCAAGGACCTTAGTGGGAGGAGCACTGGTTGAACGAAAAAAGAGTTTGTAGGGGCACCAGGAAGTCAGTCTGTGTGCACATGGTTGGAATCCTAGCTACAGCTGCAGCAGCTGTGTAAATAGTTTTCTTGATCAAGAGACAGTTTAATTTTAGAAACATGAAGTCCTCTCATGTTATTATCAAATGTTTCATGTCCCATATGGTACTATCTGTCTGTCTTCTGAATAGTTGACCAGCCAATTGATTGGCCTCTTGTGCCTAGAGCCAGCCAATCAGAGTATGGCTACACTGCATTGTAAACCCATGTCTGTGGGACATGAGCTTTTGGACTCAGTGGTTCCAAGCTCACACATGGTAAACCTGGTTTACAATTGCTGGACCCTGGTCTCACAAGCATGATAATGCTGTGAAACCCAGTGAAGGGAAGAGTCTCAGATCTTGAGCTCTAGTCCAAGCAGGAATGTCTACACTGCTGTTTTTAGCCTCTTAGCACAAGGCCTGAGTCAGCTGACACTGGTTCTGAGACTTGCTGCAGTGTAGACATACACCAAAGGTATTGATTCTGAAATGTATTCTTGATTCTGCTATTTTCAGAGAGACAGGAATTCTGGGAATAACTATCCAGAGCGGCGACAGGCAGAAAAAACATTTATTTTATAGGCTTGGTAATAGCTCAGCATCTCATGCCATCCATTGTCAGCCTTCTGCAAGGCAAAGGCCTCTCCAACACAGCTCCTGCCCCTCTGTAACAATATCCATATCAGCCTTTCTAAACCTACTTGAAGGCAAAAGTCTCCTCAGCACTGCTCCTGTCCATGCATCTCAGATATTGTCATCTCACAGCCCAGAGAAGCCTCTTCAGCAAGGCTTGTGTCCATCCACCTTGTCAGCCATTTCAGCCAATTGCAGGAGGAAGACCCTTCAGCACAGCGTCCATCCATCCCTCCCTTCCTCCCTCCCTCCCTCCCTGACATTGTCAGTCCCATTGTGGTGCAATAGCCTCTTCAGCTCTGCTCCTGTCCATCTCTATCTGTCCAGTACATTGTTGATGTCCATCTATACCACTCATACCCTATCCATGCCAGGGCAAAGGCTTTTCTAGTTCTGCTCCTAGGGTGTAGGGTTTTTCTCTGGATCCTTACCATGCTCAACTAGCAAGAGAATGACACTGCATTTGAACTTTCCAAGGTGTGACTTTGGATTCATCCTTGATGGCATCATTCAGAAGCCCTTTGCCAGATTATTCATGCTGGTTCATCACCTATGAGATAGCGTCTGTGACCTCTAGGTCCTTCTTTAAGGAGTGTGTGTGAGGTGTGGGTTATACACAACTTTGCACTACTCCTAGTAGTTAGCTACACACAGAAATACTCTGGTGGGGTGTTGTGGGGTAAGCACACCCCATCCCCTCTTGGGGCAGGGAGAGGGTATTTACTGCCCTGCGGCTGCATCTTTATGACCACGCCTTATCTTGAGGTAGCATGGCCTAGTGGTCGGAGTCAGTGTGGCCACCTGGCTTGGCAAGGTTATCTGGCCTAGTGGCAATAGTCAGTAGGGCTGCCCTCTCTCGGGGCTGTGTGGCCTAATGGCCAGAGTCAGTATAACTACCCACTTCTGTAGGGCTGTGTGGCCTAGCAGCCAGAGTTGGTAGGGTTACCTGTTCAGCTGGGCTGTGTGGCCTAGTGACTAGAGCCTGTATAGCTGATGTGGTCAATGGCCAGAGTCAGTCTAACTGCCCTCTTTCAGAGCCGTGTGGCCCAATGGACAGAGTCAGTATAATGGCCTTCTTCAGTAGGGGCATTTGGCCTGGCAGCTGCTCAAGGGAGTGGGCCGTTACCTGGGCGGGGGGAGTGTGGTGACCAGGTAGGGCAATCCAGCACCTTCCTGCTCTACTGGGTCTGAGCTCAGGACCCTGTGAGTGGCAAGTTGACTTACCGTGACTTTAGCAAAGCTTTTGATACGGTCTCCGACAGTATTCTTGCCAGCAAATTAAAGAAGTATGGACTGGCTGAATGGACTATAAGGTGGATAGGAAGCTGGCTAGATTGTTGAGCTCAATGTGTAGTGATCAACTGCTCACTGTCTAGTTGGCAGCTGGTATCAAGTGGAGTGTCGCAGGGGTCAGTTCTATGGCTGGTTTTGTTCAACGTCTTCATTAATGATCTGGATGACGGGATAGATTGCACTGTCAGCAAGTTCATGGATGACACTTAGCTGGGGGGAAAAGTAGATTCACTGGAGACTAGAGATAGGGTCTAGAGTGACCTAGACATTGGACCAAAAGAAATCTGAGGTTCAAAAAGGAGAAGTGCGGAGTCCTGCATTTAGGACAGAAGAATCCCAAACAATGCTACAGGCTGGGAACTGACTGGCTAAGCGGCAGTTCTGCAGAAAAGGACTAGGGATTACAATGGACAAGAAGCTGGATATGAGTCAGCAGTGTGTCCTTGTTGCCAAGAAGGCTAACAGCATATTGGGCTGCATTAGTAGGAACATTGCCAGCAGATCGAGGGAAGTGATTATTCCCCTCTATTCGGCACTGGTGAGGCCACATCTGGAATATTGTGTCCAGTTTTGGTACCCCCACTACAGAAGGGATGTGGTCAAATTGGAGAGAGTCCAGCGGAGGGCAAAAAAAATTTTTAGGGGGCTCGAGCACGTGACTTATGAGGAGAGGCTGAGGGAACTGGACTTGTTTAGTCTGCAGAAGGGAAGTGTGAGGGGGGATTTGATAGCAGCCTTTAACTACCTGAAGGGGGTTCCAAAGAGGATGGAATTAGGCTGTTCTCAGTGGTGGCAGATGACAGAACAAGGAGCAATAGGCTCAAGTTGCAATGGGATAGGTCTATGGGTTGGATATTAGGAAAAACTATTTCATTAGGAGGGTGGTGAAGCACTGGAATGGGTTACCTAGGGAGGTGGGAGAATCTCCTTTCTTAGAGGTTTTTAGGGTCCGACTTGACAAAGGACTGGCTGAGATGATTTAGTTAGTGTGGTCCTGTTTTGAGCAGGAGGTTGGACTAGATGATCTCCTGAGTATCCCAGTGTGCACCGCTCGAAATATCGCTGCAAGAGTGAACACGCTATTGTTGGCTTCTGTGTTTACAGCTTACTTGGTTCACAGCTGGCTGCTTTTTTATAAAGCTGCTGGCTCAAAGCAGTTGCCCCAGCTCAAAGCCTTCTCTCCAATCAACCACTCAAGGCCCACCTGTAACAACGCACTCCCAATTCACACTTTTCAAACACACACAGAGTCAATCACTCAAGACCTTCCATTACAAACTATCTGATCACAGACGCAGTAGGTGCGGTCAGACAGGGAGGTTAATAACCTGATGGACAGAGCTCAAAATGTCCCAGAGTTTGGATAAACACCACGGGCGACAGGTGGAATCCCCCTTTCGGAAGGCTGGCCCCTGTCTCTGCCCCTTCTGCCTCTCCCTAGGTCTAGAGCCCCGAGATCTCTGCCCCTCTACCCATGGCTGGCGCCACACCCCCTCCGCCTGGAGAAGCCTTGAACGCTCTCCTCCATCCCCAGACACAGGAACCCTGGGCCAGCCACAGCCCAGAGCGCCCACCCCCCCACCCAGCCAGAGGAGCCCTGGGCCGGCCAAAGCCCTGAGTGATCCTTCACCTTCCTGGAGGTGCCTCGGGCCAACTGCAGCCATGCCTCCCTTCCCCTCCCTCTCCAGATCCAAGCCACCCCGGGGAAAAGTGTCTCTTTGGAGACACTTTTGATATACCCCATGCAGGTTCTGAGACTATTCAGTTTCCTGGGTTCTTCAGTAATCTCTCTGGAGTCCAGTAAGATTATTGATGAACCCAGGAAGCTGAATAGCACATACCAGTTCCTCAACTGCCCTGGACTCTGCATGGGGCATAACAAAGCAAAAACTTCACCTCCAAACCCCATAACTGGGAGTCCGGTAGCCTCCCCTGACCTATTATATGCACCACCAATGATAAACACCCACAAGTTTGATGCTTATTGTTGTAAGAGGTTTGTGTATGTGTAGTTACTAGATAAGGTGCCAATAGATGGCACTGAAGAACATGCAGCATAGTTCCTGTAGGACCAGTAAAACATCTTCTTGTGCTCCACAAATTGTGCAGGTCTTATATCAGCTCTTAGCCTGATGTAAGAACCCACACCTCTGTTATTCATCATTAAGGTTAAGATTCCATCTTGGATGTGACAACGTGACACTGCAATATTCACCACATGACCTGACACCCCAATATTCACCACTGTCTTGTAATTAGGATATGTTTTGTACAAAGTATATCTTGTGAGGTATCATTCGAAAAGACTTGATCTGCTAGACATTGGAATCTTGTTGGGTTGTATATGTTATTGTCATATGTAAAGTTATGAAGTTTGGCTATGTATGTGTTCCTGAAACGTTGTAAGATTGAAAGAACCCACAAGCGGCCTTTCACGTATAACAGTAGAAAGGCCAAACAATGTTAATGGCTTATTGAGGAAATGCAAACAAGCACAAGGATTACCCCAGGAACTATGTACAACAGAAACCTCTCACAGATAGCACTACACAATGGGAACTGTTAGACCCAGGTGACAGCAAGAACTTTCCAGCATGTGAGAAGAAGATGTAAAAGGGGGACAATGACATCATGATGGGACCTCACTCTCTCTGCAACAACACACCTGGAAACACCTGAGGGATGAGGACTGAACTGTGGGAAGTGATGGTCCCAGGCTACAATCTTTAGCCTGTGTATGAAAACCTGAGAAAGCCAAGGCAGCATGTGCCTTAAGAGTCTGCCAGCCTGTTTATCACTTAGGGTGAGAATTTGCTAATTCATATCCTATCTATCTAGCATATTAAACTCAGTTTGTGGTTTTTGTTTATTTACTAAGGTAATCTGCTCTGATCTGTTGGCTATCCCTTATAATCACTTAACATCTACCTCTTCTATTTAATAAACTTGTTTTTGTTTTAAACTCAGTTTGTGTAAGTCATAACTGGGGCAGGGAGGGAAAAAGCCATGCATATCTCTCTCCACATTGAGGGACAGGATGAATTTCAATGAGCTTACGCTGTACAGTTCTCTGTGCAGCACAAGACAATACAATTTTGGGCTTACTCTCCAGAGGGGGAGTGCGCTTGAGTGCTGTGCAATTCCTTAGCTGAAAGTCTTCCCATGCAGTACTGATTTCAGTGTCTGTGTCTTTCTGCAGCTGGGTGTGTCCCTATCTGTGTGTGTGCTAGAGGAGGCTTGAGGGACTGTCTCAGCAGGACAGTATAAGGGAGCCCAGCCTGGTGGAGCAGGCGGACTCAATGGTACCTGATACTAATTATCTTTAGTAATAAAATGCCAAATGGACAAAAAAAATCTATACCTACATGGTACTTGCGAGGGTCTAAACTCTGCCTTGCACTATACGAGTGATACATGCTATATACTCTTACACTGTGCATTCAGAGTGATCCAAAGGAAACACGTGCTGCCAAAAGCAAATATTTCCCTGCTGTGCCAACCCATGATGCAAATGCATATCTCTGGCTACATATTAACATTTTATGGAAATAAATAAGTACCCAGCAAACATTTCCATATGAAACTCTTACATGTTTGCTGCTTCCACAGTGAAACCCTCATTAGATCAACAGTGATTATCCCAGGTGGTATTAATTCATCAAGTCTGAAACCTTCCCATGAATAAAAGGAGAGTTTAAGGAAAGCCAGGCCTGAAGGAAAAGTACAATGGGAGGCAGGGAATTGTGGGAGTTTAACTGTTTGGGTTTAATTAGCACATCCTGTCAATAATCCAGTCTTTCTGTTGGTCTTGTGGGTAGGGTGACCAGACAGCAAGTGTGAAAAATCAGGAGGGGGGTGGGAGGTAATAGAAGCCTATATAAGAAAAAGACCCAAAAATCAGGACTGTCCCTATAAAATCGGGATATCTGGTCACCCTACTTGTGGGTTTTTTGGGTGAGCCACTGAAATTTAACAGCAGCAAGGGGAAAATTCTATTTTGACAGAATCTGTTTCATGGTGAAACTGTGGAACATCACTCCAGGGATGGACATAGCTTCTGCTTGTCACGGGCCATTGTGTCTGACCCTTGCATGGCTACACAAAGCAGAAAGCAACAAAGAACCTTCTCCATTCCCTACAGAGACACTTGCAGTCCCAAGTGGGGCTTGAAGAGGCTGCATCTTACAGAGGAGCACATGATCTGTCAGTGGGGCTAATAGTTGTAGTTCTTTTGGTTCAGTGTGTGACAGCCTGTAACAACCCTGCACTAGGACACCAGGGGCAGATCAATAATTTTGGGCCAGGCGGCTATGCCCCCTTTACCCTGCTGCACATGGTCCAGGTGGAGAAGTCAGATAAAAGGAGGCAGCCCAGCCCAGTTGGGGTGGGCAAGAGAGGAAGAAGGACATACACTAATGGTTCCTGCAATGCTCCTGGTGGTAGAGCTGGAAGATACAGACTACAATCCAGGTGACTTGCCAATGGCAGAGACAGCCGGGGAAGCCAAGCCACTGCCTGCTGAGGAGGCTACTGCCTGCTTTATGTCCCAGCCTAGAGGGAAGTAAAGCCTACAGCTGTTTTTTCGCTCCACCCAGGGGCCATAGACTGATTGGTATTTTGCCCTGGCCAGGGTGCTAATTCACCAAGTCCTACTGCCCGCCTCAGCCAGGAGACTGAGGGGCTTCAGACTAGTTGTTTGTTTTGTCCACCCAAAGACCATGAACTAGTCATTTAAGTGACCTCGCTGGGTGCCAAGACCCACTTGGCCGAAATCATCCACTTAATGGGGAAGCCTGACGACAGGGTGAACCAATCCCACACTAGACCGACAGGGGTGCCCCAGCTGTACATGTAGGGTCCCCATCACACTTGGTGGAGACCGCAGGCACCAGTTGGGTCCTGCTAAGAGGACTAACCCAAGGAGAGCTACATGAGAGATCCCCACAGACACCATGGATACAGACAAGATATTAAAATGGATGCTGGAAAACCAGCAGCAGCACGCTACCCAGCAACAAAAACAACAAACTCAGCTGCTACAGCAAATGTCCACCCAACAACAACAGATGGCCCATCACCAAGAGCAGCAGCAGTAGCTGATTAGGGAGCTAGTTGCACAATACCAATCCCAGCAAAAATGGCTAGTTCAGCAGATGGCGGCACTCCTGCAACTGAGGGGACCACCCAGACGTGCTGGGATGAGCCAGAGTTTGGAGAATGCTCTTACTGGGTTGCTAGTGAGGTTGGCGAAAATGGGACCCAGAGGCCTTCTTGGTCACATTTGAGTGGGTCGCCATTTGAGTGGCTCCAGAGCACTGGGTTACTCTAGTAGCCCCATACTTAACCAGACCTGCACAAATGGTCTACTGGAATGTAGACCCTATAGAAGCCCTAAATTATGCCAAAGTGAAGGCCGCCATCTTAGACCACACCAGGGAGAGCCCCAAAACATTCAATTAGTGGTTTTGATGGAAGAGGTATTCCCCAGGAGTGTGACCTTGGGCTGTGCAGGTCATTGGAACCTAAGAATTTGACCAGGCCTCAAGTGGCAGAGGCTATCATCCTGGAACAGTTTACACACATCCTCCCACTGGAGGGGAAAGAATGGATTCACTGACATCGACTGGGGGCTCTCTCTGAGACAGTGTCCTTGATGGAAGGTTAGCTGCCGCAGAGGGACTCGGACTTCTAGATCCTAAGCCAGGAGGGACCCAAGCGAGAGACAGACCAAATCAGAGGAAGAAGGACCTCAGAGTAGGCTGGCGGCATGAGGGTCAACCTCCCATCCAGGAGTTACGCGGACACCTAAGGTGAGACCCCGAGGAGAAGAGGCCCCAGTCGGTGGCTTGGGTCCAGTGCCACATTACTCTGAGGCAGACATATTGAAGGGTTACGAATACAACCAGGAGGGACATGTCAGACGTGACCATCCTTTCATGGACAGCAATTATGGACAGGTCTGGGTAGCAGGTTCTCAGGCCCAACAAAGAGGCTCACTGAAGCTGATTGTCCCTATGTAGGTCAATGGCACCCCAGTATCTGGTCTTATTGACTTGGGTTGCAGCTAGAGCCTCATATGAGCTGATCTGGTGAAGTCAGTGGATCAGACAGAGGCCCCAATATATCTCCAGTGCATCCACAGGGACGTACAACTGTATCCCACCACTAAGGTAAAGCTAACAGTGGGCGGTCATGAAGAGAAATGCCACGTCAGCCTGGCCAAAAAACTGGCATATCCCACAGTCCTAGGTTATGACTGGTGCTGATTTGGGGAAGTCATGCAAGAATGAGGGTGCCAGCCACCAGCAGAAACAAACCAAAGGCCATGGGAAAGGGGACTCCTAGGCCAAAAGAAAGAAGGATGAGAGGAGAGACTCTCCTGCCCCACAGAAAGCCCCAGACCATACCCTGTGGGAGGGGAGACACTGGAAGCAAAGCGGGAATGGCTGATGACTGATCGGGACTTCCTGAGAGAGCAAAGGGAAGGTCTGGCTCTGAGTCGCACATGGGAGCAATTGACCCCAATCGAGGAGAAAGGGGATGCCAACCCATGGACACCCCAAGGACCCTGCTTCAAGATCCATAATGCACTCCTGTACTGGATGACCAAGGACCCACAAACCCAAGAAGTGATACAATAACTGCTGGTGCCACATAAGTACTGGCATGACTTGCTGCGGTTGGCTCACTTGGTGCCCTGGGCTGGACACCTGGGCGAGAGAAGACCCTACACCAGGTGGTCCTCAGGTTTTTCTGGCCCAGCATCCATAAGAAAGTGAGTGACTTCTGTGCCTCCTGCCCAAAGTGCCAATGGGTCAGTCCCAAAAGAATACCCAAGGCACCCCATATCCCACTCCCAATGGTAGAGTGCCATTTGAGAGGATATGCATGGACCTAACTGGGCCCTTAGAGAAAAGCAGTTCAGGGCTCCACTACATATTGGTGGTGGTAAACTACGCAACCCAATACCCCGAGGCAGTCCCCTTGCATTCAACGACTGCAACTGCCATAGCAAAGGAGCTCTTGGAAATGTTTGCCCCAGTTGGGATACCAACCAAGACAGATACTAACAGAGGAAGGTGCCATCTTTTCATCTCAGCTAATGGCAAAGCTGTGCCAGCTACTAAATGTCCAGGCTCTGAAGACTTCTGTCTACCATCCCCAGACCGATGGCTTAGTTGAGAGGCTTAATGGGACAACGAAGAGTCCAGCGGTGGGCAACGAAAATGATTAGTAGGCTGGAGCACATGACTTATGAGGAGAGGCTGAGGGAACTGGGATTGTTTAGTGCAGAAGAGAAGAATGAGGAGGGATTTGACAGCTGCTTTCAACTACCTGAAAGGGGGTTCCAAAGAGGATGGATCTAGACTGTTCTAAGTGGGAGCAGATGACAAAACAAGGAGTAATGGTCTCAAGTAACATTGGGGGAGGTTTAGGTTGGATATTAGTAAAAACTTTTTCAGTAGAAGGGTGGTGAAGCACTGGAATGGGTTATCTAGGGAGGTGGTGGAATATCCATCCTTAGAGGTTTTTAAGATGAGGTTTGATAAAGCCCTGACTGGGATGATTTAGTTGTGGATTGGTCCTACTTTGAGCAGGGGGTTGGACTAGATGACCTCCTGAGGTCCCTTCCAGCCCTGATATTCTATGATTCTATGAAATCAATGCTCCATAAATTCGTGGAAGATGACCTGTGACACTGGACTTCCTTCGAGAGACCTGGGAAGAACACAAGTCATGAGGTTAGTTCCATATATATTACAATTGTGAAAATGCCTGAAGAGGCTTGGAGAGTTTGCCCATGAAAATTGAATGAAAGCCAACAGACCCAGGAGCACAGATACAACCAGGGCACCCGTCTTGGATTTTCAAACCCGGTGATTGTGTCTTGTTGTTATTCCCCGCACTTGAGTCCAAACTGTTAGTCAAATGGCAGGGGCCATTTGAAGTGGTCCAAAGGTTGGGACCGGTAGATTATGAGGTTCAGTTGCCTGGATGGTAACACAATACCAGAGTGTACCACATCAACCCCTTAAAGGCCTGGAGGGCCCAGGAGGGCATGCTAATTGCTTACATGGCTGACCCTGAATTAGGGCCAGGCATGTTGAATCCCCCTGGTGCAACAACATCACCATCAGCTAGGAGCTCAATGAGGAACAACGGTAAAAACTGCAATGACTGACCCAGTCCTTTCTGGCCGTTCTATCACCCTGCCCTGGATCTACAAAGATGGCATACCATCACATAGCTACCAGTCCAGGACAGAGGGTGCGAGATCATCACCAGCTGTTGGCCTGGAAGATGTGGGGGATCATCAAGGAAGAAGTTGAGGCAATGCTAGCCTTGGGGGTCATGGAAGAATCCCATAGTGAGTGGAGAAATCCTATCATCCACGAGGTTCTGCATAGACTTTTGGAAAATAAACGTAATCTCCTGGTTTGTTGCTGTGACGAACTGGGAAAGTTCTTAATGTTTTATCTGAATACTGTGTTGGTGCCTCAGTGTACCCTAGGCAGTTCTTAAGTATCTGGCAGGGCAAAGGGCCAGTGCACCTAAATGCCTGACACTCTGTCTCTTAGCAACTGATGGCCTGGGCCCCTCCTCTGCAAAGGTGCCAGCTGAAGGTGTTGGAGACAAAGGGATCAGGTGACCTCCTGGCCCGGGAAAGGGGCTGAGGAGAGAGGAGGGGCTGGGAGGGGTTGTTAATCTGGAGCTGGCTGGGGTCAAGGAGTGAAGGGCAGATGTGAGGGGTCTGGCTCACTGCCCCCCAGAATGGACCCGGCTGAGGGGTCCGGTTCGCTGTATCTACAAGCTCTGTTTTAGACCCTGTTCCTGTCATCGAATAAACCTCTGTTTTACTGGCTGGCTAAGAGTCACATCTGACTGCAAAGTGGGGGTGCCGGACCCTGTGGCTTCCCCAGGACCCCAGTGGGGCAGGCTCACTGTGGGAAGCGCACGGAAGGGCAGAGGATGCTGATGCTCCAAGGAGAGACCCAGGAGGTGAAGACGTGTGAGCTTCTTGCCCTGAACAAGTCTGCTCCAAGGGAGAGGAGGCTCCCCAAAGTCCTGACTGGCTTGGTGGGGAGCAGTTCCAGAGCATCGCCTGGGGACTCCGTGACAACTGGTGGCAGCGGTGGGATGTACTGCACCCCGTGAATGGCACTTCTTGCAGTAAGTGACTGGGGATCAGTAAAACAAAAGAGGGATAATGAGGACCAGGCATGCTGAAGGCTCAGAGAGGGATGGTTTCAGGGGGCAGTTAACCTCTGGGAGTGTGTGACCAGTGAGAAGGACTGTTGGAATAATGGGGTCCCCCTGAGGACTGCAGCGAGCAGTCTCAGGGGCGGAGGAGCTTGCCACTCGACCCTGGGAGAGATAAGGATTTTTGCAGTAGTAGGGTTCCCCTGGGGATTGCAGGAGCAGTCCCAGGGGCGGAGGAGTCTGCAGCTCGACCCTGGCAAAGAGGTGGTGATCACGAGAAGGGCTGGCACACCAGGGGTTCTTCCTGGAAACCATGGGGGAGCCAAGAGCACACAGGCCTGTGAGGCTGGAGCCACTTGGGAACGGTGAGGTGATGGCCTATCACCATCTCCTTAAGAAGGACATTGTGATCCTATGCACAAAGAGAGGGTTACGCATGGGGAAGTTCACCAAGGCACAGTTAATCGTGCAGTTGGAGGAGGAGGACAGCTCTGAGGAGCAGATTCCTGGCCCAGAGTGGGGCTACAAGAGGATCTGGGAGCAGCTGGAGCAGCAGCCAGACATCCCCGAGAGTCTGGTCCCCAGCCAGACAAGAGTCTTCACGATCGGGTTCCCCGTCAGGGGATCGGAGACGGATGGGATTGGAGCAGAGCCCGAGAGAGCGAGAGGACCGTGAGAGAGAGCAAGAGCCCAGGGAAAAGCTGCAGAAGAAGCAGCAGCAGCATGGATTGGCGATGGTGGAGCGGAGAGACATAGGGGGCTGCCTAGGGGTCAGTGGGGAAACACGCCTGTGGGGGCGAGACCCTGGGACAGAGGGAACTGTGGTGGTGCAGCCGCAGATGCTGAGGGACTGTGGGACCTGGGTGAAGTTCCCTGGGGTGAAGCCCTCGCCCTGCCTATGGCCCAGATCCCTGTGCAGACCCAGGAGGGGTTGGGTTGGCTGGTAGTTGGGGTTCTCCAGGATATCGGCTGGGAGGCCCTGTTGGGGGGTGATTGTCTCCTCATGGGACAGGATCCAGGCTCCACTCCTGTAATGGCAGCGGGTTTGAATTCAAATCCAGGGAACCAATTGGCTAGGATGGAAATGGTCAGTGAAAATGCAAATGACCTGGCTGGCAGGAGGGAGGGGCTGCTGGGCTCAGGATACCTCCCTACCTGTAACCAGCCCCCTGGGGCTGAGTGGAAGGGAGAGATGCTCCCCGCGCCCCTGCACACTGGAGAGGGGGCTCATGCTGGCTCTGATGCTGTGACCAGAGCAGAGAGCTCACTGCCTGCCCCCACTGGGACAGCAAGGGCAGCGCTGAGCATGGGGGGAGCTGAGACCCCAGCTGAGTGGGGGGACACCCAGGCAGGGCAGGTCAGCTGCCAAACAGGTTTGCCTTGTCCAGACGTGCTGCTGGGAAGTGATTACACAGCAGGGAGGGAGCTACCAGGGACAGGGCTCAGGGGCGCTGTGACCTCAGGCCCAGACAGCGAGAGAGAGCAGTTCCCACTCCCTGCCCCAACAGGTGAATCCCAGACCGAGCTGCAGAGGGATCCCTCCTTGGAGAAGCTGAGGGAACTTGCTGGCCACAGCACTGCAAACCCCCTTGGGAAAGGCTGCAGGGACAGAGTCCTGCAGGAGAAGGGATTCCTGTACCGGGAATGGGCTCTCCAAGGGGAATTAGAACTGGGGGGAATCGGGAGGCAGCTGGTGGTACGCCAGGAATCCACAGGGTTCTTCCCGTTTGAGCTACTGGATGGGAGGAGAGTGAGGGGACCCCTGGACCTGAAGAGGGAGGATTGGATGGAGAAGGGGGAAGACCCCCGGGGGGATCTCCCCTGAGGTGGGAGCCAATCTCCCCATCAGGTGTTCCCCATTCAGAGTCACTGGGAAAGCAACCCAGATCCTGGAGAGAGAGGTCAGGAACATGCTGGCTTTAGATGGGATCCAGCCGTTTTACAGCCCATGGGCCTCACCCATGGGGCTGATCCCCAAGGGAGACAGGAAGATCTGGTTTTATGGGGGCTATCAGAAGCTTAAAGCCATCACAGTGTCCAATGCCCACCCCATGCCTAGGCCTGGGGAGATTCTAGATAAGCAGAGGGCGATGGAGAACTTGGCCCTGGCAGACACTGATAACATGTGCATCTTTAGCCAGACCTGGGAGGAACAGGTGTCCCAGGTGAAGAGGGGGCTGGGCTGCATCAAGGAGGTGGGACTGACGGTAAAAGCTGGAAAGTGTAAGGGGGGAAGGCAGAGGTGTTGTGTCTGGGCCACAAAGTGGGAAGCGGCTGCCCAAGCCCAGAGCTGGCAAAGGCCAAGATGGGGGCTCTTAACCAAGAGAGCCCGAATTGCAGCCCAGAGTGCTGGGAGAAGACCCCGTCCCAGTTTGAACCCCAGGGGTATTGGGGATAGCAAAAGGGTTCAAGCCGCATAAACCTTCTCACCTGCGTCCTGCAAGTGCCATCAAGCACACTCGACCTAAGGGAGGGCGTGAGACTGGACTGTCCTGGTGTAACTCACACCAAGGAATGGGAGAGATGCTGGGGCATCCATAGGAATGTTGGTGGGTTCAAACTTCCCCAGGTCACTGGCTGGAGTGACCTCGCTCAGTTCGGTCTCGAAGGGGGGAGAGATGTGACGAACTGGGAAAGTTCTTAATGTTTTATCTGAATACTGTGTTGGTGCCTCAGTGTACCCTAGGCAGTTCTTAAGTATCTGGCAGAGCAAAGGGCCAGTGCATCTAAATGCCTGACACTCTGTCTCTTAGCAACTGATGGCCTGGGCCCCTCCTCTGCAAAGGTGCCAGCTGAAGGTGTTGGAGACAAAGAGATTAGGTGACCTCCTGGCCCGGGAAAGGGGCTGAGGAGAGAGGAGGGGCTGGGAGGGGTTGTTAGTCTGGAGCTGGCTGGGGTCAAGGAGTGAAGGGCAGATGTGAGGGGTCTGGCTCACTGCCCCCCAGAATGGACCCAGCTGAGGGGTCCGGTTCGCTGTATCTACAAGCTCTGTTTTAGACCCTGTTCCTGTCATCGAATAAACCTCTGTTTTACTGGCTGGCTAAGAGTCACATCTGACTGCAAAGTGGGGGTGCAGGACCCTGTGGCTTCCCCAGGACCCTGGTGGGGCAGGCTCGCTGTGGGAAGCGCACGGAGGGGCAGAGGATGCTGATGCTCCAAGGAGAGACCCAGGAGGTGAAGACGTGTGAGCTTCTTGCCCTGAACAAGTCTGCTCCAAGGGAGAGGAGGCTCCCCAAAGTCCTGACTGGCTTGGTGGGGAGCAGTTCCAGAGCATCGCCCGGGGACTCCGTGACAGATGCATATCCTATGTCATGGGTAGATAGATACTGGAATAGTTGGGGAATGCCAAGTTCACATCTACTCTCGATCTAACACAGGGATGCTGGCTAATTCCCCTGACTCTGGCTTCCTGGGAGAAGACGGTCTTCACCACATTGTTTGGCCTCTTCCAATTTACGACTATGCCATTCATAGAATCATAGAACATTAAGGTTGGAAGAGATCTCAGGAAGTCATCTAGTCCCAGGGCCGGTGCAAGGATATTTTGCACCCTAGGCAAAACTTTCACCTTGCGCCTCCTCTACCCCCGGAGCATCACTTATTATAAACTTTCAAAAATGAATACTGCATAATGTGGCATTGTTCATTAGAATTAATACACATTTAGCTTGAAAATTTGTTAATTTCATTATTTAGTCTACATATTTAATGAAAATAAATGGCCCTGAGTCTCCTGCACGTGGCTAGAGTCCCTCCTGCCCCGCCTCCCATGGAACTGGAAAGGGCTGTTTTGAGGATCAGAGCACAGATCTCAGGGGCTCGGGGAGGAGATGGCTCTGGGCTGGCAGGGGGGATGCAGGAGGGCTGTGATGTGGGGCATGGCAGAGGGAGGTGGCGGGGCCCACGGTTGCAGAGGACACCCACAGAGATAGGTGCTATGGGGCAGATTCTGTGGGTGGAGAGGGAAGTGCTGAGGGGTGAGTTCCTGAGGGCAGGGTCTGGGGAGAGAGAGGAGTGCTGTGGGACGGGTGCCTGAGGGAAGGCTCCGTGGGGAGAGGGGAGCGCTGTGGGGCGGGTGCCCGAGGGCAGGGTCTGGGGGAGAGGGGAGCGCTGCAGGGCAGGTTGAAGGTGGAAGGGTTTGGGTGGAGAGGGGAGTGCTGCGGGGTGGGTTGCAGGGGGAAGGGTCTGGGGGGTGGGGGGAGCGCTGCGGGGTGGGCTGCAGGGGGAAGGGTCTGAGGGGAGAGGGGAGCGCTGCCTGTGGGACGGGTTCCAGGGGGAAGGGTCTGGGGGGAGAGGGGAGTGCTGCAGGTTGGGTGCCTGATAGCAGGGTCTGGGGGAGAGGGGAGGGTGGTGGGTCAGGTGCCCTAGGGCAGGGTCTGGGTGGAGAGTGGAGCGCTGCCTGAAGGGCAGGTGTCTGAGGGCCGGCTCTGTGGGGAGAGTGGAGCGGTGCGGGGTGGGTGCCCAAGGGCAGGGTCTGGGTGGAGAGGGGAGAGCTGCGGGTGGGTTGCAGGGGGAAGGGTCTATGGGGAGAGAGAAGCACTGCCTGTGGGGCGGGTTCCATGGTGACTGCAACCGCTGGCCACTGCTGGGTCTCGAGGTGCGGGGCCAGCCAGCAGGTACGACCGGGCTCCGCAGGTGCTGACTTAGCCTGCAGGCATCACTGAGGGGCATGGGGGGCCTGGTTCCCACCAGCTGGAGCCCAGGAAAAAGCAGAAAGCAGGTAATGGCTGGAAGCAACCAGAGTCAGCCCCAGGTTCCCCCCGCACACCTGGCCACCCCGCTGGAGCTGTGAGCGTAACCTGCTCCCTGCACAGTGTCCTTTGAGCACCTCAAGGCAAACCCTGCCCTGGCCCAGCCATGGCCAACCCCTGTGCAGGGAATGTAAAAAAAAATTGGGGGGCACTGCTTTTTGGCACTCCAAAATCTTGGCACCCTAGGCAGCTGCCTCGTTTGCCTAGTAGTTACATCGGCCCTGTCTAATCCAACCCCCTGGTCAAAGCAGGAACACCATTAAATAAATCATCCCAGCCAGGGCTTTGTCAAGCTGGGCCTTAAAAACTTCTAAGCATGGAGATTCCACCACCTCCCTAGGTAACCCATTCCAGTGCTTCATCACCCTCCTAGTGAAATAGTGTTTCCTAATATCCAACCCCAACCTCCTCCACTGCAACTTGAGACCCTTGCCCCTTGTTCTGTCATCTGCCACCACTGAGAACAGCCGAGCTGCATCCTCTTTGGAATCCCCATTCAGGTAGTTGAAGGCTGCTATCAAATCCCCCCTCACTCTTCTCTTCTGCAGACTAAACAAGCCCAGTTCCCTCAGCCTCTCCTTGTAAGTCAAGTGCCCAAGCCCCTTAGTTATTTTCGTTGCCTTCAGCTGGACTCTCCAATTTGACCACATCCCTTCTGTAGTTGGGGAACCAAAACTGGATGCAATATTCCAAATGTGGCCTCATAAGTGCTGAATAGAAGGATATAATCACTTTCCTTGATCTGCTGGCAATGCTCCTACTAATGCAGCCCAATGTGCCATTAGCCTTCTTGGCAACAAGTGCACACTGCTGACTCATATCCAACTTCTCATCCATTGTAATCCCCACGTCCTTTTCTTCAGAAATGCTGCTTAGCCAGTCGGTCCCCAGTCTGTAGCGGTGCATGGGATTCTTCCATCCTACGTGCAGGACTCTGCACTTGTCCTTGTTGAACCTCATCAGATTTGTTTTGGACCAATCCTCCAATTTGTCTAGGTCACTCTAGACCCTATCCCTACACTCCAGTGTATCTACCTCTCCCTCCAGCTTAGTGTCATCCGTGAACTTGCTGAGGGTGCAATCTAACCCATCATCCAGATCATTAATGAAGATATTGAACAAAACAGGCCCTAGGACTGATCCCTGGGCACTCCGCTTGATACCGGCTGCCAACTAGACATCAAGCCATTGATCACTATCCACTGACCCTGGCAATCTAGCCAGCTTTCAATTCACTTTATAGTCCATTCATCCAATCCATACTTTTTTAACTTGCTGGCAAGAATACTGTGGGAGACCTTATCAAAAGCTTTACTAAAGTCCAGATATATCGCGTCCACCATTTCCAATTATTTCATCACAGAAGGCAATCAGGTTGGTCAGGCATGACTTGCCCTTGATGAATCCATGCTGACCATTCCTGATCACCTTCCTCTCCTCCAGTGCTTCAAAATGGTTTCCTTGAGGACCTGGTCCATGATTTTTCCAGGGACTGAGGTGAGGCTGACTGGTCTGTAGTTCTCCAGGTTCTCCTTCTTCTCTTTTTTAAAGATGGGCACTATATTTGCCTTTTTCCAGTGGTTCGAGACCTCCCCCGATCACCATGAGTTTTCAAAGATAATGGCCGATGGCTCTGCAATCGCATCAGCTAATACCCTCTGATGCATTAGATCTGGACCCATGGATTTGTGCATGTCCAGCTTTCCTAAATAGTCCTTAATCTGTTCTTTCACCACGGAGGGTTGCTCACCTCCTCCCCATACTGTGTTGCCCAGGACAGCAGTGTGGGAGCTGACATTATCTGTGAAGACCAAGGCAAAAAAAGCATTGAGTACTTCAGCTTTTTCTACATCACGTGTCACTAGGTTGCCTCCCTCATTCACAAAGGGTCCCACACTTTCCCTGACCTTTTTCTTGTTGCTTACATACCTGATGAAACCCTTCTGGTTACCCTTCACATCCCTTGCTAGCTGCAACTCCAGCTATATTTTGGCCTTCCTGATTACATCCCTGCATGTTCGAGCAATATTTTTGTACTCCTCCCTAATCATCTGATCAAGTTTCCACTTCTTGTAAGCTTCCTTTTTGTGTTTAAGATCTCTGAAGAATCCACAGTTAGGCCAAGCTGGTCGCCTGCCATATTTGCTATTCTTTCTGCACGTCGGGATGGTTTGTTCCTGCGCCCTCAAAAAGGCTTCTTTAAAATACATCCAGTTTTCCAGGACTCCTTTCCCCCTCATATTAACGTGCCAGGGGATCCTGTCCATCAGTTCCCTAAGAGAGTCTAAGTCTGCTTTTCTGAAGTCCAGGGTTCATATTTTGCTACTCTCCCTTCTTCCTTTTGTGAGAATCCTGAACTCAACCATCTCATGGTCACTGCTTCCCACTCACTTCTACTTCCTTTACCAATTCTTCCCTGTTTGTAAGCAGCAGGTCAAGAGGAGGTCAAGGTTCTTCCAGTAGTTGCACCAGGAAGTTGTCCCCAACTCTCTCCAAAAATGTCCTGGATTGTCCGTGCACTGCTGTATCGCTCTCCCAGAAGATGTGAGGATGATTGAGGTTCCCCATTAAAACCAGGACCTGTGTTCTGGAAACTTCAGTTAATTGTCTGAAGAAAGCCTTGTCCACCTCATCCTCCTGGTCCAGTGGTCTATAGGACATGCCCACCATGACATCACCCTTGTTGCTCTCGCTTCTAAACTTAACCCAAGGCTCTCAACAGGCATTTTTCCAGTTTCATAATGGAGCTCTGAGCAATCATACCACTCTCTTACATACAGTGCAACTCCTCCACCTTTTGTCCTCTGCCTGTCCTGTCACTATCCTGAACAGTTTATTCCCATCCATGACAGTGCTCCAGTCATGTGAGCTACCCCACTAAGTCTCTGTTATTCCAATCACATCATAGTTCTTTGACTGTGCAAGGACTTCCAATTCTTCCTGCTTTTTTCCCCAGGTTTCTTACGTTCATGTACAGGCACCTAAGATAACTAGCCAATTGCCTTGCTTTCTCAGGATGAATCAGGAGGGCCTCCTTGTGTTTCCTCCCCACTTACGTCAGGGCTTAGGTCACCCTCCCCCCATGAACCTAGTTTAAAGCTCTCCTCACTAGGTCAGCAAGCCTGCCTGCCAAGATATTCTTCCCTCTTTTTGTTAGGTGAATCCCATCTCTTCCTAGCAATCCTTCTTCCTGGAACAATATCCCATGGTCAAGGAATCCAAAGCCCTCTCTCTGACACCATCTATGTAACCATGCATTTACCACCACAATTTGACGATCCCTAACTGGGCCTTTTCCTTCAACAGGGAGGATGGATGAGAACATGACTTGCGCCTCAAACTCCTTTATCCTTCTTCCCAGAGCCATGTAGTCTGCAGTGACCCAGTCAAGGTCATTCTTGGTAGTATCATTGATGCCCATATGGAGAAGTAGGAAGGGGTAGAGGTCTGAGTGCTTGATCAATCTTGGCAGACACTCCATAACATCCTGAATTCTAGCTCCAGGCAAGCAGCACACTTCGAGTCTCTTGGTCTGGTCGCCAGAGAGATGACTCTGTCCCCCTTAGGAGGGAGTCCCCGACCATCACCACCCATCTCCTCCTCTTGAGACTGGTGGTCGTGGACCACCCATCCCTAGGACAATGCATCTCATATCTTCCTGTCAATGAGGTCTCTTCTTATTTCTTCCCTCAGAGGGCTCTTCCAAATCATTCTCCGCCGTAGTACCTGTGCAGAGAACCTGAAAAGGGTTTCTTACCTCTATCTGCATAGGGGGTACATGGGTTCTTCACATTCTTCTTCTGGAGGTCACATGCTGCCAATTTTCTTCCCTGCTCTTCACTGCCCTCTCTGATTCGTCAGCATGTTCTGCCTCCAGAACCAAACGCTGACTTCTGTCCAGAAAATCTTCATTTTCTCTGATGCAATGCAGGGTTGATACTTGCATCCCTAGTCCTTTAACCTTCTCTTCCAATATGGAGACCAGTTTGCACTTTGTACAGACAAAGCCACTTCTATCCTCTGGGAGAAAGACAAACATGGTATATCCTGTGCAGGTCACAACAGCTGATAGCTTACTATCCATGTCTTCCTTCTAAAAGCGTCCTCAGATGTTGTATTTACTTCTCCAAGAAGTCTGAAAGGCAAAAACACTCTGTGGGAAGTCCCCCTAGACAAACTCCCTCTGTTTGCCTGTCCTCTGTTTGCCACTCACTCAGTTCGCAACTGGCTGCCTTTTTATAAGGCTGCTGGCTCGAAGCAGTTGGCCCAGCTCAAAGTCTTGCCTCCAATCAACCACTCAAGGCCCACCCAGAACAAAGTGCTCCCAATTCACACTTTTCAAACAAACACACACACCATCAAACAGTCCCTGCAACTAGCTCCAGGCAACATGGCACTGTTGTAACCTTTCAAAGGCTTATGGACCAGCTACTGTGGCCACATGAGCAATATTGGCCACCTGTATCAACAAAATAGTGACATACAGTACCAGCTGGGAAGGACCATCTTAGATACCTCACCACCATGCTGCAAGCCCTTGGAGAAGCTGGGTTGATGGCCAAGCCCTCCAAGTGTCACCTAGGGCAAAAGGAGGTAACATAGCTGGGATACGTGGTAGGGAGGGGCAGATACACCCACTGACAGTTTCTGCTCCTGGCTGGCTACTACAGATGCTTTGTTCCAGAGTTTGCCACATTAGCAGCACCGCTAACAAACCTGACAAAAAGCTTCTAACCCAAGAGAGTACAGTGGTCCAGGGCCTGCAAATATGCTTCCCAGACCTTGAAGGAGTGGTTAAATCAGGAGCTAGTCCTTTTGCACCCAAACTTTTCAAAAAGGTTTATACTCATAAGAAAAAAAGAACAGCCATACTGGGTCAGATCAAAGGTCCATCAAGCCCAGTATCCTGTCCTCTGACAATGGCCAATGGCAGGTGCCCCAAAGGGAATGAACAGACAGGTTATCATTAAGTGATCCATGCCCTGTCACCCAATCCCAGATTCTGGAAAACAGAGGATAGGGACACCATTCCTGCCCATCCTGGCTAATACCCATTGATGGAGCTATCTTCCATGAATCTGTCTAGCTCCCTTTTGAACCCTCTTATAGTATTGGCCTTCACAACACCCTCTGGCAAGGAGTTCCAGAGGTTGACAGTGTATTGTATGAAAAAATACTTTCTTGTGATTATTTTAAACCTGCTACCTATTAATTTCATTTGGTGCCCCCTTGTTGTTGTATTATGAGAAGGAGTAATTATCACTTATTTACTTTCTCTATACCACTCATGATTTTATAGACCTCTATCATACCCCCCTTAGTCGCCTCTTTTCCAAGTTGAAAAGTCCCAGTCTTATTAATCTCTCCTCTTACGGAAGCCGTTCTATACCTCTAATAATTTTTGTTGCCCTTTCCTGAACCTTTTTGAATTCCAATATATCCTTTTTGAGATAGGGCGACCACATCTGCACGCAGTATTCAAGATGTGGGCATACCATGGATTTATATAGAGGCAATATACTTAGTCTTATTCTCTGTCCCTTTCTTGATGATTCCCAACATTCTGTTCGCTTTTTTGACTGCTGCTGCACATTGAGTGGATGATTTCAGAGAACTATCCACTACTCCAGACCGATGCTTCAGAGGTAGGCCTTGGAACAGTCCTGTCACAAAAGCATGAGGAGGAGGAGCACCTGGTGCTCTGAGTAGAAAGTTATTCCCTCGAGACAAGGTAATCCACAACAGAAAAAGAGGCTCTGGCTGTGAAATGGGCTGTTGAAGCCAAACGGTACTGCTGGGGTACCACTTCCAACCTATCACAAATCACGCACCCCTCTGATGTTTCCATTCTATGAAAGACACTAATGCCAGGATTATGAGATGGTACTTTGCCCTCCAACCCTATGACTTGAGGTACTTCACCACTCAGGCTAAGCCCATGTAAATGAGGATTTCTTTTCCCAGGTAGGGGGAAAGAGGATGGGGTGAACTACCATCTGGTTTGGAGTTGAAGGGGAGGGTTTGTGATGGGGGGGTACCAACCCTGCACTGGGCCACCGCGGGCAGGCCAATCATTGTGGGCGCAGGCAGCCATGCCCCCTTTCCCGTGCTGCACATGATCCAGGTGGAGAAGCTAGATAAAAGGAGGCAGCCCAGCTCGGTCGAGGTGAGCAAGAGAGGAGGAAGGATGTAGACTGCTGGGTCTTGTGACACTCCTGGTGGTAGAGTCTGAAGACCCAGACTATACTCCAGGCGACTCGCCAACGGTAGAGATGGCTGGGGAAGCCAAGCTGCCGCCCGCTGAGGAGGCTGCTGCCTTCTCTATGTCCCAGCCCAGAGGGAAGTAAGACCCATAGGATCTATTTGGATAAAAAAACATTTCCAAACCATTGCAAAATAATGGCTCCCATCTTCAATCTGCACTGAAACAGGAGGAAACCACCTGCCTGGGCTTCAGTGAAGACAAACATGTCCCTGTAAATGTCACTGTGTCATGAAGCAACATCATCACAGGTGCAACTATTGCATCAGCCCTGAAGATATTTTGGGATATTCTGAGTTTCACCAGAGGAATATGGAACAACCACAGCCAATATAGGGATCTTCCCCTTTCAATGTCCCTCTCAAAATATCCTGTCCCCTTTCTGTGAAGGGAGCCTGCATCTTTCCCGGAATGCTGATCCCAGTTTATGAAATGCAAAACATATGCTGCTTGATTTTGACACTTGCTGCTGCTAAGCAATGTCAGGGATGGCAGCTAAGCGACTCAGTGTGTGTCTTGGCGTGGGAGCAGCATCATGATATGCTCTCACTGGTGGCAGCTGTTCAGCTTTTTCTGATTTTGGAGAGTTCTTTTATTTCTTTTTTTCCCCTCTAGTTTTTTCTTTTTCTTTTTAGCCTCTGTTCTTCATCCATTATTTAGGCCTCTCTGACTGTAACAGAAACATTTGCCTTGTATACCTTGTGTGAGGTTTAAAAAATAGATAAAAGCAGAAGGTCGGACTTGAAACAGATTCTGACAGTTGCTGCTGACTTTGTTTCAAAGCTACAAATATGAAGCTGTCCATGCTCAATGATTGTAGCTGCATGTTTTTTTTCCCTCCAGTTGCTGCTGCTGCAAAACGTCTTGGTATTTGATGTGTTCATTCATCCTTTACATTTCTAAAAGTTCAGAGGACAGGATGGCTCCAGGAATTGGACGTAAGCTTTCAGGAACTCTTGCTTCTAGACTACTTGTTCAATCCTGACCCATTTCAGAATAGCTGTTGCTGTTCAGTTGCCCCTATATGAATTTGAGTATAGCAAAAAGGTGTCTCCGTCAGAAGAAGCAATGGTATAGTTAGTTCTTATTGACATTTCTCATGGCAGGCTCAGGAAAGCTAAGGACCTTCTCTTTAATTTTTAAATTTTTTTGCTTCAGCACTTCTTTTATGTCTGCTTTTGGCAAACAACCAAGTGATCAAGTTTTTCAGTACAAATATCTGCAGGAAGCAAATTTTAAAATCTGTGCATGAGTAGTCCACAATAATGTACATGAAATGTGAATGAGTAAGTATTCACACCAGAAGAGCTAGTGTATTCATCCAGTCAGAGAACAGAAATAATGCTATAAAAACAATGAGGAGTCAGTGGCACCTTAAAGACTAACAGATTTATTTAAACATAAGCTTTCGTGGGTAAAAAGCCACTTCTTCAGATGCATGGAGTGAAAATTACAGATGCAGGCATGAATATACTGACACATGAAGAGAAGGGAGTTACTTTACAAGTGGAGAACTAGTGTTGACAAGGCCAATTCAGTCATGGTGAATGTGGTCCACTCCCAATAACTGATGAGGAGGTGTCAATACCAAGAGAGGGGAAATTGCTTTTGTAGTGAGCCAGCCACTCTCAGCTCCTTTAATGGTGTTAAATTTGCAAATGAATTGTAGCTCTGCAGTTTCTCTTTGAAGTCTGTTTTGAAGGGGTTTTTTTTGTTGAAGGATGTCTACTTTTAAATCTGTTATAGGATGTCCAGGGAGATTGAAGTGTTCTCCTACTAGCTTTTGTATGTTACCATTCCTGATGTCTGATTTGTGTCCATTTATTCTTTTATGTAGAGACTATCCAGTTTGGCCAATGTACATGGCAGAGGGGCATTGCTGGCACATGATGGCATATATCACACTAGTAGATGTGCAGGTGCATGAGCCTCTGTTGGTGTGGCTCATGTGGCTGGGTCCTGTGATGGTGTTGCTAGAGTAGATATGGGGACAGAGTAGGCAACAGGGTTTGTTACAGGGAATGATTCCTGGGTTAGTGTTTCTATGGTGCGGTGTGTTACTAGTAAGTATTTGCCTCAGGTTGTGGGGTTGTCTGTAAGCAAGGACTAGCCTACCTCCCAAGATCTGTGAGAGTGAGAGATCATTTTCCAGGCTAGGTTGTAGATAGTTGATGATATGCTGTAGAGGTTTTACCTGGGGCTATACGTAATGGCCAGTGGTGTTCTGTTATTTTCCTTGTTGGGCCTGTCCTGTAGTAAGTAACTTCTCGGTACTTGTCCTGCTCTGTCAATCTGTTTCCTTACTTTCACAGGTTCATATTGTAATTTTAAGAATGCTTGATAAATATCTTGTAAGTGTTTGTCTCTGTCTGAGAGATTGGAGCAAATGTGGTTGTATTTTAGGGCTTGGCTGTAGACAGTGAATCCTGTGATGTGTCGTGGATGGAAGCTGGAGACATGTAGGTAAGTATAGCGGTCAGTAGGTTTCTGGTATAGGGTGGTGTTTATGTGACCATCACTTATTTGCACTGTAGTATCCAGGAAGAAATAATGCTATGTGACTTAGCCAACCAATTGCAAAGGAGCTCAGATTTGGAATATTCATGATCAATTCACAGATTTAAAAATGAGGTTTAATAACAAGTAAATTGCAAATCAACCAATGATTGATTGACAAGCAGAAAAAAAGGCTAAATTCATTTAATCCATTCTTTGCTGTGTCCTCTTCACCCAACTCTAATGACAACTCAGTTCAAGTCTACAATATACCTCATATCCAAGGACTGGAAGGTCCAATCTCAAAGCAGCTCAAATATTTTTATAGATATAATATTACTAATGTCATTGATGGATGAACATTAGAACTATGAAAGAAGTGTGCCTTCTGGCAGAGTTTGCCCAATTATCAAAATGTAGAATCTCCTCATTCAATGTCCTAAATCTGGAAATCATCTCATAACCACTATCTCAAACCACAAGTTATCCCCACCACCAACCTGTCAAAATTTCAGTGGGAGAACATCACCATGAATGGTAGTGAGTGGCAACACTGTAATGTGCTAAGTAAAAGTTGTAGTTACTAAGCACATGTCAACTGAAATTAAACTAGATCACCTTGGTATTTTGTTTACGATATTGTAATTTTGCTGTATGCAGCGTCAATGCTGTTTTTCTTATTCTATTCTCCCTGAATTTATAACCCTATAAAATCTTCTTCCATAGCTGGAGATTGACTTTTTTAAATAAATAATTTATCAGAGAAATTTAGCCCTTTTTTGTGATCACAAATAGTTTGTGAACAGACTCTTATTTGTTTATATGTACTCACTGCTCAGAGTTTTTGATGAAAATTTTGTTTTGACAAACCAAGTTATGAAGTATTTGCAAACTATTCACTAAGGCAGCTCACTGTTAATTTTTCAGGTTGCATGACTGATTGTCTATGTCCCATGGTGTTGCTTTCTGTTCCCTGACTGGATACTTGTGTCTTTTTAAACAAAAGAAGGTACTTAGATACCGTGGTGGTGAGAGCTGTGTCGATTAGACAGAATAATAATGACTAGCATATGCTCTTGTTTGTACATGTATACCCATATATGTATTAACACCCTTACATGGCAAAGAACAGACATTCCCCAAACAAGTGTGTTGTCAAAACATAGTTGCACGAACACTGGAAAATAGCAAATGAAAATGAGCATGAACAAAGTCGAACCAAAGAGCCACTGAGAATTCCAATGCATGCTTACAAATTCTGATTTTGCAATATTTGCACACCTGTCCACCCATCTCATCTTTTAGGATAAAATTCATCCTCATGTAGAAGGCCAGCACAAGGGCCTAGTACGGGTCCTCTGCCCAAGGGTGAATTTCCACCTTGAAGCATTTAGGTATATATCAACAATCAGATAGCTTGGTTGGCTGAGCACACTGCACATTAAACATTTAAATGGTGGGTATTGTTAAGATGTTTCCATCATCCATCTGGCGTTTTCAAAATGATGTTTTACTAGCACTGTATGCTCCTGAGATTAATCAGATAACATCTTTTCTCTCCCAATGTTGCTTGAAAGTGAATTTATCTGTCAGGACAAAATTGGGGCATGATCCTACAAATCTTTACATACAGGAACAATCCTTGCATACCTTAAGACCTGATTCAAAGCCCTCTGAAAACTGAGAAGGACTCCCATTGACTTCAATGGGCTTTGGATCACAGCCCACATGCAGAGTTATCGTTCATCTGGGTTTTCCTAGACATTGCCTCTTTTTTGACCTCCGCCTTCTGTCCGGGTGGGATTTTCAAACAAGAAGCAATTACCCGGATTTTTGCAGAGCTGTCGTATCTCAGAAAGAGCCCTGATTGGTCCGCTTCCTGTTTGGTCCCTCCCTGCATCTGTAGCTGATTGGTCTAGTCCCCTGCAGACACAGTGGCTGGATCCTGCCCACCCAGACCCCTACTCTGAGCCCCAGGGAGGGAGTCCCGCAGGGAGGTGCTGACTGACAGTTGTCACTGTGTCCTGGGCTTGCACCAGCCACTCTGCCACCATGACAGGAAGGGAGTCTCCCTCCTCCAATGAGTGCCCTGCTGCAAGTACCCTGTCTAGCACTCCTCAAATACCCCTCCCACTACACACACCCTTCCAGCACACCCCAAATACCTTCTCAAGCCTCCCCCTCACACTGCAGTGTCCTCTTTTTAGTAACCTGAAATATGGTAACCCTACCCACATGTAGTACCATTGACTTCAGTAGGACTGCTATCTGGAGTCAAGACTACTCAATGAATAACATCTGAAGTTCTTACTTCTTAAAGGGAAGGCCAAAGAAAGGCACCCTTACTTCTTAAAGAGAAGATTTCTTTGGATTGTTTTGTCAGTACTTCATTTCTCAAAGCTACATTATAAAATGGATATAGGCCATCCTGAATTTGGATCGTCCCAAACTGTGTGGTTATTCGCGCACAGCACTTCTTGGAATTTCTTAAGCGTCTTTCAGGCTCCATGAACCACTCTGATCACACAGCTGCACCCCTCCCTTTTCCCTGAACTCATTAAATACAGAGCATCATAATAATAAATAATCATAATGTATAATTGGCAGTCACAGCACAGCTAATCATGAGTTATTAAAACAGCTGAACATAGACTAAGGCAGTTTAAGGTTGAGATTTTAAGAACATAAAAAGATAGGAATTGCCAGATTGGATCAGACTCAAGGTCCATTTAGTCTAGCATCCTGTCCCTGACAGTAGTCAGCACCAACAGCTTCAGAAGAGATAAGAACCTCACAGTAGGTAGATGTGGTATAATCTGCTCCCCCTCCCCACATTGACTCATTCTGACCTCTAATAGTTAGAGATTGGCTTAAAACCTAAAGGGTTTTATATCCCTTTCAATTCTCCGCCTTCCCACCACATTAATTAGGATAATTCTGAGTAATCTTGTTATCCAATCTCATGTTGAATCATATTCAGTCCCTGGTCTCAATGACATCCTGTGGCAATAAGTTCCACAGTCTAACTACAGATTTTCAATGAGCCCAGGGGCAGTTGGGCATCTAGCTTCTTTACCCTCCTTTGAAAATCACAACCTTTAGATGCCTAAAGTTATGCTATTAAGTCCATGCTTAGGCAGCTACAGAAAAAGGGCCTGATTTTCAAAAGTCATGAGCACCCAGTAGCTCCCACTAAAATTGATGAGAAGTGCAAGTACTCAGCACTTCTGAAAATCAGGCCAAAATTTATATGTAGGGACTTAGCTATTGTTTTAGTAGCCTAACTTCAGCCCTCATGTTTGATCTATAATTTTTCTTTGGGTCCAGTCCTATCAGGTGCTGAGTTCTGTATAATCCATCCAATGTCAATGGGAATTGAGGGCATTCAACATCTCCCAGGATCCAGCCCATAGTTTGTAATAACTTCTTATAAGCTTGATAATTGCATTTCTTTTACCTCATTGGTACGGTCCATTTTCCCTTTGGCAAGCACTGATATTCCCACAATTCTCACAGGCCCTTCTAAAGCATTAGCCAACATGGGTCCCTTGTGGGCTACTTCCTTTATTTGCTGAACAAAAGGATCATTGACATTACCTTCAGTTGTTGCCAGGTTCTGGGAGTAGGATTCTGAGCTCCCTCTAGGGGATGCCATGGAAGCTCCAGACCAGATATTGGTGAAAATCCATATTAGTGAAGCTGTAAATTAAAAAATAACAATTCTGTGGCTGCAGGCTGACATTTTTCAACATTTGAAATTTTAACAATTTTTTTTGATAGAAGTTTAGTGGGGAAAAAGGTTTTTTTACATTTGCAAAAAGTCATGAAATATTGTCAGTCGTCTACATGACCCCTGTCAAGGTTCCTTCACCACTCTGAACTTTAGGGTACAGATGTGGGGGACCTGCATGAAAAGCTCTAAGCTCAATTACCAGCTTAGATCTGGTCTGGCTGCCACCACTCACAAGCACTACTTTCCTTCCCTGGGTAGCCTTGAGAGACTTCACCAATTTCCTGGTGAATATAGATCCAAACCCCTTGGATCTTAAAACAAGGAGAAATTAACCATCCCCCCTCCTTTCTCCCACCAACTCCTGATGGATCCAGATCCAATCCCCTTGGATCTAAAAACAAGGAAAAATCAACCAGGTATTAAGAAAAAGTCTTTTAATTAAAGAAAAGAAAGGTTAAAGAAAACCCTCTGGGAGAGATTAGCATACCAGCTACTCTCACAGACAACAGATTCAAACATAGAGGATGTTCACCTGGGCAAAAACGTAGTCACACAAAAAATTACCCAAATACCGAATTTGACTATTCCTCTAATTGCACAAGACAGGTTAAAAAGAAATAAACATAAACCTATTTATTTCCTTCACTAATACTCACTGCTTAATAAGAGGCTGAATTCTGGAGTTTTCCCACTCTGGTCAAAGTGAAAACTGACCCAGACAAAGGGAACTTCCCTCTTTCCTTTTGAACCATCTTGTCCTCCCATTGGTTCCTCTGGTCAGGTGTCAGCTGGGCTAGGTGAACTTCTTAACCCTTTAAGGTAAAGAGGCATTAACCCTTAACTATCTGTCTATGACAACCCCCATCATTATAGCCCCTGACAATCTGTAATGTATTTATCCTCAGAACACCTCTGGGTGGTAGGGAATTGCTATCCCCTTTTAACAGCTGGAAAGCTGAGGCAGAGAGAGGCTAAATGAATTGCCCAAGGTCACACAGAAAGTTTGCCACAAACAGGAAATTGAACAAGGGTTCCCAACTCCTAGGCTAGTGTCCTAACCACTGAACTATCTAGTTATCATGCCTATAAGTGCTTTCTCTCGGACCTTGGCTGCACTGGCATGTAGGGTATGTGTAGCTACATGTGGTGGTGAAAGGCTCTGATGGGGGAGACAGCAGGAAAAGGCTCTTGTTGCAGGGAACTACCGGCTCCAGCTGTTGGAGTCTTTCCTGGTGGTAGTAAGAGGATACTACAGTGCTAAATATAGCAGTGTAGACATAGGAGGCACAGCTTGGGTGTGTAGAGAGCCATATAGTTACCCTAAGGTGGTGGCATATCTTTACTTTACGCATCTAAACTGCTCCTCACCATCTACACTGTTGGTGGTTTCTGCAGGGAATCTAGTGCAATCCTTCACAGTCAAATGCCAAATGGCTACTAAATGAAAAAAGGATAGAAACATGGAGCAGGGTTGCCTCACATCTTTGACTGGGTTTGACTCCATCACTTGTGTCAGAACTCAAGAAGCCTTGAAAATATTACAGCCAGAACCTTTGAAATGGATCCATGCCCCTGGTAAAAGCCAGCAAAGAACAACTATGCCCACTACTAATGAAAATAGTCAATGATTCCTTCAGAGTAATACATTTACCAAACTCCTTGAAAAATGCAATGGTTTTCTCAGTCCTTAAGAAGCCACCACATGCCCTTGAAGATTTCTCCAACTACTATCCCATTCCAACCTCCCATTCCTGGAAAAATAATTGAGAAAATAGTAACCACTAAGCTCCAACTATATGTGACATCAGCCAACATTCTGGATGCCTCACAATCAAGGCCAGAGCAGGGCCCCACACAAAGATGGCTCTTGTAGCACTAAAAGATGGCCTCCTCATGCCATGGACATAGATAAGATCTCCATGCTCATACAGCTGGGACCGCTCCCCAGCCTTTGACACAGTGGACCACAAGATAATGCTAACCCACCTACGGACATAGCAGGAGTGGATGGCCCAGCATTACAGCAGCTCCAATCGTTCTTCTCCAGCAGAACTCAGAGTGGTGATGATTATCTGCTCCTTATCTCCTAAGGCCCCCACCTGTGGGGTCCTGTAGGATCCAAACTATCTCCACTTCTCTTCATATTGACATGAGACCACTAGGAGAGAAAGTGAGATGCCAAGGGCTTAGCTGCCAACAGGCTGACACTCAGCTACATATTCATTTTCAGTTAACCCAACCACTGCTCTACTAAAATGTCCAGAATGCCTAGAAGAAATCAGCGTTGGATGAAGAACAGATGGCTCAAGCTGAACCCAGGCAAGACCAATGTGATGGTGGTCAGAAAGGGGAAATACTTCAGACTAGTGAAGACACTGTCCACACCTGACATCAAGGGTTCCCAGCTCCTTTTCTGTCAGAGTGGGGAGAAGCCTCAAGGTGTTGTTTGACT
Organism: Gopherus evgoodei; assembly: GCF_007399415.2. Lineage (NCBI taxonomy): Eukaryota > Metazoa > Chordata > Testudines > Testudinidae > Gopherus > Gopherus evgoodei. The sequence continues at coordinate 59,117,826 of NC_044330.1, read as the reverse complement.
CCCTGCTAAGCTTGGATGACCATCTGCAGAAGCAGCAGCTTCCAAAATGTCTCCTTTCACCTCCATCATGCCAGGGGACTTGTGTCTCTTCCTGCTGGACGAGAACCTAGCTAGGGTGATGGATGTGTTTGCTACCTCCAGGCTGATCACTGTAACTCCTTGTATCTGAAGCTGAATGTGAAGATGATGCATGGGCCCCAGCTGTACAGAATGTGGATGCCTGCCTGCTCAATGGCTCAGGCTTCCACGAGCACATCAGTCCCTCCACTGGTTCCCAGGCAGCTCTTGATGCCAGTTTAAGGCCTTGGTTCTAATTTTCATAGCAGTTAATGGGTCAAGTCCCAGCTACATGAGACTGAATTTTGACCTATAAACCTTGTGACAGCTCTGCTGTCTTGGGAAGTACAGATCCCAAAGCCCAGATTACTTGTGAGATCTGGGGACAAAGCATTCTCTGTCAAGGGGATCTGGCAATGGACAATCTTCTGGAGGAGATCAGGCCAATCCAAAATCTGACTAGGTTTAGGAAACAATGCAAGAGCATTCACTTTGAGAGGACCTTTCCACTATACATGTCACAACTTGAACACCCCTTTTATTTCCATAACCACTCCCATACCCACAAAACCCTACCCTAAGCAGAATTTTGAACCTCATAAAGGGAGAAGTGTCAAATTCCAGGAAGTCTAGTAGGGACTTTGCTATTGATATTGACTATATGTGGAAGGCACTCAGATTAGCTAGATACATAGAAAGATCAACAGTTAGAGTTCCAATCATACAAAGAGTTATACATGTTCTTAACTTTAGTCCCATTGAAGTAAAGAAGACTATTCATAATCAAACATGCGCTTACCTCTGTATAGGATTGGGATGTATAAGTGTGAGGTATTACTGTATAAAGAGAATCCAATGTGCCACAGTTGCAGGTAACTCCACATCCTATTAGTTTTCTGATTTCCAGAGCAAGGTTAGCAAAAGAAAAATGAGGGACAACATTCAGATTCTCTCAACTGCTTATCTTGTTAAGATTCTTATAATAGTTGCATCATGTATTGGAGGGAGAGTTTCTTCTAGGGAGCAAAGTGATCTGGGGAATGAAGAGAAGAGGAGAAATGAAGAGAAAAGAATAATGAAGGTTACAAGGAAATATAAGAGGGTGTTGAGAGTGGTATAGGTGGGAGCAGACTCATTAGGTGGCTTCGTCATCGGGATATAATGCAGTTATGTTCTCGTTGTGTAGCCTGAATTATCATTTGAAGAAACTAAAGCTGCTACTAGTGAACCAAATCTATTGCATCTCAGTTACTATTGGACTAAACAAGGTCAAAGAAATGCTATAAAAGTCCTTCTCTCAAGTTGAATGTCAAGAGCCTATCAACCACAAAGCCTTCATTCTTGAAAACAGTGCCTCCTGACACTACATTAATGTCATCTGCCTTCAGGAAACCCATGTTAACTCACTTATTGGCAGTAGCCTCATAATCTCTGGTTTCGATCTCAAACTACATCCTGTATGAAAAATATGGCTGAGCACTTACCTAAGATCTAACTTAGCTAATGTAGAAAGTTTATCATTTACATCTGACCAAGGTGACATCATAAGGGTCAGTTTTAAAATGGCTAGTGTCCTACAAGACCCCTAATAAGTTATAGATTGCTCCGCTCTACCACCATTCTAGAATCCTGCCATCTACTTTGGAGACTTTAATAACCCCCATACGATCTGATGGCTATAGAAAATCTGATCAGAATGGGTTGGACTTTTGCAAACTAGGCTTCTCTCAATGACCTATGCTTTCTTCATGACTGGTAAGCAACCAGCAAATTTTCACTCTGCCGACTGGAATGAGAGCTACTCGTCTGATCGTAATTGGATCACTTCTGCTGGACATATCTCCCAACCAGCCATCTGAGGGTCTTTGGAAATTTCCCCTACAACCAGCATTGCCCCCATTCTCATCCAAATAGGGGTTACCATACATATAGTGATCACTTGTACAGGGCTTTGTTGGAACGACAGAAAGTCAGACTAATCTTATTGACCAATATACAGTCTGTATCTCGCATCTCATCAAATCTTCGGTGAGCTTAAACTCAAAAAGGAAATTTACAAGAAGTGGAAACTTGGTCAGATGATTAGGAAGGAGTACAAAAATATTGCTCAAGCATGCAGGGGTGTAATCAGGAAGGCCAAAATATAACTGGAGTTGCAGCTAGCAAGGGATGTGAAGGGTAATAAGAAGGATTTCTACAGGTATGTTAGCAACAAGAAAAAGGTCAGGGGAAGTATGGGACCCTTTATGAATGGGGATGGCAACCTAGTGACAGAGGATGTGGAAAAAGCTGAAGTACTCAATGCTTTTTTGCCTTGGTCTTCACAGATAAGGTCAGCTCCCACACTGCTGTCCTGGGCAACACAGTATGGGGAAGAGATGTGCAGCCCTCAGTGGTGAAAGAACAGAGTAAGGACTATTTAGAAAAGCTGGACATGCACAAGTCCATGGGTTCAGATCTAATGCATCCAAGGGTGCTGAGAAAGTTGGCTGATGTGATTGCAGAGGCATTGGCCATTATCTTTGTAAATTAGTGGCAATTGGGGGAGGTTCTAGATGATTGGAAAAAGGCAAATATAGTGCCCATATTTAAAAAAGGGAAGAAAGAAAACCCCGGGAACTACAGACCAGTCAGCCTAATTTCAGTCCCTGGCAAAATCATGGAGCAGGTACGCAAGGAATCCATTTTGAAGCACTTGGAGGACAGGAAGGTGATCAGGAACAGTTAACATGGATTCACCAAGGGAAAGTCGTGCCTGACTTACCTGATTGTCTTCTATGCTGAAACAACTGGCTCTTTGGATACAGCTCTTGGATACGGCGAAAGTGATGGATGTGACATATCTTGACTTTAGCAAAGCTTTGATACGGTGTCCACAGTATTCTTGCCAGCAAGTTAAAAAAGTAAGGGCTGGATGAATGGACTATAAAGTAGATAGAAAGCTAGCTAGATTGTCTGACTCAATGGGTAATGATCAATGGCTCAATGTCAAGTTGGCAGCCAGTATCAAGTGGAGTGCCCAGGGATCAGTCCTGGGGCCTGTTTTGTTCAACATCTTTATTAATAACCTGGATGATGGGATTAATTGCACCCTCAGCAAGTTTGCAAATAATAGTAAGATGGGGGGGAGAGGTAGATATGCTGGAAGGTAGGGATAGGGTCCAGAATGACCTAGACAAATTGGAGGATCGGGCCAAAACAAATCTGATGAGGTTCAACAAAGACAAGTGCAGAGTCTTGCACTTAGGAAGAAAGAATTCCATGCACTGCTACGGCTGGGGACTGACTGGCTAAGCAGCAGTTCTGCAGAAAATGATGTGGGGATTACAGTGGATGAGAAGCTGGATATGAGTCAACAGTGTGCCCTCATTGCAAAGAAGGCCAATGGCATATTGTGCTGTAATTGTAGGAACATTGCTATCAGATGAAGGGAAGCTATTATTCCCCTCTATTTGGCATTGGTGAAGCCACATCTGGAGTATTGCATCCAGTTTTGGGCCCCCCACAACAGAAGGGAAGGGAAAAAATCAGAGAGAGTCCAGTGGAGGGCAAGGAAAATGATTAGGGGCCTGGGGCACATAACTTACAAGGAGAGGCTGAGGGAACTGGGCTTATTTAGTCTGCAGAAGAGAAGAGTGAGAGTGGATTTGATAACAGCCTTCAACTATCTGAAGGTGGGTTCCAAAGAGGATGGACCTCGGCTGTTCTCAGTGGTGGCAGATGACAGAACAAGGTGCAATGGTTTTAAGTTGCAGTGGGGGAGGTCTAGGTTGGATATTAGGAAAACTATTTCACTAGGAGGGTGATAAAGCACTGGAATGGGTTACCTAAGAAGGTAGTGGAATCTGCATCCTTAGAGGTTTTTAAAGCCCAGCTTGACAAAGCCTTGGCTGGGTGATTTAATTGGTTTTGTTCCTGTTCTGAGCAGGGGATTGGACTAGATGACCTCCTGAGGTCTCTTCCAATCCTAATATTCTATGATTTGATAACATATCAATAGACTGAGCATACTTAAGGTTTACCAAAGCAATCTTTAAGTCCAAGTCCACCCCACATAGCTGCCAAAAATCTATATACCATGTCTGGATGAAAAATGTGTGGATCTCTTTAAACAGGAGGAAAAATCCAGTGATCTAGCCAACCACCTCCTAGAGAGCCTGAATGAGCTCAAAAACATGTTGGAAAAAAGCAGTTTTAGAAATGGACATGTCATGACCTACCAAGAAAGCATGAACACTCGTCAGGAAGTTCAGAGCACTACAAAACCCACCAGATACATGTCAATGGAAGGGCTCCTCAAACAGTGTTGCCACACATGTGACCAACATCGCTAACGCAGATAAAATTAATTTTTTGAGGTGTCAATCAAAAACCAGTGTCAACAATACAAGCAGCTTGATCACAATGAAAACTTCCAACCATTCTCTATGGAAGAAATACAAAAAGCACTGAAATTAATGAAAACAGGGAAAGTCTGCAGCTTTGACTAAGTGCCACCTGAACTACTACAAGAAAATGTGAAGAAAAGGCAATACTGGTTGAACATCTTCCTGTCCTGCGCCATACAGGAGAACATGATACACAAGGTCTGGTGAAAAGCTAAGGTGATAGCTTTACCAAAGCCAGATAAAGACCATTTGTTAGCAGCCAGCTATCAGTCAATATCCCTCCTGAGTTGTAGCTACAAACTCCTGGAGTGGATGACCCTATGGAGACTCAAGTTCATGACAGAACAACTTCTGAGTGATGATCAGGCAGGTTTTCGACCAGATTGAAACACCTGTGATCAAGTTGCTAGTGGTTAATACATAAATTGAGAATAGATTTCAAGAGAAGAAGAAACTGGAGCTGTCTTTTTTTGACCTTAGAACAGCCTATGTCACCATCTGGCAGACCAGTCTGCCATACAAGATATCAAGAGCTTTGCCTAGATGCATTGTCATGGCAACTGAACTGATGCCCCAAAGGTAGACATTTTCAGCTGGCTCTGGGCCACAACCTCAGCATCTGAAGATTCCAGAACAACCAGACCTCCCACAAGGCTCAGTGCTGGCACCACCTTTATTTAATTTATTTACCAATGACCTATCAAACACCATCCCCAGTCAGTCCATGCACACCAATGATATTTGCTTGGCCTCAAAGAACCGTGACTTCTAAAAGATTGTAAAGACCCTGATTAGTGATATGGGTGCTAATAGATGACTGAAAGAAATGGAGACTGAAACCAAGTATAATCAAAGACTGAATCAACCTGCATCCACTTTCACCATGCACAGAGCTCACTTGAGCTTCACATCCTTTTGAATCATCAGCAACTGGCACACAATCCAAAGCCAGCGTACCCTAGATTGCAAACACACATACAAATGCCATCTCACTTAAGTAGCTCAAAAGATCAAGAGCAGAAACTGTCTCCTGAACAAATGAGTAGAGTCCACCGGGGAAGCCAATGCACAAATACTGTGTAGTTGAGGGCTCGCTCTGTACTATTCAAATGGTGAATTGTGTGCCTCAATTTTGTTAAACTCTCCTCACACTAGATTAGCAGACATACAACTTAATCATATCAAGAGAATTATCACAGGCATGATCTGTATAGTTACCAGTCCTAATCAATGTTCCTCTGCCTAACATCCAGCATTTGAATGCAGCCAGCATACAGCAGATGTCTCACTTGCCCCTGTTTCAGGATCTATGGACTGCTCCCTGCCACAGACAATGCTACCCACTCTTCATCCAGCTGAGAACATTATCTTCAACTGTGGCAGACAGAATGCAAGAGAGCCACTGCCACTCCCAGGAACTCCCAAAGCATCACTAGGCCAAATGAATGACTACCTGGCTTTGGGCTACCAGATGTGGTGTGGCTCACTGTACCAAGACCACCAATGCCTGGGACATCCAGGACAGCCCACTGTGCCTCTTTGGTACTATGGAGGATGCTGCGCATATGCTGGATGGTTGTTTTGCGTGTGTTGGACTCCCTGGAGGTTTCTCCAGCTGAACACTGCAGATTCAGAGGCCATTTAACTGGCTCAAGACTATTTAGCTGTTTCTAAGTATAGCCTTGGTTGTCTTGTCCATACAGGATTGTGCTCTCTCTCCCCCCCGCCCTCGTGTGTGTGTGTACACACACACACACACACACCCCATGGAGAGATTACAGCCATAATTTTTCATACTTGACGGCCTCAAGTTATACACCTACCTGTAAATCAGGACTTAGGCACTAAAGAAGTGGCTCAGCACTTTTGAAAATCAGGCCACCTGTTTAGTGCCTTTAGATCCTCCAGTACCTCTGTCCCCTGCTCCCTTCCCTTTCTCTACTGCTCCAGGAGCTCTGCCCTCAGCTCTTTTCCTTCTTTATGACCCTTCAGAGTCCTTTAGCTTTCTTCCCTCTCTATGACCTTTCAGTAGCCTATGTCTCTGTGACCCTATAATAATGTCAGCCTTGAGATTCTCCAATAGTCCCCTGCCCTTGCTCTATCCTTGTGACCCTCTATTCAATGCCCCATGATAACTGAGACTTTCCCATATCCCTTCTCCCCCAACTTCTCTTTCCCTCTGTCATAAACAGATGGTTAAGGGTTAATGTCTCTTTTACTTGTAAAGGGTTAACTAGCTCAGTAAACCTGGAACACCTGACCAGAGGACCAATCAGGAGACAAGATATTTTAAAAATCTCGGTGGAGGGAAGCCTTTGGTTGTGCTTTTTGGTTTTTTCTTTGTTCTCTCTGGATTCTGAGAGGGACCAGACGTGTATACAGACTCTCCAAATTTCTGAAACAGCCTCTTCTGTTCAATTTAGTAAGTACCAGTTAGAAGGTGGTTTTAGTCTTTTGAATTGTTTTCTTTATTTGCAAATGTGTATTTTGCTGGAAGGATTTTAAACTCTGTTTGTTGTACTTGTATGCTTAGGCTGGGAGGGAGGATCCCTCTGTCTAGGTGAACTTGAAAGACCCTGTAACATTTTCCATCTTGATTTTACAGAGATACATTTTACTTTTTTTCTTTCTTTAATTAAAAGCTTTTATTTTAAAACCTGTTTGATTTTTTGTTCTATCTTGTGTAAGACCCAATGGGAGGGGGTCTGCACGCACCAGGGAATTGGTGGGAGAAAGGAGAGAAGGGGGGGAGGAAAAACCTGATTTCTCTCTATGTTAGGATCACTATCTCTCTCTCAGGGAGAGTCTGGGAGGGGGACTGAAGAAGAGGGGAAGGTGAATTTCCTCTTTGTTTTAGATTCACAGAGCTTGAATCGGTATAGTTTCTCCAGGGTAACCCAGGGAGGGAAAGTCTGGGAGGGGGAAGGAGGGGAATAGTCAGCTACTCCTTGTTTTAGATCCAGCAGTTTGGGTCTTTGGGATCCCCAGGGCAGGTTTTGGGGGACCGCAGTGTACCAGAACACTATACTTCTGGTTGGTGGCAGCACTATCAGATCTAAGCTAGTAATTAAGCTTAGAGGAGTTCCTGCAGGTACCCATCTTTGGACGGTAAGGTTCAGAGTGGGGGTTCATAACTTGACAATGATGTGCAGTGGTGGATAGAGTTTAAAAAGCAACCTTCTACCTTCATAGCATCCTTCTTCTTCCCCCTCATCCACCTGTATGGGTGCTAAGGGAGCCCTGGCACAGGTGGGAGTTGGGGAGTGGAGACAGGAGGAGGGATACGTACCCAGTTCTAGAGTTGGGTATGGGAGACTGGTGAAGGGTTGTGCCCATTCTCACTTTCCCCAGCCCTAGCAGGGATTTGGGGCATCAGGGGATGGGGCATTATTCCCATACAGCAAAGCTCTCTCTGGTGTCTTTCGTGGCCAAAGGCAGCTTTAGCTAGACTTGTTAAGACAAGACAATGGGGGAAAAGGCACTTCACAGTGAAATGACAAGCTGATCCAACAACGGAGAGGATTCGTATGAAAAGGAAAATGAAAGCTCAGCAACAAGGTCACCTACACTGCCTCAGGCAATGTAGGGGATGACAAAAGTTGAAACATGTAGCACAGTCAGCAGAAGACAAAACCTATCTCTTGGGAGAAAAGAGACAGAGGGAAGGGAGTGGAGCATACAAGGAATTTAATGGAGGAAAATTCACACCAATTGCTTCCTATGTAAAGGGTGCTCCTGAACAGATGACACTGAAGATAGTAGTTGCTGAATGTGCAAGGTGGGGGATTTTAGCCACCTGGGTAGCCAACCCCATGCAAACTCCTAGCAGAAACATGTTGCATACTAGCCCAGTGCCATTTGCAAAGGGTAAATCATGTTTTCATTAGGGGTTTTCACTAAAGCTGCTCGGGAATTTCCCGACAGTTTTTTCTCCAGAAATGTTGATTCACTGAAACTGTTTGCAAGGCAGCTTCAGTGCTGACAAATCTCCAGACTCAAAAGTTCTTTTTGGTTAAAAAACCCCCAAAACCTATTGAAGGGTCCCATTTCGACATTTGAAGGGTCCCATTTCGACATTTGCCCTGTTGAAGTGTTCCATTTTGCCATTTTCAGAATGAAAAGTTTCAGGTTTTCCAATAAATAGTGACTTTAGTAAATTTAGACCAAAATATGGGTAAGAAAAATAAAAAAAAGTCAGCGTTGCAATGTTTCGACCTACCTAGGCCATTTTTAGTTCATTGTTTGTCAGTTGCAAAAATGTTGGAGAGTTCACTTTTCATCCCAATTTGGATGGTGACATTTTTCAAAATCTCACAAAGTTTTCCTGCCTAGCCCTAGATTGCAATGGCTAAACCCCACTGTAAGATACATCTCCACTTGGATTTTTCCAGGATAGCTCTAAGAACAGAGTTATTTCTCTATCCTGGGGTGTGCTGCTCTGTACCTCAGAGAAACACCTTACACCACCATGTTCATCTTTATAAAATGAGTGTGTGGCAACCATGCAAGGTTTGTCATGTTGGGTGTCTTCAGAAGGCTCATGATTGCACTGAGTATGTGTGTGTATAGTGATGTTATAGTATTGTTACAGTAATGTTATAGGTTATAATTTCATGTATATAGTTATGAGGCTGAAAATGTATCCTCATGGCTTAAAACAAGCCCAGGCAAAAACTCTCCAAGAACAGAGCAGCAGTTCACACCTCATCAGGCATATATGGGACAAACGCAGCCCAGCCTCACAGGAGCAAAGGACTCTGGCCTAGGCAATGACAAAAGAGTCTATTAGACTCTGAGTGAATCACCCCCTTCCTTTGGTTAGTTTTGGGCTGCAATGAGATAATGCTTACCTGACTGTGAAGGGAGGGGGCAAAGCTAAGAGGGAAAAAGGACATGTAAAAGGAAGAGACATTTGCCATGCCCTCTCTCTTCCACCTACATCTACAGACAACCACTACCAGAGACTGAAGCGCTGATCAAAGGGGAAAGCCTGGCTGAAGAGCAACACCAACCTGTGGTGAAATCATCTAAGTTTGTAAGGGCACAGAAAGTGTTAGATCAGCTTAGAATGCATTTTGCTTTATTCATTTGACCAAATCTGATTGTTATGTTTTGACTTATAATCCACTTAAAATTTATCTTTGTACTTAAATAAATCTGTTTGGTTATTCTATCTGAAGGAACACATTTGGTCTGAATCATGTCAGAGACTCCCCTTGGGCTAACAAACCCCGGTACATATAAATTTCTTTGTTAAATTGACAAACTCATATGACTTGCAGCATTCAGCGGCATAACTGAACACTGCAAGACGGATGTTCCTAGGGTTATGTCTGGGACTGGAATATCATAGAAGATTAGGGTTGGAAGAGACCTCAGGAGCTCAACCAGTGCCAACAGCAACTAAATCATCCCAGCCAAGGCTTTGTCAAACTGGGCCTTAAAAATCACTAAGGATGGAGATTCCACCACCTCCCTAGGTAACCCATTCCAGTACTTCACCACCCTCCTAGTGAAATAGTGTTTCCTAATATCCAACCTAGAACTCCTCCACTGCAACTTGACACCATTGCACCTTGTTCTGTCATCTGCCACCACTGAGAACTGCTGAGCTCCATCCTCTTTGGAACCCCACTTCAGATAGTTGAAGGCTGCTATTAAATCCCCTCTCACTCTTCTCTTTTGCAGACTAAACAATCCCAGTTCCCTCAGCCCCTCCTTGTAAATCATGTGCCCCAGCCCCCTAATAATTTTCATTGCCCTCCGCTGGACTCTCTCCAATTTGTTCACATCCCATCTGTAGTGGGGGGCCCAAAACTGATGCAATACTCCAGATGTGGCCTCACCAATCCCAAATTGAGGGGAATAATCACTTTCCTTGATCTGCTGGCAATGCTCCTACTAATGGCTAGTGTCATTCGGTTGCATAATACAAAGAGTAGTTTACATGTCAGAGGCTGTGAGTGAACAGCCCAGGAGTGGGGGTTCTCACGGCAGAGCAGGGTAAGGCTGGCTTCCAGAGTCAAGGATTGGAGGGACCTAGCGGATCACCAGTCCGGATGACATGAGAGGAGAATGTCACACGGGGATTCGTCTTTTTTCTCACTCACAGATTCATCAATTTTAAGGCCAGAAGGGACTATGATGATCATCTAGCCTGGCCTAGAGAATGAGGATGGCATGAATGACTTACAGTCACTCCACATACCGGCTAGGTGACTTGGTGATGTGGAAGAAATACAAAGTTGGCTTTATCTAGGGCTGTAGGAAATGTATGAAGAAACAAATGGACACATCTGAACCTTCCTTGCTTGATTTTGTAGGTTCAAGTACAGCAGGCTCCTGAAAATTAATGACCACTGAATGCAGTGTACTTGGCATATTTTATATGGGATTATTCTTAATGTTCTTTATGGTTAGTATGCCAGTACTAGGTGTAATATCTGAGATCAGGACTCTAGACAAAAAGAAGGATTGTCACCCTGTAATAGGAACAGACTTACCACAACAGCACCTCCTGTTCATTGGTAGGGAAATTAGCTCTTTCAGTGGTGTGCCTTCGCTAGTGGTGTCTCGCCCTCCATTACTCTCTCTGCCTTCACCGTCCTCACAGTCAGACCCACGTCGCTCCTGGTTCTTAGTGGCCACTTCTGGACACTGCCCTCCAGTTGTGCCCACTCCGCTGGCTTTCTTCCCCTTCTGGGGGACAATCAGCTTCTGGTTCTATCACTTGCCTCAGTGGCTCACTGCAGTCCTCAGTCTAGCCCCTTCCTCCAAGGGCAAACTGCAGTCTGGCTTAGCCATTCGCGTCACTGGCAAGTGTGGGGGAAAAAGGTGGGCCTAGCCCCCCCCCCTCACTATTCTGGGCCCAGACCCAGGGACCCTCTAGCAGCAGCCACTTACTGCTCTCCTCCAACTGTCCTCTACTGCCTGCTTCCCTGGGCTTCTTCCCCGTAGCCCCAGCACCTTCTCTGCACCTTTGTGTCAGGGCCCATCTGGCAGTCATCAGCCTAGAGGTCTCCCAGCCTCTGCTGATCCTACCCAGCCCTGTTATGTCTTAGATGCTTCTCTCTAAGAGCCACTTCTTCTCCCTTTGTCCTCCAGGGACAGACTTCCCTCATTTCTGCCCTGCAGCCTTCTTATAGGGCCAATCCTGGCCCTGATTGGCTGCTTTCAAGCCTCCATTTGATTGGCTCCCAATAAGCCCTTCCATGATTGGCTGGGCTCTGTGCTGCAATGAGGAATGTGCCTGATGACACTGGCTGTTGCCTCAATAGGATTGGCAGCCATTAGGGAGGGGCCATCTGCGGCCAGGCTGGTGGAAGAATCCAGGGGGTTCCTCAGAGGCGGGAGCAGAAGCAGCTGTTAAGAGGAGAGAGCATTGGGAAGGGGGGGCCAGGGTGATGTCGCCCAGACTGAGGCCCGCTGGCAGAGGGTTGTCCTTCTCCTGGGTCACTGTGGTCAGACCCAGGGCCTTGATCTTCTCAGAGATGGAGGGGAAATCACCACTCACTACCCTGGGGACCTCCTTACCGGCACCCAATGTGACTCTCACCTCGAAGCATGCAGGGAGCTCAGGTGGCAAGGGGGGCAGGGCACAGCGAATGCTGCAATAGTGACTGTGTCACAACCAGCCTGGGTGTTGATCTAGCAATCCCAGGATGGTTGATTTTGAGTTGTAGTTGCTTTTCCCTGTCCATCCCTCTGTGCTGGAGAACAGCAATGGTGACATGAGGCCTGTGCACAGCACTGGCAGGTGAGGCTATTATATACAGGAAGACACAAGAACATCACAAAGGTGCAGGGCAAATGAGAGGGGAGTTCTACTGGATGCTGACTCCTGCCTGAAGCAAAGGGAGAGTACTGGAGGTGGGAGGTTTACACCATAGAAGATAGAGTATGGAGTGGTACAAGTGTTATACAAAAATAGGTAAAGGTGAGGGGATGGGGAGTTTTTATTCCAGTAGAGAGAGGATGGTTCGAGTGGGGATATGGCAGAGCCAATGGCCAAAGAAAGATAGAAAGAAAATCCAAAGCTATGAAAAAAGATTGTCCTTTAACAAAGTTAGAGGCAGTTGTCCCCAAGCAAGGGACTGCTGGGTGTGGTCTTGGGTCTGGGCTGGTGGAGCACAATGAGATAAAATATCTCCATAGAATCACAGAATATCAGGGTTGGAAGGGACCTCAGGAGGATATCTAGTCCAAAGCAGGACCAGTCTCCAACTAAATCATCCCAGCCAAGGCTTTGTCAAACCTGACCTTAAAAGCCTCTAAGGAAGGAGATTCCATCACTTTCCTAGGTAACCCATTCCAGGGCTTCACCACCCTCCTAGTGAATTTTTTTTCCCTAATATCCAACCTAAACCTCCCCCACCGCAACTTGAGACCATTACTCCTTCTTCTGTCATCTGCCACCACTGAGAACAGTCTAGATCCATCCTCTTTGGAACACCCTTTCAGATAGTTGAAAGCAGCTATCAAATCCCCTCTCATTCTTCTCTTCTGCAGACTAAACAAGCCCAGCTCATGCAACCTCTCCTCATAGGTCATGTGCTCCAGGCCCCTAATAATTTTTGTTGCCCTCCGCTGGACTCTCCAATTTTTCCACATCCTTCTTGTAGTGTGGGGCCCAAAACTGGACACAGAACTCCAGATGAGGCCTCACCAGTGTCAAATAGAGGGGAATGATCACATCCCACGATCTGCTGGCAATGCCCCTACTTATACAGCCCAAAATGCCGTTAGCCTTCTTGGCAACAAGGGCACACTGTTAACTCATATCCAGCTTCTCATCCACTGTAACCTCTAGGTCCTTTTCTGCAGAACTGCTTCCTAGTCATTGGGTCTCTAGTCTGTAACAGTTAATGAGATTCTTCTGTCCTAAGTGCAAGATTCTGCACTTGTCTTTGTTGAACCTCATCAAATTTCTTTTGGCCCAATCCTCTAATTTGTCTAAGTCCCTCGGTATCCTATCCCTACCCTCCAGCATATCTACCACTCCTCCTAGTTTAGTGTCATCTGCAAACTTGCTGAGAGTGCAGTCCACGCCATCCTCCAGATCATTAATGAAAATATTGAACAAAACCAGCCCCAGGACCCATCCTTGGGGCACTCCACTTGAAACCGGTTGCGAACTAGACATAGAGCCGTTGATCACTACCCATTGAGCCCAACAATCTAGCCAGCTTTCCATCCACCTTATAGTCCATTCATCCAGCCCATACTTCTTTAACTTGCTGGCAAGAATACTGTGGAAGACCATATCATAAGCTTTGCTAAAGTCAAGGAATAACACATCCACTACTTTGCCCTCATCCACAGACCCAGTTATCTCTTCATAGAAGGCAATTAGGTTAGTCAGGCATGACTTGCCTCTGGTGAATCCATGCTGTTCCTGATCACTTTCCTCTCCTCTAAGTGCTTCAGAATTGATTCCTTGAGGACCTGCTCCATGATTTTTCCAGGGCCTGAGGTGAGGCTGAGTGGCCTGTAGTTCCCTGGATCCTCCTTCTTCCCTTTTTTAAAGATGGACAGTACATTAGCTTTTTTCCAGTCATCCGGGATCTCCCCTGATTGCCATGAGTTTTCAAAGATAATGGCCAATGGCTCTGCATTCACATGCTCTGGACCACATCCACAGCTGGTGTCTATTGGTGTAGCTCCACAGACTTCAGTGCGGGAGATTGACTTCAGTGGAGTGATGCTGATTTACGCTAGCTGGGGATCTGGCCCAGTGATTCAAATGGAGTGACATCAATTTAAACCAGAGGGGATATGATCCATTGACTGCAATGGAGCCATGCTGATTTACACCAGATGGAGCTCTGGCCCATTGACTCCAATGGTGTGACACTGATTTATACCAGCTGGGTGATATTTGCAGGGACTTTCTGGGTGATCTGAGCCCTCCCCTCCCCTCAGACCCCAGGGAGAGTAGCATTACTTTGTATTTCAGCAAAACATTTGAGCACATCCTAGTGATTTCCTTGGTACTCCAGCCACTGTGGAGCACAAACCTAGGAGCCTGGTGTTTCCCATTAGCTATTTTCTCAGTCCTATTTCTGGTTTCTCAGTTTTGAGGTTGCAGGGTGTCCTGGGAAAGCTGCCAGCAAGAAAGGAGATAAAGCAGATCTCCTTTTGCCTGTCGGACAGGCCCAGAGTGTGGCTGAGTCAAGAGAAGGTTGGAAATTTGAGGCAGAGACTGTCTTTTTGTTCTGGGTTTGAATAGCAGCTAGGACCATGGGATCCTGGCCCGGGACTGGCACTTCTAGGTGCTGTGATGATACACATAAATGCTAACAACAAACAGGAAATCACAGGAGATATTCTTCAAGAATTTTTAATAAAATCATGTATGGTGCAGTTCAGCCCTGTACAAACCAGTACATCACTGATGTCCCACTTGAGCCCCTAGGCCTTGTGCTGTCTCTCTGCACAGGGATACCACAGAACAGCGGCATCTCAGTTCTTAGCTGCACAAGCATCCCAACAGTGACCACCCAATTTTATCTCAACCTTAGTCTAGACTGACGGACCCTCTAGGGCTGAGAGGGGAGTTCAGTTTTCGATCTCTGTACTGTGGTCTGTTTGCACCTTACAGAAGAGTTGCTCTGTGAAAGGAAAATACACTGCATCCCAGGCCAGAGGCTTGAGAACCTTTTGCATTGCAGTAGCCTGGAGCTCCCCTCTTCCCAATATCAAGTAGCTAGCCATTCCTGATCAGGTGTCTGAGCAGGTCTATGCATTTCCTTTGCTAGAGAGAGGAGAGTCATATACCTTTGGCATGTCCACTGTGTGACTGATTGTGCACACTGGATGCATTCATACACCTCTGAAAATGACAATCCAATGTCATCTTCTTCATGTGACCCCCAGGACCTCAGCAACTCAATGTCAAAGAGAAGAACAGCTCCTCGCAGGACAGCCTCTTTCATCCCTTCATGTCTCAAGTATGCCCAGTGCTGAGTTCCACTGCACCAGCAGTGTCAGCTTGTTTGGATATAGGCACTAGAACAGAGGGTAGGAAATTTGCTATGGATTTGATTGTTGGTGCCAAGTATTTCCGGGACTGCAAGATAACTGCATAAAGAAGGGCTGCCATGTGTTCTAACCAGAAGGACATAGGCTATGGATTCCAAGAGGAGATATCCCCATCCAGAGATCAGCTACTGGCAGCCCCAGGACTGCATTAGCAAGGAAGCCAAAGCAGTTAGATGGCCAACTCTCACTGAATTTCAACAAGATTTGGAGATGGGATCTGTAGAAGCACATGGGTGATTAAGAGCACACACCCCTTTGAAAGTCACTTAGATTTGTGCACCTAAATCAATCAGAGTCCTTTGAAAATCCCAGCCAGGGATGATACTAAGCAATCAAATGTCTCTGGTCCCACTCCACATAAATGAAGAATCAAAGCAGTATATTGAGGAGCTGGAAGCAGGTTATTATACAAAAGTTTCTAAATGAGGCAGCTGTATTATTTCCCCCTCTCACAAGCATTTAAAAGCTTTTAAATGAACAGAACATCTCCTCTGCTAGCAAACCCAGTGTTGGCCTGCTTTTTGGATGGCTCTTAAATCATATTAAAATATATAGCGCCAGCCTCCTAAAAGGCTTTGGCTCGCTCCTGGCCACATAAAACCTCAATCCGGCTTGGTGATGTTCCTAGGGCTAGTGACGCCCTGCTCAGGGGCTTTCAAGGAATTCCATTACAGGCAGGAGATCAAAAGCACACGGCTATGTCTACACTGCAAAAAAACAAAACAAAAAAAACCCTGCCATGCCAAGTCTCAGAGCCAGGGTCAATTGACTCAGGCTCAGGCTGCATGGCTAAAAGTAGCAGTGTATGTGTTGGAGCCCAGGCTCTGAAACCCAGCGAGGGTCTGAGAGCCTAGGCTCTAGCCTGAGCCTGAACGTCTACAATTCTATTTTCAGTCCCGCAGTCTGAGCCCCGCAAGCCCAAGTCAGTTAATGTGGGCTCTGAGACCCATCACTGTGGGTTTTTCTCTGCAGCATAGACATCCCTCATGGTAGGTGGCTGCAAATTACAAGGCCTTGATATCATGAGGGATTTTCTTACTACAACATCACTAGAAACGTCAAGCTTACTAGATCTTTAATCTAGACCTTGCTTTTTCTTGCTTAAGTTGTTAGATCTTTAATTAGAGCTTGTATTCTCCCTCCTCCTCAAGAGGCTTATATTTATGAGTTGCAAAATTCAGCCAGAGAGTATGAACATTCTGATATTCATGGTAATTCAGACTGGAGTTTGGCTAATAGGGACCCATTTGCAAATTTTGATGTGGATTCTGATTTCAAATACCCCCCAAATTCAGGACTGTTTGGATCCCAGGTATTAGTTCAACGTCTTCTGGTTTATACTTTGCATAATATATTGCCATGCTTCTTGACTTCGTTGAAAGTTAGCTATTGGTAACTGCAACTCATTACAACTCACAGGCAGAGCCTTCTCCCAATTCCCACAGGAACTTTTCAGAGCAACAACAAAGCTTGAAAAGAAGATTAGACTTCGGGAATAACATAAAGTCACAGCACCACCTATTGATGGAGGCAGTGAACATCTTTGTTATTAGAGGGGTAGCCGTGTTAGTCTGTATCCACAAAAACAACAAGGAGTCCGGTGGCACCTTAAAGACTAACAGATTTATTTGGGTATAAGCTTTTGTGGGTAAAAATGCCACTTCTTCAGCTGTATGGAGTGAAAATTACAAAAAAAACAGGCATAAATATATGTTGGCACATGAAGAGAAGGGAGTTACTTTACAAGTTGAGAACTAATGTTGAAGGCCAATTTAGTCAGGGTGGATGTGGTCCACTCCCAATAACTGATGAGGAGGTGTCAATCCCAAGAGAGGGGAAATTGCTTTTGTAGTGAGCCAGCCACTCCCAGTTCCTATTCAAGCCCAAATAGATGGTGTTAAGTTTGCAAATTAATTGTAGCTCTGCAGTTTCTCTTAGAAGCCTGTTTTTGAAATTGTTTTGTTGAAGAATGGCTACTTTTAAATCTGTTATTGAGTGTCCAGTGAGATTGAAGTATTCTCCTACTGGCTTTAGTATGTTACCATTCCTGATATCTGGTTTGTGTCCATTTATGCTTTTACGTAGAGACTATTGGTTTGGCCAGTGTACATGGCAGAGGGGCATTGCTGGCACATGATGGCATATATCACACTAGTAGATGTGCAAGTGAATGAGCCTCTGATGGTGTGGCTGGTGTGGTTGGGTCCTCTGATGGTGTCTCTAGAGTAGATGTGGGAACAGAGAAGGCAACAGGGTTTGTTACAGGGATTGGTTCCTGGGTTAGTGTTTCTGTGGTGTGGTGTGTAGTTGCAGGTAAGTATTTGCTTCACGTTGGGGGGCTGTCTGTAAGCGAGGATTGGCCTGCCTCCCAAGGCCTGTGAGAGTGGGGGATCATTTTCCAGGACTGGTTGTAAATTGTCGATGATGCGCTGGAGAGGTTTTAACTGGAGGCTGTGTGATGGCCAATGGTGTTCAGTTATTTTCCTTTTTGGGCCTATTCTGTAGTAGGTGACTTCTGGGTACCCATCTCGCTCTTTCAATCTGTTTCCTCACTTCCCTAGGTGGGTATTGTAGTTTTAAGAATGCTTGCTAGAGATCTTATAGGTGTTTGTCTCTGTCTGAGCAATAGGATCAAATGCTGTTGTATCTTAGGGTGTGGGTGTAGACAATGGATTGTGAGATGTGTCCTGTATGGAAGCTGAAGGCATGTAGGTTAGTATAGCAGTCAGTAGGTTTCCGGTATAGGGTGGTGCTTATGTGACCGTCACTTATTTGCACTGTAGTGTCCAGAAAGTGGATCTCTTGTGTGGACTGGTCCAGGCTGAGGTTGATGGTGGGGTGGAAATTGTTGAAATCCAAGTGGAATTTTTCAAGGGCCTCCTTCCCATGGGTCCATATGATGAAGATGTCATCAATGTAGCATTAGTAGAGGAGGAGTTCTAGGGGATCAGAGCTGAAGAAGTGTTGTTCTAAGTGAGCCTTTAAAATGTTGGCATGCTGTGGGGCCATGAGGATACCCATAGCAGTGCTGCTGATTTGAAGGTATAAATTGTCCCCAAATCTCAAATAGTTGTAGGTGAGGACAAAGTCACAAAGCTCAGCCACCGGGTATGCTGTGGCCTCATCAGGGATACTATTCCTGACAGCTTGTAGTCCATCTTCATGTGGAATATTGGTATAAATAGCTTCTGCTTCCATGGTGGCCAGGATGGTGTTTTCAGGAAGATCACCAATGCATTGTAATTTCCTCAGGAAGTCAGTGGTGTCTCAAAGATAGCTAGGAGTTCTGGTAGTGTAGGGTCTGAGGAGAGAGTCCAAATAGCCATATAATCCTACTGTAAGTGTCCATGCTTGAGATGATGGGGCATCCAGGATTTCCAGGTTTATAGATCTTGGGCAGCAGATCGAACACTCTTGGTCGTGGCTTTAAGGGTGTGTCTCTGTAGAGTTGTTCCTGTGCTGTAGCAGGGAGTTTCTTGAGCAGATGGTGTAGTTTCTTTTGGTACTCCTTGGTGGGATCGTAGGATAGTGGCCTGTAGAATGTGGTGTTGGAGAGTTGTCCAGTCCAAACAAGAGATCCACTTCCTGGACACTACAGTGCAAATAAGTGACGGTCACATAAACACTGCCAATATATATTTATGCCTGTTTCTGTAATTTTCACTCCATGCAGCTGAAGAAGTGGTTTTTTTACCCACAAAAGCTTATACCCAAATAAATCTGTTAGTCTTTAAGGTGCCACCGGACTCCTCGTTATCTTTATTATTACAACTTTTCTCCTATCAATTTATTATGACTTAAAAAACTATAAACTGTATGGCAGATTCCAGCTGTCTCTGGAAGCCCCACAAGATAGAAAGCTAGCTTAACCAGCTGTGTGGAACTTAGCTCTAACTTGCCACCCAAAGAAAGCATGGATGGAAAAAATGGGCACTTCTGTATTTTGCCTATTCCTGGCTGCCATACCTTCGTCCTGGGCTCTGGGCATTTGGTTGTAAGTTCAGCTACATTTAGGCTTCTTTAAGTTATGTTTGGTACCAGTCATTGGCCAGTTTTAGACTCCAGGAATCATAAAGGTGGTATACAGCCAATTTTGCCCTATATTCTCTCCATATCTATGCTAAGTGTGGCTCAGACTGTTCAGAATCCAGGCCAGAAAGTCTATACATCCTAAGAACCCATCAAGCCTGCCATCTCATACAAGAAGTTTCCTAACTGATCCATCACCTTGGGTCTTGTATACAGTCCAAGAAAGGCTATGGCCTGTGTTATTATAATAATACATTTTTGGACACAAATACCTGTCCTCTGGGATGTCCAACTTCCCTTCTCTAGATTGATACTGTACAGCACACCTGGGGCCTTATCTATACAGTTTTTTCCAACGTAACACATGTGCCCAACATTAGACTGCAAATTTGAGTTTGCATAATTTGAACCCACATCTCAAGAACTTAAAGCCCAGTTAATCAACCAATCTGAAGGAGACAGCTGATGTCGGTCTTCCTATTGAAGTCAACGGAGCTATGTGCTCTATTTTTATGTTACGAAAAGTTCACCAGTGATTTTATTTCAATGACAAAAGTTGCCTTTCAGAAGACAGTGATTGTCCCTGCTGAAAAGCCAGTATAATGAAACAGGCTTGAAACAATCTATATTTAATTTACAGGTTCCTTTCCCAGATTTTCAGAGGAGATCTGTACAGGCCATAAAGGAAACCCAGATTTTTCAGCAAACAAAGCTAGGGTCTGAAAATCAGGCTGTGTTCATTTCCATTTTGCTTCCTACATCACCACCAACCATAAAGCATCTGGGGACAAAGCCTTGTGGATGGAGGGAGGCAGAACAGAGCCCAGTTTTCTCTTCAGGAATGAGACTGACTCTCTGGTTCTGAGAGCAGTAAGAAAACCATATTGTTTTGTAAGCAAGGTAGACAGGACTGACTCAGAAGCCAAACAGGAAGCAGATCTGGGAATTAGCAAGACGCTGTTCTTACAGTCACTTGTCTGGCCATAATTGCACTTATGAAATGCATTTGGATTCACTGCTGCTGTAGAGAGACAAACCCTGCTCTCGTACCAACCTACTGACATCAGTGGGATCCAGATAATCTCCTGTGGCAGTTATTTATATAAAGCTTTTAAAACACCTGCCCCAGGTTGGCTGCTCAGCTTTAGGAAGTACTTAAAATGTGTCCAGTCTGGGTCTGCTCACCTCTCTTCCCATCCTGGAGTCATGTAACCTTCCTTGTGTTCAACCCCACTGCATGGAGGAAACTCTTGCCAGTTCACTTATCTGCAGGATCAGTTGTAGCTGTATTGATTTTTTTTTCTCTCCCTCTTCCCTCTGTGTTTGCTTTCTGAATTATGCAATGGTGCAGTTTTTCCTCCTCACAAGAAGCAAGTGAATTTCGGAGCAAGATCAATTGAGCCCTGCCTGCCATAGTTTAGTGAGGAATCCCCAGTAGGGGCCAGAAGAGGAAGAGAGAGAGAGGGAAGGATAATAAGGCTGGAGATGATCAATCCAATCCTGATGCAGAAAAATGAGAGAGAATGGGGCTGGCGTAATCAGTCAGTTCTCCTCATGTGAGGCTCAGATCCCCTAGTCGCAATCAATAATCTACTTTGAATTGCTTCAGAAACTCACACAGCCTCTCTCCCTTCCCCCTGCAACTCAAATAATACTGTGCTTTATAGCATGAGAATATCCAGTGATGGCTCAGTAAAGATAAGGATTGTATGTAGTTTTTCTTTTTCCTCTTTAAAGTACCCATTATGAGGGCCAGTTAGATCTTACGTGAGCTGAGATGAAAGGGGTGCAAACAGGGCTTTTAGCAGTTTTGTTGCTGCAATTATTTTGCCAATAAAATGATTTCAAGATGGGATGTGGGATCTTTGATGCCGCATGTTGTGACGGGGGCAGAGGGTGGAATTGCTACAGTGGTGCATGCAAATTTGGGAGGAGAGTAAACACAGCGGGACGCAGCCTGAGATTTGCTTTACTCCAGCTAGAACTCATGGATGATGTCTTGGAATTGGCCTTGATCTGGCCTGGCACGTTATAATCTGCTCAGAGCATGGAGCTCTCAAAGTCACAATTCCTCTCACTCCAAGAAGGTAGTAAACAGCCCCAATTTGTTCCTGGAGCAGGTTACTACCCCATGGTGCCCACTCAGCTGGCTCTGCTGAATAGTGCATTGTGGTGTGTGAGCAGAATCAAGACTCTACCTACTCTCACCCCCTGCCCATTCCCCACCCACCTGAGTGACCAGAGATCCCTTAGGGCAGGAGTCTCAAACTCAAATGACCACAAGGGCCACATAAGGACTAGTACATTGGCCCGAGGGCTGCATTACTGACACCTCGGCCCCTCCGCCCTCAGCCCCGCCCCCACTCCACCCCTTCCATGAAGACCCGCCGCTGCCCCACCTCTTTCCACCCCTTCCCTGCTCCCATTCCAACCTCTTCCCTGAAATCCCCACCCCAGCTCTGCCCCCTCCCTGCCCCCAGGGGGCGCAGGAGAGGTGTGGGGTGTGGCAGGGGCTCAGGGCAGGGAATTGGGGTGTGGGGCGCAGGAGGGATGAGGGGTGCAGCAGGGGGTCAGGGAAGGGGGTTGGGGTGCAGGAGGGGTGCGGCAAGGGGATCAGGGTGTGGAGTTGGGGTGTGGGGTGCAGGAGGGATGAGGGGTGTGGCAGGGAGTCAGGGCAGGGGATAGGGGTGCAGGAGGGGCATGGTGGGGGCACAGGGCAGTGGATTGGGGTGCAGGAGAGGTGCAGGGTGCGGCAAGAGGTTCAGGGCAGGGGGTCAGGTGCAGGGTGCGGCAGGAAGCTCAGGGCAGTGGGTTGGGGGGCAGAAGGGGGGTGTGGCAGGGGGTCTGGGTGCAGGGTGCGGCAAGAGGCTCAGGGCAGGGGGTTCGGCTGTGGGAGGGGTTTGGCAGGTGAGTTCTGGTCCAGCGTGCACCGGGGGCAGGGCAGGCTCCCTGCCTGCCTGCCTGCCTGCCTGCCTTGCCCCTGTGCTACTCCGGGAAGCGGCTGGAACATGGGGGAGCAGAGGCACAGGGGTGTGTATGGCTGTTGCTTCATGCACCGTCCCCAGCATCTCCCATTGGCCAGGAACGAGGAACCGCAGCCAATGGGAGCTGCTGGGGGCGGTGCCTGAACCAACATCAATATACACCCCTGTGCCTCTCCTCCCCCAAGTTCTGTCTGCTTCACGGAGTGGCGCAGGCACAGGAGCAGGGCAAGCAGAGAGGCTGACCTGCCCCCTGTGCGCGTTGGGCCGGAGCCGCTCTAGGTAAATGCTGGGGAGTGCTAGGGGGCGCAAGGAGCTCATGGGCCGCAGAAAATAACCTCAGCCCACGGGCCATGTGTTTGAGACCACTGCCTTAGGGTGTGCCTTCACTGCAGAGCTAACTTGGGTGATCCACATCCAGGGCTGAGCACCCATGTTAGCCTCACCCAGATCAGAGCAGACAATGTGAGTTATTGTGTCCTTCTTGGTATTGCACTCACCCATGTTTGTCCCTAGGTCTTCAGGGGTCTAGCCCATGGCTCTTAGCACTGCATGTAGCTGAGCTCTTGATGATTCTTCTCCAGAGAACAGTGGGAAAACTTGCCTGTCCTTCTGGCTGCATGGGGGGGGAAATGTGGGAAGGCATTGGAGGACTATCAGCACTCAAATTGTTTAGCCAGTGGACCGCACCAAAAATTAGGCAGTTTATCTGCTTGAGTGAAATGCGCTCTCAGACTTCAGTCTATTGCCCCAAAGAAGCCAGTTATCCCTGGCTGGAAGCACCCCACCCAGGGGAGAGGGTTTGTGTGTAGATGGGAGGGGGTTAAGGGCAACACCCAGGAAGACCCTGGGCTAGCTCTACGAGGAAGACATAGTCTATGAGACTGCTCTACCCACCATCTTGTGATCCATGATACAGGTATTACATGAAAGGGAGTAAGGGACACATCACATCATGGGGTGTAGGCTAGCTGACGATTGACCTCTTGTTTGACACAATCACTCTTCAGAGGACAGTTGAATTTCCATGTAAATTTTGCATAAGAATGGCCATACTGGGTGGGACCAAAGGTCCATCTAGCCCAGTGACCTGTCTTCCAACAGCGGCCACTGCCAGGTGCTTTAGAGGGAATGAACAAAACAGGGTAACTACTGAGCTATCCATTCCCTGTCATCCAAACCCAGCTTCTGGCAGTCAGAAGTTTAGGCACACCCAGAGCATGGGGTTGCATCTCTGACCATCTTGGCTAATAGCCATTGAGGGACCTATCCTCTATGAACTTATCTAAGTCTTTTTTGAACCTAGTTATACTTTTGGCCTCCACAACATCTGAGTTCTACAGTCTGACTGTGAGTTGTAGGAAGTAGTACTTCCTTTTGTTTGTTTTAAACCTGCTGCTGATTAATTTCATTGGGGGACCCCTAATTATTGTGTGATGTGGTGGGGTAAATAATATTTCCATATTTACATGTTATTTGTTGTAAAAGATGTGATAACTTTTCCAGAGGAAACATTATGAAGTTTTCCCAGGTTTCTTCATATCTTTGAGTTTCTGTAGCTAAACAGACCCCACAACCACCAGCCTTCACAGACAGAGTCAAGCAGACACACGCAATATCTCAGGCCTAAACAACTTCTGAATGTTTAAAATTAAGCCCATTGATTTATTCCCCTTATTTAGGACAAGCTATCTGAGTCCTGCCCAGATGTAACCAATGGAGCTGTCTAGATATTTCTGCTACTCCTGGTTGGGATGAAAAGCAAATATGACTTTTTCCAGAAGGTTCTTTTCTGTTTTCTGCCATCATCTTGTCATTTTTGTCAATTTTTCCCAACCCACTCACTGAAAACTGGGGCAGGAAAGGAGGAACAGCACAAAAAAACAAAAAAACAACAACAAACAAAAAACCCCCAAACCTTCAGAAATTTTAATTCTTTCTTTTTCACCTTAGCATTTTTGTTTTTGGCATTTCCTGACCAGCTCTACTGCTGACTTCCCAGTGGGCCGTGCACACCCCTGGTGAGCCAGAGAGGCAGGCTGGGCAGCAGCAGCTATGGAGGGGTAATCTTTGAGCAAGGAATGAGGCTCCTGAGGTGTGTGAATAGAGATGTGGTGGATCAGGAAGAATGAACAGGATTTGTAAAGGTGTGAGTGGGACTTTTGCAGAGATACTGTCCCTTTAATCAGAAAGGGTCCTCCCAGAGGGGCCATAAACTGATCTGAGGCAACCACCTCCAGGGCCTCCCAGAGGATTCAGGGGCCTGGGGTAAAGCAATTTTGGGGGCCCCTTCCATAAAAAAAAGTTGCAATATTATAGAATACTATATTCTCGTGGGGGCCCCTGCAGGGTCCTGGGCCTGGGGCAAATTGCCCCACTTGCCCAGCCCCAGGCAGCCCTGACCACCTCCAGGGTAGTACAAGCCACTGGAAGCATCCAGGTCAGAATTAGAACTAAGCTCAAACCAAAACATGGATTTAAACAAACTCCAGACTTCGGGAAAAAGTTTGGATTGGATCTGAATTTGATGACTCTCGTCCCTTTGTCTCTAACAGCATGAACCTGAATCTCAGATTGGAGCACACAACAATCCTCCAAACTTTCAGAGCCACTTTCAGAGCCAAAGCATGCAGCTAAGACTCATATGTAGTGAGGAGCAAACTGGCAAGAAGGAGACAGGCCTAGAAGACTCAGAGCTATTACAATCTCTACTAACTAAACAAATGTAAGCAGAGCTGTGTCTGCAGCTTGGAAAAACTCAGACCATAACAAGCATCGGTATCCTGATTTTCAAGATCTCCAGCTGAGGGATAGAGTTCTGCTGCAAAATGTGGGTATTACTGGCAAACACAAGATAGCCCACAGATGGAAAGCAATACCTTACATGGTGGTGAAAAATCTGGGAGCTCTGCCGGTCTACAAGATTAAACAAGAAGTGGGGCCAGGGCAAATAAAGACAGTACATAGAAACCTTTTACTCCCTGTGGGGGAGTTGGTAGGCACCCCTTATGAAGTGGACCACAACATGGCACCTGGGCAAAACAAACGTGCTACACCAAAGCTACCATCCAACATGGACAGTAGGCCCCCTGTGGCTGACCTACCCCTACTCAGCACATCTGAGAGTGAGTCTGCGGACGAAGACACTACCATGGTGTATCCTTGAAGGGAGATGAGAATTCTGTCTCGATCAGCTGAACCATGCCACCAGTGAGACCCTCCTGAGATGACACATCTAGGTTATTGGACAGTGGAGACATACAGGTGGAAGGTGTCCCAGATGCCTTGGACCTTCCATTAGAATCAGAGATGCAGGGGCCTATGCCCATAGCCAAGGGATCCTCAGGGGAGCCCTCACCATCCCTTGCCCAAAAAGATGTTCTCCCCTGCCCCTGCAATGCCCACTTTCAATAGGCAGGACAGGGTTATAAGGCCAGTAAGCTGGTTAACTTATGATGCACCTGGGGTGGCTAGTGAAGAATCAATACACTTAATTCACAGGCTTGTGGAAGCCATAGTGGATTTCCTGAGGCCCTTTGAGGTGAACTAATGAATTTGGTATAATATGGAGTGTGATTTGTCCGGTGGACAAATTCTTGGCTGGAAGGAAGATGTAAGCAGAGTCTGAATGAGCTCTCCCCTGACATCTAGTGGTGAGCTGTGGAAAAAGACTTTAGAAACTGATCTCATTTGCACAGACACACCCACTCTGCCAAGGTGCTCAGCATGATGGGATTTCTTGCCCAAATTATCACTTGTGGCTGGTGTTGGATCCCCAGTCTCCTTCTTATTGGGGCAGGAGTAATAAAGTGTTGTTATCCTTATTGTGTGAACTGAAGGCAGCAGAACTGTACTACCTAGATGGAGGGACTCACCCTCAACTGTATGGCACTTGCTAGGCAGGGGAGATGGGTTCCAACTCACACTGAGTGAGTAAGATATAGATGCTGATACCTTGTGGCATGGGCATTGCTCATGAATCTTAAATGCTGGCTCTAAAAGAGGTAATTTAGACTCAATTGAGAATCTTGCAAAGCTGAAATCATGGATACCTAGGTTTAAGTATTGCACCTACTTTGGGACAGTGTTACTCTTGCAAGAGACTATCCAGTATGCACCAGCAGTGATGTGCCCCCCTAGCCAACATCTTGGTGAGGGGGAAGCTGGTGGAGGGGTGCAGCAAGTGGCCAGGAGGGCATCTGGCAGAGAGGCATGGCCAGTAGGGCAGCTGGTGGAGAGGGTCAGAGCAGAGACCCACAGAGGGCAACAAGCAAGTGCCTGAGCAGTGGAGCATGTAAGGTGCCTCCTTACCCTCCCCTGTCCCCACACGGTGGGAGGTGAACACTGAGGATGAACCTCTGACCTCTGGGGCTGCACTGGCCAAGGACAGCAACTGTGAGTGGGGTGCAGAGAAAGGACGGGCATGTTAAAGGGACATTTGGGTTGCTGGACTTAAGAACCTGAGGGGAAAAGGACACTGCCCAACTTACTTGGGGGTGGGTCTTTTGCTCATAGTTTTTGTTTATGAACCTGCATTTGCGGTGTTTTCCAAAATTAATGCTGAGTTACTTCCTTTCTTTTATTAAAAGTTTTGCTACACTCAGACTCTGTGCTTGCGAGAGGTGAAGTATTGCCTCTTAGATGCACCTAGGGCATGATGTGTAATTGTTCCAGGTCACTGGGTGGGAGCTCAAGCCAGTTTTGTGTTATATTGTTGAAAAGGAACCCCTAGATACTGAACCCTTGTTGCTACTGGCTCCACCTGGCAGAAGGGTTACACAAATTCGTTCAATATGAGTTCTGATTTCATGCATTATGTGTATTCTAGCAGCACATAGAGTCCACCTTGTGTTAAGCAGAACATACCTCTAGTGAGAGACAGTCTCTGCCCTGCCCTATATAACTGACAAAGCTGGGAGAATTATTACTATCCTAATTTTCTATACAGGGAACTAAGGAGGACAGATTAAATGATTTGGCCAAGATCACATAAGGAAATCAGAAGCTGAACTCACATCTCTTGAGTCGCAGTATAGGGCCTCAACCACTACACTATTCTTCCACTCATTCATTTTGCCCAAAACGAACAGCTTAGACTTTATATTAACACACGCTTGTTGCAACTCTGCAGGCAAAAACTGGACAATGAGATGTTTTAAGATTTCTAAAGAGAAAGCTCTTCTCCAGATCAGTTTACAAACAAGAGTGTTAATTAATATTATTCATTATTCACTAGCCTCCTGGTTAAAAAAAACTTCCATCACCCAGTCAAGTAGCAGGGAGAATATGCCACATGACTTATGTGACCACCAGTAGCACCCGAGATAGCAAAAAGTAAAAGCATGCACCACATAAGCAGAAATTTGTTTGCACAAACTGTTGGTTGAACAGCTATGGATAACAAATGCATTTATAAATGCAGTGTCTGTTTGTGGCTAATTTGCAAACAGGAAAAAAAGAGCTAAATGTGTCAGATAAATTATTCACTAGGAAGCATTTGATGAGCTCTGCTGGGAGGAAGTAACTACAGCTCACCAGTCTTGGAACAACTGTTTGCTAGAGCCTTTTAGGCAATGGTACCACTTCATTAGATGAAGATCATGGCTGTACCAGCCAGAGCCTGCTGCTTTCTATTCAGTTGTACATGCTGTAAGCTACAGTGGAGTTTGTGCTTCTTTGATGGTGAGAATGTCTTTGGAGCAACCCACGAGGAGCAGAGCACATGCAGATGAACAGGAAGCAGATCACACCAACTGCATTAGAGCCCAGGAACAGAGCTCTAGCCATTAATGCCACAAGTCTCAACACTGGTCTGCCTAGTACAGGTTGAGGCAACAGCCAGGTCCTGTGCAAATGACCGCCAGACTGATCCTCTACTGCCCTGAATCATAGAATATCAGGGTTAGAAGGGACCTCAGGAGGTCGTCTAGTCCAGCCCCCTGCTCAAAGCAGGACCAACACCAACTAAATCATCCCAGCCAGGGTTTTGTCAAGCCTGACCTTAAAAACCTCTAAGGAAGGAGATTCCACCACCTCCTTAGGTAATCCATTCCAGTGCTTCACCACCCTCCTAGTGAAAAAGTTTTTCCTAATATCCAACCTAACCCCCCTCTGCAACTTGAGAACATTACTCCTTGTTTTGTCATCTGGTACCACTGAGAACAGTCTAGATCCATCCTCTTTGGAACCCCCTTTCAGGTAATTGAAAGCAGCTATCAAATCCCCCCTCATTCTTCTCTTCTGCAGACTAAACAATTCCAGTTCCCTCAGCCTCTCTTCAAAAGTCATGTGCTCCACGCGTGCTGATTTTCAGTGGCACTCACACTGCCTGGGTCCTGGCCACCAGTCTAGGGGGCTCTGCATTTTAATTTAATTTTAAATGAAGCTTCTTAAACATTTTAAAAGCCTTATTTACTTTACAAACACCAGTAGTTTAGCTATATATTATAGACTTACAGAAAGAGACCTTCTAAAAATGTTAACATGTATTACCGGCACGCAAAACCTTAAATTAGAGTGAATAAATGAAGATTCAGCACACCACTTCTGAAAGGTTGCCGATCCCTGCGCTAACTCCTTTAGCATCCTCAGATGCAGTGCATCCAGCCCCATGGATTTGCGCTCATCCAGCTTTTCTAAATAGTCCTGAACCACTTATTTCTCCACAGAAGGCTGGTCACCTCCTCCCCATGCTGTGCTGCCCAGTGCAGCAGCCTGGGAGCTGACCTTGTTCATGAAGACAAGGCAAAAAAAGCATTGAGTACATTAGCTTTTTCCACATCCTCTGTCACTAGGTTACCTCCTTCATTCAGTAAGGGGCCCACACTTTCCTTGACCTTCTTCTTGTTACTAACATACCAGAAGAAACCCTTCTTGTTACTCTTAACCTCTCTTGCTAGCTGCAACTCCAAGTGTGATTTGGCCTTCCTGATTTCACTCCTGCATGCCCGAGCAATATTTTTATACTCCTCCCTGGTCATTTGTTCAATCTTCCACTTCTTGTAAGCTTCTTTTGTGTGTTTAAGATCGGCAAGGATTTCACCGTTAAGTCATGCTGGTTGCCTGCCATATTTACTATTCTTTCTACACATCGGGATGGTTTGTTTCTGCAACCTCAATAAGGATTCTTTAAAATACAGCCAGCTCTCCTGGATTCCTTTCCTGCTCATGTTATTCTCCCAAGGGATCCTGCCCATCAGTTTCCTAATGGAGTCAAAGTCTGTTTTTCTGAAGTCCAGGGTCCGTATTCTGCTGCTCTCCTTTCTTCCTTTAGCCAGTCTGTAACTGAACTCAACCATCTCATAGTCACTGCCTCCCAGGTTCCCATCCACTTTTGCTTCCCCTACTAATTCTTCCCTGTTTGTGAGCAGCAGGTCAAGAAGAGCTCTGCCCCTAGTTGTTTCCTCCAGCACTTGCACCAGGAAATTGTCCCCCTCACTTTCCAAAAACTTCCTGGATTGTCTGTGCACCGCTGTATTGCTCTCCCAGAAGATATTGGGGTGACCGAAGTCCCCCATGAGAACCAAGGCCTGTGATCTAGTAACTTCTGTTAGTTGCAGGAAGAAAGCCTTATCCACCTCATCCCCCTGGTCTGGTGGTCTATAGCAGACACCCACCACGACATCACTCTTGTTGCTCACACTTCTAAACTTAATCCAGAGACTCTCAGGTTTTTCTGCAGTTTCATACTGGAGCTCTGAGCAGTAATACCATTCTCTTACATACAGTGCAATTCCTCCACCTTTTCTGCCCTGCCTGTCCTTCCTGAAGAGTTTATATCCATCCATGACAATACTCCAGTCATGTGATTTATCCCACCAGGTCTCTGTTATTCCAATAACATCATAATTCCTTGACTGTGCCATGACTTCCAGTTCTCCCAGCTTGTTTCTCAGGCTTCTTGTATTTGTGTATAGGCACTTAAGATAACTCACTTATCATCCTGCTTTCTCAGTATGAGGCAAGAGTCCTTCCCTCTTGTGATCTTCTGCTTGTGCTTCTTCCCAGAATCCCACTTTCTCACTTACCTCAGGGCTTTGGTCTCCTTCCCCCAGTGAACCTAGTTTAAAGCCCTCCTCACTAGGTTAGCCAGCCTGCTTACGAAGATGCTCTTCTCTCTCTTCGTTAAGTGGAGCCCATCGCTGCCTAGCACTCCTCCTTCTTGGAACACCATCCCATGGTCAACAGTGGGATGTTCTTCTGGGACATGGTCAACATATTCCTCTGGGAACACCATCCCACTGTTCTCAGTGGTACCAGATGACAGAACAAGGAGTAACAGTCTCGAGTTGCACTGCAGGAGGTTTAGGTTTGATATTAGGAAAAAAATTTTCACTAGGAGGGTGGTGAAGCCCTGGAATGAGTTACCTAGGGAGGTGGTGAAATCTCGTTCCTTAGAGGTTTTTAAGGTCAGGCTTGATGAAGCCCTGGCTGGGATGATTTAGTTGGGGATTGGTCCTGCTTTGAGCAGGGGGGTTGGACTAGATGACTTCCTGAGGTCCCTTCCAACCCTGATATTCTATGATTCTATGAATCCAAAGCCTTCTCTCCAACACCACATGTGTAGCCATTTATTGACTTCCATGATTTGACAGTCTCTATCCATGCCTTTTCCTTCCACAGGGAGGATGGACAAGAACACCACTTGTGCCTCAAACTCCTTTATCTTTCTTCCCAGAGCCACATAGTCTACACTGATCTGCTCAAGATCATTCTTGGCAGTATTATGGGTGCCCATGTGGAGAAGCAGGAAGGGGTAGCGATCCGAGGGCTTGATGAGTCTCAGCAGTCTCTCCGTCACATCGTGAATCCTAGCACTGACAAGCAGCACACTTCTCAGCTTTCCAGGTTGGGACAGCATATAGATGGCTCAGTCCCCCTGAGAAGGGAGTCCCCGATCACCTGCCTCTTTCTGTACCTCAGTTTTCCCAGCTGTAAAAAGGGAATAATGATAACAGATCCACCTTTTTAAAGTTCTTTGAGATCCATGAATGAAAGATACCACATATGTCCTATGTATTATTACCATGACATGTACTATGTTACAAAAACACAAAGTCAGGCAATTTAAACATAAGCATTTAAACAATATTGACATTTTCACTGAGGCAAATAAGGAACAAATCCATTGAAGTTTATGGAATTACACCATGTCAAATCACTTTGAATTCAGAATCAGAACTAGAAGTTCAGCTAAACCATTTGGACTAGTGGGGCAATCCACTCCACATTCTTAATAGATTTTACTGAGAAATGTAAATTAAAAATGCCTCACCTGACATGTCTGGGAGATTCCTACCTCGGACTTATTCTCTTCAGATAATAAAGTGTCAGTGAATGCAGCATTAGCTGATGAGCATCGGTCCGGCTGAAGGAGCTCTTCCAATAAAATAACAGTGGATCTACTTTTGGGAAGTATTAACCAAAAGCCCTCGGAGAGGCAGGGCTGCCCAGAGCTGGGGGACAAGTAGGGCAATTTGCCCTGGGCCCTGCAGGGGTCCCCATGAGAATTAGTATTCTATAGTATTGCAACTTTTTTTTTATGGAAGGTGCCCCCGAAATTGCTTTGCCCCAGGCCCCCTGAATCCTCTAGGTGGCCCTGCGGAGAGGTGGACTGAATTACACTTGCAATAGGAATGGATAAAATGATAACACTTGACACACATTAGTTACATTTTCTGCAGCAATTATATTGTTTTCAGAACTAAACACAGGGAATCCCACCAATACTTGCCTGATGGGAGAGAGGAAAGATGGTGCAGTGGTGAGGGTGCTACTTTGGAAGACCTGTGTTCAATTCCTTGCCCTGTATCACCTTGGGCAAGTTACTTAGCCTCTCTGTGCCTCAGTTCCCCATTTGTGCAATGGGGATAATAGAACTGCCCTGCCTCACAGGAGTGAAGTGAGGAGAAACACATTGAATGTTAGGAGGTACTCAGGTTCTGCAGTGCTAAGGATCAGGTTAGAAGTCCAGTACTGCAACCCAGTAAATGCTGGTTCTTACTAGCAACTCTGGCACCATTATCACACACACATGAAACGTGTTAAGTGGCATTTTGGGGATCAGGGCATCACTGGAGGTCACAGCCCTGTGACCTTTACAAGGAGTCCAGTGCACCAAAAATAATAATAAAAGAAAAGTTGTAGTTAAAGTTATGTCCCATTTCCTTGAAGTCTGATGGAAAATTGACTCATTTGTGTGATGAAAACAAAATAAAAAGTAGTGTAGAATCTACATGAGGTTTAGATTGAGGCCCTGTTTCAGCAATGCACTTAAGCCTGAGCTTAACTTTAAACATTGAAATCAATGGAAGTTAAGCACATGTTTAAGTGCTTTGCTGAATCAGGGCCCGAATGATTAACCAAACTCAAATAGCCTGAGTTTGGTGCTCAGGAGATGCAGGAGGCTCCTTAAAACTCAGATTGCCATTACTCTGGGTAGAGATGCACTGTAGGACAAGTTCATCTGCCCAGGAGAGCTGGGTTCTGTTCATACTTCTGCCACTGACTTTCTGCATGACTGTGGCCAAGCCAACTGGTCTTTCAGATCTAGTATATCTTCAGACATTCTAGCAGGAGAACTGCCCTGGTGTTAGCACTATTGGGAGCTAATAATAGGCAGGGATCTGGTGGCTTTGGTATTTTTACCACCAGGTCAATTAAACTGCAGCTGGCAGAAGCAACAGGGGGAATCTTCTGCTGAAATTCCCCACTGTAGGTGAGACCCACCCCCCATGCCAAGGGTTGGCTGAAAGAGGAGGAGGTCTGCCCAGAAGGCATTCATCAGGAACAGAGGGGAGACAGACAGGAGGCTTGGGGGAAGGAGGTGGAGATGGGAAAGCCAAAAGACAAGGACTCTCAGACCCAGATTCACAAAGGTATTTAGGATCCTAGCTTCCATGGATTTTGATGGTAGTTACCTTTATGGATCTGGGCCAGAGAATTTAAGGTGTGAAAGAATACCCAGATTCTCTAGTCTGACGTCCTGTATCTCACAGGCCACCAGCACTGCCCAGCACCTGCACACCCCAACAACCAGAACTAGACCCAAGTGTTACAACAATCAGGAGATTAAGCTACTGTGTCCCACAGGCAGAGAACAGAAGGGACCGAGGTGCACCAATGCCCAAGCACTGGAATGGGTTACCTAGGGAGGTGGTGGAATCTCGTTCCTTAGAGGTTTTTAAGGTCAGATTTGACGAAGCCCTGGCTGGGCTGATTTAGTTGGAGATTCCTGAGGTCCCTTCCAACTCTGATATTCTATGATTCTATGAATCCAAAGCCTTCTCTCTGACACCACCTGCATAGCCATTCATTGACTTCCGTGATTTGACGGTCTCTACCTGAATGCAGCAAGTAATTAAATAAGATAGACTCAGGAAGGATGGAGAACTATCACTGTGTGGAGACTGTAAGAACAGTGTTTATTGACTATCATGTGAAGGATTTCCAAACAGCTATTCCCTTCAGTCACTTTTGTGGCCTTTATTAGCCACTTATCAGGAACATTTGTGCCAGATGCTTTTTGTTTGCACTGAAATTTGGGGAATGGCAGCTCTGTGTAGGAACACTAGCATTGCTAGGCCAGCAAAAACAGCACCATGGGATAACCAGTCTATTGCCTCACATCAGAAAAGCAAGTGGCCAAAATGAACAGCTCACAAGTGCTTCATGGGCCGGGATTCAACTAAGTATGAATAATGAACATGTTTGCAGGATCAGGATGGCCATACCAGCAATCTGGAAGAAGGGATACTGCTGATAGATAATTTATTCACAAGGAATAATTCAATCTTTACCAAACCTGCCAATACACCCAGGACTTGGCCCTGATTTTCATCAGCTCCAAATCCCAGAACTATCATTCTGAAGAACATGCCATTTTGGGTCCATTTTTAAGAGGGTGGATATTTCTGGGCCCCTCCCTTGTATGTGCCTTGGACCTGTGGTGTGGTTCACCATTTCCAGTGTTTCAGAAGGCCCATGCTACGGATTCCCAAAATGACATCCCTATCACTTTTCAAAAGAGATAACCTCTCTTGACTTATCACCTTTCCCTCTTCCCCCATCAACCCCAGCAGCCAGCCTATCCTGGGAGCATCAATCGCAAAGCCCTGGCGGGGATGATTTAGCTGGGGTTGGTCCTGCTTTGAGTAGAGGATTGGACTAGATGACCTCCTGAGGTCCTTCCAACCCCGATATTCTATGATTCTGTGGTTACTCGGTTAGAGCTGCCTGATGGAGGCGGGAGGGTGGCCGAGACCTTGAATGACAGAAAGGAAGTTACTTTTCTCTCCTCATCCAAGAACTTGTTCCACATTTTCTGTTAATAAGAGAATGGGAGGGGCAGGGAAGAGAGAGGAGAAAAATGCTTTAAATTATTCATTGACAATATCATTATGTGTCATAACAGTGTGTCTGTGATGGGAGAAGAGAGTTAGCGTGGCAGGGCCTAAAGTAGCACAGCCTGGGCTGCACAATAGCATAGATCTGATTAAATATTGATGTGCACTAATTGGCTACAGGGTTTCAGGACAGCTTGGGCTTTGTTGGGATCATTTGTATTCCTGCTTTGGAAATGGAAAAAAAAACCCCACACAAACCCCACATTTTCATGTTTCAGTGTCCTCCCTCCTACTCCTGCTCCTCTCTCATATACCTTCTCTTCCTAATTCCTGCAATCCCTTTGTGTGTACAAATTAACATGGTCTTAACCTCTCTGGATTTTCTACAGTGCTGATATGCTACCAACACCTAACACAATTAGGTTAAGCTTGCAGAAGCACATTTCATGGTAGAAAGGAGGCCTTGCCCTTGCAAACTGTCCTCTCCTCACTTCACTGTCCATCCCAGGCTCTTAACCCTTTATCTGCCCTCTTCACCAAGAGCCAGTTGACAAGTCTTCTCAGGAACTTGTTGCTGGATGAGGTCAGGCTCTTATGTTCTGGAATATTCTTTGGGTTTTGTTCATGTGCTGAGCTAGGCCTAGGTGAGCTTAGCTCATATCTACAAAATAGTCTATTCTAAGCCTTAATCTTCTATGTCTGAAGCTACAGGCTAATCTGTTCCATAGGCTCATCTGCAAAATTGTGGAGTTTCTGTTGTCAGACATGGTCATAACATGGTCCTTTGGTTATTCTCACCAAATCGAGCACACCAATCATTGATTGGGGATTGGCAGCCTCCACCATCCCAATCACTCCACTTAGCCACAAATTGCCAGGTAGCTTCAACTTCAGAATAGTCAGTCTATCCGTGAGCTCATCCAACTACCAAGCTCCCTTAGTCAAGATTAGCCCATCTGCCAAGTTGCAGATTCCACCGTGGCTATGTCTACAACCTACCTAGTCACATGCCAAACTTCATGGGTTCCACCACCATCAAATACCTACTTTAGGATACAGGTTGGTGCCCACAGGTCACTCTCAGAAGAACAACAAACAAAATTGATATGTTCTGTAATAAAATCACCATGTCAACCATTCCACTTCTGTGCTCCATTTCTTCATCCAAACTTTAAACTTAATTCTCATCAGAGGTGCCATTTGCAAGGCAGAATGTCCAAGGGACAACACAAGCAACATAGCAGAGGCAGTACCTCAGCTAAGGAATTAACTAGGGCTGGCTAAAAATTTTCCATCTGAACATTTTTTTTTTAAATAGAAAATGGGATTTCTGATTAAATAAAAAAAAATTACAGTGATTTTCAGCCAAAAAATATTCAGTTTGGTGGTGTGGGAGTGATTTTCAATTAAAAGTTGAAATTTTCCATCAAAAACAAAACTAAACTCATTTTCCATCCAGTTCCTGGAATAACCAACTGGCAGTGACTAATATGAGAACTGGGAGGAAGCATTTTACTCCCATTGAAAGCAGTTTGAGCCCTAGTGTGCTTTGTTAACTGGTTCAGCTCACCTCTGTTTGGTTTATTGTAGAGGGGGGATTTGATAGCTGCTTTCAGCTACCTGAAAGGGGGTTCCATAAAGGATGGATCTAGACTTTTCTCAGTGGTACCAGATGACAGAACAAGGAGTAATGGTCTCAAGTTGTAGTGGGGGAGGTTTAGGTTGTATATTAGGAAAAACTTTTTCACTAGGAGGGTGGTGAAGCACTGGAATGGGTTACCTAGGGAGGTGGTGGAATCTCCTTCCTTGGAGGTTTTTAAGGTCAGGCTTGACAAAGCCCTGGCTGGAATGATTTAGTTGGGAATTGGTCCTTGTAATGAGGCAACTCACCAGCAGGGAGCCTCCTGCTGGTTGTCCAGGAAATTAGCTTTTCCAGCTCCAGAGCACCCTCTGCTGGCCAATGTCCCACTTGCTGCTGGCCCCCGTGTCCTTCCCGGACCCCGGTGCCTCTTTATGTTGGGTGCTGCCCCTGACAGAACCCCCACAGATCTCTGTCTCCCCAGGGAACTCCCAACCCCCTATTCCCACCACGCCTCAGTGGCTACTGCCAGTCACCATCTAGACCCAGTTCACTGGGGCAGACTGCAGTCTGTAAAGGCTACTCATCATTGGCAAGGGGGCAGCTGGGCCAGCTGCTTTGACCTACCCTGGGCTGCACCTCTGCAACCCCAGTACCCTTCCTGGCCTTTCATCAAAGGCCTACAGCCTGGGGGTTTTCCAGGCTGGAGCTCCCTCAGCTTTTCTAGCCTTCCCCCAGCCCTGCTCCACTCTAGGTACTTTGCTCTGCTCCCAAGCACCCAGGCCCGTCTCTCTCTACTGCCAGAGAGAGACTCTGACTGGGCTTCCGGCCCACAGCCTTTTATAGGGCCAGCTGTGGCCTGACTGGGGCATGGCCCCAGCTGAGGCTGCTTCTCAAATCAGCCTAGGTTTTTCTCTTCCGGGAGCTGCCCCTTCCCCGGGCTGTTTTAACCCTTCCGGGCAGGAGCAGGGTGACCACCCCACTACAGTTCTGCTTTGAGAAGAGGATTGGATTAAATGACCTCCTGAGGTCCCTTCCAACTCTGATATACTATGATTCTAAGAGAGGACAGAATTTCTGGTGGAACCTAATGAGTCCAAGCAATGCAGCAAAACCAAGAAAGATGATTTACCTGGCAAGTTAAAAAGATGACAACGGGTTAATATGAACATTGTTATTATAGGACCAAATCTTGATGTTCTAATGTCATGCTGCCTGGTAAGAGTGCCAATTTCAGGTCAGAATTGGTCAGACCAAAGATCAGTAATAAAAGTGAGATCTTGTATCATTACACAGAGAGCTACACGACAGCCTCTTAGGCACTCCAGCCCCTACTTATCATCCAGACAACTGGACCTAGTGATGAAAGATTATTAAAACAAATGTTCACCACACATTAGGTTCTTCCAATGCCAAAGGATTGGACACTTTCCACCAGGTCAACATGCATTTTCAGGGTCTAACCAAATATCACACTGCAGCCAATCTTTTAGTAACGAAAAACGTAAGATTTATTAATATAAGAAAGAAAGAATTATTAAGAAATGGAAATGAATCATATACATTACGATCAATTTCAGAGTTTGTAGATCAGGACAATAGCAGTGATGTTACATTTCCTATCTTCTGACAGGATTACCCAAAAAGATTGGGGGTCATCAGTCCTGTGTTCAAAGCTTCCCTTTTTATAAAATCACAGTCCAGAGATGGGGAGCAGGAATGAAGACAAATAATGATGTCACAGTCTGCAATTTATGCATCCAGTTTTTGTCCCCCTACTACAGAAGGGATGTGGACAAACTGGAGATAGTCCAGCAGAGGGCAATGAAAATGACTAGGGGGCTGGGGCACATGGTTTACGAGGAGAAGCTGAGGGAACTTGGCTTCTTCTTCTGCAGAAGAGAAGAGTGAGGGGAGATTTGATGGCAGCCTTCAACTACCTGAAAGAAGCTTCCAAAGAGGCTGAGCTGGGCTGTTCTCAGTGGTGGCAGATGACAGAACAAGAAGCAATGGTCTCAAGTTTCAGTGGGGGAGGTTTAAGTTGGATATTAGGAAACACTATTTCACTAGGAGGGTGGTGAAGCCCTGGAATAGGTTACCTAGGGAGGTGACGGAATCTGCATCCTCAGAGGCTTTTAAGGCCCGGTTGACAAAGCCCTGTCTGGGATGATTTAGTTGGTGTTGGTCCTGCTTTGAACAGGGGATTGGACTAGATGACCTTCGGAGATCTCTTCCAACCCTAATATTCTATGATTATACCTCTTAGTCCAGATACATGGAAAGTTACTGGCGCAAATATGGAGTCCCGTATCACATGTGCCTTTCTGTGTCATGAGGCATTCATTACCTATAATGCTGCCTGAAGAGACCATGGGAGGGGTTCCTGGAGCTGATTGTCCTTAATGGGCCATCAAGCAGGAAAGTTGCTAGCCTTAATGTAAATCTGTTTTGGGGTGTTACCCAGAAACTCAACAGGTTGGAGATACAAACAGATAGCAAAGTTTTATAACTTCATATACAATGATGATACATGCATATACACAGGATAATCATACTTAACAGACTATAACTTTTCCAATGATACCTTACACTGTAGGCCAAGGCTTTTTTCAGTAAGAAGCAGCAGTCATAGGAGGACAGCAGCAGCCATGAGCTAAGAAACAGGGTGTCATGTCCCTTTACACTGCATCAAAACTATATAATATTGGGTGTTAAGAAGCATTTCTGCCCTAATAGCAGCAATGGTGACCAAACAAACAGACAAATCTTAAGATGTGTACAGAAAACTTTGCAAGATAACACTCTGTCTGGCAAAACCACTAACCAGCAGTTTCGGTTGAAAATATATTACTTGTTTTTGTCTGTTCTTTAATTTTTAACACATCAATTTGTTTACCTATAGTTATCACTGTCTGTTCTTTAATTTATTTTTGTCAAAATGTAAATTAACTCTTAGGCGGTGGGCTAAGATTGGTGAAAAATATGATTTTGTAGTACTTTAGTTTAAAATGATTGGTTAAGGTATAGCTAAATAAGACCCAAGTTTTAACTGTGGGTATGTCTACATTACAAAATTAGGTTGAATTTATAGAAGTCGCTTCTTTAGAAATCATTTTTATACAGTCGATTGTGTGTGTCCCCACACAAAATGCTCTAAATGCATTAAGGCTAGAGTCAACTTCCAGAGCATTGCACTGTGGGTAGCTGTGAGTAGCTATTCCACAGTCCATACAGTCTCCGCTGACCATTGGGATTCTGGGTTGAGATACCAATGCCTGATGGGGCAAAAATAGTGTCACAGGTGGTTCTAAGTAAATGTTGTCAGGTCTCCCTGTCCCTCCCTCCCTCCCTCCCTCCGTGAAAGCAACAGCAGACAATCATTTCTTGCCTTTTTTCCTGGGTTACCTGTGCAGATGCCATACCACGGCAAGCATGGAACCCGCACAGCTGACGGTCACCGTAAATCTCCTGGATGCTGGAAGAAGTGGGACTGCATTGCTACACAGCAGCAGCTCATTGTCTTTTGGCAGCAGATGTGTTATGACTGGTAGCCACCATCATCATAATCCTGGCCAGTGATGAAACTGGTTTTCAAAGCTTCTTTGATGCGCACCGCATCCTAGTGTGCTCTTCTAATCGCCCCGGTGTCTGGCTGCACGTAATCAACGGCCAGGCAATTTGCCTTAACCTCCCACCCTGCCATAAACATCTCCCCCTTACTCTCACAGATATTGTGGAGCACACAGCAAGCAGTAATAACAATGGGAATATTGGTTTCACTGAGGTCTATCCGAGTCAGTAAACTGTGCCAGCAAGCTTTTAAATGTCCAATTGCACATTCTACCACCATTCTGCTCTTGCTCAGCCTATAATTGAACAGCTTCTGACTACTGTCCAGGCTGCCTCTGTATGGCTTCATAAGCCATGGCATTAACGGGTAGGGTGGGTCCCCAAGGATAACTATAGGCATTTGAACATTCCCAATGGTTATTTTCTGGTCTGGGAAGAAAGTCCCTTCCTGCAGCTTTTGAAACAGACCAGAGTTCCTGAAGACACGAGTGTCATGTATCTTTCCTGGCCATCTCATGTTGATGTTGGTGAAACGTCCCTTGTGATCCACTAGTGCTTGCAGCACCATTGAAAAGTACTCCTTTCAGTTTATGTACTCGCTTGCTTGGTGCTCCGGTGCCAAGATAGGGATATGGGTTCCATCTATTGCCCCTCCACAGTTAGGGAACCCCATTGCAGCAAATATGAACAAGTGTTCTGGATTTTGTTTTTACATTACAAAAATCATAAAATAAATCTGAGAAATGTAAGTTTTTAATTTTAAAATTTCTCACAAATTTTTGGGAGAGGGCATTTTTCAACCAGCTGTAATCTCTAGTCATTCCGCCAGGCACACCTTTAGTTGTTAGTTTCAAATTTATGTTCTAGAAAAAATAAACACGTCTTTCTCCCTCAACTGCTTCTTGTTTCTTCTTCCAGTGCTCTGTATCAGGGCGTCTCACACTATGGAGAATACATGGCTTCTGAGCTTTCCCAAAGAGAAATTATTAAGGGCACAAGAGCAAACTATCCCACTGCATAGGAAAGATAGGAAGTATGGCAAGAGCCCCCCGTATTAACCACGAGATCTTCAGTGATCTGAAACTCATAAAAGAGTCCTGCAAAAAGTAGAAACTAGGTCAAATGCCAAAGAATTAATATAAATAAATAATACAAGTATGTAAGGACAAAATTAGAAAGCTCAAGGCTAGAGACATAAAGGGTAACAAGAAAATCTTCTACAAATACATTAGACACAAGAGGAAAACCAAGGACAAGGTAGACCTATTACTCAATGAGGGGGGAGGGGTGAATAATAACAGAAAATGTGGAAAGAGCAGATGTGCTAAAACACTTTTTTGTTTCAGTTTTCACAAAAAAGGTTAGTAGCGACTGGATGTCTAACATAGTGAATGCCAGTGAAAATGAGGTAAAGTCGGAGGCTAAATTAGGGAAAGAACAAGTTAAAAATCTTCATGTCATCAGAGCCTGATGAAATACATCCTAGAATACTCAAGGAGCTGACTGAGGAGATATCTGAACCATTGGTAATTATCTTTGAAAAGTCATGGAAGACAGAAGAGATTCCAGAGGACTGGAAAAAGGCAACTATAGTGCCAATCTACAAAAAGGAAAAAATAGGGACAACCTGGGGAATTAAAGATCAGGCATCTTAACATCAGTACCCAGAAAGATAATGGAGCAAATAATTAACCAATCAATTTGCAAACTCCTTGAAGATAATAGCTGATAAGTAAACATGGATTTGCCAAGAAGAAATAATGTTAAATAAACCCAATAGCTTTCTTTGACAGAGTAGCAAGCCTTGTAGATGGGGCGGGGGGAGGGGGTGTCGCAGTGGGAAAGCGCTACTATAAGGGGGTGCATAACTGGTTGGAAAACTGTTCCCAGAGAGTAGTTATCAGTGGTTCACAGTCAAGCTGGAAGAGTATATCGAATGGGGTCCCACAGGGATCAGTTCTGGATCTGGTTCTGATCAATATCTTCATCAATGATTTAGATAACAGCACAGAGAGTACACTTATAAAGTCTGCAGACAATACCAATCTGGGAGGGGTTGCAAGTGCTTTGGAGGATATTAATCCTATTCAAAAAGATCTGGACAAATGGGAGAAATGGTTTGAAGTATATAGGATAAGGATAAATGCAAAGTATTCCACTTAGGAAGAAACAATCAGTTGCACACATACAAAATGGGAAATGTCTGCCTAGGAAGGAGTACTGCGGAAAGGGATCTGGGGGTCATGGTGGACCACAAGCTGAATATAAGTCAACAGTGTCATACTGTTTGCTTTTTTTTTTTTTTTTTTGCAACATCATTTGCAGGAGTGTTGTAAGCAAGACACAAGTAGTAATTCTTCCACTTTACTCCATGCTGATTAGGCTTCAGCTGGAGTATTTTGTCCAGTTCTGGGCGCCATATTTCAGGAAAGGTGTGGACAAATTGAAGAGCGTCCAGAGAAAAGCAACAAAAATGATTAAAGGACTAGAAAACATGACCTCTGAGAGAAGATTGAAAAAATAGTTTTGTTTAGTCTGGAGAAGAAAAAAGTGAGAGGGGACATGATAACAGTCCCGCACATCAGGGTCCAGGGTCTGCGTCAGGACTGCCACAGGGCCTGGGATTGGAGTTGCTGCACAGCAGGGTCTGGGGTCCCTGCTACCCAGCTCTGCACCTGGGGCTCTGCTCCTGGCCCCACTGTGGAGGAGTCTCTGGGCAGAAGGTGCTGGACATAGGGGTCTGTGAGCAGTCTATGGGCATATGCAGCCAACAATGATAATTAAGTTGAGAACTACTGGTCTAGATAATCCTTAGTCCTGTTTTGAGTGTAGGGGACTGAACTAGATGGCTTCTCGAGGTCCCTTCCAGTCCTACAATTCTATGATTCTACAAATTT
Organism: Gopherus evgoodei; assembly: GCF_007399415.2. NCBI lineage: Eukaryota > Metazoa > Chordata > Testudines > Testudinidae > Gopherus > Gopherus evgoodei. Next base: position 59,074,941 of record NC_044330.1, on the reverse strand, counting down.
CAATGGGTGTCAGACTCCTAACCACTGGAACAATCTCCCTAGGGAAGTGGTGGAGTCTCAATCTTTTGATGTCTGGACACCTTTCTGAAAGATCTGCTTTAGCCAAACACAGATGTTGTGCTCAGCACAGAGGGAGCTGGGTGAAATTGTATGCCTGAGATATACAGAAGTTCAGACTTGATGATCTAATGTTCCCTTCTGCCCTTAAATATTTGTTAACTCCCTTAGTTGCTATTGAAAATTCCAGTCCTAGTTTTTTTGATTCAGATCTTTGTCCATGATGAAATGGATTGATCCCAGCACAAAAGCCATCTTAAGTTCTAGGCTGTTATCCACCACATTTGTGAATTGCATTATCCCATACAGGGCTATGGACCTGGGAAAAAGTTTGGCTTGTTTGTTCTCTTTGCCGTAATAATCCTGAACCACACATTATTCCTAGTAGGAAAAGTGGGGAGTTTTATTAGAAGTAACTCTTCAGCTCACTCCTGCCCTCTGGCATCAAGTGCAACCCACTTCACAGGGAACCTGGGAGAGAGTGTCTTTGCAGGAGACCATGATATAGGGGGAACAGAACAAATGGTTAATTGATTAGCAGTGAGGAGCTAAAGCAAGATGAAAAATAAAACGATGGGATTCATTTTAAAGGGGAATGGGCTGCTCTCAGAGACTAAAATGCCTTAAATTTTTTATTAAACAGAATCTTTTCAATAGACAAAATGAGCCTTTCCATCTTCTTTCTTTGTCTGTTCTTGATCTCTCTCTCTCTCTCATATACGCACAGAGATTTTTATTTCTCATTTCTTAGAGATTTCCTTTACTGTGCTTTACTTTGAAAATAATCACCAGGCAAAAGACAGCATTAAGGCCCCAATTCAAGACAGCGTTTAAACATATGTCTATTCAGCCAAGCACCTAAGCATGCAAGGAGCTCAACATGGAACTTAAGTATGTATTAAAAGTTAAGTGCATGCTTAAATACTTGGCTGAACCGAGGTGGACTCCTGAACTGAGGGCTTCGCTACACTTGCAGGTGTGCAGCGCTGGGAGTTACAGCTGTCTTCGTACAGCTGTGTAGGGAAAGCGCTGGAGTGTGGCCACACTGACAGCTACCAGCGCTGCAGTGTGGCCACATTTGCAGCATTTGTAGCGGTGTTGGGAGTGGTGCATTATGGGCAGCTATCCCACAGAGCACCTCGTCCCATTTTGGCGCCGTGGGTTGTGAGAAGGGGACGGAAGGGTGCGGGTCATTCCGCTTCCTGTTGCAATGCCCTGTGGTGCATCGCTTCACATCCCAGCAGTCACTGTTTTTCCGTCCATGTTTGGCGCCATTGTGACTCTCCCAATGGTTTCTGTGCAGTGCGATTTCTGTGGGAAATGGAGCCCGAGCTGCTGAGGACTTTGCTGATGAGTGTCGCCAGCACATCACGGTTGGCAGTTGAGCTATTCCTTAAGCTCCAAAGTGATGAGGAGTCCGACGATGATAACGAGTTGCCTGACGCATACGACACGACATTGCTTGTGGCATTCACGGAAATGCTCAGCACCGTGGAACACCGTTTTTGGGCTCGGGAAACAAGCAAAGAGTGGTGGGATCACATTGTCATGGAAGTCTGGGATGACGAGCAGTGGCTGCAGAACTTTTGGATGAGAAAAGCCACTTTCATGGGACTGTGTGAGGAGCTTGCCCCCATACTGCGGCGCAAGGACACGAGATTGAGAGCTGACCTGCCGATGGAGAAGCGGGTGGCTATTGCAATCTGGAAGCTGGCAATTCCAGACAGCTACCGATTGGTTGGGAACCAGTTTGGAGTGGGAAAGTCGACCTTTGGAATCGTTTTGATGCAAGTTTGCAGGGCCATTAATCGCATCATGCTAAGAAGAACCGTGACTCTGGGGAATGTGCAGGACATTGTGGATGGCTTTGCACAAATGGGTTTCCCGAACTGTGGAGGGGTGATAGATGGAACGCATATTCCTATTCTGACACCACTGCATCTAGCATCCGAGTACGTTAATCAGAAGAGGTATTTCTCTATGGTTCTACAGGCGCTTGCGGATCACCGTGGGCGTTTCATTGACATTAACACAGGCTGGCCTGGAAAGATGCATGATGCACGCATCTTTTGAAACATTGGCCTGTTCCGGAAGATTCAGGCAGGGACTTTTTTCCCAGACCAGAAGATCACAGTAGGGGACGCTGAAATGCCCATTGTGATCCTTGGAGATCCCACTTACCTGTTAATGCCTTGGCTCATGAAACCATATACAGGGAAGCTTGACAGGAGTAAGGACCGGTTCAACTACAGGCTGAGCCAGTGCCGAATGACTGTGGAGTGTGCTTTCGTCCGTTTAAAAGGGCGCTGGCGATCTCTGTATGGGAAGCTAGACTTGGGGGAAAGCAGCAACCCTGCGGTTATATCCGCGTGCTGTATCCTCCATAATATTTGTGAAGGGAAGGGTGAAACATTCAGTCAGGCATGGCCCTCCGACGTTCAACGCCTGGAGGCTGAATTTGCAGATCCAGAGAGCAGGGCTACTAGAGAGGCCCAACACAGGGCTTCAAGGATTAGGGATGCCTTGAGGGAGGAATTTGAGGCTGAAAACCAACAGTAATGTTTGGTGCGTTGCACAGGAGTGAAGTGCAGTGCTTATAATGTTAGTAGGAATCTGTTTTTCCTAAGCTGATTTGCAGTGCCAGTTTCTTTCCTGGGCTAAGGTATCTTTGACTTTCTGCAATAATAAAGGCTATTTTCAAAGCCAAGAATTCATTTATTGAAAAGAAAATAACTTTATTGACAGACACACAACATTTTGGGAACCTAAAAGGGCAGGGGGGTGTGGTGGGAAACTGTGCAGTCACATGTTTGAATATGTCCTGTCTGGAGTGCTGTGCAATGACTGCTGCACTTCAGGATGAAAATACTGCATGGTGATGGGGGTTGAGTGCAGAGGGTAAGGGTCATAGTTCTCAGGGCTGGTTGGTGAATGTTCAGGTTTTGGAGGCAGCTGGTGGAGGTAAGAACCTGGATGCTGGGGAAGGGAGTTTGGAGCTGACATTGGGGCACAAGGGAAAGAGCTTTGGGATGGGGTGGGGGGGGCAGTGCGGTAGTGTTCTGCCTGCATGGCTTTGAGCGCCTGGATAGAGTCAGCTTGGCGCGCCAGGATGCTTATCAGCTGCTTTGTGCTTTTCTTCCAGGCCGCTGTGTTTCTCTGGTGGATTCTGCTTTCCCTTTCCCTCCAGTCCTGCAGTTTTTTATTCTCTCTGGCAGAGTGATCCATAACTGCTTGCAGCAGGTCATCTTTGCTTTTTCGCAGCTTCTTCCGGAGGTTTTGGAGTCTTTGAGCGGTTGATAACATGAGCAGCTGAGAAATCAAGGTCACTTGTGGAAAGGCAAAAAAGGCAACAGTTAACAGAGGCAGCATTGTTTATATCTCAGACAGTTATTCCCACACAGTGAAGGAGTTTACAGTCTTTACTTTAGCATAATTTTCCCATACCAAAGAGAGCACACATAACCCACAGGAGCCCTTTTGAAACGGTGAGTAAGGGGAACTGATTGCTTCAGGGCTGTGCAGGGGTTTCTGTGCGTTGGGGAAAGCAAACAGCTGCAGGGGGCACCTACACTGAACACTCTTCCAACATTTTCCACAGGAGTTAATCCTGGAAGATATCTTGCTGCTGCGGGTCACCTGGGAAGAGCAGGAGGGTCTTCTACAGCAATGCAGATTCCACCCTGGCCCCCATGCAGCTTGCCTGTGTGCAGCAATGGTCCCCTCACCCCTTGTGGCACAGTGGCATGGACGTGTTAGCCTGACTGGAACAAGGACCACAGTGGCTCTCCCTATAAACGTGCGCAAGCGCATTGCCCAACGCTCTGGCTGAAACATTTGAAGAGATTACCGAGGCCGATTACTGAGACGTGATAGACCACATCAATGAGCTATTCCACATCTAGGCATGCATCCATGCAGCCCTAACCCCTCCTCCTCTCCCGAAACATTTCCATCCTGAAAATAAAAACCGCTTACCGGGAACCCGCTCCTCTGCTTGTCCTTCACCAAATACCGGCTGCTGCGACTGGCTACCTTCCTCCTGGCTTGAGAAGAGCTCCTGGCTGCATGCCTCCTGGGACTCTGGGGTGTCTCCCCCCACCCCAGTACCCTCACTCTCGGTTTCCTTCTCCCCTCCCTCCTCCTCCGCCTCCCCCCCCGCTCTGAAGTGTCCATCGTGGTCCTCAGATTGGCGGTGGGGTCACCCCCAAGTATCACGTCCAGCTCCTTATAAAAACGGCAGGTCGTGGGGGCAGCACCGGAGCGGCGGTTTCCCTCGCGGGCTTTGTAATAGGCACTCCGCAGCTCCTTCACTTTAACCCTGCACTGCACCGCGTTCCGGTCATGGCCCCTTTCCAGCATGGCCCTTGATATCTGCCCATAGGTATCATAATTCCTACGGCTGGAGCATAGCTGTGAATGCACAGCTTCCTCTCCCCAAACACTGATGAAGTCAAGCAACTCACCATTGCTCCATGCTGGGGCTTGTTTGGCGTGTGAAGGAATGGTCACCTGGTAAGATTCACTGATTGCACTCCACACCTGGCTGCGCAAACAGGAAGGAGATTTTTAAAATTCCCTGGGCATTTAAAGGGCTGTCACCTGAGGCCAGGGCAGTAAAGTTTGAACTGATGAGCAGAGTGGCTGAGCAGGCATTCTGGGATACCTCTGAATATCTCTGGAGGCGAACAACAGCGCTTTTGGTGGCCACACTAGCGGAGCAGCACTGCATCACCAGTGCTGCAGTTGTTATTCCCCAGGCAGAGATGGAGTACATGCAACGCTGTAGCCAGGGAGATACAGCGCTGTATGTGCCTTGCAAGTGTGGACGGTGAGTAAGTTGCAGCACTGTAAAGCCACCACCAGCGCTGCTACTCTCCAGTGTAGCCAAGGCCTGAGACTTGAAGAAGCAAAACCTCCGGGGTAAGTACCCATAGTATCAGTACAGAATACGGCTGAGGGTAGTTTTACTGCAGTAAATGAAATCCAGGGTGGTGTAGTGGTAACTCTCAAATTCAAGAGCTCAAAATTTACCTGCTAAATGTAGCTAGAAGGAATGTGGGGTGAGTGGATGGCACTTAATTCTCATGCCTTGATTCCTTTCCAGTAAGATCTGACATCAAAGTTGCCACTAGCACTTAAAAAATTAAGGCAGAGATTTTGAAAAGAGCTGGAAAGTTACATGCCCAGAACTTCCATTGAGTTTCAACACAAACGTTGGGCTGGGGCTGGGGAGAGCTGCACAAACATATTTAGTTTGTGAATCTCTGCCTTCATGACTCCCACTCTTGGTTCCTAATTCTCTTAGGCCCTTTTGAAAATCCCAGTTTAATTAACTAGACTAGGGAAAGACACCAAGTGTGCATGGTGGGAGGAGTAGGGGAGTGGAATTTGCTAGAGGTTTTGCATCTAATCTCTACTTGGGAGATTGGAAGCATATTTATAAGTAGGGTTGCCAACTTTGGTGGGATGTATTCATGGAGGTTTCATCACAGGACAGTCCTGGTTGGCAAGCCTATTTGTAAGGATGGTGAGTCACCTCTGAAAGAGCCAAAGTACTGTAACTCCCAGTGAAAGAACACCACCTAGTTCCTTCCATCAGCAAGACTCACAAAGGGAAGTATTATTATCCCCCTTTCTACAGAGGGGGAAACTGAGTCACGGGGAGGTGAAGTGATTTGCTCAAGATCACCCAACAGGTCAGTTGGAAGCTTGGAGCTCCAGCATCCCAGTGCAGCATGCTAGCCTGTAGGCCATAATCCCTTTTCCATTACTTGCCTTCTCCTTTGGTCATTTATTTTCAGCATGGTTATTTTCTCCAGTTTTCCTGCATTAAGTTGGGTGATTCATCGTGTCACCAAGTTATCACCTGGTGAGCTAAGGTAACCTGATCACCAGAGAAAAAGAGGGCAGAGGAACCAAAAAAAATGGAACCAGAGAATATGTGGTAATAGACATAGATGGGTGGGTTAAAATGTACTTTATCATCAGCTAGTCCCAAAGTCTTTTAGTCCAGTTTCCCTACAGGCCTCTGACCTCGATGGCAAGTCCACAGTTTCCCAGGGAAGGAAGCCCGAACCTGTGCCCAACTCCCCAAACTCAATATCTTTTCCCAGCAGGTGTTTGTCTTTTTTCCTGCTGATTTTTGACACTTTTCTCCAGCATGCCTAGGTACTGCTTCAGACTACTAGAGTGCTACCTCACCCACCCATCCATCCTTCCATCCGTCCGTCCCTCCCATGGAATGAGCAGGGTTTGGCTTAGACAGCCCAGACCTTTTCAGATCTCAGCAGTTTCTCAAAAGGCTGCTTAGCTGGAGTTGGCTGTTTTCTTTCCCTCTCTCCCTCCTCCCCTCCAGCAGTTCAGTCTATCACACAATCCTTCCCTAGTGCCCTTGTCATTTCTTGGTGCCTAAAAGAGATTCATCTTAAGGCAACATCTTCTAGCTGTGACTACCAAGAGGAGTGGCTTGTGGCAGGATGGTTTGGCAGAGCTGTAGCACTCCCTCTTCTTTTAGTTCTTGTGTTGCCATCCCCAGCTCTGCCAGATGCACCTCAAGTGCAAGTGACCTGCAGCCCACTTCTATTCCAGCCTTGGGTTCCCCCACATCCCCTACTCTGCCAGTGCACTTTGCCCAGGACCTGCAGCACCCCCTGCTGTTCCAGCTCTAGACCTCTCTCATAGCTAGACTCAGTCCTACGATGAAGTTACCTTATGAACAAAAAAGGCAACTAGGAGGGAAGCATGTAATTGTGTAACCACAGGTAGGATCTGAACTCAGCTGTCCATGCACCTACCCATGGTGTCACTAGATCCTTCTGTCTATCACTATAGTATTGGGTGCCTCATGTTATCTGGGCTGGGGAAAGCAGTATGCGAATGGGTATATTTCTTTCCCCTTTCCTGTACCTCAGTTTACCTCTCTGAAGGGGCACAGGCCAGAGTTTAGTGTTTTCCAGGGTTTTGATATCTCTCACTATATCTATTATGCAGAGATAAATCTCTCTGAGAGAATGAAAGTGACACATAATTTGTAAAGGCAAAGTTTAGTGTATATATATAACCATTTGCTTATAACACTTGAAACAGTTGTGACTGTTACCAATAACAACTCTTTAGAGCTAACACTTCAAGGGGTTTCCCTCAAGTTTTGGTACTTGTTACTACAACAAGTTCAATTATGCACATGCTTACCCTCTTCTAGGCCTCTTCTCTGGCAAGATTTACCCTTCTCCATGGAATGGTGTCCAAATCCTCTGCAAGGCACACCAGCTCCTTGAAATCTGGGAAACAAGTCATAGCCTAAGTGTCTCCCCTTAAACCTTTGCAATGGCCATCTTCAGTTTGCACAGCCCGCAGCAATTCTCATCCTCTTCTTCTCCAGTGTGGTCAAGCCAACAAACTGGTCAAGTCCCTGGAAAGCTTTCCTTCCCACCAATCTTTCTGGTCCTTGCATTGCTCTGGCATTGAGTCCTCCAGTGGCTGCCACTCCTCTTATTTATAAACTCCTCCCCCTCTGCTTGAGGTCCCACTGGGTCCACTCTCAGAGAGTGACTATGTGTCCTGCTAGGCTGCTTGCCCACAATGGAAATCACCCACCTACCTTCAAACAGCTAATGAGCATGCCTTGTACCAACTACACCCAAGTGGAGCCCCTGCTACACAACCTCCAGCTTCGTGTGCAGGTGGCGGAGTCCCCGGTGGTGCGCCAGAGGCTGGTCTTGGCAGAAGTAACCAGGGTCGGAGACCTCCTGGACTACGACTGGGGAGACTGGCTGAATCCCTTGACACTCACTCAGCGCATGGGGCTCTCCAGACCTCGCACTCCCCAGTGCGTACTTCAGGAGGTGAAGGCCACTTTACCGCCCACTGCTTGGGCCTACCTTGACCGGGTCCTGTGAGAGGGCATGCCACGCCCACCCTAGGCCCTGTGGACCTTTTCATTGGGCCTCTGCCCCATGGACCCAATTGGCCCCCCCACCTTTTCACTGTGAGCAGCCTGTATGACCTGCAGCTGGTTCTGTTCCAAACCACGCCAAGGAAACATCTGTACACGCTCGTGCACCACACTTTTCACTTCCTCACACTCGCGTCCCACCCCGACACAAAGCGGCGGGACCTTCTGCCACCTCTCGAGGGTGAGATGCCTCGGTGGGCTACCTTATACTCCACCCTGATTCCAAAGCCCACTGGGGATATCAGTTGGTGGCTCCTTCATGGGGCCGTGAGCACAGGCGTGTACTTGGCGCAGTTTACCTCTATCCCAAACACCTGCCCCTTTTGCGGCATGAAGAAAACCCTGACACACATTTATTTAGAGTGCGCCAGGTTGCAGCCCCTGTTCCGGCTCCTCTTAGATCTCTTATTGCATTTTTGGTTGCACTTTCCCCTCACCTGTTTATCTATGCACTCCCCATTAGTGGCCCCACAAAGTCACGGGACCTCTCCTTATCAACCTCCTCTTGGCCCTGGCCAAACTAGCCATCTACAAAACCAGGGAAAGGAGGTTGGCCGACGGGATTTCCTGAGACTGTGAGGCCTATTTCTGCTCCTCCATCCGTTCACGCATCCGAGCAGAGTTCCTCTGGGCGGCGTCCACTGGCTCCCTTGACGCCTTCAAGGAGCGATAGGCGCTGTCTAGGGTTCTCTGCTCGGTATCCCCATCGGGTTCCCTTCGTTTAGCCCTATGATCTCACTCCCGATCCTTTTTTTTTTCATTGGTTGTCTCACATAATTATTTGGTGTCACGGACCTGTGGATCCTCCCCTTAGGCTAGGGGGAGGTCCTTTAGTAGATACCAATAGGATCACTCTTCTGGTGCCCTCTGGCCTGACCCTGTCACAGCACATATCTTTACTAAATTTCATCTGGTTGATTTCAGACCAATTCTCCAATTTATTATTCACCCTGGCATGGTATTTCCACAGGTGAGAAGGAATGTCCTTTCAAAGATTTGCATTCAGGATTTCCCAGGTTGAAGCCAGGAGGTCCTGTCTGTAGTTGCAAATGGTGCAACAGAAGTAGCCCTGGGGTTTCCCCCACTCTTCAGGAAATTAAAAGAATAAAACCAAACAAACAAACCAAGTTGTCTTCCCCCAAAATGAGAATTGCTACTGAAACACCTGCAGGCTCCAGCCAGACTATGTGTGAGATTTCCAATGTGCCATCTTTCCCAAACTGTTACTCAGCATTTGAACTTTGTTGGCTCTCCCTGCACTCTGTCTCCCACTGGGTTTCTATGTTTCCTTCCCCATCTCTATTCTCCTTCCAGGATGCAAACTACTCAGCACCTTCTTCCAGCAGCTGATTCTACCCTCTCAAAGCTCCTTCATGTCACCCCCGCCTTGCTTAGCACACGTATCACAGGGGCACCATTTCAGATTTTGTTTGGGGGGGATGGGTCAACTTTAACTGTGATTCCAGGGACTACTTTACGCACTTGAAAACTCTAGGTTTTTGGCTGATAACTTAGCAATTAGCTGACAGGAGCACTTTATCTAATTCCTATATAAAAGAAAGAAAATGAAATAAATATTAGACCCACTCAGCTCTAATACTATTCTGACATCTTGTGACAAGTCACTTAAGGGACAGTGGTTAGGTTTAAAATTTTAATATATATTCTTACTTTGTTACTAACTCTGTGAAGGGAACGAGGAGTACTTGTGGCACCTTACTACTCCTCGCTCTTTTTGCTGATACAGACTAACATGGTTACTCAGGGCTGCTCAGAGGATTCAAGGGGCCTGGGGCAAAGCAATTTTGGGTGCCCCTTCCATAAAAAAAAAGTTGCAGTACTATAGAATACTATATCCTTGTGGAGGCCTCTATGGGGCCTGGGGCCTGAGGCAAATTGCCCCACTTACCCCCCTCTTTGGGCAGCCCTGTGGCTACCACTCTGAAATCAAAGGAGAGAGAGACCCTGTCAGGAATCCTGGGTTCTCTCTCAGTTCTGGGAGGGGAGTGAGATCTAGTGGATTACAGCAGGGTGGCAGATACATCTGTGTTCTATACAAGAACATCAGAATAGCCATACTGGGTAAGACCATGGTCCATCTAGCCCACTATCCTGTCTTCCAACAGTGGCCAATACCAGGTGCATCAGAGGGAATGAACAGAATAGGCAATCATCAAGCGATCCATCCTGTTGCCCATTCACAGTTTCTGGCAAACAGAGGCTAGGGACATGCAGAACATAGGGTTGCATCCCTGCCTACACTGGCCAGTCATTGATGGACCTATCCTCCATGAACTTATCTAGTTTTTAATGGAATCCTGTTATAGTTTTGGCCTTCACAACATCCCCTGCAAAAAGTTCCACAGGTTAACTGCAAAGAAATACTTCCTTTTGTTTATTTTAAATCTGCTGCCTAGAAATTTCATTGGGTGACCCCTAGTTCTTGTGTTATGTGAAGGAGTAAATAACATTTCCTTATTCAATTTTTCCACACCAGTCATGATTTTATAGACCTCTGTCATATCCTCCCTTAGTTGTCTCTTTTCCAAGCTGAAAAGTGCCAATCCTTTTAATCTTTCCTCATACGGAAGCTATTCCATACTCCTAATCATTTCTTTTGCCCTTCTTTGTACCTTTTCCAAATCTGTTATATATTTGTTGAGATGGGGCAATCACATTTGCACATGGTATTCAATATGTGGGTGTACCATGGATTTATATAGAGGCAATATATTTTCTGTCTTATCTATCCCTTTCCTAATGATTCCTAATATCCTGTTAGCTTTTTTGATAGCCGCTGCACATTGAGCAGATGTTTGCAGAAGAGCTATCCACAATGACTCCAAGATCTCTTTATTGATGGGTAACAGCTAATATAGACACCATTATTTTGTATATATAGTTGGGATTATATTTTGCCACGTGCATTACTTTACATTTATCATCACTGAATTTCATCTGCCATTGTGTTGCCCAGTCACCCAGTTTTGAAAGATCCCTCTGTAACTCTTTGTGGTCAGCTTTGGACTTAACTATCTTGAGCAGGGGTTCTCAAACTGGGGATCAGGACCCCGCAGGGGATCATGAGGTTATTACATGGGGGGTCACGAGCTGTCAACCTCCACCACAAATCCCGCTTTGCCTCCAGCATTTATAATGGTGTTAAATATATAAAAAAGTGTTTTTAATTTATAAGAGGGGCACACTCAAGAAGCCTGTGAAAGGGGTCACCAGTAAAAAAGTTTGAGAGCTACTGATCTTGAGTAATTTTGTATCATCTGCAAATTTTGCCACCTCATTGTTTACCCCTTTTTCCAGATCACTTATAAATATATTGAATAGTACAGGTCCCAATACAGACCCCTGGGGGACACCACTGTTAACCTCTCACCATTCTCACTGTTTATTTCTACTCTTTGTTTCCTGTCTTTTAAAGGAAGTGCCTGGCAATGCTTTCAGGATCATCTAAAAATCCTTAATTTATGTTAATGGCACCCTGCTTCTGTTTATAAACACACTCCCTGCCCCAAAGGCAGAAGCTGGAAGCAGCACAGAACTCATTTCATATCACACTCAAGCTGTGCTGCAGTTAAGAGCTCAGTCTGGGACTAGGGCATGCACTGTGAGCAGACCTCAGATATGAAACTGTGGGGGGAGCCCCCAAATTGCACCCCTAATGTATCACACTGCATAGGGAGAAAAGGGAGAGAGTACCACAGAGCATCTCCACAACAGCAGAGCCTGTACTGGGAAGAAAGTTCCATGGCCTTCCCTCTCGCCACGGCATCACAGAGCAACTCCCAACAACCGGGATCCTCTTGCTGCCCTTTTTGCTCTTCCCACATCACAGCAGACCAGTGATGTTGCCCCGGCAGACAGTCAGCCAGCTGAAAGTGCTACACTGAGGAGTCCCTGGGCTTGAGTCTCTCCTGCCTTGCACGCTGTGTTGTCATTTACACCTATGCAAATACTGCCGAGGGCGCGGGGGGATTGGAGAGTCAGCAAGGGCAGATTTCCCTCTGCTCTGGGACAGAGACAGAGCAGAGGCAGTCAGGGCAGCACTGTAGCCCCACAACAGACCCGGCTTCTAGGTGCATTCCAGAGGGACGAATTGCTGCAGGGCAGTTCCATCTTGGCCATGCTGCCTCCTCCCCCACGCCACCCCTACCCAGCCCCCATTCCACCCCTCTGGAAGCGATTCACAAGCCTCGTCCTCTGGGGGTGTTCCCCCAGCAACGGGAATCAGGCCCTGATTTGCAGCATTTTACACGCTGCCTTTAAAGGTCTCCATGTGGTGTGAGGCAGTTCCAGGCCCCATGCCTCCAGCCTTTGGGAGAGGCAGTGTTAGAACACCAAGCAGGCTGTGCTGTGCAACTCCAAACTGAGCTGCTGTTTTCTTCTGCTTAATTCAGGTGAGGGACAGAGTACAGGGTGAATCGATAAAAGGCCTTTTATTTAAACACAAACAGTTCTGCGCAGGGCCCCCTGTACAATAGGAGAGAGGGAGCCTCTACTTCTTTGGCTCCCAAGCCTTCAGGGACTCTCCCTCTTGGCCCCTTAAAGGTACATTGCCTCAATTAAGGAGCAAGTTAGTATGAACTGGGAAGCCAGAGCAGATTATCTTAATTACGTGTGGAAGGATTAGATTTTTATCAGTAAGTGTCTGTAAACATTGATTTCACCACACACACACACACACACACACACACACACACACACACACACACACACACACACACACACACAAGCTGACAAAAAATATTTCCATCAATAATCAAATTTATAGATAGGCAAAGTAAGAAAAATGCAGTTCGAGAACTTAGAGTCAAACTGAATTACCCTTTAATGGTGGTGAGAAAATATTTTGGGTGACATCAGGCATTTGGCACCCTTAAGGACACTGAAGGAAAAAGGAAGAAATCTCACACTTGGAATTCCAGATGAGCCAGCCTGACTGACTTCTCCTGCATCCCAGGGAGTGCACATTAGCACAAAAGGATAAATGGACACAAATCAGACATTAGGAATGGCAATATACAAAAACCTGTAGGAGAGCACTTCAACCTCCCTGGCCACACTATAGTAGACCTTAAGGTGGCCATCCTGCAGCAAAAAAACTTCAGGACCAAACTTCAAAGAGAAACTGCTGAGCTTCAGTTCATCTGCAAATTTGACACCATCAGATCAGGATTGAACAAAGACTGTGAATGGCTTGCCAACTACAGAACCAGTTTCTCCTCTCTTGGTTTTCACACCTCAACTGCTAGAACAGGGCCTCATCCTCCCTGATTGAACTGACCTCGTTATCTCTAGCTTGCTTGCTAGCATATATATACCTGCTCCTGGAAATTTCCACTACATGCATCTGAGGAAGTGGGTATTCACCCACGAAAGCTCATGCTCCTGCTCCAAAACGTCTGTTAGTCTATAAGGTGCCACAGGATTCTTTGCTGCATTAGCACAACAGCTACACCCTGGAACGGATGCAATCTACTCCTTCATTCTCACCCCCTGCCTCCCTGCGCTAGGAGGGAGCACCTTCTGACCTTCCCCCACTGTGGCTGGCCCTGTGCAAGGGTGTGTTTGGGGAGAGGCTCCTTCTATACTACCCCACACCTGTGACCCTGCAGAAGGTCCTGCGATAATGTATCCCTGGCCCAGTGAAAGATTTCACAAAGTTCTGCGGTACAGCCACCTCCTGCAGGCACGATTGTGTTGCACTAGGATAGACCCTACAAAATCTTCATACTGTTAAAGTCTGGCTCTGTTGCCACATGTTTTTTAAGCAAGGCCCAGAAATGTCACCATGATCTGGCTTAAAATCAAGTCCATTTGGGAAACTGCATTGAGATACCTCAGGTTTCAAGTGTCCCTGAGCAAATTGCAACCATAGCCTTTACTCTGTCAGTCTCTAAAATGCTTGTCCACTAAGGGCTTGTCTACACTGGCACTTTACAGTGCTGAAACTTGTGCACTCAGGGGGTGTGTGTGTTTTCTCACACCCCTGAGCGAGAAAGTTGTAGTGCTGTAAAGTGCCACTGTAGACAAGCCCTTCAACTTTCTCACTCATGCATTTGAAAACACACACACACACACACCCCGAGCACAGCAAATTTCAGCACTGTAAAGTGCCACTGTAGACAGTGCACCAGCGCTGGGAGCTATGCCCCTTGTGGAGGTGTTTTTTAAGAGCGCTGAGAGAGACCTCTGCCGCAAATACACAAGCCAAATTAAAGTGCTGCCACGGCAGTGCTTTAATGTTGCCAATGTAGACTAGCCATAAGTCCTTTCTAGTTCAGGCTGGCAAATTTGCATATGCAAATATGAAGATTAGCATCATTCTTTCAGTGGCAACTGGCTGAGGGGCACAGGCAGGTCTGCACAAATACAAACATTTGCAGAATGTTGGAAGAAGAACTCTCTGTGTGTAGCTCAGAAGCTTGATGTTTTCACCAACATAAATTGGTCCAATAAAAAGGTGTTACCTCACTCACCTTGTCTTTCTTATATCCTAAGACCAACACATCTACAGTAAGACTGTAACAGAAAGATAGACACCATAGTGACTGGGACTGGATAGAAAATTCAGACTGAATTTGTCTATCTTTCTTGAGGTTCAAAATAATCTGGTTGATTTTTTTCATTACTTAGCATTATATTTCTCTCTCTCTCTCTCCAGCTGTGACTCCTACTTGTTTTAACCTAGATCTTCTCTTTTGGTGAGATTCCTTTGCATTTCTGCAGATCCAAGAGGCTGATATAAGCATCTCACCCTTCAGATCCTTATCGAGATTGGATGCTAAATCCAAACACATTGTGATTTGACCATTGCTACTCATTATACACTGCAAAGACAGCTAGCTAGCTAATCTTATGATTTTATGCTGCTACCCATTGTCACCTGAGTATCTGAGCATCTTCCATGTAAAATTAATAGCAGTAGTGCAGTCCCTATTGACTTCGTGGAGTCTCTGGCACTTCTCCCTTTCTATGGTAAAAACTTTGGTAGAAATTTTGATTTTTAAAATTGTATTAACTTTTTCCTGGCAGTTGTTTTTATTCAGAGTTATTGGCTTTCCTTGGGCTGGCAGGGTTTTGATTACTCCTTTTGAGCTTGACAGAGAGCACTTGATATACTCATTGGTGTGAATGAGGTTTGATTGTCTTTGGATGCAGGACTCACCTGCTGACTGCCATTAGCGTGCCTTACCATAACAGGATTTCTTTGGAAAATTACACCCCCCCTTCCTGACACACTGGAAAGCTAGAAAGGAGCAATTCTCTCCACATACTGTGCTACATTCTCCATCCAGAGAACTGTCCATAGCTAATTTTATACCTTTACCCAAACTCCTAGGCCGTTGTGTTTACATCTTCCTCAGTGGTCATCTATGATTTCTCTGTACATTGTATGCATGTTAGAAATCTTTCATTTGGGGCTGGATTTCAAAAGGAGAATCTAATATATTTTCAATTAATATAACAGTCCAATCACTTCACCTGCAAAGTTAAAACATGAAATTCTGAACATAACATGAATCATAATTAGTGTTTTTGCACACCTGCTTGTTTCTAAGCTGATCATCACTGCAGTATCTGGGCACCTTTTCTATTATTGAGAGCAAAACAGTCCAGCATTTTCTCAGTGGTAGGAGTGTCTGAGAATCTGATGAATTCCCCAGAGTTGAGCAAACCTCTTTCCCTTAATGGCAGAGAGCCGGCAGGGGGGTCACTCATCAGGGGACCGTTTCCCAAAAAAAGCCTAGCTTTTAAAGTTAGCAGAAAGGTTGAGCAAGGAGATGGGGCTGTTATGCTCAGAAAGTGACCAGGTGTGACTCTAAGCACCCTTGTATTCACACCCCACACACTATTGTAAGAATCTTTGTACAAGGTATTATTTGGAAAGTAATAACTCCTCACTGATCATTAATATTCTTGTGATGCATGTACATGGTGTGTATTAAGAGTTATGGATATATGCCTTAATTATGACTGAAGTATGTTTAAACCAGGAATGTCAGGAGTGAGTTGGTAAGCAGGTCTGCCCTGGACAAAATAATGTGTTTGCTTCTCTCTCCAGCCCTGTGATCAGGCAGACACAATCAAGGTACATTTACATATCAGGTAAAGAAAGCTACTGAGCTAACAAGTGGGGGAAGAGACAGAAGAGAGATGCTGGGTCCGGGTTTACTTTTCAAATAATACCGTAAAAAGGTTTACTGGTCTATAAAGACATGGGGTGAACCTCAAGTGACAAGACTGGTGTTGTACAATATCACTGTATTACAGAAGTGTGTAGAATGAGGTCTTTTCTGAAAGCTAATGACTCACTGCTGATGAGAATCATTGTGAAATATATGCATTAACATTACATGAGGAAATATGGATACTTAATAATATTACGTTTTAAGTCTCTGGCCAAATAGGTTCCCTTCCAGACAGGAGAGAAGACAGCTATCTACCAGTCTCCAATGAGATTAGGGAAGGTGTGATCCAGGCCAGTTGCAACCCATTTACATAGAAATCACCAAAGTGATGGGAAATCTACAGGAAGGGAAGGGCAGCAAGAGGTCATCCTGTCTCTTGAAACAAAGTCATTGAACTTTGGAAATCATAAGCAAAGACAGAAGCTGTCTTTGACATCCATCACTAGACAGACACAACGGAACCGAGCTCTTGCAAGCTGAGAAAGATGGGTCCTTCAACTGAGGGCCGGGGGCTGAAGTCTGTGGGAACTGACTATAGTGAGAAACCTGCATAGGCAAATATCTCATACCTAAGAGGACAATGGAACCAGCACTTAGGGCTTCTGGAAGAGACCCTGATTGAGAGGGGGCAGAGGGCCAGGCACCATCTTGCTGGAAGACTATGGGCAAGAAAAGCCATCTTGAACAAAGCCTGCAGCTTGCTAGATTAAGTTTTAGACTCTTAGGTGTGTGGTTTTACTTTTATTTGCTTGTAACGACTCCTAACTTTATCTCTTATACTTGAAGTTACTTAAAATTCTCTCGTTTTGTTAAGGAACTTGTTTTATTTAATCTAAGCCAACAGTGCTGTGTTTAATTTAAAGTCTTAGTTATCTTCAGCTACTGGGCAAGTTGTTGGATTCTATTATTCTTCTGAACATTGCAGGAGAGGACTGGACACTGCAGAGCATGTAGTGTTGGGACATACTGGGACTGGGAATATGGTGGTCATCTTGCTACTTGAAACCAAGGCTGGCAGAGACCAGGGATTATGACTGGTGTGTTGCTGGCAGGCTGCTGGGGTCAAAGCTGGACCAGTACCTGGACACTCAGGGTGTGACCCACCTGCTTGTTACTACCTCAATATCCCAGGCAGGGAGTTACAGTAGCAAAGCATTGTAAGGCACCCACAGTTACAGGGCAAGAAGTGATAGAACCCCTCACTGGTCTGGATTGCACCTCCCAGTGCCATAACCCCAGGCTCCAACATATTTCCTGCAGGAGAGAACTCCAAAGCTGAGGGGCTACTATTGAGAATACCCTGCCTCCAGCCCCTGTGGGCTCAGTCCTGTGGCTCAACAGCCAAAATGTCCTCTGAATGCAGGGGAGAGAAAGAAGGTCATATTTGAGATTACTGAGATCTAGACCATCTTAAGCTTTATAGCGAGTAACCAGCACCTGGAAGTGAATTGGAAACTTATGCAGGAAGCAGAGAAGAGGTATATTGTGTCTAAAAGTTGGACAGCTGCATTCTGTACTAAGTGAAGCTTTCCAGAGACTTTCAAGGGTTGCTCCAGATAAGGAGCATTACTGAAGTCCACCCTAGAGGTGATAATGGTACATATCACTCTGGCAAGACTTGTCTAAGAAGAATGGATGTACTGTCTTGGCCAGTAATGGTTATTAATACCTGCCACTATTTTGACAATCAGAGGACTGGTACCTTTTATGGTGGTCAGGAACAAGGTGTTAGGGAGCTCCTGAAAACAGTCTCCTTTCCTTATCAACATCCTTTCTTGGGTTGAGCATCAGCCAACTGTTTCTTCTAGGCAGTGATATATCTCTTGTGGGTACAGAGTGTAGTGGGGTACACTTAACTCTCATGAGTGCCCCCTTGGCCAAGTGCATGTGCCTGCACTTTCTCTGTGTGGTGAGTCTTCAGTGACCCAGCCTTCTGGCCAAATCTCTCAGAATCTGTATGTGAAATAAAAACCCCTTCCAGGGAAACAATCCAACACGGGGGGCCTATCCCCAAACCTGCCAGCTGGCCTTTCTTTCCCTGTAGCCCTCCCTGGGCTCAGGTCCTTAATTAGTCCAGCAGTCTTTAAAATAGCCTCAGCCCTGGTATTGAGCCATACTCAAGGGCTGCCTCCCCAGAGGCAGTGTCCTTGCACTGTCTGGGCCTTTCAGGACAACTCTTCTGCTGTACCACTGAAAGAGTTCAGTTCCCCTTCTGGGGTGCATCAAAGTCTAGGCCACTTTGCCAGTCAGTGGTGGTGTGCGGGGATGACCCAGGCCTGCCCTCTGCTCCAGGTTCTAGTCCAGGGACCCTAAAGATAGCAGCCATCCACCACATCCATTTAACTAAGCTGCATTGCTGCTATGATTTCCTGGTCTATTTCCCCATGGCATCAGCACATTCTTCACCCTTACTCCAGGGCCTTGTGATGGTTGAGTCCCAGTAGCCAGGCAGTAGCTCCTTTTTGTTCCCTCAGTTCTCCACCAACACTGCTTGTCCAAGGTCCCTCAGCCAGGCACATCATCCACAGTTCTGCAGCTCTAACAAGAAACTGATCTCACACTGGCCCTGCAGCTCTTTTTATACTAGCCCACTGGACTCTGATTGGCTGTTCCCTGCAGCCTCTTTCTGATTGGCTCTGTCCCACACAGCCACTCTATGCAGCCTGGAAGACCCTGTCCACTTCCCTTTTCTGGGGTGGGGTGTGGCAGGGCCACAAGGCCTCCAGCAGGGATCCTCATCACCTGGTCCACCCCATGATACAGGGTCATTTGTGTGAAGGTGCAGGACACACAGCTGGATGCCAGCTGCACAGCGGTAGCAGTGGGATTCCTGCTATCATGTGATCTCGGCCAGGAGCCTTAGGTGATGAGCACTCAGACACTATGGTGATGGGCAGGAGTATAAAGTTCCAAGGTTGATTTTTATGAGACTCCACATGTGAGGTCTCTGGAGGATGAGGAGCACCTGCCCACCACTGGTCTCAGGATCTGTTTGAAAGGAATGGTCAGAACTGACACAGCCCACCCTGGTTAGGTGTTCTGTGCAGCCTGGCTGCACTTCAGATTGTCAGCAGCTTTCAAGATAGTCAACCTAGAACAATGCTAGCACTGAGGCCTGACTCCTCTCCATGCTGCTAGAGGGGCCATCCATTGGTACTATTAAAGGCATCTCTGTGCCACTGACCAGTCCAAATCCTAAGTGTGATGACTGTAGGATTTTGGAGATGGTTAGTTGTTGTTGGAGTCTGCTCTTTCCATACTTTTAGTTAGCAAGGTCATAATGTCAAGCCATTTTCATTTGAGCTTGTGTTGAGCATGTTCAAGAGGTTGCAAGCAGCTTGTTTTCAGTCCCCATCAATACAGGAACCAGGTGTTCCCCACTGTCTGTCACTAGGCATCACGGGCATTGGTCCAACTGGTAAGTGTGTGAGTGCACATCTCCCTGTCCCGGGGTGTCCATAGGGCATCCGAGGAAACTCAGGTAGGCAGTGTATTTGCTCCCTTCTGCATTGACACTGCTTCTTTCAGGCCAGAGAGGCTGCTCTGGGCTATATTCTATCTGCAGTGTAAATGTCTTGCAGTGAGATATGTGAGATTTTGATCCCTAGTGAGGGACCTATGTGCTGATCAGGCAGATCACTACCTGGAACAGCTTAACTAGTCAGATGCTACAATGCAGAATGGGGGAAGAAAAGCCATATGAATCTCTATCACAGCCCAGTAGGGTAGTGCAAGAGCTCTTTAGGGTGCAGGTGACTGGCTTTGGGGTTTGTCTTCTGCCACAGGCATCCCACTTCCCCTCTGGTGGGTAATTAATATCCATAGTGACCTGTGAGGACAATGCCGTGGAGAGTGCCAAAGGGGTTAGAGAGTTCATGGACATATAAAAGCAGCAAAGAATCCTGTGGCAACCTTATAGGACTAACAGACGTTTTGGAGCATGAGCTTTCGTGGGTGAATACCCACTTCCTCAGATGCATGTAATGGAAATATCCAGGGGCAGGTATATATATGTGTGCTAGCAAGCAAGCTAGAGATAACGAGGTCAGTTCAATCAGGGAGGATGAGGCCCTGTTCTAGCAGTTGAGGTGTGAAAACCAAGAGAGGAGAAACTGGTTCTGTAATTGGCAAGCCATTCACAGTCTTTGTTCATGGACATAGTCAGCAGATGATTGTAATGTCCTGCTGTAGTGCCAATACTGTAGTTCACAAGCAAGATCCATCTGTGTCTGAGGACACACCACCACAGCAGGTCCACTGGCCCACTGGGAGAATGAAGAGTCACTGATAGGTGCCTGGAGGAGATGAGTGGATCATGACAAAGGTGTATACATTATACATCATAGAATCATAGAGATTAGGGTTGGAAGAGACCTCAGGAGGTCATCTAGTCCAAACCCCTGCTCAAAGCAGGACCAACAGCAACTAAATCATCCCATCCAGGGCTTTGTCAAGCCAGGCCTTAAAAACCTCTAAGGATGGAGATTCCACCACCTTCCTAGGTAACCCGGTCCAGTGCTTTACCACCCTCCTAGTGAAATAATGTTTCCTAATATCCAACCTAGACCTCCCCCACTGCAACGTGAGACCACTGCTCCATGTTCTGTCATCTGCCACCACTGAGAACAGCCGAGCTCCATCCTCTATGGAACTCCCTGTTCAGGTAATTGAAGGCTGCTATCAAATCCCCCCTCACTCTTCTCTTCTGCAGACTAAACAAGCCCAGTTCCCTCAGCCTCTCCTTGTAAGTCATAGGCCCCAGCCCCCTGATCATTTTCATTGCCCTCTGCTGAACTCTCTCCAATTTGTCCACATCCTTTGTGTAGTGGCGGGCCCAAAACTGGACACAATACTTCAGATGTGGCCTCACCAGTACCAAATAGAGGGAAATAATAACTTCCCTCGATCTGCTGGCAATGCTCCTACTAATGCAACCCAAAATGCCATCAGCCTTCTTGGCAACAAGGACACACTGTTGACTCATATCCAGGTTTCTTGGTCCACTGTAATCCCCAGGTCCTTTTCTGCAGAACTGCTGCATAGCCAGTGGGTCCTCAGCTCGTATCGGATATATACATTATGAAATCAGAGCTGGGGTGTGATCGCCCTGTAAGAGTAGAGCTAGTATCACTGGATCAGACTGTGGTTATTGTGATGGTCATGAGATCCTGAGCCAACAAACTGAAATGTCATCTGCACGGTCACTCATGCTCTCCAAAATAATTTCAGTCATGGAAACCTCTGCACCAGCCATACAGCATCTCTAGAAGCATAAGGAATAAGCTGCTGTATATGTGAGATGACCAGTGTGCCTGTAGGGTCCCCACTAGCCTTCATCTTGGATTCACATGCAAAGCACTCATGAAAGGTAAGTTGTACTCAGGTGAATCCACTCTTCCAGCAGGGTACCTTCTCCCTCTGAGGTCACATGAATCCAAAACCCTATGGCTGCTGCTCTTTCCCAGACCCCCTCAATGCTGTCATTGCAGCTGGAGGGAGATGCCACAGAGGAATCTTTCAAGCAAGTCTCAGTGATACGAGCAAGACTGGGTGTTCCATCCATCTTTAAGAGATGGGATGCTGGGTGCAGCCAAACGGACAGTCAGTAAATATTATCACTGAATGTACACCAAGGCAGTAGTATCTTCTGCAGTGCCTTGCCATGGTGGTCAAGACAGAGATGGTGAAAATGTGACAAATGGTCAGTATATTTCAACCCTTAATTTTCTTTATTTACCAAGCTAATGTCACATTACAACTCACCCTGTGATGTGTGCACTCACACAATTCTCAGGGACTTCCCTAAAGGCAGTGGCAGGTTGAGGGGGGATGTGAGCTGCAGGACTGGAACTGAGAGAGATGAGTCTGACTTCGGACGGGGAGTACGCAGAAGGACTGAATGTTCTGTTTTTATACAAAATTTCCTAGCAAAAGTTGGAGAGAAGAAATGTAGGAGGCCAGATCCTCAGCCAGTGTATATGGAGGTTGCCCCATTGGCTTCAATGGAGCTGTGCCCCTTTACCCCAGCTGAGGGTCTGGCCCCGAACTCTGCACTTTGAATTGTTTCCCTAGAGCACGGGCAGGAAAGTTCTCCAGGACCCCAACCCTGACGGCTTTACTCAGTGTTTACACAACTGTTTCCTTATTGATGGCTGGGACTGCGTACGGATTGAGTCCTTTAGGACTTGACCCTGTGTGAATATATGTTAAACAGCACAAAACGGTGCCTGTGAGTTGTGTTCTCTCCCACACAATGGCTGCACACTCCTGGGAAAAATGGCACTGCTAGGTGACACTTGCAGAGCAAGGAAATTTGGAAGAGACAAAGATGGGGTGGGGTGTGGGGGGAGGGTAAGCAGCAGAAGATGGGGTCTGTTGGGGTAAAACAGCAGGAGAGGTTGCTCCGGGAAGCAAAGCAGCTGGGGAGAGGAAAAGAGGCAGGAAAGGATGTGGGGAAGGGAGGGAACAGGGAATACAAATTGAATAAATTAATTAATTTCCACACCACTCAGGGTAACGGTGACTGAGGTTCTAAACGGTTTCAGGTGCAGATGGTGTTGCAAATCACTTGAGATTCTCTAAAAGTCATTTTTCATGTTCTATAAAATATATCTATAGTGCAGGCCTGAGGATCTAGCCCCCACTTTAACTGACACTGCAGTGACTCGTGGTTACAACCTGCACAGTGACTCCTGCAGCCACCTGCTGCCCCAATTATATTTATTTATTTAAAAGGTTTATAAATGGGTTCCTGTGCGTCAGCATTCTGATCATCACTACAGCAACAGAATTCTTACACTCTGGTAATAATTGTGAAAGCTCCTTGTGACAAGAGGGGCTTTTTGCTTGTTTGTTTTTTTTAGATATCCCAGAAACATGCTGGAGAACCTGGGCAAAAGTTACTCCTAGGCTTGGAAGAATTAGATT
Source organism: Gopherus evgoodei (assembly GCF_007399415.2). Taxonomy (NCBI): domain Eukaryota; kingdom Metazoa; phylum Chordata; order Testudines; family Testudinidae; genus Gopherus; species Gopherus evgoodei. Next base: position 59,051,796 of record NC_044330.1, on the reverse strand, counting down.
TTTATTGGTAAGTGTTAGCAAATGTCAATTTTACCAAACATACTTACAAACCAGCAAAAAAATCTCCATCTGTATTAACAGAAATGTACAGACAGACAAAGTAAGAAAAATGCTGCTTGAGAACTCATTACAGTTTGACGTAGGGGTATTAACTTTGTACAGTTTGATATGTGATTATAAAGCTTCAACTTTTTGAACGTCTGTCATTAAATTATTTTCTCTCTCTCTCTCTCTCTCACACACACACACACACACACACACACACACACACACACACACACACACACACACACACACACGGTGAAATTTTAAATTGAAAAAAAAATTCTGATAGGCCTGGTTACAGCATTTCTATCTGCCTGTGTAGATACGGATTTATCCACCTGTAAACAGAGCAATGGATCCATCTGTATAGACAGATGCATCAATAGCATTTTGTCTGTTAGAAACATAGCGGCAAAATAAGACAAATACAATATTTTCTAAAGCCCAGGTTCTGTCACCGTTATTTATACCGTATAGTCCTTTACCATGCAAGCAGACCATTGATTTCAATAGGACTATGTTTATACTAAGGCACAACCTATCACTGCAGATTGCAAAAACCTATACACAGATTACACTCATTTGCAATGCATTATATTCAATTCAGTATCAATTACTGCATAACGACAAATGGCTTGATCTGATTGTGTTGCAATTAGTATAAAGGAACAGAAGATGTTTCTGTGTATGTGACTGTGTGTATGTGCGTGGACTCTTGTGCATGTGAATTTGTGCTTGTCTGCAGTGAATGCACTTCTGTGTGAATATGTTTGTGTATTTGTGTTGTGAGGGCAATAGCTATTTTAACAGCTGATATTTCTAACAGCAGCTGCATTTTGGGCATGTTGCAGCTTGAGGCAGAGCGCGCTATGCATGTAGATATCGCTAGGCCACCCAAAATGTGCCAAGAAAAAAAACCTACTGACAACCATGCTTACTTAGGACCCGTTTGCCGAGAAAGATTCCCCTTTCCCTCCCCCATCGCTTAATCCCCTCATGAGCCGAGAGAATGAGAGCAAAGGAACAAAAAGAAAAACGCAGAGCGAGGATTTCCTTCAAATCTGCTCTTTATTGCCGTGGCGGAGACTCATTCCCATAATCAATTTGACAGGTGTGCAACGGTTGAAAAGTTGGGGGTGCAAGGGCGAGCGTGAAAAGGGGGAGCAGCAGAAACCCGCTTTCTTCCAGCAGCCTGCCAAGTGCACCCAGCTTGCTGATTAGACATGACAAGCACACCTGCTGTCTCCGAGGCCCTGCAATTAAAGCCTCTTTGAGGTCCCAGGAAGTGACCGCATTAGAAAAGCCCCTTGCAGTCAGCTCCTTAGCATATTTCCAGTGTCATTAGCGGAGCGGCAAAGGCAAGGCACATCGGTGGAGGGCTCTGCCATGGCCCATGCTCCCTTCCCTCTTGGGGAGGGGATGCAAGGTGACTTTTAAAGAGCCTTCCCCCCACCCCCAGCTCCCCCTTCTTGGAAGCGGTCTTTCCAGGGTTGGAGAAGAAGGGAGGGGGAAGGGACTCAGAATTCATTAGCAAGAGAAAAGAACTTTGCTGGAAGAAAGCCAGTCCTGGATTCCATTGTTTTTTCCCCAGAAGTTGCTTCTCTTTTGGGCCTGATCCAAATTCCTTTCCATTCATTTCACTGGGCTTTGGATCAAGTTTTGGCCTGGCTCTCATGCTACCATGTCCACGTGCAGAGTCTTTTTCTCTTCCACCATGCCCCCCTCTCTCCTCCTTCAACCCCTGTTCTTCCAATAATCCTTCCCTCCCTTCTCCATCATCAATATTCCCCACAGCATCCCTCAGCTGAACAGCACCTTGGGTTGTCTTCTCCAGCTTAGGCCCCGATCCTGCATATCAGGTCTTCTAGCCTGGACCAATGGGGTCCAGATTAACATCTCTGTCGGCAGGTCTAGTGCTGCAGAGCGGGGCAGGCAAACTGTGTTTGTAAAGCACTGTGTCAATGTACAGTGCTGCAGCATATACTAATAATTAAGAGAGCTGTCAATTAATTGCTGTTAATTCATGCGATTAACTAAAAAACTGAATCATGATTAAAATGAATTGTGATTAATCGCACTGTTAAACAATAGAAAACCAATTGAAATTAAATATTTTTGGATGTTTTTCTACATTTTCAAATATATTGATTTCTATTACAACACAGAATACAAAGTGTACAGTGCTCACTTTATATTATTATTACAAATATTTGCACTGTCAAAATGATAAATAAAGAGTATTTTTCAATTCACCTCATACAAATATTGTACTGCAATCTCTATTGTGAAAGTGTAACTTACAAATGTAGATTTTTGTTTCATAACTGCACTCAAAAACAAAACAGTGTAAAACTTTAGAGGCTACAAGTCCCCTCAGTCCTATTTCTTGTTCAGACAATTACTAAGACAAACAAATGTGTTTATATTTATGGGAGATAATGCTGCCTGCTTCTTGTTTACAATGTCACCTGAAAGTGAGAACAGGCATTCGCTTTTGGCATGGCATGGCACTTTTGTAGCCAGTGTTGCAAGGTATTTATATACCAGATATGCTAAACATTTGTATGCCCCTTCATTCCAGAGGACACGCTTCCATGCTGATGATCATTAAAAAAAGTAATGCATTTGTTAGATTTGTGACTGAACTCCTTGTTCTATTTTACCCACATTCTGCCCTATATTTCATGTTATAGCAGTCTTGGATGATGACCCAGCACATGTTCGTTTTAAGAACACTTTTCATTACAGATTTGATAAAATGCAAAGAAGGTACCAATGTGAGATTTCTAAAAATAGCTACAGCACTCAACCCAAGGTTTAAGAATCTGAAGGGCTTCCAAAATCTGAGAGGGCTGAGGTGTGGAGCATGCTTTCAGAAGTCTTAAAAGAGCAACACTCCTGATGCGGAAACTACAGAACCTGAACCATCCAAAAAGAAAATCAACTTTCTGCTGGTGGCATCTGACTCAGATGATGAAAATGAACATGCATTGGTCTGCTCTGCTTTTGCTCGTTATCAAGCAGAACCTATCATCAACATGGTCACATGTCCTATGTAATGGTGGTTGAAGATGAAGGGACATATGAATCATTAGGACATCCAGCACGTAAATATCTTGCAACTCCACTTACAACAGTGCCATATGAATGCCTGTTCTCAGGTGACATTGTAAACAAGAAGCGGGCAGCATTATGTCCTACAAATTATAACCAAACTTGTTTGTCTGAGCAATTGGCTGAAGTAGGACTGAGTGGACTTGTAGGCTCTAAAGTTTTACATTGCTTTATTTTTGAATGCAGATTTTTTTTTGTACATAATTCTACATTTGTAAGTTCAACTTTCATGATAGAAAGATTGCATTACACTACTTGTATGAGGTGATGTGATAGACCCAGGCCAGTGGGGTACAGCAGAGTAGACCTGCTGGGATCCAGAAAGAGGGATCAGAGCCTAAGGGGAGGATCCACTGGTCCACGATACCAAAAAATTGAGGGGGACAACTAATGAGATAACAGGAATGAGAGTGAAGTCATAGGGATAAATGAGGGGCACTTGATGGGAACACCGAGCAGAGAACCCTGGACAGCACCCACCACTCCTCAAAAGGGGTCAAGGGAGCCAGCGGATGCTGCCCAGAAGAACTCTGCCTGGATGCGGAATGGACTGAGGAACTGAAATAGGCCCCACAGTCGCAGGAAACCCCATCGGCCAACCTCCTCTCCCTGGTTTGGTAGAGGGTCATTTTGGCCAAGGCTAGGAGGAGGTTGTGGGGTCATGGATAGGGAGTTCATAGATGAGGGGAAAAGTGCAACCAAAAATGTAATAAAATATCTAGAAGGAGCCAGAATAGGGGCAGCAACCTGGTGCACTCCAGGTACACATGCGCCAGGGTCTCCCTCATACTGCAAAAGGGGCAGCTGTCTGGGAGGGGAGTGAACCGCACCAAGTACACACTCGTGCTCATGGCTCCATGAAGGATTCACCAGATGACATCCCCAGTGGGCCTCGGGACCAGGGTGGAATATAGGCTGGCGCACCAGGAGTCTTCACCCAGAGATGGCAAGAGGTCCCACCACTTCATGTCAGGGTGGGACACAAGGGTGAGGACATGAAGAGTGTGGAGCACAAGCATGTACAGATGTTTCCTTGGCGCGGTCCAGAACCGAACTGTTTGCAAGTTGTGCAGCTGGCTCATGGTAAAGGGGTGGGATATCCTGGCAGGTCCACGGGACGGGGGCCTGATGAAAAGGTCTGGAGGGCCTGTGGTGGAGGGTGGGCAGGGCATGCCCTCTCAGAGGACCTGAGCAGTGGGCAGTAAAGCAGCCCTCACCTCCCGAAGTACGTGTCAGGAACTACAAGGTATGGAGAGCCCCATGCATTGAGTCAGCCTCAGGGGATCCAGCCAGTCTCCCCAGTCATAGTCCAGGAGGTCTCTGACTCTGGTGAATTCTGCCAGGACCAACCTCTGGCACACTGAGGGGGACTTCGCCACCTGCATACACAGCTGGGAATTGTGTAGCAGGGGCTCTGCAAGGAGATTCACCTGCTCAGTGGCTGCCATGGACCTGGTGGCCAAAACCAGTCTCCAGGTCAGAAGGAGGTCCTGGTAGAAGACTGGCAGTCCAGAGATGTCTCGCAGAAGACTGCTCCGATGGAGATAAAGGAGCTACCAGTCGTATCGGAGCCCTCTGAAGAGGCGCAGAAAGACGTGCACCAGTACACTCCTCGCCAGACTCCCTGCACCATAAAGGAGTCTCTGCAGGGTCTGGAGGTGGAAGACATGGCCCTGAGCACACAGGCATTTCAGGCACTGTCCTTCCTCCTCCAGGAGTAGGTGGAGGACCCCTGCAGAGACCCAGTGCACTCCTGGCCAAAAGAACTCCAGAACCACCTTCTGGATATCACTAGAAAACCAGGGGCAGGGATCAGGGTGTTGAGCTGGTGCCAGAGCATGGACAGGACTAGTTAACTGAGCACCGGTGCCTCTCCCTCCGAGGGAGAGGCACCAGAGTAATCCTGTCCATCTCCAGAGGCATTCTACCACCCTGTCCTCTAAGCTGTGCCAGTTCTCTGGTGGAGATGGATGCGTGGGAGAAAGGTAAACGCCAAGATAGAGCAGTGGACCCACGCTCCACTGGATGGCCTGAAGTGTGGGTAGGAGGGGGCTCGCCTGCCACCTGTCCCCAACCAGCAGGCCAGAGCTCTTGACCCAGTTGACCCGGGCAGAGGAGGCCACTGAATAGACAGCCTGGCAAGCCTCCACCCGCACCAAGTCACCTGGGTTCTGGACCAAGAGGAGCACATCAGTGTACGCCAACAGGACCGTCCGCAGCTCCAGCTCCTGCAGCAATCAACCCTGTCAGCCTCCAGCAGAGGAGACAGAGGAAGGGCTTGATCACCAGAGCATACAGCTGGCCCAAAAGGGGGCACCTCTGCCGTACTTCCTGGCCAAAGCTGACCAGCTCAGTCAGAGTCCAGTTGAGCCTGACCAGACACTCTGCAGAGGCATACAGCACCTGGAGAAAACCCACACACTGGGGTCTGAAGCCGAACGCTCACAGAGTGCCCAGGAAATACTCGTGGTCCACCCTGTTGAATGCCTTCTCCAGATCCAGGGACAGAAGGGTGAACAACAGACCATCCCTACACCTGAGCTCCAAGAGATCCCAGACCAAATAGAGATTATCAAAGATGGCACAGCCCGGGATGGTGTAGGTCTGGTCTGGATGGACCATGTCCACCAGCACAGACCCCAGCCGCATGAGATGTCCTTCGCTACGACTTTATAGTCTGTGCTGAGGAGCGAGACGGGACGCCAGTTCCGAAGGTCGCGGGGGTCCCCCTTCTCTGGGAGCAAGGCAAGCACAGAACAGCTTCACGACAGGGGGAGGACCCCACTCTCCAAGGACTTGGCCCAGACGGTGACAAGGTCCAGGCCAAAGATGTCCCAGAACACGCGGTAGAACTCCATGGTCAGCCTGTCCATGCCAGAGATTTATTGGTGGGCATGCAGTGGAGAGCTTCCGAGAACTTGGCCAGAGTGAGAGGCAGCTCTAGCCTGTCTCGATTGCCCGCGCTGACCGTCGAGAGTCCATCCCAGAGCACTATGCAAGCCTCAGGATCAGTTGGCTCTGGGGAGAAAAGGCCTGCATAGAAGGCCCTGGCCCTCCCACACATTTCCACCAGATCCGTGAGTGGGGTGCTGTCCTCTGCCAGGAGGCAGGTGACGTGCTTCTTGGCCCCCCTCTTTTTTTCCAGGACGTAGAAAAAGCGGGAGCTGCGCTCCATCTCCTGAAGGAATCAGATGCCAGATCGAACAAAGGCACCGTGGGCCCAATGGTCCTCGAGGGCTCAGAGCTCCCCACCTTCTCCCGGCACTCTCTGCAGAGGAATGAATCCTCAGGGCTGGTGGCCAGATGCCTCTCCAGCTTTAACACCTCCCATTCCAACTGCTCTATCATCACATCCCTCCATCGGCTGGTGCCCTGGACGTAGTCACAGCAGAAGAACCGGGCTTGCGCACCTTCCCTACGTCCCACCACTGCTGCATCTCTGCCCTCACCAGAGCAGCCGGAACTCCTGGAAGGACGCCACAAAGCCCACACCCTCCAACAGGCTGTTATTAAAGTACCCACTACCCTGGGGACCTCCTCACCAGCGCCTGAAGCGACTCTCTCCTTTGAACATGCAGGGAGGTCAGGAGGCAAGAGGGGTTCCATTGGGGGGTCCCCCAGGGAGGGACCACTGCAGAGGGGCAGGGCTACCCTCCATAGCTGCCACGGCTACCCTCCATTGCTGCCACATCATCCCTAGCCAGCTCTAGCAGATGGGATACACCCGGGGGCAAGGCAGAATGCTCAGTGTCAGTGGCCTCCTTTCTGGTTTTTGGGGGCCTCCACATCAGATGGAAGGAGCAGTGCTCAAGCCTTCCTTTTGCCCCACTTCCTCTGTACTTGGACCCAGCCCTCTATGGCATCATTCATGGCTAGTGGACAGGGATCGGGCCGGGGGGCAGGGGCAATGGCACTGGAGCTCAGGGAGCTAGTGGTGGGGCTGCATGAGGGAGGGAAGATTCACCCTGGGGCAGGCCCTCTCCCACACCCGGTGGTAATCCTGCCGCACCCTCCTCCATAGGCCCCGCCAGATTACCTGCAGCAGGGGCGGGCCTCTCCCGGTCATCTGGGTGCACTGGGGGAGGTGCTCCCAGCACCTGAGCAAGAGCAGTGGTGGAGTGGAGAGGAGGAGGGGCAGCTCCACATGCCAGGCAGCCAGGGGCACCAGCGCTGACAGGGCCTGCGTCCCTCCGGGGCTCGGGGGTCCCAGACGCTCCTCAATGCCGGGCCAAGAGGCTGTCCCTCCGGATCTGCCCCATCGCCTGGCAGAGGTAGTACCAGGCCTCCCCTATAGAGTAATGCACTGGTAACGGGCCCCCAGTGGGGGACTAGAAAGGACCCTTTGAGTGCCTCTCTGTCATGAGCATCCAGTGGCAGTTGAAGCTGCACCTGCCTGCAGAACGAGAGGACGTGACGGAGGGCGGGATCTTTGCAGCCCAGTGGGAGAGGGCTGACAACAGAGATTGGTTTCTCTGTGGCAGAGAGGGTGGGTAACAGGGCAGCATTGGGAGGAACACATGGACGGAGGTCAGGACCAACCGGGCGCCAAGGTCCTTCCAGCAGCTCCAGGGGGACGAACACGCCCCCCACCGCCAGGCCCTTCTCTGCTGCCTCTTGGGCGGAGGCCTCCGAAGCTAAGAAGAAGATGACCTTCCCATACATTTTGGAGGCTGCCACGTTGGCCGTGGGCCCCACTACCCTCGCCAACGCCTGCATGTAGGTCTCCACGTGGGGTGAGGCGGGCACCAGGAGGCAACGGACACCGTTCTTCCTGGTCAAGGTGGGGAAGGGGCCCAGGCCACTATAGATGGTAGCAGAGGCGGTGGCCGGGAGAGATGATGTAGCGGCAGGTGGGAGAGCTGCCGCCACCTGGTCGTATGCTCTGGGGGCCAGGCTCCCGCAAAGCTGGTGGAGGGAGCAACGGGGAGGGATGCCGGTAGAGAGGGAAGTCCCTGCCATGGAGGGCCTAGCCTTTTTGGTGGGGCCCTTACCCTTCTTTTTGCCTTGGTCTTTCCCGCGGGCTGGGGGAGATCCCCCAAAATCAGAGGGGCAAGGGATGTGGCAGCAGTGGAGTTCACCCCATTGTCCGCTGCTGCTGGTGCCCAGCGAGGGTGGTAACAGGTGGTTTGGCAGTGGCAATCGAGGTGGAAGCCACAGAGGATGATGGGGGGGCTGGAGAAAGGGCAATGGGGGCTGCCCGAGGAGTCCCACCCGCATTGTCCCCTGCCATAACGAATAGGTAGGGAAGAGAGACATGAGAGTGAGGAGGGGAAATGGGGAACAGGTCAACCACTCCTCCTAAATAGGCTGCAGGCAGGGGAGAAAGGTGCCAGAGGGGGATGGCACCGGAAGGGGAGGGCTATCAAGACCTTGGGGGGGGTCAGTCACCAACGCAGGATGGGATTCCAGCTCCTCTAGCTGCACTTTGGGGGGGGGGTTATAATAGCACCAGAAGGGTGCAGTGAGACAGGGGTCAAACAAACAGGGGAGGGGCACAAGCGCATGAGAGGGGGCATGGGCGCATGGGCCAAAGGGCGAGCCAGAGCAGGGGTCCATGGTGGGGGGGGAATGACCAGGCTGGAGGTGGGACAGGAAAACCAAGGGGCTAGCTTCAGAGGCTGGGGCAAACAAAACTACAGAGGGAAAAGGGTGGGGCAGGAAAACAAACAGAAGCTGCTGGGGACTGAGGCAAAGTGTGGGGGAGAAGCAAAGGGCTGCAAGGGGAAAGGGGGAGACTGCTGCAGGGAAGGGGAGGTGTCAGGTCAAGGGGCAGGGGGCAAACGTGCGCCTATGTGCATTGTGCACCTGCAAAAAGTCAATATTTGCTGGCTGATGCTTCAGGGCCAAATGGTGGAAACAGGGCATGGTGAGCCAAGTAAGCAGCTGAGTCCTTGAGGCAGGAGCTGAGGCAGGTGGTAGGTGTCCACGGGGGGTGGTGGGAATGAGGGGGGACACAGATGGACCAGGAGGCAGGCTCCATACCACAGCCTCTGTGTCCCCACAAACACAGTCAAGACCCCCAACACAAGAGCATAGTTCAAAAGTTACTTAGTCTTTATAGGGCCCCTCCACAATGGTCTGCATAGGCTCTGCATGCTCCCCCAGCAGCAAATGGTCTCTTTCTTCTTCCTCATTGAGGAATCAGTGGCTCCCAGGCAGCAACCGCAGCTCCAGTAGGCAGGGAGGGACCCCTCTCAGGTGGGTAGTGGTGACATCCACAGCAGCAGTAGCCTTAGCTGGGGCCCCTCACTCCCCTCCTTTGGGGAGTGGGCCAACAACCCCCCAAAGGGCTGCAGCAGGAACAGCAACAACCAAGGGGGAGGCAGTCCAGCAGCCAAGTAGCAGAGAAGGGGTCCTATTGGCATCCAGCGGGGGTGGGCGGGCGAAGCCCGCCCACTTCTAAAGGGCCTCCCCCCAGCCTAAGGGGAGGACCCACAGGTCTGGGACACCAAATAATTACGGGGGACAACTAATGAAAAAAACAGGATCTGGAGTGAGGTCATAGGGCTAAACGAAGGGAACCCGATGGGGACACCGAGCAGAGAACCCCGGACAACGCCCACTGCTCCTCGAAGACATCAAGGGAGCCAGTGGACGCCGCCCAGAGGAACTCTGCCCGGATGCGTGAACAGACGGAGGAACGGAAATAGGCCCTACAGTCGCAGGAAATCCCGTCGGCCAACCTCCTCTCCCTGGTGTTGTAGATGGTCAGTTTGGCCAGGGCCAAGAGGAGGTTGAGAAGGAGATCCCGCGACTTCGTGGGGCCACGGATGGGGAGCGTGTAGATAAAAAGGTGAGGGGAAAAGTGCAACCAAAAACGCAGGAAAATATTCAGGAGGAGCCGGAACAGGGGCTGCAACCTGGCACACTCCAAATAAACGTGTGCCAAGGTCTCCTTCTCACCACAGAAAGGGCAGGTGCTAGGGAAAGATGTGAACCGCGCCAAGTACGCGCCCGTGCTCACGGCTCCGTGAAGGAGCCTCCAACTGATATCCCCGGCGGGCCTCGGGACCAGGGCAGAGTACAAGCTGGCCCACCGGGGCTCCTCACCCTCGAGAGGCGGCAGGAGGTCCCGCCATTTGGTATCGGGGCGGGATGCGAGGGTGAGGTAGTGAAGGGTATGGAGCACGAGCGAGTACAGATGTTTCCGTGGCGCGGTCTGGAACAAAACCGGCTGCAGATCATGCAGCCGGCTGGCAGTGAAAGGGTGAGGGGGCCGATTGGGTCCACGGGGCAGGGGCCCGATAAAAATGTCCACGGGGCCTGGGGTGGAGGGTGGGCAGGGCGTGCCCTCTCGCAGGACCCGGTCGAGGTAAGCCCGAGCAGCGGGCAGTAAAGCGGCCTTCACCTCCTGAAGTACGCGCTGGGGAGTACGAGGTCTGGAGAGCCCCATGCGCTGAGCGAGCGTCAGGGGATCCAGCCAGTCTCCCCGGTCGTAGTCCAGGAGGTCTCCGACCCTGGTGACTCCCGCCGAGACCAACCTCTGGCACACCGTGGGGGACTCCGCCACCTGCACACGAAGCTGGGGATTGTGTAGCAGGGGCTCCGCGAGGAGGTCAACCCCCACGGTGGCCGCCACGGACCTGGTCGTTGAAAAGAGCTTCCAGGTCCGGAGGAGGTCTTGGTAGAAGACCGGCAGCCCGGAGAGGTCTCGCGGAAGACCTCTCGGATGGAGGTAAAAGAGCTGCCGGTCGTAGCAGAGAAGGGGTGTGGTGTCTGGCCCAGCCAGGGGAGTAGCTAGAGGAGGAGAAGCAGCAGCAAAGACCCAGGACCTAGCAGCAGTAGTCATAGTAGTAGCCACCTCCCTCCAAGGCAGAGGTTATAGGAGAGGAGTCAAGGGCTGATCTATTGGCAACTAGAGAAGCAGCAGGTCTCTGTTCCCTGACTGACCAGAGCAGGAACTGCTCCAGGTTAGGGTGGACACATGACTCCAATTAGCCTGCAAAGAGTCAGTTGAAGCTGTTAGGCTAATGAGACACCTGACTCCAATTAACCTGCAAAGAATCAGGTGAGGCTGTTAAACACCTGACTCTAATTAAGGCCCCTCTGATACTATAAAAGGATCACTGCAGTCAGGCTAAAGAGAGACAGGGGGCTACAGGAGAGGAAGTGTAGCTGAAAAGCTGGGTAACAAAGACATCCTTAAGCTATTGGAAAGGGAGCCCTAAGGTAAGGGTTAAGAACGGAGCGAGAGCGCATGTGCTGTGGGGAAGTGGCCCAGGGAAATGTACCAGCTCTGGCAATGAAAGGTTAGCTGCCAACAGCAGTTGCTGTTAGGGTCTTTGGGCTGGAATCCAGAGTTGTCCCCCCCGCCAACCCACCACTACAGAAACACCTCCTAGGAGGGGAAGACAGGCCCCTGTCAGGACAGGAGGCTAAACTGCTTGGGAATAAGCCCATAGGGTGAACAGAGACTGTGGAAGTTCTCTCACCAACTTCCTCGCTGGCTTACGATGAAAAGGGTTCAGTAGGCTGTGACCCTTGCCTCTAGAGGGAGAAGGGCTATGAGAGGGTCACAGTGAGCCTCTGAGGCTAGCATAATCCACCAGGAAGCACAGAACCCACTGAGACAAGGTTGGAGCTTTGCCTCAGTGAACTGCAAAATATTTTATTTTTATGTGCAAATATTTGTAATAAAAATAAACATAAAGGGAGCACTGTACACTTTGTATTCTGTTCTAATTGAAATCAATATATTTGAAAATGTAGAAAACATCCACAAATATTTAAATAGAATTCTATTATTTAATCATGATTAATTGTAATTTTTAATTGTTTGACAGAACTACAGTGTTTTCTGCAGAACAAGCTAAACACTTCCAGTGCTGTTATGTTCTGCAGAGAAACCCAACCTGATGCAGACTAAGAAGACCCATTAGGATATGTCTACACCACAGTGTAGATCCATGCTTCAGTCTGGCTCAAGGTTAACCCTGCCTCGTGTTATCCCATGGCCTGGACCCATCACCAAGCAGGGCTGGAGGGGCTGAGCTTAAGTCTAGATAGGACCTAGGATCTAAGCCCTATTGATTTGCAGTGTAGCAGCAGCCATACATGATTGAGTTCCTGGGAATTGTCCAAAGGTATTCCACAATTCCATGGGACAACTTCCTGAGTCCTTTCTGTCAAAACAATCTTAAATACCATCTATTGAAAATGGAAGCCCCCACCCTTTGGCAAATGCCAGCAGCTCAGGTCAATGTTAACCAATTCTCCTCTGCTCACCTATCTGCATGCACACTATCAGAGAGCCCCCAGGGTCAGCAAGCGAGAGTGAACCAATCATGCCTTTTGCAAAATGAGTGGCTTCCTGGTACCCTGCAGGCTGGGCAGTCAAGTTTTCCCACAGTTCACCATGGTCCTAGGGCTACAGAGGCCACATTTCAAGTTGGAGAAAGCACTAGGGACTCTGGGATATGGTTACTTTGACCAGGGCTGGCCTTAGGATTTATGGTGCCCTAGGCGAGATTATTAAACTGGTGCCCCTGTGCCTGATCTGCTCTTAGCAACATAAGCTTATAGTATTGGAAAACTTGCCACATTCACATTATTAAAACCAGTTCAACTTAATTAAGCACACTGTAATGCTGATGGACTAGCACTAAAGAAGCAGCACTATAGAAAAAATTCTGATATGACAGAATGATGCAAATAATATTTTTTTTTAATTTATCAATTTTATTGGAAATTTATATGAAGAGGTATTGAAACAAAGATTTGTTTTTAATTAAAAGCAATCTTTCTGGCTTTTTTGGCTGCAAAATCAGTAATAATGTCATCGTATGACAAAGACAAAGTCGTGTCTTGTTTGATCACAAGAATAGCAAGACCAGTCAAGCGTTCCTGACTCATTGTAGAGTGGAGATAGTTTTTAATGAGCTTTAGTTTTGAGAAACTCCGTTCTCCTGATGCTACTGTTACAGGAATTGTCAGTAGAATACGAGTGGCAATGTACACATTAGGATATATGTCAACAAGTTTGTGGGTATGAATAAACTGTACAATGTCCATCACCGATTTTGCATGTGGCAACATTGATAACAGTGTACTCAATTCTTCATACAGTTCAAGTCCATTTAAATAAAAACTATCACCGTGCTTCAGGAGGCTCTCTAGATTCTTGCACTTTGTCATTAGTTGCTCTTGTTTTCCTATTTCGTTGAATTTAGTTATGTCATACAAAAATCCAAACTGTTCATGGTGTATTTGCAAGGTATTAAACCTTTCATCAACAGCAGATACTGCTTTATCCATCACAACATTAAAAAAATTCAACCTCAAATTTCTTTTCTGGATCGTCTATGGGCATGATCTGCTGTACAAATTCTTCACAAAGAAGTGTCCCTGGGCTTTTTAACTCATATTAACTATGTATTTACTTCATGAAAGTTGGAGAAAACATTGTGAAAACGTAAAACATTGGCTGCCCAACTTCTGGGCTGGCAAAAGTTATACTGACTCATAGGGGAAAAAAAAAAGCAGGTGAATCTTAGTACAACATATGGTCACTCTATACCAGGGGTCGGGTCGGCAACCTTTCAGAAGTGGTGTGCCAAGTTCACTGTAATTTAAGGTTTCTCGTGCCAGTAATACATTTTAATGTTTGTAGAAGGTTTCTCTCTATGTCTATATTATATAAATAAACTATTGTTATTATCTGAGGTCTTGGCCACTGGTCCTGCTCAGGCCACTGCCAGCTGAGTAAATGAAACCCCAAACCGGCAGCGGGCTGGTGGCTGGAACCCTAGACAAGGATCCCAGGCCCTGCTCAGCCCACTGCTGGTCTGGGGTTCTGACCACCAACTCCTGCCAGCCAGGATCCCGGCCGCCAACCCCCCCCCTCAGCCCGCTACCAGCCTGGGATTCTGCTCACCCAGGCTGGCAGGAGGCAGAGTGGGGCTGGCGGCTGAGCTCCTGACTGGCAAGGGGCCGGCAGCCGGAACCCCGGAGTAGCAGTAGGCTGAGTGCTGCTGGCACCCCAGACTGGCAGCAGACTGAGCCACTCAACCCTCCACCGGCCCTGCTCAGCCTGCCACCGGCCCGCCACCAACCCACTCAGCCCGCTGCCGGCTTAGTGAATGGAACCCCAGGCTGACCGCAGGTTGAGTGGTTCAACTGGCCTGCTCAGCCCACTGCCAGCCTGGGGTTCCTTGGTGGTCCCCAGGCCAGCAGCAGGTGCTGAATGGGGCCGATGGCTGGTATTCCAGCTGGCAATAGGGCAGCAGCCGGAACCCCAGAGCAGTGATGGGCTGAGCTGCTCAGCCTGCTGTTGCATACCATCAAAAATCAGCTCACCTGCCACCTTTGACACGTGTGCCGTAGATTGCCGAACCCTGCTTTATACACTAGTAAGGAGATGAGCATATTACAGTTGTTGGAGGGCTCTTATCAGGAGTAACAGGCTATAGGAAAGTCAGTCAACATTTTTTGTTTCTCTGATGAAAACTGACCCACTCCCTGCCTCAAACCAAACCTGTCACTAATAATTGTCAACAACTTAATTTTCTGTTTTTGGCTAAGATATTGATTTTTTTTTTTTTAAATATTGAAATTGGATTCAGGATTGTTAGCAAGAATTTTTGGCAAACGAAGTTTTAAATGACAATCTAAATGGCAACACAGTACTGCTTTCATGCTTGGCTCACCCCCGAGCCTGCTGGTCCAACAGCTGCAGTAGAGGAGGAGATAGGTGGAAAACTGCAGGACCCCAAAATCCACCTCTTGGGGTGCAGAGTGGCAACAGCAGCAGCAAACCCTCAGGTCAAATCACACGCCAATGGGCACCGCCGCCAGCCCAACAGACCATGGTGAAGTTAGCACAGCATCTGATCTCAGGGACGGGGCACCCATGGAGCCACAGCAGCTCATCCTGCCCTATGCAGCTCCCCCCAGATGAGATGGATCGCTGGCAGCTGCCAGCCCGGGGGAGAGGCGCTCCCCAGCTAGGGTGATAGATCCAGATGTCCTGATTTTATAGGGCCAGTCTCGATATTTGGGGCTTTGTCTTATATAGGCACCAATTACCCCCACCTAGAGTGACCAGACAGAAAGTGTGTAAAATCAGGACAGGGATGGGTGGGGGTGGGGGGTAAAAGGAGCCTATATAAGAAAAAGACCCCAAAATTGGGACTGTCCCTATAAAATAGGAATATCTGATCACTGTACTCCAATCCCCTATCCTGATTTTTCACACATCTGGCTAACCCCAGCCAAGCCCTGTGTGACATTCCAATTCTGGCTGCCTGCCCAGGAAGTGAGTTACTTTCACTTTCACTCCTCAGCAGGCAGCCAGCCAGCCTCCCCTCCCCCCCAGCACCTCACCCAACCCAGCCCTGACAGAGGGGAGGGAGGAGAGAGAGAGGGGTGCTCCTGGGGAGGAGGGAGAAAGGAGAGGGTGCTCCATGGGGCGGGGGGGGAGAAGAATGGATGTTATGGGAGACAAAAAAGGATACTGGTTCCAGAGCCACAGAGCCTGCCTCACCTCACCTCAGCCGGGGGGAAAGAGTCACACTCACAGGTGAGCTCCTTTCCCAACCCCCACCCCCTCCCCTTCCCAGAGACCCCAGCAGCCAATCCCATTCCTCAGGCTGTGCTGCATTCGGCTCTCTCTAGGACCCAGCAGCCCTGCTTCTACACTGTCTGGGCTGCCTGCAGAGTGGTGCCCCCAGGCAGAGTGAGGCCCTACGCGGCTGCCTATTCTGCCTATGCCTAAGGACGGCCCTGACTTTGACTCAGGTCTGCACACTGGAATGTGGATACCAGAGCTCTAGGGTCAAGCATAGGTCAGAAAATTCTTAAGCTAGGCTTAAAATACAATATAGATGCTCAAGCCCAGGCTTTCCTAACTTGGGTCAGCTGACTCAAATCCCACTAACCCTGGGCTCACATTACAATGTAAACATATTTTTAGGGAACCTATTGATTCTACCTCCTGCACTGGTGCCTATATCCATGTTTTACCAAGGCAATTATATGGGCCCTCTGCAGCCTGTGAACACCCCTTAGTCTTTAATGGATTTTCCCTCATAACCACCCTGAGGTGGGGAGAAGTATTACCCTCCTTTGATTGGCAGGGAGCTGAGGCACAGAGTAGATTTAAATAATTTACCCAAGAGTTTAACCCACATCTCTTGAGTGCTAGCTCAATTAATGTAAGACATAGCGGGATAACAACATACAACTCTAAGGGTTCTGTACTGCTGACACCTCTACATCGCCATTGGACAATCAGAGGGGGGTACAGGTACTACCTGAAGGACACTGTGAAGCTAGGCACTGCAGGAAGTACCGCCCTCCAGGACCTGTGTGGCAGCCCTGGCAACCCATTGGTTGGTTCTTACTGGTATATAAACAAGCTTCCAGCATGGGGAGCTGTTTGAGCAATAATGCAGACTGTTTGTTTGGTGGTCCAGACCTTGCCTTGCTGTAGACCCCAGGCTGCTATTTGCCTGCTGCCTGTAATGTGGTGTCTGATCCTGACTCTCTGGTTCCTGATCCTGGTACATGTCTCCTGGCTGCAACTTGGTAACTGACTGGTGCACATATGCCACCATTGGCCTGGCTCTGACCGTGACTTAGCCACTAAATTATCCTTCCAGCCACTCAGGGCACATCTTCAGCTGGTGTGAATTGCTATAATGCCCTAAAGGCAATGGAGTGATGTGATTTACAACAGCTGAAGATGTGCCCAGTTAAGTCCAGGTGGGTTTAAATGCTCAGAAAGGGCCTCCAAGTTTTGGAGCTTCACACTGCAACCTGTGATTGTGCTCCCTAAAACCCACTTAGTGAAAGTTGGGTGCCCCAACTTTTTTAATCAACCCAGCTGTCATATCATTCTTTCTCAAATCTGAACCTTAGAGTCCAGGAATGAGATACTAGCATGAATTTCCCAGCTTAGATCTGATAGGCTGCCACCACCCAAAAATATAGTGTTTTGGGGCACTCTGACCTCCCCAACCTTCCCTGGGGACCCCAAGAACCCAGATCCCTTGGGTTCTTAAAACAAGAAGAAATAAACCATTCCCCCCCCTTCCCCCTCTCAGAATTTCCCTCCCTGAGCTATCCTGAGAGATACTGATCTAACCTCTAAATCACCATACAGAGAAGCATCTCCCTTCCCTTCCACCAAGAGGCAAACAGATTCAAGGAAAACAAAGAGAGATTCTCTCTCTCCCCCTCCCATCTCCCCCCCACCCATCCCGGTGAGTATCCCAATCCCCTGGAATAACACAAGGGAAACAAGGAAGAAAAAATCAATCAGGTTCTCAAAAAAAAAAAGAAATCTTTTAATAAAAGGAAGGAAAAAGTAAAGAATTATCTCTGTAACTTCAAGATGTAAATCTTACAGGGTCCTATAGCTTACAGACACCAGAAAGAGACTTTCCCCCCAGTACCAATACAAACCAAAATATTCCCAGCAACTATACATATAAAAGTTAACCAGCCAGATCCACAAATGCAAATAGAATAAACAATTAAAAAGCCTAAACCGCCTGTTTTACTTACTATATGAAAAGAAACTTAGAGAGCCTGTAGTAATGTCTGGTCTCTCTCAGACCCTCCGAGAGAAGAACAAAGAACTCACACCCAAACTTCCCTCCACCCAGATTTGAAAGTATTTTTTCTCCTGATTGGTCCTCTGGTCAGGTGTCCAGTTCCCTGCTTGTAACCCTTTACAGGTATAAGAGACATTAACCCTTAACACTCTGTTTATGACACCAGCCCACACTGACCCTCAATCTGTTCCTGACATTGCAGCAACATCATGTGGCCTGGGGTGGGTGGTGCACATACAGTTCCTTAGCTCAAAAGGTACAGTAGTGTTTTTCCCCTCCATAGGCACAGAAGGCCCAGCAGATACTGGAATGGATGCATGCTTGTTGCATGAGTCAATAAAGGTCTGTGTGCTGTGGGATAGGATGGGATAGCATGGGGTGGAAGCCCTGAAAAAACAAGTAACTACTGTGATGGGTTGGATCACAGAAATCCCCTTGGAAACTGTCAACTGATGTGCCAAGACTACTTCTGTTCCTGCTTTCCTGCCCTGGCAGCTTAGGACTCTACCACCCTGTCTTGTTGAGCAGACACACCAGTCTGCTCCAACACAGACCCAGGATCTGAACCACGTGACACAACGATGCAGACTTAACTGAAAGCAGCTAACAGAAGTGTTCCTGGCTTTAGCACTCAGATGCCCAACTCCCAATGGGGTCTAACCCCAAATAAATCCTTATAAATCTTCACTCACTCACTCACTCACTCACTCATGCCCGTCACCCCAATCGGGGTATGGGCCGCCAACCACAGATCTCCAGAGTCCTCTATCCTGGGCCATTCGCTCTAGCTGGTTCCAGGTATAGCCCACTTTTTTGCTGTCAGCCTGAAGGTCACGTCGCCAGGTGTTCAACAGCTCTCCTGTCAACAGTCGTCTCTGTCCCGCTTGCGTCCATCTTGTCTCGCTAATGCCTAATAGGGTCAGGTTGTTGCTCCTCATCTCTGCTGCAACCTGCGCCATCTCTCCTGACTCGTACATGGTCCTCACGTTCCATGTGCCTATGGTAATCCTCCTGGTTGCAAGAAGGGTAATCGGCTTAGTGGCTTCCTCACGGCTTTTACCACCCAGCGTCATGCATCTTCGAGTTGAAGACCCTTCTTTTTCCAGGGTAAAAGTCTCTGTTGTCTCTATTGCTGGCGTTTCTGTAGCAGGTTGATTTTTTATGGGATGGAGTTGCTAGCCCCACGCCCAACCCTCCTCCTTTATCCTGATTTGGGACAGGCAGATGACCCCAAAGGACCTCTCTGGTGGAGTTTTATAAATCTTATACAGGGTAAACTCATAAATTGTTCACCCTCTATAACACCAATAGAGAGCTATACATAGCTGTTTGCCCCCCACCCCCCAGGTATTAATACATACTCTGAATTAATTAATAAGTAAAAAGTGATTTTATTAAATACAAAAAGTAAGATTTAAGTGGTTCCAAGTATAGCAGACAGAACAAAGTGAATTACTAAGTAAAATAAAATAGAACATGCAAGTCTATGTCTAAGAAAACTGAACACAGATAAAATCTCACCAGTTCCAGTAAGCTTCCTTTTACAGACTAGTCTCCTTCTAGTCTGGGTCCAGCAATTACTCACACCTCCTGTAGTCACTGTCCTTTGTTCTAGTTTATTTCAGGTATCCTTGAGAGTGGAGAGGCTATCTCTGAAGACAAAATGGGGTAGTCTCCCACAGGCTTAAATAGACTTCCTCTTGTGGGGGAAGACCCCCTCCTCTCTCCTCTGCAAAGTCCAGCTCCAAGTTGGAGTTTTGGAGTCACATGGGCAAGTCACATGTCCATGCATGACTGAGTTTCTTACCAGCCAAGCTACATTCCTGGGAAAGCTCCGATGTGGACTGATGTCTTCGAGTTCATTGTTGGCTTAAGTTGTTCTTGATTGGGCATTTAATTTGCATATTCCATTCTCAATAGAAATCAAGCAAGTATACAGCCAATATTCCTAACTTCAAGTTCAAAAATGATACATGCATACAAATAGGAGGAATGTATTCAGTAGATCATAACCTTTACATAGATATGTTACATGGCATATGTAGCATAAAACATACTCGAGTTATATTATGTATACATTAATAAGCAGGTTTCCTTCTGATAAGGTTTTAGAGGCTAAAGGAGGATCAGCGGGTCCACATCAAGAACACTCCCCAGCCACACCCCACTGTGTAATGGGGACAGGGTGGGGGGGTGCATTACCTATGGTGGGTGCTGCTGCCCTGCTACTGGATGAGGAATGTGAAGGGGCTGCTCTGGAGCAGAGGAGAATTCTCCCTTTTGTTGCCACGGAACCCCCATCATCAAGCCCTCCATGATAAGTGCAGAGACTGGGATTTGGCCCTTTAAGAGACATGAAAGATATGTGATATCCACACTATCCAATCAGCACTGAATATCTCCTGAGCTCCAGATCCTTCAACTCCTGTGGCTCTCAGAATGCTGGGAGTTATTGGCTGACTGGGGAAGAGGTGAATTCTATAGCTGATGACAGGTTCTATTTTCGAGGTAGGCAGGGAGGAGCACTATCATCTCCTATTTTAAAACAAATATAACTTTACAAAAAAGTTGAAAACATTAACTTCCTGGTGACACTTGGGTGTTGACAAATTGCAACCATTAGAGGCAGCCTCATCCCCGATGTGCTGGTATATTAATAGTTAGAAAACAGTGCATGTGTGTAAAAAATTCCAAGAGTATAATTTTTGCTTCAGCTCTGACCTGGAGGAACCACCTTTAATGATGAGAATGGAATTCATTTTCCATGGCCCATTTGGTCCACAACCTCTCAAATTCAAAAATTAAAATGCCTAAGAATAGTCTCTAAGACTTACCCCAAATTCAGTGTCTCCAGGAATGATCGTGCCAGGGGAACATTCACTCACGAAGACAGCTGAGGGAAGCCAACATGAAATGGTCACAGACACAGCTGACGCACAATCCATTTTGTATTTGTGGGAATGTTGCTGGGGATCTCAGACACATAGGACCAACTTCTTCTGCCCAGAGGAAGTGTGTGATCTATTGGTCAACATCTATTAGTTCTCTCATCCTGTCCCCAATCCACAGAGGAGATGGGGTCTGTTCCAGCTCATCCATACAGAATCAGGCTTTTTAGCTTATGCTGGAACCATTCCTACTTTTAGCTTTAGAAGCTAGTAGTTTGATCCACAGTGTTGTCCAAAATGGCAGTCATGACATTTCCCCAGCTCTTCAAAAGTCCTATTTAATCTTACAGAGATAGTACATTGCTATAGGCTTTTGAACCAGCATATAGAATTTAATAGAATTAAATCCCATTTATAGAAACCCAGAGGCATTTTAAAAAACACCTATAGAAAGGGTGTCAGTCTGTTAAATTGTGTGGCTGAAATCCTGGCTTCATTTGGGCCAGGATTTCACCCACTGGCTTTTTTAGAGCAATTTCTACAGGAGCATAATACACTTCTATTCAACTCTATTGGCATTATGCCTATTAAGTTCATAATCCCACACTTTTTTATTACCTTTCATTCCAAAACACTACAGTGCCCACTGGGAAGAAGACCAGCAACCACAATGCTCTGGAATCTTTACTCTCCACACATTGCAGACAAGAGCTTGGCTTTCAAAGTCTCACCTGAAAGAACCCCACACAGTAAAGCACAGGGTACTCTCTGTATCTGCCTGGCAGGGGAAAAGGCTGAGTCAGCCTTATTAGATTATGAACATGGAGTTTCCGAGGAGCCTAAGTGTTTCCAGTCTAAAACTTTGATGACTGAGGCCATGTCTACACTACCAGCCAAATTGGCACTGCTGCGATCAATGCAGCAGTGTCAGTGTCGCCGGTCTGGTGAAGACATGCTAAATTGATGGGAGACCGCTCTCCCATGGATTTGTGTGTAAGCAGGATCTGAATGAACTCTCCTCTGACAGCTAACTGGGAGGGGGAGAGACTTCAGGAGCAAATTGTATTTATATGATCACACCTACTCTTAGCTATCCAGGAAATTGAGTGGTATATTGCTCAAAGGGATCAACTTTGGCTGATGTTGTTTTACACATCACTTTACTGACTACAGGGATAGTGAAATGTTATCAGTGTTGTTGCTTTTATTGTATGAACAAACAGGAGCAGAACTGTGCTTAACCTGTCCCATATGAGAGGGTCACCCTCAGCTGAAAGGATCCAGTTTAGCCAGAGGCTTGAACGCCAGACACCTGTGAAAATAAGAAGGGTAAAGATGGGTGACCTAGCTAGGAGATGTGGACTATCCCTAAGAGTCCCTGGTCTGGTTTAAGCTGCTCCTCCCCACTGTTTAAAGACAAAGCTAAATAGGCTTCATTAGGAGCCTTTTTGTTATTTTAAATGCTCAATCAGAGCTGAAATCACTTGTAGTGGAACCATGTTTCTACCTAGCCTACTAAGAACTAAAAATCACTTTCGGGTATGGCTACATTTGGAATTTCAAAGCGCTGCCGCGGCAGCGCTGCGAAGTGTGAGTGTAGTCAGAGCGGCAGTGCTGGGAGAGAGCTCTCCCAGCGCTGCGTGTAAACCACATCCCTTACGGGTGTAGTGTGCAGCGCTGGGAGCACGTCCCAGCGCTGCTGCCCTGATTACACTGACGCTTTACAGCGCTGTATCTTGCAGCGCTCAGGGGGGTGTTTTTTCACACCCCAGTTGCAGCGCTGTAAAGTGTGAGTGTAGCCAAGCCCTTAAGAAACTGACCTGCAGAGATGGCAGCATCAGGTGACTGATGGGCAGCGGCTGAAGTGGCAAGCAGGCAGAGGGCAGGAGCAGCAGATGGTGGAAGCCTGGACAGTGAAGCGAGCAAGGTGGCTTCCCCTTGCCATAGCAAAGGAGAATTCATGCAGCTGCACCTCTGAACTCTGTGTCTGCACTGACCAGGGACAACAACTGAGAGTGGGGTGTTAAGTGGGGGGCACACTATAGGAACTTTGGTGTTGGATTCAAGAACCTGAAGCAAAAAACACTGCCAAGTATACTCTGGTGTGGGTCTCTTGCTCATGCTTTTATGTTTGTGAATACTGCTTTATGTTTGTGAATACCACTTGTGCTGTTTTCCCAGATTAATGCTGAGTTACTTTTATTACAGAAGAACTTTCTACCTCAGGCTCTGTGCTTGTGAGAGGGGAAGAATTGTCTCTTAGAGGCACCCAGAGGGTAGCGTGAAATTTTTCCAGATTACTGGCTCAAGCTAGTTCTGTGTTATTCTTGAAAAGAAACCCTCTAGATATTGAAATCGGCCCTTCTTGCTGCCCACTGCAACTGGCAGAAGGATTATGCTTTACTCCACCTCCCCGAGAAGCGTAAGGGAAGTTGGCGGGAGATCGTCTTCCATTGACACAGCATAGTTAGGACATCTCAATAAGTGAATCGAGCTATGTTGACTATTAATGTAACTGAAGTAGTGTAACTTAGATCTACTTACTATGGTAGTGTAGACCAGCCCTAAGGCTATGTCTACACTTCAACTGTTCAGCTGCTGCCCTGGAGTGCAGCCCCCCACTACAGTGAGAGAAGGGGTTCTCCCATCACTGTCATTAATCCACCTCCCTGGGAGGCCCTAGCGAGGTCCCTGGTAGAATTCTTCCATCAGCCTAGCACTGTCTGCATTGGGTATTGGGTTAGTTTAACTGTGTTGCTCAGAAGTGTGGATTTTTCACACCCCTAAGCGATGTAACAGGATCGATTTAACTTTTTAGCATATCCTTCCAGACCTTGTGCATGTAGGGCCTGATTCTCAGCCAGGCCTCGATTCTGCCACAGACTGGCACCACAAACCACTGAATGTGTCCATTTGTGCCTGCACTGAATAATGGTGACCAGCAGGGGCGGCTCCAGGCACCAGCAAAACAAGCAGGTGCTTGGGGCAGCATTCTGGCACCAGCCATCATAGGTGCCGACTCTGGGGCATGGGGAAAAATTGCCCCCGCCATCCCCACTTGCTGCCCCAGCTCGCCTCTGCCAGCTCCCCTGAGTGCCCAGCTGCCACTTCTCTTCTCCCCCCTCCCTCCCTCCCAGGCTTGTTGTGCGCGAAACAACTGTTTTGCAGCAGCAAGTCTGCGAGGGAGAAGAAGCCGAGCGGCAGGCGCTGGGGGGAGGCGGCGGCGGTGGAGTGCAGGTGAGCTGGAGTGGGGAACGGTTCCTCTACCCCTCCTTACTTCCTGCACCCCACCACCCTAGCTCACCTCTACTTCGCCTGCTCCCCTGAATGCGCTGCTGCACCACTTCTCCCTCCCAGGCTTGCCGCGTGCGAAACAGCTGTTTCTTGCAGCAAGGCTGGAAGGGAGGGAGGAGAAACCCAGTGGTGGGCGCTTGTGGGAGGCGGCAGTGGTGGAGCGGAGATGAGCTGGAGCGGGGAGTGGTTCCTCTATCCCCCGTTACTTCCTGCACCCCCACCCGCCTAGCTCACCTCTGCTCCGCCTGCTCTTGCCTGAGAGAGATTGGTGAAAAGAGGAGCGGTGGCATACCGGGAGGAGCAGGCAGAGCGGAGGTAAGTTAGGATGGGAGGTTGTGGGGACCCCCAGCAAGCAATGGGGAGGGAAATGCTGCACACCCAGGGGAGAAGGCTGGGCTGGAGATTTGAGGAAGGGGTTCAGAAGGGGTGGCGTTGGTGAGAGGCCGAGGGCGTGAAAAAAAACGGGGGGTGGCCAAAATTTTTTTTGCTTGAGGGGGCAAAAATCCTAGAGCTGGCCCTGGTGACCAGACATCTGTTTGCACTGGTACATCAGGGAGCCAGGTGCCTCAGGGCTACCATTTTTGCCCATAATTTGTTATGGCTGCAATTATATGTGGGTAGAATTTGTGCCTGCAAAGGCAGAAATTCCTGCTGAAAGTCCAGGCCATAGTTTTCTTCTGAATGAAAGGCCCTATAGAAATCTAAGTCACAGTATCCTGAGAAGCCAAATAGGATGAAAAGGGGTATGGTGGAGGCTAAGATGTTAAAGAATTCTGGATCTGATGGGCTATCATGGAGTTCATTAAGCAATGTCTTCAAAGGCTCATTTCAGACTGTAGCAGAAGTTAAACTGTGACACTCTATCTGCTCTGGAATTCCCAGAAACCACTAGGCTGTGGTTGTGGAAGTGATGGTCTTCCAGCCTGAGATGAATGTGTCTGTAGTTCAGAGGGACAGAGGCAGGAAAAGGTGGGAGGAATGGGAAATTAGGAGAAAAGGGAAGCCAACACCTCTCCCACCCCCAGCATGCACGGAACAGAAGAGAAGTGATATGGAAACTACACAAAAGAAGAGGGAAGAAAGAATAGAAAAAAAGAGGAAAAGTGAAGAGGGGAAAAATTCTAGTTGAAGAAAAGTAGAGCACAGTGTTGTGCTTCATTTTGTCACTCCTGGGGCTTTCTGGAGGACAGGTGTCCCATCTCTAGAGCAGACAAGCACAGTTCCAAAGTAATGGTTAAATCAATGTGTTTACGGATGATGACACTAGAGTGACACACAGCTGAGAGACCTCATGAAAAAATAAACAGGTAATAATCACACAGAGATCTGCACACTCCACTACTCATTACTGCAAAAACAGGATTCACTGCTCCAAGAGATTAACTCCTCTCTCCCTGGCAAGAGAGGCCCAGACAGATGCTGGCTCCCAACAGGGCTCATTTTCCTCCTCTGGGCTGTTCTCCCAGATCTTCAGCCTCCCTCACAAACTACTTTGTCCTGTAAGGGAGCAACAGGCCAGGGAGGTATCTATGATTGTCCAGAGCTTGTTCACAGAAAGTAGCTGCATCAAGGAATAAAGGGCACTGGAAACAAAACTGGGGTGGAAGGTGCCTTAGAAGCAAGAGCAAGTGGGGAACAAGAGGTGAGGGGCATCTGACACAAGAATCCTCCTGAGGAGAAGGATGTGGTGTTTGGGGGACTGTTGGAATTGGAAGCCATCACTTCCAGAAGGAGACTTTCCTAGTCCTGCTTGCAGGCATCAGGTTTTGTAGGGAAATGTGCAAGCTCGATCTTTCAGCAATCAATCTGCAGACAGACATCTTAGTTTAAAGTGGGATGAGTTGTGCCTATCTGGTTTAGGGAGCAGCCTGCTTTGTCTCTCTCTGTTTTGGGATTGTTGTGTGTTAACATTCTGAACTCTAATATATAAAGCAGTGAGATGCTGCAACCTTCCAGCAAAAGTATGTTATTTTAATTTTTAAAATCAAATAGTCTCTGTTTGTATGCCATGAAACCTAGCAAAGGGGGAGATGCATTGGGGACTTGGGGAAGGAACACATGAAATAGAAGCTTGCACTGGGTGCTGTAAGAAGGGGGATGCAGCAAGCAGGAAGAAGGGAGCACTTGCAGATGCCAGTGGCTGTTGGCTTGTTTGTGTTACAATCACTGATGAACAATACCATCATTTCTGTGAACCAGCCGCTGCTGCTGGCACCACTGACATCTCTAACCCCAAAGAGCCAGAGCTCCTTGACCTCCAGCTTCCTGCACATAAATGTTGTCATTGGTAATTGTGAGCACAGATGAGCCATGCACTCCCAGAAAAATCCTACTGGGCTGATATTTCCCTTTGAATTCTACCTCACTCCTCTCTCCATTTCTTTCCCCAGCAATCTCTCCTAACCGGTACACGAACCCCCCAAACCACAGCGAGTTGGAAAACAGAGGACAGCTTTTTTTTGTCAAGGGAAATTTTGTAAAAATGTTAGGGAAATTTAGAATTAAATTTTTGACCAACTGGTACAAAAAAAACAGAGAAAAAAAACCTATTTGACAAAAACTTTTGAAAATTTGAAAAAAAAATGTAGCTGCTTTTGCCTGGCAACTGAATTTCCAACCCCCTGCTGCTCAAATGAGCTTGAAATGAAGCACAGCTCCTTGACTCCTGCCTAGTTCAGAACACACCATCTATCCTCACTCACTCCACACTCTGTGAATGAATCTGTCCAGTTATCCATGTGTAGGAGTTTGGAGCAAGCGGTAGGTGAGCCATTGTTCAGTGTGTGCTGTGTATTCCTCCCCAGTGCCTGAGCCACAGAGGATGGGAGTCTGTTAGTCACCACACAGTGAGCCTAGCTCAAGCACAAAGGCTTATGCTTTTGACTCTGGAGATTGCCAGTTTGTTCCCCATGTTGGCTGAGATGACAGACACACAGTGAGCTTTGGGCCCCAGCAGCATGGTTTTGCAGGAGACTCATTTTCTTCATCTGGTCCTAGAAGACAGGGAGCTGTGCAATTCTGAACTGGATTTGGAGAAGAATCAGAAGGTAAGAGGCTTGACTTTTGGAAGTGCTCAATGCCCACAGCTTGCATGGTGCTCGGCCCTTCTAAGAATCAGACTGCTGGTATAGTTGGTGGAGAATGCACATCAACTGATATGACCTCACTTCCTGGATTGGAGTACTCAGGCCAGATCAGTAAGGGATTATTCCATTGGCATAGTGAACATGTGGAATGGGTACTTCATTGAAAAAATGAAAAGCCATTGGTGCTTAATCCATGCAGCATGTTCAAAATCAATTGATCCTATTACCCATGTGGGTGAAACACAACAGATCCATCATGGAAATAAGATGGGAAAGTCTGCTTTGGTGGCAACCTCCTAACATGGGAGTGACAATGCAAATAAGATGATGCGATGTTAGGCCGGTAATGACAATGCTAAGCTCTGAGCATGCCCAGTGAGAAATAATGTTTCCATAAACCTGAGCAGACTGAGCTGAGAGTTCCATGCACTTAATAAAGAGCACTTGGCTTTCTCTCCTGACACACCCACTTCCTGAGTGTTTATTAAACTGGTCACATGGTGCTGAATCCTCCTCTTTCTTTCCAGCTATGAAACTGCATTAAAAAACAGCCCCCCCAAAACACTATATATTTTACTAAAATTGCATTGCACTGAGACAACTGCTGTAGGTGTCCCAGGAATATTCATTTATTAATTTATGTATTTGGAGTGATATAAAAATAAGATGAGGTAGCCTTTCCAAAGCTCTAGGTGCCCCGACACTTTACAAGAACAAAAGACCGGGAGAGGTGATGTATCTCTGAAATTGTGAATGGGCGAGTGGGGAGGAGGTAGATTTCACAATTGGGAATGGGTGGGCCAGTGGAGGGGGAAGGGGTGCAGTAGGAAGGGAGGTATCCATGAGACAATGTCTCTGTTAGGAAGTGGTCCACACTACAAAAAGTTTGAGCAGGGTCTATCTAATATAGACTCCCATTCTCTTCAGTGGGCTGAGGATCTGCTAATTACAAAGCAATGCTGGCAATTTTGCTGTGGTTTGGAAAAGCATCCCTCCTTTCCTTCCATCCCATCTCCCACAAACACTGCAAACTTTCACATTAGACAGTATTTGCCCCCAAACTCCCCCTGAATTGCTTTGGCATGTTTTGTTTTGTGTTCTCCTTTTTAGATCATTTGCTGATGCCCAAGAAATGTCACACACATAAAATCACCATCTCACCATTCCATCCCTGATGTGTGTGGGGGTGTGCGTGTGTGGGGGTGTGTGTGTAGATCTGTGATTACCTAGGCTGTGATGTGGCAAGCAAGCTGGCAGACTAAGCAGGTTAGTTAGATTCCCTGGATGTGCAAATATCTGGGGAGACTGGAGAGAAAACAGGAAAACACAGCAGATGAGTGTTTAATGGGTTTTGGTAAAGACTGTGTGTTTTCTGAAGCTGGTCTGAGTGCAGCAAGAGCTCTCAAATGCTGGCACTTCCATACTGTCCATTCCTTCTGCCTTTGTTAAGTGGGTCTGCAGTCTAGCTCCCTTTGTTATGTGTGCAGCATTAGTGGGAGTTGTGTGGAGTTTCACTGAGAAGAGGAGAAAGAAAGCCCGTGGGGTTTTATAAAAGGAATTTAGTGCTGGTGAAAGGTGCTGGATTGATTAAAGCCTTCTCTTCAAGTGCAGAACAGGTAGCACTGGCAGGAGCCTCTCTGCATGGAGTTGTATCAGGGTAACACCCTCAGCCCCTTAGTCCCCAGATCCTACTTAGTTTTACACATTTATTTCTGGCCCCACTTCTTACCTTAGCCATTCCTTCACTTGGGGCAGGAACCAGTGAGGCAGGGCAGATGCTTTGAATCCACCTTTGTGCCTGGGGCTGTGCAAGGGTGGGCCTCAGTATCTTAGCTGCTTTAACTTATCCTCAAGGGGCCATAGGCAGCAATGAAGAGCCAGATAGCTGAATGTTTAGTCCCTCTTCTTCCATTAAGAGACCCTCAGCCCCAGAACACTCTTCATATTAGGGCCAGCAAGGGGTGGGCAGGAGATGTGATCAGAATGGCTCCATCAGCTCTACGCTGGTATAGGAACACCACTGTTCCTCAAGAGCAATTTTCACCCCCTTTATGCTTGTCATAACCTTAGTCCCAGATTTGGACCTTAGCGTCCAAAATATGGGGGTTAGCATGAAAACCTCCAAGCTTAGCTACCAGCTTGGACCTGGTACTTGCTGCCACCACCCAAAAAATTAGAGTGTTTTGGGGCACTCTGGTCCCCCTGAAAAGCCTTCCCTGGGGACCCCAAGACCCAAATCCCTTGAGTCTCACAACAAAGGTAAATAATCCTTTTTCCCTTCCCCCCTCCAGGTGCTCCTGGAGAGATACACAGACACAAGCTCTGTGAATCCAAACAGAGTGACTCCCCCTCTCCGTTCCCAGTCCTGGAAACAAAAAGCACTTTCCTCTTCACCCAGAGGAAATGCAAAATCAGGCTAGCAAATTCAACACACACATAGATCTCCCCCTGATTTCTTCCTCCCACCAATTCCCTGGTGAGTATAGACTCAGTTTCCCTGAAGTAAAGAAAAACTCCAACAGGTCTTAAAAGAAAGCTTTATATAAAAAAGAAAGAAAAAATACATACAAATGGTCTCTCTGTATTAAGGTGACGAAATACAGGGTCAATTGCTTAAAAGAATATTGAATAAACAGCCTTATTCAAAAAGAATACAAATCAAAGCACTCCAGCACTTATATTCATGCAAATACCAAAGAAAAGAAACCATATAACTTACTATCTGATCTCTTTGTCCTTACACTTAGAAACAGAAGACTAGAAAGTAGAAACTACTTCTCCAAAGCTCAGAGAAAGCAGGCAGCCAGAAAAACAAAGACTCAGACACAAACTTCCCTCCACCCAAAGTTGAAAAAATCCGGTTTCCTGATTGGTCCTCTGGTCAGGTGCTTCAGGTGAAAGAGACATTAACCCTTAGCTATCTGTTTATGACAATGCTAACTGAGCTCTCTCCATCCAGCAGCCTCTGCAGGCTTCTCAGCACTTTTGTCACTTGTCTTAGAAGCCCTTAGGGCCAGTGCAACCACTAGGCAAACTAAGTGGCCACCTAGGGCGCCAAGATTTGGGGGCACCGCCGCCAACCAAGACGCTGGCTGCAGATCACAGACTGTAGGGGGGACGTATATGATAACCATGCTCCCAATGAATTGCTCTCCTGCCATTTAGAAAGCCAGCAAAGTCCTTTGATTGTGAATTGATAATTGTACAGATATTGCTGTGCTGGTAGGTACATTACAGTAATAGCTCCTCAGTCTTGTAGATTGCGCAGCAGCCAGAAGAAGAGAGGAGCAGCTTGCAGCGGGAAGTGTAAGACCCTCGCTGGGGCTGAGCAGTGCTGTCAGTGCCGGGGCCGGTTTGCACATGGCATGCTCGGAGAGCGGGCTGCAGGATTTCCAGGCAGAGGCTCTGCTCCCTGGGGAGAGAAGGGAGCGACGCCGCAGCTGGCAGCTCTGCGGGCTATCTTACGTGGAGGGGCGGCTAAGCCGCTTCAACTCACCTCCCTGCACCCCAGCTTTCTACCCTCCCGACCCTACTTTGGTATGAGGGCCACGCACTCTCTGCCTCACAGTCCTGCCTGCCCCATGCCCCCCTGCCAGCGTGAGAGCTCAGCAAACAACTCCCTAGCCCAGGTGCAGGATGGACTCATGAAGGCAAAGCAGATGACATGCTCCCATTGCCCTGTTGCAATTGCACTTGGCCCACTGTTGCATGCCAGGGACTGGAGAGGAGAGCGCCTGTTTTACCTTGCGGCTCTTTGAATCCTACCCCCTCCCCCAGCCAAACCCAGATTGTGCCCTCTCCTGCCTCCACACCCAAACCCGGTCTGCTTCCCTTCCCCTCCCCAGCCAAACCCGAACCCCCACTGACTGAACCCAGTCTGCTTCCCTTCCCTAAGAAACCTGATTCCCTCTCTGATTGAACCCAGTCTGCTTCCCTTGTCCACCAAACCCGATCCCCCAGTATGACGGAGTATCCACCATTCTAATTTTATAAAAACAACGAGGAGTCCAGTAGCACCTTAAAGTCTAACAGATTTATTTAGGCATAAGCGTTTGTGGGTAAAAAACCCACTTCTTCAGATGCATGGAGTGAAAATTACAGATGCAGCCATTATATACTGACACATGAAGAGAAGGGAGTTATCTCACAAGTGGAGAACCAGTGCTGACAGGACCAATTTGATCAGGGTGGATATAGTCCACTCCCAATAATTGATGAGGAGGTGTCAATTCCAGGAGAGGCAAAGCTGCTTCTGTAATGAGCCAGCCACTCCCAGTCCCTATCAAGTCCAAATTAATGGTGTTAAATTTGCAAATGAATTTTGGTTCTGCTGTTTCTCTTTAAAGTCTGTTTCTGAAGTTTTTTGTTTAAGAATGGCTACTTTTAAATCTCTTATAGAATGTCCAGGAAGATTGAAGTGTTCTCCTACTGGCTTTCGTATCTTACCATTCCTGATGTCTGATTTGTGTCCATTTATTCTTTTACATAGAGACTGTCTGGTTTGGCCAATGTACATGGCAGAGAGGCATTGCTGGCACATGATGGCATATATAACATTAGTAGATGTTCAGGTCAATGAGCCCTTGATGGTGTGGTTGATGTGGTTGGGTCCTCTGATGGTGTCACTAGAGTAGATATGGGGTCCAATAACATGTATTAATTCTAATGAACAATGCCATATTATGCAGTATTCATTTTTGAAAGTTTATAATAAGCAAAACTTCAGGGGGACAGAAGGGGGAAAGGGGGCGCAAGATGGAAGTTTCACCTAGGGCATGAAATATCCTTGCACCAGCCCTGGAAGCACCTCCATTTCTGCTGCATCCTCTTTGAGATGTGGTGACTAGACATGAGCACAGCACTCCTGATGAGAACATCCAATTGGTTTATGTGATGGCATTCAAATACTTTCAGTGTTATTCTTTGTTTCATTCTGATGATAAATCCTAAATGTATGCTTGCTTTAGACCACTGCTGTGCTCTGACCAGAGACCTTCACTGAGTTGTGAGAGACCCAGGTCTCTTTCCTGAACATTCACACTTATTCTAGAATGCAGCAATATGTCAGATTAGTTTGGGTTATTTCTCCAATGGGTTTTACCGTGCATTTGGGAACACTGGAGTTCATCTGCCATTGTGCACCTTAGTTAGGATCCAGTTAGTTAGTTGTGAAGTTCCTCACTGAGGAGAAATATTTTGGCCATAACTTTTTTTCAGTGAAAAACTTTTTTCATGAATTCATGTCAGTTTCACTGAATTGTTCACTTTCAATAAATAAATAAATACATCTGAAAAAAAATCACATTGCATTTTGACACTTTTGAAATGAAACATTTAATTTTTTTAGTTTGAAATAACTGTTCAAGTCAAACTTTCCTTTAAAGTAATTGGGAAAAAATAAAAAATGATAAAAAAAAAAAGATTGAAATCAAAATGCAACATTTTGTTAGACCTGAAACAGAAATGGTTTGTTGACTTTTTGATTTGACAAAAATTTCAAAAATGTTCATTTTTGGCCCAACCCAAAATGATTTCCCCCCACAACTTTTTTAAATTGCTAGTGAACTGAAAAATCTGTTATTTCCGCTGTTCTGCTCATGATCTTATCCAGCCTTGACTAACCTAAGCAATTCTGTGTCATCTGAAAAATTTCCCACCTCAGTGTTCATCTTCCAGCTATTCTAGGTGGGTGTAAAGTCCATAGAGGTCATTACAACTGGGGTGCAACACAGGGCAGCATTCTGAGCTGCTCTAACCATAGTTGAGAATGCTAAAATCAGGAAGGCACATTGCTACATCTCTTGCCAGACTCAGCCCCAGTTCAGAGATGAATCGGGGTTGTGCCATTTAATAACGTGGTAGAGAGAGGTCCAAACCCAAACCCAGGCTCTGAACAAGTCCTGATGTGGTTCTGAATTTCACATCTGATTTCACAGGACAAGTGAAAAATCAGGACTGTAATCCTGGAGTGCTGTGATGCAGCCAGGGATCTGCAGTGGTCTGCTATTTACAGGGCAAGTGCCATGTAATTATAGATTAAGCATGCAGGGTCAGACTGTGCCCTCAGCCCTCAGATGCATGTGTGCAAGCTGTGGTGGTACAATCAGCAAGAACCCTGTCTGTGTATCTGAGGACAGGATTTATCCATAGTTGGGTTTTCCGCCTTTATAGTGTAGTTCAGGCTGCATGGTAATCCCTTTACTCTTCATGCCCACCCATTTCCTTAGGGTTGCTATAGTGGCTCAGTATCCAGGGGGCTGGTCAGCTTCCTAGGGTTTGGAGGTGGCTGTTTGGGGTTGTTTGCTGGAGAGGTGGGTGAGCTTCTGGCAACTGGGAGACAGGACAAGATGAGACTCTTTGGAACAGCTAGTCCCTTCCTCAACCTGCACTCCAGACACAAGTTCCCACCTCCTGCTGGGATGTGGTGGTGGAGCTGCTGAAGTCTGAGGCTGGCAGGCAAAAAGGGCTAGTGGGGCAGGGAGGGGGGCTTATGTTTGGATGTTCATGGGGAACTCAGGAAAGGCTGAGAAAGAGAAGGAGCAGAAGCAAGTTGGGAAATGGGGTTCCTGCTTAGGGGCACAGAGAGGAGGAGAATGGCCCAGGCACATGGAATCAGCTGCAGCCCTTCAGTGAGGAGCAGTGAGGGCTCAAAGGGTTAAGGAGCATTTCACTGGCATGTAACTACCCAGCACAGGCCAAAACCTGTGTTTACCCCCACTCCTATCAAGCATGGCACCCAGTGACAGTCATAGGCTTGCCTGGCTGTATGCTGGGGCAGAGTTGGGCTCTCTGGGAGCTCAAACAGCCCTGCAGTTCCTGAGTCACTGCCTGCCACCAGTGGTCCGCAGTGCTGGGACTTGTCCTCGCACCATGGCCTGGGGTCCTTTCACTAGTTTAATTTTTGGATATGTTGACTCTGGAACAGCTTCAAAGTGTCAGCTCTGTCCATCTCCCAGGGAGAATCAGTGTTTTGTAAAATGTTAGCAGTTTCCCTTTACACCCACCTTGAATTTGCAAAAGGCCCACAGCACAGAACAATCATTTCTCCCAGATGGTAGCAGCTTCCCATGCGGGTCCAGAGCAGCCTGTGGCTTTGCCCAGTGAAATGGGGCTGCGACACACGCCTACTACATACTTACTGCCCTGGGGCAGACCCCTCCAGCTGTGTCCCCCAGTGAACTAACCTGCTATCAAGGCCTCCTGAAGACAGGTACTGCAATCTCAAAGCAGTAGCGCTTTTCCTCCCCTGCAGCATGTGGAGGTTTGGGTGGTGGATGGGGAAGGATATATGCACACACAGACACATCTACACACATATCTCATGCTTCCACCTGCATCCACACACATACACAACTGAACATACCAAATTTTGCTTTGAGTTTCAGGCTCAAGTTTCAGTGGAAGCTGTCAGTGTCATGCAGCTTGGAGATGAAACTGTGACACAGGAGGATGTCTGCTCCAAACTATCAATCTAGTGACAAGTGCTACGAATAAAGATCTGGATGGCGGTTTGGATTGCAAGTATCCACCACAAGGTGGGGGAGGGCTGGATCTGGAGTTCTGGTTCTGACCAGATCTGTTTCAAACAGGATCCAAGTTGGCTATAAGGTCTGTGAACATTAATGAACCCATCATCAAAGCTGGGCTTAGTTCCAAGTTTGCAGCTGCATCCCAAGGTAGCTCACTCAGCTGTGTCCACAGTAAGCCTCACCGATTTCTGATCCTGCTATTGGTCTCACTGCCAGAGAATCTGTAGCATGCACCCTCTGCTCAGAACACCACACATGCTGTGACCATTACACATTGAGTCTAACATCAGATACCTTGGTGAGAGGCCTGAGAACCAATCAGAGAAGTATCTAAAATCCAACCAAACCCTGCCTTTAAGAATCTATTTAAACCCCACAG
Organism: Gopherus evgoodei; assembly: GCF_007399415.2. Lineage (NCBI taxonomy): Eukaryota > Metazoa > Chordata > Testudines > Testudinidae > Gopherus > Gopherus evgoodei. The sequence continues at coordinate 59,016,906 of NC_044330.1, read as the reverse complement.
ACGGGATTATAATAATGATTTCTACAGCTCTTTCTAGCCAAGGATCTCAAAGCACTTGAAAAACATTAATTCATTCAGCCACAATATAGCCCAGGGATGAAGGTAAATGTAACTCCCTTTTATACAGATGGGGAAACTGAGGTGCAAAGGCATATAGTGACTCACCTCAAAATCACACAGTGAGTCAGCGGCAGAGCATGGAACAGAAACCAGGAATCATGATGCCCAGTCTCAACCTCTAACCATTACACAACACTGCCTCTTGTTTATTTGACTAGGTCCCCTCCCTGTGCAACAGATGGAAAATTTACTGCTCTAGCCATCTTACTTCCTCAGTCTCTCCTAGGCAGGCATAACACAGAGATGGATGGGGTCCCTGGGGAGATGGACATATGGGAAGAGATGGACCTCCAACAAGTACATATAAATAAATAAGAGCTAGAGATGTGTAGACAGACAGACAGGAGAGCAAAATTCAAGTTCTATCCAAGCTGGGAAAAAAAATAAATGAGAGGGGAAGGCTTGGTTAAGACAGTGCACAGGTCCCCAGGACTGAGAGCTCATCCATATTTCAAATAGCAGTTACACAAACAAAACAAGAACCAGAGGCAGCAAGGAGACCATTTGTCATATCAAAAGGGGTTGCAGTGGTACCTTCCTTGGCTGCCTGTCCCCTTGAAGTATATAGCGGGTGGGGAGGGGGGAAGAAAGAGAGGGGACAGCTCCCTCTCCATCCAAATGGCTCCCTGCCATAGCTGGAGATGGTCTGTGCGTAATTAACCTCCAAGCCAATCCCCCAGTGGTGGCTGCCAGGCAGATCAAAGCACTCACACATCTCTGTCTGAAACCAGCAGCTGAGGGGAGCAGAGAGGAAAGCAGAGCAGGGATGGGAGAAAGTGTGTGTGTGCTCCTAATTGATAAAAAGAAAGAGCATCTTCCTCCGAGACATCTCAAACTCCATCAAAATGGAGGAGAAAAAGAAAAATACTTTCTTTTCCCTTAAAGGAACAGAGTGAAACCCTAGCTGCTTTCAACAGAAACATGGCTGGTGCCCAACTAGAACCACCCTAAATGGGCATCATGCGGCCATATGAGGACTATCTAGCTAACTGAACATGCGCCCAAGCTGTGAAGTGGGATCCAAACTTTCCCAAATCACTGAGCGTTAAGTAATATGTCCCAATGTTCCTGGAATCTGCCTGCATTGCTGAGACTCACTAGTAACATACAGAAACAACAAGCTGTATTGAACACATCTGCACTGCATAGGGATCCACATATCACGGACTAAAGACTCCAGCACCACACTCTCAATTGGTGTAAATTGGCACTGCTCCATTGACTTAATGGAGCCACAGCAATTATACAAGCAAAGAATTTTGCCTCCAGAGCCCTGCCCCAGCATGCCCCAGGCTCGGTGTAAAACCCAGGCTGGATTTCCTGGGGACGGTGTCTTCCTTTGTTATATCAAAATCCTGATCAGGAATCCAAAAGCAGTGCCCCTGGGGCATTATATCTGGATCAGGGGCATTGGAGTTGGGTCCCATATCTGGTACTGATGTACATCAGTGGTGGTATGTGCTATTGAGGCTACCATATTTATTGGTGTAGCATGCAGGGGTGCTGAAACAATTTGTATAATAGGGGTGCTGAGAGCCATTGAACCAAACGATAAACCCTGTACAGAATGGAAACCACTTCAAGCCAGGAGGTGTTTCAGCACCCCCTGCATCCCTAGTTCCAGCACCTGTGGTAGCATGTGATTTCAATTTTCACCCACAAAAGCAGATATCTTTCTTCTGATTACATATTTCATAAATAGGATTAAACCCAATAAAGCCCAATGATTTTACTAAGACAACTGATTTAAACTAGTCCTCTGTATTTTCCTTTGCTACTGATTTATCTCAGGGTATGTCTGCACTACGTGATTATTCTGATTTTACAGAAATCGATTTTTGGAAACAGATTGTATAAAGTCGAGTGCACGCGGCCACACTAAGCACATGGGGTAGCTATCCCATAGCTATCCCATAGTTCCTGCAGTCTCCCCCACCCATTGGAATTCCGGGTTGAGATCCCAATGTCAGATAGGGCCAAAAAATTGTCGAGGGTTGTTATGAGTAAATGTCGTCAGTCAATCCTCCCTCCATGAAAGCAAGAGCAGACAATCATTTTGCACCCTTTTCCCTGGATTGCCCAGGCAGACGCCATAGCATGGCAACCATGGAGCCTGTTCAGCCTTTTTTCACTGTCACCGTATGTCTACTGGATGCTGCTGACAGACGTGATACTGCAGTGCTACACAGCAGCATCCCCTTGCCTTTGCAAGTTAGCAAAGATGGTTACCAGCCATACTATACCATCTGCTGCTTTGCAAGTTGGCAAAGGCAGTTACCAGTCATACTGTACTGTCTGCTGCTGTCATGGGTGCTCCTGACCAGCCTCGGAGAGGTCAGTTGGGGGCACCTGGACAAAAATGGGAATGATTCCCCAGGTCATTCTCTTCTTTAAGTTTTGTCTAATGGAGAGTCAGTCCTGCCTAGAATATCAGGCAAGCCTACTAAAGAACCAGAGAGGCAAACGGCTGCTCCAGGTCAGAGCCCCAGACAGCCCACAGAAATGATGAGCTGCATGCCATTCTAGGTGGTGCCCCTGCAACAACCCCACCTGTTGCTTCCCTCCTCCCCCACCCCTCCTGGGCTACTGTGGCAGTTATCCCCCCATTTGTGTGATGAAGTAATAAAGAATGCATGAATAAGAAACAACACTGACTTTATTGCCTCTGCAAGCAGAGATCAAAGGGGGGGAGGGGAGGGCGGTTGGCTTACAGTGAGGTAGAGTGAACCACCATTCTGCACTTGCTCAGCCTATAGCTGAAAATGGGAATCTATGATAAGCACTAGGACAGAAGCACAGGCATTACTGAATCTCCATTTGTGTGTGGGCCTTTGGCTGACACTGGTAAAATACAAAATGTCCCAGGATATGTTGGGAGACAGTTCTAAACGGCAGCTTAATTTTTTTATGTGCAGCAAAATGTAGAGGTCTAAGTATCTGATTGTGAGCCCTGGTAGCAAGGGGTAGGCTGGGGTAGGTGCAACCACACGGTGCTGCTGACTGGGAGAGCAGCCTGAGGCAGAAGCCACCAGCTGGCATGATATTCCAGGCAGGACTGAATCTCCATTACACAAAACTTAAAGAAGAGAATGACCTGGAGTCATTCCCTTTTTTGCCCAGTCGCCCCTGACCGACCTCACTGAGGCCAGCCAGGAGCACCCACAGGATGACAATGACAGATACCAGTCATACTGTGCCGTCTGCCAAAGGCAAGGCAAGGCAAGGCAAGGGGATGCTGCTGTGTAGTGCTGCAGCACCGTGTCTGCCAGCAGCATCCAGTAGACACACAGCGACATTGAAAAAAGGCGAGAAACTATTTTTTTCTCTTTGCTTTCACAGAGGGGGAGTGGGGGCTGATGACATATACCCTGAACCAACTGCGACAATGTTTTTGACCCTTCAGGCATTGGGAGCTCAGCCCAGAATTCAAATGATTTTCGGAGAGTGTGGGAACTGTGGGATAGCTACAGTCATCAGTCTCCCCTCCCTTCGTGAGTGTCCATTTGATTCTTTGGCTTTCTGGTACACTTGTCTCAGCTCCTTAAGTTTCACACAGCACTGTGTTGAGTCCCTGTTGTGGCCTCTGTCCATCATGGCCTTGGAGATTTTTTCAAATATTTTGGCATTTCATCTTTTGGAACGGAGTTCTGATAGAACAGATTCATCTCTCCATATAGAGATCAGATTCAGTATCTCCCGTATGGTCCATGCTGGAGCTCTTTTTTGATTCTGGGACTGCATGGTCACCTTTGCTGATCAGAGCTCCACGGTGGCCAAACAGGAAATAAAATTCAAAAGTTTGCAGGGCTTTTCCTGTCTACCTGGTATGACAGACCCAGACCAGTGGGGTGCAGGAGTCTGGTAGAGGGCAAATATACTGGTCACTGGATGAGTAGTTTTCTGTTCCCTGAGTGACCAGAACAGGGGCTGCAGTAGAGTAATCAGGAACCTGTTAGAACTAATCAGTCTGTCTGCCTCAATCAGAACACCTGCAGGCAATCAAGGCAGGCTAATCAGGGCACCTGGGTTTAAAAAGGAGCTCACTCCAGTCAGGTGGGGGCAGGGGGAGCCAGAGGCAAGGAAGAGCATGTAAGGACCTGGGAGCAAGAGACACAAGGAGCTTAGAGTGAGAGTGAGAGGGTGTGCCACTGGAGGACTAAGGAGTACAAGCATTATCAGACACCAGGAGGAAGATCCTGTGGTGAGGATAAAGAAGGTGTTTGGAGGAGGCCATGGGGAAGTAGCCCAGGGAGTTGTAGCTGTCATGCAGATGTTACAGGAGGTACAATAGACAGCTGCAATCCACAGGGCCCTGGGCTGGAACCTGGAGTAGAAGGCAGGCCCGGGTTCCCCCCAAACCTCCCAACTCCTGATCAGACACAGGAGGAGTTGACCCAGACTGTGAGGATGACCACTGAGGTGAGCAAATCTGCCAATAAGCACAGGATCCACCAAGGTAGAGGAGGAACTTTGTCACACTGGCCAGTGCATCCGAGTTCAGATTGCTGTCCAGTGCGGTCACAATGGTGCACTGTGAGATAGCTCTCGGAGGTCAATACCGTCAAATTGTGGCCACACTAACCCTAATTTGAAATGGCAATGTCGATTTCAGCGCTACTCCCCTCATTGGGGAGGAGTACAGAAATCGATTTGAAGAGCCCTTTATATCGACAAAAATGGCTTTGTTGTATGGACGAGTGCAGGGTTAATTTGATTTAACATTGCTAAATTCGACATAAACTCATAGAGTAGACCAGGTCTCAGTGTCTGATCCAGCTCTTCCTGTACTGCTGGTAAGTGAAGATGTTATCATAAATAGAGTGGTAGAAAAGCTGTGAGCTCCATATACAACATAACTGTATAAACCAGCTTCTGTAATGTCTAATATTATTTGCTGGAAAAGATGTGTATTTCAAAAATTTTAAGGCCAGCTGGGACAATTAGATCATCTAGTCTGATCTCCTGTATAACACAGGCCATGTAATTTCATCTAGTTACTCAATACCTTGTGTTTCACTAAAGCAGATCTCCCAGAAAGGCATCCAGTGTTCATACAACATCACCAAAAGATTTAATCAAGTCAACCTTCATTTGATATAATGACTGAGTTCCTGATCTATACAATTTGCACCAAAATAACTAAATCAGTTGTAATTCACACCTTTATTATTTCAGTGCTAGTCTGTGTATGGACAACTTTTGTTTAAGAATGAAAATGGCCTGGTTTGATGTAGTTTGCCTTTCTTTCCTTTTGTTTTGTTTTGTTCCTCCACTGAAATAACAGGAGTGAATTAAAATCCATTTAACTGTTTCAGGGCAAGTTGATGTGTAGACCAGCCCTGAATTGTTTGGGACATGCTATAAGATGGAGAGAGAAGCAGGGTTTGTGACACTGGTTGTCTAAAGCCTGGGGTTAGGATTCTGGTTTTGGAAACAGTTCCCTTTCCTCATTGAGTTTTTAGATTTAAGCAAACACGGCTCATAAGACAAAGCTTCCTGGTGAATAGGCTAAAGCGTATGCCCAATGTCAGGGTGCTTGGAAGCAGTTGGGAAAGGATGGAGCAGGGAATTGTTTGCAGACATAGTGCTATGGAAATATGCATAGAACTTTCAAAGAAACTGGGATGTGCTAAAAGCATATTAAAAGTGCACAACATGTCAAGTTATATGCACAATGCATGAATCAGAAACCTTCCACTGCTGGACTGTCACAGCCAATACTAATTCAGATGCAATTAAAACACCCAATTTAATTCACATGCAGCAATAAAAATATTAACCAGCTTTAACCCCACAGAACTGAAAGAAAAAAAAACCCTGAAATTCAGCATGCCCTGCTTATAGAGCTTATGTGAACACCTGACAGACAAATTTCACTAGCACATGCAGTGTCTCTGTTCAGCACTTGGACTCCATTCTGAAGGAAAAGGCCCTTCATGTTGGTGCTTGTCTCTTCAGCCACAGAGGCCCACAGAGCCATTTCTTGACCTATGGGGAAAGGAGAAAAGCACACCAGATATATTGAACTGAACCTAAATGTCTACCAAATACACAAATAGATGGGGCCTGCTATTCGGCTGGCTGTTGGAACCCATGCACAGCCCTAATATTCATGGCTAATGGCAGAGATGGCCCAGATTCAAAATTCTGGGTCTGAATTAGAGCTGGGTGAAATATTTTCATCAAAACACTTTTTCAACTGCTAGATAGATAGATGGACGGCTCTAGGCACCAGCAAAGCAAGCAGCTGCTTGGGGCAGCCCATTTGCTGGGACTGTAGCTGGCAGGGATCCAGCCTGGGAGCTGAGAACCAACAGGAGGCCCTGGGAACTGTAGTTCCTTGGTTAGCTCCCTGCCTATAGAGCCAGCCCTGGAGGAGGGAAATAACTACATTTCCCAGCATTCCCTTGGCCATACTCAACAGGAAAGGGAGGAGGAGGGAGTAGAGTAGCTAAAACTTCGTGCTGCAGCTTGCTGTGAATAGAGAGCTCACTGCTAGAGCAGGTTGGCACTGTGAATGAGGAACAAGTGTGCCCAAGGAGTAGAAGGCTTCGGCCCAGATATCCCCTTCAGAAAACATTCCCAGACTGGATTAGGGATACTGGTGTGACCTCACCTTGCAGCTCCCAAAGAAGGAATTGGGTGGACTAAATGGACTGTGCCCCTCTCTACCTGAAGCCTAGCAAGGGAGGTATGTGGAGCCACTAAAATTTAAAATGAAAAGTAAGAGAGGGGAGGCTCTGGACCTGGGCAGCTTTAGATACAGTACCAGGCACATAGGAGGATTTCCACTTTTGAGCCATGGAAGCAGAAACTGATGTTTCCTTTTCAGATTTAGCTAATATTCAGAAAGAGAATCTAGCACCTGCCTTCCAGATTTGAACATTTCAAAATTCAGGAGTGCTCAAGCTCAATTTGGGCAGCTGTCACTTCATTTCTCCCAAGCCAAATATACTGATCCACTGTAATTTGCTATAGAAAAAGTAGGATAAAATTGAGCAAGAAATGCTTCCCAGTGGTTTTTAGGACTGGAATTGCTGTTTTCAACAGCCAATGCCTTTTTTTTTTTTAGTTTTATTTGTTTAAAAGGAAGACAGTGATATTGCATTGGCAAATTCCCCATAGAAACAAAGAGTGGAACAAAAGAATAATAAAGGCACCTCAACTTTTCCTCATTTATGGAGGACAGTCTTATAATATGCATCCAGATATCCTCCAATCACACAAGCTGAAAATTGTTCCACTTTACTGCAGCTCTGTAACCACATGGGAACCAATCCTGTCTGTGTTTAGAGCACATCCAAAATTCCTGCTGAATGACCTGCCCTGGGAGCAAGTTACCAGTGACCCAGGGCTGGTGAGGCAGGGGGTGCAGGTGGAGGGGGCAGAGCCCAGGGCTGGGGCGGCAGGGGGTGGGGGGGCACTGGTGGGGGGCAAGGGAGGAGCCCAGAGCTGGGGCAGCACAGGGTGTGTGTAGGGGAGAGCCCAGGGCTGGGATGGCAGGGCGTGCGGGGGTCAGGAGAGGCCCAGAGCTGGGGCGGCAGGGGATGCAGGGGGAGGGGGGAGAGCGCAGGTCTGGGGCAGCAGGGGGGTATGGGGGCGGGAACCCAGGGCTGGGGTGGGGGCAGCCAACTTTTTTTTTGCTTCGGGCAGCAAAAAGCCTAGAGCTGGCCCTAGATAGATAGATAGATATTTGACCCAAAAGAAACTATCATGAAAAATTTAAAATTGGGGCAAATTTTTCCAATGTTAGATGAAAAACCAGGAACTGAACAAATTCATTTTGGGGTTAAAATGAACCTTTTTATTAATAAATGTTTTTAGAGAACCTTTTTTTTTCTTTCAGTTTTCAGGGCCTTTTTATTGAAAACCTGAATAAATGGCAATTTGGGGCCAGCTCTAATCTGGATTGCCACAAATGTCTGAGCCCAAGTCCCAACCCAACATCCAGAGAATTAAATTAAGCAAAGAAGAGAAAGTATCTGCAGCTACACAAATCACGTTACCTTCAGAAGATTCTAGTCTCCGTTTCAGCCATGCAATTCCCTCGAATTCAGAGAGATTGAGCCTGTGCAAATGAGAACAGAACTGGGCCCTGTATGGTGTAGAAATAGGAATTTTTCATTTTACAAGTTTTTTTGTTTTCTTCTGTGTTGTTTTATATCAAATGAAGGACATTTTTGTGCTGATCAAAGTGGAAAACTGCTGGCTTCAGAGCTCTGGAGAGTGAGGTTCACTGTTTGCCTTCTCCTGCACTCCAGACCAGTCACCTCTGAAGACATCAGCTCTTGATAAGGGAGTTTAGTCTCTTGTCTATTAAATCTTCAGCCTCTGTCCTGAGATTGCCAACAAAGGGACTCATTAATGCTACTTACAATGGTAGTCTGGCAGATTTAGATACCTGGGTCCACTAGCAGCTGCACTAGGACTAATAATTTATTTCACAAAAGACCACTGGAGAGTCATCAGATGGAAATGACTCTCACTTACTGGAGATCTAGGTACTTACCTGGACTGGATTTGAACCTGAAATTGGCCCCTGAGCTATCCTCTGCTTCCTTTAATGTTTTAGAGTTTGTTGGGATCTTCCCTCATCTCAGTGTTCCTGCCCATGCAGAATATTATATCAGCCCCAAACCATTTCCTAGGCTGACACCACATGCTCACATGACACAGTGTAGAGATGATAACCCCATGAATGATGCAGTGTGGGGACCAAGATCTCTGGTTCTAGATTCTCCAGCTGGTTGATTATTGGGACTGGAGGAAGAGAGACAGAGAAAGAATGAAACCAACCTCCCAAATTCAGTCCAGAAATAAGGCATAATTTTTTAACAGTGAAGGTGGTTAACCACTGGAACTGTGTACCATGGGTTGTGGTGGATTCTCTGTCACTGGCAATTTTTAAATCAAGATTGGCTGTTTTTCTACAAGATCTGCTCTAGGAATCATTGGGGTAGGGGGACATTTTTATGGCCTGTGTGATCCAGGTCAGGATAGATGGTCACAGTGGTCCTTCCTGGTCTTGGAATCTATGAATTCTTCCAGTGAATAGTCTCATTTTCTGGGGGGAGTTTATTTTAACCCACAGGTAAGCCTAGGTTCCCTGGATTTAGCACCCGGTTGGCACTGAGACTTAGCTGCACGTTAGAGTACATAGCTGTATGTGGGACACACGGCACATAGCTCAGTGAAGTCTGCACACTGGGCCTTTGGTTCTCCTTACGCAGATCAGGGAGTCCCCAGTGCCACTGAGATAAACATCCTCCATTGACAGGAGGTTTTACTTCTCATTAGTACGGCATAATTTAGGCTCCTTTGCTGGCTCCTTCGTAATATGAGTTTGGTAGATTGCTGTGTGTGATGGTGATGGCTTCCTTTGATGGGAAAAGCTTCCAGGAGCCAGGCCAGCAGGATATAGGGGACATCTATGAGCATAAGCAGAATCACAATCATGAGCAAGCCTATCATTTGTCCTTCAAAGCTCAGAAAATTCACCATTTTTGCCACATTACAAGCACAGTCTCTTTTTGAGAGTGTTCCTCTCTGGGCCCTTAGCTTGACCTCCTTGTCCCACAGACACTCTTTATGCCCTCTTGTCTCCAGCTGATGGTCAGCCCACTCCTGCTAAGGTAGCCATCTGACGAAGAGTCCCAAGCTTGAAGCAACACAAGACCATGAATATCCACCACCCATGTTATCAGACCTGTTACATCTCATTGCATTGTCTGGTGATGTTACAGCTTCATGTTGCAACCTTCAGGTGAGTGAGGAGGACTGGCCCCTAGCAGACCCTGGAGCTGTTTTCCTTTTGGTTTGGATTGTTTTACACCTGCTTGTCCATGCCAAGAGGTACAGCCAGAGGGCTGTACCCCATTCCCTGGGACTGGACAACATGACTGCTGGTGCCAAGGGAATGACAGGCGAGGTAAGCAAGACAATTGCTTTCACCCCAGTGGGGCAACCTTGACACATAAATTTGGACATGGACGCTGGCTTTGGAACAATTTTTCTAGTATGGTTGCTGAGAGCCACTGAATACCCTATATATGGTGGAAACCATGTCAAGCCAGGGGGCTGCCACACTCCCATCATCCCTAGTTCCAGAATCCCTAGAGAGGGAGCAAGCTTGGCCTTCATTACAAACATGAATATAGCCTGCCTGTAGCTACCAAATGAGGCAGCGGAGTGGGTGGATTTAAAGGGGAGGACAATGGGGTATTTGTCTCTGCAATTTTGTTTCAGTTAGTAACTGTGCGGAGTGAAAGTGCTCCTGTAGGTAATGTACATGCAATAAACCTGCCCCTATGCTCCAAAGGAAAAATGCCTCAACCTACACCCAGGGACATGAAGAGCCCAACAACTGTCTCTAACAAAGGGGCTGTGTCCCAAATCAATCCCATAGTAATTAGTATTATGCTGCTTCTTGTACTGATTTAGGACCTGATTATCTAGGGCACTTTGCATCCACTGCTCCAACTGAGGTCAATGTTTATGCTCTGTAGGTGCCAAAGGGAGCTGTGTGCACACCATACCTTTCCCAGACGGTGATCCTGAGACTGTTGTTTCAGGAATAGGAGAAGAAGGGGTGAAGTTCACACTCGCTCTCACCCCTGTGAATGCTAGGAATTTATACGAGTAAGAGGTGTCCGAAGGATTTGCAATGCATCATCTGCATTACAGCATCTTGGGAATTACAGTCACAGGGTGCACTAAGGGAGAGGGTCTCTTTAACATTCTTCCACCTGGTTGGCTAGCCATGCATCCTTCCTGATTTATTCACATCAAGTCAAGTCAAGATCAGAGCGGCTGCTGAGTACCAGCTCAGAAATCTCACCATGCAGGGGAAGCCTGTAAAAGCCTGGGCAGATATTGGGCACAAACATGCGCAGAACTCCTATTGTTCTCCTATTGACTATTTGGACAGGTGGAAGGCTTGCAGAATTAAGTATCCATGCCTTAGCCATATTGATCCTTAAGAAAAGGTGAGCAAGAAAGGCAAATAACATGGTGCCCTGTGATGTCTCCAACAAAGAACTGTGCAATTCTCAGATTTCCACTGTCTGAACTACTGCTTTGTCTGCGAGGTTAGGTCCCCCAATATGTACTGCATACACAGGAAAAAAGCGCTTTGGCTCATCCCAAATCCCGCTTATCTGTATAATTTTCTTTCCCTCATCTTTTTCAGATAAACAAGGTTTTTCTGTGTTTGATATAGGAGAGAGGAAAAGTCCTTATTTATGATAAATAAGTGTTTCAACCAAAATAATCTCTATTAAATGGTGTTTGCCTGTAAATATCTCAATGAGCCAGAAGTGGGCTCAAACCAGCCCTCTGCCCCCTGACCCAGACACTTCAGACTTAAAGGAAGTTTAAGATTTGAAATCAGAGAAAGCCTCTATAGTTTAAATGGAGCAAAGAAACCCCAGACCAAACAGTCCCAAATGTTATGGGGCAGCCTCCAGATCCAGATCTGAATTTCATGGCTTGAGCACAGCCCTAACACCAGTCTGATCTATCAAGAGAAATTAGATAGATTGATATTTTAGATTCTGCCTGGAATATGCTAAAAGCCATGAAGTATTTAGGTATTTAAACAGATTGAGTTTGTCCCTTCAAAAATCCTTATGGGTAGGATTGATGAATAGCTAATATGTTTGTTTCTTTGATTCAAGCAGAGCTAATGAGGCTGCTCCTTTAGCTGTTTTTTGTTATCTGCCTCTACCTCTCGAGTTATTTATACTGTGCTGGTCCTGGTGGTATCTGAGCACCTATATAGTTATATTGCATCTATCCATATTGTTAGGCTTCCCTAGCCGAATGGCTCCCGTAGGCAGGTTTTGCTGAATATCCATTTAAAATGATATTAATGAGATAACTTTTACTTAATTAAAGTCAGTTATTGACTAGCTCATATGCTCACAATGTGACTTTGCAAACCAGTCTAGAACAACTGGATTTCCCATCTTACCATCTGGCTCACGTTATTAACAGGCTTGCTCAATATGAGTTTGCCCTGTTAAATGTTAAACAGAGAGGCTGGTTGAAATCCAATAGTGCAGCCATTGGCAATTGTTGTAGCAGACAGAGCCATCCCTTGGGTGTAGCGAATCGGGGCAACTGCCCTTGGCCCCGGGGGGTGGGGAAAGGATTTGGGGGTCCAGGCTGGCCTGGGGTTAGCGGGGGTTGGGCCCACACTCACCGTCAGGAAGCGCACATTGTATTTCTTTTTCTTGCTTGCCTGCCACCGCACTAGTCGCCAGCATCCTGGAACGTGCCAGCTCTTCCGCCCTGGACCCCTCCCTTTTCCGGGACCCCCTTGCCCTTAGCACAGGGGGCCCCCTAGCCCTTAGCACAGGTGCCACCCCGTGACTCTCCATCATCCCTTCCTCCCCAGCACTGGTGTCCCCTCCCCGCACAAGATTTCACTTGTATAAAAAATGTTAAGGGGGGGCCATACAGGCTGATTTGTCCTGGGCCCTAGGAATGGTCCTGATAACAGGGCTGCCCTAAAATTGTCAATTGAGGCAATCACTGGTATAAATGAGCCTTATGCAGTGTCCAGCACTGGTGTATGTGGTATATACCTCGTGAAATACAGGCAACCAGGCTGATGGCTCCAGTAGATTATACAGTTATGGGGCGGTAGCTACAGGAATCAGGGAGTCTGAGTCTCCAGTGCCTTGGCACCTTGTGCACTCTGTTAGGAGTGCTAGTAGTGACATTGTAGGATTCAAGCCTGTATTGTTGCCTGAGATAGAATTTTGGGTCTTGTTTGCCTGGGGTTTTTTTATACACTTTACTAATATGTGTGAATAGTACTCATATGGTGGAATAGTAGTCATGACTGAAGTACAGGTATTGAAGGCTATGTGCTGTTTAGGAAAGACAGAAATAAAGGTGAAGGTGGTGGAGTAGCATTGTACATCAGTGAGGAGTTTAACTGTAAAGAAATAAGAAGTGATGGAATGGACAAGACAGAGTCTGTCTGGGCAAAATCACACTGGGAAAGAAAGCTACTAGAGCCTCCCCTGAGGTGTGCTACAGACCGCCGGGATCTGATTTGGATATGGATAGAGACCTCTTTAATGTTTTTAAGGAAGTAAACACTAATGGGAAATGTGTGATCATGGGAGACTTTAACTTCCCAGATATAGACTGGAGGACAATTGCTAGCAAGAATAATAGGGCTCAGATTTTTCTGGATGTGATAGCAGATAGATTTCTTCACCAAGTAGTTGAAGAACCGACAAGAGGGGATGCCATTTTAGTTTTGGTTTTGGTGAGTAGTGAGGACCTCATAGAAGAAATGGTTGTAGGGGACAACCTTGGTTTGAGTGATCATGAGCTAATTCAGTTCAAACCAGATGGAAGGATAAACAAAAATAGATCTGGGACTAGGGCTTTTGACTTCTCAAGGGCTAACTTTAAAGAATTAAGGAAATTAGTTAGGGAAGTGGATTGGACTGAAGAACTTGTGGATCTAAATGCAGAGGAGGCCTGGAATTACTTTAAGTCGCAGTTGCAGAAACTATCAGAAGCCTGCATCCCAAGAAAGGGGAAAAAAACCATAGGCAGGAGTTGTAGACCAAGCTGGATGAGCAAGCATCTCAGAGAGGTGATTAAGAAAAAGCAGAAAGCCTACAAGGAGTGGAAGAAGGATGGGATTAGCAAGGAAAGCTACCATAGTGAGGTCAGAACATGTAGGGATAAAGTGAGAAAGGCTAAAAGCCAAGTAGAGTTGGACCTTGCAAAGGGAATTAAAACCAATAGTAAAAGGTTCTATAGCCATATAAATAAGAGGAAAACAAAGAAGAAGTGGGACCGCTAAACACTGAGGATGGAAAGGAGGTTAAGAATAATCTAGGCATGGCCCAATATCTAAATAAGTACTTTGCCTCAGTCTTTAATAAGGCTAATGAGGAGCTTAGGGATAATGGAAGGATGACAAATGGGAATGAGGATTTGGAGGTGGATATTACCACATCTGAGATAGAAGCCAAACTTGAACAGCTTAATGGGACAAAATCGGAGGGCCCAGACAATCTTCATCCAAGAATATTAAAGGAACTGGTGCATGAAATTGCAAGCCCGTTAGCGAGAATTTTTAATGAATCAGTAAACTCAGGGGTTGTACCATATGACTGGAGAATTGCTAACGTAGTTCCTATCTTTAAGAAAGGGGAAAAAAGTGATCCGAGTAACTATAGGCCTGTTAGTTTGACATCTGTAGTATGTAAGGTCTTGGAAAATATTTTGAAGGAGAAAGTAGTTAAGGACATTGAGGTCAATGGTAATTGGGACAAATTACAACATGGTTTTACTAAAGGTAGATCATGATCTCCTTCTTTGAGAAGGTGACAGGTTATTTAGACAAAGGAAATGCAGTAGACCTAATTTACCTCGATTTTAATAAGGCATTTGACACGGTTCCACATGGGGAATTATTAGTTAAAGTGGAAAAGATGGGGATCAATATGAAAATTGAAAGGTGGATAAGGAACTGGTTAAAGGGGAGACTACAACGGGTAGTGCTTAAGGGTGAACTGTCAGGCTGGAAGGAAGTTACTAGTGGAGTTCCTCAAGGATCGGTTTTGGGACCAATCGTATTTAACCTTTTTATTACTGACCTTAGCACAAAAAGTGGGAATGTGCTAATAAAGTTTGCGGATGACACAAAGCTAGGGGGTATTGCTAACACAGAGAAGGACCGGGATATCATACAGGAAGATCTGGATGACCTTGTAAACTGGAGTAATAGGAATAAGATGAAATTTAATAGTGAAAAGTGCAAGGTCATGCACTTAGGGATTAATAATAAGAATTTTAGATATACATTGGGGACGCATCAGTTGGAAGCAACAGAGGAGGAGAAGGACCTTGGAGTATTGGTTGATCGCAGGATGACTATGAGCTGCCAATGTGATATGGCCATTAAAAAAGCTAATGCATCAGGCGAGGTATTTCCAGCAAAGATAAGGAGGTGTTAGTACCGTTATATAAGGCACTGGTGAGACCTCACCTGGAATACTGTGTGCAGTTCTGGTCTCCCATGTTTAAGAAGGATGAATTCAAACTGGAACAGGTTCAGAGACGGGCTACTAGGATGATCCGAGGAATGGAAAACCTGTCATATGAAAGGAGACTCAAAGAGCTTGGCTTGTTTAGCCTAGCCAAAAGAAGGCTGAGGGGGGATATGCTTGCTCTTTGTAAATATATCAGAGGGATTAATATTAGGGAGACAGAGGAATTATTTAAGCTTAGTACCAATGTAGACACAAGAACAAATGGGTATAAACTGGACACTAGGAAGTTTAGACTTGAAATTAGACGAAGGTTTCTAACCATTAGAGGAGTGAAGTTCTGGGAGTAGTGGGGGCAAAAGACATATCCGGCTTTAAGACTAAGCTTGATAAGTTTATGGAAGGGATGTTATGATGGGATAGCTTAATTTTGGCAATTGATCTTTGATTATCAGCAGATAAGTATGCCATGTGGGCGGTGATGGGATGTTGGATGGGATGGGATCTGAGTTACTGCAGAGAATTCTTTTCTGCTGGCTGGTGAGTCTTGCCCACATGCTCAGGGTTTAGCTGATCGCCATATTTGGGGTCGGGAAGGAATTTTCCTCCAGGGCAGTTTGGCAGAGGCCCTAGAGGTTTTTCACCTTCCCCTGCAGCGTGGGGCATAGGTCACTTGCTGGTGGATTCTCTGCAGCTTGAGGTCTTCAAACCACAATTTGAGGACTTCAATAACTCAGACATAGGTTAGGGGGTTGTTATAGAAGTGGATGGGTAGGGTTCTGTGGCCTGCTTTGTGCAGGAGGTCAGACTAGATGATCACATTGGTCCCTTCTGACCTTAAAGTCTATGAGTATATGCGTCTAACAAAGAATGAAGACACTGTGTTGTTTCTGCATAGCCAGATTGGTTTGTTAGTATAATGGGTACAGATAAGAACAATCAAAGTGTTATGGGGCATAGTGGGAGTATAATATACAAGCACACACTTGAAGACTGCCTCAATTCCTATCTCAAAGCAAGATCAAGCAACCAGTTGGGAGAGGCAAGGACATTGGGGGAAGGTATAAGAGACACTAAATCCAAAGAAATTCCTGCCCTGACTGAAACACAACCTCACTCCTTCCTTACCCATCCCATGGGATACAAAAGAGGTGGGATGAAGACCCCAGACTCATGACCCCCAAAATGGAACGTGACCATAGGTTTTAAGGAGTGGGCCTGAGGGCGTGCATTTCAGGTGTAATTATGCCTGCTAAGGAGCAGGGCAGACAGGACACTGGGAAACAAGGCTCTGCGGCGTCAGAGTTGTGGTCATGCTTGCTGGAAACTAACCCCAATAAACATTGCATTGCCTGCACCTTGGACTTCTAGTCTTCTTTCTGTCTGCATGACAAGAACCATGTGAAGGGAAAGCCTTCTAACACGCTCTCTCACACCGCAGCACAATGCGTTAAAAACACTAGCAAGTCAGCATGGAAGTATTTTACACTCTGCACAGGAGTGACCAGGTGCAGGGCAGTGGAGGATGAGGCCCCTGGGAGTAGCTCGTATCCCTTTGCTGTGCTAGACAGCAGAGAATGCATCATAATTACTCAGACCATAAGATGTTGGACCTAATTTTCATAGGTGCTTAGCAATCACGGCTCCAGTTGATGCTATGGGTGCTGAGCTCATCTGAAAATCAGGCCAGTTCTGTTCCAAAATCTGCACTGGATCAAGCAGGCTGTACAAGTGGACTCAGACACTGCTATAGGTACCAGTGAGAGAAAGTTTAGCTGAAAGATTCTCCTGCCTGGCACCCATGCAACACACTGCCTGGCATCCTATATCCTCTCCCTTCCCAACCCCTCACTTATGGGACAGAGTCTTCCCTTATAAATGGACCATGTGGAGCCCTGAGTTCCACAAGCACACAGAAATTCCCAAGGCAATCACATCAGTGCCTAAAAGGAGGCAAATGAACAGTGTATTTGGGTACAGACCGTAAGCCATAGAGCCTGTGCCATTAAAATGGCTGCCTGGTTTGATCAGAGGAGTCACTGTGACCATCTGGCAATTTCTCCTTCCAAGAGACAGTGCCTGTTGCCTCCTAAGCTCTCTCTTTGTTAAATCAGACTCAGAGGACACATCTGAACAGAGGCCCAAAGGTGCACTCACCTACATGTCACCCATATGTCAACACATATGTCGTGGAGAACATACCCCACCCACATGAGCATACGTGGAGGGAACACACTGACATACATGGGAGTGCATGGACAGAAATACAGGAACAGACATGGTATGTGCATGTAACCCACACACTTCCTGGGTGTGGTGCTCTGTCCCCTCTAATGGCACTGAGACCACGTAGAGATTAATGAGTCTGCTACAGCTGTAGCTCAGGGCCATATGGCTTTTATTTCATGCAGTAGAGGCTCATGCATTTAGCTCCAGAGGTCGCAGGTTTGATCCCACCCGCCGACAACTGAGGTCTGTCAGCGTTACATGCACACATGCAGGAGCAACACACGTGGGAGCACATATGTAGGATGCAAAGACATACAAACAAGCACACAAATGGAGACATACAATTAAGTGTACACACACAACTACACATGGTATTCAGAAGTATCCCGGAGATTCTGCAGAATATAAGTTTTCAGAGGATGGGTCTGGATGGAATAGAGCATCACCCTGTTCAGAGCCCCCTCTCAGCTGAGCCATCAGATCCACACACAAGAGAAATCATGCTAAGTTTCAGAGCTGACAACATAAGTCTCTCTTTCTGGGCATGGTGCATCAAGGTCTGTTTGCTACTTGGTAAATGCAGGAGGCATTTAATGGCCATCTCTGTTCTTTTTGATGGCAGTCTCCATTGCCAGAACAGGATACTGCAGCTGACGTGTCCAGGGCATGCGGATCCGGAGAAGAGCTCATTGACACAGAGAGCAATGGTAGGGTGTAGCTTTTCCACTGGGGAGGAAAGAATCACTATCAAAATCAATAGCTACTCTTCGCAAGAAGGAGATTTATCTAAGAGGGTGGAAGCAGCTCTCTTGCAGCTGGCTGGTTTTGGTAATCCATTATTAATGCCTGAGTTACAGGTCCCATGGAAGGTACTTCACAAGTTCAAAGGTCATCACAGCATAAGCGTTTGTTGTTTGTTTCTAAATGTTCCTCTCCCCCTCCCCCTGCAGCCCCTGGCCATGGGGGGAGTTCATCCAGCAGTTACCGTTAGTACTTCCAGGCACTTTCTCTCCAGCTCTTTTGCTGTGCAGTGTTTCCTGCACATGCAGAGATGGTGGTTTGGTAGCAATGGCAGAGAACTGAATCTGCTCTGTCCCATTCTTGGCACACACTAACCTGCTGCCACTGCAAGTGAGGGTAGATGTTATTTATGATGCACAGCATTCTGCCCCCTTGGAGGGATTAGGAGTTAGGTTATTGGCTTATTGCAACACTGTAAGCAAATTGTCTCTTCTTGTGCTGTACTGGACAGGAATGGCACAGAACCGTATTCAGTGGCGGAAGCTTTAAAGATAAAACTAGAGGTGCACCCAAAAGGCAGTACCCAGATTTGTGTGAGACTATAGCTCAGATTCAGTGCTGCATCAGGGAGAGAATATTGTTTTAGGTCTGGGTTTGACAGCACTGAAATGTGAACTGGAGATGGATCTGAACCAAATCCCAGATCCAAATCCAAATCCAAATCCAGTTTCAGATCCAAGTGTGCAGCTCAAATGTACCTTTAGAATGAGCCAAATCCAAACATCCTGAACTCTGGGAAAGTTTATCCCAAATCCAAGCTGGCATGAGTGATAGGACCTTTCCAATGTTAGACCTGACTTAACACCAACTAGTTGAATCAAAAACAGCCCTAGATTAAAAAAAAACAACATGCACCAGTAAATATTTTGGGGAACGCTCAAGAATTCTACCATAGCTTATATGCAGCACAAGAAAAATTATTTATCTCTGCTTTGGAATGAAGAAAAATATAGATGGACTGAAGGATACTGTAGGCCTAGCTAGTCTTTTCCATTGCCTCCTTTTGAAAACACTGTAGAAACCTACCCCTTCAATCTGACACCTTCTCTTCAATAATGACATGACAAGAGAATCTATGAGAGCAGGTGAAGTACAGGATGTATGGTTCAGCTAGCTCTACTAGCCATTTACCTATGCCAATAGGGAAGGTGGCTACAAACTAAAAATCAAAACCTAGCACACTTGTAGTGACAGCTTTTGTAAAGAACATTCAAAAGTCAAAAGACACATTTTAAAAAGAATTGTTGTTGCTATTGCCAGCCCTTGACTCACCGGTGACGTATGATGATGATGAAGATGATGATGGGAGATCACTCGTTACTGAGTATGTTCATCTTCCATGGGAGTTATGGGTCCTTAAGTGGCTAATAAGGCCAATCCTTGAACCATAAGTTCTCTTACAATGAGGGCAGATGTTTTCAGGCTCAGCAGAAGGCTGTTGACCATGACTGGAGAACAGTCTCTCCTTCCTCCTGTGCCTCTTGTTCTCTTTGGCTTGTTGGCGAGCAAGTTCAAAATGCCGAGGACCATCAAGTAGGACTTCACTTCATTTTAAGCGATCCTGGGCAAGTGTCTTCCAGGTGTCAATGTCAATATTACATTTTTTTAAATTGTCCTTCAACAAGTCCTTATAATGCTTCCATTGTCCATCCACATTACGGTACCCTTCTTTCAGCTGAGAGAACAGGACCTGTTTTGGGAGGCGGTGGATTGGCATCCGGATAACATGACCGGTCCAGCAGAATTGCTGATGGATGATCATTGCCTCAATATTGGTGGCCTTTGCCTCTTCCAAAACACTAATATTGGTGCACCTGTCTTTCCATTTGATCTTCAGAATCTTACGAAGGCAGCGTTGATGGTGCCTCTCAAGGACTTTCAAGTGGTGTCTATAGGTTAGTGATATGTATTCATTTCTCAGAGAGGATTTTTTTCCAGTTGGGGTGAGATCCTCGCATCTGCTCCAGCCCATTTACACTGCATAAAATGGCCAGAGCAGAGATAAGGAGCCCAGTTCTCAGGCTGCGGGAGAATTCGCTGCAGGCAGGCACTGCAGAAGATGGATCCCCCTCAAACACTGGCACAGGAGTGTGTGGCATGCAGATCTGCAGAGATTTCAGGCATGGCTGCAGCCTGTAAGGCATTCTGCAGAAGTTCTTATTACTTAGATAGGTCCTCAGGACTGTCTAGGTTTTGCCACGAGCTGTTCCAGACCCTATAGCACCCAGGATCGGAAGGGCTCAAAGGTGGTTTAAAGACACCTTAGCTGCCTCCTACCTCTGATCTGCGAATTCTGTGCTGTGACCCTTAGGGTGTATCTACACTGCAATTAATACCCATGGCTGCCCAGGTCAGCTGACTGGGATTGCAGAGCTTGGGCTAAGGGGCTGTAAAATTGTAGTGTAGTCAGTCAGACTTGGGCTAGATCCCAAGCTCCGGGACCCCCAGAGTCCAGGCTGCAGCCTGAGGCTGAACATCTGCACTGCTGTTTTACAGCCCCATTGCCCAAGCCCCCTGAGTCCAGTCAGCTGTTTAACTGCAGTGTGCTAGGCGAAACACGACTCTCACTCTGGGTGTCTGAATGAGTTTATCATGAGACACAGAACAAGGGCCATTAACTTTCCTGCTCAGCAAAAGCTAAGCCCTGACAGTGTCTGCACTTGGTCACATTTTCTCTTCAACTCCAAAAACTCCTTTTCCCCCTGAGCACTGGTTTGGCTAGGATGTTTGTTCCTCATTACATCGAGGAGATTCCGCTCAGGCAAACCACTCAGCTTGGAGAAACTCTGTGAAGTTATAAACAATCCCCAGATGTTTTAATGGATGAATGGAAAGGATGGGACACTTCTGGGACAGCCTATGAAAAATTGGGCCTTTCCTAATTGTACCAGGACGTAGGATCACTTTCCCACATAGTATTTATAGCTAGATACAATCAATCCTGCATTTAAACTACTCACTTTTGTGCCCCTCCTGCATTCCAACTATGTCAGGAAGGGTCACCTAGTGCCCATGTTAATGATCCCTTGGGTGAAAGAATGTTTTCTGGTCTCTACCCCAAACCTCTCTTTATTAAGTCCCTGTGCATGCTCCCAGGTTTTTGCCCTATAATAATAGTACAGTACTTACATCCCTCAGAGGGGTTTTTGAGAATTAAGTAATTAAAGTGTATCAGTACTCTGAAGATGAAAAACAGAACTGGTCAGAAAAGAAAAGAAAGGAGGGAATTTTCATGATTTTTTTTTTAATTCTCCCTCCACATTTTTAAAATTCAGGAATATTTTGACAAAGCTGATGAAAAAACAGGAGAAAAAAATTCATGAACATTTTGTTAACATTTTCCCATTTTTTTAAAAAAAGAGTGATATTTTGTATTTTGAAAGGCAAAAGACAGCTCTAAGGTAAAACACTAGACAAGTGCTGGTTATTCTCATTCCACAGAGTCTGCATTTCTGCTGTCATTCATATTAACCGATTAATGAACAAAATCACACCCACTATAACCACCTACAACTTATTTAATTCTAAATCCAAATATTGTCACACAACATACTCAGCCCTTATCCTAAAGGGAGCACAGTTGGGATGGGGGAAGACTTCACAATTTATGCCTTTATAGTTTTAGTTTCACTATCCCACCCTGGACAAAATCCCCACTTACCACAGGAGAAATCAAGTCATATCTGTTCTTTCAGTCCTGGGATTTTCGACAGTAGATCTTACTTCTGCTCCAGAAGGACTGGCCTTAACTGAGGGAAAAGGCTGTCTTGATTAACTCTCTCACATGGTTGCACCTCTGGAAAAAGGTATTTCTCTGTTATATCCCTCTGCCCCCTCCTAGCCTCTTTATAGATTAGGTCAAGTCAATCTGTATAATTCTCCTTTCTCAGTTCCCCACTGCATGCAGTATGATAGGAAAGGAGCCTTATCATAGCACTGTAGGGCTGGAAGGGATCTTAAGAAGTTATCTAGTCCAGACCCCTGAATTGAGGCAGGACCAAGTGAACTTACACCCAGGGCTGGCTCCAGGCACCAGCATTCCAAGCAGGTGCTTGGGGCGGCAGTCCATGTGTTCTTGCCCCCAAGCAGCGCTCCAAATTGCCGCCACGGATGGCGGGGACAGTCCATGTGCTGTTAGGGTGGCACACGCATTTCCGCAGTGGCGGCAATTCAGCGGCAGCTTCTATGTTCAGCTGTCCGTGGTGTCTCAACTTCTCTCTTCCGGCTGAAGACAGAAGCTACTGCTGAACTGCTGTCGCTGCAGAAACGTGCATGCCGCCCTAATGGCGCATGGGCTGCCCCCACCATCCACAGTGGCAATTTGGCACTCTGCTTGGGGCAGCAAAAACAATAGAGCCAGCCCTGCTTACACCATCCCTGACAGCTGTTTGTCCAACCTGTTCTTAAAAACCTCCAGTGACAGAGATGCCACTGACTCTCTAGGTAACCTGTTCCAGTGCTTAACTAGCCTTGTAGTGAGGAAGTTTTTCCTAATATCTAACCAAAATCTCCCTTGCTGCAAACTAAGCCAATTTACTTCTTGTCCTACTCCTGATGGACATGGAGAACATAGTTAGAATTCTAGCTGGCATCAGAAATAGATGTATGTAGCTAATTAACACAGTATGAATGACATATTACAATCAAAAGTATCATTTGATATTTGCTTTGTGGGAATTCAAAAGAAACATTGCTCATCAGCAGGATTAGCAATGGGGGAGCCTGAGCATCCACTTTGGGAATAAAACTACCTCGAACCTCTTGGCACAATGTCAGATCTTCACCTGCCGAATGTCACTGCTGCAGCCAGGGCTGACTCTAGGCACCAGCAAACCAAGCACGTGCGTGGGGTGGCACAATTTCAGGGGTGCCATTCCTTCGCTCCCGGAGTATTTTGGGAGATTTTTTGCTTGGGGTGGCAAAAAACCTAGAGCCGGCCCTGGTTGCAGCAGTGCAGCTATTCCAAAGTACACCAGCTGCAGATTAGGCCATGAATCTTATTATTAGTAATTATGTGTATTGCAGTGCTGCCTAGGAGCTCCAGTCATGGACCAGGACCTCATAGCACTAGGTGCTTTACAGACCCTGCCCCAAAGAGTTTACAATTACAGCAGAGGGATGCAGACAGATGTGGGAGCACAAGAAAACAAAAAGACCGTGTTGGTCAGCATGACAGGCAGTGATCTCTGCACCCCAAGACCCTAACGGTTGTCAAGATTTTTGTATACTTCACAGCAAAGGTGAGTTTTAAGGAGGACAATGAGGTGGCTTTGGGAATGTTTATGGGGAGCTCCTCCAATCTTTAGGGATTCACCCATCACTGTTGAAGAGTTATAAAGGGTGGGGGTGTCCCATGTCTCAGGGTGCACCTTCTCCCACTCTGTCTTCGAGTAACCCACACGAACTAGACTCTCCTGCAGCCATCGGGCTAACATGGCCCTTCTAGCTGTTTCTCTTTTACATGGTGACATCCCCAGCAGTGCTCAAAGTGAAGCTAAAATGTTTAACCTCTGAAACACCCAGGGCCCACTTCCCAAACAGAAGCTTAGCAGCCTCCCTCCACTCACAGCATGTAGATGTTCTTTTTTATTATTATTATTATTATTATTATCATCATCATTATTATTTTCTGTTGTGTTAACAGAGCATCTAATGTGACTAAATAGGACAACCTGTTCTCCTATCCCTATGAAAAATATATGATGTGCTTTATATATCTCTCATCTTGGCTTCCCTGCCTCCCAGCGTGCTCCCCCGCCCCAGCAGCCTTTGCCTCCATTTCTCCCCCTGGCCAGGGACAGCACACAAGAGACCCAGAAGCACCTCTTGGGAGAGCAAAAAGCCCAGTGCAATGGGAATCATCGGCACCAGCCACAACCAAGCGTGTGGAGGTTGGGGTTTGGGGGCAAGGTTGAGAAGGGTGGAGGGGTGTGTGTATAGGAGAGAGGGAATCTATGTGCAGAAAGCGGCCAAGCGGCAGCTTACCCTGTTAAATATTAATCATCTCTGCTTCTGCAATTTCGGCAATGCGTCTGGGCCCACCACTATTGAATTTTTCATTAACACCACTCACTTTCAACTGCATTTCTCCCACTTTCCTCCGCCAGTAGCCCCCTCTGTCTTCCCCTCCTCTCCACCCGCTATCAGCTCCCCACTGCCACCAAGCCCTCTGATTCCTACATCTTTCCCTCCCCCATTATGTTCCCTAGGCCAGAGCTTGGTGGGGGAAAGGGACACTGACAGGGGATGGGAAAGAGGCGGAAGATCAGCTCCCTGTGAGGGGAAAAAATATGTTAGGGCAAGTCAACAAGTCCCATGCTAAATAATACACAAGACAGGTCAGGGCAGAAATGCTGACTCGGGACTGGGAGCTTTTAAACCACACAGTCTAAGTTTCTTCATCACTACCTTGCTCTCTGCAGGTAAATCAGGAGCGCAAATGTATATGCCGAAGGGGGGCCCTGAGTAATTTCCACCTAATTGCAGCCTCAGTCTTCTTTGCCAGCGCAGCCAATGATTGGAGAGCAATGCCATGCCAGTCACTTCATGTTAAACAGCCAGAAGAGGCAGTGGCGAGAATCAAGGACAGCGAAGGCTCATACAGGCAGTCTGAGCATTGAGAGGGGAATCTGAAGAAGACCTAGGTGAGACAATACATTCTAGCTCTCAGACAGACTTCGTGACTCAGCCCATGTTTTTTAACCTGTATTTGCCTCTGTCCTGTTGTAGCTGGTGCCGTTTTGTTCATTAATAGGTTAATATGAATGACAGCAGAAATGCAAACTCCATGGAATGATAATAACCAGCACTTGTCTAGTGGTTTACCTTAAAGCTGGGTTTTGCTTTTTAAAATATGAAACGTGGCCCTTTTTTAAAAAAAATGGGGACACTTTAACACAATGTTCATGAATTTTTTTTCTCCTGTTTTTTCATGAGCTTTGTCAAAATATTCTGAATTTAAAAAATGTGGAGGGAGACTTTTTTAAAAATTATGAAAATTCACTCTTTTTTTTCTTTTTTAACCAGCTCTGCTTTTCAGAGTATTGATAGACTTTAATTACTTAATTCTCAAAAACTCCTCTGAGGGAGGTAAGAACTGTAGAGGCAGGGAATGGAAGGCCCAGAGAGGTTAAATGATCTGTCCATGTGCACAGAGCAATTGGTATCAGAGATGGACTTAGAACTCAGGAACTCCTGGTCCACAGTTTCACCACACTTGTTGCTAAAAACAATTTCATCCATATTTCAAAACTAGACGGCTGTATTACAAAAGTCAGTTCAGGCTGCTGAATGGCAACAGTGTAGCAACTAGTCACATAATTTATATACTCCAAGTCTTAAAAAATAAAGAAATTAATAGGCCAAAACATACACTGACTACATAATTAACAGGCTGGGCCAAATTCTCTGCTGGTGTAACTCTATCAAAGTCAGTAGAGTTACGTCAGCAGAGAAGATAACCCATTGTTCTTATCTAGTGTAAAGAATTATATATTTCTTTGCAGCACAACAGCTGGTAGATGTTTGTAATGTATTATTTTTATTAAATTTATTTTTATTAAGTTAATTTTAGTATCTAAATATTTTTAAGGGATAATGCTAAGTAGACAATATTATTCATTAATATATTTATCAAATGCAAACTGAATTATATGGTGACATGCTTATAACTTTGCACTTCATGAGACTAATTTTGTATCTGCAGGTCATTAGGAAAGTGTATAACACATTGTTAATTTATGTTAAAATGCTGAGTGTATGTGGATTTTCATCTGAGACTGAGCAATGTGTCCTGGAGTACACACACACAAACTGTATATATGATTCTTATATTTCTTTGTTAAAAGGGCAAACCACTGAATTTCATGCTTAGCTTTAAGCACAGTGATTTTCCCATTTGAATCAATGGGACCATGCACAGGTTTAAAATTAAGCATGTGCTTAAACACTTTGCTAGAGTGGGGCCTACATTTGGCACAAGTGTTAGTCATATTGATTCATTTGACCAGCTGTAGTAGAAAAGCAAAATCTAAATCAAGACTAGTTAGTTTATGCTTGTGAAGTGCATTGAGGTCAACAAATATAAAAATATCCTTGGAATGATCTGTATAATTCACTGGTGGCTTGCACCATTTAGGTGAAATTCACACCTGGACAGACAGACAGCCAAGGGCTAGGCAGCATTTATGTCTTGCTTAAGGGACATAAGTGGTACGGAGCCCTTATGTTGGCTTATTGCCTAGGGCTAAATTTCATCCTTTATGCCGTATACGCTATGCTATAAAAATGGTATTTAACTGACCCATAGCCCATGCAGAGCCCCACTGCCTTGCAAGATCAGAGCCTAAGGCTATGTCTACACTGCAGACGTTACCGCTGTGCTGCTGTAAGGTCTCCTGTGTAGCCACTCTAAGCTGGTGGGCAAGAGCTCTCCTGCCAGCATAATTAAACCACCCCAATGAGTGGTGGTAGCTATGTCAGTGGGAGAACATCTCCCGCCGACATAGCGCTGTTCACACTGGCACTTTTGTCAGTGAAATTTTTGTTGGTCAGGGGTGTGTTTTTTCACACCCCTGACCACCAAAAGTTTTACCGGCAAAGGTGCTAGTGTAGACAAAGCCTTATAAATGTTTCTGAGAGTTTTAAGCAATTAGTGCTTGGCCTTGTCGTTTGTAATCCTTTGCCTGCAGCAGCAACCTGCTTCCATGCTAACTGCACAGGGCTCAAGAGGTAGGGAAAATATTATCATTGATACATTTCAGAAACTGCTAAAAATGGTTTCTCTGTAAGTCAGGCTGCCACCATGCTCAGGTCTAATGTAGTGCAACCCAGCAGCGCTGGAGACCAGCACCACAGGATCACCTCATTCTGAATAAATAACGAAGCTTTTATCCCCCTGAACTGGTCTGGCACAAGTGACATGTTAAACATTCATTTCAAAATTAAACAATGGTGGTACACTATGAATATTTTATAACGTTGCCTCAAGAGCATCTGGGCCCTGGGGAAACATTAGCCAGTCCTGAGTCCCCTGCTTCACCTCTCGCTACCCCCCCTCATCTCTCTCTCAACCTTTACTGTAGCCATCTACCATCGCTGGTCTCCCTCCTACTTCAGCCCTCTTGCCTTCCTCTATCTGATGCCCTCCCTTCACTTTCCCCTCCAGGCTTCTCTCTGCTGTATCAATTGTATGGAACAATAGGCAGAAATCTGATACTTTTAAAAAATTGGTCACTTAAAAAATATCATGTTGACGGTGTGCCTCTAAATGTTATTTTTATCACCCCTGTTCAGGCACTACATTGTCCAGATACAGACCATTCCAGTGTGATTAGGGTCCCCTTGGAAAACTATGGGGTAGATTCTTTCGGCCGCCTGTCTGGCACCCTAACTGGCCTGCTCATAGTACCCCTGGAATGGGGGAGCTCTGAGATGGTCTACAGCATCTAGATGATTGCTATTCCGGCTGTCTCCAGCACGCCGATGAGAGCTGGACAGGGGTGAAGCAGGACATACCCATGTCCTGCCAGTTCTCAACTGGCACATGGTCCCACAAGGAGCAAGCTTGGTCAGTCCTTAAGATGCTCTAATTTCTGTGACGGGGATAGGGCCAGCACAGATGCCCTTGGAGAGTCAGGGAGGAATAACTTTTCCCTTACTGTCCATATAGTGAAGCTCCTGGAGCAGAAGAGTATCTGGACCAGTATTTAATAACCACCATCATGCCATTGACTATCAGCAGGTCTCAAACCCATCTTCTATAGCTCCAAAGCACAGGCCTCTACCACCTGAGCACTGCATGTCTTGAGCTAAACAATGTAGGCAGATAGCTTTTATGTAGCCAGCCACCAGATGCTGACAAAGATATATTTGGCAGTGTGGTGCATATAGTAAAGTCGCCATTGTGTTGAAATGAGTGAAATTAATCCCCATTTGGTATAAGTCGCACAGGTGTTTGCGGTGTCAATTACTTATCCATCCATGTGGAAAATGTGAAAATTGCAATGGTCTGTAATGTTATTAACAAGCAGAGAAAGGGAGTTTTTGCTCAACAGGAGGAGTGCTCTCTGTCCCATGGTACATGTGGCACAACAGAAGATACTAAATGCAAATCTCAGAAAGGGATTGAGATATTTCTTCTTTGTAGTATATTAAACAAAATGTGTGCTATAGAA
Source organism: Gopherus evgoodei (assembly GCF_007399415.2). NCBI lineage: Eukaryota > Metazoa > Chordata > Testudines > Testudinidae > Gopherus > Gopherus evgoodei. The sequence goes on along the minus strand of NC_044330.1, from coordinate 58,988,558 downwards.
AATCCACTTTAAATATTGAAGGAGATAACTAAAGCTTATTAATGCACGCTCTTTCTTTCCCCCTTTTTATTAAAAATTCAAAAGGCTTGTCAGCCCTGATCTCAATTAGGCAATGTGTTTGTCAGGATTATTTGTTCCACGTTTTCATAAACATTTGATGAATTATATGCAAACGTTACATTAATGTATTAATAAGACCAAGGTTTTACTTACCCAACATGCAGGAAAGGCAGAGTTAAGACTCCCACAGTAACGCAAACTCTGCCCTCCTTAGGCATCTGTGCATTGCAGTGGAACCTTGCCTATAGTGTGATCACATGACCTGGGACAATGGCAACATATTGGGCCCAAGCCTCTGCTAATATAAGTCAGCAAAGCTTCACAGACTTCAGTGGAGCTGCACAGATTTACAACAGGACAGAGCCTATTATTCTGCATTATACAGTGTTGGGAAGCAGTTGCACCTGTTTCTATAATAACAGATGCACCTATGAAGACTTTTATTTGATTGCAGCTAGGGCCTGATCCTAAAAGTGCACAGGACCTCTCATGAGAGTCTGAGTGCCTTCAACTCTTGTTGGGTATCCATCCTCCAAAGAGTAAGCCCCCATCTTTCAGGGCATGTGTACATTGCACACTATCGGCTGTGACATGTAGCGTACATGTAACTACACACTGCAGTGGAAAGCAGGCTGTGTCCACACTACAGTGTGTAGCTGCATGTCTCAGTGAAAAGCTCTGGCAGTGGCAAGGCAGCACGACTCTATACTGCTAAAAAATAGCAACGTAGATGGGGGAGGCACTGCTTGGGTATGTAGAGAACCATGAAGGGGATATACTCACAGAGTTCTGGTCTGGCTTTACTCGCCTGAGCAGTGCCTCACCACCTACACTGCTATTTATACCCTGGCTTGGAGGATGTGCAGTGTCCGGACTCTGCATGCCACCATAAGGAGTGTGCAGTGTAGAGGTACCTCAGGGATTTTGGACCCATAAAGCATCAACAAACCCTATGGTTCGTTATATTTAACCACTAGGGGGCAGAATTCCAATTTCTACAGGACCTAGTTTAGACAGCATTTGTATGAGTACATCTGTTTGGATTAAGGGTATGATTATATATCAAAATAGTTTTTTACCAGTATGACCTCTGTGGATGCACTTATACTGATATAATATCAGAGGGGTAGCCGTGTTAGTCTGGATCTGTAAAAGCAGCAAAGAATCCTGTGGCACCTTATAGACTAACAGACGTTTTGGAGCATGAGCTTTCGTAGGTGAATACCCACTTCCTCAGATGCATGTAGTGGAAATTTCCAGGGGCAGGTATATATATGCTAGCAAGCAAGCTAGAGATAACAAGGTCAGTTCAATCAGGGAGGATGAGGCCCTGTTCTAGCAGTAGAGGTGTGAAAACCAAGAGAGGAGAAACTGGTTCTGTAGTTGGAAAGCCATTCACAGTCTTTGTTCAATCCTGAGCTGATGGTGTCAAATTTGCAGATGAACTGAAGCTCAGCAGTTTCTCTTTGAAGTCTGGTCCTGAAGTTTTTTTGCTGCAGGATGGCCACCTTAAGGTCTGCTATAGTGTGGCCAGGGAGGTTGAAGTGCTCTCCTACAGGTTTTTGTATATTGCCATTCCTAATGTCTGATTTGTGTCCATTTATCCTTTTCCGTAGAGACTGTCCAGTTTGGCCAATGTACATAGCAGAGGGGCATTGCTGGCATATGATGGCGTATATTACATTGGTGGATGTGCAGTCGAATGAACCAGTGATGGTGTGGCTGATCTGGTTAGGTCCTGTGATGGTGTCGCTGGTGTAGATATGTGGGCAGAGTTGGCATCGAGGTTTGTTGCATGGATTGGTTCCTGAGCTAGAGTTATTATGGTGCAGTGTGCAGTTACTGGTGAGAATATGTTTCAGGTTGGCAGGTTGTCTGTGGGCAAGGACTGGCCTGCCACCCAAGGCCTGTGAAAGTGTGGGATCATTGTCCAGGATGGGTTGTAGATCCTTGATGATGCGTTGGAGGGATTTTAGCTGGGGGCTGTATGTGATGGCCAGTGGAGTCCTGTTGGTTTCTTTCTTGGGTTTGTCTTGCAGTAGGAGGCTTCTGGGTACACATCTGGCTCTGTTGATCTGTTTCCTTATTTCCTCGTGCGGGTATTGTAGTTTTGAGAATGCTTGGTGGAGATTTTGTAGGTGTTGGTCTCTGTCTGAGGGGTTAGAGCAGATGCGATTGTACCTCAGTGCTTGGCTGTAGACAATGGATTGTGTGATGTGTCCGGGATGGAAGCTGGAGGCATGAAGGTAGGCATAGCGGTCGGTAGGTTTTCGATATAGGGTGGTTTTAATGTGACTATCACTTATTTGCACCGTGGTGTCAAGAAAGTGGACCTCCCGTGCAGATTGGTCCAGGCTGAGGTTGATGGTGGGGTGGAAGCTGTTGAAATCGTGGTGGAATTTTTCCAGAGTCTCCTTCCCATGGGTCCAGATGATGAAGATGTCATCAATGTAGCGTAGGTAGAGAAGGGGTGTGAGTGGACGAGAGCTGAGGAAGCGTTGTTCCAGGTCGGCCATAAAGATATTGGCATATTGTGGGGCCATGCGGGTGCCCATAGCAGTGCCACTGATCTGGAGATATATATTGTCATCAAATTTGAAATAGTTGTCTGTAAGTATAAAGGCACAGAGCTCAGCAGCCAGTTGTGCTGTGGCATCATCAGGGATAGTGTTCCTGACAGCTCGTATTCCATCTGTGTGTGGGATGTTTGTGTAGAGAGCCTCTACATCCGTGGTGGCTAGGAGGGTGTTTTCTGGGAGGTGACCAATGCATTGTAGTTTCCTCAGGAAATCAGTGGTGTCACGGAGATAGCTGGGAGTGCTGGTGGCATAGGCTCTAAGTAGTAGGTGGCCATCCTGCAGCAAAAAAACTTTAGGACCAGACTTCAAAGAGAAACTGCTGAGCTTCAGTTCATCTGCAAATTTGACACCATCAGCTCAGGATTGAACAAAGACTGTGAATGGCTTGCCAACTACAGAACCAGTTTCTCCTCTCTTGGTTTTCACACCTCTACTGCTAGAACAGGGCCTCATCCTCCCTGATTGAACTGACCTCGTTATCTCTAGCTTGCTTGCTAGCATATATATACCTGCCCCTGGAAATTCCCACTACATGCATCTGAGGAAGTGGGTATTCACCCACGAAAGCTCATGCTCCAAAACGTCTGTTAGTCTATAAGGTGCCACAGGATTCTTTGCTGCTTTTACTGATATAATAGTGGCTTATACCAGAATAGCTTTTTCCACTTTCCACACGGGAATGAGTAATATAAACACCTTTATACTGGGCTAACTGCATCCACATCAGTGGGTTATAGCACTTTAAATATACTGGTATAATTAAAGTGGCACAACTTTTGAGTATGGACATGGTGTAGGGCCCAGATCCTCAAAGGTATTCAGGTGCCTAACCCCCAATGACTTCAACTGCCTCAAAGATATTTAGGTGTCTAACTTCCAATAGCACCTCTGAGGATTTGGGCCTAGGTGCCTCCTGGCTTTTGTGCAATTTAAATCTCATCCTTAACACTGCACTAATGAAGAATGTTGTGTGTTTATAAGTATAATAAAAATAAAATAAAATAAAATAAATAGGTGAGGGAGAAGGATGCTTACAACTTCAGGGAGAGATTTCATAGAAGATAAACTAGCAGCTGCAGTTCACTGAGCTGAAGTTATATGGGTTTCATAGATGACTGACAGTCATCAAAGAAAGGATAATATGAGGGTGATGTCCACTGACGAGATAACTGTATTCCACGCTACAGCTCTATGTGGGGAAAAAAGTTTAGTCTTTAGATTCTTGGACGTACTTGTGTGAGTAAGTGCTATTGAACCAGGGTAAAAGTTGCAGAATTGGACACGTTAGGTCCATATTTTCCAAGAACTGGCAGCATCTGGTGACAGCAACTCTCTCTGCTGTGTCAGGGACCCAGTGCGTTGCCTCAGTGACATACGATTCTTCTGCTTGTTTCTTTAGGAATCCAGCAATCCAATAACAAAGATTAGAGTCTTTAGATGAACAAATATTCTCAGGGAAGCAGTTGTCACAAACACACTTGAATTCGCTTACAAGTGATTATCCACCAGAATATGAGAATGTGCGCCACTGTGAAGAAATTCCAGAGTATGAAAACTTGCCTTTTATTCAGTCTTCTGATAAAAATCCATGTTTTGAATGGCAGAATTCCAGCAGTGTGGTGGAAGACCATGATACAAATTCATTCGAGGTGGAAGACCCATATGACGCTACAAGCAGCCATTCAAGACATGGCAGGTAATGTAGAAGGAAAGTGTGTATAAAATAGATCCAGCTCTGTGTGCTGGATACAGACAAATTCTTATTGTTGTTTGAATGGTGAATTTAGGAAATATGCTTGTTTCATTATGTGCCGGCAAAACAATATAAACTGGCTATCAGGGAGTTTAGGCTTGAAATTAGATGAAGGTTCCTAACCATCAGAGGAGTGAAGTTTTGGAACAGCCTTCCAAGGGGAACAGTGGGGGCAAAAGACATATCTGGCTTCAAGACTAAGCTTGAGAAGTTTATGGAGGGGAAGATATAATGGGATAGCCTAATTTTGGCAATTAATTCATCTTTGACTACTAGCGGTAAATATGCCCAATGTTTTGTGATGGGAAGTTAGATGGGGTGGGATCTGAGGGCTTGGCTACACTTGAGAGTTACAGCGCTGGTGGTGGCTTTACAGCGCTGTAACTTACTCCCCGTCCACACTTGCAAGGCACATACAGCGCTGTATCTCCCTGGCTACAACGCTGCATGTACTCCACCTCAACTAGAGGAATAAAGAGAACAGCACTGCTGTTGCAGCGCTGGGGTGCCAGGGTAAACAGTGATTAATCTTACTACGCTGTAACTGACCTCCGGAACCTTCCCATAATGCTTTTAAGTCAAGATAACACTCTTTGTTTTGTTGTGAACTCGGGGCTCCTGGAGCGGCTTATCTAAAAAACAAACACAGCTATTATTTTCTCAGGCAGAGGCAGGCAGGGGAATCCCTTTGGAATGTCCACAGCTAGTGTTTGCTTGAGGAGAGAAGCAGCATGGGGGGCGGAGGGGAGGTCCGTTTCGGATCAGCTGCTTATCTGGTCTGTGAGGGAAAAAAACAGAAAACTTGCAAGGCAGGGAGCTGACACAGTGTCAGCTCCAAAAATCCACTCTCTCTCTCTGCCCCATGCTCCCTGTCACACTCCACCCCACCCCCCCTTTTGAAAAGTACGTTGCAGCCACTTGATGCTGAGATAGCTGCCCATAATGCACCACTCCCAACATCGCTGCAAATGCTGCAAATGTGGCTACACTGTAGCACTTTCCCTACACAGCTGTACGAAGACAGCTTTAACTCCCAGCGCTGTACAGCTGCAAGTGTAGCCAAACCCTGAGTTACTACAGAGAATTATTTCCTGTGTGTCTGTCTGGTGAGTCTTGCCCACATGCTCAGGGTTAGCTGATCACTATATTTGGGATCGGGAAGGAATTTTCCTCCAGGGAAGATTGGCAGAGGCCCTGGGGTTTTTTTGCCTTCCTCTGCAGCATGGGGCACGAGTCACTTGCTGGAAGATTCTCTGCACCTTGAAGTCTTTAAACCATGATTTGAGGACTTCAAAGGCTCAGACACAGGTTTGATACATGAGTGGGTGGGTGAGATTCTGTGGCCTGCGTTGCACAGGAGGTCGGACTAGATGATCATAATGGTCCCTTCTGACCTTAAAGTCTATCATTCTATAATTTTAATCCCAGATCAAAATAATCCGTGTCCTTATCTCCTATCCACTGAGATTTATGTTTTCCCCTTTTTCTCGCTGGTCTGGTTTATGCCCTTAACACCAGCAGACAAAGCTAAGTATAAATGCTGGTAAAATAGACAGTCCACCAACAAGGTACACATCTCCTACCTGACTACTCTGACTCTTTACAGTATGGTGTATACATAGGGAACTGGTTACATAAAGGAAAATATTACTTCAAGGATAGTTTTTTGCTTCATACAAATGTTACTTCTACTTCTGACTTGTTTCTGGCATCTGCTAGGATTAGGTACCCTTTGTTGAGAGAAGCAAACAATTCTGCACTCTCAACTTGATCTTTAATAGCAGAAAAATAAAGTACAAAGGATCAGTTTCAGATCAACTCTTACAAATATTTGTATCTGTATTACAATAGCACCTAGATGGCCATTCTACCGGGCACATACACCTGGACAAATGCGGGATGGGGGTTAAGGGGCACATAGAGGGGCTTCGCTTGTCCCTCAGTGGGGCTGTGGGGTATCCCGCCGCCTTGCTATAATTTGCCATCAGTCCGGGCTCTGCGGGAGTGTGGGACGGCAAGCACACGGTTAGGGGCTCAGACCTTTAAGCTGGGGCTGAGTCAATAGTGCAATAGCAGCCCAGGCCCTAGGTCAGGGCGGGGCAGCATCTAAACAGTCAAGGACTCAGGCCTTGAGGCAGGGGCTGAGTCAATAGTTCAATAGCAGGAGGTCCTAGTTTCTCCAGGCCAGGGAAAAGGGGGAGTCTGCCACCCAAGGAGTGGGTGGCAGGGGGGACGCAGGCCCTCCCACTCCACGGCGTCCCAGCCCGGGGCCCTAGCAGCGGTGGAAACTCGCTGCTGTCAGTGGGGATCCTGGCCGCAACACACTGACATTGGTTCTGTCAGTGCTGCAGCCAGACTGGGGTCGGCTGCCCCCGGGCTACTTCCACACTCCCCCTCGTAGGGTACCTGGGTCGGGCTAGTGTCCTCGGCTGTCTCAAACACCATCGGTTCCTCCAGGTAGGCAGCGACGGGTAGACTCAGCTGCTCCTCGGGGTAGTTGGCAAGGGCAGGCTCCGCACATCCTCGGGGTATCTGGCAAGGGGCAGGCTCGGCTCCTCCTCGGGGTAGCTGCAAAGGTGCAGACCTGGCCAGTCCTCGGGGTAGCTGGAAAGGGACAGACTCAGCCAGTCCTCGGGGTAATGAGCAAAGGGTAGGCTCGGCTGGCCCGGTGCAACCTCCAGCCGGCCAGGGCCTGCTGCCGTCTCCCAAGAGGGAGCTTGGTTGCAGACGTCTGGTATCTCCGGCAACTGGTTCTCCACTGAGCTCTGCTGGGGAGCTTTTATATTTTCGGGTCAGCACCGTGACCTCTGAGGGTCAGGTGCAGGACCTAGTGGTTCTTCCCACCTTGGTGTTAAGGGCGGTTCGTCCCTCAGCAGGGCTGTGGGGTATCCCACCACCTCGCTACAGGGCAACAGGGGCAGGAGAAGGAAAAGTGACTTGCCCCAGGTTACACAGCAGGTCAGTAGCAGAGGCAAGAGTTGAATTCTAGTCCAAGTGTCCTATCCACTAAACCATGCTGCTTCTCTGCAGCACAGATGCCTCTTCCTAGATACATGGCTGATATTCCTTGCTCACATGTTCAGGATCACCAGATTAGGGGTGAGGAAGGAATTTTCCCTCAGGTCAAGGACTTAATATTTTTTTGCCTTCCTCTGCAGCATGGGATGTGCATCACCTGGGCCTGTATCTCACCTAATCAGTTCCCGGCCAGCACAGGAGTCCCAGGCACGGGTGGCATGTCAGTCTCTCCTGGTCTCTGCCTGTGACACACAACAGTTTAGTCTCCTGAGGACCAAAATGCTTTAGTCTAACTAAAGTCATTGGACTCAATACAGAAGTATGTGGGTGAAATATATTGGCCTGGGATATACAGAAGGTCAGACTTGGGAGGGCTCACTCAGCAAAGGGGGAAGGGTAGCTCAGTGGTTTGAGCATTGATCTTCTAAACACTAGGTTGTGAGCTCAATGCTTAAGGGGGGCATTTAGGGATCTGGGGGAAAAAAATGCTTGGTCCTGGTGTGAAGGTAGGGGGCTGGACACAAGGTCCCTTCCAACTCTATGAGATAGATATTAAATATTAAAAAAAAAAATCTAATGATCCCATCTGGCTTTAAACACAATGAAACTATGAGCATCCAGTTCAATGTCATTTACTTTGAAGTCTACCAGGCCTCACACAGGTACCATACAATTTCTTATCTGACATATAACAATCCCACACTCTGAATCCTAGGAAAATAGGTCCTCTGGGTAATCCTGGCCTCATCCAAATCAATGGGAGTGACTGGTCCCAGCTTGCTCCTCTCTGAACCCACTGCTAGCTCTGCAATATTCTTTCTGAGCTGGGGTGACCAGTACTGCACACAGTAACCAGATAAGGCCACACACATTGAGCATTATGATATTCTCCATCCCTTTCCTTATACAGCTGAATGTCTTGTTAGCTTTTTTGACCAGAGCTGTGCATAGAGCAGTGATCTTCACTGAGTTATCTACAGTGGCGCCCAGGTCGTTCTCTTGAGTTGAGCCAGTTTATTTAGAAGTCTGCAAGGCGTATATGTTTAAATTTCTCCCTCCAATGTGCATTACTTTGCATTTGTTGACATTGAATTTCATTTGCTATTATGTTGCCCATTCCCCACCTTGGTGAGGTCTCACGAAACTTCCTCACCTAAATAACTTGGTGTTCTGTGTATGCAGTATAGCTGTAGCCATGTCAGTCCCAGAATATTAGAGAGACACAATAGGTGAGGTAATATCTTTTACTGGACCAACTTTTGTTGGTGAGAGAGACAAGCTCAGAAGTTTGTGTCTTTCACCAAGAGAAGTTGGTCCAATAAAAGATATCACCTGCCCCACTGTGTCTCTCTTGGTGTTATGTGTAAATTTTGCTCCTTCACAACTAACCCCTACTCTCCACATCATTCATAAATATATTAAACTACAGAACCTTGAGGCACCCACTATTAACCTTTTGCCATGATGAAAACTGACCATTTACAACTACTCTTTGTGTTTTGTTTCCTAGTCAAGTTTTGATCCCCATGACTACTTAGCTTCTATAGCAGCCTCTTGCATGGGACCTTGTCAGTGGCTTTTTGGAAGTCTAAATACATTATGTCAACCGGTTCTCCTTTATCCTCTCCTCTATTGAGACATTCAAAGAATTCTAGATCACTGAGACTGTTTTCCTTTCATTTCAGAGGGTGATACTATTCAGTATATTACACGGCACTCTGGGGTCTTTGGGATAAAAGGTGCTATGTAGGTATAAGGCATCACTCTATACCATGTCATTTACATCTCAGAAGAGTTTCTTTCTCCCCCATGGCTGCTTTGTCCATCTCCTCGCTTACCCATAGCATTCTTACAACAGGTGAGATTCAGCAGTGTGCTAGGGGCCAGTGCAAGACCTATGTACACTGAAGTCCCAAATAAGGCCTAGATGAAGTACACACCCTACAGAAGTTTCTTGTACCTCCCACCTTGCTTCCTTTCAACTCCTCCACACTAACCTGTGGTCACTAATGGGTGAGGTGAATCTGACATACCTCCAGCTCTGTATGGCTCCAAAGAAAGCCAAGAACTACCCTCCGATGGCTATTTGCTTGTTCATGTGAAATGAGCTTTGAGGTGCAGCTCTCCATAGGCAAGTACATACCACAAATTCCACAGGGAGGAAGGTACTAGAAGCCAAACAGTTTGCTGCCATAGGTAGTGAGCTCTCCCACAAGCTCCAGAACACCAGCCTGACCAGGCACAGAGACTGTTTGAGGACTCTGAATTGAGGGGCTTGTCAATCAGTGCCCTGCCCTTGCCTGAGATCCCTTTCACAGGGGACACCTGATGCCCCAATTGGGGGAAAGGAAGGTGTGGCTTAGCCACAGTATTAACCCCGACCCCAATGGGGCACACAGGCACAGCACACCTTTGCACTAGGACTCCATTCTCCTGTTCTCACAAACTCAGTTTTGCTCACCATTTCATTGGGGGCCCAGAGGGGCATTGGAAACCCATACCAGACGCCTGGCATACACCAGGATCTTGTTAAAACATATCCTGCTACTGTTCCAGGAAAGTTAAAAAAAATAAGACTTTGGGTTGGTTTGTGGTCCTGAACCAACTCCGCAGCACACACCCAACTCACCACCAACCTGGAGATTTTCCTAGCTCTATACTGATTCCACACATCCCCTCCCCCCCCAACAATGGAACTTAGCCACGTCTTGCAGAGCTAGAAGTCCTGTCCCATCATCACGATGAAGTTTGCTCATCCAATAATAGGGCAATGAGGAAAGTATAAACCCTAGATAAGACAGACCATGGAGAGATGGTCCAGAACAGATTGCTGTTATTAACAGACTTGGGCCCCAGTTCATCAAAGCATAAACCTAAGCATGTGCTTTGCTAAAGTGGGACCTTCATTTCTTAGCTTAGGTTTCCAGTCACCCTTGTATGACTGGTTTCAGAGTAGCAGCCGTGTTAGTTTGTATCTGCAAAAAGAACAGGAGTACTTGTGGCACCTTAGAGACTAACCGGGAGCAGAACCATCAGTGGTCTTTTTCTCCTCTGACATGTTATGGCATTTTATGACATAGTATAATAGTCAAAACAGTATTTTAGCACTGGAGCATTTTGTATTTTATTAGTTTAGTTTAATTTTGTAGTTTAATTTTTTTTATGAATTAGAGTAGCAGCTCTTTTTAATATCTTGTTTTAGCCTGGAATAATTTCTTCAGTATATTAAAAACAGTGGTACTCTAGTTAGTTCTGAGTTTCTTGTTAGCTTCTTGTTCCAAATGTCAAACAGTTTCATTACAACTACAAACAGGAGACACTCTGAACTAAGATAAGCACTCAATGCTAATTTGAGAAGCTGTTTTTAAGATAATATAATGTAATATAATTAATAGCTTACATATGAATAGTACCATTAACACTGACATCTTGTGAAATAATATCAACAAAAATATAAAAATTAAATAAAAACAATGTTTAAATGTAAACTTTGTTTCAAAACAAAATTTTGTATTTTTCTAAATTAAAATTGTTCATGATTTTTTTTTCAGAATTTCTTTCATGAGAAATTTGGAAATTGTTTCTTTTCGTTCTGATTTGGAACAAAACCAAATTTCAAAGTGTTAGTATTTCCTGGAGAACTGAAATTCTGCATTTCAACCAGCCCTAGTCATGACACCTTTGCCTTTATTAACCCAGAGATCCCTTCTTCACCAATCAGAATCACTCTCTCTTTCTCTCTCCCAGTATCCCAGGTTAGGGATGTACCTCCCCCCTTCTTTTTCTCCCTCTAACACAGGTGATTATCTTTCCTCATGGCAAAAGCCTGTTCTTGTCTAGACGGTGGCTATAGGGTGTTTTTGCTCTCCAAGAGTAGATCTGTTGTAGGCATTGAATACAAATCAAGGCAGTTGCCTTAATACTCTCATTACATTTAAATCTAATGGGCTTTTTAAATATTCAGAATCAAAGGCACTTCACCACCAGTAAGTTTTTTTTATACATCTTTAAAAAAAAATCCCTGCATTCAGAAATCACCACTCTTGGCATCTCCAGTCTCTTGCTCCCTCTTTTTCAATGTTTTTTTTTTTTTATAAACTGGGCTAACTCACCAGGGAAGGGCTGTGCTTATAAACAGATGCCACTCACACAGGTTCCAGGAGGCCTTCATATCATTAGATGACGGTGAACTTTGAACTCCTGATTTGGAGCCTCTGTTTGCTGGAGAAGAGGAGGAGGCAGTGGGCACGAAGGGAAGTTCAGGGGGGGTTGATGGGGCTCTCTAGTGTATTGCTGGCCTACCCTGGCACAGGAACGCTCAGGACTTCAAATCGGCTCCAGTCACTTTGAAGCTTCTCTCTCTCTTTCTGTCTTTTTTTCCCCCTTGCATCTATGAATCATTCATGTCTCCCCCCCCCCCAGGTTCCTTTAAAAAAAAAAGAAGAAGAAGAAGAAGGAGAAAAAAGAGAGAGGAAAAAAAATACCCACACGCATACAAAGCCCGGCCTATGTTTATGTTCTTATTGCTCTGTGCAGCTTATTATCACCAGTGTTGAACAAATTACTTACATGATGTTTGAACTGCACTGGCAGCCCTCAGAGCTACGTACTTGGTGGGGCAAATTATTTTGTTTTAAATGTTAATGTACAGTGGGGGAGTGTTAAATGTACAGGCACAGTGAATACTATTTACTTGGTGCATTGCAAAGCGTTGGTTCCGGCTAGGGAGTTGCAGAACGCTACTGCGAGAGCACACACACCTTCAGCCGCAGGCTTACACCCCCCAGTTGAGAACGAAGATTTGGGTAGGAGAGATAGCTGTACATTTAATGATGATTTCTGATTTCTTTGGGGAGGGGGGTTGTATTTTTCTTTATTACCCCACTGCATTAAATGCCCCCACTCACCCCCCCAACAAAATATAGCCCCATTCAGGAAATAAACTAGAGATGGGACTCAGCAGATCTGGGCTGGTCCTCAGCTCTGCCTTTGTGACCTTGAGCAAGTCACCGAGGGCCAGATTTTCGAAAGCTCAGTGCACACAGCTGGGGCCAGATTTGCAGAAGACTCCAGTTGAGCTAGTTTGAAGTCAGGCTGTAAGACTCACGATGGGAAGTGCTGGACCTTAATCTCTCCATGATTCAGACCCCTCCCCACACCTATAAAACGGGACTAATCAGAGTACTTTTCTCATATCCATTGTTTCTCTGGTCTAGTTAGATTGTAAGTTATTTGGGAAATGCATATGTACAGTACCTAACTTAGACCTGATCTTGGTTGTGGACTCCAAATCCTCTTGGAATAATATAATATAATATAATATAATATAATATAATATAATATAATATATGTAAGTGATGGATACAGCAAGAATGAACTGTCAAAGTGGCACCAGAGCTTGACAGAACTACAGATGCAAAATCCGTAGACATATCTCCACTGCTATAATGATCAGTACCCCCCACAACACCCCTTTCCAGATCCATATGTCCTATACATGCCCACCACAGCATGTGGTGCACCTCATCCAGTGCATCAAATGCCCCAGCAACAACTGTGTGGGTGAAACCACACAATCACTACCCCCTTCAATTAATTCATCCAGAAAAATGGCAAAAGACAAAAACACCTTTACAACATCTTCAGAAGATGAGCCTGGGACCTTAAATTCATAACTATGGCTGGACTTATCAAAGACTCTGGTTTTATGGCCTATTACATACCCTGCTGCCTAAACTAACCCTCCATTATCGTAGGACTGCAGATGTGTTAATTGCCATACTTACAGAATCTTCACCAAGCATTCTCAAAACTACGATACCTGCACGAGGAAATAAGGAAACAGATCAACAGAGCCAGACTTGTACCCAGAAGCCTCCTACTGCAAGACAAGCCCAAGAAAGAAACCAACAGAACGCCACTGGCCATCACATATAGTCCCCAGCTAAAACCCCTCCAACGCATCATCGGTGATCTACAACTCATTCTGGACAATGATCCCTCACTTTCACAGGCCTTGGGTGGCAGGCCAGTCCTCGCCCATAGACAACCCGCCAACCTGAAGCATATTCTCACCAGCAACTACACACCGCACCATAGTAACTCTAACTCAGGAACCAATCCATGCAACAAACCTCAGTGCCAACTCTGCCCACATATCTACACCAGCAACACCATCACAGGACTTAACCAGATCAGTCACACCATCACCGGTTCATTCACTTGCACATCCACCAATGTAATATACGCCGTCATATGCCAGCAATGCCCCTCTGCTATGTACATCGGCCAAACTGGACGGTTCCTACATAAAAGGATAAATGGACACAAATCAGATATTAGGAATGGCAATATACAAAAGCCTGTAGAACACTTCAATCTCCCTGGACACACAATAGCAGATTTACAGGTAGCCATCCTGCAGCAAAAAAACATCAGGACCAGACTTCAAAGAGAAACTGCTGAGCTTCAGTTCATCTGCAAATTTGACACCATCAGCTCAGGATTAAACGAAGACTGTGAATGGCTAGCCAACTACAAAAGCAGTTTCTCCTATCTTGATGTTCACACCTCAACTGCTAGAAGAGGGCCTCATCCTTCCTGATTGAACTAACCTCGTTATCTCTAGCCTGATTCTTGCTTGCATATTTATATCTTCTTCTGGAAATTTCCACTACATCCATCCGATGAAGTGGGTATTCACCCACGAAAGTTCATGCTCCAGTACATCTGTTAGTCTATAAGGTGCCATGGGACTCTTTACTGCTTTCATTTTAAGTAGTATCCTACAACATGGGTGAACTCTCTGTGCTTAACAATCTGTACCACCTTGCATTTAGCTCAGACACTCAGGCCTCGTTTATGAAACTCGAAAGCTTGTCCTGTTCACCAACAGAAGTTGGTCCAATTAAAGATATTTCCTCTCCCACCTTGCCTAATGTGTGTATTTTTCTAGAGTACTGTTCATCTCCAGTGCTTCACACAGTCTGTACAGCAAGGCTGAACCACCCTATCATCTCTGGCCTGGGAGCTGCCAACCAATTGGTACTCAGCACACCACAAAAACAGTGGTGGATTAGCCACTGGGCTAAGGGATCCCAAACCCAGGGGCCCTGGCCAATTGGGGGCCCCACAGAAAAATGGGCATCCCCATGCCCCGATCTGCTCTGCCTGCTCGGCATTCCTGCTAGGGAGGAATGGCATGGGGGCTTCCCCTGCTCCCCCACCTGTCCGGCTCTTCTGACATGAAGTGGGGTAGGAGCACAGGAAGCAGGCAGAAAGGGTGAGGATGGGCCCCCACTCGCTCTGGCCCAGGACTCCACAAACCTGTAATCTGTCTCTATATGGAAAAAGGTGATTTTGGCCAAGGGCACTAGAATTAACTAATATCAAAGTTACTGTGGGCAAGTGTATTCACTGGAGGGTACTCATAATTAATTTAGATACATGGCTGCTGTGTTTTCCAAAACAGATGCTGTGTTCACTTTCTCCCAATAAAGTTTTTGTTGTTTCATGCACAGATTCAATGCTTGGGAGTGGAAACTGTTGCCTCTTAAGGGGCCAGGGAAGGTATTTAGTGATCCCAGAAATTGTGTGTGTGGAAGGGAGTGGTGGGTTGACCACTGATATTTGTTAGCTTTAAGGGGGTCTCCTAGCTCTTCTAACCCAGTCCTTATTGCTGCTGCTAACACCTGGCAGGAAGGATATATGCATTTCAGTATTTGTACATTTCCCCTGGTTGTCTTACCTGAAGTGCAATAAATGAATAGCATGGATCTGATTGTAACGGAGAGTTTTATTTACATGCACTCGAGGGATGGGAGCATGGACTTAGAAATTTATGGTGATATCACAGGGATAACATTACCTGATGGCTGCTGCTTGTGAAGTGGAGAGCTTGTGTGCATACTGGATCTATTATAAATAGACCATCTACAGTTGAGCTCCCTCTCTGGCAGGAGTCACTGAGCTAAAAGCACATGCTGGTTGCTATTAGCAGGTTAGATTCACTCCGGCAGGTATGTCCATTGCAAGTCTTCTTCTCTGACCCTGTGTTAGCAATGAAGCCAACCCACACACCACTTGTACAGTGATAATATCCTCATGATTAACTGCAGATTCATGTGATCTGTTCATGCCTTTTTGAGTGGCTTATCGGAACGCTGCCCATTTGGCCATCTCCCTGGAGATTTATGTTCCTTTTCAAACTACTGAGCAGCTTCAGAGAGCTGCCATTTGTGTGGGACATTCCTCCCCAAATGACACTGTTCTGAGACACAGAACGGGCAATACGGAATCCTGGACCAATGGATGGTCTAAGTCCAGTTAGCGCTTATCATCAGTAGATCTCACAGTACTTTATAAAGAGCAGGATCATTATCCCCATTTTAAAGATGGGGAAACTGAGTCATAGAGAGGGAAGTGACTTGCACAAGGTCACCCAGCTGGCCAATAGCTGATCTAGGAATAGAATCAGGTCTCCTGAGTCCCAGACCAGTGCTCTGTCCACTAGGACACCCTGCTTTGTTTACACCCTTTGATCCTGCAAGACTAGGAACAAGAGAAGTATAGCCTCATGAAGGGAGGTTTCCAGCTTCCCTATGAGCTACACAACAGTCACCCCTAGCCCTTGGAAATCCTCAGCTTTCAGGTGTGACATTAGGACATTTTATAGAGATGATACAATATACTGTGCAGTGTTTTCACTGCCTCCAGTGTCTGGGCTTCACAGCCCCAAGCTCCAGTTTCAGGAAAGCACTTCAGCACAGCCTAAATGTTAAGCATTCAGTTTTCAGGGCTTGAAGGAGTGCAGATTTATAGATGTGCTTCACAGGATGAAGAGTAGAATGCTTAGCATTTGCCCAGGTACTTACCTGGTTTTATCACGGTAATATCTGAGCACCTCATAGTCATTAATGGACTTCATCCTTACAGCACCCGATGAGGCGAGGAAGTGTCATCCCCATTCTACAGATGGGAAACTGAGGCACAGGCTAGATTAAGTGGCTTGCCCACTATCATACATTGAGTCCATGGCTGAGCAGAGACTTGAACCTAGGGCTTATGACTCCTACTCAGGCAGGCCGTCATTCCTCTCCTATGGGTAAAAAAACAGCGAGTCAGTTGTGTTTTAAAAACCTAACCCCTTTTTCAGTGAGATGGGTGGCATATATATAGCTCACACAATGATGTGAACTAAGGATTTTACCAGCCAGTCTGTGATGACCTGCTTAATTGGGGGTACAAGTCTTAGGGGTACAAGTCTTCTGAGTAACACAATATGCCAACTCATATGCTCATTTTCTGTACAGAGCCACTACAGCAAAACTCCCACTGTCAGAACTAAATATGGGCTTATGGAGAGGGATGTATGACCTATTTAATATGTTAAAAACATTAACAGCTTTAGTATTAATAATACATATTTAGGGCATATTCTGACTCCTCTGGTGTGGCTGAACTGTAAACTGTTTACTTTGAGTTTCTTTCTCAGGAAAAACATTTCTATTGCGATTATGTTAGATGTAAGCAGGGTCTGAATGAGCTCTCCCCTGACAGCTAGTGGGGAAGGGGAAAGGCTGCAGGACCAGAATGTATTTACATGAACACACCCACTCTGCATATGTATCCAGCAAACAGAACTGTGTTGCTAAAGTGATCAACTTCGAATGGTGTTGGGTTACAAATCACTTTAGTACTGAATGCAGGGGGTAATGAAATGTTGTTATTCTTATTGTATGAGAAAAGGGTAGCAGAACTGTAATTGTGGGGGTCACCCTCACTTTAAATAAACACGCTAAGCAGGGGGCTCAAATGCCAGACCCCTGTAAAAATGAGTGAGAGTAGGGATGGATATTGCTGTTTAAAGGATCTGGGCCCTGCCTAAAAATCTGAGGCCTGGTCCATACTACACAGTTAAATTGATTTAAACAGTGTTAAATTGATTTAATGCTGTACCCATCCACACTACAAGGCACTTTAAATTGATTTTAAGGGCTCTTAAAATTGATTTCTGTACTCTTCCCCAACAAGAGGAGTAACCCTAAAATTGATATTACTATATCAATTTAGGGTTAGTATGGATAGAAATCAAAGTTATTGGTCTCATTCTTTTACTGTAGCTACTCAGAGTGTACTGCTCTGGAAATCAATGGTAGCCTAGGACCATGGATGCACACCACCAAATTAATGTGCCCTAGTGTGGATGCATAAAATCAATTTTATAATATCAGTTTTATAAAACTGGTTTTAGTAATTTTGATTTTATGCTGTAGTGTAGACGTAGCCTGAGGTTTGGTGTAACCTGTTTCTCTCTAATATTCAAAAATAGAACTAATTAAGGCTCTAGTAGAAGCTTTTGGGGGTTGGTTTTTAAGTGGTTGTTAAACTGAAATTGTCTGCTGTGGGACAGTGTTTCTATCTCGTTTCCTTCAGTACTGTGGCTCTCCCACTGAGAGCTGTGTGGAACCTTAAAAGACCAATCTACAGATCTCACAATAGAGAAGTAAATGGAGCAGCAATGCTAAAGCAAGTACTGGATAGTAGAGTGAGCCAGGTGCCTTCTCTTCTCCTACTCCAGAGTAGGAGATGAATTCACAAGCTACACCCATGAACTCTGGGTCTTCACTGATCAAGGACAACAACTGTGAGTGAAGTATGGTGGAGGGAGAACAGACAGAACTTTTGGTGGTTGAATTCAAGAACCAGAGGCAAAAGACACTGCCCAACATACTCTAGGGTGGATATTTTTCTCATGATTGAATACTGCTGGTGTTTTTTTCCCAACTTAATGCGGGTGATTTCCCTCTTTTCATTACAAGTTTCTTTTCGATACTCAGATTCTGTGATTGCGAGAGGGGAAGTATCGCCTCTTAGAAGCACCCTGGGGTGGTGTGTAATTTTCTAGGTTATTGAGTGGGGGCTGAAGCTGGTTTTGTGTATGTATTGAACCTGGCCCTGGGTCCTGCCGACTCCATCGGGCAGAAGGGTTATGTAGATAATGTTTAGTACATTCCCCTCCTCTTTATTTCCTATGCAGAACCTTAATTTTTGTCCTCAAAGTCTTGACACGTGTCCTGCTGGGACAAACTCTGAGGTTGGCAGCATCCATAACTGCCCTACATCTCAGCCACCTGCATTGTCTTTCCAGATCTGATTTAACTCAATCCCAATAGTAAGAAACTAGTTTGCTAATGTGGTTTGCTACCTCTGCTCCCGTGCACCTTAGATCATTTTGCCATCACATTCAAAATAACAACTCTTCAAACCGTTCAAGATGCAACATACTAAAGAGAGTGCAAAGGGGGGCATCTGTTGACCTGAAATAATTGAGCAAGCAGGCAACATCCAATGCAGTACAAAAGTAAACTTGTTACCCATCTCCTTGCGTACCTTCATCTCTGTCACAGCAGCCTGTTGTTTGAAGCTCCCTCTGGCCACCTCTGCTGCTGCAGCTGAGCCCTCATTAGAAATCCAGGCATTGGGGTGCCAGTTACTTTGGAGAAGGGCTCAGCCCCTACAAATGGGATCAGATTTTCCCCAAGAGCTGAGAACGTTAGGTGCTCAGAACTCTGGAAAGGCAGCCCCATGGGGCTGGCAGTTAACCAATCTCCATGGGCTGGGTGTAGGGTTCCATAATATTTGATGCTCATGAATTTGGGCGATTAAAAGACCCAGCTAGAACAGATGTGTGCTGTGCCAACTTCCCACCTACAGCTGTGCCCTGCCCCTCACTCCTGACCCGCGTACCCCTTCTCATCCAGTTGTGTGCCTCCACCCACAGCTCTGCCATCACAGTTCAAATTCTGACCTGCTACAGTCTGATACGTTGCTATGTAACTGTGGTCAAACCCATGGCACCACTTCAGACTGCTCTGTGCCTTGTTTTACAGGAAAGTGCTACAAATGAGCCTGATGAATGTTGTACTTGATTCTGCAGCTAGTCACACTGAGATCTACGGGACAGATTCAGACTGTCATGGAGCAGGGCAGTCATGCCTAGTGGTCAGAGCAGTGTTAGGAACAGTGCTGAAGATCAGAGCTAGAGTCAGGAACTAAGCATGGCAGTAGCAAGGCTGGCAATAAGACAGGCACTGGAGTGATTGCGGCTGCAGGTGTAAGCACTGCACCTGCAGGCTCCTTGAAGCCAATTGTGTGAGTGGGCCAACCAGCTAGGTGATTTGCCACAGCCACTTCCCTATGTGGAGGAAATTCCTGAAGGGCCTCTGTTGCAGCTTTACAGCCACATTGGCCTGATGGAATCAGCCTGAAATGGTACCCATGAGCCAGACCCTGTGGAGTGCTCACCAGGGATGGCTCTCCCCAGCGTGGGAGAGGGTGGCCTGGTGACAGATTGCTGTGCATTCCCCAGCACAAAGGGAATGAGATGATCTTGTCGGCAGCATCCTCCCTCCCCCAGGCTCTTTTTCCACAGGAGCTGCCGTTAGAGCAAAGCAGAACAAATTGATGGGGGGTGTCAAAAAGCAACGAGAGAGAGAGAGACAGGCACAACGTTTGCCGAGCGTCTGATGCTCTTAGCTGGCACTCCTTACACAGTCAGAATGCGCCAGGGCTCAGGGAGCTCTCAGCTGTAAGCAGCCTAATTAACCTCTGCACGTGGGCTGCTTCGGCTCCGGCCTGACGTTGAGGTGGGCGACCAGACGCGCGGCTTTGTGCTCTGGGTTTAGCAGCTCAGCAGGAACGTGTATTATATCGATTCTCTAATCCCATTTCTTTTTGCCTTCTTGGCTCACTAATGAACGCTGGGGCTCTCAGAGGCTGCAAGGTTCACCTTGCCTAGTGCTGGAAGTACCTGTATTGGGGAAGCGAACACAAGGGAACCTTAATTTCCTCCAGCTTGGATCATTCGTCTTTTCTGAGCCTGACTGTGGAACTGGGCTCATTTGAGGAGTTCAGGACTTTGTCTGCAGTAGAAAAGATGAGGGCTAGTTCTCTGGGGCCCTGCACTGTGGGGAATCATTTACACAATGTGAATAGAGTGCAAAGCAGCTATGAAACACCCTGGCTGAAGTGCTGTACTGGGTCTCTGAGAGGTACAACCCAGGAGTGGAAGGGGGGCAAACTAATGTTGCATTAAACCACCTTTGTATCCTCTCTATTCTTCATGGCTACAGAGGTTGGTATGGCCCCAGCATCAACCAGAGTAGTTGCACCATGCTCTTCATACTCAGCTGCCTATTTGCCACACCTGAGCCTGCAGCAGCCCTGAAACCCAGGGCCGCCCAGGGGGAGCGGGTCTCCGCAGGCTGTCCTATACTACGCATGTGCTAGGGGAATTCTCCCCTGGCTACACCGCTGTACATCACCCCAGGGGAGAATCATCAGAATCTAGAGATTTCCAGGGGTGCTGGGGGGTGGGGGAGATACCAAAATGTCCTTTCACTGTTGTATAGTCATTAGAATAGGAGACAGAAGAGTATGGCAGATTCCAGCAAATGAAGGGCCTTTGCTACTGATTGCAGATTGATGGCTGCCCCTTGTTCCACCATTCAGTGTGTGACATGCTCCCTATGTCCAGCCCACACTGTTCTGCTGAGCCAGCTTGGAGAGTGTGGGGAGCATTCAGGGGAGAAAAGATGGCCCAGAGACTAGGGTGCCAGCCTGGAGCTCAGGAGGGCTGGTTCAGTTTCCTGTGAGATATTGGATAGATCATTTAGGCACTGATTTAGGTGCCTACACACCTTGGAGGATCTGGGTCTCAGTTTTCCCTCTGTAAAATGGGGTATAATAGCACTGTCCTATCTCCCAGGGAGGTGTTGGGGGAATATATTAAAGACTGAGATACTGCAATAATGGAGGCCAGAGAGTGAAACCTAGAATGGTGAAACTCCAGGGTCTGGAGGCTTGGCTCAGAGAAGCACCCAAACCTCGCTCTAGAGAGACAGTAGGATGCGTCAGTTTCTTTAAATTAATCATGTGCATAAGTGTTTGCTGAATCCAAGCCTACCTTGTATATATCAGCTGCCTGGAGACTGTCAGGGCTTTCCAAAATGAAAGATCTCACACAGCAGATGGGTAGGCAGCCTCCTTGCATTGAAAGGGGCCTTGATGGAAACCTGGCTCCTCTCTTGCACTACGGTTGCATACGTCACCACAGGTTTCACCAGGGAAGAAACAAGTAGCATTGAGGAAAAAAAAATGTAAATAATTTAGTATTTGAAAAGCAATGCTATTTTTAGTAACAATCAGAGATGGGTTTAATCTGAAGAATGTGATCCATATTTCTAACACCTCAGATTTCAGGGAGCAGGGGGTTGATTTGTCCCATTAAAAGCTAGATTATCCCTAACACGTGTTTGTCTAACCAGTTCTTAAAATCCTCCAATGACAGAAATTCTACAACCTCCCTAGGCAATTTGTTCCACTGCTTAACTACAGTTAGGAATTTTTCCCTAGTGTCCACACTAAACTTCCTTTGCTGCAATTTAAGCCCATTACTTCTTGTCCTATCCTCAGAGGTTAAGGAGAACAATTTTTCACACAACCTTTTATGTACTTGAAAACTGGTATGTCCCCCTCAGTCAAACAAACCCATTTTTTCTAGTCTTCCCTCATAGGTCATGTTTTCTAGACATTTATATTGTTGTTGCTCTTCTCTGGACTTTCTCCAAATTGTCCACATCTTTCCTGAAATGTGGCACCCAGAGCTGGGCACAATACTCCAGCTGAGGCCTAGTCAGTGTGGAGTGGAGCAGAAGAATTACTTCTCGTGTCTTCCTTACAACACTCCTGCTAATACACCCCCAGAATGATGTTTGCTATTTTCGCAACAGTGCTACACTGTTGACTCATATTTAGCTTGTGATCCACTATGACTCCTAGATCCCTTTCCCCAGTACTCCTTCTTAGGCAGACATTTCTCATTTTGTATGTGTGTAACTGATTGTTTCTTCCTAAGTGGGATACTTTGCATTTGTCCTTATTGAATTTCACCCTATTTACTTCAGACCATTTCTCCAGTTTGTCCAGATCACTTTAATCCTAACCTCCAAAGCCACTTGCAACTCCTCCCAGTTTGGTATCATCCACAAACTTCAGAAGTGTACTCCCTATGCCATTATCTAAATCATTGCTGAAGATATTGAACTGAACCAGACTCAGGACTGATCCCTGCAGGATCCCACTTGATATGCCCTTCCAGCATGACTGTGATAACTACTCTCTGGGAATGGTTTTTCCAACCAGCATAGCCTGATCTATAGATTATGCATTAATTATATTGATTTACTTAAGAATTCCAAGTTATTCCAAGGCTGAGAGTTGACAGGTTCTTGTCCCAAGATCAGGCCCACTATTATTACAATTACTATATAGTTGGGAACCCCAATGTACATGGTTGCAACACACACAATAGAAACTCTTCTATATTTACAATAATTTATTAAGTATCAGAGGGGTAGCTGTGTTAGTCTGGATCTGTAAAAAGCAACACGTGTCTGACGAAGTGAGTATTCACCCATGAAAGCTTATGCTCCAATACATTTGTTAGTCTATAACGTGCCACAGAACTCTTAATAATTTATTAATACATTTAGCAAGTCACAAACACTCTATCTCCCTTACTGAGTTGGAGATACTACAAAATGTACATCTGCACATCCATATATTCACAACCTGCAATGTTAGCCATCATCTTCCTCATCACCATCACCTTCCTCATCATCCCATCATTCTGGCACCTTCCCAGGGCTACATCTCTCTCTTCCCTCCTGGGAAGATGCCATTTCTATACTAGGACAGGGAAATGGGATGCCATTTCTATACTATGTTACACTTATGCCACTATGTCTAATGCATCATTAGAGGTTTCTCCCCTCTTCCTTATTTGTATTTCCTCACACTAATAATGTTGGCGTGTCCTTCTCCTACAGGTTCAATGATCCCAACTTATTATTGCAAACGTCAATTGGTTGCCATGGCACTCTTATGGTTAGTCATCTGTGGATGTTGACTAATGTTCCTGTGGTTGGTAAGTGTCATTATGGTCAGAATCCTCCCTTGCACATTCTATTTTCAGTTCCCCAAAACTTAGGGGTAACTGTTAGGTTATTTATCTGTGTTCACAGGCCTCAAGCCTCATGCTAACTGCTGAAGCCAATGTCTTTAATGATAAACACCTATAAGTTCCTTGCATTACTGCTGTACATAATGCAAGTAGGGCTGTCAAGCAATTAAAAAAATTAATCGTGATTAATCACACTGTTAAACAATAATAGAATACCATTTATTTAAATATTTTTGGACATTTTCTACATTTTCAAATATATTGATTTCAATTATATTACAGAATGCAAAGTGTACAGTGCTCACTTTATATTTGTTTTTATTACTAATATTTGCACTGTAAAAAACAAAAGAAACAGTATTTTTCTTTTCACCTAATACAAGTACTGTAATGCAATCTCTTTACCATTAAAGTTGAACTTACAAATGTAGAATTATATTAAAAAGAACTACATTAAAAAATAAAACAATGTAAAATTTTAGAGCCTACAAGTCCACTCAGTCCTATTTCTTGTTCAGCCAATCGCTCAGACAAACAAGTTTGTTTACATTTGCAGGAGACAATGCTGCTAGCTTCTTGTTCACCATGTCACCTGAAAGCGAGAACAGATGTTCACATAGCACTGTTGTAGCCAACATTGCAAGATATTTACATGCCCAATATGCTAAAGATTCACATGTCCCTTCATGCTTCAACCACCATTCCAGAGGAAATGCATCCATGCTGATGATGAGTTCTGCTCAATAACAATCCAAAGCAGTGTGGACCGACACGTGTTCATTTTCATTATCTGAGTGAGATGCCACCAGCAGAGGGTTGGTTTTCTTTTTGGTGGTTCAGGTTCTGTTGTTTCCGCATTGTAGTGTTGCTCTTTTAAGACTTCTGAAAGCATGCTTCACACCTCGTCCCTCTCAGATTTTGGAAGGCACTTCAGAGTCTTATGTCTTGGATCAAGTGCTGTAGCTATCTTTTGAAATCTCACATTGGCACCTTATTGTGTTTTGTCAAATCTGCAATAAAAGTGTTCTTAAAATGAACATGTGCTGAGTCATCATCCCAGACTATTATAACATGAAATATATGGCAGAATGCAGGTAAAATAAAGCCAGGGACATACAATCCTCCTGCAAGGAGTTCAGTCACAAATTTAATCAATGCATTATTTTTTTAATGAGTATCATCAGCATTAAAGCAAGTCCTCTGGAATGGTGGCCGAAGCATGAAGAGGCATACAAATGTTTAGCATATCTGGCATATAAATACCTTCCAATATTGGCTACAAAAGTGCCATGCAAATGGCCTGTTCTCACTTTCTGGTGACAGTGTAAATAAGAAGTGGGCAGCATTATCTCCTGTAAATGTAAACAGACTTGTTTGTCTTAGCAATTGGCTGAATGAGAAGTTGGACTCAGTGGACTTGTAGGCTCTAAAGTTTTGTATTATTTTGTTTTTGAGTGCAATTATGTAACAAAAAAATCTACATCTGTAAGTTGTACTTTCACAATAAAGAGATTGCACTACAGTACATGTATGAGGTGAATTCAAAAATACTATTTCTTTTGTTTATCATTTTTACAGTGCAAATATTTGTAATAAAAATAACAATATAAAGTGAACAGTATACACATTGTATTGTGTATTGTAACTGAAATCAATATATTTGAAAATGTAGAAAAAAATCTAAAATATTTAATACATTTCAATTGGTATTTTATTGTTCAATGATGCTATTAAAACTGCAATTAATTGCAATTAACTTTTTTGAGTTAATCACATCAGTTAACTGTGATTAATCCACAGCTCTAAATGTAACCTTTCTGCCAGTCAAAGTTGGCAGCAACAAGGGCTGGGTTCAGTATCTAGGGGCTTCCTTTTGAAAAATAAACACAAAATCGGTTCAAGGGCCCACCCAGTCACCTGGGACAATTACACATCACCCTCTGGGTGCCTCTAAGAGGCAATACTTCTCTCACAAGCAGAGAGTCAGAGTGTAGCAAAATAAACTTTTAATAAAAGGAGGGAAGTAATTTGGCATTAATTTGGAAAAACACTGCAAGCAGGATTCATAAACATAAACCATGAACAACAGACCCACCCCCAAGCAAGTTGGGCAGTGTTCTTTTCCCTCAGATTCTTAAATTCAGCAACCAAAAGTCCCTTTAACTTGCCCTTCCCTTCTCTGTATCCTAATCACAGTTGCCCTTGATAAGTGCAGATCCAGAGTTCAGAGGTAGAGGTGGGGTAAGAAGGCACCTTTCTTGCTCTGCTGTCACGGCACTTGCTGGCTGCTCCTCTCCACCAGCCACCCTGCCGGCCGATTGCCGTGCCTTTCCACCAGGCTCTGTTCCAATCCTCTCTGCTAGCCAATTGCCAAGATATCTTCACATCCCACCACTTAACACAGCTCTCAATTATTTCAGCCATTAGTGGGGGAATTTCATTTTTGGTGCACACTGGGTAAGTTTTCACTTCAGTGACACAGCCCCAAAGCATATTTAACACTTAAACTTAGGTATCAGTGATTTCAACTGTACTGTGTGTAATAAGGCTCTTCACTGAGTCTAAATTAGCCTTTTTATTACATAGTGAAGAAGGAAAAGATCAAATGTCATCTAGGACCTCCATACAAATATCCTCTCTTAAGTCATTGGGCTTTGGAACTCATCTTCCCTGGCTAGTGAATGCCATTTAGCTGAGGGTGAGTCCCTCAATCGGGATATATCAAGTACAGTCTGCTGTCCTTGATTCACACAACAAGGATAAGAACCCTTTATTATTCCTGCCCCAATAACAAGGAGACTGAGGATCCAACACCAATTACAAGTGACCATTTGGGCAAGCAATCCCATCTTGCTGAGCTCGTAGGCAGAGTGGGTATGCCCATATAAAAGAGAACAGCTCCTGAAAATCCTCTTTCACAGCTCATTACTAGATGTCAGAGGAGAGCTCATTCAGACTCTGCTTACAATAATAAAGGCAGAATATAATGAAGTCAAAGCACTGACTAGCTAGACTAGCTAGACCTATGGACTACACCAGAATTATGCACCCACCTTATAATAGCTTCATATAGGTTGCATTTCCCTAGTTTATTTATGAGACGGTCGTGTGAGCCAGTATCCAAAGCCTTACTAAAGTCAAGATAAACCACATCTACAGCTTCCACACAACCAACAGGCTTGTTACCCTGTCAAAGAAAGCTAATAGATTGGTCTCACATGATTGGTTCTTGACAAATCCATGCTGACTGTTACTTATCACCTTATTATCTTCTAGGTGTCTGCAAACTGACTGTATGATTATTTGCTACATTACTTTCTGAAGGCAGGCTCCTAAGCCATGTAGGTGCTTTTAAATTTTTTATCTGATTTACAAAATTTGGCTGCAGATCTATAGTTACATAGTTTAGTCTTTCCAAGCTCAAGCATTACAAAAGCATCACCCTCAAGGCCTCCAAGATAATGATACTTTATATAAAAATAAATACATTTTTGGATGTTTAGTTGCTTTGTGTGGTTTGACCCTTGAGGAGTGACATTTTCAAGTTTTGTTCTGAAACTATGAAAGCTAAAACTTTTTTTAAAATGAAAGCTGAGATGCTTATGCATTCCCGGGACTTCAGAGGTTGGGACTTTAAAAAACACACAAGATATGGTGAGATTCAGGATAAAATCACTAGAGTTTGCAACAGAGCATTTTGAATACATTCACAGCTCAGAAGCATTTGGGTCTGGGGTTGGTTTGAGTGAGAAGTGGTTTCGAGAATTGCCAGGGGATTACCCTTACCACTGTGGCTATCCCTTCCCAGAGAGAGATACATAGAGAATGTCCTCAGCTTCTCTTGGATTGCCTTTTGGCTTTGAAATGCAGGAGTTGCCCTGGTCTCAGAACTTAACTGGAATATTTCGATCAAACAAATATTTAATCCACACTTCTCCAGAGGTTAGAGCATAAAGATTTGGTCTGATAGGAGTTTAAATCCAATATTGATTTAACCAATTCATCCCACTCCCTTCACAACATGTGTACCCACTGATAAAGTATACTGGCTTTACTGTGTATTTATGCACCTCTTCACTCAGATTCCTTTAGCTGCTTCTCATATTTGGGTGGGACACTGTATATGCAGTGCTGTCATCTCTACTGGTTATAGCATGAGTCTCTGCAATACTTCTCTGGCCCCCATCATTGGACTATCTGAACATTTCACAGCGTTGTTGATAGATGCTGGTAGATGTTTGGCTGTGTGTGTGTTTTCTCTGTGTGCTGCCCTAGCTTTGCGCAAATAGTTGGCACAGCAGACCTTGATCGCACTGCCCAATAACCACAGACCCATTTAAAGCAAAGGAACTTGGTCCTGTTTATTGTCAACAAAGCACAGTCTTAATGTCCTGGCTCAATGGTTACAAGCACACTAACACACCTATGCCCGTTGCATTGGACTAGCTCAGTTAACAGCAGGACATCCATTCTCCTGTAGGCCAGCCAAAAACTCTCCCTCTGACACTTCATTTTATACATCAATACAAACAACTTACATACTGCCCCCTGACTTGGTTAATACTGTCCCCTGACGTGGGTTGCTACTATCTGTTGCCTTGTACATGTTGATTTGATCAAAACATCTCTATCCATCACACTGTCATCCTAACCTTATCTTTAGGAGGGGTTACTGTGTTATTGTTATCTTTGCAGGGAGGAGTTTGTACCATCTTTCTGGAATGTGTTTGCACGTGTGTCTTGTGCCCAGCCTTTCTCAGGAATGTCAGCCCTGTTCTTGCCAGATTCTGTGAGCTTGCAGGCAGGCAGAGCCTGACTTCTGCTCACTTTGCTTCTTTGCAAAGCTTGACCACTGCTTTAGTTCAGGCCTCAGGTCTCACACCAGGTTTCTGATACAAGGCCTTATGTTTCAGGCTTTCTTCCTACTACAAGCATTTGACACATTTATTCTCACACACCCATAGGAAGCAGACCAGTGCTATTATCCCCACGTTTTATTTATTACAGAGGGGGACTAAGGCCCATACGGTCTGTCTATACTGCATTGGGAACCCATGTGTGTGAGACCCACACTTACAGATTCAGTATTTCCAAGCTCATGTGTGAGCGTCCATACTGCATTGTAAAACTGGGGTTACAGTTGTTAGACCTGGGTCTCACAACTGTGCTAGCACGTCCATACTGCACTATGCAAACCTTCTGACTCCATTTGGCAGCTTGAGCTGTGTCTACATGGCAAAATGACAGGGCTTGGACCCTTGCCCTGCAGGACAGTGCTAGGATCTTCTTCCTGAGTACTTGCTGACCCAAGTCAAAATATTTATGTGTGGATAATAGTTGAGTTTGGACTCAAACCGGAGTCTGAGTTTACAACAGAATATAGAGAGACCTGGAGAGGCTAAGTAACTTGCCAAAGGATATACAGGTAGAGCAAGGAATTGATCCTAGGTCATCTGAGTTCCAAGCTAGTGCTTAATCTGTGAACTATCATCTCATTATACTTGGTGTCTTTCTTCAAGCCCCATCTCCTGGAGGCATGTGACTAGGAGAGACTGAGCTGTTGTTTTCATAAAAAAGGAAATCTCTAGCCCACCGAGCTGAAAAGAATAGCTTGAAAATAAGATCTAAGTGCAGCCTAAAGGCTTGGAAACGAGAAGGCAAAGAAAAAGAACTCAAAACATTTTTTTTTAAAAGTCATGATTTTGGGGGGCTAACTCATGATTTTTAGATGCTTGGGGTTCTGTGTGAGCCTAGTGTCAGTCCGTGCCCTACTGAGTCCATTTTAAAAAGAAGGAGACTGGACAAGGGAAGATCTTAAGGTTTAATGCTAGACCTTGTGGGGGATTGTTGCAAGTTTTCTGATCCTTAGACAAAGCTACTAAATACAGTGTAAAATCTTCAGATCTTCTCAGGCTATTGATTTTGGACTTTCACTCCTCCTGCCACCTCCAACTCGTTAGCTCCGCTTAAGGGCTAAGGCAGCCTAATCTGACTTGATTCTTGGATCTCAGATGGATGGATTTAAACAAAGTCACCTCTCTCTGGCTCTAATGCACTGTCTAATGGGCCATCTGTATGTCACAGGGGACCAGAGGAATGGACGGGAGCTGGGCATCAAGGCTGATGCTGCTTGTTCTATGTCAGCAGAAAAGCTGCAGGTTTCTCCAGTATCTGGGGGATTCCAGGGCTGTTATCTCAGTGCAGGAGCTGAATGGGATGTGCAGATTGAGGCATGGGGCTAAGAAAGGATATTAGAAGCTAGGTGTTTAGGATCCTACTATTCTCCACCTTCACCCCAGATTTCCCTTATTTCCTTTGCCCTTGGTCTCATATTATATGATGGGTTGCCTGCAATAGCAGGGGACTGGACTTTACGACCGAGGAGGTCCCTTCCAGTCCTGTGTTCCTATTAGGGAGAGGACAGAATCTCATCACCTTTATGAGCACATCAGATACATACAATGGGCCAGATCCTCAGATAGTATAGGTGGGGGTATCTTCATTGACCACCAGGGAACTCCACTGATTTACCCCAGCTAAGGATCTGGCCCATTCAGTGAAAGAGGGGAACCGATAGGCAAAGGATGGCAGAGGAAGTCAAGAGGAAAGAGGAAGGATGGTGCAGTGGTTAGGGCACTAGCTAGAGACATGAGTGCAATTCCCCACCTTGCCACAGACACCCTGTGTGACCTTGGCTGAGTCACTTGGTCTCTATGTCAAATGGGCCAAATAAAGCTGCCTTACATCACAGGGCTGGTGTGAGGCACTCAGATGTTCTGCTGATACGGTCTGTACATGGATCACAGCTTGACAATACATGAACCATTGCGGGGCTCAGTCTTGCACTCCTGCAGTTTTTGGGAAAGCACAGTGTTGTCTCTCACTCGAATGGCAGTGTGCAGGTCTGGCGCATGGCATTTGCCCCACTCTGTGTGTGCAGTGTCTTACAACATAAAGATGCCATGACATCACTGGCCCTGGCAGTCTCAGCTCAGGAACACCTGTGGCAGGAAATGGAACCCATCTACCAGCCAGAACTGGAATACAAAGATCGAGGCTACAGCCAGTGCAGGAGGTAGGAGCTGCTGTCTTGCCTGGGGATGGTTGCGAAGGTGATAGGTACACTACAAATACCTCCACCTAACAAGCCATCTTCCAGGCCTTCCGCTCTCCCATCTATACCGTGCATAATAATGTGGTGAGGAGAAATGAGTTAATGTTTCTGAAGTCCTTTGGGGATGTAAGGTCTGATTCTCCATTGACTTCAGGCAAGTTACTCTTGATTTTCCCCAGGGCTTGTCTACACTGTAATGTACTGAAATAGCAATTCAGGAACAGTAATGACCTATATGGATTACCCTGTGTGGATACTCTCCTTTTTCCAGTATAGCTTAGTCCACCATTCTGGAATGAGAGTGTCCACATGGGCACTTATACTGAAATAACTATTCTGAAATACACCCTATCACCCGTGGGCACACACGTCTCACAAAAAGACCACTCCATATCTGACCTATCAGTCCCCATCCTCAAAGGAAACCAGCACAACCCCTTCAAAAGACGAGCCTGGGAGATGAAATTCATTACTCTGCTAGACACCAAAAAACATAGACTCAGTAGAGACACTGATTGTATGTCTGATTACAACCACCTGCAATGCACCAACCCTCCTTTGGCCTAGGACTGCAGAGGTATTAACTGCCCACGTCACCTGGAATGGTCTCTTGCAACATGTGCTATCTCCTTGCACTTAACAATCTGTCCCACCTTGTATTTAGCTGTGATGCTCGGAGTACCTTTCCTAGAGTTGGAGAAGAGCTCTGTGGCTCTCGAAAGCTTGTCTCTCTCACTAACAGAAGTTGGTCCAGTAAGAGATATTCCCTCATCCACCTTGTCTCTATTCTGAAACAGTTATTCTGGACCAGAGAATTTCCAAGTGTAGACAAGCCCTGTTGAAAATCAAGAATAAATTGCCTAAGTATTCAGAGGCGGCAGGTTATATGGGCCCATGGTGCTTGTGCTCCAACAATATTCAGGGCCTGGGGTCCCGGCTCCACGAATGCCTGGGGATGGGTCTTTCCCCCAGCCCCGCCTGCTGGCCCCATGCACCTCTCCTGAGTGTCCCCCGGCCCCCATTTGCTTCCCATGTGTGCCTCCCCCAGGCCCCAGAGCGTCCCTGCCTCAAGCTGGTGGCTGCCTCCTGCAGCTCCGTGCTCTACTCTGCTGGCTCCCAGCATCAACTGATGACCCAGAGTCCTAGTGCCCCCATCCACTAGTGCCAGGGCAGGCTGACCCTGCCCCTGCCCCTGCCCTTCCACCTCGGACCCTTCCCTTTTCTGGCAGGACCCTTCATCAGTGCAGGGGACTCCCCCCCCTGCCTGCAGTCACTGCTCCTGCCCCACGCTGAGCAAGGGGCAGCCCCACCCCTAGTGAGGCTACAGTGAGAGGCAGCAGCAGGGTAGGAGGTGCACATGTGATGTCAGGCCCTCCCCAGCACCCACCATAGGGCCACAGGGGAGGCAAAGGGAATTCCTGGACCTGAGAGGGGCCCTAGGAGCATGTGCAGTGACAGTGGTGTGAGGTGAGTGTGCTGCCAGGAGGGAGAGGGGGCCCTTCCCCCAGAGCTCACTGCTGCCAGCGGGAAAGGGGCTGGGGGGGAGTCCTCCTCTCTGACCCCAGTCCCAGGACAGCTTGCCTGCACCCCAAACTCCTCATCCCCAGCCCCACCCCACCCCAGAGCCCGCACTCCCAGCCAGAGCCCTCATCCCCCTACACCCCAACCCTCTGCCCCAGCCCTGATCCCCCTCTTGCATTGTGAACCTCACAGCCCTCACCCCTGCATGCTGCACCCCAAACCTCTGCCTGAGCCCCTCCCACACCCCAACCCCCTCATCACCAGCTCCACCCCAGACCCCCCACATTTTTACATAATTTAAAAAAATATTATATCAGCTTACAAGGCAGGTGTGTGCGGGGTTGGTACTTGGGCCTGTTCTGGGCACCACCAAAAATTATACAAACCTGCCACCCCTGTAAGTATTATCCTCAGTAAGTTCCCCATCATCCTACTCCAGGGGTGGAACTGCCCCATCATTTAACTTTTATTTCCCCTCTTCCTCCTTCCTATTCTATCCTTCCCTTCCTCTTCTTTCTCCTCTCTCCTTTTAGGTGCCACATCACTGTTCCCTTCTACACCTCCTTCTAGTTGCCACTGAGACCTCTGGCCATGCCTTGGTTGCTCTCAGTCACCAGGGCATCTCCAATGGTTTAGCAGCCAGAAATCTCATCTTCCAGCAGATACTGGTAGGAAGTATAGTTTCCCCTAAGAAAATAATGTGACTTGTTGAATAATATGGTATGCTGAAAGGTGCTAATGGAGTCTTGGCTCCAAAGACCATTACTGACACATTAACATCAAGAGCTGTGCCAAGCAACCTCCTTCAGGTTCAACAGAAGGAGCAATCAAGCCCCTTTTGGTAGTAAAGACAGCTGCAGACAATAGCAGCTACTGCTCAAGGACTAGGCTGAATGGCAGGTCAGAACTGAGATGTGTAGGCTGAGAACACAGGGGCTAGGGCCTGGCTTCAAAAACAGGGGCAAGGAGATTGGTTGCAGCCCATATGTACTGGAGGCAGAGAAAAGCCAGTAGAAGTATTGTGAGTGAGACTCTGAAAGGAAGCAGAGAGACAGGGTTTCTGGGGCAAAGAGTGTACTGAAGTGACAGACACAGAGATTTCTGAGCAAGGAAACTGCCTGCTATTGTTTGTTTTTACTGTGTTCCAAGAAACAGCACTTTGTGTGTGTTCTTTGAACGCAAACAGGATCACACCAAGAACAGACCTGACTCCCAGCACCAAGTTCTCATCCCAGCGGAAACAGCCCTACAAGGCACCAAACTTTAACTAACTGCTGGGGCAAATACAGAACCATAGGAAGTGAGGACACTTCTGCAGGTTGAATAACTCCCATTTTAGACCCTATGGTCTTTAGGGCCATGATTTTTTGTCTCGCTTTTGTTTTTTAAAGGTACCTAGCATACTGTGAATGCTACTGCAATCTAAACAATTGTCGGGGGAATGTGATCAGCAATTTCAGGAATTTAGGGACTCAGCTCCCCCTGAATTTTAACAGGAATTAGGCACCTCAGGATTCACTAGCAATCCCAGACAGTAAGAATAAGCTGAGTCCTAGAATGTGTTTTGCTAAAGGTTAGTGTTGGTGGCACTGGCAGATCTGCAACGACAGCAGTGACGGGCCCTACAAACAGCATGCTGGAGTCCCACCAGGCAATGTGGAAAGTTCTGTTCTAGTGAGGCATCATTTTAAATGTTCCCATCACATCTTGAGAGTAGGGATAAACTTTGGCTTCCTCGACCACGGGATGCTATTCGAGGAAGGACTGCTAGGACAGATGGCTTCACCTTTCGAAGAGGGGAAAGGCGTTATTTGCGCACAGACTGGCTAACCTAGTAAGGAGGGCTTTAAACTAGGTTTGACAGGGACAGGTGAGCAAAGCCCACAGGTAAGTGGGGAACAAGACCTGGGAGATGGGTTGGAAACAGGAGGGAGCACGAGCTATAATGGCAGAGAGGAAGGAGGGTCAGGGCAAAGCTGGGAGGCAAAATCAAACCAGTATCTTAGATGCCTATATACAAATGCAAGAAGTATGGGTAATAAGCAGGAGGAACTGGAAGTGCTAATAAATAAATACAACTATGACATTATTGGCATTACTGAAACTTGGTGGGATAATACACACGACTGGAATGTTGGTGTGGATGGGTATAGTTTGCTCAGGAAGGATAGACAGGGGAAAAAGAGAGGAGGTGTTGCCTTATATATTAAAAATGTACACACTTGGACTGAGGTGGAGATGGACATAGGAGACGGAAGTGTGGAGAGTCTCTGGGTTAGGCTAAAAGGGGTAAACACAAGTGATGTCATGCTGGGAGTCTACTACAGGCCACCTAATCAGGTGGAAGAGGTGGATGAGGCTTTTTTCAAACAACTAACAAAATCATCCAAAGCCCAAGATTTGGTGGTGATGGGGGACTTCAACTATCCAGATATATGTTGGGAAGATAACACCGCGGGGCACAGACTATCCAATAAGTTCCTGGACTGCATTGCAGACAACTTTTTATTTCAGAAAGTTGAAAAAGCTACTAGGGGGGAAGCTGTTCTAGACTTGATTTTAACAAATAGGGAGGAACTTGTTGAGAATTTGAAAGTAGAAGGAAGCTTGGGTGAAAGTGATCATGAAATGTAGAATTTGCAATTCTAAGGAAAGGTAGAAGGGAGTACAGCAGAATAGAGACAATGGATTTCAGGAAGGCGGATTTTGGTAAGCTCAGAGAGCTGATAGGTAAGGTCCACATGGGAATTACGACTGAGGGGAAAAACAACTGAGGAAAGTTGGCAGTTTTTTCAAAGGGACACTATTAAGGGCCCAAAAGCAAGTTATTCCAATGGTTAGGAAAGATAGAAAATGTGGCAAAAGACCACCTTGGCTTACCCTTGAGATCTTGCGTGACCTACAAAATAAAAAGGCGTCATAAAAAATGGAAACTAGGTCAGATCACGAAGGATGAATATAGGCAAATAACACAGGAATGCAGAGGCAAGATTAGAAAAGCAAAGGCACAGCATGAACTCAACTAGCTATGGGAATAAAGGAAACAGAAGACTTTTTATCAATACATTAGAAGCAAGAGGAAGACTAAGGACAGGGTAGGCCCACTGCTCAGTGAAGAGGGGGAACAGTAACGGGAGACTTGGAAATGGCAGAGATGCTTAATGACTTCTTTGTTTCAGTCTTCACTGAGAAGTCTGAAGGAATGTCTAGTATAGTGAATGGCTTACGGGAAGAGGGTAGGTTTAGAAGATAAAATAAAAAAAGAGCAAGTAAAAAATCACTTAGAAAAGTTAGATGCCTGCAAGTCACCAGGGCCTGATGAAATGCATCCTAGAATACTCAAGGAGTTAATAGAAGAGGTATCTCAGCCTAGCTATTATCTTTGGGAAATCATGGGAGACGGGGGAGATTCCAGAAGACTGGAAGGGGACAAATATAGTGCCCATCTATAAAAAGGAAATAAAACAACCCAGGAAACTACAGACCAGTTAGTTTAACTTCTGTGCAGGGAAGATAATGGAGCAGGTAATCAAAGAAATCATCTGCAACACTTGGAAGGTGGTAAGGTGATAGGGAATAGCCAGCATGGATTTGTAAAGAACAAATCGTGTTCAAACTAATCTGATAGCGTTCTTTGATAGGATAACGAGCCTTGTGGATAAGGGAAGAAGCGGTGGATGTGATATACCTAGACTTTAGTAGGCATTTGATACGGTCTCGCATGATATTCTTATAGATAAACTAGGAAAGTACAATTTAGATGGGGCTACTATAAGGTGGGTGCATAACTGGCTGGATAACCGTACTCAGAGAGTAGTTGTTACTGGCTCCCAATCCTGCTGGAAAGGTATAACAAGTGGGGTTCCGCAGGGGTTCTGTTTTGGGACCGGTTCTGTTCAATATCTTCATCAACGATTTAGATGTTGGCATAGAAAGTACGCTTATTAGTTTGCGGACGATACCAACTAGGAGGGATTGCAACTGCTTTGGAGGACAGGGTCAAAATTCAAAATGATCCGGACAAATTGGAGAAATGGTCTGAGGTAAAGGGATGAAGTTCAATAAAGATAAATGCAAAGTGCTCCACCTAGGAAGGAACAATCAGTTTCACACATACAGAATGGGAAGAGACTGTCTAGGAAGGAGTATGGCAGAAAGAGATCTAGGGGTCATAGTAGACCACAAGCTTAATATGA
The DNA here is from genome assembly GCF_007399415.2 of Gopherus evgoodei. NCBI lineage: Eukaryota > Metazoa > Chordata > Testudines > Testudinidae > Gopherus > Gopherus evgoodei. The sequence goes on along the minus strand of NC_044330.1, from coordinate 58,952,293 downwards.
GTCAACAGTGTGATACTGTTGCAAAAAAAGCAAACATGATTCTGGGATGCATTAACAGGGTGTTGTAAACAAGACACGAGAAGTCATTCTTCCACTTACTCTGCACTGGTTAGTCCTCAACTGGAGTATTGTGTCCAGTTCTGGGCACCGCATTTCAAGAAAGATGTGGAGAAATTGGAGAGGGTCCAGAGAAGAGCAACAAGAATGATGAAAGGTCTTGAGAACATGACCTATGAAGGAAGGCTAAAGGAATTGGGTTTGTTTAGTTTGGAAAAGAGAAGACTGAGAGGGGACATGATAGCAGTTTTCAGGTATCTAAAAGGGTGTCATCAGGAGGAGGGAGAAAACTTGTTCACTTAGCCTCCAATTGATGAAACAGAAGCAATGGGCTTAAACTGCAGCAAGGGAGATTAGGTTGGACATTAGGAAAAAGTTCCTAACTGTCAGGGTAGTTAAACACTGAATAGATTGCCTAGGGAGTTGTGGAATCTCCATCTCTGGAGATATTTAAGAGTAGGTTAGATAAATGTCTATTAGGGATGGTCTAGACAGTATTTGGTCCTGCCATGAGGGCAGGGGACTGGACTCGATGACCTCTTGAGGTCCCTTCCAGTCCTAGAGTCTATGAGTCTATGAGTTAGCTCACTAGAGCGGGGACCTCTTAGGGCTGGTCTACACTGGGAACTTACATTGGCAGAGCTACATAGCTCAGGGGATGAAAAATCCACACCTCTGAGCCACATAGTTAAGCCAATCTAAGACCTGGTGTAGACAGCACTAAGTCCATGAAAGAATTCTTCCTACTGCCTCTTGGGGAGGTGGATTAACTGCGACAATGGGAGAATCCATCTCATCAGTGTAGGTCATACCTACCATGAAACCCCACAGCAGCACAGTGCCTCAGCTGTGCCTCTGTAGTGTTCGGGTATAGACAAACCCTGATATGGCTTCACTTGTCACATGTCACAGGAACTCACTGCCACCAGGAGTTACAAACTAGCAGCCTGCTACAGATAGTGACCAAGAACCGAGGTTTCAAAGGGAGGCAGAAATATCCCTATACAACTGTGAATAAAATGCACTACACTCAAGATCTGATCCAGGGCCAGCTGATGTCAATGGGAGACTTCCTATTGACTTTAGTGGGCATAATTCTGCTGCCCTTTAGCATGCAGGCCTCTCCCTTCTGGGGTACAGGCCATTTCAGCCAAACCCCTTGTAACGAATCCATGGTCTGATTGCAGCAGGAGTCTATTATTATTGTAAGCAGAGTCTGAATGAGCTCTCCTCTGACATCTAGTGATGAGCTGTGAAAGAGGACTTTCAGGAGCTGTTCTCTTTTGTATGGGCACACCCACTCTGCCTAGGAGCTCAGCATGATGGGATTGCTTGCCCAAATGATCACTTGTGGCTGGTGTTGGATCCCTAGTCTCCTTGTTATTGGGGCAGGAATAATAATGTTATCCTTGTTGTGTGAACCGAGGATAGCAGAACTATACCTGGCATTCGCCAATGGAGGGACTCACTGTCAACTCAATGGCACTTGCTAGGCAGGGGACATGGGTTCCAATGCCAATGGGTTGATAAGGGGGGTGGTGTTTGTCTTTGTAGTAAAATAAAAGTGTGAATTTAGACTCAAGTGAGAGTCTTATCCACTCAGTTCTATTTCTTGTTCAGCCAGTTGTTCAGATGAACAAGGTTGTTTACATTTGCAGGAGACAATGCTGCTAGCTTCTTGTTCACAATGTCACCTGAAAATAAAAACAGGTGTTCACATAGCACTGTTATAGCTAGCATTGCAAGATATTCATGTGCCTGATATGCTAAAGATTCACATGCCCCTTCATGTTTCAACCACCATTCCAGAGGACATGCATCCATGCTGATGATGGGTTCTGCTCAATAACAGTCCAAAGCACTGTGGACCAATACATGTTCATTTTCATTATCTGAGTCAGATGCCACCAGCAGAAGTTGGTTTTCTTTTTGGTGGTTCAGATTATGTAGTTTCCACATTGTTAAGTGGGGGGGCTTGAAAACATCTTGGTAAATGGCCTGCTGGGAGGCTGCCAGGGCAGCTGGTGGACAGGTGCTGTGAGTGGCCAGCAGGCAGAGAGGGCCAAAGCAAAGCCCCACAGAGAGGTGTGGCAATGGGCCATTGGGGCAATGAGAAAGTGCCTGAGCAGCAAAGCATGTAAGGTGCCTCCTTGCCCTCCCTTCCACCCAGGGTGGGAGGTGAACTCTGCTGATGAACCTCTGAACTCTGGGGCTGCGCTGGCCAATGACAGCAACTGAGAGTGGGGAGCACAGAAAAGATGGGCACGTTAAAGGGATTTTTGAGTTGCTACACTTAAAGACCCTGAGGGGAAAAGGACACTGCCCAACTTACTTCGGAGTGAGTTTATGTTTATGAACCCCAGTTGCAGTGTTTTCCCAAATTAATGCTGAGTTAATTCCCTCTTTTATTAAAAGTTTTGCTACACTCACACTCTCTGCTTGTGAGAGGCAAAGTATTGCCTCTTAGAGGCACCCAGGGGGTCTTGTTTAATTGTCCCAGGGTGGGGGCTTGAGCCAGCTTTTTGCTGTATTGTTGAAAAAGAACCCCTAAACACTGAACCCAGCCCTTGTTGCTGCTGGCTCCACCTGGCAGAAGGGTTACATTATTATAAAAGCTGCATGCAGACTTGTGAAGCTGGGTCTAGAACCTGACCCTTCAGCACGAGAAACACAGACCCTGAGCCTTTCAGCTAATGGAGAGCTCCTTTAGCCTGCATTAGTAATATGTCCCTTAGTGTCTTTCTATACTACAAAAAAGACCCACAGTAGCAAGTCTCAGTGCCTGGTTCAACTGACTCATGCTCACCAGGCTTATGCTACAGGGCTAAAAATAGCAATGTAGATATTCCCATGAGGCCCAGGTGCTGAAACCCAGCAAGGGGCTGGGTCTCAGAACCTAGGTTCTAGCCCAAGCCCAAATATCTACAGTGTTATGTTTAGCCCCATAGCCTAAGTTCTGGGAGTTCAAGTCAGCTGACCTAGGCTCTGATATGCTGTTGCAGATCTATTTTTGCAGTGTAGACATACCTTAGTTTCTCTTTGGACACACCCACTAGAATGCCACAGAACTCACTTGGCCAGTATGTTACATTCCGGACCTTTCGTTGTATTACTAGTATTGCAGTAGCCCCATTGTGCCAGGCTCTAGACAGATAACACAGAGACAGTCCATGTGCCAAAGAGCTTATGATCTCAACAAAAAACAAAACACGACAGGCAGCTACGCAAAGAAGCAGATAAGGGGAGCAGAAGGGTGGCCCATCACTAGTATCGAGGTGGGTTTTGAAAATGCTCTTGCTTTAATGTCAGAAGAGCAGTGGCTCCCTCTGAGTGTATCCATTTGTAGCACTGCTGTTATTTATTACCATAGTACCACAGTGCAGGTAGAAGTGATCACACCCAACAGAAGGAGCCGCTGCCTGTACATTAGCTGTGGTTCAAAATTCACTCTCTTCCTCCTGCTGCGCGAGCCCGATCCAATGGAAAGGCTTCCTTTTGGACCAGCCCTCAGGGGCACCAGCTTAGCTAAGGGCACCTGCATTTCCCCTCTGACTAAATGTACACCAGCTGGGGGAGCTAGATGTGTGGTTGAGCCCCCAAATCCATACAGGATACCACCTGGAAGTAGGGCTTACCCACATCCATTACAGCCACAAAAACCTTCACCACCCATGGGGTCTCCTCGCAGCAATGGTTACAACTTTCTAATCACACAAAACCAAACATCCTTGCCCTGTCCACTGCTCCGCCCCTTCCTGAGGCCCCACTCCTGTCCCACCCCTTATCCAAGGCCCCACCCCTGCTCACTCCATCCCCCTTCCCTCTGTCACTCACTCTCTCTCACTCTCACTCCCTTTCACTGGGCTGGGGCAGGAGGTTGGAGTGCGGGATGGGTGAGGGCTCCGGCCGGGGGTGTAGGCCCCAGGATAGGGCCAGAAATGAGTGGTTATGGGTGTGGGGGGGCTCTGGGCTGGGGCAGGGAGTTGGGGTATGGGAGGGGGTGAAGGCGCCAGTAGGGGGTGCAGGCTCTGAGGAGGGGGCAGCGATGAGGGGTTTGAGGTACAAGAAGGGGCTTAGGGCTGGGGCAGGAGGTTGAGGGTGGGGTTCAGAAGGGAGTTTGGGTGCAAGAGGAGGCTCAAGTCTGGGGCAAATAGTTGGGGTGGGGGATGGGGTTCAGGATGTGGGCTCCAGCTGGGCAGCAGACATGGCAGCTGCTTCTGAAAGCTGCATGGAGCCAGGGCAAACAGGGAGTCTTCCTCAGCGCCTCTGCACCGCCAACCAGACTTTTAATGATCCAGTGAGAGGTGCTGACCAGAGCTGCCAGGGTCCCTTTTTGACTGATCATTCTGATCAAAAACCAGATGCCTGGCATCCCTACCTTGCAGATCAGCCCTGATCATGCATTGACATGATCAGAGGCCCAGGGACACCCGGGATGCAAGTACTGGAGCACTTTGTGGTTCCTCTTGGGGCCTGCTTGTAATAGCCCCTTTCCTCTTGCTCCCCTGGGAACTACAGACCACTTGAACTGTCCAGTCATTGGCTTCTCCACTGGAAGGACAGTCTCACAGCAAGGGCCTTTGGGAACTATTATGATTATGTGGCATTGGATTTCAGTGGACATTGGCGCAGGCCCTTTCCACTAAGCCAGCAGGCTTCTGTGTTCTGGACCAGCTGGAGACATTTCAAGGCTGGCTACTGATTCTCCTGAATGTCCTGGGGGCCTGAGAAATGTTCCCAGGAGCCTTTCGGTGGCTCCCTGTCCTCTGAGAACTGGACTGAGCATGCGTGCAGGATGCACTGCCCACACTCTATGCACTTGATTTGCTATTGAACTGTACTGGATTCAGATTGGTGAGCTAAAAAGGAAAGTCTAGATCTTCTTTTGCAGATCTCAAGAGCCCCTGTTTATGTTTCAAAATGAAGATGGAAGGTGAGAAGTTAAAGGGGCTCATCACCTTAAAAATCATACTCCTTTCTGAAACATTTTTCCTGAAGCTGGTTGACAAGTAACACCCAGTGTCACCGTCTATGAAAGAGATCAGATGGGAAAAACCACTTTCCTCCTTTCTTTTCTGTCTGTTTTCTCCTGGGTCCTTCACACAGCCCCAGGTGAGAGAAAAACATTTTTGAAAATAGGAAAATGTGATTATAGCACCTCAACCATTGGCAGGCCGGGCTCAGGATTCAGAGTTGAAGTTATTTTAACTCAGGTTTTAAAACTGACTAATTTTAACCACTCTGCGATGTTTCTCCCAGGGTGCAGAATGCTTCATTTTTGTCACAGACATTGTCTGCTTCGTCACGCAATTATTGCTTGGAAACACACAGATCTCATCAAATATGTCCTCATAGGGTCTTTCCTCATTGGGATTATTAAATACCATCAAATATGTCCTAATTGGGATTATTAAATACCAAATAAGGGATGTCCCTGAAAAAAACTAGCAAGTGGCAGCGGTGCTGGAACAATGTGTATAGTGGGGGTGCTGAGAGCCATTGAACCAAACTGTAAACCCTGTATGTGATGGAAACCACTTCAAGCCAGGGGGTGCAGCAGCACTCCCAGCACCGTGACAAGTGGTCACCTTACCATCATCTACCATGTTTATTAGTGCCAGGGAAAAATGCTGTGGTTGAGGTCCATAAACTCAATTATGGGGCAGGGGGAGTTAACAACAGGTCTGATTGTCAGACCATTCTTCCAAAGGGGCTTTATTTGGGGGGTGGGAGGGAGGTAGGGGGACTGGTTTTGGTCCAATTCTCAGTATTTGCGAGTGAGATCAATCAGTATTTTTGATGATTATTTATCGTCATGGCTCTGGAACCTGGGTAGCAGATGTGAACTACTCCCAGGCCCTGCCTACATTTAAAAGGAGCAAACACAGAGGGACTGGTTGGAACAGACAGAATCATAGAATCAAAATTGGAAGGGACCTCAAGAGGTCATCTAGTCCAGTCCCCTGCACTCATGGCAGAACTAAGTATTATCTAGACCAGGGGTGGCCAACCTGAGCCCGAAAAGGAGCCAGAATTTACCAATGTACATTGCCAAAGAGCCACAGTAATACGTCAGCAGCGCCCCATCAGCTTCCCCTCTGCCCCCACTCCCAGCACCTCCTGTCCACCAGCAGCCGCGCCAATCAGCGCCTCCCCCTCCCTCCCCGCACCTCCTGATCAGTTGTTTTGTGGAGTGCAGGAGGCTCTGGGGGGCAGGAGGAGGGAGAGAGGGAGGAGCGAGGGCATGGCAGGCTTAAGGATGGGGGAGGGGAAGGGGTGGAGTGGGACAGAGCCTGTAGCAGAGCCAAAGGTTGAGCAGTGAGCACCCCCTAGCACACTGGAAAGTTGGCACCTGTAGCTCCAACCCCTGGAGTTGGTGCCTATACAAGGAGTCACATATTAACTTCTGAAAAGCGGCATGTGGCTCCGGAGCCACAGTTTGGCCATCCCTGGTTTAGACCATCCTTGACAGGTGTTTGTCCAACCTGCTCTTAAAAATCTCCAATGAGGGCGATTCCACAACCTCCCTGGGCAATTTATTCCAGTGTTTAACCACCCTGACAGTTAGGAAGTTTTTCCCAATGTCCAACCTAAACCTCCCTTGCTGCAATTTAAGCCCATTGCTTCTTGTCCTATCCTCAGAGGTTAAGAAGAACAATTTTTCTCCCTCCTCCTTGTAACAATTCTTTTAAATACTTGAAAACTTATGATGTTCCCTCTCAGTCTTCTCTTTTCAGACTAAACAAACCCCATTTTTTTCGATCTTCCTTCATAGGTCATGTTTTCTAAACTTTTAATAATTTTTGTTGCTCTTCTCTGGACTTTCTCCAATTTGTCCACATCTTTCCTGAAATGATAATTTTGTGTGTGGTGAAGGGGTGCTTTTAAAAGACTAATGTCCCATCTTGAAAGATGGGTGGAAGGTGCTGAGTTGGGGCAGCCTTTCACCCATAAACCACACTCACCCTGCATTACAGTGTCTATTCTAGGCTGATTAAATATTAAAACAATTCATTTTGTACTTAAACTGTTTCGATGGCCCCTGCGGATGGCAGCTTTGAAGTCTGCAGCCAAAGGGTTTAGTTCTTTGGGTTTTTTCCTTTCCCTTTTTAGTTTCCAGGTTTGCGGGGGAGGCTCATGAGCAGCCATACCTGGTTTCCCGATGCTAGCGGTTGTTAGTACGACCCAGTCTCGCGTACAGCTGTTGGAGGGCATGCTGGCATGCACACAAAGGAGACGGTTCAGTCAAGCTCATGTCAGATGTGTACTGTGCCATAAGGCATATGATCAAAGAAGGGAAATGAGGGGGTGTGGGGTCCAGAAAAGCATCATCGACACCTCTCCTGGACCAGGCATGAGGTCCCAACCTGGTGCTGCTGGAAAACCGAACGTGAGAACTCTGTGCTCAGAGCTGGATTGCGAGAATGGGCCATGTCAAGGCATTTACTAAAGATGGTAGATGTGCAGACTGTGAACCTGTGTTCACAGCCAAGCTGTGTTAATGATGGAGCCGCCTCTCCTCAAGGGCAAGAATGATCTCTCCCTGCACAAGGCAGAGGCCATCTGGCTCTGCACGGGGAGACAAAAAACAGAGGGGAGAATCCAACCCGTGGCTGAGGGATGCAAGCCACTCATTCATTTCCCCATGGCTCTCCATCCATGGTAGTTGTGGGCACAATGGATTCTGGATCCTTTGACATTTCCTCTTGCCCATTCCCAGTGGTCCACGTCAGGGACCCAGCACAGGAACCACTCTGTCAGCAACACAGCTGAGCTGACTGCACGCAGTAGTTGCTCTGGGCTTCAAAGCATATTTGTGGTATGAGCTGGCTATAAAAGAAGGACAGCCAGCTGCTGAGTTCAAGCTAGTCCTTCTGGGAATTTATGATGAGGAGAGCCCACTCTTAGACCCCCCATCCAGCAAAGCACTTGAATTCTAGTTACATCCTTTTAAAAAGAATTAATTGATTTTTAAATAAGGAGGCAGCATGGCCCAGTGGGTAGGGGACTGGACAAGGTCTTGCCAGACCTAGATTCTGTTGCTGTCACTGCTACTTGCCTCTTGTGTAATCTTAGGTGAGTAACTTCCTTTCTCTGTGCCTCAGTTTTCCCATATACAAAATGAGGACAATGACAGTGACTTCCCGTATAGAGTGATTTGAGAGCTAGGGACGAAGAGAGCTGGGTATTACTAACCACACGAGCAGCCCCATGGAAGCCAATGGTGCTACACACCTGCTGAACGTTAACCATGTGCTGAAGTGCTTTGTTGGTTTGGGAACTTAATTAAAAGGTTGCACCTTAGCCGGTTCTCTTGCTGAGCCTGGTTTTAGGAGCAAGAGCACAGCTCACATCAAATAACCAGTATCTCATCTGTTTGCTGGAGTCAGCGGAGGGAGGGCAGTGAAGAATTTAAAAAGAAGGAAAAGATTTTTTTCCCACTAAGAAAAAGAAAATCAAATTTCTCCCCTGCCTCCATCTCATTCTTCCTTTTCCATTTTTACATCTGTTGTATGTGAAAACTGAGCAAACTCTCAGCAGAGCTCATTATCCCGCAGCCCCATTGCACTGAAGAGGGCTGAAAGGTCCTGCACGTAATGATTCAGAGGTGATTTATATTTAAGACACTTGGCTTTCATATGCCGAAAGGGGAAAAAATTAAATAATTGAAAGCTGTTAGATGGGGGGGAGGGGAGGAGGATGGGAAGAGAGCCAAAGAGAAAAAAAGAGAAGGATAAATAGTTTTTTATTATTAAAATACATGTGTATTTCTAGTCATCTATGTAAACAAGGAAGCCACTTAAGTAAACACGAGCAAGAGGGACAGAGCCAGGAAAGGAACTGCGATGCCCATGTGGTGGCTCAAAGCCGTCCTGCAGCCTGATCAGTGAAACTCTAGGAGAAGGATGTGTCTGAGAGATCCTGAGCATCTGCCCCTCCCAATGAAGTCACTTGGAACTGTGGGTGCTCAGCGCCTGAAGACTCAATCCTGCCCTGGGCTGGGGCTTTGGGGTAGAGAAAACAAGGAAGGAGTCTCTCCCCTTGAGTCTCTTTTGGCCTGGCCAACACTAGCCAGACCCCATCCTTAGTGATGGACAAGATTACACAAAAGGTCCTTCAGTTCCTTAATGTCTGGGCCAAAGGAAGAGCTTGTAGAAGGCCTGCACAAGATAGTTAAGTCCAGTACCGGATTTACCATGGTGCCGCACCAGGCCCAGAGTCAGAAGAGGCCCTGGCCAGCCCAATCCCCTGGCTAGCTGAGCTTGTCAGGAAAGCTGCCCCCACTCCTGTTGCATCCCCGCTCCATCTTTTCCCACCCCTGCTCCACCCCAGCCCCGCCCCCACTCTGCCTCTTCCCCTCCAAACCCTGTCTCCTGAGCTACATATCCGGGGGGACTGCAGCAGGGGTCAGGCGCGTCCTGCACTCACCAGGTGGCGGGAAGTGGAGTGACCCAGCCCCAGCCTGCTCTCTGCTCCACCGGCTCCCAGCTGCGCCACCAGTGAGTGCTGGGGGGCAGTTCCCCCTGAGTCCCAAGGCACAGAGCCAGGGAAGCAGAGTGGAGTGGGCTTCCCACTACCCCATGAGTGCGGGGTCGGGCCCACCTTGCAGTCACTGGGTGGCAGGAAGTGGAGCGACCTGGCCCCAATCAACTCTGCTCTGCTAGCTTGTGCTGGGGGGCAGTTCCTCCCTGTCCCCTAAGCCTGGGGAGGAGATGGAGTGGTGGGGAAAGGGCAAGGGATGGGGAAGAGAAGGGGATGGGGGAAGCAAGGTCAGGGGGGAAGCTGGAGCCCAGCACGTGGCATCCTCTTGGCAGAAGCTGGAGCTTCCCTCTTAAGCAGGCCCATCGAACCCTCACCCTAACAAGCCACACCTCCCCTGCATCTGTACCACTCCGATGAGCCCCTTCAGATACCCTCCCCACTGAGCCACAACCACCTGCACCTGGACCCCCACCAAATGAACCCCACCTCCCCTACACCTAGCCCCCCCCAGCTGAGCCCCGAACACCTTCACCTGGATCCACTGCAGAGTATCATTGCCCCTGCACCTAGAACCCCCCAATGAGCTTCTGTGCATCCAGATCTCCCACTGAGCTGCCCATACCCAGATTGCCCCACAGAGAACTCTCTTACCCTCACCTAGATTCCCCCCATACCAAGGCCCTCTGTACTTGGATCCTGCTGCCAGGCTGAGCCTGCTCACTCACACCTGGTGCATCTGGCACAGGGAGGCAGGGCCCCAGGGTATTGCTGCGGCAGACCTGGCCCTTATACTGTGTCAGGGTTGGGTGCAGCCTCACTGCCAAGTCCCTGTCCTGGGGTGGGGGGAGGTTGCAGGGTAATCTCCCACCTGCATGCAACCAGTGGCCTGTATTCCTCACTGCCATGTTGGAGCCTCCACATTTATTTATTGACAAATAAAATGTGCAGAATTTTAAAATATTGTACACAGAATTTTTAATTTTTTGGTGCAGAATCCCCTCAGGGCTAAGGGATGCTGTGCAGCTGTGGTGGTGGGACTCTGAGGAAGGTGGTGGGCAGTGGGGAAGTCTATGTGCGGGCGGCACTGGGCAATCAGTGTGGTATGCAGGGTGCTGTGCAGCTGTGGTGGGAGGCCAGAGGGGGAGGTCTCTGGGAGGGGTTTGGGCTGGACATAGAGATCTGTGGTGGAGGTCTCTGAGCGAGGGGGCACTGGGCATAAGGATGGGACAAGGAGGGCAGTGTGGTGTGGGCCCACCCTCAAGGGGAAGGGGCATACTGGTAGCACATGGCTGGGCAGGCCAATGTGCATCAGGCAGCTGCAGGTTTGTAAACAGTGCCCTCCTGCTGGGCTGCGCAGAGCAGGGCTGCTCCTGCCGTGCTGTGCCTCATTGCCCCCAGACTGCCTTTCACTCTGGAAACTGACCATCCCACCCCCCTGCACCGTGCCCCATGGGGGCCCACAAATATGCTTGGTGCCGGGCCCACAAAAAGTTAATCAGGCCTTGGTTAAATCCCAGGCAGACTGCAAAGAGCTACAAAAGGATCTCTCAAAACTAGGTGACTGGACAACAAAATGGCAGATGACATTCAATGTTGATAAATGAAAACTAATATATATTGGAAAACATAATCCCAACTATACATATAAAATGATGGGGTCCGAATTAGCTGTTACTCTAGCCACTCTAGAAAGAGATCTTGAAGTCATTGTGGATAGTTCTCTGAAAACATCCACTCAATGTGCAGCGGCAGTCAAAAAAGCAAACAGAATGTGGGGAATCATTAAGAAAGGGATAGATAATAAGACAGTAAATATTATATTGCCTGTATATAAATCCTTGGTATGCCCACACCTGGAATACTGCGTGTAGATGTGGTTGCCCCAGCTCAAAAAAGATATATTGGAATTTGAAAAGGTTCAGACAAGAGCAACAAAAATGACTAGGGATATAGAACGGATTCCATATGAGGAGAGATTAATAGGCCTGGGATGACTAAGGGGGGATATGATAGAAGTCTATAAAATCATGACTGGAGTGGAGAAAGTAAATGTTGTTTACTCCTTCTCGTAACACAAGAACTAGGGGTCACCAAATGACATTAATAGGCAGCATGTTTAAAACAAAAGAAAGGAAGTATTTTTTCACACAACACAGTCCTGTGAAACTGCTTGTCAGAGGATGTTGTGAAGGTCAAGACTATAACAGTTCAAAAAAGAACTAGATAAATTCATGGAGGATAGGTCCATCAGTGGCTATTAGCCAGGATGGGCAGAGATGGTGTCCCTAGCCTCTGTTTGCCAGAAGCTGGGAATGGGTGACAAGGAATGGATCAGTCTGTTCATTCCTTCTGGGACACCTGGCATTGGCCACTGTCGGAAGACAGCATACTGGGTTAGATGGACCTTTGGTCTGATCCAGTATGACTGTTCTTATGTTCTTATGAGTGGCCAGACTGGTGTGAGCCTCTCTTGTACTTCAGGCCTGGTTCACACTCTAGAGTTAGGTCAATGGGAGGCAGTGTACGTCACCCTGTCTCTGTAAGTGGCTACACTATAATGTTGTCCCTACCAATGTAAGTCGTCCACTACACCAACCTAGTAACTTCATCCCCATGAGACACTGTGTTACTTGCATCATCTGTTGGCTGTCAGCGCTAAGCCCCCAGCCACAGGCTGACAGCCGGAGGGCCCTCGGCTCTGCCCCAAGGCTGACAGTTTGGGCTCTCAGCTCCCAGCAGTGGGGCTCCAGCAGTGATCCCCGGGGTGGGGGGTGTTTCCAGCTCTCAGACCTGGGGTGGGTGGGCAGGCGGATGTGTGTGTGCTCCAAGTGTCAGTGCCCCACAATGTCACACACAGTTAAATTGGTGGAATCGCTCCTGGTAAGGATGCACACCACCAACAGATGCATAGTGTGGACATGAAATACCACTTTAATTACTGTAGCTGTATGTCTACTTAATTTTGCAGTTTAGACATGCCCTTATGTTCACCTACTACTATTATGATTTGCATTACACAAGCCCCTAGAGTGCCAGCTCATTCAGACCCCCATTCTGCTAGGTGCTGGACATACAATGCCTACCCTGGAGCTCTTACAATCTAAAGAGACAAGCCAGGTGAAAGATGGCAAAAAAGAAACATTATTTTCCCCTTTCTACAGATGGGGAAACTGAGGCACAGAGCAAGCTAAGTGACTTGCCCAAGATCATCCGAACAGAGATGGGATTCAAATGCAGCTATCCTAAGCCCCAGTCTAATGCTTTAACTGCAGTACCATCCTTCCTTTCCTGAGCTGAAAACCATACCCACTCCTGAGTTCTAGGCTTGTCAAGTCTACACAGGGAATATAGAAAGCAAATGGTGCAGTTAAAGGCAAAACAGTTATTTCACTCTTCCTTTTTGAAAGGCACCTGGTGCACCTAGCCAGAAGGGAGAGGTGAGGAGTGCAGACACTGCGCACAATTGGAAAAGTTAATTTCACTGAATAATAACCATCTAGATCTGCCAAATCTGGTTCATGTGGAGCAAGGCTCCTTCATTTTGCGTTAATGCTCAAGTGGCTTCTAAAGCGGCTGCCTCCCAGGAGGAAGAACTCACCACGTGTTCCAATGAAGCATTTAAAACCTCTTGCTCCAAACTTTTTTGAAATTTCACTCATTTAAAATGGCTCAGCTTGAGAGCCTTGAATAATAGATAATATACCATATATACTGATGTATAAGCGGATATAGGGGCAGAAACTCTCTCTTACCAGACCGGGTGGCTGTACAGCACAGCAGGTCCTTGATTGTGGTTGATGCCATTAGGTGATATGTTACACAAATAATCATAGGAATAGAATGCAATGCAGGAGCAGATGCTATACACCTCTGCCTATGTCCATAGACGTACAAGCCAGATGCGATGCTGATATGGCATAGCCCCACTGATTTGGATCTGGTCCCGCCCCAGACTAATGATACTGGAATCTAGTTCAAAGATTAATTTGGGTTATCCCTCCGACATCCACCTCGCTTTGATCAGTGTGTCTGATTGGTCACTACTGTCAAGGTGATACAAACTTCCTGAATCAGACAACGTTTGTGCTAGCAAACTCCTGTCCACCCAGGGCCGAGCAGGTTTTGTAAGGCTATGAGAGCTGCCCTGGGTGGGTCAGTGCCAGGGCGGAAGCATGACTGATTGTAATTAGCTGTCTTCTGGGTGCCTCGGGTCCAGCTCTTCAAAGGGATTGAGGAGGGCTACCTTCCTGGATGTGTGCCTCAGTGACCTAGGCACACAAGCTCCTAGGATTTCAGCTGGGGACTAAGGTCATGTCTTCACATACAGCACTGCACCGCCACAGCTGCATCACTGTGGTGCTTTAGTGAAGATGCTGCTACACCAAGAGGAAAGCTTCTTCTGTCAGCACATTTATCCACCTCCCCAAGAGGCCGTAGCTGTGTTGGTGGGAGACAAGGGTTAGGCTCGTAGAACTATACCATTCAGGGGGGTGGATTTTTCACAGGTTTGAAGATCCTACTCAAATCAAATTCTGCTAAAAGTCCAGTCTTTTCCCTCATTTGAAAACATCCCCGGCAGTCCCTGCCCTCCAGTGACATCTACTTAGCTTAGCAACGAGAGAGTGACGGGGTGACTTGATTACAGTCTATGAGTACCTACATGAGGGACAAATATTTAATCATGGACTCTTATTCCAGTGGCTGGAAGCTGAAGCTAGACAAATTCAGATGGGAAATAAGGCATACATTTTTAACAGTGAGAGTAATTAACCACTGGAATAACTTACCCAGGACTGTGGTGGATTCTCCAGCACTGGCGATGTTTCAATCCAGACTGGCTGTTTTGCTAAAAACTCTGTGCTGGAGATTATTCTGAGGAATTCTCTGGCCTATGCTATGCAGAAGCTCAGACTAGATTATCAGAATGGTCCCTTCTGGCCTTGGACTCCAGAAATCCATGGATCTCTGCAGTCCCAGGCCCCTGGCTGAGAGCTATATTCCATGGTGGGAGGGGCAAACATAGAAGCACAGATAGGTGCTGGCTTTTGACAATGGTGGTTTGGAGCTATACCGGTGCACGATCCTTACATCTTCCTCTGCACTAGACAAGACCTAATGCAGAACGGAGACCCCCCCCCCCCAAATGGGGGAATATGAGAGAAATAGTAAAGCAGGAAGCTGCAAGCCATGAGGGACTCATTCCTTCAGCATAAACAACACTGTTTGTAACCTCAATTTCCTGATTCAACATTTCAGATGGAAATAATTGCCAATAATAAAAGGCAGTGAGGTCTCTATGGGAGAAAGGTAAGTGAGGAGACTAAACTCTGTGCTAAGGATCTATCAACCTAGTTTTCTGTGTCCATAACAGAAAACACCATCTCAAATGATGGTGCCAGCAGAGAGGCTAAGGATTGAATGGGCCCTGGGGAATGAACTGCCCCTGGAACTCTTAGACTTTGTCTGGCATCGTTCCTGTGATCATGTGGACTCTGTTCTGGAATAAAAGTGACTTGACTCCAGAATAATTACTCCTCTCCCAAGGCAAAGCAGTATTCTGGAATAGCTTATCCCACACTGGCTGTGCTTGGCAGTTTCCCTGTGCAGGCAAGTGGGGTCCCTTCCAGAGCAGGAGTGACACATATTGGCAGGAAGGGGCAAGAATACTTGTCCTAATGCTACCCATGCTAAAGCTCTTGCCAAAGCAAACGAAGACCTCCAGAGCTGTCAGTCCAGCCTCTTTCACCAGAATCAGTGCACCCAAACACTAGATTTAAATGAACACAATTAAGGCTTGATCTGCAGCTGGTGTCAATTGGCACAGCTCCATTGCAGCCAGTGGAGCTCAACTGACTTACACCTGCTGCTGAGCTGGTCAGTTACTCAAAAAGTGTCTCTAAAATGAATATAATAATAATAGCACCCCACTCTTATAACACACTTTCCATTAGCAGAGCTCCAAACACTCCATACGCCATACATTCTTCCCATTCACAGGTGGGGAAGCTGAGGCACAGAGTGGGGACATGACTTGCCCAAAGTCACCCAGAAAACTCATAATAGAGATGGAATATTAATCAGGGCTCTTGAGTTGCAATTCCCTTCTCTAACCACTAGGAAACACTGCTCCCCTGTACTATATATTAATGAAGAGGTACAGTCTGGGATCTGGGAGGTACAATCTGAGAGATTACTGGGCACAGAAAACTGCAGTGGAACTGAATTCCATTGGATAGACTTGTGGGTGGGAGAAAGACTACATTAAGCTGGTTTAATTTTTAAAAACAAAATTTTGAATTTTTGAAATTAAAAAAGATTAAATTATCACATAAATTTTGCCCATGGAGCTGATACAAATGCTTTGAAATTTCTGACCAGTACTGCTACATACATATATATGACCATAGAGTCACACCATCCATGTCCAGAAGGGACCTTTGTGATCATCTAGTCTGACTTCTTGTATAACACAGGCCAGAGAACTGCCACAACATAATTCCTATGTTCTTATCTGTTCCTAGAGTAGATCCTTTAGAAAAATATCCAGTTTTGATTTTAAAATGGTCAGTGATGGAGAATCCACCACGACCCTTGGGAAATTGTTCCAATGGTTAATTACTCTCCATGTTAAATGCACCTCATTTCCAGCCTGAATTTCTCTAGTTTCACCTTCCAGCCATTGGATCAGGTTATGTCTTTCTCTGCTAAACTGAAGAGCCCCTTATAAAGTGTAATCAAATCACAGGGGTTCCTTCTGGTCGTATAATCTTTGAATCTATAACTGCCTGAAATGGCACATCCCTCTGAAAGTAATCAAACCACAAACTATTTGGCTTCTCCAGTGACTTACCAACATGTTCCATAACTTACCTCATTTTAGAGGAATGATACTGGCTCATTTATTTTTCTTTCCATGGAACAAGCAGCCCCTGCAGAGCAGGTTTCAAAGGAGGTCTGCTAGCCCTTCAGGGCATGATCCAATTCTCACTGGAGCCTGTCCAGGAACTTCATGAGAGTCAGATCAGGTTGTGAAGTCCCAATCCCAGTGTGATAATTATGACATGTCACCTCCCCCAGCCAGTGTCATGATAATAATACCATCACATTGCGATGCTAGCCCAGGAGAGGTTTGTCTCTGGTACTAGAGTTCAGGGGAGTAGAGAAAAGTTAACAGCTGACACTGTCCTTCTACCTATGCTCTGAGGGCTGGTGTCCTGGGCAGAGGACTATTCTTGGTGGTGGCACCAGATGCTGTTGGCCTGATCAGACACTATGGTGCTGTAATGTAAAGATGAAGGTGGCGATGTGATGAGCTGCCGAACCAGCCCCCTTACCCGGAGCTTGTTCAGGTGGGTTCCTATGGGCTGCTGTACCATTCCGCCAGCCGTGCCAAGCATGGGGCACCAAGGATGAGAGGAGCTGGGACTGGCTGGGGGAATGACGCCCCCACTCTTGCCAGCATGGCACCATTACAATCCAGCTAGGGGAACAGAGAGTTCTGCTGAGAAGCTCTGCAGAGCCTTGAAGAACCCAGGGGAGGAGAGAGGCCACACCTCCCCTGAGGGAGTGGGGAACGGGTACTGGATGGGAGACACGCCTGGGTCATGGTAACAGCAGGAGGCTAGAAACATAGATTGGGCTTTGAATGTGAAACAAAGCCTATGCTGTCCAAGTGCTGCCATTTTCAGGAAACTGGAAGATTTCAACAGCCTGGTGCCAGAGGCATTGCCCATTCGCCTCCATTAGACTTGATGTGTTCAGTGAAGAGTGGTTAGAAACACACATACACACACACACACACACACACTCACTCACTCTCTTTCTCACCCTTTGGCCATCTCTCCTGGTGTCTAACTTCTCTTACAGCTAAAAGCGAGAATGAGAGAAAATTGGCCTAAGGCAGAGATCCAGGACTCCTGGGTTCTATACCCACCTCTGCCACTGACTGGTGGTATAACCTCAGGCAAGCCACTTCACCTTTCCGTATCTCAGCTTGCCCATTGGAACAAAGGGGATAATGATGCTGACCTGTCTCATAAGGGGGGCTTAAGTGGTGTAATTCCTTTACCCTTGTAACAGTCCCTCGAGACTCTGGATGGCAGGGCATGCTGTTAATGACTGAGTGTGAGACAGTCTTACTAAAGCATGATGTGCAGAAAGTATCTTTCATTTTGTCTTATTGATGCCCAAGGTGAGAGATAGACACAGATTAAGTAGATCAGGTAGATGCACATGCACGCACAGGGACTTCCTTGGCCGTCTCTGCATCCCCACTGCATTCAGTGGGGGCTTTTCATCTGTGTCTGAAACTGTGGGATGAGGCGGTGGTTGCTTTTGCGCAGCACTTGCGAGAGAGAGCTGAAGGGGAAGTCTCCCCACCCCCCATCCACTTTGTCTCAATCCTTGTCTTGACAGTGACGGGTTCTCCCCCGCCCTGCTCTTTGGTTTATTATTCAGGATCCTGGGGAATCCCCAGGGTTACCTAACTGGCGACTGGTGGAGGGCCAGGGCACCCTGTGGGTTCAGCCCTGGAGGAGTCCGCTGCAGAGCATGTTACGAGAAGAATCCTGGGGAAAATAAATAAGACTAAAACCATTATAAATCAGGGTTATGTTTCCATTAGCTGCCCAAAGAATCCTCTCTGCCCAGAAGAGGGCTTTGCATTGTGGGTTTTGAGTTACTGCAGCTTAGCTCTTTCGGTAATCTGCTGGATGTAATAAATAACTCCAGGAGCCCTGCATGGGAAATTTGGGATCATTAAACATGCCAGGTTATTTTTACAGTGTTGCTGGTAGGAAGAAAGAAAGAAGAAGATTAAAAAACCCAGCCCTCTCTCTGAAATAGGAAAACAACTGAATGCAATCTAGCCCTGAGCCCAGAGCTTTGTAAACACTTTCCTACCAGCACCATCTACTGACCATTACACACATTGAATCTATTTCCCTATTCTCACACCTCTTATCAAACTGTCTGTAATGGGCTATCTTGATTATCACTACAAAAGTTTTCTCTTAATTAATTAGCCCCTTAGAGTTGGTAGGACAACTCCCACCTTTTCCTGTTCTCTGTGTATACACACACACACACACACATATACATCCTTACTATATGTTCCATTCTATGCATCCGATGAAGTGGGCTGTAGCCCACGAAAGCTTATGCTCAAATAAATTTTAGTCTCTAAGGTGCCACAAGTACTCCTGTTCTTTTTGACTAACATAGTGTCACTGCCTCTCCACCAGCAAGCTGCTGGGCAAAGAACTTCCAGGAAACGCACCGCACAAAACTTCAGTGACTGTTTATGAGCCAGGTGGAAAGAGGATGCTGAGGAGTCAGCAGGATCAGGATTCTCTACATACTTTCAGTGCAAGGCTGGAATGACATTTTCTCAGTGAAGAGTGCACCTCCAGGGAGGTTTCTAGCACTGGGAAGCAGGTGGGCTGGAACAGGGTGGGCCAGGGGGCCATGGCCCCTCACTTTCTACCTGCTTTCAGAATAAGCAACAAGGGGAGGGGGGAGAGAGGAGTGAGCAGGGGCAGAGCCTTGTGGGAAGAGGCAGAACAAGGGCAGAGCTTCGAGGAAAGAGGAGAAGCAGGGCAGGGCAGAGGAGGGAAGGGGCAGAGTGGGGCAGGATCTCAAAGGAAGGGGTGGAGCATGTGCAGTCACAGTTTAGATGCCAGTTGCCCTCCATTTCTACAGAGCTTCCAACACTCATGCTGGGAAAGATTTGCCATCCCTTCTGACCTGAACCTCCTCTCATTTATATTGGTGTAATTCAGGAATAACTCCATTGAAGTCAATGCAGTTGCCTCAGTGTAAGTAACAGACTAATACCCCCAGCACTCAGAAAACCAGGTTTCATTAATGGGCTACCAGCATCATGCTGTGCTTAGGGTGGCTACTCCCACATCTCTTGAATACTGGACATTCTGGTACTTGTGGGCTGCAACGGGGCAATGCTCACCTCCACGGGGCTTCCTGGGGAATTAGCTCACCAGCCTCCGGAGCGCCCGCTGCCAGCCAGTGTCTCACATTTCACTGGCCCCTGTGTCCCTCCCAGACCCAAGTGCCCCTTTCCCTTGGTGGTTGCCCCCCTGGCAGTGTCCCCATAGTATCTGTGTCTCCACACCCAGGGGAACTCCCACCCACTATCCGCACCTCACCTCAGTATAGGCTACTGCTAGTCACCATCTAGCCCCTGTTCACTGGGGCAGACTGCAGTGTACAAACCACTCATCACAGGCAAGAGGAATTTGGACCTGCTGCCTCTGCCTACCCTTGGGCTGCCCCTCTGCAACCCCAGTACCCTTTGGGGCCTTTAACAAGGCCTGCAGGGTTTCCAGGCCAGACCTCCCCAGCTCCTCTGGCCTTTCCCTAGCCCTGCTCCACTTTAGGAACCCTGATCAGCACCCAGCAGCCAGGTCCTTTTCTCTCAAAATCCAGAGAGAGACTGACTCTGTTCCTGGCCCACTGCCCTCTTATAAGAGCCCTGATTGGGGTGTGCCCACAGCTGAGCCTGCTTCCCCAATCATCCTGGGAACTGCTTGCTCCCAGCCATAGCCCTCTCCTGGGCTGTTTTAAGCCCTTTACGGTCAGAGCGGGTGACCACCCTGCTACATGGGCCCAGACCGCCCGCCCACTTCCCGGAAACTCAATAGGTACATGGGCTCACACCTGCCCCTGCCTGCCTGACCCCTGCCCATCCAATGTGTCCTTGCCTGCATGGTGCACACGAGGTTATGCTGCACAGAAGTCGCCATACTGAAGAGCGCCCCAACATGCCCTGCTCTTGTTGTGTGATGCATGTGAGATCACACCGATGGAGGCAGAGTAGTGTGCTCTTCAATATGGCAGCCCCCTGTGACATTATTGACATGAACTGTGACCGCATAGGTCATTGTTGCAACCGGGGTCCTACATCCAGAGGACGTCAAGTTGGGTGTCTACGGAAAGGTTGTAGTTTGCTGGTTATGATTATGCTCTCTGTATGTGTATATCATTTTTGTAT
This sequence comes from Gopherus evgoodei, assembly GCF_007399415.2. Lineage (NCBI taxonomy): Eukaryota > Metazoa > Chordata > Testudines > Testudinidae > Gopherus > Gopherus evgoodei. The sequence goes on along the minus strand of NC_044330.1, from coordinate 58,931,745 downwards.
TTGAAGTTATTAATATTGGCCATGTACTTGTATCTTAATGTGTTTGATTCTAAGTAGCCTCAGTGAAGCATTTGGTCAGCTTCTTGAGAAAGGACTGTAGTAAGTGAAGGCCCTGATAAAGGCCCAGTATAAGGCCTGAGGCCTGAACTAAAATAATGGCCAAGACTTTGCTAACATAAAGCAAAGTGAAGCTGTGAGCCAGAGGCAGGCCCTGCTCACAGAAGCTGGCAAGGAAAGGGCTGATGCTGCAAGAAGATACATACCTAAAAGGTACTGAACACTAGAGATCAGAACATTCACATACTTGCACATTCAACACAGATAACAAGGAACAGACTGACCCATCTCAATGACAGGGGCAAAAGGGTGATATGATGGATAGAGTTGTTTTGTTCAAACCAACATGTACAAGGTGAGAGGCGACACCTTACTACGTAGAGGGATTGTACCTTGCTACGTAGAAGGGTTGCACCTCAATACGTCAGGAGTAATGTGTAATTTGTTTGTACCTGTGTATAAGAATGCATCCCTGGGGCAATGTCTTTGTCTGGCCGGGGGGGCAGTGGAAAGTCCTGCCACTGACTGAGCCGAGTTCATTAACCGTGGGTATGTATTCGTAGTATGCCCTGAGTTAGGCTAAGAAACCTACAGGGAACTATTATTGTATCCAATACAGCAATAAACCTGGTTGACGTTCCTTCGTACCTTACTAGACTCTGTGGTCACTGGGGGTTCTCTTCGGGTCTGCTGTGTCAGCTATCTGCGCAGAGCTGGGGCAGCACACAGAGGGAACACACGCACACAGCCAAGTGATACCAACAAGGAGACAGCAGAGCACCACACCGGTAGCATCTGAGAACGCATCTGGCAACAAGGACTATTCTCAGTAAGTGCCCAGTCAAGAAACACTTAACTCACAATGGACTTTGGAGACGCCAATCCACATCTGAGCTTTTCTGGGAACGTTCAAACTAACGTGTAAACAATGGCGTCAGCCTGCAAAAAATGGAATCATTCATGGACTTGTGACTTGCCTGGTGGCTACAAATGACATCTTGTTGCTGTGATTTTGCACAGAAGAATAAAGGGGTTTCCACCCACAAGAGAGAGAATATAAAAGGCCCTGGCAACCCCTCCATTTTGTCTTCAGCTGGCTTAAAAGATGGCCTGTCTCTGACATTGGACTCTATACGCTAATAAGTTTAAATATAACGTAACTGGAATATGCTTCATGATAAAGGTCTCTTGTAAGGTATCATTACAAAGCTTATAATCTACTGAGTGTGATCACCCTAGCTGTATAAATGTACCACTTTTGTATCTGAAACTAGAAATATGAAATATAACTCTGAGGGCCTATTGTAATTATGCAAAGTGCGGGCTATTAATGGTGGTTTGGAATCTTGATGACTCCCATTAACCAGAACCATTGTCTGCAGATGGCTCTGTTTACTTGTAAGTCTTCCTGTATACATGTGTGCTGGCAAGTGGGTAATGAAGTCTTACAGTGACATGTGATCATGTCAGCTGAACTGGAATCCATCTTTAATCTGGTACATTTCTTTGAGAAGGAGGGGGTGGGAACCCAGAGAAGGACAAAGGATTGCCACCTTATGCCAGAGATATATAATTAGGTGGAACAAAACAAAGGAGGCAGCCATCATGAGGAATCCCCTAGCTACTACCTGAGCTGAAACAAGGGCTGTACCGGGGAAAGGATTGTGCCCAGACTAGGAAGGTGTCCAGTCTGTGAAAGAAACTTATTGAAACATCTCTGAGAGTGAGATCTTATCTGTATTCAGTTTCTTACTGTATTAAACATAGACTTTGCATGTTTTATTTTATTTTGCTTGGTAATTCACTTTGTTCTGTCTGTCGCTACTTGGAAACACTGAAATCCTACTTCTTGTATTTAATAAAATCATTTTTTACTTATTAATTAACTCAGAGTATGTATTAATACCTGGGGGGAGGGGAAACAGCTGTGCATATCTCTCTATCAGTGTTATAGAGGGCGAACAACTTATGAGTTTACACTGTATAAGCTTTTTACAGGGTAAAACTGATTTATTTGGGGTTTGGATTCCATTGGGAGTTGGACATCTGAGTGTTAAAGACAGGAACACTTCTGTAAGTTGCTTTCAGATGAGCCTACAGTGTTAGGGGATGTAGTTCAAACCCTGGGCCTGGGTTTGCAGCAGGTTAGAGGGTCTGGCTCAAACCAGGCAGGGCACTGAAGTCCTAAGCTGCCAGGGCAGGAAAGCAGGGGCAGAAGTAGTCTTGGCACAGCAGCTGGCAGCCCCAAAGGGGTTCCTGTGATTCAACCCATCACACTCTCCACCCCCAAGAGATGCTTGAAGAAAACTGGAACAAAGGAGAGTAATTACTGGGGTGTGCATGATTGCTGGACCCAGACTAGGAAGGAGTCCAGTCTGTTAAAGAATCTTATTGGAACATCTCTAAGGGTGAGATTTACTTGTATGAAGTTTCTTAATGTATTAGGCTCAGACTTGCGTGTTTTGTTTCATTTTGCTTGGTAACTTACTTTGTTCTCTGTTATTACTTGGAACCACTTAAATCCTACTCTTTATATTTAATAAAATCACTTTTGCTTATTACTGAACCCAAAGTAGTAACTAATACCTGGGGGTGCAAACAGCTGTGCATATCTTTCTATCAGTGTTATAGAAGGTGGACAATTTATGAGTTTACCCTGTATAAGCTTTATGCAGAGTAAAACAGATTTATTTGGGGTTTGGATCCCATTGGGAATTGGGTGTCTGGGTGCTAGAGATAGGAGCACTTTTAAAGTTGTTTTCAGTTAAGTCTGCAGCTTTGGGGGCGTGGTTCTGGGGGCCTGGGTCTGTGTTGGAGCAGACTGGTGTGTCTGCTTGACAAGGCAGGGTTCTGGAGGCCCAAGGTTGTAGGGAAAACGGGCTCAGAAGTAGTCTCAGCACATCAGGTGGCAGTCCCAAGGGGATCTCTGTGACCCAACCCGTCACACCCCCTATTCATCACACCAGACAAAACCATCTGTGGTTTTGGCTCAGTACTGGAGAGGGATTCAAGGCTTTAAAAAATAGGACTGTCTGGCATAAAACCAGACTAATGGCCTGCCTAACTGTTACAAGTTGCTAGCCCAGTGCAAACAGTAATAGAATTATATGGGGGACTGTACTGAATATACCATTCAGCCTTATTGGAAGCCTTCAGACCTAAGCTGTACCTCCCAAGACACTAACCCAGAGTTTTCAAACAGGGCGGTGTGCCCCCAGGGGGGCGTGGAGGAAGGTTCAGGGGGAGCAAGCAGTGATGCCAGCCCCACACATCCCCTGACTTACACCGAGCCACCCAGCCTGTCTGGGTTGGGAACAACCAAAAATTATAACTGAAAGAGGGGCTCATCTCAAAAAGTTTGAAAACCACTGCACAAAGCACACCCCATCTGTCTCTGGCGGGATTCCAGACAAAATGAACCATTAGTCTGTTCCCCTAAGGCAATTGTAACAGAGCCTAGGCAGGGACAGTGGGCATTACCAGAGCGATATTATTAATTATTATTATTATACTATAACCCCACATGCCATCTTACATTGTCCTTTGCATAGCCTGCAGCTGTTCACGTTTTGCAAAGGACCAGCAGAGAGTAGGAGGATCCTCCCAGCAAGCAATCACTTTCAGTAGGCCAGTGTTCAGACTTCATCTACAGTTAGAAGGCTGGGCGGAGAAGGAGCCTATCATTAATCCAAGGATGGTTCATCTTCCAGAGAAGTGAAATCCAGCAAGTCAGGTAGGAATTTAGGTTCATAACTTCCATTGTCTGGGCTTTTGTCCTTGGAGCAAATGTTAAGGGCTAAAGACACTGCAATTCAACATGCCACCACTAGATGGAAGTAGCCAGCAATGCACAGTTGACAGAAAAGAAGTCAGACTCTGCAGAGTAAGGACTCTGCTGCTTTGAGTCACACAGGTTATGTCTACGCTGCATTATAAACCCAGATCTGTTGGACCTAGGCTTGTGTACTCAGTGGTTCCAAGCCTGCGAGCATCCACACTCCATTGTAAACCTGGGTTTGCAATTGCTGGCCCTGGGTTTCATAGCCATGCTAACTAACCTGTCCATACTGCACGGCACAGACCTTCTGACTCTAATCTGCGACTCTGTACTTGAGCAGTGTCCATACTGAGAATCACAGGACTTGGACCCAAGCCATAGTGGGACTCAGGCTCTGACCCACCCTCTCTAGTTTTTTCTCCCATTAAATGTTTAAAATAAATCTTCATGGGAGAAATTCAAAACAAAATTAAAAATTTGTATCAGTTCAGATTACATTTTTGTTTCAATTCAAGTAAAAGTTTGTTTTGCTTTGAACTGACATTTTTGTTTTGATTTTTCAAAAAACAAAACATTTCAAAATGTCAGATTTTTTATTTTTTCCCTTTTTTTCTTCCTTTTTTCCTTCTCCCATTTGTTTTCAATGAACTTTTATGGGAACTTTCTAAATGAAACTGAATTTTGTTTGTTTGAGTATTTTGCAGTTTTTCCCTTTCTGGTTCTCTTTTCCTTTTTTGCCACTGAATGCAATGGACTGGACAAAGTCTAAGATTTTCTAAAAGCAATTCTTTTTCTTTTTTAAATTTTTCCTTCTACAGCTCAGTAACTTTCCAAAGCTTCTCCACCTTTGCAAAAGCAACAGAATGCAAATAGAGAACACTGAAAAAAGACAAAGAATATTTAAAAAAGCTTTGATATCATCCATTCTGTTGCCTGAAGTGACCAAAAAGTAAGAGAGAGAGAGAGAGAGAGAGAGAGAGGGAAACAAATACAAAATTTCCAAAAAAGTTGGCTTTTGAAAAAAATGAAAAAAAATGACAATTTCAATTTAAACTGAAACAATTTTTTAAAAATTGTGTTATATTTTGAAATTCCTCTTTGAAAATGTAATTGAAAAAAAAATTTTCCTATGGAAAATAGCCAGACTTTACAGAAACCCATTTTTTGGCAAAAGAATTTGTTAAAAATGTTTGACTTTGTCTGTGGGTAGTGAACTCAGACAGTGAGGAACCAGGCCTGCTGGCACAGCCATGTCTGTAACACACATCCCTGCAATATTAGACACACAGTGAGAGCTATTGGCTAGGATCTTGGTCTATAGAACAGAAAGAGTTTACAAATGTAAGTGTGTCAGCCTTTTCCATATCCCACTCTTATGAAGAGCTAAACAGTGAAGAGTTAGTGAGTGTTACAACACTTGTTAGGAGAGAAACTGAACTCACCTGCTGAGATGCCACTGAAAGCTCAGACCTTACAGTAATCCAAACATTTCTGAGGTTTTGTATTAGTGATGGGGACCGTACAAAGGAAGGTTTGTGTAGGGTGTGAGCCAGAAAGATAGATTCAATTCCACATCAGCATTATTATGAGACCCAAGTTCAACAATTATAAACCCAGGTTTGCAATGCAGTGTGGACGCTCAAATGTGGGCTTAGAAACATGGAGTCCATGAGCACGACTCCCACAGAGCCAGGTTTACAAGGCTGTGCAGACATATCCTTAGTCTCTCGGGGCCTACCTCACAGGGGTTTGAGGGTACATACATTAAAGCTCGTGAGATGCACAGACACTAAGGCAGAGATCGGCAACTTTTGGCACATAGCTCGCCAGGGTGCTTACCCTGGCGGGCTGGGCCGGTTTGTTTACCTGCCGTGCCCACAGGTTCGGCCGATCGCTGCTCCTACTGGCCAATGGGGGCTGTGGGAAGCGGTGCAGGCTGAGGGATATGCTGGCTGCCACTTCCCACCGCCTCCATTGGCCTGGAGCGGCGAACTGAGGCCAGTGGGAGCTGCGATCGGCCGAACCTGTGAATGTGGCAGGTAAACAAACAGCCCAGCCTCCAGGGTGCTTACCCTGGTGTGACGATGCGGTTCTGACGGGACCCAACTGAGAGTACCAGTTCAGGACCAGTTGCTTAAACAGGGCAGTTACAGCCTTAGGCTGGGGTTTTTCCACCTCTAAGGCAAACCAAACCAGCCAGACAAAAAGGACTTTGGTTTCACCCCACTGGCTAACCACAAGTCACACAAGCAATTTCCTTAGACACTCCAGCTTCCCAGTATCACCACCAGTGCGACTCATCCTGGGGATGAATGGTTATGAAAACCAACACCCTAATAAAAGAAAAAGGTTCTCTCAATTCCAAAGAATCAAGCCCCAGACCCAGGTCAATATACACATCAGATCTTACCCACAAATCAAGCTGTTGCCAATCCTTTAGAATCTAAAATCTAAAGATTTATTCATAAAGAGAAAAAGGTAGAGATGAGAGCTAGAATTGGTTAAATGGAATCAATTACATACAGTAATGGCAAAGTTCTTGGTTCAGGCTTGTAGCAGTGATGAAGTAAACTGCAGGTTTAAATCAAGTCTCTGGAGTACATCCCCCGCTGGGATGGGTCAGTCAGTCCTTTGTTCAGAGCTTCAGCTTGTAGCAAAGTCCCTCCAGAGGTAAGAGGCAGGACTGAAGACAAGATGGAGATGAGGCATCAGCCTTTATAGGCTTTTCCAGGTGTAAGAACCTCTTTGTTCTTACTGTGGAAAGTTACAGCAAAATGGAGTCTGGAGTCACATGGGCAATTCCCTGCATACTTTGCTGAGTTACAAGTCGTATCTGCCTTCTCTCCATGGGTCAATTGTGTAGCTGATGGTCCTTAATGGGCCATCAAGCAGTCTAGGCAGAGCTAACACCAACTTGTCTGGGATGTTTCTCAGAAACACAGCACAAATTTGAAATACAGACAGTATAGATTCAGTACTCATAACTTCAACTACAAAATGATACAGACATACAGACAGCATAATCATAACAGCAATCCATAACCTGGTCTTAGACAACTTATATGACCCCCTTTACATAAGATTTGGTGCCACTATAGGACCTTGGTTGCAAACCATGTTCTATATGGTCCCAGTTTATATCAATAACGCCACACCTGGCGAGCAGCGTCCCAAAGGTTGCCGATCCCTGTGCTAAGGTAACAGGGAGAGATGAGGTATATAAAATAGATACAGGATTTGAGTGACACAGAAATAGAAAAAACTCCAAAGGTGTGGTCCAGACCAGCCTTCAAAGGTTGGGATGCTGATCTCAGCACACGAGTGGCCTCAGCATAGAACTGAGTGGGCAGTTTTTAGTAAAACATTTATTTTGTTGGAAAATCCTAATTCATTGAAACCATGGGAGAGTGTTGGTTCTGATGAAACTTTCATGGGAAAATTTCTTGGGTCCAGCATGAAATTTCTGAGAGAGAGAGTGTGTGTCCAGGGATCAGAATAAAGAATTTGGGATGTGGGGAGTTTGGCTGTTTTATCTGTGTGCTGGCCCTGCTGTGACTGTAAGTTTTGTTTTTGGTTTTAAATTTTGTTTCATAAACGTGAGGTGAGAGCCCGGTGGTTCGGGCATTGAGCTGGGATGTGGAAGATACAGGCTCAAGACCTGGGTCTTCCTGATTCACAGAGAGTATAGCTTGTGATTTGGTGACATATTTGGAAAAGTCTGTTTCACCCCACCTTGGAACAGAAACAAGTGTTGAACCTCATCATTTCTCATGAAATGGAAATCTTGTTTGCTGGCCAGCCCAACAAAGGCAGTTAGTTTGGGAGAGTAGAGTGAGGCTGGAATGCAGCTGGGCCCACTATGTTCAATAATGTTTCACAAGCCTACTGCCTTTCTATAAGGAGGTGGCTGGGAATGCCGTAAAGCCTTACAGCTCATTAGTAAATAACCTCTAGAATGTGTGAGACACCCAGGCCAGTTGGGTACAGCAGAATAGCAGAAGGCAGATATACTGACCACTGGATTAACAGTTTTCTGTTCCCTGACTGACCAGAGCAGGGGCTGCTCCAGGCTAATGAGAACACCTGACTCTAATTAACCTGAAAAGACTCAGGTGAGGCCATTAAGTTAATGTGACCACCTGACTCTAATTAAGGCCCTGCTGATACTATAAAAAGGGCTCACTCCAGTCAGGCAGAGGAGAGTCAGGGAGCCAGAGGAGAGAAAGTGTGGCTGAAGGGCTGGTTACTGAAGACACCCTCAAACCATCATTAAGGGAGCCCTAAGGTAAGGGTGAAGATGGGAGAAGAAGGAGATCTGTGGGGAAGTGGCCCAGGGAAATGTAGCAACTCTGGCAGTGAAAGGTTGACTGCCAACAGCTGCTACCATTAGGGTCCCTGGGCCAGAACCCAGAGTAGAGACCCAGAGTAGAGGGTGGGCCCAGGTTCCCCCCAACCCACCACTACAGTAACATCTCCTGGGAGGGGAAGTCAGGCCCCTGTCAGGACAGGAGGCTAAACAGAGACTGTGGGAGTTCTCTCACCAACCTCCTTGCTGGCCTATGATGAAAAGGGCTCAGTAGACTGTAACCCTGGCCCTAGAGAGAGAAGGGCTATGTGGAGGGTCACAGTGAGCCACTGAGGCTAGCATAAACCACCTAGAAGTGCAGGACCCACGGGAGCAAGGTCAGAGCTCCGCCACAAATGTTACTACCATCTCAGCATCATGCGCTAAGAAAGGCCTGTGTGAAGCTTTAACTCTCCATTCCTTGCCCTGTGCTGCTTCATGCCATTGTATCAATGTCTCAGAAACACTTGAGGCTGCTTTTTCATAAAACACATGTTATTGAAACCCGAGGAATGGGACTGCTCGGGTCTTGACTCTTTGCTTGCCTGTTGATCCTGCTTTATCTTAACACCCAAAATGGGGTGATGTCACACCCCAGTGGCTCTCTCCCTCAGGGCAGATTTCAGTTACCAGTCTTCCTGAGGCATCAGGTGATCAGGCTGAGGCTGCAGGATCATTAGGGGAGGAGATGATGGAGCACACCAAGTGACTGAGTTTTAAGCTTGATTAATAAAAAATTTAAATAGCAGCAGAGAGTGCTGGGGGTTCCTCATCTCATTCAGAGAAAGGAAGAAAGCATTAGTGCCCCAAGCCCTAACCCGCTTTCATACTCACACACGCACTACCAGGGGCTGGCCAAGCCTGGGTGTAACATACAAAGAAGGTGGGGAAGAGGTGGATGGGAGTTCTGTCCTGTGCACAGGTTGTCCAGGGTCCACTGTTTATCTCCAGTTTGCTTCAGCTCTCAGGAGGGTTTTAAGTCCTGGGGTCTTTTGGGGCTGTTTCGTTCAGGGACCTCTGTCCCCTGTGCTCTTTGTACCAGTCCAAACCGACTTTCCGTAGCCTCCTCAGTGTTCCCAAAACACACCGGCTTCAGGGACATGAGATGGTTGTTTTTAGTCTGTTCGAGTGCAGTGACCTTGGACTGGAGCCGGCATCTTATCTTTGGGCTGAGCTGAGTCATTGCGTTAACTTGTTCTCTTCTCCCTTCCTCCCTCTTCGGCCTCTCACAATCTGCAAAGGAATCTTCCACTCCACACTCACACCTTTAACCCTTCCCAAAATGCCTTGTAATGCTTCTAACAGAGATAGCAACATACAATGCTGATCTGCCTCCTCAGGAGACCCCCTGAGGGAGGGGGCCATTGAGGTGTGACACTGACCCCTGGACAAATGGGTCCACTTTGGGTCCATCTCTAATCTCAGTGCCTGAAGGCTGGCATGATTGGGGTCTGGTCTCTCAAAGACGGGGGTGAAAAGGAGGCATTCTATACTGGACCACATCTTCAGCTGCTGTAAATTAGTGACTTCCATGGAACTATGCTGATTTACAACACTTAGGATCTGGTCCACTGTAAGTGCCTCCCCTGTGCATCAAGGAAAGAAGGAACTCTTGAGTCCATAGCAGCCTGTGACTCTTACGCATTATTTACTGGAGTTCGTAAGGAGCCATTGCACAGTGCCATAGCAGGTTAATAATATGGAAACTTTTACCTAGGAAGTTAGAATAACAGCACAGGTCAATTCAGTTGAAAGACAACATATTGTGGGAGCCAGCAGGTCACACAAAAGGCCACTTAACCTTTTGCCTCAGTTGATCTCCTAGAAATCCTTCGACAAATCACATGTGAAATGAGTTTCCTGGTCCTCAGTGTAATCCCCAGTGAGTATAGACCACAATGCCACTCAATAATTTGGCTTGGCAGGCATTTTCTCTTAGAGGGAGACTCAGGATCTAATTTACTTCGATTTCAGTAAGGCATTTGATATGGTTCCACATGGGGAATTATTAGCTAAATTGGAAAAGATGGAGGATCAATATGAAAATTGAAAGGTGGATAAGGAACTGGTTAAAGGGGAGACAACAACGGGTCAAACTGAAAGGTGAACTGTCAGGCTGGAAGGAGGTTACTAGTGGAGTTCCTCGGGGATCAGTTCTGGGACCAATCTTAATCTTTTTATTACTGACCTTGGCACAAAAAGTGGGAATGTGCTAATAAAGTCTGCGGATGACACAAAGCTGGGAGGTATTGCCAATACAGAGAAAGACCGAGATATCATACAGGAAGATCTGGATGACCTTGTAAACTGGAGTAATAGTAATAGGATGAAATTTAATAGTGAAAAGTGCAAGGTCATGCATTTAGGGATCAATAACAAGAATTACTTTTATAAGCTGGTGATGCACCAGTTCACAGTAACAGAGAAGGAGAAGGATCTTGGAGTATTGTTTGATCACAGGATGACTATGAGCCGACAAAGTGATATGGCTGTGAAAAAAGCTAATGCGGTATTGAAATGCATCAGGCTCGGTATTTCCAGTAGAGATAAGGAGGCGTTAGCACTGTTACACAAGGCACTGGTGAGACCTCATCTGGAATACTGTGTGCAGTTCTGGTCTCCCATGTATAAGAAGGATGAATTCAAACTGGAACAGGTACAGAGAAGGGCTACTAGCCCCTGCCTTGTCCTAGGGTTGCCAATTTTGGTTGGATGTATTCCTGGAGATTTTATCACATAACAGAATATTTAATTAAAGATTAAGCTTTAATTCCTGGACACTTCAGGCCAATCCTGGAGGGCTGGCAACTCTACCATGACCCCGCCCCCTGGGCCTCCCACTCATGGCAGGTGAAGTGACCCAGGCTCCCCACAACTGCCCACACAGCTCTCCCAGACCTGGCTCCAGCTGGTGAGTGGGGCCTCAGAGCTGCAGCCTGGCCATTATAAGTGCTGCATGGACAGATGTGGGGAGCTACGGAGGACCCTCAACCTGCTCGCAGTGTGAGGAGCCCACTGAGAGCAGCTTCTAGTCCATGTCCCCTTCCCCCAGGACCCCACCCAGTGCAGCTAGAGGGTCCACGGCTCCCCACAGCTGCTCGCATGGCTCTTACCATGGCTGAGCTGCAGATCTGAGCCCCCCCTGCTGCTGGAGCTGGGTCTGGGAGAGACACGCTGGCAGCTGTGGTGAACTGGTGGGGACCCTCCATCTTAAACTGCCCTGAGCCAGGAGGGGAGCCTGGGGGATGGAAGCACGGGCTGGGGCTGCTTTCAGCTCTCTCGAACCACAGGCAGGTGGAGGATCCACACAGCTCCCATAACTGCCCGAGTTCCCTGGCTGGGCTCCATGCCAACCTGGCTGTGGGGTGGGGTCTCAGGCCAGGCCAGTCCGCTTTCAAAAAGTGGGAAGGCTATGGCCCCTCAGGTCTCCTCATGCCACCCAGTTCTGGTGCCTCTGGGACATACAGAGCATGGGACTGCATCCCTGACCATCTTGGCTAATAGCCACTGATGGACCTATCTTCCCTGAACTTATCTAATTCTTTTTTTAACCTGGCTATACATTTGGCCTTTACAGCTCTCCTTTGCAATCAGTTCCACATGTTGACTACACATAGTATAAAGAAATACTTCCTTTTTGTTTTAAACCTGCTACCTATTAATTTAACTAGGTGACCCTAGTTCTTTAGCTATGTGAAGGAGTAAATAACTGCCTTACTCATTTTTTCCAGACCACTCATGATTTTATAGACCTCTATCATATCCCCCCAGTCTCCTTTCCTTCCTCATGCAGAAGCTGCTCCATACCTCTAATCATTTTTGTTGCCATTATCTGTACCATTTCCAAATCCAATATATTTTCTTGAGATCGGGCAACCAGAACTGCATGCAGTATATTCAAGGTGTGAATGTGACGGGATCCCCAGGGTACAATCTGGAATTGGGGTACTGCTGTGCCCCCTTAACTCTCCAGGCTGGGCTTTCTCTCCCAATGCATTGCTAGTGACAAGAAGTGAACACAGGAACCAGAAAATCTTCTGAGCCCCCAGCCTTGCGCTTCTGGAATACCATCTTGCCCTGGTCAGAAGCCTGACCAGTGTAAGTTTATTACTCAGTTTGCCTTTCCCTCAGTGTGAAGGGGGCACACACTACCTTCGTAAACTGAACTGATATTTCCCAAGAGCTTCAAATAAAATGCACTGTTTTAGGTAAAATATAAAACAGATTTATTAACTACAGAATGCTAGATTTTGAATGATTATTAGTGGTAGGCACAAAAGGGCAGACCAAAGAAAATAAAAGGTAAGCACACAGTCTAAATCTTAAACCTTATTAGAGTAGGTAGAGGCGGATTAAGGTTTCCTGGGGTTGTGGGTCAAAGCAAGTGGAGGGGTCCCTCCCCAGCCCTTCTGCCTGTGATACCACCCCCATTCTTCCCCTTCCACCTGTGGCCCCACCCACAGCTCCACCCCTTTCTGCCCCTTCCCTGGACCCTTGCTCCTGTTCCACCCAGGATACTCCCTCTGCATACCCAGGGGTGGATCCAGGCCCCAGCACGCCAAGCGTGTGCTTGGGGTGGCATGCCGTGGGGGGCGCTCTGCCGGTCGCTGGGAGGGCGGCAGGTGGCTCCGGTGGACCTCCCTCAGGTGTGCCTGCGGAGGGTCCACTGGTCCCGTGGCTCCGGTGGAGCATCCGCAGGCACGCCTGCGGGAGGTCCACCGGAGCCTCGGGACCAGCAGACCCTCCACAGGCAAGTCTGCGGGAGGTTCACCAGAGCCGCGGGACCGGCGACTGGCAGAGTGCCCCCAGCGGCGTGCCGCCATGCTTGAGGCAGCGAAATGGCTAGAGCCGCCCCTGTGCATACCACAATCTTTTTGTCTAAGACCAGAGAAACTCTGTCCCCATGTCATGGCCCCAGGGCCACAGCAGGGAGTGAAAGCTCCTCCAGTCCCAGGGCCACAGTGGGTGGCTGGGTATTGGGACTTCCCCTGCCCTCCGACCCCACACACACCTGTGCTTCTGTGGGTGAACAGAGTCGGGGTGCTGGAGCTTCTCCTGCCCTGCTCACCTGGCACATCTGCCGAAGAGTGGGGTCAGGCGCAGGGGCTTCCCCTGCCAACCCGCAGCTTTTGCATGGACAGGGTTGGGGCACTGGGGGCTTCCTCTGTCAGGGAAGGGGGCAGTGGGCCTCTGGGTGGGGTTCCCCTGCCCCATGTCTTTTGCTGGGGACATGGTCAGGGGGTGCAATTGGACATGGCCCCTTGGCCACTGAAACTAGGCAGTATATGGATCAAGCATTTCTCTCACTTCACTGGATGTTGCAGGTAGGTTAGCGTATTTAATACACAGGCTTCCCCTTGAAGTCTGGAACCAGTCTCCTCAGTTCAAGTCTTTGTCTTCCCATTGTTCTTGTTGTTTTCAGAGTAGGTGGGAGAGGAGAAAGGTAAAAGCATGGTGCCATTGTCCCCTAATTTATATCCTCAGTCCATGTGCATGGTAAACACTATCGCAGACATAACCTGATGGGCTTTGGTGAGTCACGCGATTGAGCAGTCTCCCATTGTGTGATGCTTGTGCAGCCCTCTTACAGAATTATAAATCTTTGTTTACAATTTCCCTGCCAATGAATGGTCACTTAATACCTTCCTGGGAGTGGGTGATCTCCTTTGTTGTCACTGGGGAACTAGCAATAGACTTTCAAACTTAAAACATATTTCAGTAACAACTATACTGCAAAATCTCATAACTTCATGCACACTAATGATATACATATTTGGACAGAACAATGGGTTTCAGCACATCACGACCTTTCATATGATATCTTACATGCTTTGTATAAACTAGGTCATAATTATATGACGGGGTGAATATGGGAGTTCCAGTGTGCTGCTTTGAGATATAGAGTGCCACAGTGGATGTCTAATGGTGTCTAAAATTCTGATAACTTCTTTGACTGTCACTGCACATTAAGCAGATGTTTTCAGAGAACTATCGAAGGTGACTCCAAGATCTTTCTTGAATGGTAATAGCTAATTTAGATTTTGTATGTATAGTTGGGATTATGTTTTCCAGTGCACATTACCATGCATTGATCAATATTGAATTTCATCTACCAGTTTTGTGAGATCCCTTTGTAACTCTTTGCAGTCAACTTTGAACTTAATCTTGAGTAATTTTGTATCATCTGCAAATTTTGCCATTTACCCCTTTATCCAGATCATTTGTGAATAGGACCTTACCAAATTCACAGCCATGAAAAATCATGAAATCTGGTCTCCTCCCATAATTTCATGGGGGAGACAAGTGTTTCTCAAATTGGGGGTCCTGACCCAAAAGGGAAATGCCAGGGAGGTCACAAGGTTATTTTAGGAGAGTCGCAGTATTGCCACCCCTACTTTTGCTCTGCCTTCAAAGCTGGGTGGCCGGAGAGTGGCGGCTGCTGACTGAGGGCCCAGCTTGCAGGCAGCAACACAAAAGTAAGGGTGGCAATACCACACCATGCCATCATTACTTCTGCGCCGCTGCTGTCGGTGGCTCTGCCATCAGAGCTGGGCTCCTGGCCAGCAGCTGCTGCTCTCCGACTGCACAGCTTTGAAGGCAGTGCTGCAGCCAGCAGCAGCACAGAAGTAAGGGCAGCAGTATAGCAACCTCCCCCCCTCACAATAACCTTGTGACTCCCACAGACAACTCCTTTTTGGGTCATGACCCCTACAATTACAACACCATGAAATTTCAGATTCAGTAGCTGAAATCATGAAATTTTATGACTTTTTAAAATCCTATGACCATGGAATTGACCAAAATGGACCATGGATTTGTTAGGCCCCTATTTATGAATATGTTGAACAGCCCGGGTCCCTGTACAGGTCCATTGGGGACACCACGATTTACCTCTCTTCATTCTGAGAACTGACCATTTATTCCTACCCTTTGTTTCTGGTCTTTTAACCAGTTACTGATCCATGAGAGGTCTTCTCCTCTTATCCTGTGACTGCCTACTTTAATTAAGAGCCTTTGGTGAGGGTATGATGTTACATCCCATGTTCTTCATAGAAATATGGGGAAGACTAAGAGAGGCAGGCAAAGGAACACACAGGCTACTGAAGGGAGTGTGCAGTGTTCTAGCCATGTCTTGGTGCTTGTTGGGGGTTTGTTTTTCTGTGGGTGGTGGTGTTTTGGGTTGGTTTGTGTCTCCCAGTGTAGATGTGTGGACTCACCCTTGCGGCGCCTCCTGCTGGTTGTCCTCAGGAATTAGCTCTTTTTCCAGCCAAGAGTGCCCTCTGCAGGCCGGTGATCTGCCTGTTCTCTTGGCCCCTGTGTCTCTCCCTGGACCCCGGTGCCCTTTTAACTGGGGTGCTGCCCCTTTGCCCACTATCCCCACTTTGCCTCAGTTTTGGCTACTGCCCAGTCTCCTTCGAGCCCCCATTTACTGGGGCAGACTGCAGTATCAGCCACTCATCATAGGCAAAGGGGTTTGGACCTGCTGCCTTTGCCTACCCCTGGGCTGCCCTGTGCAATCCCCAGTACCTATTGGCCTTGCGCTAGGCCGCAGCCTGGGGCTTTCCAGGCTGGAGCTCTCCCGCTCCTCTGCCTTTCCCCAACCCTGCTCCACTCAGGTACCCTGAGTCTAGCTCCTTGCAGCCAGGCCCTTCTCCCTCTATAGGCAGAGGGAGACTGTTTGCTCCTGGTGTCCCTGGCCTTTTTATACAGGCCAGCTGTGGCCTGATTAGGGTGTGGTCCAGCTGCAGCCGCTTCTCCAATGAGCCCAGCTTGTAAAGCTGCAGCTTTCAAGCCCCCCCACCCTTCCCCTCAGATGCCTTTTTAAACCCCTCAGGGCAGGAGCAGGTAACCACCCTGCCACACCCAGATTTAAAGGATTTACATGGGAAGCCTATGACAGATACAGAGGCAGCAGTTGTAGTGACCCAAGCAGTGGAAGACACAATGAAGATGACTGGATGTGGAAGCTGCAGCATGTACATGACCCTGGAGGGGATACCTGAAAAGAGTTTTGTCTGCATGAAGTGCCACTTGATAGAGCTGATGGAAGAAAAGATCCGATGATTGGATATCAGGTGGAAACTCTGGTCAAGTTTAGAAGGGGGTTCGAGCGGATGATGGAGCAAAGACATGATGAGGCCAAAGGGAAAAGCTCAGACTTGCAGATGGAAGCAGGACCAAAGAACTCTGAGGGGAGACTGCTGGATGAGGAAAGTGGACAGTGGGAGCACGTGACTAAGCGAACCAGGCAGAGGAAAAGACGGGCTAGTGAAGGAGCAATAGAGCTCAGGAACAGGTTTGTGGAGTGGAAAAATGAAGAAGGGGCACAGCAGGTGGTCGCTGAAGGTGAGAGGGCAAGGAAGAAGAGAAGAGCAGCTAGTTCTATAGGAAGAGGGGAAGAGTCAATGGAGATGATACCAAACATGAGCCCCAGGAGGATACGGGATGGATTGCAGAGGATTGCAAGGGTGAATAGAAATTGAGAGGACTTGCAGCCAGAGGGAATATGGGATAGACTGGAGAATTGCACCATCACCAGAAAAAGGCAGGTCTATATGATTGGGGACTCCTTACTGAGAAGAATAGACAGGCCTATAACCAGAGCTGATCCAGAGAACAGAAGGGTGTGCTGTTTGCCAGATGCTAAGATACGGGATGTGGACCTGAGGCTGAAGAGGATCCTAACAGGAACAGGACAGAATCCGCTGATTGTCCTTCATGTGGGAACGAATGATATGGTTAGATTTTTGCTGGAATGTATCAAGAGAGACTATGCCAAGCTGGAGAAGACACTTAAGGAAATCGAGGCTCAGGTGATCTTCAGTGGGATTCTGCCTGTTCCTAGAGAAGGGCAACAAAGGTGTGACAAGATTATGGCTATCAACAGATGGCTCAGGCAGTGGTGGTATAAGGAGGGCTTTGGGATGTATGGCCACTGGGAGCCATTCATGGACAGAGGACTGTTCTCTCGGGATGGACTTCACCTGAGTAGGGAGGGGAAAAGACTTCTAGGATGGAGGCTGGCACAACTGATTAAGAGAGGTTTAAACTAGGAATTGGGGGGAGATGGTTGGGCGATGTTCAGGTAATCTCCATGCCGGATTTTAACATTGAGAGGGAAGAAAACGAAGCAAGAAAGGATACTGTCATGAGTAGGAGAATGGACATACGGAGGAAGGGTACTGTAGATACAATTCTAATAGGTGAAACTGGTGGTAGAACATCTGGGCCTAATCGGGTAAAGAATGTGAGTGAAGCCAAACAGCAAGAATTAAGATGTTTGCACACCAATGCGAGGAGCCTAGCTAACAAAATGGAAGAACTAGAGTTACTGGTGCAGGAAGTGAAACCGGATATTATAGGGATAACAGAAACATGGTGGAATAGTAGTCATGACTGGAATACAGGTATTGAAAGGTATGTGCTGTTTAGGCAAGACAGAAATAAAGGCAAAGGTGGTGGAGTAGCATTGTATATCAATGATGAGGTTAACTGTAAAGAAATGAGAAGGAATGGAATGGATCAGACAGTCTGTCTGGGCAAAAGTCTCACTGGGGAAGAAAGCTACTAGAGCCTCCCCTGGGGTAGTGCTTGGGATGTGCTGCAGACAGCCGGGATCTGATATGGATGTGGATAGAGACCTCTTTAATGTTTTTAATGAAGTAAATACTAATGGGAATTGTGTGATCATGGGAGACTTTAACTTCCCAGATATAGACTGGAGGACAAATGCTGGTAATAATAATAGGGCTCAGATTTTCCTGGATGCGATAGCTGATGGATTCTTTCACCAAGTAGTTGCTGAACCAACAAGAGGGGATGTCATTTGAGATTTGGTTTTGGTGAGCAGTGAGGACCTCATAGAAGAAATGGTTGTAGGGGACAACCTTGGTTTGAGTGATCATGAGCTAATTCAGTTTAAACTAAATGGAAGGGTGAACAAAAATAGATCTGGGACTAGGGTTTTTGATTTCAAAAGGGCTAACGTTAAGGAATTAAGGAAATGAATTAGGGAAGTGGATTGGACTGAAGAACTTGGGGATCTAAGGCAGAGGAAGCCAGGAATTACTTCAAGTCAAAGTTGCAGAAACTATCAGAAGCCTGCATCCCAAGAAAGGGGAAAAAAATTCATAGGCAGGAGTTGTAGACCAAGCTGGATGAGCAAGCATCTCAGAAAGGTGATTAAGAAAAAGCAGAAAGCGTACAAGGAATGGAAGATAGGAGTGATTAGCAAGGAAAGCTACCTTATTGAGGTCAGAACATGTACGGATAAAGTTAGAAAGGCCAAAAGCCATGTAGAGTTGGACCTTGCAAAGGGAATTAAAACCAACAGTAAAAGGTTTTATAGCCATATAAATAAGAAGAAAACAAAGAAAGAAGTGGAACCACTAAACACTGAGGATGGAGTAGAGATTAAGGATAATCTAGGCATGAATAAATATTTAGATAAACTTTAGTTAACAATTCTTAACTACAGTAGAATACAGTTCCTGTTCACTTTAAAGAAAGGGTGCAATGTGTACTGTCGATCCAGTTATCTATCCACCCAACTTCCTCAATTTTTAAAAAATTATGGAATGACAAAAATATATCTTTTTTCATTTTTCTACTCTGTAACTTTTCCAAAGTTGGGGTTCTTTTGGAAAGTCACGCACAAGAAAAAAAAGAATCAGGAAAAAAGTGGTGGAGGAGGAATGCATTATAGATATCAGTCATTCTATTGCATTCAGCAGTGGGTGGGAATGGAGGGAGGAAAAAAGGGAGAGAAACAGGAAAAAAATTGAAATTTTGAACATTTTAAAAAATTCAGTTTTTAAAAAATAAAACCAAAACACACATTTTGTTTTGAATTGAACTGAAATACAATGAAAAATTCTTTTTGTTTCATTTTGAAACTTTCCCATGAAAATTGATCCCGCGGCTTCTGCCACAGGCATCCATCCGCTGGTCTCACGGACCCTCCGCAGCCAAGCTGCCCAAGGCACCCTGCCTGCCGTGCTTGGAGCGGCAAAATGTCTAGAGCCAGCCCTGAACCCAAGCCCCACCACCCAGGGCTGAAGTCCTCAGGCTTTGGCTTAGGCTCAGGGTGGTGGGGCTCATGCTTCAGCTTCAGCCCCAGGTCCCAACAAGTCAAAGCCTGCCCTGGAGACCCCATTAAAATGGGGTTGCAACCCACTTTGGGGTCCTGATCTACAGTTTGAGAACTGCTGAACAGGGCTGTCCCTAGAGGGTGCAGGACCCGGGGCAAATCAGCCTATATGGGGCCCCCCTTAACATTTTTTATCCAGGTGAAATCTGGTTAAAGTGAACTTCAAGGGCAGCTGCTAGCCACAGGGTTAAATACTGATAGTGCCCAGCTGTATTATTATAATGTTATTATATTATATTGTAGTCTTTTTTATAATTATAATGAAGTTCATATAATTTTAAAAAAACCTCATCGCTCATGATCAGTGTTGCACCACTTACATTCTGAAATCCACCTTCCTGGACTTCCTTGCAGCAAACTCACTTCCAGGTGCATATGATCTCGCTACCCTCAGTGGGTTTTTTTTAAATGTAATTACACATTCGCAACGACTGAGAGCCCGTGTTTCTGGAACTGGATGGCTCTTGGAAGGCCTATGTGTGCCCTGGTGCTGAGGGACCCCAGTACCCTCCAGTATGGAGGAGGGGCTCTAAGATCTGTTTTCTCCGGAGGCTGGGAGGGGGACGAGAGGCAGAAAATCAGATGGATGGAGGACCCTAGTCCTGGTGGGTGGTGGAGAGAGCAGAGTTGTGGAACCCCAGGTACTATGGGGAGGGGGACCCCAGGCTGGAGAGCTGGAAGGCAAGGAGGACACTGAGGCAGGGGGGTGATAAGGGCTGGCCCTGGCCAGGAGGTGGCATTGGAGGATCCCACCCAGTGCTGGGAGAGGGGAGAAAGAGAAGTGGAAAGGAGGTGTGGGGCACTGGGAGGACACCAGTGCTGGACAACTGGCGAGGGACAATGGAGACTACTGGCTGGCACTCACCTGTACTAGGGTCAAGGGGACCCCCTGTGCTGGTGGAGGTTCCCACTGGAAAAGGGTAGAGTCCATCTGAGGCAGGAAGGCAGGGGCAGGGGCAGGGTCAGCCTGGGTCAGCATGCCCTGAGAGCCGGCGGAGCAGAGCGAGCTGGGGCCGGGTTTCGCTGCTGCTGCTGCCGCAGAGACTGAGCCCGAGCCCAGGGGCCTACAGGCAAGAAAAAGAAATAAACACCCAGGGTAGTGAGAGTGGGGCACAGGCCCAACCCCTGCTGCCGGCGCCAGGCCTCCACTAGGCCTCCGGGCCACCCTGCCGTCCCCCCACTGTATACCCCTGAAGCCCAGGGGCCCCAAAGCAGGGAGCCCAGGGCAGTTGTCCCTGATTCCTAGGGACTGCTCTGCCACTGAATAATGGAGCAGCTGTCTGGGAGTGTTATGAAGAGTCTTGTGAAACACACCAACAGATATACCCTTTAAGTAATGTTCTCTTAACTGCTACATAGGTTCATGTCTTCATGGTGTTGTTATCAGGAAAGAACTGTCTTCTCCAGCAAGCACACCTAGCCTGAGTGGAGGATTAGCTTGAAATGACTGGCCACTGCCAAAGTAACCAGTTGTAGTATTCACTAGTTCTCACGTAAAATCTGGGATGGATTCTTCAGGGACAGATTTTTCTTTGGGTGTGCCTAAATCCTGGCTTGAAGTGCAAGTAGGAGCATCACAGTCTAAAAGAAATGAAGAGCTGGGATTGGTCCATTATGAGTCAGGCTCCATACCTGGTGGGGATATGTGTAACCACTTGGACCCAGACTTGCTCCCTTGATCATAGAGTCTCCACTTTCAATTCTCCTTTGCTTTAATTCCAGACTGGAAACAAATCAGACTGTGTAAGGAAATGGAGGGGAAACAGGAACAAGTGACCTACAAAAAGAGCACAGATGTTTGATTCACACAGCACACTCCAGGGAATGCATTGCATTCTTACCTCCTTGAGTGATTAAAGCTACAGGCCCTCTGGGGTCTCCAAACCCCAGTATTATTGTGACATTTTAACAGGAGAGACAGGTAGGTTTATAGCTGAGATGGGCCTGAACTAAAGACTTGTATACAAACACCCACAAACATTGGGAGGCTTGAGAACCAGAACGGAACTTGATGGCCTGAGCCCTAGCCTAGTTCTTCTCTTGTTGCTGAAATAAACCATTCTATCTTTCAGCAGAGTTGTCTCTAATTATTCTGTGCTGCATGCTACAGAGCTCTTTCTGGGCTCCATAAGTCAACACTGACTAATGTAACAGAAGCCAGGAGAGCCAGCATCCCTCAGCACTGATGAGACCTAAAGAGAATTCATGTGAACCAGCTGTGCCCGTAATACAGATGGTGTGGTGGTGAACACAGCATAAATACTCAGACAGATCAGACAGAAAATAGGCCAAAATTGCAACCATTTACCTGTCCTCTCTTCCCTGAATGTTGGTAGTTCAGATAAATGGGAATGTGCTCTGAACATCCAGGAGTTGGGTACTGATTTTCCAGAACTGAGGTTACCTTTAGTTATGCCAGTCTCCAAATGCCAAGTATCTCCAAGGCCAGCTGTCTGGTATTCACTCTGATCCAGGCCAGGCACCCACAGTATAGCACTTCCACTACACATTCCATCACAGACAGCACTGTTATGCATTCATCCTCTCACCACTGTCTTCCCTGTCACATCGCCAGTGCCCATCGGGACTTACACTCAGGATCATGAAGTGCGCATGAAGAGTGACCACTTGCACCATGTCATTGTCAGCCACAACCCTGCACATATACCAGCCCCAAGAATGAAAGCTTGCCCTAATGCCTTGTGTTTGTTTCTGCTCTTCCACCCTCTTCTCTGAGTGATTGACCCTAGAAGTCATTTTCCCACCAGTAGCATTAGCAGCAGCAAGATCAACAGCTTCCAGGAAATCGACGGAACCCTATGAATGCAAACTAATCTGTGACACAGCCTGGCTCCCTGAGCACACAGTGGGTGGGCTCATTCCCACAGCCCTGACCGAGGGCACATATCTCTCAGGCCCCGTGGGATTATAAGAGTTGCCAGGGCAGTCTGTGTTCTTGACCTTTAGGGTCCAAACAGGATATGACCAAACCAGCCACTCTCCAAGAAACATCAACCTCTGTCTATGTGTTTTGGAGAGTAATTGGAAATGTCCTTTTGTCTCCTCCGGTTCATCGGCACATCAGAAGAAGTGCTTCATGCCCTGCTAATAAAGCCTAATTAAATCTTAGAGGTCATCCCACTTCAAACAGTGATTCATTAACTCATTTGATTTCTGGCATATACCTTCCTCCCCCATCATATGTCCCTAGTCTGTCTCTCTGGCTGGGTCATCGCTTGTCTTTCTTGCCCTAAAATTCCCCATCATTTCTATGACTCAGCCACTGATGAATGGATGTGCTAATGTAAAGCATTGTGTTGTCTAATCCTATTCATAACAATCATAGGCCATGCCTACATTATAAAGTTAAGTTGATTTCATGTAAGTCAACATTGAGCCACTGATTTAAACAAGTCAATCTTGCGTGTCCACACTGCACTCATTGAGTTGTCAGCGTTCATCCTCACTAGCAGGGCTTGCATCAATGCACGGAGCACTGCACTATGGGTAGCTGTCCCACAGTGCATGTAGCTGAGTGAAATTTTGGGATAGGCTTACAATGTCTTATGGGACCAAAACATTGGCATGAGTGGTTATGGGAACATGACGTTAGCCTCCCATGATGTACTTACCTCCCACTGTCCCTCCCTCCCTGAAATCAATGACAAACCAACCAAGCCTTTGTCCGTACATCTGGGTTACCTGCATGGACGCCATAGCACGATAAGCATGGACCCTGCTCAGCTGTATACTGTTGTTGTGAGCATTTCAAACACCTCGCTCCTTATCCTGCAGTATTTAAACAGCTGATACAGGAGCCACCACGTGGAACAATGTGATGCCATGCATGCAGCCCTGCTGGAAGACATAGAGCAAATCACGGCTGCTGGTGACAGTCATGCATCACCTTGACACAGTTTAGCACCGCTTCTGGGCCCGGGAAACAAGCACTGACTGGTGGAACTGCATCGTTATGCAGCTATGGGATGATGAGCAATAGCTGCGGAACATTTGAATGCATAAGGCTTCTTTCCAGGAACTGTGGGAAGAGCTTTCCCCAGCCCTGAAGTGAAGCAATACTAAAATGAGAGCTGCTCTGACAGTGGAGAAGCAAGTGGCGATAGCTCTGTGGAAGCTTGCAACTCCAGACTGCTACCGGTCAGTGGGACATCAATTTGGAATCAGTAAATCTACCATGGGATCTGTTGTGATTCAAGTTTGCAGGACCATTAACAGACTTCTGCTAAGAAGGTTAGTGATTCTGCGCAACATGCAGGACATAGTGGATGATTTTGCTGTGATGAGGTTCCCAAACTGTAGTGGGGCTATAGACAGGACGCATATCCCTATCTTGGCACCAGACCACCTCGCCAAAGAGTACATAAACTGAAAGGGGTACTTCTCAATGGTGTTACAAGTGGTGGTGGATCACAGGGGCCATTTCACTGACATCAACATCAGAAAGGTTCATGACACGCACACCTTTAGGAACACAGATCTGTTCAGAAAGCTGCAAGCAGGAACTTTCTTTCCAGACTGCAAAATAACCATTGGTGATGTTGAAATGCCACTCCTGATCCTGGGAGACCCAGCCTACCCCTTGCTCCCATATCTCATGAAGCCATACACAGGCAGCCTGGACAGCAGTGAGGATCGGTTCAACCATAGGCTGAGCAAGTGCAGATACACTGCAATAACAATCAAAGGTGCGAGAATGGGCACCTTCTGGTCCTTGTACCCTCCCCTGGTGTTGAGTGCAAGGGATACTGAACTCTCCCACTGGATGCATGGAGGAGGAGTATGTAGAACTGGGTGATGATGGCAGCAGGTTCAGCATAGGCTGCAGAGGGACTCTAGCATCCCGTTGCCTTTCTTGAACCTCAGCCAGATACCTCAATATGTCTGATTGTTCCTTCATAATTCAAAGCATCTCTTCTGTGTGGCACGCTTTTGTTCCCTGCATGCTCTCCTGTCCTCCCTGTCCATGTCAAGATTCTCAGACAGTGTCATCCTCCATGCTCTGAGCTCTATCTTGTCACCCTCAGAGATGCGCATTAAGTCATTGAACATGTCTTCCTGAGTCTTCTTTTTCCACCTTCTAATCCAGGAAAGTCTCTGTCCTTGTGTGAGGGATGCGCTGACGGACAAGGTTTCAGCTGCAAGGAATGCAAAGCACAAAGGTAGCATTGACAGTGCATACATTGTTTCTGGAGCAAGGTTAATTTTTTTTTAATAAAAAAACACCCCTCAATACATTTTACTGCAAGTCACAACATAATCACAACCACTAGCTATTACAAGAGTCAGTTTGCGGCTCCAGTTGTGGTGAGTAAGGCCATGAAACATGGGCAAGAGGTTTCGTGCTGCTGCTTTTGTGAAGACATCCTTGGGATCACAAGTTGGAACTTGAGAAAAGTCCCCTGTCCCCTAACAACCTGGATAATGCTTGAGGACAGGCATCAGTGTAAAGCCCACCCCAAATAGTTTGTTTTTCACAAAAGCAGCGCCAGGGGCGGGAGGGGAGACAAACAGGAAGCCGTCATTCCCCCTCTCCCTTTTTTTCAATGTTGCTTGCAATACACAGTGATCCCTTCCAACCACAACCATGGCACATTTGGGAAAGCGTGGTTGTGTAACCCAGATTTCACCGAACAGGGGAGGATTACTTGTTGAATTGTTTGCAGTTTAAGGGCTAGCATTGAAAATCCCCCCAGGTGACCCTATGTGATATCACTCTCCTGAGGGTAACAGAGGCAGCAAGGGAGCAGATGCACATCTGGGTACAGACCTGATCCTTATGTTGCAATGCTGTGTGCTGCAATGATGCCAGCAGAGTTAATACTGGAGTGGCACAGGAAAGTGTCCTACCATGGTGAACGAAATAAGGCAGCCCTTTCCAGAAACCTTTTGCAAAGGATTGCAGAGTACCTCTATGAAACTTCCTAGAGATCTCCATGGAGGATTCCTGGGCCATCCCCGTGCACATAAACAGTCTTTTTCCAAGAGCACCCTCTGCATAGCTGGAGTGGCCACCGATACCCTCTACACCTAATTTTTTTATTCAGATTAAACATAAAAAATAATAGCATGTAACAGTTTGATTGGGAATGTGTACTCACCAGAGGTGCATTGCGCTCCACCGCCAACTGGTCTTGTGAAGGGATGAACTCCAGGGTTAAAAATAGCTCTTGGCTGTCGGGGAGAATGGATCCTCCACTTGCCAGCCTCACATTCTCCTCCTCTTCCTCATCAACAATGTCCTTCTCGTTATTGCCCAAGGTCACCCAGGGCTTCTGGGAGGTATCCACAGAGCGTTTTGGGATTAGGAGTGGGGTCGCTACTGAGAATCACATGCAGCTCCTCATGAAAGTAGCATGTCTGTGGGACAGAACCAAAGCAACTATTCACCGCCCTTGTCTTCTGATACACTTGCCAAAGCTCCTTTACTTTCATGAGGCACTGCTGTGTGTTCCTGGTGTAGCCTTTCTCCCCCATGCCCCGCGCAATCTTGGCATAGATGTCAGCGTTTCTTCTGCTGGATTGGAACTCTGCCTGCACTCTTCTCCCCACACAGAAATAAGATCCACCTCTTCCTGTGTAGTCCAGGCTGCAGCACATTTGCGGCCTTAAGTCACCATGATCATCTGGGCTGGCAAGCACTCCACGCTGATCAAACAGGAAATGAAAATTCAAAAGTTCCCGGGGCTTTAACAGGGGAGCAGCTGTTTCCTGTGTACCTGACTGACATGCAGTGGAGTTGAAAGTGATCTCCAGAGCAGTCATCGTGGAGCTCTGTGGGACACCTCCCTGACACAACACAGTGTCTTCACTATCCCCATGTCGACCCATAGATGTCAAATCAAGCTCTATGTCTCTCGCGGAGGTGGAGTACAAAAGTTGACTTTACAGGCCACTTAGGTTGGTAGAAGGGACTCAGTAACGTAGACACATAAATTATTAGATCAGCTTAACAGGGTTTATGTCAACCTAAGTTTGTAGTGTAGACCGAGCCATAGATTCAGAGATTCCATGGCCAGAATGGACCATTGTGATCATCTAGACTTATGTCTGTATAACACAGGCCAGAGACCTGCCCTAGAGCAGATTTCTTAGAAAAACAACCAGTCTTTATTTAAAAACTGTCAGTTATGTAGTATCCACACAACCCTTGGTAAATTGTTCCAGTGGTTAATTACTCTCACTGTAAAAAATTTACACCTTATTTCCAGTCTGAATTTATCTAGCTTCAACTTCTAGCCACTGGATTGGGTTAGACCTTCCTCTGCTAGCTTGAAGAGCCCATTATTAAATATTTATTCACCATGTAGGTATTATAGACTGTAATCAAGCCCCACTTCCTTTGTAAAGCTAAATAATTGCGCTCTTTGAGTCTATCACTATAAGGCGAGCTTTCTAACCCTTTAATCATTCTGGTGACTCTTCTCTGAAGCCTCTCTAATTTATCAACATCCATCTTGAACTGTGGACACCAGAACTGGACACAGTATACCAACAGCGTTCACTCTGTTTCTGTCACCTCAGGATACAGCTCCCATTGAAGTCAATGGGTGCAAGTCATATCCGCTAGCAAGGGAATGAGGTTCCTTACAATGTAATCTCTCAATACAGACATTTTTGTGTCTTGAATTTTCTGAGGGCAAAGAGCTGGGGCAGTAATTATTGTTGAGCACAATTAATGTCACATAGACATCTGACTGGGCCTTTGAGTAATCTAATTAGACATATAAATTACCCAAATTGCACCCAAAGATAATTGAAGCTGCAGAATTTCACCCACAATTATTTGTGCCTGCCACTAGAGGACTGTTATAGCTGAGTTGGTCCCAAGATATTGGAGAGAAAAGATGGGTGAGATATTACATCTTTTATTGGACCAACTTCTTTTGGTGAAAGAGACAACTTCTGAGCTACACAGAACTCTTCTTCAGGTCAAAGAGCAATGTGTAAGCTCAATGTGTAAGCTTGTCTTTTTCACCAAAAGAAGTTGGTCCAATAACAGATATTAATTCACCCTCCTTGTCTCACAAATAATAGAATCCATCTTCTGAAAATCTGGCCCAGAGATCCAAATTGTGCCCTTGTTTACACAACCTCATTAACATGACTGGAGTAGTCTGGATCCTGTGAAGTAGAACTTGGTCCAAAGAAAGCCATAGGCAGAGTACTTGTACTTGTGAATTACACCACAAGTGTCTTAGCCCTGGTCTACGCTATGAGTTTAGGTCAAATTTAGCAGCATTAGATAGATTTAACCCTGCACCTGTCCACACGACAAAGCCATTTTCATCTACTTAAAGGTATCTTAATATCAATTTCTGTACTCCTCCCCGACGAGGGGATTAGAGCTGAAATCGACATTGCTGGGTCAAATTTGGGGGTAGTGTGGATGCAATTCGACGGTATTGGCCCCCGGGAGCTATCCCAGAGTGCTAAATTGTGACCACTCTGGACAGCACTCTCAACTTGGATGCAATGGCCAGGTAGACAGGAAAATCCCTGCAAACTTTTGAATTTTATTTCCTATTTGGCCAGTGTGGCAAGCTGATCAGCACAGGTGACCATGCAGAGCTCATCAGCACAGGTGACCACGGAGTCCCAGAATCACAAAAGAGCTCCAGCATGGATCGAACGGGAGGTACTGGATCTGATCACTGTATGGGGAGATGAATCTGTGCTATCAGAACTCCGTTCCAAAAGACAAAATGCCAAATTATTTGAAAAAATCTCCAAGGGCATGAAGGGCAGAGGCTATAACAGGGATCTGCAGCAGTGCCATGTGAAACTTAAGGAACGCAGGCAAGCCTACCAAAAAAACCAAAGAGGCAAACGGCCACTGCAGGTCAGACCCCTAGACATGCCACTTCTATCATGAGCTGCATCTAATTCTAAGGGATGCCCCTACAACCACCCCACCCCTGTTCATGGATGGTCTCACGCAAGGAAGTCTCATGCAACAGGGATGAGGATTTTGGGGACGAGAAAGATGAGAAGGAGGAGGAGGTTGAAGATAACGCACAGCAGGCAAGTGGAGAAACTGTTCTCCCGGACAGCCAGGAACTATTTATCACCCTGGAGACATTACCCTCCCAACCCCCGCTCCCGGATCTTGAAGGCAGAGAAGGGAGCTCTGATGAGAGTACCTTTGTAAATATAATATATGGCTTAAAAGCAAGCGTGTTTAATGATTAATTTGCCCTGAAGACTTGGGATGTATTCGCAGCCAGTAAAACTACTGGAATGCAGTCAAGCAACATCCTCAGGAGAGTGATATCATTCATGGTCACCTGGTTGAAATAGGGGAACTCTATTAAGGGGACATTCAGAGGTGGCCATTCCTACTGGGCTGTGTGCCTGTGGCTGAAAAGAAACCATCCCCGCTGTTAGCCACAAGGTGCGGGGAGGGGTGAAGTGATCATCCCAGACAATTGGGTGTGGGGGGTTAGTTGGGTTTGTGCTGCACGTTAACCCCAAAACCGCAGCCCCTCCTTTTAAATGGCCAAGCCATTTTAAATGGTCAACCCAATTCTCCCATTTTTTTCCTCCTGCAGCTGCAAATGTTTCAACGCTCCCCGTACCATCTCTGTCCCAGAGGCTAGAAGAAGGCGAAAAAACGCACTCGCGATTAAATGTTCTCTGAGCTCATGCAGTCCTCCTGCACTCAAAGAGCCCAGCAGAATGCGTGGAGGCAGGCAATGTCAGGGTCCAGGAAAGCACAAAATGAACATGAGGACAGGAGGGATGAGTGAGAGGCTAGATGGCTGGAGCAAGAGACAAGGTGGCAGCAGTGTGATGAGAGGAGGAAGGATGCAATGCTGAGGCTACTGGAGGATCAAACTGATATGCTCCGGGGTATGGCTGAGATGCAGGAAAGGCAACAGGAGCACAGACTGCTGCTGGAGCCCCTGTGTAACCAACCATCCTCCTTCCCAAGTTCCATAGCCTCCTCACCCAAATGCCCAAGAATGTGGGGAGGGGACTCTGGGCACCCAACTACTCCACCCCAGAGGACTGCCCAAGCAACAGAAAGCTGGCATTCAATATGTTTTGAAGTGCAGTGTGGCCTTGTCCTTCCCTCCTCCACTACCTCACCTGGTGCTTCCCTCTTCCCCCACCCCTCCATGAAAGTAGCAGGGGGCAAAGAGCTACTTCCCCCACCCCTCCACTTCCAAATCACTTCCTAAAAAATCGACTTCTATAAATTCAACTTAATTTCATAGTGTAAACATACCCTTAGCACTAGTTCCAACAAGATAAAGGTATTTCAGTCATATTATCCTGTCATCAGTACAATGTGCTAAAGTTAGCTCTATTTTTCTGTTGTAATGAAGTGAAATATCCAAATTGCTGTCACCTCTCTGTGTTTAATTGGAATCATTTGGAAGCTACCCAGGGATTTGAACATGGCAAAGAGGGAAGCATCTTCTTTAACCTTGGGGCCTGTAGACAGACGGAGCTCCTATACCAGGAGGTTCTTGTTTAGACTCTCTGTGTTTCAGGGCAGTAGGTTAATTAAGTAGCAGAGTAATGCAGAGTCATTAAATCAGCTTGAACAATTCAGTTAGCATAACAAGTACAGACTGAGAAGGTTAAAGCCTGGGTTCTTGTTTTCTCATTGCCTTCAATTAACTTCCCCATGTTTCTGCAGCACTCTGGGTGCCAGAGAAGGGTTCCTTGGTGACTCTCAAGGCTGTTAATTAGCAAGGCACAGAAACAATGGCAAACAAACTTCTTCCTTTCAATGATCATCATGATTGTCTGGCTTTCAATTAAAAAATAAAAGCTGTGACCCAGCTTGTCCCCAGTCTAACTCCATTACACTCAGTGGGGTTACAACCTGAATGAATCTGTCCTCTAACTTTTATTTTTGACTTTAGCCTCCGACTCCAGAAAATGTGACTGGGAAGGTTCTGAGCCATGTAGCCCTACAACAGTCTCCTACAGGTGTCACCTCTCTTGGGTTCTGCATCAGCCTGCATAGTTTGAAATTAAATACATGGCTGTGGGAGGTGCCATAGAAATCAGCACTTAGGTATTGATCCTCTATTTTTGACAGCAATAGGCATTTTACTAGTGGCTTCATTGGGTGCAAGATCAGTTTATGTCACAGATAGAAAATGAGTTTTTCACCAAATCTCACAGTCACAGTTCTGCCTGTGAGGATGAAGTAGAGCGGTGCCGGGGCTCAACCCTCCTTGCGGGCAGAGGGGAGCCACACTGGCCCGCTGCGCTCCGTCAACTCGGGGCCCATCCCTTGCTGTGCGGCGGAGTGAACCCACAACAGTTAGCAAGTGGCCCAGGCCCTTAGGCAGGGAGGGGCAACACACACAGTCTACACTCAGGCCTTTCAGCGGGGCTCAGCGACAAGGTAACCGTATATATATAAGCCCAGGCCCTTAGGCAGGGCGGGGCAACACCCACAGTCTAGGCTCGGGCCTCGTCAGCGGGGCTGAGCACAGGGGAACAATATATAAGTACACCCAGGCCCTTGGGCAGGGCAGGGCAACACACACAGTCTAGGCTTAGGCCTCGTCAGCGGGGCTGAGCACAGGGGAACAATATATAAGTACACCCAGGCCCTTGGGCAGGGCAGGGCAACACGCACAGTCTAGGCTTAGACCTCGTCAGCAGGGCTGAGCACAGGGGAACAGTATATAGCTACGCCCAGGCCCTTGGGCCAGGCGGGGCAACACACACAGTCTAGGCTCCACAGGTCAGGGGAGGGGGAGTCTGCCACCCTTGAAGGAGTGGCAGGGGGAACGCAGACCCTCCCACTCCACTGCGTTCCAGCCCGGGGCCCTAATAGCGGTCAACACCGCTAGCGGTCAGTGGGGGATCCTGACCGAAACACACTGCCATCGGCTCAGGTGAGCCTGCAACCTGACTGGGATCAGCTGCCCCTGAGGCACTTCCAACCTCCCCCTCACTGGGTACCTGCCCTCTGCCAGCGTAGTCCAGGGGGTCCCAGATCATGGGTTCCTCAGGGTGTCTGGTGTCGGGAGGTCCAGTCCACTCCTCGGGGTATCGGGTGTCGGGAGGTCCGGTCCACTCCTCAGGGTACCGGGCATTGGGAGGTCCAATCCACTCCTCGGGGTACCAGGCGTCGGGAGGTTCAGTCCAGTCCTCGGGGTTTCGGGTGTCGGGAGGTCCGGTCCACTCCTCGGGGTACCGGGCGTCGGGAGGTCCGGTCCACTCCTCGGGGTACCGGGCGTCGGGAGGTCCAGACAGCTCCTCCACAGGCCGAGCATCGGACCACTCAGTAGGCTCCTCTGAGTACTGGCCCCAGGGGAGGTCAGGCCAGTACCCCTCCGGGTACCGGGCACGGGGTAGGCCAGGCCCAGCAGGAGCTCGGGCCCTAGCATCTGCCTTCTCTGGCAGCCTCCTCCTAACTGAACGCTGGGGCTGGGCTTTTGGACTTCCGGTCCCGCCCCCTGACTTCCAGGGGATGGGGACAGGAGGGACGGGCCTTGGACTTCCTGTCCCGCTCCTTGACTTCCCGGGGGCGGGGACAGGGGACGGGGCCTCTGCCCGTGGCCACACCTTCTCTGGCCTATGTCCCTCAGGAGTGCGGGGGAGTGGAGCCCCCTTGCTACAGAGGCCCTGAGATGTAGGCAGATGATGGTGTCACCATCCAACATGGCAATGAAGCTATCGTGCATCACATATTGCATTGGCTGTTCAATGCTGCAAATGTGCTGTGCTTCATCTCCATGCCCTTCTAAAGTCAAAACCCATCCAAATCAAAGACTTCAATGGCGTTGGCATGAAGGCCTTTATGCTACATGCGTAGTGCCCATAATTGGAATGCATAGGCTTTCACGGTGGAAGCCTGGAACATGCATATTATGATGATCAGTAATATTGCTGTTATTAACTATGGCTTTACTTCCATGGGTCTGCCACTTAGCTTCCCTGGGGCTAATGGTGCATGGATGGATGGATGGATGGGTAAATAAATAGGAAGATAGATATGCAAAGAGGAAAAAATAATTGAGTCTGTGCCATTTTTTGCTTAAAGAAGACTTAAGAGGAGATGATGATGATTAGGGAGCAGGGAAGGTTCTGCTTGTTTTGATGTTAGAAATCCAGCTGTTGTCCCCTCTGTTTTCCTGGAAGACTCTCTGAATGACTGGAGAACTGATAGGATTGTGATATCCGAAGTGACAACAGGAAATGAAAGCTGAGCACTTGCAAACTCTTTGGGTTTTGTCTGTTTGGGTTTTCGTTACAAACAGAAATTTATCTCTTGCCTGCTGAACAGTCTGAAGAAAAAGTGTCTTTAAGATTTAACATATCTGCCCTTTCAAGCGAGGGCTGGGAAAGCTTCTGTTTCAGTTCTCTGGTCTTCTAAGCAAAACAGGGAAGAAGAGTCTTGGTATCCTGTTTTAAATCAAGACTGGATTTTTTTTCAAATATATACTCTAGTTCAAACAGCAATTAATTCAGGGAGGTCCTGGAGCCTGTGAAATACAGAAGATCAGACTAAATAATCACAGTGGCTCCTTATGGCTTTATAATCTATGAATCAGTGTGTGACAAACTGGGAAAGTGTCTATATTATCTTATCTCTATAATATGTGTGACTCAGTTTCCCTGTTCAGATCCATATTGTTACCTGTCTAAATGTAGAATCAAAGGAGGCTGTAAAGGAGGATTGTTAGGAATCCCAGAAAAGGTAAAACAATGCCACATATAAGACAGGCCCTCGGGTATTCAGCTTCAAAGAAGTTAAGATAACAACAGATGGCTCCATCCAGGTTACAATACAGTATGTTCCTCAAGGCTAAGTCTAGGATCAAAGGAGGCAAAAACCCTAGAAGACCCTAGAAAGGGAGAGGTTTCATTGATGAGCTGGGATTATAGGGTTGCTAACTTTCCAATAGCACAAAACTGAACACCCCTGCCCTTTCCCAGAGGCCTTGCCCATGCTCTGCCCCTTCTCCAAGGCCCCAACCCCACTCACTCTATCCCCCCTCCCTCTGTCGCTTGCTCTCCCCCACCCTCACTCACTTACCAGGCTGGGGCAGGGGGTTGGGGTGTGGAGGTCTGTGTGAGGGCTCCAACTGGGGGTGTGGGCTCTGGAGTGAGGCTGGGGATGAGAGGTTTGGGGTGCAGGAGGGGGCTCCGGGCTTGGGAAGGGAGTTGGGGTATAGGGGGATGGGGAGGGATCCAGCTGGGGGTGTGGGCTTTGGGGTGGGGCCGGGATGACGGGTTTGGGGTGCAGGAGGAGGTAAGGGCTCCGGGAGGGAGTTTGGTTGCAGGAGGGGACTCCAGACTAGGGCAGAGGTTGGGGTCCAGGAGGGAGTGCAGGGCTCCCAGAAAGCGGCCGCCAGGTCCCTGCAGCCCCTAGACAAATGGGTGGCCAGAAGGCTATGCTGCCCTCGCACCCACAGGTGCCATCCCTGCAGCTCCCATTGGTCATGGTTCCCAGCCAATGGGAGTTGCAGACCCAGCACTTGGGCAGGGACAGCATGTGGAGCCTTCCTGAGCCTAGGGGCTGCAAGGATCTGGTGGCTGCTTCTGGGAGCTGCGCAGAGCCAAGGCAGGTAGGAAGCCTGCCTTAGCCACAGCCCCCTGCTGCGCCGCTGACTGGAGACACCAGAGTCCCTTTTTGACCAGTTGTTCCGGTCAAAAACCAGACACCTGGCAACACTAGGTGGGAAGAATGGGAAGAGTTGCTAGCATGTTCTTAGCATAAATCACTGACAGTGTGTGTTACGTCCTCCTCCAGTGGCTGGTCCTCATAAGAAGATAAGAACCCACTAATTCTCCCAGCTACAGGATTTATCCTGTTAGGTTAGGTGGTAGAGGTCCATGTTTTCAGGCCTGAATGTCCTAGCTTCAGACGCTGTGGATGACCCATTACAACTGTACTGCAGCAGTGAGACAATTCGGAAGATGGATATGAAGTGGCTATAAACATTTGATGAAGAGATGGTAAGAAGATCCCCAGTTTTCTGCTCTATCCCTTTTTCCAAAGTCTTGTGTGATAGAGTCATTCCCTCTGACTGCACAAGGCTGAAAACAAGTCATTGCAGACCCCACCACACAATGCTACTCCTGTATTCAGCCAGGAGGTTTTGCTAGAGAAGGCAACTTGCATTGCTCACTTCTTGCTACAGCTTCTGTGCTGAAGGTCCTGCTAAGAACCCGTGTTTCTCTCTCACTGTCTTGTCTCACTGTCAATTGTCAGGTTCCTCTCCTGCTGCCTTATCCTCCTCCTGGCTGCGTGATGCCCCTCTCTTGCTTACCGGTAACTTGCTGACAACCTTAAATGCTCTTCTGTGAGGCACATGTCTACTGTTTCTTTAAATCTGTGATAGGAGGCCTAGGGCTAGTTCTACGAGAAAAATAGGAAGTCTTTATTTGTATTTTATGTCTATTAAAGGAATGTAAAAACTGATGTGCGCTGAGTAACACTCGCAATAGTGATTGGCAGTGAAGCAGAGAGAGATGGGAGCTGTAGGGATTGTGCTATCTTCCTTACTTTAACTAAGTTGCTTGGCTCTGTGTTAGAAGGAAGTGGCTCTTTCTGTGGTCTTTTACCTTGTCCTAAAACATACTCATGCTCCTGCTGCCCTTGCCACTGGCTGAGGCCTCCCTTCTTTCCGCCAACTCTCTGCATGGTTAGAAATTTGTGCTCTTCTTTCCTGGCCATCCTTTGAGCCGGTGCAGATGGATGCTACAGTGCCCATGGCCTACTGGAAGCAGTAGGGAACATAAATGCCCTTGCTCTCTGAGAAACTTCGTAATACCCACGAAGTTGCGAAGTTAGCACAGCATAGCCACCCCATCTGACCACAGAGCAGCACAAAATTCAGAGCTATCTGAGGGCCTGGGTTCACAAAGCAACTGCTGGCAGTCTGTGGAGAAATGTCTAAGTACAAAGTGCTGGCTGCTGTCTTGGTTTCCAGCTGTTAAACGGAAAGAAAAGCCAGCTAAGTGGGCACTTGAAATCTCCTCAATGCTGCTTTTCCACCTAAGCAAGTGCCATGGTTACCACAAAGATGCCATGTGATGGCCAGGGGGAAGGGAGATGTCTGTGAGACAATCTCTCTGATTGGAGAAATCTATCCATCCTCACCCCCAAGGGTAGCTCACTACAAAGGGAAACACACAGCATCAGGAGCATGAAAAGCACCAAGAAAGTCAAAATCGCTGGGCCTCAGCAAATTGTTACATCATTTCCCATGGCACCCATATCGTTTCCTGCTGGCAAAACTGGTGAGGCTGCAGGAAGACTCCCAAGACAGGATGGCAGACTCCATCCTCAACGCCACCCCCCAGCATTTACAGGCAAGACATTCTCAGTATGGCCCCTCACTAAGGCCTATGGTTCTCCAGTCACATGCTCGGCTTGTGACCCAGCAGCACTCATTGGACATATTCACCTCCACAAAGGGCCCAGTGTCTCCAGAACACAGAGATGCTATTGAGGAGCCTCACATGAAGCCAGTCAGCTCTAACATGCATGACCAGCTATTGCCCGCAAATCATCCTTGATTTATAGGGAAAATCATTTATTTTTAATCATTAGTATTATTTAAGTTCTTCTGCCTGTAATGAAAAGCTTCTCAGCAAACCCTGATCATTTGACTCACCACTGATCAAGGGGCTGATTTCCCATTGCCTCTCTTGGCAAATGTTACCAAGGTTGTGAGTGGGACCTTCATGCTGGCTGTGAAGGTTATGCATGAGGCCTGAAAGCTAGCTACTAAGGTTTGAATGGGACCTGAAGCTGGTGGCCATTAAGATTACAACTAAGGTTGCTAACATTTGTATTTCAAAAATACGGGACTGTTTTCTTAGCACTCATATGGGAGAAGAATGCCCTGGGGGCCAGGGGTAGGGTGCCCACTACTATAGCGTGTGGGGGTGCTAACCATGTGTCAGTTGAGGAAATCTTCCACTCCCTGCAGCAGTCTGGGCTGTTGGGACCCAACTCTGGAAATGAACAGGACAGCACTGAAGGGTCAGGGTCAGGAAGGGGCTCTGTCTGGCAGGGGGTTGGGGTCAGTACTCCTGGGGTGTAGCCTTCCATTCCCAGCTCGCAAAGTCTCTGCCAAGATCCCCAGCAGAGGAGAATAACTACTGGTTGGTGGCTGCTGCAGCTACAGCAGTGGGGGAGCAAGGTGAACAGGAAGGTTGGTCCTGACAGCCAAGACCAGCTGTAGAGAGCCCCATCCACTTCCCCTGCCAGACAGAGCCCCCTTCTGTCTCCAGCCTTTCAGTGTGGCCCCATCAGATCTTCCTGCCCCCTGTTAACCATATTGTGCCCCCCAGGGGACCACACCCCCTAGTTTGGAAACCTCTGTGCTATAGGTACATGGTTCATTAAACCATGGGACTGATTTTGCATGATTACGTAGTCTAACGTTACAAACTTGAGATCACGGGAAGGCAAGGGAATAATAAAACTGACTTTGCAATATGAAAATATTTGTAATATGTTGAAATATGGGATAAAAGGCATCCCATGCTGCTTTAATATGGAACAGGCAATTTTCTATTTAAATCAGGGATGTCCCTTGCAATATGGGACTGTTGGCAACCCTAATTACAACTTAGATTTTGATGGAGGCTTAGCTTGGGGGTGCAGGAGTGTTTCAGGAACTCTGTCTTGCAAAGATTTCTGTACTGTTGCTGAAATCTTGTTGGCGTGGCAGTACCTGGACAGGGTGCATGTTTATATTCTCTGCACTGCTGCTGGAGTTTAAGGAAGGTTTTTTTGCTATCTAAAATCAATCAGCCAGTAGCTGACAAGGTGAGTGGGAAAGGGAAAGAGAAAGGCAGTGAAGATAAAAAGCGAAAAAAAAGTCATGGAAAGAAAAGAAGGGCTAAACCCTGGAGCCACTGAAGTCATTGGTAAACCTATTGACTCCAATGGTGCACAGTGGGGGGGATTTGGCCCTGTATGGAAATTCACAATACCCACCATCAGAGAGGCCCTGCAGCTTCCGATAGAACGGCCTATAAAATTAGTGGCTGCTAGATTCAGGCTAACCAGTGTTGCCAACACTTATGATTTTGCCAAGAGTCTCATGATATTTTTTTTCCTTAAAGCCCCAACTCCTGGAGTCAAATCATGTGATGATTTCAGCCTTCATTCTTAAAGAAAAATTAAGTTTCTAGCCCTCGTGGCTGTGGAGAAAGCTTCAAAATGTGACCCCAGTGCACTGTAAAGGCTCAAAAAGTGAAAGGCAAATAAAAAGAACACCAACTCCATTATTTTTACATAATCTCATGATTTTAAAGCCAATCTCATGATTTTTGATGTCTGACTCTAGATTTTTGAACTTTTGGGGCTGGCAACACTGGAACCATGTGATCAGTCCCTTTTTCTGTTTGTGAATTAGCCACAGATATTACAAATTTGCTTGTTATTCAAAATTATCCAGTGAGCTTTTCCTATAATTGTATATCAGCCTGCAAGCTTCTCATCAGTGGCTTACCATGGCTATTGTCTGGAGTAGTCAATGTTTCTAATTTGCAGGGGCGGCTCCAGGCACCAGCACGCCAAGCGCATGCTTGGGGTGGCTAGCCGCGGGGGGTGGTCTGCCAGTCGCCACTAGGACGGCAGGCAGGTTGCCTTCGGCAGCATGCCTGCGGAGGGTCCACTGGTCCCAAGGCTTCGGCAGACCTCCTGCAGGCTGCCACCAAATACACGGGATTGGGGACCTCCCGCAGGCAAGCCACCGAAGGCAGCCTTCCTGCCATGCTTGGGGCAGCAAAATACCTAGAGCCGCCCCTGCTAATTTGATATTCATTCTGAGTAACTGGTTACCTCCATCACATGATAGAATGTCCACTCCCTGATTGGATGATTCCCAATCCCACCAAGACCCTTCAAGAGAGCCAGGTGAACATTTATCACAAATGCTTCTGTAAATATCTTCTTATTGGTATTTGTAACCTCAAATGTTCAAAAATCATGAGTCAAGCCCCCTCAAAAATCAGGAGCTTGAGTTAAAAATCAGGAGATTTTTAAAAAATAATTAATATTGGATTTTTTTAATTTTCCTTTTGGGTTTTAAATCTTTCAGAGGGTCACATTTTCAAGTTTTCTCTGCAAACAGACAAGCTAGACACTTACCTTTTTTATTTTTAACTGAAGGCTGGGATTGTCATGGCTAAGGTTAAGATTTTGTCATGGTTATTTTTAGTAAAAGTCAGGGACAGGTCACAGGTAATAACCAAAAATTCTGGAAGCCCATGACCTGTCCCTGACTTTTACTAAAAATAACTGTCACAAAATGGGACTGCAGGGGGAGAGGACTGAAGCCTGAGCAGGGGGGATGAGATCCTGAGCCCCACTGTGGAAGAAGGGAGGTCCAGCACCCACACCCCGCAGCAGCTGGGAACTGCAGGGGCTGCTGCCACCCACAGTGGTTCAGAGCTGCGGCGGGCCCCACTGCCCACGGAGGCTCAGAGCTTCCAGTCCCCCTGCTACCTGTGGTGACTGAAAGCAGCATGGCCCCCATTGACTGACAGCTCTGGCCCATCATCCCAGGGGCTGGAAAATGTCAGTGAGGTCTCTGTAAGTCATGGAATCCATGACTTCTACAACCTCCATGACATAATCTTATCCTTAGTCATGGCATTATGATCCAGAAGCTGTTTGGTCCCCTGTTGCCACATCTGCAGAAACAAAGTGAATGCTCACTTTCCTTTTGTCAACTCAACTGCACACCACCTCTTAAAATCGACACAAGATGTCTCAGGTTGGTCACCCAAAGAGTCATGCACACAAAATTAATTAATGCTTTGACCAGCATTATGCCTGACTAGGTTGGTGGAGGCAGCTCATCTAAGGTACCTGTTTAGACAGGATGCTTTTTTTCTAAAACGAACCATTCTAATTCAGCCAGAAGTTCTTAGGCTGAATTCTACCCATTTCTGGAATCAATGGGTAGAATTCACTGA
This sequence comes from Gopherus evgoodei, assembly GCF_007399415.2. NCBI lineage: Eukaryota > Metazoa > Chordata > Testudines > Testudinidae > Gopherus > Gopherus evgoodei. Next base: position 58,892,475 of record NC_044330.1, on the reverse strand, counting down.
TCTTTATTACACAGGAAGTCAGAGTAGATGATCATAATGTTCCCCTCTGGCCTTGCAAGCTATGGATCTGTGTAAATGCTGGCCTTAGTTCCAAGGGTGGGAGGAGAGGAAGGAGTGAGAACTCCCACATGAAGAAAATTGGACTGATGTAAAAAACAATGCTGGCAGGAATTCACTGTGCTCCGAACAATGCAACATTTACACTAGCATTTTCATCACATTTCCCACAGTCACTGTCACCAGTGCATCATCTTCAGCAAGCATGGCAATGGTGGGACTAAATTGTGTCATGTGGCTCCCAGCGGTAGTGCCACCAAGCCATCTAACACTGCTCAAGGCAGATCAAGACAACAGGGTAGTTAAAACACCAGTGGTTGGTCTGCAGTGGTGCTCCCTCCATAATTGTTACTGGAGGGGCTGCACCAGTTATAGTGCCATCTTTAGAAGAAAGATATTAGTGTAGAAAAGGCAACACAGTACCTTGGCTTTTTACACACATGGAATTATCTTAACTGCAAAATGTTAAGAGAAATTCCAATAGCCCTTGTCATTTCTTTTGGGTACCATAACTCGTAGCTAGAGCTCGGTGACATTTTATGGATGAATAGTCTATTCACTGAAAAATATCATTATGAGCAACTTGAAACTATTTGTGACTTTAATGCAAATAGCTTCAGCTATTTGCTAAATGGCTGGAAGATTTGGTGCTGCTACCCTATAGTCATAGAATATCAGGGTTAGAAGGGACCTTAGGAGGTCATCTAGTCCAACCTCTTGCTCAAAGCAGGACCAATCCCCAAGCAGATTTTTGCCTTTGATCCCTAAATGGCCCCCTCAAGGATTGAGCTTACAGCCCTGGGTTAAACAGGCCAATGCTCAAACCACTGAGCTCTTCCCCCCCCCCTATTGTAGTCCCATTCTCATGGCACTCACCTGGGATGTGGGAGACCCAGATTCAAATCCCTGCTCTAGAATGGATCCCAACTGAACTTTTTTGATCCACTGAAAATTCCAAAACAATTCAGATTTAGTTCAACCTGAACCAGTCTTTGTCCCCCTGATTTTTCAGAAATGCCACCAAACTGAAAAATCAGTTATTCGCCCAGCTCTGCATGTAGCCCCTAGGTTTTGTGTCATCCTCACCCCATGTGGTATCAGCAGGTATCAGCTTCTGCCTGATTAGGAGGCAACATTCTTCTCTCAGTGATTCCCTTCTGCTCTCTCACATACACCCAGCAATGGCCCCTTTTGTCTTCAGCAGAGAATTTGCTGGATTTCCCAAAGCAAGTGCCAGGGATGACTTCAAAGGAATCTTCCAGAATTGCTAGGGAGTAGTTCTCCAGAGTTAGACAAGGAGCCAGAAGGAAACCAGAGGATGCTACTTTGCCAATGTAAGCAGAGTCAGGATGAGGTCTATCCTGACATCTGGTGGTGAATTGTGGCGAGTTGTGGAAAAGAACTTCAGGGGCTGATCTTGTTTGCATAGGCACACCACCTCGCTTAGCATGAGCCCACAGCCACCCAAATGGTCACTTGGCTGCTGTGGGATCCCCAGTTTCTCTGTTATTGGGGCAGGAAGAATAAAGTGTTGTTACCCTGATTATGTGAATCAAGGCCAGTGGAACTGATTTATGACAGAGGGACTCACCATCAACTAAGTAGCACTCACTAGACAAGGCACATGGGTTCCAAAACCCAGTGAATTGAGAGAAGCTGGGGGCAGGTATTTGTACTTGAGGGGATGGGCTCCCTTTGAGGGGGGTCGGGTTGGGTCGCCGCCGCCTCCTCCTCCTCCTCCTCCTCTCTCCACAGTTGAATAGCAGAGCTAATTTTGATTCCATTAAAGGTCTAGTTACAGACTGCTGTACTGAATTCATTTTGGGCCAATGGTGCACTGGGGCTCCCCTACTACAAGCTGAAATCACTGAGTGCTGTATTAACTGGTAAGGAGCCTGAAGATATATTGCTAAGTGGCTGGCAGAGTGGAGCAGTTTGTGGGATGGTTGGAGTGGCCCATGGGATGGCAAGTGGAGCGGAGCAGAGCTGAGCAGTTTGCGGGATGGTTGGAGCGGCTCATAGGATGGTGAGTGGAGTGATGCAGGACAGAGTGGGACAGAGCGGAGAAGTTCGTGGAATGGCTGGTGGAGTGGAGCAGCTCGTGGTGAAGGCTGCAGCATAACCCCACAGAGAGGTGGGGCAGTCGGCCTTGGACCATGTAAGGTACCCCTTAACACCCCATGTGCCCCTTTTCTCCCCGCATTTCTACCCAGGCTGGGGGGGGGGGTAAAACTCTGCAGATAAACTTTTGAACTCTGGGGTTGCACTGACCAGGGACAGAGACTTTTGGGTTGTTGGATTTTTGGGAGATTTTTGGGTTGCTGAACTCAAGAGACTTTTGGGGTGTTGGACTTTTGGGACTTTGGGGTGATCTTTTGGGTTGTTTGACTTAAGACCCTGAGGGGAAAAGGATACTGCCAAACTTACTTGGGAGTGGGTCTTTTACTCATGGTTTGTGTTATGAATCCTGTTTGTGGTGTTTCCCCAACATAATGCCACATTGTTTTCCTCCTTTATTAAAAGGATTTTGCTACACTCAGACTCCATGTTTGCGAGAGGGGAAGTATTGCCTCTTAGAGGCACCCGAGGGGTGGTATGTAATTGTCCCAGGTCACTGGGTGGGGGCTTGAGCCAGTTTTGCATTGCGCTATCAAAACGGAACCCCTGGATACTGAAATCGGCCTTGTTGCTGCCAACTCAGATGGGCAGAAGGGTTACACCAGCAAGGACATCAGACCAAATGGCCCAGATCAAGCCGAGTGCAACATCTTCTCTGCTACACACTGACAGTGGCATGAGGTGAGGGGAGTGGGTTAGGCTTTGATCTCAGAATGGGGAGAACATCAGTTGTGGGATGTAGGGGGGGAGAGATTGGGTGTCAATTTCAAGGTGGGGAGAAGGGAGCAAGCATCATTACAGCTTGGGGAAGGTTCCATGGGTCCGTCATCATTGTCAGGTACAGAAAGCAGTATGCAGGGCAATGGTGCAGGATGCAGAGGCAGTGGACTGGGCAGCAGTTAGGATAAGAAGGCAAAGCAGGCAGTGAAACAAATAGGCAGGTGTCAGCGACAGTTACCATTTTCAGACTCCTTGTACATGAACAATGCCATTGCAGCCAGGACAGTTTAGATTGGACATTAGGAAAAACTTTCTGTCAAGGTGGTTCATCACTGGAATAAATTGCCTAGGGAGGTTGTGGAATCTTCATCATTGGAGATTTTTAAGAGCAGGTTAGACAAACACCCATCAGGGATGGTCTAGATAATACTTAGCCCTGCCTTGAGTGCAAGGGACTGGACTAGATGACGTCTCAAGGTCCTGTGCAGTCCTAGGATCCTATAATTCTAAGTCAACCATGCCAATTCACACCTGCTGAGGATCTGACCTGCTGCCTTTCTTTTCATAGTCCTCATTGCCCTTATCTTCTTATCTGGTTCCTATTTCTAGTTAGGCTCTTGAGGAAACTCAGCTTCAGCTCATAGACTTATGAGCTCTTCAAGGAAGAGGTGCCCTGAGCCTAGAAGTGAGGGACCCAATTAATTGATCTAAACACAGTCTCCCAGCCAGCTGGAGGACATGTATCTAAGACATCTGTCAGCACATGGTGACCTCCTCTGAACACCATATCCAGTGTTATTTGAATGGTGGAAGAGATGCTGGGAGAATGATGGCTGGAATGTCATATGGGTTTACCCTCTAAGAGGATGGAATGGCTGCGAGGACTTCTAAATAACTGGGTTAGCAAGAGCCAATAAATCTGCAGAGTCACTCTTCCTTGGTTAGACTGGAAAGGATTATTTTGTCATTGTTTATTATTGTGTCAGCTGCCCTGAGACAAGATATGGGGATGCTCTGATGCATGGACTAGAAAATTTAGCTGTTTCTGTATGTAATGAAGGGTATGTTGCATCCTGGTTCTGCAATGTGGGACTGAGAGGCCAATTAACCCACCTGGATGCACATTCAGGCTGAGCCAGGCCTAATTAAAGATGCTAGGGGGTGGAAGTCAGAAGCAGAAGGGGACTGTGGCAAGAGAGGGAAGAACTCAGCAGACACTATCCTGGTGATAGAGAGCAGGGGATCAGCAGAAGCTGGCACACAGAAAGCTGGGGTGGAACTGGCCAGAGATGAGGACCCCAACTGGGTAGAATGCTTCTGTGGGGCCCTGAGGTAAAGGGGAAGAGTTGGCTGGACACAGGAGCTGGAGGTTCTGGAGGAGCCTGGCAGGGATGGCAGAGGAACAAAACACTGCAGGGATCCCTAAGGTGAGGGTTGTGGTGGGTTGGGAACACAGCCAGAGGCAGGATCCAGACTGCCAGGGATACATTCTGTGAGCTGTTGCTCATTGGAAGAGCCCAGAAAAGGGCTGGGAAGAAGGCCTGAAGAAAGGCTATAGTAAGAAGAAGTCTAAGGAGGCAGCAGCAAGGAGGCTGAGGGAGCTGAGCTGGATTGCTGGTTACAGGGCCCCTGGACTGGAACCCAGTGTGGTTGGAGGGCCTGGGGTTCCCTGCAAGCCACTGTGTAAGGTATCCTGAAGCCCCCTGACATAAGGGGATAAGGACAATTCAGAGCCTGGAGAGAGAGGTGTCATAGAATCATCATAGAATATCAGGGTTGGAAGGGACCTCAGGAGGTCATCTAGTCCAACCCTCTGCTCAAAGCAGGACCAATCCCCAACTAAATCATCCCAGTCAGGCCTTTGTCAAGCCTGACCTTAAAAACCTCTAAGGAAGGAGATTCCACCACCTCCCTAGGTAACCCATTCCAGTGCTTCACCACTCTCTGAGTGAAAAAGTTTTTCCTAATATCCAACCTAAACCTTCCCCACTGCAATTTGAGACCATTACTCCTTGTTCTGTCATCACGTACCACTGAGAACAGCCTACCTCCATCCCCTTTGGAACCCCCTTTCAGGTAGTTGAAAGCAGCTATCAAATCCCGCCTCATTCTTCTCTTCTGCAGACTAAACAATCCCAATTCCCTCAGCCTCTCCTCACAAGTCATGTGATCCAGCCCCCTAATCATTTTTGTTGCCGTCCGCTGGACTCTTTCCAATTTTTCCACATCCTTCTTGTAGTGTGGGGCCCAAAACTGGACACAGTACTCCAGATGAGGCCTCACCAATGTTGAATAGAGGGAAACGGTCACGTCCCTTGATCTGCTGGCAATGTCCCTATATATACAGCCCAAAATGCTGTTAGCCTTCTTGGCAACAAGGACACATGGTTGACTCATATCCAGCTTCTCATCCACTGTAATCCCTAGATCCTTTTCTGCAGAACTGCTTCTTAGACATTTGGTCCCTAATCTGTAACAGCGAATGGGATTCTTCCATCCTAAGTGCAAGACTCTGCACTTGTCCTGGTTGAACCTCATCAGGTTTCTTTGGCCCAATCCTCTAATTTGTCTAGGTCCCTCTGTATCCTATCCCTACTCTCCAGCGTATCTACCACTTCTCCCAGTTTAGTATCAACTGCAAACTTGCTGAGGGTGCAGTCCACGCCATCCTCCAGATCATTAATGAAGATATTGAACAAAACCGGCCCCAGGACTGACCCTTGGGGCACTCCGCTTGAAACTGGCTGCCAACTAGACATGGAGCCGTTGATCACTACCCATTGAGCCCGACGATCTAGCCAGCTTTCTATCCACCTTATAGTTCATTCATCCAGCCCATAGTACTTTAACTTGCTGGTAAGAATACTGTGGGAAACGGTATCAAAACTTTTGCTAAAGTCAAAGAATAACACATCCACTGCTTTCCCCTCATCCACAGAGCCAGTTATCTCCTCATAGAAGGCAATTAGGTTAGTCAGGCATGACCTGCCCTTGGTGAATCCATGCTAACTGTTCCTGATCACTTTCCTCTCCTCTAAGTGCTTCAGCCTGTGCTTCAGAGAGTCAGAGCGACTGGGCCTGTAGTCAAGGTCCACAGACCTGACACAAGGTCTTGGAATTATTATTTGGAATTTTGTTTGCTGAACTTTTTAGTATCCTGGAAGAAGAGAGACTTTAACATGACCTGGCCATAGGGCCAAGCCATGAGAAGAGCCAGAGCACCAGACAAGAACAACTGCTAGCTGAGACTACTCACTAGCCAGGAGAGAGCTGTGCCACCACACCCAGGCATGAGGAGGCGCGTCAGCGGTGAGTTCTCCTTTCACCACTATAGCAACTTCTGTACTTTCCATGCTGCCCTGTAACCATCTGCAGTAACACTCCTTCCCCGGCATGGGATGTGCCCCCTGGCACAGGTAATTTCTCCTGGAGTGTGCAACAGAGTGCCAAGCCCAGCACAAGTCATAGGGCAAGCGACACATCACGCAATTGTTCTCCACACAAAGCAGCACCGAGTCTCACAGCCTCTGTGTACCTGCTCTCTTGCTCACAGATTTGCAGGATTCAAAAGATGCCAGTGAGGGAGAAGAATTCAGATGGCTCTTATGACGATGGTTTAACCCTGATCCTCCTCATGTTTATGAGGCACTGAGCCATGTTTTCTCCTCTTTGGCCTCACTACTACCATCAGGCAGTAATAACTTGGCCATCAGGCAACAGCTCAGGATGTAGTGAGCTCTTCACTTTTCCAGATCCTGCTGCTACATGTGGCTGTGCTGCATCAAACCCTAAAAATCAGGCTTACAAACAAGGTCCTGGCAAAGCTAATAAGGATTCCCTATTGCTGTGCAAAGCCCTGTATTACTGAACCATACTGTTGTTCCCAATGGAAAAGCATGGGGCCAAATCCTTCCTCCTGGGCTAGCTCACAAGGGAATATTGTCATCAGTAGAGTGAGAAAGCTGGCATAGATTTTTGAGGACTCTGAAACTGGACTTGGTCTGCTAGTACATGTGTGTTGCACTGGAAGGAAAATCACAGTAAACTCTCGATAAAATAAGCATATCTCAGTATTGGTTTCTGAGCTGTCAATCCAGCCAGTTTCCCAGTGCTGCTCTGTGCTCCAATAATACTCAAAAGCACTGTACAAAGTGTGTAAGTATTATTCTGCCCATTTTACAGATAAGTATAATGAGGGACCGAAACATGAAGTGAGTTGCCAACACAGCAATGATAGAATCATAAGACTGGAAGGGACCTCAAGAGGTCATCTAGTCCAGTCCCCTGCGCTCATGGCAGGATTAAGTATTATTTAGACCATCTATGCCAGGTATTTGGCTAACTGCTCTTAAAAATCTCCAGTGATGCAGATTCCACAACCTCCCAGGGCAATTTATTCCAGTGCTTAACCACCCTGATAGTTAAGAAACTTCCTAATGTCCAAACTAAACCTCCCTTGCTGCAATTTAAGACCATTGCTTCTTGTCCTATCCCCAAAGCTTAAGAAGAATAATTTTTCTCTCTCCTCTTCATACCAGCCTTTTATGTACTTGAAAACTGTTATCATGTCCCCTCTCGGTCTTGTCTTTTCCAGACTAAACAAACCCAATTTTTTCAATCTTCCCTCATAGGTCATGTTTTCTAGACCTTTAATCATTTTTATTGCTCTTCTCTGGACTTTCTCCAATTTGTCCATGTCTGTCCTGAAATGTGGCACCCTGAACTGGACACAATACTCTAGTTGAGAGCTAATCAGTGTGGAGTAGAGTGGAAAAATTACTTCTCATGTTTTGCTTACAACACTCCTGCAAGTACATCCAAGAATCGTGTTCTCTTTTTTTTGCAACAGTGTTACACTGTTGACTCATATTTAGCTTGTGGTCCACTATGACCCCCAGATCCATTTCTGCAGTACTCCTTCCTATGCAGTCATTTCCCATTTTGTATGTGTGCAGTTGATTGTTCCTTCCTAAGTGGAGTACTTTGCGTTTGTACTTATTGAATTTCATCCTATTTACTTTAGAACATTTCTCCAGTTTGTCCAGATCATTTTGAATTACAATCCTGTCCTCCAAAGCACTTGCAACTCCTCCCAGCTTGGTATCATCCGCAAACTTTATAAGTTTATTCTCTATGCCATTATCTAAATCATTGATGAAGATATTGAACAGAACCAGACCCAGAACTGATCCCTGCGGGGCCACATTCATTATGCCCTTCTTGCTTGAGTGGGAACCACTGATAACTATTCTCTGAGAACAGGTTTCAGAGTAGCAGCCGCGTTAGTCTGTATCCGCAAAAAGAACAGGAGTACTTGTAGCACCTTAGAGACTAACAAATTTACTTCAGCATAACTTTCATAGGCTACAGCTCACTTCTTCAGATGCATAGAATGGAACACACAGACAGGAGATATTTATACATACAGAGAACATTAAAAGGTGGAAGTACGCATACCAGGTAGAAGAGTCCAATCAACTGAGATGAGCTATCGTCAGCAGGAGAAAAAAAATCTTTGAAGTGATAGTTGAGATGACCCATAGAAGGTGTGAGGAGAACTTAACATAGGGAAATAGAATCAATTAGTGTAATGACCCAACCATTCCCAGTCTCTGTTTAAACCTAAGTTAATTGTATCTAATTTGCATATTAATTTGAGTTCAGCAGTCTGTCTCTGGAGTCTGTTTTTGAAGTTTTTTTGTTGCAAAATTGCCACCTTCAAGTCTGTCACTGAGTGGTTAGAGAGGTTGAAGTGTTCTCCCACTGGTTTTTGAATGTTATGATTTCTGATATCAGATTTGTGTCCATTTATTCTTTTGCGTAGAGAATGTCCAGTTTGGCCAATGTACATGGCAGAGGGGCATTGCCAGCACATGAAGGCATATATCACATTGGTCGATGTGCAGGTGAATGAGCCCCTGACGGCGTGGCTGATGTGGCTAGGTCCTATGACGGTGTCACTTGAATAGATATGTGGACAGAGCCGGCATCGGGCTTTGTTGCAAGGATAGGTTCCTGGGTTAGTGTTTATGTTGTATGGTGTGCGGTTGCTGGTGAGTATTTGCTTCAGGTTGGGGGACTGTCTGTAAGCAAGGACTGGCCTGTCTCCCAAGATCTGTGAGAGTGAGAGGTCATCTTTCAGGATAGGTTGTAGATCTTTGATGATGCGCTGGAGAGGTTTTAGTTGGGGGTTGTAGGTGATGGCTAGTGGCGTTCTGTTATTTTCTTTGTTGGGCCTGTCCTTTAGTAGGTGGCTTCTGGGTACTCTTCTGGCTCTGTCAATCTGTTTTTTCACTTCAGCAGATGGGTACTGTGGTTTTAAGAATGCTTGATAGAAATCTTGTAGGTGTTTATCTCTGTCTGAGGGATTGGAGCAAATACGGTTGTATCTTAGAGGTTGGCTGTAGACAACGGATTGTGTGGTGTGTCCTGGATGGAAGCTGGAGGCATGTAGGTAAGTACAGAGGTCAGTGGGTTTCCGGTATAGGGTGGTGTTTATGTGACCATCACTTATTAGCACAGTAGTGTCTAGGAAATGGACTGCTTGTGTGGATTGGTCTAGGCAGGCCAGTCCTCGCTTGCAGACAGCCTCCCAACCTGAAGCAAATACTCACCAGCAACCGCACACCATACAACAAGGCCTGTTACCCAGTCAGAGAAAGCTATCAGGTTGGTTTGACATGATTTGTTCTTGACTGTTACTTATCACTTTATTTTCTTCTAGATGGGGCTGTCAATCGATTTAAAAAATAATTGCGATTAATCATGTAATTAAAAAAATAATCACAATTAAGTGTGCGATTTATCACACTGTTAAACAATAATAGAATACCATTTATTTAAATATTTTTTGGACATTTTCTACATTTTCAAATATATTGATTTCAATTACAATGCAGAATACAAAGTGTACAGTGCTCACTTTATATTTATTTTTATTACAAATATTTGCACAGTAAAAAAACAAAAGAAATACTATTTTTCAATTCACCTAATACAAGTACTGTAGTGCAATCTCTTTATCATGAAAGTTGTACTTACATATGTATAATTATGTACAAAAAAAACGTGCATTCAAAAATAAACCAGTGCAAAACTTTGGCGCCTACAAGTCCCCTCAGTCCTACTTCTTGTTCAGTCAATTGCTCAGAAAAACAAGTTTGTTTACTTTTGCGGGAGCTAATGCTGTCCACTAAGAAGTGGACAGCATTAGCTCCTGCAAATGTAAAAAATGTAAACAAGAGTTCACATCACTTGAAAGTGAGAACAGGTGTTTGCATGGCACTGTTCTAGCCAGTGTCACAAGATATTTACAGGCCAGAAGCGCTAAATTTTCCTGTGTCCCTTCATGCTTCAACCACTATTCCAGAGAACATGCATCGATGATGATGACAGATTCTGCTTAATAACAATCCAAAGCAGTGCGGACTGACCACATGTTCATTTTCATCATCTGAGTCAGATACCAACAGCAGATAGTTGATTTTCTTTTTTGATGCTTTAGGTTCTGTAGTTTCTGCATTGGAGTGTTGTGCTTTTAAGACTTCTGAAAGCATGCGCCACACCACGTCCCTCTCAGATTTTGGAAAGCACTTCAGATTCTTAAACCTTGGGTTGAGTGCTGTACCTTTGTCATAAACGGATAGTTAAGAGTTAATAGAACAGAAGTACTTCATGTCTCTTTTGCCTGTAAAGGGTTAACAAGATCAGTGAGCCTGGCTGTCACCTGACCAGAGGACCAATCAGGGGACAGGATACTTTCAAATCTTGAGGGAGGGAAGTTTTTGTGTGTGCTGTTAGATTTTGATTGTTGTTCTCTCTGGGTTCTGAGCGTGAGCCATGTCATGGTATAATTCCTCACTCTGAACCTTAGCGTCCAAAAGATGGGGTACCAGCATGAATTCTTCTAAGCTCAATTACCAGCTCAGTACTTGTAGCACTGCCACCAGCCAGGAATTCCAGTGCCTGGTACACTCTGGTCCCCCCAAAACCTTGCCTGGGGACCCCCAAGACCCAGACCCTCTGGATCTTAACACAAGGAAAATAAACCCTTTCCCTCACCGTCGCCTCTCCCAGGCTTCCCCTCCCTGGGTCACCCTGGAAGATACTGAGATTCAAACTCCTTGAATCTCAAAACAGAGAGGAAAATTCACCTTCCCCCCTCCTTCTCTCTCCCCCTCCCAGACTCTCCCTGAGAGAGAAAGTAATCCTAACACAGAGAGAAAATTAACCTTTCTCTCCCCCTTCCCTCCTTTCTCCCCACCAATTCCCTGGTGGATCCAGACCCAGTCCCCTGGGGTCTCACCAGAATAAAAAAACAATCAGGTTCTTAAACAAGAAAAGCTTTTAATTAAAGAAAGAAAAAAAGCAGTAAAAATTATCTTTGTAAATTTAAGATGGAATATGTTACAGGGTCTTTCAGCTATAGACACTGGGAATATCCTCTCAGCCGAAGTATACAAGTACAAATTAAAATCCTTTCAGCAAAATACAAATTTGAACTCCTCCCAGCCAAATACACATTTGCAAATAAAAAAACAAACATAAGCCTAGCTCGCCTTATCTACCTAATACTTACTATTCTGAACTTATAAGAGCCTGTATCGGAGAGATTGGAGAGAAACCTGGTTGCACGTCTGGTCCCTCTGAGCCCCCAGAGTGAATAACAACCAAAATCTAACAGCACACACAAAAACTTCCCTCCCTCAAGATTTGAAAGTATCCTGTCTCCTGATTGGTCCTCTGGTCAGGCGACAGCCAGGCTCACTGATCTTGTTAACCCTTTACAGGCAAAAGAGACATGAAGTACTTCTGTTCTATTAACTCTTAACTATCCGTTTATGACAACCTTCTTTGCATTTTGTCAAATCAGCAGTGAAAGTGTTCTTAAAATGAATAACATGTACTGAGTCATCATCCCAGACTACTATAACAAGAAACATATGGAAGAATGCAGGTAAAACAGAGCCGGAGACATACAATTCTCCCCCAAGGAGTCACAAATTTAATTAATGCATTATTTTTTGAACGAGCATCATCAGCATGGAAGCACGTCCTCTGGAATGGTGGCCAAAGCATGAAGGGACATACGAATATTTAGCATATCTGGCACATAAATACCTTGTAATGCTGGCTACAAAAGTCCCATGTGAACACCTGTTCTCACTTTCTGGTGACATTGTAAATAAGAAGTGGGCAGCATTATCTCCTGTAAATGTAAACAAACTTGTTTGTCTTAGCAATTGGCTGAACAAGAAGTAGGACTTGTAGGCTCTAAAGATTTGCATTGTTTTGTTTCTGAGCGCAGTTATGTAACAAAATAAATCTACACTTGTAAGTTGCACTTTCACAATAAAGAGATTGCACTACAGTACTTGTATGAAGTGAATTGAAAAATACTATTTGTTTGTTACAGTGCAAATATTTGTAACAAAAAATAATATAAAGTGAGTAGTGTTCACTTTGTGTTCTGTGTTGTCATTGAAATCAATATATTTGAAAATGTAAAAAAACATCCAAAATTATTTAATACATTTCAATTGGTATTCTATTAACAGTGTGATTAAAACTGTGATTAATCACAATTAACTTTTTTGAGTTAATCACAAGTTAACTGCGATTAATTGACAGACCTACTTCTAGATGTTTATAAATTGATTGCTTAGTTATTTGCTCTGTTATCTTTCCATGTACAGAAGTTAAGCTGACTGGTCTGTAATTCCTCTATTGTCTTTATTTCCCTTTTTTTAGATTGGCACTATATTTGCCCTTTTCCAGTCTTCTGGAATCTCTCCTGTTTTCCATGACTTTTCAAAGCTAATCACTAATGGCTCAGCTATCTCCTCAGTAAGATGGCAGAACCTGGAACAGAACCCAACTGCCAGTTAGATGAGAGAAATTCTTCAGCCCAAACTTTTTTCAGCAAAACTTGCAGATTCAGACACACTGAGGCGTTTCATGAATTCAGGTCAGTTTTGCCAAATTGTTTGTATATGTCAAAGAAAAAATTCTGCAAAAGTCAACACATTTTGTCTTGACATATTTTAAATTTCATTTTGAAATTTCCCTCAATTTTATAAAAACATTTTTAATGTTAAAAAAAATGTTCAAAATCTAAATAAAGCATTTTTGTTTTGAGTCAGATGAAACTTTTCATTTAACCCAAAATGAGATTTTATTCCAAACTTTTGATTTGCCAAAAATGTCATTTTGGGACTGACCCAAAACTATTTTTCCCCTCCAGGATTCTCTGCAAACAGAAAAGTCTGTTTACAAAACTGTATTCTCAGTCCTCATGCTCTGCCCACTGACACACACCACCCACTGAGGGCTTTTTCTGCATCTTCTTCACTGATTGCCAAGTGACAGCATTCAATTACTAGTGGAGATGGAGAGTCTTACCCCCTCCACATCTGAGGTGCACATGTCTTGTTTCAGAGGACATTCCCAGCATAGAATACTCACATATGAGTGGGGCTTGTGAGTGCCTTCCTCTAGGACTTTAACAATCACAGGGAAAGTCCACATGATATGAGATTTATTTAAAATAAATCACATGATTTGTATAGCAGTCTCAGTCCAAAATGAGTATCTTCTAATTGTTGGACCCTAGGGGCTGGTGCAGAGAGGAAATAGGGCTCTGACTTCTCTCTCAGTGGTTAAGGCTCAGGGAATAAAATACTACTTTCTGCCCTCCTGCCTCAAAATCTAGGGCAAAATTTACTAGATTTTATCCCAGGGCGTTTATGGAACTGTTTTCCTGTAGTGATGAGCCTGAACAAACAGCCTGAAACCAGGGTCTGGAGCTGAAGCCCGCTGGCCAAATTCAGAGATGGTATAAAAGCTGGTATATATTATAGTAAAAGGATGTTGTAAATCAGACAATGTCAAAGTTATTCCCTAAATTGGTGAGAAGTTATCATGTAGATGAGTCATATAGATGAGCTCTAACTCTGTTCTGGGCATGTCCAGGGATTTAATTTGGTTATAGGCACATAATTAAGACCCTGTGTACATTAAAACTCCTAACTGGATTGTAAGCAGGGCCCCTGACTGTGTTGCAGTTGTCCTATACACAGGAGCATACATGCTGAGGAGACATAAGGGAAGAGTCCAAAGGAGTAACAGCTGATTAAAGGGTGCCAGCAGGTGTCACACCCCCACTTATATCATCTCTCCGGTTGGTCCCATATACCTATAACAGACCAATACACAATACAGGGTGTGCACACTCCAGAACGTGAATGCTGGAAATCTGAATCTAAATCCAAGTCTTCCCACATTCAGGGAGTATGGATCCACCCATTATCGGAAATGATCCAAGGTATAAACTCAGCTTGGGGTTGGATCTAGGACCTTGTTCTGGGGCCATCAATTCTTTTTATGCCTCAAAAGGCCCCTTGGGTGCCAATGCTCTGTGCTACAGCTAGAGCACAAAACAATTCTGTTATCATAGAATCAGAGAAGATTAGGGGTGGAAGAGACCTCAGGAGGTCATCTAGTCTAACCCCTTGCCCAAAGTAGGACCAACTCCAGCTAAATCATTCCAGCCAGGGCTTTGTCAAGCTGGGCCTTAAAAACCTCGAAGGATGGAGATTCCACCACCTCCCTAGGTAAACCATTCCAGTGCTTCACCATCCTCACAGTGAAATAGTTTTTCCTAATATCCAACCTAGACCTCCTCCACTGCAATTTGAGACTGTTGCTCCTTGTTCTGTCATCTGCCACCACTGAGAACAGCCGAGCTGAATCCTCTTTGGAACCCCCCTTCAGGTAGTTGAAGGCTGCTATCAAATCCTCCCTCACTCTTCTCTTCTGCAGACTAAGTAAGCCCAGTTCCCTCAAACTCTTCTCATAAGTCATGTGCCCCAGCCCTCTAATGATTTTCATTGCTCTCCGCTGGACTCTCTAATTTGTCCACATCCTTTCTGTGGTAGAGGGGACCAAAACTGGACACAATTATCCAGATGTGGCCTTACCAGTGCCGAAGAAACAGGAATAATTAGTTCCCTTGATCTGCTGACAATGCTTCTACTAATGCAGCCCAATATTCCATTAGCCTTCTTGGCAACTAAGAGCACACTGTTAACTCATATCTAGCTTCTCATCCACTGTAATCCCCAGGTCCTTTTCTGCAGAACTGCCGCTTAGCCATTCGGTCTCCAGCCTGTAGTCATGCATGGGATTCTTCCATCCTAAGTGCAGAACTGTGCACTTGTCCTTGTTTAAGCTCATCGCATGTCTTTTGGCCCAATCCTCAGATTTATCTAGGTCACTCTGGACCCTATCCCTACTCTCCAGCGTATCTACCTCTCCACCCCACAGCTTAGTGTTAAACAACTGTAACAAAGCTTGTCCACATGCAGCTGTGAGGGAGAGTTATCAGCTGGGGAGTGGGGTGGGATTTAATTCAGGGATTCATCCGGCCTCTCTCCCCTCCAGTATGTGTTGCTCATACAGCATTCTGCTGTGCCCCACCTCCACTAGAAATCCCTATCTCTCAGCTAATGGCAAGGTCCTGGGGACTTAGGGAAGATGAAAGGTAGATGAAGAATCTGTGGGTGTCTTTATGCATACAGGTCATTAATCTTCTATTCTGTATCACAAATTTGTGCTGTGCCCCAGATTTTAAACAGCCTCTTTCAGGAACCTCATCCGCATGCCAGACCCTCCCGGTGTCCTACTGTTTCTCCAGAGTAGGCCGCCTGGCCTCACCACCTCCAAGACTGAGCCTCTGGACTCCAGCCCTCCTGCTTCACACCAGGACCTCTGCCTAGCAAGTCCAGCTGAAAGAGGCTCCTAGTCAGAGGTTTGTAAGCTCCCCAGGGACTAATGCACTCAGTAAGTATTTGCAGTGACACCCGTGAGCCTTTCAAAATGGAATAGAGTTCATTAATCAACAGGAACACAGCACTGGAAGTCCTTAGGTTTGCACAGAGAACCAAAAGTTAAGGCATAATCCATCTAGTGAAGCCAGAGCAATCCAGCCAAGCTGCTGTGGGCTCTGTTTCAGGCTTTGTCTCTCTCTGACCTTTTCTCAGTCCCAGGTGAGAGCTACCAGCATCTTCCAGAAGCCCACTCTTTATCCCTTGCTGGTCACATCTCAGTCCTTCACTCTTGAATTCATCTTGGAAAAAAGACTATTTGGGGGGATATGAGAGGGGTCTATAAAATCATGACTGGTGTGGAGAAAGTAAATAAGGAAATGTTGTTTACTCCTTCTCATAACACAAAAACTAGGGGTCACCAAATGAAATTAATAGGCAGCAGATTTAAAACAAACAAAAGGAAGTATTTTTTTCAAACAACACACAATCAACTTGTGGAACTCCTGGCCAGAGGATGTTGTGAAGGCCAAGACTATAACAGGGTTCAAAAAAGAACTAGATAAATTAAAGGAGGATAGGTCCATCAATGGCTATTAGCCAGGATGGGCAGGGATGGTGTCCCTAGCCTCTGCCAGAAGCTGGGAATGAGTGACAGGGGGTGGGTCACTTGATGATTACCTGTTCTGTTCATTCCCTCTAGGGCACCTGGCATTGGCCACTGTTGGAAGACAGGATACTGGGCTAGATGGACCTTTGGTCTGACCCAGCATGGCTGTTCTTATATTCTTTTATAGTGTCTCCTTGATGTTTTGTGAAAGTGACCCATCCCTATCCCAGTATCATAGTCAAGAGCTTATAACCCCTGTCCTTCCCCAAATTTCAGAATTATGGCAAATTTAGCTGCACAGTGGCTTCCTCTTGCTCAAGTGTTTGTGCTCCTCTGTAGCTGTTACTGGTTCCCTCAAGATTCACAGGATATTTGTAACTGGAGACATAAAGTTGGAAATAGTGTGATGTGGAGTCTGCTGCATCAGCTTCTGTGCTCCTCTGGACCAGCAGAGCTGAGTTAGCAGCCTCAGGTTTGCAGAACACAGAATTTTCTGCCATCCAAGGCAAACTGGGAGGTTTGTGACACTATTCACACCCATTTGGGACACAGACACTTTGCAGTTGTGATCTCTTTGTAGTTGCATGACAAACAGCAACAGTGGACTTCCAATGACCAAGGCCGGCTCCAGGCCACAGCGTGCCAAGCGCATGCTTGGGGCGGCACGCCATGGGGAGCGCTCTGCCGGTTGCCGGGAGGGTGGCAGGCTGCTCAGGTGGACCTCCCGCAGTCATGCCTATGGGAGATCCACCGGAGCCGCGAGACTGGCGAGTGGCAGAGTGCACCCCGCGGCGTGCCGCCGTGCTTGGGGCGGCGAAATTGCTAGAGCCGGCCCTGCCAGTGACCATCATCCTATCTGACATATCCAGAAGCCCCAGTTTTCAGGACAAAGAGCAGATTAATTTTTAATTATTATGATCTAGAGGTCCCAATCAAGATCATGGTCTTTCTGGGCTGGCCAATGTACAATTATGTAGTGTAAGACAGTTCTATGTCTCAATGAATTAGGTGGGGACAACACATTAGAGAGGGACTTAAGGAAACAGGGGTGATAATTAAATAGTTTCTAATTGGTTGGGCCATTGATGTCACTGGGAAGCTTACTGTAGGCATTATACTTGATAGGAAGAAGTTGCAGTAGTCAGGATGTGTGATAAGAGCCTAGATAAGGGTTTTAATCGTGTGAACAGATAGGAGAGACCATGTAAGGCAAATAGAGGCCTGCACATGAAAATTGGACACAAAACTTGGCTTTTTAAGAGTAAATGACCATTTATTCTGAAAGTGCTGAGGTTTAACCTGTCACTCATCATTTTATGTCAAAAATCCGCTATCATATCCCCCTTTAGTAGTCTCTTTTCCAAGCTAAAAAGTCCCAATGTTATCTTCTCCTCATACAGAAGCCGTTCCATACCCCAATCATTTTTGTTGCCCTTTTCTGAACCTTTTCCAATTTCAATAGACCTGTTTTGAGATGGGGTGATCACATCTGCATGCAGTACTCAAGATTTGGGGAGGAGGGATAGCTCAGTGGTTTGAGCATTGGCCTGCTAAACCCAGGGTTGTGAGTTCAGCCCTTAAGGGGGCCATTTAGGGAGCTGGGATAAATATCTGTTTGGGGACTGGCCCTGCTTTGAGCAGGGGGTTGAACTAGATGACCTTCTGAGGTCCCTTCCAACCCCAATCTTCTGTGATTCTGTGTGGTCATACCATGGGTTTATATAGCAGCAATATGATATTTTCTTAATCTTTCTCAACAGTCTATTTGCTTTTTTGACTGCCGCTGCATACTGGGTGGATGTTTTCAGAGAACTATCCACAATGACTCCAAGTTCTCTTTCTAGAGTGGTAACAGCTAATTTCGATCCCATCATTTTAGATATATAATTGGGATTATGTTTTCCAATGTGCATTACTTTGCATTTATCAACATTAAATTTCATCTGCCATTTTGTTGTCCAGTCACCCAGTTTTGAGAGATCCTTTTGTAGCTCTTCACAGTCTGCTTGAAATTTAACTATCTTGAGTAGATTTGTATCATCTGCAAATTTTGCCACCTCACTGTTTACTCCTTTTTCCAGATCATTTATGAATATGTTGAATAGGACTGGTCCCAGAACAGATCCCTGAGGGACACCAGTATTTACCTCTCTTCATTCTGAAAACTGATCATTTTCCCCTACCCTTTGTTTCCTGTCTTTTAACCAGTTACCAGTCCATAAAAGGACCTTCCCTCTTATCCCATGACAGCTTATGAGCCAAATGTCTCCTTTCATTTACATTGCAGTAATCCTATTGACTTCAGTGGAGCAGGGATGTGGCCATGGATGGGCCTGGGAGGGTAGTAGCCTACTCAGTTAGCGCGTAGGCCCACCCAAATCTGAGCCTGTGTAAATGCAGAAGCTGATGTCCAAATGATTATGGATCAGGAACTCTTGGCTGAAGGGCCGGTGGTGCTTGTCCCATTGGCAGACTGGTATGGCCAGCAGGGAATGGAACTGTCTGGCCAGCCATGACACCACCTTCGCCCAGCACTGTAGACTTCTCCCAGCCCTGGAAAACTTTGATGAGAGCTAGGCCTCATGCAGGTGCCGATCAGCCCCCACTGGCTTGGCTTAACCTGTGCCCACCTGTGGATCTGCAAGGACCATCCTTGATTGACCAACCGAGTCCTCAGGCTCCCTATGCTCCCTGTGCTCAAAGCCCTTCTCTGGGGACAGGGGACTGAAGGAACAAAAGAAGAGGTGTGGGCAGGAGACTAAGGAATGTCCAGGGTGACCATATTTCCCTATGCTGAATACAGGATACCTGGTAAAATTACTCGTATTCACACGAGTTCAATGGCAATCAATCAGAACTATGCAGTACAAATGTACAAATTAACATGCTCCGCTGTTATAAAGAAATACTGCATAGTTGGATTCATTTTATTTACTTTCTTATCTTTAAGGCTTTAGGGTTCATATAGGGAGGGGTGTCACACACACTCTCATACACCTCTCTTACACGGGTTGTGGGGGGTGGGGGTGACCAACCGACCCTCCCCTCCCTGCCCAGCACTCTCCACCCTCCATGCCTGGCTGGGCCCCCAGGATATACAATCCTTTCCTGGTACCTGGCCCCGCACCTTCCCAAGGCAACACATGGAGGGATGGACATACAGGGTCACGTGCCCCACCCCCCAGATTTCTGCCAGGTTTCACACCTCAAAGTGGCAAGCAGAAGCCTTTTGGCACTGTATGGGAGTGAAGGGATGGGAGCTGCTTCCAGCCATGGGGGGGCAGGGGAGGGAAGTGATGACCTGGCCCATGTCTTTGCAGAGTTCATCTCTTCCCTCCCCCAGCCCCATGGCTGGAAGCAGCTCGTCCCTTCCTGCCTGCACAGGTTTGAAAGGCAGCTAACACCTCCAGGCTGCTGCTGGCAACCAACATAATGCAGATGCCTTCTGCCCCAGTGTGGGCAGGAAGGGCTTTAGCCCTAAAGATGCATTGTGCACCAGGGCCCAGGGAATCTGACTGCAGGGGCTTCAGCGAACCTAGCTAGAGAGGTGGCTCAGCAGGGGAAGGTGCCAAGGGGATGGAGCAGCCCCACAGTCCCTGGGGGCAGGAGCTAGGGAAGGGCGGGGACAGGTGAAGAGGGTGCTAAGCTCCTGCCTGGGGGGGCTGCTGTGGAGCCTGCATGTTCAGGGTGCGAACAGGCTGGAAATTGCTCCCACACACACATTCCAGAGCTTAGCTGAGGAGCGGAGAGGTTTCCCTGTGCCATCGCTGTACAGGGCTTTCACACATACAGGGCTCAGCTCCTCCTGGCCAGCACCCCAGGCTGGACAATGCAGCTTTCCTGGGGCACCAGTCCAGCCAGAGGCAGTGGGGGAAGAAAGGACCCTGCCTGTCAGACTGCTGGTGAGCTGAGCACTCTGATCAAGAGCAGGTTCTCTGCACAGCGATGGGAGTGGAATGTGCCCTGCAAGGTGGTGGGGGCAGGAAATATAGGGGAGCAGCAGGGCTGGGAAGGTGAAGGGGCAAAGCACGGAGAGAACAGCGAGAAGTGGAGCATGTAAAGGGTCGATGAGTAGGCAGCAGAGGCAACATTTAACCAGCCACTGTCTAGCACCTGCCTGCACTCACCAGCTACCACAGCTCACAGCACACAGCCAATACCAACCAGAAACAGGATGGGGTGGTGAGCCCCTGCTCGTTGAGAGACAGCACAAAGTGGGAGCTGCACTGATGGACCAGCAGGGGGAGCGGCTGGCCTACTGCACTGAATCTTTGCCCCATCACCAGCCTTGCACACCCACCCCCATCACTGGCCACTGGACCCCCCACTCACCACTGGTAGGTGGGCACCTGGTGAGTAGGGATCTGGCCATTAGCAGGAACCTCCAGTACTGTTGGAGGGAGACAGAAAATGAGGGATAATTTGCCTGTTTCTTAAGAAAAAGTCAGGACACCTGCAGGGAAGCCTATAGTGCAATCTCAGAATGTGGCTGCAATTTGAGTAGACATAGCTAGCTTGAGTGGTGAAGTTGCAACAGTATGTGCTTCAGCTTGGGCTATACAAACCCACCCATAATCCTTGGTAATTATCCTCAGGGCACCCTACACCAAAGCCCATGCTGCTTTACTGCTCCAGAACACAAGCCAGCTAAATTAAAGCTGACTCAGGTATGCCTGCTCTAGCTGAAGTTGTACCCAGTCATTGCAGTATAGACATGCCTGAGATGGATATGGAGGCAGAACTGTGATAAGGGAAAGGTATGGAGCCTGCTAGAATGGCAGAGCCCCCCAGCCCAGGGGTTAGGAGCAGGTATGTGGAGTCCCACTACAAGCAGCTAGAGAGGAGGCCTCCTTTATGTGTGTACATTTAAGGTTGTTTATTTTTTTAACCTAAAAGAACCACACAAAGTGGAGTGGGCTCAAAAAAAAGGCTCAAAAAAATAAACAAACACAGGAGACAGAAAAAACAAACAGCCCAACACATGTTATATTTTTTATTATTATTATTATTTTAAGTCAATCTTATGTTCTATGATTCTACGATTGTTTATTTTTAACATTTGTCACATGGTTTCTGATCTCTTGAGGTTCATGCTTGGTGCTGCTGTGGGGAGGAAAAAATGGCTCTCTACCACTCCTTCCCTGAGCCCCAGGGAAGCTAGGAGCTAAGCTCGTCTAGGCGAAGTGCATGTTTTGTTTTACTGAAGGGACCAGGAGATGACATGCAGCCTGCCAACCAGCTGTATCACCAGCAAGTCATGTCCTACTCAACTACTGTCAAGGATGCCTTAGAGATCTCAGCAGTACTGTGTTTCGGAACTTGAACAGCCCAAACAGCACTGCAATCCTCACTTTCCTTGACTAGACTTGTTGACTAACTCTGAGACAGCAGCTGAATAAAAGCACCATTCAAGAACTCTGCAAGCTTCGGAAGCCCAGGCTAGAAAGTGTTCATGCTATATCCGCCCAGCCCGCTCTTTGCTCACCAGTCTCCTTGCAGAATCAAGAAATCTGCATAAGCCAAGCAGCCATGCCCATCACCCATCTTTGGCAGACCTGGGCTTCCCAATTTGTAATGACCTTTAGACTTTATAGCACAGCATGACAGGTGTCCTTAGATAAGTGTGATCTTCTCTCTTTTGGTAGCCAATGCTCTGGGGCAAGTCTTCGGTACGTGTCAATTGTCAACCTAACAGGAAGCCTGACCTGTGGCTGAAAGGAGACATGAATGGCATGTTCAGAGTGCATCTTTGAACCCCCTAGAGTGTTCAAGTGCTAAACTTCTCCAGTCCCCACCTGCTACTTCCTTTCTCAGTCACTGTGGACAACACCATCATCCTACCTGTCACTCAGGCCTGTAACCTGTGTGTCATCTTTGACTCAGACCTCAGTCTGCTCCTCTCATCCAGGCTTTGTTTAAACCTCTCAGATACAGCCTTTCCTCTTCATCTGCACTGCTAAAACTCCTGGCCATGCTCTCATCAGCTACTTCTCACTGTCTGCAACATATAGAGGGGACCATGCAGGGTCAAGTGCCCCCTCCTCCTAGATTTCTGCTTGGCCTGCTGAGTGAGGAGGGGAAGAGGGGCTCTATCTTACTCCTGCTGTGCCTGCCCCCCCGGCACACTTGGCCTCTGTCCCTGGCAGCTGGACCCAAGTGGGGAGCAGAGGGGGTGGGACTAGCTACTTCTCTGGTCGGGCACTCCAGGCAGCTGCCTGCAAGAGCACCACTGGGGAAGCGGTAGTGGTGGCCGGGCTTTTGCAGGCAACTGCCACGCTGCACAGAGCTGTGACCATGAGCAGCCACCATCAGCGGGCATGAGAAGCAGCTCTGTCCCGCCACCTCCTCTCCCTGCCTGAGCCCAGGTGCCATGAGACCAGCCAAATGTGCCGGTGGGAGGTGCGCAGCAGAAGGACAGAGCCCCTCCCCTTGCAGGTAACTGGTGAAGCAAGGAATGCGTAGTGTCCCTGGGTTGGGCGCAAGGGGGGTGTCCTGGGGCAGAGGAGAGATGTGTTACACATGGAGCAATCATGTGTCCTCCCCTTTAGATTGTGCCCCCCCAGTATTAGGAGTCATAAGTTGTCTATGGTCTGTAATAACATTTTAAAATCTGTTCTTTTCTCTCCCTTGACAAATCTAAAATGCCTACAAAGAACTCAACAATGGTTAAGCAGCTGTTGACCATCATGCTGACAGATACTGTTGTGACAGGATCTCTGGGGTGCAGCCTGGGACTGTGGGGCCACTGTGCCCCCTGAACCTTTTCCAGCCTGGGCTGTATCTCACAATGCCTTGCTCATGACCAGTAGTAAACCCCTCCAGGTGCTGTTATCACTCAGCACAACCACATATGGAGCCCCACATCCAACTAGATTGTGTGAATGCTCCCAGAGCCACTCATGAATCACACAAGAAAAGGCACCAGCCAGATCCCCCCAGCTCCCAGCACTGTACCTCAGGAATATACCACCTTGCACTGCTCAAGACAACCAATGCGGATGTATTAATTGGTTCACCACTTCATCAATGGAAAATGAATATGCTCACCAACCTTTGCAAAACCTGAGCATATTTACCACACACTTCAGGCAAACTCACTAGTAAAGATAAACAGTTAAAGAAGTTTATTGATTACAAAAGATAGATTTTAAGTGATTATAAGTGACAGGCAAAAAGTCATAGTTAGTTACCAAAATAAAATAAAATATAAGCACGCAATCTGAACACTCAACCTTATTAGACTGGGCAACATCTAGATTAAGCAGTTTTTCTCACTCCACTGGATATTGCAGTCCTTAGTATACAGATGTCTCCCTTGAAATCTGGGCCATTCCCCTCAGTTGAAGTCTTTTGACTGTCCTTGTTGCTTGCAGCGTAGGTGGGTGAAGGAAAAAGGCCCAGCGTGGGGCCCCTGTGTTCTGTTTTATATCCTCAGTCCCATGTGCTTGGGGATCACACGTCCAGAGATATTTGGGTTGGCATTATTGAGTTTCCTGGCAAGGTTGAGCAATTTCCCTAGTTTCGGCCTCATGCGGGTGAGTCATTGAATTTTAGCTCCCTTTCTGGACAATGGTTTTGGTGGTTGTGCTAGGGGTGTTGGTTACTTTCTTTGCCATTGCCTCTGGGGAGCTAAAATCTGGCTGATTCCCCAACTGGCATGTTTTAGTAACAACCATACAACACAATTTTCATAACTTCACATGCATTAATAATATACATATATGGATAGAGAATGACTTTCAGCAGATCATACCCTTTCCCCTGATAGCTTACAACGCATGCTTTATATGTCAGATCATGATTATATAAAAATGAGGAATACGGGGATTACAGGGTGTTCCCCCAAGGTACAGAATGTTACAATTGTCTCATTGCTTTGTATGCCCCCACCAGCTGTCTCTTGTGTTGTACTTATGTTGAGAGCCAGTGGCATAGCCAGGATGGGACATTTGGGTGGGCTCCAACTTTGTGTGGGTAGTCAATGATGGGGGGATGAGTGGGCAGGAGGGATCAGGGGGCCTGCCTCCCTCTTCCTCTCCATTCCAGTTGGCCTTGTGTGGAGCAATGGATGCTCTGGCCAGGGGCCCCCGGGGGCCCTGGGCACACACCCGGTTCCGAGAGGAGACACCACACTCTAGCATTCATGGCTTTCAGCACCTGTCCCTGTCCCACCACTCCACGCCAGGCCCAGCTCCCTGAGGAGCCTACCTTTTTTGAGGATTTCCTCTGCCGCCGCTGGGTCACCTGCTTGCTCGCCTGCCCTCCTCCCAGTGGGGATTAGCCACTGGGTCAACAGGGCCATGCCCAGGGGCCTGAGCCAGTTGGGGGGCCCTGGAAAAATGGGCACCTCTGCACCCTGACACACTCTGCCTGGCACTCCAGACAGGAAGCAGGGTCTGAGAGCAGGGGCTTGTGGGCAGGCACCAGAGTGGGGCAAGCCCCTGCACGCCGACCCTGCTCCCCGGCGGGAGTGCCAGGATGATAGAATGGGGCAAGCACTGGGGTTGGAGCAGAACCAGGACTCAGGGGTGGGCCTGGATGCCCCCTCAGCAGTAAAGCAGGACCCTCCCAGGTCCCAGTGCACAAGGCAACACTGAGGACTAGATCCTCCTCCCACCCAGGCCCACCCGTGGCTACGCCCCAGTTGGGAGATCTTAGGGCAGGGACTGTCTGTCTAGTCTGTGTCTGTGCATGCAGCACCTAGCAGCCTGGACCATGACTGAGCTTCTAGGTAACAAGAGCTGGTCAAGAATTTTCCAGCTAAACCATTTTTTGCCTGGAAATACTGATTGGTTTTGACAAAACTGTTTCACAGAAATGTGTCGTTTTGATGCACTTCCACCAAAATGGAGGCAGATCATACCCTTCATGCTGGGACCCTGCCTGGGTGGGTTTCTTTGGAAACCTGCCTGCTTTCCTGTGGCAGGCTGCTAGGAGTCTGAGCTTCCATGGTCTGCCATTCTGGGCAACCCTGCCACGCTGACTGCCCCAAGGTCAGGGACATCAAGGCTGCTTCCAGGGTCCCTGCCACAGAGCCAGGAGGTGGGGAAGTGCCGGACATTCCCAGGAGGCTGGATGGTGCCAGTCATCCTTGGTGGGCAGAGTGTCCAGCTGCTCATTCCATTTTTCTGAAATGAATTTTTTTTTGTAATTTTCAATCCATGGGAAATTTCAGCATTTCTAGATTAGTTCCGATTTGCAAGGGAAATGTTTGTCAAATGTTGGAATTTCCTGTGACCTTCTGAATGTTTACCAGTATTAATTGTAACACTGAGAGAACATACTAGAATTCTGACCGGACTGTCACTGTCCTGTGCTGATTGTCTATTTGCTCCAGTCCTTCCTCCCTTCACCTCAGCAGCACTCTGCACCTGCCCCCTTACCCTTTTCCTGGCCCCAGCCCCTTCCCTTCAGTATCCCATCTCCCTTCACTTTGCTTTCTAGTTAACTGATCCCCTCCTAACTAAACCCACCCCCCGAAAGAGAAAAAAGTGACATTACTATGCCCTGTGCCACCATCACGTTGTCCACTCTATTGGCATGGTCTGCCCCTGCCTCTGCCATGGGTTTGTTAAGGCTATTTAGACTCCGAGCACTTTGGGACAGGCATCGTCTGCTACTCACGGTTTGTACAGCACCTAGCACACTGGGGCCCATTCTTCACTGGTCCTTAGGCACTGCCGTAATAATAAATTAATGATAAACATGCCCAGATTGAGGTATCATTCTCTTCAAAGACTGAGTCCAATTTGTTCCTCCCCTGACTCTAGCTTCATCACAGCCAACCTTTTCAACCCTAGACCAGAAGCAATGGCCCTGCCTTTTCTCTGTCTCACTGTAGTAGATAAATAAACCCATGCCTGAGGAGTTGACCTATTTTGAAAGCAACAACATTGTATAGGAGGAGAACCTCAAAGCGGCTGAGAGCATCTGGCACCGCACCAAAAGTGAGACTGTACACAGAAGCCAAGGGTTCACTGAGCACAGCCAATTCTGAGTTCCAGTCAATGATGCTCTGCTGGTCAGGTCCACACTGCCTCCTACCCACTCACCTCTGACCTGAAGGGATGCCTATTAGGTGGCAGAGAAATTCAGTCAGCCTTTGCCCTCTGAGCTGCCTGCCAGCAAGGGCCACTTTTAACACACAGAGTGGGCTGGATGGTTCTTGGGGATGGAGAGAGAGTGTGCAGAGAGAAAGTATGTGCAGAAACTAGTCCTGGTGTCAAGGAGTTTCCATGAGCAGATACTTAGCCTCCTCAGCAGTAAAGCAGGACCCTCCCAGGTCCCAGTGCACAAGGCAACACTGAGGCCCAGATCCTCCTCCCACCATGGTGGCTTTGCAACCCTCTGGTGGGGCAAAGCCATCTAAATGCTGGCTTTACCAGCTGATGCAGGATTCCCCCAGGGCAGTGAGATGCCCTAGGTTGCATGGAGCTGCTGGGCCAACTCCTACACCATCTCCTTGCTTTGGTGTAAGCAACCTTCCTGCAGTACATGGGGTGTCCAGGGTGTCTACACCTCAGCACCCCAATCACTAGAACAACCCCTTGGGGCCCTAGACCTGAGACCTCTAACTCCCACAGGAGACTGGCCCAGTCAGTGGTATAGGGGACGGTTGAAAGATGCTCTAAAGCCCTCTCTGGCACACACCCCATTTCATAACTGTTCTGAGGGCTGCTTAGACACAGCTCATGATTGGGGCTTCATTGTCTTAACATGACTGAGCAATGAGGAGGACCCTGGCTGGTGCAGGTCATGATTTACCAAATCTGAGCAGGAAGTCAGACACGTACACACACGTGCATCCATCCCCTGACACCAGGACACAGTAATCAGCCTTTACAGACAAGAAGCTGACAATCGTTCCTTTTGCTGCAGTTGCTGCTGTGAAACTCCGTGTGGCTTAGAAGTCAGAACAGCAAACATTCTGTCATCCCTAGCCAGCTCAACTCTGCTTGCCCCTCATAGATCACATTGCTGACAAAACACATCAAGAGCAGGGTTGTCATGGTCTTACGGGAACAGAAAAAAACTGGCTCAGAATTATAGATCTCCCTTCTGCATCCCCCACCTCTCAGTGAGAAGGAAGAGCTCTGGTTCATGTAAGCAGACTGGCGTTTGAGAGTTTTAAACAAGACTCTTCTTCCCCCCCCCCTTCCCTAATTATTAGGAAGGGATGTGATTGCAAACACATGCATTTTGTTTGTTTGTCTGTTTGTTTGGCCTCTCTTTGAAACATCAGAGCTTGACTGCAGCTGGAGATGAGATGCTGGATGGGATGGACCAGTGCTGAGGTAGTACAGAGAATCCTCTTCCTAGATGCATGGCTGGTGTGTTGTGCTCACATGCTCAGGGTCAAACTGATCACCATATTTGAGGTCAGGAAGGAATTTTCCCTAGCTCAGATTGGCAGGGAGCCTGTGACTTTTTTGCCTTCCTCTGCAGCCTGAGGGATGGATCGCTTGCTGTGATCATCTGGGCATGTCTCACATAATGCACACCCTGTCATCGCAAGGAGGCTACTCCATGTTTTTCTCCCTTTAGCTGTCCCATGTGCTCCTTCAGTGACTTCATGGGTTAAACCTGAGAGATATCAGCCTGGCCAGGCTAAACAATATAATGATGGGTCAAAGATGAACAGCTCTAGAGAACTTGACAAGAATAAAAACATGTACAGTAGCCAAGCAGGCTTGGGATGATTCCAAAGCTGCTGTCTAGGACTCCCACCCCTCTCAGGAGGAGAGAGCCAAAAGAAGTGCCTACCCCACCCTCATTCTGGCAGCACACTTCACAAAGTGACAAGAAACTCAGGGCTGAAATTGAAGAAATCAAGGCAGGATGGTGCCAGCAATGCAGTCCTGAGAACAGTGGTTGGCAAATTATGAGGAAGGGGATGTATGGCTTCATGTGGAAAGTGGAATAGCTTGGCAAAAACAAATGTGCACGTTTCTAAGATTAACGCTGCTTTGTAATAAACTCGGCTCTCAGCTTTCAGCTGGCATCATTAGCAGGTGTTCCCAGGGCCAGTTAACCACCAGGAGGTAAACTTTTCAGCCTTTTCAGCAAAGGATATAATAAACAAAAACAATGGATTTCGAAGTCAAAATAGAATATACCTCTAAAAGCAGCACCCTCAATGGTTCCCTATCCTGGAGTATTTACTTATTCAAATCCCACAGGGATGACTACTGCCACTAGATTTTCCTATCCAAATCCTTTAGGAGTTTCCCATTGGCACAGAAGTGACCAGTCCCAGTCCCACAGCGATATCCACATGCACAGGGCTTGCCCAGACAGCCCTGTCTTCCATGCATGCTACTTCCTTTTTTCCATGCTGTGAATGGGGCGATTGAGGGTATTTTAAGGCATTGTTTAGAGAGAGGAAATCCCATGCACCTGTGTAGATCTCAAGGACCTGGGGTGGCATGGAGAGAAACAGAGCTGGGGGTGTCAGGGCAAACAAGGGGGGCACGGGCTATAAAAGGGCATGGGAGAGTGAGCGAGGTTGTGTGGTGGGAATGAGGGGGAGCTGGGCCGTGGGATGGCATGAGGGAGTTTTGGGGGATTATGGACGATAGGAGAGACATCTGTCACGAAATGAGAGTATTAGTGGGAGAAGTCCTGTTCTGACAAGCTTCCAATGCTTCATCAAGCTGGAGCTCGTTGGTAGAGAACCACAGATAAATCATCAGAGCAGAGGTCATCTCTAGCCCTGCTTCTCCGCCAACCCTCTCCTCAGCTCTCCCCCATGATCTCCCCTCAAGCCTCCGTGCCCCAGTTCTGCTACCCCCTTGCCTCTCTAACCACCACATCCCTACTCACTCCCTCATGGATGCTGCCCCCAGGCCCTCCACTGATCACTCTAGGCTCCCTCAGCATGGTTGCTCACCTACCCTTAGTTCCCTATGACATTACTGCCTTGGTTCCCACATGCACCAGGCAGTGGCACCATGGGAAGCCATTCTACGTCCGGTGCCTCAAGCCCAGAGTCACTGGGTTTCTCCCCCATTGCCAGCTCCAACCTACCTCACAGCCTTGCTAATTACCATTTCCCCACATCCCTTCCTGCAGCTCACTGCCTGCCAGACCCCGCAGGGCTGTGTGCCGAGCCAAGGAGGGTATCAGGAAGGCTTGGTGTGTGGGTATGCTGGCTAAGGGCGAAGGAAGGCATGGTGTATGAGCATGCTGGCTCAGGATGAATGACGGTCTGGCCTGTGGGTACGCTAGCTCTGGGTGAAGGAAGGCATGGCATGTGGGTACGCTAGCTCAGAGCGAAGCAAGGCATGGTGTGTGAGCATGCTGGCTCAGGATGAAGGAAGGCATGGTGTGTGGGTACGCTAGCTCAGGGTGAAGGAAGGCATGGTGTGTGAGCATGCTGGCTCAGGATGAAGGAAGGCATGGCATGTGGGTATGCTGGCTCAGGGTGAAGGAAGGCGTGGCGTGTGGGTACACTAGCTCAGGGTGAAGGAAGTCATGGTGTGTGGGTACGCTTACTCAGGGTAAAGGAAGGCATTGTGTATGAGCATGCTGGCTCAGGATGAAGGAAGGCATGGTGTGTAATATGCTGGCTCAGGGTGAAGGAAAGCATGGCATGTGAACACACTGGCTCAGGGCAAAGGAAAGCACAGCAGACTGGCACGCTGGCTCAGGGCAAAGGAAGGCAGATTTGATGTCTCCTTGATCTCCTATTTCAGCAGGAGTAATTTAT
The DNA here is from genome assembly GCF_007399415.2 of Gopherus evgoodei. Lineage (NCBI taxonomy): Eukaryota > Metazoa > Chordata > Testudines > Testudinidae > Gopherus > Gopherus evgoodei. Next base: position 58,862,438 of record NC_044330.1, on the reverse strand, counting down.
ATTCTGCCTACTTAAAAGTATTCCTATAGTTTCAACTGGACACACTATTCTCCCTGTCCTAACCTGCTGTGATGTGTTGTGGGGCTCTGTTAAATAGGTACCATGTCCTACCCCAAAGGTGGTTGCTTTCCTGTGGTGATTGAAGATGAATTGGAATCCTTGTGTATGAAACATTATGACCATAAAATAAAATGCTTTTCTGGGGTTTCTGAAGGGACAGGAGTCATCCTTTGTTTTTGCCAGAACAGAAAAGCCATTCATTTCTGGGTCACATGCAGAAACATGACTGACCCTGAATAGGGCTCCAGGATTCCTCTCTCATGAGAATAGGCAGTGGAGAAGCCATGCAAACTAGTGAATTCTGGGAAATAGTCCAAGATGTCATAATCCTCTATGCTGGCCAAAGTGGAGTGGGGTAGGGATCACCCCCTTTGTTGTACAATTTTTACAGTATATTTGTGAAGGGTGTACTTGTGTTTATTAATCTGGGCTGACGTTGTAGTGCTTAGGAGAAGTGTAGTGAAAGGATGAACTAGCGACACAATCTGCTCTTATGAAATAAGAGGTTTTCAAACAGAACTCTAGAACACTGATGAAGCAATCAAGAAGATATCTGTATCTTCCCATAAGCAGACGCTCCATGGTTGACCAGAGGGGAAATCCTCTTGTCCCAAATGGAATGTCCAGTTAGATCAAGGAAAGTCAGGAGATCAGACTCATAGATCGGGGAGGGGGAATTTTAAAAGCACTTTGGGCCAGCTTTTCAAAGGTATTTAGGTGCATAAAGATGCAGAGTGGTGCCTAGGAGGATTTCAGAAGCATCTAGATGCCTAATTCCCATAGAAACCAATGGAAGTTAGGTGTCTATGCATTTTAGAAAGTTCCTCTAGATGAATTTCTGCACCTTTAGGCACCTACAAACCTTTAGAAATCTGGCCTTTATTCTTTTTACTGATTCATACCCATAAAGCCCTTCTCTGCCTCTTGCATGTCAGACCCCACGACATATGTGATCCAGATCCTTCACTGATGTAAACAACCACAGCATCACTGACGTCAATGGAGCTATGCAGGTTGACACCTGTTGAGAATCTGAGCTTGCCTCTGTGCAGCCAGTCTGTGGAATTCAGTACTGAAGGGGAATCACTGGAACAAATACAGTAGCTGGGTCTTTTAGAAAGGATGAATAATGGTACTAATACTAATGACATGACATCTGTCAAGGCTGATTCCCCACTCTGGCACTTTGAGTGCAGAAGGTGGGGGCCTACAAGGATTCTAAAAATTAATACTGACCACTCCAGGGTGGTATTAAACCCCTGACACTGGATGGGTAGATGCTGCCACCACACAAGTGCAAAAAAAACCTTGAACCCATGAAAGCGCACTTGGGAATTCCTTCCTGTGGGGTATCCTCAAGCCCTTTCACACACCCTCTGGGGAAGAGCTCAGAAAGAAAACAAAGGAAATTAGCTGTTGCCCCAGCTAATTAAACAACATGCACAACCTCTTAGGACACCAAAAATCCAATCCTGTTCTTAAAAAAGGTAAATTTTATTAAAAACAAAAAGGAAGAAAACACATCTGGAACTTAGGCTTTTGCTAGATTTAAAAAACCACTTACAAAAGTTATATATCAAGAATAACCTTCTTGAGGTCCAGCTTAAAGGTTACACACAAAGGAAAAAGCATTTGGAGTTAGCACAGAGGAGTCCACAAGCCAATAAGAAATAAACAGAAATGAACAGAAATAAACCTAATCGCATCTTTCTAAACGTTCCTGATCTACTTACATATTGGGTTGTTTAATAAGTAGTTCTAGGTATGACCTGATGATTTTCATATCTGGCCTTCAGCTTCTCACAGCATAACTGCTCCCTGTTCCCCTCTTTTCTGAAGAACAACAACAGCATACAAAGGGAAAGGTTTTTTCCCAATTTTAAAAAGTTCTAGACTTCCCATTGGCTCTTTTGGTCATGGACTTTTTTAACCCTTTACAGGTAAAGCAAGTAGAGAACAGCTACTGAGAGGAATTTTATAGCTAAGTGTTTGGCTGGGTATCCATAAAGGAGCTACCCCCTCCCCTTCATTTATCACACACATCCCCAAATCAAAGGTAGTTCCTTGACCCATCTAGTGTCCAAGGTATGTTACCCTGTTTAGGCCTATTTGCCATTTTTTGGCCTTAATGGTCAAATTACAGTAGGTGACAAATCTGAGGAATTGTCACAGATTGAGGTGTCACTAGAGGAGGTTTTGGAATTAATTGATAAACTTAACAGTAACAAGTCACCGGGACCAGATGGCATTCACCCAAGAGTTCTGAAAGAATTCAGATGTGAAATTGCGGAACTACTAACTATGGTTTGTAACCTGTCCTTTAAATCGGCTTCAGTACCCAATGACTGGAAGTTAGTTATGTAACGCCAACATTTAAAAAGGGCTCCAGAGGTGATCCCGACAATTACAGACCAGTAAGTCTAACGTCAGTACCGGGCAAATTAGTTGAAACATTCATAAAGAATAAAATTGTCAGATGCGTAGAAGAACATAAATTGTTGGGCAAAAGTCAATATGGTTTCTGTAAGGAAAATCGTGTCTTACTAATCTATTAGAGTTCTTTGAAGGGGTCAACAAACATGTGGACAAGGGGGATCTAGTGTACTTAGATTTCCAGAAAGCCTTTGACAGGGTCCCTCACCAAAGGCTCTTATGTAAATTAAGTTATCATGGGATAAGAGGAAAGATCTTTTCATGGATTGAGAACTGGTTAAAAGACATGGAACAAAGGATAGGAATAAATGGTAAATTTTCAGAATGGAGAGTAACTAGTGGTGTTCCCCAAGGGTCAGTCCTAGGACCAATCCTATTAAACTTATTCATACATGATCTGGAGAAAGAGGTAAAAAGTGAGATGGCAAAGTTTGTAGATGATACTAAACTGCTCAAGATAGTTAAGACCAAAGCAGACTGTAAAGAACTTCAAAAAGATCTCACAAAACTAAGTGATTGGGCAACAAAATGGAAAATGAAATTTAATGTGCATAAATGTAAAATCATGCACATTGGGAAAAATAACCCCAACTCTACATAAAATATGATGGGGGCTAATGTAGCTACAACTAATCAGGAAAAAGATCTTGGAGTCATCATGGATAGTGCAAGGGCAGTCAAAAAAGCGAACAGGATGTTAGGAATCATTAAAAAGGGATAGAGAATAAGACAGATAATATCTTATTGCCCTCCATGGTACGCCCACATCTTGAATGCTGCATACAGATGTGGTCTCCTCATCTCAGAAAAGATAGACTGGCATTAAAAAAGGTTCAGTGAAGGGCAACTAAAATGATTAGGGGTTTGGAACGCATCCCATATGAGGAGAGATTAAAGAGGCTAGGATTTTTCAGCTTGGAAAAGAGGACACTAAGGGGGGATATGATAGAGGTATATAAAGTCATGAGTGATGTGGAGAAAATGAATAAGGAAAAGTTATTTACTTGTTCCCATAATATAAGAACTAGGGGCCACCAAATGAAATTAATAGGCAGCAGGTTTAAAACAAATAAAAGGAAGTTCTTCTTCACTCAGCACACAGTCAACTTGTGGAAGTCTTTGCCTGAGGAGGTTGTGAAGGCTAAGACTATAACAGGGTTTAGAAGAGAACTAGATAAATTCATGGAGGTTAAGTCCATTAATGGCTATTAGCCAGGATGGGTAAGGAATGGTGTCCCTAGCCTCCGTTTGTCAGAGGGTGGTGATGGACAGCAGGAGAGAGATCACTTGATCATTACTTGTTAGGTTCACTCCCTCTGGGGCACCTGGCATTGGCCACTGTCGATAGACAGGATACTGGACTAGATGGACCTTTGGTCTGACCCAGTACGGCCATTCTTATGTTCTTATCCTGCCTCCCTTATGTGCTAGAAGACAGCTTGGAAGTGTTCTAGGTGTTCTGCCCATGAATCTGAGAATATAGTTACATCGTCAAGGTAGGCGACTGCAAATTCCCAAAATCCAGCCAGAAGGTTATCTACCAATCTCTGGAAGGTGGTGGGTGCTTTTCACAGTCCAGAAGGGAGCACATTAAATTAATACAGCCCTACATGAGTTATGAAGGCTGACCTTTCCTTGGCAGAGTCATCTAGCGGCACTTGCCAGTACCCCTTTGTCAAGGTTTTTCCCCTACTTTGAACTTTAGGGTACAAAAAGTGGGGACCTGCATGAACATTTTTAAGCTTAATTACTAGCTTAAATCTGGTACACTGCCACCAGCCAGAATTTAGTGTCTGACACATTTTCTTTTCCCCCCAAACCTTCCCTGGGGAACCCAGACCCAAACCTCTTGGGTCTTAAAACAAGGAGAAATTAACCATCCCCCTCCTTTTCCCCCCAGACTTTCATCTCCCTGGGTTGTCTTGAGAGCCTTCACACCTATCCAAACTCCTTGGATCTTAAAACAAGGAGGAATTAACCATTCCCCCTTGTTTCCCCCCACCAATCCCTGGTGAGTTCAGACTCAATCCCTTGGATTTTAAAACAAGGAAAAATCAATCAAGTTCTTAAAAAGAAAGCTTTTAATTAAAGAAAGAAAAAGTAAAAATTATTTCTGTAAAATTAGGATGGAAAATGCTTTACAGAGTACTCAGATTCATATGGACTAGAGGGATCCCCCCCAGCCTTAGATTCAAAGTTACAACAAACAGAGGTAAAAAATCCTTCCAGCAAAAAGACGCATTTACATGTTGAGAAAACAAACATAAGACTAAGCTGCCTTGCCTGGCTACTACTTACAATTTTGAAACATGAAAGACTGATTCAGAAAGATTTGGAGAACCTGGAATGATGTCCCGTCCCTCTCAGTCCCAAGAGCGAACAACAAACCAAACAAAAAGCACAAACAAAGACTTCCCTCCACCGAGATTTGAAAGTATCTTGTCCCCCTATTGGTCCTATGGTCAGCTGTTAGCCAGGTTTACTGAGCTTCTTAACCCTTTACAGATAAAAGAGACATTAACCCGTAACCATCTGTTTATGACACGCCCCCCAAATCTCAGACAGTGTGGAACCACACTGGCGGTAATTTCTTCCTAGAACTTTAAAATAAACAGATTAATAAAACACATGCACCTTTACATATACTACTAATTATGTAAACTACAAGACTTTTCACATTTTAAGGACAATTTTTAACCAGTCGATTATGGGAAACTTTTACAGGAGAGTGCATCAGCTACTTTGTTAGAAGCTCCTGAAATGTGTTGAATTTTAAAATTAAAATCTTGGAGAGCTAAACTTCATCGAAGCAGTTTTTTATTGTTTCCCTTGGCAGTTTGAAGCCACTTGAGCACAGCATGGTTGGTTTGTAGCTGGAAACGCTGTCCCTGAAGGTATGGGCGTAACTTTTTCAGGGCATACACAATGGCATAGCATTCTTTTTCACTGATTGACCAGTGGCTTTCCCTCTCAGACAGTTTCTTGCTGAGGAACACGACAGGATGGAAGTTTTGATCCGGTCCTTCCTGCATTAAAACTGCTCCTACACCACGCTCAGATGCATCTGTGGTTACTAGGAATGGTTTGTTAAAGTTTGGGGCCCTTAGCACAGGATCAGATCAGTGTGGCCTTATGCTGGGTAAAGGCCTTTTGACACTCATCAGTCCACTTAACTGCATTTGGCTGGGTCTTTCTGGTCAGGTCTGTTAGTGGGGCAGCGATTTGGCTGTAGTGTGGTACAAATTGCCTGTAATACCCGGCCAAGCCTAAGAAGGATTGGACCTGTTTCTTTGACTTTGGGACAGGCCACTTTTGGATAGCATCCACCTTAGCCTGTAGGGGGTTCTGGTTCCTCGACCCACCTGGTGTCCAAGGTAAGTTACTTTGGTTTGGCCTATTTGACACTTTTTAGCCTTAACAGTTAGTCCTGCCTGCCTGATGCGCTCAAAGACTTTTTTCAGGTGTTCTAGGTGTTCTGCCCATGAATCAGAAAAAATGGCCACATCATCAAGGTAGGCAACTGCATATTCTCCCAGTCCTGCTAGGATACTATCTACAAGTCTTTGGAAGGTGGCGGGTGAATTTCACAGCCCAAAAAGAAGCACATTAAATTCATACACCCCTGCATGGGTGATGAAGGCTGACCTTTCTTTGGCAGGTTCATCTAGCGGTACTTGCCAGTACCCCTTGGTTAAGTCTATTGTAGAGATGAACTGGGCACGTCCCAATATCTCCAATAGCTCATCAGTGTGTGGCATCAGATAGTTGTTGGGAGGAGTTACAGCATTTAGCTTACGGTAGTCCATGCAAAAGCATATTTCCCCATCTGGTTTGGATACTAGAACCACTGGAGATGCCCATGCACTGGTAGAGGGGTGGATTAGACCCATCTGTAGCATGTTCTGGATCTCCCGTTCTATAGCAGCTTGGGCATGAGGAGACACCCGGTAGGGTGGGGTTCTAATTGGGTGAGCATTACCTGTGTCAATGGAGTGGTATGCCCGTTCAGTCAGTCCTGGGGTGGCTGAGAACAATGGGGTGAAGCTAGTGCACAGCTTCTTGATCTGTTGCCGCTGCAGACTTTTCAAGGTTGTGGAGAGGTTTACCTCTTCCACGCCACCGTCACTTTTTCCTTTGTAGTAGAAACCTTCAGGCCACTCAGTGTTATCTTCTCCCTGGGCTGTAAATTGACAAACCTGTAAGTCTCTGGAATAGAAAGGCTTGAGAGAATTAACATGGTACACTTTAGGCTTTAGGGTGGAGGAGGGGAATGCTATGAGATAGTTAACAGCTCCCAGGTGCTCTTGCACCGTGAATGGCCCTTCCTATGACACTTCCATCTTATGGGCCTGCTACACCTTTAAGACCATAACCTGGTTTCCTACTTTGAAGGAACGCTCTCTGGTATGTTTATTATACCAGGCCTTTTGCTCTTCCTAAGCATCCTTTAGGTTTTCTTTAGCAAGGGCTAAAGAGTGTTGGAGGGTGCTTTGTAGGTTGCTTACAAAGTCTAGAATGTTAGTTCCTGGAGAAAGCATAAACCCCTTCCATTGCTGCTTCACCAACTGTAAAGGCCCCTTAACCTCGTGACCATACACAAATTCGAATGGTGAAAACCCTAAACTGGGATGTGGTACAGTCCTGTAGGAAAAAAACCAACTGCTGCAACACTAGGTCCCAATCATTGGAGTGTTCATTTATGAATTTACGTCTCATGGCCCCCAAAGTTTTATTATACCTCTCCACCAGGCCATTGGTTTGATGGTGGTTAGGGGTGGCAACCACGTGATTCACCCCATGAGCTTCCTACAGATTTTTCATGGTCCCTGCCAGGAAATTAGTTCCTGAATCTGTAAGGATGTCAGAGGGCCAACTACTCTGGCAAAAATGTCTGTTAAGGCCTGGCACACAGTTTTAGCCCTGGTGTTGCTTAGAGCTACTGCTTCTGGCCATCAGGTAGCAAAGCCCACGAAAGTCAGTATGTACTGCTTTCCTCTGGGTGTCTTTTTTGGGAAAGGACCCAGAATATTCACAATTACTCGCTGAAATGGGACCTCAATTTTGGGGAGTGGCTGGAGAGGGGCTTTGACCTGGTCTTGGGGCTTTCCCACTCTTTGGCACAGCTCACAAGACCGGACATAATTAGTAACATTCTTGCCCATTCCCTCCCAGTGGAAGGACTTTCCCAACCTGTTTTTGGTTCTGTTCATCCCATAATGGCCACTAGGATGATTAGGGTTAAGCTTAAGAGCTTTCCCCGGTACTTAGTTGGAACTACCAACTGTTTTTGAGGATGCCAGTCTTCCTGGTGTCCACCAGAAAGAGTCTCCTTGTATAAAAGTCCTTGTTCTACAACAGTTAGAAGAACTGAGAGGTGGTGGGGTGCTCCGTGCTGCCGCTCAAGCTTTTTGAAGGCTGTAATCTGCTTCCTGCTCAGTTTGAAACTGTTCCCTTGAGGCTGGAGACACCAGTTCCTCCTTAGACTGTGGACTTGGGCTTGGTCCTTCTGGAAGCGATGTAGGTGATGGGGTTGTTTTCATTGATGGTGAACCGCTTTCCGCTGGTGCACTGGGCGATATTTCAGGCTTTGGCTGAGCCTCTTGGGTAGGGTTGTCTGCTGCTTCTGCCAGTTTAGGTCCGTTGGTGCCCTCTGGCTTTGGGGTTGGAGATGGGTTTGCAAGTGCTGGCTTCAGTGCTGGCAACGGTTGCTGGTGCTGGTTGCTTTTCCATTTACGGTTCTGGGACTGGATGCACTGTGGCTGTTGCAGTCGTTGGCAGGGGATCCGGGTCCACCACCTCTGTCTGGGTTTTTGGTAACACAGACGGGGCCCTTGTGGACAGCTGAGGAACAGGGATGGGTTTGGAAGCTTGCCTGGCTTGGCTGAGTGTAACCATTTTGGAAAATGCTTTACAGAGTACTCAGATTCATATAGACTAAAGGAACGCCCCCCTAGCCTTAGATTCAAAGTTACAGCAAACAGAGGTAAAAAATCCTTCCAGCAAAAAGACACATTTACATGTTGAGAAAACAAACATAAGACTAATCCGCCTTGCCTGGCTACTACTTACAATTTTGAAACATGAAAGACTGATTCAAAAAAAATTAGAGAACCTGGTTTCTTCATAGTAGACTCCTTCAGGCCACTCAGCATTGTCTCTCTCTTAGGCTGTAAACTGGAGAACCTTGATTTCTCAGGAATAAAAGGGGTTTAGAGAATTAACATGGTATACTTTAGGTTTTAGGACAGGGTCTGGGAATGTTATGAGGTAATTAACAGCTCCCAGACACTCTCAGACCTTAAATGGCCCTTCCCACGATGCTTCCATCTTATTGGCCTGGAACATTTTCAGGACCATGACTTGGTTACCTACTCTGAAGGAACACTCTCTGGCATGTTTATCATGTTTAACCTTCTGCTCTTGTTGAGCATTCTGTAGGTTTTCTAAAGCAAGGGCCAGAGAGTCCTTGAGAGTGTTTTGCAGGTTGGTTACAAAGTCCAAAATGTTGGTTCCTGGAGAAGATGTAACCCACTCCCATTGCTGCTTCACCAGCTGTAATGGCCTCTTAACTTCGTGGCCATAAATGAGTTCAAAGTGTGAAAATCCCAAACTGGCGTGTGGTACAGCCCTGTAGGCAAAGAGCAACTGCTGCAATACTAGGTTCCAATCATTGGAGGTCTGCTCAATGGTCTGCGGGGAGATGTTGGATGGGATGGGAACTGAGTTATTGCAGAGAATTCCTTCTTGGGTGCTGGCTGGTGAGTCTTGCCCACATGCTCAGGGTTTAGCTGATCGCCATATTTGGGGGTCGGGAAGGAATTTTCCTCCAGGGCGGATTGGCGGGGGCCCTGGAGGTTTTTCGCCTTCCCCTGCAGTGTGGGGCATGGGTCGCTTGCTGGTGGATTCTCTGCAGCTTGAGGTCTTCAAACCAATTTTGAGGATTTCAATAACTCGGTCCTGGGTTAGGGGTTGTTATAAAATTGGATGGGTGGGGTTCTGTGGCCTGCCTTGTGCAGGAGGTCAGACTAGATGATCATATTGGTCCCTTCTGACCTATGAGTCTATGAGTGCTCATTCATGAATTTATATATCATGGCCTCCAAAGTTCCATGAAACTTTCCAGTACGCCATTCATTTAATGGTGGTAAGGGGTGGAAAACAAGTGGTTTACCCCATGAGCTTCCAAAAGACATGTCATGGTCTCTGCCAGGAAGTTAGTTCCCTAATCTGTAAGGATGTCGGAGGGCCAACCTACACTGGGAAAAATGTCTGCAAATGCCTGGCTTATGCTTTTAGCCCTAGTGTTGCTCAGAGATACTGCTTCCGGCCATCAGGTGGCAAAATCCATGAAAGTTGGTATGTACTGCTTTCCTCTGGGTGTCTTCTTAGGAAAACGACCCAGTATATTCACAGCTAAATGCTGAAAAGGAACCTCAATTATGGGGAGTGGCTGGAGAGGGGCCTTGACCTGGTCTTGGGGTTTTCCCACCCTCTGGCATACCTCACAAGACCAGACATAGGAAACATCCTTGCCCATTCCCTCCCAGTGAAATGACTTCCCCAAACAGTCCTTGGTCCTGTTCAACCCAGCATGGCCACTAGGGTGATCATGGGATAAGCTCAAGAGCTTTTCCCTATACTTAGTTGGAACTACCAATTGTCTCTGAGGATGCCTGTCCTCCTTCTCCCCACCAGAAAGGATCTCCTTGTAAAAGAGTCCTTCTTCTACAACAAACCTGGACCCATTGGAAGAGCTAAGAGGCAGTGGTCGCTCTGTGCTGCTGTCCAAGCTCCCTTGAGGCTTTCATCCACTTCCTGCTCAGCCTGGAACTGTTCCCTTGATGCTGGAGACATTAGTTCCTCGCTGGGTTGTGGACTTGGGCTTGGTCCCACTGGAAGCGATGCAGGTGATGGGGGAAGGGGTGTCTCTGTCGATTGTGGACTGTTATCTGCTGGTGAACTAGATTATATTTCAGTCTCCAGTTGAGCTTCTTGCCCCAGTTTAGCTGCTGCTGCAGATGCAGGCTCTGTGGCACCCTTTGGTGCTGTGGTTGCAAACATTCCCTTGCCCCCCCCCCGCATTTATCACATCACCCCATTGAGATTACAATCAAAATGAGCCCACATCTGCAGCCATGCTTCCTAAGGTAATGAAAAGGGTCATTTAAGGGCATGCTTTAGGGGATAAATTGATCTCTTTTATGGTTAGCAAAGAATATTTTTACCATATACACATCAGCCTCAGTTGTCTACTAGCCCCCGAGGAGACAGGCACATGGGTCACAAACAGTATTGCACAGTTGGCTAGGTCCACTAAATATTATTTTAGAGGATAAGAAGTTTTGTTTCCTGTTTAGCATCAAATGCAGGCCACTACTAGAAGGACACTGATTTAGATGGCCCAGAGGTCTGTTCAAGTCAGAAATTTGCTGTGTTCACCTTTGAAGGTAGAAAACATGAAGGAGAGAGAGAGGCAGCAATTTTCAAAGAGCCTAACACAGATAAGCATGAGGTCCAGATCTGCACAGTTACTTACGTATGTAAGGATACATGTAGGCAACTAGTGGAAAACCCCACTAAAAAAACTTCAGCCAGTGAGATGCCTACCTGCCATTGAAATCAATAGGAATCTGAGCCCAGATGGTCAAAGGTATTTAGGCATTGTCACAGGGTGGCTAGCTCCTGTATTTGAAATAAGTCCAGCAACTCTGTGCCAGATCAAGTGCTACCTTTGGACCAATTAAAGGGGCAGGTCAGCTCCTGAGTTATAAAGGGACAGAGGGCAGTGCAGTGAAAACAGGATAGAGCTGGAAGGGAACTGGCTGACAGAGCTAGAAGGCAGGACTGCCAGAGTTGCCTGGAAAAAGTGGCAGGGGGAGTCTGAGATATGAAGGATGAGCTGAGGACCTGTTTTGTTAGTTAAGCTGGACAATAAAATTGCCTCAGAAAGACTTTGAGTGTGGCAGGGAGTCATTTGGCAGCTGGGGAGAAGCCCTGACTTATCACTGAAGTCAATTGTGAGTTAGATACCTAAATACCTTCGAGAACCTGGGCCTAGGTGTCTAACCTGCTTAGGGGCTTTGGAAAATCCCACTAGATGCCTAGCTGCATCATTAGGCACCTAAATAGCTTGGCAAATCTGGCTATCAGCTCCCACTGCCTTTCAATGGGAATTGGGCATCTAAGCAGTTAGGCCTGTTTGAAAATTTCAGCCATAATTAGCAACAAACTTCCCTGCAGAGCTGATGGAGACAAAACTCCCATTGACGTCACTTCCAGATGGCAGGATTGGGCCCAGAGTTTTTTACTGTCTGACTGTATCGATGATTTAAAGGATACTCATTTCCTAAGTGTTGTTTCCCACTGCCATCTAATCAGAGGACTGCACACGTATCTTTGCTTCCAGTTCCCTTAGAGCCAGCTTGCCCTCTGGCTTGAGAGCCCTGCACCACAAACACTGCTGGAGAACAGCACAGAGACACGGACAGAAGCTGCATGGTCCATGTACAATTCGGCCCTATTCAAAAGAAAACAGTGTCCAAGGGCAGATGCTGGTTCGTCCCATTTGATCTCCTACTGGCACTAGAATGAGGTAAATAATGGATTTTTCAGTTTGCTGGCAATTCCGTATGGAAGAAAGAAGCATTTTGGTTCAAATGAAAAATTAAATTTGTGAAGCAAAAAGTAAAAAAAAAAGAAAATTTTGTGTCAAACAAAATGTTTTGTTTTGATTTTGAGCCACCCAACTCTTTATCCCCCCAGATACATACATCAGTTGCCAGTTCAAGCCGCCACCCATGCTAGCTGAGCTCCACTGCTGGTTTTAGGCATGTTAGCTCAAGCAGCACTAGCATGGATATTTCTGCGCCAGCTGGGAATCAAACACCCAGCTCCAAGTGTAGATGTAGCATAAGAGAGGATAAGACAAGGGAGAGGTGAGAGTCCTTTGTTAGGTTCCACAGATTTGGGATGCTTAATGTGGTGAAAAGAGAGAGTCTGAATGGGAGGTTTGTTCTCAGCTCCTCTGAATTAAAAGACTTCTGGTAAACAAGAGCATACAGTAAATGAAAACACTACTTATCTCTGGATTATCCGCAGCTCCGGTTGATCAAAGCTTCAGGCAGCCAGGGACATCATTCAGTGGAGCAACAGAAAACAATTAGTTTACATTTTGAGGAGAACAGTTTCCAAAGAGCCAAAATAGAAACTTGCAAAAACCCTAATGAGAGAGTTTTGGAAAGGATGAGCAATTACCCCAAGCTATACACTGTGATGTCTCAGTGCCAAGGACGTGGTTAGCTGCAACAGTGTTAAACATGGTTTGTCCTAGTCTACATTTACAGCTGAACTATTATTTAGCCCTGGTTCTACTGACAAGATTGATAATATGTTCTGGCATGGTTACATTCCATAGTGCCGACCAGGCCTTTGTAGAAAGGATGGATCTACTCACAAGTGATAATGTTTATCCATCTAAGAACTATGGTAAATGGTATCAAACGCTGCTGATTAATCTAGAAGGTCTGTGTGATTTTCCATCCCAGGAATGGGGATCATCAGCCAATAAGATTAGGGTAGCCTCTGTGCCATTCCAGTGAGAAAGTTGCATTAGAGATGGGGCACCTACTGGAGTAAATCGATGCTCCAAGGTGGTACAGAAAATTCTCTGTCTTAGATGCCTGGCTGGTGGGTCTTGCTCACATGCTCAGGTTCTAACTGATCACCAGACTTGGGGTTAGCAAGGAATTCCCACCCATCCCCCCACCACCACCACCAATCCCCATTCTGATTGTCAGGGACTTCAGGAGTTTTTTGCCTCTCTCTGTTGCATGGGGCTTGGATTGCCTGCTGGGATCATCTGGGCATATTTCATCTGATCATTTCGCTACCATTGAAGATCCTCAGGCATTAGTGATGCCTCAGGTTATGTCTATGCTGTAATCTAAGGTGTAATAGCAGCACAGGTAACGCTAGCACAGCTAAAATAGCCATGTAGACATAGCAGCATGGACCCCAGAGCAGACTAGCAACATGAGTACATATCCAGGTTCCCTGGCATGTATCTACAGCCCATGCTGAAGTCTAGCCCTACTAGCAAGACCTGCTAGCAAGAGTATGTCTATCTGATCTGCAATCACACCTTGGACTGCAATGCAGACATACCCTGGTCTCTGCCTGTGGTACAAAATAGTTTAGCCTCCTAAGGATTAAAATGCTTTGGCTTAAAGGAAGCCATTGGGCTCAATGTAGGGGTATTTAGATGAAATTTAATGGCCTGTGATATACAGGAGATCAGATTGTATAATCTAATAGCCGCTTCTGGCCTTAAATGCTATGAAACTATGAAATTAGTGAGTGCCAAAGAAGGCATCCCTGCACTGCCACAAGGCAAGATCTAACTCTATAATCAAAGTCTTTGACAGATATGACAACAACTCTATGAAAACTGCAGAAAGATAGCACAGAACAGGATCTAAGATTGGATGCAAGAAATACCAGGTGACTAGTGCTTGCCCTGTGTGTGCATGGAAAAGGTTTCTAAACCTGGCATCCAACAAGCAGTCACTGGTAACATTCCTCCAGCTCTGTGGTTCAAAATGCACCTGAGAGCGTAGGAGCACACCCAGCACAAACACTCCTTCTTACTGCAGGCTTTTCCAACAGTGAAGTAGCAAAGTCTATCACCAGTAAAGCTATTGAAGAAACCCAAGACTTGTACCATACTCAGAAGGAAGCGTACACAACGATATATCTGCATGGTGTATATACCAGTATGGCTTTTGGGACTCTTGATGTCTAATTTGGTCACCTGATACAGCTGTTTTGGTCCTTGCTGTTCATAACTTTTCAAAAATGGAACACGTCGGTAACATGTGCATTGAAACAGGCACCATTATCAGCACAACTGACAAGCGTTACTTCATACCCATGCATGCAATTTATTATGCACTCACTCCTTACTTCTGCAACATACTTCTTTCTGTACGTATATTAACAGAGTGTGATTCTGTGTCATCCCTATTTGGTATTGGGAAAAATCTGTGTTTAATGTTGCCAAAACAAAGGGAGTTTACCACCTTACAGATCTTGCCAAATTGAGAGAGAGTGATGGAGAAGTGGCAATTTCTGCATCATGGAAGTTGGGTAGCAGTGCTATCTGACCAGAACAAAAAAGAAAAGCTAACCCACAGAGACCTGAATTGCTTGTGCCTCAATCTAGACATCAGGTCACTAGCCAAACTGCCAGCATGTGAGGAGCATGTCAGAAGAGCATCTTGACAAAACAGATTTGGATGTCTTTGCATGTAGGTCAGTCAGATATTGGATCACCATTGCAACCTGCATGGAAAAATGTGGATTACGAAATATTTCCTGGATTCTTCAAGGGCCCAGTGGCATCTGGGTTTCTACAAGGCCTTATCTGTGCCTGTACCAGAAAGGATCGCTGCACAATCAGCTGTGTCTGTAGTCAAAACAGTCTTTCCTGCATAGAACTAGGTCCATGCCAAGGCAGTGAAGACTGTGGTAACACTCTTGACGGAGATCATAATGAGGAACAAGATGATGATAATGATATTGACTACCTGTACATATTTATTATTAAATTTTGTTTTACCCTTTAGATTGTTGTTGTGATGCTTTGAAGTCACAAAGAAAACCAATTTTATGTCTTGAAATAGAGTCATTAAACTAACAGAAACTGTATTATGTAACCTATCATTTAAATCAGCTTCTGTGACAGGAGGATAGCTAATGTGAGGCCAATTTTTAAAAAAGACTTTAGTGGTGATCCTGGCAATAACAGGCTGATGAGCCTGACTTCAGTACCAGGCAAATTGGTTGAAACTATAGTAAAGAACAGAATTATCAGACACATCGATGAAAACGGTTTGCTGGGGAAGAGCCAACATGACTTTTTGTAAAGGGAAATCATGCATCACCAATCTATTAGAATTTTTTGAGGGAGTCAACGAACATGTGGACAAGGGTGATCCAGTGGATATAGTGTACTTAGATTTTCAGAAAGCCTTTGACAAGGTCCCTCACCAAAGGCTCTTAAATAAAGTAAGCTGTCATGGGATAAGAGGGAAGGTCCTCTCATGGATCAGTAACAGAATAAAATATAGGAAACAAAGGATAGGAATAAATGGTCAGTTTTCAGAATGGAGAGAGGTAAATATTGGTGTCCCCAGGAGTTTGTACTGGGACCAGTGCTGTTCAACATATTCATAAATGATTTGAAAAAGGGGGTAAACACTGAGGAGGCAAAATTTGCATACATTACAAAATTACTCAAGATAGTTAAATCCAAAGCAGACTGCAAAGAGTTACAAAGATACCTCACAAAAATAAGTGACTGAGCAACCAAGTGGCAGATGAAATTCAGTGTGGATAAATGCAAAGTAATGAACATTGGAAAATATAATCCCAACTATACATACAAAATGATGAGTCTAAAATAGCTGTTGCCTCCCAAGAAGGAAATCTTGGAATCATTTTGGATAGTTCTCTGAAAACATCCACTCAATGTACATCGGCTGTCAAAAAAGCTAACAGAATGTTAGGAACCATTAGGAAAGAGAGAGATAATAAGACAGAAAATATCATAATGACACTGTATAAATCCACAGTAAGCCCACAGATTGGATACTTCTTGCAGTTCTGATCACCTGATCTCAAAAAACATATTTTAATTGGAAAACTAACTGAGAAGAGCAAAAAAAAGGTATTAAGGGTCTGGAACAGGTCTTTTTGAGGAGAGATTTAAAAGATTGGGACTTGTCAGCTTGGAAAAGTGACAGCTAAAAGGGGATATGATGGAGGATAGGTCCTTCAATTGCTATTAACCAGGAGGGTAAACCAACCCATTCTCTGCATGTCCCTAGCCTCTGTTTGCCAGAAATTGTGAGTGGACGACAGGGGATGGATCACTTGATTGCCTGTTCTGTTTATTACAACAGAAGCACCTAGCATTGGCCACTGTCTGAAGACAAGATACTGGGCTAGATGGACCTTTGGTCTGACCCAGTCTGACCATTTTCATGGTCTTATGTTCAGAAATGAATGCAAATATTTCAAAGTGGTCATTTTAACATGTTGATGGTATTATTGTTTAGCCCTATTTCTGTGGAAACGGCACCACTTGACAACTCCACATCATACTTCATCTTAAAGACAATATAATAGGCTTTCAAATGATGTCTGATGTGCACATGTGTAGTAAAGGTACATTGAGTTGATCAAATTGGTGATGTCTGCCACTATCCTATTAACGGAGGCTTTCTCCTGTAGATAAAATTCAGGCCTGATATTCACATTTAGAAAGAGGAGAGGCCACCAAATTAGATACGATGAAGGCAAACCAGCAAATAAAATTGTAAACAGTGCCTTGTTATTAATCCATCTTAAAAGATGTGTTGCAATAGAGCAAGTTACCCAGTGGCAGGACTGATTTCCAAAGTGTTAGAATATGAGCTGTACATTGCAAGAGCTAATATGATAACTAAGCCCTAACAGGATATCTGGATGGTAAGTTAGCTAACAGGATAACTAAGTTAATTGTATATCTAGATAATATAATATCCTTATCTGCTTAAGCTATACGATGATATCCTAATTATGGGAGAAACTAGAGAAATTGACTTATGCAATTTGGAAGCCATGCTAATCAAAAAGCAAGGCCATGGCCAGAAACCAATTCAAAGCAAACAGACATTCTTTCAGATATAGGACACAGAATTGTTGCTGAAGAAATAAATGTAATTAAGGGGGAAAAAAATCCAGACGCTATGAAATAAACATTGGCACCGTCCAAGCTGCAAGCCATGTAATGGAAAATTAATTTCATGCTTTTCTGCTGCACAGCACTAGCCATTATTATTCCTTGGTGATGGTTGTAATTAAAAATGAGCAAAAAATTTTCACCAAAATGATCTTTTGGGATAGTTAATTTTGAAACACAGAATGGCTTTCTAATTACATTAAATGTTTGGGTGAGTGGGATGGAGTGAAATTCCTAGTTTGTCAAAACGTCTTATTCAAAACCCTCCAAATTTCAGTGACCAAAAATTAAATATTTGTTTGATGAAAACACACAAAAATTCAAAGGAAATGTTCATTTTTGTCAAAAATGTTCTCCAGGGAAAGATGTCTATGCCAGCTCCAGTTATAACTAGCTTTCCATTCTAAGCTAGATCTGGAAACATCTCACCACATTCCCAAACAAACCAATCTGTTGCAATTTCTCAAGTGTGTCTTTCTGCCAGATGACAATCAGATTTCACATTAATAAAGCTTGTAGCTTGATCCTGAGGTTATAAATCAAATGGGAGTTAGAAATATGAGAGGCTTTTTGCTTTTCCAAAATGCCGTGACAAACCACCAGGAAATGCACAATAGGAAGTAGTTAGTTGGACTTTCCTTCTCTCTCTGACTCATATGGTATCCTTACATGCATATTGTACCTTTCCCTCCAAAGTACTTTATTAACTGTGCCCCAAATCTTTGCCTGCAGATAAGAAGCACACTGTGCAACTCAAGAGTAAGGGGATATGTTGAGCCACCTTTTGGGTCCCCTGATCCTGCAGCTGCTGTTTGCTTTTTGCTGCAGACTGGTGACTACTCTTTTGCCAGCGGCTTATGGTCCCAAGAAACCATAATGGCAGACTTAAGGGAACTCTGGGCATAGCCCTTTTCCCCTGGCTGGCCGTGCCCCCTGTCATAAACAGATAGCTAAGGGTTAATGTCTCTTTCACCTGAAACACCTGACCAGAGAACCAATCAGGAAACCGGATTTTTTCAACTTTGGGTGGAGGGAAGTTTGTGTAAGAGGTCTTTTGTCTGTCTGCCTGTTTCCTCTGAGCTTTTGGAGAAGTAGTTCTATTTTCTAGTCTTCTGTTTCTAAGTGTAAGGACAAAGAGATCAGATAGTAAGTTCTATGGTTTCTTTTCTTTGGTATTTGCATGAATATAAGTGCTGAAATGCTTTGATTTGTATTGTTTTTGAATAAGGCTGTTTATTCAATATTCTTTTAAGAAATTGACCCTGTGTTGTATCATCTTAATACAGAGAGAACATTTGTATTTTTTCTTTCTTTTTTATATAAAGTTTTCTTTTAAGACCTGTTGGAGTTTTTCTTTACTTCAGGGAAATTAAGTCTGTACTCACCAGGGAATTGGTGGGAGGAAGAAATCAAGGGGAGAGCTGTGTGTTGGATTGCTAGCCTGATTTGGCATTTCCTCTGGGTGAAGAGGAAAGTGCTTTTGTTCCAGGATTGGGAACGGAGAGGGGGAATCACTCTGCGTAGTTTCACAGAGCTTGTGTCTGGGTATCTCTCCAGGAGCATCTGGAGGGGGGAAGGGAAAAAGGATTATTTCCCTTTGTTGTGAGACTCAAGGGATTTGGGTCTTGGGTCCCCAGGGAAGGTTTTTCAGTGGGACCAGAGTGCCCCAAAACACTCTAATTTTTTGGGTGGTGGCAGCAGTACCAGGTCCAAGCTGGTAACTAAGCTTGGAGGTTTTCATGCTAACCCCCAAGTTTTGGACGCTAAGGTCCAGAATCTGGGAATAAGGTTATAACATGGTGTAGCAGCGGCGGGATATAGACAGAACCCAGAAGCCAGTAGGAATATTATATTTTTCTTTTCTCTGCTAAGGGCTTTTTAGCAGAGAGAAACAGTTTGGTTTTAAAAGGGAACCAGAGAGAATTTTTTTTTTCTGCTCTCTAGCAGTTTGTGGTTTGCATATTAAGCGAGAAGACTGTTAAGGGTCTTTTGTCATGCAATAGCCCTCCCATTAGGTGGCAAGTACCAGCACTTATATGCATGCAAATTAAGTGGTTTTTCTGGTTTCCCTTCATTGAACATTAGCTAGAGAGAGAAAAGGAAAAAAGCACTGTTGCTAGGCAGACTTCAGGAGGCAACAGAGAGCCTGCAGTTCAGAAAATAAACACCGGAGGGCACCCCAACACAAGAAAACAGGAACCATGACTTCTAAGGCAAAGATTGATGCCGAAGAACAAATCAAAGACGCTGAACACAGGCGACAGATGGAGATGAAAGAAAAGGAAGAAAGCCTCAAACTGGCAGCCTTCCAAAGAGAACAGGCAGCCCAAGAGGCAGCACACAAAAGAAAACTAGAAGAAGAAGAGGTAGCCTACCGAAGGAAACAAGCAGAAGATGAGTTGGCCCACAGAAGGAAGCAAGAAGAAGAAGAGGCGGCCCACCGCCGAGACATGGAAAAACAACAAAAACAAATGGAAAAAGAAAATGAAGAGAAGGAAAAACAGAGAAAACATGAACTGGATTTGGCAAAAGCTGGGCTGCATGTGCCAGCCAACCCTAACAACCCGGCGCCAATTATTGCTCCACAGCACAGGAAATTTCCCACCTACAAGGCAGGTGATGACACCGAGGCCTTCCTGGAAAATTTTGAAAGAGCCTGTCTTGGGTACAGCATCCCCGAAGACCAGTACATGGTAGAATTAAGGCCACACCTCAGTGGACCTTTAGCAGAGGTGGCAGCTGAAATGCCCAAGCCGCAAATGAATGACTATAAACTTTTTCAAACCAAGGCCAGATACCGGATGGGGATAACCCCAGATCATGCCCGTCGGCGCTTCAGAACCCAAAAATGGAAACCAGAGGTGTCATTTCCCAAACACGCCTACTACATTGCAAAAAACTATGAGGCCTGGTTAACAGGAAACAACATTCAAACCTTGGAAGAAGTGAACCTCCTCATACAAATGGAGCAGTTCTTGGATGGTGTTCCTGAAGACATCACACGGTACATACAAGATAGAAATCCCAAAACTATCGCTGAGGCGGGGGAGATTGGAGCCAAATGGATGGAACTGGCAGAAAGCAAAAAAGCTACTGTCAAGGGGAACGATTACCCCAGGGGGCACACAGACCATAAACCCTACAACCGAGGACAGCCAAAGACCCTCCATACCACCCAAGTAAAGCCACAGATACCCTACTCTTCAACCTCACCAGTCTCCAGTAACTCACCTCGGCCCAGTGACCCATCAGATGGAAGATGCTTTAAGTGTAATGAACCGGGACATATCAAGGCCAACTGTCCCAAGAACACCATGCGAGTGCAATTCATTACACCACCATCACACCAAAGATCCCCAGGCCCAGATGCCTCTCAAATACCCTTGGAGCGAAGGGAAAATTTGAGAGTGGGCGGAAAGAAGGTTACTGCGTGGAGAGACACGGGGGCACAAGTGTCAGCTATCCACCAATCCTTCGTTGACCCCAAATTCATCAACCCAAAGGCCAAAGTTACCATTTACCCCTTCATGTCACAAGCTGTAGACTTGCCTACAGCTGAACTGCCTGTCCAGTACAAAGGCTGGTCAGGAATGTGGACTTTTGCAGTCTATGACAATTATCCTATCCCCATGCTACTGGGGGAAGACTTGGCCAACCAGGTGAGGCGGGCCAAGAGAGTGGGAATGGTTACCCGTAGCCAAACCAGGCAAGCTTCCAGACCCATTCCTGTTCCTGAGCCGTCCACAGAGGCCCCGTCTGTGTTACCAGAGACCCAGACAGAGGTAGTGGACCCGGATTCCATGCCTACCACTGAAACAGCCACAGCATCTCCAGTCCCAGGCCCGGAACTGGAACAGCAACCAGCACCAGCAAGTGCAACCACATCTTCAAACTCAACGCCAGAGGGCGCCAGCAAGCCAGAACTGGCAGAAGCAAAAGACAGCCATACCCAAAAGGCTCAGCCAGAGCCTGAAATACCCTCAGGTGCACCAGCGGAGAGCGGTTCACCAGCAACGGAAACAACCCCATCACCTCCATCGCTTCCAGAGGGACCAAGCCCAAGTCCACAGTCTGAGGAAAAACTGGTGACCCCAGCCTCAAGGGAACAGTTCCAGGCTGAGCAGGAAGCAGATGACAGCCTTCAGAAAGTGTGGGCGGCGGCACGGAGCACACCACCGCCTCTCAGCTCTTCAAATCGATCCCGGTTTGTTATAGACCAAGGACTTTTATACAAGGAAATTCTTTCTGGTGGACACCGGGAAGAATGGCAGCCGCAAAAACAGTTGGTGGTTCCAACTAAGTACCGGGAGAAGCTCTTAAGCTTAGCCCATGATCATCCCAGTGGCCATGCTGGGGTGAACAGAACCAAGGACCGGTTGGGGAAGTCCTTCCACTGGGAGGGGATGGGCAAGGATGTTGCCAAGTATGTCCGGTCTTGTGAGGTATGCCAAAGAGTAGGTAAGCCTCAAGACCAGGTCAAGGCCCCTCTCCAGCCACTCCCCATAATTGAGGTCCCGTTTCAGCGAGTAGCTGTGGATATTCTGGGCCCTTTCCCAAAAAAGACGCCCAGAGGAAAGCAGTATGTACTGACTTTAGTGGACTTTGCTACCCGATGGCCAGAAGCAGTAGCTCTAGGCAACACCAGGGCTAACACTGTATGCCTGGCCCTAACAGACATCTTTGCCAGGGTAGGTTGGCCCTCCGACATCCTTACAGATTCAGGGTCTAATTTCCTGGCAGGGACCATGGAAAAACTGTGGGAAACTCATGGGGTGAATCACTTGGTTGCCACCCCGTACCACCATCAAACCAATGGCCTGGTGGAAAGGTTCAATGGAACTTTGGGGGCCATGATAAGAAAATTCATCAACGAATTCTCCAATAATTGGGACCTAGTGTTGCAGCAGTTGCTGTTTGCCTACAGGGCTGTACCACATCCCAATTTAGGGTTTTCACCATTTGAACTTGTGTATGGTCACGAGGTTAAGGGGCCATTACAGTTGGTGAAGCAGCAATGGGAGGGGTTTACGCCTTCTCCAGGAACTAACATTCTGGACTTTGTAAGCAACCTACAAAGCACCCTCCGACACTCTTTAGCCCTTGCTAGAGAGAACCTAAAGGATGCTCAAGAAGAGCAAAAGGCCTGGTATGACAGACATGCCAGAGAACGTTCCTTCAAGGTAGGAGACCAGGTTATGGTCTTGAAGGCGCAACAGGCCCATAAGATGGAAGCATCATTGGAAGGGCCATTCACGGTCCAAGAGCGCCTGGGAGCTGTAAACTACCTCATAGCATTTCCCAATTCCTCACTAAAGCCTAAAGTGTACCATGTTAATTCTCTCAAGCCTTTCTATTCCAGAGACTTACAGGTTTGTCAGTTTACAGTCCAGGGAGATGATGCTGAGTGGCCTGACGGTGTCTACTACGACGGGAAAAAAGACGGTGGCGTGGAAGAGGTGAACCTCTCAACCACCCTGGAACGTCTGCAGCGGCAGCAAATCAAGGAGCTGTGCACTAGCTTCGCCCCATTGTTCTCAGCCACCCCAGGACGGACTGAACGGGCATACCACTCCATTGATACAGGTAATGCTCACCCAATCAGAACCCCACCCTACCGGGTGTCTCCTCATGCCCAAGCTGCTATAGAACGGGAGATCCAGAACATGCTACAGATGGGTATAATCCGCCCATCTACCAGTGCATGGGCATCTCCAGTGGTTCTGGTACCCAAACCAGATGGGGAAATACGCTTTTGCGTGGACTACCGTAAGCTAAATGCTGTAACTCGTCCGGACAACTATCCAATGCCACGTACCGATGAGCTATTGGAAAAGTTGGGACGTGCCCAGTTCATCTCTACAATAGACTTAACCAAGGGGTACTGGCAAGTACCGCTAGATGAACCTGCCAAGGAGAGGTCAGCATTCGTCACCCATGCGGGGGTGTATGAATTCAATGTCCTTCCTTTCGGCCTTCGAAATGCACCCGCCACCTTCCAGAGGCTGGTAGATGGTCTACTAGCTGGACTGGGAGAATTCGCAGTTGCCTACCTCGATGATGTGGCCATTTTTTCAGACTCCTGGCCCAAACACCTACTACACCTGGAAAAGGTCTTTGAGCGCATCAGGCAGGCAGGACTAACTGTTAAGGCCAAAAAGTGTCAAATAGGCCAAAACAGAGTGACTTACCTGGGGCACCAGGTGGGTCGAGGAACCATAAACCCCCTACAGGCCAAGGTGGATGCTATCCAAAAGTGGCCTGTCCCAAGGTCAAAGAAACAGGTCCAATCCTTCTTAGGCTTGGCCGGATACTACAGGCGATTTGTACCACACTACAGCCAAATCGCTGCCCCATTGACCGACCTAACCAAAAAGACCCAGCCAAATGCCGTTAAGTGGACTAATGAGTGTCAAAAAGCCTTTACCCAGCTTAAGGCAACGCTCATGTCTGACCCTGTACTCAGGGCCCCGGATTTTGACAAACCATTCCTAGTAACCACAGATGCATCTGAGCGTGGTATAGGAGCAGTGCTCATGCAGGAAGCAACAGATCACAACTTCCATCCTGTCGTGTTTCTCAGCAAGAAACTGTCTGAGAGGGAAAGTCACTGGTCAGTCAGTGAAAAGGAATGCTATGCCATTGTGTACGCCCTGGAAAAGCTACGCCCATATGTTTGGGGACGGCGGTTCCAACTACAAACTGACCATGCTGCACTAAAGTGGCTTCATACTGCCAAGGGGAACAACAAGAAACTTCTTCGTTGGAGTTTAGCTCTCCAAGATTTTGATTTTGAAATTCAACACATCACAGGAGCTTCTAACAAAGTTGCTGATGCACTCTCCCGTGAAAGTTTCCCAGAATCCAGTAGTTAAAAAGTGTTCTTAAAATCTAAAGTCTGTTAGTTATATACTTAGTAGTATATGTAAAGGTGCATGTGTTGTATTAATCTGTTTATTTTCAAGTTCTAGAAGAAATTGCCGCCAGTGAGCTTCCCCACTGTCTGCAATTTGGGGGGCGTGTCATAAACAGATAGCTAAGGGTTAATGTCTCTTTCACCTGAAACACCTGACCAGAGAACCAATCAGGAAACCGGATTTTTTCAACTTTGGGTGGAGGGAAGTTTGTGTAAGAGGTCTTTTGTCTGTCTGCCTGTTTCCTCTGAGCTTTTGGAGAAGTAGTTCTATTTTCTAGTCTTCTGTTTCTAAGTGTAAGGACAAAGAGATCAGATAGTAAGTTCTATGGTTTCTTTTCTTTGGTATTTGCATGAATATAAGTGCTGAAATGCTTTGATTTGTATTGTTTTTGAATAAGGCTGTTTATTCAATATTCTTTTAAGAAATTGACCCTGTGTTGTATCATCTTAATACAGAGAGAACATTTGTATTTTTTCTTTCTTTTTTATATAAAGTTTTCTTTTAAGACCTGTTGGAGTTTTTCTTTACTTCAGGGAAATTAAGTCTGTACTCACCAGGGAATTGGTGGGAGGAAGAAATCAAGGGGAGAGCTGTGTGTTGGATTGCTAGCCTGATTTGGCATTTCCTCTGGGTGAAGAGGAAAGTGCTTTTGTTCCAGGATTGGGAACGGAGAGGGGGAATCACTCTGCGTAGTTTCACAGAGCTTGTGTCTGGGTATCTCTCCAGGAGCATCTGGAGGGGGGAAGGGAAAAAGGATTATTTCCCTTTGTTGTGAGACTCAAGGGATTTGGGTCTTGGGTCCCCAGGGAAGGTTTTTCAGTGGGACCAGAGTGCCCCAAAACACTCTAATTTTTTGGGTGGTGGCAGCAGTACCAGGTCCAAGCTGGTAACTAAGCTTGGAGGTTTTCATGCTAACCCCCAAGTTTTGGACGCTAAGGTCCAGAATCTGGGAATAAGGTTATAACACCCCCATTACAGCAACAGGGAGGGGGATGGCTTAGCAGTTAGTATGCTGGTTCTGTGATACACAGGATACCACTATGCTGGGACAAACTTCCCATGGCTTTGTATATCTACTATGCAGAATCACATAGTAAGGCCCTAATGTAGGAAAGAATCTAGCCTTGTACTTCCATCACGCTACTGTGAACCATGGCAGTGTTTAATAGTGCACAGCACCATTACACAATAGCAGAGGGCAGGGCATGAAATAGAACATGCATACAGTTAAAATTGCAGCAAGAATATTGGGAGGAAGGAGCTAATTGCTAATTTTGGCAGTTGGCCAGAATACCACAGTGAACACAGTGACTTTTACAGATAGCCCAAATAGGGCTTTAAAGATTACTAGAACCTGAGTTTTTTGTCTCATCCAAAAGAAAACCTCCATCCCCCGTCACTATTGGCTCAGTACTGAGTTAGAAAACCACCACCAACACAGCTTCCTACCACTACTAGGACATCCTCAATCTATGTGCTGACTAGTAGAGATAAAAGATTTCAGGTGGGGCAGTTTTCAGTCAGAAAATGCTGATTTGACGGAATCTAAACATTCTGGGGGCATGTGTTGATTTGTCAAAACTTTAACAGAAACTAGTTCCCTGCCTGGCTGCCCAGTTCCCTGGTGCACTGGACTCCCAGGCTGCTTGGCTCCCCAAGATACAGGCAGTTGGGAGCTGGGGCTCTCTAGAAAACCCCAGGGCTCCAGGTGGCTGGCTGGCTTGGCACAACAGACTTTTTTTTTTTTATCTTGGGTGTCAGAAACCTGCATGCTAACCTGACAGCCATAAGGCCAGTGCCCACTTCTCTGTTCCCTCACTGAGCTGCTAAACACATTCCCTCTGTCCTCAAGCAGCCTTTGGAGACTGAGCTAACAGTCCCACATCCCTTTCCCACTCAGAAGTGTTTGCTTCCTGTCTTCGCGCTTCAGCTCTAACAAACATTTTCAGTCAAAGTGGAGAGTAAATGACATTGGTTTCAGATAATTTCTCTGTGCCTTCATTTCTCCATGGTTCTGTGATGTTCTTTGCTGGCTCCAAATTCTCTCCCACTGGCCCTTTCATTCAAGAGCTAGTTTCAGCTGGATTTTTTTAGTTCTCTGTGTTAGAATCAGTCACAGATTGATTTGCAAATAGAAAAATGAAGCACTCTTTCCCCTCTCAAGGAGATTCATGCCAATATCACATGAACTGAGCTTCCAGCAGGCATTTGCGGCATGCACGAGCAGAGATTTTGGCCACACCTGCAGCCTTTGCTAGTGGACTAACGAACACGTAGGAAGTGCTCACAAGCTGAAGTAACAATCAGGAAATCCAGTGAGAGCTGGGCACAGCTCGGTGGGTTCGGACCCAGCACTGCTTCAAGTGATCCTTGTTAGCCTCTATAGGGAAGGCTAGTGGAAGCAGGCCAATCCCAGGAACAGGCTCTCTGTTGCATTACTGGCAAAGAGGATTCTGGTGGAACTTTGGGGACTTTTTTTCTTTCTTATAGTTTTGGATGTTGTAACCCTGAAGAAGTGGCAGTTCATAATTATTTGGTTTGCCAAGGTTCTGGACTAGACAGACCAATGATTGGCTCCATTATGAGTAACCCTCTCTTTACCATCCTCCAAGGCATAAGCTACTTTAATGGCACTAGTTATTGTCAAAAAATGTGGTCTGTAGGAAGCAGAAGGCAGATGATGCTGGGCATTTCTGCTGCAGATGTGCTGTCTGTGGTTAGAGTTACTTACTAGCTGGGGTTTCCATACACTGAAAGCAGCCATAAACTTCCAGTCCAATCTATTTTGGGAAAATAACAAAACAAGACCCAACAAAAGCAGAAGCTACATGGGAGAGCACAGTGTGTGTGACTCCCCCATAGCTGAGGTTACTAGACAGACTCTTGAAGTGTAGTCAGTGATCCATTCCATAATTGCTGACTCCAAGCCAGCACACAGGGAGATGTTAGGTAGGTCAGTCTGTGATCCAGAGAAAATCACAGGTCTGCCTGTCTGCAGAAGCCTCAGTCAAGAATCCCCTTTACATTCATTACAGCTGAGTCCTGTCTCTTCCCAGATGCAAGGGACATTAGCACTTGTCCTCTCAGCCCCTCCATATGGACTCTTTCCACTCATGAGTGCTTGACTTTCTTCCTAAGTGGGGCAGCCAAGGCTGTCTCCAGCGGGAGGCAATCAGCTGAGCTGCCATCTGCCCCTCTGTCACACTCCTCCATCAGGAGTGCTGGCCTGGATGAAATGTCTGGATCCTACCTTACTCACCCCTTGCTGGGCTCAGGTGCTAATGGACACATCACACCTGGGCTGGAGCATACTCTGGTGACACATTTCTGGTGCAGAGGGAGCAGGCTATCAGCTTCTTATGGGAGCAACCGATTTTGTCCAGCCATTGGTATCAGGGCATGTATCTCTTCAGCACCCTTTCCTCAAACAGGCTCAGCTCTGGCTGCAGCCTGCACTCTGAAAGACGGTTCTACAGCGCAGGAATTCGGGCCCCATTACAAAAATGTTCCAGTGCAGTATCAGGCCAGTTATGTTTCTTGCAATAATGAGGCGTCCAATCCAACCTTCCCTCCCCATCCCTCCCCCTCCTCCTTCCTGCCTGCAGCACACTACTTGTTTATTATTTTCATCTCCCTTATGAGAGCCACCCTGTATTTTTCTCACTTCCCCCTCCTCCTCCAGCCTCACCCTAGCCTTCAACCATTGGCTGTAGTGCTGCTATCTGGGGGGCACCGAGGGACCGCTATATAACTAACCATCCCATTCAAAGCCACTTCAGCAGGTAATTAGCAGCCAGTCTCAGCAACAGCATCCTTTCCCAGCTCATGCGCATTAAAGAAAATTCTGGGATCTAACATCCTTGGGGCCTCCAGACCAAGCCCAGCTGCCTATCCAGAAAGAAGGAGCCATTAGAGTGAATGAAATTAAACCAAGGAGCCTCTGCGTTCCTAAGGACAAGGAAGGTAACTTAATCCTGATGAAGGCTATGTAGTTTCATGCTGTGTTTTGCAGACAAGCCAATCCAACAACTGAACCTCCTGATAAGAACTTTTGCATGTTTGAATGTAATTTTCCCTCTCTCTCCCCGATCTCTCCTCTGGATGACAAGCTAAAAAGGAAGTTGAGAACTGCTCAAGATGTTCCTGAGGTGTATATGAGAAAAAGGGTGTGAGCAATAAGTTTTTTGGAAAGCAAGAAAGGGAGTTCAGCAGTTTATAGGGCAAACCTTGCATTTATCCCTTGTTTGTGTAGGAACCTGATTGTGTTCAGACCCAATAGACAGCTGGGCATGTGATGTTAATACTCTGCCCTTTATTTCAGTTATCTTTCATGCCAATAGGTGTTTATCTCCAGAAAGGTTCTTACCCTATTGTCTGCTGTATAATATGTCAGGTTCATCCAGGAAGAGCACACACCGGTAGTGCTGCCGGTAAAGCAGGTACATACGGCTGTCCCCCTGAAATCAGCATGCCATCACACAGCAGGTAGATAAGGGAGAGGCTGCATCAAAGTGAATGGCTAACTAACGATCTAGTGGGTTCATCCTTACCTCAAGAGAGGTTTTAATTCCCAGGCTTATGCCACCTCTGGGATGCTAGCATTCTGTATGGGGTGGGGCTGTGGTGATTTTTGCTCCATTTGTGGCTAGCGTCCCATCTGAAAACTGTTTCAGTGAAGGCTACCTCAGGAATGTAAACAAACCACAACCGTATATGGATTCATTTATGCTCTGTAGCCTCATCCCAAGCACAGCAATTAGAGAGTTGTCTAGAGATGGATGCTGATATTTTTACACATATGGTGTATATACTAATGTGAGGGTCTTATTGCAAAAAATACTAACATTCAAAAATATCAGGTGACTCCTTTGAGGAGTCTAGTTCCAGCTTGGTACAGGTATAATTCTGATCTGAGATGTTTCATGCTATTTAGAAGGAAATGGACTGGTAGTTTAGGCACAAAGGTGCTACACCGGCAGCTAGTTTAAATCGGCACAGCTCCACAACAGCTCAGAATCTGGCCCAACTGTGCTGGGGGGAGGGTTACACAACCAGATAGTAACAGAAGTGTTTTCATCAATTGTTTTAGTCCAAACAGTTTTTGTTTGCATTTAAAGGTTTCCCTGCAGTGTTGACAACGCAAACATTGCAGCAATGCACTAGTGCATGAGACACAGAAAGTGACACTGACCAGTCTATTTTCTTTGTTGGGTGAAACACAAGAATTACATTGGAAAAAACACAAAATCAGAAAGGAACCATTAGGAGAAAGCCTATTAGGATTTAGTAGAAAATGCTGCTAACCTTTGAATAACATTTTTAAACAACCCAAGGATTTCTAGCGCAGGGATATAATTTTCTGTACCATCTACAAAATGGTTTAAAGATTCTACAGAGAGGATCTCATTCTCCATTAAATTCTCTAGCTTTCTACAGAAATTTCTGTATACCACTGTTGAATTTCTAGAGAACTGCATTGGTTTAATTTCTATTACTTTTCCCAAAAAGGAATGTAAATGGTTCTGTCAGTACAGTAGTTAATGGAGTTGTTAGTAAAACCAGGATGGATTTTTTTTTTTATTGTGAGGAGAATAGCATCGTCCAGGGATTTTACCCTTGGCTTTTCAGTTGACTTGCTGGGTGTCCTTGGGTAAGTTTCTTCCCATCTGTGCCTCAGATACCCCATCTGTAAAATTAGGATGATGAAGGATGGACCATATCCTGCACCTATTAGTCCTATAAAGAGATGTTACAATGATTACTTATCTGGATAGTCTCCCTTTAAAAGAGATTGTATTGTTTCAGACCAGCATGCTAACATTTCAGGCACTCACAAGAGCCTGGAAATATGAATCTGCAAAGACACTTTTTCATTAATTTTTGGACTTTCAGACTTTTAAGACCAAGCAGGAACAGTCACTGCTTTCAGTTAATTGTTTTACAAGCACCTTGTGGGAAAAGATATGTAGGAATTGGAACTGCCTGATCACTCTCCCCTAACTCACATGAGCTGTCCCATTGAAGTAAATGAGGCTGCACTCTTGCACAAGAATTGTAGGACCCAAGGCTGGCAGAGCAAAAGGGGGCAGAATTTGGTAGCAGGCAGCTCTTACGCTAATTACAGCTGTATTACAACAGATTTTTTTGGTTTGTTGGCAATTCTGAAAAAAACATTTTAAAAGTTTCAGGTTGAATAAAACATTTCATTTTGATTTTAATTTAAACAATAAAACTAAAGCATAGTCATTATGAATTGAAAAATTGAAACAGTTTGTTTCAAAAATGTCAAAATGAAACATCTGCATTTTTTTTAAAAAAAAATTATAATGAAGCAATTTGGCAAAAGTGACACAAATTTGCCAAATTTTTCAGCAGCAAAGAGTCCTGTGGCACCTTATAGACTAACAGAGGTATTGGAGCATGAGCTTTCGTGGGTGAAAGCTCATGCTCCAATACATCTGTTAGTCTATAAGGTGCCACAGGACTCTGCTGCTTTTACAGATCCAGACTAACAAGGCTACCCCCCTGATACTTGACAAAATGTTTCAGTGACACCGAATCGGCATTGTTTTCCAAACAAGATTTCACTCAGCTCTAGTGCTAATGTAATTAAGAGAGTGGTACAAGTGTAGCTGTTTTTTGGTGGGTGTCCCTCTGCTATCTGGTTAGCAGCTAATAAATGTCTTTCATTCCACCAAGTTACATATGTATGGATCCCCCACTATCAGCCATGTTGGAATCCTGGATCCTTAGTGTCAAAACACAGACCTCTACTGCTCGAGCTTAATGAGCAGCTCTGTTGGCTGGCAGCATCTATTAGCCTGTAGATGAACTAGCCCCTAGACAGGAACACAGAGCATCTAGTCAGTATCTTACACTAGCCTGGCACAAAGTGTTGCAAACAATTAAATAATATTGGCAGATAGAATTTTCAAATATATAATTTTGTTTGGCTAAATGCTGCCATTTTCTGGATGTGACATAAAACCAAGGTCATGACCACTTGAGGTCATTAAAGATCTTATGTCACTTTTTGCATGAGATGGGGTATTAGCCATAGGACCTTATATACTATGATGATCAATAGATAGATTGATGTCCTGACTGAATTCCCAACTGCAATATATTATATTCTGCCTACAATCCCAACTCTCTTGCCCTTGCAACTGAATATCATCTTCTTCACTTCCTGTCCTAAACTGTTGTGCAGTTTTTCAGTTGCTGCTCTTCACCACAGTGGTGGATGGAGTGATGCAGGCATATAGTTTATCCACTAGTTATATTTATAAGGCTGTTTGGGCCCCTTCTGGATGAAAGTTGCTATGCACATGTGCAGTCGTTAGCATGAATATTTTAGCACACAGAAGCACCCTAGTTATTAGCTGGTGAAAAAATTGATGGGGCAGTTTGACTTCTCCTCTATCATAAGCAGCAGGGGCGGCTCCAGACACCAGCGGAGCAAGTGCGTGCCTGGGGCGGCAAGCTGTGGGGGGCGGCCTGGTGGTTGCTGTAAGGGCGGCAATCAGGCATGCCTGCAGGACGTCTGTCGGTCCCGTGGCTTCTGCAGCAATTCGGCGGTGAGCATACCAAAGGTGCAGGACCGGCAGATCACCCGCAGAAACACAGCCGAAGGCCTCCTGACTACTATGCTTGGGGTGATAAAAATCATAGAGCCACCCTTGATAAGCAGTTATAATACAAAGAAATTGTCTTTTAAAAGTATCTTTTATTACTAATCCCTTTAATAAACTCTACAGCAATTTGAATTCTTCAGCATCACTTAGAAGATCCATTCTGTGACTAAAAGATTTGATTATTTTTTAATTATCCATATTTGGCATATAATCAGAAACAAATGCTATAATCTCCCTCCCAAAGTTGTTTGTTTATTATTTAAACTACCAAGGACTCAATTGCCTTTAGGATTAGGGTGTTAAAAGGAAGGAGAAACACTTTGTGGAATGGTTCAATTTCAGTGAACTTCCAGCAGAACATAAGCAGAGTGCAGACTGCCTCAGAACTTGTGAGCCCGAGGATTCTAAGGTCTGCAACTCTAGGTCAGCTGGCTATCTAGGCTCCCTGCTCCCAACAAGAACCTGGTTAGTTTCACTGCAGCTATTCAATGGTGGGCAGTTGTGAAACTGACAATAATCAATCCATTTCAGTCAGCAGTGACTGCAGATGGGCAGCAGGGAATCCAGGAGCATATTTCATTTCAGAAACACTAGACTTTGTGGGATTTCAGTTCTATAAAAATGCTCTAGTTTTTAGCTTTTTTGTCCCAATTCAAGACAGAAAGGGAAAAAAACATCCCCTCCTTCTATCTCTCCTGGGCCTTCCCTATTCTGAGACCAAGCAGTGCACCTCATCACTACCTTTTACATCCCTCCAAGTCCCTGACCCTCATCTCCATGCCCCCACTCCATACCCCTTTCCTGGAATCTTGGCCTGCCACATTTCTTCTTTCACCCCATCCCTTACTGGTACTCTGAATATCCCTGTCACAAATGGTCCCCATAGTTTAACAAGCAACTTGCTGGAGGTTATAGTCTTACTGTGACTCCTACTGAAGTCAAAGCTCCCCTTGACTTTACTGGAGGAGAGATCAAGCCCAATATCACTTTGTACAATGTTAAATACAGAAGGCCAAGTTCATATTATTTATCTAATCAGCAAGGTATTGCCCTGGTACATCACAGGTGTTAACTCTGTTATACACCTCTAGCCCGATATAACGCCACTCGATATAACATGAATTTGGATATAACATGGTAAAGCAGCGCTCCGGGGGCGGGGGCTGCGTGCGCAGGTGGATCAAATCAAATTTGATATAACACAGTTTCTCCTATAATGCGATAAGATTTTTTGGCTCCCAAGGACAGCATTATATCAAGGTAGAGGTGTATTTGGCTCAGTCTGTTGTATGGTGGACTGTAGTTATCTAAAACTTATTTTATAACTGCAACTAGCTAAAGCAGGAGGAAGGATGGTCATGTAATTATGGCAATTGTGTAGGAGTCAGGAGACCTGAACTGTATTCCTGGCTCCACCATGGTTTTGTTCTGTGAGTTTGGAGAAGGCATGTGCTATCTGTGCCATCTTTCACCTCTGTAATATTAACCTACTGCCTGGGACATTGTGAGGTTAAATGGCTTAGTGTTTTGAAATCCTGAGATGTGCACACTGCTATTTTAAAACAGTGGCCATGAGCTGGGAAGTGGAATAAGCACTAATGTGTATTATTTGCTTTATGGGAGCACCTAGAGGTCTCAAGTGGGAGGCGAGCACCATTGTGCTATCATTCATCAAAGCAGCATATTGCTTTGGGAGAGTTACATGTGTCCACTAATATTTAACATGAATATTGTGGGAGATTCTGAAATTAAGCATTGCAATTAAAGAGCTATACCAATAGAGGGGGAAACTATTCCCCCACCATATTAATTGGTATTAGATGTTTGGTTTAAACACACCATAGTGGGAGAAAATCCTGTGGTATATTCCAACCAAATATGGTCTATTCAGGGATGGATTCAGCCACATGGTTTCTTTTAGTACTACAGGGAGCCAGGGAGTGATTAAAATGTGCAGGGACCATGCTGAAAATGGATCTTTAGCTGCTTCACGACTGCCTCACACAGTTGGGATGTTGAACAAATCTCTACTGGCTGACTCCACTGCCTACTGAAGACAATGGGAATATCTCCATTAGCCTCAGGTCCAGTTCTAATGGGACAGTGGGCACTTCAGAGACTGTCATAAAGCAGTGCTGTTGTGTGGGGTGTGGAGAAGGGGTTTACATGGGGTGTTACCAAAGCTATCAAAGAGGAAGGAAGATCCATTGGTTAGGGTGTTAGCCTGGGACATGGAAAACCCAGGTTCAATTGCCTGCTCTCACAAGCACTTCCTGTGTGACTTGGGGCAAGTCATCTCATCTCACTGGCTTCAGTTTCTCCTCTGTACCATGGAAATAACACTGCCCTGCTACAAAGGGGAATTGTGAAGATAAGTATATATTAAAGATCGTAAGGCACTCAGATACTATATATCAGAGGGGTAGCCACGTTAGCCTGGATCTATAAAAGTGGCAAAGAGTTCTGTGGCACCTTATAGTTTTTAGAAGGTCTCTTTCTATAAGTCTATCATATATAACTATACTATTGTTGTATGTAAAGTAAATAAGGTTTTTAAAATGTTTAAGAAGCTTCATTTAAAATTAAATTAAAATGCAGAGCCCCCGGGACTGGTGGCCAGGATCCAGGCAGTGTGAATGCCACTGAAAATCAGCTTGCTTGCCACCTTTGGCATGCATGCCATAGATTGCCTACCCCTGTTATAGACTAACAGAAGTATTGGAGCATGAGCTTTCATGGGTAAATACCCATGTCGTCGGATGCCTACGAAGTGGGTATTTACCCATGAAAGCTCATGCTCCAATACATTTGTTAGTCTGTAAGGTGCCACAGAACTCTTTGCCTCAGATACTATGGTGATGCCTAAGCTAGATGGATATTACTGCTGTTCTCTTAGCGACGAGCATTTCTTCTGGGTTTTGGAATCGGAGAAGATTGTTTAAAAATAAACTCAGATGTAATTATCTGAGACCAAATTATAAATGGAAGGAGTGTGGGGGTCTGGGATGACAGCCAGCAAGATATAAAAGACAGGCCTGAGATCAGTGCTTGTTGGCAAACCTCAGACTCACAGCATTCAATCTGGTTTTGTTCTGAGAGCAATAGGACATAGAATTCTTAACAGAAGACTGGCCTGTTCTGCATTGGTTCTTGTAATAATGATAGCTCTTAGCTAGCACATTTCAATCACCGATCTCAGAGTACCTTATAAGTGAGGACATTAGCTACATTTTACAGACAGGGAAACTGAGTCACTGATGGGTGAAGTGACTTGACTGAGATCGGACAGCCAATCAGTGGCTGAGTCTGACTGTTAAGCCTTCACTGGGCCAGGCTGAGAAGAAAAATCTGTTTGTATTTCACGCACTGAAGACGCTTTGTATCAAACACATCCCAAAGTGCTCTACAGACTACATGACGCACTCTGCCCACCACTTCAATGCAGCAACCTTGAAAGGGAATTTTCTGGGAAAATTTACAATGAAATTAAAAAGCCAATTTTCTTCAGAAAAGTGTTTTGACATAACATTTTTAATCAACTGCAGTAATTACCTGGTTTGGAAGTGAGCCCCGACCTGAGGTTCATACACACACAGCTGTGACAAGTGCCATGGGATTTTCACTGACCACATCACTGCATCTGATATATTGCACTGCCTGTGGCACAGTGCAGCACACTGAGCTGTTACCCCATTCCTGATCTGAAGTGAAGAATGCCCACTGCAGTACTGAACCAACACCACCACTTGAAATAAAACCAATGTTTGTTGTTGACAGCAGACCTCAAAGTACAGTATAGCTCCATTTAACTAGTCTCTGGACTACTCATGATCCATGAATCAATGTGCATCATGTATTGTCTCCCTATGTCTCTGGGAAGATAGGACTTCTATTGTACTGAGCAAACTGGCCCTGGTTAGCTTGGCTCACTTGAGATCTCAGCTTAAGGTGATATAGCTGCAACACACAAAATAAATCATTTTAGAAAGGGAATAAGGACTGGGCAGTGCCTGAGGGGCAAAGGCTTTTTGCTGAAATACTGAATTAAAGGATTTCAGACACAGCAGCATTTTTTGTATTTAAGATATTTAAAGAGGTTAGTCCATGTTAGATTCAGTGACTACTGCTCTGAGAATGGACTGGATCCAAAGCCATCGAAGACTGTGGAAAGACTTCCACTGACTACACTGGACTTTTGGTCAGGCCCTATGAGAATAATGATAGTGGGGTTTCTTTGCTGATTCATCATTCAATTCCTCAATTTCATCATGCTTCCCCTTCCCCTATAACTTTTCCCCCCATTCCTTCTCTACAGGAGAAGCCAAGACTCAAACAGACATTCATACTGCCGCAAGCAAAGGCACATAAGAATGTGGCTGAGGTTTGGTGTTCCATCCTCAATGGCTAGAATCCCAACGTCTGTAGTACTAGCCATTTGCCTGACTTGCATCTTCTCAAGCGTCTGCAGTCAGACCCCGAGGAACGTCAAGGAGAGCACGATTCCATTTAAGGTTCTACACCAGGAGCAGGTTTACAGTCTTATCCAATCAAGCTTGTTCCAGGATGTCAAAGCCTCCTCCAACCAGTCGAATGACACCCCTGGAAACGCTCAGTCACAGCTACCCCTGCCCACTATGTGTATAAAGCCTGCTGAAATCAGACACATCTTCAAGTACATCAATACCATCGTGTCCTGCACCATCTTCATGGTGGGCATCATCGGCAACTCCACCCTGCTGAGGATCATTTACAAGAACAAATGCATGAGGAATGGGCCCAATGTCCTCATTGCTAGCTTGGCTCTTGGGGACCTTCTGTACATCCTCATAGCTCTTCCCATCAATGTGTACAAGGTAGGCACTATGGGGCACTAATAATCTTGCCATCTGGGGAGGTGGCAAGGGGGATTTCACCCTCCCACATTACAATGCTTTGATCCTACCATGATAAATACCTGAACAGATAACACTGATTTGGGTGGCCAATGCACACCAAGAGATATGATAACTGTATACAAGTATCTGAAGCAACTGTCAGAGAATCATTGTGCCAGTGGAGAAGGCATTGGGTGGGGACCCAAGAAACTTGGGTTCTCTTCTGAGGTCTGCCACTGATCTACTATGGGCAAGTCACTAAAGTCTCTGAGCCTCCGTTGTTCTTATCTATCTTGGGAGCAAATTTTTTGGCAGGGACTGTCTCTCCCTACAGACACAGCTTAGCACAATACAGGCATAGCCAAGACCTGGAAATGCTATTAGAGCAATGAGTGTCACCTGGTGCAGAAATGGATTCTAGGGTGGTGAAGGGGGACACAATTAGGAAAATTAAATTATTTGGAGAAACAAACAGTTAAGCCACATATCAGATGGGAGGTTGATTGGACCAATGAACAATCTCTCCAGGGAAGAGGTAAAAATTACTCAGCACTAGACAGGAGAACAATTCTGTACTGACCAGGAGGCAGACTAGCCTACTAGCCAAAGCAAAGACTGCTGTACTAGGGGAAGATGGGGTCAAATAGGGCCTTCTCCCAGTCCCAGAAATGCTCTCAGGGCACTAGGGCACTCACACTCACCCACCAGGTGGCAAGTGGAGAGAAGCTGAGGTAAAGAGAGAGGGAGGGGAAGGGGCAGACGCACCCAAAGCAGGGACCTCTAGACATTGGGAGAACTTTCTGCTTTTCTGCCTGGGCTGTCTTTGCCCTGTGCAAATCGGCTGTTGGATCCAGCCCTCTTCTTCCCCTCCCTAACAATCTCTGCACCTCAGCTTCTCTCCACATGTGCCCCTCTTACCTCTTCTCTGCCCTGTTCCCTCACCCCCTTCTCTTCAATGGCCCCTCTCCTTCACTTCTCTTTCCATTTAGCTGATTCCCACCTATGGAAAAGTACCTAAAAACAAAACAGTAGGCCTACTATGCCATTTGCTGCCATTCCAATCACTCTTGCTGGCGAGTTCTACCCCTTCCCTCACCCCATGTCTATCTGCTCTGTTTAGACTGTGAGCTCTTTGGGGCAGGGAATGTCTGCTACTCAGTGCTTGCACACCACATACACAACAGAGCCCCACTCTCGGTTGGCTGTTAGGCACTGCCATAATAAACATGGTTAATAATAATTAGCAAGAGGTGACAAATCCTCAGGTTTCCTGTGGGTCCTGGAGGTCTATGGAATGAAGTGAAGATCCTATGTGTCCTGCTGCAGAGGGAGAGTCACGAAACCTGAGATTTGTTCCCAACTCTGTACAAGCATGGTCATATCACTTCCCCTCTCCATGCCTTAGTATCCCCATTGATTAAATCTTGCAGTGCAAAGGTAGATGAGCATTACTGAGAGCAGGAAGGAGTATTCTGAGATAAGGAGGAGTGAGAGTATATATCCTTCAGTTAACATAATGACCTTCTAAATCACTATTTCCATACATTCCAAGGCCAGCAGGGACCACTGTGACCATTGTCTGACCCCCTTTATAAC
Organism: Gopherus evgoodei; assembly: GCF_007399415.2. Taxonomy (NCBI): domain Eukaryota; kingdom Metazoa; phylum Chordata; order Testudines; family Testudinidae; genus Gopherus; species Gopherus evgoodei. Next base: position 58,824,145 of record NC_044330.1, on the reverse strand, counting down.
AGCCCAGAGAACTGCTCCACAATGTGTGTGTATGTTATACAACTGTGCACTGAGCAACTGCAGGATGTGTTCTTAAGCCCTGCAGTGGTACTGAAACAACTTTTATAGTGGGGGTATTGAAGGCAGAAGCCATATATTTGGGTTGTTATTAGCACGCCAGCAGCCCTAGTTCCAGGATCACTCTCCCTGGAGAGAGAATAACCTGGGATCCAATAACTCAGTTTATTCCTGCTCAGCAAAATTTTTAGCATCCTTCTTCATTTAAAAGTACCTAACAAGGTTGGACTCATTTTTGAATCTTCTCCATATAATGAGCTGGGCATGTAAGACAGAAAAACTCAGATATGAATGGCAGCAAATTCAAGGGTAGGTAAACACACACACAGTTTGAATCAACCAACCCTTTGGGGTAGAACTCACCTGTGCACATTTACACGTCCAACAGGTTGCAAGGGAGAGCAAGTGATAGAGCACGCTAATCTGCAGTGCAGCAAGGACCACTAATGTGAGTGAGATGATGTCCTCTTCTGTGAGCACAGAGGATTTTCAAGAACAGGTTTGACAAATAGCTGTCTGGGATGGTCTAGGTTTATTTAATCCTGCCTCGATGCAGGGGGGATGGACGATAGAAGCCTCTTGAGGTACCTTTTATACTTGGCTGGTGCCCCTGGACCCATACATGTTTGCTTTCAAGGAGGCTCTGGAGAAATTGCACCAGTATTATGATGTCTATTATCTCCCCTGCACTTCAGGTGTCCAGTCAAAGCCAATGGGTTGCCCAGTCTGTCCATTTTTGTGCAATGGCTCAGGACCACACATCCCCAGTCCATCTAGCAGCATGAACTTTCTGTCTATAATTTTTGCCCAACAGGCCAACCCTGTCCAGGACGGCCACCTTCACTGATCATAGTCCCAGGCCTGTTCTTCATTCAGGGCCATATAGGCCGCTTGGGCTTCTCCTGACAAGTAGGGTGCCACTCAGAGGGCCTATGATCTCTTAGCCCATCTGGCTCCCACTGCTACTATCTCGAGTAACGGGCATCCAGAAGTAGAACAGGATGGGCTGATGATGATGATTGCACTGCATTAGCAGAGTTCTGTGGGTTAGGGGAGCCTGGCATTGTTCTGCACTGGCACCACTCTGTGGGCAAGGCTAGAAGAGCAGGGGCCATCTCAGCGCAGAACTGAGATATGCTGAGGAAGCCAGGTGGGGTTCCAGAACTCAAACAAATAGCGCTGCTGCAAATGGGGAACGCTGGCAGAGTTTTGTGGGTGATGGGAATGGGTTAGCGAAAAGGGGGTATCGCTCAGGGACTGCAGTGCTCATGTTAAGGAATAAACTTCTGTTGGAGTTCAGCTTCTTTTCTTTCCAATGCTTTAGGGAGCACGACTACAAACTCACTCTTCTGCAGCAAGACCAGAGGAGGCTTTGTATGTGGTCAGATGTTATAAACCAGGCTGATCTAGGCTTAATCTGGGTTTGTGTGGGAAACCTCCTCGAGAAGAACACACTTGTTTTGTGCCACAAACAGCAGTTCTCCTTTAGATTTCCTGCAGCAGCCAGCACTGATCCAGTTCTGTGCACACCTCACACCCCAATTCAGGACTGATTTTAATAGCGATTCTTTTCTTTTTCAAAAAGAAAAATCAGAGATCTAATGTGTTACGTTAATACACAGCTATAGCTGTGATTTAAACCCTGGTGAGTAGGGAAGGGAATGTTTTTGTCATGATCAGGGCTTGTGGGGCATAACTCAGGACTCTTCTTTTAGTTTTTAAACAAAGTGATACTTTTTTTTTCCTTCCCTTTAATGGCTGGCCAATCCATTGGAAAGCCTGGCCAATGGGTTTGCACTCTGAGGACAGGTGTTTATTATCAACTAACAGTGATAATTTAGCAGTAGTAGAAATAAGTATATAGCATCATAGCAGCATTTTATTTTATTTCTGCAATGCAACCCAAAGACCCTTTTCCCAAAGAGTTTATGGTCTAAAATTATAGTGGTAGCACAGTGAGAAAATTTCCCCCTCACACCAATGTGCCGATGGGGTGAGGAAGAGGGAAGCCCAGGAAAAGCTTTTAATGCATGTATTCTCTTGGTTAATAATCCTGACCCACAGCCCATTGAATTCAATAAGAGTCTTTCCGTTGCTGTAAGTGACTTTGGATCAGGCCCCATGGACAGGAGATTGGCAGAGTGGCAAGAGGGCAGAATGGTTTGAGGAAAGACTTCAGCCTGATGCTGCCAGGTGGTAATGAGATGAGGTGCATGGTGGGTAGTGTGACAAAGCTCTGTCCTTTTCTCCGTGGGTCCCGCGTTTCCTGGTGGATTTCACTAGCCTCAGAGGCTCACTGTGACCCTCCACATAGACCTTTTCTCTTTAGAGGTAAGGGTCACAGCCATTTTCATCATAAGCCAGCGAGGGAGGTGAGGAGAAGTTATCCTCCCTGGCACAGTCTCTGTTGTTTCTCAGTCTCAGTGATTAATCAGGGGGTGCAAAGGGGGAAGCCTGGGCCTGCCCTGTACTCAGGGCTCCAGCCAAGGGACCCTAATAGTATCATTTATGGTAGCTGACCTTTTAGAAACAGGACACGTACAATACCCTGGGCTACTTCCCCACCGCAGCTCCCACTTCCTCAAACTCCACTTCACCCTTACCTCAGGGCCTCCTTCCTTGTGCCTAATATGGTGCATACAGCTCAGTCTCTCCAACAGCACAACTTCGTCCCACAGCTCCCTGACTAACTGGGGGTCTTTTAACTAGTTTCAGCCAGCCCCTGATTGGCTTCAGGTGTCCCAATCAACCTAGCTGTCTCCACTGCTTTCTGGAAGGATCTTAATTGGCCACAGGTGTCTTGATTAACCTGGAGCAACTGCCATTTGGTTACCACGGTAACAGAGATTTCTTTAGTCTGGGGCTCACATACCTGTTTCTCACTACTTTCCTATAGCCATCTGGCCTTGCCCCATCACAGTAGGCTGCCAAAGGGGTAGGGGAAAATGAGCAGCACACAAGACCCCAATGGGAGACAAAGGGAAATCACAGGTGTTACAATACTTGATAAAGCTATCCCAGTTTGCTGAGCATCATGGCTTCCATTCAGATTCTTATACCACCCTCATCACTGCAATAGCTGAGCACTTCCAAGAGTCCATTAAGCGGCCTAATAAACTCCTTTCTCTCCTGCTGTCATTGTGTGTGCCATGAAGTGGTTTGTGTTGATATGGTTTTGGTTTTGCATTTTAAAATGTCCGTGCTGCTCTGCATTCATATTAGACAGCAGGTCAGAGTGCACCTGGCACTTGCAGCAGAAGCGGGAGAGGAGGTTTGGGGATGGCTCTTTGGCCAGGTCTACACTGGCGGGGGGGAATCGATCTAAGATACGCAACTTCAGCTACGAGAATAGTGTAGCTGAAGTCACCGTATCTTAGATCAACTTAGAATTATTTACTTCGTGTCCTCACGGTGCAGGATCGACGGCCGTGGCTACCCCCGTCAACTTCACTTCTTCCTCTTGCTGAGCTGGAGTTCAGCAGTCAACAGGAGAGCGATCAGGGATCGATTTATCACGTCTACACTACACACGATAAATCGATCCCTGATAGATCGATTGCTACCCGCCGATCTTGTGGGTAGTGTAGACATACCCTTAGTTCCTGGAGGAGCTCATTGCATAGGCTTGGACTGGCCCCCAGGAAAACTCTGACTCTTGCACAGATGAGCTTTATGTTCCAATATGCCTGAGGAGTGGAGAAGTCAGTTTATAATACAGACCGTCCTACCAGATTATTAACTCCACTGACATCTCTCTAGGTGAGTATCTCAGCTTCATCTCCATAGTACCCAAGCATCACATAATCATAATGCGTGTCAACCTTCACAATACCCTTTTTATAGGTGGGGAACTGATAGATTAAATGGCTGCTCCAAACCCCATTGAAGACAATGGCTCAGGCCCTAAGGGTATGTCTATGCTGCATCTGAGGGCTAGTCTACACTAGAATCTCTACAGCAGCACAGTTGTCGTGCTGCTAGTGCAGAAGCTCTATGCTGATGGGAGAGAGCTCTCCCACTGGCAAAATAAATCCACCTGTGCAAAAGACAGTAGCTATGACAGTGGGAGAAGCTTTCTCCTGCTGACATAGCACTGTCCACACCAGTGCTTAGATCAGAATAACTTACATTGCTCAGGGGGATTGCTTTGTCAGACCCCTGAGCAACATCAGTTATACCAACATATGCACTAGTGTTACAAGCCCTCTGAGCGAGCCTCCTAGCCTGATGCCATAGACATTTTCTGGTGGAGATTTGGCTGGCACATTAAAAACAGCTGCACAGATGTTTTGGTTCAGGTTGGAGCTCAGGCTTTCAAGCCTACCTCATCCCCTAGGCACTTATATCAGCAGGAGCAAGGCTATAGTGTAGACACTGACATAGTTATGTCAACATAAGCTGCCTTACGTCATCCTAACTCTGTAGTGTCTTAATATGAGGTTGCATTGTTCCTTTTTTGCACGTGTGTATAATTCAATTATCCTAATGTACAGCAATACAATTGTTCCAGTATAATCCTGGATTTCAAATGGTGATGTTCAATTATGAATTAACTTAACAATTTAGCATGAGTACACTATCCTGCCCAATTAGAGATAGTGTCCTTAGTAAACTCAGTGGGGCAAATTAAGACCTGGTATAATGTCATTGGGTTCAATGGGATGAATTTGAGCCAGTATGTTAAAGTAAAATGAATCCTTTCTAATCATAGAACAACTTATTATTTTTAAATCTTTATGGGTGGCTACCTAGGCCAACCCAGGTTGCCTTACTCAAATAAGGGTTTCCACTGAAGTCAAGTGGGTAAGGTAGAACAGAATCTGACCCCTAGCAAATGCAAGATTATAAACTGGTTAGTTTTTTCTCTAATGACCAAATCCTGATCTCAGTCAAGTTTAATTAGGATCTGATCCTAAATGTTTCCTTGCTGTTCCTTGTCTGAGTCTGTTCAGTGACTTCTGAAACTTGAAGAGTGCTCTGTCAATTAGAGCCCTCAGCAAGTTGGCCATTTTTATGCTTTTAGGCCTGGATCCTCAAAAGTATTTAGACACCTAAACTCCCATTGATTCCAGTGGGAGTCAGGGACCTAAATGCCTGTGAGGATCAGGGCCTCAGTCTCATGCAATGAACTACTGGCCAAAGCAGCTAGTGCTGCACAGAGGAGTTGGTGTTGAGATCTACATTTAAGTGAGCAGTAAGTTCAAGTTTGGATACAAGGCTGAATCCGAGCTGGGCTGGAATCTGATTGCACTGAAATTCAGCAGCTGTTCTTGTGAGATTTCAGCAGCAGCTAAAGATGAGCTCCTTGCAAATGTGAGGCCAGCCCAGAACCCAATTGCCAGAGGGGCTTCCGGCCCAAAGGGGTCAAAGTTGAATTCTGTACATCTCAAAAAATGCCAGTGTTTGGGTTCACATATTGGCTTCTGGACCACCCCTCAGCACAATAAACCCTCCTCCTAAAAGTGTGCTCATTCCCAGTGTGACAAGCCACTGTACAACTCCATGCTCACACAGCCCAAGAAAGGTCACCCCGAATCCCAGCTGAGGTAACATCCAACTGTTTCATAGCGTCCTCTCCTTTCCATGAAGGGAACAACCTGATCCAAAAAGCCTGACAAGGCCTGTTAATCATGTGCATCTTCGTCCTCTTTCTCAGCTATTGGCAGAAGACTGGCCATTCGGCGTTCAGGTGTGCAAGCTGGTTCCATTCATTCAGAAGGCATCTGTGGGCATCACCGTCCTCAGCCTCTGTGCACTCAGCATAGACAGGTAATGAACCTGTTGTCACCACCATGTTCTGCAACCAGGTCAATTTAATGAGGGTGCAGCCCTTTGCTGTCCTCAAGGCAGCCGACTGGACTCAGTGCTGGTGTGCTCCCTCATGGCTGGGGATGGCATGGCTGGCTTTCCTCTAGCTCCCCCTGCAGACACCTGCTCCGGCCCTGCCATGGTTGGCCAGCCAGATCACGTTTAGTGTCGTCCCCCCCATTTGAGGGGTAAACAAAGAATCCAATACACTAAACTCAAATCAACAAAGCTTCACCCTGACCTGGGCTCTGCAGGGCTGCCCTAGGGCTCTCGGGCAGAGCGACACCTCCTAGTGCTTTCTCCCTGGCTCCAAACTCAATTCTCCTTCTCCCCCTTGTGGCAGGGGCTTCCAGCCCCACTGGTCCTGGAGGGCAGGAGAACTCAGGCCTGCCCTCTGCTCCAGGTTCCAGGCCAGGCACCCTGTGGTGAGCAGCTGAGCTCTGTTCCCTCAGACTCCGTGTTGCCTCCCTGGACTTCTTCCTACTTTGGCCCTTCCCATAGCCCCTCCCTGGACTCCCTGTGCACCTGCCTCTCTCCAGGCCCCTCCTCTGCTTTCCAGTATGCAGAGACAGACTGCAGAGCTCTTCACCCCTCTCCCTACAGACCAGGCTTCCCCCTGGATGCCCACCACCCAGCTCTGCCCCCAGCTTGGCTTCACCTCCCACCCTCCTGGTGCAATTAGGTGCGCTATTTGCTCTCAGTTTCCAGTTAACTCTTTCATTACTGGTGGAGGTGCATACCCCCTCGCATAGCCACAGTGCAGCCCACTGGTCCCACGTGGTCCCTGTTTTCCCTTAAGCCGAATTCAGAGAAGATGCTTAACATGCTGTGAGCCTCACTCAGACCCTCTGACACCCACTGATGCCCAAGGCAGTGGGGTAACTTACATATAAGGGAGATGGAAGATGCTCTAAGCCTAAGGCAGGGTTGGGGCTTCTCAACCCTCCAGGCATTTGCTTTTCTTGCAGCTCTCTCCCTGAACCCTTCCATGTGTGAGCGTGACAGCGCATGGCCTGCACTTGTCCCCTTATAACACAGCATAGTCCTGTGTGTGTTCTGCCTCAGCTTCCCCCCAGTGCCCTGTGACCTACCCAGCTGTAATAGCAGCCTTGCCCTCCAGTCAACTGAGCCCAAAGCACTTGACCCATTGGGGAAAGGAGTTCTGCAAAACAAAGCTCAAAAGGTACAAGACAACAAACTCTTTCACCAGCCAGGCTGCACCTTCAGGCCCTGCTCCTGTAAGTAATGACCAGCCATGCACAGTGGCTCTGTACCTCTCAGACACATCGTTCAGATTCAGCCACTGTCTTCTTGGCTCAGTCCTTCCTGCCAGCAACCCATTCTTGCCAGCCAGGTCCCAGCTGAACATCTATCAGCACTCTTTCCAGGCCCCAACTGGATTTCCCCCTCTTTCAGACTAAACCCAGCACGGTCCAGAGTGGGTGGCTTCCTGAGACCAAGGTTTGCCTTAGCTCTTTCCAGTAGGGGATGGGGCTCTCATCCTGTCACAGTGAGTTGCAGCATGTGAAATGAAGGCAGTAACATCCTGTTGTGTCCGGCAGGTACAGAGCCGTGGCCTCCTGGAGCCGGATCCAGGGCATAGGGATCCCCATGTGGAAGGCAGTCGAGGTGATGCTGATCTGGGCTGCGGCTTTCGTCCTGGCTGTCCCTGAAGCCATTGCCTTCGACATGGTGGAGCTGAACTATCGCGAGCAGATGCTCTGGGTCTGCATGCTGTCCGCTGAACAGAACTCCAGATTCACCCTGGTGCGTACTCCACCGCTGTTTTAGTGAGGAGGAGGAGACACTCCCCTTCTGGTGCTCACTCCTAGCATGCAGATGGGAATGGCTGGTGCACAGCCCCTCAGTGCCAGCGAGGTGATAACAGTACTGGGCAAAGCTCCAAAGGCAGTGGGCTCACATGTGTATCTGAGCTGCAAATCGCAGGGTGGAGGTTGGATATGGAGCTTTGGTTTAGCCCATTGTGGAGTCAGAAGCCAGATGGGATCTCGATCTAGAACCACATTTTTCTGAAGTCTGATGGTGCTCCGATCAAAGGTTTGGATTCAGGCCCTTCTCTAACCCCAGACTCTCTGGAAGCCTATATAGAAATCAGGCTGTCTTTTGAGGTTCCTTGTACTCATAGAATCATAGAACATTAGGGTTGGAAGAGACCTCAGGAGGTCATCTAGTCCAACCCCCTGCTCAAAGCAGGACCAACACCAACTAAATCATCTCAGCCAGGGCTTTGTCAAGCTGGGCCTTAAAAATCCCTAAGGATGGAGATTCTACCACCTTCCTAGGTAACCCATTCCAGTGTTTCACCACCCTCCTAGTTAAATAGTTTTTCCTAATATCCAACCTAGACCTCCCCCACTGCAACTTGACAGCATTTCTTCTTGTTCTGTCATCTGGTACCACTGAGAACAGCCTAGCTCCATCCTTTTTGGAACCCCCCTTCAGGTATTTGAAGGCTGCTATCAAATCCCCCCTCACTCTTCTCTTCTGCAGGCTAAATAAGTCCCTCAGCCTCTCCTCGTTAGGTCATGTGCCCCAGTCCCCTAATCATTTTCATTGCCCTCTGCTGGATTTTCTCCAATTTGTCCACATCCCTTCTGTAGTGGACGGACCAAAACTGGACGCAATTCTCATAAGAACGGCTGTACTGGGTGAGACCAAAGGTCCATCTAGCCCAGTATCTGTCTACCGGCAGTGGCAAATGCCAGGTGCCCCAGAGGGAGTGAACCTAACAGGCAATGATCAAGTGATCTCTCTCCTGCCATCCATCTCCATCCTCTGATGAACAGAGGCTATGGACACTATTCTTTACCCATCCTGGCTAATAGCCATTTATGGACTTCACCACCATGAATTTATCCAGTTCCCTTTTAAACGCTGATATAGTCCTAGCCTTCACAACCTCCTCAGGTAAGGAGTTCCACAAGTTGACTGTGCTCTGCACGAAGAAGCACTTCCTTTTATTTGTTTTAAACCTGGTGCTTTTTAATTTCATTTGGTGACCCCTAGTTCTTGTATTATGGGAATAAGTAAATAACTTTTCCTTATCCACTTTCCCAACATCACTCATGATTTTATATACCTCTATCATATCCCCCCTTAGTTTCCTCTTTTCCAAGCTGAAGAGTCCTAGCCTCTTTAATCTCTCCTCATATGGGACCCTCTCCAAACTCCTAATCATTTTAGTTGTTCTTTTCTGAACCTTTTCTAGTGCTAGAATATCTTTTTTGAAGTGAGGAGACCACATCTGTACACAGTATTCAAGATGTGGGTGTACCATGGATTTATATAAAAGCAATAATATATTCTCAGTCTTATTCTCTATCCCCTTTTTAATGATTCCTAACATCCTGTTTGCTTTTTTGACCGCCTTTGCACACTGCGTTGACATCTTCAGAGAATTATCCACGATGACTCCAAGGTCTTTTTTCTGACTCGTTGTAGCTAAATTAGCCCCCATCATATTGTATGTATAGTTGGGGTTATTTTTTCCAATGTGCATTACTTTACATTTATCCACATTAAATTTCATTTAACATTTTGTTGCCCAATCACTTCGTTTTGTGAGATTTTTTGAAGTTGTTCACAATCTACTTTGGTCTTAACTATCTTGAGTAGTTTAGTATCATCTGCAAACTTTGCCACCTCACTGTTTACCCCTTTCTCCAGATCATTTATGAATAAATTGAATAGAATTGGTCCTAGGACTGACCCTTGGGGAACACCGCTAGTTACCCATCTCCATTCTGAGAATTTATCGTTAATTCCTACCCTTTGTTCCCTGTCTTTTAACCAGCTCTCAGTCCATGAAAGGACCTTCCCTTTTATCCCATGACAGCTTAATTTACGTAAGAGCCTTTGGTGAGGGACTTTGTCAAAGGCTTTCTGGAAATCTAAGTACATTATGTCCACTGGATCCCCCTTGTCCACATGTTTGTTGACCCCTTCAAAGAACTCTAATAGATTAGTAAGACATGATTTCCCTTTACAGAAACCATGTTGACTATTGCTCAACAGTTTATGTTTTTCTATGTGTCTGAAAATTTTATTCTTAACTATTGTTTCGACTAATTTGCCCGGTACCGACGTCCGACTTACCATTCTGTAATTGCCAGGATCACCTCTAGAGCCCTTTTTCAATATTGGCTTTACATTAGCTAACTTCCAGTCATTGGGTACCGAAGCCGATTTAAAGGACAAGTTACAAACCTTAGTTAATAGTTCCACAACTTCACATTTGTGTTCTTTCATAACCTTTGGGTGAATGCCATCTGGTCCCTGTGACATGTTAATGTTGAGTTTATCAGTTAATTCCAAAACCTCCTCTAGTGACACTTCAATCTGTGACAGTTCCTCAGATTTGTCACCTACAAAAGCCAGCTCAGGTTTAGGAATCTCCCTAACATCCTCAGCTGTGAAGACTGAAGCAAAGAAACCATTTAGTTTCTCCTCAATGACTTTATCATCTTTAAGCGCTCCTTTTGTATTTCGATCGTCAAGGGGCCCTACTGGTTGTTTAGCAGGCTTCCTGCTTCTGATGTACTTAAAAAACATTTTGTTATTACCTTTGGAGTTTTTGGCTAACCGTTCTTCAAACTCCTCTTTGACTTTTCTTATTACACTTTTGCACTTAATTTGGCAGTGTTTATGCTCCTTTCTATTTGCCTCACTAGGATTTGACTTCCACTTTTTAAAGGAAGTCTTTTTCTCTCTCACTGCTTCTTTTACATGGTTGTTAAGCCACGGTAGCTCTTTTTTAGTTCTTTTACTGTGTTTCTTAATTTGAGGTATACATTGAAGTTGGGCCTCTATTATGGTGTCTTTAAAAAGCACCCATGCAGCTTTCAGGGATTTCACTTTAGTCACTGTACATTTTAACTTTGTTTAACTAACCCCCTCATTTTTGTACAGTTCCCTCTTTTGAAATTAAATGCCACAGTGTTGGGCTGTTGAGATGTTCTTCCCATCACAGGGATGTTGAATGCTATTGTATTATGGTATGGCCTCACCCGTGCTAAATAGAGGGGAATAATCACTTCCCTTGATCTGCTGGCAATGTTCCTACTAATACAGCCCAATATGTTGTGGAAGTAGAGCAAGAGACAGGCTAGCTGTAACCCTAATAACGCGAGATATGTAGAAGCGAGGATTGTATGAGGCGAGTGGGAAAGAGCTATGTGAAAAGTTGTTGCAACCTTGTGTCAATAATGAGGAATGTAGACTGACTCTTGCTCTACTTCCACAATGCCGTTAGCCTTCGTGGCAACAAGGGCACACTGCTGATTCATATCCAGCTTCTCGTCCACTGTAATCTCCAGGTCCTCCTCTGCAGAACTTCTGCTTAGCCAGTTGGTCTCCAGTCTGTAGCAGTGAATAGGATTCCTCCTTCCGAAGTGTAGGACTCTGCACTTGTCCTTGTTGAACCCCATCAGATTTCTTTTGGCCCAATCCTCCAATTTGTCTAGGTCACTCTGGACTCTATCCCTACCCTTCAGTGTATCTAACTCTCCCCTCAGTTTAGTGTCATCTGCAAACTTGCTGAGTGTGCAATTCATCCCATCATCCAGTGCAACAGTGATTTCTCCTGTGTTTGAAATGCTATAAGAACAACATCCCTAATGATTTTGGGATCCTTTTGCTTTTGGATGAAACCAGACAAGCAGGAATGCAGATGGGTGTAAACATCTTAAAGCAAACTAAAAGTGAAGGGAACTGGACTGAACTATGCCCCATGCATTCAGTATAGGGCCTGTGTCACTCACCAGGACACAGAGCTGGGCAAAATTCAGTGACACTGAAATATTTTGCAAATTTGTGAGGATTTCACCAAATTGTTTCTGTCAAAAAACCCACAGACAAACCCTCAAATAAAACCCTAATCAAAATATTTAGTTTTGTTATTTTCAAAATGTTTTGATTTTCTCTTCATAAATTACTTCATTTCAAAATGCGACAAAGAGTCCTGTGGCACCTTGTAGACTAACAGAAGTATTGGAGCACAAGCTTTCATGGGTGAATACCCACTTTGTCAGATGCATGTCCTTCAATTTTATTTAAAAAAATTAAATGTTAAGAAAAACTCAAAATCAAACAGAAAAACTTTTGTTCCCCCCAAAATGCATTGCTCTGGCCATTTCAGTCAGTGCACCAAAGACTTTTGCACTGCTTTACCATGACTAACCTGCAGAGATAAGAAGTGTAGAACTGAGCTGACCCTCCATTTACTTTTTACTACAGCTTTACAGAGCTGACATCATAGTATCTGTGGATGGAAAAAATCCCTAATGAAGCATCAAAATGTATCCCCTTCCAGAACAGGATAGAGCCCTGCATGATATTTTGACTTGTGATTACTTCCTGACTCTGGGTGCTGTATATGATCTGCAGGAATAAGAAAGAGGTGCTATTGGAAGGCATATTAAACGGATATAAGCCATTCTCTAACTATTTTGGATTAGGAGACTTAATGTAAACATAATTTGACATCTGCCTAATGCAAGGATTCTTGCACCTTTCCCTGAAGCATCTGCCAGGGGACTTTGTAAAAGCCAGGACACTGGGTTAGATGGAGCCTGGTTCTGCCTCTGGCTGGTTATTCCTGTTTCCTATTCATGTCCTTTCTGTTTTGTGTGTAGTTCTACAGGGATGTGAAAGACTGGTGGCTTTTTGGCTTCTATTTCTGCCTGCCTCTGGCATGCACCGGTGTCTTCTATACCCTCATGTCCTGCGAGATGCTGAGCAAGAGGAATGGCATGAGAATTGCCTTCAATGACCACATGAAGCGGGTGAGGCGATCCAGCCTTCTACTAGGCACTCCACAGAGAGAGGATAGAGCTGCAGCACAAGATACCATGTATTGGCCCTAGTCCACAGTCGGTGTGAAGTCCATGGAGAAGGACAAGTCAGTGGAGTTATGGAAATTGACACCAATGGAGATCTGGGGCCTCTAGCTCTGTACAGCTCATCTGTCACTTTCATAGAGTCTAAGGCCAGAAAGTTCATCAGCTCATCTAGTCTGGCCTCCTGTGTATGACAGGCCACCACATTGCACCCAGATATCCCTTTGCTAAACCCATAGACTTTAGTTGGATTAAAGAATTTCCTCAGGTGACTAAACTGTTCTGTGCCATGGGCAGGGAACTGGAGGGATCAAGGTGCCATCAGTGCACAAGACCCCATGTGATGGCAGAGCATTGACTAGGTGAGACATGCTCAGATGATCTCAGAAGGCAAACCATGCCCCATGTTGCAAAGGAAGATGAACCCCTCCCTTCAGGGTCCCTGCCAGTCTGAGCTGGGGGAAACGCCCCTCTTCTGCCCAGTGGTGAGTGTTGCCAGAGTTCATCTGGTACAACTTCAGGCACTAGCATTAAGGCTGCAAAACAGTTTGACTTTTAACGTATTATGCTTAGTTATATTCCAGTAGTGGGTAAAGGCCAATGGCAATCAGGGTCCCTTTGTGCTAGGCGTGGCACATACCCACAAGTGCCAGTCCCTGCCCTGAAGAGTTTACAGTCTAAATAAACAAACCAGGCAAGGAGGGGCAGAAAATGTGGATTATTATCTCCATTGGACAGAAAAGGCAGGGAGGCCCAGAGCTTCATAGGGGTTTAATGCACCTAATGCTCATTGAGGAGCTGGACCTTAGTCCTTTGGTCTAAGATATCTTGATCTCCACCTCCTTATGCCACAGTGGCTCCCCTGTTCCCTGCTACATTCCAGGGCCACCCGCCAATAGCTACAAATACCAGTATATGAGCAATCATGTGGTGTTAGGTTAGGTCTCCAGCCCAGTCTGGCCCAATCTGACTGTCTTGGGGAAGCCAAGCCTCCCTATGTATTTATTATATCTGGGTTATAAATAGTCCTGTTTGCCTGTTGTTTAAAGAAATGTTGTACAGGCAGTCCTCAGACTTACAACACAATTGGTTCCTGAAAATCGTGTCATAAGTCGAAATGTTGTAACCTGGAACAGCAATACACTCCATTGTGGGACCGAGCATCATAAAATCAATACCAATTGCCATAAGTCGAATCAGGGGGTCAATTCAGAAATGTCGTAAGGGTGCTGTTCATCATAAGTCAAACGTGGTAAAGTTGAAGACTGCCTGTATTACCGCAGCAGCCGCACGCACATTGCCAGTGGAGATGTCACTATGTTAATGGGCAGAAGGGCTGGCTCTGGTGGCTTTGGTGTGTGTTCACATCTCCTAATAGCAGACTCACTGCACTAGGAGAGGCTGGTGCTCAGCCTCTTGGCTTGCTTCTGATGTAAACTCCTGTCTTTGGCTATACGTAGATGAGTAAGGGAGACCTCATGCCTCAGCAGTGAAGGCTCTTGTAGGTCTCACCTCCCGGCTGGTTCAGGCTCACTGCAGGCCTGATCCAAAGCTCACTGAAGTCAATGGGAGTCTTTCCACTGAATTCAGCATGCTTGGGTCAGGTCCTTTGAGTGTTCACTATAGCAAACATTGCTGACTCTGGCTGACCACAGATAGAGTCCCTAGTCCCCACCAGTATTGTACTACTTGTATTGTGCCACCTTAGCCCTCACAACCCCTCTGATCATGCAGTCATGTAAATTTCTGTGCTGCTGGAGGTATGTAAGGATTTAAGGGGGTCTACAGCCCTTATCAGTGCTGTGCAATGATCATTCTGATTGAGCACTAACTACTGCTGGATGTGCCTAGGGATTTAAAGGTCCTCTACAAGGGTTGTGCTAGTGGTGCCCTGCTCCCCTCCTCAGACAGGCTCACACTGAGTGTGCACTCACCCACACTTCTCAACTTGTGCGTCTTAGCGCCGGGAGGTTGCCAAGACAGTGTTCTGCCTGGTGGTGATCTTCGCACTCTGCTGGCTGCCTCTCCACCTGAGTAGGATCCTGAAGAAGACCATCTATGACCAGACCGACCCCAACAGATGTGAATTGCTGAGGTGAGGACAATGAGAAAAAGACCCCCACTTCTGTATTATGCTTCAGTCTTGTGATCGCAGCGATATTAATACTGGACTCTGAATCCAGGCTGCTGCTGACAGTAATTGTCTCTGGAACTTCAGTCATTGGTTTGTTTTTTTGTTTTTATTTGCTTAATTTCTTTTAATAGTCACAGAAAGGTGTGGGGTGCAGATATTCCAGTGAGGTCCCAGTATGGCTATGGTAGGTGGGCAGGGAGCTGCTGTTATCAAAGAGCAGTGCACATGTTTTGAGCTTACGGAAAGCAGGATGATCGAGGTAATCAGATGTTAAGCTTCCAGGCATGAGCTTGTCACTGCAGGGGTCAGAAAACAAATATTTCCCTAATGTCAGAGCATTGCACAATTGGCTAGGTATGTCAGGGGACTGTTTTGCCTTCCTTTGAAGTTCCAATCACTGCTTCTTTACAGAAGCATGACAGTGGGCTAGACAGAGCACTCCAATTCCCCCCTCATTCTGTCTCCTCTCCACTCCCAGTTTCCTCCTGGTGATGGACTACTTTGGTATCAACATGGCCTCCCTGAATTCCTGCATCAATCCCATAGCTCTCTACTTCGTCAGCCGGAAATTCAAGAACTGCTTTCAGGTGAGAGACAAACGCAGCTTGCTCAGACTTGTTGCATGTGCCATGCGCCTTCTGTGGAGACTCCTGAAGATGTTTCAGCTAGCAGGAGCATGAAGAAGGGTGTGGGCTGCGCTTTGGGGGGTGTTTATCATTGTATTACAAAAGAACCTAGAGGTCCCAGGCAAGACTGGGAACCCATTTTCCTGGGCATGGTACATACACATAGTGAGAGACAAGACCTGCCCTGAAGAGTTACAGTTGAAAGAAACTAAACAAAGAAAGAGAAACTGAGGCACAGAGTGGGGAAGCAACTTGGCCAATGGCACCACTGGTAGAGTCAGGAATAAAACCTAGGTCTCCTGACTTCCACTCATGTGCACTGTCTAGTAGTCCTTAGAGGATGAATTCCCATTTGGGGAGGGACCAAAATCAAACGAATTCTCCCTAGCACCTCCCCAGTGATCTGTTTTTATGCTGGCTCAAAGGGTCTTTATTTTGGTTACTGATGGTCTCACTCCCATCACGTGCTGCACTTGGCAGGGCTGTGAAGTGGAGCAAAGGGGTTCGATCTGGAGCTAGCAACAACTGATGCTCCCTGCAACACGAGCACCAGCAGCGCACCATGCACTTTCAGGAAGCATTGAAACGTAACCTAAAGCACACAGGGAAACTAAGTCAAGTTTTACTTCTGGGGAATTCTGCGCACAATATTTTAAAATTCTGCAAAGTTTATTTGTCAAAATAATGCAATATAATCATGCCAGTTTCAATTATTTTGGTAATTTTTTAAAAGTACAATACAATGGGGCGCATTAGAGGAAATCCCCGAACTCCCTTATCTAATAGTAATGTAGCTAGGTTTGGCCCTTTATTTCTAGCTATTAGTCAACAAATATATACAGCCATATGCTCAGTGTTACATTGTAGGCAACTGAAGAGCAAGTGAGGGCTGGGGAATCAAACTCACAATTTATATTGGCTATTGACCATCTCCAAAAAGGTCAGCACTAAACAGTTCATGGAGCACATTTTGATAGGAATTTTTTGCAGTCCAAAAATTTAGACCAATTCTAACCACTAAAGCACCATAAGCATTTGTAAGGCCATACTGTCCTTTACACCACTCTAAAATTAGAATGTTTTGGGGCACTCTGGTCCCCCCGAAAACCTTCCCTGGGGACCCCAAGACCCAAACCCTTGAGTCTCACAACAAAGGGAAATAAATCTTTTCCCTTCCCCCCCTCCAGGTGCTCCTGGAGAGATACACAGAAGCAACCTCCGTGAATTTAAGCAGAGGTAGTTCACCCTCTCTAATTCCAGTCCTGGAAACAAAAAGCACTTCCCTCTTCACCCAGAGGGAATGCAAAGTCAGGCTAGTAAATCTAACACACACGGACCTCCCCCTGACTTCTTCCTCCCACCAATTCCCTAGTGAGCTGCAGACCCAATTCCCTGAAGTTCCCCACTAAAGAAAAACTCCAACAGGTCTTAAAAGAAAGCTTTATATAAAAAGAAAGAAAAATACATACAAATGGTCTCTCTGTATTAAGGTGACAAATACAGGGTCAATTGCTTAAAAGAATATTGAATAAACAGCCTGATTCAAAAAGAATACAATTCAAAGCACTTCAGCAACTATAGACATGTAAATACAAAAACAACCAACCCTTTTTGTACTCACAACTTGGAAACAGAAGATTAGAAAGCAGGAAATAGAAAAATCCTTCCCATAGCTGAGAAAGAGTCAGACAGGCCGAAGACCCAAGAACAAAGGACACACACACAACAAACCCTCCACCCAGATTTGAAAAAGTCTTGTTTCCTGATTGGTCCTCTGGTCAGGTGGTTCAGATTACTTCTTTCCAGGTAAAAGAGACGTTAACCCTTAGCTATCTGTTTATGACAAGGAGCCTTAAAACTTTTACACCTGTTTTATATTCCTGGGGGAATTCACAAAGACACTGGGAACAATTCACTAAGAAGGCAGGCTGCTACATTCTGCTCTGCCCCATGCCTACCTCCTCAGAAACACCCCAAAGCCCTGCCTCTCCATACCAAACATGCCACAATAGCGAGCAAGAGGGACAGAGTGTCTCTCATGCACATCTGCACAGTCCCTCACCCCACCCCACCCCACTCCACCACAGCTGCTCTGGAAGGTCAAACCAACCTGCCTACGCTGCAGGGGAGGGATGCATGATTGCTTTTGTGGGCTTCCCTTTGCTTCCCCGTCAGAAGTCATTTTTCTGCAGGGAAGCAAAGAAATCTGCGGGGGACAAGAATTCTGCACACGCGTAGTGATGCAGAATTCCCCCAGGAGTAAAGTTTAAACTTTGTCTTCCTCTGGCCCAGCAGTCAAAGCAAATGGCTTGCAGACAATGCATGGGCTGAGATCCCTTCACACAAAGGGTTCTGTGGTCTTCAGTGCTTACGGTGCCTGCAAGAGCTCTGCTTTATGCTGCACCTTGTTCCAAATGGCTATACATAACAACAAGAGCATCACAATGCCCCGACCAGATTCTGTCTGTGAAGCTCAGCCCTTAAGAGCATGGTCCCTAAGACCACAGGATCACCAAACAATTTCAAAGTATGATAAATTTAAGTCTGTTTCCAGATAATTTATTTCCAGATAATATATGTATATATTCTCCCAGGCCAAGACCCTGCCAATCACTTACCCACAAGACCACCTTTCCTCCTGACAGTAATAGGGGATATTTCACCATAGTCCCAGCTTCTAACCTCTTTCTGTGTACCTCTTTCCAGTCCTGTCTGTGCTGCTGGTGCCAGAGACCAGCCTTGAGCAGCACACCAATGGATGATAAGGGAACTGTTGGGAAGTGGAAAGCCAACGGGCAGGAATTGGGGCTGGACCGAAGCAGCTCCCACCTGAGTAATAAGTACAGCTCTTCCTAAAGAACCATAAATCAATTGGAGAGCTCACTGCAAGAGCTGAAAGGAGCCATCCATCCCACTCACAGTCATTTCCTGGCTGGCTCTGAGTCACTTGCTTTCCTTTCACAGATCCATTGGAAAAAGCAGCAGCACTTCACTTACCATTGAACTAGCCACTGCCGGGGGCCTTGGAACCTCACTTCTCATCTGTTCCTTTATAATCATCTTTTTTGTTTTCCTCAAAGGACCTTTTGGGTTTTAAATCCTGCTGGAGAAGCTGAGTGACCCATGGTGCTATCTGTCTCCAGATGGCAAGATCACCAGATGGGGAGGGGGGGATGGTGCTGTGGGTGATGTCATGTTTAAACGGACAAGGGACATCACTGGCGGAGGTTAATTTTGATCCTTCAAGCTGATACATTAAGAAGCTAAGGTGAAACCAAAGCAGCTGCATCACAGGCCCATAGCCTTCCCCTCCTTGCTGCTGGGACACAATCACTGGGGATGAAATTCACCCTGGACAGCCAGCCAGCAGAAGTCCGAGGCACCACTTAAGCCCTGTTTAAGCCCAGAGGGTGCCTAGGAATTGCACTGCCCTCTGCCTAGGAGTGAATTTCACCCTGCATGTCTATAGTGTAACAACACAGTAGTGTATATAGAATAGAGCTGCTTAGGGGATGTTATATTCTTAGTAGAAATGGGGTTAAGAAAATGTTCCTTTTTTGAAATTGTAGCATACAAAGAAATGGGCTGTTGCAGCTTCTCCTCTCTCCTTTCCGGCAGCTCCTTCACAGTGAGAGCTGCGTCTGGTCATGCTAGTGTTTGGAAATGCAAGCACAGGAATGGCAGCCTTGGCTAGAGTCAACGTGGGGCAAAACCAGGCACTGATGGCTGTCATCCACCACTCAACTTTTGCCAACTTGTCCTTAATTGCTATCTGCAGCATGTTGCTCCAGTCCTGGTCCTTCTGAACAGGAAAGATCAGCTCTGCTGGGGTTGTGCTATGAACAGATGCCAGCAAGCTCACTGCACATGTCACCTAAGTTAGGAGATGAACTAGAAGTGAAAGGAAACCCTTGATCACCATTGGGTCTGAGCAATGCTGGCTGCGTACCTAGCTACAGGAACACTGTACCACATAAATTCATATAGTCTAAGGCCAGAGAGGCCTGCTAGATCATCCCTCTGATCTCCTATATATCACAGTCCAGAAAATGTCATCCAGTTCCTCCTGGCTTTAGCCCATTGGCTTGTGCTTGGCTTAAGCCTGTCTAACAGGAAGACCAGTCTTGATTTGAAGGCTTCCAGAGATAGCAAAGCCACCACTTCCCTTGGTAGTCCATTTGTGAGATTCATCAAACTCGGGGACACAGTTCAGAGACCTCTAAGAAAACCCCAGGTGCTGCAAGAAGTGGTGCTGGAGACTCCTTAGGATGTACTGGTCCCTCTCTTGCAATACTGAAACAATGCTCCAGCATGGTGCTGCTGGCACTGCCGTTTGGCAGACTAGCCATAAACCCACAATTCTGCCCACTCGTGGTGGTCTATAGGCTCATCGCTCTCCGTGCTAGCTTCAGAGCTGGGAGCCTTCATGCACTGGGGCCAGATTCCAGCACAGGGCTTAAGAGAGCTGCTCAGAATACGGTGAAGAGCCTTCACTGACATAGTCGACCATTCAGATGGGCTTTCACCCCAGAGCTTCCACAAAGGAACAATCTTGCATTTATTCCAATGATGTCATGAACATTTTTATGGGGAATTTTCATGGGGGAGGGGGGGGTCAGTTTTTTCCCCCCTTTCTTTCCTTCTCTTTATTTGCCTCTTTGCCCCCTTTTCCATTCTGCCACTAAAAAAAAGGGGTGGGGAAAGTAGGGAAAAAGGAAAAAAATGGGAATAAAAATCCTAGTTTTGTTTCACTTTTGGTATTTTCCTTTACACACAGAGACACACATACACTGACATGCTTTGCAAACATTTCCATTTGGAAAAAAGCCCAATTTGCAATGAGAAAAAATTGTTTGAAAATTGAGCCATTCTAGTGATTACAGTCTGCCCAGCTAAATGCCCACGACACTTGACTGGGCTGTTCTTGCCTTCACCTCCTAAGAATTACACAGTGCTGCTGTTACTGTGTTCTCTCCCCCTACTACCACAGAGGTGGCTGCAGTTTCATTGGTGGCTGAAGTGCTCCAGGCTGGAGGGCATTTTCTCAACAGCAAGTATTTTTAAATCATTGTGATTTCTGTCATGGTTCTGGTATTTCCATGTGCTTACAGATGACCTGAGTGAGCGTGTGTGCATATACTGTATATAACCCCCTGTCTCTGTGTTCCTGTTCAGCATGTGATCTGACATCAGCACCCCCGTACCACCCTGCATTAACCCCAAACATGGTCAACATCCTCACACTCTGGAATCAGAGCAGTTAGTGGCAGAGAGACTGAGAGGATCTTAAAACCAGAGACAGCTGACTAATTAAATTGATCTCTCCACCCCATTGGGTTACCAAGTGAGTCAATAGGCTAAGTCACCCTAAACTTTGGCATATGGAGCAGCCTAGAATTTCTAACGGGCCAGAAAAAGGGCAGTTGGGGTTGGAGAAGGCAGCCGCTGCTTGTGGGGGGAGAGAGCCATTGGAGGAGGGAGTCCTGGAGTTTTGCTCCTGTGGGAGAGGAAAGGCTGCAAGCCAGTTTGACAAGTCTGGTGGTCATTTTCAGGTGACGCTGAGGCAAGTCAGGTGACATTGCAGGACAAACTGCTGTCAACACAAATGGTAAAATCAACACACCAAACAAGCTGAAACCAACCCAGAAAGAACAGCAGACTCTCCCCAGCATGTCAATTCCCATTGGGCTAGCACTCCCCAGGCAGCTTGGCTAGCTTCCGTCCTGATACCCTCTGCTCTTCAGGGCTTTCTGGCCATTGCTCTTCATGTCCTTGACCTTTCACTGGCTGGTTTGCTGGTTTTCAGGCAGTTCATTTCACCATGATCCTGCGATGCCTGGATCTGAGGGCTGCGCTCAAGAGCTAGAGCTGGCAGTGGCTGTCTCCCTGGCGGACAGGTCAGGGGAGCAGGAGGCAGGAGCAGAGAGGATGCCTCATTTAAGAATGGCAGCATTTCAGAATGCAGAAGGAGAGGCAAAGGGGGCATTAACTCACTTCATCAAGACAGTAACGGGCTATTTCTCTTGGTTCAAGAGAGACTTTGGACCATGGCAGAGGCCCAGATCCTCAGAGATATTTAGGCATCTAATTACCATTGATTTGAATGATAGTTAAGTGCCTAAATATCTCTCAGGATCTGGGCCAAAGTGCTTTGTGCTTCAAGGGACAGGCATGGGAAGAGGGTCCAATTCCCCTAGTGCTTGGAGCACTGCTTGCTGGATGAGCTGCAGAGCGACAGATTGTGCAGGTCCCCAGCACTCAGCTGAACACTGTGCCACTGTGGCACAAGCAGGGGTTTGCAGACGGGAAAGAAGGAAGCTCATTGGTTTATATCTGTAATTTTGCCCCTTTGTTAGTATCTTCCCTGTGCAAAAATGTTGCCATTACCAACCCAAAAGAGCTAGCCCTTATCACACCACCACATAAAGAAAGCACCCAGGGTTCCTCACTAACCCAGACCATGGAAAGGGACCTCAGGCACATCCTCCTAATGTTCAGTAGGCTGGCAAAGAATTTGGGACTGTGACTCATTTTATTCCACCTTTGGGGACCCCCTTGCTGCCTTGTGCTATATTGACATATTGGGTGGGGGGGAGGGGGCAGATGCACCACTCCCATTCATTTCAATGGGAAATGTACCTCTAAATCCCCAAGGCTGCTTTGAAGCTCTCAGCCATAAGCATTGAGTGGTGGCAGTAAATATACAACATCCTATACTTTCAACAGCCACAAGCCGCTCATTGGCACTGGAAGGAGAGCTCAGGGCACTTTGTGGAGCTCGAACCAGACAGACATCAATTACAGGCACCCTGGGGGACTGCAGATCACTGGTTTGAACAGCCAGACATAGAAGAGCTACAAACCCCTTGCCTTTTCATCCTAAAGGAGCAGTTTTATTCATTTCCACATTAACCATTGCATGCAAATCAATGTTTAGTTTTATAAATGTTTCAAATCTTTCAAAACAGCCTTAGATCCACGTTATAAATATTGCAACAAATAGGCTGCTGCAAATTTATTCCAGCTCTACATTCTGGTGGTTCCTACCATGTTCTTTTTAATGAGGGCCTCAGTATCCTTCAGCATAGCTGGTCCCTTGCAGCTCACTGAAGCACCCCCTGTAATTCTCTTGTCGAAAGCAACAGATCTCAAAGTTTATTTGGCACAACAGGAAACTGTATATGCTTTTTTGAACCCTTTTGTATGATAGATGCATTTAAATGTAATGTCCCCAGCCTTAAAATATAATCGTTGGACTAAGACCAACCCCAGAAAATTTTTGCCTGAAAGGAACAAAATCTCTGAAAGTTATGGGCACCTGAAAACAGGGAGTTACAATGGAAGCTATTCTTCGGCCTTAAGTTTAGCTTTCACTACTAGCAAAAATTTTAATACAATGACATAGCTCCCTACAGAACAAGATCATATCTACATGATGCATCCAGCTTTGAGAGGCAGATAGAATAGTTAAGTATGTATGTAGCCATTCCTCTCTTCTCACTGTGGGAAGAAAAAGAGGGTGAGGAGGGCTTCAGAGACAAATTTAGGGCTAATGCAGCAGTTGTTATGTCCTGACACCCTGAGATATCAGAGAAAGTCACCCGTCAGCTACCAGAAGCCAGCTGCATTTCAGATCATGTAAACTACAAGGAGGTTTATTCTCTGTCAGTTGTCCTCAGCTGAGCAATCATGGGATAAGCCTGTGTGTGAATCAGCTCCTGTTTGAGGACCCGTCCCTCCCATCCCCGCTGGGTAATTGCCTTCCTGCTAACTAGGATGCTTATTTTTAACAATCCCCTTTCATTCGGGTTAGCAAATCTGGTGATTACGAGTACAGAAAAACTGATGGCACCATTTAGAGGCAGGCTGGCCCTGTGCAAACACCCCCCTTCTACACATGGCTCTGTCAAAGACTCACTAGGGGTCCCACAAACTCAGTCCAGCTGTGGCTCAACTCCCCCTTTTAAATCAGGTCTCTACTAGAGAAAGGCTTTGCAGCCTGCCAATGGAAAGTGCTATAGAAAAGCAGCCCTTGCACCCTCCCAAGCCAAGTGCTTGACAGCTCCTTGTATCACAGTGAAATAGACAAGATGGGCCAGCTGCGGTGGAGAGAGGAGAGAATCTTATCATGAAACCCAGGGTTTAATGGGTTTCTTGACCTAATGTCTGTGAAAGCAAACACATTGTCAACCTGTCACAGGGCTCCAGTCCATCAATTTGTCTTGGAAAGAGCAATATACAGCAAATCATGACATGTCATGCCCTTTTTCTTCTCTGTATGTTAATAAAACATTTTCATGTTTGATAGGAAAGACTCTGGCTGTCTCTTATCATTGGGCAGCAGCCCTGGGAAGTCTGCTAAATACTTAATAGAGGGTCAACTGGTTCCTGTGATTCTTGTGTTCATTTGGTGACTGCAGACTTTGCACACGCCCCTCTGGGCTAGCACCTTGGCAAATGTCAGCCAAGGATTAAGAATGGCTTCATTTATGGCAAAATAAAGGCTGGAGGGCAGCAGATAAACTTCAGGCAACATTAGGCCACATTGCACTTGGTATATACTGCAATGGGCTTGTCAGGCTCAGGCTCCAGGGTCCGAAATAGCTGTGTGGGCGTTCTCACTAGGGCTGGGGCCCAGACTCAGAGAACCCCACCCCCTCGCCAGGTCTCAGAACCCAGATTCCAGCCTGAGCAGGAATGCCTACACTGCTATTTTTAGCTCCGCCACCCAAGAGCTGTAAGCCTGAGTCAATTGATCCAGGCTCTGAGATGGTGCTGCAGCTTTTTCTTTGCAGTAAAACCAAACCCATGTAGCGGAGTTCCTCTGCAGACAGTGCTGCATTAGGTTACATGCAGGAGGTTTTCTCCAGAACTCTAAGAGCTAGAATCTTTTTTTAAATTTATTTATGGAAAAGAAAACTTAATTTCTGCAGAAGCTGCTGGGTGCACAGAGAAGTGCTGGTCCTGCGGGAAGGCCTCCTACAGGTTCAGTCCATACACTGACCCTTAGATTGGAGCTGAAAACCTTGCTTTGATGGAAATAATTACAAAAATGCAGTTTAAAGATGTGCGGAAAGCCTTTTAGCCGGTCAGAGCCTGAGTTCAGCACTGTCAGCTCTTCCTGCTGGCAATTCTAATGCCATGAGTTCCTTGCTCTTCCTTAACATTC
Source organism: Gopherus evgoodei (assembly GCF_007399415.2). Classification (NCBI taxonomy): domain Eukaryota; kingdom Metazoa; phylum Chordata; order Testudines; family Testudinidae; genus Gopherus; species Gopherus evgoodei. Next base: position 58,799,494 of record NC_044330.1, on the reverse strand, counting down.
AACTACTAACAATAGACCCATGGGCTGGGAGATGTCACCAAGCCCCATTGTGAGGTGATGAGACATCCCTGAGCTAGAGCCTGAGGAAGCTGCATGTGGCGATGAGTCATCCCTGTGCTAGGCTCCTCAAGCCAGGGGCTGGTCCAGTGGTTCTCAGGGACGATCCCCATCACAATTTCCACCAGTTTGAGTAGACTGACCCCAGTCAGGCTTAATGGCCAAGGCAGATTTCATAATGCCAGCTGGTACCCTCTACAAGCAAAATAACATTTCCAGGCTCCCCCACCACTGAGATGGAAGAGCTAGTTCTAAGTTTCCAGAACCAAGGGGCCCAGCTACAGTGGGAAAACATCTTCCTAGGATCACAGATCCCAGCAGTGCCAGTGAAAAGAGCCCAAGATCTAGGCCCAAAGCTCCCATTACCAGAGAGCTGATGGGAACCATTGGAAGTTTCAGGGTTTCTCAAGCAATGTCACTTTCTGTTCCTGGTGATGTTCTACCCAAAGAACCAAACCATAGTAGGGATTGTCATCAGCTTATTGAGAGGTGAAGCACTGGATTGTGCATTGCCACTCCTGAGGGTGACAGGGGGGGACACAATTCTCAATGACTTTGATGAATTTGTGTCTTTTCACTCATGTTTGATGATCCAAACTGTGCCCGCTCTGCCGAAGTTGCCCTGCAGTTATTGAGACAAGGCCCCTGTCGCAGCCTATGCCATCCACTTCCATCCCCAGATAGCTAACAAAGCCTGGAATGAAGCAGTGCAGCGTTACCACTTCTGGCTAGGCTTGAAGGATGAGATTAAAAATGTGATATCTACCAATGTGAAATATTCTATCATGTGCCAGCAATGCCCCTCTGCCATGTACATTGGCCAAACCGGACAGTCTCTATGCAAAAGAATAAATGGACCCAAATCTGACATCAAGAATTATAACAGTCACAAACCAGTAGGAGAACACTTCAATCTCCCTGACACTCAATAACAGACTTAAAAGTGGCAATTCTTCAACAAAAAAACTTCAAAAACAGACTCCAAAAAGAAACTGCAGCACTGGAATTAATGTGCAAACTGAACACCATCAAAGTAGGCCTGAATAAAAACTGGGAGTGGATGGGTCACTACAAAAACTAATTTCCCCCTGCTTATACTCACACCTTCTTGTCAACTGCTTGAAATGGATCACCTTAATTACACTGGCCTCATTAGCACTACAAAAGTGATTGTTGAGAATAGCCCACTTCCACCTTAATTGAATTGGCTCATTAGCAGTGACCCCCCACTTGGTAAGGCAACTCCCACTCTTTCATGTGCTGTGTATTTATACCTGCCTCTATATTTTCCACTTCATGCATCCGATGAAGTGGGTTGTAGCCCATGAAAGCTTATGCCCAAATAAATGTGTTAGTCTCTAAGGGGCCACAAGGACTCCTCGGTGTTTTTATTAAAAATGAACTGGCCCAGGTCTACCCCCACCACTGCATTGTTCCCCTTCATTGACTTGTATTGTGTATCCAAATTGACAATCAACTGTTCGATGCCAGGAAAGGAGGAAGGTGTGCTCAGCCCCACCTGGCCCTGCCCTATTCCTGTCCCCCTCCCACTCCCTCCATGCAATCACTGGACCTGAATCCATGCAGGTAGACACGACATGAACGTGACCTCAGATCAAGAGAAGGAATAGTGTTTTCTCAATGGCCTATACCTGTACAGTGGAGAACGAGGCCACTTTGCCATCAGATGCTCCGTGAAGTCCTGTCCCATGGGTAGTCTGGGAAAACAGGTAGGTCCAGCCTCATGAGAGGGGAAGTGGCCAGCCAGAACGATAGACATCAGTTCCCAAAGCAGACCCTCTCTGCTACCTATCCTAACGGCCACAGACAATTGCCAATCTCACTTTCTGATCAAGCTCCGACTTTGAGGCCTGTCTACACCCAAAGCAAGCTGCACACAGCTCACACTGATAGATTCTGGAGCCTCTGGTAATTTCATGGACACTAAATTTGCTAAACAAACCACCAGCTGGTGCAAAGGAAGCTTATCTACAACTTGGTGGAGGCAATCAATGGCAGCTTGCCGTCCTTGAGTCTGGTCATCTCTGAGACACCCCTCCAAGTTGTAATTCAAGACCACACTACGTTGGGGAAGAGTCAGCACGGCTTTTGAAAGGGAAATCATCTCTCATCGATCTACTCGATTTCATTGAGGGGGGCCACAAACGTGGACAAGGATGATCTAGTGGATATAGTGTATTCAGACTGCCAAAAAGCCTTTGACAAGATCCCTCACCAAAGGCTCTTAAGCAAAGTAAAACAGTCATGGCATAAGAGGAGAGGTCCTCCCATGGAGCAGTAAGTGATTACAAGATAGGAAACAAAGGGTAGGAATGAATGTTAGTTTTCACCGTGGAGAGAGGTAAATAGTGGGGTCCCTGAAGGATCTGTACTGGCACCAGTTCTGTTCAACATACTCACAAAAGATCTGGAACAAGAGGAAAACAGTGAGATGGCAAAGTTTGCAGATGATGCACTATTACTCAAGACAGTTAAGTCCAAAGCAGACTGGAAAGAGTTACAAAGGGCTCTCACAAAGATGGGTGACTGGGCAGCAAAATGGCAGATGAAATTCAGTGTCCAAAGTAATGCACATTGGAAAACATAATCCCAGCTATACATATAAAATGATGGAGTCTAAATTAGCTGTTACCACTCAAGAAAGGGATCTTAGTGTCACGGTGGATAGTTCTCTGAAAACATCTGCTCAATATGCAGCAGCAGTTAAAAAAGCTAACAGAATGTTGGGAATCTTTAGGAAAGATAGATAAGAAGACAGAAAATACCATTATGCCACTACATAAATCCATGGTCTGCACACACTTTGAATACTGTGTGAAGTTTTGGTCGCCCCATCTCAAGAAAGATCAATTGAAATTGAAAAAAAGTACAGAGAAGAGCAACAAAAATGCTTAGGAGTGTGGAGAGATTAAAAAGACTGGGACTGCTCATCTTAGAAAAGAGATGACTTGCGGGAGATATGACAGAGGTCTATAGAATTATGAATAGTGTGGAGAAAGTGAATAAGGAAGTTATTTACTCCTTCACAGAACTATGAGTCACCCAATGAAATTAATAGTTAGCAGGTTTAAAACAAACAGAAGGAAGTTCTTTGTCACACAACATACAGTCACTCTATAGAACTCATTACCAGGGGATGTTGTAGAGGCCAAAACTGAGATTAAAAAAGAATAAGAACATAAAAATGGCCATACTGGGTCAGACCAAAGGTCCATCGAGCCTAGTATCCTGTTCTCTGACAGTGGCCAATGGCAGGTGCCCCAAAGGGAATGAACAGATAGGTTATCATCAAGTGATCCATGCCCTGTCACACCCAATCCCAGCTTCTGGAAAACAGAGGTTAGGGACACCATTCCTGCCCATCCTGGCTAATACCCATTGATAGACCTATCCTCCATGAATCTATCTAGCTCCCTTTTGAACCCCGTTATAGTATTGGCCTTCACAACACCAACTGGCAAGGAGTTCCAGAGGTTGACAGTACATTGTGTGAAAAAATACTTTCCTGTGTTTGTTTTAAACCTGCTACCTATTAATTTGGGGGTTGCCCCTTGTTTTGTTTTATAAGGAGTAAATAACACGTCCTTAATTACTTTCTCTATACCACTCAAGATTTTATAGGCCTCAATCATATTCCCCCTTAGTCAACTCTTTTCCAAGCTGAAAAGTCCCAGTCTTATTAATCTCTCTTCATAGGGAAGCCGTTCTATATCCCTAATAAGCTTTCTTGCCCTTTTCCAAATCTTTTCCAATTCCAATATATCTTTTTTGAGATTGGGCGTCCACATCTGCAAGCAGTATTCAAGGTGTGGGCATACCATGGATTTATGTGAAGGCAATATGATATTTTCTGTCTTATTATCTATCCCTTTCTTAATGATTCGCAACATTCTGTCCGCTTTTTTGACTGCTGCTGCACATTGAGTGGATGATTTCAGAGAACTATCCACAATGACTCCAAGATCTCTTTCTTGAGTGAAGCACTTGGATGAGAGAAAGGTGATCAGGAACAGACAACATGGATTCACCAAGGGCAAGTCATACCTGACCAATTCGATTGCCTTCTGTGATGAGATAACTGGCTCTGTGGACATGGGGAAAGCGGTGGATGTGATATATCTTGACTTTAGCAAAGCTTTTGATATGGTCTCCCATAGTATTATTGCCAGCAAGTTAAAAAAGTATGGATTGGATGAATGGACTATAAGGTGGATAGAAAGATGGCTTGATTGTCGGGCTCAATGGGTAGTGATCAATGGCTTGATGTCTAGCTGGCAGCCAGTATCAAGCCGAGCGCCCCAGGGGTTGGTCCTGGGGCCAGTTGTGTTCAACATCTTTATTAATTATCTGAATGATGGGATTAATTGCACTCTTAGCAAGTTCACAGATGACACTAACCTGGGAGGGAGATGTAGATATGCTGGAGGGTAGGGCTAGGGTCCAGAGTGACTAAACCAGGGGTCAGCAACCTTTCAGAAGTGGTGTGCCGAGTCTTCATTTATTCACTCTAATTTGTTTCACGTGCTGGTAATACATTTTAACGTTTTTAGAAGGTCTCTTTCTATAAGTCTATCATATATAACTAAACTATTGTTGTATGTAAAGTAAATGAGGTTAAAATGTTTAAGAAATTTCATTTAAAATTAAATTAAAATGCAGAGCCCCCCAGACCGGTGGCAAGGACCCGGGTAATGTGAGTGCCACTGAAAAACAGCTCGCGTGCTGCCTTCGGCATGCGTGCCATAGGTTGCCTACCCCTGGACTAGACAATTTGGAGGATTGGGCCAGAAGAAATCTGATAAAGTTCAATAAGGACAAGTGCAGAATCCTACACTTAGGAAGGAAGAATCCCATGCACTGCTACAGGCTGGGGACTGACGGGCTAAGCAGCAGTTCTGCAGAAAAGGACCTGGAGATTACAGCGGACGAGAAGCTGGATATGAGTCAGCAGTGTGCCTTTGTTGCCAAGAAGGCCAACAGCATATCGGGCTGTATTAGTAGGAGCACTGCCAGCAGATCGGGGGAAGTGATTATTCCCTCTATTGGACACTGGTGAGGCCACACCTGGAGTATTGTGTCCAGTTTTGGGGCCCCCACTACAGAAGGATGTGGACAAATTGGAGTCCTGCGGAAGGCAATGAAAATTATTAGGGGACTGGGGCATGTCTTACACAGAGAGGCTGAGAGAACTGGGGTTATTTAATCTGCAAAAGAGACGAGTGAGGGGGAATTTGATATCAGCCTTCAGCTATCTGAAAGAGGGTTCCAAAGAGGATGGAACTAGGCTGTTCTCAGTGGCGGCAGATGACAGAACAAGAAGCAATGGTCTCAAGTTGCAGTGGGGGAGGTCTAGGTTGGATATTAGGAAACACTATTTCACTAGGAGGGTGGTGAAACACTGCAATGGGTTACCTAGGGAGGTGGTGGAACCTTCATCCTTAGAGGTTTTTAAGGTCAGGCTTGACAAAGCCTTGGCTGGGATGATTTAACTGGGGGTTGGTCCTGCTTTGAACATGGGATTGGACTAGATGACCTCCTGAGGTCGCTTCCAACCCTAATATTCTATGATTCTAACAAAGCAAGAGGTGGAGGCCAGGTGATCAGTTTGCCTGGGAAAGAGAGAAAGGACAGAGGAGGGCCAGCAAGGTATGGCTGAGGGTGGGCTGCTTGAAGCTAGTCAGTCTCCTAGTTTGGGACTGAGTGGGGAGCCCAGGGCTCTGGATCTCCACAAGACGGACTTTGCTGAATGTTTCTGCTTTCTGTGCTAACAAGATCTGTTTCTATGCTGAGTTCCACAGAACTAAAACTTTCTATTTTACCTTGCTGGCTGAGTCACTGCTGACTGTGGAGTTGGTGTGCATGGCCCCTTTTGGGGTATGTTCAAGGCTTCTCCAGGTGTCCTATTCAGGTGGACTCACTGCAGGGAGCTCACAATGTGAACAGGGCTGCTAAATGCTCCAAGGTCAGATCCAAGGAGGCTTCCCCTAGTGAGTGTGTGGCCTGAGGCGTTGTTGCACTATAAGTGGATCCAGTGTGAACTTCATTCAGAGCCGTTCCAGAGCACTGAGCCTGCAAATCTATGACAGATGGGCAGGGACACAACCCTATGCTCTGGTTGTCCCTAAACCTCGGCCTGCCAGAAGTAGATCAAAGGGCAGAGATCACTTGACAATTGCCCTGTTCTCTTCATTCTCTCTGAAGGGCCTGGCAGTGGCCTCTGTCAGAAGATAGGGCAAATGGACCATTAGTCTGACCCAGTATGGCTGTGTACATGTTATGTTCTTATCTAGCTCTTATCCACTGGTAGATCTCAAAGCACTTTCCAAAGGACGTCGGCATTATCATCCCCATTTTACAGTTAGGCAAACTGAGGCACAGAGAGTGGAAAGGACTTGGTCAAGGTCACCCAGCAAGAAAGTGGCAGGATAGAACCCAGGTCTGCCGAGTTACAGTCCAGTGTGCTCTCCCCTATGCCACACTGCCTTTAGGGGAAAGGACGTTAACTCTCCTGGAGGATGACACAGAGACTGGAAGGCAGGCTCTTGGTGGGTAAAAGAAGGATCAGATTCTTCTGTTTTAAAACACATGGATCTTGATTTTTCTCACCTTTACCATAGGTGAAAATGAGGATTTCAAACAATGAAAAAGGAGATCGGAGTCAGGTGGACAGACTGGTAAATAGTTCAGTCTCCATATGGATCCTGTTATTAATTTGGGATCCAAACTGAATTGATTTATTGTAAAGAAATCACATCTGTTCTCCCTGTACATTACACATAATTTATGCTGCTTGGGATAAGCCATGCCCCAAGTAAAGCCTAATGATACGTTCTCTGTTGTTGTAAGGAATGACCAGAGTGCCCGTTTGATAATTAAACAAATGGGCTCATGATAAACCCACAACTGCTGATGGTGGATTTCCTTGTGCACCAAAAGCTCAATCAAGGGAAATGGACACTACTCCCCCTTTGCTCTGTGAACTGATGCTTTTTAAAAACACACACACATGCTCACAAGAAAGGCACAAACAGACACAAGCAGGATGGGAACTGCACATTCATTGGACTGATGAAATCTTAATGCTCTTATTACTCTGGTCTTTGCAGTTACCCTTCCAACACCGCAGAATCATAGTCGGTTTTTCCCAAGGGGTGGGTAAAGGGTTAAGTGGAAGTCATCAAGGCACCCAAAAAGTGGAAGAAGTGTGGAAATGTAAGAAGTTTAGAGAAAATGGATGAAAGCTGAAAACTTAGCATCAGATTTCAAACACTGCATAGGGTTGGAGGTGCTTTGATCTGGAGGATTTCTACAGACTCAGATCTTGAAGTGAATTTGAGGCTGTGGAGATTTCTAAGGGCGAGAATGGAAGTGTAGTGGGGACTGCTGACCTGAGAAAATTTCAAGAAACCCCTTTCTTTTTCTGGATCTGTGGCAGGTCTGAATGGAGTGAAATGCAAGCAGGACTGAACCTCACAGCATTTATTAGAGAAATTATACAATTTGCTTCAGATTTGTCATAAAAAAATAAAACCTCTTTCAACAGGGGCATTAAACATACATGAACAATATATACATGTCCACTCTGTACTCCAGCAGCTGCAGGGCTAGTCCATTTCCGCCTCTCTTTGGGCCTTGTATTCCTTTACGCTTGCCTGCAAATGAGATCAAATGACCAATGTCAATGCTGTATGTTTGATTAACTAAAACACAGCCAGGCCCATGCCCACACCTGAGGAGCTTTGAGAGGCTCTCTGGTTCTGAACATACTTTCCCAGGCAGAGTAAGACAAGAAAAGAGCGACATTTTAATGTGGTTGAGGCTCCTGTTTGAAAAGGCTGGAGGGTCTAGGAGGACTGAAGGGTGGGGAAGGAAACCGATGAGCTTTAGGTGCTCTGAGAAATGGTTGCATTTTATTTTTGATCAGTCTTGGTTCACTGTAAGGGAGGTGAGGCAGTGCCTCCAGGAGTAGCCCCAAGTTCAGCCTGCCTATTGACACAGATGTTTTACGGATTACAGCAGCATGTTTGAAAGAGAACAAATTCAGGGCTCATTTTTGCCCCCACTGAAGTTGCTGCCACTGCATCCAGCCCTTCCTTCAAAGAGCATACATCCACATCCGTTAGGGTTGGGGGGAGCAGATTATTGCACCATCTTATTGCTGACTGATCCCAAACTTATCCTCGTAGCCCTGCTGCATCCAGGTTCCACTTACACCCAAGCCATCCTTCACATTGGCATTCTTACGCCTCTATGACACCAAACTGTCTCTGTGATGCGCTAGCTGCTCTCTGCCACAAGCAGGATTACTGAGCCTCAGGTGGCTTTCCAAATCCTATCCCCCCAGTATGGTAGAAAAAACACTTCTTCCAAGATGATGGGGAAACCCCTCGGATGTGGAATGCAGATTTGTGCATTCTCTGAGCTTCACTTACACTGCAGTAAAATGTAATGAACAGGGTGAAATAGCAATATTTTACATTTGACTTGTACAGCAACTTCCATATGAGGATCCCAAAGCACTCCACAAACACTGCTTGCTTCTCAGAACCCCCCTTTCAAAGGTAGGTGAAGTGTCATTTTAGAGATGGGGAAACTGAGTCACAAAGAGGTGAAGTGACTTCCCCAAGGTCACATAGTGATCCAGTGTCAGAGTTGGTCAGAGAGCCCAAGTCTGCTGACTCCCAATTTCACTTCTCTAACTACTACAACTGGCTGCCTCCAAATATGTGCAGATCCTGCAAGAGGAGCGAGGAGGGGATCCGTTAGATAACATCTGCGGCCATGGACATGTTAGTGCCTCTGTCAGTCAGACAATGCAGCCAGCTATTTCTCTCCTTCACAGACCACAGAGAGAAGGAGCCCAGAGTCATTCTACCATGAAGCTGTGACCTCACCTCAAACTTGCTGAGCACGTGCTGGCAGACGTCCACCAGTTCTGTTAGTCCTCTCCGGAATGGCTCAACGGCCAGGATCCCCCCTTCAGAAAAGAAGAAGCATTCACAGAAAGTGCGGCTCCAGTACTGGACATGGGGCCCTTCCCCTCCTAACCCAACTCTCATACACCTCTTTGGCGGCCCCTGTGATAAGGTAAGGATCTTAGGCCAGCATCCATGTCATGCTCCCTCCCACTCCCATCAGCAGTCTGAGAAGATCATACAAGGACTGAATGGACCACGGAGGCTTGAACTGGTGTCTCAGAGCCCCATGTCCAGGCTGAAGCCCTTTGGCAGGGGACAACGTAGGGGAAGCTTGCCCTGCAGTTTGTGTTGTGGACAGACATAGGGCTCTACTCTCCGGGACCAGCAATCCAGCACTTTGCAGTACTGCTGAATTCTTCAAAAAATTAAAAAGCCATCTAGCACAACTTGGCCATTTCCAGTGGCTCTGCTCTTCTACGCAACCAACACTCAAGGCCACAGGAGAGGGGACCTGTGAGCTGGGAACCAAGTTAGAGGCTCTGGCTGGGTTTTACAAACTATTCAGAGGGACAATTGTGAAGTAGGTATGGAAATGGAGCCGCAGCAGCCTTGCTCTTGCAATGGCAGATACAGTCCCAGGCGAATCCTGCAGGCTGCCCTTTGGCATGGACATCAGGATAGTATGAGGGGAACACAGAGTACAGCACCCAGAGGGCACCTTGCTACACAGAGCACTTGCAGTGCTATTCACCCCAGGAATTAGCAATATCTGCCCATCGAGCTGTGTAACAGACTGGATCTGCTGTTTAGTGTGTAACGTAACAAGCTTTGTGTGAAGATTTAACTTGGAGGAGGCACCCAGGAGCTAACTAGGGGTGATACCAGGTGGGATGCCCAAAGCTGAGTGAGGCTTTGGGACCACAACTCCCCAGGCTTGCTGATTACTACTGAGGCCACGTCTGGGCTCTGCAGTGGGGGATGACAGAGACCAGCTCTATTTTTGCTACACAAGCTGCACTGATCATGGATGGTGACTGCAACTGCTCTGTAGAATGCTGGAACCAACGACATGCAGAGGGAGGGGGAAAGACTTCACAGGTGGGCAGATCCATGGTTTCAGGGCCTGACATGGCAAGGGACAGCTGTCCAGGGAAACCCAGCTGCATTCCTACCTCTGGTTTGGATCCGGAAGTTGATTTTGCTTTCAGATGGGTGGGTGATGCTGTAACCACAGAACTCCACTTCAGGGCTACAGGAGGTACAGAAGCAGGAAGCATAAGTGGGCTCTCAGAATCAGCAGCAAGTCAACTGCAGAGACACTCATGTTTAGGAAGCCTCTGAAGCAAGCAGACCTGCACTGCATCTTGGTCCCACTTGTTTCAAAAGCAATCACCTCCCATCACCCACAGCTCCCTGAGATAGGCGTGCAGAGGAAAAGGTGTGCTTCTGTGGGGTGGGCTAGATCCTAAAGTTGGTGGGGTATGGAATAGATAAACACCCCCTGCCTTTTCTATGCTGTGGATGGATTTCACGACTGCCCAGACCCAAACTTAAGACCAGTTGAGTGGTTGCCCTGGTTTTAGCAGCTGAAAGAAAGCATGGCCTAAAGGTTACAACACTGGTTTGCTGATAGTGATTGATCATGAGCAGCTTACAAGACTATCACAATTTGTCCTTTGAAATTATCAAATGCAAACCCCCCTTCCTTAATACTTCTAGAGCAGGAACTCATGACAAGAAGTTCCTCCTAAATATTGATTACTGGATAGGGTCATGTAGGTCATGAGATACTATTCTTTTGACTGCATGAGCATACGAATCAGGCTCCCAGTGCGAATATTTGTGTTTGCACATTCAAAATAAGATTCTCTAATACTCACTTGAACACTGGCTGTTTCCACTCCCAGGCCTGACAGTAAACTTGTTTCCAAAGGGGCAGAGATGCAGTCAAAGTGCATTTGTTTAAAGAACCCAAGTAGGGAGATTTGCAATATTCATCCGGCTTCAGCAGTGCCAGAGGTGCTAGATCAGAAGTCTAGGGACGGCAAACATGGCCCTGAAGTGGTACCAGTTATCACAGGGACTTCACTTACTTTTTCATGATCATGTAACGGAGGGAGTTGCCAAGTGTGTGGTCCTCATCATGTAACACAAATGTGACACAGTTTCCATCCATCCCATCTGCCTGGACCTGCCAGAGACAGGAAAGCAAGAGGAGCACAAGAATATGGTTATATCTCCAGATGATTTAAACTCCTTCTGAAGTAACTAAGGACAGGCCTACACTAGAAAAATGACTCACTTCTGATGACTGGTGTCAGCAACAGGGTCACCCCCTATGGTATAACTGTAAGCATAGACCTGGACAACTAGGTTTATCATTGTTCTTCTATGTTCATCATTGTGTTAGAAAACAGTGGTTGAGAATTGCCACGAGCTTGTTTTTGGAGAAACGCCACAGCTGGAGTATGGGCCCACCACACAAATCTGGAGGGGAAAAAAATATAAGCCAGAGCCTTCCTCTTAGAACCCAGGGATTTCTAGACTGCCAGATAGATGAAGGCTAGATATATTGCACGATAGAAAAGCTAGGAATTAGTATTATATGCACGGTCAAAGGGTTAGTGTTATCCTAGGTTTTGATCCTTCCATTCCTTGCACACCCAAAGGTCCCAGCCTTCAAAGGGAATTTTGGGAGCATGAGTACAAGATCCCACCCTCAACGATCTTTAATACCAAGCCGTTCTTGGATCTCATTCACCAGGAGTCACATTCCAGACCCAACAATAGACTCATAAACTTTAAGGTCAGAAGGAACCATTATGATCTTCTAGTCTGACCTCCTGCATAACACAGGCTACAGAATCTCATCCACCCACTCCTGTAACGAGGAGTTATTGAAGTCCTCAAGTTGTGGTTTAAAGACCTCAAGGTGCAGAGAATCCTTCAGCAAGTGACCCGTGTCCCATGCTACAGAGGAAGGCAAAACTCCCCCAGGGCCTCTGCCAATCTGCCCTAGAGGAAAATTCCTTCCCAATCCCAAATATGGCGATCAGCTAAACCCTGAGCACATGGGCAAGACTCACCAGCCAGACACCCAGCAAAGAATTCTCTATAGTAACTCAGATCCCACCCTGTCTAGTGTCCCATTACAGGCCATTGGGCATATTTACTGTTCATAGTCAAAGATCAATTAATTGCCAAAATTAGGTTATCCTATCATATCCCTTCCATAAATGTATCAAGTTTAGTCTTGAAGCCAGATATGTCTTTTGCCTCCACTGCTCCCTTTGGAAGGCTGTTCCAGAACTTCACTCCTCTGATGGTTAGAAACCTTCATCTAATTTCAAGTCTAAACTTCCTGATGGCCAGTTTATATCCATTTGTTCTTGTATCCACATTGGTACTGAGCTTAAATAATTCATCTCCCTCCCTACTATTTATCCCTCTGATATATTTATAGAGAGCAATCATATCTCCCCTCAGCCTCCTTTTGGTTAGGCTAAACAAGCCAAGCTCTTTGAGTCTCCTTTCATTTTTTGCCCCCAGGTTTTCCATTCCTCGGATCATCCTAGAAGCCCTTCTCTGTACCTGTTCCAGTTTGAATTCATCCTTCTTAAACATGGGAGACCAGAACTACACACAGTATTCCAGATGAGGTCTCTCCAGTGCCTTGTATAATGGTACTAACATCTCCTTATCTCTACTGGAAATACCTCATCTGATGCATCCTAAGACCACATTAGCTTTTTTCACAGCCATATTACATTGGCGGCTCACAGTCATCCTGTTATCAATCAACACTCCAAGGTCCTTCTCCTCCTCTGTTACTTCCAAGTGATGCGTCCCCAGTTTATAACAAAAATTCTTGTTATTAATCCCTAAAAGCATGATCTTGCATTTTTCACTATTAAATTTCATCCTATTACTATTATTCCAGTTTACAAGGTCATCCAGATCTTCCTGTAGGATATCCCGGTCCCTCTCTGTATTGGCAATACCTCCCAGCTTTCTGTCATCCACAAACTTTATTACCACATTCCCACATTCAGTATTAAAAAGATTAAATAACTGTCTGAGTCTGTGGAAACTGGCACCTAGAGTGTAACAAGTCTCTGCTTTTTTTTCCACTCAAGGGGGGGGGGAAATAGTCCCAGCATCTATTGCTGCTGGAGGAGTCGTAGGGATACCAGCTAGGATCCATTGTGGGGAGAAAAAGGAGAATATCTAGGAATAATGGGATGAAATAAAAAGAAACATGCAATGAGGTGAGACAGCAGGAAAAGCTTCCTAAAGGAGAAAGTTTGTTGTGAGGAGTCAGGCCAACTCTACACTTACAAGCATACAGCAGCACAGCTGCACCAATACAGCCGTACCGCTGTCAGAGTGCTCATGTAACCACATTGTTGATGGGAGAGACCTCTCCCATCAACAATGAGCAGCAGTAGCTATGATAGCGGGAGAGCTGGTGGCCACTTCTGGGACCGTGCAGAGCCAGGGAGCCTGCCTTAGCCCCGGGCTCTGCTGCGCCGCTTACCGGACTTTTAACTTTTACAACAGGCCACATAAAAAGCACTAGCAAAGTCAGTACAAACTGAAATTTCATACAGACAATGATCTGTTTATACTGCTCTATATACTATATACTGAAATGTAAGTGCAATATTTATATTCCGATTATTTTATAATTATATGGTATAAATAAGAAAGTCAGCAGTTTTTCAGTAAGTGTGCTGTGACACTTGTATTTTTATGTCTAATTTTGTAAGCAGGTAATTTTTAAGTCATCAGCTTGGTTTTCTCTGCACTGATTTCCATGCCATATTTTGCGAAGGCTTCATCCAGTCATTTCACAAGGTTGGCAAGTTCATCTTCGCTGCCTGTCAGGCCATCAACATCATCAGCAACCTGAAGATTTCACATCATTCGCCCCCCTCCCCCAATGCTGACTGTGCATATGTGATCTTCTAGGGCATCAGTCATTATGCGCGCCAAGCAGATGTTGAACAGTGTGAGCGAAAGAAGGCAGCCTTGGTGGGAAACCACTCTCCTTTTGTGCCATTGATGAGAACGCCACTGCTGGCCTTGGCATACAGTTGTTTAATGGTAAAAATAAACTTAAAACCAACATTGTACTTCTTCATAGTTGCCCAGAGAGCTTCGTGCCATACTCTGTCAAATACCTTCTTGAAGTCAACAAAGACGTGGTAGATGTTCTGCTGGTGTTGTAAGTACTTCTCACATAGAACATGAAGGTTGAAAATCTGTTCAGTGGTACTTCTTCCAGCATGAAAGCGAGCCTGTTCTTCAGCGATGATATTCTCGGCTTGTGGCTTCAATCTGTTTAATATGACTTTCAACATCACTTTGCTGGGATGGCTAATTAAACTTATGGTCTGATAATTTTGACACAGTGGCAGGTTGCCTTTCTTTGGCGGAGTGACTGTGTCCATGTGGAGGGCCACTCACCGGCCTGCCAGATCTTCTTGCAGCTCTTGGTGAGTACATCTATTAATATTTCTCCTCCGAATTTCATCAGTTCCGCTGGGATGTTGTCAATACCTGTAGCCTTTCCATTCTTGAGTGATTTCACAGATGTCTCCACTTCTTCACGAAGTATTGGAAAGTCATCCTCCTCTGTTGAATCTGGGTAGTCTAAGCTGATGACAAACAAATGTGGTGGGATCAGCTCACATATCACTGCCAGCGGACTAGAGCTGGAGACAGTAAAACCGTTCAAGTATTTGGGGGCAATCATCACTGATGAAGGATCCAAGGCAGAAATTTGGGCAAGAACTGTGCAACCAGCAGCACCAGAGGCAAAGCTAAAGCCAATTTGGAGGAATAAGAACATCTCCCTGGAATCCAAACTGAAACTGCAGCATGCACTGGTCATCTCCATTCTTCTATATGCGTGCGAGACATGGACCCTTATGGCAGAACTTGAACAGAATATACAGGTAGTAGAGATAAGATGCTTCCGTAAAATCCTGGGCATTTCCTACTTCGACCACATCACTAATGAAGAGGTCTGCAACATCATCACCCAATGCACTGGGTCATATGAAGACCTGCTGACGACCATGAAGAAGCACAGGCTGAAATGGTATGGCCATGTAACAAGATCACTGGCCTATCCAAGATCATCTTCCAGGGAACAGTACAGGGAAAGAGAAGAAGAGGTAGACAGAAGAAGAGACGGATTGACAACATAAAAGAGTGGACAGGAATGGACATTGTGGAGAGTCAAGCACTGACACACAGGGGTAGAGACAAATTGGCTGATTGCTCATCAATGATAGTGCCCCAACGACCAGTGTGGTTATGGTGGTGATGATGATGATGAGTGTTAGGATATAGATATTTAGGCCTGTTTGCAAAGGCCTATATTTCAAGAATTTAGGTGTATTTGTATTACTTAGCTAGTTATAGAGGTATAAAAGAATTAAAATTACTGTTTGTGTAATGGCCTTTTTTACTGTGACTGGCTAAGGCCTTTAGCTAAGATGTAGTTAGGCAGCCATAAGCTGAGAAGTATATGGTTACATTTTTACATTTTAAACTAGTTACATTGAAATAAGGTGCTGTTATAAACACATAGCTAAGGGTTAATGTCTCTTTCACTTATAAAGGGTTAACAAACAGTGACCTGCAAACATCTGACCAGAGGACCAATCAGGAGACAAGATACTTTCAAATCTCGTGGAGGGAAGCCTTTGTTTGTGGGTTTTGGGTTTGGCTTTGTTCTCTCTGGGTCCTGGACGGGACTAGAGGTGCAACCAGGTTTCTGCCAATCTCCCTGCTACAGTCTCTTATCTATTCAGAATTGTGAGTAAGAAAAAAGGCGGTTATAGTCTTTTAATTTGTTTTCTTATTTGCATATGTGTACTTGCTGGAAGTAGCTTAAATTGTGTTTCTGCTGGAGAAAGCTTCTATTGTTTATAAGTTGAAAGACTCTGTAACTGTTTACTATCTAAAGTGCAGAGATAAACCTTTTACTTTTTTTCTTTCTTTTTTATTAAAAGTTTTGCTTGTAAGACCTGTTAATTTTTTTCTCCTAGTTAAAGTTCAAGGGAATTGGTGGGAAGAAGGGAAGGATAAATTTTCTCTTTGTGTTAGATTCACGCAGCTTAAATCTGTAGGGCCTCTGGGGGAGGGGGAAGGTAACACTCCTCTCGGTGTGGTGATTCAAGAAATTGAATCAGGTGATTTCCTAGTGTTCCCAGGGCGGGAAGGAGCTGGGAGAAAGAAGGGAGAGGGAGGGGAATGGTTTATTTCCCTTTGTTGTGAGACTCAAGGAATTGGGTCTTGGGACCCCCCAGGGAAGGTTTTTGGGGGAAACCAGAGTCTATCAGGCACTCTACTCTAAGTCCTGATTGGTAATGTAATCAAAATCACTAAAGAAATGTCAGGGGTTTCTATTGAAACTTAACTGCTCCTGGCAATCTCTGGTTGTACAAAATAAAAGTGTAATCGGGGTACAGTTGTGTAAAAAAAGTAATCAGAGTGCAAGGAATGTTAGACAAAATAAAATTTTGTTTGTGCACAAAAAGAAAAAAGGAAAGCAATAATGGGAACACTAAGCCTTGGGGTGGCTCTGGGGGATCCAACTGTCACTTTGAAAGTGCATAAAAACTCTGGGCATGGGAAAGGCAGTCATATCTTGTGTAAAATTAATATGGCTAATATAATAAAGGTTAAACTATTTCCCAAAACATGTGCAGTGTATATTTAAAAAGGGGTAAAATAAATGCAAACAAAACATGGTACTTAATTAAAATGCTGTTAGGGCTCCAAAAGAAGCCATAGTAAATTGTGCTTTCTTTTTCAAATCTTTAAAGCAGTGTTTTAAAGCAAAAAATAAAAGTAAAAAGTAATCACAACTCTGGTGAAAGTAAAATGTGTCCCTTTTAAAACAGTCTCTGAGCTGCTAATAGCTTTAAATCCAAAGGCAAGCCAAAAAAGCGTCTGTGTAAATGCAATTTACCTAGCTAATGAAAAAAAAAACTGCACTTTGCAGCACAAAAACCTAAAAATAATAAATACATCTGGTCAGCAAACAAGCTACTAAAGGAAGGTAAAAAAACAAGTCAAACCTAAAAGTAAGGGAAACAGATTAACCCTGAGAGAGAGAGAGAGAGAGAGAGAGAGAGAGTGTGTGTGTGTACACAAAGCAAAAATCTAAAGCTGTCTCTCAGCTATTACCTAAAAATAAACGTAAAGCTTGGTACAGCAAAAATACTACTGCAAACATGGTCTGTTGTACAAAAGGGGAAACTAAGGCACACCACCTCATAAGTTTCATGAACGAACAGTAAGTGGGGTAATTCACTAGCCTAACTATAAAACAAAACCAAAACAGCGTGGAGGTAATTCTTCTGTTTTTCCTGCAATTAGCAAAAAAAAGTGTAAAAAAAATTAGTATTATTATTAAGCAACAATCTGTCCCCACTAGGGGGGTGGAAATTGTTTCTTTTGTTTTTCAAACACTCTACAAGCATGCTGGCGCCAGCAAAAAAATAACCCAAAATACCATGAATCTATGTTTTGTGTTGTTATCTGTAGTGTTTGTCTTGTTGCTAGCATAACGTGGGTTGGGGGTGGCTTCAAAAGGCTAACCTAAAAAAAAAAAAATGTGTGTAAAAATGCAAAATGCTCAATGCTCAACTAAAAGGCCAGCACCAGCGCAATAGCTACCATGGTGCCTGGAAATAAAACAGAAACTAAGGTGGCCCCACGAGCCCTATGAAACTAATTAAAAAAAAAAAAAAAGCAGCTCACTAAAAATCAATAAAGGGGTGTAAAAAATGGGTGTAAATCAAACAAAATGTTTGGCTGTGCCCCTCTCCTTTAACTATAAAAAAGCAAAATCAATGGCCTATGGCAAGGGGTAAACAATTGGGTGTACTATATATAAGATGTTTTGCTAAAAATGTACATATTACTGGGGGCACAATTACACCAGCCCCCAACCAAACTACACACATCTACACGCTGCTATCTGGACTCTGGTGCACAAATAAATCTGTAAATCTTATTGCTGTAAATAATCAAACCAGGGCATACTACCTAATTCCATACCAAGTGATTAAGTTGGTTTAAATAACAAACCATTTCTCTGTAAACATTCAATAAACTTATAATATAAACAAAAGCACGTAAAACTTGCAGAGGCACCTTGTTGTAACTGCCAGCAACTGGACACATTAAAATCTTAACCCTGTCAAAGGAAAAGAGGCAGTGTTTTGGTCGTGGCTCGGACGTGGGACCATACTGCAGTGATCAAAACTGGGTGTTGCTGTGCACTGTATATTGTTAACAGTACTTGTGTTACACTGAATATAAAAATAACCTATAAGTAATGCAGTAAGCCCGCCCCACCCCGCAGTGTGCAGAACAACCCGAACCCAACCTTCTCGGGCACACTATAATGGGAAGTCTGAAACACTAATTAAAATAGGTGTGGTATGCCTGTACAAGAAAAGGTGCAGGGCACTATACTACACAAGGGGCAGTGAAACAAATAAAATATCAACACCTTCCACCTTGATGCCTGGCAGTATCAGGAAATGTGTCGCCATATGTCCTATGCTTTTCCAGGGATACCTGGGCAGGAGAATCCCAAAAGGAAAAAAAAAAAGGGAGGGGTGGGGTGTTAGGATATAGATATTCAGGCCTGTCTGCAAAGGCCTATACTTTAAGAATTTAGGTGTATTCTTATCACTTAGCTAGTTATAGAGGTATAAAAGAATCAAAATCACTGTCTGTGTACTGGCCTTCTCTTACTGTGACAGGCTAAGGCCGTCAGCTGAGATGTAGTTAGGCAGCCATAAGCTGGGAAGTGTATGGCCACATCCTCACATTCCAAACTAGTCACATTGAAATAAGGTGCTATTGGGCTATTAGGAATACAATCCTGTCCTGATATTCCTATCACCTCCAGAGAAAGGGAAGAGCCTAGAAGATGTAAAAGGAAACTTAGTTTGATAGCATCCTGTCTGGCAAGAACTCACTTATCAATTGACACAGCTGGAAAACCCTTATGTCTGTATACATTGTTTGCGCCTTTGGACTTTGGGTATTGTTGCTCTCTGTTCATGCAAAAAGGACCAGGGAAGTGGAAGGGTGAAGGAATAAGCCCCCTAACAATGATTTTTTAAGTGAAGTGAAACTCAGGGGTACACAAGACATATCAGACTCCTGAAAGGGGTACAATAGTCTGGAAAGGTTGAGAACCACTGCTCTAAGTGAAATCCTACCCTATTGAAATGAATGTGAATTTCACCAATGACTTCAATAGGATCAGGATTTCACTCTAGTAATCAGAGCTAGGTTGTGGTGTTATCTAGTGCTTCCATCAGCAGATCTCATGGTTTTACAAAGCAATTCAGTATCGTTATTGCCATTATATATGGGGAAACTGAGGCACGGGGCAGTGACATGTCTTGTCTACGGAATCAGAGTGAGCCAGTGGCAGAACTGTGTTTCCCAGGTCCCAGTTCAGTGCTCTATTCACTAGGCTACACTGCCTCCACCACCCCCTGGGTTTATAACTAGGACTCCATGTCTATGACGGAGATCAAGTCAGCACTAGGAGTTAAAAAAAAACCCAGCAGTTCCATTTTAAAATCCTGTTTGTCCAGCATTTAGATCAGCTCTCGATACCTGGTCTTAGCTGAAGGGTCTCAGGCAGGGAGAACATCTTGGTAATTCTGTGGCTAAGGCACTACATCTGGAATTCTGGGTTCAGTGCCAAGCTTTGCTGCAGACTTCCTGTCTGACGTTGGGCACAGCTCCCTATTGATGATATGTTGCTTTTCCCTCCCATCCCATTGTGAGCTCTTTGGGGCAGGGACTCACTCTGTGCCCACAACACTGGGGCGCTGATCTCGGTTGGGCCATCTAAGCCCTTCTTCTGCCTGTCAGGCCCCTCATTGGTTTCCTTCAACTTCTCAGGAAAGAGCAGGTTGAGGGCTGTGCACGCCAGGCTGATGAAAGAGATGGTTATTTCCAGGGGTAGGGTCACGAAGGGCGGTTTAAATGGGCTCGTATGCTCTGAGAGAGGAGAGAGCAGGCAAGGGGGATTTTCTCCTTTAGATTGATGCATTTTAATGGCTACCCAAGGAGCCTGGAACTATGGAAAGGTGCTTCTGAGCATCAGTAGACACTAATAATATCAGTAAATACTTCCTTGCGGACTAGCAAAATAACAACGGGCTCTGGGAACAAACAGGAAGGATCTGGGCCTAATGCATGTGAGAGGGGACTGGGAGTCAGTTCACTTGGGTTTTGTTCTCAGCAATGCCACCATCTCACCAAGTGGCATAGGGAAAGTTCCTCATTTCTTGTCTTCTATTCCCATGGAAGTTTTGCCAGTGACCACCGTGGGGGAAGGACCTATTCCTTAACCTCTCTCTCTACACTTATTTTCCCCATGTGTAGAATTGAGGATGATATTAACCTACTCCACCGAAGGGTTGCGAGGCTTAATTTATTAAAGTACTTTGAGATCCTAACATGAAAGGAGCTGTAGAAATACAAAGGATTATAATGTTAATATAATTATTGTGCCGAATGTAATCTACAGGGGCTTTCTGGAGCCAGTCCTGGAATTCTCTAGCAGATCTTGATAACCCGTCTCATTCTCTGAAATCACTGTCCCTGTTCTTCTAAAACTCTGAGCAAATTCCTTGCAGTGTCTGTGCCTGTGGAAAGGTGAATGTAACTGCTGAGGGTGTTGCTATGTGACAAGAAGTGAATGGAGTTGTGAACCTTCTGGAGCATTTGAGGAGCTGACCGTGGGCAGGATGTGAGGAGATGAGGGCTTTGTATAGCTCTGGCTCCACACTTAACCTTGAGACCTCGCAGCAGTTCCGAGGTCGGCTGGGGATTGACTGGTGAAATCAGGCTCTGCAGCAGCTATACTTAGCCCAGAGAGAGGCCAGAGGCTCAGCAGCGCTCTGATGGCTGGCAGATTATTTAGATACTCTTGGTTTTGGAGACAATCTCAATCCCAAACTGGTCCTGTTGGAGCTTTTAGTTATTGGCGCATTGGCAGGAGTCCAAACAGACTATATCAGGATCCTGTGTCATGTCTCTAGGGGCCTGATCCTGCACAGTGTGGCATGCCCTTAAGGCACAATATGTCACGGGATTGGGCCCTCTATGCCTCAAACACCTGCACATGTGGATTTGGATGTTATAAGTAAGGCTACGATTTAGTCATGGGTATTTTTAATAAAATTCATGAACAGGTCACGGGCAGAAAACAAAAATTCACAGTCTGTGACCCGTCTATGACTTGTACCATAAATACCTCTGACTAAATCTTAGTTGGGGGGGGGGCCCTCAAGAGGAGTCCTGCTCTGTGGGACCCCAGGGGTACTGCTGGAGGCCTCCGGGAGGCCACTGCTCTGGGGGTGCCCCCAGGGACCATCCCCAGCCTGCTGCCAGTGGCCACTGAGCTGCGGCTGCTCCTGCTGCTCTGGGACCACTGCTCAGGTGGTCCCTGGGGCCAGCCACCCTGAGACACTCGAGCCGTGGCCATTGAGGCTGGCTGCAGAGCCACCCAAATGGCTAGCTGTGGAGCTACTCCAGCAGCAACCACTGTGGATGTCCCTCGACCACCTGGCACTTGGGGCCAGCCACACTGACCACTGCAGAAGTCATGGAGTTTGCGGAAAGGAGGCCGTGTGGCCTAGTGCAGTGCATGACAGGAGATGCACAGGGCAGACTTCTTAAAGGAGATTGAGAAGGTAACAAACCATGCAGCAGACTACAATGCATTTAGCTTTTCCATCTGCCTAGTACATTGAGAAACTGGTGTAGTGATCTGATGGATGACAGCCCATGCACCACTATTTCACGGAGCCGCAGGGAACATGCTGTGCCAGATCAGTCTGGTTCCCGGAGACCTGATTTATCCCTCCTGCTTCGCACAGAGATCCCTTTGATACATTTCCGGATCTCCATAGGGATGGAAGTTTTGCGGCAGATGATCAGACTGCTGGTCCTCCAGCAGTGGCTGTTATCTGATGCTTCAGAAGAAGGCAAACAGCATCCCTCCAGTAACACACCACTTGACTTATGCCATACTGTATACATAGGGAGGGTTCTGACATGGCCCTGTGGTAATCAGTTTGTGCCCAGAGGCATGAAGTTGGATGTCTCTACATATTTCTAATGTGTCCATCACTGTGGTATGTAGGTGTCAAATTATTCAACCCATTTGAAAAATGTTCTCCATTATCTGACCTGAAAGCCCGATCTCCTTCCTGGTGTAGGGAATTCTACCTAGTGCGTGCAGCAATATTTTATTTTTCTACATTTACTTGCCATCCATTTCATCCGCTGGACCCTTATTCTCAAATTATGGACCAACAGGAAAAGAGAAGAACTGATCTGTTTTCATGGCAGCTTTCCTAATCTGAAATACACAATCAATCAAATTGCCTCTAGATCCCCAAAGATGTTTGGAAGTGGAGTAATTATTCCAGAAAAAAGTCGCTTTTATTCCAGAAGAGTATCTATACAGGGCAGTTATGCTGGCATGGCTATAAAGAACAATTATTCTGCTAAAGCTATGCTGGTCAATTTCCCTGCATAGACAACCCCTTAGAGATGGGAAAGACCCACAAGATTATCCAGGGTATCCACACCAAGGGCAGGCTGTTGACTCTGGTCCTGACAGATCATCTCTCAGATATTTGTTTGCCTCTCCCAGCTAAGCAATCCTAATAGCTGTAATCCCACATCATATAAAAGATCTTCCTGCTTAGAGGGACTGTGATTTACAATTGTGAATTATTTAACCTTGTCAGTGGTACCTACATACTGCAGTGATGGCTGCATTATCACTGCACATAGAGGGACTAGATTAGCTAGACAGGGTGGTGGCTAGTTTACATTTGGGACACTGGTTTTTATTCATGTTCAATGGGCAATCAGGAGGGTCAGTTTATACACAAGTGTAGGTGGTAACTGGTTAGAGACCATGGTACAAGTCTGTCCCTAAATTCCCTTACATCAAGCAACCCATCTCAGTCCCCTTTCTCTTCTACTGTGCAGGGGTCTGTACACTATGGGACATTTCTAGATCAAAGTGCCTGGTTTGCTGTCTAGGGGCCTGATCCTTCTACCCTTTTCCACATCTTTGTCAATGGAAGTACTCATAGTTACTCATGGGATCTGCATGATTCGGCATTTGGTTGGAACAATAACTGACCATATTAACATGATTCTTTTTTAAAAACAGGCAATAAATAATAGATACTACTAATAATCCATTTGTTTCCCCTGTCCAGCCATCTCCATTCTCAATAGCCCCTTCCCCATTGGTTGGTTGGTTGGCTGGCTGGCTGGCAACTGGAGACTCTGGAGGAGCTGTCCAGAGAGTACTAATTTACAATGTCTTGGGCTGCTGGACAAACAAGTTCCTTTCAAACTAGTATGCGATACAAATCCAGCTATGGTGAACTGTAATGCCATCTAGTGCATTGGCTGAGAGAAAAATAAAGTACAAGGGACCTGATAAAGGAAACATAAGATGGCGAGGTAATATCGTTTATTGGACCAACTTCTGTTGGTGAAAGAGACAAGCTTTTAAGCTAACACAGAGATCTCCATCAGTTGAAAACTTGAAGAAGAGCTCTGTATAAGCTCAAAAGCTGGTTTCTTTACCCAATAGAAGTTGGTCCAATAAAAGATATTACCTCACGCACTTTGTCCTGCTAATAACAGGACCAACACAGCTACAACAGCACTTAACCAACTAGTGAAGGAAAGGCAGACATAAGAATAAAGTATGGGTTCATGGATAGAAAGACCAGTCTGAAACTCTCACAACAGAGCTGAATAATCTTGCCAATGTGTCAGTTTAGAGTGTGGGGCAAATCTCTACCAAGGAAAGGTCTTGCAGCTATCAAATTGATTATCTGAGACTCCTTGGGCCTCATTCCAAAAACTCCCCTTGAAAAATAGGGCCAGTTTTAGAAAATATTGACCCTAGCTTCTAACCTAGCTCCATCTAACATAGCACAGACTTTGTTATTCCTATTCTATGTAGGATAATCTTGGTGAGATCAAAACAAGGGCAACACAATGAAATGCTTCAAGAAATTAAAGCAACAGGCACCTTCTCGGATCTCACTCTTATGTCCATTTCTGAAAATGCCACTTTTGTCTCTTCTCAATTTCTCCCTCCCTCCACTGTTGGCTTGGGTTTTAACTTCATACCTGTGCCATTTAGCTCCATGAAACATATTATACAAAATAAAGTGGCATCACATCCTGTGGTGCTGACAAGCATTAGATAGGGCTACTGATGTTTCTCTAAAGATCAGGGGTGAAATCTGAACTCAGAAACATCCTCCATTACCTTGTGACAAACACCCTACAACAGCTATGTTCCTAGGTTCGAGAATTTTCTGTGCAAACATCCCACACTGCTGCCTGGGGAGGAAGGAAGCCCACTACAGAATCAGTACTTACTAGGGCTGTTGATTAATCACAGTTAATGCATGTGATTAACTCAAAAAAATTATTCGCAATTAAAAAAATTAGTTGCAATTAATAGCAGTTTTAATTGTACTGTTAAACAATAAAATACCAATTGAAATTTATTAAAGATTTTGATTTTTGTACATTTTCATATATATTGCATGCTGTGTAACTGAAATCAAAGTGTATATTTTTATTATAAAAATATCTGCACTGTAAAAATGATAAACAAAAGAAACAGTATTTTTCAATTCACCTCATACAAGTACTGTAGTGCAATCTCTGTCATGAAAATGCAACTTAAAAATGTACATGTTTTTGTTACATAACTGCCCTCAGAAACAAAACAATGTAAAACTTCAGAGCTTACAAGTCCACTCAGTCCTACTTCTTTTTCAGCCAATCACAAAACGACAAATACGTTTGTTTACATTTACAGGAGATAATGCTGCCCTCTTCTTATTTACAACGTCACCAGAAAGTGAGAACAGGCATTTACTTGGCACTTTTGTCGCTGGCTTTGCAAGGTATTTACTTGCCAGATATGCTAAACAGAATTCTTAAAAGAGTAACACTCTGATGTGGAAACTACAGAACCTGAACCACCAAAAACAATCTTCTGCTGCTGGCATAAGATAATGACAATGAACATTTATCGGTCCATCCTGTTTTGGATTGTTATTGAGCAGAACCCATCATCAGCAGAGATCCATGTCCCCGGGAATGGTGGTTGAAGTACAAAGGGTCATATGAATCATTAGTGCATCTGCATGTAAATATCTTGCAACGTTGACTACAACAGTGCCATGCGAATGCCTGTTCTCACTACAAGAAACGGGCATTATCTCCTGCAAATGTAAACAAACTTGTTCATCTGAGCAATTGGCTGAACAAGAAGTGTGACTGATTGGACTTGCAGCCTCTAAAATTGTACATTGTTTTATTTTTGAATACACTTTTTTTGTACATAATTCTACATTTGTAACTTCAACTTTCATGCTAAAGCAATTGCACTACAGTACTTGGATTAGGTGAATTGAAAAATACTTTTTTTCTTTTGGTTTGTTTACAGTGCAAATACTCGTAATAAAAAATAAATATAAAGTGAGCACTGTACACTTTATATTCTGTGTTGTAATTGAAATCAATATTGTGAATATGTAGAAAACATCCAAAAATATTTAAATAAATGGTATTCCATTAATTTTTTTAATTGCGCAATTAATCACCATTAATTTTTGTAATCGCTTGACAACCCTAGTCCATGCCCCTTCGATCTATCTCAGGCACTATACAGACCTCTCACTGCAGCATCTGAGCGCCTTACAGTCTTTGATATAGTTATGCTCCCAATGTCCTGGGAAATAAGGCAGTGTTATTATCCTTATTGTACAGATGGGGAATTGTGGTCCAGAGAGACTAAGCAACTGGCCCAAGGTTACACCGGGAGTCTGTAAAAGAGCAGGAAACTGAACCTGGTTCACCCAAGTCCTAGGCGGGTGCCCTAACCACCAACCCTCCTCAGACATCCCTTAGACTGCATAGCCCACCTGCCATGTAGATGGTCCACTGGATTCAAGCTCTGTATCTCAAGAGAGGGCAAGTGAAGGGGCAAATAATGGCTGTTTGCCATAGCACTACCCAACCCCAAATAAAACCAATCCAGGGCCTCACCTAGTATACAACTTCATACTGACCATCTCTCTGTTCAGCCTGACCTGGTTCCCTGCCTGTTCTGTGAAACAATGAGAGCAGCAGGGGAGCTCTGGCATCACAACTCCTGAAGAAGCCACACTACCATGAAACAGGGCTGTGGAGATGGCAGAAGGGAGTGACTTCTGTGCCAATGCAAGCTGTCTCCAGCAGCTCTCCTATGACCCATACATTCATCAAGGACCTATGGATTTTTGGAAATGGGGACCTCCTGCCACTTCTGTGAATCCCTGATAGAAAGATTTCTTCCCAGATGTGTGATTAACCCTTGCAGAAAAACACTGAGCCCATAGTAAGCAATTCACTGCTACACAAGGGACACAATTTTGTTTGCTAAACAAACTGACAACCCAGCTGCTCCACTGCTGGGCTAGACTGATTATAAAATAATATGCCATATGCCATGCGGCTGTGGTTTCACATACAACTTTCAGTTCTGGCACAATATCCCATTTTTAGAGAACCATTTAATCAAATGTATTAGGTTACGGTCAATTGAAACCTCCCTATGAAGGCCTATGCCCCTAATCCTGGTCCCAACTCCCACTGATATCAATGCCAAAACTCCCCATTCTTTTCAGTGTCATTAGATTCCTAGATTCCAAGGCCAGAAGAGATCATTGTAATCACCTAGTCTCATCTCCTGTATAACCCAGGCCAGAGAACTGCACCACAATAATCCCTAGAACAGAGCTTTTAGAAAAACATCCAATCAAAACTGTCAGTGATGAAAAACCCATCACAACCCTTGGTTGTTCCAATGGTTAATTATTCTCACTGTTAAAAATGTATGCTTTATTTCCAGTCTGAAATTGTCTATTTTTAACATCCAGCCATTACGTTTCTCTGGCCAGGTCTACACTACAAATTTACATCAGTGTAACTACATCACTCAGGGTTGTGAAAAATCCACACCTTAGAGCAACGCAGTTATACTGACTTAACCCTTGATGCAGACAGCACTATGTCAACAGGAGGGCTTCTTGTCGACATAGCTAGCTACTGCTTCTTACAGAGGTGGCTTAACTACGCTGGTGGGAGAAGGTCTCCTGTCAGATAGTAGTGCCTACACAGAAGCGCTACAGTGGCACAGCTGCATTGGTGCAGCGGTGCTGCTTCAGCGTTTTAAGTGTAGACCTACCCTTGGATAGATGGGAGAGCCCATTATTAAATAATCTTCTCTTTGTTAAGATCAAGCACCTTGTGTCTATCACTGTCAGGCAGGTTTTCTAATCCTTTAATCATTCATGTGGCTCTTCTCTGAACCCTCTCCAATTTATCAACATCCTTCCTGACTCCCTTGCTCCAAACCACACTGCAAATCAAGCATAAAATGTTCTTATTTATAAACAACACATCTGCTGTTACCAACAGCCAATACTTAGAACTACATTATACAGAGGAAGTTTGCAGCTTGTAATGGAGGCTCAAGCTGAAAGTAGGGAGATGAAAACTCTGAATGGGATTGGCTGAAGATAAGTAACAGGTTGGTGGCTCCTCTACTGCTCTGTAGCTATGCCACATCTTATCTTCTTCTGAAGGATACACTTGCTTTCTGGACTCAGTTGCAGGGCACATTGAGCTCATTTTTAACAGAGCGGTGGGCTGTGGAGGCAAAAGGTCCTAGCAAAACCAGAAGTGTGGCCTCACACTTAAGGAGACTCAAAATCTTATTACTACTGAACATTTATATTGCAGTAGTGCCTAGTGTTGACCAAGCTGGGATCCATTGTGCTAGGTACTGTACAAATATAGTGTGACTAACAATCCAGGCCCTGCTCAAAGGAATTTAGGCACCTAATTCCCAATGGGAAATCCATGGTAGTTAGCTGCCTAAATAGCTTTGGGGATCTGCTCCATACAGGCTAAAAGAAAAGACAACAGGTGACGAGACAACTAAGCAGATGGAGAAGAGAGGGACAGCATTTCCAACTGTCTAGAATCACAAGTGTTTTTCTTAAAGCCCCAGCTTCTAGATTCACATGATTTGTGAGAACCTGTTTTCATTTGCAAAGAAAAGTAAAGTTTCTAGTGCTCATAGAGAAAGCTTGAAAACATGAGCCTCAAAAAAGGCTCAAAACCTAGAAAGAAAATAAAAAGAACCCACATTTACTAGATTCTAAAATCTCATGGTTTGGGGTAGGAGCTCAACTCATTATGTTTGAAAGGCTGAAGTACTGGGGTATGGAGGCTGAGGGGGACATAAATAAAACAGCATTTTAGGAAAGATCTGGGTGTAAGTCCCAGTTCTGCTGCAAGCTACCTGGTGCAATCATCACTCACCCCAGTGCCTCAGACCCAGCCCTCACCTGCAGAACAGAGATAAAGCGCCTTTTCTCTCTGAATCCAGGACCGTAGGTGGGCTCTCAGATATTCCAGCCATGGGAGCCTGATAAAGATCGAGCTAGGCAGAACACAGGGCCACCCATGAAAGCAGTCCCAGGCCCACGGAAACTGAAGGGTTTGGGAGCAGCACACCCTGGGGGCTGCACAGGGGAAGCCGAGGGTCACCACGTGACTCTTCTGCCACAAGCCTGAGTCCCCCAGCCTGCCTCCCTAGTGCATCCAGCCAGGAAGCACAGCAGGACCAGGGAGCCCTGACCTCCCAGACACTCACCATCTCAAGCACTGGCTTCCTCTCCACCTCTTCAGCCATTGCTGCCTGGGAAGAATTTCCTTCCTCCTCCTCTTCCTCGAATGCTGCTAAGGGATTCTGGGAGTTGTAGTCCAACCCTAGTGAAGTGGGCAAACAAGGAAGATTTTGGTGTGCTCTGAAATCTCTTTCCCGGCATTGCCAAATTGGAGTCTATATTTGTTGTGTTTCTTAAAGCCTGCAGCTCCTGGGTCCCGTGATTGCCTGGGAATTTCAGCTATCAGTGTTTTTAAACAAGTTTCTAGCACTTTGTTGAAGAGAAAAGCTTGGAAATGTGATCTGAGTGCAGCCTAAAGGTTCAAAACTCAGTAATGTGTTAATAAAAATTAGTCAAGGCCTCTAAAATCATGAGATTGGCTTTAAAAATTCAGTTGGGTTTCTTTTTGTTTGCTTTCTGGTGCTGGTACATGTATGGTTCATGCTTTCGAGCACTTCTTTGCAGCCAAGAGGGCCAGAAATTTAGCTTTTTTAAAAAATGAAAGCTGCAATTGTCAGGAAATAATGATTCCATAACTGAGATGCTAACCTAGTCACTAATATTGTGCCACTCACAGTAAAATTGCAAGGAGTGACAGTACAGAAAACCAAAAGTCAAATAAAAAGAACTCCAAATGTACTATTAAAAAAAACAACAAAGCAAAACAAAAACAAACAAACAAAACCTTGTGATTTTTAAGTCAGTCCCATAATTTGGAGGGGCCTGGCTCAAATTTGAACACTTAAGGTTGGTGACGCTGCTGCTTTTGTGGCAGGTTAATTCCACTCAGAGGCATTCATGGGAGCTGCCAAGGGTCTGTATGACACTGGCTGCCTGGGAGAAATACAGTGAGAGCAGGATTAGGAAATGAAGATATGTGAAAAATAAAGGACAGCGCCACAACAAGCTATGTCCTTGGCACCTAACTACATATCTGCACCACAGAGCATATCCTAAGCATGACTGGTGCTGAAATAGGGAGAAAACTGTGTCTCACCCTGCCATGTGAGGAAACGGATGGCAGAGATAGCATCATGTGAGATGCTACAGCATCAGGACTGGTCATCACCAAAACAACCCAACCCCGGGTTTGAATCTCAAACATACTGTGAAGTCTTGCTCTGAATGGAATGAAGGCGGTACTTCACTAAGGCTACCTCAGGGGTATTCAGGGCTGGTGCTTCCATTTAGGCGACCTAGGCGGTCACCTAGGGCACCGGGATTTGGGAGGGCAACAATTTGGCGGTGGTGGGTCCTTCCGCGCTCTGGGTCAGCGGCAGCAATTCTGCGGCAGGTCCTTCACTCGCTCCAGGACCTGCCGCTGAAGTGCCCTGAAGACCAGGAGCGCAGAAGGACCACACACATACCCCCGCTGCAGAATTGCTGCCAACAACCGGGAGTGTGGAAGGACCCCTGCCTAGTGCGCCAAAAACCCTGGTGCCGCTCCTGGGGGTATTTTTGGAAAAAGTAAGGAACAGGTCTCAGCAATAAACAAAAGTGACCTGTCCATGGCTTTTACTGAAAATACCCCTAACTCAATCTTGGGTGCTGGGGGTGGGGCCCTCTAGCAGACCCTGCTGCTCTGGGGCGGGGTGCTTGGCGAGTGGCTTGGAACTGGAATCTGAATGTGATTTGTGGCAGCAGGTCTAGGGAGGCCCCAGGAGGACAGGGGCTGGGCAGTCTCCAGTAGGGTGACCAGATGGGATGAAGAAAATATCGGGACACGGCGGGGAGGGTCCCGCCAGTGGAGAAAAAATAAAAGCGCAGCGTCCCAGAGTCCTGCGGGCAGAGAGAGAGAGAGAGAGGGACAAAATAATGGAGTGCTGCCGGCGGGGGGAGGAAAAAACGGAGTCACTGAGTCCCGCCGGAGGTGGGGGGAGTGGAGTCCTGCCGGCGGCACAGCAAAAAAAAAAAGCGCGGAGTCCCAGAGTGCCGCCGCCAGAAAGACAGAGAGCGCAAAAACCCCGGGGTCCCGCCGGCAGGGGGGGACAAAAGAAAACACCCCCCCCCCCAGGAGTGCGAAATATCGGACAAATTGCGTCCCGCCCAAACATCGATCGGGACGTCTGGTCACCCTAGTCTTGAGCCAGACGGAGAGCTGCTCGCTGCCGTCCTAGGCTCTCGGCGGGACCTTACCACGCTCACCGTAGAACTACAATACCCAGCAGTCAGAGCGGCTGCGTAGGCGGTGTTTCCCAACGTGCAGCGCCGGCCCCCTCCCCGCGATGGCGACTACATTTCCCGTGAGTTCCTGCGGCGTCGGGAGCGTCTCTGGCGGAAGTGCACGTGCTCGCCGAACGGAGGGGACAGCGACTTGGGGAGGCAGGTAAACAGTGCACCGGGCTGGGGACTGCCCCGCCCGGAAAGCGAGGCGCGGGTGCAGGTGAGAGGGGGCGGGAGCGGGAGTTGGTGGAAGGCTCAATAGGAGGGGGTAGGGGTAGGACTGGGGGCAGGAGGAGGCTGGAGGATGTGAGTCTGGGGAGTGGGCTTGGGGGACAGGAGGAGGAGGAGGATTGGGGAGAAGGGGTGGGGGTAATAAAGCAGGAGGAAGGCGGAAGAGGACCTGGAGGCAGGAGGGGGTAAAAGTAGGACTTGGGGGGGCAGGAGGAGGCTGGGGTGGGTGGGTCTGGGGACGGGAGTAGGAGCAATAGAGCAGCAGGAGGAGGGGGTGTGGGGCTGGGCCCAAATGGGGACTAGAGGCAGAAGGAAGGAGTGTGGGGGACAGCTAGAAGGAGTAGGGGTGGGAGTTACCACCCAAAGAGAGTTCTGAAGTTCAGGGGCAGAGCCTGGGGCTTTCTACGCAAAGGATGGAGAAGCCGCATCATGCAGCAATATTCGTTAGTAGCGTCTGTGCAGTGGAGGAGGAGTGGTGTGTCCAAGTTGGTGGCTGTTGCCTGTACACCTGTGGGGTGTTGCCAGGCAGCTTCACCCAGAGCCATTACAGCCTTCCTGATTTGCCTCACTAACAACACCTGAAGTTGCTGACTGGAATCTAAACATCTCATTTAACCTTTCCTTTGTTGCTGCTGTTTGTTTTGTAGCCTGTCTTTATCTTGTTTACTTATTGCATTTCTCTTCTCCTGGGCAAGCTTGTTGGTTTCACTTTCAGGTTCTGGTGTATGGGTGAATGTTACCTTGCTGAGCTTGTAAATGCCTCAAAAGAGTTTTTAATGCTTGTCCCCAAAACAGGTCCCAACATTTTGCTTGTACAAATCTAACTATTTTGGCATAAACTGACAGTCTCTATTTAAGAGTGGGAGGAAAGGGACAGACTTCCAACAGCAAAGCTGTCCCTTTGTAAGGAGAGCTGCCATATAGAAGTAGAGGTAAACAGGAGGTAAAACAGTGAGATGATCTTGGGGGAAGCTTTATGACAGTTAAACTTCTGTAGGTGAGAGTTGTATAATCTCTTGTTAGAGACAAAGGCAATTGTGAAACCAAATTAGCTTTAAATGTGGAGGGGGTGGGGAAGAGAACAGATATTACTCAATAATTACAAAAGAGAAAATGAAGTTTACTGTTTTCCCACCTGTTCTGGTTAGGTGCTCGCACTGAGTGATGTGTTCTGGTTTTAGCTCATAGCGGGATGCTGGAAGTGGAAACTGGAAGACTGTGGAAGTCAGCTAGCTTCTGACTTTGCATGTGGGCTTTTATGCAAACATAAGAATGGCCAACTTGTGGAACTCCTTACCTGAGGAGGTTGTGAAGGCTAGGACTATAACAGCATTTAAAAGAGAACTGGATAAATTCATGGAGATTAAGTCCATTAATGGCTATTAGCCACGATGGGTAGGGAATGGTGTCCCTGGACTCTGTTTGTCAGAGGATGGAGATGGATGGCAGGAGAGAGATCACTTGATCATTACCTATTAGGTTCACTCTCTCTGGGGCACCTGGCATTGGCCACTGTCGGTAGACAGTATACTGGGCTAGATGGACCTTTGGTCTGACCCAGTACGGCGGTTCTTATGGCCCTGCTGGGTCAGGCCAAAGGTCCATCTAGCCCAGTATCCTGTCTTCCAACAGTGAGTAGTGCCAGGTGTCCCAGAGGGAATGGACAGAACAGGTAATCATCAAGTGATCTATCCCCTGTCACTCAGTCCCAGTTTCTGGCAAACAGAGGCTTTTCATATTCATATAAGGAGATATACTTATCTCATAGAACTGGAAGGGACCCTGAAAGGTCATCGAGTCTAGCTCCCTGCCTTCACTAGCAGGACCAAGTACTGAATTTTTCCCAGATCCCTATGTGGCCCCCTCAAGGATTGAACTCTACCCTGGGTTTAGCAGGCCAATGCTCAAACCACTGAGCTCTATCCCTCCCCCACCCCCAGGGACACCATTACTGGCTAATAACCATTGATGGACATATCTTCCATGAATTTATCTAGGTTTTTTTTTTTAACCCTGTTATGGTCTTGGACTTCACAACATCCTCTGGCAAGGAGTTCCACCAGCTGACTGTGCTTTGTGTGAAGAAATACTTCCTTTTATTTGTTTAAAACCTGCTGCCTATTAATTTCATTTGCAAAAGGGGTGGAGAGGTAGAATGAAGGCTGACTTTGATGGGAAGCTAGTCAATGAACTTGATGGAAGTTGTAAGGAAAGTCTGTTTTATTTTTTTTTCCCCCCCTTCATTCTAGGCTTGGTAAGTTCTTATCTCTCAACAATAATTAAACACTAAAAAGGGACACAGAATGAGAGAATCATCAAACTTGGATTTAGTAAAAGAGAGGTTTTACAGAACTCAAACAATAGAAATGTATCAGTGATGCAACAAAAACATTTCATTGGAAAATCTCTTGGCTTATGTTTAAAAACCTGAACTATGTAAGACTGTGTCAGTGCATGAGAACCTGAGTATGAAATTGATCAAGTATGCAAAGTGCAACAGGCCCGTTTATTTTAGTTCATCTCTGGAACTAAATGTCACTATATATGTATGTACTTGTTAATAAGCCGAACTTTTTAGTGAAAAAGGGAAGCACCAGAGAAGGGGGTTGGCTTATGAATGGGTATAGAGAGGGAGAGGTGGAACACAGCCCGTCCCCCCAACAGAGGAAGCAAGGAGAGGCAGCAGAGTCAGAAGGGAAGAGGCGGGGCCAGAGTCTCTCGGGTTCTGGCCATGCTGCTGTGCCCCCCAGCCTCCGAAGCAGCTGCAGCTACAGGGCTGGCAGGCTGCAGCGGTGCTGCTCGGCCTCGCCGCCCAGCCCGCTGAAACATACAGCTGCGCCGCCCGGTCTGGCCGGCCGGAGAAGGCTGCGGTTGCACTGTCCAGCCTGCTGGAGCAGCTCCAGCCAGACCAGAGACGTCCTCCCCAGATAAGCTAGGAAAGGATGGGATGGAGAGAGTGTGTGGGTCCCAGGCTAGGGCTAGGGTCATGAGGGGGGGTGGTCACAGGGGTTACTCCCTGACCCCCAGCTTCTCCCCCACAAAAAATTTCTCCACCAGTTGCTGTCCCGGCCCGTCAGGGTCAGCAGTTGGCATGCCGGAACACGTTGTTTACTTAAGCGTCCGCAGGCACAGAGGTAAACCTGAGGTAAACAAACCATCTCGGCCCACCAGCGGCTTATCCTGATGGCCCGGGAGCCAAAGTTTGCTGACTCCTGAATTATAGGGTTGATTTATGAAGGAGTCATAAAAAATTTCCATTTTTACTTATTCATCTGGGTGGGGGGTGACGAGGCGGGGGTTGGCTTATAAATGAACCAGCTTATGATCGAGTATATACAGTAATTTAGGCCAATGGTTTAATTGGCTTCAAAATAAGGATTAGACACTCTCATGGATAATGAGAAAATCTACAGTTACATTTGCTAGGGGGGAAAGTAGAAGGGATATAAACCTTAATGTTTCAGAACATACATCAACAGCTGAATTATGTAAATAAAGTTGTCATGGAATAAAAGGGAAGATCCTTTCACGGACTGAGAACTGGTTAAAAGACGGAACAAAGGGTAGGAATTAATGGTAAATTATCAGAAAGGAGAGGGTAACTAGTGGTGTTCCCCAAGGGTCAGTCCTAGGACCAATCCTAGTCAATTTATTCATAAATGATCTGGAGAAAGGGGTAAACAGTGAGGTGGCAAAATTTGCAGATGATACTAAACTGCTCAAGATAGTTAAGACCAAAGCAGACTGTGAAGAACTTCAAAAAGATCTCACAAAACTAAGTGATTGGGCAACCAAATGGCAAATGAAATTTAATGTGGATAAATGTAAAGTAATGCACATTGGAAAAAATAACCCCAACTATACATACAATACGATGGGGGCTAATTTAGCTGCAACTAATCAGGAAGGAGATCTTGGAGTCGTCATGGATAGTTCTCTGAAGACGTCCGTGCAGCGGCAGTCAAAAAAACAAACAGGATGTTAGGAATAATTAAAAAAGGGATAGAGAATAAGACAGACCCTATCTTATTGCCCTGATATAAATCCATGGTACATCCACATCTTGAATACTGTGTACAGATGTGGTCTCTTCATCTTAAAAAAGATATACTGGCACTAGAAAAGGTTCAGAGAAGGGCAACTAAAATGATTAGGGGTTTGGAACAGGTCCCATATGAGGAGAGATTAGAGGCTAGGACTTTTCCGCTTGGAAAAGAGGAGTCTAAGGGGGGATATGATAGAGGTATATAAAATCATGAGTGATGTGGAGAAAGTCAATAAGAAAGTTATTTTCTTGTTCCCATAATATAAGAACTAGGGGCCACCAAATGAAATTTAATGGGCAGCAGGTTTAAAACAAGTGAAAGGATGTTCTTCTTCAAACAGCGCACAATCAACTTGTGGAACTCCTTGGCCGATGAGATTGTGAAGGCCAGGACTATAACAGGGTTTAAAAGAGAACCTCCATGAATTTATCTAGTTAAGTCCATTAATAGCTATTAGCCAGGATGGGTAAGGAATGGTGTCCCTAGCCTCTTTCAGAGGGTGGAGAGGGATGGCAGGAGAGGGATGACTTGACCGTTACCTGTTAAGTGTCCCAGAGGGAATGAACCTGGCATTGTTCATTGTCAGTAGACAGGGTACTGGGCTGGATGGACCTTTGGTCTGACCCACTGTGGCTGTTCTTATGTTATGGGCTAGGAAGAAACTTCTTTAAGGAGCTGGTTATTTCATAATTGTTATGGAGTTTCTTTCACTTTTCTGTGAAACATCTTTTACTGGCTGCCTGACTAGATGGGATTTGACCAGTCATGGCAGCTTTTGTGTTCCTGATGCTCAGGCTGAGGGAGGCAAAAAATAAACAGCCTAAGTACAGAAAATAATGTTAGATTTTCACATTTGTTTTAATGTAAGGTGGTGTTAATGGTAGGAATATCTTTAAAGGGACACCTGTCAGGTCAAAATAAACTAAGAGCGACATGGAAGCTTTGGAGGATAGGATAAAAACTTTTCCTCATTTTAAATGAACGAAAATGAGGGATAGCTAAAAAGAAGTTTGGCTCACTTTCTGGTCAAGTCATCAAGTTTAAATATTCACTATAGAGGTCAAGAAGGAATCTGTAGTCTATCGATACAAATGTTGCTCATGCTAGTTTTGTTAACGTATGTACTGTGGAACAACACGTACCATGCATGGTCTGTCCTGAATCTGATTTGTAGAAAACCTTTTCTGGTGACCTTAGAAGATTTCCCAACAAAGTGATAGGGAAGGGATCTGTATCGCTTGTAACTCTTTGTGCCCCCCACAAGCAAATAGAATCACATCAATCTAGGGCTGGAAGGGACTTCTAGGGATCATCTAGTCCAGTCCTCTGCACTGAGGCAGGACCAAGTAAACTTAGATCACCCTTGACATGTTTGTCCAACCTTTTTTTAAAAAGCTTTGAATGATGGGGATTCCACAACCTCCCTAGTGAATTTATGCTAGAGCTACCCTCAGAATTAGAATGTCTTTCCTAACATCTGATCTGAATTTCCCTGGCTGCAGAGTAAGCCCATTTCTTCTTGTCCTACCTTCAGTGAGCATGGAGAACAATTGATCACCGTCCTTTTTATAACAGCCCTTAACAGATTTGAAGACTGTTATCAGGTTCCCCTCAGTTGTCTTTTCTTAAGACTAAACCTTCCCAGTTTTTTTTACTTTTCTCATGTCAGATTTTCTAAACATTTTATCACTGTTGCTGCTCTTCTCTGGACTCTTCAGTTTGTCCTCTTCTTTCTCAAAATGTGGTGCCCAGAACAGGACACAGTACTCCAGCTGAAGCCTCACCCATGCTGAGTAGTGGGCAGGACAGTCACCTTACTTATGATGCTCCTGTTAATACACCCCAGAACATTAGCCTTTTTTGCAGCTGCATCATATTGTAGACTCTCATTCAAGTTGTGAGCTGCTATAATTCCACATCCTTTTCCATAGTACTACCTCCACCTATTCAGTTATTCCCCATTTTGTAGTTGTGCATTTGATTTTTCCTTCTTAAGTGAAGTGCTTCACACTTGTTATTGAATTTCATTGATTTCAGACCAATCTTCCAATTTGTCAAGATGGTATTGAATTCTAATCCTGTCCTCCAAAGTGCTTGCAACCTCTCTCGGCTTGGTGTCATCTGCAGATTTGATAAGCATGCTCTCCACTCCATTACTGAAGTCATTAATTTAAATTTTGATTAGTACCAAACCCAGGACTGACCCCTATGGAACCCCATTAGATACACCCTCCTAGTTTGATACCAAACCATTGATAATTAGTCTGAGTAATTTAATCTAGACTGCATTTTCCTAGAGTGTTTATGAGAATTCCCTTATTTTTTCTCTTTCCTCCAGTTCTGAGCTGTGGTTTCAGTCTTCTAGTCAAAGAAGACTATGGAGTTCTCCTTAGTGAGTGGGGGCAGTACTGTTGAAGAGACATAACTGTGCTATGTCTGTATTGATTCCTGCTCCATGCTAGCATGAAGAATGAGCAAACAATCTTACTCAGTTCTCTCACATGGCAGCTCAGCACTTACTGTAGTCTAGGTCTTAGTTCTGCAAAGTCTCTTGCTGCTTTTCATGAAAGATGCCAAGCAGTGTAGTGCATTTTGGGGTACTTGATGGCATAAGTATGAAACCCCAAATTGTAGAAGACTGAAACTGTACAGTGTCTCATGATTTCTTCCTTTCCTCTTCCTCACCTCCTGATTGAGTTGCTGTCATTCACTTTCTTGGGCCTTCTCTGAAAGATCACTGGGAAACTTCAGCTAATGCAGAATGCAGCAACCTGTTCACTTACTGGTCTGCATATGGAGTATATTGCATCATTATTTTGACTATACTGGTTACTACTTGTTTCTGGGCATGGTTCAAGACATAAATTTTGATTTGCAAGGTGCTATATGATTTGGGTCTGGATTATTCTGCAGACAGCATTTCACCTATCCATCAGCCTGCAGTTGAAATCAGATGATAGTCTTGCTAAGAGACCCCAGATCTGAAATCTGGCAGAGTCATCTTGAAAGAGGCCTTCAACTCTGTAATATATCCATCCTCTTCTCCCCCCTCTTAGACTGGCAGTTTGCCTTGAGCATGTTGCAAGTCCTGTTTAGTCACTCAGGCTCTTTCTAAATGAGCAAAGTAGGTCCAGATTTTCTTCCAGGAAGTTTTGAGTTGGTCTTGTACAGCTTGGGTATTTCTAAACATTGTTTCTAATGACTGTAAACATGCTTAGAGATTGAGGGTACATGTTTGATACATTAAATATTCAAAGCATTAGTTGTAAGGGGTTGATGCCGTACTTCCCGCTTCCCCCATTAGAAGGGTGGAACCTCTTTAATGTTAGCATTTAGGAATAGCACAAATAACTTTAATTGGAGTTAGGAGGAAGATTTTATCCAGATTGTTCAGTTGGCCAATGGGAGCTGCAGGGGCAGTGTGTGGAGCCCCCATGGCTGCCCCTGCACCTAGGAGCTGGACATGCCAGCCGCTTCCGGGAGCTGCACTGAGCCTGAGCAGGCAAGGAGCCTGCCTTAGCCCCGCTGTGCTACCAACCGGACTCTTAGTGGCCTGGTCAGCACTGCTGAATGGAACTGCCAGAGTCCCTTTTTGACCAGGCATTATGGTCAAAAACCAGATGCCTGGCAACGCTAGTCATGGGTTTTTTTTTCCTAGTTATGCCATACTGTTTGTATCAAACAGTGACAGTCTCCTGTTAGACCAAAATGCATCTCTTACCCAGTGACCTGTAGTGCTTCAGTGGTGGCTGTGCACTGCAGTGTGGGAGACTCAGGCCATGTCTACATCTAAAATTTTGCAGCGCTGGTTGTTACAGCTGTATTAGTACAGCTGTATAGGGCCAGCGCTGCAGAGTGGCCACATTTACAGCAACCAGCGCTGCAAGTGGTGTTAGATGTGGCCACACTGCAGCGCTGTTGGGCGGCTTCAAGGGGGGTTCGGGGAACGCGAGAGCAAACCGGGAAAGGAGACCAGCTTCGCCGCGGTTTGCTCTCGCGTTCCCCGAACCACCCTGCAAACCGCAGGGAAGGAGACCTGCTTGCTCGAGGGTTCGGGGAACGAGAGAGCAAACCGGGAAAGGAGACCAGCTTCGCCGCGGTTTGCTCTCGCGTTCCCCGAAGCACCCTGCAAACCGCAGGGAAGGAGACCTGCTTGCTCGAGGGTTCGGGGAACGAGAGAGCAAACCGGGAAAGGAGACCAGCTTCGCCGCGGTTTGCTCTCGCGTTCCCCGAACCACCCTGCAAACCGCAGGGAAGGAGACCTGCTTGCTCGAGGGTCGGGGAACGAGAGAGCAAACCGGGAAAGGAGACCAGCTTCGCCGCGGTTTGCTCTCGCGTTCCCCGAACCACCCTGCAAACCGCAGGGAAGGAGACCTGCTTGCTCGGGGGTTCGGGGAACGAGAGAGCAAACCGGGAAAGGAGACCAGCTTCGCCGCGGTTTGCTCTCGCGTTCCCGGAACCACCCAGCAAACCTCAGGGAAGGAGACCTGCTTGCTCGGGGTTCGGGGAACGCGAGAGCAAGCCGGGGAAGGAGACCAGCTTGATTACTAGAGGCTTCCTCAGTTATGCTGGGATACCTGCTTATTCCACGGAGGTCAAGAAAAGCGCTGGTAAGTGTCTATATTTGATCACCAGCGCTGGATCCTCTACACCCGAGACAAAACGGGAGTATGGCCAGCGCTGCAAACAGGGAGTTGCAGCGCTGGTGGTGCCCTGCAGATGTGTACACCTCCTAAGTTACAGCGCTGTAACTCCCTCACCAGCGCTGCAACTTTCTGATGTAGACAAGCCCTCAGGCTTGATTCCTTATTCTCTTCTACTGCAGATGTAGTTTGCATCCTTTCCCCACTTCTAGCTGAAGTAGTGGTGCCTCCTGCCATTCCTTGAGGTAGATTAAGGAGGGGTGTTGAGTCTCTAAAGTATTCACCTAAAAGGAGCCCCGGAAGTGTAAGAGGGAGGTGGAAAGGAAATAATACTTACATCTGTACAGCACCTTTCATCCAAGAGCATAAAGTGCCTTAACATGTGCCTCTTGCTCGGCCTCATTTTTTTCCAAGTGGGGAAACTGACACAGAGGTGAGGTGACTTGCCAAGGACATGCCACAAGTTAGTCCAGAGTAACTGCTGGCCATTTCGCATCCTGTCTCTGGTGGATTCTTGGGTTATGCTGAGGAAGCATCATTTGTACTTTAGGCATTATCTCGTCAGGCACTAATGATGACAACCACTTGCTGTGTAATGGGGTTGAGCAAGCTACAGTGGTTCTGTGGCCCTGTTTGCTCTTTCAAGATCATAGTCGGGGATCCTAGCCTTCTCCTGCCTCTCATGAGAGTATTAAGCCTCGGTAAATTGGCTTGTACAGAGATGCGGTTGTGTTTGAGATCCAGTCTATTTTTGGCTTTGCTTTCTTCTCCATTTAGGCTTTACATAGGTAAATGTGTTTTTCTGCTGGAAGGTTTCAAGCGATGAAAAACTTTCTAAGGCCATGGCTACGCTGGCACTTTACAGCGCTGCAACTTTTGCACTCAGGGGTGTAAAAAAACACCCCCCTGAGCGCTGCAAGATACAGCGCTGTAAAGCCTCAGTGTAATCAGTGCTGGGAGCATGGCTCCCAGCACTGCAAGCTACACCCATAAGGGATGTGGTTTACGTGCAGTGCTGGGAGAGCTCTCTCCCAGCGCTGGCGCTCCGACTACACTCACACTTCAAAGCGCTGCCGTGGCAGCACTTTGAAATTTCAAGTGTAGCCGTACCCTAAGTATAAGGGTAATATAGTTCTGAAATAGGCTTCCAAGGGAGGGTTTGGGTGTTTTTTTTAATTTCCCTCATTGGAGGTTTTTATGACAGATTGGACAAACACCTGTCAGGGATGGTCTGGGTTTACTTGGTCCTGCCTCAGTGCAGGGTGCTGGACTTGATGTCTCATGGACCTTTCCAGCCCTACTTTCTGTGATTCTATGGTTTAGTCAGTCCTGGCATGTGCCTTTTTATATCATCATGGCCCCACTCTAAAATCACCTGGTGACCACAGCATATAAACAGATACACGTGTCCAGTGGGCTAAGCCCTTTTCCTGCCTTTCAGAATAATGGAGGGAGGTATTTATTTGGTAACTGATGCACTCAACTGTGTCTGGTTGCACTTAAGCTGAATTCTTGCTGTATGAGGTTCTTAATACTTTAACTCTCTAATCCTCAGTAAGAAACCTCCCCAGCTCTAGCAGTGTGCTCTGAAGATCCATGGACTCAGGCTTTCCCAGACCAGAGGTGACAAGCAGACTCCACAGTCATCTTGACTGTGGAGTCTGTAAGATGACTGTGGAGTCTGTCTGCCTCGTCTGGTCTGGGTCTCCTTCCCTGCTCTGGTGTTCTGCAAAGGTACAATGCAGTGTAATGGGCGTGTCTGCAGAACTTCTCTATAGTTCTGGATGAGAAATTACTTAAAGCAACTTGATCAGTTTGAAATCTGATTAGGAAAAGGTCAAGGCAACTTCTCTTCCAGAAAGATCTATCTCAAGACACTTCTGTCTGACAAGACTACAGTGATGCACTCACTTGCAAACAGCCCAGTTTATGGACCTTGATTTCTCTAGATATCTGTCTGAGACTTTTGGGGGAAGGGGGTTGTTATGCTTATAAGAAGCACACAGCATCTTTTTCAGGGGAAAAAGCAATACGCCGCGTTTATTGAAGATGTAACAATTAGCATATGCATTCAATCATACCCCGCCCCCCATCCCCACACACACACATACGCACACACTGTCCTGCCAGTCAATGTTATAGTTACCAGTCCAGAGTCCAGATCAATCTAGAGGCCAGCTAGGTTGATCATGGGTAGGTAGGAGCCGGGTTCTTTCGGTCGCAGCATGATGCTCTGGGGACGTCTTGGCAGGATGAACCCAAAGTTTCATGGCAAGGGCACCCTCTTTATATAGTGATTTTCCTTCATTGGGACCAATGAGTTTTGCACCATCATGCTGTAATCAATTGTTGTTTGACGAGTGCTTGTTTTCTTAAATTTGTTTTTCTCATCCTTTATCTTGTTCTTTCATCAGGTTTCTCAGGGAGTTACCCCATGCTGGTTTTGATCACAGCTATCTTGTCCCCATTGATAGGTGCCTGTCTCACCTTTCAATCTGCCCTCT
The DNA here is from genome assembly GCF_007399415.2 of Gopherus evgoodei. Classification (NCBI taxonomy): domain Eukaryota; kingdom Metazoa; phylum Chordata; order Testudines; family Testudinidae; genus Gopherus; species Gopherus evgoodei. Next base: position 58,757,070 of record NC_044330.1, on the reverse strand, counting down.
TCTGACATTTCAGTAGGGGCATGTTGCAAGCTCCTGGCGCTTTTGCATCTGTCTCTGGATCCTCCCTAGACCATCTGGTTCAGCGATGGCCTTCACACTTATCTCAACACACACAAAACAGAATTAATTTATGCAGAAAATTTTGAACAGGAACATCAAGTTGCAATGCAAAAGAAAACAATTATGGCATTCTTTTACTTATTTGAAAATGCTAAACCTACAACAAAATGGTGACCCTCAAAGATCTGTTACTGCATTAAAATCAGTCCAGACACACACAAATTCTGGCTGATGCATCTTTACTAATGGCGTATCAAGCCATTCCTATCCGCTATTCAAAAAGGGTGGCTGGCAGGATATGGTCACATCATATATCAGTACATTTAATATATGCTACTTTATTATCTCATTATTCTTTATCCTTCATTCTAAATCATACGAAATGCAAACATAAAATCCCACAGGGTGAGTAATCAAGTATCAGAGGAATAGCCGTGTTAGTCTGGATCTGTAAAAGCAGCAGAGAGTCCTGTGGCACCTTATAGACTAACAGACGTATTGTAACATGAGCTTGAAGTGGGTGTTCACTTCAAGCTCATGCTACAATACATCTGTTAGTCTATAAGGTGCCACAGGACTCTTTGCTGCTTTTAGGGTGAGTAATAGTTCTCTTGTATTGGGCTAATGCACTGCCATGTTATACCACACAAGGTCTGGCTTACAGCAGGTAGCTTTCCAGATATTGGCAGGAAGGAGCAATAGATTGTTGTGGTCAACCTTCTAAAGTCTCTTTCATGAGTAACTTGCAGGTCAGTGCAAGCAGATCACCTCAGGTTTTTACAAACAGATATGTCTCAAACAGCAGAAGAGCTGATGAAGACTCCTTGAAAGCACGTTTTAAACCCCTTGTTAAATCATCATGCAGAGCAGATGGCTTAAGTACTGCTAATGATGATGGTCTGCAGTCCTGTAGGCCTTTCTCTGTGTAACTTACTGTCTCTTCTGTGAAGTAGATATTCTGATCACTGTACAGATGCAGGAAGGTGGTGGGAGATATGAACATAGTGAGGCTAAGAAAAAAGGTCAAGGCATGAATTGATAGAATGGCCAGAACCATGAGTCCTGACTCCTAGTCAGTCCCCTACTTTGATCACAAGTGAAATGCCCTGTGGGTATGGTGCATGTGGTTAGTGTGTGTATGTGGTTTCTCTTTTTATGTATGTATGTGGACAAGTGCTCCATTTCATAAGTGTCTGTTTCATCCTGCAAAAGAATCCTGAATGTCTCCAGATGCCGATTTAATTGCCCGACGTAGAGGAAGAAAGCAACAGCCTGTTAAGGGTTCATGACAGGAGTTAGGTTCCCTGAAAGCTCAGGTGACCTTCACTAAACAAAGCATTCTCTCCTAGAAGTGCTCCTGCACATTAATAAAAATAAAAAAAGTGCAGTTCTGTTAGAGAAGATGGGTGAAGTAATGAGAGAAGAATCTTATATCTTTATAGTAATAAAGAACAATAGCGAGTCTTGCATGCCGTGATCACAGTTGTGCTATCTATAATATTGGGGAAAATAGCTCTACAAAGATGATGGCAAACAGAAAAAGATCACCAAATAAATGTATTTGCCACTGTAGCTTTTGTTCTCTTTGACTAGTCTTTTGCTTGCAAATCGGAGATGAGAACGGTGCATGCTGAGAGAGAAGCATTCAAAGCCCCTGAGAGCTTGCGTGCTGACTTCCTCAAGCTGGTAGGGCCTTGAAGCTGCATAAGCAGACAAAACAGCTGCACAGTGAGGATAAGCAGGAAGCTTGCTGACTGCTATGCAGGTAGTGGGGATAGTGCTGAGAAGCCAACAGGGAGTGACTGTGTAGCCCTGATGCAGGGAGAAGGATGCTGCAAAAAAGTCTTCGTGACAGTTTGTCGATGGGATGTCAGTCCTACTGCTTAAGCCTAGGTTAATGTCCTAACCAGGTTGCTCCCTCTAGGAGTGAGAATGGGTGGGAGCGATTGAGGTTAAAAACAAGCACTTTGAAATATAAAGGGGCATGGGGAAGTGGGGAGCCATCAGCACAGCTTTAGAGAAGCAAGGAGGACACAAGTGCAGCTGGTAAACATGTATCAAGTTGCAGTCATCCAGAGACACTGATTGGTTGCTTAAAGCAGAACTAGTGCAGACCAAAGGAGCAGCAGGAGTAGCCCTCCTACCTTTAGTGGGGTGATGCTGAAAGCCCATTAATTTGGGTCTGAAGATTGACTATTATAGACCAAGAGGGAAGTGAAAGAGGCAAATTCAGTGAACGCTAGGGCACTGGAGGGAAATATTGCTGTGACTGGCTGACAAATGCTGGAGGGCCCTTCGCCCTGCCCAGCTTATTGCTCTGTTTTCATGTAAGAGGCCAAGGGAAAGTAAGTGTGGGCAGCTCTCCTGCATCTGGGATTTCATCGATTCAGTGTGTGTTCTCTGGGTTTGTAAAGCTCATCCATTTAATGGCATATCTGATTTGCCCTCTTCCTCTGAAAGTCTCCTTCAGCAGCCCAGAGCGCTCTAAATCTTTCATTGCTCTGCTGTCCTGCATATCTACTCTTGTGTCCTATCACACTGGCTTTGCCAGTGATGCAAGCTTGAACACCTGGCTGTTCCCACAAATGTCTCTCTGCTGATTTTCAGCATGGAATGCCATTTCTGACTTAATCCATAAATCCACTACCCTGTTCTTCAAATCCCTTCTCATGACACATTTCTTGTGATGCCGTGAGTTGGCAAGCTTGCGTGGCACTCAGCACTCTTTAATACAATATCAGATCTGTCAGATTTCAAACCACTAAGCTATGCAGTAGCTAACCTATATAACACTGTGGCCTTAGCGTTATTGCCCCTATTCCTGCCTTCCCATGTGCCAGCTATTGGCATACTCACCATCTAATTTGAAGTGAGATTCAGCAAGTATAATTACTAGTGCAGAACTCTACCTCTGTGTCTCCAGTGGCTGGCCCAACGGGGCCTTGATCCTGAGTTGGGGCATCACAAACATCAAATATAAGCCCTTATGCAGAATTAAGTGGTTTTTAAAAAAAAAAAAGTCATTTTATACCCATATTGCTAGAGCAGACCAGGGGTTGGCCTGATAGAAAGGTAATGATAGTTCTTTCAGTACGTGCTTTCTGGGTTCAAAAGTTAAAGGCGGCTTTATGGTCTGGTGCCTGCTACTTCCTCCTATTTTCATGCCTAATGACTCTTGCACATGGTGGGGAAAGTGCTGGCCAGAAAGAGGTTGCTGAAGTGCAGGCCATATCAGGTTGTTTTGTCCCTGCTGCCTCCTAAGGTGGACACTGATGTGATCCTTGATTGAATAGTCATTTCAAGTCTCAGTAGCTCTGTATATGCTAGGGACTTGGGCTGTTGCTGTAAACAGCAGTTGGTACCAAGTTTCCAGTTCAATGCTCATTTCCTGTAACAGTGTACATAATACAGAAGGGACAAAACCAGCAGTTCTCAATGTTTCTACTGAGAATCTGGCAGTGACCCGCTATTGTCAGGAATGGGTCATTTTCCTACTGTAGATGGAGTCCTATTGTATTGACTGAGCTGGAATATGTGGGCCCAAAGACTTAAAGGTGTTAACATTAAACAGTTTAAACAGGGTTTGGGGTTTGGTATCCAGTGACCTTAGCCTGCTTTGTACCATGGAAAACACACCATGAAACATTCTTTTAATCTTTTATTAAGGATGAGGGAGGAGGGCTGACAGACAGTTAAAGCATTTGAAATGTATGTAAAGTATTAAATCAGGTTTTCATTTGAACAATACCCTTGTTGCCTTTCCGTGGAGCTCTAGAGAGCATTCAGAAAGGAAAAGAAACCTTTTTTGACCATCTTTCAGATGGCATTCAAGATAACAGGCCTTTCTGGGGAGAAAAGAAGTTAGCTGAGATGACCTGGAGGAAGTGGTGGTGTTAAAATCCGATTTAGTTTCCTAAATGACAGAATGAGAGCGCGGGACAAGATGGGAGAGAAAAGAACAGCAAAGAAAAAACGCAGCTGCTGTCTCTGGTGTTGACTCTCAGTGCTGAAAAATCCAGGCACAGCACACAGTCTGATCAGCCACTTCAAGACCTAGCATACTTGTATTAGTGTCAGGCTGTTTAGATCATTGCATTTAGCTGCCTCTCTGGTCACAGGCTTGCAAAATATACAGGCCAGGCTAGGCTAGCCAGACTCTACTTAGGCAGAAGGAAAAAGAGACAGAAAAGAGAAGAAATAAAGAGGGGAAGAAAAAGAACTGGGGGGAGGGGAACGAGCATGCAGCAGGTGACAGTCTTACATCCCAGATCAGAGTTTCCCCAAGCCAATGGCTCATGGGGCAGATATGGTTAAGGCATGTCAGTTTCATAGCCAGTGGTACCCAAGGGAGTAGTGTGGCCAGCAGCACATCCAAACATCTCTGGCTACCCTAACCTGCTGGCTCATTTGGCCACTGTGTAAACTGGAGATGGTCTTTCAGTGTGAGATCAAGTGAGACTCAAAAGCACAACTTTTGGGGTTGTAGTTGTGTTAACTACTCAGCCACTGCACGCACTCACATCCCAGGTGCTAGTTGGATTTAGCTGCAGCTGGTAGAGGTGGAGGTGCTGATGTCACCTGAGTCCTCTGTCAGGACATCTCTCAGGTTAGGATGAAGACAGTCTGGGGGTCCAAGAGACAGTGGGGGTGGCAGTCATGATGTTGAAACTCACTCTTTCCCCTTTTTTCAGTCAGCCAGAGTTGCGGTAGCCTCCTCCTCATTTCCCCCCAAAAGTCTTTTTTTTTTTGGTAAGGACCTCAAAAGAGGATGATGGGTAATAACCATCCCATCATTATTTTGTTGACCAGTTAGGTCTAACTTCTGACACACCAACTGGGGTCTCACTGTTCTTGTATACCAGGCATGATTTTAACACAGTTTTGGAATTGTATCCATAGGTCTCTTTGTTTGGACTAACTCAGTAATTGTCTCTCTTTTTTGTACCTTTTCCCATCATTTGATGTTGTAACATTTTATGAACTTTGAATCACTTTTTACAGTGGTGCTCACAGTTAGGACCAGTTATCACAACAGTCCACTGAAATGATAGATGCTGGGTTTATGGGCAAGGAGTCTAGTGCTAAAAATGCTGTGATCTGGTGCCTTTTCTTGGCCTTTTACAGTCTAAGGCCTAGAATAAAACACCTCATCCCCACTGAAAAGAAAGTACCAGGGAAACTAGCACAATCCTGCTTCCAGTCTGAACAGGGATTTGATTGCTTGGCATTCTCAACGTTGACTTTTCAGTCATCCCGGTTGCTTCGGCACACGGTCCGATGGCTCTGCCAATCAGGCTTCCCAAGTTCAAATACATGGTGATGTGCACAGCGTCTGTTTCAGTGGCTGAGTACAAGATGGATGACATTGGAACTCTCCAAGTGGAAAGTGAAAAATAGTAGGCTCCTTTACAAGGGCAGGAGGCGTTCCTTTAATATACGCTCTAAGCAGAAAAGAGGCTTATGGATGTACTGCACCTTTTAAATCTTGGGTCCCTGACAGCAGATTAAAGTGTTGCTATTCCACTGATTAACACAGATGCTGAGGCAGCAGACTAACAAGTACTTCTCTACCGTCTTGCTAGACTCAGCATAGCCCCAGTTGCTTGGACGTTTAAACCCTGAATTTGATACTCATATGATGTGAGGATACGTGGTTATCTTTCCATCAAGGGATTCAATCTAATTTTAAAAGATTCGGAATGGCATGCTGTGAGTGTTTTTTGTTGTGGAAGTCCATGCATGTTGATATTTTAATTTGCCTAAAGCATATGAACCTCATTAACTGCCAGACCAAGAGATGCTACTGGGGAAATGTATATGGTGGTTCCAGAACTGTAAGCTGCTGGTGTGTCTCCTGTACTTTGGATCCATAATTTACTAAAATCAGGAAACCTCTTTAAAACAACCAGCTAACCCACAGAGATTTGTGTGCATGCATTAGCACGGGCATTGGTGCATTGTGACCACTACCGGTACAATAATCATAGTCTTGCTCCCCTTATCTGTTATGAGACGGGGGGCTACCCTTTGCCCCAAAGAGCTTACAGTCTGAGATGGTCTTTCCATTGTACGTGGCATGTCTTGTGCAATGGAGCCATGCAATGCTAACTTGGGAAATGGTGAAAATTGTGACTCTCTCCTGTGAAACTTAGTTACCTAGAAGCAAACTCCTTTGCAACAAATGTTTTCTCTTGGTGAGGAGATTGGAAGGGCAATTAACTGCATGTAGTGCCATGATGCATGACCTGCATCAAACCAGAATCTTGTAGCGAGGTCAGCATAATATCTTATTGAGTGGTGCCTAGAAAAGGGGAAGAGGAAGAAAGATGGGCTGCAGGTAATGGCATCCAGTAGAAATATTGAACAGTCTTACTGCTTCCTTGCTCTCTGTGCCAAAGAGAGAGATGCTGTTAACATGGAATTACTGTGCTCTGCTGAGAGGGATCTGTAGAGGAAGTGTTATGAGTCTCCTAATCCTGTGTGTGTTGTGTCTCTAGCTAGTGTGAAGCAATGGCCATCCTGTTTGTCGTTGTTGCCAGAGGCACGACCATCCTTGCCAAACATGCCTGGTGTGGAGGGAACTTCCTGGAGGTGACGGAGCAGATCCTGGCAAAGATACCATCAGAGAACAACAAACTCACCTACTCGCATGGAAAGTGAGTAATGCTCTGTCTTCTGGAGTTGTGGGGAAAGGGGAGAGAAGGGACCTGCTGTGGGGAGAAACTGAGTTTGGGCCATTGCTACTTAGTGATGTATTAAGACCTGAGAAGGACATTGCTCCCATGCACCTTGTTTCTTATGCTAAAAATTCAGGTCTTGAATGCCCTGTGAACAACTAGGTGGATTATGACATCACTTGTCAAGATTGAAGGCTGAGCAATTGATCTAACCATGCTTTCTGAAGTGGTGCTGAACATGGGATGCCTTGGGCTGCACTTGCAGTTATGCAGCGTGTAAGGGCACCAGGTTTGCTGCACTGATTGCTGACACTTTTTGGCTACTGATACATTTAAGATGTCTCATTGCTCAGGCAGTTCTTAGAAACCTGTCCCTCTAAGACACCAGTGGAGTTGGTATTATCCTCTGGTATGGCTAGGAGGATCTTCGTACTATGAGTCGGAGATTCATTGGACATACCCAGAAATAGTCGTCAACAGTGAGGGAGGCCAGAAGGGTGCAACTGGTTATGTGCAATTTTGGCTTTGGGCCATGGAGAGCGAAATCTGTGTGGGATAAGGCTTTAATATAGATTTATTTAAACTTTTTCCTAAAGTAGGCTGACTTCCTGCCTTTACAACACTGCGTGACCCAAACCGCCAGGCACAGAACTATGGCTGGACTTCAGTGGCACAGATCAGATGGATGGTTTCCCAAAGTTCAGGGTGTTTCATTTCAATTGCATCTCTACTCTAGATCTATAATCTAGAGTACCCCAGAACTTTCCCTCACACTGTAAAGACCATGGGTCCAAACTTTGTGCACTTTAGGATTCGAAGTGTGCTTTCAGGTAACAAGTGGCTGGACCTGGCTGCTCCATTGTTACACACAGGCTGTCTGATGAAATTTGTAGGAATCCCACAAATTATAGCTCTGACTGGGAGGACTTTGACTGGGAGCACTGCAAAGTGTTGTATTTAGGGATGTGTCTCACTGAGTCGGCCTAGTATCTGCTTTGCAATCTTCAATTTTTACAAAAATACTAAATCTTAATCTTGAGGACAGCTCACATTTCTTACTCTAATCCTGAGTTTCTCCTTAAAGTCAAACTGGGCAGTTGGCTTGGCTTGCCTCCATTAGTATATTTGATGCATGCTAATTGGGCTAATTCCTGATAGAGAGGATCTTGGCTCTGCAGTCTGTCTCAGCTGTGCAGGGAGCTCAGATGAGGGATAATGATTACTAGCAGACATGTCTGCTTCCCAAGTGTGCTATGGGTTACATGTGACATGCAGCAGGAGTGTTCACACCCCAGACCTTGAGGGAGCTAAACTTGGAACTGACTGAAGATATCAGCTGGGGGTGGGTGGCTATAACTGGGGCAAGGCAGGATTATTGCTTTATTAAACACTTTGCTTGAATAGGGTGAACTGCATTTCTCAGACTTTCTAAACTACTGCAGTAGGATAATGCACAGTGCAGATTTGGAGCTATTGGGCAGCTCTGAGACTAGGCACACTCTGTATTCAGTATGAAACCGCATCCCCAGCCAGAATTGCAGGGGCTCCCTCCTAGCAATCTAATTCTGCAGTGTTTATATGCCCACAACAAAATGGGGAGAACCACCCCTTAGACTGGAACTCCTCTGTCCTTCCACAGGGGGAGGAAATGGGCAGTTTGGCTCAAATTCCATACACCTCCTTTTGAAGAGTGTTTGGAAGGTAGGACGTCTTCTTTCTTGTGTTCAAAATCCTCCAAACAACCCAGCTTCCCTGCTTGGGACCGGCAATTCCTTCCCTCCTCTGGGACAGAGCAGAGATCATGGCATGGGGCTGGGAAGATGCAGTGCGGTTCTGTCCAGTTGTGGTACTTGAGGACACCTGAGCAGGGCACCTGAGGTGGCCTGAGGAGAGGACTTAGCATTCAGAGCGTAGGCAGTTACTTTCTGCCCCAGCGTCCTGGCCCCCATAGACAGGGAGACCTGGGAATGCTCTTCCCCCTGTGCTAGAATGTCTGGAGTCTCTGTTTTTAAACCAAAAACAAACTCAGAGAGGAAATAGCTGAAGCCTGGTGTGTCCTCGTTAATGCGAAGAACTTTAGGAGGTGAATGCCTGATCTTGCTGCAAACCACTCCTTGGTTTCAGGGTCCCTACCTAATGCTGTTTAGCATCTGGACTGCCCAGTGCTATCCATTCTCTGCTGTTGCCATGAGGGAGCCTTCTGACATAGAAGGGATGGAGTTTATTCCTATTTGGGGGAATAGGGTTGGACTTTCAGGGGCTCACAACCACCCAGTAAAAATCAAAACCATGTCCAGAACTCCTAGTGTGTGTGTGGGGGGCGGGTCCTAACTGTGTGTGTGCACAAACCACAGGTGAGGCAGAACTGGACAAATTGTACTAGGTAGATGCATCTCTCAGGAATGTTGTGAGACTGACTAATGTCTTGTCAATTGTTTTTTACATCCTTAGATGAAAAAGGCTGTATAATAATTCAAAAGTATTCCTAAGATGCCTTTCTAAAGCCTGGGAAGAACACTGCTGCTGTTCTCATTTATAGGTGTTTAATAATGCAGAACATCAGGCTTGCTTAAGTGTGTCAGTCTAGGTGCAAATGGAAAAATTAAGAATGAATGCAAGACTTAGAGCAATGTGGCTGTTTGCTATTTCCAAAGAGTTGCACAGTTAATTAAATGCAGCCTAGCAGTCGGAGGATGCCAATGACCGTAGAGCTGTTTGTGTAAGCAGCTGATGGAGGCTTATGGAGGCCTTTGAAATTGGTTTAGTAAAAACATTAATCCAGTTATTGATACAACTGTTATGGTAGCACCCAGAGAATCCAGTTGTGAACTGGCCTCCTTGTGCTAGAGAATCATAGAAGATTAGGGTTGAAAGAGACATCAGGAGGTCATCTAGTCCAACCCCCTGCTCAAAGCAGGACCAGCACCAACTAAATCATCCCAGCCAGGGCTCTGTCAAGCCTGACCTTAAAAACCTCTAAAGACAGAGATTCCACTACTTCACACATTCCAGTGCTTCACCAGCCTCCTAGTGAAATAGTTTTTCCTAATATCCAACCTAGACCTCCCCCACTGCAACTTGAGACCTGGGCCAGAAGAGTTTACAATGGAAATTTCATTGCTTCATTAAGCAAATTACTGTCTGGACACACTAGCTACACTTTTTCAAGGAATTTATGTTGGCTTACTTTGGTAGGCATATTGTTTGCTTTATACTTGGGATGATGTTGCATTGAATCATATCTGTGAAAGCCCCTTGATGGTTTTACCTTGGTATGTTAAATGATTAGTACAATGCGTAACTTTAATAGATCTGCAGTTAGACATTGCCCCACTTGGCTGTTAATCCAGGGGTAGCCAAGTGTGGGCTGTGAGCTACATGTAGCCATTGGGATACCAACCTGTACCACTGCCCACAGCTGATATCTTTAGTTCTATGCAGGTTACAGTACAAAGGTCCCAGAAGAAATATGCTGTGATCAAGATGGAGCATTGCATGCTGGGACCTGTTTCTTTTCTGTAGGGTGACTGCAAGTTGCTCCACTCCTTAATTTGGGTGTGCCTGGCAGATAGTTTGAAGATTGGGGTCTTCTACAGTAGTTCATGGAGTCTCGCTGGCAGCTCTAAATAAGATTTGCTGTTTTTTCCCCCCCTTTTTGCAGTTATCTATTTCATTACATCTGCCAAGACCGGATTATATACCTATGTATCACAGATGATGTAAGTATTTTGGATAACGCTACTATGCATACACCCTGAAAAGGATAGCGCTTTTCTCTCTGCTTATCCATGAAAATCAATAATGGGCACAAACCCATGGGGCTGTTTTCTTCAGTGTCGTTCCTGCATATTTACACTGGTGTAACTCAGAACATGGGCCCCTCTAGCTAAAGTCAAAGTTCAAATATTTTAGTTCAGTCTACCTCAGTATCCAGCGGGTGTGTGTATGGGGGATGACAGTGTCTCCTTCCCACTGCACCAACTTCCCCTGCTGCTTTCTACTTGCGAGTTGGTAAGATTCACCCAGCTTTCTGAGCAGGACCAGTAAATAGAACTACAAGGATCTGTATCAGAGGGGTAGCCGTGTTAGTCTGGATCTGTGAAAGCAGCAAAGAATCCTGCTCATGCTCCAAAATGTCTGTTAGTCTATAAGATGCCACAGGATTCTTTGCTGCTTACAAGGATCAGGTGACTTTTCGCTCTGCAATCATTCCTAAGGCATCCTAGTCATTAGTACAGTACACTTAAGCTTTGCCCTCAGCTGTGGAAGAAAGTACAAATAGAGGCTATGAAGTCTTTTGTCTTTGTTTCCCCTTAAAAAGTAAATAAAGCACAGGCTTGCTTTTGAGCTTTGTAGGCCTGATTCCAGTGGGTATCCAGGGAGGAACAGACTGATATTAAAAAAGTGACTGCTGTTAACAAAGAGATTAAGAGGAAGAGATTGCAAGGCTTTTGCAGGGTTATGTGCAGTGTGATTGTTTGTTTGTATTTGATAAAAGGTGGAGGGTCTTTAAATGGTTACATGTCTTAAGTTTTTCTGTAGGCCACCTATTCCCCCCAGTTTCCTAACTAGAATGTTAGGTGACTTGCAGTTTTCTGCCTGATGTGAACATTTTGTTTTTACTTTTAGAACTTTGAACGTTCCAGAGCCTTCAGTTTCCTGAATGAAATCAAAAAGAGATTTCAGACTACGTACGGTTCAAGAGCACAGACAGCACTTCCATATGCCATGAACAGCGAATTCTCCAGTATCTTGGCTGCACAGCTGGTAAGATACATATGGTCAGAAGGGGCTCTCTAACCAGCCTCATTTCTCCCTTGTAAACGCTCCTGTTGGCTTTACATCAGTGGTTCTCAACCAGGAGTATGTGTACCTATGGGGGTGTGCAGAGGTCTTGCATGTCATCAACTCATCTAGATATTTGCTTATTTTTACAACAGGCTACATAAAAAAGCATTAGCAAAGTCAGTGCAAATTAAAATTTCATACAGACAATCTTCAAGTTCTGAGTCAGACTCCACAATCATCCTTGGAAAGAGTTCCCCTAAGTAGGGAGGAGAGTGGTGTTTGGAGAGAAAAATGCATGCGTACTTTGTAATAGCTTGAGCAAAGCTGTGTTGGGAGCTCCTGCCTGAACACTGATGTGCTTCTCATCAGCAGGACTCATACATCTAAGGAGTATGTAGCCTTTCTAGGACTGGGCATGTCTAAGCACTTGATAGTCATAAGCATAGCCCATGTAGTCTGCTGTTTTGAGACTGCAGAATTTCCTGTAGAATCCACCCTTTGTCACAGATATTGCTCCAGTCTCAACTTCCATATTGAAAACCTTTCAAGGGAATGATAAAAATATGGGAACTGAATGTAACGTGGCTGCCCGTAGCCTCAGGTAACATGGAAACAATAACTTTGAGCAATTAACTGCCCCATTCATTTCAATTAAGTGTTGACTCCTAATGACACTTAATGGCAACACTCTTTTATTGTGGATCACTTGAGCAAAAACATTATGCTAATATTCTTATCCAGCAATCCTAAACTGCCTCCTGAGTGTGAAAAGCTTTCACCCTACTGCTCTCACCCAGCTTCCTTCATAATGTTGATTATGCAGATAATTAGCATACTGGAAATGTGGGGTAGCACAAAAGGAAATATCGTGCGGTTATAGTACTGCTTGTAGTACTCACTTTCCTACTGAATTCAATAAAATCCACTTGTATAATTAAATGAAGCTGTTACAGAATTTCCAATCAGTTTGCCGCACCAGAGCACCACAGAATTTGTCTAGCTTGCTGCAGTGTACACAGGGCCCTGATAACAAACTTTGCGACTAACCTTGCAGTTGCAGTTCCCGTTTCCCAGATGAGGATTAATGCACACAAGAGAAGTGCCTTGCCCAAGACTGTACAAAGTCAGCTGGGACATAAACTCAGTAATCTTAGCTTCTACCTCAGTTTTTATTTTTCCATGTCCGTCTGCCTCCTGTAATACCTAGTACTTGTCTAGTGTTCTTCACTCATAGATTTCAAGCTATCTACAAGGATACTGAAATAACAGGGAAGATAAACCTGAGGCCTGGTCTACACTACGCGTTTAAACTGATTTTAGCAGCGTTAAACCGATTTAACACTATACCCGTCCACACAACGAGGCCCTTTATATCGATATAAAGGGCTCTTTAAATCGGTTTCTGTACTCCTCCCCAACGAGAGGAGTAGTACTAAAATCGGTATTACCATATTGGATTAGGATTAGTGTGGCCGCAAATCAACGGTATTGGCCTCCGGGCGGTATCCCACAGTGCTCCACTTTGACCGCTGTGGACAGCAATCTGAACTCGGATGCAGTGGCCAGGTAGACAGGAAAAGCCCAGCGAACTTTTGAATTTCATTTCCTGTTTGTCCAGCGTGGAGTTCTGATCAGCACGAGTGGTGATGCAGTCCCAAATCCAAAAAGAGCTCCAGCATGGACTGTACGGGAGATACTGGATCTGATCACTGTATGGGGAGACAAATCTGTTCTATCAGAGCTCCGTTACAGAAGACGAAATGCCAAAGCATTTGAAAAAAATCTCCAGGCTATGATAGAGTCCACAGCATAGTGCTGTGTGACATGCATAACGGAAAGCCAAAGAATCAAATGGATGCTCATGGAGGGAGGGAGGGGGTACCGAGGACTCCAGCTATCCCGCAGTCTCCGAAAATCATTTGAATTCTTGACTGAGCTCCCAGTGCCTGTAGGGTCAAACACGTTGTCCGGGGTGGTTCAGGGTCTATCTCGTCATTTTACCACCCCTCCTCCTCTGTGATAGAAAAGGGGGGGAAATCGTTTCTTGACTTTTTTTTATATGTCACCGTATGTATACTGCATGCTGCTGGTAGACACGGTGCTGCAGCAGTAAACAGTAGCATCCTCTCTCCTCCCCTCCCCTCCCCAGTGGCAGACGGTACAGTGCAGTAGGACTGATAGCCATCCTCCTCATGAGCCCGTGAGTGCTCCTGGCTGGCCTCAGGTGAGGCCGGCCGGGGGCGCCTGAGTAAAAATAGGAGTGATTCCTGGTCATTCCCAGTAGATGGTACAGAACAGCTGGTAACAGTCCTCATCATAGCAACTGGGGGCTGAGCTCCATCAGCCCCCTCCCTTTCATGTGTAAAGAAAAGATTCTGTACTGCCTGGACTATCATAGCAGCAGGATGCTGGGCTCCTCTCCCCCATACCACTTAATGTCCTGCCTGGGCTATCATAGCAGCTGGAGGCTGCCTTCCCCTCATTTTATCTCAGTAACAAGTCACTGTTTCTTATTCCTGCATTCTTTATTACTTCATCACACAAATGCGGGGGACACTGCCACAGTAGCCCTGGAAGGTTTGGAGAGGAGGGAAGCAATGGGTTGGGTTGTTGCAGGGACACCCCCTAGAATGGCATGCAGCTCATCATTTCTGCGGGATCTGATACAGAGCGGCTGTGCTTTCTGATACACTGGTTCTCTAGTACACTTGCCCCATATTCTAGGCAGGACTGACTCTATTTTTAGATACCATAAAGGAGGGATTTACTCGGGGAGTCATTCCCATTTTTGTCTTTCCACCCCTGGCCGACCTCAGCCAGTGGCACCTATGACAGCAGCAGACGGTGCAGAACGACAGATGACCGTCTCTGCTGTCATGCAAAGGCAAATGAATGCTGCTGTGTAGCGCTGCAGTATCGCCTCTGTCAGCGGCATCCAGTACACATACAGTGACAGTGTAAAAAAAAAAAAAAAAAAAACTGAATGGTTGCCATGCTATGGCGTCTGCCAGGGCAATCCAGGGAAAAAGGGCATGAAATGATTGTCTGCCGTTGCTTTCCCGGAGGAAGGAATGACTGACAACATTTACCCAGAACCACCCACGACAATGATTTTTGCCCCATCAGGCACTGGGATCTCAATCCAGAATTCCAAGGGGTGGGGGAGAGTGCGGGAACTATGGGATAGCTACGGAATAGCTACCCACAGTGCAACGCTTCAGAAATCGACGCTAGCCTCGGACCATGGACGCACACCACCGAATTAATGTGCTTAGTGTGGCCGCATGCACTCGACTTTATACAATCTGTTTTACAAAACCGGTTTATGTAAAATCGGAATAATCCCATAGTGTAGCTATACCCTGAGACTCTGTGGGGAGAACTTCACTTGTAAGCTTTTGGAAATTAGCAGCAAGCCAAAGTAGATGCAGGAAGTGGTTGAAAGCAGTCTGCAGGACCTGTACAGATAGAACACTGGTACAGTAACTCCTCACTTAACGTTGTAGTTATGTTCCTGAAAATGTGACTTTAAGCGAAACAATGTTAAGCAAATCCAATTTCCCCATAAGAATTAATGTAAATGAGGGGGTTAGGTTCCAGGGAAATTTTTTTTCACCAGACAAAAGGCTACCTATATTATATTTGGATTATTATTATTGGATATTATATTTGGATTATCTCTCTCCCCTCCCACTTCCCCCAGCTTGCCAGCAAGCTCTTTAGGAGAGAACGGGGAGCTGAGATGAGAGAAATTTGTTTTCATTCTAAACAGATCTGTACCATCACTGATTCAGTTCATCTGTTACAGAAACACCACTCGGAGAACAAGGGCACTGATCAGATGGTGGAGACACAAGCCCAGGTTGATGAACTTAAAGGAATCATGGTCCGAAACATAGGTATGTATCACTTCACTTCCCGCTCTGCACACAGCATGCAACCCTGGGTCCTAGAGGAGCATCTCTTTCAGAGGCATTCCCAACGGTATTGTGCAGCTAATGCTTTATGGGAGGCCAAGGTTTACCTACCATCTTCTGCAGTGGTAACCTGATTGAACAACAGAGTCTGCTACAGTTGGCAAGTATTCTATGCCACATGCAGAAGTGCTCTGAGTTTGCAGAGGAATTTGTTTGCACTAAGATTTCACTCTGAGTGGCAGATTGAGGAGTGGTGTTGAAGACCAATGGTGGATGCGCTCCAAATTCCAAATGCTCAATCTCCATTCTGCACTGAAAACCATGTGGGCCTGAGTGCAGGATCAGGGCTTTGGCAAAGCACGTGTAGCACTCCTTTGCTGATGGATTTGAAGAGTCTTAAAGCTGTAAAGATTTGGAACTCCTCCTATTCTTGGAGAAGGCAGTGGTTTATCCAGACGAAGGGTTTGTCTACACAGTGGGGTAATGTGCTCTACAGGTTTGTGTTTTTTAAAACTCATTACTTGGTCTGTGTAGACCTTGCTGGTGTGCTTTGATGTAGTGCTGTTTGCAGTGCATTGCATTAAAGCACATTAGGGAACCTTTAGTGCACACCAGCAAGGTCTACACATGCCAATTAATGTGCAGCCTGTTAGTGTGTGTGTGTTAGAAATCACAGTCCTCTAAAACACATTACTCCACTGCCTAGACAGGCTCTAAAATCCACTTGGCTCCTTGTCATAGCCAAAATAGTAACTTACCAGTTTCTGATGTAGGGCTCTTTTACACTAAACTAGTTACTTCTGGACCCAAACTATATAGCAGGTTTATAGAGTTATACAGGTGAGATGAAGCTAGAGATACTGTATTAATGCTTCCTTCAGTGCCTCGAGTAGCTTGTTAAATGACTAATCCAGAGGTAGGCAACCTATGGCACATGTGCCGAAGGTGGCATGTGAGCTGATTTTCAGTGGCAATCACGCTGCCAGGGTCCTGGCCACTGGTCTGGGGGACTCTGCATTTTAATTTAATTTTAAATGAAGCTTCTTAAACATTTTAAAAACCTTATTTACTCTACATACAACAATAGTTTAGTTATAGAACGAGACCTTCTAAAAACATTAAAATGTATGACTGGCACGCAAAACCTTAAATTAGAGGGTATATATGAAGACTCGGCACAGCACTTCTGAAAGGTTGCCGACCCCTGGACTAATCCATAGTGTGACCTGTTTCCTTTTGAGGGCTTCATTCATAAACAGTGCCCTAGCCCACTGCAATAGAGTTCAAGAAAAACTTGCTTCCTCACTTAAGATAGAGGGCCAGATCCTCAGCTGGTATAAATTGGTGAAACTCTAGGATCTGGCTCAGAAACTAATTTGGGATTGCTTGGGACATGGAGATTTTGACCTTTCTCCTCCCTCCACCTCAAATACTGTACACCAAGTAGCTCAGAAGGGTTGTACACAACCCTTAACTGTCTAACAAGTGAGCTTTTTATTGGTAAATGTTTGTAAATATCGATTTCACTGTACTCATACCCAAACCAAGGGAAACATATTCCCATCGACATTACTCAAAACTTCAATAAAATAAGAAAAATGCTGCTTGAGAACTTAATTTGATTTAAAGATATTGACTTTGTACATTTTGACATGTTGACAATTTATGTTGAGAATCGAGAAGCTTTATAACTAACATCTAATTTAACGTCATCAGGGCAGTTCAGACAATTATGTGATTTCCTGGAGTTGTGAAAATTTAAATTGATAAAAATAGGAAAAAAGCTTTAAAATAAATGGATTTGTTGAAATTATAAAAATACCAATTGAATTCTGCCAACCCTAGTTGTATCAGAGATGTCTCCTGGCCTTGAAGAAGCAAGAGACTTGGATAAGGAAGGTGCTTTTGCACCTCGATTCTGACTGCTGATTTGTTCTTCCTCCCTCAGACCTGGTGGCTCAAAGAGGAGAGAAGCTGGAGCTGCTGATAGACAAAACGGAGAATCTAGTGGACTCAGTAAGTACAGAGAGGCATAAGGGGAAGAGGGGTGAGGGAGACGTGTGGACTTTATGTAGTAACCAGACATGCTGGTACTGTATTAGTTTTGAGCAAAAGCTGATATTAACCAGTGTGCAAAGAGTGCAGGTGGCAGCAAAGACCAGGCACACGAGCTGTACACAGATAATACAAATACTGGAGCTTCTAGACACTAAGCCCTTGTGTTTGTACTGAGACTGCATGTCGTGACTTTCTTTCAGTCCCCCTCTAGGCCTTACCTACGCAACTTGGTTTCCAGCAACAAAGCTGTGTTTTGCTTGTGGCGTAGCTCATTGTGCCCTCATTCCTTACTGCACCATGTCTTCTGCTATTTGCATCCGAGGCATAGCAGTGCATGAGATGTGTGGATGGATACTGGATACCAGGCTACATGTAGACATGTCAGAACTCTGCTCCTACTGGAATAATGCCTGATTCCTACCTCCTTGGTGCTAGTTCAGTTATGTGCTCCTGCTGCTGCATCCTGCTCTGTTAAGGAACCTTCCTGTATAAGTTCCATTCTTTCCCTTTGTTCCTGTCTGTGCACAGAAGCCCCAAATGCCCATGACCTTCCTTCCTGCTTCCTAGTGTGTAAGAGGAAAGCCACAGTCTGGGTTTCCTTCATATTTTGGTTCCACGACATTTATGTTCTTCATTATAGAAACCTTAATTATGAAAATAACTCTCAGATCAATTGACTTCAGGCTAATTATGTGGAAGCCTTTTGGCCTACAATAGTGCTTTGGCTACTGAAAAGAAACAAGTTACTGCAGCTAACACCCACATAACTATGAATGGGTCCCCTAGAAGTTGTTCTTCACCTCTCAGAAATGTCAAGAAATGCCCTTCTGCATTTAAGAAAAGAAGGGAGAAGGGGAAATAATGCAAGGGGGTGCAGAAAATTCACTCTGCTCCCAACAGAGGGCAATGCTGAGTTTCCTGTAGCTGGATTGGATTGGAAGCTGTTGCATGTTCCTGTGCTGAATGTCCAGCATTTGCCAGTTTTTTTTCCATTCAGAGAGCTCTTTGCACTGAGATGTTGAGGGGTTTTTGTGCAAGAAATCATCTGATCTTAAGACAGTAGGCTGCCATCCTGGGATGAAACCCTATCATTTGGAGTGTGGTGGGGTTCTGGATTACAGAGAAGCAGGATGGGAAAAATGAATAAAGTGAAGATTTACCACAAGGTCAGAATAGCATAAATCAGGGGTTGGCACCTTTCAGAAGTGCTGTTCCGAGTCTTCATTTATTCACTCTAATTTAAGGTTTTGCATGCCGGTAATACATTTTAACATTTTTAGAAGGTCTCTTTCTATAAGTCTATCATATATAACTAAACTATTGTTGTATATAAAGTAAATAAGGTTTTTAAAATGTTTAAGAAGCTTCATTTATAATGAAATTAAAATGCAGAGCCCCTCAGACCAGTGGCCAGGACCCAGGCGGTGTGAGTACCACTGAAAATCAGCTCGAGTGCCGCCTTCGGCATGCGTGCCATAGGTTGCCTACCCCTGACATAAATATTGGAGATAAGCTTCAGGTTCTCAAAGGTCTCCAATCAGCTAGGTCCAAAAGGGAGCTGGTATTAAAAGTTGCTCAGTTTGAAACCTCTCTTAATATATTTATTTACAATGGTAAAACTGTGCACAGTGCCCTCTCTATTACTGGATTGTAGGCCTGCAAATGGAACAGGGTAGGTTAGCCTGGCTGTATGTGCAACACAGGACATGTGAACAGGCAGTGCATAGAAAAGCTGGAGGACTGAGCAGAGGGGTGCCCATGTACAAGGCTTACTTTCAGGCCCACACAAGCTTTGATGTTGCCTATTTAACTACCACTTCTGTGGAAGAAAACTAGGGCAGAAACTTGGGGCCCCAATCCCATCTCCCACTGAGACGATCAGTGCTAAAGGATTGCAGGTACAGAGGCAGGAATGGGAAGGGGCTCCCTTTCCTAGGGGAAATGAAGGGACAAAGCAAATAAATAACTTTGATAGGGGCCCCATACAACCTCCAAGGGATGAAATGATCAGCTCTTCAGCAGTGGGAAGTATCCAAATTTATTTTAAATGCTGATGATGAGGTGGGGGTTGGGCACAGGGAATGCATCTCTTTTACTCACTCGCTCATAGACTTTAAGGTCAAAAGGGACCATCATGATCATTAGTCTGACCTGCACATCACAGGCCACAGAACCTCACTCATCCACTCCTGTAATAGACCTCAGACCTCTGGCTCAGTTACTGATGTCCTCAAATCATGGTTTAAAGACTTCACATTACAGAGAATCCACTGTTTACACTACTTTAAACCTGCAAGTGACCCATGCCCCATGATGCAGAGAAAGGTGAAAAGCCTCCAAGGTCTCTACCAATCTGACATGGGGCAAAATTCCCTCCCGACTCCTGAGCATGTGGGTAAGACACACCAGCCAGATACCTGGGAAAGAATTCTCTGTAGTAACTCGGAGCCCTCCCCTTCTAATTGTCCCATCACTTGTCATTGGAGATTTTTGCAGCTAGCAGTGGCTGATGGGCCACGTGCCATTGTAGGCAGTCTCATCACACTGTCCTCTCCATAAATTTACCAAGTTCAGTCTTGAAGCCAGTTAGGTTTTCCCCCCTACTGCTCCCCTTGACAGTCTGTTGGAGATTAGATATTGGATCAGGAGGGATTTTGATGAAATCCAACTGGAGGACTAGGGCTGCTCACCAGGGCACATCGACTAAGTGGGGGTTGTCTTTCTCTCATAGTCTGTCACATTCAAAACTACCAGCAGGAACCTGGCCAGAGCCATGTGTATGAAGAACCTCAAGCTTACCATCATCATCACAGTAGTATCGATTGTAAGTTACTAGCCTTCATCCTCTTTCTTCCAAGGAGGTAACACACATGCGCCTTTCTAAAGTGAGGCCTGGATGTTAGAAAATGTCATCCATGTCTCTTCACTGTAGCGCCCAAATAACCATTGTCTCCTAGTGATGGAGGTAAAGGAGTTCCTCCTTGAAGGTTCTCTTCCCAAGGCTAGAAATCAGCATTTCACTACCCTTTTTACACTACAGCAGGTGGCAATATCCTGCCTAGAGCTGGTCGGGAATTTTTCATCAATGATTTCCCAACAAAAAATTCCCTTTTCCCAAAACTAATATTTTCTGCAGAAAATTCATTTTGCCAAAAAATTCTATTTTTTCCATCAAGAAAATTGAAGCGATGGTTCCCTAGCTGGCTGCCTGCCTGGAAAACTCTCTTGTCAACTACATTTTCTGCCTGCCAGTTACAGGCCCAGGAGTTAGGAGGCCACCACCTAGGGAGGAAGAGACTTCCTTCAGGCAGGAAGCCAGACATTCCATTTTGGTTCTCTCAGTCCCTTCCCACAAAAAATGTTTTATTTTGACTTGTTCCATCCCAAATATGAGGACCTTTTTCAAAAATGGGAAGTCTTTTACAGGAGGGGATTTCTCTTTTCCAGTCATTTCTAGCCCTGCCCATAACAGTGTGTGGGGGTGATGTCTGCTATCTTAATGTCTCAGATGAGAGGGACAGGAAGTGTAGCATTCCAGAGGGTGCCCTGTCATCGTTCTCTCTAGCTGTATATAGCCCTGTAAGAGAGGGCAGGGACATAGCTGCCTTGTTGACTCTTAGACTGAAGCAGTGAGTTCACGGTATCTGGGCCCAGTGGAAACTTAAGTTTTAAGGAGCCCTGTGCCCCTGTTGCTCTTATTTGAAATGGCTTCATGCCTGAGTCAAGACCTCTCCCTCCTCAGCTATTTGCCCTCAGATGTTCTTGCTCTTTCATCTGAGGACCTCAAAGCATAATTGCAGATGACATAGGTGCATTGCTGTCCTTGATGGAGCCTTGCATCACTCTGCAGGGCGGGTGGTGTTATCCCAATGTTTCACTTGGGGAAAACGGAGGCAGGTTTCCCCCGAATCATTAAATGCCAAAGGAGAAGTTGGTGGCAGAGACAGGAATAGTACCCTAGTCTGAGTTTCCAAACCTTGTTCTAAGTACTTGAGTGATGAGAGAGATTATCTATCCATGTGACAGTGCTTTCTTCCTGCAGGTGGTCATCTACGTCATTGTGTCGGCTGCCTGTGGTGGGCTTACATGGCCCAGCTGTGTGCAGAAGTAAACAGATGGCCTGTGCTGTTCAGCCAAGGATGAGAGCGCATGAGCGTGTGCGAAGGAGCAACCCACAAAATAACTTGTCTTTCACTACTGACACCTCATTCTTCCATCCTTCCAGGGCTTTGGACTTCTCTTTGTCTCATCACCCCCAGCAGCCCCAAATCACTGCCTCAGTGCACTTTCAGCCTGAAGGAAGAGCTGTGTTTTAAAACTACTTGAAGGGTTTTGTTTCTTTGTTCTTTTGTCTTACCAGCAGTTTCTCAGCTGGGCAGGCAGCAAGGCTGGCTCCAGAGCGTACATGCATATTCATCTGTGTGTGTATGTACAGCTTGGCAGTTTACTGGGAGCGTGCTAAGCAGAGAACAGCATTGCTAGTGCCTCCATGTCTGCATGAGGAGTGGGGCTGGAGAGCTCAAGGTGGGTCTATGAAGGTAGTCAGAGTGGTGAAAGTCCATTTTGCTGCCACTGTATTGGGATCTAATTAACATCTCCTCCCTACATGTTTGGTCCACAAAGTGATGTACTATGTAGAGTTAAATGCTTGCTTGTTCAGGGGCCACCAATGCAAACATGGGTTGAGGTCACAAATGGAACAGCACAGTAGATGTTAAGATCCTTGAAAGGCATAGGCCCCTCTGGAAGAGACATCTCCCTCTTCAATATGGAACCCTTTTTTCCTTTGGGGTATCTCTTTGAACATCTGTACAGATGGGTGGGGATTGAGTGGGCATGTTGAAATTACTCCTCTTTCACCCTCTGTCGTCTGCCCAGCTCCCCTACTCTGTGACTAAGTCGATAGAGTAAAGATGATGGTTGTGATAACTTGGTTGCTGTTTGTCATTGTGTGTTAAGTATTGTTTCTGTCCCGTATGTTTAATCCTCCCCCACTCAAAATAAACTTACAGCAAGTGCTTATTACTCGAGATGGAATTGGGGCCAAGCTATTTTTCTGGTTTGCAAAGAGAACGTGTTCTGAAGTGCCATGTGCTTGCATTTCCATCCTGGTCAGATCCTTCCATACGTTAAAGATACAGGTAACTGATGGTTCCGGCCCAGTTCTAAGTCTCATCTTGTGCTGCTCTGAAGGGAAACTCTTATCCCAAGATGTATTCTGGATTATCTGTGGTACAAAACACCAATGTTAACAACCAAAGGCAGGAGTCTGACAAATATACTACTATGAGAACCTCACAGGGCCAAAAATAGCCCCATAGAGACTTATCCAGTGTCTGATAGCTTTGATTATAAACCCTTTGTCCTATCTGGACATCCTTATCCTAGGGATAGCCCTGTATAATTCCTCAATAGCTGAAATTGGGGTGGCGCTGTCCAGTTATATACAGTGCAGATTTGTAAAGTAGTGGCTTGAGGTCTGACCTAGGCAGTGTGGAAAAGGCTTGCTGACTCTTTTTTTTTTTTTTTTTTTTTTTTTTAATTGGTAAACTATTCAATATTTCTTTTGAAAGAGCTCTGTTTCCTATGGAGGGGATGGAGACAAAAGCAAATCCTCTTATAAATGAGAAATATGAGATGGCTTAACACAAATATCTAACTCCTGGGCCCTAGAGTTTTCCAGTGCTCAGTGACTGAGCACTCAGAAACTAACTCCTATTAAGAAGGTAGAGGGGTGTGTGTGGGAGGAAGAGGGAGAGAGGCTAGTGCATATATTTAAAGCCATGTGCTTATTGCAGTGCCATTAATCAGATGTGATGTACAGAACAGCTTTTGCACTCTGGCCTTGAGGAGTTTATCCCTGAGGCCATTTAGTACTGTGTCCCCATGAAACAGGGCACTGAAAACCAAATTGCCACCACCATCGCATCCTTTGTGCTGCTGCATGTTACACACTGATCTCTCGGCAGGTTCCATTCTGTAACAGTACTCGAAATTCACATCCATGCATGGGCTTATCCTCAGAAGACCAAAATCTGATCCATGGTAGTTGGAGACTGGTTAGTGTCTTCCTGCCATGCAAGAAAACATATTTGTGACCCTGTTCTCCATGTTAAGCTCACTTTTATCGCCAGTTGGACTAACCCCTGAGAATGGAGGCAATGCTGAGTTTACTGGAAACCCTCAATCGGTGAAATACTCATGGCTCATCTGGGAAGAGCAGGAGATAGGTCATCTCCTTCAAGTACGCGCTACTGCCCACAATCAATGTGCAACTCTGCAGGTTTTAGGGATTGGTAATGTTACTGTTCATTTCCTATGATTTGTCTCTTTATGTACAAACACTTTTTATATAAACTATTTCCTCTTGTTTTAAAGAATGCAGTGAGGCATTACTGTAAAACAAAGTTATCCTGTTTGAATAAATTTACTCTATGGCAAATGACCAGACTTTGCTAAATTTTGTGAAGGGTAGCTTGGCATTAAATGGCTGCTCCCAACTCATGCTGGAGGAGCACCACTAATATTAAACCCAGCAGTGTTGTGAAAAGTTATTCTTTAAAACCCTGCCTAACTTAACTTGGTGTGCTTCTGAAACAGGCCAAATTACTAAGACACTTTAAATATATCAGCAATAGTGCTGCCTGTCCTGATTAGACTGACTTGGTTCCTCCTGAGCAGGAAGAAAACTAGTCACTACTACCTTACCTATAAAGTGCATTATCTAAATCCTCCATATGTGGAAGAGTTTGGTATAGACTTAAATCGAGTAGAAAAACAGCTTCAAGAAAGCAGATTAAAACACATCTGGACCATCTTTTTCTGTTTGCACCTAGCATGAGGGCTATAATCAGGGTTGTCTAGCTGCTTCTGCAGTGCACTTCTGCATAGTCATCCTCAGCATGACTGATGTTGCCCTCAGGACCTACACTGGAATAAGCTGTCAGAAGTGAATTTTGTGGAGAACACTCAGTAAAAAGCATGCAGAGATTCTTAATCTGAATCTAAACCAACCATCCCCTTTTCATGTGCGAGAAGAAAGGGAAGAGGCATAGCTCTTTCTGCTCAATCCCACAGCAAGACAAGTGGGAATACAGTTTAAATCTTCAAGTAGAACTATTCACCAAAGAAAGAGAGAACCGTTGTCACATTATTCACTGCCTTACACCTTAGTCATTAAATAGCTAGATGGTGTAAGGTACCAGAGAATTGGGCCTTGCATATTGGTTGAAAGACAAATTGTCCTTAATGTTTGGAAACTGCATTATGTAGCTTGTCTGAACGCTACAGTGACCTTTATTTTGCAGGCTACTGTAATTGAAATGCTAACCCTGGTCCAGATTCATAAAGTATAGTTTTTTTCTGCACATTACTACATTAAATGTAGCAAATACAGTTAATGGGCTGTTCTGTAAATCCAAAGTAAACTGCATCATAGAAAGCTTGTTTACTAGAAAATACATGATTTTCCACATGCTTAATGCTTGGCGTGGCTTGATAGGAAATGCAAAAATGCCTGTAAGCTATCCCTTTCATCTTCAAAACGTCCTTTGCATAAAACATTCTATTTAATATAACTGATTTAAACTAAACATCTTTCATGTCTTTCTAGTAGTTTTACTGCTGATTCAGGCAGCTAAAGGAATACTGCAGTAATTGCTTACTATGGAGCTTGCTCTGCTGAAAGCATGTTAAACTGAGTTTTAAATACCTCATTTTTTCCCTATCTCAAATTAGTATTTAAGAGATATGCACCATTTTGGCTTCCACTTAAGATTTCAGCAGGAATCCAAAACAGATTCAGGACAACTAAGTAACTGAAAAATCAAGTTTAGAATTTACACTTTAAAGGATGCTTACATTTAAAGTGCCCCCAAAAGCCTGTGGGACTCCAGCTCTAAAAGAAAATCCAAGGGCCAACTCTGCAAGCATTGGCTAAACTGACTCTGTGCATGTCGGGCAGGCACTCAATATTTTCTACATTCCTGTGCCACCTGTGATTCAACATAGCTAATACTACCATTCTTTGGGTAAGTTAAAGCATCTTGTTTACTACAGTTTCCCTGTGAGCAGGTGCTTCATAAAGGTAAAGTGTCGGGGACAGTTAGCTAAAAGAAAGTAGTAAAAAAAGCAGCAGCCAGGATTTAAACTCCTCTGCTAGTTTTTTTTTTTTTTTTTTTAATGCAGTGTGCAGCCTTCATCCTAATCTACATTTTCTAGCCCAGTTTAATTTTGGTATAGATAGGCAAGGAGCCTCAATCTCAATGACTAAATACTGATAAGGAACTGAAATATATCTGGTCCTTTCCCACTGATTGAGCTGGCACGGGGAGAAGGAGCTGGTCATCAGCTGTCAGTCAATAAGTAAAGTACTCAAATTAAAGCCAAGTCAGCAGTCTCTTAAAGATGAGGTTTTCTTACATTAGATCAGGGGTTCTCAAACTGGGGGTCGGGATCCCTCAGGGGGTCATGAGGGTATTACATGGGAGGTCATGAGCTGTCAGTCTCCACCTCAAACCCTGCTTTGCTTCCAGCATTTATAATGGTGTTATAAATTAAAAACCCTTTTATATATTTAAGGGGGGGGTCACATTCAGAGGCTTGCTATGTGAAAGGGGGTCACCAGTACAAAAGTTTTGAGAACTGCATTTGCTAATGAAACAAAAATCACAGACATGGCTGTTTTAGATGGTTTACTTTGCCCTGCTAACCTTAAAACAACTGCTGCCTTTAATAGGAGTAACCATGTGAAAACTACCTTGTCACTAGCTAACAGGTGGAAAGACAACACTTAGGGAATAGATATCCAGTTAGAGGTACCTCTTTAAACCTGAACAATTGTGCTCTGATGCTGGAGTCCTGGAGCAGCTGCCTTAAACAGAGCTACAACCAATACCAAGTATAGCTCATCTTTCATTTTCCACCCTTCTACCTCCCCCTCCACAGCTGAAGGCACTCCAAACAGCTGTAAATGAAGTTCTCAGGTATTGTACAACTAAATTTAGTGTGAGCTTGAGAGAAGTATTTCATATTGGAGACCAGATTTAACTCCAGCCAGTCCAAGTAGTGTTTTTCTACAGATTGACAGCCCACTTTAAAATGTCCAGTGTTTAAAAGTTCTCTAACCAAACAAAACTAATCTATTAACTTAAGAAGCTGAGGGTTAGTTCAGTCCCCAAAGTATTTTGAACTAGCCCTTCAAAGCTGTGCAGGTATAAGTTCTCTCCAACTGCTGTTTTTAAAAAATCTCATTTTTACTGTATCCGTTAATCAAACTAATCAACCAATTCATATCTCCATCTGCTGATGCTGTAAGGAAGGTCTTGTCCCTTCTTTAACAATAATACTTGTACACCATTACTTTAGACTATTAAATGTACTTGCATGCAACTGCCAGTATTTAATAATACAAAGCAACCTAGATTACATGATAGCTGGTACAAGCAAACTAAGTATTTTAATGCATGTAAATGAATACATCTAGGAACAAAGCATATAGGCCAGCTATATGAGCATCTGTGGGAGACTATCTTTGGATGCAATGAAAAAGAGTTTGGAGGTGTTAGTGGTCTTAGTTCTGTGAAAACATCCACTCAGTGTGCAGCGGCAATCAAAAAAAAGCTAAAAATGCTGGGACTCATTAGGAAAGGCATGGATAAGAAAGTATCATATTGTTGCTACATAAATCCATGGTACACCCACATTGAACACTGTGTGCAGATGTGGTTGACCTATCTCAAAAAAGGTGTTGGAACTGGAAAAGGTTCAGAGAAGAGCAACAAAAATGATTCGGGGTATGGAACGGCAGCTATCTGAGGAGAGATTAATAAAATTGGGATTTTCAGTTTGGAAAAAAGATGGGGGGGCATAGTATGATAATGACTGGTGTGGAGAAAGTAAATAAGGAGATGTTGTTTACTCATAACACAACTAGAGGTTACCAAATGAAATAGGCAGTAAGTGTAAAACAAACATAAGTATTTCTTCACACACCACACAGTCAACCTGTTTGCCAGAGGATGTTGTGAAGGTCAGGCCTTTAACAGGGTTCAAAAAAGAACTAGGTCAATTCATGGAGGATGGGCAGGGATGATGTTCCTAGCCTCTGTTTGCCAGAAGCTGGGAATCGATCACTTGATGATTACCTGTTCTGTTCATTCCCTCTGAAACATCTGGCATTGGCCACTGTCAGAAGACAGGATACTGGGCTAGATGGACAGGGACGGCTCTAGACATTTCGCAGCCCCGAGCACGGCATCATGCTGTGGGGGGCACTCTGCCGCTCGCCGGGACCTCCCACAGGCATGCCTGTGGAGGACCAGCAGACCCTCCGCAGGCATGCCACCGAAGGCACCCTGCCTGCTGCCCTCCCGGTGACTGGCAGAGCGCCCCCTTGGCATGCCACCCCAAGCGCGTGCTGGGGCCTGGAGCCACCCCTGTAGATGGACCATTGGTCTGACCCAGTATGACAGTTCTTAACTGTTTGGCTGTTATCAGCCAAACAGGAGGTTGCAGTGCAGCACTGCCTAAAAGGGCTGCTGTGATCCTGGGATGCATAAATGGGAACCTCAAGTGTGAGTAGGAAGGTTATTTTACCTCTGTATTTGGTGCTGGTGCAGCCACTGTGGCGAAGAGCGGAGGCTAACAGAGGGAGTTTGCCTGGGATCTGTCCAAGAGGAGGTATGTTAAGTGCTGCATTGGGGGGCTCTGTTGGTGAGTATCTGAGTGTCTGTTGCAGGGGACAGTTTGTCAGTTTGACGACTGATTGAAAAGAGTGAATTGGGAGTGCTTTGTTCCAGGTAAGCCTTGAATGGGCCTGACTGTTATAAAAAGGCAGTCAGCAGCGAACCAACTGAGTGGAAAACAGGGGAGGCTAACAGAGGGAGTATGCCTGGGAAGAGCCCACTGAGGCTTTCATCTCAGAAGCTTCTGTGAGTTGCTGCAACAGCTGAGGAAGCTCTTAGAAGGAAGAAATTACGGAAGGTGTAACCTGCACAAGCTGTGCCGTGTTTGTCTGTCTTCCACAGGACAGAAGCAACTTTGTCTGTACGAAGTGCAAGCTGGTCTCCATATTAGAAGAGAAGGTTCGAGGTCTGGAGAAATAAGTATCGACCCTGCCATGCATACGAGAAAATGATGATTTCCTGGACAGACATCAGGATGTGTTTCTCTGGGCACAACGTTCTGAAGAATTGGAGCAGGCTGCACAGAGGGGACTGAGGGATGGTGAAGAAATTTGGCAGCATGTGTCCTCTCTCTTCTTCTAGAGGTGAGTCCATGTACCAGCAATGGAGATACAGATGAGCAACTGTTTTCATGTTCTCTCCCCAGGCACTAATGCAGAGAGTGGACAGATGATACATCTGAGGAAAAGGAGCAGAAGAAGACTCCACCGATTAGAAGGCATGAGATGCACTGTCCTAGGGATGGGAGTTCCACAACCACCGCTCCCAAGAGAAGGAGGAGAGTGGTGGTGGTTTGGGACTCCCTCCTCAGGGGGACTGAGTCATCTATCTGCCGTCCTGACTGAGAAAACAGACAGGTCTGCTGCTTGCCAGGAGCTAGGATTCACAATGTGACGGAGAGACTGCTGAGACTCATCAAGCCCTCGGATTGCTACCCCTTCCTGCTTCTCCACGTGGACACCAATGATACTGCCAAGAATGATCTTGAGCTGATCACTGCAGACTACGCAGCTCTCGGAAGGATAAAGGAGTTTGAGGCGCGAGTGGTGTTCTCGTCCATCCTCCCTGTGCAGGGAAAAGGCCTGGGTGGAGATCATCAGATTGTGGAAGTCAACGAATGGCTATGCAGGTGGTGTCGGAGAGAAGGCTTTGGATTCTTCCACCATGGGATGGTGTTCCAAGAAGGAGTGTTTGGCAGAGACAGGATCCACCTAACGAAGAGAAAGAAGAGCTTCTTCGCAAGCAGGCTGGCTAACCTAGTGAAGAGGGCTTCAAACTAGGTTCACTGGGGGAAGGAGACCAAAGCCCTGAGGTAAGTGGGGAAATGGGATACCCGGAGGAAGCACGAGCAGGAGAGTGCAAGAGGGGAGGACTCCTGCCTCAGACTGAGAAAGTGGGACAATCAGTGAGTTATCTTAAGTGCCTATACACAAATGCAAAAAGCCTGGGAAACAAGCAAGGAGAATTAGAAGTCCTGGCACAGTCAAGGAATTATGATGTGATTGGAATAACAGAGACCTGGTGGGATAACTCACATGACTGGAGTACTGTCATGGATGGATATAAACTGTTCAGGAAGGACAGGCAGGGCAGAAAAGGTGGAGGAATTGCACTGTATGTAAGAGAATGGTATTACTGCTCAGAGCTCCAGTATTAAACTGCAGAAAACCTGAGTCGCTGGATTAACTTTAGAGTGTGAGCAACAAGGGTGATGTGGTGGTGGGAGTCTGCTATAGACCACCAGACCAGGGTGATGAGGTGAATGAGGCTTTCTTCTGGCAACTAGCAGAAGTTTACTGGTTCTCATGGAAGATTTTAATCACCCTGATATCTGCTGGGAGAGCAATACAGCAGTGCACAGACAATCCAGGAAGTTTTTGGAAAGTGTAGGGGACACTTTCCTGGTGCAAGTGCTGGAGGAACCAACTAGGGGCTGAGCTCTTCTAGACCTGCTGCTCACAAACCAGGAAGAGTTAGTAGGGGAAGCAAAAGTGGATGGGAACCTGGGAGGCAGTGACCATGAGATGGTCAAGTTCAGGATCCTGACACAAGGAAGAAACGAGAGCAGCACAATATGGACCCTAGACTTCAGAAAAGCAGACTTTGATTCCCTCCGGGAACTGATGGGCAGGATCCTCTGGGAGAATAACATGAGGGGGAAAGGAGTCCAGGAGAGCTGGCTGTATTTTAAAGAAGCCTTATTGAGGTTGCAGGAAAAAAAACATCCCGATGTGTAGAAAGAATAGTAAATATGGCAGGCAACCAGGTTGGCTTAACAGTGAAATCCTTGCTGATCTTAAATGCCAAAAAGCAGCTTACAAGAAGTGGAAGATTGGACAAATGACCAGGGAGGAGTATAAAAATATTGCTCAGGCATGCAGGAGTGAAATCAGAAAGGCCAAATTACACTTGGAGTTGCAGCTAGCAAGAGAGGTTAAGAGTAACAAGAAGGGTTTCTTCAGGTATGTTAGCAACAAGAAGAAAGTCAAGGAAAGTGTGGGCCCCTTACTGAATGATGGGAGGCAACCTAGTGCCAGAGGATGTGGAAAAAGCTAATGTACTCAATGATTTTTTTGCCTCAGTGTCTTCACATACAAGGTCAGCTCCCAGACTGCTGCACTGGGCAGCACCGTATGGGGAGGAGGTGACCAGCCCTCTGTGGAGAAAGAAGTGGTTCGGGACTATTTAGAAAAATTGGACGAGCACAAATCCATGAGGCTGGAGGCGCTGCATCCGAGGGTGCTAAAGGAATTGGCAAATGTGATTGCAGAAGCATTGGCTATTATCTCTGAAAACTCATGGTGATTGGGAGAGGTCCCAGATGACTGGAAAAAGGCTAATGTAGTGCCCATCTTTAAAAAGGGGAAGGAGGAGGATCTGGGGAACTACAGGCCAGTCAGCCTCACCTCAGTCCTTGGAAAAATCATGGTGCAGGTTCTCAAGAAATCAATTCTGAAGCACTTAAAGGAGAGGAAAGTGATCAGGAACAGTCAGCATGGATTCACCAAGGGCAAGTCATGCCTAACTAACCTAAATGCCTTCTATGAGAAGATAACTGGGTCTGTGGATGAGGGGAAAGCAGTGGATGTATTATTCCTTGACTTTAGCAAAGCTTTTGATACAGTCTCCCATGGTATTCTTGCCAGCAAGTTAAAGTAGTATAGGCTGGACGAATGGACTATAAGGTGGATAGAAAGCTGGCTAGATCGTCGGGCTCAATGGGTAGTGATCAACGACTCCATGTCTAGTTGGCAGCCGGTTTCAAGCAGAGTGCCCCAAGGGTGAGTCCTGTTTTGTTCAATATCTTCATTAATGATCTGGAGGATGGTGTGGACTGCAATCTCAGCAAGTTTGCAGATAACACTAAACTGGAAGGAGTGGTAGATATGCTGGAGGGTAAGGATAGGATACAGAGGGACCTAGACAAATTAGAGAATTGGGCCAAAAGAAATCTGATGAGGTTCAACAAGGAAAAGTGCAGAGTCCTGTACTTAGGATGGAAGAATCCTATTCACTGTTACAGACTAGGGACCGAATGGCTAGGAAGCAGTTTTGCAGAAAAGGACCTAGGGGTTACAGTGAACGAGAAGCTGGATATGAGTCAACAGTGTGCCTTTGTTGCCAAGAAGGCTAATTGCATTTTAGGCTGTATAAGTAGGGGCACTGCCAGCAGATCAAGGGATGTGATCATTCCCCTCTATTCGACATTGGTGAGGCCTCATTTGGAGTACTGTGTCCAGTTTTGGGCCCCATACTACAAGGATGTGGAAAAATTGGAGTCCAGCGGAGGGCAACAAAAATGATTAGGGGGCTGAAGCACATGACTTCTGAGGAGAGGCTGAAGGAACTGGGCTTGTTTAGTCTGCAGAAGAGAAGAATGCGGAGGGATTTGATAGCTGCTTTCAACTACCTGAAAGAGGGTTCCAAAGAGGATAGATCTAGACTGTTCTCAGTGGTACCTGATGACTGAACAAGGAGTAATGGTCTCAAGTTGCAGTGGGGGAGGTTTAGGTTGGATATTAGGAAAAACTTTTTCACTAGGAGGGTGGTGAAGCACTGGAATGGGTTGCCCAGGGAGGTGGTGGAATCTCCTTCCTTAGAGGTTTTTAAGGTCAAGCTTGACAAAGCCCTGGCTGGGATGATTTAGTTGAGAATTGGTCTGCTTTGACCAGGGCGTTGGACTAGATGACCTCCTGAGCTCCCTTCCAACCCTGATATTCTATTATTCTAATAATATGTCCGCAATTCAAAACTGCTGATAAACTGAAGAGGGTTCACACAAGAATGACTGAAGGATTACAAAAGCTGTTTTATAGTGACTGAGCTCCATACAGTTTAACAAAGAAAAGGTTAAATAGTGATCTGATTAGTGTACAAATATTTACAGGGGGAAAAAATATTTAAGGCTCTTCCATCTAGCAGAGAAATGTATAACCATCCAATGTCTGGAAATTGAAGCTAGGCAAATTTGGACTGGAACTAATGTGCACATTTAACAGTGAATGCAATTAACCAAGTGTCATGGATGTTTAAAATTAAGAGTGGGTGTTTCTCTAAAGCTGTACTCTCAGAATTATTTTGGAAGTGTTCTAACCTGACAACCTGTAAACACAGGCAATAAGATTATCATAATGATCCCTTCTGGCCTTGGAAGCTATATGCTTCTGAAGTTTATCATAGTCATCACGCTCTGCCATTAGGGTTGATTCCTGCAGAAACAGTAGGAGAGAATGATTCCAGGCCCTCATTTTGTTAACTTTTCCTTTGCAAAGAACCTGGACCTGTGTTTCTTTAAAGTTTTCTAAAATCACATTCCAATTGATTTGAGGCTCCAGAGTGTGTGTAAATGTAGCATCAATTTTAATCTACCTATATGTAATTACTCAAAAGCCTGTAATGCAAATAATAAACAGAAGAAGTGTTCTGTAGTGGTAAACCTACATGTTTCTGAAAGTAAGTACTGAGATCTAAAAGTGAATATTTTGTCCCTCTGCCCATTAAGTTTTTTTATAAAAATATTACCACAAAGTTCAGTAGTTAAAGGCATATCTAGTTTCAGCAACTTAACATTTTTTATTAAACTACACTATCAAATCACATTGATGGCAGGGAGAACATCACTGAGTTCTATTACCAGTACATATTTCAGAAAATATGATTGAATCAGTGGCCTCCATAGTTTGCCGAGGATGGGGACTCATTTTGAACAGATTCCTTCGTATGAAAAAATGGCAGTAGAAAAGTTTTTTTTATACAAAACCAGTAAAAGGGCAATTGTTACTGAATGGGTAAAGTAGATCATGGAGGGAATCACTTCAGGTGCAATAGCTTCTCTCCAGTATACAACGGGAGGCCATTCAGATCCAGACTCACCTGTAGTAGTTCAGCTTACCAAGGTTTGGTATTTCCTAGAGAAGTTATGGAACACAGCAAATACTGAAATTTGATAGTTTTTAAGTAGCAACTACTGAAGTGTGACTGCCTGTTCATAAACCCACACAAATATTGTGTACTACTCCTTCATTTGTGAACTTACATGTGGTGATGCGCACACTAATACAAATGTCTTTTTGAACTGTACTAAGTTATAAAAAGCTGCTTCATCTTCTAGAACAAACATTAATAGAAAGTTGCAGAGAAGAAACATTCTATACAGGAACAAGTAAAAAAAAACTTTGAACTTCAGGCAAAAGTTAATTACACCAGGTGAATTTAAAAAACACAATCAAACCTCATTTTCTAACATCTATACAACTATTTTTCTAATCTCCAAACCACTGCTTAGCAACAAGGAAGCACAGTGGGTTAAAATTTCTTGATGGCACAGACATTACCACCTATGCCCTTCCAAGCACATTTTCCCATGAACAGATCATATTGTATCTAAGTCAACATCTCTTCCAACAACACACTGCTGATCTAGTAGATAGTTGTACTAGAGATACACAGGTCAGCGTCAACCAGTCTTCATCTGATGTTTTTCAGACTTCAGTAGTATATTCTGAACAGTAGGAATACAGTAAAGAAAAAGCTGTCTATTTCTACTAGTAAGAGACCAAACTCTTTGCAAAATAAATGAAGGGAAGGGGGTAATTTGCATTCAAAAGATAGGGAAACAGTCCTATGTGATAAGTCTGGGGCAAGGCATATTTTAAAATAATGTTCTCATGCCCAGCCAGCTGGGGGTATGCTTCATACAGATGTTTGACAGTTTATCAGCTTCTTTGAGTTGGCTTAGTAACACCCATCCTTCCAGGAATCATCAGCAGTTGTCTGACTGGTCTTCGCTGACTGAAGAAATCTATTTTAAAAACACAAAAAAGCCAACACATCAGACAGTCTGATGCAGTGGGGGACATTTAAAAAAAAAAACAGCAAGAAATGAAATGCTCATTAAAGCATAAGAAACATGCTCCAAGAAACACATTAGTGCTCTAAGCCTTGAGAATGAATGGTGATATTTTTGCTTTTACAAAATCCATCTATCACAGAATTTTATCACCTGCCCTACAGTCATGTCTTACAGTCCATAGTTCCCTGTTACACTCACATCCATGAATACCAACTATTAAAGCCAGTCTTGTATTCTGTGGCACGCAAGTGCAAGAGACAGGAAACTCTGCAGCAGGCTCAGGTAATGTTGAAAAAGGCTTTAAAGGCAGACATAATAGCAGCCATGGTCCATCTAACCCAGTATCTTGTTTTCCAACAGGGGCCAGTACTAGTGGCAGATTTAGAGTTAGTGGGGCCTTGTGCTCAGCTTCATTTTTGGGGCCCTTCCTTGGGACGCAGCCAAAAAAGAACACTCTCTCATCTCCCCTCACCCCCATTTTTCATTTTTTTCTTCATTCTCCTCCTATAAGTAATAAGAAGTAAATGAAAATAAAGTGAAGTACCTTGATTGTTTTTGTAGTTTAACATTTTTCCACAGACCACTTGAAAAATCACTGAGGGTCTCACCTGACCATTTAATGATCTTTCCAAATACTGTTTGTATTAGCGAACTATTGTAAAGCACTTTGGATAAGAGTGCTTTATAAAAAAAAAAGTAAAAAAACATTGGGGTGTGGAGTCTGACCAGGACTTAGGGTGCGGGAGGGGGGTGCAGGGTCTGGGAGGAAGTTAAGGTGTAAGAGCAGTTGGGGTGCAGGGTCTGGCCAGGAGTTAGGGTGCAGGAGGGGGCTCAGGGCTGGGGCAGGTCTCATTTGGTGTGGGGGTTGCATGTGGGGAGAGGGTGCAGTAGTCAGGGAGGGTAGGGGACTGAGTGTGTCAGGGGGGTGCAGGAGTCAGTGCAGAAGGCTGGGATCATGGGGGTGTCTTTGGTCTGCCCTGCCCCGATTCCACTCCCTTCCCCAAAACCCCAACCCCACCTATTCTCTGCTTCCTCCCTCCTGGACTGCCAGCAAACAGCTGTTCGGCAGGGGGGAAGGTAATGCTGGGGGAGGGAGGGGCAGAAAAGTGGCACGCTCAGGGGAGGAGGTGGAGCACAAGGGGCAGAGCCTGCAGCAGGAGCCATTAGGACCAAACTTCGGCCCCCACAGCTGCCCAGCCCTGTGCCCCCCTGTCATTGGGGGCCCCCCATGCTAGGGCACCTTGTGTTTCACTGTAAATCTGCCTTCGGTTCATCCCCTCTGAAGCATCTGGTACTGGCCAAACAGGTAATCAAGTGATCCCCTTATCATCCAGTCCCAGATTCTGGCAGTTAGAGGCTTAGGATAACCCTCTTGACTAATAGCCACTGACAGACTTATCTTCCATAAACTTACCTAAATTTTTTTTTTACCCCAATTATGGTTTGGCCTCCACAACACCTCCAGCAACGCATTCCACAGGTTGACTGTGCATTGTGTGAAATAGTACTTTCTTTTGTTGGTTTTAAAATTGCTGCCTATTAAATTTCATTGAGTGATCCCTGGTGCTTGTGTTATGTGAAGGAGTGAACAACATGTCCTTATTTATTTTCTCCTCTATCAACATCAAAATTCAGACAATTGTGGGTTAATTTGTTACTTGTAACATCACCAACTGAAAGGTATCAGAGAAAAATATTTGTTCTACACACACACACACACACACACACACACACACACACACACACACACACACACCCTGATTAATTTAATTGTTTCTCTCATTGGTGTGAATTCCTCCACAACAGTAGAGAAAAAAGCCTATTATTTTTTAAGACACATTTTTAAAAAATTGTAAGTCTCAAAAATTAGTCAACAGGGATTTTGGGGCAGGCATAGTACCCAGGAAATTGCAGGGTAGGGACATGGCAGAAGTGTTACTTTACTTTGGTTGGGATTTTTTAAAAGGACTCCGCATTGGCTACAGTGGAAGAAGAATTAGACCAACAGTAAAACTCCCAAGTTACCCTTTAAGGATAAGCTTGGGTAATATTATCAGTACAGTAGCCTAACAATTTTAGGGTAAGAGGTGAATTCTGTTGCAATTTCAACAGCTGCAGGATCAGAACTCATGGAGGCCCTGGTTAAATTATATAAATTAAGATTATATAATATTCCATTTTAATGTTCCAGTTGTATTTTGGTTTTCATTCACATGTGAATGCTATTCTCCATTCTATCTCTGCTTCATGTGAGAGAAAGATTACAAACACACAAAACTTGCCAGCTCAGTTCTTTTGAGACATGGGGCCAGACTATCCATTGCCCTATACTTTATATAGCCATTTACACCAGTGCAGAATGGGAATAACACTACTCAGTCAGAATGGTAGCATTTTACACCCACTTTGCACTGGTGTAAATGGCTACAAAAGATTCAGAATAATGGAGAAATCAGGCCACCCAAAGGCTATTTTGGATTTTAATACCTTCCCAGTTAATAAGAACAGACTGGCACAGGAAACCAGGAGAGAAGTAAGAAAGTTACCAGTATTGCAGCACTTGTTTTGAGGGAAACACTTTTCAGGATTATGAAGACACTTTAAATGTTAAAGTATTTTTAATGTAGGGCCTACATTTAACCTTAGTGTCCCATTAAGCAAGATAAAAAGCTATTTTAAAAATGTGAGCTTTCCACTGAGGAGAGAACACGTTAGTGATGACCCCAGCTTCACCCTTCATCAGGGAAATGTTGTGGTCTAGTCAGTGGATAGAATAGCTTGGAGTAAAGAGATCTGAGTTCTCTTCCTTGCTCTAGCCACTGACTCAGTGATGCTCAGCAAATTATTTCACCTCTACTTGTGAAATGTGTAAATTAAGCTGATCCCAACTCCAACTGAAGTCACTATGTCACATCACAAAGTGAAGGAAGAATCTATTTGATTTTCTGCCATCCATAGAATTCTCTCAAGCATTGCTCCCTGCAGTAATAATTACTAAGGAGAGTTTGTCAGGTTACTACTCAAAAGGAAATTTGCACGGGCAGAAATAGGACAAATAGCTGACTTCCCTGTTTATCTTTTTGGTGCCAGGAGATATTATTTCCCCCAACATAATATGCACACTCATTTTGTATTATTGCTAATAGTGAAATTTAGGGCCCAGCTGCTCTGAGGCATTAAACCTATCCCTTGCTTTCCCCCAGTTGTGTGGCTCTTTAAGAAGTTTCCCAAGTGGCATATATGTACAAAAGAGATTTGTTAAAATTAGGGTTGTCAAACGATTAAAAAAAATAATTGTGATTAATCGCACTGTTAATAACAGAATACCATTTATTTAAATATATTCGGATGTTTTCTACATTTTCAAATGTATTGATTTCAATTACAACACAGAATACAAAGTATACAGACCTCACTTTATATTTATTTTTTATTACAAGAATTTGCACTGTAAAAACAAAATAGTATTTTTCAGTTCATCTAATACAAGTACTGCAGTGCAATCTCTTTATCATGAAAGTTGAACTTACAAATGTAGAATTATATACAAAAAAACCTGCATTCAAAAATAAAATAATGTAAAATTTTAGAGCCTGCATGTCTACTCAGTCCTACTTCTTGTTAAGCCAATTGCTCAAACAAATTTGTCTACATTTGCAGGAGATACTACTGCCCAGTTCTTGCTGACAATATCACCTGCCAGTGAGAACAGGAGTTCTCATGGCACTGGTGTAGCCGGAATTGCAAGATATTTACATGCCAGATGCACTAAAGATTCATATGTGCCTTCATACTTCAACCACCATTCTAATGGACAAGCATCCATGCTGATGACAGGTTCTGCTCAAAAAGAATCCAAAGAAGTGCAGACTGACGCAAGTTCATTTTCATTATCTGAGTCAGATGCCACCAGCAGAAGGTTGATTTTCTTTTTTGGTGGTTCAGGTTCTGTAGTTTCCGCATTGTAGTGTTGCTCTTTTAAGACTTCTGAAAGCACGCTCTAGACCTCATCTCTCTCAGATTTTGGCAGGCACTTCAGATTCTTAAACCTTGGGTCGAGTGCTGTAGCTATCTTTAGAAATCTCACATTGGTACCACCTTTGTGTTCTGTCAAATCTGCAGTGACAGTGTTCTTAAAATGAACAACACGTGTCATCTGAGAATGGTATAACATGAAATATTATAAAAAACAGAGCAGGGGACATACAATTCTTCCCAGAAGAGTTCAGTCACAAATTTAATTAATGCATTATTTTTTTAACGAGCGACATCAGCATGGAAGCATGTCCTCTGGAATGATAGCCAAAGCATGACGGGGCATATGAATGTTTAGCATATCTGGCACATAAATACCTTGCAATGCTGGCTACAAAAGTGCCATGCAAGTGCCTGTTCTCACTTTCTGGTGACACTGTAAATAAGAAGAGGGCAGCATAATCTCCTGTAAATGTAAACAAACTTGTTTGTCTTAGCGATTGGCTGAACAAGAAGTAGGACTGAAGTTTTACATTGTTTTGTTTTTGAGTGTAGTTTATGTAACAAAAAACCAAACATTTGTAAGTTGCACTTTCACGACAAAGAGATTGCACTACAGTACTTGCATGAGGTGAACTGAAAAATACTCTATCATTTTTACAGTGCAAATATTTGTAATAAAAAATATATACTTTGATTTCAATTACAACACCGAATTATATATAAAAATGTAGAAAAACATCCAAAATAATTAGTAAATTTCAATTAATAATTCTATTGTTTAACAGTGCAATTAAAACTGTGATTAATTTTTTTGAGTTAATTGCGTGAGTTAACTGCAATTAATCGACAGCCCTAGTTAAAATATTTTCAGTCAGCTTTACTTTTCAAATCACTCTTCAGTGCATGTCATAACTATAAAGGGAAGGGTAACAACCCTCCTGTATACAATTCTATAAAACCCCTCCTGGCCAGAGGCACCAAAATCCTTATACCTGTAAAGGGTTAAGAAGCTCAGGTAACCTGGCTGACACCTGACCCAAAGGACCAATAAGGGGACACTTTTCACTAGGAGGGGGGTGAAGCACTGGAATGGGTTGCCTAAGGAGGTGGTAGAATCTCCTTTCTTAGAAGTTTTTAAGGTCAGGCTTGACAAAGCCCTGGCTGAGATGATTTAGTTGGTGTTGGTCCTGCTTTGAGCAGGAGGTTGGACTAGATGATCTCCTGAGGTCCCTTCCAACCCTGATGTTCTATGATTCTAAGGTATTTTCAAATCTTGCGGGAGGGAGGGATGGAAGGCTGTTTGTGCTCTTTGTTTTTGGGTGGTGTTCGCTCTTGGGACTAAAAGGGACCAGACATCAATCCATGTTCTCCAAATCTTTCTGCACAAGTCTCTCATATTTCAAACTAGTAACTAACAGCCAGGCAAGGCGTGTTAGTTTTATCTTTGTGTTCTCAACTTGTAAATGTTCCTTTGCTAGAGGGAGGTTTATCCCTGTTTTGCTGTAACTTTGAATCTGATTACCCTGTAAAGTTACTTCCATCCTGATTTTACAGAGATAAACTTTACCTTTTCTTTTAATAAAATCCTTCTTTTAAGAACCTGATTGATTTTTCATTGTTTTAAGATCCAAGGGTTTTGGATCTGTGTTCACCAGAACTAATTGGTGAGAGTACTCTCAAGCCTACCCAGGAAAAGGAGTGTAAGGACTTTGAGGGGAGGAATTAGTCTCAAATCTGCCCAAGAAAGGGGAGGTTAGGGACTTGGGAAATATTTGGGGGAAGGCAGAATTCCAAGTGGCTCTCCCCTAAGATTTGGAACACGCTTGGTGGTAGCAGCTTACTGTTTACCTAAGCTGGTAAATAAGCTTAGGGGGTCTTTCATGCGGGTACCCACATCTGTATCCTAGAGTTCAGAGTGGGGAAGGAACCCCGACAGGTGAACAAGTAAATTATCTGTTTTTTGATTTGCAGTCATACCTTGGTCAAGAGCCTTTGACCTTGCAAGCTAAGCAAGGTCAGGCCTGGTCAAAATATTTTTTGAACTCTAAGATTTACAAAAAGGCAGTAGAAGTAATACAAGTGATTCAGCAAGTGCAATTCTTCCATCTAACTATCAAATGAAGTAGTTCTCCAGAAAGATTCTTGGGCACCATGCTGCTGGTGTAGTCACTCAGGAAACAGACAAGACCTCTAGTCGGTTGGGAACATTAGTAATCTCAATGCATTTTTTGAGGGAGGAGTGAGTATTGTCAAATTGACCAAATTTCATTTTCTTTTTTAAAGTTTAATTCCACCCATCTGAATTCTTTGCTTTTGGATACAGTCTTGAGTAAGAGGTGGTGCATAAGCTGCCCTACTCCAGTAGTAATCTTGGAAGAGGCTACTTCAGACAACTCCCTCCCAGCTTTCCCCTTGCTAGGAGTATGGGGGAGGTTGGGTACAGATATTTTGTTAGCCTATGCCAACAGCAAAATTATGGTTCACCATGCTGGCTCAGCTGTACTGGCCAGCATGGTGAGAGCAGAGGCAAGGCGTCACTCTTTCTTTTCCATCCTGGAGGTGTATGAGGGGATTCTTACTTCCCTATACAGGCACATATGCAAAGTCAAAATCTAGTGGTTATCTTTATCTGAATTACCATATTCTTTGCTACTTATCTGGATGTCAGCTTTTTGAGGTACTTAATAGCCCCCATTTCTACCCCACAATGCACCTGTGAGTTAAAGCATTAAGAGAAATCAGGAAATAGACATTCCAATTTTAAAGATGATAAATTGAGGCAGAGAAACTGAATGACTTGGGCGAGGTCACACAGGAAGTCTGTGGCAGAGCAGGAAAGCTTGGCTCAATTCCCTAAGTGCCAGGTTAGTCCCCTAATCAATGAACCATCCTCCTCTCCAGAGAACTGTATTTTCGTGATGTCTGAAGCAATTATTATCTCAAAGGCCTTTGTGACCCTGGGCAAATCACAATCTCTCTGGGCTCTGTTTTCCTTACCCGGCCTTTGTTAAATGCTTTGCAATTCTATAGTGCCTTTCATTTAAAGCTCTCAAAGCATTAGAACACTTTATAATTCTGTAAAACAATATGATGCATGTCAATGGCACTATATCTATCAGTAAATACATAGTTTTTTTTCCTCTGAGGCATAGAGATTTAGTGACCAACTTACAAATTCCATCTGCAATTACTTAAACTAAAATGGCTTCAAGGAGAACCTATGATTAGTGTATCTCAATCAATCTACATAAGTCTGGGACCTGGAAGTCAAGCCATGTTTTCTAGTTTGTGCTTTAAAAGTCATTTTGACCCAACTGAGGAGTTTAATAAGTATTGTTAGTTAAAGTGCATCTGAGGTTGTCATAAATATAAAGGGAAGGATAACCACCTTTCTGTATACAGTACTATAAAATCCCTTCTGGCCAGAGGCACAAAATCCTTTTACCTGTAAAAGGTTAAGAAGCTCAGGTCACCTAGCTGGCACCTGACCAAAAGGACCAATAAGAGGACAAGATATTTTCAAACCTGGGAAGGGGAAAAAGGCTTTGTTTTGTCTGTTCTTTGTCTGTCTGTTCTGTGTGCTTGCTGGAGACAGATCAAGAAAGCAAGCAATCCATCTCCATTAGTATTAGTAAGTATTAGCGAAGGAATGCATTAGCTTACTTTTATTTTGGCTTGTGATTTCCTTGTCTAAGAGGGAGGTTTATACCTGGTTTTGTAACTTTAAGGTTTTGCCTAGAGGTGAGATCCTCTGTGTTCCTGAGTCTTTTCTTATTCTATAAAGTACTTACCATCCTGATTTTACAGAGATAATTCTTTTACCTTTCAATTAAAAATTCTTCTTCTAAGAACCTGATTGATTTTTCATTGTTTTAAGATCCAAGAGTTTGGGTCTGTGTTCACCTGTACTAATTGGTGAGAATATTATTCTCAAGCCTGCCCAGGAAAAGGGTGTAGGGGCTTGGGGGAATATTTGGGGAAGGTAGGGCTCCAAGTAGCCCTCCCTAAATGTTTGTTTAAATCACTTGTGGTGGCAGTGTTACCTAATCCAAGGTACAAGGAAGGATTTGTGCCTTGGGGAGTTTTTAACCTAAGCTTAGGGTGTCTTCATCCGGGTCCCCACGTCTGTACCCTAAAGTTCAGAATGGGGAGGAAACCCTGACAGAGGTGAACGCCATTTTTACACAATTACTTTACAGATGTGAAATGCACTTCAACCACCACAGATGTCAATATTGTTGGCAAAATTTGTTAAGGTGCATTTAAATTTTTTTATGTTCATTTCAAGATCTTACCTCTTGGATGGCTGTATCAGCTTGCTCTTCGGAGTAGAAGTTCCTCCAACAGATGTTCGTGCTTTAACAGGTGAATTTTTGGCTCCGGTGGCCATACTATTGCTTCTTGTAGTAGAAGAACTGCTACTAGAAGATCCTGGACTGAGAGTTGAAGACTGTGGCTTTCGGACTCCAC
The DNA here is from genome assembly GCF_007399415.2 of Gopherus evgoodei. NCBI lineage: Eukaryota > Metazoa > Chordata > Testudines > Testudinidae > Gopherus > Gopherus evgoodei. The sequence goes on along the minus strand of NC_044330.1, from coordinate 58,714,085 downwards.
TTGCAGGAGTGGTGTAACTGGAAGCTTTTAGTGGCTGCCTTGGTGTCAACAGAGAGTTTGTGCATGACCCTGCTTTCATTGGCTGTCGGACCGTTAAGGGAGACTGGCCAGCACTAGAGGAATATCTGAGTTTACTGGGAGTCAGACCTAGATGTGAAGGGGTGGTGGTGGCCCCCCACAGGAGAGAGAGAAAGAGAAAAAAAAAGAAATAAGTTAGCAATACTGTCATAGAATCATAGAAGATTAGAGTTGGAAGAGTCCTCAAGAGGTCATCTAGTCCAATCCCCTGCTCAAAGCAGGACCCACCCCAACTAAATCATCCTAGCCAGGGATGATTTTAAGGAAGGAAATTCCACCACCTCCCTAGGTAACCCATTCCAGTGCTTCACCACCCTCCTAATGAAATAGTTTTCCCTAATATGGAACCTAGACCTTCCCCACTGCAACTTAAGACCACTGCTCCTTGTTCTGTCCTCTGCCATCATTGGGAACAGCCTAGCTCCATCCTCTTTGGAACCCCCCTTCAGGTAGCTGAAGGCTGCTATTAAATCCCCCCTCATTCTTCTCTTCTGCAGACTAAGCAAGCCCAGTTCCCTCAGCCTCTCCTCATAAGTCATGTGCCCCAGGCCCTAATGATTTTTGTTGCCCTCCACCGGACTCTCCAATTTGTCCACATCCTTCTAGAAGTTGGCAGCCCAAAACTAGACGCAATACTCCAGATGTGGCCTCACCAGTGACAAATAGAGAGAAATAATCACTTCCCTCGATCTGCTGGCAATGCTCCTACTAATATAGCGCAAGAAGCCATTAGCCTTCTTGGCACCAAGGCACACTGTTGACTCATATCCAGCTTCTCATCCATTGTAATTCCCAGGTCCTCTTCTGCAGAACTACTGCTTAGCCAGTCAGTCCCCAGCCTGTAGCCAGGCATAGGACTCTTCTGTCCTAAGTGCAGGTCTCTGCACTTGTCCTTGTTGAACCTCATCAGATTTCTTTTGGCCCCAATCCTCCAATTTGTCTAGGTCACTCTGGACCCTGTCCCTACCGTCTAGCATATGTACCTCTCCCCACAGCTTAATGTCATCCGCGAACTTTCTGAGGGTGCAATCCATCCCATCATTCAGATCATTAATGAAGATGTTGAACAAAAGCAGCCCAAGACCAGTCCCAATGCCAACTAGACATCAAGCCATTGATCACTACCCACTGAGCCCAACGATCTAGCCAGCTTTCTATACACCTTATGGTCCATTCATCCAATCCATAGTTCTTTAACTTGCTGGCAAGAATACTGTGGGAGACCATATCAGAAGATTTGCTAAAGTCAAGGTATATCACATCCGCCGCTTTCCCCATATCCACAGAGCCAGTCATCTCATCACAGAAGGCAATCAGGTTGGTCAGGCATGACTTGCCCTTGGTGAATCCATGTTGACTGTTCCTGATCACCTTCCTCTCCTCCAAGTGCTTCAAAATGGATTCCCTGAGGACCTGCTCCATGATTTTTCCAGGGACTGAGGTGAGGTTGACCAGTATGTAGTTCTTTGGGTTCTCCTTCTTCCCCTTTTTAAAGATGGGCATTATATTTGCCCTTTTCCAATTGTCCGTGACCTCCCCCAATTGCCTCGAGTTTTCAAAGATAATGGCCAATGGCTCTGCAATCACATCAGCCAATTTCCTCAGCACCCTTGGATACATTAGTTCCAGATCCATTGACTTGTGCATGTCCAGCTTTTCTAAAAAGTCTTTAACCCATTCTTTTGCCACTGAGGGCTGCTCACCTCCTCCCCATACTGTGCTACCCAGTGCAGCAGTTTGGGAGCTGATCTTGTCTGTGAAGACTGAGGCAAAAAAAAAAAAAAAAATTAGTACAAAAATACAGCCAGCTCTCCTGGACTCCTTTTCCCCTCATATTAGCCTTCCAGGGGATCCTGCCCAACAGTTCCCTGAGGGAGTCAAATTCTGTCCCTAGAATATTTTAAGATGCTGGGCCTTTTAAGAGCCTTAGAGCTGCAGTCAGGCAAATTAAGTTTAACTAAGAACAAAAATAATCATTTTGCCACTTCATTTGTAAAATGATAAAGTGAACTGACTTGTTGATGGTTGCTGAATTCTGGAAAGTCGGCTGCTGGGCACCTGCAAATCTGATTCCAGACTCCGACTGCTTCTTACAGATTCCAGTGATCGAAGGCTTGTCCTAGCCAGGTTAGGCATGCTGTGGCGCATTTCCTCTGAAATATGAATTTCCAATAGAATGTACATTATACAGTAATCATATTGCCTTCATTGTTTAGTCTATTCCTAGGAAATTGCACACTACCATTTTAAGTCAAAATAATAATAAAACAGAGCAAACATAACCAATTGCATGAGTAGTTTCCATGAAACAGCTAATCTTTCCCTAAATCACTTCCAAGCTATTTTTAATACATAGTATTGTAAAGTTTACAGCCAGCCTACCTTCGTTATTTGTGTATTTTAGTGGGTCTTGCATTGGACTCTGCACAGCTCTCCTTGGGGGTCGAATTCGAGAGGTTGTTGTCCTGCTGTAATCTGCACCTGAAGAAGGAGACTGGCAACGGGGGGAGCTGAGAGGAGATGGCGAGTACCTGTGAGCACTACGATAGGATAGCGAACAATCATAATCATCCTCATCCTCCAGACTATATGTATCAAACTCCTGGTCACTATAGGTGCCTCTCCTCAGAGAGTGAAGGGAAGCACTGGAACTGCGACGGGACACTGAAGCAGAACTTGAAGCATAGTCCTGGCGGAGACCTGGAAATGTGAAATATATGTCAGATTCACTATAATTTATTACAAACCATTTCCCTGCCATACCACAGTAGGGATTAAGAAGAGCTACTCTGACCAATAATTGATTTGGCTTCCCACAACAGGAAAAAATACAGTTACCTACCTTTTGTAACTGTTGTTCTTTGAGATGTATTGCTCATGCCCATTTCACTTGTGCATAATTGTCAGAGAGATTTGCCTTAGCGATATTTGGAGGGCTGGCTGGGGCACACCTTTGAGTGTCATGCTCATGCATCGGTATATTAGGCGCTTCCGTCCCTATGCACTCTCAGTTCCTTTTTACCGGCAACTCCAACAGAGGAGTAGGAGGGTGGGTAACAGAATGGACATGAGCAACACATTGAAGAAAAATAGTTACGGAAGGTAGGTAACTATTTTTTCTTCTTTGAGTGCTTGCTCATTTCGATTCCGTTCTAGGTGACTCACAAGCAGTATCTATGGAGGTGGGCTTGGTGTTCACAGCTAAGCGGCTTGCAGTACTGCCCTACCAAAGACAGCATCATCCCAGACCTGCTGGGTAAGTGCGTAGTGGGATGTAAACGTATGGATGAATGAACAGGTGGCCACCCTGCAGATGTCCTGGATAGGCACCTTGGCCAGAAAAGCTGCCAAAGAGGCCTGCGCCATGGTCAAGTGGGTGGTAACAATCACCACGGGCCACACCTTCACTTGATCATAGCAGAAGCGAAAGCAGGCAGTGATCCAAGTAGAAATTCTTTGATCGGATACAGGGCGACCTTTCATCCTGTCAACCACTGCAACAAACAATTGTGTCAACTTATGGAATGGCTTGGTCCTGTCGATGTAGAAGGCTAGAGCACTCCTAACGTCCAAGGAATGCAATTTATGCTCCTTCTCTGATTTATGGGGCTTTGGAAAAAAAGATTGGTAAGTAAATGTCCCGGCTTGAATGAAACTGAGAGATCACCCTGGGCAGGAAAGCCACGTTGTGGATATACTCGGAGACTTGACTTAAGCCAGCAGTTTATTCCATCACTGCTACAAGCCTGAATCAAGAACTTTGCCATTACTGTATGTAACTGATTCCTTTAACCAATTTTAACTCTCACGTCTCTTTCTATGAATAAACCTTTAAATTTTGGATACTAAAGGATTGGCACCAGCATGATTTTTGGGTAAGATCTAAGTTATATATTGACCTGAGTGTATGGCTGGTCCTTTGGGATCAAAAGAACCTATTATTTGATGAGACTGGTTGTAAAGAACCACTTATCTCTGAATCCAGTGTTTTTGGTGGTGATATAAGAACTGGAATGCCTGAGGAAACTGCCTTTATGTTTTCTTGTTAGCCAGTGTGGTGAAACAGGAGTTTACTTTTGTGGCTAGTTTGGTATAACTTACAAAAGAATAACCACCAGTTCTGAGTTGTTTGTGCCCTATTTTTCAGCGGTTCATCCTGATTTGGCATCCTCAGTTGTGACCCACTAAGGCACGGTTACAGTGGCATAGTCTGGTTAGGATCCACAGAACCAGGTCAATTAAGCTTTGGAACAGAACCCCACACTAATAAAATCTGAATTTTGACATTGAGAGTTTGAAAGGTTAAAGATCAGTGACGATCAGCCAGAAGGCATCAGCATAAGCAATGAAACTGCAAGCCCTGAGACAGCCTGTGTTTTGAACATGAATAGAAAATGGCTAAAATAAAGAAAGAAGCTTCTGAAAGAGAGAAATATGCCCATGCCAGGCATATGGAATGTCTGGCTGCTGAGGAGAGGGTTCATCAGATGCAACAAGAAACTGCCAGACTTGAGCTCCAAGTCAAAAAAGCAATGGAACAGCAGCAGAAACTGCATAATCTTGCAAGTCCAGTTTATAACAATGTTGGTATGTTGTGTTACTCTGAGCAGTTGTCTGTGTTTAATCAGTTTTGCTATGGACAGGGAGAGGATGACTCTAACCTGGGAAATGTGGCAAATAGCTGTTTGTCTGTGAATGAGGTTTCTGAATGTCTGTCTAGTGTCTCAGAAGTGAATCTAAAATTAGATAAGGCATAGGAAGAACTCACTGATCAGGAAAATGTTTATCTAGAGCAGATTAAAGTTGACGGTCAGGTTGAAGCCCTAACTGAGAAAGAAAAGGGTAGATTTTTTATGAGTTGGCTAGTGAAGTTTGTGAAAGTAAGCCTGAAAGGGGGAAAAGTAATGTGCTTAAAGTAGCTCAGTGTGATAAGCTACTGATTGTGGAAAGCAACAGTTTATCTGTTGAAGGAAAAACTGTTTCCAATTGTTTGCTTGTTGCAAATAGCAGTGTGCCTAATGAAGGAGAATGTACCTCCAGTCTTTTGTGGACCCGGGAGAAAATGCTTCTCAGTTTATGCTACTTGAAAATTTATCAGTTGTCCCAGAGTTCAATTTGGATTTAACTAAAGCCCAGGAACGGAATTTCCTAAGTTTGTGTCTGCTAGGGAGAATAACATTATAACTAGGTCACATCCAGTTGGTGTCATAACTAGAGACCAGATAATTCTGGTGCTTCTATTTTGCCTGTTGCTGGATAAAGGTCTGACAACTCTGTTTAACCAGGTTGATATCATAGCCAGGGCACAAGGAAAGCACGAAGGTAATCTGACTAAGTTACCTACTGACAGTGTGGACACTTGTAACAAGGATGCTTCTAATCTTGTGACTATGAAGTCTAGCAGTTTACCTAAAAGGGGTTTTTGTAAAAATCCCCCTGGTGTAACTCAGGTGATTCTGGATTTAAGTGAAACCCAGAAAGTCTATTGTTGCTCAGAAAAATGTTCCTTTAGAGCAGGTCCTAGGTGAAACGGGTAAGGGCAGAATTTCTGTGAAAAATGGGCTGTTGCTTGGAAAGATTCCTAAAGAGAAAAATCGCAAGCAGTCTGCTGCAACTGATGGGTGTGGAAGTGATTTGATTGAGTTAACTCAGGGTGAATCACTGTATAGAGAAAGCAACACTTTGTTTGGAGACTTGTTGCAGTTCCTAACTGCCAGTCTTTCTAAGGTATATAGATCCACTGACTTTGCTTTGGAAAGACCCAGTGTGGATAGCTTTGAGAAGGTTTTAGATGGAATGAAAATTGTCAGGGAATTTGAAAAGCCCTATGACTAAGTGGCTGTGTTTGGCCAGCTTGTTGGGATGACAATGTTGTTGGGACATGAATGTCTCCATGTTGATTCTTTAAGTAAGCAGTCTGTGACAAAGGTACCAAGGAAAGATTGGGTTACTGTTTTTTCAGAGTATAATAGCCTTATGACTGAACCCACAAGGATGCAGGGGATGGCAGGTAAATTCTCATCTCTAGTCACTTTGGATATATCTTGTAGTCTCTTAGTGGACTTGACATCTGATTCCATGTGGAAGCAGAGATTGGTAATGGAAGGACAAAAGAACCTCGAGTCTAACATGGTATTGAAAATGGATGGAATTGCTTTACGACAGAGTTCAGCCTTGGAATTGGCAAAGGCTGAGGATGTGAAAACTAGAAAACAAGCTCATGTCTGTGTTGATGCAAATTACCTGACTGGGGAGAGAAAGACTTGCACATAGTTGTTAGCAAAGAGGACACACCCATCCAGCCAATGGGTTCTGTTATTCAAGAGAGCTCAGATTTTCACCCTACTGGACAGAGAGGAAGGGAAAGATTAAACCTTGCAAATAAAAGCCACAGGTTAACCCTAAAATGCCAAAACCTCAGTGGTATTGAGCAAAGGTGTGGCATAACAAAAATGATTGTAAACATACACTTGCAATGAATTTGATGTTAATATTAATGCTAATGTTAACTTTTGTGACTAATGAGTTGCTAATACCAAGAACTGTAAAAATGTACAATGTGCCTAATCTTTTGGAAAAACCCTTGAACACATTAAGAGTGATACATAAGAGCACACTTGATGCTAAAAGACCTTGTAATACTGATATTTCAGTTAGTGCCTTAACTAATCTTGAAACTGTACATAGGAGAAAAGACATTGCAGACCTAATGCGCTATATCAGAAGGGAAACTGAGGCACACTAACATATTGCTTTCATGGCTAAATGCCAAGATTCCTACACTATGAGGAAAGTTCATATCTGCATTGACTTGTTAATTGGGTTTCAAACATTTGCCAGAGCTTATATAAATAAATTGGCTATTTTCTTTAGCTCTTGGAAGAGAACATGAAACATACAGGCATTATATTGCAAGAGCAGATCCAATCCACTATTGGTCTAACCAAGTTTTACCTTGGGTTTGTAAAGGGTTTCAACAATATTGTTAAACGTGATTTTAGAAAACCATTTTGGTTATACACTGATACTTCTAATATTGGGTTCAAAGCTGTAGTAATACAGAACCAAGAATGGGAAATTCCTCTGATGCATTCAGTAAAGTCTGGGATACCACTTCCTACATCAATTTTGCATTCGGGGTGACATTATCTGACTAAAATATGACCATATAGATTATTATTGCAACCACTGTTATATATTTGCAGCAAATATTGTACAAAGGTTGTAGAATGAGGAGTCAATGAAAAGGTTATGACTTGCTGGTTCTGATTATGCCACCTGTGTGCACGTATCATTTTATATGTGAAGTTATAAGTATTGGCTCTATATTTGGATTCAAATGTTTGCTCCTGGGGTAACGCCCACAAGGTAACGCCCATCTTGGAGGAACTGTTCAAACTTAGTGTCTCATCAAGAAACACTTAGTTGACAATGGACCATGGGAGACACCCATTTACACTGAGTGGACTGTCATGTAAACATGCTGTCTGCAGTGTAGGTAAATGCATCCTGCAATGACTAAGGGAAACTGGGCATGAACATGTGACTTGCCCATGGGACTCCAAACTCCATCTTGTTGCTGTAATTTTCCACAGTAAGAACAATGGGATGTCCTCCACATGACAAAAGCTAAAAAAGACCATGGAAACACCTCCATTGTGTCTTCAATCCTGCTTCTTACCTCTGGAGGAACCTTGCTACAAACTATCAGCGGGGTAGCCGTGTTAGTCTGTATCAACAAAACAAAAAAAAGAGGAGTTCTCCTTAAAGGCTAACAGATTTGTTTGTGTATTAGCTTTCATGAGTAAAAGAACCCACTTCTTCGGATACATGGAGTGAAAATTACAGATACAGGCATTAATATAGGCACATGGAGAGAAGAGGGTTACCTTGCAAGTGGAGAATCAGTGTTGACCATGCCAATTCAGTCAGAGTGGATGTGGTCCACTCCCAATAATTGATGAGGAGGTGTCAATACCAAGAGAGAGAAAATTGCTTTTGTAGTGAGCCAGCTACTTCCAGTCCCAAATTCACGCCCAAATTAATGGTGTTAAATTTTGAAATGAATTGTAGCTCCGCAGTTTCTCTTTGAAGTCTGTTATTGAAGTTTTTTCGTTGAAGGATGGCTACTTTTAAATCTGTTATCGAATGTCCAGGGAGACTGAAGTGTTCTCCTACGGGCTTTTGTATGTTACCATTCCTGATTTGTGTCCATTTATTCTTTTACGTAGAGACTGTCTGGTTTGGCCAATGTACATGGCAGAGAAGCACTGCTGACCATGATGGCATATATCACATTAGTAGATGTGCAGGTGAATGAGCCCCTAATGGTATGGCTCATGTGGTTGGGTCCTCTGATGGTGTCACTAGAATAGATATGGGGATAGAGTAGGCAACAGGGTTTGTTACAGGGATTGGTTCCTGGATTAGTGTTTCTGTGGTGTGTAGTTGCTGGTGAATATTTGCTTCAGGTTGCAGGGGCTGTCTGCAAGAGTGGTCTGTGTCTGATACAAACTGAAGCTTTGAACAAAGGACTGAATGACTCATCCAAGCTGTGGATGTATTCCAGAGACTTGACTTAACCCAACAGTTTATTCCACCACTGCTACAAGCCTGAACCAAGAACTTTGCCATTACTGTATGTATTGATTCATTTAACCAGTTTTAACTCTCATCTTTCCTTCTTTTTATGAATACCGTAACTCCTCACTTAAAGTCGTTCCAGTTAATGCTGTTACGTTGCTGAGCAATTAGAGAACATGCTCATTTAAAGTTGCGCAATGCTCCCTTATAATGTTGTTTGGCAGTCACCTGCTTTGTCCACTGCTTGCAAGAAGAGCAGCCCATTAGAGCTGGCTGGTGGGGGCTTGGAACCAGGGTGGGCCGACAGACCCCCTAAGTTCCCTGTGCGGCAGCTGCCCAGCAGGCTATCAATTGCAAAGAAATTCAGCTGTCCCTCCCCCTACTGCTGTGTGCTGCTCCTGCCCTCTGCCTTGGAGCTACTCCCAGGAGCCTCCTGCTTGCTGTGCGGGGGCAGGAAGAAGGGTGCTGTCGGAGTGTCTCCCTCCCCCCTGCTTCAGTACCCCACCTCCACAAAGTAGGGGGGGCACACAACAAGGCTTGGGATGAAGGGAGCTCGCTGGCAGCACCTGCTGTCTCAACTTGCTGATCTACTTAAAAAGACAATGTACTTAGAGTGTGGTCAGTGTACTTAAAGGGGTAACTCTCTCACACACATGGTGTGTGTGTCTGTCTCCCCTCCCTCCATTCGTGCTTGCCTTGTAGAGTGTGAGACTATATTAACAACAATGTGTTAACCCTTGAGGCTCAGTAAGGCTTTTAGCAGTAAGGCATTCCCTGGGAAATATTCCATCCTCTGACTTATGGGGAAATTGGATTTGCTTAACATCATTTTGCTTTAAGTTGCATTTTTTAGGAACATAACTACAGCATTAAATGAGGAGTTACTGTAAACCTTTAGATTTTAGATACTAGAGCAGAGGTGGGCAAACTACAGCCTGTGGACCACATCTGGCCCACAGGCCCCTCCTGCCCCCTGCTCCCGCCCTGCAGCCTCAGCTCGCCAGGCCGCCGGCGCAGCTGCAGAGCCCAGCCTGACCACGGTGGCATGGATGGCTCAAGCCAGGCACCTGTCCTGGTGCTCTGGGCATGCGGCTCTACTGCCGCCAGCCAACGGTGCTCCAGGCAGCACTGTAAGGGGGCGGGGAACGGGGGGTTGGATAGAAGGTAGGGGAGTTCAGGGTGGTGGTCAGAGGGCGGGGCGGTCAGAGGGCAGGGAACAGGGGGGTTGAATGGGATCGGGGGGACAGTCAGGAAGGAGAGGAGGGGTTGTATGGGAGTGATGGGAGGTAGTCGGGACCGCGGTTCTGGGGGCGGTCAGGGGAAAGGAAGCAGGGGAGATAAGGGGTAGGGCCGGGCCACGCTTGGCTGTTTGGGAGGCACCAGCCTCCCCTAACTGGCCCTCCATACAATTCTGAAACTGATGTGGCCCCAGGCCAAAAAGTTGCCCGCGCCTGTACTAAAGGATAGGCACCAGCGTGATTTTTGGGTAAAATCTAAGTTATATATTGACCTGAGTGTGTGATTGGTCCTTTGGGATCAGAAGAACCTATTATTTGATGAGACTGGTTATAAAGAACCACTTATCTCTGAATCCAGTGTTTTTGGTGGTGATATAAGAACTGGAATGCCTGAGGAAACTGCCTTTATGCTTTCTTGTTAGCCAGTGTGGTGAAGCAGGAGTTTACTTTCGTGGCTGGTTTGGTATATATCTTATAAAAAGAATAACCACCAATTTTGGGTTGTGTTTGCCCTATTTCTCAGCAGTTCATCCTGAATTTGGCATCCTACGGCACAGTTACAATGATCATCTAGTCTGATCTCCTGCACATCACAGGCCACAGACCCTCACCCACCCACTCCTGTAATAAACCCGTAACCTCTGGCTGAGTTACTGAAGACCTCAAATCTTGATTTAAAGACTTCCAGTCACAGAGAATCCACCATTTACCATAGTTCACACAAGCAAGTGACCTTTGCCCTATGCTGCAGAGGAAAGCAAACAAAACCCCAAGATCTCTGCCAATCTGACCTGGAGGAAAATTCCTTCCGGACCCCAAATATGGTGATCAGTTAGACCCTGAGCACACAGGCGATCATGATCATCCAGACACCTAAGAAAGAATTCAATGTAGTAATTCAGGGCCCTCCCTATCTAGAGTCCCATCTCTGGCCCCTGGAAATACCTGTTACCAGAAGTTGCCGATAGGCAATATGCCATTGTAGGCAGTCCCATCGTACCATCCCCTCCAAAAACTTAACTGGTTTCAAGACTAAGCTTGGTAAGTTTTTTTGCACCCACTGCTTCCCTTGGGAGGCTGTTCCAGAACGTCACTCCCCAGTTAGAAACCTTCATCTTATTCAAGCTTACTCAGTTTACGTCCATTTGTTGAAATGGCAACACTGACCTTTAACTTAAGTAACTCCTCTCCCTCCCTGGTGTTTATCCTTCTAATGTATTTATAGAGAGCAATCATCTCTCACCTCAGCCTTCATTTGGTTAGGCTAAACAAGCCAAGCTCCTTAAGTCTTTTCTCTTAAGGTAGGCTCTCTATTCGTCTGATCATCCTGTAGCCCCCTTCTCTGCACCTGTTTTAGTTTGAATTCATCTTTCTTAAACATGGGAGACCACAACTGCACACAGTATTCCAGATGAGGTCTCACCAATGCCTTGTATAATGGTAATAACAATTTTCTATCTCTACTGGAAATACCATATATGAGACATTAGGTTTGTTAATATAAATGTTTTTGAAGTGGCCATAAAGAACAATGTACTAGGGGGTGGAGGGGCGTCACAGATTTTGATGCTTTACTCACACTGCAGAGTACCTTCCTTCACAAACATAGATGGAATAAAGTGCTATTCAATGCAAAGGAAACCCTTGATTTGTGCTTTTTGGTCTCCTGTTCTAATTACTATTTGTTATTAGTGGTTTTAACTTTGTAAAACCTCAGTACAAAGGAAGTAAATATTTTCCAGAAGGTTTACCTAAGAACCTAAACATCACCTTGCAGTAATCTGATTTACAGAAAGTGGAGAATGGAATTATTATGTAGCCTAACTGCTCCACATTTCTTTGTTCCTCCTCTGCAATTCTATGCAAGAGAGTGACTGGAATTCTCAGCTAATCCAACTCCCAGCGAAGTCAACGGAAAAGCACAGAGTAAGATTTTCAAAGGTACAAATGGTAGTTAGACACCTAACTCCAGTATGGACTTTTAAAAAATCACCTCCACAATCATTTTTATGCTTAAGTGTCATGAATTGAAAATGTTATCTTATCAATCAGGTGTAGGTGGACACCTTAGAGCTGTAGAATTTAAAGTTAACTTATAAAAAGAAAACATAGTAAATTTAAAGTGGGTTAGTAAAATCTTGTATGTTTGGACAGTTGAAATCTATCTGCATTTCCCTACAATTCCAATTACAAGACTAACAGAAAGGAAATTGCTGTCACATACTTTCCTCCTGTAGGCGTGCCATAACCTGGACATCAGTCAAGTCCTGCAGCTTGTATCCCATGGAGATGGAGTCATCAGATGTACTCAGCTCACTATCTACAGAGGACTGAGAGCTCAGTGCAGAATGCATGCTCAAGTAACCTTCAGGAAAATAGGAAAAGAGACAAACCCAGAACAATGAGGAGCAGAAAATGCTTTAGACACCCACACAGAACCAATGATAAACTACGTAATTTTATTCCAATGCCAGTTCCAGTAATGACGCAAAGAGAAAGTTCAGAGCTGAGGTGGCCCAGCTTATTTGCTAGGAATAATTTACACAAGTCAGTAATGGCTGCAGAAGAGAGCGTGCTCCACATCTATCAGTACATTTTATGCGATAGAGCCTGGCACGGTGCTTTGTGGCCTTCTCGAGAGGAGGAGGAATGCTCATTCTTTAATATGGACTTGAACCCAGAAATAGCTGCCAGAACATTTCTCTCGGTATATACTGTTTTTGCACTTTTTTGAGAAAGGTAATGCTGCAGTGCCAATGGCTCAATGTGAAATCTCAGGAGAACTTGCTATGGCATTTACATCTGGCCATAAGAGTGCTAAGATCTGAATCTCTCACACAGATTCACTGATTGAGTGAAAAGTCATTCAGTTTAATCTCAGTGACCCAATGGAAGGCAAAAAGCCCTCCTGTACTATTCAAATTCTGAAGAATTACAACAGTGAGTTTGTTCTATGTGAGACAAGCTGGTCACATAATATCCTTATGCAATGGTAGGTTTTATACTAGGTACTTGCTATCTCATCCTCTGTTTTCCTCGCCCCTGTTTCTGCCACTTTTTGCATCTTGTCATAAACCAAGACTGTGAAACTTTTTATCTATCTGTACAACACCTGGTACAATGAAATCTTGATTGGGATCTTTACATTGCCGTAATATAAATGATAAAAAACAAATTAGCAGGCTCTCTCTCTGATTAAGGAGAGAAATTTCTACTACAGGCACATACATGAATGAAAAAGAAATCATTTCAAATGAAAGCATTCATGATTTGTAATGTGAAAGTTTACCTAATAACATTTGTTTAATGATGTAAGTTTGGAAAGTCAATATTTTCCCAGAGTACATTTATGAGATATTCCAATAGTTTATAGCGGGATAAAGTATATGAATACAGAGCAGTTTACTGGCATACATTTGTTGGCAAAAGACATTTTCCTTACCTACTAGTCGTTTTTGGTGAACTGGTTACACCACTATTCATCCTCTGGCTTCAGGCAAATGGCAGTCAATCTAACATAGAATTGTTTGTACTCTGGCCCTTCTTCCCTTGTATTTTCTCCTCCTGCTTGGCAGCAGAGGATTGACTGCTAAAGGGTAGCTTCTTATCCCACTTTACTAGCCTAGCAGCTTAGTTAGCATATCTCCATCCTCTTTCCATTTCATAAATATTGGATAAAAACAACACTAAATACTTTTCAGTTCACATGAAAAGCAATCTCACGGGGAGCGGGGGGGAAGAAATCAAAGGGTGTGAAGATCTCTACATGGCAATTGCCTGCCTCCTGATTCACATGACAAATTACCATAGCATGCACTAGAAGCAACCAAATGCCAAAATACAGAGATACAGATCCCATTACCTGTACAGTTATTTTAGGGCTGGAGAGAGAGAGAGAGAAATGAATTCTAAACTAATAATAACTGCCCCTATATAATGGTTTGGACTGAGGAAGCAAACCAGCAAAAGAGAAGAACCTTAAGAATATGCAAATACAGGCTCGCAAGATTCTGTGCCTGTCTAACAGGAGTTGATATCACTGACATCTAAAGTAGGGTGAAGATTGCAGCTTCCTGTCAGAGTTAGGGATTAGAGGTCATCAGCTATAAAGGGGAAACAAAAGCACAGGGTCCTGAACTCCCGAACTGTAGCCAGACAAGTGAAGATCCAAGTAAAAGTCTATCATGAGGCTTCCGATGCACCTATTGTATGTAGGCCACCATTTGCAGCCTGCCTTGTTTACCTCAGATCATGTAGTTTCAGTAGAAATTATCAAAATTTCTTGAAAGCCTTTTCTACACTAGAAAACTGAACTGTGGCTAAAAGTAATTTTCAGCAATAGTTTCTCCCAAATGGCACAGAAAACTGTTTAAGTGCTAATCTAGGGCAAGCAAAAACAGTTTTCAAAGTCAGTTCAGGAGGAAACATCACTAAATAACCATTTTAAGCAATGGTTAGTTTCCTAATGTAGGCAGAACTTAAGGTAATAGTGGCAGAATCTTAATGTCATTTCCTCAAGATGCCCCCTTTGGGTTGAGCAACATTTTAAAGAAGAAGGATGTTCCAGGGACTAGGGCAGGGATCGGCAACCTTTGGCACGCAGCTCACCACGGTAAACACCCTGGCAGCCGGGCCATTTGTTTACCTGCCGCAGGCACAGTTTTGGCCGATCGCAGCTCCCACTGGCCATGCTTCACCCTCCAGGCGGGCAGCAGCAGCCAACACATTCCTTGGCCCAAGCCACTTCCTGCAGCCCCCATCAGCCTGGGACAGCAAACCACGGCCAGTGGGAGCCGCGATCGCCTGAACCTGCGGATGCGGCAAATAAACAAACTGGCCCGTCCCATCAGGGTGTTTACCCTGGCGAGCTGCTTGCCAAAGGTTGCTGATTCCTGGGCTAGGGCATTAGTCTAGTACTTGGGAGACTTGGGTTCAATTCCCTGCTCCACCACACACTTGCTGTGTGACCTTGGATAAATCACTTAGTCACTCTGTGCCTCAGTTTTCCATCTATAACGGTGGTTCTCAAACTTTAGCAACCCAAGGATCTCCGTTTTGATTTTTAAATTTTCACAGACCTGCCCCAATTCCCCCGCTTAGCCCCAGGCCCTGCTCCCAATTCCCCCTTCTGCCAAGACCCCACCCCCTCCTTCCTGCCCCTGCTCCACCCCTGCCTCTCCTCTTCCCACCCCTCCCCCCCAAGCATGCCCCGTCCCAGCTCTTCCCCCTTCCTCCCAGCATCTCCTGCATGCTGCTGAACAGCCTTCCCCAGGATGCAGGAGGTGCTGGGAGAGAGAGGGAGGAGTTGATCAGCGGGGCCCGCGGACCCCCTGGAGTATCCTCATGGACCCTCAGAGGTGTATAGACTCCAGTTTGAGAAACATTGATCTATAAAATAGCAATAACTGCACTTCCCTACCTCACAGTGTGTTGAGAGTGTGGCATTATGCTTCATATTCTTCATAGTCATTATGATATGAGTATGGCATAATTATGATGTATTTTATACAATATAAGACATGAGATATCATTGGAAAGGTTATGATTTAGATAATATGATTATCCTACTTGTATGCATGTATCATTCTGGTATCTGAAACTAGGAATATTGTCTATGCATCGGCGATTACAGTTGGTAACGCAGCAATGGGAGGGGGTTACATCTTCCCTAAGAACTAACATTTTGGACTTTGTAACCAACCTACAAAACAGCCTCAAAGACTCTCTAGCCCTTGCTTGAGAAAACCTACAGGATGCTCAGCAAGAGCAAAAGGCCTGGTATGATAAACACACCAGGGAGCTTTCCTTCAGAGTAGGTGACCAACTCATGGTCCTGAAAGCGCTCCAGGCCAATAAGGGGGAAGCGTCATGGGATGGGCCATTTACGGTCCGAGAATGCCTGGGAGCTGTTAATTACTTCATAGCATTCCCAGACCCTACCCTAAAACCTAAAGTGTACCATGTTAATTCTCTAAAGCCCTTTTATTCCAGCGAAATCAAGGTTCTCCAGTTTACAGCCCAGGAGAGAGATGATGCTGAGTGGCCTGAAGGAGTCTAATATGAAGGGAAAAGCAATGGTGGTGTGGAAGAGGTGAGCATATTGTGTGCAGTTCTTGTCTCCCATGTTTAAGAAGGATGAATTCAAACTGGAACAAGTACAGAGAAGGGCCACTAGGATGATCCGAGGAATGGAAAACCTGCCTTATGAAAGGAGACTCAAAGAGCTTGGCTTGTTTAGCCTAACCAAAAGAAGGCTGTGGGGAGATATGATTGCTCTTTATAAATATATCAGAGAGAGAAATATCAGAGAGGGAGAGGATTTATTTAAGCTTAGTACCAATGTGGACACAAGAACAAATGGATATAAAGTGGACACTAGGAAATTTAGACTTGAAATAGACAAAGGTTTCTAACCATTAGAGGAGCAAAGAGTCCTGTGGCACCTTATAGACTAACAGACGTTTTGGAGCATGAGCTTTCGTGGGTGAATACCCACTTCGTCGGATGCATGTAGTGGAAATTTCCAGGGGCAGGTATATATATGCAAGCAAGAAGCAGTCTAGAGATAATGAGGTTAGTTCAATCAGGGAGGATGAGGCCCTCTTCTAGCAGCTGAGGTGTGAAAACCAAGGGAGGAGAAACTGGTTTTGTAGTTGGCAAGCCAACTACTGACTCTCCGCCCAAAGGAGAGACTCTTGGAAACACCTGAAAAACGAGGGGAGAAAAGAGCTGAACACAGGCTGGAGGGATTTCTAGCCTATGGAAGTCACATCTGGAGTTTTAAGCTGCAAGCAAGTACAGCTTGGCCTTAAGAATATCTGCAAACTGCCTAAGCCAACAATTAGTGTGAGAATTTGCTACTCATATCCAATTTCTTTAGTATATTACGCTTATATTGCATTTTTGTTTTATTTGCTAGGTAATCTGCTTTGATCTGATTGCTATACCTTATAATCTATCTTTTTCAGTTAATAAACTTATTTTTGTTTTGTCTAAAACCAGTGTTCGGAAATGATAATGGTAGGCAGAAAGCTGTTGCATATCCTTCTCCACACTGAGAGAGGGGGTGAATTTCTTGAGCTTATGCTGTACAGTTCTCTGTGCAGTCAAGACAGTATAATTTTGGGGTTACCCTCCAAAGGGGAGCATGCACTTGAGTAACTGGGCAGTTCCTTAGCTAAGCCTTCCCATGCAGAGCTGATCTCAGTATCTCTGTGTAGCTGCAGCTGGGTGTGTCACTACCTGTATGTGCACTGGAAGGGGCTTGAGAGCCTGTCTCAGCAGTACAGTGTAAAGGGAACCCAGGCTGGAGGGTCAGGCGGGCTCAGTGGTACCTCAATTCCAGGTGGCACCCTGAGGGAACCCATCACAGGGAGGATAACTGCATTAAATTCCTTGACTTTAGCAAAGCTTTTGATAAGGTCTTATTCCTTCACTTTAGCAAAGCTTTTGATACAGTCTCCCACAATATTCTTGCCAGCAAGTTAAAGAAGTATGGGCTGGATGACTGGACTATAAGGTGGATAGAAAGCTGGCTATATCGTCAGGCTCAACGGGTAGTGATCAATGGCTCCATGTCTAGCTGGCAGCCAGTATCACGCAGAGTGCCCCAAGGGTGGGTCCTGGGGCCGGTTTTATTCAATATCTTCATTAATTATCTGGAGGATGGCATGGACTGCACCCTCAGCAAGTTTGCAGATGTGACACTAAACTGGGAGAAGTGGTAGATATGCTGAAGGGTAGGGATAGGATACAGAGAGACCAAGACAAATTAGAGGATTGGGCCAAAAGAAACCTGATGAGGTTCAACCAGGACAAGTGCAGAGTCCTGCACTTAGGACAGAAGAATCCCATGCACTGCTACAGACTAAGGGCCGAATGGCTAGGAAGCAGTTCTGCAGAAAAGGACCTAGCGGTTACAGTAGACGAGAAGCTGGATATGAGTCAACAGTGTGCCCTTGTTGCCAAGAAGGCTAAACAGCATTTTGGGCTGTATAAATAGGGGCATTGCAAGCAGACTGAGGGACATGATCATTCCCCTCTATTCGACATTGGTGAGGCCTCATCTGGAGTACTATGTCCAGTTTTGAGCCCCACACTACAAGAAGGATGTGGAAAAATTGGAAAGAATCCAGCGGAGGGCAACAAAAATGATTACGGGGCTGGAGCACATGATTCATGAGGAGAGGTTGAGGGAACTGGGATTGTTTGGTCTGCAGAAGAGAAGAATATGGGGGTATTTGACAGCTGCTTTCACCTACCTGAAAGGGGGTTCCAAAAGAGGATGGATCTAGACTGTTCTCAGTGGTACCAGATGACAGAACAAGGAGTAATGGTCTCAAGTTGCAGTGGGGGAAGTTTAGGTTGGATATTAGGAAAAACTTTTTCACTAGGAGAGTGGTGAATCACTGGAATGGGTCAGCTAGGGAGGTGGTGGAATCTCCTTAGTTAAAAACCTCTAAGGTCAGGCTTGACAAAGCCCTGGCTGGAATGATTTAGTTGGGGATTGGTTCTGCTTTGAGCAGGGGGTTGGACTAGATGACCTCCTGAGGTTCTTTCCAATCCTGATATTCTATGATTCTATGACAAAGACGGTGAGGCACTCCTATGCTAGGAGGAGCAATGTAAGTACTAAGATAAACAGAAGTTCTGTATCTTTAAAACAGACACTTTCAGTACAATGACCTTTTCCTCTTTGTCCTCATCTTTTCAAAGACATCAAAGATATTTCCAGCAGCTAAGCAAAAGTAGCAAGTTGGTAGGATGTGGTGCATTGAAAAAAACAGCACAGTATTCTTTCAAAGACATTAACTTCCACTCTAAGAGGGCAAACCTGAAATACTCTGGACTGGCCAGTAGCCAGCAACAAACTCTGGGTGTTCTATATGCAAAGTCTTTTCTGAGAAAGGACTGCATAGATTTAACTTTGCATTAATTATTCATGATGCACTAATCTTTGACAAACCTACTGACCAGTGACTGACTAAAATAAAAGCTTTACCATACTTCTCTTTCTGTTCTGGTATTCCACAACAGATTTTACACGTCATTAACTGAGGGCAAGTCTACACTAAAAATTAAGTCGATCTAAGTTACGTTGACATACACCCATTGCAGTAACTAAATCGCTTTTGCATGTTCACACTACTCTCCTTGTGTCGACGGTGTGTGTCCTCACAAGAGCGCTTCAACCAATTTAACTTTGAGCGTGGGGCATTGTGGGATGGCTTCTGAAAGGCAGCAACAGTCAATGTAAGCAACGCAGCACCCACACTGACTCTGCATCGACTTAAGCGCTATGCTCCTTTCTGAGGTGGAGTTATTAAAGCTGGTGTAGTGGGAGAGTTATATCGGTGGAAGCTACATTTTAGTGTAGACGTTTACAGAGTTAGGTCGAAGTAAAAGACAGTTACCTTTTCCGTAACTGGTGTTCTTTGAGAGGTGTTGCTCATGTCCATTCCACAGTAGGTGTGTGTGCTCTCCACGTGCACTAGTGCTGGAAGTTTTTCCCCTAGCAGTACCCATAGGGAAGTGCCCCTAGCAACCCCCAGAGTGGTGACTCTATGGTGCGGTATAAGGGGAGCTGCACGCTCCCCCCACCCTCAGTTCCTTCTTGTCAGACAACTCTGACAGAGGGGAAGGAGGATGAGATGTGGAATAGACATGAGCAACACGTCTCGAAGAACACCAGTTACGGAGAAGATAACTGTCTTTTCTTCTTTGAGTGATTGCTCAAATGCATTCCACAATAGGTGATTCCAAGCTATATCTGATGATTTAGTTGGGGATTGGTCCTGCTTTGAGTGGGGGTTGGACTAGATGACCTCCTGAAGTCTCTTCCAACCCTGATATTCTATGATTCTATTATTTATTGGAGGTGGGTAGGAGTTCACAGACTCTCGGGATGGAGTACAGCCCTGCCAAACCTGGAGTCCTCCCTGGTTTGGGAGACGATCACATAATGCGAGGTGAATGTGTGAACCAAAGACCATGTGGCAGCCCTACAAATGTCCTGAATGGGGACATGGGCTAAAAAGGCAGCTGACAAGGCTTGCACCCTCATCGAGTGTGCCTTCACAATTGGCAGCGAGGGGATCCCTGCCAGCTCGTAACAGGTATGAACACACGAGGTGATCCAGTTGGAGAGCTGCTGAGTGGAGATCGGCCGACCTCCATGCATTTGACTGAGGCGATGGACAGCTGCAAGGACTTCCTCAATGGTTTTTACATTCCAGGTAAAGGCCAGAGCCCATCTCACATCCAGCATGTGGAGGCAGCGCTCCTCATGGATGCATGGGGTTTGGGACGGAGTACCGGCAGGAAGATGTCCTGGACCCCTGTGGTAGGTGGAGACCACCTTGGGGAGGAACAAAGGATGCGGTCAGAGCTGGACCTTATCCTTCGGAACACCGTGTATAGGGGTTCGGAGGTCAGTGCCCTGAGCTCCGAGTCTCAGCTATCTTCCATGAGAGGTGTGACCAGGAGCATGTAGCTAGTGGCTCAAATGGTGGACCCGTCAACCAGGCCAGCACGAAGTTCAGGTCCCACTGTGGGACTGGGGGCCTAATGTACAGAAAGAGACTATCCAATCCCTTAAGGAATCAGCCAGTCATTGCATGGGAGAAAACTGTGTGTCCCTGCACCAGCAGGTGGAAGGCCGATATGGCTGCCAAGTGTACCTTGATGGACGAGGGCGCCAGGCCTTTGTCTCTAATGGTGGAGGACGTAGTCTAAAATGAGTTGGATTAGCAGCCACGAGCGAAATGCCCCAAATGCCTACTGGGAAAACCGAGACCACTTCGCCAGGTAGGCCCGATGCGTGGAGGGCCATCTGCTTTCTAGGAGGACATGCTGAACCCCTTCTGAGCACATCTTCTCCTCCCAGCCTAACCATTGAGCAGCCATGCCATGAGGTGGAGAGTCACTAGGTTGGGGTGGAGGAGGCAGCCCTGATCCTGGTAGAGCAGGTCCGGGCGGGACGGCAATGGCCACAGCGGGGCGACTGCCAGGCTCGTGAGAGTCCCGTACCAGTGTTGCCTGGGCCATGCCAGGGCAATCAGGAGAACCAAGCCCTGTCCGTTTTTATCTTCTCCAAGACCTTGCCAATCAACGGGATCAGGAGGAAGGCATAGAGAAGCTGGCCTGACCAAGATAGGAGGAAGGCATCGGAGATGGTGCCCGCGTCCAACCCCCCTCAGAGCAGAAGCGGGGACATCGGCGGTTCTGCCGTGTGGCAAACAGGTCCATCTTGGGAGTGCCCCACTTTGGGGAAAATCCTGTGCACCACCTCTGGGTGTAGTGACCACTCATGCTGATAGGAGATGTCTTGGCTCAGGCAATCCACCCATGAGTTCTGGGCATCCGGTAAGTGGTGGGCTTCTAGGCAATATTGAGGGCTATACAGAAGTCCCGCAGCCTGAGGGCTTCCTGGCAGAGAGCAGAGGAGCAGGCCCAGCCTTGCCTGTTGATGTAAAACATCAAGGCCGTGTTGTCAGTGGGAATCCTGACCACTCTACTCTCCAGGTGCAAGCGGAAAGCCGTGCATGCCAGACGGACTGCCCTGAGCAACTTCATATTTATATACAGGGCAAAGTGCTGGGCAGACCACAGACCTGGAGTCTGAACGCTCCCCACTTGGGCTCCCTACCCCAGGTCCAATGCGTCTGACACCAGCGCCACTGATAGGGGCCTGCCCCTGAACAGGACCCTGTGGAGCATGTTCCCTGGGGAGGACAACCATTGTAGGGAGGCGATCACCAGTTCGGGCACAGTGAGGACCTTGTCCATCCTGCCTCTGGCCTGGGAGAACACCGAGGCCAATCAGAACTGGAGGCGCCTCATCCTGAGTCTGGCATGGCGAACCACGTACGTGCACGCCGACATGTGACCCAAGAGCTGGAGGCACATCTGGCTAGGGTCACGGGGAACCTTGTGACTGTGCTGAGGAGTTCCCTTAGGGTCTCAAATCTGTCCAGTGGGAGGAGGCCCTGGCCGATGTCGTGTCCAGGACTGCCCCAATAAACTCTATGCGCTGCACCAGGACTAACATGGACTGGTATTATTTACCAACAGTCCCCGAGTGGCACACATGGACAGGAGGAGTGTCATGTGATCCCACACCTGCGACCTGGAGCTGCCCTTGACCAGCCAGTTGTCGAGAGAGGGGAAGATCTCGACCTTGCGATGTCTGACGTAGGCCGCTATCACAGACATGCACTTTGTGAATGCCTTGGGAGCAGTGGACAGGCCAAATGGGAGAACCGTAAATTGGTAGTGTTCCTGCCTAACCATGAAACAGAGGAAACGTCTGTGCCCCTCAAAAATATGAATGTGGAAGTACACGTCCTCAGACTGAGGGCAGCGTACCAGTCCCCGGGATCCAGGAAGGGGATGATGGAGGCCAGAGAGACCATGGGAAACTTGAGCTTTACCATGTACTGGTTCAGGCTTTGCAAGTTCAGCATGAGCCTGAGCCCACCTTTGGCCTTCGGGATAAGGAAGTAGCAGGAGTAGAACCCTTGCATCTGAACTTTGCTGATACCACTTCCACCACTCCTAGGCCAGGGAGCCACCCTACCTCCTGCTTGAGCAGGGCCTCGTGGGAGGGGTCCCCTGGGAGGGATGGGGACAGAGAGTGGGCGGGCAGGGTAGAGGTAATCTGGAGGGTGTAGCCCCGGGACACAGTGTTGAAGACCCATTGGTCCAAGGTCAGACATGATCACTCCAGGAGAAAAGCACACAACCGGTTGGAGAAGGGAAGCTTTATTGTGGGTGGATCCCTGGTATGAACTAGTAAGTTACCCCAGGGCGTCCCATCAAAACTGATGCTTTCCTGCCTGTTTGCCCTTGGAGGGTCCAGTTTGGGGCGCACTGCCTCTGCGGACGTTTCTTATAGTCCCTTGACTTTTTATAATGGGGCTTATATTTAGTGTGGATGGTCTGGGTGGGAGCCTGCTGCAGCTTAAACTTGGTCCTGGCTGGAGTCAGGACATAGAGACCAAGGGTCTTAAGCATTGTGCGGGAATCTTTCAGGCCATGCAATTTCACATCCATCTGTTCCACAAACCGCCTTGCCATCCAACGGAAGGTCCTGTAACAAGTTCTGCGCCTTGCTGCATAGCCCAAAAACAGCAGAAGCCATGATGCTCTCCTCATGGACACTGTGGAGGCCACAGACCTTGCAGCCATATCCGTTGCATCCGACACTGCCTGTAGGGTTTCCCCGGCAGCCGCTGTACTCTCCTCCACCAGAGCCTTAAACTCCTTCTTGTCATGCTCTTGGAGGGAAGTCCTCGAATTTGGGTGGAGAGCCCCACAAGTTGAACTCATATCTCCCCAGGAGGGCTTGGTAGTTCGCCATCCTTAACTGGAAACTCAAGGACAATAAACTTTTCTCCCGAATCGATCCAGTCTCCTTGAGCCTTTATTCTTAGGAGTAGGGGCTGGTTGGCGCTGCCTCTCCCTGGGTTGACCAACTCAACCATCAGGGAGTTGGGGGCAGGATAGGTGTATAGGTATTCATGCCCCTTGGCAGAGCACAAGTACTTCTGTTCCGCCCTTTTAGAGATAGGGGGCAAGGAAGCCGGAGTTTGGCAAAAGGCGTTTGAAATCTTTGCCACCCCCTCATGTAGTGGGAGGGCCACCCTGCTCAGTGCCGAGGCCAAGAGAATGTTGAAGAGGGAGTCTGAGGGTTCCTCCACGTCCTCGGCTTCAAGGTTAAGGCTTGATGCCACCATTTTCAACAGTTCCTGGTGGGCTTTAGAGTCCTCCTGCGGGAAGGCGGAGGAGGGCCCATAATCGCCTCATGAGGGGAGAATGAGGATGGGTTGCAGTACTCTGCGTACCCACCAGTGCTGCAGACCCCACCACTTGGTCCCCCTCCGGGCGCAGAACCGGTAATAAACGCCCCACCAACTCCTTCTTAAGAGGCTGAGATAGGGAGGCTGATGGTCTCTCCGAGGCTCCAGCACTGAGCAAGCACCATTGGGGGCTGCATCAGGGGCCACGGGGCCCATTGGTATCACAGTGCCGGCCAAGGAGTCCGGTGCTACTGCACCTGCTGTGGCACCAGCGGAGCAGGCTGTTCAGCCTGACTAGCCTGTCCCAACAACTGATGACTGCTAAGGGAGGCCAGACTGGCATATGACCTGCCATTATCCTGGGACCAGGAGGAGCGGTAGTGTCGGGATGGTGTCAACCACGAGACCATGATCCCAGTGTGGAGGAGCACGAGCACCACCGGTAGCAGCTGCTCCGCGATCGGCTCTGACAGATAGATCTGCAATGGCGAGGTGTCAGGATCAACACCTGTGATTGCGGGAGCAGTGCCATGACGAGGACCTTGACCAAGACAAAGAACAGGAACGGTCTCCGAGGCAGAGTGGTGCCTGGAAACCAGACAACCTGGGGGTCGACAGGGACTGGAACAGACTATGCAGGGGCAGTTGCTAAGCAGCAAACAGCAATGAGGAACATTCCCTAGACCGTGAACGGTACCGACCAGGGTGGCGACTCAGGGAATCCAAGCGGTGGTTTGCCTCTTGGACTGGGAAGCCAAGATGGTGGTGCCCCTAGTACTGGCAGAGACATAACGTCCTGGGCCGCTTGCAGGGCCTCCGGCATGGAGGGCACCCAGGACGTCCAGGGAGGTTGACGCAGAGAGGCCAAGCTACTCCACTCAACCTGAGTCGGAGGCTGGGAGGCCGACAGGGACAGAGAACTGCCCAACATAGGTCTAGTCTCTTCCCCTGGTCTTACTCTGGTGTCCCAGTGGGGAAGACCTCTTCTTTGCTTTCTTGGAACGTCCTGCGAACGGGGAGCAGTGCTGGCTGGTGGAAGGCACCGAAGGGTCACTGCACACTGACGCCACGGTGCTTAGTGCTGACTCAGAGCGACGCACCGGAGTCAGGGTCAAGGCCGACTACATCAAAATGGCTCGGAGCCAAATGTCCCATTCCTTCTTAGTACAAGGCTTGAAGGATCTGTAAATCTTGCAGTGATTGCTGAGATGGGTTTCCTCCAAACCACATAAACAGTCAGCGTGAGGATCACTCATGGGCATTGCCCGCTTGCAAGTGTAGCACAACTTAAAGCGCAGGGCATGCCCCGACCCAGGCGCACTAAACTAACTCTAAACTAAACTACTTTCACTACAGGTACTACTAACTATGAACTAACAGTGTCCAAGAGGGAAGCTGCAGCCAAGCGGCAGCAGAGCAGTTCCGATTCACCTTCACTGGCGGCAAGAATGAACTGAGGGTGAGGGGAGTGCATAGCACCCATTATATTGCACCATAGAGGCGCCACCTCCAGGAGGTTGCTAGGGCACTCCCCTACAGGTACTGCTAGGGGAAAAATTTCCTGCACCATTGCACATGGCGAGCACGCACGCCTATTGTGGAATGCACATGAGCAATCACTCAAAGAAGTTGCCTTACATTGACCTAACTCTGTAGTGTAGACCAGGCCTCAGATAGCAAATAATTTTCATGTGGAGTGAAGTGATGAGCAACAGTAGAAAAATTTTTGTTTACTACAAGCCATTTAAAAAGTTTGTTTCCATCCCATTCTTGAGTTCTTTCCTCTGAAAGTGTCCTGATAGAAGGGATAGGGGATGAAGACACTCATAGATGCTAGGATAATACAATAATAAAGAAGGTGGTGGTGGTGGTGGTGGTGGTGGTGAAGGTGAAGAAATACGAAATAATTTTCTCCCAGAACGGCAACAAAATACTTCAGTATGCAGCATACCAGGAATTCATCCTGACAGACTCAGCCACTGCTCTACTGGAATTATTGACATCTACAAGACTACCATAATGGGCAGAGATGGGGGAGGCCATAGACTTAAAGTAATCAAGTTGTAAAGCATGGGCCCTTTTGTGGCACTTAGGTGGAATGGCGCCATCACACACACAAGCGATACAAGTTACTGTTAACAGCATTGCTAATCTTCTACCAAAAAACTCAAAGATAATTGTAAGCCAGTGAACAAAAAGACGAAAAACAGCTCAAGGAATCTTGTGCATGAAGTGCACCTTTTGTCAAGTTTCTGCCAACCCTCCCTCCCTAAAACAGGAAAAGCAACTAACACTGATGGCATCCTTCTAGACTTTCTTAAATATCTTAAATCAAGAGGGCGCAACTTGGGAAGCCTACAATATTCACAAAAGTCATCATGACCAGCAAACTTCCAACAGCTTGGAGACAATCCATGGACATCACTATTGTAAAACCTGGAAAGCTATCTCCCTATCGCTCTCCTTTGGCAAGGTTGACCCCCATCCTGGAGACCACAACGAACAGGGCAAAGCTGCTGTGACCAAGCTTTCGCACTAGCTGCACGCACTGAGGCCAGCTGCCAGCAGAAATGACTGCAGCTTTTATCGACTTCTCATTGGCTTATGATATCATCTTGGCATAAGGGTTTACTGGTGAAGCTTTCCAACCTGCTTCAACACAACCAGACATTTTGACTCATTAAGTCAATATTCCTGGACAGAACATTGTGTCCATCTTGGAAGTCAGGGTAGCCAAAAGTGGAGTTTGCACAATGGCTTCCCCCAGGGATCAGTACTAGCACTGCCTCTTTTTAACTTGTATTTAAGTGGTATGTTCATAAACGACATACTGCATCATTTATGCTGATGCTTGGCACTAACGACACAGGCCACAACACTCAAGCAAGCAGAAGACACCCTTAATGATCTGAAGAGACTGGAAAACTATTTTTGGTACTGGCGGCTCATACCCAATACATCAAATACGGTGTTTCAACTTTTCATCCCAACAATTCTGAAGCTAAGAGGATGCTAAATTGTAACTTTTGGGGCAAGTCAATTGCTCACAATCCTAATCCTGCTATCAATCGCTGCCTTACCTATCAACAATATCTGAAGCAGGGGAGCAATAAAATGAAAAGTCGCATTAATGTACAAAAGCTCACACAGACCTTGTCAACACTTAGCTAACGGCAGCTCTGACACTTGTAACTGGCACCCTGAAATACACTCTGCTGCCCTGTCCTCAAGTCCTCACAACATCCTTCCTTCAACCATCTGGCAAGAGATAGTAGCACTGTGCAACAACAACAAAAATCACTCACTCACTTGGCAATTGCCTTAAGTCCTGCTGACCATTCTGGGCATCTGGTGAAGCTCTTCTATCATCTGTCAGCCAGTGGGAGTTGCTCCAAAATACTATTGCATAAATGTTTCCAACCCCCATCCCTCACCAAAAGGCTAAAAAGATCTATTTTTCTGATGTTTAAGAAATTTGTTTGGTAGTTCAAGATTTATATTTAAGGAACTTTCCATTGGACAAGGAAAAAGTCTTGGATTCTCAAAGTCAAACCCATTGCAGATCCACACCCCCGAGTGACGCAGTCATACCAACCTAATCCCATAACCACAGCATTATGTCAGTGGGAGAGCTTCTCTGCTGACATAGCTAACACCTCTCAAGGAGGTGGATTAACTACACCGACAAGAGAGCTCTCCCCTGCCAGTTTAGAGCGTCTTCATTAAAGCACTGCAGTGGTGCAGCTGGACTGATGCAGCGTTTTAAGCGTAGACTTGCCCACAATCAGTAATAGATCTGGATTCCTGATCTGAACAGTCCTTTTGAGCAAACCCCATATTAAACAAATTGATAACTAATTCAGCTCCTCAAAATACACTGCAACTATAAAAAAGATCCTTTCCTATAAAAATCAACCTACAAAACTTATATAGTCAAAAGAAAGAAGAGTGTCCAATAATTCAGTACTTCCAGAAACAGTGTTCTATTAAACCTAAAAAATCAAGGGGGAAAAAAGTAACATCTCAAAAGCATACCTGCATCTGTCAAAATATCTGCATGTGAGGTTTTTAAAATATTCATGTGATTTGAAGTTTCAAGACAGTGTGTTAAACATGCTTTTTTTTTTTTGAACATGCAAAATCAGGTCTACACAAAATGAAACAAGAGAAATTCTTTTGATAGGAAACCAAAGGCAGAGCATTGCTCCAACAGCAAACTAACCATGGGCTGCATCTAGAGGGTTAAATGCTATCTCTGAAAGAGTCCATGCACAAATTCATTGAGAGCAGACCATGTGCATCCAAAGGACAGACTCTGATCTAAAGTGTTAGGGGAGAAAAACTAGTAGTTTAATCATCATTTGACACAAATTAGAAGTTTTGGTCCCAAATTCCAATGAGGACAGATCTTCTGATGAAAATATGAGTGTATATAATTATTCCTGTTGGAGGTCTTGGTCATCTTCCAATTTAAAAGTAATACAAATTTTATTCCAAAAAAACAAGCGAAAGCTTTCCATCAGATTTTACTATTCCAATCTTTATTTAGCTACTCAATTATTTCACCGTCTCCTTAAAAGGGGGAACTGCAAAGAGTTTGGTGTTTAGAGACAATTAGTATAATTTTCAAAAGCACCTAAGTCACTTATGAACTTATGTCCCATTAACTTTCAGTAAGACTTCAGCCCCTAAGTCCCTTAGGAGCTTTTGAAATTTTTACTCAATATCACCAAGTAATCATCTGAATTCAAGTTTTTTTGTTTTTTTTTTATGGTTAACTCTTTATTGTTTTATACTGGGCTATTTAAGGAGCAATGCTTCTTTGTTTTGTATGAACCTAAACAGCTGTTTCATATTTTTGTAATGCCTAAAGTTAGTACAAATTAAGTTTTTGAGAGAGAGAGAGAGAGAGAGAGATTCAATTATCACAAGACATTCAGGATGCAAGGAGGCTCTTCCATGGTGAAGTACCACTTCAAAAGATTCCCATATGACTTCATGCATAGCTGAGGTTAGCAATATAAACCAATTTAAGTATAATCCATTGGATTCTCCTTTTCCTCACCATCCCAAGATTTTCCCCTCCCCCCGCCCCAAAAAAGCGAACAACAATTCTTCTTGCATAGTTTTAAAGCTCTGCATTATTGATATGCCATACCTGAGCTGCCACATGTTAGTAGTGGTTTGTTAGTTGATTTGAGGTGCCCAGGAGAGTTTAGTGCATTGCTACAGGAGCTTGTCTCTGTATTCAAGTTATGTGCACTTGGTGATGCCAATGGACTGCAATACAGGTTTTTTCACCTACCGGCTAGAAGGAAAATACAAGAAAGCCAATATATATTACCAAATTAGCTTTTGAAAACGAATGAGGTTGGGGAGAAAAAGGCAAGTAAATCAAACAGGACAAGAATTATCATCAGCATTTAGAATCATCTGTCATGAATGAACTATTCATCACAATAAGTGAAAAGCCACACCAATATTTCTTCCTCTACTCGGCCACGCCCTCCTCCTCAACCCTTTACCTTGTATAATCACTGTTTAGTATCCCAAGCTCAGCTTCTTCACCAGACTGAGATTTTTCAAAGATGAATGGCCTTTTTATTTTATTTTATTTTTTTTGGGGTGGGGGGGGGCCAAGGGGTGATCTCAGCCTTGGTCTTCAAAAGGACTTAAAATTTTGAAGCAGATCAATGAAAATGTGATGCAGAATTTAACTGATACTGAAAAAACATCATAGACTTACATTTCAGATGTGCACATCTTCAGATTTTTATTCTTAATATTAATATCAAAGTATTAAGCTACTTTGATATAACTTTGGCTCAAACTTCAAACAAAGATGTTTAAAATATCTGATGTGCAAAACCCACACCCAGCAACAATAAACAAAATACTGCAGATTAAGACAGATATATGATGCTCTAGTTAAAATGAAATGGGGGAGGTACAAAACCTAATCAGAAAAGAGCTCACTCAAAAAGCACTTTAATGGAAATATGAAAGAGAAAGTGAATGGTTAATAGACTCAAGATATCTTCATCCATCCTCTGGGTTACAGAAAGTTCACCAAAACAGACTGAGTTTTTAACCAAACCCAACTCTACAACCTACATTCAGCTATCATACACCATCCTATCCTAAGGCCTGACTCAAAACAAATCTGATCATGTACCTTGCTGAATATACTGTTAGCACATAACTACATTAAAATACACCCTCCTATCAAGGACCTAGGCCCACATGGCTGAAGTAGGATTTTCTTGGCTGAATTAAGGCAAATGTTAAAATTTTCCACACAGAAGAAAATGCTTAAGCAGACAGTAATGCCAGATGTATATGAAAATTATTTTCCCAGTAGCTAGGACTCTCAATTGACTTTCATATGTCAGTTTTCCCAGACATTGCTCTCCCAGTATCATGTTCTGCCAAGCACAGGACTTGGGGTTTAGAAGGGATGTGTTGTGAGTAAGGCTAAGATTCTGTCCAGGACATTTTTTAGTAAAAGTCACGGACAGGTCACGGACAAAAAAGAAAATTCACAGACATCGTGACCTGTGACTTTTACTAGGAACGTCCAAGACAAAATGGGGCTCTGTGGCTCCCCACACCGCCTGAAAGGGAGCAGCTCAGGGGTTCCTCGGGGTGACTGGGAGCTGCAAGGGCCTCCAGAGGCCCACAGGGGCCCTGCAGCTCCCCACCGCTGAGCTGGTGATTTCTGCAATGAAATCATAGCTTTAAATCGTTAGTCAGGCCAGACATCAGAGATGATGCAACTTTCCTGTCCCCTAACAACTAGTCACTGAAAGATGCTGCAGCGGGAGCTCGCAATCTTTTGAGTGCAGCATCATAGCAGCAATTATGGGAGAAGAGTGGAAAAACAGATCTCACACCACACACCAGTGAGGATTAGAACGAATATAAAAGTTGACTCAGTTAACTCTAGATTATCAACATTACTTTGTGGTTCCAGGATTTGTGGACAAAAGAGGTCAGGGGATTGATGGATGAGGGCTCTACCAGCATATTCACTTGTACCCAAAAATTCAATATTAACTTGGTATAATGTGGAAATACTAGGGAAGTAATATCGTTTAAAAAGATAACGTTAACTATTAAATTACATAGTTTAACCAGTTAACCAATTAAAGGGAGAGTGTTCCAGGTACCCAGTTTGTCCTGATGCGGTCTCCACAGATGCTCCATAGCATTCCAGCAGCAGCAGCAGCTTCCCTTCCCTGACCAGCATGCCATCTGCCTTCTCAGCCAAACCCCTTTCAATGGCACAGGGGCAGGCCCCGGGGACTAATTTACACCCCCACGGAACCTGCAGCCCCTGCCCACTCTTCTGGCCTAAATGCACTCCCCCTGCCCAGCTGGCCGCCTCCCGCAAGCCCACAGCGCGACCTGGGGAGGCTGAGGCCAGCTGGCCAGCACGGCCCCACGGCTGGGGAGAACTGGTTTGAGACCTGCACATAGGGGGGTTAACGGTTAGGCGGGGTTAACGATAAGACCAATACTAACCAGTTAACCATTTAATATCGTACGTCGCTAAGAAAATACACAATATAAAGTTATCAATGTTACAGTGAAGTCAACTGTACTCTATTATTTCAAACCTCATTAAAAGATGTTCACAACACTGAATGGTCAGTTCCTTCCCAAACTGCATTAAAAAAACAACAAACTCTGAGATACTGGCTCAGAAGGCAACATGTGACCACTGAAAGAGAATGTTCCATAACATTTTGTGCTTCAGTTTCCTTCCTGAGCAAAATAACTTAAACTGCCAGTTAAAGCATGGAGATAAAAACCTTTGCTGCACTACTGAAAGTGAAATGATCACCATGGAATATTTAGGGTAATATTAAAATTTGAATTTTTCCTAGAAGCCTGGCACACCACCAAAAGATAGAAAATCAAAAGTTTTCATGCAGCATGACTAAGTTTTAGCATTAACCATGTTTAACCATCACTAGAAATAATGCATGGGAGAAACCACTACAGGAAGAGGGAGGTTAACAAAATTACTGAGCATTTTTTTGCAGGGAGAGAAACTACGGAGAGAAACTACAGAAGAGTTTTGTTTTCCCACACATGCTTTACTCTGACTGCATATTTTTTAATACCAATGTTTAAAGTTTGTCTTCAATAAAAAAAGGATCAAATTAATCTTTGTAAATACGACAGTCTGAAAACCATAAAGTCATTCTCAGATTTATACATCTAATGTGAAATTTGAGTAAAAAAAGTCAGGTATAGATAGAAATAGCACGATTATCTCTTTGCACTAGGGCAGAAGTGCCTGTATTAGTTGTTTATCAATTTTCGCTTAGCAAAATAAATGCAGAAAGTTCAATTCTCAGAGTCAAAGCTAAATTTGCTTGATCTATTGCTTTTAATCTATATCCAATTTGCAAAGACATATCTCACTTCTGATTCCATTATTTGGTTTACAGGAATCTTTCTTACGAAAGCACAACTGTTTTATATAATGACAAACATACTTAGAAGCACTCCTGAATAGATAGATTGATGTGCTCTATATACTTTTAAGTCTGTAATACACTATATTTTATTTCTAGTTCAACTAGTATTCATTAATAATGCAAGATATATCTAAGTATTCAAGATATATTTAGTGTACATACCTTGGTCAAGTCTATTTATAAGGGTTCGGCAGGCTACTTCTGTCTCAGCACTTGGGTTATCCAACACTTGTCGACACCATTTTAAGAGGAGACTCTGTTTCTGATCTGCAGTAGATTTTCTTGGAGAGACATACAGCCTTAAACAAAGGAATTGAAACGGTATATTGGGTAAATGTTTATTAATTCAAACCCTTCTTTCATAATGTTGTAGTAAAATTTGTTTTCTTAAGTACTACAAGAACATTTGTTTTGTTTTTTTAAAGACACTGGAAAGAAGAGGAAGAAAGCCATTTGGGGGAGAGATAACTCAGTGGTTTGAGCATTGACCTGCTAAACCCAGGGCTGTGAGTTCAATCTTTGAGGGGCCACCCAGGAATCTGGGGCAAAAATCTGTCTGGGGATTGGTCCTGCTTTGAGCAGGGGGTTTTGGACTAGATGACCTCCTGAGGTCCCTTCCAATCTCATAGTCTATGATTCATCCAAACAAGATTATTGTGTTACATCTTTGATCCCCCTATAAGGCCTAAACAGAACTACATTTATGTCTACAATAATTAGTCTACTCTGTGATAAATGAAGGGGAGGTAGCTCCTTCTATGACAGCCAGCCACCTACCTACAAAATCCCTCTTGGTAGCTGTTCTCTACTTGCTGACTGCATGTATAGGTGAACGGAAATGAATGGGCACCTTGCCAAAAGAGCCAAGGAGAAGGTTAGAATTTTTAAAAATTGTAACAGACTCCCCTTTTGTCTGTCCTGTCTGTTGTTCTCCGGAGAGAGAGACACAGAGCAGGAACAGGGCTGAACTATGCTGTAGGAAGCTTTAAGCCAGGTATGAAAAAACATCAGATCATACCTAGAGACTATTGTATTTGAAACCCCCAGATATGTAAGTAGATCAGGGAATGTCTAGGAAGATGCGATTAGGTTTATCTTTTTTTTTTCCTTATTGGCTTGTGACTCCTCTGTGCTAACCCCCAAATGCTTTGTTTTGCTTGTAACCATTAAGGTGGACCTCAAGAAAACCATTCTTGATGCTTAATTATTATATTTGCTCTTTTTAAATTTTCCTCTCTTTTTGTTCTAATAAATTTACCTTTTTTTAAGAACAGGGTGTTGAGTTTTGTGTGTCCTAAGAGGTTTGTGCATATGTTGCTTAATTAGCTGTGGCAACAGCTGATTTCTTTTGTTTTTCTTTCTCAGCTTCTTCCCCAGAGGAGGCATGAAAGGGCTTAAGAGTACTCCATAGGAGGAATTCCAAGTGCGCCTTCCTGGGTCCATTGGTTTTTTTTTGCAATTGGGTAGTGGCAGCATATACCCATCCAAGATCAGAGAGAAAGTTGTGACCTTGGGAGTTTAATACGAGTCTAGAGTGGCCAATATTAAGTTTTTAGAATCCTGTAGGCCCCCACCTTCTGCACTCAAAGTGCCAGAGTAGGGAATCAGCCCTGACAACGTCAACTGAGATCCATTCAAATACACTGCAGGCCCTGCACACAGTGAACTGCAGGATTGGAGACTGTGGGTTCTACCAGAATATAATAAGACTAACAGAGGTTTCCAGGTTTGAGTACCCTTTCGCCACCTCCATAATTTTCCACACTTATTAACTAGTTAAAAGAATCTGAGAGTGAATGATTTTGATGCATCTTTCCAATCTAGTCACGACAGAAACAATGGACTGACTATACTTCTAGGCAAACATGGCGTATCAACGTACCAGGAAATAGACAGTAAAATTCCAGACTCTGGATACAAAAGTTATGACATTTATTGCACGAATAAATCATGCAAAATTAGGTACATATATCCTTTTTATATTAACAGCCTATGTTTGGTTAGAACACTTTCATCTTGGAGTCCATATTACATAAGAACATAAGAACAGCCATACTGATCTGACCAAAGGTCCATCAAGCCCAGTATCCTGTCCTCTGACAGTGGGTAATGGCAGGTACCCCAAAGTGCGCCTCTGGGGGGACGAACAGCACAGATCACAAGTGATCCATGCCCTGTCACCCAATCCCAGTTTCTGGCAAACAGAGGTTAAAGACACCAATTCCTGCCCATCCACACTAATACCCATTGATGCACCTATCTTTCATTAATCTAATTCCCTTTTGAACCCCATTATAGTATTGCGCTTTCACACCACCATCTGGCAAGAAGTTCCAGAGATTGATAGTGCACTGCGTGAAAAAATACTTTCTTGTGTTTGTTTTAAACCTGCTACCTATTAATTTCCTTTGGTGGCTCCTTGTTCTTGTATTATGAGAAAGAGTAAATAACACTTATTTACTTTCTCTATACCACTCATGATTTTATAGACCTCAATCATATCCCCTCTTTTCCAAGCTGAGAAGTCCCAGTCCTTATTAATCTCTCCCTCATATGGAAGCCGGTCTATACCCCTAATAATTTTGTTGCCCTTTTCTGAACCTTTCTGATTCCAATATATCTTTTTTGAGATGGGGCAAACACATCTGCACGCAGATAGAGATGGTCGAGTTCATGATCCTGACAAAATGAAGAAAGGAGAGGTAGCACAATATAGACCCTGGACTTCAGAAAAGCAGACTTGACTCCCTCAGGAAACTGATGGGCAGGATTTCCTGAGAGGCTAATATGAGGGGTGAAGGAGTCCAGGAGAGCTGGCTGTATTTTAAAGAAGC
The DNA here is from genome assembly GCF_007399415.2 of Gopherus evgoodei. Lineage (NCBI taxonomy): Eukaryota > Metazoa > Chordata > Testudines > Testudinidae > Gopherus > Gopherus evgoodei. Next base: position 58,679,064 of record NC_044330.1, on the reverse strand, counting down.
CTTATTGAGGGCGCAGGCATAAACCATTCTAATGTGCAGAAAGAATAGCAAATATGGCAGGCGACCAGCTTGGCTTACAGTGAATTCTTCAGATATCTTAAACACAAAAAGGAAGCTTACAAGAAGTGGAAACTTCATCAGATGACATGGGAGGAGTATAAAAATATTGCTCGAGCATGCAGGGGTGTAATCAGGAAGGCCAAAGCACAGGGAGTTGTAACTAGCAAGGGACGTGAAGGGTAACAAGAAGGGTTTCTACAAGTATGTTAGCAACAAGAAGGTGGTCAGGAAAGTGTAGGACCCTTCTTGAATGGGGGAGGGCAACCTAGAGATAGATGATGTGGAAAAAGCTGAAGTACTCAATGTTTTTTTTGACTCGGTCTTCACAGACAACGTCAGCTCCCAGACAGCTGCACTGGGCAGCACTGGATGGGGAGGAGGTGAGCAGCCCTCAATAGTGAAAGAACAGGTTAAGGATTATGTACAGAAGCTGGACATGCACAAGTCACTAGGGCTGAAACTAATGCATCTAAGGGTGCTGAGGGAATTGGCTGATATGATTGCAAAGCCATTGGCCATTACTTAGAAAACTAGTGGCAATCGGGGAGGTCCCAGGTGATTGGAAAAAGGCAAATATAATACCCATCTTTAAAAAAGGGAAAAAGGAGGAGAACCTGGGGAACTACAGACCAATCAGCCTCCACCTCAGTCCCCGGAAAACCATGGAGCATTATCCGCAAGGAATGCATTTTGAAGCACTTGGAGGAGAGGTAGGTGATCAGGAAAAGTCAATATGGAGTCACCAAGCACAAGTCATGCCAACTTGATTGCCTTCTATGATGAGAACTGGCTCTGGGATATGGGGAACGTGGTGGACGTGATATACCGTGACTTGAGCAAAGCTTTTGATAAAGGTCTACCACAGTATTGTCAGCAAGTTAAAAAAAGTATGAATTGGATGAATGGACTATAAGGTGGACAGAAAGCTGGCTAGATCATCAGGCTCAGTGGGTAGTGATCAACGCTTGTTGTTTAGTTGGCAGCCAGTATCAAGCGGAGTGCCCCGGGATCAGTCCTGGGGCTGGTTTTGTTCAACATCTTTATTAATGATCTGCATGATAGGATGGTTTGCAACCTCAGCAAGTTTGCAGAGGACACTAAGTTGCTGGAGAGGTAGATACACTGGAAGGTAGGGCATAGGGGCAGAGGGAGTTGGATGGGACAGGGGCCTGGGGGGTGGGCATTAGGGAACAGGGGGAGTTGGATGGGGCAGGAGTCCCGGGAGGTCGTCAGAGGCAAGAAGCAGGAGGGGATAAGATAGGGGGCAGGGGCAGGCCACACCTGCCTATTTGAGGAGGCACAACCTCCCCTAACTGACCCTCCATACAATTTCTGAAGCCCGATGTGGCCCTCAGGCCAAAAGTTTGCCTGCCCATGTCTAGATCGACTTAATCCTACGTCATCCCATGGGGATAGACAGATGACCTCTTGAGGTCCCTTGTAGCACTATATTTCTATGATTCTATATACTGGAAGAAGCCAACAGACATTTTGTAACTTCTTACTGCCAAATCTCATTGAACAGAAATTTCTATAGCCACAAGGGAACAGAAGCTCCCTGGGAATGGGGGGGGGGGGGGGGGGGAGAGGAGGAGAGAGAGAGGAGAGAGACCGGGGCCAAGAGAGAGAGAGAGAGAGAGAGAGAGAGAGAGAGAGAGTTTCAAGTTTAGGAAGTCAGTGTCTGAGTCTGAACTCGTCATTAGGCAAATAATTAATTGCGTGCTAGCACCATTGCTGGTTAACAGAATCCATGCTTTTTCTTTTTTTTTTCCTTTTTTTTTTTTTAAATTTTATTTTATTTTTTTAAATACACACATAATAAGTTAATCAGCTAACAGAATAATGAAAACAAGAACAAGTCTGGAAAAAAGAATACCCTCCACCAAACACTACACCACTTACTTTTTCTCTCTCTCTTTTTTTTTTTTTTTAAAGTGTACTAAAACCCTGTTCCACAAAAGTTCCTTGTTTCAGTCACACTTGAAATTTAAGGTATTTATGTTCACTTTTTCTCAGTCTCCAAGACTCATCACCCTACAGTTTCCCCTCTTTTCCAAGTAACAACTCCATTCACAAAAGGCTGAGAAAGTAATGTCTCTCACACAATCAAGTTCACTAAGAACTCAAAGTAAAACTTCTAGCACAGCTATTGTCTGGCACTGTTTTAAACATACAAAACAACGTGTATTCTCTCTAAGGGCTTGTCTACACTTACACTTTCTAGTTCTCTAACTTGCTGGCTCAGGGGGGTGAAAAATCTCCCCCTGAGCGCAGCAAGTCTGAGCACTATAAAGCCCTAGTGTAGACAGGCTTCAAGCACTCGGAGCTAATCCCCTCATGGAGGTGGATTACCAGGAGTGCTGGGAGAGAGCTCTGATACAGTGAGAAAGAGACCCCAGTGTTTACATTTATTTAACATATTTTGATATATAAACTATGCCATTTCAGAGTGTTTACGGGGCATCTACATTGTTCAATGAAGCATGTAAAATTCAGCACGTAATTCCCACATTTTTCTATTTCCAAAACCAAGTGTCCACCTCTCCTTAGCCAAGGAAAGGTTACCATGGTTGGGACTTGAAATGTTTGCCATACTGAATAGTCTTCCAGATAATCCCTAAAATGACTGTACCACAAGTATCATGCAATTTAAGACCGTTGTGTTTACTGTGTACATACAATGAGTGAGATTCTGTGCCATAAATTCAGGGTACCACAAAAACTTGTATGGGCTGCAGTGGTGAATCCCTCCAGTTAAAAGTAATTCATTATGTTTCTCATCTGCTTGGGAAAAAAAAACAAAAAAAAAGCAGCACTTTTCCCTCCCTGGCTTCACTCTACCTTGTTCTATAACAGACTAAGGTGCAGTTTTTCCCACGGTGTCCCCAGTGTTTTGTTTCCTTCTTCCTCACTACTTCCCATCCACCTCTCTCTCTCTCCCAGTCCACCCCTCCCCTGTAGCCAGCTCACTCACCAACTCTCACACCCACCCCTCAGCAGAAGTGAACACAGCAGAAAATCTGCCCCAGATCTCAAGTTTAGTTTTAAATCAAGTTTTAAATCACCGATTTTGTAAATCAACAAGCAGGGAATCAATCCATTCTTTCTAAAACTAGATATAAAACAGCAAGAAATGACCCAAAAGGGTTAGGATTGAGAGGTTGTGGGAAGAGATATAGAAGATGATATATGTTCTAACTACCCACACATCTAGCTAATTCCTTTGTTTTGTAAACTGCTTTTATAAATAGTAAGTACAGAAACTGACATTTTGAAGGGCAATATAAGGGAGCAGTCCAGCAATCCTTCAACAAGTAAAAGCCAATGACTGCTACTGTCTACATTATTTTGAAAGTTACTTGCAAGTTGATAACATGCAAGGCAGGAAGCCAGCTTTCTCACAGACTAATACTGGTGGTGCAAGCAGATATACCATTTTGAGTAGCTGTTTAAACAGATAAAGAGACCCAAGGAAAATGAAAACAAAAAGTGAAGCTACAGACTTCAAAACTATTTAAAAGTGAAGGCTGCTGAGTTACTAGTGTGAAAAGTATCTATGAGCAGGGTGTATAAATGGGTCTCTGATCAGTGTGATGTTATTTTTGACAACATAACTGGTTTAGAAGGTGGGAAAGACTTCAATAGGATACTACATAGACACGTCCGCAGGACTGGACCCTTATTAAGTTAAGAGAAAAAAATATCTTCAGAACAGAGTTGAAGTCGAGAATGCTACTTTAATAGACCATTTCTGATATTTTCATTTAAAATAAAAAACTGCAAACTTCATGACTTTTTAGCATTTAAGGTTCCAAAAACAACCTTAACTCTGTCCTCTTGTTTCAATCAAAACTTATATTGGCCCCGAGCTTGCAAATATTCACACACGTGCTTAAGCACCTCACATCCTGGGCCTTGGAGGTTAATAGAAAAAATATTTGAAGTCTACTGAAGAGGTCGTAAGTCTCAATTAAAAATGCCTGACAAAATAAGTATTCTAAAGACAAAACTCCTCTGGTTCAAGAGGTTTTAAGAAAGATAAGTCCAAAGCAGAAGTTACTTACCAAAATCTGATCTCTGAAATCCCACTAATCAATAAACATACAAAATTGATGAATATTTATTTCTGTTCATTTAATACTGCACAAACTTAAATGAGACAACTTTTACTTTATAATTTGACTTGTCTTGGTTATTTATTATAGGCAAGGCTGGTAGCACTGCCTGTTAAGGCTGCTCCACACTTTCGATTACAAGACCCTATTTTTACTTGCTTATAACTTTGCCCAACTTCAGCCTTTGAGTTGAAATTTTCCATTTGGATGTCAGACTCAAGCTGATTTTTTCTGGAAATTTTAGCCGAAATGGTTCAGCCATTTCCAAGAATAAGACAACTGAAAAAATTCATTTTGCCCCCCATGTCAACAATTTTTGAGAGCTGTTCTTTTAAATGCTCTATTGCCTCTCTGCTTTGGAGAAGGGACTTGAAATTTGGCAGGTGTTAGCCTTTGTGTCAAAGATGTACCTTTGGCCACCCTCATGAAAACCATGCAAATTATAACCCTTTTTTGGAAGGGTGCAGTGAGGGAGGAAACTGCAATTTGCATATGCTCAGTACAGACTGATTTTTAGCAGCTAATATTTCCAAAGATTCCATTTTCACTGCATGCTCCATCCCCTCCCTCCTCCCATATGTGACTGCACTGAATACGGAGCATCCCCAGAGAGTGACTGAATATGCGCTAGCCTTGGGCTACAGGGGCTCAGGACTTACCCTGTAATAGCTACTCTAGACCGGGACCAGGCACTTGAACTCAGTTCAGGAACCCAGTATCTTCTGTCCTCTCAATAACCTCCCTGCTGGCATCCGGGAAGCATGGAGAAAGTTACAATCTAATTCAAATTCACAAATGAAAAGCCAATCCAAAGGGGGAGAGAAAGGAACAGACTGGGACAAATCGTCTGATGAGATTTGGAATGGGGGACGAGGGTGGGTGAGAGGGAAACTGACAGTGGGAGTTGGAACATGGCAGGCTACCACTGTATGAATAAGGCTCAGGGAAGAGAGGGAGACTAAAACTAGGGCCCTGGTGGGAGGGGGGAAAGGAATGGGGGAAGAATGAGGAAAGGAGGGTGTGATGCTCTGTACCTTGGGGGAACATCCAACACCCCATGTTCATCCTTGCAAAATGACTGTGTGGTATCCAATGCAAAGTTTGTGATGTTGGCTGTCTTCAGAAGGCTCATGATGCACTGAGCATTTTTGTCATAGTGATGTTACAGTAATTGTTCTTACAGTAATGTTATAGTTTATAATGTCATGTATATAGTTATGAGGCTAAAAATGTGTTTTCATGGCTTAAAATAAGCCTAGGCAAAAACTCTCCAAGAGCAGAGAGGCAGTTCACACCTCATCAGGGCATGTATAGGACAAACCCAGCCCAGCCTCACAGGAACAAAGGACACTGGCCTAGGCAGCAACAAAAGTATCTGTTGGACTCTCAAGTGAGTCACCCCCCTTTCCCTTGGGGAGTCAAGGACTATGATGAGGTAATGCTCACCTGACATGGGGGGGGAGGGTGCAAAGCCAAGAGGGAAGGAAGAACACGATAAAAGGGAGACATTTGCCATGCTCTTCCTCTCCCTTCCACCTCCATCTACAGACACCACCACCAAGCGACTGATCAAAGGGGAGAGCCTGGCTGAAGGACAACCAGCCAGCCTGTGGTGAAAAGCATCTAAGTTTGTAAGGACATTGAAAGTGTTAAGATCAGCTTAGAATGCGTTTTGCTTTTATTTCATTTGAACAAATCTGATGCATTATGCTTTGACTTATAATCACTTAAAATTTATCTTTGTAGTTAATAAATCTGTTTATTCTACCTGAAGCAGTGCGTTTGGTTTGAGCCGTGTCAGAGACTTCCCTTAGGATAAAAAGCCTAATACATATAAATTTCTTTGTTAAATTGACTAACTCATATAAGCTTGCAGCGTCTAGTGGGCATAACTGAATACTGCAAGATGGAGGTTCCTAGGGTTGTGTCTGGAACCAGAGATATTGGCTAGTGTCATTTGGTTGCACAATCCAAGCAGCTTACATGCCAGAAGCTGTGCATGAACAGCCCAGAGTGGGGGTTCTCACAGCAGTGCAGGGTAAGGCTAGCTCCCAGAGTCAAGGATTGGAGTGATCTAGCAGATCACTGGTCCAGACAACACCAGAGGGGAATGTCATAGAGGGGAGGAAATAATTGACAAGGATCAGGGATATGGAGGGAAAAATGAAGCTGGTTGGGTAAAGAGACTGGACAAGAAGTGGATTTCCCTCTCCTCCAACCCTAGATTGGATGAGAAGCCTGGCCAAGGTGACTGGGAGTCCGTGGGGTTGGAGGAGAAGACAGATTTAATGAGAAGCCATGAGGGGAGTGGAACTGGGACTGTGTGGGCAAGAACAGACAGACTAGGATTAGAAGCCTCAGGGTTAGAGGCTAGGATGGCAAGAAGAATGAGACAGGGACAAGAAGCCAGGGGTGGGGAAGAGATAGGACTAGGATAAGAAAAGTTTGGAGAGGACAGGGCAGAAGAGTCTGTCCCCACTAAAGCACAATCCCCTCTGGAACTTGGAATGGCATTTAAGCACCACCATTCCTCCACTGTCAACAACTATCTGTGAAACCCACTAGCAAAAGATGTCTCATCATCCTCTCTGGAGACCAGCACTAGAAGGAGATCACCTACTATTGATATCAATTACTCCATTAGCTCAAGCAGCAGAGATCTGTGTAGTAGATCTAAGGTTCCAACTCTACTGATGAGACATGCAGATATAAATTTAATGCTAAAAAAATATTAAGGTTGCAGAGTCAAACACTCAAAAGTTAAGAAATGTCAGATTAAAGTTGCCCGTGCAACCTTAATTTGGCCCTCTTGAGCACATACATTAGGATTCATCTTTAATTACATGACTGTGTGTTATTTTTTCCACAAGAGCCCTGCCTCATTCAGTGGACAGGATGAACAGTGTTCACTTAATAAGTACCTAACCAACATTTTGTTTTACCCTCATTGTTCAGGTCTTAATTACAGTACACTGTTCTCTTCTATAAACCCTGCCCAGCTGTAAAGGCAGAATTATTAATTTCCTCATGAACATTTTTACAGTGCTATGTGTTTGACTACTTCTTAAACATTAGTTTATCTTCACAAAAACCATGTGAGATGAGGGTATATTAGCTTCATTTTATAGATTAGGACCAGCGGCACAGAAATCCATTAATTCTGGGTTCCCAATTTGAGAGAGGACATGATTTTTCAGAGTACTTAACATTATATTGCACTTTATGTATTCACAGACAGTTCCACTGACATCAGCTACAGTTGACTGCTCAGAACTGATTAGTCAAATCAGACCCGCGGGGTCTCAAGATAGGCACTCAGAAAATGAGAGCCACATAATTAGAGTGACAAGTTTGGTTTCAGTGACTAGCTGCATAGCAGAGGCAGGGATAGAAACCAATTCTCCAGGGCAGAAGTTAACCAGCAAAGATGAGAGCATCCTTTCACTTCCTTCAATCCCCTGCCTTACTCACTAGACACCATCCAATTTCCGCAGGAAATGAGACAGCAGTCCTACCGACAACACCTTTCTCTGCTACACAACCCTGATTCATTCCCAGAACACTGTGTAATACTGTGCACTGAATGAGGCAGGAACCCTGTGGAAACCAAATAGTATGTGATCATGTAATTAAAGACTGTATCATAATGAATACGCACTAGGAGTCCAAATTAATGATTGCACAAGCAACTTTAACGCCAGCACTTCCCAACTTGTGGGTGCTTGTCCTGCAACCCTAACGTTTTCTGTATGTTCTATAAAATCTATTTTAGAATTTCTTATTGTTAAAGTGTGACTCATTTCAGCATTAGACAAACTTAACAAGAGAACATGTCAAAAGCATTGTACTAATCAGTATTCCTAAAATTATGAAAACCCAAGATTTTTTTTTATACTCATGAGACTCACCACCAATGCTACTGTATAACAAGATTTTAACATATATATTTAACACAGAACAGGAAAAGAAAAGCCTATAGCTAACAGGCTGTGACAAAGTTCCTCCTCTACCTTGGTGGGTTCTGCGCTTTTTGGCGGATTTGCTCACCTCACAGATTCACCATGTGGGTCACAAAACAGCCCAGAGACCTTCCCCTCTGGTAAAAACCACAGTCCAGGTCAATTCCTCCTGTGTCTGATCAGGAGTTGGGAGGTCTGAGGGGAACCTGGGCCCACTCTCTACTCCGGGTTCCAGCCCAGGGCCCTGTGGACTACAGCTGTCTAGAGTGCCTCCTGGTACAGTTGCGCTACAGCAACAACACCCTGGGCTACTTCCCCATGGCCTCCTCCCAACACCTTCTTTATTCTCACCACCGGCCCTTCCTCCTGATGTCTGATAACACTTCTACTCTTCAGTCTTCCAGCAATATGTCTTCTCACTCTCAGCTCCTCTTGCTCCCATGCACATCACAAACTGAAGTGAGGTCCTTTTTAAACTCAGGTGCCCTGATTAGCTAGCCTGTCCTAATTGATTCCAGCAGTTTCTTAACTGGCTTCAGGTGTCTTAATTATCCTGCTTTGTCTTAATTGGTTCTAGCAGGTTCCCAATTACTCTAGTGCAGCCCCTGCTCTGGTCACTCAGGAAACAGAAAAATACTCATCCAGTGACCAGTATATTTGCCCTCTACCAGACTCCTGTACCACTGGTCTGGGTCTGTCACAAGGCCTATAAGCCTACAGCTACAAAACAAGAGTTGAAGTAGATACACTGACCTAGAAATCTAGATTTTTTAATTAAATTTACTGCTTGAGACACACTTTGATACCTACTTAAATCCAATTACTGGTACAATACCCTAAATTCAAAATTAATTCATTAGCTCTCTTTTTAATCTATACATTTGATTATTGTTATGATAATCTATAGAAGTGTGCATAGAAAGAAACATGCCTTATCACCCACACAGGAAAGTGTGTTTTAATATACAACAATAAGTTTGGGCATACTGTTATTGGCACAGTGTGATTAGTCTTACGCTTTCAGTCATCCAAACAGTGGCGCTCCAAGACAAGTCATCCCCAAAAACTGCTTGTTATTCTAACAGAATTGTTTGGCAGACAAAAACCTGAATCACTGAAACTATATAAACGATATAAGCTTGTCAGTACTGTTTCTGAAATCAGTACTTGTGGAGTTGTTATACAAAATAAAATAAATCTCAGCACTGCATTGCTACATTTCCTAAATAAGCTATTTTTAAAAATTCAGTTGACTAATTTAAGCCTCCTGTTGATGGCCAAGCTGGATGAGCAAGCAACTCAGAGAGGGGATTAGGAAAAAGCAGAAAGCTTACAGGGAATGGAAGAAAGGCGGGATTAGCAAGGGAAGCTACCTTGGTGAGGTCAGAACATGTAGGGATAAAGTGAGGAAGGCTAAAAGCCGCATTGAACTGGACCTTGCAAAGGGAATCAAAACCAATAGTAAAAGGTTCTACAGCCACATAAATAAGAAGAAAACAAAGAAAGAAGAAGTGGGGCTGCTATACACTGAGGATGGAATGGAGGTTAAGGATAACCTAGGCATGGCCCAATATCTAAATAAGTACTTTGCCTCAGTTTTTAATAAGACTGGTGAGGAGTTTAGCGTTGATGGAGGGATGATAAACGGGAATGTGGATACGGAGGTGAATATTACCGCAACTGAGGTAGAGGCCAAACTTGAACAGCTTAATGGGACAAAATCGGAGGGCCCGGACAATCTCCATCCGAGGATATTAAAGGAACTGGCACGTGAAATTGCGAGCCCGTTAGCGAGAATTTTTAAGCAATCGATAAACTCGGGGGTTGTGCCGTACGACTGGAGAATTGCTAACGTAGTTCCTATTTTTAAGAAAGGGAACAAAAGTGATCCAGGTAATTATAGGCCTGTTAGCTTGACGTCTGTAGTATGTAAGGTCTTGGAAAAAATTTTAAGGGAGAAAGTAGTTAAGGACACAGAGGTCAATGGTAATTGGGACAAATTGCTACATGGATTTACTAAAGGCAGATCGTGCCAAACCAATCTGATCTCCTTCTTTGAGAAGGTGACGGATTACTTAGATAAAGGAAATGGGTTAGATCTAATTTACCTCGATTTCAGTAAGGCGTTTGACATGGTTCCACATGGGGAACTGTTAGTTAAATTGGAAAAGATGGGGATGAATATGAAAGTTGTAAGGTGGATAAGGAACTGGTTATAAGAGAGACTCCAGCAGGTCGTATTGAAGGGTGAACTGTCAGGCTGAAAGGAGGTCACTAGTGGAGTCCCTCAAGGATCGGTTTTGGGACCGATCTTATTTAACCTTTTTATTACTGACCTTGGCACAAAGAGCAGGAATGTGCTAATAAAGTTTGCGGATGACACAAAGCTGGGGGGTATTGCTAACACGGAGAAGGACAGGGATACTATTCAGGAAGATCTGGACCACCTTGTAAACTGGAGTAATAGTAATAGGATGAAATACAATAGTGAAAAGTGCAAGGTCATGCACTTAGGGATTAATAATAAGAATTTTAGATATACGTTGGGGACGCATCAGTTGGAAGCGACAGAGGAGGAGAAGGACCTTGGGGTATTGGTTGATAGCAGGATGACTATGAGCCACCAATGTGATACGGCTGTTAAAAAAGCAAATGCGATTTTAGGATGCATCAGGCGAGGTATTTCCAGCAAGGATAAGGAGGTGTTAGTACCGTTATATAAGGCGCTGGTGAGACCCCATCTGGAATATTGTGTGCAGTTCTGGTGTCCCATGTTCAAGAAGGATGAATTCAAACTGGAAGAGGTCCAGAGACGGGCTACTAGGATGATCCGAGGAATGGAAAACCTGCCTTATGAAAGGAGACTCAAAGAGCTTGGCTTGTTTAGCCTGGCCAAAAGAAGGCTGTGGGGGGATATGCTTGCTCTATATAAATATATCAGGGGGGTTAACGTTAGGGAGGGAGAGGAATTATTTAAGTTTAGTATTAATGTAGGCACGAGGACGAATGGGTACAAACTGGATATTAGGAAGTTTAGACTTGAAATTAGATGAAGGTTTCTAACCATTAGGGGAGTGAAGTTCTGGAACAGCCTTCCGAGGAAGTAGTGGGGGCAAAAGACTTATCTGGCTTTAAGACTAAGCTTGATAAGTATATGGAGGGGATGTTATGATAGGATAGTTTAATTTGGGCAATTGATCTTGGATTATCACCAGATAAGTCTGCTCAATGGTCTGCGGGGAGATGTTGGATGGAATGGGAACTGAGTTACTGCAGAGAATTCCTTCTTGGGTGCTGGCTGGTGAGTCTTGCCCACATGCTCAGGGTTTAGCTGATCACCATATTTGGGGTCGGGAAGGAATTTTCCTCCAGGGCGGATTGGCAGGGGCCCTGGAGGTTTTTCGCCTTCCCCTGCAGCATGGGGCATGGGTCGCTTGCTGGTGGATTCTCTGCAGCTTGAGGTCTTCAAACCAATTTTGAGGATTTCAATAACTCAGTCCTGGGTTAGGGGTTGTTATAAAAGTGGATAGGTAGGGTTCTGTGGCCTGCCTTGTGCAGGAGGTCAGACTAGATGATCATATTGGTCCCTTCTGACCTATGAGTCTATGGGAGACCCCCTTGAAGGTTACAGCGAGCTGCCACCTTGCTTTAATCTTTGAGTCTATTTCCAGCTTGCAGGTACTGTCAAAGTCTTGTGCTGAATTCCTTTAATGCTCAAACATGCTATAATATCCAAGCAGTAAGGGCAAGCTGTGTTCAGAATTTTAACACTAACCATTTGTTGTTATTTTGGTACATACAAAATCCTCACACCCACCTCTCACATTGGCCAACATTTTCAAACATGCCTGCTAATTTTTGTGCCTCAGATTCTGGATGCCCTCCTTGAAATGCCGTAAAGGGTGCCAATTTTCAGAGCTGGGTTTCTCAGCACTTTCCGAAAATCAGGCCCCTTCAGGCATTTCAAACTGGGTACCCAAAAAATCAAGGCACAAAAATTATGTTTCTTGCTTTGAAAGTCTTGGCCAGTTTTATTAAAAAAATAACTAACATTTAGCTCTTCCCATATCCCACATTTTTCAGTTGACCTACAGAACATAGACTAGTGAAATACAAAGAGACAAGTCTGATTAGTTCCCTCTAAACATGGGTGATCTCTAATTTTTAGCTGAAAATATCATCTTCTCCTTTTCCCTCTTACTTGGACTTTTCCTTTTTCTTAGTATACTTCCATCTTTTTAGGAGGCAAACGATGTACCCGAGTAACACTGGCACACTAACTGAAATGCCACCCTATTTATGCAGATGAAATGCCAGCTGAGATCAGCGGTAGATAACTAGCTTTAAATAGTTTTCTGGATTAACTACCTTTGCTCACAAGTATAGCAATCCTCACATTTGGTGTGAACAACGGCTTAAGATGGTTACCACCAGCAGAAAGTGTAGCAATGCTAGTTTCATTAAAAACTGTCAAATCCATTTTATATTTGGTGACAAATGTTTTTAACAAAATGAACTCTCTCTGAATCATAGGTTGTATCAGCGGGAGTTGTCAGAATATGTAGACAAGCTCTTACATGCCGACTTATCCTATGGCATTACAGAACTGTGGTTAACACTGAAAAAGACAGTCAACCTTTATTTTTCCCCTCTCAAATACATTTACCTGAAGCTGTGACATTTGCTTCCTAGAGTTTTATCTGCAAAACTCAAAGCCTTTGCAGTGCTTCAAATCATGATTAAATGGACTGTGTGCATATGAACAACCACACAAAGTTATATTACTATTTAAATTCAGCTTTTAAGACTACCTATTGATCTTGTTAAAAAGACAGCATAAGATATTAATAAACTGACAGTATATGAAAAGGAGTATTTAGCATAAGACTTTTGTTCTTTAGTAGCATGAAAATGACTAACTGGAATCCCCAAATTTCACACTGGCAATCCAGGTACATTAGAATGCACTTCTTTCCCTACTAGAATACAAGGAAATTCATGTACACACACTTCTTTGGGAAAGAAACCACAAGATATTCAACCTCCTGTGCCTTGGATCTACTAGCCAACAGCAAACAAAGGGCCTAATTCGTTATTTCCCTGCACCTTGCAACCATTGTGCTGTGTGGATGAAAAAATGCTAGCATTTTATACTCACTGTGGACCATTCTAAGTGATTAAATAAAGAACCTATTCTGATCCCGTTTATTCAAATAAACTATAAAACAAAACTAGTGTAAGTCTGGAATAACACCACAGAAATCAACGGAGTTACACTGGCGTAAGAAGTAGGGAAGAGTTCAAAATCAGACCCAAAATGCAGGGCAAAAATGAAGTGGGCTACAATTATTAACCTGTACAGGAAATGTTTAAATTTGTCTGTTCATCTTTACAGTGATTTTAAGATCCAGATTTACAAAGGAATTTAGGGGCCTAAAGATGCAGGCAGCTAGTAGAATTCACAAAACCACATAAATAGGTTTAAAAAATCCGAACAGAACCACAGCACTAGTACAATGCTGCGAGACTTGCATCCTAAAACAACTGTAGAGAAATGTTTAAATGTCAAACAAAGAATTCACTAGCATTCTAAGAAGTTGCATAGAAATATCAGTCTTACTTTATTTAAAGGGACACTGTCAGGTTCATTTAGGTTTATAAATCCTTGTTTCTGCAAAATCTTTCTGACTTAAATATGTATAAATTGCACTGAACAGTTACTACAGAGAAGGCAAATTCACCACTCTGGAAAATTTGGCGCACACTGCTAAAATAAATTACTGAAACTGTGAGAACCTAACACTTATTTCCTTAACTTGTAAAATGTTCAGTGTAGATTTGATAGAAATAAGCCTTTACTGAATAATTAAACATCAGACTAGATTAAAAAACTGCTTTATGAAGCACATTTCTTTTAGCTCTACTTTGAATTTACATCTGTTCTGCAGATGAACTACTTAATGAAACGGCCTAAAATGTAGTTTGCAGTGCAGTTGTAGCTGTGTCAGTTCCAAAAGCTTGTCTCTCTCACCAACAGAGCTTAGCCAATAAAATCTATTAATTCACCCACCTTGTCTCTCAAAAAGATAGCTTGAAAGGAATAATCACAAATAAGTCACGAAGGTAACAAAAAGCACCACTACATGAGCACATTGTGGAAAAAGTGCATTACATTAAAAATGTTGTTATATTTTCAACTCATCCTGTAGATTTTACATCAGGGTGGATTGATCTAAATCACAGTGATTTAAATCAGTGATCACCAAGCCTTGATTTTAATTAACTTTTTCATTTCCAGTCTTCAGTTGTTTTCTAAAGAAAAGTGCATTCTCAGTGACTGACATAACCACTGAAACATGTTGATTTACAACAAAATAGAGCCTTTTCACTAGTTTGGTAGATATTTTTGCTACTTATAAGGGTACACTTACAACTATATACATTTATTCAAACAATTATATAGCTTAATAGTTCCCGATTCTTATTAAAATGATATATTGCTTATTTACTAAATTAAGTTTTATTCAAGATTAAGCCTAACTTTTAATCAGGGGTATTTTTAGTAAAAGTCATGGACAGGTCACGGGCAGTAAACAAAAAAATCATGTCCCCTGACCTGTCCATGACTTTTACTAAAAATACCCAACCAAAACTGGGAGGGGCAGGAGGGCACTCAAGGGACACCGCAGGTGCTGGGAAGGGGGGGTTGGTGGGGCTGGGGCAGGCTCCCTGTCCAGCTCCTGGAAAGTGGCAACCCCAGCTCCCTAGCTCTGCCCCAAGCCCCGGATCTGCAACTCCCACTGGAACCAATGGGAGCAGCAGGGGTGCTGCTTGGCTGCTGGCAGAGGCAGCATGTGGAGCTTGGGGAGCTGAGCCTCCCCTCCAGGTAAGCACTCTCCCCAAACTCCTGCTGCTGGGAGGCAAGGGGGCCCCGAGACTGTCCCAGCAGCAGCCAGTGCACATGGTCCAGGGCCAGCCGCAAGAGGCTGCTGTGGAAGTCACGGATTCTGTGACTTCCATGACCCACACAGAGCTTTACTTATGATATGTTCTGACATGCTGCATTAGGATGGTAACCGGAATTTATTTTTATTAAAACAACCTTAAATGCTTTGGATACATAAACTTCTCTTATCAAAAGATATTTTACATGTGCAGCTAAATGATTTATTAAACAGAGTGATTAACTATAGTTAGTGAATTAAACTAATTATTTTCAGATCAGCCTGGGAAATTTTTCAAATATGCCTCAGTTTAAGTTGGCTAGAGCTTAAGTTCATACTCGCTTAAATCTCTTGAAAATATAACAGTCTCCTAACTTATTTAGGCTGCCCTATTGTGCCATATTTATAAAGCTTAACCTCAAAAGTTAGAGTCAGGGGAAAAATATCTTTCTTTATAAAGGAAAGCAGACTTTAATTCATAGTTTTTGATAGAGACTTGTAGTTTCAGCATGTTTGTTTGTTTGTTTTTAAAGCGATATTATAAGTAGGCTGGGCCTTGACATGCTTTGTGTTAAATTCAGATTTCATTTTAAACATAGTTCATAGAACAAAAGGAAACACATCGATTTTTTTTTTTAAATCCACCCTGTTTTACAAGCAAAATCAGATCTGTTAAGGGGTTTTAGAAGCAGTATTTTTAGTGGCACTTATTCCTCTATTCTACTTGAAAGAAGCACACCTTTGTGTCTTTAAAAGCATATATGTCACTGTTTACAGGAACAAAGTTAGACCTACCTGTTGTTTAGGTCCATAAGAACACATTCAGATGAACCAGGTAGTCTTGTGCTGAAAATGCTGGACTAGGATTCTGGAAACCTGGGTTCAGAGTCCCAGTTTTATTTCAAATATGCAACCTTGGAAAAAAGTCATTTAATTCTCTGTCTCAGTTTGCCTACATGTAATAGTACTTCTCTACCTCACAGGAGCACTGGAGGAAAACAATCATTAAAGTTTGTGAGGTAGGTTCTAGAATGATGAGGGTCAAGCATGTTATAAATAGAACACTGTCAGCTACATACCTATTGCACTTCCCCCACGTTGACAGCATTTTTACATGTGAGTAAGCCCCTTCGTTTTCAGTTTAAACTAGGGCTGTCAAGTGATTTAAAAAAATTAGTCACAATTAATCACATTGTTAAATAATAATAAAACTTATTTAATATTTGTGGATGTTTTCTACATTTTCAAATATATTGATTGTACAGTGCTCACTTTATATTTATTACAAATATTTGCACTGTAAAAAAACAAAAATACTATTTTTCAATTCACCTAATACAAGTACTGTAGTGCAATCTCTATCATGAAAGTTGAATTTACAAATGTAGAATTATGTACAAAAAAAAACCTACACTCTAAAATAATGTAAAACATTAGAGCCTACAGTTCATTCAGTCCTATTTCTTGTTCAGCCAATCACCAAGATGAACAAGTTTGTTTACATTTGCAGGAGATAATGGTGCCCACTTCTTGTTTACAATGTCATCTGAAAGTGAGAACAGATGTTCGCATGACACTGTTGTAGCTGGTATTGCAAGATATTTATGTGCCAGATGTGCTAAAGATCCATATGTCCCTTCATGCTTCAACCACCATTCCAGAAGACATGCGTCCATGCTGATGACAGGTTCTGCTTGATAATGATCTAAAGCAGTGTAGTGTTCACTTTCATCATCTGAGTCAGATGCCACCAGCAATAGGTTGGTTTTCTTTTGTGATGGTTCGGGTTCGATAGTTTCCGCACTGAAGTGTTGCTCTTTTAAGACTTCTGAAAGCATGCTCCACACCTCGCCCCTCTCAGATTCTGGAATGCACTTCAAATTCTTAAACCTTGGATCGAAAGCTGTAGCTATCTTTAGAAATCTCATATTGGTACCTTCTTTGCATTCTGTCAAATCTGCAGTGAAAGTGTTCTTAAAATGAACATGTGCTGGGTCATCATCCGAGACTGCTATAACATGAAACATAAGGCAGAATGCAGGTAAAACAGAGCAGGGGACATACAGTTCTCCCCCAAGGAGTTCAGTCACAAATTTAATTAATGCTTTTTTTTTTTTTTTTTAATAACAAAGAGTCATCAGCATGGAAGCACATCCTCCAGAATGGTGCCGAAGCATGAAGAGGCATATGAATGTTTAACATATCTGGAAAGTAAATACCTTGCAATTCTGGCTACAAAAGTGCCATGAAAATGCCTGTTCTCACTTTCTGATGACATTGTAAATAAGAAGAGGGCAGCATTAATCTCCTGTAAATGAAAATCTGGTTTGTCTTAGCAATCGGCTGAAAAAGAAGTAGTAGTGCGTGGACTTTTAGGCTCTGAAGTTTACATTGTTTTGTTTTTGAGTGTAGTTAAGTAACAAAAAAAAAAGTACATTCGTTAATTGCACTTTCACGACAGAGAAATTGCACTACAGTACTTATAAGGTGAATTGAAAAATGCTATTTCTTTTGTTTATCATTTTTACAGTGCAAATATTTGTAATAAAAAATACACACTTTGATTTCAATTACACAGAATACAGTATATATGAAAATGTAAAAAAAACAAAATACTTAATGAATTTTCATTGGTATTCTGTTGTTTAACAGTGTGATTAAAACTGCAATTAATCGTGATAAAATTTGAGTTAATAGCATGCAATTAATCAACAGCCCTAGTTTAAACTGATTTTTACAGAAAAAATCCTGGGTTTTACAAAAAGTATTATTCTTTTTTCCCTCCCAATTTTCACCCTACTTTTGGGTCATTCAAATATATATAAAAAATAACTTGTTTTATTAGGAAGACACAATACATTACATGAGATATGTTTTACGATAACGCATTAATGTTTGAACAGACTAATGAATCTCACACCCATTTCAAGCTGTTAGATAATGGTTTAGAGATCTGACACACTAAAATGAGAAGAAAATGAAAATCTATATCAGAATGTGTTTCAGAACACAAGAAAGTACTGGAAAGTTTTAATAAAAACAAAAGCAGGAGAAAAGGGTGAAGTTGAGTGTATGAGCTGCAAACGGTGTGGCCCAATTATTAAATGTAAATATTTACAGGCTAATAGATCTGAATCTAAATAGTAAACTGTTTATTCAAATGAAAAGTTTTATTTGGGGATTAGAGATCTATTGTTTTCTTAAACTCAGAGGTGGCATTGTGTTTGAGTTCTTTTTAGTTCTGCAGCAAACCACACTGAATTCCATTCACCAAAGCTTTAATCTGCTGAATACATTTTCTCCTATCCTTCAGTCCACCAAAATAAACCCTGATATTAACCCAGAAAAAATAACAGTTTTTTGCACCTATTTTACCTGTTTTTGTTGTAATAACAAACACTGATAAATTTCTGGGAAAATTAAATAAAATAAACACCAAAAACAAAAGGCCCTACAAGTGAGATATTCAGTACACAAGAACCCTTTGAAAGCCCACAGAGGTGTCAGAGATGTGTTTTTTGTTTGTTTCTTTAAAAAGGTTCAATAGGATATTTACAGGTTTTGGTGAGAGTAGATTTAGGGCCCAACAACCTTGACAGTTAACACAAATTGTCATCTACTGCACTGAGAAAGAATAAACATATTTGCTTTCAGTTACAGCAATCTTAGATGTTGTCTGTAATTAGAATGGGTAGAAAATTTTCATATGGAACTGTGAGTCCCTTTAAAAGAGAACGATAATCTTATATTTGTCTTTTTTAACTGTTCCCTGTTTGTGTAGGTTAGATTTTGATCATACACAGGTATCTGACTGAAAATGATAAATTCCTTCATTACACTAACAATGTAACTGGACTTCAGAAGGCTCATTTATAAACATTAATATAGGAGTGTATGTACACAATTCTCTGCAGCACCTTTTCATTTTTGTTATATGCATTTGCATGTGAAGCCTGATCTATATTGTCCTGGTGAAGAAGTCAACCAAAGTTAACATTTCTTGCATTGATTAGTCTTAACTGCCAAGTGCCATTTGCTAAACATGCACCTTACTGAGCACTTGCCATAAGTGCCACAAACAAACAACTTTAATAGTTTCATATTCCAATAAATGTTTCTCATTTTTAAGAAATCTGATCACACATTTTCAGGTATTCTGAAGGTGTGAACAGTTAGATTATAAAAAGTGACAATCAAATCTGACCAAATGTTTAGGCTTCATAAAAGTTTCACAGAAGCTAAGAATACCAAAAATATTTTCAACAGGGAGACAACCAATGGAAAAGTTTTTAAAGACAATGCAGCATTACAGTAGTACACAAGAACCTGAGAAATGCAAGAAGAAATTAGATTAAAAGTATTTTTTTTAACTAGATGGAGTCTTTTCCGCTCCTCAAACTAGCAAGAAGAGACAGTAGTGCCATGTAATTTGAAAGATAATTGTTTCCCTGTATATTTATAATCAAAATCTCAGATTCGAACTGTAAATGATGTTACTAAGGCAGGGGTCGGCAACCTCTGGCATGTGGCTCGCCAGGGTAAGCACCCTGGCGGGCCAGGCCAGTTTGTTTACCTGCTGCACCAACAGGTTTAGCCGATCACGGCTCCCACTGGCCACGGTTCGCTGTCTCAGGCCAACGGGGGTGCGGAAAGCCGCAGCCAGCACATCCCTTGCCCGCGCTGCTTCCTGCCACCCCCATTGGCCTGGGACAGCGATGCGGCAGGTAAAAAAACTGTCTCAGCCTGCCAGGGTGCTTACCCCTGCATTAAGGTATTTCAGACCAATTATAGTTAGTCTAAATGGTCAAGGACAGAAACAGTCTGTTTATGCTCATTTCATTCCAGCACAGGACTCTTGTAAACAAATAACTAATATTAACACCTTGATACTAGCTCCAGAAATGAAAATAGTGTACACTGTTCCATGTTAAAAGGGAATCAGATGAATAATGTTTAACATGGGAATTCCAACTGCAGTCTACTTTTCAGAACCTTTGTAATACTCAGAGCTTTGACATACATACCAGCTGTCCTCTTCATCACTGCAGTTCCCAAGTTCTAGCACTTCCACTTCATCCAAAGCAGTATCATTCAAGAAGCTTTCTAAATCTCCACTCTCTTCATTTAGATTCTGTTCACTCATTTTTACAGATGGATGAATACCTATAGTGATTAAGTCTTCCACGAGTTCTGTGCTGCTACTCCTATCCAGACTTGAAGAACAGCTGACATTAACATCATTCTGCATTTCTGCATCATTCATATATTTTGAGTTGGGAGACACTTTCTCAGTAATACTAGGGAGGCTATAATGCATTTGTATATCCACAACTTTTTTTAAGCAGTCGCTCTCTTTCACCTCTCTTCTTATTTTACTTAGTTTGTCATGTACATCTGCCATTATCTGTAATTCTTGCTTCTCTGTTATAGTGTTGATGCTATTGTTAATTTCCATTCCATTGAGCCCTGAGTTATGATTATTTACACCCGTGTTTGTTTGTGTATTTGTCCCTAGCACATTTCTGTGGCTCCTAGTTCTCAGCTGCTGATTCTGGATCTCAAGTCTTCTCACTAGTTCCTGCAGCTTTCGTACCTCCTCCAACTCTGGGTGCACCTGATCAGTACCTAGTTCTGTCTCAGATCCCATTGCGGAATTCTCTGTTGAGCCCCGCCCCAAGTCAGGTTCAATGGCATGGTCCTGCTGTATGACAGGAGCGCTCCCAGGAACTACCATTTTCGAGACACACACAGCCTCACTGTAAGACATCAAAATATAGAAATTTAAGTGCATAAAGATGTACAATATCATTTTAAAATAAAGCCTGGTTTTACACAAAAATCCTGACATTTTATAAGCTGAAACTAATGACCTTTGGGGTAGGATAATGTTTACATTTGAAGACTATATGCTATAGATTAGATCCACCAAAATCAGTTTAAGTACATTAATCCAATGCTGGCTTCAAATATTTTCCAACCACAATATAAGGTTATAAATTCATTGAAATAACTGGATATCACTAAGAGATTCAGAAGCAACGTATGCCTATCTTTGTTAGATATATTAAGGTGAACTTGTGTGCCAGAGGCAGTTTGGCCCCAGACATATTACAGAGCATATTACATGTATCCTTTCAAAGTACTTAGTTTGCGCAACTATTGTTAGAAATTAGATTAAACCAATTTCCTTGTATGCAGTCATTTACAGTAGTTTAGTTTCCATCTGTTTACATACAAATACATTGAAAAAATACTGACTGAACAGAGTCAGGAAGTAGAGCAAGATGCTCATCTCAGACAATGGAAAACAAAGAAAATGGTAAAACACTTTGTGCAAGAGTTAACACTAGAAAAACACTTCAGAAAATATTACTATTGGCTCCGCTAAAAGATGATGCACTAACTATATTAAATCAGTAATAACAGCACCTCAGTTATTGTGGAACACATGAAAGTAATCGTAAGTAATGTTTTTACTAGCGTGCTTTTCTTGTTGCAGTGGAAAAATTTAAGAAGCAAACTCTCTGATCAAGAAATAAAATATCAACAAAGAACAAAATATCAGACCTCATATTACAGGCTCCAATATGTTTTTGGAAGATAAACATGTGCTGTTCTTGAGTTAAGTGCTATTGTCTGTCTTCAAGCAATTATGGTGGTTGTGTTGACTAAAAAAAGGGTATGTATAGAACTATCAGTCAGCCCTAAATTGCATACATATGCAGACTTGAAAAACACTAATGCTAGAAAATATGCATCCTTCACTTTCATTACCACCATTTTATACTTCTTAACCAGTCATCATAATTATAATAATAACTATACAAAGAAAGTTACACAAAAAGATATTTGAGCTCCATATTTACTTACTGAAGTCATCCAAAAAATCTTCTGATTTTTTCCTGTGCAACCTTTGAAACATAAAAAGAACAGCTGAATTAGTTCCAAAACTGACCCTTCATTTAAAAGCCTCCCTTGTAATTTCAAGTTAGTGTACCATGATACAGCAAGCAAACACACACACACGACAATTCTGGCCACGTCCATTTTATTGTGGGGAAAAAAAGAAAAAAAAAAGTTACAAGGACACAACCAACTTGAATTCTAATCAATCAAAACACACACACTGACACCATTTCAGGTGCTACATCTGTACTGAGAATCCAGGCCAGTTTTTGTGGGTTTATAGTCAAGTTCTCTCTCTCATCACTTCTCTGGAGCTGCCTGAAAGACCCACAAAAAACAAGGAAAACTGCCAAACTATACAGAGGAAACAGTGAAAAAAAGACTACACAAAGTGCAGTCAAATGCATAAAGTAAACAAACTGGAAAAAAAACAGAAAATTGTTTTCCTTCCAATGTCTCGGTTACCTTATGTTATTTATAACAACAATACTTAATTTCTACAGGAAAAAGAGTGTGGTGGAGGGGGCTGTTTGTTTTAAGTTGATGCTGCATTTTTCCCCTTTGATTATCTATATACAAGATGAACGTTTACAGTTTAGACTGAGGTATTGTTTCTAAAGGCTTTGAACAAAAGGATGCTACAAGTGAACTGAATTCACTTTAAACAGTACTACTTAAAAGTTATGCATGAGGAAAAATGGTACTGAGGTTGTTTTGGCATGGGGAACTCAAACTTGTTTGAGCTACAAAGCAATCCAATACCCAGTAACAAGCTTAGATCAGAAGCCTCTTCTGTCAATCTATTTGATCACTAAGTAGAAAACAAGTTATTTAAGAGGTATGGTTCTGCGAGGCCCTGAAGGAATCAGCATCAGAAGGAAATTTAAAACTTCCATTCTCACAGCAGAACACAGTGAACCCAAGGGGAAAAATAAAGAGCTTTGTCACTTGCATAATCAACTCCATCAAAGACTAAAGGAAATAAAGCTAGATTTTGTTTCACTGGGAAAACAGGCAAACAGATTAAAGAAACATCAGCCCTTCCACAAACAAACCAAATCTAGAGATCACAGGCAACTACCAAATAAGCAGTAGTAGTAACATAGTATAAAAACAGTTTTTTTAAAACCCTGCAGTTCACTACTAAAAATGAGTAGCCATAAAATAACGATTTAGATATCCTGAAAAGTAACATCTAGATTTTTAACAGCGACAGCAGGGAGATGGACTCCCCCTGTGATAAATGGCAAGGGATACAGCAGAAATGAACAATTGCCTAGGTTTCCCCACCCCTAGCATCAGCAAGGTCATTTCATAAAGAGCCCTTCCTCCTGCAGCCAAACGCAAACCCCCCTTCCTTTGGGCAAAGAGGCAGGGTTTATCCCAACAAAGCAGGCCGGTGTGCTTGCATTTTTCAGCCCAGCGCATTGCCTTTCCGGCCAACCTGTCCCCAACCTGTCCAGGGGGTTGATGGTAATGCAAAACCAAAGGCAAGAAACGAACCCACCACTCGCTGCAGGCCATGCGGGCTGCTCAGTGAGAATCCGGCTTCACCGCCTCTCTGGGGACACACACAGCGACCACCACGCCCGATCGCACACAGCCCTGATGCGCAGGGAGGGATGGACAGCTCCGGCCTGCTCCGCTGGCCGCACAATGGCACCAGCCCGTGTCCAGTGGAGAACTAGGTCGGGGAGGATTAAAGTCGGGGACAAGCGCCGAGAGGGAACAGCGTGAAAAGCACAAACCCCTTAATGGGGGGCGGGGAATCCCCGCGGGCCCAGCAAGGGGGGAAGGAGCCCAGGAAGGGGGGAGCCCGGGGGGGCCCGCAGGGGGCGCTGCCCGGTGAGGCGGAGCCCGTGGGGGTGGTGGCTGCTACGGTAGCCCGTGAAGCGGCGAACGGAGGCCGCGGTGCTGGCTGGGGGGAGCGGCCTCCGCACACACGGTACCTGCTGCGCTGCCGGTCCTAGGCTCGCGCCGCTGCCGCCTTTCCCCAGCTACGGTTGGAGCCTCTTTCGCTCCTGGAGGGGGAGGCTGCGGCGCGCGCATTCGAGCCCCGCCCCGCCTCCTCCTCGGCGTGCGCCCCCCAGCAGCCGCCAGCCAAGTTGGCGCAGGGCTAGTGGAGCGGAGCGCGCGCAGGCTGCTGCGGCAGGGGCAGGCTCTGCACTGAGCTCCCACTGGGCGTCAAGGGCTGCATGAAAGCGACATGGTTGCTTGATGCTATGGGACAAGGCTGCCGCCCGGGCCCTGCGAAACTGTATGCAAATTATGGAAATCGGCGTTCAGAGAGTATGCAAATTGCTGTGTGAAACTTGCGTGTCTTTACACCTTCTTTTGTGCACTGGGCATGCATGTTCCTATGTGCCCAGGGGTTACCAGCTTTCTGATTGTAGAAAACCAGACACCATTGCTCCGTCCCCTGCCCCCACACCTTCTCTGAAGCGCCCCCGCAACCCCCCCTCCCTCATTTGATCTCCCCAACCCTCGTTCACTTTCACCAGGCTGGGGCAAGGGGTTGGGGTGCAGAAGGATGTGAGGGTTCCTGCTGGGGGTACAGGCTCTAGGGTGGTGCCAGGGATGAGGAGTGTGGGATACAGGAGGGGGATCCGGTATGGGGAGGTAGGCTGAAGGGAAGGGGGGGAGGAATAGTTCAGTGGTTTGAGTATTGGCCTTGTTGCAGACACAGCAGTGCCAGAGGCAAGCAACAGCGGTTCGTTGCCCAGAGTGCTTAAGCACCAGTAAACACACCAGGGTGGAGAAGCAAACAACCAAATTTATTTGAGCTCAAATAAGGTGCAAGGGAGAAATAACAATCTCAGATCCTGCACCCCTAAAACAAGCAGTTTCTTTCTTTTATATCCCAGTTGTTTACTACAAAACTTTCTTGCTGACTAGCTGATTTCTTACTCCCCCCTGCTTTCCCATCCAGCTGCAGTATCTTTTCTCATTCAATCTTTTGTCTCCCCCCTTCCTTCCCCCTCTCTGCTGCTGAGACATGTATACAGTATCTTAAAACGGCCTTGAGCGGGCTTTAGCTGAGCTTCAATGTATTACAGCAGAGAACTGGCTGTTACAACCGAAAACTAACTGCTAACACTACATTTTTGCAGCTATTAGTACATTAGGTTACACTAGGTTACACAAAGTGTTTAACATGGAGGAACATTGGTTCATTGAGGCCTACAACAGGAGGGCTTCATTGACACTTGTGGTTTATCACCTTTCCGAGTTACCTAGGGTTATGTCTAGTGACACCAACAACTCCCTCCTTTGAGAATACTCAACAAACTTTTGGCTGAGTGTTCTCACATTTAAAGGATAACATGGGATTAAGCTCTAGGGAGCTGGAGTGCTTTACAGCAAGCAAGCAAGAGAAGAGTAATGATACACAACACCACACCAGTGAGAAGGAGGTGAACAATACCTTCCCTTAGTTCTCCCAGGTTGAGCAACCAGCCCCAGAGGGAATCAGAAATAGTAAGTTTCCTTTCCTGGGCCTTCCACTGTTCAAAAGCCTGTTTGGCTGACAGGATGTGCTTGTTAATATCCTGTGCACTTTCTGGGACATAAGTACAGTATTCATCCCCTATAAGGGCGCACACCCCGCCCTGGGAAGCCACACTTCCACCCAGGAAGTGTTCACATATGTCTCCATGATCACATATCAGATGGTATTCCTGATGCATCTGTAAGGGCAGTGGGCCAAGTCTGGTATTCAAGATCACTCCGAATGGCCATTAGCTGGTCATTCAGGAAATCCCGAATTCCTAAATATACTAGATCCCACTGCAATGCCTTCCCAGCCTCAGTTATATTTAATACCATCTTTTCTTGGTGTAGTACTATAATACACCTGTTATTTAACTATTCTCAGGTACTGTCAAAAGGCATTCCCATTAATAGCATACATTATTAGTCACTGGAATGGTTTCAATATGGGTAAAATTTCTAGTAGCAGAACAAACTCTTTGGGTACTTGTTATTTAAAATCCAATTAGAGAGAGCTATATATGCTGAAGGATTTATCCAAAACACAGGGCGCAGCCTGTAGAATAAACCCCAAAATCCATTCAATACCACATTCCCAAACATGGGTCCCACAAATGTCCTCCCACCAGTGTATAATTCTTTGTTTCTTCACCAGGGTCAGTTCTTAATGTCCTTTCTAGTCAGGAATTCCTGGACTTTGGCAATTTCAGTGGAGTGAGTGTTCCTTCTTCTTTCCCAAAACAGTCGTGGTGCAGCATCCCATAGGGGAGAGGTTACTAGCACATCACCCTGTAATGGTTTTGATTCTTCTAGAAAAATTCAAAGGCACAGTAGATCTGTCAGTGGATAAGGGAGAGGTTACTAGCACTTCACCTTGTACTTTTTCCCTGCTGTCCAGAAGGCACAGTAGAGCTAGAAGGTGAAATAGGCTAATCATCAGTAGGAGAATTCTCCCGATGTGGAGTGGTCTTTTTGCAGTGAAAATCTTGGGTCCAAGCAGTCAGTCTTTGGCACTTCACAGCGGTATTGGTAGTCATCAGGACTTAAGGGCCTTTCCAGCATGGAGCCAAGGCAGTCTTTCGTCGGTGGACCTTTACATCAATCGCGCTTCTTTACCTGTGAGAAAAGAAACTTAACACATTTCATTAGTGCCTGGCAGTGTTTTTCAGATCTCATAGCTATGTGGGCAAATTCAAGCCCTCCTTTTCCTAGTTGTTAGCCAAGTCTTAACTGTGAGCAGTGTCCTTGAATGGAGTCAGTGTCTTATCTATAGCCTGAGCTTGCTAGCTAATTCTTTTTTTCCCATTAACTCATTCTGTTCTTTGTTCTTCTTCCTTTCTTGTCTTCTTTTAACCTGCAAAGGAAACTTCCACTTTTTACTGATACACCTTTTTTCCAACAATGAAGACATAAACATTATCATTATACAATACATTAGTCTTGTTATTTAATATATGCCACACACACTGTTTTACTAAAATAACCTTATTACAGAGCTTTGGAGCAACAAGCCAGGACAAGCACACCCACTTTGAGGAGTTCATTCAATTTAACCTCTAGTCCAATAGCTTTCCACCATCCCCAGCCCTCTGGCTAGAAATCTGAGGTAGCCAGAAAGATCCCATATACAATATGGGGAGTGGGTTAACTTTTCAAGTCCTTGCTTTCAAAGACTGTTGGTATGCAAATTTTAACAACAATTTTTGCAATTAACAGTTTGACCAATGAAGTTTCTTTTCCTTACTTAAGGAAATGCATTAGACTTTAGTATATTACATTCTCCTGATTTATCCAAACACTTTGTATTCCAAGTTGAACAAAACAAGTATCTGCATTTTAATTTAACCTTTTTGTTTAATTTTAAACTAGACTATTTTATAAAAATATTAAACACAAAAATTCCGGCCACAAGACAGAACATAGAACACAAAACAAAATTTCTATTGTGCCAGTAAATGCATGGTACGTTGAATGCTGTTCAGCTGGCATCAGTTTTCTCTGATTATCTGAAAGACAAAAAAACAGAGGTCTACCCAACCCTTCTGGGCAGACAATCATCACTTGAAATATACAAATACCCTTGTTGACTTCAGGCAAAACAAACGAATTATCCCATATTTTCTTGTATTTGTTTCATAGGCAGCCCAGGTTTTCAATTACATAACACTGTATACATTCTTCAGCTAATTTAACTAAATTGTTCATAGCCAAATCAAATGATTGCAATCCAATAATTTCTTTGCCTGAATTCATTTACAAACATTTCACAGACACCAAAAACCTTTTTTTCTTTAGCATTTTTACAAAGTTCAACTGCTGTTTCCTCCAGCAACTACAGAGTTAACTTCTCACTCTCCCTTAAATCACTTGCTTGTCTCCCAACAGCCACTTTTATCAACTTAAATCACCATTCCAAGTAAGTCCTGGATATTTGAAATCCCCATGCTTACACTTACTGACTCCTTCCTTCCACTACACCCTTAAAGTTTTCCAACCTGTTTTCCAATCTCTCTGTCTGTTGCCTGCCCGCCTGGGCCCGATCCTGCTTTTCTTGCTGAACCGTCCCTTCCATGGGCACCAACTTGTTCCACTACCAGTTTAGCTAGGAGGGTGGGCTTCTCTACTAGCCCCCACCCTTCCTGGTCTCTTCCCTTAAACATTCTTACTCACAAGACTACCCGAGTCCTCCTTCATGAGGCTTGTCACCTGGACAAAAACACATGGCCCCTTTACTTAACATACAATCCAAACTCCTTTAGAGGATTTTACCTAGAGACTCATTCATCTGTCTGCTGACACTTAAACAGAAAAGAGAATTACACAGAGTGCAGAGGGAATTACAGTCTAAGCCAGACTTTCCCACTTCTATACACTGACCGCTATGAGGGACGGGACAGAAGGATCTCAATTCAACCTCAGAGCTTTCTCGCACACATGGCTTCCACTCGGAGGAATTACGAACGAGAGATTCAGTTCCGCCCACACTCCTAACGTCCAAATGAACAGAGCAGAAAAACAACAGTAACCGGTTAAACAGAACAGAACCAGAACCAGATAGTGTTTCCTTATCCTATTAAGGCTTACTTTTACTCATGCAGTTCTCAACATATAACACCAACAGTACCAAGCAAAGCAAACACAAAATAACAAGGGTAAAACAAATAGATGGTGTAAATTCTGCAGGGCTCCCCCCTTCTTAATTGCTCACCAAACTGTGACAAATTTCTGTTACCAATCTATCCCTCATGTCAGGTGATCAGGCTGACACTACAGGATCGTTGGGGGAAGATAAAGAAAACACACCATATAACTGAATTTTAAAGCTTCATTAATAAAATAATAAAACAACAACAGAGAGTGTTGGGAAACGCTCCCACATCACTCAGGAAAACATTAATGCGCCAAGCCCCTTTCATACCCACACACGTACGTCCAGACTGGCCACTTCTGTGTATAATGTTCAGAGGAGGGGGAGAGGTGGACTGGAGATTATCCTGTATACAGCTTGTCCAGAATTTCCAACATGTTTTTGCTCTTGGGAGGGCTGTTCTTTTACACCCTGGAATCTCCTGAGCATCTCTTTCAGAGATTCCAGTCCAGGTCGGCTGCCTGTGGCTTCTTTGGTGTCACCAAGCCACACCGACTCCAGGGTCACAAAGGCACATTGTTGGATCTTACTGGACAGTTAATCTTTGCAAATGTAATCTCAGTTCTGTAACTTGTATTGCCTTTGGTTCACCTCTGTCTATATATTTTTCACAGCCCCTCCCTGCACCAAGCACAGTCCGTGCCGATTCCTGACCCTGAACACAGAGTAACCCCCCCCTTCCATCCCTGAGCCAAGATGATTTTTAAATTAACCTGTTCCTTTCCTCAATAGACAAATTTGCTCACGCTGTGTCAGGGCTTTTTGGTGATTAAACGCTCCTCTTAGGTGTATGATCTTATCTAGATTGAAGTACCTTCTAGTGGGCATTGTTTAGATGGATTTTCACGCATGTAAATATTCCAATTCTGTAAATACCTGCAGGTTGTTGAACCATAATGTACATACATGTAATATGCTGGGGTACTCTTAGGGGGTAAGATGGAATGTTTAGACTGCCCCCCCCACCCATTTTCCACCTACACACACAGGGAGGGTGCCCTGTCCGCGCTAGCGGCTCATAAACTAAGGATTTTTCCCTACAGGGTACTCACACAGGAGAGGCTAACGAGGATGGCCATGACCCTCCTATACCTCCCTTCAGCAAAGAGCGTCGGCTAGTCTCTGGGAGACGGCGCCGCTTACTCTGATTGCATCCAGTGAGATGATCAGACTGTCAGTAGCCCACACAAAAAGGAAAGGGGGAGGGAAGATGGGTTCACACACTCCTAGACCCAGGTAGCTTCCTCACCGGACAATGCCAGGCTGAGTCATCCCACTATGGGTCGGACCTCCTAAAAATCCACTAGTTACCAGGCTTGCGTTAGAGTAGTCCTGGTCACAAGCTTTTGCTTTACAGGATACTCTGGGCGTCTTCCGGTAACAGTCACTCACACTGGCCCCCTTTTTTTTTTTTGCAGCCACAACAGGGAGAGAGTGCACTAGGACATAGGGTCTCGCCTTCCTAGACAGGTCCCTCCTTTGTCCCTGAACTATCCCTAACCTGCTTTTGGATCCTTGCACTCCGCCAGATGGGGGAAGAACAGGAGTTACAGTGTTTGTTTGTTTGTTTTCTTTTTCTTTTTTTTTTCTTTTTTTCTTTAACCAGAGCTTTTCATACAAACAGTTTCAGAACCTACCTGTTCACTGACAAAACAGGAGTAATTGTACTGTAATTTACTGATCCTTCAGGTGGCCACCTTTCCTGACCCTTTAATTTGTACTGAGGCCAGTCCACTGTACAAAACCTTTGTAACCTATTTTTGGATAACGGATCCGATCCAAACACCTTCCAATTCTCCAGAATGCATTCTAGGGGGGAGCACCTTGCCTTCCCCACCTTGCTTTGCCCCTGCCCCATGTCGCAGGTAGACGCTGGGCGTCCCCAGGCCCTAGCAGAGAGAGTCCGGACAACCGGACTTTCCTACCTTATCCAAGGGACCGGTTCCTCACCATCGCCCGGGACCGGTTCCACACCGTCGCCCACAACTGCTTCTCCACTATTTGAGCGCGTTGCACTGTTGTGCCCTCTGGGGTCGCTCACACCGCGTCTCCGCCGAGGCCCTCGGTGAAGTCACCGGTGTGCACTGGGCGTCGGTTGTCACCGCGATCCATTGACCTCCAGGAGGGATCCAGGCAAGGCTAATTTTCGCCTCAGCCCACCCAGGGACGCCAAAACTGTTGCAGACACAGCAGTGCCAGAGGCAAGCAACAGCGGTTCGTTGCCCAGAGTGCTTAAGTGCCAATAAACACACCAGGGTGGAGAAGCAAACAACCAAATTTATTTGAGCTCAAATAAGGTGCAAGGGAGAAATAACAATCTCAGATCCTGCACCCCTAAAACAAGCAGTTTCTTTCTTTTATATCCCAGTTGTTTACTACAAAACTTTCTTGCTGACTAGCTGATTTCTTACTCCCCCCCTCCTTTCCCATCCAGCTGCAGTATCTTTTCTCATTCAATCTTTTGCCTCCCCCTTCCTCCCCCCTCTCCGCTGCTGAGACATGTATACAGTATCTTAAAACGGCCTTGAGCGGGCTTTAGCCGAGCTTCAATGTATTACAGCAGAGAAGTAAGTTTCTAGCCCTCAGGGGGTTGCACTTGAAAAAGTGACCTGTGTGCACCCTAAGGATTCAGAAGGAAGACAAATAAAAAGAATCCCAACTTTATTATTTTACAAAATCTCTTGATTTTAAAGCCAGTCTCATGATTTTTTGACATCTGGCTCATAGTTATTGAACCCTTCAGGCTGATGATATTACTACACTGGCCCTCCTCCCTGGAATGCACTGCACTACATCTTTTCTTTGGGTTGAAGGATCAATAGGGCCCTGAGTCTGCTCGAATTTACACAGAACGTATTCATTGGTTCATTTGTTGTCCATGCCTCCCACCTAAAGTATCCTCAAATCTCCCACATAAGATTGCAATATCTACTGACACCTTAGGACTAGGGTTGCTATGTGTCCACTTTTTGACTGGAATGTCTGGTGGAAAAGGGACCCTGGTGGATCTGATCAGCACCACTGACTGAGATGCTAGAAGTCCAGTCAGCAGTGAAGAGGGACTAAGGCAGACTCTCTGCCTGCTCCTGCTCTGTGTGGCTCCTGGAAGTGGCTGCCATGTCTGGATCCTAGGTGCAAGAGTGGCCATGGGGGCTCTGTGTGCTGCCCCTGCAGCTCCCATTGGCTGGGAACTCTGGCCAATGAGAGCTGAGGGCAGAGCCTGCAGGCATGGGCAGCATGCAGAGGTGCCTGGCCATGCCTCCACCTGGGGGCTGCAGGGACCTGCTGGCTGATTCTGGGACCTGCCTAAGATAAGCACTGCCCAGAGCCCACACCACAAATCCCTACCCCAGCGTTAAGCCCCCTCCTGCACCCTAACTCCCTCCTGGACTTCACACCTGCTCACACATTCTGAACCCTTTGGCCCCAGCCCAGAGCCCCCTTCCTGCACTCCAAACCCCTCATCCTCACCCCCCCAGAGCCTGTACCCCAAGCCAGAGCCTTCACTGCTTCCTGTACCCCAACCCCCTGCTCCATCCCAGAACCCCTTCCTGCACACAAACACCTCATCTCCAGCCACATCCCAGAGCCCACACCCCCAGCTGGAGTGAATCATAGATTCTTAGGATTGGAAGGGACCTCAGGAGATCATCTAGTACAACTCCCTGCTTAAAGCAGGACCAATCCCCAAATGGCCCCCTCAAGGATTGAACTCACAACCCTGGGTTTAGCAGGCTGTTGGTGTCACTAGGCATAACCCTAGGTAACTCGGAAAGGTGATAAACCACAAGTGTCAATGAAGCCCTCCTGTTGTAGGCCTCAATGAACCAATGTTCCTCCATGTTAAACACTTTGTGTAACCTAGTGTAACCTAATGTACTAATAGCTGCAAAAATGTAGTGTTAGCAGTTAGTTTTCGGTTGTAACAGCCAGTTTTTAAAAATGAAACTGAGATTCTTACACAATCAGTTGACTCTAGGAGCTGTTGCCTTAAGAAAAATACCAAATACCACAAGACTCGCAACAAAATCACAAGAGTTAGCAACAGTGATGTAGAGCTCTTATTCAGCTCTGTACTAGTCAGGAAGGCCCTCAGAGTGAGATGATCTCCAGAGAGCATTTCCATCTGCTTCCAGGCCTTTTACACTGTCAGAGTAGTATTAGAGAGCTTAGTGTGAATAAGGCCCTTTATATGTAACAAAAATTATACACATTAGCTAAATCTATAAAAACATCAGATCGCCAATCTATTATGCTTAGCATGGTTTCTAATGAGAAAA
The DNA here is from genome assembly GCF_007399415.2 of Gopherus evgoodei. Lineage (NCBI taxonomy): Eukaryota > Metazoa > Chordata > Testudines > Testudinidae > Gopherus > Gopherus evgoodei. The sequence goes on along the minus strand of NC_044330.1, from coordinate 58,646,163 downwards.
AAATATGACTTTATCTAAGGCTTTGTCTGCACAGTTTTTGTACCAGTATATCTATTTTCCTTTGGGGGTGATTTTTTTACTGAAATAGTTTAATCAGTATAACTTCTAGAGTGAACATAGTTATACTGGTATTTATGTTCCTTATACAAATATAGCTTATTCCCCTTCTCTTTGGGAATAGCTATATCACTGTAAGACACCTTTATACAAATATAATTGTTTCCACAGTAGGAGGTAATACCACTTTAACTATACTGGTACAGGTAAAGTGTTATAATTTGTGTGTGTAGACAAAGATAATGTGCCACTTTGTCCCATTAAGGAAATTCTGTTGCTGGAGACTAAAGATGCATTAAGGGTTATTTTTGCTCTGAGGATTCAATATGCTCACACAATTCACTAATCAAGCTTGGTAGCTGTGGGCACCAGGAACTCATCTTTTTGTAACAACTCTGACATCCGATCCCATTCTCTTCCTACATCAAAAAATATTGGAAAAAATTATGCATGCAGCATCACCCTGGGATGGGACTCTGACACTACACCCATGCAATATTCTGTAGACAGAACAGAACACATTCTGACACACTGATTAAAACAAGAGATTGTAAATGCTGTTTTGGTCTGTTGTCTTTAGTAGACTTTTGGGGAAAATCCATAAAAGAACAAGGGTATTTGGAATATAAACTGTATATAGAATAAAATTGGTGTCTTCTAATGTGATATGGTTATAAAAAGTGAAAAAAATGTGGCTTTTTTTGGATTTTGCAAAACCCTGAGATTTGCCATGATGAGGATAGCAGCAGGTGTGTTTATAACTTTGAGTTAGTTTCCCAGACCTGAAGAAGAGCTCTGTGTAAGCTCAAAAGTGTGTCTCTCTCACCAACAGCAGTTGGTCCAATAAAATATATTCTCTCTCCCCGCCCCTGGTCTATCACGCTTCTTGATAAAATTGCACTTTAGAAGGGATTTCAAGTTCACACACATGAAGCAGCAATACAAATAAATATAACTAAGTATGCGTGGGAAACCTGGCATGATATCTGAGCTAATGCTTTGCACTGATACAGCAACTATCATCTAATGAGCTCCCAGAGCTGTGCAGAAATGGACATTGTCATAATCTCCTTTTCACACAGGAAAGAAAAAGCCCATGGTCGAGGGCTCAGGAGGAATAAATCTTCATGAGATTTCCCTCAAATTGTTCCATCGGGGACTTGGCTTTGCTCCCTTATTATTATCTCTCCTAAAACTCTGTGGAGGCAGGAGGAAGATTTATATCTATCCCCTATCCTGATTCTCCCAGTCTGCACCCCTTTTCTGCACAGATCCCTAGATAAGCCCCAGGGGCTCTTTGGGGTATGGAGAAAGTTGTTTGACTTAGCTTCTGCACAGGAGAGGAAAAATACACATGCAGAGGGTCTCTTCTGCATAGATACCGACTCCGTGGGTGCTCTGGGGCTGGAGCACCCATGGGGAAAAATTGGTGGGTGCTCTGCACTCAAGTGCAGCTCCCCGCCCCCCCAGCTCCGCTCCACCTCCTCCCCTGAGCATGCCGCCACATCCTTCTTCTCCCCCTACCTCCCTGCGCTTGCACCGTGAAACAACTGTTTGACACGGCAAGCCTGGGAGGGAGAGGGGAGGATGGGGAACGTGGCATGCTTGGGGGAGGAGGTGGGGCTGGGGCAGGATTTGGAGAGGGGTCCAAAAGGGGCAGAGTTAGGGTGGGAACTTTGGGGCAGGGGTGACATTGGGGCTGGGCCAGGGGCACAAGCACCCACTGGCGCAGCAAAAAGTTGGTGCCTGTGCTCTTCTGCATGCAGATCTGGAGACATGACCCCCAACTCAATCAGGAATAGAATCGAAGTCTACTAACCCCGATTTCTTCTGCTGTAACCAGAAAGTCTCCCAATCTGTCAGCTGTGTTCCCCACCCAGTCCCTATGTGAAATGCTTGTTTGTAATTTATCCCTGAAAGAAGGACTGCATGTACTTTGCTAAATGGACTCCCAGGTCATTCAGATCCAACCAGGGCTTTGGAGCAATCAAATTTTTTAATTGTTCTGCTCCAGCTCTGCTCCGGCACCAATAGTGATTGCTCCAGCTCCGCTCCGTGCTCCAACTCAAATTAATTTTTAACAATAAAAAAGTGCATACTGTAATTTTGAAGAAACATTTTTATTCAGACTTTTAAAACAATTTAAATGTTATCAACAATGATGCAAACTAGAATCATTCATAATTAATTCTGTAAAAAATTATTGCAGCAATCAAGTAGTGTTTCATAGCTTGCTGCAAATCATTAAAAATTAACTTTAAAGCCGAAAACAGTCACTCTACACTAGCTTGAGTTGTTGGCATGCTCAAAGCAATTCCACAGACAGCCTGAATGTAGTGTGGGTAGCTGTGAATGGCCTCAAAAACACACTTAACTTTTAGTCTCCCAAGACACTCCATCACCTCACAATCTTCCTGAAAGTTTCTCTCAATTAATGCTTCATTACAATTATGAATCACAGAAACTTGCTGGGGTCTTTCTTGTTTATCTAGTTCCTTTTCGAAGTTGTCATCTTCTGAAGAATTGATGGTTGAATTATCTCCATTTCCCCATGATGGTTGAAGATGTCTCAGGAAAACAAGTTCAGAGTGCGCGAACAAGTTCAGAGTAGAGACGGAAGTTTGAGAACAGCCTGCTATTTCTGAAAGATGTGAACTTTCTGAAACCGCAAATTTGATTGTTGATGACTCCTTTTGTGGCATTTCATTTTCTTCAACCTCTTTCACCGAGTTCAAATGTAGCAATAGATTTTGGTTTTTGAGTTGTTGAGCAATATCAAGGAGTCCTTCCTTTGCTTTTGGTATTTCCCATGAGGTAAGAAGAATCCAATACAGCAGATCAACATAAACTACAGCAAGGACATGAATATTGTCAAAAAGCTTCTCTTCAAGTTTCTGCATGGAGGATAGAATTCTTTCTCCAATTTGTCCAATATTTTCTTGCAAGAATTTTGACAGTTTTCACCATTCCTTCATTAAAACTCCTGGGGTTACATCAACAGCTTGAAGATTCATGGTTGTTTGGTTTGGCTTTGCCAAGAGGTCTCACAGGTTCTTCACTTTGTCCCATTCAGCTTTGGTTAACTTGAGTTCTCTTGTTCCAGCAGCAGCCACTTGTTCACAGTAAGATTGAAAAATGAGAAGCCAATCAATCATCCCAAATGTTGAACCCCAGCAAGTCACAGTATCCAATGACTGAACTACCCCATGTAGATCAAGCAGAACACTTCGAATACTTGGGGTTTGTAGTTTGACAATTACTTGTCTAATTTTTGCCAGAAATTTCTTCGCATGTTCTTTGTTCAGGCCATCCCAGATTGCCAACTGAAGAGTGTGAATACCACACCTCATCAGCTGAACTTTTGAGTCATCCTCATGAAACCATGTTAGAAGTATGAGGCTAGGGTCATTAACCCATTGTGCAGCAGCATCCATGTTGAGTTCAATTTAATCCATTCCTTTAGTTCCTTCATCAGGCAAAATAGCTTCAGTTCTGTCCACATCCCTGTTCTCAGAGGTAGAAATGGTTTCATTGTCCTCGCTGAAATTTTTGATGGCACTTGTCATGTTTGCTGCATTGTCAATGCAGATGCTCAGCACTTGCATTTCACTGATCTCAAATTTTTCTAAAATAGCTTTTCACGGTCGAAGAATTGTGACTCCCTTCAATGTTTTTTTACCACAGCTTTATCTTTTCCTTCTTCATAGAACTGAGCATTGATTGCAAGGAAATTTCTGTTTCCACGGGTTGCCGCATCCATTTTCAGGTAGCACAATTTTTGCTCCAAAGCTTTCTTGAACTCTTTGCGACTAAACTCAGCTGTGCTGACAACTAAACGATGAACCGCATTATGCCCCATCGAAATGCCAAGCTGCCAACCCATTTCACCTGCAATTTTTTTGGAATCCTTTGTTCTTTAGCCTGAAGGTAGTGAGCAGTGTTGAACTCAAGCAAACCATTTCCATCAGCCCTTCACGGAAAGTATTGGTATCCATGGTAACTCTAACCTTTGAGGATTTCAAATATGTCATGTTTTGTTTGCTCAATTTTGGGTTTCTTTTCAGATGGAGCTCCGCAAAAAATCTTTTCTCCAGGAGTTTTCAAAGAGCCAGATAAATGTCATTTAGCCATGTCAGCTTTCTGTTTTGCTTCATCTTCCTGGTCCTTTTTTGTAACCAGAGCCACATAGTTATGTTTTACATGCCGCCAAAGGTTGAAACTTCTCACAGCACTTGCTTCACTTGTCTTGAAGCTACATGGATTCCTTTTCCACCTTGCATGTTGCTGATTTCTTCTTTGCTTTTCTCAAAAGCCCAAGTTTTGGCTTTTCAAATTCAAAAGTAAAGACATGGTTGAGATCCTTTTCCGTAAATGGGCTATCAATCATGGGGGGCAGATTTGATTTTTTTGTTGAAGCCATGGCCAGATTTTCTTGTGCTGCTATCACATCCAAATGTTTCTTGTTATGATCTTCGAAAAGCAATGAACAAAACATTACATTTCTTTATAACGTACCTGCTTGTGATATCTTAACCACACAAGGTACTTTGAATTTATTTTGGATTTTCTGGACAAAAATGATCGCATTTTCTTTTTACACAAAATTATTATTAAAGTATATTTTAATATTTTAACATGTTTCTTGCAGTTTTAATGAAGAAATAATTTTTTAATATACATAATATACATTTTTATTTATAAATTACAAGTTAGTTTTTCTTATGAAATTTTGTGGTAAAAATACTCAAAATAATTTACAAGTTTTTAATTAATATCTCAAAAATGCTTTAATATAGATATATCAGTGAAATTTGGTATGTGCCATAGCATTAGTACGTGCTATCACTGTTCTACAACATTGATTGTTGGGAAGTAACGATGCTACACGTAACAAGGTTGAAAATAAACTTTAATGGGAAAGCGGATTCAAATTGCAAGCACAGTCCTTTTAGTAAAGAGAGTAAATTTTTGGAAATATGTTTTTGCTTCATCAGCCTGAATAGATTATACAAGATAAAGCAAATAACAGGTTCTATCTTGTATAATGTTTCCAGGCTGATGAAGGAAAAATGTATTTCTGAAAATTTGCTCTCTTCACTAAAAGGACTGTGCTTGCAATTTGAATCCGCTTTCCCATTAAAGTTTATTTCCAACATTCTATCATACAACATCATTCAAATAAAATTATTTAAACTACAGGCGTCCTGAACTGGGGGGACTGGGCCAATTTTATTTAACAACATTTTTTAAATCTTCGACTATTTAACACATATGACCCTGGAACATGATTTAATGCTAAAACATGCATTAAAATGGTATTCTTAATTTATTTTGTATAATTAACTGTTTCCAAGAAAAGTGTTTAAAAATTTTAATTTGCTTAGATGCTTAGAATGATACAAACAATTTTACTTATTACTTATTTTTCAACTTTGGAACCATAAATTTTAAATGTAGTAATAAATAATAACAAAAAATTATTAACTTATTATGGAAGATAATATTACCCCTTGTAGCCAGGGGCAGTCGATGACAAGCCTTTCTTTAAATATGAAATAAAAATGACCAACCGCCAGGTCAGCATGCCTATGGTTTGAATAATTTTGGATAATGTAATATGGTAGTACATATTAACGCTAAGACACAGACTTTATATTAAAGCATTTTTGAGATATTAATCAGAAATTAACTTTTCATCACCTCCTTAAAGGGACTGTAGCTCCCTTAGGAAGAATTTTAGGACACACGTTCACAGAAACATTTTTTCTTAAAATGACCTAAGGATTCACCCCCAAAGTTGTGTTGGACATTTTCCAATCACTCTGGATATATCACAAATATCACTCTAATTTATGCAAAAATGTTTACTGTATATTTATATGCGTGCTGCAGACGACTTTTTCAGTAAATTTAAAATTACAAACAACACTACCAAAAGACCGTTGAACAGATGACATATAAAATAAGTCCACCAAAGTGATACGGGAGCATGTACAAATGTACTGGTAATGGGAGCCCGTGTAAGAAATGAGCTTAAGTGGTTAATATCTCTTGAGATATCTTAATCTATCAATAAACAAAAACTTTTTTTTGCAATATACCTGTTTGTGATATCTTAAATGTTGTGTCCTGCTCACACTTTTCTGTAAGAGCAGCACTCAGCGCATCTTGTTGATCAACCCTTACAAAAGAAGTATCAGCACATACTAATCTAACTGACTAATCTACATGAGTACATGCTCGCCTAACCTTGGCACAAGGGTGAGAGCAGTCCGCTGTGTTGCTGGATGTCTCATAATTATCTGATTCTTTAATAATAAAACATATCTCAAAAAACTTTTGTAATCTTGTATGTGTACATTAAATCCTGATTTTGGCTGAAGTGAGAATAACTGTGACATATTACGTAAAGTGGTAAAGTAGATGCTTCAGATTGTATAACAAATGATATTACCTTTTTGGCACCTTTAGGACTTTCTTGATAAATACAATTCATTTTGGACTGAAAATGAAAAAACAAACAAAAAAAAAAAAAACCAGAGCAGTGGAGCAGTCAAGATTTTCTGTGCTCTGGCTCCGCTCCAGCTCCAGGCAAAAACCTGCAGCTCCACTTCTCTGCTCCAAAGCCCTGGATGCAACGTCACTTTTGGAACACAGTGTCTCTGTGTTTTTTGGCAAAAGGCTATTTGGCGAAAATTTAGAGCAACCCTTAATGTGTTAATACAACACATGCAACAGGTATTCAGAAACCACTCCCAGGAAGAGCACACACTGATGAAGAGCACCATCCTGCTAACTGGAATGTCCCCGAAAATGCAGAAGTCACATCTGAGGGAACACGAGTAGAGTTAATTGAAAAAACAGTTTTTAAAAAATGCTTTTTTTGACTTTTTATACTGTTTTTTAAAAAAATGTTGATGTATTTTTAGAAAAAAAAATTTCCACCAGCTACAGGGCTGGCTGGAAAACTGAAATATTTTTGGTGAAAATTGATGACGTATTATTATCAAAAAATTTGGGAAGATTTGGGGAGAAGGGCAGTTGACAGGCAAGGACGGCAAAAGTGGGCAGCCCAGTGTGCAGCTAAGCACAGGATGGACTAAGGTAATTTGAATATTTGATTTAAAATGTCTTTGGGGAAAAAAATTGGAAAATTCTGAGCAAATCTACACATGAGCATCATCTCATGGAAAGCTTCCAGGATCACAGAAGCATGCTTGGTCCTGCCTCAATACAGGGGCTGGACTGGATGGCTTTTCAAAGTCTCTTCCTGCCTTACATATCTATGATTCTATAATTGTCCCACCCCGGGGTAATCCGTGGGTTAAATCCAGACTGCCAGACACTTTTGTACAGACCCTGAAATCTTTTTATTTACATATTATGATCACTATTGTTATTTATTATTACTTTCTCTGGAGTATGGAGCTTGACTATATCTTGACCAAGAAATGTGGACCTTGGCAAAAAATAATTGACTAACCCTGGTCCCAGGGAACTCTCCAGAGAACAAATAAGTAGTTTCTGAGGGAGCCCCATCGAGAACATCACACGAGATAGACTCACTTGTGCTCATTTCTAAATGCTGGAGAATTTTTAAATGGAGAATCCCTCACACTCTTGGAATGACTGGAGCAGGAGCTTCTAATTTAGATTCCCCTCTCATGCCCAGCAGTGGCTGGTTTGGAGGACAATAGCTCATCCAGCCTTGAGCTGTATGCAAGGCTTTATGGCATTTAAATCCTACCTTCTCCTTTGAATACTTTGCCCCCAATCCTCACCACTCCACCTTTTTCCCAAAGCCTGAACCTTCAGAAAGTATGTGGTGGCTTTAATGATGCTAATATTCTTAGGCCATCAGGAAAAAAAATCACACAGTCTATCAAAACAAATGACTCCAGTTGGCAATAAGAACATGTTTACATCGTGATACAGGCAAGTAAATTACAGGTAACAACTCGATGTTTATTAGAATTGTACATAGATGTTAAACAAGTGCTACAGAGAAACACAGCAACCAACAACGATGAAGCAAAAAAACTATAATGAATTGAAGCCTATTCTGCAATGCTTTGCAAGATCATATCAAACACCAAACAGGAAACTATGGAATTAGTTAACAATTAGCTGTGTGTATTGTCTGCAGAAGGAGCACCTATAATAGAGTGTTGTGTTGTGAGAATTTAAATAATCCCCTTGGACTGTGGGAGAGCCAGCCTTGCAACAGGAGTTTTGCAACAAAAATAGTGCCCCAAACACATCTACCTTGTCCCAGCTGCTCTTCCAGTGGTTCCCAAGGTACTTCACACCAAGATTTTCAAAAGTGAACAGTGATTGAGTGCCTCAATTTTGAGGTGTCTAATATGAGTGATGAATACTTGGAGCTATATTTTAAGGCAAGGTGGTTAAGTATTCAGAGTGACCAACAATCTCAGTGGCATAACTCTCAACCTTAACGAAGGCTGAATGTGAGAGCTAAAAATTACTCAAGAGCTATATTTAGTTATGTACAACATTTGTTACAATCTAGGTTTTGTGCTTCAGCATTTGTGCTGTAAATAATTTACAGTAATTATAGAAGCGGGATAACAACAGGCATTTATAGAGAAGTCAATTTAGATCTCACATGAGAGATATTCCTTGTAATGAGGGACAGTAGAGTTGAATATTCACTGGGCATGTTGTGTAAGGCCATCAGAGTCACCCTACACAAAGTTAAACTAGCATACCAGGTGAAAAAATGTGCAGGCTCTCCAAAACATGTAGCAGACATGTGTGGTGCTGAAGGAATCCACTGGAGAGTAGGAAGAGAAGGGAAATTGAAGCTCACACACAATTAAGGCAAAGTCAGTCCGCAAGTTCTTCAGAAAATCCATTGCAGGCAAGGGGAAAGCAATTGTCATTTATCATCAGAATATGGGAATGAAGTTCTCTTACAGCTAGATTCAGCCTGCATTGGATAAGCTCCCAAGACCCTAAGCTTGGCCTTTCACACCTTTAGTACCTATAGGCAGCCTGATTGATGTAATCAGATGCAGACTAAGATGCACTCCGACTGTAAAAATCAAAGAAAGGGAAAGATAAAAGAAAATCCTAACATAGCTTCAGAGAGAAGCTTCTGCCTGATTTCCAGGGTGCTAAGCACTCACAAATCCCACTAAAGTTAATGGTAGCTGGAGGTGCTCAGCACCTTTCAAAAATCAGGCCACTTCTCTTTTGCAGAGGACATTCCCTTGTCTCCTTAATGTCAGCACTTGTCTTGTGTGCTGTTAACAAAATAAACTAGTGGATGTTAAACTTATTCATTGTGATGAGATGGTGAGAGGGAAATAACTCCAGGAAAGGGGTTGCAGGATATTTGGTATTTTAGCCAGTCAGGCACTGCTGGATACATTCCCATATACACTACTGAAGTCTTCCAACTGGTTCGCTCCTTCAGTTCTTCAAGATCTAAGAGCAAAAAGGAGAAGCTGAGTGCAAGAACTGGGTGCTGCACAGAAAATGGCATTACAAAGGCCACTGGAGCAGATATAAGCATAGAAGGAGTGGGATGCAAAAGCTTAGCTAGTCTTATCTAATCAAAAGTGACAATAAGGCAGCCGTGTACATCATGAAGCATGTGTATACATCGTCAGAGAGAGAGAACCATTTCTGATCTCATTGCAATGGCAGAGGCCACTCATTTTATCTTGTCTGTGCCTTTATTTCAAGCTAGCTATCAAACAAAAGAAAATTAAAAAATAAATCTAGTTCCTTTTGGGTTGGCAAAAAATATAGTACAGTATCTTAAATTTAGACTTTTCATACTGCTTTTGACCCCCAAAAATCTTCACAAGCAGGAATCACTTCACCCACCACTGCAATGCTGCCACATCTAGGCTGGAATGTGGCAGCTGTGTTTGTAGAAATTTTGGTGGTGCCCAGAACCCACCCCCTGAAACTCTGCCCCCCTCCTGCCTAAGGCTCTGAACGGGAGTTTGGGTGGGGGGAGGAGGTCTGGGGTGCAGACCCTGGGCTGGGGATTAGGGTGCAGGAAGGGTGCTGAGTGCAGGCTCTGGGATGGAGTTTGGGGTGAGAGGGGGTTCAGGCTCTGGGAGGGAGTTTGGGGACGGGTGTGTGTGAAGGGGAGGGGTGCATGCTCTGGGAGAGAGTTTGGGGATAGGAGGGGGTGCAGGGGTGAGGGCTGTGGGACTGAGGATGAGGGGTTTGGGGTGTGGGATGGGGCTCAGGGCTAGAGCAGAGGGTTGGGTGAGGGCTGTGAGGCTGAGGATGAGGGGTTCATGATGCAGGAGGGGGCTCAGGGCTGGGGCAGAGGATTAGGGTGCCGGGGGATGAGGGCTCTGGCTGGGGCTGGGGTTGGGGGATTGGGGCATTGGAGAGGCTCAGGGCTAGGGCGAAAGGGCAGGGTAAGTGTAGCCTGCCCTGCCATTAGTGGGTAGGGGGCACTAGGACCCTGCAGCAGCAGTTGATGCCTGGAGCCGGCAGAGCAGAGTCAGCGTGAGCTGCAGGCTCTGGGACCTGGGGGAGATGAGTGGGGGCAGCAAGTGGGGGCTGAGGGACACTCGGGGGAGGCATGTGAGGACAGCAGGCGGGGCTGGAGGAAGAGACCCAGCCCCATATATTGATTGAGCTGGGCCCCCGGGCCCTGAAGATTGGTGGAGCCCAGGCACCACGAGTGTATATAACTCGGCGCCTCAACCACAGGTTAGTACAGGAAATGAGGAGGAATATTGTATCCAGCTGATACTGAAGAAGATACTAACCATGTGTAACTGCCACTTCATTCACTAATCAAGCCAGGTTTCTGCTTGATTTGACCAACTGAAATCATGATTTCTTCATTCCTGGAGAGTATATCCAGGAAAGGATGGCCAGGTAATGCAGATCCTCTGGACTAGCAATACATTTCTGTAGGTCAGGGACTTGGCGTAACAATGTAATGGTTGGGGTCTCGGTGCCTTTCGTTGTAGGCACACAGGAAGATTCTTGTGCAGATGAGATGCACAGAATTGTTGGCCACCCTATAACTGCGAGTGTTAGTGTTCACCATCCTTTATGCTTTCCATGAGCTAGTGTCCATCTAGTCATGCTAACCCTGGAAAAAGTGACACTCACCTAGAAGAGCTTCTCATAGCACTGGTCACAGTGGACAATGTCACGATGAATGAATATTTTATCCAAGAGGTCTCCCATTGCCTTATGGCAAATCCCACACTGTGGAAACAAAAACAGAGGGTCGGATGGTTACCAGAGCCCTATTTAGAAGCATATACAGGAAGAGGATTGAGAAATTACTGGCAATCTCTGTATTTTTAAGTGAATTTAAAGCTGGTGAAAGGTGCTGGATTAATGGCCCTGAAGACTAAAAATCTCTGCTTCTGTAAAGAACAAGTAAGCATAAGCCATATCACAGGAAGCTCCCCATATACACCTCATCGCCTCAGTGTACATCAACCTTGAGGCATGTACATCCACTTCAGGAAGAGAGGGAATGTCAGTCTCCATAACACATCCAAAACTCAGCTTCTCTGCTTGGGATGCTAATTGTGTTGTCGACTTTTTAATGCAGACAACTGTGAACTAAGGGCACTAACTAAATTCACTTTACCCACCAGTAGCAACAAGTTTCAGTCACTATTGGATATGAAATAGTGATCTACTATCACAAACCCTCTGAGCCATCCACCGCCTGACAATCGCTGTTTGTTTGGTCAATTTGCTGTTTAATTTCACTGGATCATAAAATCAATTCAATCAACATGTTAACAAAGGGATCTTCTAGCTCAATAATTTGTTTATACAGTAGCCCAGGATAATTTTTGTGGGCACTTTCAAAATCTGTGGCCACATGACTTCCTACTCCAAGATGGACCCCGATCTCGTTTGATCTGATTTTAAGCTGAAAGTCTGAACAAATATTGCCTTATGATCACTTTCCCAGCCACAAGTCCCCTCCAGTTCCATTACATACTAACAAGTAGAGAATGACCTTTAGTAATAATGTCTCTTACCCTAAAGCAGTATTCATGGCAGTAAACATTGAGATGGTCTATCATTATCTTAGGGCAGTCTCGGATCTCATGGCCACAGTAAGTGCAGACACCATCACATGACCTGTGGGGTTGGAGAGGAAAGGACTCAAATCACAACATCACCACACCTCAATAACACCTGTCCCTGAGTAGGAGCAAAGGCAATCTTAGATCTAATACCAGCACCACCATTCAGTACAAAAGTGGACATCTATCCATATGTCTTGGCTGTGCCAAGAGCCGATACAGAAGTATCTGTGGTGTAGCAGGATTGCCAGAGTTCAAGGGCAAAGATTCCTATGTAGTTACTCCAAAGCAGCATGACAGCAGGAAGCACTGTTTTAATATCACCCCCAGTAACTCTATGGCTGATGCTCTTTATTCTCCTTGGACAGTTCTAACCTTCCTTACCAGGAAGCCAAAGAAAAGGACATTATTTTACTGAACACCTATATATGATATAAAAGATCAAATACAGTAAAGCCTTAAAGAATGTTTCTGTATAATAGGGATCGGCAACCTTTGGCACGCGCCGGTTGTTTACCTGCCGCATCTGCAGGTTCGGCCGATCACGGCTCCCACTGGCCGTGGTTTGCTGCTCCAGGCCAATGGGGGCGGCGGGAAGTGTCGGCCAGCACATCCCTCATCCCGCGCCGTTTCCCACAGCCTCTATTGGCTAGAAAGGCGAACCGTGGCCAGTGGGAGCTGCGATTGACTGAACCTGCAGACACGGCAGGTAAACAAGCTAGCCCACCAGGCTATTTATCATGGCAAGCTGCATGCCAAAGGTTGCCGATCCCTGCTGTATAACATCCCCTTGAAATCACCCCAGTGCAATGAATTTTCCTACCTTTGGGAGGTGCTGCTGTGCAGGTAGTTTGCTCTCTCTATGTCAGACCAATCAACTAGGCTGTCACTGGAGAAAAGTGGGAGGAAGAGATTATTACTTGACAGTCACATGTAGGAGCGGAAACATTAATCATCAGTGCAGTGCACCCAAAAATTCTAATTGGGTCACAGTGCTGCTGAGCAACTTCCCAGGTGCCTCTTTACTGACAAGAGGGTTGTCTCTTGCCAATTAAATATCAATAGACATTTTCTTAAAAGTGAGTGCTGTACTAGTGAAAGGCAGCAAAGTGTCATCACCACAGACTGATCTTTCCTTTTATGCACAAGGCACATACTGAATGAAGGGCAGCAGAGCACAAGCTTTCCCTGCTTGGGCACCAATGCGCCTCACTCCCAACCCAGAGGGACCACTCTGATGGTGAGACAGGGTAGTTTAGGCTCTAAGGCCCACCCAGTGCCTGGCCTCTCTGCTAAGTATGCTAACGAGGGTGCTAATGAAGGTATATGGTTTTGTGACCTGGACAGAGATTATGTATGTGACGTTGCACTCTATATGATTTTATGAAAATATGCCAGTGTAACTGGAATATGCCTTATGCAAAAGGTCTTTTGTAAGCTGTCATTACAAAGCTTATAATCTACTGAGTGTGATCATCCTATTTGTACAAATGTACCACTCTTGTATCTGAAACTACAAATATGAAATATAACTCTGAGGGTCTATTGTAATTATACAAAGTGTGGGCCATTAATGGTGGTTTGGAATCTTGATGACTCCCATTAATCAGAACAATTGTCTGCAGAAGGTTCTGTTTTACCTGTATACCTGTGTGCTGGCATGTGAGTAACGAAGTCTTACAGTGACATGTGATCATGTCACCTGAACTGGAATCCATCTCTAACCTAGTGTTTTTCCATTGAGAAGGTGGGGGAGGTGGGAACTCAGTGGGACAAAGGATTCCTGCTTTATGCAAAAGATATATAAATGGGTGGAACAGAACAAAGGGGGCTATCATGAGAAATCCCCTAGCTACCACTTGAGCTGGAACAAGGGCTCTACCGGGGAAAGGATTGTGCCCAGACTAGGAAGGCATCCAGTCTGTGAAAGAAATTTATTGAAACATCTTGCAGGGTGAGATATTATCTGTACTTAGTTGTGTTATTGTATTAGGCTTAGATTTGTGTGTTTTATTTGATTTTGCCTGGTAATTCACTTTGTTCTGTCTGTTAATACTTGGAACCACTTAAATCCTACTTTCTGTATTTAATAAAATCACTTTTTACTTATTAATTAACCCAGAGTATGTGTTAATACCTGGGGGGGGAGGCAAACAGCTGTGCAGATCTCTCTATCAGTGTTATAGAGGGTGAACAATTTATGAGTTTACTCTGTATATGCATTATACAGGGTAAAATGGATTTATTTTGGTTTAGACCCCATTGGAAGTTGGGCATCTGAGTGTTAAAGACAGGAATACTTCTGTTAGCCTCTTTCAGGTTAAGCCTGCAGCTGTGGGGAAAGTAATTCAGACCCTGGGTCTGTGTTGGAGCAGATGGGTGTGCCTGGTTCAACAAGACAGAGTGCTGGATTCCCGAGCTGCCAGGGCAGGAAAGCAGGGGCAGAAGTAGTCTTGGCACATCGGTTGGCAGTTCCCAAGGGGGTTTCTGTGATTCAATCTGAAACAATGTATACAGCAAAAGCTGTGTACAGGCTGGTTTATCCAGCTAGCTTGAATCCAACTAGGTGGATAACTGAAGAGAGCACAGTGCAGGCTTCAGAATGGGCAAGCGCTAGCATTTGTGCCAAGCCCATGCTACACAGTCTGAAGCCCATGCTGTGCTGCCTTCACTGCTACTGTTACCTGCACTAAATGGATTCAGCTTAGTTCAGACAGGCTAGCTTGTGCACAGCTTTTATTGTGTACATATATCATGAGATCACTAACTCATTTGACATTGGCCACTGGACAGACTGGGGTGAAATTCTGGCTCCACTGAAATCTGTGAAAACACTCCCATTGATTGCAGTGTGGCCAGGATTTCACACAAGGCATCCTATTAACATTTTAGGATATCATTAATATTGATTATAGTACAACTCCCAATACCTACCCAACGTGGTAGGCACTCCACAGACAAATAAAAGACACCATCCTTGCCCCAGTGAGCTTCATGTTTGCTTACTTTCTTGAAGACATTTGTGTTAGAAATACTCTGGGCTCCAAAGTGAATGCTGATATTCCAAATATAAAAGCACATCTCTAAGTCACTGAGATCTGCTTTTGAGACCAGAATAGCTAGAAGCTGACAATGGTAACATTGCTGTGGCCAGCGGATTATAAACTCTAGCGCTGTACTGAGTGAGGATAAAAGCACAGCAAGCATGCATTTTAACAAGATGTTAATGTTTGCCAGGTGAGCATAAATAGAAAGCAAAGAGAGCCAAATACCACTCTCAATTACACTGGTGAGAATCTGAAATAACTTCACTGACTTTAAACAAAATTTTAAACACATTGTGAGTTTTGGCTTGAAAATAGATAATTTTTCAATCAAGAATGGTCCTATTTTTGACAGAAAACCCACAACAAATCTGTTTTCGCACCAAATCCAATCACTTTTGCAAATATGCAATGAAGCCCATCAGCATCAAACACTGAGGTTTTGGAATTTCAGTGTGACTGTTTCACTACCCTAACCCAACAGACTCAGTTCTGCATCTCCATTGTGGAGTGAGCCATGGATTGCTCATACCTGCTATAGCGTGGAGATAACTCGCGGCTGTTCACATATTCCTTCACAAAGAGGACCCCTTTGCTAGAGAAGGATGGAGACAGTAACAGAAACATTCACATCAGAGGAGTCAGGAACTAATGGAAGTGTGAGACACAATGTGTGTGTGTGTGTGTGCACATGCATGTGCATGGAAAGGGGGAAGGTGGGATGCAGGTGCTCTTGGATTATCACTGAATCTCAATTTACATTCAGTTTGACCATTTACAACAAACTCAGGATTTAATAGCCATTAGCTCTCTCTTGCTCTCTCTGTCCTTTAACATTTAAAATCTACTAACTAGTGATACTTAAGAATGACTGTCGTGAATTGATGGTTATCCTTTGTGCTGTTTTTCTTGCAGATCAGGAAATGGAACGTCCTTGCACTTGTGTTGTCCCCCCCCCGACACACACTTTGTAATGCTCTCTTCAAAGTGACCTGCCCCTCATGTGTCTGTACTTTTGTCACAGATCCTACCCAAGACATCCTTCCCGCCAGCACACTCCCAGAGCTTGTGAGAATGAGGTAATCAGAGGAAGAGTTCAAATAACCCATCTTTCTCCATGGTTCATTTCATTGGCTGCCTTTGGGCTACATCTAATCCTTTCTTCTTATGTGATCAAATTAAGCTGTGTTCCAGCTAAGGAAAGAAAAACAGAGGCTTTTTCTTTTGCATAGATTCTTCCAGAGTCAGCACCTCACATGAGCACTCTCTGCTTGCACAGTGATAGTTATCATAAACAGTGTGGCACTATGCCACGGGCACGCCAACACTAGCCAACAGATGCTTACATTGGCATCTTAACAGGAGTTTGAAAGCTGCAGATAATTTGCATTAAATGGACCAATTTCAGCTTTAAGGTGCAGCCTTTGGAGATTACATGTGCCAGTATGCAGTACCCTGGCTTGGCCAAGTTTACCTGACTAGGGCACTCTGGTCCTGCAGGTCAACCTTCTATAATAAAGCTACAGGTGCCTATATGCTACACTGACCCCCCTGCAGCTGTATTTTGGCCTTGCCTACACTATGCAATGCCTTTGCAGAATTACCCCTCCTCAAAAGTGAGTCCAGTTTGACAGACTGGCCTGTGATCCAAATGGAATCAGAGCGTTCCAATCTGGGGCTAAGTGAGCAGAGCAGGAAGGTTTGCAAGCTGCATCACTTCATTAGGTCATTCCATATTTTAGAGCTCAAAGTATTTATCAGCCACATGAAACAGAACAGGTGAAGTCTACTCAGTGGGCCAAATTCTAGCTTTATCTTCTGACTCTAAGGTGCCTATCACCACAGTATCTAAGCACAGTGTATGCTCATAGGGCTCCCATTTCACTGCAGTAAGAGCCATTCACATGCATCAGGGACAGGATTTGGCTCTCTGTGAGGATCTGTGCATGAGAAGAGAATTGCTCAGGATAACAAACACAGGGTAAGTCTTCTCCACTCTTTACCTTGCAGTGCTGGGGTTGGACTTGTGTCCCACGGCTGATGAGCTGTGGTACTGAGAGCTGGCAGTAGACATGGAGATCCTCTCACTTGAAGCTGAGGGAAGCCTGGCAAGAGAGGAAAAAGGCTAAAAACACCTGGAACCTGAATTGCAGAAAGTGTCATGTCTGTATGCTAGGGGAGAATGGATAAGCAAGAACACAATGACATTGTTTCAAAGGTGTGGGACAATATTAAGTCCCTCAGTTGCATGAAATAGCATCCTGATTCATATTTTGTCACAGGTAACATAGGCTCACATCCCTTCCCACACCTGACACACACAACATCTTAGGGCATGGCTACACTTGCGAGTTAGAGTGCATTAAAGCAGCCCAGTGTGCTCTAACTCACTACATGTCCACACTGGAAAGGTACGTAGAGCACTCTGACTCCGCAGCTAGAGCGCTCCTGGGACTCCCACCTTGGCGAGTGGAATAATGTTTGATGTGCCCCGCTGGAGCGCCATGGCTCAAGTGTGGACACCCTGGTCTGTTAATGTGCTCTGATCAGCCTCCAGAAGTGTCCCACAATGCCTGTTCTAGCCACTCTGGTCACCAGTTTGAACTCTACTGCTCTGCCCTCAGGTGACCACCCGTCAGACCCACCCTTTAAATTCTCTGGGAATTTTGAAAATCCCCTTCCTGTTTGCTCAGCCAGGCATGGAGCGCTCTCAGCGAATCTTGCCAGGTGACCATGCCTCCACGCGCCAGGCAATCCCCAGTATGGAGCAATGGCGATATGCTGGACCTCATCAGTGTTTGGGGGAGGAAGCTGTCCAGTCCCAGCTGCACTCCAGCTATAGGAGTTATGATACCTTCAGACAGATATCAAGGGACATGATGAAAAGGGACCATGACCGGGATGTTCTGCAGTGCAGGGTTAAAGTGAAGGAGCTGTGGAATGCCTACCACAAAGCCCGCAAGGCAAACAGCCACTCTGGTGCTGCTCCTGTGACCTGCCGTTTCTACAAAGAGCTGGATGCAATACTTGGGGGCCACCCCACCTCCACTCCAAGTACCACCATGGACACTTCAGAGCCCAGTCTAACAAAGCAGGAGGAGGAGGAGGAGGAAAAAAGTGGGAGCGAGGGTGCTGAGGAGGAGGAAGACACCCCGGTATCCCTATATGCATGCAGCCAGGAGCTGTTCTCAAGCCAGGAGGAAGGTAGCCAGTCACGGCGGCCGGTGCTTGGGGAAGGACAAACACCAGAGGAGGTTCCTGGTAAGCGGCTTTTATTTTGGGAAGGAAGTTATTTGGTGCAGGCTCTTGTGGCGAGGAGGGTTAGGGAGGCATGCATGCCTAGATGCGGAATATGGTGTTGATGTGCTCTCTCACATCACGGTAATCGGCCTCAGTGATCTTTTCAAAGGTCTCAGCCAGAACTTGGGCAATGCGCTTGGGCAGGTTTCGTGGGAAAGCCACTGTGGTCCTTGTCCCAGTCAGGCTAACAAGTCCACGCCACTGTGCCATGAGGGGCGGGGGAACCACTGCTGCACACAGGCAGCTGCATATGGGCCAGGGTGGAAGCCACACTGTAGTAGAAGACCCTCCCTTGCTTCCCAGATCACCCTCAGCAGCGAGATATCTTCCAGGATGCACTCCTGTGGAAAATGTGGGGACATTGTTGAGTAAAGGAGCCCCCTGCAGCTATTGGCACTCCTCAAGGCAGAGGACAATACAGCCATGAAAGAATCAGTCCCCCTTAACCCTGTGCTTACTCACCATTTTGGGGCTCCCGGGGGTTATGTGTGCTCGCTTTGGGATGGGCAAATTATGCTATTGTGTAGACTGTGCTTGCCCTCCTTAAGTACGGGGGAATCATTGCTCTGTCTGGTGTGAATGATGCAACCTCTGTTAAGTATTGCATTTTGCCTTTACAGATGCAACCTTGAGTGTGGGGACTTATCCTCCCTACTCTGATGGAGTGCGGCGCTGGACCGGGGTTGTGTCCGGGCTCTTCGCGTGGAGCCGCCGCCTCCTCGCTGCTTCCTTGCTTCCCCCCGGGCCGGTCTCTCTGCTGCCGCCGTCCGGGAGAGGAGGCGAGCGGCTCGGGCCGCGGCCCCCGCTCCTCGCTCCCTCTCATGCGCTCTGACGCCGGGCGCTGCTGGGGCCCTGGCCGGGCAGCGCGGGGAGCCCAGGCGGCCGGGCTCGGCGCCGCTCCCGCTCTGATCTCGGGTATGTGTGGGTCTCTGCGCGGGGCGCTCCGCGGGCAGAGGTGGGCGGCAGCTGTCACACGTGAGTGTCCGTTGCCTCCTCAGCTGGAGTCCTGTGGCTGTGGCTGGGGGGGCTGGTCCGAGCCGCTTGTTTTCTGTGTTTCACACGGAGCGATTGGTTCAGGAGAGGAGAGGGGAGGAGGCTGTAGATCCTTCTTTGTGTGGTCGGGGATTGCGTTGTTGCGGTTGGCCAATCGCGTGATTAGAGGCATGGTAAGCGCGTGATTTTTCTTTCTGTCCAATTAGATTGCTAGCATGTATGATGTTAGCCCACATGATTGGTTCTTATGTAACCAGACTTAACTATATAAGGAGGTAGTGGAAAAGAATAAAGGAGATTCCTGACTTGTTTGCAGCTGTGTTGACTGTGTGAATTTTCTTCGCTCCGCATGAGATACCACAATTGAGATCTCAGCCGTCCGTGTTATCACCGGCTGACAAGCTGCAAAGAATCAGGCCTTGGCTACACTCACACTTTACAGCGCTGCAACTGGGGTGTGAAAAAACACCCCCCTGAGCGCTGCAAGATACAGCGCTGTAAAGCGTTAGTGTAATTAGGGCAGCAGCGCTGGGAGTGCGGCTCCCAGCGCTGCACGCTACACCCGTAAGGGATGTGGTTTACATGCAGCGCTGGGAGAGCTCTCTCCCAGCACTGCCACTCTGACTACACTCACACTTCAAAGCGCTGCTGCGGCAGCGCTTCCGCAGCGCTGCCGGGGCAGCGCTTTGAAATTCCAAATGTAGCCACACCCTCAGGAAGAGACCATGTAGAAGCAAAGAGGACATGCTGCATGAAGTCACAGTCCCTTAATGAAAATCAAAATGTGCAGAAGTGGCGGGAGAGTGAAAGGAGGGTCCGCCAGCAGAATGCGGATCACAGTCACCAAAGCACGGAGAGGCTGATAAGCATCATGGAGCACCAAGCGGACTCGATCCAGGTGCTCGTAGCCATGCAGGCAGAGTACTACGTGCCCGTCTCTGCCTGCAGCCCTTGTCCCAAAACTCTTTCCCTTGTGCCCCCGTGTCACTTCCAACCCACTTTCCCCAACATCCTGGTTCTTAACTCCACTAGCTGCCTCCAACACCTGTAGCTTCACCACCCAGCCCTGAAAACTAAGAACCTTACTCACTGCACTCAACCCCCATCACCGTGCAATATAGCCATCCTGAAGTGCAGCACTCATTGCACAGCACTCCAGACAGGCTCCATTCCTGCAGACTGAAAGGAAGATGGAGCGTGCAGTACAAAAAACGTTGAAAGATGGCACCAATTGTGGACAGAAGCAGAGGGATTGCTGGGATGCAAACCGATGCATCACGGGGGATTGGGACAGGACCCAGAATGCCCCACGCCCTCTTCCTACAAGCCACAGCACCAGAATGGGAATAGGTGCTCTGTGGGATAGCTGCCCACAATGCACCACTCCCAATGCCATTGCAAGTGCCACAAATGTGGACATGCCAGTGTGCTTGCAGCTGTCAGTGTGGACAGACTGCAGCACTTTCCCTACTGTGCTCTACGAAGGCTGGTTTAACTGAAAGTGCTCTATATTTGCAAATATAGCCATGCCCTTAGAGAGAGGAGTAGCTTCTCAGAGGATTAAACCCCTGGGGCAGTACAGTGAAGGGAGGGTCAACTAAGAACTTTAAAAGACCAAAGGTCATACAGAATCACGTAGCTATCTCTGAGATGGGAGAGCCATGGCCAAGTGAACAACCAGCACACAACACTGTACAATAGGAGAGGGAAGGGAACTACCTGGCCAGGTCCTTGGCCCAAACTTTTAGCCTTAGAAAAAGAATGCAGTGGTACTATAAGTGCCTATAGAGAGTAGAGTGGACCATGGTTGTTAAGACGTTACCAGAAATAGCCATGCCTAGCAACCTATATGAAACATAACTAATCTACCTTAGAAGGCTAAAGGGCAGAGTTGATCCTGCTGGATTCAAATCTTCTGGCTCTAGGATATCTAGGAATTCCATGCCTGATGTTCATACCTATATGAAGTCCCTTCTGGGTGTAAACTACAGATCCGATACTCACAGCCTGAAGGGCATGCACCCTACAGAGTGTCATGCTGTGCTTGTATGGGCTGAAATACTGTGAAGTACTGTAGAAAAATCCACACAATGAATGAACTGCCACCTTCAACAGGCCAGTAGCAATTCTGGAGCCAATTTGACTGATTGTTGGCTTACTGGAGATAATGTACTGTGGGGTTTGCACTGCGTATGGAAAGTCCACAAATGGAATGGCAAAGAATCTCCATCAAGCATCGTGTAGATGAGGACATATCACAGCCCCATCCTGTGTAGTATCTGCCGGGAACAATTAATCCAGATTAAAGATAGTCTTGTGCATCCCAGTGGGCACAAGTGGTTCTTGAAATTGCAATCATTTTCCAGAGAGTGAGCGATCGCATCACCTTCATGACATCTCTCTGCCTTGAACTGGAGGTTAAAAATCTCAACTCTGCTTCTTGACTCCCATCCCAAAGCAGCTGACTGCAGGCTTTTCACATGGCCATCACCAGCCCCATCCCTTTACCTTCTGGTATTATACAATGTAAAATGGCATGCTGTGACTCCCTTGTGACATAGTTACAATGCTGTCTCTAGAATGGGACTGGGAGTAGTGGCTGTTTGTGACAGAGTGTACCTGCCCTGCACTGGCCTGCAGAGATTAACTGCACCGAGGAGGCCACACCCCTCTGCCTCAGCAGGCTGCTGAAGGGGAAGGACACAGATTGCAGGCTCTCTCTCTGGAGCTGCTATTTGCACCGACCACAGATCCAAGGCGCACCGTGCCCGAGATGGATTCCAGGCTGCCTGCAGAATCCAGAGACGGGACTGAGCCATCTGCAGCTGCACTGGCCGAGAACCCCAGAGACCCAGGGGATCTGTAGACCAACACTGAGGAAGACAGGATAGGAAACAGCTCAGGGGACTTAGACATTGCTCTGGTTGGAGAACCAGGGAACAGGTCAGCATGTTTTGAGAGGAAGCACACTTGCCACTGCCAGGGCCCTGGGTTGGGACTCGGAGAAGCAGGGAGGGCCTGAGTCCCCCTATCCCGAGCGCCACACACCCCTAGATGGCACCCCACTTCTGCAACAGACCAATAGGCCAACCCAGCCCCACAGAGTTGGGCAGCTTTATTGCCTCCTGCCAATAGGTCATGCAATCCCACAGAGGTGGGCTACTCTATTGACTCCAGCCATTGGGCCACACAGCCGCATGAGGAAGGGTACCTTTATTGACTTCGGCGACTAGGATGTACTACCTTGTGTTATAGTCAGAGTCACCAGCATAGGACCTAACCTGCTGCGGTACATCCTTTCCCTTTCTTTGGACCAGAAGGGACCTAACACCCCATGACAGGGTGTACCTACATGGTTATAAAGAATCAATACAGCCTCAGAGAATGAATATTAATGTGTGATGAAGAATCCACAAATATTCTGAATACTCATTATACTTCCTCATCCCCATGCCCCTAAAACTGAAATTGAAATCCCCAAAACACACTGATTTAAAACACAATCCAGCTAACGGCAATGCCCATGACTGCTGCCAGGGGTTCAATAGGAACAGGCCCAGTATGCTCAAGGTATTGAATGAACCAAATGATAGCACACTACTTGGCCTCGCAAATAAGGGTTTCATCCTGCTGGCACCTTACCTTCCCATCTTGGAGTCGAATTCATTGTGCCCTCTGGCTCTAGGACTCTCGTATCTGGTGTCCCTGGGGTTGCTTCTCTCTTCATAACCTGGGACAGTTCTGTTAAGGAAGCAAGAAAGCCCCATAACAGCTCCAGAACATAACACGTAGCAATTCAGGTATCAGTCAATTCTAAATATTTTGGCTCAATGGAGATATTTTAATGTAGCTCCCTTTCTGCCCTTCCCTGCTTCACATACCCGAGTTCTGCAATGCAGCAAATCATTTGAGGTCCAAAGGCCATGTAACCAGTTCCTGCAAGAGCTAACACTAATGTTTGATTACTAAGTTAAGGCATCTCTTGCATAGCTGCCTCGAAATTGACCTGTCTTGAATGCTGCTGGATCTCCTGGGGCTCACAATAAACATCATTGCACCATCTGCAATTCCCAGCTGCTGACTTGGCGGGTGATGAGCTGACTCTGGGCTTGGCAACTTATGCATGTCAAGCAGTCCATGTATTGACAGAGTATGTATTTCTCCAGCATAGATCTGATCAAGGGAACAGCTTTAAACTGCAAGAAGATTTTCATTTTTAAGAAAACACAACATTCCATAGTTCTATTTCTTACCCTGTTGCTTTGGGACACAGACTGTGTCTGTGTCTGTACAGCACCTATATTAATAACAGCACCACCTAGTTCTTACATAACACTTCCCTCCAGTAGATCTAAAAGCACTTGACAAAGGAGGTCAGTATCATCTCCATTTTACAGATGTGGAAACTGAGGCACAGAGTGGTGGGCTGACTTGTCCAAGCTCAACCAGCAGGCCAGCAGCTGAGCCAGAAATAGAAATCCAGGTCTCCGGAGTCCCAGTTCAGTGCTCTAGGCATTAGGCCGCACTGCCTCCTAGGCACCCTGATCCTGATTGGGTCCTCTTGGTATAACTTGGCATATAATTCTAACTATTAAATTATGATAAAAAATAAATGGTGAATTAAAGAGTGAAGGAAGGTGAGACTAAGACTGTAGAGGTATGAATAGCTCTCTGGCCTATACATGTGATGCCTTTGCTCTGTGCACTGTGACATATTCCTTCTGAGTCCCAGTGCTGTAAAGCAGATCGGCAATGCAGCACTGCTCTAAAACACAGCAAACTGACCTCCTGGCATGGCACTCTGCCAGAGTGGTGAGGCGAGACCCACAATCTGGGGATATCTCATGCATTTTGTTGTTGGTATTTATTTATTTATAATACACAAATGCCTATGGGCTACAACTAAGACCAGGACCCCATTGTGCTAGACTCTGTGCAATCATAGCAAGAGACAGTATTGCCCCTAAAGAGTTTATAGTCCAAAGAGACAAGACAGACACGGGTGGGAGAAATGAAGTATTATTATGCCCATTCTATAGATCAGGACCTGAGCCACAGAGACAGGAGATGATTTGCCCAAGGACACAGAAACAAAATGAGATAAAGCCATGAATCATAGGGCTAGAAGGGATCACAAGGGTCATCTAGTCTAACCCTCTGCCAAGATGAAAGAAAGGTCAGGCTGGCCACCTAGGGGCAGAACTACACTCTCTCTTCTTTTGCTGAGGAGCTGGAGATCAGAGACTGTTGTTGGCTAAGAGCACAGCTACACTCCCAGAAAACACTCCAGTACTACAGATTAGGGCATACTAGAGCTAGGGATTGAACCAGGAACCTTTAAACCTTCAGTCTAACACTCATCCAACAGAGCTACTTCAGCAACTAAATAAGCCCATGTCTCCCAAGTCCCAGTCCAATGTCTGACCCTTCCTGCATTCTGTGATGTCTGGTAACACTACTCCATGTTACTGCTGCCAATCAGTACAAAACAGGCTCCCATAGTCTGTTCTCCGATTACAGACCACAATCTACATGATTCTTGGGCCTGGGCCTGGGCATAAGACTCAACTTTGCTTTCAGACCCCTAGCCACACAGCGGCTTTCTCTAAGTATCTCCAAGGTCTCTCCATGACCATTCCCAACTCCCTACCTTCTGTTATTGTACACTTGGTTGTCCAGATATGATGGGATCCTCTGACTGAGTTCTGACATGCTTGTGTTGTATTGTTGGTGGTTCAGATATGAAGGCATCACATGACAGGTCTCTATCATGCTGACAGTACTCTGTCTAGAGTGGGAGTTGGATTTGTTAAATATTAGAGTCACTGCAGCCTGTAGAGTCATAGTCTACATTTACTCCCACAATCCTAGAGCTGAACTTCCCAACATAGTACGTGGATGCAAAATTCAGCAGTGCTATAGTGATGTTCTGATTAACCTGGTGCCAAGGAATTAAACACAATCAAGCACATTCAGGGAGTAAAATCCTTGCTCTCTTTTCATTATTAATAGATGTATACAATCATACAGAGGGAGTTTTGCCATTGACACTAATGGAGTCAGGATTTCATCGAGGGTATGTATCAATTCATGGAAACAACAGGGGATGAGGAGCCAAGATCCATCCAGGACAACAAGCAAGGCGTTGATCCCACCGGCTCCTTACTTTTCTGAGTTCACATCAGGCTCCTTGTGCCTCCTGGCTTGAGGACTCTCCTGACTCATCTCTCTGCTGCTCAAAGTTCTCTCTTTGTAATTTGGAGCAATCCTGGTAAAGCAGGAAAATGCCTATGAATGTCTTCACCACTTGTATCTGAACCAGTTCGGGATCAGCTCAGTGCACTGAGAAAGAAGGGTCAAACCGGGTTATTTAAAGAGTGGTAAGTAGCTTCTGTGGCAAAGCACCTTTTCGGCCTCACCAGCCTGCATTATTTTTAGCCTTGGTGAGACGGACTTGGGGTAAAACAGTCCCTCTTGGCTGCACAGGGGCAGTCCATCCTTCTCTCAGCCAGTGTTATGGGCTTGGTTTTCTGCCTACGTGGTTGGACTACTTGGGTCAGCAAACAGTGCAACCTCGACAGGCCATCAGTGTTGCCAAGCTTGATTCCAGACCTATGTTGTACTCTGAAGTGTAAAGATTGTAGCAACAGGAACCACCTTGTTACTCTTTTCAGAGTAGCAGCTGTGTTAGCCTGTATCTGCAAAAAGAACAGGAGTACTTGTGGCACCTTAGAGACTAACAAATTTATTTGAGCATAAGCTTTCGTGGGCCACAGCCCACTTCTTCAAATGCATAGAATGGAACATATAGTAAGGAGATATATATACATGTTGTGACAAAGTTCCTCCTCTACTTTGGTGGGTTCTGAGCTTATTGGCGGACTTGCTCACCTCACAGATTCACCCTGTGGGTCGGGAAACAGCCCAGAGACCTTCCCCTCTGGTAGAAGCCACAGTCCAGGTCAATTCCTCCTGCGTTTGATCAGGAGTTGGGAGGTTTGGGGGGAACCCGGGCCCTCGCTCTACTCTGGGTTCCAGCCCAGGGCCCTGTGGACTGCAGCTGTCTAGAGTGCCTCCTGGTACAGTTGTGTGACAGCTACAACTCCCTGGGCTACTTCCCCATGGCCTCCTCCCAACACCTTCTTTGTCCTCACCACCGGACCTTCCTCCTGATGTCTGATAACACTTGTACTTCTCAGTCCTCCAGCAGTATGCCTACTCACTCTCAGCTTCTTGCACGCCTCTTGCTCCCAGTTCCTCACATGCACTTCCCTTCCTCTGGCTCCCTGGCTCCCTTTGGCCTGACTGGAGTGAGCCCTTTAATAGCATCAGAGGGGCCTTAATTAGAGTCAGGTGCTTAACAGCCTCACCTGACTCTCAGCAGGTTAATTGGAGTCAGGTGTTCTCATTAGCCTGGAGCAGCCCCTGCTCTGGTCACTCAGGGAACAGAAAACTGCTTATCCAGTGGCCCGTATATTTCCCTTCTACTACTCTGAGGTTCCCAGCTGGCCTGGGTCTATCACAATATAGAACATGAAAAGGTGGAAGTAGCCATATCAACTCTAAGAGGCTAATTAATTAAGATGAGCAATTATCAGCAGGAGAAAAAAATACATTTGTAGTGATAATCAAGATGGCCCATTTCAGACAAGAGGTGTGAGGATACTTAACATGGGGAAATAGATTCAATCTGTGTAATGACTCAGCCATTCCCAGTCTCTATTCAAGCCTAAATTAATGGTATCTAGTTTGCATATTAATTCAAGCTCAGCAGTTTCTCATTGGAGTCTGTTTTTGAAGCTTTTCTGTTGCAAAATTGCCAACATTAAGTCTGTTACTGAGTGACCAGAGAGGTTTAAGTGTTCTCCTATTGGTTTTTTAATGTTATGATTCCTGATGTCAGATTTGTGTCCATTTATTCTTTTGCGTAGAGACTATCTGGTTTGGCCAATGTACACGGCAGAGGGGCATTGCTGGTACATGATGGCATATATCATATTGGTGAAGGTGAATAAGCTCCTGATGGCATGACTGATGTGATTAGGTCCTATGATGGTGTCACTGAATAGATATGTGGACAGAGTTGGCATCTGGCTTTGTTGCAAGGATAGATCCCTGGGCTACTGTTTTTTTGCTGGTGAGTATTTGCTTCAGGTTGGGGGGCTGACTGTACGCAAGGACTTGTCTGTCTCCCACCATCTGTGAGACTGAAGGATCGTCTTTCAGGATAGGTTGTAGATCTTTGATACTGCGCTGGAGATGTTTTAGTTGGGGGCTGAAGGTTACGGCTAGTGACGTTTTGTTATTTTCTTTGGTGGGTCTGTCCTGTAGTAGGTGACTTCTGGGTACTCTTCTGGCTCTGTCAATCTGTTTTTTTCACTTCAGCAGGTGGGTATTGTAGTTTTAAGAATGCTTGATAGCGATCTTGTAGATGTTTGTCTCTGTCTGAGGGATTGGAGCAAATGTGGCTGTATCTTAGATGGAAGAGCTTAGATGGAAGCTGGAGGCATGCAGGTAAGTACAGTGATCAGTAGGTTTCCGGTATAGGGTGGTGTTTATGTGACCATCGCTTATTAGCACAGTAGTGTCCAGGAAATGGAGCACTTGTGTGGATTGGTCTAGGTTGATGGTTGGATGGAAATTGTTGAAATCATGGTGGAATTCCTCAAGGGCTTCTTTTCAATGGGTCCAGATGATGAAGACGTCATCAATGTAGTGTAAGTAGAGTAGGAGTGTTACGGAACGAGAGCTGAGGAAGCGTTGTTCTAAGTCATCCATAAAAATGTAGGCATACTGTGGGGCCATGCGGGAGGAACAGAACTGGGTGTTCTTCTCTGACCATTTTCGAAAGAACCCAACCCAACCTCAGAGGCATGTTTTGTAAGATAAACTTGTTACTTAGGGAGGTGGTGGAATCTCCGTCCTTAGAGGTTGTTAAGGCCCGGCTTGACAAAGCCCTTGCTTGGAGACACTCAGCAATGCCATTCAGACATGCTTGGATTTGTGTTCTATAAGCACATGGATTGAGAGTATAAAACAGCCAAAGTGGACACATACTGGGCCCTTCTCCTGCCCCACCTATGCTGCAAGCAAGCAAGACACTGAGAAAAAGACAAGACTCCAACACAGGAGATTGGCCCAGGTTTAAGGAACAAACCTGTATATTAAGGACAACAGTATCCAGTGGTGTCAGAAAAACTGCTTAATCTAGTTGCTGCCCAGTCTAATAGGGTTGAGAGTTCAGACTGCGTGCTTATATTTTATTTTATTTTGGTAACCACACTGCCCTGTTATGCTTTGGCTTATAATCACTTAAAATCTATCTTTATAGTTAATAAATCTGTTTGTTTATTCTACCTGAAGCAGTGCGTTTGGTTTGATGTGTGTCACAGACTCTCCTTGGGATAACAAGCCTGGTACATATCAATTTCTTTGTTAAATTGATGAACTTATATAAGCTTGCAGCGTCCAGTGGGTATAACTGAACACTGCAAGATGGAGGTTCCTAGGGTCGTTTCTGGGACCAGAGACTTTGGCTAGTGTCATTCGGTTGCACATAGCTGGGAGCAGCTTACATGTCAGAGGCTGTGCGTGAACATCCCAGGAGTGGGGGTTCTCACAGCAGAGCAGGATAAGGCTGGCTCCCAGAGTCAAGGATTGGAGTGACCTAGCAGATTACCGGTCTGGATAACACCAGAAGGAAACATCACACTCCCCACCCCAACTTTTCTAAATTGCCAGCAAATGGACAAATCCTTTATTTACCCAGCTCTGTTGATGGAGTGGTGTGGTTTGTTACTCAGGGAAGAAACTTGCCTTTTGACTTTTCATTGGACAATGTCTGAACTTTCATAATCCAGATTGCTCTCCTGTGACTTCAGAGTTGGGATTGCCTGGTGCTATGGCTCATGGTTTAGTGTGAAGCAAAGGGGTTAGAGACAAATGCATTTCTGTGCTTTTGAGTGGGATAGGAATAAAATAAGATGGAGGAATTCTTCCACTGAATAGCTAACTTTGGTGTAAGCAATGTAGTTGTAGCCAGGTTGGTCCCAGGATATAAAGAGACAAGGTGAGTGAGGTAATAAAAGATATTACTTCACCCATATTGTCTAGCTAACTTTGTGTTAGTCCCATTGATTGATTACCCTCTGTGACACAGAGCCAGAAAGGGTTACACAACTAGCTGGCTAATTGACCCAGATTCAACCATTAGAGACATATTAGTAGACAATGTTCATGGTTTTGTGTGTTTATATACATATTGTTAGAGGTTAACAATGTAACCAAACAGTTCCTGTCTATTGCTGTATTCTGTTAATTCAGAGATCAAAAGGAGATATTCACATTTAAATGAACTGTGAATGTAGTGATATCACTGTTTTGATTTCTCTTTTAAGTATATAGCAAATCACCTGAAAAGGTGGGAGACAGGCAATTGCTTTATGTTAATCCATGTAGTTAATTACTGGTGATGTTTAAGAAATAGGAGGTTACTTCAAAAACAGTACTGTTCACCCAAGGACTGCATGAAGTCAAAAGGCTGCCGAGAAAATGTATAAAGGGCTTTTGGGATCTGATCCTTTCATCTCAAATCTGCTGATGCTTCATCAGGGGAAATTTGAGCTACAATACTGAGATCTCCACTTCCATTCTGGGTCACCCTGATATTGAACATTGGACTGAACCTATGGACTAATTCTGAAAGAACTCTTTGCCGCTCTAAAGCTCACCGTCTCTACTATGAAACTGACCTTAGAACTCTATTCATGTCTGTATGTATAATGATCTTTTAATCAATACTCTCTCTTTTCTTTTTTTAATAAATTTTAGTTTAGTTAATACAATTTGGCTATAAGCATTTTTTGGGGCAAGATCTAAAATATTCATTGACCTGGGAGGTAATGTGTCCATCCTTTGGGATTGGTAGAACTTGTATATGATGATCAAGATTTTCAATAATCCTCATCATATTTGACTTGGTTGTCTGGGTGGGAGCCCAAAGCCTGGGTTGCTTCAAGGGAACTGTGTTTTTGGCTTCTGGGTAACCAATAAGATATTATAGAAGCTGTTTTGTTGCTAGCTTGGTGCATCTAAGTATTAGAATAACCACCAATTTTGGGGATTATCTGTCCCTTTCTTTTTAGTTTGCTCTAACTGAACAATCTTAGCATGGCACCCCATGGGACCCCAGACACACCCTTCCACACGCCATTCCAATTTGTAGTAGTTTGTGGCTCTATTACTCTCATGTCTTATCTCTCTAGTGGTGCTTCTCTCTCCACACCCTGTGACAGAGCTGACAAAGAAGGAGAAAACCCATTAAGACAATTACTGTCAATATCTGAACCACCTGAGGGCTAAGCTTAATGCACAAAGAAAGAGAAGACAGTCAAGGTCTTGTGTCAATGGAGACCAATTTCAAAATTGTGCTCCAGGATGCTAACGAACTGACATGGGAACTGATCCTGCAAAGTGCAAAACACCTCCCAAAAGGGGCATGCATCTTCAGTTCCCATGCAGTTCAGTGGAAGTGCAAAGTAGTGACTATTTCACAAGATGGGATCAGCAGCTTGTAGGCACATGGCTCTAATTCAATTTTAAACACACATCTAGACACATAGCGCTCTAAGTCTGTGACCTCTGATTAAGGCTGAACTTTACAAAGATTCTGCTTGGATCCCAGTGGTGCCTGCGGTAGGGGGAGGAGCACTCCCATTTTTTGTGGGGCAGAGATAGCTCAGTGGTTTGAGCATTGGCCTGCTAAACCTAGCGTTGTGAATTCAATCCTTGAGAGGGTCATTTTGGGATCTGGGGCAAAAATCTGTCTGGGGATTGGTCCTGCTTTGAGCAGGGGGTTGGACTAGATGACCTCCTGAGGTCCCCTCCAACCCTGATATTCGGTGATTCTTTAGTTCCCTGGAAATTAATACTTATGCTTCTGCATCATGTCCAGCCCCAACTCACAGGACATGAGGGCTACAAATATGGTTCACAGAATCTCTAGGCTAGTGTTCACTTATGGTATTTATTGTGAATTTTTCAGAATGATGATACTTATGTACATAAGAACAGACATACTGGGTCAGACCAAAGGTCCATCTAGCCCAGTATCCTGTCTTCTGACAGTAGCCAATGCCAAGTACCCTATAGGGAATGAACAGAACAGGCAATCATCAAGTAATCCATCCCCTGTTACCCATTCCCAGCTTCTGGCAAACAGAGGCTAGGGATATCATTCCTGTCCATCCTGGCTAATAGACATTGATGGACCTACTCTCCATGAATTTATCTAGTTCTTTTTTTAACCCTGTTATAGTCTTGGCCTTCACAACATTGTCTGGCAAGGAACTCCACAGGTTGATTGTGTGTTGTGTGAAGAAACACTTCCTTTTGTTTGTTTTAAACCTGCTGCCTATTAATTTCATTTGGTGACCCCGAGTTCTCGTGTTATGCAAAGGAGTAAATAACACTTCCTTATTTACTTTCTCCACACTGGTCATGATTTTATAGACCTCTATCATATCTCCTCTTAGTCGTCTATTTTCTGAGCTGAAAAGTCCCAGTCTTTTTACTCTCTCCTCATATGGAAGCTGTTCCATACCTCTAATCATATTTATTGCCTGTTTCTGAACCTTTTCAAATTCCAATATATCTTTTTTGAGCTGGGGCAACCACATCTGCATGCAGTATTCAAGATGTGAGCGTACCATGGATTTATAGAGAGGCAATATGATATTCTCTATTATCTATCCCTTTCTCGATGATTCCCAACAGTCTGTTAGCTTTTTTAACTGCTGCTGCACATTGAGTGAATGTTTCAGAGAACTATCCACAATGATTCAGATCTTTTCCTTGAGTGGTAACAGCTAATTTAGACCTCATCATTTTATATGTACAGTTGGCATTATGTTTCCAATGTACATTACTTTGCATTTATCAACATTGAATTTCATCTGCCATTTTGTTGTCCAGTCACCCAGTTT
This sequence comes from Gopherus evgoodei, assembly GCF_007399415.2. NCBI lineage: Eukaryota > Metazoa > Chordata > Testudines > Testudinidae > Gopherus > Gopherus evgoodei. The sequence goes on along the minus strand of NC_044330.1, from coordinate 58,613,727 downwards.
TGTGAGATCCCTTTGTAACTCACCGCAGTCTGCTTTGCATTTATCTACCTTGAGTAGTTTTGTATCATCTGCCAATTTTGCCACCTCACTGTTTACCCCCTTTTTTCAGATCATTTATGAATATGTTGAATAGGACTGGTCCCAGTACAGACTCCTGGGGGACACCACTATTTACCTCTCTCCATTCTAAAAACTGACTATTTATTCCTACCCTTTGTTTCCTATCTTTTAACCAATTACTGATCCATGAGAGAACCTTCCCTCTTATCCCATGACAGCTTACTTTGCTTAATGGCCTTTGGTGAAGGACCTTCTCAAAGGCTATCTGAAAATCTAAGTACACTATATCCACTGGATCACCCTTGTCCACATGCTTGTTGACCCCCTCAAATAATTCTAGTAGATTGGCAAAGCATGATTTCCCTTTACAAAAATCATGTTGGCTCTTTCCCAATGTTTCCCAGTTTTCATCTATGTGTCTGATAATTCTGTTCCATAGTATAGTTTCAACCAGTTTGCCTGCTACTGAAGTTAGGCTTACCAGACTATAATTGCCATGATCACCTTTGGAGCCTTTTTTAAAAATTGGTGTCACACTGGCATCAGAAGTTGATTTAAATGATAGGTTACCTAAAAAGAATGGCTCAGGTTTGGGAATGTCCCTCACATTCTCAGTCATGATGACTGATGCAAAGAATTCATTTAGTTTTTCCACAATGGCCTTATAGTCCTTGAGTGCTCCTTTAGCATCTCAATCGTCCAGTGGCCCCACTGGTTGTTTGGCAGGCTTCCTGCTTCTGAAGTACTTCAATTTTTTTTTGCTACAAGTCTGTCTCCTATTTCCATCTCAATCACAGTTCAAGTGTATACATTTTTAATATACAAAGCAACACCTCCTCCCTTTTCCCCCTCCCTTCCATATGTTGAAAAAAAAACATGGACATATCTGTTTGTTAGACCAGTGGTTCTCAATGGGGGGGCTGTGAGGCTCCACAGCTAAAATCGAGAGCCCAAGCCCCAGCACCTCTCTTGGGGCTGAAGCCAGGACAAGGTGGTTGAAGCCCCGATCCCTGGTGCCCATGGACACTGTTGAGAGGCCAGGGGGTGTTTCCCCCCCTTAAACTACACTGCAAGATCAAGGCAATCCCAGGCCAGCTCCACCCCACACACACACCCCTTCTTCTCTCCCCGCCCAGTGGCCAGGTTGGAGGATGCTCTGGCTAGTGCCATGGAGCAGGTAGCTGCAGCTTTCCCTCATCTCCTGTTGCTGCAGGAAGTTGAAGCTGTGTCTCAGCTCCACTCCTCTTTGCTCACGCAGCCAGAAAGAGCTGCCTGGATTGGGGGACCTGGCTCTGTGGCTGGCAGAGCCCTCAGGGAAAAGGGACTGCAGGAGAGCTCTCCTGGCACACAGTCCCTAGCTACCTCCCTGCCTGCACACAGCCCCTAGCTACCCCCTGCCTGCACCAAGCTACCCACTCCCTCTTCACCCTGAGCTAGCCCCCTGCCCACACACAAGCCCCTACCTACCCACACACACACTGAGCTACCCCCCTGCCTGCACACAGCCCCTGGCTACTCCCTCCTTGCACCCTGAGCTATCCTCTGCCCACACACAGCCCTTACATATCCCTCTCCCTGAACCTTGAGCTGTTTTCAAACTTTTTGAGCCAAGTTATAATTTTTCGTTGCACCCCCTCACACACACACAACTTAGTCAGGCTGGGTGGCATGTTGAGGAAAGTCAGGGGCTGGAGGTGATGCTCCCCCCACAGACCCCATTGTGAGGAGCTGGCTTGAGCCCCACTGGCCCCTGCCCACCCAAAATAGAAGTCAAGCTACACCCACACCTGAGGGCTTTCCCCCCCGCTGTCCCAGAGCCCCAAGTTCCCCCTTCCTCCCGGGCCCTGGAGTTTTTATAGCATGTTGTGAGGGGCCTCAGAAAGAAAAAGGCTGAGAACCCCTGTTCTCATGCATTGTGATACCTCTTGTGGTCCCTTGCTATGACAATACTGCGGACAGCTAACATAGTCACCTACGTGAAATCAACAACCCTTGCTATCACAACCTTTGGTATATCCTACACCAGTGGTTTTCAATCTTTTTAAATTTGTGAACCCCTTTGGAAATCTATTATCTGTATATAAAGTTGAATTCTGTTCAGTAAGTTTTCAGTCTGTCTTTCGCAGACCTCTTAAATATAGTTTAGACCACAGGTTGAGAACCACTGTCCTACACACTGAACTAGGAATTCCAGCTTTGCTTCCATGCCCCCCCAGAACAGCTGACTGTGGCACTCTGTACCCCAAAGGAACACCCTGGTAACCCCATATGTACCCTGGTGATACAACTTTGATATGCTTTGTACAAAGTATGTCTTGTAAGGTATCATTTTAAAAGTCTTAATCTGTTGAACATTAATATCCTGTTAAATTGTATGTGCTATCATTATATGTGGAGTTACAAAGTTTTGCTATCAAAATATGTTGTGAAGTTGGAAATACCCACAACCAGCCTTTCAGGTACAATAGTGAAGTTGTTGACAGTGTTGATGACCCATTAAGTGGAATCCACACTACCAAGGACTATCAAAGGATCTTTGTACAATAAAGATTTGTCATAAGGAGAATGCAAACAATGGACACTGTTAGACTCACATCATAGCAAAAGATCTTTCCAGCAAGCTGGAAGAACCTATAAAGGAGGGGAAGTGACATCATCATTGAGCCTCACTTCCCCTACAACTCAACACCTGGAAACACATCTGGAGAACAAAGACTGAACTAGGGAGGTAGTCCCAGGTTGAAGGGGATTTCCAGCCTAGATATGGAAGATCTGTGACCTACTTGTATTACCTATCATGGTGAGACACCACTTGATTCAAATCGTTTCTAGTTTATAGAATTCAGATTGCAATTTTACTTTTTATTTCTTAGGTAACCAACTTTGATCTGTATGCTTACTACTTATAATCGCTTAAAAGCTATCGTTCTGTAGTTAATCGATCTGTTTTATATTTTACCTAAAATAGTGTGTTTTGCTTGAAGTGTTTGGGGAATTTGCTCAGTGCACAAAATCTGGTGCATGTGCACTTTCCTTTGTAGAAGTGGCAGACAGGGTAATAAACTTTCACTGGTCAGATTTCTGACCAGGGCAAGATGATACAGTTCTGGGGTCCTAGGCTGTGGAGCTGGGGGAATTGGCTGGAGCCTCTCTATTGTTCATGAGTGGCTAGGAGAAGCATTCATGTAACTTAGCTAAGTGTGTCCCTGCCTGTGAATATCAGTTTAAGTGTAGGATCTGGAGAGGTTTGCAGCTCGTCACAGCATCACAGTGTGAGAGGGAGCCCAGGTTGTTGAGAGAGGGCTCAGCACAATCCCAGCTCCAGATTGCACTCTTGGGAACCTGTCACACCAACTGCCAATTTTTTCCCATTGTCCTCAGATTTCTTGTGTAACAACACTAAATGCAAGACTTCCCATACCTTTCAGGGTCCAATTCCCCAGCCTCCACACACCCAGTGATTCTGTGTCTTGGGTCATTGATAGTAACATTGCTTTCTGTAGAATGAGAGCTGGACCTGCTGAAGAAAGAAAGTCATTGCAGGCCATGAAGAGCCCCAGAGATCGGCTAATGGAATTACGATTTGAAACAGCACATTCTTAAGTGATACCTTTCCACATGGAAAAGCGTACTGTGGGGAAAGTGTAAGCAGTAGGAATGAAATATGGAATCCCATTTGGTCAAGGCCTCTTAATACTGCACATTAGCATGGACTGTCTAGAAAAAGTGCTATTATTGTCTGCAGAAAACTATATGATGTTTGATTATATATTGAGTATTGGCAGTGTGCTCAGTGCTTTGCAATCATAAATGATGACCGGGTACATGACAATCTAAATCAAAGTCCTGATTCTACTTCCAAGACTTACCAGTGCAATATCCTCAAGATTTTCCTTAGAGTCCATGTCTAATATCACTCAACAAAATACACATCTCCTTCTCACCTTTTGAAATCAAATTCTTCATTATCCAGGTGCATGGGGACTTTGTATCGGACCTCTTGGGTAACAGCATTGTTGTCTCCAGAAGAAGGGCTGGACCTACCAAAGAAGGAGGGTCATTCCAGTATGCAAAGGGCCTTGGAGATTGGCTCATGGAATTAGATTATGAAATGGCTAGATCCTTTGTGAAATATCTGTTCCAGAACATGGCAATATGGGGGGAGTATAGGCAATGCAAAATAAGCGTGGACTACAGAACTCCTTTTGCTAAACTCCTCTTAGCACTACCCATTAATCTGGGATGTACAGCATTCTATGGGCTTTCCTCCCAGCAGTAGTGGCTGGACAGTTGTAAGCGAAGAACAATAGCCAGTGGAGTCTGACCCAGGGTCAGCACCTGCACATCAAGCCAACACCCAGGGTCAGACTGGGAAAGAAGGAAGAGGTCTTATGATTAAGGCACAATGCTGGGAATGAGAAGACATGCACCTCTAATAGCTCTACCACTGATTCACTGTCTGTCCTTTGGCAAGAATCTTTTAGTTGCTGTGCCTCTGTTTCTTCATCTGTAATATGGGATAATCATATTTGCTTATGTCAGAGAGGGGGTTGTAAGGCTAAGTTCACTCAAGTATAATTAAGGTATTAGGGTGTGAGCTGCTATAAAAATTACTATTTTGTTACTTGGGCTCTTTTATGCTGGAGTTAGGAGACCCTCAGCATGGGCTGTATTCTACCCAACTATACACAAGTGCAAGGTCTACAGAAGTCAGTGAGAGTTCTGCATGCATTTCTGAGGGATGGTTTGTACCCATGAAGACACGCATGCAATGGATAGATCTTGGGAACATTGGAAGAAGCTTGGGCTATATTAGATCAGTTCACTGAGATTTGATTTTTCAGTGGATATCATCTGAATATTAATTATTCAAATTAAGCCCTTTGGCAGTGAGTTTGGAATTGCTTGGCCTAATTGCCCTGAACATTGTAGAGTAATAAAGTTTAAGGCCAGAAGGGACCAGCAGATCATCTAGTCTGACCTCATGTATGTCACAAGCCACCAGCAACACATAGCACCTGCACATGCAAAATTAGAGCAAACTACTGTGTGCTACAGGAAGAGAACAGGAGCGACCAAGGTGCAACAGTGCCAAAGGTCCCTACAGGGAATAGATGGAATTGGCACCTGGCATGGGAATTTCAAATTGTGATGTTCTGCACCTGCTTGATGCTAAGAGGTTAGGGAGCAACAGGCATTTCCAAAGACTTAGACAAAAGGGGAACGGAACACAGTTAAAGAATTCATCATCAAAGCAATATGATGGTTGTTCCCCCTAACTCCTTACTTTGTCACATTCCGTTCAGGCTCTTTGTGTTCTGTGGCTCTGATACTCTCATATCTGATCTCTCTTGTGGGATGTCTCTCCTCATAGCACGGGACAGATCTGGTAAAGAAGGAAAAGCCCATCACTGGCACCTGAATCATCATGTAAAACTGTTCTGTGTGCTGAGAAAAAGGGAAGACTCTGTCCAACTGTTCAAAGGCTCTTTCTGTGGGGATTGTTTCATGGGCCCCAACTGCATTTCAATGTGCCAACCTACTGACACTGACTATCTATTTATTTCAGTTGCCCTTCAACACCTCTGTTGCCTCTGCAGCATCTTATGGTCACTAGGATGGGAGCAGAGCCTATTCACATTAACATTGGATAAGAACTAAAGGTTCTAATCCCTCCAAGCACAGGACATTGACAAGAGAACAGAGCTCAAATATTTGAATCTTGTCAGGAAAGGCTAAGGTGAAATACACCTCAAGCTCACCTTACGGCCTGCAAGCTGGGGTATCTACACTCTTCTGCACAGTCCCTTTCATCATTTCACACTCCGGGGCTGATGGCTATAACAAGAGTGCCTTCCAAGTGCAGTGGACTTTAGATTTTCCTTTGTCCTCAGATTTCCTGGATAACCCCACTAAATGCAACACCCACGTACCTTTTAGGGTCACATTCTGTATCACCCAAGTATCCAGGGACTGTGAATCTGGCATCAGTGGGATGTGCGGGGATGTCTTTAGATTGGGGGCTGGACCTGCCAGAGGAGGAGAGTCATTAAACTGCTTCATCTGCTCATATGTGTTGTTAAAGTGTTTCAGAAAGGGCACTCAGTGGAATTACTGTTTAGACCAGTGGCTCTTAAGCTGGGGTGCATACACCCCCTGGGGGTGTGAGATACCCTTTCTGGGGGTTCGAGACATGACAGATTTTTTTTAGAAGGTAAATCATCAAAAACACAAATTAAGCACAGGCACGTAAGTACAAATGTTTCATCAAACCTATGTATTTATTAACATTATACATTTTTTAATGATTACATACTGTAATATACAAACAAAAAATATCTAGGTTTAAGGGGTCTGAGAACATATTTTTTAGATTTAAGGGGTGCGAGAACGTATTTTGATTTTTGATAAGAGGTTCAAGAACATATTTTGAGAACCAAAGGGGTGCAGCCTGCAGTAAAGGTTAAGAACCACTGATCTAGACTAACAAGGTTGCACTGTGTGAGACATTAGAAATGGCCTGAAGAAAATAGGATGAAATTCAATAAGTACAAATGCAAAGTACTCTGTTTAGGAAGGATCAGTTGCACATATACAAAATGGGAAATGACTGCCTAGGAAGGAGTACTGCAGAAAAGGATCTGGGGGTCATAACTGACCACAAGCTAAATATGAGTCAATAAAAAAAGCTGCTGCAAAAAAAAAACCGCAAACATCATTCTGGGATGTATTAGCAGGAGTGTTACAAACTAGACCTGAGAAGTAATTCTTCTACTCTACTCCACGTTGATTAAGCCTCAACTGCAGTATTGGGTCCATTTCTGGGCACCACATTTCAGAAAAGATGTGGACAAATTGGAGAAAGTCCAGAGAAGAGAAACAAAAATGATTAAAGGGCTAGAAAACATGATCCATGAGAGAAGATTGAAAATATTGGGTTTGTCTAGTCTGGAAAAGAGAAGACTGAGGGGGCATGATAACTGTTTTCAAGTATATAAAAGGTTGTTACAAGGAGGAAGAAGAAAAATTGTTCTTCTTAACCTCTGAGGATAGGACAAGAAGCAATGGGCTTAAATTGCAGCAAAGGAGATTTAGGTTGGTAATGAAGTAAAAATCTTAAGCAAATCCACATATTCCATAGAATCCCTATGGATAGAAATTACATGCTCTAATAAAAATATAACATTAGGGATCTATTATCGACCACCTGACCAGGACAGTAATAGTGATGATGAAATGCTAAGAGAAATTAGAGAGGCTATCAAAATTAAGAACCCGATAAAAGTGGGGGATTTCAATTATCCTCATATTGACTGGGAACATTTCACTTCACGACGAAATGCAGAGATAAAATTTCTTGATACTTTAAATGACTGCTTCATGGAGCAGCTGGTACTGGAACCCACAAGGGGAGAGGCAACTCTAGATTTAATCCTGAGTGGAGCACAGGAGCTGGTCCAAGAGGTAACTATAGCCGGACCACTTGGAAATAGTGACCATAATATAATAGCATTCAACATCTCTGTGGTGGGAAGAACATCTCAACAGCCCAACACTGTGGCATTTAATTTAAAAAATGAGGGGGTTAGTTAAACAGAAGTTAAAAGGTACAGTGACTAAAGTGAAATCCCTGCAAGCTGCATGGGTGCTTTTTAAAGACACCATAATAGAGGCCTAACTTCAATGTATACCCCAAATTAAGAAACACAGTAAAAGTTCTAAAAAAGAGCCACTATAGCTTAACAACCATGTAAAAGAAGCAGTGAGAGAGAAAAAGACTTCATTTAAAAAGTGGAAGTCAAATCCTAGTGAGGCAAATAGAAAGGAGCATAAACACTGCCAAATTAAGTGCAAGAGTGTAATAAGAAAAGCCAAAGAGGAGTTTGAAGAACAGCTAGCCAAAAACTCCAAAGGTAATAACAAAATGTTTTTTAAGTACATCAGAAGCAGGAAGCCTGCTAAACAACAAGCGGGGCCCCTTGATGATCGCGATACAAAAGGAGCGCTTAAAGATGATAAAGACATTGCGGAGAAACTAAATGGATTCTTTGCTTCAGTCTTCACGGCTGAGGATGTTAGGGAGATTCCTAAACCTGAGCTGGCTTTTGTAGGTGACAAATCTGAGGAATTGTCACAGATTAAAGTGTCACTAAAGGAGGTTTTGGAATTAATTGATAAACTCAACATTAACAAGTCACCGGGACCAGATGGCATTCACCCAAGAGTTCTGAAAGAACTCAAATGTGAAGTTGCGGAACTATTAACTAAGATTTGTAACTTGTCCTTTAAATCAGCTTCGGTACCAATGACTGGAAGTTAGCTAATGTAAAGCCAATATTTAAAAAGGGCTCTAGAGGTGATCCCAGCAATTACAGACCAGTAAGTCTAACGTCAGTACCGGGCAAATTAGTCGAAACAATAGTTAAGAAAAAAATTGTCAGACACGTAGAAAAACATAAACTGTTGAGCAATAGTCAACATGGTTTCTGTAAAGGGAAATCGTGTCTTACTAAGCTATTAGAGTCCTTTGAAGGGGTCAACAAACGTGGACAAGGGGGATCCGGTGGACATAGTATACTTAGATTTCTAGAAAGTCTTTGACAAGGTCCCTCACCAAAGGCTCTTACGTAAATTAAGCTGTCATGGGATAAAAGGGAAGGTCCTTTCATGGATTGAGAACTGGTGAAAAGACAGGGAACAAAGGGTAGGAATTAATGGTAAATGCTCAGAATGGAGAGGGGTAACTAGTGGTGTTCCCCAAGGGTCAGTCTTAGGACCAATCCTATTCAATTTATTCATAAATGATCTGCAGAAAGGGGTAAACAGTTAGGTGGCAAAGTTTGCAGATGATACTAAACTGCTCAAGATAGTTAAGACCAAAGCAGACTGTGAAGAACTTCAAAAAGATCTCACAAAACTAAGTGATTGGGCAACCAAATGGCAAATGAAATTTAATGTGGATAAATGTAAAGTAATGCACATTGGAAAAAATAACCCCAACTATACATACAATATGATGGGGGCTAATGTAGCTACAAAGAGTCAGGAAAAAGATCTTGGAGTCATCATGGACAGTTCTCTGAAGATGTCCATGCAGTGTGCAGAGGCGGTCAAAAAAGCATACAGGATGTTAGGAATCATTAAAAAGGGGATAAAGAATAAGACTGAGAATATATTATTGCCCTTATATAAATCCATGGTACGCCCACATCTTGAATACTATGTACAGATATGGTCTCCTCACCTCAAAAAAGATATACTGGCACTAGAAAAGGTTCAGAAAAGGACAACTAAAATGATTAGGGGTTTGGAGAGGGTCCCATATGAGGAAAGATTAAAGAGGCTAGGCCTCTTCAGCTTGGAAAAGAGGAGACTAAGGGGGGATATGATAGAGGTATATAAAATCATGAGTGATGTGAAGAAAGTGGATAAGGAAAAGTTATTTACTTGTTCCCATAATACAAGAACTAGGGGTCACCAAATAAAATTAATAGGCAGCAGGTTTAAAACAAATAAAAGGAAATTCTTCTTCACGCAGCACACAGTCAACTTGTGGAACTCCTTACCTGAGGAGGTTGTGAAGGCTAGGACTATAACAGCGTTTAAAAGAGAACTGGATAAATTCATGGTGGTTAAGTCCATAAGTGGCTATTGGCCAGGATGGGTGGGGAGTGGTGTCCCTAGCCTCTGTTTGTCAGAGGGTGAAGATGGATGGCAGGAGAGAGATCACTTGATCATTGCCTGTTAGGTTCACTCCCTCTGGGGCACCTGGCAATGGCCACTGTCAGTAGACAGTAGGCTGGATGGACCTTTCGTCTGACCCGGAACGGCCGTTCTTATGTTCTTATGACATTAGGAAAAACTTCCTAACTGTCAGGGTGGTTAAGCACTGGAATAAATTACCTAGGGAGGTTGTGAAATCTCCATCACTGGAGATTTTTAAGAGCAGGTTAGACAAACACCTGCCAGGGATGGTCTAGATAATATTGAGTCCTGCCATAAGTGGAGGGGACTGGATTAGATAACCTCTTGAGGTCCCTTCCAGTCCTATGATTCTATGAAACTAGCAAGTAAGTGATGTGGAAAGCTGTGTTCCTTTCATAAAAACATTCTCACTACCTCTTACCAAGAAATACAGACTTCTAGAGAACAAATGCAGTTACTCAGTCTCAGTTAGTACAGCAATCCCTGATAAAGCATAGCAGAAGTTTCTTGCAGGAATGTTAGCTAAACCCAGGATGGCTATCAGCAACTCCATGGCTTCTGATGTCCTGTGGTTGGGTTTTTGTCAGGTCCCACATTGGGTTCACCATCCAACTCACAAAAAGGGTAGAACAGTGTCACAAGATCATACCTCTCAACTTCCCAGTCCCTTTGGTGGGATCAAGTGTGAGACCAATATCCAAAACTAGGCACCCAAGTAAAAGAGACGCTGAGGGTCTTCAGCATCCATAGCTGCAACTCAACTATCACTTTCCTGAGTCCACATGGCTGATGTCAAGTTTGAAAGTGAACAAACTTCAACACTTGTGTAGAATGAAACTCTAGATACCAAGGGAAATCACAAAGGTGAAGTGGACAAAGCACAACTGTAGTTACTGTTACTAGCTTGGTTCATTCTGCAACAGAAAGCTTGATGAGCGATGAATCAACAAGACTAATAACCATGTGATTGCAGTTAAGCTGTGCCCACTTCATGTCCTATACCTTTGGCTCAGGATTTGGATTGTGTTTCCTGGTCTTCTATGTACAAGATATCCCATTCTCATTCTCCTCTGCCCCACAGCCCTCTAGGTCACCTTGCCCCCTTTGGAAAGCTGATGCTAGTTTATCCCAATATCATCAGATCTCTACTTACACCACTGTGAATGCCATCTCTAGGCTCTTACCTTGTAAAGTCAGAATTTGTGTCATCCAGGTATTCAGGAACCCTGTACCGGTGGCGCGTCTCAGATGGGGGGTCAGCTGTATTGTCCATATGATATGAGTTGGACCTGCAAGGGAGAGAGACTCATGACACCTTGTAAGAGCAGTTTGATGAATGGAGTTAATGTCTGAAGTAACAAAATCATATGATATGAAACTTTCCTTTTGGAAAAGAACTTACTGACCCACCTGCTGCTCACTTCAGACAGTGAGATGTAACTTCCCATCAGTTACCATGCACCAGCATACTATACAACATGACAGCCTACTGATGAAAGTGTGCAGACTGGAATCTGGGAGACACATGCCAACATGGGAAAGAAGCTGAAGGACCTCAATGCACTTTTAATTGATGGGTTGTTTCTCTTCCCCAGGGACAATACGTGCATCATCTCCCTCATAATTCTGCAGGAGTGCAGTCCCCTTGGCATGCCCTTTGTTAGGATGCTTTGGGGAAAGAAAAAGATCCCTCTATCCCAACGACAAGACAAAAACAGCAGCATATGATGCTGTTAACAGACTCTGCTCTTACTTTATTGGGTCAAATTCATTGTCAACCTCTAGGGAATCAGGATACCTAGAAGAAAGGAAAGAGATCACCCTTAGAAAACATATCCACCATGCAGAGCACGATAATTTGCATAGTATTACCCATTTCCTGAATATTTGTATCCAGCATTTATAAAAACCAAAAGGGCTCTCCTGAATCTTCCCTATGTCCAACAGGGAGACTAGGCTTCTTGGGAAGCCTCAGCATCCAACAGTTTTGGGCAACAGTGAAAAGGCATCATCCTCTGAGGATAAGCCTCAGCATATTTCTCACTGGGAAACTCTCCATTGTTTTGGGAAAATAAATGCAAACTTCCCCACTTCCTGCTTTGTGTATCAGATGCAAGGAACGTGGGGCCAGCCCTGAACATCAGGGTGAGCGACAGAGGATGGTAGTATGGAATGCATATGGGGATTCAGACAAAGCCATTTTCACAGGACCAGCCCACAACATTTTGGCACCTGAGGCAGTGAGCTCAAATGATGCCCTCTTGCTTGGGCCACAACTTTGAAAGGTCTCAATTCTGCCTTCTTCCTGTTCTATTCCTCTCATGGTACTGCTCTGCTACCTACCCCAATAAAGGAGAACTAACAACTTAAAATGCCTTGTTCAAAAATTTTAAGTAACACTTAACTTTCAAACGCCTGAACAGCAAATGTAACTTTTCTTGTCTGCATAGTAAACACTGGCATTTTTATCTGTTTGAATAATCAAAGTGTTGCTTTCCATGCCTCTTTGGTTGCAAAGATTTGAACTGCTTCCTGAAGGTCCACAGTCTGGGCCAGCTCATGCTCTACTGAGATGCTTGCAAGGCTGACCAGCCTCTCCTGTGTCATTGTGGAGTGTAGATGTGTTTTTATTAACTTCAGCTTGGAGAAGCTGCGTTCTCCACTGGCAACTGTTACCAGAAGTGTCAGAAGTATGCGCAGAGCAACAAAAGCATTTGGAAAGAGGGTGGTCATCTTATTTGTGCACATATATTCCAGAACAGCCTTTGGAGTTGATCCTGCTGAAATGCATCTTGAAAGGGCTTTCAGTTAATCACCTAAATCATCGCATCAATATCACGTATGTCATCATGTGTCAGTACTGTCTCAAGTGCCCTGCATTGCTAGTGTAGGTCTTCTTCAGGTATAGTGAGGAGATTTGGAATATCATACAAAATGCCAAATATACTGCTGTGTTCTTTGAGCTGCATGAAAGGTTCTTCAACTGACTCTATTGCACAATCTAGCACCTGGTTAAAGAATTCAACTTTGAATTGTTGTTTGGAGTCTCTTATGGGATTATCCCGTGCCTTGTAACCAAAATGTCTTTTTCGTCAGTGACTCTTGTATTCTTGAATGGGTGGGAAAATAGCTTCAGTGTGAAGTTCCTCTGCCAACTTCTGTGCACTCTTTAGAAAGTATTGAAATCCCTCATCTGACTGGTAAGACTGTAGGTATGACTTTGCTTTGTCCAGTTGTTCCATTGCTCCAGATATATCAAGGTCAACGCCTTGGAATCTCTTGCTTACAACATGTATTTCAAACAGTATGTCATGCCACAACACTAAGCCACACAGAAATTTGAAGTTATGGATGTTTCTGGTGATTCCATTTCCCTCTGCCACTGTTCTCTCACGAACAGTTCCTATCCTAGCATTATCCTCCATAATGGCAACTATGGCATCATCTATCTTCTCAGTTTGGTGTTTGATAGGCTTTATCACTTCCACTTGACTTGCCCATCGTGTGGCACTCAGTGGTTTCAGTGTCAGAGAGGGTGTTCCCAGATGTTGCTTCAAAATTTGCCATCGATGAGTTAATGCAGAGAAAAATACATAGATGCTTTGAATTACATTAAAAAATTCAGCAGCCTCACTGAAAGCTGATGCTGCATCACTGACCACCAAGTTCAATGAATGAGAACTGCATGGGACAAAAAAAGCTTGAGGGTTTAACTCGGATCCATGTCTGCACTCCTCTGTTCTTTCCTCTCATGTTGGCACCATTATCGTGGCCCCGACCTCTCATGTCAGCTATCGCAGTTCCCGTATCTTCCAGCTTTTTAAGAAGCACATTTGTCATACCAGCTCCTGTAGTATCATCAATGTCAATAAATTCTAAAAAATGCTCTCTGCCAGTCACCATTGCAGGGACATTTTCACTAGGTTCCGTAGTTGTTACAAAATGCACCATCAAAGTCATTTGTTCCATATGGCTGATGTCAGGTCTGCAGTCCAGAATAACAGAGTAGTAGCTTGTTGACTTCAGATCTGCCACAATCTTCTGTTTGCTGCCAGTAACTGTATGATCTCATTTTGAATTGTTTTTCCAAGGTAGTGGTGTGTTTACATTTCTTGGGTGGTTACTCTTCTTAGATGCTCCTGGAGTACAGCATCAAACTCAGACATAAGCTCCACAATTTTAAGGAAGTTTCCATTGTTTGGCACATACAATTGATCTGAAGCGCCACACAGTGCTAGGTTTTGGGTAGCAAGCATTCTCACAATGGCAATGAGCCTTTTCAGAACATTTTGCCAGTAAAGAGACTCTGATGCAATCTTCTCTTGATGCTGATCATCTATGGTGGCTTTTAACCTTAGTTTCATCTCAAGCTCTTTCCATCTATGGAATGCTTTCTGGTGATTTGCTGCCTTCTCAAGGCATGCCAGATTTCTAGCCAGATTCTTCCAGTCCTTTGTTCCTGTAGAACCCAGTGTGGCTGGAACATTAGACTGGAAGACTTTGCAACAAAAACAGTATGCAGCATTCTTGGTTTTTGAGTACATAAGCCATGGCCTCTCCACTTTGTCACCATTGAAGATTTCACACCAGTAATGTGTTGGATGGAAACCTCTATTTTCATTGTCTTTGGGGAACATGATGTTTTTCACTTGCTGTGGCCCATGCAGTACAAGGAAGTCCCTAAGGCTACTGCTCAAGTAGGTCCACGGTCCTGGATCACCTAGACTTAAGGAACTAAACTCAGCAGCTGCTGTTTCTTGCGCCTCCACTACACTCTTCTCTGAGCTACACTTTTCTTCAGGAATGTGCAGGGTTCCATCCATTTGAGATGGAGATATGGATGCCGCAGTAGATGCCAGGTCACCTGCACTCTGACTAACTGGAAGATCAGGCATCTCCTCACCACTCACATCCTCACTGGGGCCGGAAGGCTCAGCTTCGAACATTTGTGTCTGTATCTCAGGAGAGCTCCTTCCTGCTTAGGTAGAAAAGCTTCCTTTACTTTCTTTCTTTTTCTGAATGCTGCTTTCACTCATGACTGCTATTCTGTGCCAGCTATAGTGGCTCCCAACACTCAGTTGAAGGGGACAAATAAGCAGGCTGGTAGTAGGGCCTGATTGAGGGAAGATATCAGCGTATTAAGGGCCTACCTGGCTCCTACTACTTCAATTGATGACCTGTTCTCCTCAAGTGAGTTCAGGGAAGCAGCAGGAAACAGGAAGCTCCCTGAGAAGCTGGTGTTAATCAGTCCAGGCTCCTGGGGGTGCTAGAGAGGTACATAAGAGGCTCCTCCTCCTCTCTCTCCCTGCAGCTCCTCCTGATTTCTGTTATTCCCTCTCACCTTTTCTCCTCCTGCCTGTTATGTCTGTTGTGCCCTCCTTCCTCCAGCACAGCACTCCACCATCTCTGTGCATCTTGAGCAGAAAGAATACATATGCATCAGCAGCAGACACAATTTTCTACACTCTGGGTCCTAGTGGTGCCCCCACACAGTCTAGCACCTGAGGCAGCTGCCTCAGGTCGCCTCATGGTAAGGCCAGCCCTGCATTTTCAGGTACATTGGGACAGTCTGCAGCCCCTACTTCAATCCCACTCACACATGCCCAGAGTGAGCAAGAATGACCTTTACCCCTTACTACTTGTTTCCAGGGAGATGACCGTGAGGGGAACTTCAGATTTTTGGTCCAACAATGTATTCTGTTTTCTTGTTTCATGGCTGTAGGGATAAATAAATAAAATAAAGCACAGGGCTTTGATTTCCTACACCACATACCCTCTCTTGGTAATGGTTTCTTCCACACTGGTGCCTAGTGACATTAATACTTGCCCATGTTCTACATCAGGGGTTCTTTATATGGTTCTAGGTACTGTAGCACCTGAATGTCTCTTAGACATTAATGGACTTGTCTTCACAATGGTCCTGTATGGCAGGTTCATTATGCCTTTTTTACTGATGGAGAACTGAGCTACAGGTAAAGTAAGTGAGTTGCCCAGTGTCACTTAGGGAGTCAGTGGCAGAACTGGGACTAGAACCCAGATCTCTTGAGTGGCAGCACAGGAAGCCATTCTTATCAGTTTAATATCTGATATGTCCTTAACATTAAATGCCTCTGGGAAAAATTATTAGCACAAAAATCAAGTTCAAAGGTGCCCACCCCTTTGGAAATTCACTTAGCTAATATCACTTATAAAAACACTAGAGTGCTCTCCAGACCCAAAGGCTGCAGTGACACAATGACAACCACAGAGGGTTTGGAGTCATTACTTTGAAGGCTGCTTTGCATAAGGGAAAATACTCTATACATTGATTACTAATTAAAAGGAGGCTGGATGTCCAAGGTGTCAAGGCAATGCTACTTCTCCTCAGAAGAAATGGGGTCATGGTTGTTCACATGCACCTCCTCCTTCTAACTATGGAAATAAGACACACACTTAGTGAAAAGGGTTCAGTCTTTCTTCTTTTGCTCCTGAAATTCCTTTCCTATCTTCAGACAAAACTGCTGTGGCGAACATGGGAAGACTAGTCAAAGGAAACTTTTTAACCAGCTCTTCTGAGCACAGAGCATTTGGTTTATTTTAACAGGTGCTGACTTTGTTTGTTTGAAAAGTGTGAATTGGGAGTGCTTTGTTCCAGATGGGCCTTGAGTGGTTTATTGGAGGGAAGGTTTTGAGCCCGGGCAACTGCTTCGAGCCAGCAGCCTTATAAAAGAGCAGTCAGTTGCAAACCGAGTGAGCTGCAAACAGAGGAAGTTTGCCGGGGGGAGTTCCCACAGACTTTTTGCCTTTCAGGCTTCTGTGAGCAGTAAATCTGCTAAAGAGGCTCTTAGAAGGAACACAATATGGATAGTGAGCGATCAGCAGTTGTGACCTGCACAGGACGTGCCATGTTTGTCTTTCTCTCAGAGGACAGAAGCGACTTTGTCTATATGAAGTGCAAGCTGGTCTCCATATTGGAAGAAAAGGTTAAAGGACTAAAGATGCAAGTATCAACCCTGCATTGCATCAGAGAAAATGAAGGCTTTCTGGATAGAAGTCAGCATTTGGTACTACAGGCATAGCATGCTGAAGAATCAGAGAGGGCAGTGCAGAACGGGGAAGAAAACTGGCAGCATGTGACCTTCAGAAGAATAAAAGGAGAACCTATGTACCCCTAATACAGATAGAAGTGAGAAACCATTTTCGGGCTCTCTGCAGAGGTACTGTGGTGGAGAATGGTTTGGAGGAGTCATCTGAGGGAAGGGATCAGAAGGAGACACCCTCGGCCGGAAGGCATAGGATGCATTGTTCTAGGGATGGACATGGCCACTACTCCCAAGAGGAGGAGATGGGTGGTGATGGTTGGGGACTCCCTCCTAAGGGGGACAGAGTTATCCATCTGCCATTCAGGCCGGGAAACTTGAGAAGTGTGCTGCTTGCCTGGAGCTAGAATTCAGGATATGACAGAGTGTTTGCCGAGACTGATCAAGCCCGCGGACCGCTACCCCTTCCTACTTCTCCACATGGGCACCAATGATATTGCCAAGAATGACCTTGGAACTATGTGGCTCTGGGAAGAAGAATGAAGGAGTATGAGGTGCAGGTTATGTTCCCGTCCTCCTCCCTGTTAAGAAAAAGGCCCAGGTAAGGACCATAAAATTGTGGAAGTAAATGCGTGGTTGCACAGGTGGTGTCGGAGAGAAGGCTTTGGATTCTTTGACCATGGGATGTTGTTCCAAGAAGAAAGATTGCTAGGAAGAGATGGGATCCACCTAACAAAGAGAGGGAAGAGCATCTTTGCAGACAGGCTGGCTAACCTAGTGAGGAGGGCTTTAAACTAGGTTCACCAGGGGATGGAGACCTAAGCCCTGAGGTAAGTGGGGAAGTGGGATACCTGTGGAGGAAACACAAGGAGGAGGGTGCAACAGGGGAGGCCTCCGGGTTCATACTAAGAATGTAGGGCAATCGGCTAGTTATCTTAGATGCCTGTACATGAATGCGGGAAGCCTGGGAAACAAGCAGGGAGAATTGGAAGTCTGGCACAATCAAGGAACTATGATGTGATTGGAATAAGAGACTTGGTGGGGTAACTCACATGACTGGAGCACTATCATGTCTGGGTATAAACTGTTCAGAGGACAGGCGGGGGAGAAAAGGTGGAAGAGTTAACTGTATGTAAGAGAGCAATATGATTGGTCAGAGCTCCAGTATGAAACTGGAAATAAGCGTGTTGAGAGTCTTTTGAGTTAAGTGTAGAGGTGAGTGCAAAAAGGGTGATGTCATGGTGGGCATCTGGTATAGACCACCAGACCAGAAGGATGAGGTAGATTAGGATTTCTTCAGACAACACAGAAGTTTCCAGATCACAGGCCCTGGTTCTCATGGGGGACTTCCAGGGCCGCCCAGAGGATTCAGGGGCCTGGGGCAAAGCAATTTCAGGGGCCCCTTCCATAAAAAAAGTTGCAATACTATATTCTCGTGGGGGCCTCTGCAGGGCCCAGGGAAAATTGCCCCACTTGCCGCCCCCAGACCGCCCTGGGAAAAATAAACATTTAAAAGCCTTTCACATCTCAGCACAAACCCAGTTTTAAAAAAACTTATTTTCAAGTCACCTTTACAAGGTATCACTGGTTCTCAGCACCAGTTAGTGCTAAAAGGCACTAAAGCTCACTAAAAGGGTTGGACAAATATTTTCCATCAAAACTTTTTGGATCGAAAACTAGGGGTTTTTAAAAAGCAGAAATAATCACGGACAATGTCTGCTTTCCTTCAAAATTTGTTGTGTTTTTTTTAATTGAAAAGCTGAAATTAGTCTGCCAAAACCTGAACATGGTTTGGGGTTTCAGAAGTGTATGGCCAAATATTTGCTGCCTGCTGTGTTTGATTGTTTAAAGAAACAATAAAAAAATTCTGCTTAAAAAAAATCCAAAACTTTTGAACCACCTCAGCTTGTGACCAAACGCCTGAGCCCATCCAGTCAGAGATTTTTCCAGGTTTCTGATACTCTGCTGGCTTCCTTGACTCATATCTGTCTCCATAACTTTGGGTTCATTTAGGTTAGAACATAAGAATGGCCACACTGGGTCAGACCAAAGGTCCATCCAGCCTAGTATCCTAGCTACAGACAGTGGCCAATGCCAGGTGCCCCAGAGGGAGTGAACCTAACAGGTAATGATCAAGTGATCTCTCTCCTGACATCGATCTCCACCCTCTGACAAACAGAGGCTAGACACACCATTCCTTACCTATCCTGGCTAATAGCCATTAATGGACTTAATCTCCATGAATTTATCTGTTCCCTAGAGACTGGCTCCATGGGGTCCCTCACAAACTGGAGACGGTTACTGTGGGTTTGTCTTTAGTATAGCTTATGTACACACTCCATGGACTGAGCATTTGTTGGAGGAACCAACAAGGGGCCATGCTCCTCTTGACCTGCTGCTCACAAACAGGGAAGAATTGGTAGGGGAAGTAGAAGTGGGTGGCAACCTGGGCAGCAGTGACAATGAGATGATTGAGTTCAGGATCCTGATAAAAGGAAGAAAAGAGAGCATCAGAATATAGACTCTGGACTTCAGAAAAGCAGACTTTGACTCCCTCAGGGAACTGATGGGCAGGATCCCCGGGGAGGCTAATATGAGGAAGCAAGGAGTCCACGACAGCTGGCTGCATTTTAAAGAAGCCTTACTGAGGGCGCAGGAACAAACCATCCTGATGTGCCGAAAGAATAGCAAATATGGCAGGCAACCAGCTTGACTTAACAGAGAAATCTTCGGTGAGCTTAAACACAAAAAGGAAGCTTACAAGAAGTGGAAACTTGGACAGATGACTAGGGAGAACAAAAATATTGCTCGAGCATGCAGGGGTGTGATCAGGAAGGCCAAAGCACAATTGGAGTTGCAGTTAGCAAGGGATATGAAGGGTAACAAGAAGGGTTTCTACAGGTATGTTAGTGTAAGTAGAGTCTGGATGAGCTCTCCCCTGACATCTAACGGTGAGCTGTGGAAAAATATTCAAAAGCTGATCTGGTTTGCAAGGACACACCCACCCTGCGTAGGTGCTCGGCATGATGGGACTGCTTGCTCAAATGATCACTTGTGGCTGGTGTTGGATCCCCAGTCTCCTTGTTTTGGGGGCAGGATTGCTATCCTTGTTGTGTGAACCCAGGGCAGCAAAACTGTACCTGGCATACCCCCAATGGAGGGACTCACCCTCAACCTAACAGCAGTCGCTAGGCAGGGGACATGGGTTCTAAAGCCCAGTGAGATGGGAGGGGATGAGTATAGGTACATGTATTCAGGGTGGTTGGCTGTCTTAAGGGTTTTAGAGACTATTTGACTCTCCTTCTCCAGGGTATAATAAAAGAGCTAATTTAGTCTCAAGTGAGAGCTTTGTTACATGCTACAAAGCTAAAATCACTGATACCTTGGTCTAAATATTAGATTTACTTTGACACTGTGTCTCTACTGCAAGAGACTGCCCAGTGTGCACCAGCAGTAAAGTTCCCCCTCTAACAGCTGAACTCACTGAGAGCTGTGTTAAGTATATGGGGGAGGGGCTGAAGACATCTTGATGAGCTGGCAGCTGGTGGAGAGCCATGACCAGCAGGGTGGCTGGTGGAGAGGGCCCAAGCAGAGACCCCTAGAAACATGGCATTTGACTGTTAGGGTGACAAGCGAGTGCCTGAGCAGTGCAGCATTTAAGGTGCCTCCTTACCAGCTCCTGCGCCTTCCATCCAGGGTGAGATGTGAACTCTGTGGATGAACCTCTGAATTCTGGGGCTGCACTGGCCAAGGACAGGAACTGTGAGTGGGGTACAGAGAAGGGATGGGTACGTTAAAGGGACTTTGGGGTTTCTGGACTTAAGACCCTGATGGGAAAAGGACACTTCCTAACTTACTTGGGGGTGGGTCTTTTGCTCATGGTTTATGTTTATGTGCTCTAGTAGCAGTGTTTTACCAAAATAATGCTGAGTTAATTCCCTCCTTTTATTAAACGATTTTGCTACACTCAGACTCTGTGCTTGTGAGAGGGGAAGTATTGCCTCTTAGAAGTGCCCAGGGGGTGGTGTGTAATTGTCCCAGGTCACTGGTTGGGGGCTTGAGCCAGTTTTGTGTTGTATTGTTGAAAAGGAACCCCTAGATACTGAACCCAGCCCTTGTTGCTCCTGGCTCCACCTGGCAGAAGAGTTACAATAGCAACAAGAAAGTGGTCAGGGAAAGTGTGGGTCCCTTACTGAATGGAGGAGCCAACCTAGTGACAGATGATGTGGAAAAAGCTGAAGTACTCAATGCTTTTTTTGCCTCAGTCTTCACAGATAAGGTCAGCTCCGAGACTGCTGCACTGGGAAGCACAGGATGGGGAGGAGGTGAGCAGCCCTCAGCGGTGAAAGACCAGGTGAAGGACTATTTAAATAAGCTGGACATGCACAAGTCCATGGGGTCAGATGCAATGCATCCGAGGGTACCGAGGGAGCTGGCTGACGTGATTGCAGAGCCACTGGCCATTATCTCTGAAAACTTGTGGTGATTGGGGGAGGTCCAGGACAATTTGAAAAAGGCATATATAGTGCCCATCTTTGAAAAGAGAAGACGAGGAATCCAGGGAATTACAGACCGATCATCCTCACCTCAGTCCCCAGAACGATCATGGCATAGGTCCTCGAGGAATCCATTTTGAAGCACTTGGAGGAGAGGAAGGTGACCACGAACAGTCAACATGTATTCACCAAGGGCAAGTTATGCCTGACCAAACTGATTGCCTTCTATAATGAGATAATTGACACTGTGGATATGGGGAAAGCCGTGGACTTGACTTTAGCAAAGCTTGTGATATGGTCTCCCACAGAATTCTTGCCAGCAATTTAAAAGCATACGGATTGGATGAATGGACTATAAGATGGACAGAAAGCTGGCTAGATCATCAGGCTCAATGGGTAGTGATCAATGTCTCGATGTCTAGTTGGCAGTTGGTATCAAATGGAGTGCCCCAGGGGTCAGTCCTGGGGCCGGTTTTGTTCAACATCTTCATTAATGATCTGGCTGATGGGATGGATTGCACCCTCAGCAAGTTTGCGGATGACACTAAGCTGCAGGGAGAAAGGTAGATACGCTGGAAGGTAGGGATAGGGTCCAGAGTGATCTAGACAAATTAGAGGATTGGGCCAAAAGAAATCTGATGAGGCTCAGCAAGGACAAGTGCAGAGTTCTGCATTTAGGACGGAAGAATCCCATGCACTGCTACAGGCTGGGGACCGACTGGCTAAGCGACAGTTCTGCAGAAAAGGACCTGGGGATTATAGTGGATGAGAAGCTAGAAATAAGTCAACAGTGTGCCCTTGTTGCCAAGAAGGCTAATGGCATATTGGGCTGCATTAGTAGGAGCGTTGCCAGCAGATCAAGGGAAGTGATTATTCCCCTCTATTTGGCACTGGTGAGGCCAGATCTGGAGTACTGCATCCAGTTTTGGGCCCCCCACTACAGAAAGGAGAGAGTCCAGCGAAGAGCAATGAAAATGATTACGGGGCTGAGGCAACTGACTTATGAAGAGAGGCTGAGGGAACTGGGGTTATTTAGTCTGAAGAAAAGAAGAGTGAGGGGGGATTTGATAGGAGCCTTCAACTAACTGAAGGGGGGTTCCAAAGAGGATGGATCTAGGCTGTTCTCAGTGGTGGCAAATGACAGAACAAGGAGCAAAGGTCTCAAGTTGCAGTGGGGGAGGTCTAGGGTGGATATTAGGAAAAACTATTTCACTAGGAGCATGGTGAAACACTGGAATGGGTTATCTAGGAAAGTGGTGGAATCTCCATCCTTTGAGGTTTTTAAGGCCTGGCTTGACAAAGCCCTGGCTGGGTTGATTTGGTTGGTGTTGGTCCTGCTTTGAGCAGGGAATTGGACTAGATGACCTGAGGTCTCTTCCAACCATAATATTTTATGATTCTATGACTTTGCAGCTGGTGAAAGAGCATAGGCATGCACAGCACATTTCATTAGGGTGTGCACCCAGGGAATTTTATTTATTTATTTAAAAGGCAAACATCATAAAGGTTGGGGTACGGGAGGGAGTGCGGGTTGTGGGAGGGGATGTGATGTGCTGGAAGGGGTTCAGGGCAAGGGACTGGGGGAGAGAAGGGGTGTGGGGTGCAGGAGGGGCTCAGGGCAGGGTGCTGGGGTTCAGGAGGGGTGCAGTGTGTGGCAGGGGGCTCAGGGCAGGGAGTTGGGGTGCAGGGTGCAGCAGAGGGCTCAGGGCAGGGGGTTGAGGTGCGAGGTGCAGGCAGGGGGCTTAGGGCAGGGGGTTGGGGTACAGGAGGGGTGTGGCAGGGGGCTCAGGAGGGGTGCGAGGTGCAGGCAGGGGTCTCAGGGCTGGGAGTTGGGGTGCAGGAGGGATGCGGTGGGGGCTCAGGAAAGGGAATTAGGGTGCAGGAGGGGTGCGGCAGGGGCTCAGGACAGGGAGTTGGGGTGCATGAGGGGTACAGGGTGCAGGTAGGGGGCTCAAGGCAGGGGGCTGGGGTGCAGGAGGGGTGCGAGGTGCAGGTAGGGGGCTCAGAGCAGGGAGTTAGGGGGCAGAGTGTAGGAGGGGTTCAGGCTCCAGCCCGGCACCGTTTACCTGCAGTGGCGTGCTCCCTGCCTGCCTGCCCTGGCCCCAGGCCACGGTGCTCACAACGTCCCTGTGCAGCCCCTGGGTGAGGCACAGGGCTCGGAGCGCTACCCTTGCCACGCCTCCAGGTACCTCCCCTGAAGCTCACATTGGCCATGGTTCCCCATTCCCGGCTAATGGGAGCTGCGAGGGGTGGTGCCTGGAGCGAAGCACAGAGCCCTCTGCCCCCCCGGGGCCCAGGGACATGGTGCCATGCCAGCCGCTTCTGAGAGTGGTGCGGGGCTTGCTGCACCACGGGGGGCACACCCGGCACACCTCATGCACACACCTGTGTGAAAGAGGCTGTATGGCAGTCAATTGATCCACAGCACAGGAAGCCTCAAGTTTCCATCACACACTGCATCACCAGCCTGCCTCCCACCTGAGCTGGAGACACAACCTCTAGGCACAGGAGGGAAGTGTGATGGAGTATATGTTCCCCCATCTCTGGCTGAGCAAGAAAGGGGTTAATCCCCTTTGCTGTGCTGAGAGGAGGTATCTACCCCTTCAGGAATGTTGGAGTGTTGGGGAAGAGGATGATATAGGTGTTTCTACTGGTGGTCTGGACCTGTTTGAAGGGGCTTACAAGCTATTTGTCTCTTCCCCTTTGGTATTTAAAGCAAACTAGATTCATTTGAGAGTTCTGGTTCTTTCTCAGCAATTGCTAGCGCTGAGCTATGGAGGAGGGATATCTCAGTGGTTTGAGCATTGGCCTGCTAAACCCAGGGTTGTAAGCTCAATCCTTGAGGGGGCCATTTAGGGATCTGTCTGGGGATTGGTCCTGCTTTGAGCCAGGAGTTAAAGTAGATGACCTTCTGGGAAGTCTTCCAACCCTGATATTCTAAGCTGCCAGGTCTGGAGAAAGGAGGTTGCTACTCTGGTCTAGTAGGCTGCTGGGAGCTGGAGTTGGCAGCTGTTTCTCCTAAAGGTGGTAACTGTACAAATGAGTGGAGTCTTCTGAGTGGGGATCAGGGGATGGCAGAGGCAGAGGGAAAGGAAGAGGGGAAACTGCCAGGGCATGCAATGTCTTAAACACCAGCTGCCCTCAGGGTGAATTTTCATGGTAACACTAGGTTAGGGGTTTGTTATAGAAGTGGATGGGTGAGACTGTGTGGCCTGCATTGTGCAGGAGGTCAGACTAGATGATCATAATGGTCCCTTCTGACCTTAAGGTCTATGAGTCTAGTACAGGGACTTCAATTTGCATCTTTCTCCAGCACACATGAATCAGGTCAACAGTCAAACCTGATTTGAGATCCTGCTAGCTGAAATGAGCTATATAAATGAGCACTACATCACTGATCTTATGCTGAAGGTAAGTAGGGTAGTGGTGGGCAGCTTTCATTAGAGATGTGGGGAGAACTCCCACAACAGCTACTTCTGAATAGAATGTGCTCGAGGGGTAGAAGAGGCATTTAGCTACTTGCCATACTACCTTCACGTCAGGCTGCCCCATTTTCCTGGTGCGATGAAGTGGGGATTTTCCCTTGTTATGTTGTATGTGAGTCTTACTGTTGAGCCTATGTGAGTTTTACAACATCTATTTCACTGTCTGCACAACGCTTATTTCACTGCAGGAGGAGGGAAGGTGTTTCATACAGACTCTACCTTTCCCCTGTGGAAATGGTGGTGGCTTTTGGAATCGATTCATCCCAGGAGATCAGGTCAGGCTCCTCTTTAGCTGGTTTGTCACTAGTAACAAAAAACCGAAAGTAAGACTCATTATGTAGTACTTGTACTGTAGCCTAATATAACTTACTGAAATATAATACAGGGGTGCATAGGAAAAAACAGAGAAATATACTGGGAGATAGTCCACTTTGCTCAGGCTAATCATATAAATCAGAGCCACCTGTTCAGCTGCTGTGTCTAGTTTCTCGCTCTGCCAATTGTTCCCTACAGTGTAATCTTTCTTCACTCTTTGCCCTGCCTAGACTAGGTAACAGCGATCCCCTCTGTCTTTTGGGAGACTATCCCACACACAGAATGATTGCACTGGTAGGAGTGGCCATGTCAGATAACTCCCACCATGGCCAGTGCTCTATGATCATGCATTCACTGCAATAATGAGACAGGGAGATATACTCATGGACCTTGACTAAAGGAACATCAACACAGTCTGAACTTTACCTTTTCTCTGGGGAGGAGGTGACTCTCAACTTTATTTCACTCTGAGGCATTGGCTCGCGGACATTTATAACTCTTTCTTCACTGATGAATATAGAAAGAAAGTTGCAATTAACCAGACATGCTACCACAAATTCATATGGTACATCCAAGTCCTCTATAGTTATTGAAGTTCCATATAGCAAACGAAGACAGAATTTAAAAGGAAAGGCCAAATAAATAGGTCTGAAGCCTGTTTTGATCCAACCAAATCATAGCAAACAACTTCTGAGCAGTGAACATGAGAGGGAAGAGAACTCCACTAACATGGGACATAGTAAGCAAATGAGTTTCTTCCACCCAGGGAAGTCTGAATCTGAGGAAAGGACAGAAGGATCTCTGAAACAGACAAAGGGTATAACCTAGGCCAGAGGAGGTCTGTATAAAAGAAATGGGTAGCAAGCCTTCTCAGCTGGACCGGTGGGTATAACTGAGATTGGGGCAGAGGAGATCTGAATATGGGGAAGCTGGCAGCCCCCATCTACTCCTGGGTAAAACAAACTAAGTGCCTCACTGCTTTCTCATTGGGCAGAGCTGCATCTTTCTCAATGCTGAGAGGAACCACTCCTTCCTCAGTGGAGTTAGTGAAGGCAATAGCATAGCAAGTAGCACCAACGACCACACAAAGTACATATGAGTTGGGAGCATCCACAGGCATGCAAGCTCATTTACTGTAACAAACTCCACAGCAATTCTACCTTCTGCCTGTAGCCAGAGTGGGTTTGGATGTTGTTGCTTCACCTGGAGAAGTCCCAACAGGCTTCTCCTCATCCACTTTGTCACTGATAATCACAATAAATAATAATTAATAAAACACAAGATCAAGTGTGTATGCCCCCCTGCTTTCCAAGACACCCAGCGCTGCACTGAACACTCCGCGCCAGATAGAAATGTGTGCACATGGAGTGAAGGTCTGCTCCCTGCAGCAGTGCAAGGAACACTTCTGAAATACTGAATAAGCTGTTCTTCTGGATCTGATCACTTCCCCTCTTCCCACAGGAATCAAAATGGAGCTCAAGTGTTCCTGATGTTCATTGCATGTGGTCTTGACACTTCACAGTGATTACGTGAGTTTAGAGTGTGTGCATGATCTTACCTGGGAAGCTCCTTGTCTGGCTTTTTAGCTACTTTTGTGCCTGGGCTCTGGTGCAGCACTGGAGGGAGCCACAGTGACTCAAACTCAAAGCATCTCTCCCACTGTGATTGGCAGGTGTACAGTTTGCTGGGGGCAGTTGGGAGCCCATTAGGAAAAGTAAGAACGGCTCCCTTTGGCCTAGGGTGACCAGATGTCCCAATTTTATAGGGACAGTCCCGATTTTTGGGTCTTTTTCTTATATAGTCTCCTATTGCCCCCAACCCCCTGTCCCAATTTTTCACACATGCTGTCTGGTCACCCTACTTTGGCCCCATTCCCACCCCTGCCGTTTTGTCCCCTAGAATTAGTTGACCTGTTTCTTTTGGCTCCCTCCCCTCTTCAGCAGGGGTGGCCAAGGTTGTAACAGAGTTTAAGGCCAGAAGGGCCCACTAGATCATTTATTCTAACCTCCCATAGAACACAAGCCACCAGCATCACCCAGCACCCACACACTAAACCCAAAATGAGACCAAAGTAGAGGAGACCACAGGAGACTAGATTATTATGTGCCACAGGCAGAGAATAGAAGGGACTAAGTTGCACCAGTGCCCAAAACCCTGCATAGGCATGGAAATGATGAAGTGAGAGACACCCAGATAATCCTGGCAAGTGACCTGCATCCCCGCAGTGCAGAGGAAGGCAAAACCCACCCAAGGTCACTGCTGATCTGAGCTGGAGGAGAATTCCTTTCCAACTCCACATATGGTGGACAGTTAGACCCTGAGCATGTGAGCTAGCCAACCACCTGAGAGAGAGAATGCTCAGTGCCACCTCAGAATTCTGGCCTACCCTGCCTACTGTACCATCTCCAGCCATAGTCATCCTTGCTGCTTCTTGTGAGAGGGGACCTTCCATCATCAACTGTGGTCAGAATGACTGTCACCTTTCACCAGCAACTATCTTCAGTGTCACACAGGAAGACAAGCTGGAAAAAGGACCCCATCCCAAACACACACAGAGTAATCCAGAGTCAGGAACACTACCTTTTGCCACCAAGACCAAACCTTGATGAAGTCGGAAGGGTCTGATTCTGCATGTGCAGTCCTCTTTCCTCCTCAATCTCAACCCTTTCAGGATGACAAATAAAGACACAAACATCACATCATTCCACACACGTGCACACACACTTGTTCAAACATTTTATTTCATCTCCCCTCATGCTGTAAAATTTTTCTCTGCTCATCTTACGGTCAAACTTTGCTTCTGTCCCTAGAGTCCACAGCTGGACTTAACAATGAATATGTTGTTAACTGGCTGAGTGAAGCAAGCCTTTACCCTCACCTCGATAGTCTTTCTTTGTGTGGGACTGACTGCTCAGGAAGCTAAAAGCCCAATGCTGGCCCTGATTGCAGGGGTCAATCTCTTCTTGAAGAAGAAGGGAAGTGGGTCCCCAGTATCTCCCAACCACAGTTCCAGGATTCCTGACAATCCACGGCTGTCATCTTCCAGTTCAATATCTAGGGCTATGTCTACACTGCACACCTTACAACGGCTGCCATGCTGTTGTAAGAGTGCAGCCACACTGTTGAAAGGTGCACTGTATAGCCATTTTGTCTCCTGGCGACAAAATAAGGCCACCTCCGAGGGGTGATAGTTTCAAGGATGAGAGCGCAGCTTCCGCTAACAAAGTCCTGTCCACTCCTGTGCTTTTTGTCATTAAAACTTTTGTTGTTCAGAGGGGTGTTTTTTCACACCCCTGAGCGAAAAAAGTTGTAATGATGAAAGTGCCAGTGTAGAGATAGCCTAAGTCACTGTGTTCATCCCACGAGGAGCTTTCCAGTGCCAGTATAAGTCAGCCCAGATAGATGGGTCAAGCCTATCTAGGCATTTTCCCTGCCTCCAATTTCACACCAGATGGAAATGCCAAACCCTAGCCCTTAGTAGAAACCACTACACTGAGATGGTACCATAGAAGGGGAGTTCTACTGTAATTTTTGGTGCACAGAGCCAGTGACTCACCTTTTGGCGATGAAGGGTGGTACTTCTTGTGTTGGGCTTCTGTAAAGGAGATACAAGGGCAAAGATTGCATGAAGCCAGTGAGCAAACCTAGCATGTGGGCAGTTCTCACGGGAGGTGCTGAGACAAATTCAGCAGAGACATGAACGGTGATGCTGTTTTACATATAGGGCCATGTAATGCAGTTCGCACAGATTTAGCAGTGAGTGGGTATACAAAACCAATGTAACTTACACACCTAGGAGGCAAAAGCAGGAAAAGCATCTGAAGGTGTAAGAAGGTGTAAAATTAAGCCACCCCCTCTTATTTTACACCTTTCTTTTAGCAGCTTTTTCTTGTTACACACAAAATCCTTCTGCCTCCTAGCCACATATACAGCATTTATTTTGCACACCAGCTGAATTCCAAATCAGTGCAAGGTACATTATCTTATTGCCCTTGTGTAAATTACACCATCTTACGTCACTGTTGTGGCACATTCCTTCTTTGCTTCTTCCATTCCCTCACAGGCACTGCCAATCTCCCTGCCACCTCATTGTGCCACTCAGAGTTAGACCAAGAGGGAAAAAGATGCCCTTTAAGCTGCAAAAATTGCAGTCACTTGTCCTGGGAGATCAATCTTATTTTGACCAGTAGAACTGACCTTTACAACTCCCAGGGGAGAAGTGGATAGAGGAGCTTCCTACACCAGTAGTATCTCCTGCATACTTACACTACTACTGTTACTGGAGCTGCCTCTGAGATGTGGGCTCATAACATATGGTAAAAGACAGTCCCTGCCCCAAGGAGCTTATCTAAACTGGATGCAAATCCTGCTTGGAATCCAATTTCTTTGTGGGAGATTCCTTGCCCCAAACTAATGTTTACAAGCCTCTTCTGCCCCTGTGCCTCTCTCCAGGGTGCAATAAAGCTGGGCTGGAGAAAACAGGTGCTTGGGATGTTCTGAGCAGCCCGGCATGAAAATATGGGTCTTAGTTGAAGGTTCTAGACAGTTAGGAATCATTTTTTCAAAGATTTCGGGCTGTTTTTCTTTCCTTTTGCTCCTTTCCCTCTTAGATGGGAAACACTTCAAAGGTCCTTCAATGGATATGCCCAGTTCTGCAGTTCCTTGGACTTTTCTCAGTCAGGACTTGATTCAAAGCCAATAGAAGCCAATGGAAAGACTCACATTGCCTTCAATGGATCAGGCCCATAAGTCCCTGTGAAACATTTACTAATAGTTTCCCTTTCTGTTCACCCCTCCCATGAGACTCACCCATTGCTTTTCTTGGCAGCAGAGAGGACATAAGAGCGCTCCCTGCTGGCTGTGCGCCTCAGTACACTGTTGGCTGCCTCTGTCCTGGAAAGGAAGGAAGAGATACCCCTGAGGGAATTCTACGCCACTGCGCAGACGCAGAATTTATGTCCCCTGCAGGTTTCTTTGTTTCCCCACAGAAAAATGATGTTCTGACAGGGAAGCAAAGGGAAGCCACAAAAGCGGTCATGTGATCCTCCCCAGCGGTATGTTTCGGGTGCACGAGGCAGCTGACAGAGAGGTAAATCACTGTGGGGCAGGGGTGGGACTGGGGAAGATATGGCTGGTGGCTTCTTCCCTATGCCGGGCTCAGCTGCTAGTCCCAGCTGGGCTGGGGAGGATGGAAGTTCCTCTTCCCCTGCACAACATCCGGGGCCATGTCAGCCCTCCCCCAGATTCCCTTCCCCCACCCCACCCCAGCTCTTCCTGCACCCATCGTTCCTCAGCTGCAGCGGGAGAGATCACTGTACAGGGAGCTGATCCCCCATCCATCCAACCCCCATGCATCCAGACCCCCTCATACCCAGACTCTCCCACCAAGCCTCACCTACACCGCACCCAGAAACCCCCCCCCCAAAGAACCCCACTCCCCCTGTACCTGGACCATCCTGATGAGCCACCAGCACCCGGATCCCCAACCTACCGATCCCCAAACAGCTGCGCCTGGGTCCCACCCCAATAAGCCCCACTCCCCCAGCATCTGGCTCTCTGCACTGAGCCCCCAAACCAAGATCCCCCTGCTGACCCTCTTATCCCCCCTACATTCAGACGCCACTGCTGAGCTCTAACCACCTTCACCTGGATCCTCCTGCAAAGTTCCATTACCGTTGCACCCAGAACCTCCCAAGTAAGCCCCTGTGCATCTAGATCCACCCAGCACCCAGATCCCCCACTGAGCCACTTGCACCCAGATTGCCCCACACAGAACCCTCTCAACCCTCACCTGGATTTCCCCCATACTAAGCCCCTCCACACTTGGATCCTGCCTGCCCAGACCTGGTGCACCTGGCATGGAGGGGCAGGGGTCTGGGGTGTTACTGGGGCAGGCCCAGTTGGTCCTTGCACTGTGTCAAGGTTGGTGCAGCCTTATTGCTGAGCCCATGTCCTGGGGGTGGGAGGGGGAGCTACACAGTGATCTCCTACCTCTGTGCAGCCAGTGCCCTGTGCTCCCAATGCCAAGCTGGAGTCTCCGTATTTATTCGACAAATAAAATTTTCAGAATTTTAAAATATTGTGCACAGAATTTTAATTTTTTTTGGCACAGAATGCCCTCAGGAGTAAAGAGAGCACATTCCAGAGATGAAGCTGGGAGGCAGGAGACTGAGATGGTAGGGGGCTAGAGGTGAATGAATCACTGAAGGCTTGTACCAGACTCCGCTGGAAAGAACATAAATCAAGCAAGAGCTAAGGGTAGTAACAATGGCCTATCTGTCCATTTATTCTGTACTCATCACCGTGGTGGTCAGGTATCAATTCCCGCTTTCATACTATTTATACTGTGCTAGGTGTGTATGTAGCTCTGTGCAATGGGTGATATGTGCTAAGCAATCAATAGAGTCTCTAGCTCAAGAGGATTACTGTCCAAAGGCAATGAAAGGTTGCAATATGGTACATAATAAAACAATGCAAATACAGAGTGTGGGGCCTGGGCTTCACAGCTGGATTGCTGAATGGACCAGGTGTGTCTATACAGATTCATTTGAAGATTCTGGTACCACTAAATGTGGATGGGGTGATGCCAACCTCAGTTTTTTGCCCACAGTGGAATGTGGGCAAAATCACAGAACTGCAAGGGACCTCGAGAGGTCATCTAGTCCAGTCCTCTCCACTCATGGCAGGACTAAGTATTATCTAGACCAGCCCTGACGGGTGTTTGTCTAACCTTCTCTTAAAAATCTCCAATGATGGAGATTCCACAACCTCCCTAGGCAATTTGTTCCAGTGCTTAGCCACCCTGACAGTTAGGAAATTTTTCCTAACGTCCAACCTAAACCTCTCTGGCTGCAATTTAAGCTCATTGCTTCTTGTCCTATCCTCAGAGGTTAAGAAGAACAATTTTTCTCCTTCCTTCTAACAACCTACTATGTACCTGAAAACTAAAGTCATGTCCCCTCTCAATCTTCTCTTTTCCAGACTAAACAAACCCAGTTTTTTTCAGTCTTCTCTCACAGGACATGTTTTCTAGACCTTTAATCATTTTTGCTGCTCTTCTCTGGACTTTCTCCAATTTGTCCATATCTTTCCTGAAATGTGGCACCCAGAACTGGACACAGTACTCCAGTTGAGGCCTAATCAGTTTGGAGTAGAGCAGAAGAATTACTTTTCATGTCTTGCTTACCACACTCCTGCTAATACATCCCAGAATGATGTTCGCTTTTTTTGCAGCAGTGTTACACTGTTGACTCATATTTAGCTTGTGATCCATTATGACCCTGAGATCTCTTTCCGTCTTACTCCTTCCTAGGCAGTCATTTCCCATTTTGTATGTGTACAACTGATTGTTCCTTCCTAAGTGGAGCACTCTGCATTTGTCTTAATTAAACATCATACTGTTTACCTTAGACCATTTCTCCAGTTTGTCCAGATCATTTTGAATTATAAACCTATCCTCCAAAGCACTTGCAACCCCTCCCAGCTTGGTATCATCCACAAACTTTGTAAGTGTACTTCACTATGCCATTATCTAAATCGTTGATGAAGATATTGAACAAAACTGGCCCAAGAACTGATCCCTGCAGGACCCCACTCGTTACACCCTTCCGCATGACTGTAAACCACTGATAACTACTCTCTGAGTATGGTTTTCCAACCAGTTATTCACCCACTTTATAGTAGCTCCATCTGGGTTGCATTTCTCTAATTTGTTTATGAGAAAGTCATGTGAGATAGTATCAAAAACTTTACAAAAGTCAAGATATACTACATCTACCACTTGCCCCCTATCCACAAGGCTTGTTATCCTGTCAAAGAAAGCTATCAGGTTGATATGACACGATTTGCTCTTCACAAATCCATGCTGTTACTTATCACCTTATCATTTTCTAGATGCTTGCAAATTGATTATTTAATTATTTGCTCTATTATCTTTAAGGGTACACAAATTAAGCTGAGTGGTCTGTAATTCCTCGGGTTGTCCTTATTTCTCTTTTTATAGATTGACACTATATTTGCCCTTCTCCAGTCTTCTAGAATGTCTCCTGTCTTCCATGACTTTTCAAAGATAATGGTTAATGACTCAAATATCAACTCAGTCAGCTCTTTGAGTATTCTAGGATGCATTTAATCAGGCCCTGATGATTTGAAGACATCTAAGTAATTTTTAACTTGTTCTTTCCTATTTTAGCCTCTGATTCGACCTTGTTTTCACTGGCATTCACTATGTTAGAAGTTCAATCACCACCAATCTTCTTGGTGAAAACCAAAACAAACAAGTCAATAAGCACCTCTGCCATTTCCACATTTTCTGTTATTGTCTTTTCCCCCTCATTGAGTAACATCCCTACCCAGTCCTTGGTCTTCCTCTTGCTTCTAATGTATTTGTAAAATGGTTTCCTGTTACTATTTATGTCTAGCTTGTTTGATCTTGTTTTGTGCCTTGGCCTTTCTAATTTTGTCCCTACCTACTTGTGTTATTTGTTTATATTCATCCTTTGTAATTTCACCTAGTTTGCACTTTTTGTAGGACTCTTTTTTGATTTTTAGATCATTGAAGATCTACTGGTTAAGCCAGGTGGTCTCTTGCCATACTTCCTATCTTTCCTACATAGTAGGATAGTTTGCTTTTGTGCCCTTAATAATGTCTCTTTGAAAAACTCCCAACTGTTTTCAATTGTTTTCCCCTTAGACTTGTTTCCCATGTGATCTTACCTACCAACTCCCTGAGTTTGATAAAGTCTGCCTTCTTGAAATTTATTGTCTTCATTTTGCTCTTCTCCTTCCTACCACTCCTTATAATCATGAACTCTACCATTTCATGGTTCCTTTCACCCAAACTGCCTCCATTTTCAAATTCTCAACCAGTTCCTCCTTATTTGTCAAAATAAAATCTAGAATAGCCTCTCCCCTAGTAGCTTTCTCCACCTTCAGAAATAAAAAAGTATCTTCAATACATTCCAAGAACTTGCTGGATAATCTGTGTTATTTTCCCAACAGATGTAGGTCTGAGCAGTTGAAGTCCCCCATCACCACCAAGTCCTGTGCTTTGGATGATTTTGTTAGTTGTTTAAAAAAAGCCTCATTCACTTCGTCTTCTTTGTTAAGTGGTCATCACCATTGTTTTTTAGCTCTTTTATCCTTACCCAGAGACTTTCAATAAGTCTTCCAAAATATATGTTTCCATTCCTAAAGTCCCATGCCAGAAAAAGGTACTTCTGAATATATTATTTCAAGTGTCAGGAACTCTGATTCGCTGCTTCTGAGGCAGTGTTCCAGGAAGTCCTGCCTTACAGAGGAAGTGATGTGAAAGCTAGAGCTTGGCCTGAGCTATGGAAGTTCAGATCTGGATTTAGATCCAAATGCAAAAACATCCAGACTTACAATTCTGAGCTTGGGTCTGGCTACAGAAAGTGGCTTGCTCATTTTACTCCCAGGAAAATCCTGAGTCTTTACACCATTTTTTCAATCAATTCACATAGACTGTATGTAGCTGATGGGTTCCCCACCTCCTCTCACTCGCTAGGAAATTAATTGGGCCATACTGTCATTTTGAATCATGTCAGGTTTTTAATTATATTTTGTTAGGAGCCCGGAAGCCTGGGGGCATTGATGCACTGTATATAGAAATGCATTATTATTCTGACTGGCTCAGCTAAAGTTTTCATAAACTTGACCCACATGATGCTGGTAGATAAGATGAAAAGATACTTTCTGTTGTGTCTATTGAATCCCCAAAACCCCTGTATGGAAAGATGTTGGCTGCAGCAGTTTGTACCTCTTCTTATGTTCATTTGGGGAAAAGGCTGGTTTCTCTTCATCTGACTCCACTGATATTTGCCTGACATTGAATGGAGCCCTGAATCCAAGAGAAGAGGAGAACTATGTTAATGGCTTTGCTTTTGTACCTAGTCATAAAAGAATTTAAAGCAATGGGCACTGGATAACAGACTTGAAGCAGCCTTAGCCAGGTGAACATAGATGATGAGATGACTTACGGGTAGACGCCAGTATAGCACCTAAATTAGGGCACCAGAATCCTGACCCTCATTCATGGGAAAGGCACTTTTATTTTCCATGCACAGTGGTGAAAACATATCCCTGTCCAGGTTTTCTGATTTACAGGGCTTGAGCCTCAACAGATGATAATGCTGAATGCTCAGCCAGAACCTGCTTTGATCAGAAAAGTCAGGCAGTGGCCTGGGAGCAGGCCCGGACACAAGATTTCTGCATTTCTTGCTTTCAGACAGGCCACAGATACTGCAAAGCAAGCATCTCTTGTGGTAGTTTGGAGGCTTCTGACTCCTGTCCCAACTGGGTTTACTAAGAACAAAATTCACCCCATGTAGAAGGAAGCTCCACACAGTAACTTCTTTCAAAATGAAGGGCAGTGGAATGTTCAGCAAGCCAAGCGATCAGCCTGGCTAAGCAGGTGGCTCCATCATGCAGGCGAATGCACCAGGCGAGGCCCTGTAGTTGGATAAGCAGTGCACTGCTTCTCTTGGTACACTCACAGTTTTTTGTAATCCTCAGTTGTCATCTTATATCCGGAGGAGAAGCGGGGGAGGCTGGCACTCTTAGCCTGAGCTGCAGTACTGCAGATAACACACAGTCACTGCCATTAATGTGACACTTGTGATCTCTTGCCCTCCCACCAGATTCCCTCTCATGCAGATTTGAGAATGTTTCACAAGAGAAGGGTAAAAAGAATGAGCTAATGGATCATGTTGATTACTTTAGCCAGTGTATGGACAGCACATTGTTCTTCTGAGCTGTCCTGGGCCCAGGATATGATATGATAGATATGAGGGCCCAGTAGTTTCCCAAGGACTCCTGAGAACCGTCATTACTAGGTTTGGAATCCCCCTCCACCACACAACCCTATCTTGTTAAAAGGAGAGTCAGACACACATCTTGTAACACTGCTCTCTCTAGCATTATCCACTGGTCAGTAAAGGGGGAAATGCCATGGGGAAGGCACAGGACTGGCTATGCTAGCTTTGCAACTCTCCACCCCCCCAACTATTCCTGAAGCCAGGGGCATGTAATGAGCGCTCAGGAGTAGGCTAGTGGCAGCAGGAGCAGCGCCAGGGTTTCTGGTGCCCTAGGCAGAATTCAGGAGGCGGCATTTTGTGCACTCCCCATGGGGCACGTGAGAGATTCCAGTTCCACTCCCATAGTGCCGTCGAAGGACCCTGCGCCGAAATGCCGCAGGCGACAGTGGCAGTCACTGAGCTGCTCAATTGCCTGCCGCTGTTTTCCGTGTTGGCAAAAGGTCCTTCTTCGGCCGTGCGACGGGAGCGGAACCCGAAGCTCCCATGCGCCCCATGGAGCACACAAAATGCAGTCCCCTGAATCCTGGCACCCTACGCGACCGCTTAGGGTTGCCTAATGGAAGCGCCAGCCCGTAGTGGCAGGCTGGGAGTGAGAGGTGTGTGACCACAACCTCGCCCCACCTACTCCAGCTTTCAGAAATAAACATCATCTTAATAAAATATTTTTGTTATTTTTGTGATCAGGTTTGTTACAATGATTATTGAATGAAACCAGCATGTACATTTTCTCAAGGTTCCTACCCACACCAAAAAGCTCTAATCAGCACATGATTTCTGGGATAAGCATCCCAAGATAACAAAACAAGGGCACACCCAGAATACTCCCACTCCAGACAACTTCCGGTAGTCTTCTTGGAGGTCAGTGGTGGGCCAAGCTGAACCTTTCCACTATGTGCCACAACCAGTTCAGTTTAGAGATGGCATTAAGCCTAAGAATTGGGACAGGGGTTTGGAGTTTTGAATGCACTTCAAGTGCAGTGGGTTGGGTCCAAGTCTCTCTCTAGTTTGTTAGAAGCTTTATCGTCTCGGGATTCTGAATTGTGGTTGGAGAGGCTCTGCCAGAGTTTAATGGAGATCTGTGGGACTCTACAGGCACTGTATGAAATCAAACACTGGGCACCAGTGTATGCAGAATATTCCAAAATGCCAAGCAGGTCTTGTATGAAGAATAGGATCACACAAACCTTTTCTGCGTGCCATTGGAATAGCAGGGGCTTTCAGGCGGAGTCTTGTCAATGGTCCTGGTGAAAACCCCCCTATAGGAAAAGGAGAACTGTAGTTAGATTCAGGGCCATCTTAGAACCAAAATTAGAGAAAAACTGAGAGAGCCATTGAGAAAGGCCCTAGAGGAGAGGACCATGCTAAAGTGGGCCCCAAATCTGTCTCAGTCAAATCTATTAAGCTGCAGATTCTCCTCACAGATTGCAGGGCTCTCATCACCTCCAGTACATTATAACTGTATAATCTCTGTCCATCACAATGGCATCTATATAGCCTGATGGGGATGCACTGCACAGCCTCGCATTCCATGGAAGTATGACAACTTTGTGACCCTTGAGTGTGTACCAGAATTCATCCAGCACCCAAAGGGTAATGGAATTGTGAGAGGAAGCAAATACTGCTAGCATTTTGGCTAATGCAAGGGCCTATGTATCATGTTGAAGGGAAGAGGTTGGGTCAGAAACAGATTAAACAATTTCATGGTTGTAGTCAATACTTAATCAGCTCCCAAATAGACTTGGGAGTGTGGCAGTATAGGATACATGATCCTCTGTCTGACCAAGTCCATTACTGGTCAACACCTAGTGCTGCAATGGAAGATGAATCCCACAGTGCTCTGAGTTTCTAGTGCACTGCTTTTTACTCGGGACTGGGAGAGACTTCCTGACATCCCCACCAAGTGACCACCTTACTCCTCAGGCTATGAGATCTGATTTCCCATCACTGCCAGGGATCTGCTTGTTAAGCACCCAAACATGTCTACCCACAGGGGATCCCCACAGTCAGACACCACCATAACAGTGAAACACAGGAAATATTGATATTTCACCCATTTTATCCTCTACTGTCTCAGCCTCTGTCACCTGCAGCCCCAGTGTTTCTAACTCCGGGGATGGGGCTCTGCATACCAACCTGATGAGGTAACCGGAGGTGGGCTTGGAACTTGGCAACCTACACAGGGAATAGAAATAAAAAACTCACAAGGAAGAAATGGGAGCAGCAATATCCATAGGGTACAAGGCTGTCAGTGCACCAGGGTTTCTAGTGCTGTCCAAAGCCACAATAGTGGAAATCCAGAGCAGCAAGCCCCGTGATGCTATTTCACATCCCCATCCAAAGTTTCTGTAGCCTCTATTGTTTACAATTAGCTACAAAGGATTTTTTTTTAACACTATTTCAGGATGTGCTATAAGGGTCTCTATCAGGAAACTGACTAATTCTTTAAAAAATTGTGCTGACAGTCTATTTAATTCCAGACACAAACATAAATCCACAGATGGAATATAAATGCATGGATAATGGATCAAACATTGTCTCTCTTATAGAACAACATATTTACATTAACTTATTCAAATATCCATCTGCAGAAGGGGCCTGCTGTTCAGCCAGGGAAGGAGTTTGGAGAAACACTCTCTTAGGGCAACAGGAAGGAAACATTGTCAAACAGGGGTTAGAACCTGCAAATTGT
The DNA here is from genome assembly GCF_007399415.2 of Gopherus evgoodei. Lineage (NCBI taxonomy): Eukaryota > Metazoa > Chordata > Testudines > Testudinidae > Gopherus > Gopherus evgoodei. The sequence goes on along the minus strand of NC_044330.1, from coordinate 58,575,123 downwards.
GACATGCTAAAAGGACTGACATCAAAACCTGTGAAATATTGAGTCAGAAATGTCTGTCTGACAGTGAAGGTAGGACAGGGACTGGAAAATAAGCAGCATAGGAATGGCCATACTGGATTTTCAAAAGTGACTAGTCATTTGAGGTGCTTCAATGTTTAGGTGCTCAACCTGAGATACCTTAAAGGCTCTGATTTGTAGCGACCAGGGCTCAGGTCCTCAGAGGTGCTTAGGCTCTTTCAGTGGGAGTTAGAAGCCTAAATACCTTTGAGGATCTGGGTTTTGGTGAAAGTCTGGCCCCTTTTAACATGTCTCAAGTTGGGCACCCAGAATCACTAGATGCTCTTGGAAAGCTTGGCCCATTAATTATTTGTATTGCAGTAGCATGTCAGCACCCCAGTCAGGGACCAGGACCCCGATGCTGGGCACTGTACAAACAGAATAAAAAGACAGTGGTCCTCATTAGCCTTGGGTTTCTGAGCACCTCGCTCTCCCCCTTAACCTCAGCTCCAGCAGACTCCACTCCTCCTCTTTTCACTGCCCCGAAGGCATCACATTGCCAATGTCACAGGGCTGTGCGCGAGGGTGGGGGGAGGGCAAGCAGGGGCACAGGCAGGGCCGGCTTTAGCAGGTGCAGGGCCCGATTCCTGGCGCGGCGGAGGGGGGCTTGTACTCACCGGGCAGCGCTCCCCGTCTTCGCCAGCACTTCAGATAGCTGGCTGGGATATCTGTCGCACTCCGGCCGAAGCTCCGGCCCGGAGATCGGGGTCGCTGGGCTGCCGCGCTCCAGCTGGGGTCGCGGGGCTGCGGGGCCGCGGGGCTGCAGTGCTACTGCTGCGGTCGCGGGGCCATGGCGCTGTCGCGCTCCGGCCGAAGCTCCGGCTGGGAGATTGGAACCGCGAGGCTGTCGCTCCGGCTGGGGTCGTGGGGCTGCCACGCTCCAGCCGAAGCTTCCCGGGAGATCACGGCCGTGGGGCTGCCGCATTCAGGCCAAAGCTCCAGCCGGGAGATCGGGTTCACGGGCCGCAAGGCTGCTGCACTCCGGCCGAAGCTCAGGTCAAGCGATCAGGGCCACGGGGCTGTCGCGCTCCGGCTGGGGTTGCGGGGCTGCCGCTCTTTGGCCGAGGTCGCGGGGCAGGGGGGCTGCATCGCTCCGGCCGAAGCTCCCCGGGAGATCGGGGCCGCGGGGCTGCCCCACTCCGGCCAAAGCTCCATCCGGGAGATCGGGGTCGTGGAGCTGTGGTGCTCTGGCTGGGGTTGCCGGGCTGTCGCGCTCCGGTCGGGGTCGTGGGGCAGCAGGGCTGCCGCGCTCCGGACGAAGCTCTGGTCGGGAGATCGGGGCCACGGGGCTGTCGCGCTCCAGCTGCGTTCGCGGGACTGCTGCGCTCCGGCCGAGGTCGCTGGGCAGGGCGGCTGCAGCTCTCCGGCCAAAGCTCCCCGGGAAATCGGGGTTGCGGGGCTGCCCCGGTCCGGCCAAAGCTCCATCCGGGAGATCGGGGTCCCAGAGCTGTCGTGCTCCGGCTGGGGTCGCTGGGCTGCCGCGCTCAGCCGGGGTCGCGGGGCAGCGGGACTGTCACTCCGGCTGGGGTCACGGGGCTGCAGCGCTCCGGCCAAAGCTTCCCGGGAGATCACGGTCGCAGGGCTGCTGCGCTGCAGTCAAAGCTCCGGCTGGGAGATCGGGGTCGCCGGGCTGCCGCGCTCCGGCCAGGGTCGCAGGCCGCAAGGCTGCTGTGCTCCGGCCGAAGCTCCGGCCGGGAGATCAGGGTCGCGGGGCTGTCGCGCTGGGCCAGGGTCGTGGGGCTGCCGCGCTCTGGCCAGGGTCGTGGGGCAGTGGGGCTGCCGCGCTTCGGACGAAGCTCCGGTCAGGAGATCGGGGCCGCGGGACTGCTGCACTCCAGCTGGGGTCGCGGGGCCGCCGCGCTCCGTCCGAAGCTCCCGCCTGAAGATTGGGGCCGCGGGGCTGCCACGCTCCGGCCCAGAGATCGGGGCCAGGGGGCTACCGTGCTCCCACCGGGGTCGTTGGGCCGCGAGACTCACCGTGCTCTCCCCAGGGGCGCGAGGCCGGAAGACCCTGGTGGAGCACACTGCCCAGGGGTGAGTAAAAAAATTTTAAAAGGCGCCTAAGTCGAGTTGCCCATTCCAGGGAATCTGTCAAATCAGCCTAAAGCCAGCCCTGGGCACAGGCCCCCCAATCAATGGGAGCACAGAACTCCATCTGGGTGGGAAGACTGAGCTCCTCCGGCCTTGAGGCTGCAAGGGGAGATCCAGATTCTCCGGCTGCTGGGTGAGAGCAACTCCACCATCCATGGGGGGGCAGACATGGAGAGTGAACTCCGCCAGCCCTGAGGCACTGAAAATGCCGCTCCAAGAGCGGCTAAATTTTTATTCCAGTGCACTCCCCTGCAATGTCACAAATATTGCTGTTATTATCTATTGTGCCTCAATGTGCATGTTGCTTTACAGGAAGGCCTCAAGCAAAAGCCCTCCCTGGAGAATCCTGCCAGCTAATGAGAGAGGGGATGCAAGGAGAACTGACAACAAGTCATGGAGGAGAAGGGGGAAGTGGCAGCAAACTGCTCACAGGAGAGTTATTAATGAAAAATTCAGATCGGCGAGGACTGTCACTTTTCAGCAATGTGACTGCAGCCAGCAGGGGGCTCAAACACCGGGCTAATCGCTGCCCCATGTTTTTATTTTCTTAGGATCTGAACAGCTGGATCCTTATCTCCAGGCACCACACTGGCACAGGAATCCACCTGTATCTATAAGCTTGCAGAATCAGGGCCATCCAAAGCACCGTGCCAGCACACAGATCCACCTGCATCAGTGAGCTTGCAGGCTTAGGGCCAGAGGTGGAGTAAGGTTTCCTGGGGTCCTGGGCCAGAACAAGTGGGGGGCCCCTCACTACCCCTTCTGCCTGCAGTCCCGCCCCTTCTGCCCGTGGCCCTGCCCATGGCCACACCCCATTCTGCCCCTTTCCCCCGCAGCCCCACCCCTGTTTCACCCACGGCGGTGCACCATTTCACCCCACACACACACACTGTTGCCCCACAACCCATTTGCTCCTTTCTGCCTCCCCCTCCATGGCCCTAACACGAGAGAAGCCACGGCAGGGAGTGAGAGCTCCTCCAGTCCTGGGGCTACAGTCAGGGTCCAGGCGCTGGGGCTTCCCCCACCCACTCCCTGCTTGGCGCTTCTGCCAGGGCTCTGGACTTCCGCCACACTGCAGTAGATTTCTCCACATTTCTCCGGGGCTGCCGAATTGGCCAGGGTCCCTGGGCACAGACCCCGTCAGCTGATTGGATAATCTGCCACTGCTTGGGACCACACATAGCACTATGATGGCACACAGATCCATCTGCATGTATGAACTTGCAGGATCAGGGCCATGCTCTGTCCAAGATGAATGCTTGCAGAATGCTATGCTGAGCACAATGGGTGCAGCTCTCCTCCAGCATTATGTTTTATAACCTAATAATACCAGGAGTGGGTGTGAGGAGACCTCGAAGAATCCCATGTCCAGGCAGCTGCAGTGGCACTACATATTTATACTATCCCAGCCAGACGCCTTCAGTTACCTGTTATCGTGAGGTGTAACAGATGCTGAGGCTGGGGATCCCCCGTCGATCTTGTCAGACCTACGTGGTGAGTGCCTGGTGAGGGGAAGGAACAGAATCACAATGGTAACAATTCCATTCACACAATTCTCAACTGCTTTAGACATGCCAAATGTGACAGTTATGTGAGTAAAATGCACCTCCCGTGCCATCCCATGTGCATGGCACATCATGGTGCCAGTGTGGCAATGGCATGCTGTAGCCAGAGAGGACATCCAGAGGAATTCACCCCTGAAGGAAATCCCCTGCAGGCAATGCTCCCTGAAGAACCACATTGGTGTCATCATACTCACCCAGCTCTTTCATCCACAGATCTCAAAGCAACTCACCATGAGGCAAGAAGCATTATCCCCATTGCACAGATGGGGAAAGTGAGACACAGAGTCAGACATGACTTGCTCAAAGTCACACAGTGAGTCTGTGACAGAGCCAAGCATAGAACCCAGGTCTCCTGAATGTTACTCTGGTGCACTGAGCCACTGGGATTGCATTGTCTGCCTCCCTATTTTGCTGCTGTTATTTAGAGAGTGCTCATGCTGCAGATTCTGCTTTATAAACAAGTAGGGAGAAAAGTCTCTGCCAGAGATTCTACAGCATCTAAACTGGTGTGGGGATGGGGCTTCCTGTGGTCAGTTGCCAGCTTGCTGATGCACTCAGGTTTCATCAGCACTGGGGAAGCTTGTTTAGAGAGGAGGGAGATTTTTTGTTTTGTTTTTCATTAAGCAGTTTAATAAAACACTGTCCCTGTAAGTGTCTTTAGTTCCATGCTCCGCCCAATGCACCTTGCAAGGGTAATGCCATGCCCCTGGGATCAGCAGGGGGTGTCTGTGTGGAGATCTAGCTGTGTTGGCTTTACAACACTTAGGGTCCAGGATTCCACCACATGGGGCAACCTCCATCTGCCCACTTCTGGCAGCTTTGCAGCCCCTTTTTACCATGCCAGCAACCACAGGGCCAGAACACTGGGCAGGACTGGCTCCATGAGTTCAGCTGATCCTCTCCCATTTGCAGTTGGACATCTCCTGGGGATTAAAAACACCTCCGAGCTCCTGGGGTCATGGTTCTCCGAAAAGGTCATTTCCATTTGACTATCAAAAGTAAATACAAGCAATGCGTCCATTTGATTGTGAGTTCACTGCCAGCCGCATGGCCTTGTGCCACCCTTAGGGATGCCTGACGGTGATGGGGTTGTCCCATGACTCCATTGAGTTTGGGGAAGGGACTCTACCAAAATAGCACACAATTCTGGGAGGAAGGGGCAACAAGCTGTGGGTGGGTGAGGCTGGTAACTCTACTTACAATGGGCTGCTCTTCATCTCTTCCTCATTGTCTGAGTTTTGTGGGTAGATCCAACTCTTATCCCCTTTTAGTGTAGTGCGTACCTTCATCTGCCTGATGATCTTCTTGCGATCTTCCTCACTAGGTGGAATAACACCCCCTGATACAGAACAAGAGGAGATGGTTTAGGGGATGTGTGGGACTGAGGGAATGGGCTTGCTGAATAAGCACAGAGGTCCCACTACCAGGAGTGGCGCCAGGGTTTTTGGCGCCCTAGGCGGAGGTCCTTCCGTGCTCCTGGTCGGCGGCAATTTGGCGGCGGGGGGGTCCTTCCACACTCCCGGTCTTAGGGGCACTTCAGCGGTCGGTCCTGGAGCGAGTGAAGGACCCGCCACAGAATTGCTGCCGAAGACCCGGAGCGCAGAAGGACCCCCCCCCCCCGCTGCCGAATTGCCGCCGAGGGCCACAAAATGCCACCCTCCCAAATCCTGGTGCCCTAGGCGACCGCGTAGGTCGCCTAAATGGAAGCGCCGGCCCTGCCCACTACCAACTGACCCACCCAGGAGCCATTTCAGTTAGGAACAGCTCTTATTTCCCCCTTCTTATTCTAATACATTTAAAATACCGAGGGAATCTTTCACCTACTCATACAGGCTTTGACAGTTGGAATTTGCCAGTTGGCAAAGTCAGAGGCAGACTTCAGACTGGATTTAGGGTGCCACTTTACACTGAATATCCTGGACTACAGGACCCTTTACTGGAATTCAGAGACTCATTTGCTTGTGCTCCTTTAAAGGGAGTACCTAGCATGAATGAGTTGTTTTCTACCACAGAGAACCAAAGACATTCAGGTGACTGTCTGCTCGCTTATCTAAAAGGCAGTATGTTTGCCTTCACATTCCCTCTCCCTGAAACTACTTAGAGTGGCCGAAGCTAATGCAAGTGTTAGGTTGGAAAAACCACATTTCTGGTTGTCATGCATGGTTTGCCATTTCTGCTACCTGGTGGTGAGACAAGTTTAGGACTTGCTCAATGGGAGGACGGGCAGATTGAAAGAACATAGGATTCCCTCCTGCAAACCTTGTCTAAGGACAGCCTCAAATTAGCAGACTAAAGAGGCCCTTGCCTTGCTTATTTCTACCCTTCCATTCCCAATTGCTATTTCAAATGCAAGTGATCAATCCATGTCTTCCAGAATATGCATACCACACCTGGCACAATGGGGCTTTTATTTTGACTGTGGCACAAGTACTAGCCTCCTGTCCCTATAATGCCTTTTCCTTCAGTGCTACTCTGTCAAAAATCTATTTATCTTCCATTGGCTCTGTCCTCTCACCTATTAGGAGCCTTAATTACATAATTCACTGGAATAAGTGTTGTTAATGTTAATTAAAACATTGAAGCAGGAGATGTGAAAATGCCATAGGTTAGAAATTAGGACATGCTGCATCATCAGCAGGGTAGAGATCAGGTGAGAGAAAGCAGTTCAGGGGAGATGAGAGAGAGTGAGGGTTGGACAGGGTGGTGTTTGAGAGGACCAAAGAAGCCTAGGGAGGGGCTAGAGAAAGTGGAAGGCGCTGAGGAAAGCTAGGGTGTGGAGGAGCCGTATGGGGCAGGGAGGGGAGAGGAATATCAAAACATGGATTGATCTTGCAGATTGCTAAATACTATCTGCAAGGGGCTGAGAACAGCTGGATGGAAAATGGGAATTTTCATGGGAAAAATCCCCATTCAAAATAGACTCCCCCTTGCATACAAACAGTTTTCCCAGGAGAAATTTTTGAAAAATGAGAAGGTGTGAGGAAAGCTTGCTGCCAAAAAGCCTCCAACTTTTCCAGTTGGAAACCAGCAAAGGATTCCTGCCTTGTGCATTTTCCTGAATCTGCAGGCAGCCTGAAACTAATGGGAATAGCTATACCAGTATAAGCATCTTCATAATGGCATAACTGCATCCAAACTCGGGAGTTATACCACTTTAGGTATACCAGTCTAGTTAACTTGTGTGTGTAAACAAGTTACTGTCAGAGAGGAACACTTTCACTTTTAAAGAGTAATGCTTAAAAGTTAAAAGTGGAGGCCTAGTGTCTAGAGCAGTGGCTGGGGCTAAGACCAGGGTTCTGTTCTCAGCTCTGCCATTGGATGAATGACCTTGGGCAAGTCACATCACCTCCATGTGCCTCAGTTTCCCCATCTGTGCAATGGGGATAATGATTCTGACTCCTTTGTAAAGCACTTTGGAAGCTACTATTAAAAGTGACATCAATTGCTTCATTGAAATGAACAAGATATCCAAACTATTAGTTTCAGGCTGCTTGCAGATTCAGGAAAATGCACAAAGCAGGAATCCTTTGTCTCTGTCTGGGTTTCCACTCCTCCTCCTGAATGGAAAAGCAGCAGGTTAAAGATGGATTCCAGTTCGGGTGACATGATCACGTGTCTCTGTAAGACTCCAAGCCATCATTCCTCCCAGCCTGTCTCATAGGAAGGCCAGCCAATGTACAGGATCCCCCTGGACCCTTATTTTGCCAGACCCTGAGATATCAAAATGCCAGGATCATAATTAAATTAAGAGCCAACACAAAGGGGAGACACTGGAGGGAAAGAGAAGCCAGTGACTGATTACAAAGGACACCATGGGTACTGAACAAACTAACCTCAAACTACACTAACTGAACAGAGGGCATGATATCATAAAGATACTTGTGAACACCCATCAATGATAACAATTTTGGTATTAATGTTAAGGTTTGGGGATAAGAATTTTGACATGGATGTTAAACCTTATGATAATGCTACTTTTCAATTAATACCTATAAACAGGTTCAAAGCTTACGACAGCAGAGAAATCATAAAAAACCTGGTTTGCTGTGTGTGAATGGGGAAACTGAGGCACACTGCCTCATGGCCTTAATGGCTGAATGCCAAGAGAACTATAACAACAAACTGCCTTCGAGATAATCAGTGGCTAACTCTCTTCCACTAAACAAAGGGGAGAGGTGTGACTGTACCTCGGGGGAACACCCTGCACCCCCATGTTCATCTTTATAAAATGAGTGTTTGGTATCCAATGCAAAGATTGTCATGTTGGGTGTCTTCAGAAGGCTCATAATACACTGAGCATGGTTGTTATAGTGATATTATAGTAATTGTTACAGTAAAGTTATAGGTTATAATTACATGTATATCATTATGAGGCTGAAATGTATCCTCATGGCTTAAAGCAAGCCCAGGCAAAAACTCTCCAAGAATGGAGAGGCACTTCACATCTCATCAGGGCATGGATGGGACAAACCCTGCCCAGCCTCACAGGAACAATGGACACTGGCTTAGGCAGTAACAAAAGAATCTGTTAGACCCTTGAGGGAGTCACCCCCTTCCTTTGGGCAGTTTGGCAGCAATGTTCACCTGACTCAGAAGTTTATGTGGGGGGGGAGCCAAGAGAAAAGAAAGGACATGATAAAAGGGAGAGACATTTTGCCATGCTCTCTCTCTCTCTCTTCCACCTACATCTACAGACACCACCACCACCAAGCAACAGAAATGCTGACCAAAGGGGAGAGCCTGACTGAAAAGTAACCAGACAGCCTGTGGGAAGAAGCATCCAAGTTTTTAAGGACATTGAAAGTGTTAAGATCAGCTTAGAATGCATTTTGCTTTTATTTGACCAAATCTGACTTGTTATACTTTGACTTATAATCACTTACAATCTATCTTTATACCTAATAAATCTGTTTGTTTATTTTACCTGAAGCAGTGCATTTGGTTTGAAGCATATCAGAGAACAAGCCTGGTACATATCAGTTTCTTTTTTAAATTAACAAACTCATATAAGCTTGCAGTCTCCAGCGGACATAACTGGACACTGCAAGACATAGTTTCCTAGGGTTGCTTCTGGGACCAGAGATATTGGCTCGTGTCATTCTCTTGCAAATAGCTGGGAGCAGCTTACATGCCAGAGGCTGTGCATGATCGGCCCAGAAGTGGGGAGCTCTCACAGCAGAGCAGGATAAGGCTGGCTCCAATAGTCAAGGATTGGAGAAGCCTAGCAGATCACCAATCCAGATAGCACCAGAGGGGAATGTCACATGTATTACCCGGGTGGAATCCCCATCCTTAGGCCTGGCTTGACAAAGCCCTGGTTTGGATGATTTAGTTGGGGTTGGTCCTGCATTAAGTAGGAGGTTGGACTAGGTGACCTCCTGAGATCTCTTCCAACCCTGATCTTCTATGATTACTTTTAATATGAAGCCTCAGGTTCTGTAGCAGGGGTGGAATCTGTTGTTGACTTGTGGGATATATGTTGCCCCAATATACACTCCTTTGGTTCCAGCCATGACAGTACAGGGTTGCTTACATTATTGTTTTGTCCATCCTGAAATTCATTGGAGGTTACTAGTTTTCCACCTTTCTCTATCTTTGTAGGCATTACAATTCTACCTCAGTGAAATATCAAACATACAGAATTCTGTAGCAAGTAAATACATGACAATCTGTTGAGTAAGAGTAAAGAGTAGGACCAATGAATTTCAGACATCATACATTGGAATAGGGGAAATCACAGATGTTAGAGTTGATATAACAAATAGCAAATAGCATGATCTTAAGGAAGGAGAGCACTGCAAAGCAGCTTAGGTAGGGGCAAGATAAATTACCTCTGCTGACACCAAGAGACATCATGGTTCTCTCAAATTTTCTCCTACTTCAGTTCCCAGTTCAAGGTAACGGGTCCACCTGAAAAAATGAAAAAGCGTGAGAAACCCAAATTATTGCTCCAGTTATAAATGGTTTCCAGACAGGATCTGAGTGAGTATGTGAATTACGTACCACAGTAATATTACACTGGCAGAAAGGAGACGGGGAAGGTCTATTTGCCCCTCTATTTTATTTCATCCTCTTGGCCAACTGGAGTCTTTCCCATCACTGTTCTCATGGATCCATGTGAAAAGTTGTTCAGAATTAAGGGATCACAGCAATGTCAGTTTGGAAAGGACCTTGAGAGGTCATCTAGTCCATCCCCCTGCTCTGAGGCAGATTCAAGATGGGTAAAACTCACTTGGATTCATGCTCAAGTCCACTAACTCCATAGTCTAGTCATGGCAGACATGCCTATCCAAGCTCAGCAGAGGAAGAGGCACCCCAGGGTCATATGCCTCAAACTACTCAGAGAAGACAGACAACAAGACACATATTGATGTTGCTATAACACTGACATTCTTTTCAAAGCAGCATCACTTTTCCAGGCAGAACTGACAATTCCTGTTCCCTGCCTAATGATCTCACAAGCAGGTAGCAAGCTGTAGTAACTTTAGCCTATAGATACCCACACACATTGTTGTCTCTTTTACAAGTGCATAAATGACTTAATGACTGACAATTATGAGCCTCTTTCATCCAAAGAGCTATATTCTCTACGGTCTGGTATGCAAGGACTTTCTTCTTCTCCTTCTTGCATAGCAGCAGGTGCTGTCATATAAGGGGCCTTTCAGCAGCTTCTGTGAGAACATCATGACAGTTACAAAGCTGTGGATCTATAGAACCTTATCCAGCAGTGAAACACGGCTGCTGAAGAGTGGCACACTGACATTTGCGATTCTCACCGTCTTTGTTCTCTGCTCTGTATTAAGGGACAAGATCAGCAATGAGAATGTTTGTAGCCAGACCCAGTAACCATTTCCATCAACACTTGTTTGGGTTCCATGGCTTTCTTGGTATGGACCAGGGGTAGGCAACCTATGGCACAGGTGCCGAAGGCGGCACGCAAGCTGATTTTCAGTGGCACTCACACTATCCAGGTCCTGGCCACCAGTCCAGGGGGCTCTGCATTTTAATTTAATTTTAAATGAAGCTTCTTAAACATTCTGAAACCTTATTTACTTTACATACAACAGTAGTTTAGTTATATATCAGACTTATAGAAAGAGACCTTCTAAAAAGGTTAACACGTATTATTGGCACGTGAAACCTTACATTAAAGTGAATAAACGAAGACTCAGCACACCACATCTGAAAGGTTGCTGACTCCTGGTATGGACATATAATTACAATGAAAGACCATTACCACGGGACCAGAGATCCTGTGGTAATCAAAAATTTCAGGGGTGCAATAAGATTACTAGTGATGGACATAATCTGAATAGCCAGCCAGACCACTTGAAGGACCGAGTTAGAAATCGATCTGCATGGCACTCAGAATGCAAGGATGCTACATCCCTTTGGGATTTGCATGATGATGATTTGCATGATCTCCTTTGAGTGTAATCCTCTGCAGCAATGTTCTCCAAGGCATCTGAGTCAGTTTGAACCAATGCACCAACTGGGAAGCTAGGAAGTATTTTGCTACTGGAGGTGTCACCTTTCCTATGAAACACAACACCAAAGTTCTGGCCATGAATGGTCATTGGACATCTCATGCATTTGGGGCATCCCAGACTAGGGTTAATGTGAGTGTCCTGGCCAGATTCCAATTTGGCTAATTTTATGCTGTCTGTCTAAATCCTCTCTGAAAATATTACAAGAGAGCAGAATTTTTTACTTCTTGTCCTAAAGGATTATCCTGTGCCACTGCTTCCAACAGCTGTGTATTCCTCCCTAGAAGCAGCCATGCTCCCTGTGTGTACAGTCTGTAAGTGCTTGGGAATCTTCAAGATGCTGCATGAATATAAAGTTAAGTTATTATTACCTGTGCGTGGCTTGTTTCTGAAATATTGCATGGAAACCACGCTCCCATTAAAAAATACCTAGTACTGATCTCACAGCATCGCTGCTTGGTGAAGTCCTCACCCTTTGCTTGGCACATGGGAAGCTGAATAACCACCTCTGCTCTTTGCAGATGCAACTTCCCTCCTAGTTTGCACTGAATTCTGGAACACAACCAAAGTGCAATGAATTCAGGACAACTCCTGCTCTCAAGCTCCATTCACCTGCTCAACCTTTCCCTTCTAGAATGCTAGTTTAACTCCCACTGCATGTAGACAGCCTTCTCCTGCCCACACCCTTCCCAGACTGTCCTTCTTGAGGCCTTTCCGCTCAGACTCACAAGGGGACAGAGACAGAACAAGGACAATAATCCTATTATGGATGACCATAAAGTATTTCAATTCTAATCTTCGATATGCTCTGATGAATTTCTTCCTCCCTTCTAGTTAACAAGTTATTGCCTATTCCTGCAGTAACTGTGTGGTATAAAACAACCCAGGAACAGGGACAAAGGGGAAAATGGTGGCAAGGAACTAGCCCAAACATAGGGCTAGTTGGGAATTTTTTGGATTAATTGTTTTTCATTGAAAGAGGCTAACTTGTCAAAATCAAAACTGTTCTTGAGTCAGAGTCAGGATTTGAGGAAAAAAGAAAAAAAGTCAAAATTGAAATGAAACATTTTGAAATTTTCAAAATAAAATGCTTCCATAGACTCAAACCAAAACATTTCTCGGTGTTTTGCATTGCAATTTTTTTTTGAGATTTTGACTTTTCATTTCGATAAGATGAGAACAAATTGTGAACTCTTGAATATTTGAGGGAAACTGTTTTGCACCCAGTTCTACCCAACGGTCAGATGCTGCCCTTGATCCATGTTGAGTTAGAAGCAGCTTCGTCATCGCGAGCCTGATGGCTACAGTTAGTCGAAAATGTTCTGCCCGACTTGACAGAATCAACATGCAACAATTTCATCAACAGTTTCAATGGAAAGCAGACAAGCAGGTTCCTAGGCTGACACTGCCTGTGAGCTGTCAAGTTCCCCAGACTGGTTAGATTCCCAGGATGCTCGGCTACTCAGCTACTTGGCTTTCTGCTCCTCAAAGAAGTAGCTTGCTGGGAATCCAGGCAGCCTAGGAGCAAGCAGGCTGAAAAATTTTGTTTTGGTTCTCTGGAAACAGAATTTTCCTGGAAGTCCCTCCCTGCAAAAAAATCATGTTTCTGAGGTTTTGTCCTGATACAAAATTATTCACGGGAAGCAATTTCTATTTCCTGGCCAGCTCTAGTGATAGCCTTAAAACAGAAGTACTTCAATGAAGTGTTTTTGAAAATCTGGAGTGTTGATACACACATAAGCTAGGATAAATGAGAGGACAAATCAGGCATTTAGTATAGAGGAGCAGAGTTTTCCATGGAATATAAATCAGTTTTAGAATCATGCAAATAGGATTCATAAAAAGATGCAGCAAGATGAGATTCTTGGCTTGTGCAGCATGGAACTCACAGCCCAGGTTGTTAAAGTTGTGATGGCTTTAAGCTACCTTTGTCCTCTCTTAATCCTGAACTGTTCTAGGGGCACCCTTCCTAGACTGCAGTGCTACCTGAAATCTCCCAGCTGTTCCCTCACCTCCAGCGCATCCCTCCCATCACCACAGTCCCACAAACGCTATCCAAAGGCTCATGAAGGCAGCCTCAGAGGGCAGCTTACAGTTGTCTTCTGCAGTGCTTGTACAGAGAGAATCTTTTATATGGCAGGTAATGGGGCAAGATCAGTGATGAGAATCTCAGCCCAAGAATTTTGCTTGGGACTTCTCCCTAGACATAGTTGGTACATCATCTAGCCAGTACTATTGATATTAGCCTCTTACTTACCCAACTTTATCTGCCTTTAACAATACACCCCAAAATTAAAGGAAGTGCCAATGGACAACAAAGGACGTGTGAATAAATACACAGTTCTGATGCCTGAAACTACACATTGGCCAACCCTACAACCTGATCCCTCAGGCTTCTCTATCTTTCCATTCACATCAGCGTGGGAGAGCGCATCACAAATATCACCACAGATATTTCTGGCTCTGCAGACAGGTGTCTGGGCATGTTGATGGCTCATTAGTGCTGGCTCTGCAGGACTGGCAGTGGTTCCCACGCATTATTTTTCCAACCGTGACTCACACAGCAGCAGCCAGCCCTGCCCTTCCTTGACAGGCACGCTATGGCCTAGTAAAGTACAAGCATGCTGAGTGTGGTGGTTCAGAGTCAGTGGCAGGCCAGTGTCTGAGAGAGCTGTCTCTAGAGCCTCAGTAAAGGGCCACACCACAGTTTCAGGGGCTGCCCAAGTGCAGAATTCCAAGCAGATTTCCTAATGATGTGTTGGAGACGATGAGATTTGTTTCTAAAGCAAATAACCTATTGCAGGAGAATGCACTGCAAGAAATGGGACAGTAAACACAAACAGGGTCTAGTACCAAACCACACTCCTAGTCTGAGGCAGACGTGGGCAGACAGTGTTTAATTGAGTACTGCAATCCACATAGGAAGAGCCTCCCAAGATAATTCTCAGCTACCAGAACTCCTGGCTTTGTGGTGAGTGACAAGTTGACTACTTTTTAGTGTGGAATTTCTATCCTGGGAAGGCTATGCCAAGGCATGCTTGGGGTTGTTAAGTATAAATAAGTCTTCTTCCAGTGCCAGAGCACAATAGGATCCATGCAGTGCCTCAGACACACAAGTTACACAGCCTCTCCAGATGTTAGCACTCCAACTAGGGGGAGGTCTAGCTCAGTGGTTTGAGCATTGTCCTGTTAAACCCAGGGTTGTGAGTTCAATCCTTGAGTGGGTCACTTAGGGATCTAGAGCAAAAATCAGTACTTGGTCCTACTAGTGAAGACAGGGGGCTGGACTCAATGACCTTCTGAGGTCCCTTCCACTTCTGTGAGATATAGGTGTATATCTCCATATTGGCCTCCACAAGTCACTCCTGGATGGAGTACAATGTGAGATGACAAAGACAGGGATCATAATGGCAAGCTCTATATCTGAGAGGAAGAGTTCTGCTGTCTTGCACAACTGGAGCTGAGTAGCACTTATGGCTGCTATTTGGAGATCAAGGTGTATGCTCTACAGCTCTTTAACAATTGTGCCCTAACTCAGTAGTCCTGTAGACTTCAGTGAGTCTACACATGTGCTGAAAGCTAGCTATGTGCTTAAACACCTGGTTGAACAGGGGCCTTGGAAAGCAGATTCTCTTGACACCTGAAGCTTACCATTGCATTGTCAAACGTGGAGTAGCTCGTCTCTTAAGTGGGACACTGCAGAGAGAACATATCACACCAGCACTCTGAGAGCTACTCTGAGTTTCTACCCAATTTCAGATCTACAGTAAGATTGACTTTAACCTGAATCATCTCCAGAAGCCTCTATGGGCTAGGGCAGTGGCTTTCAATCTTTCCAGACTACTGTACCCCTGTCATAAACAGATAGTTAAGGGTTAATGTCTCTTTTACCTGTAAAGGGTTAACAAACAGGGAACCAAACACCTGACCAGGGGACCAATCAGGAGACAAGATACTTTCAAATCTCAGTGGAGGGAAGCCTTTCTTTGTGTTTTTTGGGTTTGGCTTTGTTCTCTCTGGGTCCTGGAAGGGACTAGACGTGCAACCAGGTTTCTTGCCAATCTCCCTACTACAGTCTCTTATATATTCAGAATAGTGAGTATTTAGTAAGAAAGGCGGTTATAGTCTTTTGATTGTTTTCTGTATTTGCAAATGTGTAGTTTGCTGGAAGTATTTTAAATTGTATTTTTGCTGGGGGGAGGCTTCTTTCTAGTGTCTATAAGCTGACAAACCCTGTAACTTTTACCATCTAAATTGCAGAGATAACTTTTACTTTTTTTCTCTCTTTTTATTAAAAGTTTTGCTTTTAAGACCTGTCTGATTTTTTCCCCTTGTTGAGGCTCCAGGGAATTGAGTCTGTACTTAACAGGGAAGGGGAAGGGAGGGGAGAAGAGTGGAATCCCTTTGTTTTAGATTCACAGAGAGTGTGAATCTGTCTATCTCTCCAGGAGCCCAGGGAGGGAACACCTGGAGGGGAAGAGAAGGGAGGGAAAGTCTGGGATAGGCAACTGTGAGGAAAGGGGTTTACTTTCCTTGTGTTAAGATCCAGGGGGTCTGGGTCTTGGGGGTCCCCAGGGAAGGTTTTGGGGGGACCAGAGTGTATCAGGCCCTGGAATTCCTGATTGGTGGCAGCTTATCAGATCTAAGCAGGTAATTAAGCTTAGAGGAATTCATGCTGGTACTTCAACTTTTGGACTCTAAGGTTCAGATTGGGGAAAGATACCATGACAACCCCTTTTAGGAGTTTGATTTGTCTTGCATACCCCCACGTTTCACCTCGCTTAAAAACTACTTGCTTACAAAATCAGACAGAAAGGTGCAAAAGTGTCACAACACATTATTACTTTCTCATTTTTACCATACAATTATAACATAACTTAACTAGAATATAAATAGTGTACTTACATTTCAGTGTATAGTATACAAAGCAGTATAAACAAGTTATTGTCTACATGAAATTTTAGTTTGTACTGACTTCATTAGTGCTTTTTATGCAGCTTGTTGTAAAACTAGACAAATATCTAGATGAGTTGATGTACCCCCTGGAAGACCTCTGCATAGCCCCAGGGGTATGTGTAGCCCTGGTTGAGAATCACTGGGCTAGGGCGTGGCTACCTCAGGTCTGCCTTTTCTTCTGTACCACACCGAGAATTAGATACTCTGTGGGAACACTGTGAATGTTAGAGTCCAGAATGAAGCGGCCACATTAGCCAGTTTTCTGCAGTAGGTTCACAAGGATAATAGGCTTTTTTTTTCAGGAGAAACGAGTCCCTCACTTGATTAATTTAGAGCACAACACAAAACTCACCTTCCTTATTAATGGAGGCTAAAAAGTGGCCAACTTTTATCCTTTGCTTAGATCTCATCCCCCAACATGATCACAGAAATGTCTTAACCAAGGGAGGAGCAGAACCAGAGATCCATAACTGGACAGAAATTATACTTCTTGTATTTAACACCTCTACTACTATGGCAATTGGCACAATAGAGAAAGACACAGCTCCAGACCATCCATGGTGGAACAATAACAAAATGGACCAAGCAGTTGCTGGAACTGAACTGGAAACTTCTCCTTCCTGCTTGACACTGATTCTCAGCAGATAGCCTGGCAGTTTGAGATGGCAATATTGACAGTTGCATTAGAGAAACAAGCATAAACAGAGATACATGAGACACTCCAAGGCAAACTGAAAGACAGACAGAGTAACAAACAGCAAACTTCTTATCAGGAAAAAAGCTTTAGAGGCTCACCTGATAATACCGCCTCCCTCTCGCTTCCCTCGTGCCCACTCGCCTCCCTCCTATCTCTTTACAGGTAATTATCAAAAACTTCCAAATCAAATCAGCTTGAGATCCCCTTCCATTAATACAACACGTAATGCATCTGGACTTCAATGAAGAGACAATTAGATTTTAAAAGAAAATGCTTGGCAAGCATTTTCTCCATCACTAGTAGCTATTGAGCCTAGAGCTTTCAACAAATGAAGAGCACAAATCATAGTTCAAAATTTCTTCAGAGATCTGAGTTCAGGATTTAGGATGGGGTTATCAAAAACACTCAGTGTTGACCCATTGAAGTCACTAATTCACTTCAGAAAATTCCAGCTTTGGCCCAGAACCATTTGCTGGGCTAGTACTGTTGACTAGAAGTGAGATTTTGTTATAACATTTTTACATTAGCAAAAGCCCTAGTATAGATGCAGTTACACTAGCTTCTGGCAGTATAGCTGGTAAGAGAGCTTTGGCCAGCATGGTTTATTTCATTTGGAAAGTGGTATAAGCTACACCAGTAACAGCACTCTTTTGCCAGGATCAGCTGTGCCTTCATTAGCTAGACCAGCTTACCCTTTCCAGTGTAGACAAGCCTAGAGTCTATTGACACTGTAATTGAGAGAGGTGAGTCTCAGTGCAGCAGCCAGATTGGTGCTAGCTCACCTTGAGCAAGCAGACTAGAACTAGCAATGTCAATGGTACCTCATGGGCAGAGGCTCAGGATGGCCACCTGAGCTTGGACTTGAGAGAGTGGGCAGGCAGGCTTGACTTGAGCAACAATCCCAGCCCCGCCCATGCCACAATGGCCACATGACTATTATTAGCATGCTAGCTCCATAAGAACTTGTGCAAATTTGTGTACTCAAGCTGCGACTGAACGTAGCCACAGAGGCTGAAGCTCTGGGCAAGTCTACATAGTAGAGCACTACATCAGCACAGTTGTACCACTGTAGCATGGCCGGTGAAGATGCATTATGCCAATAGGCGAGCGCTCTCCTGTCAACATAATTACTCCACCTCGGCAAGAAGTAGAAGCTATGTTACTGGTTGAGCATTTCCTGCCAATATAGCACTGGTGTGAACTGCGCAAAACTTGTGTCACTCGGGGGAGAGGGATGACTTTTTCACACTCCCGAGTGACGTAAGTTAGATCAACTTAGGCAATGGTGTAGACTTGCCCTCTGAGACCAGCTAGAATGGCTCTCCTCCCTGCCCCACCTTAGGCACATTGTCAGTTACTGCAGTGGAGGCTCAGACTTCTGAACTCAGCAAGGAAGGGAAGGGAAAAACAAATCAATGCTGAGGTATTTTGTTTGGACTCAACCAAAACCCCAGAGCGGAACACCCTCAGCTCTGGATAAGAGGGATCATTATTTGTTTGCAGGACAGGTGCAAGGATGTTTCGCGCCCTAGGCAAAATTTCCACTGCGCTCCCCGGCCCTGAGCGCCACCCCCCCACGGCAGCTCCCCACCCTCCGCCCTGAGGCACCCCCCCAGCCCCAGCTCACCACTGCTCCACACACAAGCACGAGCCCCCCCGAGCATGCCCTGGGAGGCAGGAGAAATGAAGCAGCTACGGCATGTTCGGGGAGGAGGCGGGGCAGGGATGAGCTGGGGTGGGGAGTTCCCCTGCGTGCCGCCCCCCGCCTTACTTGCTGCAGGTGGCCCTCCCCATGCTCCCCTGCCCCAGCTCCCTCTGCCTAAATGCCGGCGGCGACTGGGGCGGATGAAGATCCGGTCGCCGCGGTCACTGCTGAAGAAAATGGCGCCCCCTAAATCCCAGTGCCTTGCCTAAATGGTTGCCCTGGCCCTGCCTGCACTGCCCTCAGGCCCAGCTCAGTCTCTCTGCCAAAGAGCAGCACATGTGACACAAGCAGAGGCGTTCCCATAGGAGGCATCACCACAGAGCTTTGGGCTCATCGGCATGGCCTGCGTCACCCTGGGTGGAAGGGCCTGCTCCTGTCCCCAGTGTGAGTGGCTGATTCAGCCCAATAGTGCAATTTGTTCACATCAGAGAGGCGTCATGAATGATCAACCTGAGTATGGATTTTCTATAGCAGGTTGGGTTCCTGAGTCAGTGCAGGGACTGAAAGGGGAGGATTTGCACCTCCCTGACGTGATGCTGGGGCAGGCAGGGGACAGAGAGGCCACAATAGCAGGTCAGAGCAGCCTGTGGACAGCCCTACCTTGCCCTCCCTACCTCCCACTGCCATAGTCCCTATAGGCATTACTGTACCAGGGGATCCCTAGGGTGCAGGCCTGTCTCTTCCTGCCCTCGGTCTGCCCTGAAACATCCCCTGTGCCAGAAGAATCTATGGGGTTGGCACTGAGCCCCTGGTGCAATTCACTCAGGGGAGCCATGCAGCCCCTTGGTGCCAGCCCAGCTTCACCCTACTCTGCACACACAGCAGGTGCAAAGCGACTGCACAGAGGAGGAGAAGGAACCTCCTTGGTTGAGTCCCCTTGAGCCTGCCTATCTCTATTTTCAAGAAAACCAGGAAATTCAAACACAAAAGACACTTTGTAAAAACAGTTCAGGTGGCTGAGAGACAGCGACGCAAAACCCAAATACACAACGCTAGGAAACACAGCACAAAACCATTCACCTACATCCCTCCTCTTCTCTCTCTCACTCACACATTGCCCATTCCCCCAGCCAACCAGTCCTACTCAGCTACTGTCACCACAGTCAGATCCTTAACTTTACCCTCCGTGGAATGCCACGAAACAATGCTTACATTTCCTGAACAAAAAGCTACATAAAGAAATATGCATAGCAGAGATCAGCACATGCATCCTGCTCAGGACACATGACCAAAGGAGCCCCAGTGACATCAATCTAAAACTATTCATTACACCCCAAAAAATTCTACATAACAGCTGGAGCTTACAAGTCCTCTCATATGCTACCTGTCACCATTTACAAACAAAGTCACAGCACACAAACACTGCAATCTGTGCAGTTATGATTTACCAAATTGCAGAACCCATCAAAAAGATTGAGATGTAATATTGCTCCACATAAACAAATATGCTACCCCACAAAATCAAAATAACTTGGTTGGTAGCCTACAACTGTGAGATGAAGGTTCAATGTCTTAATATAACAATGCCAACTCCAAAATACTGCCACATTTACACCTACTTCCACATATACTCTTATCATTGTGCAGATTTCCCATCTTAAATTCCTACTGAACACATTCAGAATAAATGTTTATTTAAAAAAAATTCTTTAGGTGACACCTCTATTGGGAAAAATACTGGTAACATATTCTAGTTCACAATATTAAGATTACAAACAAAAAGGACATATTAGTTGTGATTCTTGACAAGTCCTAAATGGAAATAATCCAGGTTCAAGCTAGCCATGAACACAGATTAATCCCATAGGAACACTGGCATTAAACAGGCCCTGTCTACAGGTATGTTTTGATTTCGTAAACACTTCCCTGCTGGGCTAGCCTGGGGCTTACAGATGGCAGAGTTAAGGGTATCTGGGTGGCCTGTGAGTTTGGATAAGTAGAGCAGCTTTTCTCTGGGAATGGATGGTATCTGGGAACAGGGATGTGTGGGGCTGATGTACCAACATACATGGTGTTACACTGTGTTGTGTGTTCCAGTTTTGCATTGTTGTCCCTTAGCAACTTGTTCTCCTTGATGTTACCTTAACATTGCACACAACCCCTTAGCAGGGAAGAGAGCCTTGAGGGTGGGGATGGGTCACAGACCTCTGAACTAAGGTGGGAACCAGAGAGTTTCCCTACTGGTGCCAGGCCCGCCCAGGGACCTGGGGCACTAGCATGGCCAGGCTGGGCATCTCGCTGGCTCCCTGGGCTGCTAGAGACTGGGAGCCAGGCCAGAAGGGGGGCAGCCGCGGGAGTAGGTCCCTGCCAGCTGCCAGGACCCAGAACCGCGGAGGGGAAGGGGCTGCTCCTGGGCTCCCATCCAGCCGCCCCCGCGCTGGGGCTCCCTGCATGCGTCCCCCTTACCTCCTCCACCAGGGCGGCGAAGTGCTCCAGGGAGGAGGCAGGCAGGTCCCCGTAGAGCAGCTCCCTGGGGCCAGGCGGGGCGCTCAGCGGCCCAGGCCCCCTGCGCAGAAAGAACAGTGCCTTGCCACGGCCGGGGCTGGCAGAGAGCTCAGTGCTGAGCGCCAGCTGCCCCACCAGGCTCAGCATCACCAGCAGCTGTGGCAGCTGCCCTGCGGCGCCCTCCAGGAAGCCCCACAGCAGGGGCTGCACCTCAGGGCTGCCCGCACAGCGCTCCCAGCATTCCGGCTTCAGCCACAGGCTCCGCACCATGCGATCCCCGAGCAGTCGGACATGGGTATCCAAGGTGGGGGCGTCCCAGGAGCGGCGCCAGGGTTTTTGGCACCCTAGGCAGGGGTCCTTCCTCGCTCCCGGTCTTCGGAGCACTTTGGCGGTGGGTCCCAGAGTGAGTGAAGGACCCGCCGCAGAATTGCCGCCGAAGACCTGGAGCGCAGAAGGACCCCCCACCGCTGAATTGTCACCCACCCAAATCCTGGTGCCCTAGGCGACTGCCTAGGTCACCTAAATGGAAGCGCCGGCCCTGTTTGTTTGTTTGGTGCAGCAAATCCCATGCTCATCTGGTGCTGCAATATTGCCCTCAGCTTTGTGTATGGTTTGTGCCCCCCAGATTCTGAGCTCATGGTCTGGACACAAAAGTTGTGCTCCAATCAGTGAGGCTCATCTGGTCTGCTAGGCAGTGGGGATGGATGCTGTGCTGATCGTGAGTGCTGGGAGCAGTTTGACAATCTCTGGCTCTCCATAGGCTCTTCTGAAATATCTTCCACAGTCACCTTTCATAACTACTTTTCAACAGCAAAACCCTCCCAACTAAGTGAGGAGCAAGAGCAGGGCATGTCCTCTGGCCTCCCTTTTGGGCCACGGACTAGAAATAGTGCCAGCACCGGAGAATTTACAAGAGTTCTTCCAGGGAATTATGGCAGTGTGACCTCTTCTCCCATAATTCTCTTGTGCCACTCTAGGTAGCCTAGAAGAGCTTTTGAAATCTCCCAGAAGTTACAGCTTCTGGTGGCACTACCAGGAAATGTGGGCGAGGTACCCAAAAGGCACTGTGACTACAGCTGTGTAAATCACTGTTAGGGTGACACAGGGCAAAATTGCAACCATTCTGAACCCAAAACAGCATGTCGTTTGTGGACACATTGACTGCATTGTGGGTACTTCCAGCAGTGCTGTCCCACAGATTCAATGATGTTGTTAGCTAATGTAGAAAGTTATTAAATTCTCATGAGCCTCTTGCTAAAAAAATAGTCACAGGGCAGAATATAAGCATGAATCATGTGGTGAGAATAAACAGTCATAACAGCAATCAGCCACGACTTGCTCTTGAGTACCTGGTTGTCCAGGATGGACCATGGGAGGCTGAGGAAAATACTATTGCTTAGGTTGTTATGTGGAGAAGGACATGTCTATTGGCATCATGTTACAGACTGAAGTGGCATCAGGGGAGAGGCTGGGCCTCAAGACAAGTCCAGAGGACAGTGATGGGAGGTGGCTGCTGTGATGGGAAATGGAAAAAAGAAAAGACGACAAGACATCCACATTACATGGGTCAGAGCAGGGATGGGCAACCTGCAGCCCGTGGGCCACATGCAGGTCACCAGGGTAATCACGGCGGGCTGCTAGACAGTTCGTCTACATTTGCACAGCCTCCCGCAGCTCCCAGTTGCTGCAGTTCACCATTCCCAGCCAATAGGAGCTGCAGGAAGCAGCGTAGGCAGCAGGGACGTGCTGGTCATCACTTCCTGCAGCTCCCATTGGCCGGGAACAGCAAACCGTGGCCACTGGCAGCTGCGGGCAGC
Source organism: Gopherus evgoodei (assembly GCF_007399415.2). NCBI lineage: Eukaryota > Metazoa > Chordata > Testudines > Testudinidae > Gopherus > Gopherus evgoodei. The sequence continues at coordinate 58,552,303 of NC_044330.1, read as the reverse complement.
CATGCAAATGTAAACAAACTGTCTGGCAGCCCGTCAGCGGATTACTTAAGCGGGCTGCAGCTTGTCCACCACTGAGTCAGAGCAATAAAACAGCTTCTCTGAAGTATCTTTGTGGGTCTCTACGGGAGGGGAATGCCTGGTAAGTACCAACTCCAAAACCAACTCCAAAACCTACTCTTACATTGAGATGTGCCCAGGAGATTGTAAGGACTTATTTCAGAGCCCTTCAGTCTGCTCTCAATATTTATTGGGCACAGGAGAGGAAGAACTATTAGCAAGCTGTAAACTGTCCCAGTCAGTCGATCGGTCATCTTGCTATTTCTACTATCTGCTGGTAGGATGAAAGGGTTTTGTGATTTCTGGGGGAGCAGGAGGATAAACAGAACTCTGTAAGAAAGCTACCACAGCCCCAAGTGTGATTCCTCAGGGCAGGAGAAAAAAATGGCAATGAATCCCATTTATACCGTAGTTCACCCAACCCCTGACACTGATAACATCATTTTCAGCTTTATATAGCACTTTGTATCTCAGAGCACTTCACAGGCTTGGTAGTACCACCTGTAGCACCACTGAAATGCGACCACCTTTAGGGTGGGTGTGAAAACAAACCAGCATGCTGCCTCTTGTGTAACGGAGGATGCATTTCCCCATGAGATCACTGACATTCATGCACTGCACACAAGGCGTCACATTTTCAGGTCTTGACTGAATAACAAGGATTCCTCTTGGCTGGGCAGCCTTCAAATCTTGCCACCCTCTGAAAACTTTGCAGCAGATCTTTCTGGTCTCTGTTTTCTAGCTCTAAAGGCTGAGTGCAGTGCAGAGCAGGATGGCAGATACTGAGAGAGCCCAACTCCCCGAGGGAGTGTCTATGGAATCCTTCAGGGAACTATGCAAATTGACATGGCCCAGAACATGTTCTCTGCACAAAAAGTCTGCAGAGCCTGCCAAGAAACCCTGCATGCCCTTACCTGTTGCTTCAGCAAAGTTCCTGCTCCTGGGCCTGTTACTTCCTCGACATTTCACCATATCACTTGCTCTTCCATAATCCCTTTCACCACAATGCACTTTATGTGGATAGAATTCTTAGTTAAATTGCCTTTCAGAGGAGAGAGAGCCCCTCCCTCCTCCAGCTGACCACACGTTTTCTTTACAGATCCCCAGTAATTGTCATGAAGGGGTATTAATCCCAGTGCCCTGGCTATTTTCCAGTTTGGGTGCCTACACTTGGCCTAACTACTGGTTTTAACTGAGCATTCTGAATTATTTGCTCAATCTACCTCCCTGCCCCTCTTGAACTCTACTCTGCTGCCAGCCTCACCACCCCCTGCGCTCTTCACCACCTACCTCCCCTCTACCCTCAGAGTCCCTTCTCCCACTCCCATACCCCTGCCTTTGCACCTCCCAATTAAAATCAACAGCAGCAGCAACAGCAGGTTGCCTGCAAAAAAACCAAACCCTTGATAACATTTAGGCTGCTGGTATGCAGAGACCACTGACTGTCATGCTGACCACTTTGCTTCCTTGTTTCTTTGTATTCCCTGTCTGCCCCCCTCTAGCTGTCTCTTGTCTTCTACGTAGAGTGTTAGCTCTTGATTCCATTTAGGTGCCTCATTCTCATTATCTTCAAGGATCTAGGCCTTGGTGAAGGGATTGTCTTTTTTTGTCTGTACAGCAGCTAGCACCATGTGGGTCCTGGTCCATGACTGGGCTCCTAGATTCAACAGTAATACAATCAATAATAACTCAGCATGTGACTACTACAGGCATGCAGCAAATCTCCTTGTCTGTTATAGCACTGTTTCCTAGCCTTTGTCCATGTTACACTATAAGACAAGCTCTTTGGGAGCAGTGCTGAACATAAGGATTGTTACACAAACACCTCTGAAATTTAATGACTGTATAGCTCAAAATCTGAAGCCAAACTCTCATGGGTAGATAGAGCTAAACTTTGCAAATAGCCTCACGCAAAACCCTGCAGCTGCTGAACATTTCCAGACATGGTTTTGAAATCCTGATCCAAATTTTGCAGCTTAGATCCTTTTGTGTTTGCCACCAAAAGGATTCAGCAAACTGGTTATGTTACTAAAGTATTTGGCTGTAACCCCAGTGAGAAATAGCTCCACGCAAGGTCAAAAGCACGGCCACATAACAGGACTTAAAATGAAGTCTGTGGAATAAAAGAACAATACCTAGCTCTTATATAGCACTTTTTGTCCATAGATCTCAAAGCACTTCACAATGGAGGTCCCTATTTTCCTCATTTTTCAGATGGAGAAACTGAGGCATAGAGAAGGAAGTGATTGGCCCAAAGTCACCCAGCAAAGCAGTAGCAGAGCTGGGAACTGAACTCAGGCCTCTTGCAGCCCAGTCCAGTGCCCTAGTGAGTTGGGTGCGTAGGGTGGGTGCCTATGATTTACTGAGCAGGTCAAAATAACTCCTGTGAAATATCTATGGAGGGGCCTTCAGTAAGCTGTGCTTTTTGTTCAGTGACTGAGAACCTGATTCTCGTCGCCCTTGCACTGGTGTAATCTCATTAACGTCAATGATGGTAACTCTTGATTTACTCCACTGAAAGGAGAGAAATATCAGGCCCACAAGCACTTTCCAAGATGAACGAAAAGGAAGTTAAAGAACAGGCCCAGCACACAACTCAGTACTGTGCAGCCTGCTACCTGCTAAAACACATCTGATTCATTGTTCTGAGAAACTGCCCTTTCCAGCACTGCCACCTGCCATGGTAAGACAACGCCTCCCCAGAGAGCTTTTGGGACAGTGCAGTACTTGTCTCTGTCAGAAAAGCACAGCTAATTATTTTTGCTCAGAGCCAATTCAATACCCTGCACAAAGGTGGCTTTAAGAGGATGTTACAGGTGCTTCTTCAGCAACCCAGTGTGCTGCACTGCCTAGTCTGTTTCCATGGTCCCTCAGTTCAGGACTGTTTTTAAGCATAAGCAGTATATACAGCTGGATCGGGCAGGGCCGCCCAGAGGATTCAGGGGGCCTGGGGCAAAGCAATATCGGGGGCCTCTTCCATAAAAAAAATGTTGCAATACTATAGAATGCTATATTCTCGTGGGGACCCCTGCGGGGCCTGGGACAAATTGCCCCACTTGCCCCCCCCCCAGGCGGCCCTGGGGTTGGGCACCCAAAAATTTGGGGCACCACCAGGATCACTGGCATCCACTTCTCATCTTGCCAGGGGGTGCTCGACCTGCCCGCCTCCATTCCACTCCCCATCCCCACTTCACCCAAGTCCCTGCCCCGCCTCTTCCTGCCCCTGCTCCACCCCCACCCCAACTCCTCCTCCGAGAGAGGGGGGGAGCTTGGCATCAGTGGGTGCTCCATACCCATTAAAATTTTCCCTGTGGGTGCTCCAGCGCCAGAGCACCCACCCACAGAGTCCACACCTATGACCAGGCCAGTAAGAGCGGTTCGGCTCCCCCACACCCAGCACACGCTGCAGTCTCCTTACTAGGCAGAAGGCAGGGGCCATATTCACAGACCTGAATGCGCATGAGGGAGAGGGTATGAGGGTCTGTGAGGAACTGTGGATCTCTACCGGGCGGCTTGGTATCCTCTTTCCTGCCTCATCCCTCCTCCGGGGCTGTGAGCCCAGGCTGCTGCTCGGTGTGTGTCAGCAATGGGGGGGTCTGCAGGTGGGGGTGGTGGCTGTGCCCCAAGTCAGGCATAGAGGCACCTTTAATAGTACTGCTTAGGGCCCCATAAATCCTAAGGACTGCCCTGCCTCAGTCAAAAACACACCAGGTTGTTGCCCTTTCACTACTTATACATTTATTTCTCAGCTCTCTCACAAACAAAACAAAATATTGTAGCAGAATCCTTCCACGTTGTACCCTTCCCACAACTTCCTGTCTTCCCCTTACATCCTTCCAATTACAGCTATCATATCATTAACCCACCTATTACCACCCAAGTGTCCTAATCCCCCAATAGAAAGTGATTAACTGCTGCCAGCTGAGCCTGCAACCTTTTCTGTGCTACAGCAACTCTAGTGATCAGGGTGCTGCTGCTAGCGCTCTGTCCTGGAGACCATGTAACACAGAATGGCATTGCCTCAGCATCTGGGGTGGCATGGGGGTTCATACCCCTCTCTCCTACAAACCTGCCTTTTATGATGCTGTTGACATGGCCCGGCTGGTGCCCATTTCAGTATGGTAATTCTCTCTGAGAGGCAGAAAAGAGGTAAAGGCCGGACTAGCTCTGGGAAGGTAGTGGACCAGTTTGCTTCTCAGTCACCGCTCAGGTCCCATAGCTGAGGTGACATATGCATGCTCTGAGTGAGCTACCACACTGAAAACAGAAAACTACAGCCGTGCAAGCAGCAGGAAGGGCTAGCTGCCTGGAGCCTAAGCCCATAGGTCGGTACTCAGGGCGGCCAACCCCTCCTGCTGTGGCTACATTTCTATTTTTAGGATGCTAGTGCTTCTGTCTCCTTGAGCTATAATTTATACCTTCCAGTTCTAGTGTAGACAAAAGAGAACAACAGCCTCTCTCACCTAGAACTTAAACTAGGCGCTCTAAAAGTTTGATTCAGCCTGAGCTTAACCACAAGGCTTAGGGACAAAGTGCGAGTCCATCAGAAGTGAGCTGTCCTAGTTAGTATTTCCACCCTGGGACCTAGGCTGGATGCCTTGAGCATGTCTTTTCACAGAGTGCTGCGGAAGTACCTACTTCCCCTAGCTGACCTCAGCTCTGCTCCCCTCATGGACAAGTTTCCCTGCCACACTCTGCACTTCAGCCAAACAGCAGGTGTCTTTCCTTTGCTCCTGAAGTGTTAACCCTCTCTTTTCTGAATGGAATCAATGCATCTTGGCATTGTCCCTGACATGAATCCAGCCTAGGCTAATAGTGACCAAAAACTGATTACAGTTCAGGGTCTTCTATGGACTGAGATGATGGCCCCTCTCCAGTTCCTAATAGACAAGTGGTGTCTCAGCAGCACACAGCAGCAGACTATCTATGCCATTGGTAAAATTCTCATTGGTTTCACCAGAAGCAGAGTTAGGCCAACGCTGAGCACTTTTGAAAATCCACCTACAGGGTCTACATCACAAAATGCATGCTCACATCTGTCCAGGAACTGAGCTGACTGTGCTCATCTGAACAGGTCACCAACTACCAAGTGACCAGGATAAATAGGATACTTCACTATCCAGAGCTATCCAGCTGGCACCTTTCACGTGGAGTGAAAGATGCTGTCTGGGGTTCTCCGGTCAGTGCCCCACTCTGGTTCCCTTGTTTTAATCCTGTGATGCTCACTCTCATCTAGACTTTCTACATTTGTAGTCCCCCATAATCTGTTGCAACCCTCCCATTCCTCACTGCTTAGTTCTCAAAATCCCTCATTCTGTTCAGTATCAGGGAATGAGCCACAGAGCAAAACTTGTGAGTCTCTGCTCTAGACACCATCACTCTCAGATGAAAAGAGCATACACAGGACGCACAGCCACAAGGTTTACATTTGGGACTTTGGGCAATCAGTACAACAGAGGCAGCAGTTGCAGCAAGAAAGTTCAGGATTGGTAGTGAATCAAAAGTGTAATGGATCATATTTTAACCCAATATTCGCATGCAGAGTCATTGGGCTCCTTTCTTAAAACCATTGTGGCTACATAACAATGAAGCAATTTACACATCCTTGGTTCAGACAACAAGATACAATCAGCAAGAGAGAAACTTCTGTGTGAGAAATTTAACAGCATATATCAGACTCAGCCCTTGTGAAAAGAACTGAGTAGTTAAAGAAACAGATGGGAAAGGGGGACAGCCAAGGAAAGGAAGTTCTGCAGCTAGTGGCCCGAGCATGCTTTCATTACATACCCCCTGACTCATTTCTGCCACCCGACCTTGTCCCTGCCTCTGGTCACTGCATGTTACCTGTGCTCTGTGCCCAATCCGGGGTACCCTCTCTGCACTGGGCACCTCCCTGACCCACTGATAATTCCATACAATTTAAAGCAAATACAAGTTGTTTAATTAACAATTCATTTTAAAAAAGAATAAGGAAAAATGGGAAAGGTTACAGGAAAACACATCACCCTGCTCTGTGGCAGGGAACATTACAAAGAGTGTCTCTGGACATCAAGGCAGTTCACAGTCTGTTCCTTGTAGGTCCCAGGCCTCCGTCTCAGGCCCTGGCTGTGCTGCAGGGATGCTGCGGGTTGGACACTTGCAATGGTGGTGGTCCCACATCTCTGGGCTTTGGGTGGTGGGACCCTTCTTCCCAGCGTCAGCCATCCATCAGGTTAAGAACCTTCTCCCAGCGTGGCCTGCAATGACCCTTATCTGGGGGTGTCTTTCTGCACCGGGCCCTTTGCCCAAGGTCCCCCCCGCCCTTGGCTGGCCCCAGTTGCTCACCACACCAGGCTCTGTGGTTGCAGCTCTGCTCCCAGCACAGGATCTGCTCTCCCTGGGCTGGGTCTCTGGCTCTATGGCTGCAGCTCTCTGCCCAGCATTGGATCTGCTCTCCCTGGGGTGTCTCTGGCTCTATGTCTGCAGCTCTGCTCCCAGCACAGGATCTGCTCTCCCTGGGCTGTCTCTGGCTCTGTGGCTGCAGCTCTCCACCCAGCATTGGATCTGCTCTCCTTGGGCTGTCTCTGGCTCTCTGGCTGCAGCTCTGGCCCCTCTGGATCTGGCACGGCTCTGCTCTCCAGCTTAGCTTGGGCCCCTGCTTTCTCCTTATCTCGCCCCACTCTGTCTGACCCAGGCAATTCCAGCTCAAATGGAGGACGGGACCCACCCTGGCCTTCTGTCTCCTTGATTAGCCTGCCCACCCTGTCAATCAGGCTGACCAGGAGCGTTGGCCTCTCGCCATTGTTCCTGGGGACTGTCAGTCTCAGGGTCCTGATTTCCTATCGACCCCCCCCTTTTAGTGCTGGGAGCTAGCCAACCAAAACACCCCCACTGAATATTAGTAAGGGGACAAGAGTCTCCTTACACAAGCACTGATCAGTTTAATTTTTGTAAGTGTTTGCTTAGCTGGTTCCAGAGACTGGTGATGGGAGATGAAACCTTTCCCCTCTTCAGCACCCTTTCAGATCCAGCTCAGGACAACAGAGAAATGGAATGAAATGAGTTTGAGGACTTAGTTCAGTTGCTTGTGAACAGATGTTCACATCACAAAGCCCACCAACATGGGCTGCTGCAGCAGAACTAAAGGAGGAATAGGTCCCACAAATGAACTTCTGTCTCAACTGGGGTGGGAGTGGGCTCTACAGGTCAGGATTGAGACTCATGGGTGAGACAGGGTGAGGGGGTGAAGACTGCCCTGCCTGCCTGCCTGTGCAGGACCCAGGCTTGCAACCAAACAGATGCTCATCTGGCTTGAGGCATTTACTGGTTTTGCTAGTCTCTGATCCTGTCAGTGCCAGAGACACAATCCCAGACTTGGGATGAGCCAGGGTGGCAAATCTATATGAAGTTCTATGGCATCAGCATCTCAGGATCAACCCAGAGCAGACAAAGGCTTGCACAGAACTGCCTTCTGAGCACCAGTCAGTGTTTTGTATTATAACACAAAAGAGTGGGCAAAATCCCAACCTAAGAACCCTTCCAGGAGATGGGTGCTACGAGTTCTGACATTTTTGTTGTTGACAATCACAGAGTTAAAGCATTAACAAAGGAAACATTTTCTTGACCCCTCTCTCCCCTTTCCGCATGTGTAATATTATTGCACACACATATATCTCAACAGCATCTGGGGTCACTGACCGGACTGGGACTCCATTGTGCTATACAAACAGAAATTGACAGTCCCATATCCAGTGAGCTTACTATTATCACGATACACATTTCTAAAACACATTTCGCAACACTGTGCCCACCATTTAATTATTATAATTACAAGTAATTAACTTCTAATTATTATTAAAGTACTTCCTTTATTTTAAAAAGGAGAGCTATGGTCGCCATACCCACATAGCCTTCAGCTTGAGCCCTGACCGCAATATAAAAAAAGAAAAGTAAAGACACCATTTTCCCTGGAGTCAAGGGCTCAGCCAAGCCTTACGTTCACATTACAGCCATCTCATCGATGAAGCACCATGAACAGCTCTATTTTCAACTGAAAATGTTCAACTTTTGCAATGGAAAACAGCTTTCTTTTTAACAAAATGGAATTTTTTTGTAAAAAAAATCAATTTTTGTCAAAAATTTTCAAGGTTTCATAAAAAAAAGACATGAAAATTTGTTAAAAACTGAACAAAAAATTGGGTTTCAGATTTTTGGGTTTGTTTTTTTTTTAATGAAAAGCCACAATTTTTGAGGACACATTTGACAAGCTTAGTTTTCATTTACAGTTGTTTTGCAGGCATAAAAAATAAACTCAATTAATACTCCTGAGCTGTTCTCCTCAGGAGCCTTTTGCCTTTGGAGAGCTAGGTCTGTATGTTACCTTGGCTCACAAGTGAAATGAGCTGGGCACGGCTGCATCACATTTCTTAGCCACCACATCACTTGCTGAGATGGCCAAGTTTCTGTTAGGCAGAGACCTAGAACTAGACCAGCAGGTGGAGTGGAAAGGATGTACCAGGATTTGAGGTGCAGTGGAGAAGTTGGGGTTGACAGAGGTGCCTGCCTACACTAGACCGGCCCTACCTGTGCTGTCAGTCCCATACCTCCCTTCCAAAAGCATTAATTCACATTCTAATTCAGAGATAAGCAAATAAGCCTCTGCAGGAGAAAGGGTTTGCCAGAAGTTTCATAAGTCTCCTAGCCCTCCATCATCACTCTCTTGCTCTCCAGTCCATCAAGTTAATACATACAAAGAAGAGACCAGTTCTTACTCAGTATATAATGATCCAGATCTGGCCCCTCCTAACATTCTGGTCCACTCAGGTTCTCATACCACACCCAGCACTCTGGTAGCCCAGCAGCACTGGGACCCAGGCTATTACCGTCCATTATAGAGGGATTTCAGATACAGGTCCTGCATGCTCCGCAGCACGCTGAGAGCTGGGATTTTGATTCAGGCCCAGCTCTGCTAACAGCAAAATCCTTTGGCTGAATCCCAGCACTGGCAGGTTATAAACAGCCTTTTCTTACAGTGAGCATGGGAGAGAAGGGGAGAACAGAAAGACAGAGGCTCTGTCTCGCTCTCTCCAGATGCCCCGAGAAGCATGAGTGGCCCTACCTGTGGCAGCTCTTCAGCTCAGGTTTCCCCCAAAGACGAACTTGAGAATGGTATGTGAAGTGGCTGGAGTTGTCTCCCTCAGCTCCCTGCAGGTCTCTTCTTTGCACTCCCCAGCAGCTGCAGTGGGTTACCTGCTAGGGCTGGCTTCCAAAAGCCAAGCCTTGTTCTGAGGAGGAGATATGGGTGTGTCTTGCCCTTCAGGGGAAGATCAAACAGGTTTCTCTGTTCAGATGCAGTCTCCCTGCCTCTCACCAAGGAGGTGCCCTTCTCCCTCCGCATTCTTCGCATACCCTGGTGACGCTGAGTGGTGCTCAGATTATTACGAGAATGATCTGGCTAACAAATAGCAGCCAGAAGCAAAGCAAATACACTGTTCCAACCACTGCTGTTCTAGGGTGGAGCCAGGCTGACAGGACACTTGGATTGGTGCTCTGAGTATCATGCTGGTGGCACAACCGGACTTCTTGTTGAACGGGTTGTGTGCATGTGTCTCATCCACCAACCAGGCCAGCTAGACAAGAAAAAGCACCAAGAAGAAACCATTACTCCACTGGTTGTCCTCGGAGGTTGGCAAGGGGTTGAAAGAAACTTTCATCCTCACAGCACACTCCCTTCTCTAACCCCAATGGCACATGACACTGCAAAGAAGGCAGCTTGCTCTAGTGCAAGGCCTAAGGCAGTTGGATCATAGCAAGTCTAAGACAAACAAAGTGCTGAGCTGGATCTGGGGGCAGGTAAATATCTGTCCAGGTTTGGCTGAGGGGGAAGTGGTCAAGACTGGGGTAGCATTTCCCATTGAAAAAGGGAGTGCATCGTTGCTTGACCCCATAGGAAGTACGCTTGTAAGTATCCTGGACTTTTCAGCATGATGCCATCATATATATTTGTACCTGCACCAGGTCAGGAGCTCATCAGCTTGGAAATAGACCTCCTGGGGTTAATTTGATCTGTCTTGTGATTTTTGAACTCTTGGCTTTATCAGTCTTCCCATGCGTTAGTCAAGAACTGGCACCACATCAGAGACCATAGCAATTGGGGGCAGTATATAAACATAGGGGGGTCGCTATCCTGAGATACTGCTTATGCTACAACATCCACTCTGCTATTTTTAACACCCTAGCTCCAGCAGGTCTGGCGCCCTGGGCTGGGAGGCTTGCTACTAGTTGCAGTATAGATAGATATACCTGAAGAGGTGCCAAGGCAGTCATACTGTGCTCCCCAATTGGCAAATTCAGACATAACATAGAACTAGGCCTTCTGTTTTTCAGGATTCATTAATTTCATTTGGGGGAGTTACTTTTAGCAATTTTTGTAGATGTTCAGAAATGGCAGGTTTCAAGGCTCTTGCTTTGACACTGTAATGGGAAGACTGTTTGGGTACTACACAAAATTCTTGTCTAAGTAGGATCTGTGTTAATTTTTATTATATATATACCCACACATACAGGTTAGTTTAAGCTTTGTATCCATGTTATTGAAACCTTGGTTTAGCATGTAGTGCATCATTCCCTAGGGCACGTTAACATACTGTGTCAAACAGCACTACAGTAAAGCACTCTAGGTAAACTTTAGTGCACATGTTAATGCACAACACCAGGAGAATCAGGCACAACACATTAGTGTGCTTTAGAAATCAAAGCTCCCTAGCCCGCATTCCAACTCCATGTAGACAAGCCCTTAGGTACAAGTCAGGGTGCAGGAACATCGCCTATATAACAAAACTGCACTGGGAAATGGGTGAAAGGAACACAAACTGAGTAACTGGTGTCTGGTCGGTGTTGATTGGCTAAACACCAATTTCTTTTGCTTTTTTTTTAATGGGGAGGTTTTTTTTAAATCAGTGTTTATTAGTTAAAAACCTAAACCCAGAAGCCCTACATATAATCTCTTCTTCAGATATCTAGTGTCAAAACCATGGCCCTGCCCCCATCACAGGTAGCAATGGCATTGTCCATGGATTGACACAATGTCTAAGTGCTCACATTTGGTTATAAACTACTGAATCTTCATCACCGGGACATGAGAAACCCAGCATTTCTTTGCAACTGGTTTAGCCCACAATGATGCCAGAAAGGCACTGAGAATGAAGAGCTGAAGCCACAACAAATGTAAACAGGCTTTCTTCCATTGATTTGTATTTATATCTGGTGCAAAGGTAGCCCTAGGAAGGGTCCAATTCTTCCTACGACCACTGGCCTCCTTGTATGACATTGGAACAAGTCACTTGACCTCTGTATACATCAATCAACACTGCTGGAAACTGAGCATAAGAGAAAAGAGCGGGTCCATGGCAGAAGTCAGAAGCTCTATGCTAGCTGAGTTTCTCTGGATGAATGAACTAACCTTGCCCTCCCATGGGAATAACAAGCAGTTTTCGGGACAGGTCAGAACGCAACAACAGCATGTCTTCCTGCTGCTCTTGTGGCAGGGCCACCTGCTGTTAATGTGCTAAAGTGAAGTATTGTTTCCATTCAACTACTTCCTGATAAATATGAGTAGCTTATTGTTCTGGCCCATGGGGCAGGTTTTGGTTCACATTTGGGTTCTTGTCTCTTACTCCCCATTTGGGAGATTCCCCCCTTCACCCATTTCTTTTGGCAGTAAAGCAGTTCCACTGCACTGTCAATCACTAATAGAATAATCTTGGCTACTGGTACAGAGTACTTATCTTGACCTTTGGTTTCCACATGCTGTTCAGATACTAATCATCATGTCACCACTGTTTTGTATTGGTCAGGTTAGGAATATTCAGCTCATTGAAATACTTGATTTGCCAAACCCCTCGTTGTGGTTTATTTGAATTAAGCTCTCAGACACATTGCAGTGTTAAACACTCCCTCCCAAAGCTGGGCTGAATGTTACCCATAGCAAGCACACCCACGAACCCTGATTAGGATTTTTCTCCCTCCTAATTACAGGTGTTTAATTTTTTTAAATGAAAGTGCATGTGAAAATAGTAGCAGCGGCCAGAGGCAGGAATTAATGCTAGCAAGTGTTATGGATACTTCCCACACTACCTTGTGCCAGTCCCCCAATTGGTGAGCTGCAGCACCTCTGGGCCTTTCTTGATCAGAGGCTGCCCAGCATGTAGTTATATAGAGGGGCAAATATCCAGGCACTCATGTAAGCCAGGCTCTTTGTCCCCTATAATTGCTAAACACTGTATAGGGGTTTATGAGCCTGCTATTGCCCCAGAACTAACAGAACCAGTCCTTTAGTACAAGCAGTTGAGGCTCATGCTTTTCCAGGCAAAGGTTCCCAGATTCAGTACCCATAGATGTGCTATTACTTCAAGGCGGAACTCATGTTCAGTTGTGAGCTAAGTCAACTTTTGAAACAAGTTTCTAGAGGAAGCAGGTTAACTCTCTGTGAGAGGAACACTGACAGGAGCAGATCCTGGGCCAACTGAAGTCACTGGAAAAGCTTCTGTGATGTACAATCAGGCTCCATGTGTGATAACGTTAGTATATGCAAGGAAGGCCAGCAGGGCCCATCTAAAAGCCCCTGCACAGCTGCTGCATTTCTGGAGTAGCTTTGTAAGCCAATAGACAATGGAATGATTAATGCCAACATAGCAAGTGTGCCAGGGAAACCAAGTCACTCAGCCCAAATGTGAGTGGAATTATCGTGACATGTTTCAACAACGCAACATTTCTATGGCAACACATGCACATTCCTGCAGCAGAGAAGGGCTTTCTGGTTTGACCGGACCCTAGTTCCATTCATGGAACAGTGTTCTTAGGTAAATCTCAGCCTGGAGTATCTGATTTCATCCAGAATGGATGCTGGCTACATCTCCTTTAAGACATGGCATGAGCTGGCCCCATGGTGATATTGCACAATCTAGCTACTGATTGATGGAGGCTGTCAGAGTTCCCTCCCCACTATGAACTCTGGGGTACAGATGTGGGGACCCGCATGAAAGATCCCCTAAACTTATTTCTAGCAGCTTAGGTTAAAACTTCCCCAAGGCATTTCCTTATCCTTGAATGGTATCGCTGCCACCACCAAGTGATTTAGACGAAGATTCAGGAAAAGGATCCTTTGGAGTTCCTATTTTCCCAAAATATCCCCCCAATCCCCTTCACCCCCTTTTCTGGGGAGGCTTGAGAATAATATACAAACCAATTGCCTTTAATAAAAGTACAGACCAGATCCTTTATTTTTAGGACACTAAAAATCAATCAGTTTCTTAAAAGAAGAACTTTATAATAAAGAAAAATGTAAAAGCAGCCCCTCTGTAATTTTAGATGTATAATTTCAAGGTATCTTTTCAAGAGATAGATTAGCTGCTTGGTCTCTCTCTCTCTCACTATCCAGAGGGAACAAACAAAGAGAAAACATACAAAACCTACCCCCCTCCTCCCAGATTTGAAAGTATCTTCTTTTCCCATTGGCCCTTCTGGTCAGGTGCCAACTAATTGAACTGACTAACCACTTACAGGTAAAATGATTCTGTACCTCTGTCTGTACCTCTGGCCAGGAGGGATTTTATATTATGCATACATAAAGATTGTTACCCTTCCCTTTATATTTATGACAGAGGTCTTGGCAAAATATTCCTCCTAAGAGACATCGGTAGGCCAGGAAAGAAATATATCTTTGGTGAGTTCCAAAGCAGATCATTTTCAGCGAGATCAGCAAAACACAAGAAGGCTTGTGCTGAGCAGGCAGTAAGTCCCTAATGCTATAAAATGCAGCCAGCAGCCAGTTATGCAATATGGTGGGGTGCCAAGTTGGGCAGCAATTCCTTCCTGACCCAGGCAGACATTGACAGCATGACTAAAGCATATGACTTGATTGCCACTATCTTGGCTTGCATCACAATAGATACTGTTATGGGTCAAATTTATCAAGCCCTTTCCAGCCACGGTATTTGAGTCTGTGACCCCCAGCACTGGTGAATTCCACAGGCTGACTATACACAGTACAAGATTATTTCCTTTTATTTTCTATTTACTAATCTCTACTTTAATTGGCTATTGTGGGCAAAAGGAAGGTGAGCAATCAATCCCTCCCTTTGGCCTCCTGCCAGGGTCACACAGAACTAAAGCTTTCCTCCTTTAAGTTGATTGAAGGAGACTGTGAAGCATAGAAGGGTGTGTAAACCATAACACTCACTTGCTGCAAGGGAATTAAACTGGTTTTTCACCAGTTGTCATTACCTAGCTCTGCCAAAATGCCAGACCTCACCGTCCTCACTCCAGTAGCAGGTGTCTGAACTATGCTCGCACCCTTCCCTGTCTTGCTGCGACATACAGAAATCCCAGCAACTCCAGGGAGTCTCATGTTGGTCAAGGCACTCCCCTGCCAGAGTTGGTCAAAAAATCCTGGGTTAAGCCTCCTGCTCCAATGTGAAATGGGATAACAGGATGGGGGGGGGTCCCTAGTCCAGGAGCACTATTAGAGAGAAGCCACTCCAAACTGCAGCTGCTTATCTACAGCCAGAGAAAGCCCAGCTCTGGCATTGCATTTGGGTTGAAGAGCTAAACACATGAAGTGCCTAGAGGAGGCACAAGGGAGCAGCATGTCAGGGGAGAGGAGTAGGGCTTGAAGGGTACAATAAAACCAGGAACTATTTCAGAATGTGTTTTACGGAATGCCCCCACCCTGCCATCCAGCCCACAGTGTACAAAATCAGCATGAGCCTTCCCCCAACCAGGCTTTCAAAACATGCCCAAACCTCATTACTCCAAGCCCAATGGGCCAGAAAGTCTCTGTTTCCCCCTCCCCCAAAACTCATGGTCTTGTTATAACTCACATTTAGTGAGGTTCACCTCTGTAAAGATAGCAGCAAGGGGTTCCACCATTATGGCCTCCCATCAGAGCCAACTCAAGTGTGCTCTCTTTACAGCTAAAAAGATTTTTTCCCCTGATCATCAGCCTTGTAAATGCTCTCTGGGATCTGAATCTAGCAGGGTGCTTTCCTGCTCTCGTATCAAAGACCAAATTACATTTGTGCAACCCCAGGGCCTTCAAAGGATTTGCACAGGTGTAACTGAAACTTGGTGAACAATTCTGTCGATGAGGCACAAGAAGAAATAAGCGTCAGCCCACTCATTCTCCCTTGTGCTGGATCCACAGGGCTAATGGGAGTACAAGGCAGTACAAATGTGTGCATGTCACTAATGTCAGCAGATAAGACTCTGGTACACGTAGGGATCTGCTGAGTAGGAAGGTGCAATTTTCATATAGTCTTTTTAAAAAAACCCGTACTTTACCATTGGAATACTAAAAACAAGATCCTAACATAAGAGACATGGAAGGTAGCGTACCTCCAATGGGAGATGTAACCTGTACACAGTTCAGGCTCTTAGCTCTTTCCCCTGAAACCTACCACGTACCCGTTCCTGGGACTGACTCAGAAATCAGTCCCCATGTCTTTGTGCTTCCAGGGTATGCGATTTAGCAGTAGACACACCATGGTTGCTGATCTGCTTTGTACTGATTATTCTTCTTACCTGCTCCCAGCTTCTAACCATTCTCCTACAGCTAAGCAATGCTTTTGCCTTTTTTGGTAGTTGGGTGTGCCTGTGCTGGGAGCTCTACAGCAGTTCTGACTCAAGAGAGTAGACTGAATGATTGGGATCCTCAGCGATGGTAGTTCCAACAAAGTACGGGTAAAGCTCTTGAACTTAGCCCATGATCATCCTACTGGCCATGCTGGACCAAAGATCCTTTGGGGAGGTCATTCCACTGGGAGGGAATAGGCAAGATGTTTCTACTTATGTCCAGTCTTGTGAGGTGTGCCAAAGAGTGGGAAAACCCCAAGACCAGGTCAAAGCCACTCCCCATAATTGAGGTCCCATTTCAGCAAGTAGCTGTGGATATTCTGGGTCCTTTCCCAAAGAAGACAACCAAAGGAAAGCAGTACATACTGACTTTCATGGATTTTGCTACCTGATGGCCAGAAGCCGTAGCTCTAAGCAAGACCAGGGCTAAAAGTGTGTGGCAGGCACTAAAAGACATTTTTGCCAGGGTAGTTTGGCCCTCAGACATCCTTACGGATACGGGAACTAATTTCCTGTCAGGGACCATGAAAAGCCTGTGGGAAGCTCATGGGGTGAGCTACTTGGTTGCCACCCCTTACCAACATCAAACGAATGACCTGGTGGAGAGTTTTAATGGAACTTTGGGGGGCCATGACATGTAAATTTGTAAATGAGCACTCCAATGATTGGAATCTAGTGTTGCAGCAGTTGCTGTTTGCCTACAGGACTGTACCACATCCCATGTTGGGATTTTCACCATTTGAACTTGTGTATGTCCACAAGGTTAAAGGGTCATTATAGTTAGTGAAGCAGCAATGGGAGGGTTCTACGTCTTCTCCAGGTACTAACATTCTGGACTTTGTAAGCAAACTACAAAACACCCTCCAAGACTCTTTCGCCCTTGCTAGAGAAAACCTAAAAGAGGCTCAGGAAGAGCAAAAAGCCTGGTATGATAAATATGCCAGACAGAGTTCCTTCAAAGTAGGGGACCAGGTTATGGTCTTGAAGGCGCTCCAGGCCCATAAAATGGAAGCATCACGGGGAGAGCCATTCCTGGTCCAAGAGCACCTGGGAGCTGTTAACTATCTCATAGCATCCCCCACCTCAAACCTAAAGCATACCATGTTAATTCTCGAAAGTCCTTTTATTCCAGAGAACTAGGGTATGTCTACACTACAAAATTAGGTCAAATTTATAAAAGAAGTTGTTTTAGAAATCCTTTTTATACAGTCAATTGTGCGTGTCCCCACACAAAATGCTCTAAGTGCATTAACTTGGCAGTCTGCGTCCACAGTACCGAGGGTAGCATCGACTTCTGGAGCATTGAACTGTGAGTAGCTGTGGGTAGCTAACCCACAGTTCCCGCAGTCTCCGCTGACCATTGGGATTCTGGGTTGAGATCCAATGCCTGATGGCACAAAATCAGTGTTGCGGATGGTTCTGGGTACATGTCATTAGGCCCCATCTCCCTCCCTCTCCCTCCATGAAAGCAATAGCAGACAATTGTTTCGTGCCTTTTTTCCTGGGTTACCTGAGCAGACACCATACCACAGCAAGCATGGAGCCTGCTCAGCTCATCATCACCGTGCGTCTCCTGGACACTGACAGACGTAGGACTGCATTGCTACACAGCAACAGCTCTTTGCCTTTTGGCAGCAGTTGGTGCATTATGATTGGTAGCCAGTGTTGTCGTACTCCTGGGTGCTCTTTTAGCCGACCTTCGTGAGGTTGGTTGGGGTGCCTGGGCAGACATAGGAGTCTGCTGCCAGCTTAAGGTGTAAAAGATAGATGTTTTGTGAAATCAAGAGCCTGCTAAACCCAGGGTTTTAAGTTCAATCCTTGAGGGGGCCATTCTGTGTGACAGTTGTTTGTGTTTCTCCTTGATGCAAAGCCACCCTTCTCTTGATTTTAATTCCCTGCAAGCCATGTCATCAGTCGCCCCTCCCTCTGTCAGAGCAACAACAGACAATTGTTTCACACCCTTTTTCAGTGCAGAATCAAAAGGTGCAAAAGCAAAACCAGGCAAGGAGGCGACGGCAGCGCAGTGACGAGTGATAAGGACATAGACTTCTCACAAAGCATGGGCCGGGCAATGTGCACATCATGCTGACAAGCTCCGCATGGTCACCTGTGCTGATCAGCTTGCCACGCTGGCCAAACAGGAAATGAAATTCAAAAGTTTGCGGGCCTTTTCCTGTCAACCTGGCCAGTGCATCTGAGTTGAGAGCACTGTCCAGAGCAGTCACAATGGGGCACTCTGGGATAGCTCTCAGAGGCCAATAACGTCAAATTGCATCCACACTACCGCAAATTCGACCCAGCAAGGCCAATTTCAGCGCTAATTCCCTTGTTGGAGGTGGAATAAAGAAATCGATTTAAAGAGCTCTTTAAGTCAAAGAAAAGGGCTTCGTCATGTGGATGAGTCCAGGCTTAAATCGAGGTAATGCTGCTAAATTCGACCTAAAATCGTAGCGTAGACCAGGTCTTAAAGGTTTG
The DNA here is from genome assembly GCF_007399415.2 of Gopherus evgoodei. NCBI lineage: Eukaryota > Metazoa > Chordata > Testudines > Testudinidae > Gopherus > Gopherus evgoodei. Next base: position 58,534,162 of record NC_044330.1, on the reverse strand, counting down.
TCAGTTTACAGCCGAGGGAGGAGACGACGCTGCATGGCCTGAAGGTGTACACTACAAAGGAAAAAGTGATGGTGGCATGGAAGAGGTGAATCTCTCCGTGACCCTTGGACATATGCAGTGACAGCAGATCAAGGAGCTGTGCACTAGCTTTGGGCCGATGTTCTCAGCCACCCCAGGACGGACCGAATGGGCATACCACTCCATTGACACAGGTACTGCTCACCCAATTAGAGTCCAACCTTACCTGTCTCCTCATGCTCAAACTGCTATAGAACTGGAGATCCAGGACATGCTACAGATGGGTGTTATCTGCCCCTCTAATAGTGCATGGGTATCTCCAGTGGGTCTAGTTCCTAAACCAGATGGGGAGATATGCTTTTGTGTGGACTACTGTAAGTAAATGCTGTAACTCGTCCCAACAACAATTCAATGCCATGCACAGATGAGCTATTGGAGAAACTGGGATGTGCCCAGTTCATCTCTACCTTAGACTTAACCAAGGGGTACCGTCAAGTACCGCTAGATGAATCCAAGGAAAGGTCAGCCTTCATCACTCATGTTGGACTGTATGCCTTTAATGTGCTCCCTTTTGGGCTGCGAAATGCACCTGCCACCTTCCAAAAACTTCAAGATGGTCTCTTAGCAGGATTGGGAGAATCTGCTGACGCCTACCTCGACGATGTGGCCATCTTTTCTGATTCATGGGCAGAACACCTGAAACATCTGCAAAAAGTCTTCAAGCGCATAAGGGAGGTAGGACTAACTGTTAAGGCTAAAAAGTGTCAAAACAGGCCTAAACAGAGTAACTTACCTTGGACACCAGGCGGGTCAAAGAACTATCAACCCCCTACAGGACAAAGTGAATGCTATCCAAAAGTAGCCTGTCCCAAAGTCAAAGAAACAGGTCCAATCCTTCTTAGGCTTGGCCAGATATTACAGGTGATTTATACCACACTACAGCCAAATTGCTGCCTCCCTGACACGCCTAACCAAAAAGACACAAACAAATGCAGTTCAGTGGACTGAAGAGTGTCAGAAGGCCTTTAATCAGCTTAAAGCGACACTCATGTCTGACCTTGTGCTAAGGGCCCCAGACTTTGACAAACCATTCCTAGTAATCACAGATGCGTCCGAGCGTGATGTGGGAGCAGTTTTAATGCAGGAAGGACAGGATCAAGAATTCCATCCTGTAGTGTTTCTCAGGAAGAAACTGTCTGAGAGGGAAAGCCACTGGTCAATCAGTGAAAAGGAACACTATGCCATTGTGTACACCTTGGAAAAGCTACGCCCATACGTTTGGGGATGGCGTTTCCAACTACAAACTGACCGTGCTGTGCTGAAGTGGCTTCATACTGCCAAGGGAAACAATAAAAAACTGCTTCAGTGGAGTTTAGCTCTCCAAGATTTTGATTTTGAAACATAACACATTTCAGGAGCTTCTAACAAAGCGGCTGATGTGCTCTCCCATGAATGTTTCCCAGAATCAACTGATTAAAAATTGTTCTTGGAATGTGGGACATATTGTTAGTTTTTATATAATCAGTAGCATGTCTAATGTGTCTTATTAACTCTGTTTTCTCCTAGAACTCCAGGAAGAAATCAGTGTGGAACCAGCTGTCCAACACTATCCGTGGTTTGGGGGCCATGTCATAACTCTAAAGGGAAAGGTAACCACTCTCCTGTATACAATTCTATAAAATCCCTCCTGGCCAGAGGCACCAAAATCCTTTTACCTGTAAAGGGTTAAGAAGCTCAGGTAACCTGGCTGACACCTGACCCAAAGGACCAATAAGGGGACAAGATACTTTCAAATCTGTGGGGCGAGGCTTTTGTTTGTGCTCTTTGTTTTTGGGTGGTGTTCGCTCTTGGGACTAAAAGGGACCGGACATCAATTCATGTTCTCCAAATCTTTCTGCACAAGTCTCTCATATTTCAAACTTGTAACTAACAGCCAGACAAGGCGTGTTAGTTTTCTCTTTGTTTTCTCAACTTGTAAAAGTTCCTTTTGCTAGAGGGTTTACCTCTGTTTGCTGTAATTTTGAACCTAAGGCTACAGGGGTTTCTAAGGGCTCTTTTAATCTGATTACACTGTAATTTTCAATCCTGATTTTACAGAGATGAAGTTTACCTTTTCTTTTAATAAAATTCTTCTTTTAAGAACCTGATTCTTCAGTTCTCTTGAGTTCAGAGTGGGGAAGGAACCTTGACAGGCCTAGTAGTTGGCAACCCACACCTATAGACCAGAGGATGAATAAATTTTATGCTCAAACAGGTCTAGTCTGAGTCTTTATTCTTAGGGGTAGCCCCAGGTTGATCTGGTCTCTCTCTGTGGCTGACTGCCTCTACCACTAGGGAACTGGGAGCAGGGTGGGTATAAAGGTATTGTGACCCCCTCATGTTGCACCAAAGCTACCCTGGCCGGGGCTATGGGGCAGAGATCAGAGAGTCTGTGGGCTCCTTTAATTCCTGCGTCTAGAGGCCCAAGTTGGCGGCGACCCTCTAACAGCTTCTGATGTGCCTTAGCTTCATCCTGAGAACCAGTGGAGAGGGCCCCACTATAGTTTCGTCCGGCAACAACGAGGAGGAAGCCAGTACCAAGGAGTCTTCTGCAACCAGAAGTGGTCCAGCAGCTTGCTCGCCCACTTCCTCCTGTGCCTATTAGAGCAAATTCATTTCATGATTCGACAACAAAATATGCAAAGAGGTAGTGATGATAAAACATGGTCACCATTATGTTTTGTTTAATAGTGGACATAAGTTTTAAGGGTATCGCTTTGGCTGGCTTTCTCCCCTTAAATCTCACTTGTTCCTCCAGCACATCTCCCAAACACACTCTTCAATGTATTTTGTCCATGACTGCATCATAAGAAATATCCAACACACTCAATTAGTGGTGGGAGGTGGATGAAAGTGAAAATTGTTTAGAATGGCTGTTACTCAATCCACAGCCATTAGGATAGGCTAGCATAGTCACCAAAACAGCAAAATAGAAGTCATGGGCAGAGACAGCAGGGGATAGAATCTGGATGTGCTAGCTCACTACTTTAGGAGGAAATATTAGGGTTGTTATTCAAACAGAGTAGCAGCCAATAGCTATTTTAGAACAGGCTGTCACACAAAGCAGTCACAGAGAGGTACGGGCTGTTAGTACAACTACAGGAAGAAGTCATTTAATCCAGAGAAACTTGTTATCCCTTGGAGAGGCTTGAGGAAAGGTTCATCTGTCCACAGAATTCAGGTCTCTTCAGTTTCTCTAAGTCTCCTTACTCGGCCCGGCGGAGGTGGGAAAAGCTCTGGATAGTCCTCTCCACTGCTTCATCCAGGCTCACCACCGGCTTGTAGCCCATGTCCCTTTTGGCCCTCTTGCAACTGTAGTAATGGAATGTCCCAGCTAATGCTACCCGCATGGGGGTGAAGGTAGGTTTGATCGTTATGAGTGGACTCAGCAGCAGCAACACCAGAGACAGTAAGAGGGCTAAGTAATATGCCACCCAATAGGGGATTTGGTATTTGGGTGCATCGTAGTTCAGGCCAATCAAGATACGGGACATGAATGACCAGAAAGGGACTGGCTCATCATTTGTGATGTGAAATGCCTGAAAGGAAAAACAAAAAAAGCCTTGTGATTAAATGTGACAATTTGGACACATTTTTATAAAACAATAGTTTTCATTTCATTTTATTGTTCACTAGATTAACACCCGCAGTTTTGCTCTGATGATTCTTAGTATTAGACTTAAAAAAGAAAACTAACTATATTTAATATCAAGAAATGGCCATTGACGGAGCTACAACTCCCTCCCTTGCTAAGAGAATGCACTGCTCCCAACAAATCAGAAGTGAAAATTCACATCCCCAAGTGGCATAGTTAAGCCAACCTAAGTCCCCATGTAGACAGCTCTAGGTTGACAGAAGAATTCTTCTGTTGACATAGTTACCACCTCTCGGGGAGGAGGATTACCTGTGCTGATTGGACCAACCCTCTTGTTGGTGTAGACAGTGTCTACACTGAAACGATACAGCTGCGCAGCTTGCCACTGTAGCATTTTAAGCGTAGACAAGACTCTGACTATTAGTGATTGTTGCACTGTTTAATTCTTTACCCAAAGATAACCCTGACAATTTCTGCTGCTTTGGAGTAGGTGTTTTATAACTGCTATGTTATACTTTTTAAGTGCCTAGAGCTTTGATTGAGCACTAAGCTTAAGTCTATCTCTCTTTAACCCTTATGGTTAAAGGCTATTTAACTATTTTATTGCCAATCCTACTAGCAGAAACATGCAGCTATTTCAGGAGTGTGGGCACAGCATGGATAGGGTACCACATTCCCCCAACCCCAGCTAAGTCCCGACCATGGGGTGCAGCAGAACAGTGCATGTTGGGGCAAGGAGATGGAGTCTGAGGGAAGTTTACACAGCACTTTTTCATAGAGGATTTTATTCTAGTTAGTGCAGTCACTTTCCCGTGCAATAAAAATTCATCCAAGTCATTGAGAGGAAAGAAGAGCTAAGGGAACAAAATGTGTGAGAACAAGGAGGACACAAAGAAATGGAACCTCTGATCACACCCAGTTTTGCTATCCATATGCAACAGAAAGAATACCTTACCTTCCCACACAGGGGAGAGTCTTTATGAAGATGCTCTGCAGCTAGGATGTGCCCATGGACCACATTTTCCACAAAGGTAAAGTCTACTAGGTTCTTCCCATCCCTGCATACACAAAAGGAAAAAGCTTATCTCAATGTACAAGGCAGCTGAAAATCAGCAAGTGGCAAAAGGCAAAGCTGAGCTACCAGCTACCTCTTCCCCAGATGTCAGAAAAAGGTGCTGCTTCAGGGCTGGAGCACCCAGGGGAAAAAATTAGTGGGTGCTCTGCACCCACCAGCAGCCAAGCTCCCCTCTCCTCTTTCTTCCCTCCCACCCGAGCACACCATGTCCCCGCTCCTCCCCTTCCCTCCCAGCGCTTTCTGCCTCCCGACAGCTGTTTGGCAGCACTCAGGACTTTCCAGGAGGGAGGGGGAGAAGAGGCATGGAAGGGACGGGGACTTGGGGGAAGAAGGTAGAATGGGGCGGGAAGGGGGCAGCGCTGGGAAAAGGTGGGGCGGGGAGGTATGGGAGTGGGGCAAAGGGGGTGCACGGGCAGGAAGAGGTGGGACGGGACGGGGACGGGAGAGTCGAGCACCCACCGGACAGAGGGGAAGTCGGCGCCTATGGCTTCAGGCCAACCTCTTTCTGAACAAGAAGTCTCTAAGGCTTTCCCTACACTACGGACCTTACAGTGCCACAGCTGTACCGTTGCAGCTGCGCCACTGCAAGGTCTCCCATGTAGCTGCTCTATGCCAGCGGGAGAGAGCTCTCCCACCAGCATAATTAAACCATCCCCAATGAGCAATGGTAGCTGTGTTAATTGGAGAGAGTTTTTTTTTTCACACCCCAAATCGATAAAAGGGCTAGTGTAGACCAACCTAAATCACTATTCAGGAGAGCAGAGCAAGCCTGGCACCATCCCAGCTCCTGCCCAAAGCCTTCAAAACCCACAGTCACATCTAATTGAAATCTGAAGGTTTGGGGACACTCAGAACATCAGTGGAACAATCCACAGACACAGGACAAATACAGATATTGTATCTAGCACAAAAGTGGTCATTTAAGGACAAGCTTTCTGCTCAATTATGAATTTGCCTGGCTCATTAAATTTAAAATTTCATCCAAATTTAGCCCTGGCCAAAGCGAGGGGGGATCTTCACCTGCTTACATCAGAGTTGAATTTAACCCACTGTGTTCATTTCTCTTTAAGAGCCTAATTAAATCAACAACTCTTCAAGCCCCTATCCCTGAAAGCAAATTGTTGTGAAACGATTGTCCTGATGATTTATAATTTTCAGTCATTGTGGCTTTAATGGGTCATACAAAGACAGAAAAGAAAATAGTCTTCACTGGAAGGGAATACATGAGTGTTTCTAGTTCTGCGGAGCCAACAGCTTTCTGATGGAGGAAAGTGGAGACTGCACAAGAAATATTTCCATATCATAAGATGGGAAAGCTTAAATTTATTTGGATTAATGATTCATAAAGCAGTTTGAGAGGGGAAGTTTAACTGATGGTAGAGGTGCAAGCTAACACAAAAGCCACACAAGACACCACTCTTCCTAAATATCAGGGGGTAGCCGTGTTAGTCTGTATCCACAAAAACAACAAGGAATCCGGTGGCACCTTAAAGACTAACTGATTTATTTGGGCATGAGCTTTTGTGGATAAAACACAAAACAAAACAAAACAAAAAAAAACCTCACTTCAGATTTTTTTTTTACCCACAAAAGCTCATGCCCGAATAGATCTGGTAGTCTTTAAGGTACCACAGGACTCCTTGTTTCTCTCACTAAAGTCTCTCTCTCTCTCACACACACACACACACACACACACACACACCCCTACTCCTCCCAGCATGCAACTAAATCTATCATAAACTGGACGGGAAATGTATTTTTTAAATCACAATACATGAGTCTAAGAAAAAGTCTTAATGGCAGTCAGTACTATTTCTTGCTCTAAATTTTAAATTCCACACTACAAGTTGTGCCACTTGCAATGAGGAAGCAAAGTTTTTGAACCTTATTATAGTTATCAATATGAATATCAAAATACAGTTTAAGTGCTGAGATCACAATAAGAGTTGAAAGCAAGAACTGTATAACACTAGATGAGTTAATCTAACAATCCATGCTCTGTCAGGTCTTGTTGCATACTATAGATGAACATAATTGGACCATGCTGAACATGTGACTGGTCAGCTTTGAACTACTGTCCCAACTACTAGGTCTGTGGCATCTGAATGCAACTGCTCTCTGATTTACAGGTCAATCTTTGGTTTGACCTGTAATGTCACAATCATAAGTCAGCCATAATGATCAAGAATCTTCACTATAAGCTAGAATAGAACAACAAACTCAAAGATGGTCTATCTGATAAAGGCTCATATGCCACTCATTACTGTTGAGTTTTAGCACCTTCCAGTAGTGCATTAAGCAATATTTGTACATAGTTACGTTATTATAATTATATACATTTGTTCTAGATTGTTCATAGATAGCTCAAGTGATGTAGTCTCTTCAAACAGGAGACAAACTCATCTCAGTGCCAGTATCCCACAAAAAGAAGGCTTCTTCAAAATGAATCCTGGGTCAAAGCAGTGGTGGTATAGCTGGGGAACCCATCATTTCCTGGAAATTTTTTTTTGATTCTTGAGTAGGTTCTGTGCAGAAGTTGATGGACTGTTAAATCACACATTCTGCCTAGTTCTTGGGCATCTCCAGTCAGAGCCTTTGATTTAACATTGGAGAAGCACCATTCACATCTTTGATACTACAGATTTAATAATACTCTCTTCCAAAAGGGGCACATCACTTTGTTATCAAATTTCCCATGAGACAAAGATGTCTGAGCCTCTCTCACCCAATCATGAACTTCATTTTGCCACTCTTAGCTGCCTGAATGAGGATGGGAACCAGCTGCAGGTCCCTGGGACCAAATATCCCATGAGGGCGAATGGCAGTTGTGAAGAAATTATCATCTGGATTGTTAGCATTTAGCACTTCCTGTGGGAGACAAAAAGTTAGTTAAGAAAGACTGGTGAGACCAACAGATAGCTTAGAAATCCATCCCTTGTGTCATCTAACTGAACTGCTTCCCACGAGAAAAATGCTTCCTCTGCATCTTTTGGGGAAACCTCTCTCCAGCATCAATATATGAGCTAATGCCCATCTATGCCTTTGGGGAAGACCTTTTTCCTCTGGATAGCCTCTTTTTTCCCCCTACTTGTCTTCCTGTCAGGAAGGCAGCAGACAAGGCCGCATCCAGTTTCATTGTCAGACACAACTTCACAGATCGGCCAGCAAAGGAGAGAGCAAAGGAAGTTTCTCCACAAGGACCAAGGAAATTTATAGGTGAACAATGGAACCCTGGAACTGCACCACTCCATCCCATTCCTTGCTTAGGTAGTAAGGAATAGGAGAATCACAAAATTATTTTTCCACCCCAAAATCCTTTAGCTCGTCAATAAATGAAAGACTTCCATCATTAGCTCCCTTAATGCACCTTTAGAGAAAGAATCATCTCACTCCACTGGAAGCACTGATAAAATGCAGACTTAGGTTTAGTTTTAGTTCCATTAGGAGTTTCCAAACAACATGTTCTACCATATTCCAGCAGCTGGTGTTTTTCCCGGAAAAAAACCATGTTATTTGTTATGAAGTACTGAGTTGTATGTGCAAATAAATATGGATATTTCCACTGCTTAGACCAGGGGTTGGCAACCTATGGCACAGGTGCTGAAGGTGGCATGCAAGCTGATTTTCAGTGGCACTCATACTGCCCAGGTCCTGGCCACTAGTCTAGGGGGCTCTGCATTTTAATTTAATTTTAAACGAAGCTTCTTAAACATTCTGAAACCTTATTTACTTTACATACAACAATAGTTTAGTTATATATTATAGACTTAATAGAAAGAGATCTTCTAAAAAAGTTAAAATGTATTACTGGCACGCGAAACCTTAAATTAGAGTGAATAAATGAAGACTCGGCACAGCACTTCTGAAAGGTTGCCGACCCCTGGCTTAGACAAAAACAAAGGCATAATTATGGGCATATTGAGTTGGATTTGTCCAATCGTGTATTCATAATCCTCCTACTCTATTATTCATCAATCTGCAAGGCAGCTGAGTTTGCAAATGAACGGATGCTCTGATGAGATTTTTGAATAGCAAACTCTTGATTTTTTTTTAAAAAGCTGTGTGTTTTTTCAAGGAATGTAAAAAGGCTGTTACGCCTAATACTTTTGCTTAAGGGGCCACTGTTAACTTAAATTAGTATTCAAATGTAAATTGTTGAGATTGAAATTGTTTCCATACCTTTTTTTAAAATTCCAACTACAAGGATTTAGTTGTGTTTCATTTAAACAGTCCCCTGCCATATTTAACACCCAGCTCCTGCTCCTTCTGTGTCCTGGGACGAAAGTTCTTGCAGATGCAATACATTTATTTTATGTGGGATTCCACTAGACATTTCAAACAGCTGCCGTGCAGGTCTCTAACAGGCATAGGCCTGTTGCAGTCAGAGCAGGGTTTAAAATCTGGAGACCAGGGCATGCCCTGCCTGGAGCAAAGTCCCTGCCTGGACCCTAATGGACTATTTACTATATAACTACTACATAGAAATTATTATAAACAAATTATTTACAGATATACCATAGAGATCAAGTAGGAAAGAAAATGCTGACCACCTGTGAAGTAAGAGAAAGAAGCACTCCTACTAACCACCATGGTTGGTAAGAATGAACTGAGAGGATGTAGGGATGGCGGCACCTGATATTCCGATGCACAAGAGCAGCACTCAAGGGGGCACCACAGCCAGCCCTCTGAATATTGCTAAGGCAAAAGTCTCTGATAACTGTGCACGTGGGTGCACACACACTTAGAATGGAATCGACATGAGCAAGCACCTAAAGAAGAACAGCTCTGGTGAAATGAATGGTACATTTTATATCTTAGAACTATCCTTTCAGGCTCTGAGAACTCAGGCAAACTTTGCTGCATCAGTTATACTTGGGTAATGTTTTAAAAGTTTTCTTTGCAACCACAAGAGCTAGAGATATCTTGTTTTTTAAATGAAAGCTGAGACTCAGAAAAACAACTGAGAAATCTGTCCACTCCATGGCTAGTTTTCTGCCCCCACTGCACAAGGCATGCCCCACTTTGGGAAGAGGAGGTTACTTACTGTAATTGGATACTCTTCACAATGTGCAGTCCCTATTTGGATTCTAAATGTGGGTGTGCATGCTTATCATGTGCTGGAGCTGGAATTGTTCATAGTAGTGTCCGCTGACCACCGCATCCGAGTCTTTAAGAAGTTGGGCAGGTCAACGCTGCTCCAGTTCCCTCTTCCTGGCAACAAAGCAGCCCAGAGTAGAGGGGAAAGAGAGCAGGACTGGAGTCCAGATAGGGATCACGCATCTTGAAGAACCTCCAGTTACAGTAAGTAACCTCTTCTTCTTTGAGTGGTGGTCCCTATGTGGATTCCAAATGTGGGAGAGTAGTGAGTAGTGCACAGGTAGAAGGTGGCTGTGAGGGCTTGGAAGAAGAGATAGTACGAAGAACAGCATTGCCCACTGCAGCATTTGTTGATTTGGCAGAGGTGATGGCATAATAAGCAGAAAAGGTGTAGACCGAGGCACAGGTGGCAGCTCGACAGTTGTCATGCCATGGGACATCCGCCAGGAAAGTGGATGTAGCAGCGTGAGCCAGTGTGGACTGGGCCATGACTCCCGGGGGAAGGGAGGTAGGGAGGGAAGAGAAATATGGGAGAGCATGTAGACGTCCATGATGCAACAAGAGGCATTGCAACGAAAGGGCATGGCTGCAACAACACTCCGCAATAGTGATGAAAAGCCAATGGGGAGGCCTGAAAAGCACTGGGTACGCTGGAGGTAAAAGGCCAAAAAGGCAGACATCCAGGGTGTGAACACACATTCCTGGGGAAAGGCCCACAGTTTAGGGTAGAAGGTGTGGATGTGCACAGATGGGTTAAGGTGAAATGGGGAGGAATTTGGGATGGAGACAAAGGGAGACCTTGTCCTTCTGCAAAACAGTAAAGGGGGGTCCTGCCATCATGGCTGCTAGGTTCACTGGAGAGATTTGGACGAGCGAGCATGTTCCAAGCAGCTCAAATGGTGGTTTGGTGAGGGCCAAGAAGATGAGGTTAAGGTCCCAAAGAGAAGTAGGTTTTGATATGGTGAGGAAGGCGTTAAGGGAGCTATGAAAAAAGGAGGAGGAGGTAGTCGGGTGGGTGAAGATGGAAAAAAATTGAAGCACTAAGCATCGCCAGGTGGATGCAGACAGAAGAGTGGGCAAGGCTCCACTGATGGAGGTGGAGTAGGTAGTCCAGAATGGAAGGAATGGAGATAACCCAAGGGGAGCCCAGGCACAAAACGGCATCCTTTGGCATGGTAACATGCCCTAGTAGATGACTGGCAACTCTGGGAAAGGATGCCATGAACAGGAGAGGAATATGTGTTGTCATATCAAATACCAGGCCGTGAAGTGGAAAGGACCCAGGTTGGGGTGGTGGTATCAGCCATGTTGTGTGAGGAGATTCAAGATGTCCAGAAGACGTATCTAGGGGTGAACAGAGAGGTGGAGGAGAGTCATGTACCAATACCAGTGGGGCAAGGAGGAGGCTCTGAGGAGAGGAGTTGCGCAATTTCACCGTACTTTGCAGAGGACTTGGGGAAGTAAGGAAATAGGCAGGAAAGCATAGCGTAGACTGGGGGTCCAGGGAACGAGGAGGGCGTTGCCCTAGGAGCCTGGGCCAAGAGCACCTCTGGAGCAAAAGAGGGGAAGTTTGTGGTTTTCTGGCATGGCAAAGAGGTCCCAAATCAGCATGCCCCACAGGTGGAAAAGGGATCGGAGGTGTAAAGTTCCCACTGATGATTGGCATGGAAGGAGTAGTGAGCATGTCTGGCATAGAGTTGCTGGTTCTGGGAAGATGTGCTGCCTGCAACATGTCGTTGTGCTGGAGGCACCAGTTCCACAGCAGGATCGCCTTGGTAGAGAGGTGGGGATGGGGCACCACCCTGCTTGCTGATGTAAACAATAGCCATCATGTTGTCCAAAAGCAGTTGTACATAGCAGGATCGAAGGAGAGACAGGAAGGCCCAGCAGGCAAGGCAAACAGCTTGCAGCTCTAGGATGCTGAGATGCATCCGTGCTTCCCTGAGTGACCAGAGACCAGAGCCACATGGTTGGCTAGATAAGCGCCCCAGCCCACGAGCAAAGCATCTGTTGCAAGGGTAAGGTGGAGTGTGGGAGGTGCGAAGGGAACCCCAGTCAAAACTGTGGCTGGATTGCACCACCAGGTGAGAAAGGCAAGAACTGGTGGGGGAATGAGGACTCATTTTGTTGAGGTGGTCGGACAGCAGGTTGTAGATGGACCGGAGCCACAGTTGGAGGCAGCACAGATGGAGATGGGTGTATGGGGTAATGGAGGTTCAGGCTGCCATATTACCCAGAAGGGAGAGGCAAGACGGATGTGGGTACACGGGTGTCAGCAGAGCTGTGCAGGCAGGGTGATGAGAGTGGTGAAAGATTCTGAGGGAAGGTAAGCTCAGGTTGCAACGAGCACCTATAAAGGTGAAGGAACGAGTAGGAGTGAAGATAGACTTTTCCTCATTGATGCAAACCCCTAGGGAGCCAAGGAGGACACGCATGGTTTGAATAGTGGTGAGGGGATGGGCTTGGGGTGATGCAATGAAGAGCCAATCATTTAGGTACGGGAACACAGAATGGCCCAGGCAGTGCTGACATGAGGGCAAAGACCTTTGTGAAGACACGGGGAGCATTAGGAATCCCAAAGGGGATGGTCCGGAACTGATAATGAGAACGTTGACTCTGAAGCAGACGAACTTGCGATGAGCAGGGTGGATGTCGGTATGGAAATATAAATAAAGGATGCCTTCATACTGTGAACCAAGCTCCATTGGGAGAGGGGGAATCATGAGGGGGAGAGTGAATCATGAGGAAATGGAAGTTGCAAATAAATTTGTTCAGAAGGCGGAGGTCCAAAACAGTACTGCGGCCACTGTCCTTCGAAAAGAGGAAATAGGGGGGAACAGAAGCCCCAGCAGCGCTTGAGTTGGAAGATATATGCTTCCTTCTGGAGGAGGAGGAGGAGAGTGTGATAATGTGGCAGGGTGCTCCCAGGATGGGGAGCAAGTCAGGAAGGAGATAAACTCAATCAGGTACCCACAATGAACAATGTCCAGCACCCAGCAATTGGGTAGTAATGATAATGAGAACGTTGAGATTATCAATTGTGGTAATGCTGCCCCAGTTGTGAGCAAAGAGGGCAAGGTGACCCTCGAAAACCACCTGTGGAGTGGAAGGAAGATGGCGGGGAGGTTCATGGATCTCAGGGAAGGCGTCAAAAGGGCTGCTTTGAGGAATGTTGGGGACAGAAGCAGCAGCAGTGGCAGGGAAGCAAGGCTGCTGGGTGCGCAGGTGGTGCCAAAAATAATCCTGTGAGCGCTGAGAATAGGGCTGGTGGTAAGGCTGGTACACGGTCTGAGGGTGGGGTCAGAAGGAGGACCATTGCTGGTAACGAGTCGGGGGAGGATAAAAGCCCAGAGACTAGAGAGTGGCACAGGAGTCCTTGAGGAAGTATAGGGACTCATCCATCTTGAAGCTGAACAACTTATGGTTGTCAAAGGGGAGGTCCTCAAGAGTGGTTTGGACCTCTTTCGGGAAGCCACTGGATTGAAGCCAGAAGTCTCAGCAAAGGACAACCCCGGATGCTAGCAAGCAGGACGCAGTATTGGCAGCATCGACCACAGCCTGGACAGCAACCTCCGCCACCAACTTGCCTTCATCCAGTTGGCATTAGAGTCTTATTGCTTCTCTGGGGGAAGGAAGGCCTGGAAGTCCGCAAGCTTGGAGTATGATAGGAAGTCATACCTGGCCAAGATGGCCTAGTAGCTGGCAATGCAGAATTGAAGACCAGCAGAGGAGCAGACCTTGCAGCCCATGATGTCCAACTTCTTGGCAGCCCGATCAGGGATGTGGACCGCAGGTGTTGGCGGTCATGCTTGGTCATAGGCGAGTTATGGAGTGGGTGGGTGAATGAAAAGAAAGTCCATGCCTTTAGAGGGAATGCAATAGCAGCATTCCACCTGCTATGGCGTTGGGGCACAGGAGGCCGGGGTGTGCCAAACAGTCTGGGCCGGTTGTAAGAGTGCATTGTGAATGGGGAGGGCAATACATGAGGATCCAGGAAATCGTAGAATGTCCAAGAATTGATCCTGTGGGTCCTGGACATCTTGAACAAGAAGATTGAGGGCAGTGGTCATATGCTGAAATAAGTCCTGGTACTGCACTAGGTCGGCAGGAGATAAGAGTGTACGAGGGATGATGGCATCATCGGCAGATGAGGAAGTGCCCGTATGGACGGGGGTTGGTAAGGTCACTGTCAGTAACACCAGTGCTGCTGGAACAGGGACAGCCTGTGGGTCCTCAAGGATGGAGGAAGGGATCACATGCGTTGGAGATGGACAGTGTCACAAGTGAGGTGGCATGCCATGGTCATGGTAGGGCTTCCACATGGCCCAGCATATGGGTCACCAAGCAGGGGTGGTGCTCGGAAGTAATGGTACCATGGATTGGCCAGTGGGGCATATGTGGGAGGGTATGGATGGCACTGAAGGTCTGGGCTGTAAGACCATACAGGCGAGAATGTGTCATTCAGTTCGGAAGACCACTTAGATTTGGAAGACAGGTCTGGTAGGGGCAGAGCCGTCAGGACCATTGGCATCGCTGGTGCAGGAGGACAATCCAGAGCAACAGGGACTCCTCTGTAGATGGGCTCAGCACAGAAGAGCAGAGAAGGTTGGAATAGGAGCAGCTCGTCCACGAGGGATGGTAGGCGGATAGTGACAGAGGTCCCGGGACAGGGCAGGGAGACCATGTATGGCAGCATAAGCTCAGCCGTTGGTGTAAGGGGAGACATGCGTTCTGGCGTACATGGTACCAGGCAGGTATGTCTGGATGGAGTTGGCAGGCTGAACAGAGCCAGAGACACTGTGGCCGGTGGCAGGCTGAACAGAGCCAGAGGCGACAGCGGTGGGCCAGACACTGTGGCTGGTGGCAGTCCAGCGGAGCACGGGTCTTAGATTTGTGCTCAGAGCAGGACTTCTTTGGAGCAGGAGTGTCTGAGATGGTGAGCAACTTCTCACCCGACCTGGCACGGCTCAGGGAGGCAACACTGTGCTTGGAGGCAGTTGCCATCAGGGAGCTCCATTTGTACCTATGAGTGTGCTTTTTATGTAGCTGGCACTGGGTGGGGTGGCTCTAGAGGTGTTCACTGCCAGTGTTGAACCCCACTCCAGCAGATCCTGGAAGCACACATGGTTGCATCGCATTGCCTCTTCCATGAAGTTTTTGCGGAGGTGATGTTCTCTGGCCTTGCAGATGCGTGACAGAAATGACTGACAAACAGAGCAGTCGGCAGTAATATGAGCTTCGCCATAGCAATGGTGGTGCTCATTGCTCACAGAAAAGGACTGCAGCATGAAGCATGGTATTTGAACTCAGCTGGCCAGGCAAAAAGTCCCCAGAGGGGAGAAGTCCAGTGGAAACAACTAACTAACAAATGATAAACAAATAAGTACACTACAAAAAACTAACTAAGGAGAAAAAACTATGTACAATTGACAGAAGCAATTCTCTTATCAAGCTAAGAGCAGCAAGGAACAGGGGTTCCAACTCTGGCCATGTGGTGGTAAGAGAGAACTGGAGCGGCATCGACCCACACAAGCTCTTAAAGCCTCGTCATGCGCGGGTTAACGGATACTACTATGAACAGTTTTGGCTCCAGCATCTGGCACACATGCACACCCACATTTGGAATCCACATAGTGAACATTACTCGAAGAAGAAATGCTGGTTTAAGCACAGAATGTGATAGTATTAGCAGCATGGTGCTGTGTACCTTCTCCTGCAGGATCTTGGTCTCTGTATAGTAGTCGATGGGCTTCTTTGCATAAGGGAGGTCTTCTGTTCCATTCTTGATGTCTGTGCCCTCAAAGACTACACTGGCACTGCTGGTTAACACCAGTTTCTGACAATGGTTATGGAAGAAAAGTAATATATTAGAGGATAAGCCAAAAGATATATTGTTTACAAAGGCTGCATGAAAATCCAATGTGAAGGAACAATATTAGCCTCTCCTTGGCTAGTTCTACACAGAATGCAGCAGTTCCTTTTAGAGATGCTTTAATTGAAAACGATCTGAAAATTACAGGTTATAAAAACCCCATATTCATAACTGAGCTCCATTAGATGGCACACTGCTGTAAAAATCAAAGGAACTCCCTATTCTAAGGAATGTATTTAGTTATTTATTTCTATGAACTGTTTATTAATTTTTTAATACAGATAGAAAATGCAAATAAAATATACATAAACTTCTTATAATACGTACGTGATACTGGCAAATCAGATGCCAGCTCTTGCCCATGCTGCAGACATTAGCTAAGAACTGACAAACTCATAGCTGGAGACCAGACCAGTTCACTTGTATGTTAGTTTTGCTCAAAAAAACTAACGTATTTAATGTTTAGACTCTACGAAATGCTTGTAAAATTTTGCATGCATTAATCTCACTTGTAATGTTGGTATTCCATACTAAGAAAATGCATAAGTTTTGCTTTATAACTTTGAAAATATTTACTCTGAACGTGTGAACCCAGGCACCGGGAGTCATGCATCCCGCTCATCCCAAAGGACTATCAAAATCAGATGGGCCATCAAGGAACATCGCAATACAAAGGACTGGTTAATGGGCCTCTCGCACCTGGGAAAGTCTAACAAAACAAAGTCACAAGAAGATTTTTTCTCTCTTTGCAGTCTGAACTCTCACAGGGCCAGAGCTACCAAACTGAAGCCAGAGATCCCATGAGGCTGTCTTCTGGGTATGCTCTGAAAGACACTTTGAATTGACAGATTACTATAACTCTGTCACTCTTAGAATTTAGATGGTAAGTAATTTGCTTGCTTGCTTTAAGTTGTAACTAATTCTTTTTCCTCCTAGTTAATAAACCTTTAGATAATTTATTACAAGACTGGCTATAGGCATTGTCTTTGGTGTAAAATCTAGGGAATCAGTTGATTTGGGATAAGTAACTGGTCTCTTGGGATTGGAAGCAATGTGAATATGGTATGATTTTGGTGTACGTAACCATTTATCACCAAGGCCAGTTTGTCTGGATGACAAGATAGACTGGAGAGTCTAAGAGGACTGTCTGACTCTATGCTAAAACTGTTACAGTGATCCAGGAGTTCACATTTGGTGAAATCTAATTATAGAATACATCACCAGTTTGTGGTATCTGCCCTGGTTCTGACACTCTGCCCTGAGATAGAAACTCATGGTTGTGAGCCACTGCAGACTGCCTGACAACATAAACGTCTCATAATATATCCTACTTGAAGGATTTTATAATCCTACTGAAGTGATAAAATGCTTCAGAAACAGGTGAAGTGGACACTTCAAAAAATTTCCAGTGTTGTCAATCAAGAGGGAAAAATAGTTTCCAAGAAGAACCTGAATGCCCACTTAGCCTGCTTTCCTGGCACGTTTCAACTCTTAATACCAATGGGTGCTTTTTAAAAGGTATTTGCTAGTCTTTAAAGTATCTTAAAAAATATTTTTATGCTGCATTTGTTAGAATATGATATGGCCCAGCAGATTTGAAATGGGAAGTCAAAAATATATAGAGAAATATCATCAACCAAATTACCCTCTGAAACATGACTTTTTAATCTTTTACACTTTAAAAGAGACATTACTTTCTGCCTGAAGTGCTGGACTCTGATGTACTCCATGTTCTGACAAATCTCAATCTGAAACCTGAAGGTAAACAACACATGGCCCATTTTCCTCCCAGCAGCCTATTACAGAAAGAAAGCAGTTGTGGGGTGGGAGTCCATACTTGACATGCATCATTTAATTTTGTGTATTGTTTTAGTAACTCTGTATTTCCTCCTAGAGACTGTACAATGAGTGTATTTCATAAGCAACTTTTCCTCCACCAAAAAATAAAGTCTCTCATTCATCCAGTGCTCAAGGATTTCAATATGCAGAAATTGAAATAAAAAGCTCATGTGATGTCGGAAAAATCAAGGGGAAAATGGTACAGTTGTCTTACAGTTACTATTGGAGTCACTGAGTTCACATTTCTTTAATGTCACTATTGCTCTATATCTTATAACAGGACTTCAGCATCTCACATCCCTCCCATACGCTGTTCCACTCTTACCTGAACCCCAGCTTCTTTGCAGGCTTCAACGACAGTTTTGGTCCCCATAAAATTCACCTTGTAAAACAGATCCCTGTTGTCACTGGAAGGGGCTGGTGAAGCACAGTGAAAAGCCACTGTCACACCTTGTAGAGCTGGGAACAGGTCCTAGCGGACAGATGAGACAAGGCACCAGTGAAAACACCAGGAGTACTTTCCATTCGGAAAGTGTATAGGTTATATGAACACACACGCCCACATTTTTGTTGTGAAACAGAACAGCCACATCATCTTCATGAAGCTGAAGAGTCAAGATATAGGACCAGCTCTTGTATCTCCAGACTTCTTACTGCTAGGCAGGAAGCTCCATTTGCTGTTTTTTCCCCCCAGGAAAATAATCCAGAAGCTTCCTAAGGCTTGGAAACAACTAGTCAGGTGCAGGCAGAAGGCCAAGGACACCTCAGATAGGAGTTAACTCAGCATGGAACCCTTCCAAGGATTTAACCCCCAAATCCCAACGTTACTGCCCAGCTTTATGGTGCATCCCTTGTAAGGAGTACATCATGCCTGTGCAGGAGTCCTCTCTAAGACAAATGCAGCAATTTATTTCCAAGACACATCATGATGCATGTCTCCACATTGCAAGGCAGGTATAAGCCTTGTCCTTGTACAGATACAAGCTAAAACAACCAAGGAGTGTTCCAAAGAGTTCAAGAAGAGTCCCCCCTTAGAGATTTTTAGCCACTGGCGAAAGAGAAGTGAAGGACTGCATTGGCAGAGAGGGGAAATAGTTGATCACCCTTTCACAAGGTCGTACTGAAACCCTTCCACAAAATACTGCTGTAGCGTTGACCTTCCCACCTTTCAAGTAACACATTACGTCTCATACAAAAATTGAGTCAATTACCTTGGGGAATGTGCCTCTATGAGATCCTAATCTCAGTCTATATATTTCACTTTTGTTCCCTAACACAGTATTATATTTCTCAGCTCTGTTCATACTATACCTTTTTACTGCAGAGATCTCCCAGGAAAAACTGCACTTTATCATTCTCAAACCCCTTTCGGATATCAAACACATTGACAGTGTAGCCTTTCTCCAGCAGCTTCTCCACCATGTGTTGGCCTAAGAATCCTGAGCCACCTATCACGGTACATTTCTTACTGGCCTGCAGAGGCAAGAAGGGGAGAGAAGTATCATAACAAGCAGACACACTTGTGAAGTCCTTCAGTAAACCCAGGATTGAACTTCACAGGATCATAGGAGTAACGATCTCAGTCGCTTGGCTGAAGTTCAGAATTCAAATTTTCCACTGCTGCAGTTAGACAAGTCAGTAATTAGGCTGACCAGAGGACTCTGAATCCAGGTATTAAGTGACTCACTGGCACAGCTTATGTCCTTTGTAAGAAAACCCTATCTCATTCTCTCTCATTGACTAGGTTTATCCTGACTGTATTTACCTTCCCAGGGAGGTTGATTACAGTGCAAAATTTAATTAATTTATTTTGTTTAATTTCCCAGTTCTTGTATCAGCAGGCTAAAACTGCTCTAGAGCCAGAGACATGGGAAAGAAGAGCTTACCCACCCCTAAAAATACGATGAACCAAGTTCTACACAATCCTATCTGACTTTATGTACCAATTCACAACCCATGTAATGCAGGGCTCCCCGGGGGGGTGGGCAAGAGGGGCAATTTGCCCCAGGCCCCGGGCTCCGTAGGGGCCCCCACGAGTTTTTCGGGGCCCCTGGAGTGGGGTCCTTCACTCGCTCCAGGGGGCCCGGAAAACTCTTGCGGGGCCGGGCCCTGGAGCTTCTTCGGCTCCCAGTCTTTGCCGGCGGGGGGGTCCTTCCGCTCCAGGGTGGAAGGACCCCCCCACCAGTGAATTACCGCTGAAGCGGGACCTGCCGCTGAAGTGCAACCCGGTCTTTGGTGGTAATTCAGCGGTGGGGGGCCCTTCCATTCTGGGACCCACTGCCGAAGTGCTCCGAAGACCCGCGGCGGGGGCCCCCCACCGCCAAACAGGGCCAGCTCTAGACATTTCACCGCGCAGGGGGCGCCCTGCCGCTTGCTGGTCCCGTGGCTCCGGTAGACCTCCCGCAGGCACGCCTGCGTGAGGTCCACCGGAGCCGCCTGCCGCCGACGGCCCCAGGTCCCCGGAATCCTCTGGGTGGTCCTGATGTAATGCCACTAATTTGGCTCAGATATAAAACAAAATACATTAGTTTCCCAATATTAGAAAAATCTGTTCAGTTTCCTGTAAACAGGAGCTGCAATTCTTGGGCTTTGCAACATGCCACCTATCTACCCCCTCCCCCATTCTGTCAATGAGCCCCACTCTTTATATATTCCAATTGCTCACTCATTTACAATCTCGATCTCTAGAGCACTCAGATCACAAAATTCTTGTCTACTTCGATACACACATGTATTTCATACTGTGCAGGCAGTGTATCTACAAACCAAAGCATGAATGATAGGTGCAGTTGTAGATCTATTTTCCCCCAAGTGTCTCTTAAAATCAATGAGAACGAAGTCCACTCTGTCAGTAGCTCCTAGTCTCCAGAGGTTTCCTTCATATATAGCTGTAACCCTCCCACAAACTTAGCTTACTATAGTTAATTCCAAGAGTTTCATTCTCAGTGATGGAAAGGAGCAGGTGAAACTAGCTCTCAAACAAAGCCTGGAGCAGGACTAATGGGTCCAAAACCAGGAAGGCAGCCAAGCTGTCATGGTATAATTCCCCACTCTGAACCTTAGTGTCCAAAAGATGGAGTACCAGCATGAATTCCTCTAAGCTCAATTACCAGCTTAGAACCTATAGTGCTGCCACCAACCAGGAATTCCAGTGCCTGGTACACTCTGGTCCCCCCAAAACCTTGACCAGGGACCCCCAAGACCCAGTCCCTCTGGATCGTAACCCAAGGAAAGTAAAACCCTTTCCCTCACCATTGCCTCTCCCAGGCTTCCCCTCCCTGGGTTACCCTGGAAGATCACTGTGATTCAAACTCCTTGAATCTCAAAACAGAGAGGAAAATCCACCTTCCCGCCATCTTCTCTCTCTCCCCCTCCCCGACTCCCCCTGAGAGAGGAAAGTAATCCTAACACAGAGAGAAAATTAACCTCTCTCTCCCCCTTCCCTCCTTTCTCCCCACCAATTCCCTGGTGGATCCAGACCCAGTCCCCTGGGGTCTCACCAGAATAAAAAAAAACAAAACAATCAGGTTCTTAAACAAGAAAAGCTTTTAATTAAAGAAAGAAAAAAAAACAGTAAAAAATATCTTTGTAAATTGAAGATGGAATATGTTACAGGATCCTTCAGCTATAGACACTGGGAATACCCTCCCAGCCTAAGTATACAAGTACAAATTAAAATCCTTTCAGCAAAATACAGATTTGAACTCCTTCCAGCCAAATACATATTTGCAAATAAGGAAAACAAACATAAGCCTAACTTACCTTATCTACCTAGTTCTCACTATTCTGGACATATAAGAGACTGTATCAAAGAGATTGGAGAGAAACCTGGTTGCACATCTGATCACTCTCAGAACCCAGAGAGAACAACCAAAAACTAACTGCACACACAAAGCCTTCCCTCCCTCAAGATTTGAAAGTATCCTGTCCCCTGATTGGTCCTCTGGTCAGGTGATAGCCAGGCTCACTGAACTTGTTAACCCTTTACAGGCAAAAGAGACATGAAGTACTCCTGTTCTATTAACCCTTAACTATTTATGATACAAGCAGATACAGCTTATCCTTTTAATTAATCCTTAGCCTTTCTTCTATGAAGACATTTGTCAGAGTCAATATCAGGCACTCTGGTCTAGGTACTCACCTGCCTGAAATAAGACCAGTGACCTATCTGCTCAGCACCAGCACTGAGTGAGCAACTTAGGCTTTGCAAAACAGCTTTGTACAGCGAACCCTCTGTCTTAGTTGCAAACAGAGTTGCTCCTATTGTTGCTACACAAAAACTCGCCTCAGCAAATCTTCTACAGAGTTCAAGGGGAAAATTATCCCAGTGAAACTGCCCAAGGAAGGTGATTGTTCAATGGATTCTAAGTGCTGTGTCTTTAGACTGGGATCACATTTGCAGAGTACCAGTTTTCCAGAACGGAGATGAGAAAAAAATATTTCCTTTGAACTTACTGGTCTGAGTCGTGTGGCCATTTCTTGGAGGATTCACTGCAAATCTAATTCCAAAAAAAAAAAAAAAGAAAAAAAAAGTTAATACTTTAACATACCATATTTAATTAATGAGTAGTGCAAAGAACTTTAAACATCTGCCATTTAAAGTGGAAAACACAGATTTTCCCCATATAACATTACCACAGCAGATGAGTAACTTGGATCAATCTTGTATACTTTACTCACTAGCATCATCCTTGTAAGGAGAGCACACTGTTTTTGTGTAGGTCGCACAAAAATAAAATGGCTATTTTTTATAAAACGCAGTTGAGCTCTTACTATTTCAAGCTCCAGAAAATACATAAATTATTGAAATTCAAATGGATATAAAGATTCTATGTCAATAACAGAACTCCAAACAGGTTTACGTAGCTCAGGTAATTGTGTATTTGTGGAAAAATGACTCAATCAGCAAATCCTTCTCATTTTAGCTAGTTTAAACTGCCGTGTCATCTCTGAATTGAACACTAGAATGCAAACACATCAGCAGACTGTACAAAATAATTCCCAGAGAACAGCCTGGGAGGGGGGCAGAAGCTCCCTGCAAATGTGGGGGATTGAGAGGTGGTACTGAAACTCAGCCAGGAAATGGAGTGTTTCTAGGCTGGAAAGGAGGCTCCCAGGAGTACCTGCCTACTCCAGCCCCTGCAGGTCCCACTCTCTGGCCTAACCCCCAACCCCTGGTAGCCACTCCAGCCTCTCTGGCTCCCCCTCTTATCTCCCCTCCCAGTATGAGTTTACTGTGTGACTATTGCAGGGGTGGGGGCTAGACCACCCCTCCAGTTCCACCACTCTAGGAGCTGGCACACTGGGCCCATCACTAACTACTGCAGATCTGTGGAGGTCCGCCTGCACAATATCCAGAGGCAGACGAACCAATGGTCACATGGTTTATCCTTAGCCAAGCCAGGACTGAAACAACATAATATAAAAATATTTTCTAATCATAACCGCATTGCAAACTCCCAAATTGGAACTAGGGCCCCATTGTGCTGAGCACCGTACAACAGAGAAGAGAGACAATCCCTACCCTGAATTGCTTACAATTTAAAGACAAAAAGAAAGACTATAACACAGGGGTTAGCAACCGTTCAGAAGTGCTGTGCCGAGTCTTCATTTATTCACTCTAATTTAAGGTTTCGTGTGCCAGTAATACATTTTAATGTTTTTAGAAGGTCTCGTTCTATAAGTCTATCATATATAACTAAACTATTGCTGTATGTAAAGTAAATAAGGTTTTTAAAATGTTTAAGAAACTTCATTTAAAATTAAATTAAAACACAGAGGCCCCGGAGCAGTGGCCAGGACCCGGTGGAGTGTGAGTGCCACTGAAAATCAGCTCGCATGCTGACTTTGGCCATAGGTTGCCTACCCCTGCTATAACGTAAGCAAATGAATCTGGTTAGGAATTGGCTTATTTAGTTACACTGAAAACAAACAAGGTACACTAACTGGGGAGGAAGAATCACAGCTTGTCTCTAGTCCAGCTATGATTAACAGGCTGGGGTTTGTAGGTGTAACAGCAAAGGTGACTCTTAAGGAAGAATCTGAGGTTAAATTAGCGGTGGTTAGGATTTTATCAGGGAGATTTTGCCAGGGAAGAGTAGTATTGTCAGTCCCCAGTCTTCAAAAATCAGAGTCTGACCCTGAAAAAACATTAGACTGGCTTAAAATTCATGACATATTTTACATGATAAAAGATTTCTGTGCCTTCATGGTGCACCTGCATCCTCACCATGACAGCTAGAAACTTTCTTTAAAAGAATGAAAACTGAAGTACTGTACTGTATAGCAGTTCCAGCACCTGGAGCTTTAATAAAAGCACAAGAGTTGGCAACACAAAGGCAACATGGGAGAGAGCCCCTAGGGGAGTCCCTTCCCCGGGGCTAAAGCCTGGGAGATACCACCCCTCCCAACGCCCATATTAAAATGACACATGTGAATGACAAACACAGCCCATAACTCCCCCTGTTCATGGGCAGCGAGTTCTATGGGCCCTTGGTGCCTGAGCACCAGGAATATCCTTGCCCCAGGGGCCTGGCTCCAGCCTCGAATGCCCCTGTGGCCAATGGGAAGCTGCAGGGGCAGTGCCTGGGAACAGCAGCATGGGGCCACTGCTGGAGAAGGTGCCCCAGGTAAGCACCAAACCCCTCATCTACTTCCAAAGCTTGCACCCCCACCACCTCCTCCTCCTCCACCCCCTGTCCCAGCCCAGAGCCTGCACTCAGTACCCAAACTCCCTCCCAGAGGCTGCACCTCAGGTCCCCTCCCTGACCCAAACTCCCTCCCCGAGCCAGACCTCTCACCCCTTCTGCGCCCCAACTCCCTCCTAGGACCTGCCCCTGCCCCCCAATGCCCTGCCCCAGCCCAGAGCATGCACCCCAGACCCCCTTCCCCACCAAACTCCCTCCTTGAGCCCAATCTCTCATACCGCCTGCACCCAAACTCTCCCAGAGCCTGACCTCTCACCTCTTCTGCACCCAAACTCCTTCTCAGAGCCGACACCCTGCACTCCTCCTGTACTCCAATCCCCTGCGCCCCTCAAATCCCCCCCCCAAAAAAACCTCCCTCCCAGTGCCTTAGGCAGGTGGTGATGGGGAGTTTGCCGGGGGAGGGGTTGTGGGAACCACCAAAATTTCTACAAACCTGCTCCTGTTCCTATAGCCCAAGGACTCCCATTGCCCCCAGCATTCGGGACTCCCCACGCACAGGTCCCTACAGCCGCGAGCACCCAGACACCCTTCCTCCAGCCCTGCCGCCTCCCAGCCCCCCCATGTGCCCCCAACCTCCTGCCACAGCCCTTCCCTACCCTACCTGGCGCCCAGCCCCGCGAAGAAGAAGGCAGGACCCCTACCCCGCCGCTGCGCTCATCAGTCCCGTCCCAGCCCCAGGGACCCAGACACCCCCCTCAACCCTCCAAGCGGCAACAGCCTTTCCCGCTAGCTCCGCCCTTCTCGTAGCCTAGCCCCTGGGCCGAGAATCAGGCGAGCCCCCAACACGCTCACTGATTGGATCCCCGGATACTCAGTTTCAGCCAATCAACTTGGCGGAAGGCGGAATAGACCCCTCCCCTCTTCTTCCGTATCCGCCCACTAAGCGTCTTGACCAATCGGCATAGGAGCGGGTCTCCAGAGCGAGGCCTTCAATCAATGGAAAACGTGGTTGCTATGGGACCGGGGTAGAACTATTGGCTCATGGGGAAGGCTGCCGTTGATACAGTGCCCGCCCCTTTTTTCCTGTTCGGAGCGGAGCCGCTGCTCCAGCACATCAGCCTGCGGGATGGTGAGGGGGGCGAGGGCTGCCCGGTCCGGAGGACGGGACGGGACGGGACGGGATGCACAACACGGCGTGGCGCGGGCTAGGCAGGCTACTTGGTGGAGTGACCGCAGTGGGGTGCAGCAGCAGCAGCAGGCCCCCAAGCCTGTCACAGGGACTTAGCAACCCCAACCCCAACCCCACACAGCGGCAGGGGCAGTGGACCCCAGCTGGGGTAGTCATCGCCCCGGGGCAGGCAGTCCTGAGGTCCTGTGGCTGGGTCCGGGCTGGCGTGGCAGGTACCGAGTTCCTAGCTGCATCCTTGCCCGTGCTGTAGTGGCGCTTCCAAGGAGGCTGCAGGCCCCACATGCGCGTGTCCTCCTCCCACCCTCCCATAATAACACCACCCAGCCCTTGTCGATGTCAAAGTACATTGCAAAGGAGGGTGGTAGCATTATCCCCATTTTACAGGTGAGGAAACTGAGGTGCAGAGCAGGGACATTACTTACTGAAGGTCCCCCTGCAGGCTAAGAAAAGTGTTGGGATTAGAACCAGGTCTTCTGAGACTGGTTCAGTGCTAATTTATTAGGCTACACTGCCACAATGTGTTGCTCCAGTTGATCTAGGTGACATGACCTAGGTAGGCGACAGGCCCTAGTGTGTGCTACATGGTGCTGGACCCAGCTGTGTGGGCTGCAAACATTCTGGTTTGCACTGTATCGTCTTGATCCCAACCATGTAGCCAGGGCTGTCGCTAGGGGTGTATGGGGCCTGGGACTACGCCCCCTCCATCCCAGACCCCACCCCTACTCCATCCTTTCCCTTAAGCCCCCACCCGCTTCTTCCTTCCCCTGCTCCGCCCCTGCCTTGCCTCTTTCTGGCTTCCGCCCCCTTCTCTGAGCAACATTGCGAACTGGCAGGGAGGGTTGGGGTCACTGCTGCCGCTTCCCGCTGGTGAGTGCAGGCCTGACCTTTGCTGCCGGTGCCAGCCTGTGCGCCCGCCCCCCCCCCCCAATCACACACACCCCAGGCTGGCCTACTGCCCCGCCGCACGACACACTCACAGAGCCGTCCCTAGGGTATGGTGATTTGTGGCAGCTGCTGTGGGGCCCCCCAAAGTGCTGGGCCTGATTCGCCATACCCTGCAAAAATTAACAGTCTCAGCATGCGTTCCACTGTCTCGATTTCAATGCACTAATATACAAATATAGATGGAGCATAATTTGCAGGGATCTATCATCCCTGCAAGTTACACCTTCAGGCTGGAACTTTCTGTCTTCACAAGCCATACTTCTGTCCTTTAAAAGGGCAGCTTTTTACATCTTTGTGTGGCCACAGTGTATTGTTCTCTGGCTTCTCTGGAAATCACAAGGGTTGCTAAGAATGGAAGCTTCTGATTTCATTCCGGATTGTTCTCCCCTGACACTGAGAGTCTTGTCTACCTGGTTTGGGAATCTAATTCTAGTCTCTGCTCTTCTGTTAATATTTCAAGGCTTCCAGCTTCAAGAAATCTACATTAGGGGCAGTAGCCCAGAGGAAGAAGACAGGTCCTAAACTTGAACTAACTGAAGACCAGAAGCAGGAGATCCGAGAGGCTTTTGATCTGTTTGATACCGATGGCACTGGGAACATAGATGTTAAGGAGCTAAAGGCAAGATTAAACTCAATGTTAAAGAGAAAAAGAACCTAGACGTATAGAGACCTAAACTAATTTAAGCTGGGGCAGAGGAGGGTTGATCCCTTTACAACACAAAGCCACTGCATCCCCACACAACTGCTATCTGTCACTCTTTGTGCTGTCCCCTTCTCCCATGGGTCTCTTTGGAGCTGGGTTGGCAAAAACACACTCTGGATTGTAGTTCTAGGATGTCTTGAGCTTTGTATGTGTTGGTAGAAGGTCAAAGGTTTTTGATCATTATGAAAGCCACCTTAGGCTCATGCCATTATGAAAGCCATTGTTAAAGAACATGCCAGTGTCGTCATTTCTGTGTCTCTGTGACAGAGCAGATATTTGGGGCCTCCACCTCACTCATTCTGCTAGGGAGGATGAGTATTAACCCTGTCTTTTCCTGCTTTCTACAGCTCCCTCTTCTGCTTCTCCAGTTTAAACCCTGCCACACTCAGAGGACCATGCAGAAAGGCAACCTCATGGCAGGAGGGATAGCTCAGTGGTTTGAGCATTGGCCTGCTAAACCCAGGGTTGTGAGTTCAATCCTTGATTTAGAGACCTGGGGCACACACAAAAATAAAAAAAATCTGTCAGAGATAGTGCTTGGTCCTGCTCTGAAGGCAGGGGACTAGACTCAATGACCTTTCAAGGTTCCTTCCAGTTCTATGAGATAAGTATACTTCCATAACAAAAAAAAACAATCTTCAAGTCTGCCATTTGTTTCTTCACCAGGGAATGTAAAAGCAGTGTGTGGAGAGGTGGGGAAACTCTCAGATATGCTGAGGGGATTCTAAGTGTTTTTTCTACACTCTTTGAGAGAAATTTCCATTATGTCAGTGGAATGTGGCAGGGGCTGAAGCAACTTCTATGTACATGATGGACAAAACCAACTATTCAGTTTTTTTAAAGGAGATTTATAGAGGAACCAGAATCCCAGCTGTTTTAGACTTTCTTCTGAAGGTTTATGTCAAGGTGTAAACGCAAACTCCCCCTGGGCTTAAGTGCTGGTTGACTTGAGGAGCACAGTAGATTGGAGTTCAGTACAGTACTAGACATGATGGGATCTTCTCCCATGGGGTCATGTTCCTTGAAGGCTGTGACCTTTCTTTTCCCTCCAGTTACCTCCCTAGAAGCCCCAGGAAGTTTGTATATCTGAGGTTCCTCATACTGAATGTATTGTCCACATAGTAATGTAGTGACCCTTTGACCAGTAGAATAGGAGAGCTCTCTGCATTTTCCTGTACCCCATCCACACTTGATTTCCCATAGAGAAAAGGTGGTCTTTTAGATCTGTTCTATTTGTTTTCCCAAACCTTTCACCTAACCAGAACACTTATCCTCTGAGTGGGTGTCCAAGTTCTAAGCCAGAAAGAGGGAAAACCCAGACCTCAAAAAGTGACTTAGAATGCTAAAGATCAAATGAATAAGGTTAAAGACCTGAGGATCAGGGGAACAATTTCTTACGCGGCATGGGTGATGAGTTTTACATCTTCGGCTTTTTTCTTATTGGGGAAAGAGGGTCTGCAGAACACCAAAAACTTCTCTCTTCCATTAATTTTCCCCTTTACTGACTCCACTTCCTTGCTAGTACTGACTACAGAAGGCTGGACGAAATATTTTCCAGAGCATGTCTAGAGAGCTCCTATACAAGCCGAAGGAGTTACTCTAAAGGCATTCAGCTCTCTCCAGGTTGCTAAGTGTTATTAGGAGACCATTTTTCCATCACCTGCTCTTCAACCTTGCTGTTTGCCTTGAGGAAAAAATACCTAATTTAACCACAGCACGACACAGTTTAACTTTTTTTCTTTCATATTTCTATTTCCATTGCCCACTGAGGAGCTAATCTTTTTTCATTGTTTGCAGGTGGCCATGAGAGCACTGGGGTTTGAACCCAAAAAAGAAGAGATCAAGAAAATGATATCAGACATTGATAAGGAAGGAACAGGAAAGATCAGCTTCAATGACTTTCTGGTGGTGATGACTCAGAAGATGGTATGTAAATTGGGACAGTTACAATGAAACCAACTTTGCAAGTTGCTGAATGCTTTTCAATTCCTGTTGACTTCAGTGGGAATTGAAAGGACTCAAAACTTCCCTGCCTAATCTTAGCAACCACATGTGCAAAAGTTATGGTTGCAAACAGGAACCATCCCATCATAGCTGGTGGTGTCTTTGAGATCTTTCTCTGTGATAAGTTTGGTTAAAAAGAAGGGTGTAGAGAGAAACTAATATCAAAATCACACGAGAAGAAAAACATTGGCCACCAAGAAGAGAAGCTATGATAAGTTTTGGTAAGTTGTGAGGATGACAGTGATAGTCATTATACCAGTGCAATGTTTTTTCAGATTTAAGATCTCTACTACCATGATCTGTGTACTTACCTAAAAATTCTTGGAAAAACTCATTTATAACAAAATAGCATATTTGACCATATAGAAACTTGATGCTGCAAAACTTTAATCATGCAAAGATCTGGTCCTAGACATGAAAGGAACAGAAAAGTGACATTCAGAGAACATCATTACATTGGCAAAATTAAGGCTTGCTAAGTGCTTTCACTCGCTATTTGCATAGTTTCTAATAATTCAGTTTCTTTTATATTGAATCTTATCTGAGTTTCCTGTGTTTCTAATGTTCATTTTGATAACTACAATTTTACACTTAAGTTATTGATATGTACTCCTAGACTTAACTACAAGTTAACAAAGTTTTTGGCTATGAACTAGTATGTTGTTTACTTCTTTAAGGCTGAAAAAGATTCCAAAGAGGAGATTCTAAAAGCCTTCAAACTATTTGATGATGATGAAACTGGCAAAATCTCTTTCAAAAACCTTAAACGTGTGGCCAAGGAACTTGGGGAAAATCTCACAGATGAGGAGCTACAGGTTTGTGCCTTGTATGATTTTTGCCCATGTATGTTGTATACATAGTAGTTGTGACAGGTTGGATTGGCTCACAGAACCCCCTCAGGAGCTGCCACCTGATGTGCCAAGACTACTTCTACCTCTGCCAGCTCGGGGCCTCAGCACCTTGTCTTGCTGAGCCAAACACTCCTGTCTGCTCTAACAAAAACCAAGGGTCTGAATTATTTGCCTCAAAGCTGCAAGTTTACCTGAAAGCAGCTAACAGAAGTGTTCCTGTCTTTAACACTCAGATGCCCAACTCCCAATGGGGTCTGAACCCAAACAAATCTGTTTTACCCTGTATAAAGCTTATGCAGGGTAAACTGATAAATTGTTTGCCCTCTATAACACTGATAGAGAGAGATGCACAGTTGTTTGCTCCCCCAGGTATTAATACATACTCTGAGTTAATTAATCAGTAAAAAGTGATTTTATTAGATACATAAAGTAGGATTTAAGTGGTTCCAAGTAGTAACAGACAGAACGAAGTAAGTTACCAAGCAAAATAAAATAAAATGCTCAAATCTATGTCTAATCAAACTGAATACAGATAATCTCACCCTCAGAGATGCTTCAGTACTTTTTTCTTTTTCCCCCCCTCCTCTCTGACTGGACACCTTCCATCCCCAGGCATAATTCTTTCCCCTGGTACAGCTCTTGTTCCAGCTCAGGTGATAGCTAGGGGATTCTTCATGATGGCTTCTTCCTTCCCTTTGTTCTGTTCCATCCCTTTATATATCTTTTGCATAAGGCGGGAATCCTTTGCCCCTCTGTGGGTTCCCATCCCTTCCTTCTCAATGGAAAGACACTAGGTTAGAGGTGGATTCCAGTTCAGGTGAAATGATCACATGTCACTGCAAGACTTCATTGCCCACTTGCCAGCACACTTGTATACAGGAAGACTTACAGGTAAAACACACCCATCTGCAGACAATTGTCCTGATTAATGGGAGTCATCAAGATTCCAAACCACCATTAATGGCCCACAGTTTGCACAATTACAAAGGGACCTCAGAGTTATATTTCATATTTCTAGTTTCAGATACAAGAGTGATACATTTATACAAATAGGATGATCACACTCAGTAGATTATAAGCTTTGTAATGGTACCTTAGAAGAGACCTTTTGCATGAAGCATATTCCAGTTACATTATATTCACTCTTTAGTATATTTTTATAAAACCATATAGACTGCAACGTCACAGTAGTCACTGATTGTATTACTCCATTCATATTTAATTCATTAACTTTCATTTTTTAATTTAAGTGAAACTGCTGCAAAATCACCAGTCTGCTGGCACTAGAGTGCCACAGAATCCAGAAGTTTTGCAACAGAATTCTGGTTTAGTTTGTCACACAGTACATGGAGCCTTGAATATGTTCTTTTTAAAGAGATGGATGTATGATGTAGTAGAAAGAACCCAAAATATAAGCCCTTTTATGAGACCTTGTCAGAGTTCCCTCCCACTCTGAGGTACAGATGTGGGGACCCACATGAAAGACCCCCTAAATTTATATTCCACCATCTTAGGTTAAAACTTCCCCATGGCACAAATTCCTTTCCTAGTTCTTGGACGGTATTGCTGCCACCACCAAGTGATTTAAACAAACATTCGGGGGGTGCCACTTGGAGCCCTATTCCCCCCACCGCTCAAAAAAATATCCCCCCAAGCCTCTTCATCCCCTTTCCTGGGGGGGGGGGGCTTGAGAATAATATACCAACAGTTAACAAAGTGAGCACAGACCAAATCCCTGGTTTTTAGGACGCTGAAAATCAATCAGGTTCTTAAAAGAAGAATTTTATTTAAAAAAAAAAAAAAAGGTAAAAGAATCACACCTGCAAAATCAGAATGGAAGATAACTTTACAGGGTAAATAAAAAGATTTAAAACCCAGAGGATTCCCCTTTGATTCTGCTTCTCAGTTACAAAACAGGAATAAAATTACCTCTTATAATAGGGAAAATTCATAAGCTAAAACAAAAGATAATCTAATGCATTTCCTTGCTATTACTTACAATTTGTAATCTTAGATCCTTATTTCAGGTAGGGTTTTAGGAGATGTGTTTTTTTTCTTGCCCTGGTCCCTCTCTGTCTGAGAGAGAACCCACAAAGAGAGCACCAACAAAAAACTCCCCCCACACACACAGATTTGAAAGGATCTTCTTCCCTTATTGGTTTTTTTGGTCAGGTGTCAACCAAGTTATTTGAACTTCTTAACGTCTTACAGGTAAAGGAGAGATCTTATGCTACTTTTCGCTGTGTGTTTGACAGGCCTGAACTAAAGTAGTGGGCAAGCTTTGCTGATATAAAGCTAATTTAGGCTGTGAGCAAACATCAGGCTTTGCCTGCTTGCACATTTACAGAATTTGGCAAGAACAAGACTAATATTGCACAAAACACACATTTCTAAGAAGTGGTAGGCACAAAGTACTTATGCAAACTCATTTTAGAAGAGTGGTACCAGAGCATTTCAGTATTAAAGATGGTACAAAAACATTCCCCAAAGATAACAGGGACACATTGACCTTCCTAAAAGTAGGGTCAGAATAACAGTGTAATGAATAAAAACGTATAAGGTGATGGGTGGTAACTGGCTATGTTAGAGGGTGTTAACTAACCACGTCAGAGAGGCAATACTTAACTTGTTTATGCTAACGTATAAAATTAAGTCTCTGAGGAAGTGTCTTTGGCCAGCCTAAGGGGCAGTGAAAAGTCCTGCCAGTAACTAAGCTGCATCCATTGTCCTGGGCATACGTGTTTTAGTATCCTCGTAGAGTCTGCCAGGTGCTATTACCGTGCTTCATCAACAATAAACCTAGGTGTGTGTCTTCATTCCTAAACAGATCTTGTGGTCATTGGGTGATTTGCTGAAGGTCTGCACAGAGCTGGGACAGTGCACAGGAAAAACAAATACACGCAGCCGAATATCTAACAACATTGGTGACCTGCTAGATCTTTTGTTCTTTCAGACTCCTAGACCAGATCCCCAGTCCCCGACATATCCCCTTTGCATTGCAGTGATAGTGCAAAAGGTCGGTAAGACTGCCCTAACCAAGTACTTGAGGATTTCCCTTGTGTGGGAAAATTCCTTGGTGGAATAACTGGATCTGTGTTAAAACCCTCTCAGTCTTCAAGGCATGGGGATGGTAGGGCAAGGGAATGTGTCCAGAGTGCTGCTGTGTGCCTGCAAACCCTGGTTCGTATTATGGCTCTGTGGGAGCCATTCTTAGCCAGCACAATCCTGTGGCTTCTCTGGCTTACGTGGAAGAGGCACACCACGGGCACCAGGATCAGGGATGGGATGTAAAAGTTATTTAAACCCACTCTTGCCCTGGATGCAAGCAGGTAAATTTGTAAATTATCTTTGTAACAACAGAAAGTGCTGAGTTTTACTTAAATTATCTCCATTTCCGGCTGCCCTTTCCTTTCCCACTCCCTCCTGTTTCCTGTACTCTGCTAGTGTCATTCTGGCTCAAATGGCAGTACTCTGGGACTAAAGATTGCAAGCTAAAGATCCACACCACAATGGGAGCTCTTGCCCAGTGCAGACATTGTAATGTATTAAGTGAATGTTGTGCTATCCTTCTGCATCTTAAATCAAAGTCCTTTCCATGTGCACTACTACGAAAAATAAAGTAAAAGAGTTTTTGAATATCTGTGTGTGAAATAGGTTCTAAAGGCCAAGACTGTGTGGAGTATATAGAGCTGGAAGAATCCTACTTACAGTTTCACTTTTGTACATCCCGGGTAACTCCAATGACTTCAGTGAAATTGCAGTACTCTGAAGTTACGAAGATGCAATACAGCAGGATCTGTTGTTTTCTTCCAGGATAGTTTCTGTACCACACAGTGTGTATAGTAGCATAACAACTGCTTTTGAATAGATTGGATGTGAAATTTGCTGTAATAATATCCTGTGTCCTTTTCATTCTATTTCCCTCCCTTCCCTGATATACGTTAATGGACCCATCTAATTTGGTCTCTGAATCTTTATCATCATGCAGGAAATGATTGATGAAGCAGATCGAGATGGAGATGGGGAAGTGAATGAGCAGGAATTCCTGAGGATCATGAAGAAGACCAGTCTTTACTGATATGTTTGTTGTGGATTTTCTTTTTATACAGTTGGAAATATATTTGGTAGGTGCATGAGTTTTCTCCAGCCTCTGTCATTTCTCAGGGACAAAGGAAAAGTTGGGTCATTGTGTTCTGTGTGTCTGATCTTTAAACTTCATTTGTGAAATGTTCCAACTGCTAAGCTGAAACTGTTTTCAATGAGAAAAACCTTCACACATTTATTCTTGTAGGTTTTTCACACCTAGTTTGTTTCAAATATACAATTCGTATTTGCAGAGCCATATCTGACTAAAAACGCACTGGAAAGAGGTTGTGTAAGCTTACAGAATTGTTAATACAAAAGAGGACTCATAGCCAGAGATTTCTGATACAAACTGCCTCATAGTAAACAGTGCATTTGAATCCAGAGTTTTGGTTTGGGCCCAGTGATATTAAATGCTGCATTTAACAGAGTGACAAGGACTCTTTCCCTCTTTTATTATACTGTTGAAAAACATGTAAGTGAGCAGATTGTTACAGTTTAACATACTGCTATCAGAGAAGTTGTTCTTTGTGCAATCTGCCCTTAATAGTGGGGGATGGGGAAGAAGAGAAGTTACAACTGTTAAAAAACAGAGAGCTGTATGTTGTGGGGAATATTCAGTGGCTCCTAATTGTACAATTTTGTTTGAAATGAAATAGTGGTATTTTTTAGACATCATGGTTGTAGAAATAAACATACACAAACATGAATATAAAGAGACACAGCTGCCTTCTTGAATTTGCAAACAACCTAAAGCAAATGTGCCAAATTCTCCTAATAGACTGTTAATAGATTAATGGTCGATTTTAGATGTGACAGTGGGGGGTTTTCTTAGTGTTTTGTGTGAATACTCTATGTGCTGCATGTTTAACGAGGTGGTGGGAGAGAGTGTTTGTTGTTGCAGAGGACCAGGTATGACCTCACCTAGTAGCCTGGATCCCAGACAATGATCTGGATATTGTGGAACTTAGCAAGCAGAGGCCCAGGGCCAGATTCATTTTTTGTGGGCCCTGCGCCAAACATATTTGTGGGCCTCCTGGGGAATTATTGTAAAAGGGGCTGGGAGCAAAAACACGGAGGGGCGGGAGCTAGGGTTGGTTCCTGGAGCAAGGGAGGGACCGGGATAAACTGCAAGCACAGCAGGGCTGGGGAGGGGGTAAACAGGGTCTAGCCCCCCCATCCTCTGCCCCTGCCCACATAGGGTGAGTACCTACCTGGTTCTAGCCCGTTCTCTTCCTCTCTCTCTGCACTGAGCTGTCCAACCCTCTGGGGGTGGGTGTTGGGAGAGGGAGGAGAGGAGGCTAATGTGGTTACTCCTATAACCGGACTTTTAGTTTCCAGTCAGCACTGCTAACCAGACACTCAGTCCCGGGTTCTACTGGAGTTTCCAGTCTAAAACTGGATACCTGGCAACAGAGCTGTCAGAAAAGACTGGGGGGGTCAAGCAATCATTTTTAAAAATGAGAGGGCTAAGCCTTAAGCGGGCAGGGAGAGAGGGGAAGCAAGTGGTGGGTGGGCTAGGGAGTGGAGAGGAGCTAGTGGGCAGGGCCAGGTCTGCTGTAGGGCCCAGGTAGGTTGGAGACTGGGGTGATCAGTGGACACAGTATCCCAGCCCAGGTGACGTGACAGCCAGTGGTGGATTTAGAGTTAGTGGGGCCCCTTGGCCCTGTGCTCAGATTCATTTTTGGGGCCCCTCCTTGGGACCCAGCCAAGAAAAAGAAGAGGGAGGATGTTGCGAGCTGTCAGTCTCCACTCCAAAGCCTGCTTTGTCTCCAGCATTTATAATGGTGTAAAATGTATTAAAAAGTGTTTTTAATTTACACGGAGTCACGCTCAGAGGCTTCCTATGTGAAAGGGGTCACCAGTACAAAAGTTTGAGAACTAGTGATATAGAGCTTCCTTGTTGGGTCTGAGGATTGACCAGGGATTGGCTGGTGGAGAACTTTTGTTTTGCTGATGTTCAGAGTTAGCTCTACGCTTTTGTAAGCTTCAGAGAAGCAATTAAGGGTGTTTGATCCTCTTTTGAGCATGCAACTATTGCACAAGCATCTGCATACTGGAGTTTGGTTACTGTTGCCAATATTACTTTAGTTCAGGCACAGAGACGAGAAAGGTTGAAGAGGTTGATGTCAATCCTATATTGGATGCCAATGCCCTATGGTAGACTGTCTTGGATTAGTGTTTTCATAGCTGCTAAGTAAATGGAGAATAGGATGGATGCCAGTACACAGCCTTGTTTTACACCAGTTCGAATGACAAAGGGCTCAGAGGTAGAGCCACTGCATAAGATGGAGGCAGTCATCTGGTCATGGAGGAGTCTTACAGTGGTGATAAAATTGCTTGAGCAGCCAAACTGTGACATGATTTTCCACAGAGGCTCATGGGTGACAGAGTTGAAGGCTTTGGTCAGAGCCAGAAAGGCCATATACAGCTCCCGGTGTTGTTCTTGACATTTTTGCTGGATCTGCTTGGCTGCAAAAATCATGTCGGTTGTGCCTTGTGATGGTCTGAAGCCACACTGGGACTCTAGAAGTACTTCCCCTGCAACAGGGAACAGGCAATTCAATAAGAGTGTAGCAAGAATCTTCCCAGCAATTGAGAGGAGGGCAATGCCTCAATAGTTGCCACAGACAGCCCTATGTCCCTCTTTGAAAATAGTGAGGATGTTAACATTACATAAGTCAACAGGGATTTCTTCAGTGCGCCAGATTTTGAGGAGCAGCAAGTGAAGCTTGTTAGTTTTTTTTCTCTCATTTTCAGTACTTCAGCTGGCATCATCAGGGCCTGGTTTTTTATTATTGTTCATGTGTTTAATTGCTTTGCAGACCTCTTCAGATGTTGGTGGGTTGGCAAGAGTTTCCCAGGGATGGAGTTGTCACTCACAGTTGAGTCTCAATTTAAAAGCTTTCGGTAGTGTTCCATGCAGTGCTCTTTGATGGATTCATTATCTTTAAGAAAGGTACTACCATCTTGCATATACTTAAGACCCTAATAATGATGCTGTCTGTAGTCTCGTACTTCTGGTGGGGTCACCTATGGCAGTGTAACCCTTCTGCCTGTCAGAGTCGGCAGCAACAAGGGCTGGGTTCAGTGTCTAGGGGTTCCTTTTCAATAACACAAGGCAAAGGCGGCTCAAGCCCCCACCCGGTGACCTGAAACAATTACATTCCACCTCCCTGGCTGCCTCTAAAAGGCAATACTTCCCCTCTCGCAAGCACAGAGTCTGAGTGTAGCAAAAACCTTTTACTAAAGGAGGGAACACCACAAACAAGATTCAGAACACAAACCATGAGCAAAAGACCCACCCCCAAGTAAGTTTGGCAGTGTCCTTTTCCCCTCAGGGTCTTAAGTCACCCCCCTACAATTTCTGTCGTTGGTCAGTGCAGCCCCAGAGTTTGGAAGTTCATCTGCAGAGCTTACCTCCCAGCCTAAGTGGAAGAGGGGGAGGTATGGGGGCTACTTACATGCTCTGTTGCTCACGTCAACGGCCAATTGCCATGTCTCTCCGCCAGCCCACCCAGCAAGCTGCTCACCATGTCTTCAGCTCCCCCTCTCCCCCCATGCTTAACACAGCTCTCAGTGACTTCAGCTTTTAGTAACTTTAGCTCTTCAGTGATTTCAGCTGTTAGTAGGGGAGCCTCAGTGCTGGCACACCCAGAACCACTAGTCCAAAGTATGTCTAATACTTAGACCTAGGAATCAGCCATTTCAGCTCTACAGCACATAACAAGACTCCTAATGGAGTCAGAATTAGCTTTGTTGTTATACTATGGAGAGACAAAGAATCAAAGGGGTGTTTGGGGCCCACACTACCCGGTGCACATACCCATCCCCAGCCTCTCTCTATTCACTGGGCTTTGGAATCCATGCCCCTTGCAGAGTGAACGCTACTTAGTTGAGGGCGAGTCCCTCCATCATAAAATGCCAAGTACAGTTCTACTGTCCTTGATTCACGTAACCAGGATAACAACACTTTATTACTCCTGCCCCAATAACAACGAGACTGGGGATCCCGCAGCAGCCAAATTGACCATTTGGGCAAGCAGTCTCGTCATGCTAGGCAGGGTGGGTGTGCCCATGCAAACTAGATCAGCCCCTGAACTCCTTTTCCACAGCTCACCACCAGATGTCAGGGTAGAGCTTACAGTAGTAAGGTCAAAGGTGAAGTACTAGACAAAGTGCAGTCTAGCACAGCACAACCCAGTATAAGACCTCAATGTCAGAACAGGTGGATGAAGCAGGGTCACCTCTTAATGGCTGCGAAGGCGGACAAAGACTACAACAGAGGAGAAACCTCTGGTCATCTTGGACCTCTTTGCCACCAGACACAGGTGCCTCTTCTGCCAAGATTTGTGTGGCTGCTGGTGCACATCAGCTCCTCCACATTAAACTACTCATGCGCAGGCTTCTTTCATGGGAAGAACATTTTCCCCACCCCTACCCATAAAAGTCCTGCGGCGATGAGCAAATGGCGATGGGAATAGGTGAAGAGACGCACACACAGGCAGTGACTGCAAGATGGTCGTCATCCCTGTACTGGGATAGGAGGCATTTTCAGCAGCAGTGGTCATGACTGAGCACGCCTTTTTAGGAACCCCTCTGCTCACCCCATATGGACACGGGACTAAAAGAGGGATATAGGCTATATCCCACAATACCTGACTGGAGAACCATGTCCAGAGGGATCACTCCCGGTGTGGACAAAACCAAAAAAGTTTCTTGCAACTTGGAATGTCTGTACTCTACTAGATGGATCAAAAAGTGAAAGATCCAAATGCAGATAGAGCAACTGTTGATCGAGAACTCTCGAGGTACTACATTGACATCGTTGCTCTCAGCGAAACAAGACATGCAGATGAAGGCCACTTGAGGGAAGAGAGTGGCGGATGTACTTTCTTCTGGAAAGGAAACCAGCAAGCGACAGGTGTCGGCTTTGCAATCAAACCTGCTAGTCAACCGCCCGACTGAGCTCCCTATTGGTATCAATGAGCACCTTATGACCCTCCACATCCAATTGGTTAATCAGTCATTTGCCACTATGATCAATGCATATCCACCAACTTTTGATGCTGAAGAGGAACAGAAAGAATCCTTCTAAACTGACCTTGATAACATTTTGTCTTCCATTCCAAAAACATAAGATAATCCTTTTAGGAGACTTTAATACAAGAGTTGGCTGAGATACTAACATATGGAGTAGCACCATTGGGAAGGAAGGACAAGACCAGCTCCAATGGCATCCTTCTACTCAGCAAATGGGCGCAGCACAACCTTGTGGTCACAAACACAATCTTCAGACAAAGAAACAAGTTCAAAACAACTTGGCAACAGCCCCACTCAAAACAGTGGCACCTCCTAGACTATATCGTTGTAAGAACACAGGATTGAAGAGATATCCAAATCACCAGTGTCATGGGAGGAGTCAGTGATTGCTGGACTGACCACCGTCTGGTGAGGTTAACCATGTCCGTCAGGATTGCAATGAAATATAAAACGCAGTCCAAATCTCACAGACCGCAATACTACATCCAAAGACTTCACTCCTCAGTGCACCAAGAGAACTTCCAAACACTCCTCAGTGAAAAACTGGCCATATGCACACCTGAAATAACAGCACAAGTGTCAAAGAAGACTGGGAAGCCCTAAAACAGACCATGAGGTTTGTGAGGAATCCATTGGCCTTGCTACCATCAGGACTGGTTTAACAACAATAGCATTAAGATTACAGCCCTTTTGGACCAGAAGAGAAAAGCTTTCTGTGATTGACAAAACCAAACACTATCCAGTCAGAAGCAGCGCTCTTTCCATCAAGTTCAAAGGAGGATCTGAGAAATCAAAAACAAAAGGGTTGGAAAGACTTTGGCCTACTTGGCCTCCGTAAGGTGGATGAGTGACATCTGGTAAGTTTTGGGCATATGTATAGGAACTTTTATCATTTTGCATATGCATTCTCTGAAATGCTTTTACCTTAAGAATAAATCTGCTTGCTTAGAAAGAGTTGCATAATAACTTGTAATTGCTGGGAATATGCTGTTCGTAGCCATCAGCGAGGCAATTAGGCAGGGTGGCTTGCTGGGGATATATCAGTGTAAGGCAGGCAGCTGGGCAGATTTAAAAACCTGGTCATAAGGAAGTGGGACATGGGTACCTTCCCAGAGACCGATGATGGTTGGAGGCAAAGTGGTGCACATTCCACTATCTCGCTCTCTGTTC
Organism: Gopherus evgoodei; assembly: GCF_007399415.2. NCBI lineage: Eukaryota > Metazoa > Chordata > Testudines > Testudinidae > Gopherus > Gopherus evgoodei. The sequence goes on along the minus strand of NC_044330.1, from coordinate 58,493,992 downwards.
TCATGTCACAGGGACCAAGGCCAATAGTGTGGTAATGCCAATCAGTTTGACTGAGCCACGTGTTTAAATACTAGATGGATGCAAGTGGAGATGGTTGGATTGCCAGACTCTGAATCAATGAGAGGGTTGAATACAACTGTAAACTATCCAGGTGATGGCTGAGATCATTGTATGAGCTGACAATGAATCCATCATTGTATATTATTTATTATAGAGGCACTGGGCCTTTATGGTACTGCGTAGGAATCCCCAGATTTCTATTTAGATAAGGGTGCCATTTGGGTATATATTTTAAAGACTCAGTTGAATAGTGCTGTGATTGTACATTCATCGGGCAGCACAAATATGACATGCTGATGGGTGAGCTGATTGGGAGAATAGATTTGAACAGGAGTCTCCCATCTTTCGCAGGGCTGTTAATGCTGGACAATCAAGGCATCCAGCCCCACAATCTCCCACCAGGGGGTTCCCTCCCTGCTTATAACATCTGTAGATCAGTGATGTTGAATTCTGTGGCAGCAGCCAGAACTTTTAAAATAAGGATGTTTTGACAGAAATGAATACAAACATGCTGGTTATTTTGATACAAAATTGAAAAGGCCCTTATCCTGATTGCAGTCTCCAATTACTACAATACAAATCAGTAATAAAAGTACGAAGTGGCTACAAAATATGTAACAGTAGTGTGTGTGTGTGTGTGTGACGTTCCTCAGGATACAATCTGGACAGAAGGACAGCTGTGTCCCCTCAAATCTCCTACCTGGGGAGAGCAATCATGCCTGGTCCTGCTCTCACACAGCCTCTAATATGCAAAAATCACTCCCATCTGAATTGTAAGCATGTCATAATATTACATTACAGGGTGACAGTAAATTCCCAGTTCCAGGCTTGTCCCCAGAAAAGTGTATCTTGTACTGCCCAGCTCTTTCCTTCTGTGCATTACGAGCTCACAGAAAATCTGTCATTTCAATAATAGAAAATGATATGCACAAATCAGGTAATCCCAAATAGAGGTTCCCAAATACTTCACTCCAAACATACACTGATAAAACAATAAAACAAGGGTATTAACAAGAGAAAGATTTTAAGTGATTACAAGTCATGAGGCATAAAAGTCAGAATTGATTACAAAGAAAATAAAATATAAAACACAAACTAATAGCTAATTGAGCAAGCTCAATGAATTCAAAGCATAGGCTTTTCTGATCTCATGCTTTTTGCTGAAAGCCTCCCAGTCAGGAGTCCGCCCCCAGTTCGGTGTTTCTTCAGGTGGTGTTGCTGCCATGAGCAGAGAGGAATGGAGGAGATAGGTAATTTGTGTTGAGTGGCCTCTATTCTTACACCTTTCTCTCCTCTTTGAGGATTATCTCCAGGTGAGGTACAGGCGACAGCCAGTCTATCACACAGGAACCCTCAACTGTTCCCTTGCCTAAAATGTAAATTTCTTGTTCACACCCTACTTCCTGCCAAAGAGTGGATGTTTACCCAGGTGATAGTCTATTTGATTATACTGATACCTAGCTGAGGTGCTTTTTGTCTCTGAGAAACTGTTTTGGGCTGTTTTTCTAACATTAGAACATATCACAGCAATGTCATAGAGTAGAATCTTATAATATTACATACAAAGTTGCCACACACATTTTACCAGGACAATAATGTTTAGCAGATTATGAGCTTTCAAATGATATGTCACAAGGCATAATTTGTACAAAATGTATAATTGTCTTGTAAACGTGATGAACATGGAGTACAGGCTGTCACAATGTGTGCAAATGTTTGTCTATGCATGCAAAACAGCACTCATTTCATTGTTACAATTAACATATACATTGTAAATGTCCTCATGGCATGTACGCTTAGAAGTTGGTCTGTGTTTCAGGCAAAGATAGCAAAGGAAGACGCAGGGGCTGTAGGAAATCAAATTCCACTCCTGAGATTTATATTCTGTAGATAAATGTGCTTAAATGAGAGCAGATAAAAATAATTACGTTCAAAAAAATCAGTACGGTTGGTTTTATTAAGAAAATTATAGCAGAATGGAATTAAGATACAGAGGTAGGAAAGGAAGTTAAATCAGTTTCTTTAAATGTAGCCAAAACATAAGATGTGAGTGAGTTTTTGGAAGAAAAACTGTATCTTCAAATAATTAGAAATGTCAGACACTAATGTCTTTAAGATTCTTGTTTGCTTTTAAAGTATGGATCTTTCATTAAAAATAGGAATTCCCAAACACAAATGTTAAGGTTCAGCATATTTATCAGTAATTCAACCTGAAACACATGGTATAGGTAGTGTAGTTATCACAAAAATGAGTTGTTAAGGGTGATCCCCCATTCTGGCACTTCGAGTGCAGGAGGTGGGGGCCCACAAGGATTTTAAAAACAAATACTAGCCACTCCAGGCTTGTATTAAACTAAAATTAAAATACCTTTTCTCTGACCTTGGCTTGGTAAATGCGGCCACCACCCAAATGCAAACCCCCTCTCAGATCCCAGGAAGGCACACTTGGGAATTCCTGCTTGTGGGGTATCCTCAGCCCTTTCACACACACACCCACACCCCTCTGGGGAAGAGCTGAGAAACAAAACAAAGGAAATTAGGTGTTGCCACCAGGTAATTTAACAACATATGCAACAAACCTCTTAGAACACCAAAAATCCAATCCTGTTCTTAAAAAAGGAAAATTTTATTAAAAACAAAAAGAAAGAAAATACATCTGTAACTTAGGCTTTTGAGAGATTTTAAAGGAGCAATTCCAAAAATTAAGAACCCAAAATATTTCTCTTGAGGTTCAGCTTAAAGGTTACAAGCAAAACAAAAGCATCTGACTGGCTAACTTAGTGAGGAGGGCTTTAAACTAGGTTTGATGGGGACAGGTGAACAAAGCCCACAGGTAAGTGGGGAACATGGAGACCTGGGAGATGGGTCGGAAACCAGAGGGAGTGCGGGCTGTAATGGCAGAGAGAAAGGAGGGTCAGGGCAAAACTGGGAGGCAAGATCAAACCAGTATCTTAGATGCCTATATATAAATGCAAGAAGTATATGTAATAAGCAGGAAGAACTGGAAGTTCTAATAAATAAATGCAACTATGACATTGTTGGCATCACGAAACTTGGTGGGATAATACACATGATTGGAATGTTGGTGTGGATGGGTACAGCTTGCTCAGGAAGGATAGACAGGAAAAAGGGAGGAGGTGTTGCCTTATATATTAAAAATGTACACACTTGGACTGAGGTGGAGATGGACATAGGAAACAGAAGTGTTGAGATCTCTGGGTTAGGCTAAGAGGGGTAAAAAACAAGGGTAATGTCGTGCTAGGAGTCTACTACAGGCCACCTAACCAGGTGGAAGAGGTGGATGAGGCTTTTTTTAAACAACTAACAAAATCATCCAAAGCCCAAGACTTGGTAGTGATGGGGGACTTCAACTATCCAGATATATGTTGGGAAAATAAAACCGCAGGGCACAAACTATCCAATATGTTTTTGGACTGCATTGCAGAAAACTTTTTATTTCAGAAGGTTGAAAAAGCTACTGGGGGGAGCTGTTCTAGACTTGATTTTAACAAATAGGGAGAAACTCATTGAGAATTTGAAAGTAGAAGGCAGCTTGGGTGAAAGTGATCATGAAATCATAGAGTTTGCAATTCTAAGGAAGGGTAGAAGGGAGTACAGCAAAATAGAGACAATGGATTTCAGGAAGGCAGATTTTGGCAAGCTCAGAGAGCTGATAGATAAGGTCCCATGGGAATCAAGACTGAGGGGAAAACAGCTGAGGAGAGTTGGCAGTTTTTCAAAGGGACACTATTAAGAGCCCAAAAGCAAGCTATTCTGATGGGTAGGAAAGATAGAAAATGTGGCAAAAGACCACCTTGGCTTAACCACGAGATCTTGCATGATCTAAAAATTAAAAAGGAGTCATAAAAAATGGAAACTAGGTCAGATTACAAAGGATGAATATAGGCAAACAGCATAGGAATGCAGGGGCAAGATTAGAAAGGCAAAGGCACAAAATTAGCTCAAACTAGCTATGGGAATAAAGGGAAACAAGAAGACTTTTTGTCAATACATTAGAAGCAAGATGAAGACCAAGGACAGAGTAGGCCCACGGCTCAGTGAGGAGGGAGAAACAGTAACAGGAAACTTGGAAATGGCAGAGATGCTTAATGACTTCTTTGTTTCGGTCTTCACTGAGAAGTCTGAAGGAATGCCTAACAGTGAATGCTTATGGGAAGGAGGTAGGTTTAGAAGATAAAGTAAAAAAAGAAGTTAAAAATCACTTAGAAAAGTTAGATGCCTGCAAGTCACCAGGGCCTGATGAAATACATCCTAGAATACTCAAGGAGCTAATAGAGGAGGTATCTGAGCCTCTAGCTATTATCTTTGGAAAAACATGGGAGACGGGAGAGATTCCAGAAGACTGGAAAAGGGCAAATATAGTGCCCATCTATAAAAAGGGAAATAAAAACAACCCAGGAAACTACAGACCAGTTAGTTTAACTTCTGTGCCAGGGAAGATAATGGAGCAAGTAATTAAGGAAATCATCTGCAAACACTTGGAAGGTGGTAAGGTGATAGGGAATAGCCAGCATGGATTTGTAAAGAACAAATCGTGTTAAACCAATCTGATAGCTTTCTTTGATAGGATAACGAGTCTTGTGGATAAGGGAGAAGCGATGGATGTGGTATACCTAGACTTTAGTAAGGCATTTGATACGGTCTTGCATGATATTCTTATCTATAAATTAGGCAAATACAATTTAGATGGGGCTACCATAAGGTGGGTGCATAACTGGCTGGATAACCATACTAAGAGAGTAGTTATTAATGGTTCCCAATCCTGCTGGAAAGGTATAACAAGTGGGGTTCCGCAGGGGTCTGTTTTGGGACCAACTCTGTTCAATATCTTCATCAACGACTTAGATGTTGGCACAGAAAGTACGCTTATTAAGTTTGCAGATGATACCAAACTGGGAGGGATTGCAACTGCTTTGGAGGACAAGGCCATAATTCAAAATGATCTGGACAAATTGGAGAAATGGTCTGAGGTAAACCAGATGAAGTTTAATAAAGACAAATGCGAAGTGCTCCACTTAGGAAGGAACAATCAGTTTCACACATACCGAATGGGAAGAGACTGTCTAGGAAGGAGTACGGCAGAAAGGGATCTAAGGGTTATAGTGGACCACAAGCTAAATATGAGTCAACAGTGTGATACTGTTGCAAAAAAAAGCAAAGGTGATTCTGAGATGCATTAACAGGTATGATGTGAGCAAGACACGAGAAGTCATTCTTCCGCTCTACTCTGTGCTGGTTAGGCCTCAACTGGAGTATTGTGTCCATTTCTGGGCACTGCATTTCAAGAAAGATGTGGAGAAATTGGAGAGGGTCCAGAGAAGAGCAACAAGAATGATTAAAAGTCTTGAGAACATGACCTACAAAGGAAGGCTGAAAGAATTGGGTTTGTTTAGTTTGGAAAAGAGAAGACTGAGAGGGGACATGATAGCAGTTTTCAGGTATCTAAAAGGGTGTCATCAGGAGGAAGGAGAAAACTTGTTCACCTTAGCCTCTAATGATAGAACAAGAAGCAATGGGCTTAAACTGCAGCAAGGGAGATTTAGGTTGGACATTAGGAAAAAGCTCCTAACTGTCAGGGTGGTTAAACACTGGAATAAATTGCCTAGAGAGGTTGTGGACTCTCCACCTCTGGAGATATTTAAGAGTAGGTTAGATAAATGTCCATCAGGGATGGTCTAGACAGTTCTTGGTCCTGCCATGAGGGCAGGGGACTGGACTCGATGACCTCTTGAGGTCCCTTCCAGTCCTAGAGTAGAGTCTATGAATCTGGGGTTAGCACAGAGGAGTCCACAAGCCTTACAGAAAATAAAATAAATAAACCTAATCACGTCTATCTAAACATTCCCTGTCCCAATGAATCCTGCTAGGTATGGATGATGATTTTTCATGCCTGGTCCAAACTTTACACAGCATTGCAGCTGCCCCTGTCTCTTCAGCCCATAGAGAACAACAAAGAGACAAAGGTGAAGCTTTCCTCCCCATTTTAAAAAGTTCTAGCCATCCTATTTACTCTTTTGGTCAGGTGCCCACTCCCTTTTCTTTACCTGGGGAACTTTTTTAACTCTTTACAGGTAAAGCAAGCAGCCTCCAAGAGGGACTTTGTAGCTAGCTGGCTGGCTGGCTGTCCATAAAAGGGAGCTACCTCCCTCCTTCACTTATCACACAAGCAATATAAATGCAGGAAACTGTGAGGTGCAGTTAAACTTGAGCAATCCAAAGATGTGAAGGCACACCTGCAGTGATGCCACAAGACAAATAAAAATGTGTCTTTAAAAATCAGTTACAGCTAATTGGAGACTAAAAGCAAATGCCTTAATCAGACTGATGTTTGCATGGTGTCACTCTAGGACAGAGCTAAGACAATACCACATTTGCAATGCTCTTGCAGTTAGGAGTATTAGGCTGCAAATACTCAGGGACATGAATGTGTTGATGAACAGTGTTGCTTTGCTCTCCAGGTGGCCCAGCTCCCTGTCCTTGAATTGCTCGGTATTCCCCAAGAGGCATCTCTCACAACATCCTTCACCAACATTTTTGCCACAGATGCAGGTATGCTTGTGGCTAGTCACAGCAGCTCAACTCTCAGGCTCCCCAGTGTCATGTGTGTGGAGGCCACAAGAGAATGTTGACGTCTGTGATGGAAATGCACCTTAATCATTGCCCTCAGCCCAGCTCAGTGCTTCCCCCTGCTACAGCCCTGCCATGCAGGGAGAAGGGAGAAAATTCCCTCCGAGCAGCAGTGAAACTTCCTTCCCCAGGTGAAGGCACAGTGGATATATGTTTGCATGGGGAGGTTAGTGGAGTGAGGTCTGGGCAAATGAGTAAATGATGGGGTGTCCAAAGCAATGAGAAAAGAGACTGCTAAGGAGGCAGACTGAAATAAATTTCTCCTTAGAATCGTAGAATATTAGGGTTGGAAGAGACCTCAGGAGGTCATCTAGTCCAATCCCCTGCTCAAAGCAGGACCATCACCAACTAAATCATCCCAGCCAGAGCTTTGTCAAGCCAGGCCTTAAAAACCTCTGAGGATGAAGATTCCACCACTTCCCTAGGTAACCCATTCCAGTGCTTCACCACTCTCCTAGTGAAATAGTGTTTCCTAATATCCAACCCCAACCTCCTCCACTGCAACTTGAGACCATTGCTTTGTGTTCTGTCATCTGCTACCACTGAGAACAGCTGATCTCCATCGTCTTTGGAACCCCCCTTCAGGTAGTTGAAGGCTGCTATCAAATCCCCCCTCACTCTTCTCTTCTGCAGACTAAATAACCACAGTTCCCTCAGCCTCTCCTCGTAAGTCATGTGCCCCAGCCCCCATATCATTTTCTTTGCCCTCTGCTGGACTCTCTCCAATTTGTCCACATCCCTTCTGTAGTGGAGGGATCAAAACTGGATGCAATATTCCAGGTGTGGCTTCACCAGTGTTGAATAGAGGGGAATAATCACTTCCTTTGATCTGCTGGCAATGATCCCACTAATACAGCCCAATATGCCATTGACCTTCTTGGCAATGAGGGCACACTGTTGACTCATAGCCAGCTTCTTGTCCACTGTAATCCCTAGGTCCTTTCCTGCAGAACTGCTGCTTAGCCAGTCGGACCCTAGCCTGTAGCGGAGCATAGGATTCTTTCTTCCTAAGTGCAGGACTCTGCACTTGTCCTTGTTGAACCTCATCAGATTTCTTTTGGCCCAGTGCTCCAATTTGTCTAGGTTACTCTGCACTCTATCCCTACCCTCCAGCGTATCTACCACTCCTCCCAGTTTAGTGTCACCTGTGAACTTGCTGAGGGTGCAATCAATTACATCATCCAAATCATTAATAAACATGAACAAAACCGGCCCCAGGACTGACCCCTGGGACACTCCGTTTGATACCAGCTGCTAAGTAGACATCAAGCCATTGATCTCTAGCGTTGAGCCTGACAGTCTAGCCAGCTTTCTATCCACCTTATAGTCCATTCATCCAATCCATATTTCTTTAACTTGCTGGCAAGAATACTGTGGGAGACTGTATCAGAGGCTTCGTTAAAGTCAAAGTATATCACATCTGCCACTTTCCACATATCCACAGAGCCAGTTATCTCATCATAGAAGGCAATCAGGTTGGTCAGGCATGACTTGCCCTTGGTGAATCCATATTGACTGTTTCCGATCACCTTCCTCTCCTCTAAGTGCTTCAAAAAAAACCCTTGAGCACCTATTCCATGATTTTGCCAGGGACTGAAGTGAAGCTGTAGTTCCCTGGGTTCTCTTTCTTCCTTTTTAAAATTTGGGCACTATATTTGCCTTTTTCCAATCATCTGGGACCTTCCCCAATCACCACAAATTTTCAAAGATAATGGCCAATGGCTCTGCAATCGCATCAGCCAATTCCCTCAGCACCCTGGGATACATTAGATCTGGACCCATGGACTTGTGCATGTCCAGCTTTTCTAAATAGTCTTTAACCTGTTCTTTCACCACTGAGGGCTGCTCACCTCCTTCCCATTCCGTTTTGTCCAGTGCAGCAGTCTGGGAGCTGACTTTGTCTGTGAAGACTGAGGCAAAAAAAGCATTGAGTACTTCAGCTTTTTCCACATCCTCTGTCACTATGTTGCATCCCTCATTTAGTAAGGGTCCCACATTTCCCCTGACCTTCTTGTTGCTAACATACCTGTAGAAATCCTTCTTGTTACCCTTCACATCCCTTGCTAGCGACAACTCCAATTGTGCCTTGGCCTTCCTGATTACACCCCTGCATGCTCGAGCAATATTTTTATACTCCTCTCTTCTCTTGTGTGTTGTCGTGTTCCCAATTACAAAGGGCTAAAGAACATGAATGTGTCAGTCACTCTAGATGCCTTTTATTTCAGATTAAGGGGAGCATACAGATTTATTTTTAATGGAAAATAAGAACAAATCTACATTCTATACTCAGATATAAACAAAACTGAAAAAATCCTACTACCTCTTAAACAATTTTCCTGTGAGATAAATTCAAGAACATATTATTAGCAGATAGGGAAAGAAGGAGAAACAAAAATCCAAGGGATGGTATATAATCCTTTGTAGATTAAGGAAGTGAAGTTTTTGAAACCCTTAGGCCCTGAATCCCTCATTATATTAATTTGAAACCAGCCTAGCACTGTAATAAAGAGGTAGAAGTGGAAGTAAATGAACAGGGATTCAACATGGGAGAAGGGTTAAAATCCACATGCATTTTATATAACAATCTGGTATATGGATTGTGCCAGCTCTTTTTCAGACCCAAAGTCCAGAGTTTGGTCTGGAAACCAGAGGCCTAGCAAATAGTGACTAGCTAAGAGAAAGCTGGGGTAAACAAGATAACATTGCCTTTGCTAAGATATGCTTGGTCAGTAGCAACGCCAGATGTTGAAGCAATAACTGAATAATTATGTTTCATCCAATGTTTCAAATTGAACAAAGGATCCCTGTTCCTATTCTGTTTCTCCTGAAGGGAAACAGTCTTCCCACAGATCCAACCTTGAGTTTATGAAAAGTTGGCACATGTCAGTATAAAATATGGTATCCTTCCACCTCCCTTCCCAGTGATCAATGCCCTGCCTTAAAACATAAAGGGGACAATCTTTATTGCCGTATACTTTCACTGTTTCTTTGCTTTAACCCCTAGGAATGTACCTGTTGGACAATCAAAGGAGTTGCTCCATTTCTATGGACCCCAAATCAGAATTCAACATATATATTTTTTACTAATAACATTTTATCAATTTATTAATTAAATGTTAACTTGCTAATTTGAGTCCATGGGCGGAGACATTATGTAACCATTTAACCATTGGCTAATGTGCTATCTTGTCTTGCTGCAAAATCTATACCGGGGTGTGGAACTGCCTACCCCGTCATTTTCCCCCACACATGGAAAACCTATATATTCTATTGTAATCAATTGATTGACAGTGTCTCTGAGCCTAATAAACAAGGTGACACTTCGCCTGCGCTGTGTGTAATAAACGCCTATGCTTGAGCTACCTTGTGGATTTATATCCTTCAATGGGAAAATCCTGTATGTCCCAAGATGTCGGCACGAGACATTTAAAGATGATTAGTGTCAAGTCCAGTGTATGGAGGGCAGCAAGTTGGCATGACATGTCCACAATTACAACAGGAGCTAAGAGAAAAATCCGTGAGTATCTGAGAGTGGACGAGACATGTTCTGGAATGCCCACTGCAGAATCCCATCAAAGGAGCTCTGGAAGACAAAACAGAGGCAACAAAGGGGTAGTATGTATTTAGGGCATCTCAGGAAAGCAAAGGAAGGGCTTCAGGAGGGCAGTAAGAAGGTTTTCTCCAAGTGAGAGAGGAAGATTAGGAGAACTGGTTCATCTGGCTATATGAGGCACTTGCGTGTGCACGCCTTTGCTCTCTGTCCCTCGCTTTAATGGTCTCCCATTTCAAACACAGTATACAAAAATAAACCTGCTTTATGCATTATCAGCCTTGTAAATGGGCCTGTTTAGACTTTGACCCTGCCTCAGCCTGTACCCTGGCTCCCCAGGAGCCCTAACCTACACCTTTTGCCAGCAGACGTTTCTGATGGTGCAACAAGGCTTATAGGGAATACTCATTGACACTGGACTGCCCATTCAGTGCAGTCATACCTGGACTGCTGAAGGCGTTGCAGTATTTCTGTACTTGGACCCAGCTGCTTTTAGGCCTGGATTGGGTGAGGGGCCTTTGCAAACAGAGGTGAGTGGAGTGTCTGTGAATTCCAGGACCTGTAGGAACTGCTCTGTTCAGATTGTGGACTATTTTCTTGCATAAAATAAAATCAGAGAGATGAGAAGATGAAATGGTTTATTACCTCACCCAGGAGAGAGTCCAACTCTTCTTTATTCAGGATCGGGTCATTCCCAGCAGATTCTTCCACTGCCTGGAATCAAGAACATGGCCAGACTGCTCAGTTTCCCAACATGAAGATGAAACATTAAACACAATGGGTCTGAGTCTCTACCCAGTTACACTGGTTTATGATGGAGTAATACCATTGTCATCAATGGAGTTATACCAACATAAGCCTTCTGTAACCAAGAGGAGAATCAATTCCAGTTAAGCTCATCTGTTACTGAGAATTAAAGACACTTGTTGCTCCATGAAGTTTGTTTAGAAGACAGTTGGGAATTGGGAACAAAGTGGTGCTAAACTCACAAGAACCTAAGCCAGAACAGTGATGTTACACAGATGATTATGCCAGGCATGGCCAAACTGTGGTTTGTGAGCCACCTGTGGCTCTTTTACAGGTAAAGTGTGGCTTGCAGAGCCCTTGCCCCCATTTTCTGCCTACCAGACTGAGCAGGGGGAGGAGGAGAGCTCAGGGCTCAGGTGGGGTAGTGAGACTAGTGGTTCTGTTCTGCAGAGAGGGAGGTCTAAGGGCTTTAGACCTGTTAGGAGGGATCAGGGCAGAATCCCTATCCTCCAGCAGGCGCCGCCCTTTGAGCCAGATTGTGTGTCTTGTGGCTCTCAAACTTCTGAAGATTATTGGAGGGTCAGTAAATGTGACCACTCCTGGTTATGCTTTCATTACTTGGATTAGCATGGGGGTCCCTTCTGGTCCTGAATGACTAAGGTTCTTGCAGTGAATGTTGGCACGGTGACTGGCTATGTCTTCTCTGCAATCATTAGAGTGCTTAGTAGGTGTGGCAATGTCTATGAAGTGATATACTGCGATATGTGCTTCTCTGGTAACATTCTCAAAAGGGCTTCTAAAAGTTTGACCTCCAGTCTATACCAGGCTGTACTGGGGATTCCCTTAACCAGATGGACTTGGAATGGTGTACTAAGTTCAGGGGAACTGTGAATCTTGTTACTCTTCTATGAGAAGCATGTTATACTGTAGCCCTACGCATGTGTATGGTGCTTTACAGAAGACGTGGATCAGCTAGGAAGGTTGGGCTTGTGATTAAAGCACATGACTGTAAGTCATGTGATCTGGATTCTGTTCCCCCACAGATCCAGATAGAGCACAACTTCTCTCTGCCTCCATTTCATCATTTGTAAAAGAAACTGGAGCTTTCCTACCTCGCAAGGCTACTATAAGTATACTTGTATTTGTGAAGTGCTTTGAGAGTCCTTGATGGAAGATGATACAGAAGGGCTAAGCATCTGCTGGAAGAGGTTGCTCCCACTGATACGCACTTTGCTAAGTAGCCCTAAAAATGTCATCTAGGACTTCTGCATGCACTGCAGAAAAGTACTGACCTTTGCTGCTCTTAGTGCATGGTTATTTGAGGTCACTGTTCCCTCCAGGCCACTGGTTCCAGAGCTGCCAGAGCAGGACTTGCATAGCAAGATTTCACTGGAACAGAAGATATAATTATGGACCCTAGTCAAAGCATCACCCTGCAAACTGAAAAAATTAAGGAGAGCCTTTGTATGTGTTGCTGTTTCGGATCAGAAGAGATAAGTGAGGCAGAGTACTATGAAGGATTTAAGACAGTGCCATCTTTGACAGCAAGCCAGTAGCCTTCAGCCTCTAAAGACTGGCCAGACCCCATAGTGGAATATAGTGTGTGTGCATGGGGCCTGGAACATAAAGCATGAGTGCAAAGTACCAGAGTCATGGGGAGCTATCAGAGATTTGAGAGAATCAAATGTACTTTTGATCTTGAGAAACTGGAGAACAGAGTGTCCAGTGACTGTAACTTATCCCTTGTAAAATAATAGACAAAATACCTGTTTCTGGATTAAATCAGGTATACCCAGGTGGGAGATGGCAATGATTTTGCAGTCATGCACCTCACCTGAGCCGCTCTGCTTGGGCAGGGAAGTGGCAGTTGGCGTGGAAGGCCTTGAAGCACTGGGCACAGTAGGTCATGTCTCCTCCTCCCCTGCAGACTCCACATTTCTCACCAACTGTCAGTTTCTGTGGAAAGGAAAGGTGGAGAATTTGGATTTTATACTCAGCCCCACTGTGACATTCTATACCTTGGGGGAGCGTCCTGTAACCCCCATATTCCTCATTTTTATATAATTGTGATCTTACTTATAAAGCATGCCTTGTAAGGTATCAGGTTATGATCTGCTGAGTCATTTCTCTATCTTTATATGTATATCATTAATGCGTATGAAGTCATGAGAATTGTGTAGTATAGTTGTCACTAAAACATGCTGTAAATTGGGGAATCAGCCAGACATAGCTCCCCAGAAGCAACAGTAAGGAAAGTAACCAGCACCCGGGCAGGGTTTCAAACAACCCATCAACAAGGGAACTACAATTCAATGACTCACCTGCATGAGGCCACACCCGGGGAATTGTTCAACCTTGCCGGGAGACTCAGCAATGCTCTCAGACATGCCTAGACTTGTGTTTTCCAGGCACATGGACAGAGGGTATAAAACAGGCAGAGTGGACACATACTGGGCCCTTCTCCTGCCCCCACCTATTCTGCAAGCAACTAAGACACTGAGATGACAAGACTCCAACAGAGGAGATTGGCCCAGATTTCAGGGGTGAAATCTGTATATTAAGGACTGCAATATCCAGTGGGGTGAGAAAAACTGCTTGATCTAGTTGTTGCCCAGTCTAATAGGGTTGAGAGTTTAGACTGCATGGTTATTTTATTTCTTTTGGTAACCAGCTCTGACTTTTTGCCTATCACTTAAAACCTATCTTTTATAGTCAATAAATTTGTTTTACTGTTTATCTTTACCAGTGAATTTGTATGAAGTGTGGGGCAAATCTGCTCAGGTTTGACAAAGGCTAGTGTATATACACTTCCCACTGTTGAAGTGGTGAACCAATTAATAAATTTGCACTGCCCATCTTACAAGACATATATTCCTGAGGTACAGTGCTGGGAGCTAGGGGGATTTGCCTCTGGTGCTTTTCTATGTGTGATTCATGAGTGACTCTGGGAGCATTCATGCAATCTAGCTAGGTGGGAGCTCCACATGCTTTTGTGCTGAGTGATCACAGCACCTGGAGGGGTTTGCTGCTTGTCACTAGCAAAGCATTGTGAGAGACAGCCCAGGCTGGAAAGTGTTAAGGGGACACAGTGTTATCACAGTCCCAGGCTATACACTGTGGGGGATCCCATCATACTCATATTACGGCTCAATAATGGGGCCTGCTGGGTATATGTGCTCTGATCATCCCTACCAGCCCACCTCCTTTTTAGGTGCAGTGCCTCCTCTGCCGCTGGCCCCTTCTCCTCCCCCTGCCTTCTTTCCCCCACTTTGCAGCAGGCATGGTGCATGCTCTGCTTTACAGGACACACACACTGACCCCACACCTGCTGCTCTGAGCACTGGGGTGGCAACTCCATGGAGTATTTGGGGTACATTTGTACTGCTGGGGATAAGCTGAATATGCCTTATAGCCAGCTCAGATATGCTGAACATACTCTCTGAATCTGAACTCTGTGCACACCATGGTTTTAAAGGCCCTGTAGAATAAGGTGGTTGAAAATCACATGGAAAGCAGAGCCACAAACTAGCTGTCTCTCCAGGCCCAGACTTGACAGCAGCTGGAGGGTTGAGGCTGGCATTACCACTGGCATTGGTGAGTGGGAAGGCGCAGGGGGCAGAGGTTGTTTGAAGGTGAATGAGGCATCGGAGCCTGGCGTAGGTTCTTTGATAAGAATCCTCTCTCTGTCTCCAGCTGCCCTCTGTCCATACAGACCCTTCTAGGCACAAACAGAAGTGTCGTTAGTTAGTCCCTCCAGGGGAGGCACCTCAGGCCCCTGCAGGTGGATCTGCTGATGACAGTTCTGTATAGAGGTACTTCAGTCTCCTGGATGGCTATACTGAGTTAGACCAATGGTCCCTCTAGGCCAGTATGCCAGTACCAGAGCTTCAGGAGGAGTGCACAGAACAGGGTATTTGGAGTGATCTACCCCATCTTCTCTTCCTGGTAGTCAGAGGTTCTGGGTTGTCCCAAGCATGGGGTTGGGTCCCTGACCATCTTGGCTAATAGCTATTGATACCTTATCCTCTATAAACTTATCTAATTATTTTTTTGATCCCAGTTACACTTTTGGCCTTCACAATATCCCCCTGGCTATGAAGTCCACAGGTTAATTGTGCATTATATGAAAAAGTACTTCCTCTTGTTTGTATTAAACCTGTTAAGCCTATTCATTTCCTCGAGTGATCCTGATTTTTGTATTGTGGGAAAGGATAAATAGAACTTTTCTATTCATTGTTTCCTCACCATTCATGATTTTATAGACCTCTGTAATCCCCCCTTGACCATCTCCTTTCTAAACGGAACAGTCCTAATCTTTAGTCTATCCTTGTATGGAAGCCTTTCCATTCCGTTGATCACTTTTGTGCCCTTCTCTGAACTTTTCCAGTTGCACTATAACATTTTTGAGATGTGGAAACCAGAACTGGAAACAGTAACATGGCATAACATGGATTTATATAATGGCATTATGGTATTTTCTATCCTTTCCTGATATTTCCTAGCACTCTGTTCACCTTTTTGACTGCTGCTGTGCATTGAGCTGAAGTTTTTAGAGAACTGTGAACAATGACTTTAAGAACTTGATTGAGTAATAACAGCTAATTTAGAACCCGTCATTTTATGTGCAGTTGGGATTATTTTTTTCCAATGTGCATTACTTTGCATTTACCACTGTTGAATTTCATCTGCTATTTTGTTGCCAGTCACCCATTTGTGAAAACTGATAATTTATTTCTACTCTTTGCTTCCTAGCTTTTAATCACTTACTGACCCAGAAGAGGACCTTCTCTATTATCCTATAACCACTTTGCTTCCTTAAGAGCTCTTGGTGAGAGACCTTGTCAAAGGCTTTCTGAAAATCCCAAGTACACTGGGCTGACTGGATCACCCTCCTCCATGTGCTTGTTGACACCCTTAAAGAATTCATCCCTACTGAGGGAAGCGAACCATCCCAACAGACTGGGAAAAAACTCTGAGCAAAATCTTGCCCACCCTTTTTTGTATAAGTAGAAGGGACAGAGGAGGGTGGCCGTAGGGGGGTTCACATGTCACATTACGTACAAGGCAGGGTAATCCCAACAGCACCTGGAACATAATCCTGCCATTTTGCCCAATTTCTATCTAGGGCACAGAAGAAGGGCGGTGTGGGGATATCGATAGAGGAGTGGTTGGACGTGGCTAAGTTTGGTGAAGCAAGGCTCCTAGCTATACCTGTGTCTCAGATGGTGGCTCTCTGACCTGCTCCTCTTCTATGCGCTGGTCCTGCTTCACCTTCTCAGTTGAGCAGGAGATGCACCTCCATGTCCCGCTGTCCAAAGTCAGATAGTAAAGAAATAGGTAAGCAAATGTTTAGGGGGAACAAAAGAAATGAGAAAGCAAAGCCAACCTGCATTTACTGCAATGGTGCTTTCTTATAGATACAAGGGATTTTTTTTGGAGACTCAACTGATTGGTCACAGTTGTGTAAAGCAACAGTACTAGCTAGTGGCCACTTCTGTGAACAGCAATGAATTACAGTGAAGCTATGCTGATTTACACCTGCTAAGGACCTGGCCCTGCATGTAGGCCCCACAAGTACCCAAGGTCTCTGCCTCTGTAGGAATCACAGAATATCAGGGTTGGAGATCATCTAGTCCAACCCCCTGCTCAAAGCAGGACTAATCCCCAACTAAATCCTATGTTTAGGGAAGAGGGAAGCTTTCCTATATTTAGGGCAATAAGTTTTGTTTTTTATTTTAAATGTGGTTAAGAAAATCAGGCAAAATAATGCAAAATTATTTCAGCATTTTTTTAGCCCAGCACTGAGCACTTTGAAAATCCTGCATCTTCCGCCTACCCTTGGACCAGAGTGAGCTGATGGGGTGATAGAGCAGTAAATACTCGCTGTGGGGAGTGTGCCTGGGAGTGCTTGTTATTACCTTGGAATTTCTGTCAGTGGGGGCACGAGGCAGGCCAGATGGAAAGCTTTGGGGCAGCCGTCACAGCAGATCAGCTCTCCACCATCCCTGCACACTGCACATTCATCATCGTTCTTCTGACCCAGGGAGGCAAATAGCGCACGATGTAACAGAAAGCAAAAGTACAGAGACTCAAAGCCAACTTCTCCCTCACTATAACTATGGTGATCTGTTACACTAGCGCAGAGCAATCCAGTATACTGCAGGACAAACTGGACTTGGTCTCTTATAAAGGGTCATGTTTCAGCACAGGTGACCAACTGGTGAATCCTTGCTATCAGATGTCACAAAACTAATAACTGGAGCAAAACATTAGTATCCTGGACTTCAGAAAATCTCTCTCCTCCCTACAGGATGACTAAACAGAATACAGAGCTGAGCAACCAAAGGAAGTGAATGCTCAAGGGACAGCATGTAGTACAGCTGGCTGGCAGATGTAGCATTATAACAGAAGCCTGCCTGACTTCTGTAGCCAGGTACTGTCTGGTATTTCAGAGACATTACACCTGGCAGGTGCTTCCTTGCTGGGGATCTGGCAAGGAATTAAAGCAGTGAATGCTTCATCCTTAATTCCAAGCTCCAGAATCCCACAAATTCAACAGACACTTGTCTCCATGGGTTATACAACACGTCTGACAGCCTGCAGGGAAGCTCTGAACCTCTGATAATCTTTCCCCATTTTACGCTTTCAACATGTAAGTCTATTGCCCCCACAGAGACCATCAGTTAAGCAGGGAGCTCTTGGGCTGGGCAATGGATGGAAATGGTGGCTGTTTCACTTTGGAATCTTCTGGGGAATTCCAGTTTTCCCGGGGCAGGGGGCTTTTTGCTAGCAAATGTTTGTCCTGACCAAACCCTTGTGTCTCCCCTTTTCTGGTAGCAAGACTGCCAGGCTGAGGAAACCAGAGACTGAGGAAATCAGAGACTTGTCATGTACTAATTCCATGCAGCACCCTGAGGCTCAACAGGAGAATCTCACTCTCACTGAAACAAGCTCGTGCGGCAGAGAGGCACACTGCTATCCACCATGAGCGAATCAATGAAAACAAGATGTGGGCCCTGCACAACATTTGGAAAATTCGCCCTGGAGGAGGAGGGAGTGACACTGGACAGAAGCAGTTTGTCTGCTCCTGGCAGAGGGGAAGAGAAGCTCAGCTCCCCAGTAGGGTTTTTACCTGGTGGAGGGTTTGATCCACGATGTGAACAGGGGTGACATGGAGGCTGCTCTGTGAGTTTATTTTCAGCTCCCCATTCTGCAGAGTGAGATGGACAGGGGGTGAGGCAGGAAATGCTGCTGTGATCAGTCTGGCTGTATAAATGCACATCCCATAGATGCATGTCCTGTCTCAGACAGATGCTAGATCTAGACTCTAGAGCATCCTGTGTTCTCCTGCAATGGAATCTGACTCGTGCCAACTGGCTGGAGAAGCTGTTGTGCTGCGGGAAGAACACTGCTCTGAAAGCACTTTAGGCCAAGCTGGTTCAGAGAGTAGGGAGAGGTTAGAAAACCACTCACACCTTTCACATTCAGCATGAGGTCTGCCCGACCTGCCCAGGGCCAAGCCAAGCACAAACCTGCTCAATAGTTTATGAAGAAAAAGGACAAGGCTGAGCGGAGCTGTATGGGTGGAACCAGCGCAGTGGGTGAAACCCCTTACTGCAAAGAGGACTCAAACAGGAAAAAGATGTAAAAACAACTCGTGTTTGCTGAAAGCATACATATTGGGGCCCTTGAAATCCCTTGGCTCGCACACTGGGCTTCAGGCTTCGGCTTTTGTTCTTTCCCCCAGGTTCCTCAAACTTGCTTGGTGCATAAAACTCGCCTCCAACTTTGACACATTTCTTGGAGCCCCCTGGAAGAGAGGACACTCGCTTATGTAAGTTGTGTGCTGGGAGCACACGCACATGCTGATTGAATGATGCTTGGGTGCAGGGGAAGGTTTCATTGTTAACGTGGTAAGGACGCTGGAGTTCAAGCAGAACAGGTGTAAAAGCATTACATTTTAGAAATGTTTCCCTCCCAGAGCCCAGTTCAGCAGTGAGCCCTTCCTCTGAAGCAGCTGATGACACCATGGGCCCCAGAAAATGTCGCAGGCAGAAGTTCAGGTCCCTGTTTAGCTGCTAGCAATGGGATGGACTCTTATCACAGAACTTAATCCTGAGCCCAAGGCTTGGCAGGTAAATGAAGGATCTGACCTGCGTAGGCTTTGTCAAGAATCATCTACACAATATGTTGACGTCTCAAGGGCCAAATCCTAGTGATAGGGCAGAGAGCACAGCAGGGACAGTGGCTGGTAGCTGTACACCCTGCCATGTGCATCCTGTTAGTGAGAATCATGGGGCAGGATACCACCTGTCCAGCTGGCTGAGCAAGTAGTGCTGGGTCCTGCTGCCACTTGCTACTTCACGTTGCTGCAAAAATAACTCTTGTGCACCATGGCAGGATGCTATGTACATGGCCACATCACAACAACTACTGCTCACAACTCCACCCTCCTTACGCAGGCAGGGGTAGCCAGAAGGCTGTGTTTGTTTATATTCTGCTAGTAACTTTAAAAAAATTAAAGACCATCTATGCTAGGAGGAGGGGGTCTCCCAGTCCAGGGTTACAGTACCTCTATACTTTCCACCTGAACTGGGACTCCCTTGGGGGTTTCCCCATCCTCCAATATCCCATCTCCTCCCCAATGCTGACCTTATCCGTGTGTTTGTTCTTCTTCCCACTGCCATCCACACTTTCCACCTGTGTATGCTACTTACAGAGCCCTCTGGCTGGTCTGATTTGCTAACTCACTCCCCCCAGGCCCAGCCTGCCAGCTCCACCATCCACCCTACTAGCTCCTCTGCCAGCAAGCACTGAAATCTTGCCCTACCTATAATTGCCTGGGTGGCTTCTAGCTTCAAGAAAGAGGGTCCTTTCACTCTGATTAACCTGAACTAAATCTGTCCCCTGGAACCAGGCTGTCCTCAGGAAGGGGAAAAACCTGGAATGGAATTGGCCCACATTGTTGTCATGAGCACTGTTCTTGAACTCCCTAGATACTCAGCTGTGTGTCTCATTATAGTCACTAGCGGCCCCAAGTTCATGATTTCCTGTCCCAAGAACATTGGTATATCTACCTGACTCAAACACCTGTTTGATGAGAATTCCTTCTACAGCCCCGCAGCTCACTGGCAGTTCACTGGATGACACAGTAACAGCCCTCTGGACTGAGGCAGCCATACTCTGAATGCCTATGGTTTTAAAACAGTCATTATCAATGAAACATGAGGCCTTTGTACATATATTCTCCCAAGGGATGGGGGAGGGCTATGGTTTGAAGTATGTTAAAAACTGGCAAGGCATTAAATACAACCTGATGACCCCAATCGGGGGCTCCCCCAACGCTGATGATTGCATCTCCTTGCAAGGCCCATCCCAATCTCTGCTAGATCACAGCCCCTGGCTGGCCACTTGATCTGGTCCCAGGCCTGGCTGGGCAGTAGAATGCAGACCTCTCTTCCCCACCTGCTGAGATCAGCATCTGGGGAGGTTTGTTTAAATAGGGATTTGATTTCAAATGAAAGGAGATTGGTGGGTTCAGTCTAGTAAATCATTGGTCATATCACACATTGCAGGGCATGACTGAAAGTCTCTGCACACCAGCCAGGCCCAGCTTTGGAGCAAGATGTGCCCAAGGTGTGTTGGCAGAGCTGTGTAGGGAAGGTCATGCAGTTGATGGGTTTGCTGGGTTTTCTTAATCCATTGCTACTAGTCCTTTAGCTTCACAAACACTAAGAATCCTCCCTTCGCCCACTGAACCCTGATCTTTCCCATCTCCTTATACCAGCATGCTGCCACCTAACCCTTTGAGGTGCCTGTGTGGTGCTGCACGTGTCACCTGGTTCTGGGAGCTGCTGCTTCCCTGAGACATTTCACTTAAGCTAATGTTGTGTATGGGAGATGCCAATCAGCTAGCACTCACAGGGGCCATTGCTCTGCAGGGTGATGGATTCTCTTCCCATGCTGATGGAGGCCCAGTGACATCCAGCTCAGGAATGGTTTTAGCCTGTTCATTTCTGGATGGTGCTAACAACAAAGATTTCTTCAAACAGGGCTGAGAGGAAACTTCACTGACGGAGTAAGACACATCACTCACCATTTCCCAGAGGGAAACGTTGGATCTCCACACCTTCTGGTTTCTTTACAGCTTTTGCCTTTGGCAGGGTCCCTGTGGGATTATAATATGGGTTAGAGACAAGGGTACACATTGGATGTTATTAGAAAGAGCTCTTAATTCGCCTCCTGGTTAGAGAATGGAAACCTTACAAGAAACTGGAACAGTAGGCAGGGATGGTGAATGAATGCTCCAACATGAGCAGCCAGATCTAGGTGCTTAGATTGCACCTGCTGGGGTGTAAGAGAAACTATGTCAGCAGTAAGAACTCCTTTTTGAAAGCGGTTACATTCCTTCTTGCACATGCAGCCATGGTGCACATCTCTGGGCACAATGGGCAGCTTTAGAAACTCAGCTGAAGTGCAAAGACCAGAGATAAATGATTGCATCTCCCTGCAATGTATATTATGGATTTATAAGAACTTTAAAGAGATTTGTAGATTCTAAGGCCAGAGGGGACCATTGTGATCATCCAGTCTGACCCCCTGTATAGCACAGGCCAGAGACCTGTCCCCAAATAAATCCTAGAGCTGAGCTTTTTGAAAAATATCCAATGTGACTTTTCTTACATTTTCTCTAACTCTTTATTCTTTTTCCTCTTCTTCCATCTACCACTTTTCCTTCCTTTCTCTCTCCATTCTGTTAGGTTCTCTCCTTTCAGCATTCTTTTCCTCTCCTCTATTTCCTTTCTTAAAATACTCAATCTTCATTCTTTTCTCCTCTCTTCTTCCTCTCCTTCCATCCCTTCTTCCAGTCATCCTGGTTCTCCGCCATTCTTTCCATTTCCTTCTTCATTTCTACATTCTCCATCTCATCCTTCCTTACTCCTCCTGCCGCCCCTCCCCCCAACAACTGGCATCTCCCTGCAAGGCCCAGCCAAATCTCTGCCTGATCACAAGCCCCTAACTGGGACTTTGATCTGCCCCCTTGCCTGGCTGGGCAGCAGAATGCAGACCTCTCTTCCCCACTCCATTTAGATAGCTGCAGAGAGGATGGGGAGCTACTTGAGGCCTACAAGAAGCCAAGATAGAAGCTGTTGGACCCAAGTGGGAAGAGCTGCTTGAAGGTCCAAAACAGGACAGCTGCCCTTCGTTGCCTATAGAGCCTGGGGGAATTGTGAACGTAAGAAGGGCCTGGTTAGATATTTGCTTGATGGGTTTGGGAGGCTGTGTATCAGCACGGCTCAGGATCCAGCATGGGCCAGGCAGTGAAAGAGGCTCTGTACCAGGATTTGAGTTGCATTTTAGCAAGGGCTGAGCTGCCTGGGGAGAGTCCCGTTCCTCTGGTGCTTTCCTCTTCGGCTGCTGTTTGTGCTGCACCAACATCTTGGGGCTGGGGGGTGGTTTCCTCCCCCGGCGCTGTCTGCTGAGATCCACATCTAGAAAGAATGACAGCAGAGAGATTGGCATCAGGGCGGGGACACTCCAAACTGCCCAGTGCTTTGCTAGGGCTCTAAATTTCTTAAGTTCCCCAGTGATCTGGTGCAAGTTCACCCTTTGGTGCTGATCGTTACTGAGATAATCACTGCTTGCTTCTCCCCTCCTGCCCTGTTCCCTGTGCACTTCATTGCTGGGCCGATGGCTGTCATTGTGCACCTCTCCTGGGGCTGGAATTGGAGTATGAGAGGCGAAGCTCTTGGTTCCTAAAGAGGAGGGACCCTCATGGAGCAGAAGCCTGCTAGGTAGGGAGTTCTCTTCACAGTCTGTCTGAGCACCCTCCTACCTTTGGGAAAGTTGCTCTGAATAGGCTGGAGCTTGGAGTATCTCTCCAGGTTGTAATCCTTGAAGAGGACCCTCCAGAAGTCCTGGATGGAGGATAAATCCCGGTTCAGTAGCCATGTCAGCATTGCATGGAAGGCCTTGTGAGAACCCTCCTGCTCCTTCAGACTCAATGTTTCCTTCAAGAACAAAAAGAGCAGTGTAAGCAAAAGTTCAGTTCTCAAGGGCATCCCTCCTGTTCCCATGCCTCCCTTCCCTCCCTCCCCCCCCACAGCTGTGCAGGACCCATGTTGTGTAATGCAAGCTCTGGGCAAAGAGGGAGCCCTGGTTACAGCACCTAGCACCTTCTCCCCCAGTGGTGCTTTGGTGTGCATGAATTGATGCTTTAGTCAGCCATCAAAGGAAAGCATAAAGATCACATGCAACGGGGCGCTGGGGTAGGCCCTGTTGTGTTGTGTTGTGGGGGGCGGGGAGTGAGACCCTAGGATGGACTGAATGAGGCTGAAACCATGTTTGACAAATAGCATAAGATTTGAAATTGTATTGCCTAGAGCTGATGACACAGTCACTTTATCATTGTAGCATAAGAGGTGGGGAGGGGGGTGAGTCATGAAAACAGCAGAGGAAGGGCAGAAAGAAGCCAAGAGTCCATTGTAAATACAAAAGCAAAGGACTTTAATCAAAGAGCCCCTAAAAAGTACATTAAGTTGACTTACAATGTTCCCTTAATAACCATCATATAAAATAGCCACCAGATGTGCAACCAGGTTTCTCTCCAATCTCCTTGATACAGGTTCTTATAGATTCCAAATAGTGAGTACTAGATAGATAAAGCGAGTTAGGCTTATGTTTGTTTTCTTTATTTGCAAATGTGTATTTGGCTGGAAGGAGTTCAAATTGGTATTTTGCTGAAAAGATTCTAATTTGTACTTGTATACTTAGACTGGGAGGGTATTCCCAGTGTCTATAGCTGAAAGACCCTGTACCTATTCCATCTTAAATTTACAAAGATAATTTTTACTGTTTTTTCTTTCTTTAATTTAAAGCTTTCTTGTTTAAGAACCTGATTGTTTTGTTTTTTTTTATTCTGGTGAGACCCCAGGGGACTGGGTCTGGATTCACCAGGGAATTGGTGGGGAGAAAGGAGGGAAGAGACAGAGAGAGAGGCTAATTTCTCTCTGTGTCAGGATTACTTTCTCTCTCAGGGAGAATCTGGGAGGGGAAGAGAGAAGGAGGGGGGAAGGTGCATTTTCCTCTGTTTTAAGATTCAAGGAGTTTGAATCACACAGTGATCTTCCAGGGTAACCCAGGGAGGGGAAGCCTGGGAGAGGCAACGGTGAGGGAAAGGGTTTACTTTCCTTGTGTTAAGATCCAGAGGGACTGGGTCTTGGGGGTCCCCGGACAAGGTTTTGTGGGGGACTGGAGTGTACCAGGCACTGGAATTCCTGGTTGGTGGCAGCGCTACAAGTACTAAGCTGGTAATTGAGCTTAGAGGAATTCATGCTGGTACCCCATCTTTTGGACGCTAAGGTTCAGAGTGGGGAATTGTACCATGACACCACCACTTCCTAAAAATTGGTGTTAAGGGCAAAAGTGCATCTGACCTGCAATCTGACCAGCACTAAATTCTAATAACCGAGACTGAGCCTCTAGCACCAGAGATCAGCTTTATAATTACTTGGCTCCACCCCTTTTAGTTTCATCCAATCTGCTCCCCCTTCCTCCTCATGCTGTTTCCCCCTTTTATTTGTGTGTATGTGTTCCCACCATGGAAACACTTTTCACCTGATCTATTCCAGCCAAGAGGATGTAGGGGCCCCCCACTAAGAAACCATCCAAAACCAAACAAACCAGAATTACAACAAACACACAGAGTATTTACCGTTCCGCTCCTTGGGGGAGGGGAGACTGCCATGCTGACTTCCTTGCAGTATTGTCAGTTCCGGGTTTACAGTGGCTCCAGTAGCCCATGCTCAGAAGGGGCCGCAGCCTGCTCTGCTTGCACTGCACCCTGAGACCCCACTGGGTCCCCCCGCCCACCACTTGCTTCTCTCGGCCTGCCTGCAGGCTGGTCAAGGGCTCCTCTCAGCTCCCTGGCCCCACCCCCTGCTCCTCTCAGCCCCTTGGCTGGACCCCAGTGCACCTCTTGTTGGTGTCACTAAGCATAACCCTAAGTAACTTGGGAGGGTGGAAGGCCACAAGTGTATGGAGCCTTCCTGGTTTTAGGCCTCAGCAGACAAGAGTCCCTCCATGTTTGAACTTTAATCAACCTAAAAGGCCAGGTGTAACAGCCGTTATCAGTTGCAACAGTTCTAACTGGTCTAAAGCAGAAATAATGAGGCCTGTGCACCTTTAGCAGAAGGACAAGATAACTTGCAGTAGGAAAACTTACTAACGAGCTGCCGCGGCCAAGATTACTTAATGCACCTGTGCTTACATCATTGCTACAGGGGGAGGAAGGAGGAGGGCGGGGGAGAAGAAAGACGAAAGAGAAAAAAAACTTATAAAAAGGGAAAAGCCGCTTGTGTAGGGGTGCTGGATCTGAGGCATGCTAAGTCTCCCAGCACCGCTTTGAGACCTCAAATAAATTTTGCTTGCTTCTCCACCCTGGTGTGTTTATTGGCGCTAAGCACTCCGGGCACAAACCACTGTTGCTTGCCTCCGGCACCCTCTGTGCCTGCAACACTCTGGCTCTCGGCAGTCTCTGCTTCCCCCTGCCTGTGGGGCCCCGGCTTTCTCCCTGGAGCTGAGCCGCCTGGGACTGGTGCAGAAGCCTGGCCAGTCTCAGCCAACTGAAGGGGGAGACAGTGTGGGGGGCTTAGTTGGACCCCTCCAGGCAAGTGCATCTTGAGGGAGCCCTGCTGGGCAGGCCCTGACCTGGCTGATCACACCATTCCCGAGGAGCCAGAACGGGGGGTGGGGGTGGGGGGCTGCATGGTATGGCATGGGCCTGCCCCCGGGCAGGCCATTATGCATCTGGCAACTGCCGGTTTGTAAATAGTGCCCTGGCACTGGGCTGAGCGGGGCTTCCCCTGCCATGCCATGCCCCATTGTCTGTGGCTGGCCCCTCGCTCTGGGGACTGACCTCCCTGCGCCATGCTCCATTGCTTCCATGGGGGCCCACAAATATATTTGATGCCGGGTCCATGAAAGGTTAATCCAGCCCTGATTACACTCCAGACAGAAGGATGTGCTATGTAAGAATAAAAATATTAGCATTTCAAAGCCTCACCTAATGACTCAAATAGAGTCCAGCAGCCAGGAATTATGGCCTCTGCTGATTCAAGAGAAAACTCCTGAAAATACTGCCCCCAGGTAAGACTCAGCAGTCTCCACCCTCTGGGGAGGGCAGCTGAAAAAGGAAGTCCGCTCTGCAGCATGTATCCTTCAGTTGTTCCTCCTTCCCTATTTTAACCTTAAGCATTATATATAACTCAACAAGCAGTTTTACTACAACTACATTTCAAATGTCTCTCCCCACAGGCCCAGCCCTTGGGGTTCCACACTATATGCACAAGCTTGTGCCAGTACGATCATCCTTGCTGATAGGACTCCCAGCTAGCCGCAGTGGGGAAGGGAATCAGAGTGTCAGATACAAACCAAGGAAATACACCTCATCCCTCAGTGGAATATTTCCAGTTTTCCCAATTCCTTTTCAAGAGTATAAACCTGGAGCTCCAGTCAAGCTTTTCATAAATGCCCAGTGGTTTGGGGAGCGCAGCTTGACACCTGACTTTCAGATGGTGGGTACTCAGGACTTTCTGAAACTCCTGCCCCTTTAAGAGGCACCCATAATCACTAGTTACTTGAAAGTCTTGGTTTATATGCATGCACATGTATACGTACATGTGCACATATAGAACAGTGCACAATCATTGCCCAGTCCTGAAGGAATGTAGTCATAAGCCCAGTAATTCCCACAGTGAGCTTAAAATATGACCCTTTCCTCCACCCGCAAAAGACATTGCCAATCCCTTTTACAGCTCCTCACATCTCTGAGACCCATTCTTCCAGATTTACAGGTATCCACATTCAAACTGCTTCTAGGGTTAGAATCCTCACTAGAAAATTGCCTCAGACATTAGACCTGAGGAGGTCACTTAGCATGGAGTGCCAGTGTTCTTCTCACCTTGAACATCTCCTCTGTGACAACATCATGATCCGCAAGTCCATGAAGCAATGGGAAAACGTCATCCACAGCCATGGAGATCTCTGTGCGGTATAGCTTCAGCAGCTGCCGCAGGTCCCCTTCTCCCAAGGCCCTGTCAGTGCTGGACATCCTGCAAGGGATCCTTATTTGTGGGGGTTTCAGCTGAAGAGGGAGAATCTCCTCTACAATCAACACCACTGGGAGAGACTGGAACTGCAGTAACTGAGGCACCTGGGCTGCCTGTGCTCTTACATCATTCCCTGTGAAGCCTGGTTCTGGGAAAGGAACGCACTGAAACAGGGAGAAGAATGTGCATCTTACTTAGGACAGGACTTGCTGTGTCAAGACAGGTGCCAAACTTCCCCTTTAATAGAAACCTAGGTGTCTTGTCACCAATAGCCAGCTCAGCTGTCAATCACTGGCTATTGAGCTGAACCCAGGAATCCCATTAAGTTCAGTTATTGCATTCACATTTCTATACTCGTGCTAACGTCACTTTCCATGAATTTATTCTCCTGGCTCTCCTCTCTGACTGTTCCTCACCTGTCCCTGGCTCGAGACACCACCAGACTGGATGTGCTATTCCTCAAGTGCTGACTCTTTGCTCACGCTGTTCAATAAGGCTGGGTGGTAGGTATTCTCCTCCGTGCGCGTGTTTACACGAAGATGCACAAAGGGTGGTTGGTTGGTTGGTTGTACATCCACCAGTCACACTGAAATGTGTCAGTAGCTAAGCTTGGTGTCTGTGAAATCCATCCTTTGCCCTTTAGCATGCAACACTTCCTTGAGCTCTTTATACAGGTTAATCTGTGGAGGGAGGGGAAAAAACAAACTACTATTATTGAGGAACCAATTGGGTCCCAAGGATGAGCTTCTGAAGCTTGATTGGAGCTGGGAAGGTGTCTCTAATTGAGCTCATTTGCTCAGTTTGACTTTATGAGTTTGTCGGGGTTTTTTTTTCCCTTGCTTCACTTAAGCCCTGCAGATTATTTTAAATTGGTGCAAAACAAAATTGCTTAGTTAATTTTAGAGAGATGTAAAACTACGGTAGGTGCATTTTCAGATCTGTAATGCTAGTATGAAACGGTCAATACACATCTTATAAACACTCTGGCAGTTAGTGGCCAGAGAGGATTCTCCAGTTGTCAGAGGCCATGTGTGCAGCTTGCTATATGATTTACTATTTGTGCCAAGTTTGATTTTTTAACCAGTATTCACTATGTAGAAAAATTTCTGCTTATTCAGCCCCTGTCACATCTGATTTCTGAAGTGTTTAATGTCTGGCTGCTGCTTATACCAGTTGGATGGTTGTTTTTACAAAACAAAGACAGTTAGATGACACATATTTACAGGCTTGCTTGATTAGACTACATGTCAGCTTTTTAATAATTCGATTCATTTGGTGGCAGTAAATTGTTAAGCAGTACCTGAAATTCTGACCTGCTCATATTGTCAGAATGAAGAGGGTAGTTTCCTGTTCCTCTTAGGAACAGAACCTGCAAAACCTTAAGCACATGCCTAACTTTCCAACCAATTTGAAATCAATACGCATGGGGGTAAAGTTATGCACATGTGTGATTGCAGGATCAGGAAATTAATTTTGAAATTATTAGTTGATACACTTCTGCAGTTCCCACCTAACCTTCAGTGTTTGTTTTGTCAGTGAGCCCTTCTAATAATGGATGCTCAACGCTTCATTGTATTTGTATTTCAGCCCATGAGCAGGATGAGAGTGTTTTGAGGCTTGGCTCTGCCACAATTGTTTGTTACACACGCTGCACTCTAACTATTTAGGTGAGTATTCTTTCAACTTCTGTAACTGGAGTCTGTATCTTTTCTATGAGTAAAATCCTGAAAACCACGTCTCCTGCATTGGGGAGCCCCACACCAGCTTGTGGTCGGGAGCCAGGCCAGTGTGGTATGAAGTGCAAAGTGACTACTAAGAGTCTTGGCTGGTCTCCTCACCCATGGAGCAGCAGGGCATGGTTTGGTATTTAAAATATGACAAGCACCAGTTTGCATAGGGGTTCTGTACAATAAGCAATATATTCACACTGGAAAATGAAACTTTTATATACAACTGCTGCCTCAGGGATGCTGTATACTGTGGGAAACAAACTTTATACTCCACCACCTAGCAGGAAAGGATCCTTTATTTCAGAATAAATGGGAGATCCTGTTCACCGTGGTAAAGGTAAGGGCAGGTAAAGGTGGGCATTCCAAAGCCTTTGCGAAGATCTGCTCTGTGTGTTTGGGTAACTATTAAATGATCAATGCCAGGTGAAACTTGGAAACTACAGAATCATTCAGATTTCCAAATAGAATATCTCTGCGCCTACACCATTCAATGGTCAGCACTATTTTCCCTATGAAATATAATCTCTTCCTATAGTGTTCATTAGTGTCAACTAATTCCTAGCTGTAGATAATTTTGGTTCTATATTAACCTTGATGAGACAAATTCAGAGATTTCAGCTTATACAAGGAAAAAGTAACCCAATCCTCAGTATATTGGTGTTACTCACAATACCTCTCTTTGTTCTTGTAATGAACTAAGAGTCACCTCAGAATTTATGTACTTTCCAGGGCACGTGTCGTTTTCATCCAGAAACTCTCTTATGTAATTGTATCACTAGTGACCTATCTCTTAATGTTTCTTCCTGTTCTCAGTGAAGTCATTGGAGTCTTGCCATTGACTTCAGCGAAGGTTGAATCAGGCCTGTATTGCATACAGCCTGTTGTGCTATAAGATGATGGCAGAGAAATTCAGCTCTGAGCTGAAAATCTCAGCAGCCCATGTTGGCTCAAATAAACTGTTAAAATGAGAGCAGTAGACTGACATCACATGTAGAGACATAATCCAGGAAGAAAAATAAAACTGTTGCTTACTGAGGGCTACAGATTATCACAGGATTGTAGAAAACACTGTAATCCAGGGCTGAATATAGTCACTTGCTTATGACCTCTCTTGCCCCTTTAACAATTGACATCCGTTTCCTTATCAACATTTTTTGTTCTTTTCCCATTCCCAGCTCTTCCTCATGCTGCTTTGATACTGTAAGGCTGCTCATCATGTGTGTGCTGAGTTGTTGGCCTCTTCTGAGGAATAGAAAATATTGTAGGATGCAATTCAGTAACCTAAATGTATGAAGTAAATTGTCTTTTGACAAAGTTTGTAGGCCTAAAACATGACCCTTTAGTCTACCCACTTCACACCTGCTCCACAATCCCTCTGAGCCCTGTCCTTGACTAAGGACTCAGTAGAATGTGTGTGAGTGCTCTCAACATCAGGAAGACTCCCACAAAATTTCTGGGAACAAGCCAGGCCAAGCTCCAGTTCTCTGGTGAAGGGCTTCAGGAAAAGGCTGTAGATGTTTATGGCAGCTCTGCTGATAAGAGCAATTTGTCAGTGGTGCAGTCGCACCTCTAGAGTTAAGGCTGCATCCTGACTTCTGTTTAAAGGTTGCCCATTCAAAGTCCTCTAACATCAATGTTCAGTCAGATTCCTTTGCAAATTTGTGTGCCTCAGGAGAGTGCAGGGTGTAGGCTTCAGGCCGCAGATGTGGGGTAACTCGAGTGAGAGGATTGCAGCAATATAAACCCTGAAAAAATGTGTTTTCAAACAGTTTCTAGGTGGTTTTTATTTGTGCAGAGCTAGAGATCAAACGCCTGATGTAGTGCATGTCACAATGGGCTCACTCTGGACACATTTCCTCAGGGTAATACATTAAAAAAAAAAAGTCAGCTAGAGGGTTTCCATTCCTGTTTTATATGCTTTAAAGCTCAACTCTTGTCCGTTCTCTGACATCCAAATGGTTAACCAGATTGCTTCCAAATTTGGTGTGCCTCATGCAGGCAGGGGGCAGCGTTAGTGATCCAAAATCTGGGGCCGTTTGCCCAGATTATTCCAAGTTATAGGCCCTTGCCAAAAATCAGTTCCCTTCTGCTCCCTTGTACTGTTAAACTGAGAAGTACAAATGACTAGATCCGTGGTTCTCAACTTATTTACCACTATGGGCCACATATGCAGCTCTCAAGTGTTATGTGTGCCATCCACACTATATATATTATACCTTTGTGGCCCTGAGGATGTCATATGGGCTGCAAGCAGACCATGGGTTGAGAACCACTGAATTAGATGAATCACAGAGCGCATTGAAATTGTTAGTTATGAACTTGCCCTTCAATTAACAGAACTAAGGATAAGTTTCTTACAAGCTCCCACCTATGGCTGAGGATGTCTTGAAGACCGATGCAAAGAATTCATCTACAGTAGTTTCTCCGCAATAGCCTTATTGTCCTTGAGTGCTCTTTTGCCATCTTGATCAGCCAGTGGTCCCTTTGGTTGTTTTAGGAAGTTTCCTGCTTGTGATGTACTTAATTTTTTTATATTTGGCTAGCTGTTCTTCAAATTGTTTTTTGGCCTGCCTAATTATATTTTTACTCTTTGTTTGCCAGAGTTTATGCTCCTTTCTATTTTCCTCACTAGGATTTAACTTCCACTTTTTAAAGGCTTTTTTGCCTCTCACTGCTTGCTTTACTTTGTTGTTTAGCCATGGTGGCACTTTTTTGGTTCTCTTACTGTGTTTTTAGTTTGGGGTATACGTTTAAGTTGAGCCTCTATTATGGTGTCTTTAAAAAGTTTCCATGCAACTTACAGGGATTTCACTTTTGGTGCTGTACCCTTTAATTTCTGTTTAACTAGCTTCCTCATTTTTGTGTAGTCCCCCTTTCTGAAATTAAAAGCTACAGTGTTAGGCTGCTGTGGTGTTTTCCCCATCACAAGGATGTTACATTTAATTATATTATGGTCACTATTACCAAGCAGTCCAGCTATATTCACCTCTTGGACCAGATCCTGTCCTCCACTTAGGACTAAATCAAGAATTGCCTCTCCTCTGGTGGGTTCCAGGACTAGCGGCTCCAAGAAGCAGTCATTTAAGGTGTCAAGAAACTTTCTCTCTGCATCCCTTCCTGAGGTGACATGTACCCCATCAGTATGGGGATAGTTGAAATCCCCCATTATTACTGAGTTTTTAATTTTAATAGCCTCTCTGATCTCCCTGAGCATTTCACAGTCACTACCATCATCCAGGTCAGGTGGTCGGTAATATATCCCTGCTGCTATATGCTGCTTATTAAAGGTTGGGATTACTATCCATAGAGATTCTATGGTACAGTTTGGTTCATTTAAGATTTTTACTTCAGTTGATTTTACGCCTTCTTTCACATATAGTGCCACACCCCCACCAGCACGACCTGTTCTGTCCTTCTGATATATTTTGTACCCTAGTATTATCATGTCCCATTGATTATCCTCATTCCAAGGCATCATTCTGTGATGCCTGTTATATCAATATCCTTATTTAATATAAGGTACTCTAGTTCACCCATCTTATTAGACTTCTAGCATTGGTATATAAGCACTTAAACTTGTCACTTTTTAGCTGTCTGCTATTACATGATGTAATTGAATGGAACTTTTTTTCATTTAACTCTTTCTAATCAGATCTTACCTGTATTTTATCAGCTTTCATCCTTTCTTCCTTACTAGGTCATAGAGAAACTCCATTAATAGATCCTCCCCTAAGAGATGTCTCTATCTGAACCATGTGCTCCTCTGCACCTGTCGGCTTTCCCCTAGACTTTAGTTTAAAAACTGCTCAATGACCCTTTTAATTTTAAGGGCCAGCAATCTAGTTTCATTTTGTTTTAGGTGGAGCCCATCCTTCCTGCATAGGTTCCCCCTTTCCCAAAAGTTTCCCCAGTTCCTAATAAATCAAACCCCTTCTCCCTACACCACTGGCTCATCCATGCATTGAGACCCTACAGTTCTGCCAGTCTAACTGGCCCTGCACCTGGAACTGGAAGCATTTCAGAGAATGGAGGTCCTAGACTTCAATCTCTTACCTAGCAGCCTAAATTTGGCCTCCAGGACGTCTCTCCTATCCTTTCCTATGTCATTGGTACCTACATGTACCACAACCACTGGCTCCTCCCCAGCACTACACAAGTCTATCTAGATGTCTCGAGAGATCCACAACCTTCGCACCAGGCAGGCAAGTCACCATGCAGTTCTTCTGGTCATCACAAACCCAGCTATCTATGTTTCTAATGATCAAATTGCACATTACTAATACTTATCTCTTCCTAATAACTGGAATTCCCTCCCCCAGAGAGAGATCCTCACCGTGAGAGGATACCACATCATCATCTGGAAGGAGGGTCCCAAATATGGGATCATTTTCCTCTGCTGCGGTTGGATGTTCTCCTTTCCTGAGATTTACATTCTCCCCAACAGCATAGAGGCTGTCAGACCAGGGATGGGACTGTTCTACTGTGTCCCCGAAAGTCTCATCTATGTACCTCTCTGTCTCCCTTAGCTTCTCCAGTTCAGCCACCATAGTCTCCAAAGCCTGTACATAGTCTTTTGAGGGCCAGGAGCTCCTTGCACTGAATGCACACATATGCCACCTGCCCATAGGGCAGGAAATCATACATGCTGCATTGGGTGCAATAAACTGGATAGCTCCCACTCTGTTGCTGGACTTCTGCCTGAATTCTCTTTTTACTCCTGAAGCTTGTTGCTTTATTGCTGTTTTGTTTTTATCACAGAGTGTTTTTAGCTTTAAGATTAAAGAATGTTAAATTTATCTAGACACTCCTCCCACACACTTCCCCTCTAAACTGCCTCGCAAAACTCCTGTTAGCCACTCCTGTTTCCTAGCTCCTCTGGTCACTTAGGATCAGACATTTTAAAGCCCTGGTCTTCCTGAGTAGCCTACCCCCTGGTTAAGGATTGATGGGTGCTAAAGAGCTTAGGGCATGGCCACACTTGCAGTTGTAGAGCACTGTGAGTTAAACCAGCCTTTGGAGAGTGCATTAGGGAAAAAGCTGCAGGCTGTCCACACTGACAGCTGCAAAGCACACTGGCGTGGCCACATTTGTGGCACTTGCAGTGGCACTGGGAGCAGTGCATTATGGGTAGCTATTCCACAGAGAACCTCTTCCCACTGTGGCTTGTGGGAAGGGGGCATGGAGTGCAGGGCACTCTGGGTCCCGTCCCAACGCCCCGTGATGCATCGGTTCACATCCCAGCATTCCCTTTGCTTCCATCCACATTTGGTACCATCTTTCAATGTTTTTTGTATTGCACACTCTGTCTTCGCTTTTGGTTTGCAGGAAAGGAGCCCGAACTGCTGAGGAGTAGAGTATGCTGATGAGTTTTGCCAGCACATCATGTTTGGCAGTTGAGTTTTTCCTTATGATCCAAAGTGACAGTGAGAGAGCCGACAACTCGAGTAACGCATATGACACAAGTTTGCTTGTGGCATTTACAGACATGCTCACCACCTTGGAACGCTCCTTTCGGGCTTGGGAAACAAGCACTGCGTGGTGGGAATCACATCGTCATGCAAGCCTGGGATGACGAGCAGTGGCTGCAGAACTTTTGGATGAGAAAAGCCTCTTTCATGGGACTGTGTGAGGAGCTCGCCCCCACCCGTGGCACAAGAACATGAGATTGAGAGCTGCCCTGACAGTGGAGAAGTAGGCAGCTATTGCAATCTGGAAGCCGACGAAGCTATGACCCCTTGTTGCAGGTGGTTTTATTTTGTCATCAGGAGAGCTTTCTACAGGCAACAAAGAGCGGCTACACTGCGTACCTTACAACAATGTGGTTATAGCAGCACAGCCATGCCACTGTAAGGTACATAGTGTAGACATAGCGTTAAGCACCCCCACTTTCCCAGTTCCCAGCGCTTGGAGCAAAAGATGCACCTACCACTACCCAGTTCCTAGGGCTCAGGGTGTAATCTTTTGTGGGCTTGCAGGTCCTTTTACCAGTGAAAGAGTCTTACACAGTAATATACTTAACTTCTATTTATTAACAGTTACCAAAACACAATACACTTGCTAAGCATACAATGCTCAACACTCCCAATAAGGCAGACAAACTTTTCTTGGTGGCTAGTTAAGATTAGATCGTCCTGGGCTTCAGCTTCTGCACAGTATGATTGGCAGGATGTTGAGGTCTGGTGACTCTGGAACCTAACTCCAGGACACAGCCCAAGATCAAAGAATTTCCTTTTGGACCCATTAGTTAACACTTGGGTCCTACTTAACCAATCATTTTAAACTGAAGTACTACAAAACTATTTTTCACCAATCCTAGCCCATCATGAAACAATTCTTTAACCAATCAGACCCCACCACCTTAGTTAATTTGTTTTTGTCAAAATTTAAATCAAAGAACAGACAGTGATAACTATAGGTAACAAATGAACGTATTACAAATTAAAGAGCATACAAAAGCAATCAATGGTATCTTTTCAACCAAAACTTCAGGGAAGTGGTTTTACCAAAAAGAGTGCTACCTTGCAAAGTTCTGTTTACACATTTTAAGATTTGTCTGTTTGGTCCCTATTGGTGCTATTAGGGCAGAAATGCTTAACAACCCATTATATATTATATTATTTTGGTGCAATTTAGATGGGACATCATGTGACTCCCTGCTTCTTAGCTCATGGCTGCTGCTGCTTACTGCAGAAAGCCCTTCACTTGCAACAATCATTCTATATCTGACCTCTCAGTTCTCATATCAAAGGAAACCTGCAAAACCCCTTGAATAGATGAGCCTGGGAGCTTAAATTCATAACTTAGCTAGACACTAAAAATTATGGACACTTTGTAACCCACTAATCCTCTTCTGTCCTATGACTGCAGAGGTGTTAACTGCACACTTCACTTTGAATAGTCTCTTTGCAATGTGTTAACTCCTTGTCTGCTCCACTGAAGGCAAGTCTACACTTAAAAGGCTGCATTGGTGCAGCTGCACTACTGTAGTGCTTTAATGAAGACACTCGAAGCCAGTGGTTTTCCAAACATTTTTTCTAGCAATCCAATTGAAGAAAACTGTTGATACCCATGACCCAAGAGAGTTGGGGATAAGGGGTTGGAGGGGCTCAGGGCTAGGGCAGAGGATTGGGACACAGGTTTACCTCAGGTGGCAGCGCAGCGGGGGTGTTAAGGCAGGCTTTCTGCCTGTCCTGGCACCATGCTGCACCCTGGAAGTGGCCAACAGCAGGTCTGGCTGCTGGGCAGAGGTACACAAGCGGATCTGTGTGGCCCTTGCCCGCAGGCATTGGCACCCCTCCTTCCCCCCGGTGCTCGAGGCGGAAGCAGTGCAGAGCCCTGTGGCCCCACTGTGAAGGAGCTGGACCTGCTGCCAGCCACTTCTGGGGTGCAGTGCGGTATCAGAGCAGGTAGGGACTAGCCTGCCTTAGCCGGGCAGCACTGCTGACGGGACTTTTAACAGCCAGATCGGCTGTGCTGACCAGAGCCGCCGCAACCCAGTGCCTTACATTCCACGACCCAGTACTGGGTCATTTCCCACAGTATGAAAATCACTGCTCTAAGCTAACAGGAGAGAGCTCTCCTGTCGGTGTAGTTAATCCACCACCACACTGACATCAGGGGGGGTTAAGTTGGTATAACTATGTTGCTCGGGGATATGAAAATGTGGATTTTCATACCCCTGAGCAACATAGTTTTACAGATAGAAGTTTGTAGTGTAGACCAGACCTGCGTACCATTGCCTGACCTGAAGAAGAGCTCTGTATAAGCGCAAAAGCTTGCCTCTTTCACCAACAGAAGCTGGTCCAATAAACAATATTACGTCACCCACCTTGCCCCTCTAATATGCTGGGACCAACATGGCAACAGCAACACTGCAAATGATAACTAATTGACACTATGAGAATTATTGTGAAGTAAGTGGGTAATAAACCAAATTAGCAGTGGGAACCTTCAAGAGAAGTTGGGTTAAAAATACAGATAAGGAAAAGATGTGAAAACCATTAGAAATATGCGCAAGATAAAGTGGGTGTTAGAATAACACAACAGGCATGAGTGTTCAGAGATGCCATGATAACGAATACATACTGACTCTTGGGTATCTCCACGAAGGATGGTGTAAGGCAGGGATTTACAACCTTTGCCATGCGGCTTGCCAGGGTAAGCACCCTGGCGGACTGGCCCCATTTGTTTACCTGCCACGTCCGCAGATTTGGCCGACTGCGGCTCCCACAGGCTGTGGCTCATCGTCCCAGGACAATGGGGGCTGCGGGAAGTGGCGTGGGCCGAGGGATGTGCTGGCCATCATTTCCTGCCAGTGGGCACAGCGATCAGCCAAACTTGTGGACGCGGCAGGTAAACAAACCAGCCTGGCCCACCAAGGTGCTTACCCTGGTGAGCCATGTGCCAAAGTTTGCCGATCCTTGGTGTACATAATGCAAGCACTGAACATCTGACAGTATCCTTCTATTTTTTGCTCTATTGCAGTCGCGTATTTTAGAGGGCTGGAGCACATGATTTATGAGGAGAGGGTGAGGGAACTGGGATTTAGTCTACAGAAGAGAACAGGGGGATTTGATAGCTGCTTTCAACTACCTGAAAGGGGATTCCAAAGAGGATGGATGTAGACTGTTCTCAGTGGTACCAGATAACAGAACAAGGAATAATGGCCTCAAATTGCAGCGGGGGAGGTTTAGGCTGGATATTAGAAAAACCTTTTTCACTAGGAGGGTGGTGAAGCACTGGAATGGGTTACCAAGGGAGGTGATGAAATCTCTTTCCTTAGAGGTTTTTAAGGTCAAAGCCCTGGCTGGGATGATTTAGTTGGGGATTGGCCCTGCTTTGAGCAGGAGGCTGGAGTAGATGATCTCCTGAGAAGATTCCAACCCTCATAGTCTTCGATTTTTGCCTGGCTAGCTAATAAAATTAGTATGTAATCAAAGAGTAGTGTGATATCCCTGCTGTGTATTTTGGGATCCTCATTCTGATGACAAGTTCTCTACAGTAGCTGATCTTGGGGCTGACCCCTCCCAGACCACTATATTTTAAATCTGGGGAGATTAACAGATTAAGCTACATACTACCAAGGAAACTGGAGGACTCTCTCATGAGGTCTCCAAATTAAGACTGGATGCCTTTCTGTAAGATACCCTTTAGTCAAGTTATTGGGCTCTGTAACCAAGTGAAATTTAATGACCTGTGATTTACAAGGGGTTAGACTAGATCAGGGATCGGCAACCTTTAGCACGTGGCTCGCCAGGGGAAAGCACCCTAGCGGCCGCTCTTTCGGCCTGTGCTGTTTCCCACAGTCCCCATTGGTCCGGGATGGCGAGCCGCGGCCAATGGGAGCCACGATCAGCCGAACCTGAGGATGCGGCAGGTGAACAAATGGGCCCGACCTGCCAGGGGTCTTACCCTGGTGAGTCGCGTGCCAAAGGTTGCCGATCCCTGCACTAGATGATCTAATGGTCCCTTCTAGCCTTAACTTCTATGAACTAGGAACATCATCAAAGCACTACACAACAGTGTTAAAAACCATATTCAAACCACACCAGGTTTCTGTTTAATACATTTCAGTTTACATCACTTGCTGTATTTGTAGTGTGAAGTGGGTTTTACAGCAGGGATTGAAAATCATACTGTTCCAAGATCTAAGACTGGCCACATTCGGTCCCAGACCAATGCTCAAGCACTGCTGCTGCTGCGAGTGCCCAGTGACTGGTTTAAGGTCTAATATATCTCAGGTCTTGAAGGCAAGAAAGCTGAAATGTGACATGCAAATAATTACATTCAATTTGTTTTTAAACTATGTTAATGACAAAAAAAGTAAAAAGTTATGTTTACTGCACTGAGTTTGGTTAATATTTTGGAACAAATCCTCAAGGGACTTCAGTTATTTATGTGAAAGTTAACTGAGTAACCAATAAGAGACTAAGTGTATTATTCAGAGAGGCAGACAGTTACATCCTTTGAGGGAGAGAGATAATGTAACTACATATACTTGAGCCTGAGAGGCAAGGCCATTGCCTCCTTCACAATACCAGCAGTTCTTCTTTATTCCATATGAATTTGAAATGCAACATTAAAACTACTAATTTAAGTAGGTACTCACTGGGAGTGTGATTTCAAAGCAGTTGAAGGACAAAGGTAATTAGTCAGTTTTACTATTAGTCTCGATTCTAAAAGGTGCTGAACATCCTCAATTCCCACTGAAATTAATGGGAGTTGTGACTGCTCAGCATCTGCACTTTAAATTAGCTTTATCAACAATATTGTATTACTTCCCAGTAGTCAACTAGAGTCCTGTTGACACTATTGGTCCACCATTGCTATCACCATGAATTTTCAGATTTAAATACCTGAAATCATGAAATGTACTATTTAAAAAATCCTATTACTGTGAAATTGACCCAAACGGACCACGAATTTGGTAGGGCCTTAGACAGTCATTTATTGCACTGTTTTTTAAAAATGGTCATGCAAGAATCAAAATTGGGAGGTTTTTTGTTTATGAATCAGATCACTTCTGAGAATGGAAATGACTCTTCCATTCCTTGTTCTGTTTGCAACACGATTACTTTATCTCTGTGGACAACAAAGAATCATGCTAAAACTTTAGCCTTTCACTTCTGGAAATGAAGATTTTATATATTGTCTTAAATGACAAGTGAAAGTATTTGGTACTCTTAACTGTATCCTTAGTGAACATTCATCCAAAAAAAGTTTAATACAGACAGGGCCTTAGATGGAGAGACTTGAACTGCTACATAACCTCCAGATCATCTCTCTCTAAGCCTTCATATCATTAGTTAATGACTGCTTTTTCCTTTGGAGTTCATAATCTTTTACAGTTTCGGCCAATCTCATTACTTCAATGCTCTTCCCTCCAAGGTGGATGTTTCTGAATGTTGTTAAAGTATCTACATCAGTGACTTCCAGATGATCATGCTATTTCAAGATCTTCTAAACATCTTGTTGCTAACTTCTACTACGGTAGCCTCAGCTTGAGATTGATGTGTACTATGAGTTTTTAAACTTGTCAACAGTCTCATAGAACCCAGGCCTAACTTTCCTGATGCTCATACGTATATGTTGACACTCAAGAGGCATACTATCACCAGCTGACGTTGATGAGCTGGCAGTCCACGTAGAATATGGACGCTTTCTTTTCCCTTTAGATGAAAAATCTGGAACACCTTCATCCTCCTCCTCTTCTACAACATATGATTTATTTACACTCGCACTGTCATCTGACTTCTCATCGGTTTTGTAAGTCTCTTCTTTGACTTCATTTGCTTCTTTTTTTTCTGCAATTTTTCTCAAGTGCTCCAGGCACTGCAGTTTTCTTCTTTCCATCATCTTAATTTCTTTTTTGTCCATGAAATCTTTATGGTACATTTTTCTCTCACTTCTTTGGTTTTCAAGAAATTTCCACTCAACGTCTGTCATTTTTATACCACTGTATTGTTCCAGCTCATTTCTTATCACGGTGTCTGTACAAAATATGTCAAAGAGCTGTTCTGCACTCCTGTTGAATGTGTCTGCCTTCTCTGTAAATGACTGATTTTGTCTCTGCTTTCTGGTTTGATAGAGCTTTGTGAATTCTTCATACATTTTGAGAATATTCTTCTTTATATTTTCTGTTGCTATGGTGTGTAAGTTGCAAAACAACCAATGTTCCTGCAGAAGTTCAGCAAGCAATTGGGCTGCATCTTCTTTTGACCGTTGTGCTTGCCCAGCTCTTTTGGGTTGCAACAGATACAACATGTTCTGAATGACATCCTTATTTGTAGGCAGAATCCCTTGGGAAAATTCTGATGACTCTATATAGTCAACGTTTCCGAGAGTTTTCTTTGCTTTAGACCCCGTATCCAACGATTCCATCACTACTTTCTTATCGTCTTGTAATTTCAACAACCTGAAAGTAAGATGAAACTCAAAATTAGAATTTCTGCAGCAAGAACAAACATCAGAACAGTCTGAGAAAAGGACAAAGTTTACAAGAAAAAAAGACACTAAGATATTACTGAATACACAGATACTGTTGGATATCTGCTCCCTTAGATCAGTCCGTCTAGATGTC
Source organism: Gopherus evgoodei (assembly GCF_007399415.2). NCBI lineage: Eukaryota > Metazoa > Chordata > Testudines > Testudinidae > Gopherus > Gopherus evgoodei. The sequence goes on along the minus strand of NC_044330.1, from coordinate 58,453,069 downwards.
CGCACAATGAAACTGTCCTGCTGGTCTGTTTAACTTCTTTATATAACATAAATATTTATTATTTGGTTAGTTTTGTCACTTTTTTGACTGCATTTCTTAAATATTAGCTCTTCAATATTACAAACGCTCAATCCACTGTTCTTCAACTTTTGAAACACAAAGAAAGAGTGCGTCCACACTAGCCACTCTGAAACAGTCTAAGCTTTACCCTGCATCCACACTGGGGCTGCCTTAAACTGATGCAGGTGTAGTGGATGGGCTGTCATCTCAAAGAATATCCAACCTCCTTCCCCACTCTTTAAAACGCATCCTGGACACATTATCTCAAAACTACCCATAAAATATCCAATCCCCCTATACAGCTCAAAATACTCACAGGATCAGGTGCGGAGCACTCTAAAGTGACACTGTTAAATCCTTTGCAAAAAATTGTTCATTGTCATCAAAACGATGTTGCTCTGTTGGACCTGAACTGCTCTGACAAAGCAGAGCCCTAATGAGGGATGGTTGGCACTTTATTTTGGCCCTGGGGGGCCCAATGGAGGGGGTAAGGCTGTTGTCAATGGAATTCAAGCATCTGCATTATTTGGTTCATGAGCCACAGTTGGCTCAGTTTGTGACATCTGGTGGCCAGGACAAGGGGTATGACAGAAGTGGGCGCAGGGCATTTCAGGGATGAGGATTAATGGGGTGGTTCATGGGCAGAGGGGAACATGTAACTGGAGGCCATTGCTAGGAGGGGGACCCCAAAGGGAAATGTGTCTATGCAGGAACCATTAGCTGAGCATTTGGAGGGAGTAAATCATGAGTGGGGCACCATTTCTGAGGAGGGGACTCTGAGGAAGTAACGGATTGAAAGGGGACTCTTATCTGGCAAACTGAGGTGGTCCACTGGCTGAAGGGCTGTCAGCTCTAAGCTGTCAGTTAGTAATACACAATTGTGCCATTGTGCCAAACACTGGATTGATCTCCAATTGACTGAAGTATTATCCCTAAAAATTTCAGAGTGAGCACTAATTGTTACATAACACTGCTTGAAGCACCTTGTGTCCATGTACAAAAGTGCTTTTCATTTGATTAAGAAGGAACAATCTACAATAACCCTGGTACATTTTTCTAAAGGTGACAAAACCTGTGTATGGGATAGGGTTGCCAATTTTCTACTCACACAAAACCAAAAAGCCTTGCCCCGCCCCACCCCTCTTCCAAGGCTTCACTCCTGCTCACACCATCCCCCCTCCCCTGGTCACTCACTCTCCCTACCCTCACTCACTGGCTCATTTTTACTGGGCTGGGTCAGTGAGTTGGGCTGTGGGCTCCATCTGAGGATGCAGGCTCTGGGGTGGGGCCAGGGAGGAGGGATTTGGAGCACAGGAGGGGGGTCCAGGCTGGTGAGGGAGGGAGCCACAGGGTTCAGAATATGGGAGGGGGCTCTGGGCTGAGGCAGGGGGTTGAAGTGTGGAAGGAGTTATGGGCTCTGGGCTGAGGGTGCAGGTTCCAGGGTGGAGCCAGAAATGAGGGGTTCAGGGTGTGAGAGGGGGCTTCGGGCTGGGGTGCAGTGGGGGTGAGGGCTCTGGCTGGGGGTGTGGGCTCTACTGTGGGGCTGGTGATTTAGGGTGCAGGTCATAGACTTTAGGTGATCATAGTAGTCCCTTCTGACCTTAATCTGACCTGCACAACGCAGGCCACAGAATCTAACCCACCCACTCCCACGACAAACCCCTAACCTATGTTTGAGCCACTGAAGTCCTCAAATCATGGTTTAAAGACTTCAAAGTGCAGAGAATTCTCCAGCAAGTTACCCATGTCCCATGCTCTAGAGGAAGACGAAAAACCCCCAGGGCCTCTGCCAATCTGCCCTGGAGGAAAATTCCTTCTCAACCCCAAATATGGCGATCAGTTAAACCCTGAGCACGTGGGCAAGACTCACCAGCCAGACACCCAGCAAAGAATTCTCTGTAGTAACTCAGGTCCCACCCCATCTAACATCTCATCACAAGCCATTGAGCATATTTACCGCTAATAGTCAAAGATCAATTAATTGCCAAAATTAGGCTCTCCCATCATACCATCCCCTCCATAAACTTATCAAGCTTAGTCTCAAAGCCAGGTATGTCTTTTGCCCCCACTACTCCCCTTGGAAGGCTGTTCCAGAACTTCACTCCTCTGATGGTTAGAAACCTGTGTCTAAATTCAAGTCTAAACTTCCTGATGGCCAGCTTATATCCATTTGTTCTTGCACCAACATTGGTGCTTAATTTAAATAACTCCTCTCCCTCCCTGGTATTTATCCCTCTGATGTATTTATAGAGACCAATCATATCCCCCTTCAGCCTTCTTCTGGTTAGGCTAAACAAGCCAAGCTCTCTGAGTCTCCTTTCATAAGAAAGGTTTTCCATTCCTCGGATCATCTTAGTAGCCCTTCTCTGTACCTGTTCCAGTTTGAATTCATCCTTCTTAAACACAGGAGGCCAGAACGGCACACAGTATTTCAGATGAGGTCTCACTAGGGCCAGATGGGAGCTCCAGGCTGGGATCAAAGGCAGGAAGGGGATCAGGGCTGGGCAGGGATGCAGGGGGGTCAGGAGTACAGGGTCTGGGCAGCGCTTACCTCAGGCAGCTCCCAGAAGCAACAGCATGTTCCCCCTCCGGCTCCTATGCAGAGGTACGGCCAGGCAGCTCTGTGCATTGCCCCATCCACAGGCGCCACCCTCGCAGCTCCCACTGGTCATTGTTCGTAGCTGGGAACTGGCGCCTGGGTGAGTGCAGCGCACGGAGCCCATTGGCTACCCTTATGTCTAGGAGCCAGAGAGAGAACATGCCGCTGCTTCTGGGAGCCGCATGGAGCTGCGGCAGGCAGGGACCCTGCCTTAGCTCTGCTGCGCCTCTGCCTGGACTTTTAACAGCGCAGTCGGCAGGGTCCCTTTTCAACTAGGCATTCCGGTTGAAAACCACACTCCTAGCAACCCTAGTGTGGAGGCTGGGAGGGAAGAGAGAAGGGGTCAACTGCCCTGGGGTTGGTAGAACCAGGAGTGTAAATAGGACCCCGCTCACTACACAAACATTGTTAGCAACTACTGCCATTTTAGTGCAAGTTTTGTGCTTTTTGATGTCCACAAAGCCCCAGCTCCTGGACTCCGGTGATTCCAGGAGAACCTGCATTCATTACACACCAAGAACCATTGTAGAGTGCAACACGCAGAGAAAATCTGCCAGGGGGAAACAACCCCATTTGCTACTAACATCCATCTCCTGACTTCAGACACCTGGGAACTGGCCCTAGCGGAGACCGGTCGGGCAAGGAGCAGCAAGGCCCAGGGCTCCTGGAGGCGGGACTCAGGGCAGCCCCATGCCCCTGCCACCCAAAACCTGCCCAGCGCAGCCCTGACACCTCCCCCTCCCCCGGCTGCTCAGCCCGGACCCCGGAGGAACCTGGGGGCTCGAACTGTCACAGCCCCCGAGGTTCCTAGGCCCGAGCCGTGTGTCCCCGACCCCCCCGGTCCAGCCCCTCGGCGGATCTCACCGCCATCTTGGAGGGGGCCCTGTGGAGTTTGCGCAGCTCTGGGGAGAGAGAGCCGAGAGCAAGGTTACCTGCGCCATCTTGGAGAGGGGCAGCGCGGGAGCAGCAGCGCGTCCTTCCGGGAGTTCCGTCCTCCAGCCGGCCTGGCCTGGCCTGGCCTCTCCGTGGCCTAAACCGGAACTGCCTCTCTTGCTGCGTCTCCGCCTATAGCGTCTGCCCGGCTTGTCTTTCCGCCCGCCCGACTCTATGACCGGGCTGGATAGAGCCGCTAGTCCAACGTGCGCGACTAATAACGGCCTCCTGCAGCACCGCCTGCGATCAGCTCGGCCCAGCCTTCGGCGGGGGTGCAGGTAAGGGGGAGAGCAGCGCCTGCCTCTAGACAAGGCGATGATTGGTCGGTGCCTGGGTATTAACTGTTGGTAACCAATGGCCACTCCCCAGGCACTGACCAATCAACTCACTGTTGAGTTGATTGGTCAGTGCCTGGGTATTAGTACAAGTAACCAATGGCTGAAGGACAAAGAGCTGATTGGTTGTTGCTTGGGTATTAATAATTGGTAACCGATTACTGCAGCCTAAGGGTCAGTGTGCTGATTGGCCCGTGGCTGAGTATTAGTTCTGGTAACCAATGGCTGGCCTCTGAAGCATTGGGTGGGCGGGTTCCAGTACTACCTGCTGATGAACCAGTGCTGAGCTGGTGTCTAATGGAGCAGGTGGGTGGGAGGAGTTGAACTGAATGAATTGCCCCTGAGCTGGGACCTGGGTAGGGTGACCAGACCTCCTGAATTTATCAGGACTGTCCCGATATTTACTTGTTTGTCCCATGTCCTGACCGAACATCAGTCGAGATGCAAATTGTCCCGATATTTTGCCCTCCGGTGCATAGGCAGAAGGGGCTCAAGCCCCCCTGCCCCAACTCCACCCTGGCCTCCCCCCAACTCTGCCCTTCCTCCCATTGGATTCCTCCCCAAATCCCTGCCCCATCCCCCAGCTCTGCCCCCTCACTGCCCTACTGGATCTCTCACCCAACCCCGCCCCCTCACTGCCCTATTGGATCTCTCCCCAAATCCCCGCCCTGGGCCCGCTTCTTCCCCAATCATTCCTCCTCTTCACGCCTCCATCCCTCCCAGGCTTGCCCGAATCAGCTGTGTGGCAGTGCAAGCACTGGAGGGAGGAGGGAGAAGCAGGACACGGCAGCCAGCTCAGGGGAGGTGGAGGCAGAGTGAAGGTGAGCTGGGGGGGGGGGCGAGGCAGGGAGCTGCCGGTGGGTGCTGAGCCCTCACCAATTTTTCCTATGCTCTGGCGGCTCTTGTTTTTGTTTTTGTTTTTTCCTTGGCTGCCAGATCTTGATGGTTTTTTTGTTTATTTGTTTTTGCTGTTGTTGCTCCTCTGGCACTCACCCCCCCCCCCCTGCATCCCCATATTTCACATCTCTCATCTGGTCACTCTAGCCTAGACCAAGGACTTGCTCCTTCAGGTCTTTACAGTAGGCTCAGCTGGGCACATGCAGCTCTCCCTCATTACACTGTGCTCAGACCCGGTCAAAGGGCAGGATTTAACCACTGGTAGTCATATGGCTCATTGCAGCAGCAATAGCAGTTGTTGGTATCAGCATAGGCGCCGACTCCGTGGGTGCTCTGTTCCTATTTAACATGTGAGCAATCAGAGAGTTCTCGTCTGATCAGGGCTGTCAAACGACTGAAAGAAATGACCACAATCGCAAGATTAAAAAAATAGTTACAATTAATTGCTGCTTTAATTGCACTGTTAAACAATAATAGAATACCAAGGTAAGTTTATTATAAATATTTTGGATGTTTTACTACATTTTCAGATATATTGATTTCAATTACAACATGGAATACAAAGTGTACAGTGCTCTCTTTATACTATTATTTTTTATTACAAATATTTGCACTGTAAAAAAATAAAAGAAATAGTATTAAGGTTTAAGAATCTAAAGTGCCTTCCAAAATCTGAGAGAGACGAGGTGTGGAATATATTGTCAGAAGTCTTAAAAGAGCAACACTCCAATGCAGAAAATAAAGAACCCAAATCATCAAAAAAGAAAATCAACCTTCTGTTGGTGGCATCTGACTCAGAGGATGAAAATGAAGGTGCGGAAGTCCACACTGCTTTGGATTGTTATCAGCATGGAATCATGTCCTCTAGAATGGTGGTCGAAGCATGAAGGGGCATGGGCGGCGGATATAATAGGCCAGAGGAGGCTCAGCCTCCTATGGTGCTGCTGCAGCTGCTGGGCAGAAGTGCCATGTGAACTGTTCTCATTTTCAGATGACATTGTAAATCAGAAGCAGGCAGTGTTATTTCCTGTAAATGTATATAAACTTGTTTGTTTAGTGATTGGCTGAACAAGAAATAGACTGACTGGACTTTTAGGCTACAAAGTTTTCCAATGTTTTGTTTTTGAGTGCAGTTATGTTAAAAACAAACAAAAAACTTGCATTTGTAAGTTTCATTTTTTTACATAAAAAATTTCACTATAATACTTATATCAGGTGAATTGAAAAATACTACTTTTTATCTTTTTTTACAGTGCAAATGTTTGTAATAAAATAATAATATAAAGTGAGCACTGTGCATTTTGTAATTGAAATCAGTATATTTGAAAATATAGAAAAACATCCACAAATATTTATAATAAATTTAAATTGGTATTGTATTATTGTTTAACAGTGCAATTAAAACTGCGAGGAGCCACCGCTCTCCAGCTGCCCAGCTCTGAAGACAGCGCTGCCACCAGCAGCAGCACAGAAGTAAGGGTAGCAGTACCACAATTCCCCTACAAAACCCCCACCTCCCCCTCCAACTTATTTTTGGGTCAGGACTAGGATGACCAGGTGTCTGGTTTTCGAGCGGAAAACCCAGTCATAAAGGGACCCTGGTCAGCACCTCTGACCAGGCTGTTAAAAGTCTGGTCAGCGGTGCTGCGACACTAAGACAGGCTAGGCCCTACCTGTCCTGGGGCACCATGCTGCGCCCAAGAAGTGGCCAGCAGATCCAGCTTCTAGACGGGGAAGTCAAGGGGCTCCACGTGCTGCTCCCACTCTGAGCACTGGCTCCAGGGTCTCATTGGCTGGGAACTGGCCAATGGGAGCTGGGGGGGGAGGGGGCAGTACCTGCGAACAAGAGCAGTGCGCGCCACAGAACCTCCTGCCCCTTCCTCCCCCACCTAGGAGACTGACCTGCTGGTCTCTTCTGGTGCGCAGCACAGAACCAGGACAGACAGGGACTAGCCTGCCTTAGCCCTGCTGCTCCACTGACTGGGAGCTGCCTGAGGTAAGCCCAAGCCACTGACCCAGCCCTGAGCCCCCCCCAACCCGGAGCCCCCTCCTGCACCCCAAACCCCTCATCCCCACCCCACCCCAGAGCCCACATCTCCAGCCCAGAGCCCTCACTCCCCCTGCACCCCAACCGCCTGCCCCACCCCAGAGCCCTCCCACATCCCAACCACCTGCCTGAACCCACAGCCCACTCCCACATTCTGAATCCCTTGGCCCCACCCCTCAGCCTGGAGCCCCTTCCTGCATCCCAAACTCCTCATCCCCATTCCCAACCCCACCTTAAAGTCCACATCCCCAGCCGCAGCCCTCACCCCCTCCAACACCCCAACTCCCTGCCCTCCTGCACTTGAATCCCTCATTTCTGGCCCCATTCCAGAGCCTGCACCCCCATTTAGAGTCCTCACAGCCTCTCGCACCCCACCCCTCTGCCGCAGCCCAGTGAAAGTGAGTGAGGGTGAGGGAGAGTGAGCCACCAAAGGATGGGGAATGTAGTGAGCAGGGAGTGGGGCCTCAGGGAAGTAGCAGGAAGGTGTTCAGTTTTGTGCCAATAGAGGAAGTTGGCAACCCTAGTCAGGACCCCTACAATTAGAACACTACGAAATTTCAGATTTAAATAGCTGAAATCATGAAATGTACTATTTAAAAAATCCTATAACTGTGAAATTGACCAAAATGGACTGTGAATTTGGTAGGGTCCTACACATAGTCGTTTATCACACTGTTTTTTAAAAATGGCCAGGCAAAAATCAAAGTTGGAAGATTTTTTGTTTATGAATCAGATCACTTCCGAGAATGGAAATGACTCTTCCATTCCTTGTTCTGTTTGCAACACGATTATGTAATCTCTGTGGACAACAAAGAATCGTGCTAAAACTTTAGCCTTTCACTTCTGGAAATGAAGTTTTTATATATTGTCTTAGATGACAAGTGAAAGTATTTGGTACTCTTAACTGTATGCTTAGTGAGCATTCATATCCTCACTCATTTTGCTTTAATCACTTCCTGTCTTAATACTGCCATTTCTCTTTTTTATATCCAAGTACACCTCAGTGAGCCCATGATATTATGGTGGCCAGACTATTCTCTTATTTTAAAAAACCCAGGATCACTCACTCTCTGATATCTCTTTCGGATTTGTCCCTTGAAGTGTTTAACTGGTCTTGGGTCAGATTCAGCTGCTGCAGAAAGGAAGCTTTCATGTTTTAAAGAAAAAACTTCTGGTCCTTATTGGTTATGAACAGAACTTGCCAAACATGAACGAAGTGTAACAGTTCTCAAAGTGATCTTGGAATCTGCAGGCAGCCTGAATCAAAGCTCTGAGAGGTGTGAACTGTCCCAGTCAACTCAGTGGCATTTTAACTCTTAAGACTGATGCCCCTTTAGCAGCCAGATTTTAAAACTTTGTAGGTGTGCAATTGCATGCTTAATTTGCACAGTCACTGCAATTGCCTGCATCAAGAAATTGTAGACAAGTGAGTAGCCTGATAAACGAAGAACAGGTATACCAGATACTTTTAGGGTCACTGCTGTCGTATTTTCCTACTGAGTGATGGTGAATGCAACGGTAACTTTACTAACTAGAATCAGAAGTACATAAGACTCATATTCGATTCTAATCTTGGTACAAGCTTCCAGTTGTTATTGGTGAGAACTCTGCTGTAGACAGAGCAGTGTATGGCCCTTGTTGTGCAGACTTGGCTTACAGAGAATCCTTAAAAATGTAGTTTAGCCTTCTGTATAGAATGAGCAGACATCCTTGTTTTGGTTGAACTCTGGTGCGCAAGTAGGTATTGCGCTGCCCTACACCACAGACAAGGCTGCTACAGAGTGAAGAATCAGTGAATCAAAGAGTTTGGTAGAAGGTCTCAAAGAATCGTGGGAAAGAATCACAGCCACTTTAGGAGGTGAGCATATTTTCACAGATGATATAGGAGAGTTGTAGAATGAGAGGGAAAAGAGAGGTTTCCTGATAAAAACCTCCCAGTCCTTTCTACTAGAGCATTCCTGAATATACACATCATGTGCAAAGTATAAACAGACCTCTGAACCCTTTTATTAACACTTCACTGGAAAGGAGAGGCATAAATAGTAGGCAGAAGTGTTACTGTAGAAATACGTTTACTAGGTTACTAGAGAGAGTCACCATTCAGCATTTCAGCATCTCGTCAAGAATTCAGTGATTACTGTAAGTTCGCCTAGAAACTAAAAAATGTTTAGGGAAGAATGATACAAACTGTAGACACTCGTGTTTTATGTAGAAATCATAATATGATCAGGAAACTCGCGTGTGTGTTTGTCAAGCTTAAACTTTTACTGTTCATACTGATATTGTATATAGAGTTCTGCAGAATGGAGGGGGACCAAGTGGAAAAAAATGGTGCTAACAAAAGATGGGAGAAAAAGTGCTGTGGATAAGGAGTGTGATGGGGAAGAAAATAAGTCAGTGGAAAGGTGAGTGAGTGGCTTCTCTGTTTTTCCTGGGTTGGAGGGGTAGGGGGAGAGAGAGAGCATTTTTATAAAACTTAGCAGGTTGAAATTTTTTGTGAGTTGCTGGGAAATCTATTCTTAAAATTCATAAGAACAGTAACAGGTCTTAGGCCTAGATATTCGTGCAGGTCATGATTAAGACTCAGCTCAAAATGTCTGACTTAAGATCCAGGTGTGATCTCTTCTGACATGATGATGATCAGGGCTGGGATCTCTCAGGTTTTTTTTGGAGGGGGGGGAGGTGATCATTATGCTCTAGTGCTATGATCTTATTTGAGAGGGGAGGAGAGTAATGCTTGCTCCACATGAAGCCTGGTTAAAGCACTATTTTAGTGTAAAGAAGAGCTGTGCTCTCTGATGGAGTGGTAACATTCATTGTTTGATCCTGCTGACAGCTGACTCTCTTCCTCCTCTCCTATTCTATCTCTCTCTCTGCTTCCTTACCTACAGCAAGGTTTACATGGATTACAATGCAACCACCCCAATGGCACCAGAGGTGATCCAAACTGTAACAGAGGCCATGCATGAGGCCTGGGGTAACCCCAGCAGTTCTTACACAGCAGGTAAGAGCAGCTTGAAGGAAGGGAAAGAGGTAATCTCAGGATGGAGTGGGGGAGTTGGGTTCACAGGCAGTCCTGATCATTATGAGTAGAACATTCCACTAGCCTCATAGGCACTGACTCTGTGGGTGATCCGGGGCAGGAGCACCCACAGGGAGAAATTGGTGGATGCTTAGCACCCACCGGCAGCTCCCCACCCGACCCCCCCAGCCCACCTCACCTCCTCCCCTGAGCGCGCCACCATGTCCTGCTTCTCCCCTCTCCCTCCCAGCCTCGTATCACAAAACTTCACGCGGCAAGGGAGGGAGAGAGGAGGAGGGGGAATGCGGTGCACTTGGGAGAGGAGGCAGGGCTGAGGTGGGGATTTGAGGAGGGAGGGGGTGGAACTGGGGTGGGGCTGGGGGCGGGGAGATGCGAGCACCCACTGGCACCAACAAAAGTTGGCGCCTGTGACTAACCGGAAACCTCTTTGAGACTACTCATGTGCAAATGTTTGCAGGATTAAAGCCTATTATTGTAGCAAATTCATAGTTACAAATCTGAGCATATGCAGATGTGAATTTGAATGCATTCTTATGTATGTAAGATTTATGTTCACATCTTGCTAGTGGTACATGCTACATTGAAGCTTACAGCTAGGGACATCTGGAAGACAAGAATTCCATTTTGTGAAAAATTTCAACGTCTCGATATTTGCTTACTTTCCAGTGCAGAATGAAACCAAGACTGTTCTAATTTTTTTGTGGCGGGACAAAAACAGAGGAGAGAATAGCCAGAATAGCGAAAAGCCTCCAAAGCAGGGATTTGACACAGGGTCTGCCACAACCCTGATAAGTACCCTAAACAGTATTGGCTGTCTGGGGTGGGTTGGTTCTCTCTCTCTGGCTTTCATCAGAAATTCCATCCTGGACCTGAGAAACCTTCCTGTCACAATTGATATGCTTCCACGATAGGTTTCAGTTTTGATAAATCAGCATTTTCTGACAAAAAAATCTATTGTTGAAAAGTTTCTGACCAACTCTAATTGGAGCCATGCCAAATGTAAATGTTCTGCCATTTTTTAGTTATTTGCCAAAAAAAACTTAGAATGTAAACTTTTCAGGGTGGGAACTGCCTAGCACAATGGAGACCCTAGATGCTAATACAATGCAAATAATAATCATACTAATAATTAGTAATAAAGGCTGGACATTTTTTAAAAAGCTGGTGCAGAGTAATTTAACCCACTCCTCTAAATGGAAAAATGGCAGAGCTGATTGAATTCAATCACCCTAGAGAGAATTTCACCTTGAACTGAGGCCAAGAATGATGAGTTTCATATAAAAATTAAAGTTTTTGACAGTCTTCATGAACAATAGAAAAGAGAGTCATTTAAAAAAAAAAAGCTCACTTCAAAAGTCCAGGATTTTCAAAAATGAGTGCCTAAAGATAAGCTCCTAAATCTATATTTGGTTATCTAAATAAACATCCTGACTCTCAAAAAACAAAGAAAGAACAGTGCTTTCAGCAAGTCTCGTTGATGCTCAGCACTATTAAAAGTCAGGCCACTTATGTAGGTGCCTTAATATGGACTTCAGAGTCTAAACTTTAGGCATCCACTTTTGAAAATCTTGACCCCTAGCTACAGAGTTCATGACCCAGTGAAATTAATAAAAATAAACTTCTAAATAAAAGGAAACTTTCTTACTCTTTCAGATTGGCTAATCAGAGAGTTACAGCCTCTGTCTGGGTGTTCAGTGTTGGTGCTGTTAGGACACCCCTTAGTGAGAAATATTAAGTTCTGGAGGACATTTAAACTGCAGCTGAAAAAAACCAAACCAACTTTCAAGAAGACTCCCAGGGAAACAATTTCACCTACTGTGCTAGCTGACTCTGACTCTGATACATTCTAGATACCTCCTTTGTCGTTTCTCTCCCTGCTCTGTCTGCTAACTCATTCTGTTTGAAACTGTGATCTATTTTAGTTTATTTATATTTTCAGCTGTTGAGCAACTGCACTGAACTTGCACAGGGTTGAGGGAAGAACTTCCTCATAAGTCCCATGATGGATACATAGGCAGGTGCATGTATGAAAGGAATATGTCTGCAGAAAGAAGTACATGCAATTTCAGGAGACAATCCTTTCTTGCTGAGTGCAGGTTCTAACTGCAAATGATGGGGATTTCCTGTGTTTATGACTGGGAATCATTTATGTCATCTGTATGAAAGTGATTTTTGTTTGCTATCACTGTCACCCCAAGGACACTCTCTTCTAAACACTTTATTACTTCTTGACCTTTTAATCTTACAGAGAGGAAAATCAAATAAATATGGACAAGAATCCACCTCATACATTAAATCAAACATCTGTGGAAATACGTAAATACCTTTTAAACGAACCTCTAGTACAGGAATAAACATCCAGTGTTGTGTCCTTTCTACAGTTTTCTGCTGTAAATATGTAATAGACACAACTTGATCAACTGCATACATTGATCCTGCAGGTAAAAAGGCCAAGGAGATCATAAATAAAGCTCGGGAGAGCCTGGCCCGGATGGTGGGAGGAAGGCCCCAGGATATCATTTTCACCTCAGGGGGCACAGAGGTGAGTGCATGAATCCCAGCCTCATCCTCCCTGAACAGGACGAGTGCTTATATTGTGGTGTTTGAGAGAATAGAGAGTAACGGCTCCTCTACATGTGGTGATGCATCCTGCAGAGGGGTGGGGAGTGGCATACTTTCTTAAGTGCACTAAAATGCTCATTAATTGATCCATGTAGAAAGTGCTGGTGCACAATAATGGTTCCGTAATACAGTTTAACATAGAAAATCAGGACATCTGGTCACTCCAGAACAGGACTCGGCAACCTCTGGTACACGGCTTGCCCGGGTAAGTACTCTGGCTGGCTGAGCCAGTTTGTTTACCTGCCGCATCCGCAGGTTCAGCTGATCACAGCTGCCAATGGCCACGGTTTGCCGCTCCAGGCCAATGGGGGCTGCGGGAAGCAGCACGGGCCAAGGGTTGTGCTGGCCGTGGCTTCCCGCCGCCCCCATTGACCTGGAGCAGCGAACCATAGCCAGTGGGAGTGGCGATCGGCCGAACCTGCAGATGCAGCAGGTAAACAAACTGGCCTGGCGCACCAGGGTGCCTGCCCTGGTGAGCCGCATGCCAGAGGTTGCCGACTCCTGTTCTGGAGTGACCAGATGTCCCAATTTTTCTAGGGACAGTCCCGATATTCAGCGTGTGAAAACTGTTACCCAGAGATGATGAGCACAAATGACTCCTCCTCTCACGGTCTGAAGATGATCCAACACCCCTGGTTAAAGGACCTGTTAGAGGAGTTCATTTCCTATTGACATTTTCAATCTGCCCTAACGGTTATGTTTTCACAAAAAGCATTTTAAGCTGTTACTTGCATGCAGATAAATGAGAAATTGAAAGTAAGGGATTAGGTTATACCTTTTGTTATACCCTGCTCTGGCAGTCTCCCTCTTACCTCTCTGCAGGCAAATAATTTAGTTATCCACACGGCACTAAGGCATTTTAGAGAGAGTCGGGTGCTGGGACAGGATGGGCCTGGTGAGGATCACAAAAGGGCGGCTGGGGCCACTCCTCATTTCATTACATCTAATGTGGAACATGACTCGGTCCGTTTGCCATTGGAGCACCTTGTGAAAGAGCACATGGCAGGTGAGTACGTTTGGATTGCAGGGGGTTGCAGGGGAGTGTCATTGATATATACTCCCCATCTAAAGGCCCTCTGAGCTGCTTTTCACAGGCGCTTTTGTTTCAAAATAATAAATACAAGTCTCCTTTCTTTGCACACTGCACTTTTCCCAGTTCATGAAATGGAAGGTTCTGAATGGGGTGCTTGCAAAGCAATCTCAACCAGCGTAATCACTGTAGTTACTTTGTCAAATGATTGTGATCAAGGTCCTGAAGGGAACACAGAGTTTGAGGTGCTGATGGTAGCACCAAGGTAATTTTCTCTTTTTTAAACTACAGTGGAAAAGTCCAATGTTTTGTGCTGTTTTCTCCAGCCCTCAGTGAAGGGTGCATTGCACTCTCCCTCACCCTCTGACCTGACCAAGTGTTGCTTTCCCTGGTCAGTAAATGCACTATTTTAGTGGCAGCTCTGAAGGCTTTAGCTCAACAGTCTGGGCCTCTTGCCCTCTTTTATCTTTGTCCTTTCTATCCTGCATCCACTGCGTATGATCAGGAAGGCAAGCAGCCACCACGTCTGCAAGGACATTCCTCATGTGGCCGCTAGCTGGTGTTCTAGCATGTGTATTTCACCCATTGCTTAAAAGCTGGGGCATTATCCTCACATCTAGTCAAGTGTCTCCTTCCTCAAGATATGACAAGACCTTGAGTAGTTTCTGACATTCACCTGCCCTACGCAATATGCAACCACAGTTTTATCAAGCCAGCTGCTAGATTATACTCTAAGTTCTTGTTGTCTATGAGGTATTAGTCTGTATGATGAATCTAATTACTCGTGTCTTGCCATGCAGAAGCCACCTTTGTCCCAGTGTCCAAGATCACTGGGCAAGTGGAAGTTGATGATGCCATTGCAGCAATCCGTCCAACCACGTGCCTGGTTTCCATCATGCTGGCCAATAATGAGACTGGGGTAATCATGGTTAGTTGGACCCTGGGTTTTATTTACCATGGATTGGAGGGAAGGGGGATCAAATCTGTGCTACATACTCTGTTTAACATTTGTTATTTTGGCATCTTCTGTGCACTGAGGTGCTTCCTCTGCCTGATTTTTTTGTCCTGGTCTCTCTTTCCCTATCTCTCTTTTATTTTCTCCCTCATTGTTACCCCATTCTCATGTCCCTGTCTTCTTTTTTGCACCTTTTCTCCCCTTCTGTCTGTCAGCCTAAAACAGTGGTTCCCAGATTGTGGTATCTTGAGCATTTTTTGGTGGCCTTCAAAGATTTAGCTGGTCACTTGCTGCTGGCTTCTCCTCCACTGGCTACACTTCACGTTAGACAAACACCTGTCCGGGTTGGTTTAGAAATACTTAATCCTGGCTCAGCCAGGGGATGGACTAGATAACATCTTGAGGTTCCTTCCAGTCCTACATTTCTATGAGTCTTTTATTACAAAAGTATTTAAGGTCACTTTTCCATGCAAGGTCTTTCTTTAGGGGGATGTTATGTAATAGCGAATGGAGGGAAGGTGGCCAGCAGGATAGTGAATAGGAAGGGAGGCAGTCACAAATGAGAGGGGAGGTGTTCATGAGACATTCTAACAAGATGTGTTACACAGTGTGAAGAGTTTGAGACCCCAATCACCTGAGAGTGTTCTCTCCTGCCAGCCCATCTCAGAGCTCAGCCAGCAGATTCAGATCCTGAATCAGAACAGAATGGCATTAGGGCTGCCCAGGATTTTGATGCACACAGACGCAGCCCAGATGATAGGAAAAGGGCGAGTGGATGGGCAGGATCTGGGAGTGGATTACCTCACCATTGTGGGACACAAGGTATGCCTCTATTCTCCTTCGATTTCTCTCTTCATGTCACACTGGAGCTGACCATATATTTAAATCACCTTTCAATACAAGAATCTTCTCTTCTGAATTATTGCATCTTCTGAGTAGAATTCTTTGTATTCTCTGCCTTAGGTCTGGCCAAAGAATGGCTGCTGATAGAAAGCGGTTTTCTAATTTTTTGCAAAAGGGAAAGGAAAAGCCAACTTTCTTAGTATAAGTCTGGAGGACAAAAACCATCCTTCAGAGAAGCCTGCATCAGGGCTAGAACATGTTACCCCAACCAGTATTGTGTTCAGGGGCTTTGGGAATCCAAGTGCTGTCCTCTCGCTTTCTGCTTTTCTGACTCCAAACGAGACATGTGGGTGAATGTTCTTCTCATGTTAAGGTAATAACTCAGGATTTGGGTTGATCTACTTGTGTATGGCTCACATACAGAGCATCCTCATCTCCCTGTGGCACAGAGAGAGACGGAATAAGACAGTCCAGCCAGTCTCTCTTTCTACTTTGGAGGATTTAGTGCATTAGACTTTTGTTCAAGTATTAAAGCTTCTCACTAGATGGCACTCTGGAGATAGTCTTTACTGTACCCAGCTGTGTTTGTGCATGTGTATATATACAATGTGTGCACACAGGTGGTACAATGATGTGAGGACATGGACAATGGACAGCCAGTTATACAGTACTTTACTTTTCTTAAACACTCTGCAATCCTATGACAGACTTGTGTCTGCACAGCTATCCTCAGAGCAAGATGGTACAAAAGATGAGAGGGTTCCATGGTCCTAGGCCATCAGTAAGATGAAGATGGAGATAAGGCTTTATTCTTGTTCTGGAGGTATCCTGTTGGCAAAAGAACCACAGAGAAGGAGGAACTGGAGTTTGGAACAGTAGGGAATTGATTAGGACTGTGCAGGGCTGTTGTGAGGACTAACTGGAGAGAGAGAATAAATTGCTTGGAATGGGAAAAGAATAGAGTATAGAGTAAATGTTGAGTATTATTATTATAAATTGTTGGGAAAGTGAAAATGAGAAGGATCAGGATCAGAATGGGTAGAATCCAGAAACCCTCTCCAAGAGGTGCCAAGTGAAGTGAGGAGGGGGAATTACGATGTTTCCTTGAGTTCCCTTTCTTAGAGGTGGTGGTTTTCATTGCAGTTCTATGCCCCACGGATTGGAGCACTGTATGTTCGAGGACCTGGGGTCACCACTCCTCTGCATCCCATGCTGTTTGGAGGGGGACAGGAGCGGAATTTCCGTCCTGGGTAAGGTGGATGGCCGGATGGATGAGCAGAGTTTTCACTGGGTCAGTACATTTAGAGGACTGGCTAAGTGAGCAGATGGCTGTACTATTTAGTGAATGTGCCCTGTAAGAAGCTCTGGAGTACTCACTTCCATTGGTCTTTCTGGGGTGACAAGTTGTAAGATGCTTAGAGAAAAAATGAGTTAGTTTGTTAATTGCACTGAAGATGTCAAGTGTCATATAAATACTAAACGCAAAATTGTAAGCATTGAAGGCCATCCAGGATTCCATCACTGTGCTCCACCTCACAGCACCAATGGGGCTAGAACCCAGAACCCCCTGGATTCTAGCCCCATTGAGCTGAGAAACTGTTACTTGTTAGTTGTGTGGGGCCTGATGCTCAGCTGAGCAATTCTAATCCCTTCCAGTAGAGGACGAAATGTCAGGTACATGTAGCTACATCCTGCATGAAAGGCAGGCTGCATCCACACTCAGGGCAGTATGTACCTACACTGAGCCGTGAAAGGGGAGCTGCCGGAGCCTTTCCCCACTGCCTCTTCCCTCCCAGATCCTTTTCCTGCTGCTGGAGCCTTTCACTGTGGAGAGGAAAGGTGCTGGCGGAGGGCTGCCGGTGGCTTTCTCTGCTTAAACAAAAGGCTCCGAGCCCTTTCCTGCTGTTGGAGCCTTTCGCTGCAACAGGGAGGTAATGGGACACTACACTGCTAAATATAACAATGCAGACGTGGGAGGCACTGCTTGGGCGTGTAGATAATCTTGTAGGTATACATCCTAGGATTCAGGAGTGTAGGGCACTCTGCTTGCCTAAGCTGTGCCCCAGCATCTACATTGCTGTTCATACCTGTGCTAGCTGGGCATGTGTCTGTACTCTACATGCCACTGCATCAGTAGATGTACCCTAAAAGTCTATGTGGTTCGAAGTCTCTCCTCATTGGAAGGAACAGTCTGATCAGCCAGCCAGATGTAGGGTATAATTAGATTGATAATCGAACACATTTCATTTTATTCCCAGCCTGTCTCTCCTGTAAGAACTGTGCAAAGGGTAGTAAGGTTTCTTCTAGATGTGGGAGAAGAACTCTGCTGCTGGTATATACACATTGGTGTCTGTTATGCTCTTGACTAAATGCATTCTGAATACAGTATCACTGACTTTGTGTAAGCCACATGTCAAATTCCCTTGGATTCACAAAGAGAAGATGATTTTGAAGTTCTCCTGGATTCCTAAAAGCCATCTGCAGACATATCAGTGACAGCTTCAAGCTAGTCACTGATTTTTGCAACCAGAGGTAGAGTTTTCCATGTAGGAAAAGGCAGCATCGATTCGCTTGACTAACTGAAAAATATCAGTCTCCTTTACCACAGCTGTGAACAAATAGGGAGTTAAGCACCTAACTGGCCACTTGTGCACACAGTTGTTTGTTGTGGTAATTACCCCATATGTTGCCTTGCGGTTGTTCTCACATTACCTGTGTATGCAAGTGAGGCTACTGCCTTTTAAAAATGGGGCTCTCGGCACCCATTGATTTCCTGGGGAAGATGGAAATAAATAATTTCTGTACAAATGTTTCTCTTTCAGGACAGAGAATACGCCAATGATTGCTGGCCTTGGCAAGGTGAGTTCAGAAGGAATCAAGGGAGAAAAAGGAGTGTGAGTCAAACATTAATGGTGCCTGACGGATAAGTAACTAACTTGTCTGCTGTGCACCAAGCTCTTTAAAATAAACCCTAACCAAAAAAGAAAAGTCAACTTGTAGCAAAACAAGACTACAGTGTAAACCCTTGTTTTCTGTTATTAGCCAAAGGAAATTTTTCAAAGTGGTTCTGGGAGATTTAGCTGAACAACTTCCCATGCCAGTAATGGGAATCACCCCACTAAATCTGCACAATGCTTTGAGGATGTTGAGATAAGTGTTTATTTCACAGAAAGAGGGTTGTGTGGTGGATATGAGTCTTAGAGTACAGACCAGCTAGCACAGGTATGAGCAGCAATGTAGATGCTGAGGTACAGCTTAGGCAAGCAGAGTGCCCTGCACTCCTGAATCCTAGGGTGTATACCTACAAAGCTATCTACATGCCCAAGCAGTGCCTCCCATGTCTGCATTGTTATTTTTAGAAGTGTAGTCTTGATCTTGAAAAATGGCCTCTGTAATTCATGGAAGATCTGTAATAAAGCACAGCATGATCTGCTATTCCTTCTACTTCCCCCTTCTTTCCCCTTCTGTGACCTGTACAGTTCTGTTCCCCAGCACTCAAGCCAGGGTTTGGGGAAGACTGCTACATGTTGCTTTCACTTGTGAGTAATAGCACATTGAAAACTGTGTCACCAAGAAGAGTTTTTTTTAATAAAGAGGCCAAAAGTACATAGTGGTTTCTGGTGTACGGAGCTCTGATTAGGAAAAGTTAGAGGTAGGGGACTTCCCCGCCCCCCGTGGATCTCTAGACCAAGCTTGTGAGACGGGGTGGGGAAAGCTGAGAGCCCATGCACAGTTTGATATCCGGGAAGCATTCTTCAGAGCAGGTGATCAAACTGCACAGTGCCTAGCACTGGTTTGGCGAGTCACCAGGAATCTGAACGCTGCACCGAATTGTCCTATAAATGTGCCAGACTAAGGCCAGGAGTTTGTAAGGAGCTTAGCTCCTGTTTAGGCATCGAAATAAAGGGACAGGTTTTTGAAGTGCTCAGTATGCCGAATGCAGAGCTGTTGTGAAATCTGGTCCCACACCACACAAATGTGCTGGTACTTGGGTTCTAAAAGTGCCACTTGGAGGAGAAATGCTGTGAGGCCCCAGAGCATGTGGAGTTTGGGCTTCATTTCACCAGACTAGGATTTGTGCTCCACTGATGATACCATCATCTCCCTTGAGGTGGCTTCCTTCTCCGGATTGGGGGCTAGGCACCTTAAGAACATAAGAACAGCCATACTAGGTTAGACCAAAGGTCTGTCTAGCCCAGTATCCTGTCTTTCGACAGTGGCCAATGCAAATTCCATCTTGATGGAATTAGTTCATGTATAAGCCCTTCCACCCTCAAGTGCTAGCATGAATTCAAGTGCTAGTGTGAATAATAGGGCTCAGATTTTTCTGGATGTAATAGCAGATGGATTTCTTCACCAAGTAGTTGAAGAACCAACAAGAGGGGATGCCATTTTAGATTTGGTTTTGGTGAGTAGTGAGGACCTCATAGAAGAAATGGTTGTAGGGACAACCTTGGTTCGAGTGATCATGAGCTAATTCAGTTCAAACTAGATGGAAGGATAAACAAAAATAGATCTGGGACTAGGGTTTTTGACTTCTCAAGAGCTAACTTTAAAGAATTAAGGAAATTAGTTAGGGAAGTGGATTGGACTGAAGAACTTGTGGATCTAAATGCAGAGGAGGCCTGGAATTACTTTAAGTCGCAGCTGCAGAAACTATCAGAAGCCTGCATCCCAAGAAAGGGGGAAAAAACCATAGGCAGGAGTTGTAGACCAAGCTGGATGAGCAAGCATCTCAGAGAGGTGATTAAGAAAAAGCAGAAAGCCTACAAGGAGTGGAAGAAGGGTGGGATTAGCAAGGAAAGATACCTTAGTGAGGTCAGAACATGCAGGGATAAAGTGAGAAAGGCTAAAAGCCATGTAGAGTTGGACCTTGCAAAGGGAATTAAAACCAATAGTAAAAGGTTCTATAGCCATATAAATAAGAAGAAAACAAAGAAAGAAGAAGTGAGACCGCTAAACACTAAGGATGGAATGGAGGTTAAGGATAACCTAGGCATGGCCCAATATCTAAATAAGTACTTTGCCTCAGTCTTTAATAAGGCTAATGAGGAGCTTAGGGATAATGGAAGGATGACAAATGAGAATGAGGATATGGAGGTGGATATTACCACATCTGAGGTAGAAGCCAAACTTGAACAGCTTAATGGGACAAATCGGAGGGCCCAGATAATCTTCATCCAAGAATATTAAAGGAACTGGCGCATGAAATTGCGAGCCCATTAGCGAGAATTTTTAATGAATCGGTAAACTCAGGGGTTGTACCGTACGACTGGAGAATGCTAACATAGTTCCTATCTTTAAGAAAGGGAAAAAAAAGTGATCCGAGTAACTATAGGCCTGTAGTTTGACATCTGTAGTATGTAAGGTCTTGGAAAAAATTTTGAAGGAGAAAGTAGTTAAGGACATTGAGGTCAATAGTAATTGGGACAAGTTACAACATGCTTTTACTAAAGGTAGATCGTGCCAAACCAGCCTGATCTCCTTCTTTGAGAAGGTGACAGATTATTTAGACAAAGGAAATGCAGTAGATCTAATTTACCTCGATTTCAGTAAGGCATTTGACACGGTTCCACATGGGGAATTATTAGTTAAATTGGAAAAGATGGGGATCAATATGAAAATTGAAAGGTGGATAAGGAACTGGTTAAAGGGGAGACTACAACGGGTCGTACTGAAGGGTTAATTGTCAGGCTGGAAGGAGGTTACTAGTGGAGTTCCTCAAGGATCAGTTTTGGGACCAATCTTATTTAAACCTTTTATTACTGACCTTGGCACAAAAAGCGGATGTGCTAATAAAGTTTGCGGATGACACAAAGCTGGGGGGTATTGCTAACACAGAGAAGGACTGGGATATCATACAGGAAGATCTGGATGACCTTGTAAACTGGAGTAATAGTAATAGGATGAAATTTAATAGTGAAAAGTGCAAGATCCTGCACTTAGAGATTAATAATAAGAATTTTAGATATACATTGGGGACACCTCAATTGGAAGCAACAGAGGAGGAGAAGGACCTTGGAGTATTGGTTGATCACAGGATGACTATGAGCCGCCAATGTGATATGGCTGTTAAAAAAGCTAATGCAGTTTTAGGATGCATCAGGCGAGGTATTTCCAGCAAGTTACAGCACTGCAAAGCGCCAGTGTAAACACTGCCCCAGTGCTGGGAGCACAGCTCCACAGGGAGGTGGAGTACCTGCAGCACTGGGAGAGCTCTCTCCCAGCGCTGGCGCCGCGACCACACTCGCACTTCAAAGCGCTGCTGTGGGAGCCCTCCCGCGGCAGCACTTTGGAGTTTCGAGTGTAGCCAAGCCCTTAGACTCAGAAGCTGAGAGTAGATGACAGGAAATGGATCACTCAATGATTGCCTGTTCTGTTCATTCCCTCTGAAGCACCTGGCATTTGCCGCTGTCGGAAGACAGGATACTGGGCTAGATGGACCATTGGTCTGATTCAGTATGGCTGTTTTTATGGTACATTTCCAGGGGATTATTGTTCTTCTCACATGATTGTGACCAGATCTTGTGTTACAGTTGCTGAGAAATATAGCATCCGATTTGTTTTCTTTTCCGCACTCAGGCCGCTGAGCTGGTGAACAAGAACTGTGAGGATTATGAGGCTCACATGAAGGAGGTTCGGGATTACTTGGAGGAGAGGCTAGAAGTGAGCATATCTCGTTCCTATTACATTTATGCTCCTGCTGGAGTCCCTGATCTCTGGGCAGTCTGTACAGCAAGCTTCTTAGAGGAGGAGGAGAAAAGAATGTGTTTTTCAAGAGCACCAGCAATTTGGAAGGACTGTGACAAAAGCATCTGGCAGGGAGACACACAGCAAACACCATCAGTGGGCACTGAAATGGCGGGGAGGAAGTAGTTGAGATGTAGCAAGCTGAGCAGAGGAGTGCATATGGGATCATGAAGGAAGAGGGAGGAGAAAATGGACTGAGAAGGATAGAGGGAAGAAGGGTAGGTGGTCACACACTACATGGGCCAGATAAGTTCCTAGATCAGGGGTGGACAAACTTTTTGGCCCGAGGGCCACTTCGGAGTTCTGAAACTGGATGGAGGGCTGGGTAGGGAAGGCTGGGCCTCCCCAAACAACCTGGCCTCCGCCGCCTCCCACTTCCTGCCCCCTGATTGCCCCCCTCAGAATCCCCTACCCATCCTACCCCCCTGCTCCTTGTTCCCTGACCACCCCCTCCTGGGACCCCCACCCCTAACCACCCCCCAGGACCTCACCCCCTATCCAACCCCCCTGCTCCCTGTCCCCTGCCTGCCCCCCTTACCTCCCCAGAACTTCCACCCCATCCAACTGCCCCCTTTCCCTATCCCCTGACTGCCCTCTGGGACCCCTCGCCACTTATCCATCCCTTGCTCCCCACCCCCTGACACCTCCCCAGAACCTCTGCCCCATCCAGCCCCCCCACTCCCCACCCCCTTACTATGCTGCTCAGAGCGGCAGGAGCTCGCAGCCCTGCCACCCAGCCACGCCAGCTGCACTGCCTGGCAGGAGCGGAAGGCTAGAGCGCTGGCAGCCTGGCACTGTGGAGGAGGGGGAATAGCTGGGGAGAGGCCAGGCACTAGCCTTCCCGGCTGGGAGCTCAGGGGCCGGGCAGGACGGTCCTGTGGGCCGGATATCGCCCGCGGGCCATAGTTTGCCACCTCTGACCTAGATAATAGATAAAAAAGGGGGTGAAATGGAACTCCCCCCCTTTCAGATTGCTCAGCTCCTCAGCCAACACTGGCCCTCCCCAGCTTTCTTGTAGAAGGAAGAGGCAACCCTTCTCACTGGCTTTCTGTTTGTGGCCATGACTCCTCCTGATTCGGTGGTGTGCATCCCCACTATTCAGAGATGCTAGATGCTGTTTTGCCCCTGATGCCCCTAACTTGTAGTCCTTCTGCATTGGCACTTAGGGCCCTCTGACGGGGTGCAGGAATCATGGGGAGGCAGGATTGGCCAGGTCTCTTCCTCAACATGCTACTCACCCACCCTGGAACTCTCCCTGCAGCAGGGCCTCTTGCAATGGCCCTGAGTTAGAGTCAGCAAAGCAAGGTCTGCAGCTTCCTTAGGGTGACTCCTACACTGGTTTATTTCCTGTGGGGGCCTTGGAGCCCCCTTGTACCAGTATAGCCAGAGGAAAGTGGCCATGGCACAGTGGTGAATTCCCCAGAAACAGTCTAGAGTTTGTCTGTCCCAGCCTGCCAGCTCAGTGTTCAAATCACCAATCAGCCTGGGCTGTGTACGTGTCAAGTCCCCAGGAGGTCTCCCCAAAGCCCTAGTGGTACATGGGGATGAAGGCTTATAGGGGCTTTACGGTGTGTTCCTCCTGCCCAGCCGCATCCTACCCAGGGCAGAGCAGTTTGCATTCATGGAGCTGTTAATGTTTATTTTATTTTCCAGGCTTCGTTTGGAAAGCAGAGACTCCACTTTAACAGTCGATTTCTAGGTGCCAAGCGGCTCTGCAACACTTGTAACTTTTCTATTTGGGGGCCAGGGCTGCAAGGTATCTCTCTTATATCCTAGCCACGGTCATCCTTTACATCTCTGTCTGGGCCCCCAATTCCCCTTCCCTCTAGCCCGCTGCTTCTCCTCTTGTGCTATCAGACTCTGAAGAAGACGTATTGCATGGCCACTTCAACCATGGAGCAGGATGCCAGAAGACCTGCACAAGCCTGAGAGCAGCGGCTCATTGATCTTGCGGGAGGATGCCAGGCACAGGGCTGAATCATCAGAGTCCCCTCATCTGTTCACAAGCATGTCAGGCCTGCCAGAGCCAGGGCCAGGCCCTGGACCTCTTACCCTGAGCAGAGAGGAAAATGACCCTGCTAGAACATTGCTCAGAGGTTGTGCTGAAAGGGTTATTTGAAGTGTAGATTGGTCATTTGTGTATGGGAGGTTTAAAGAAGGGTCCCTGTGCTGTCATTCAGCTTGGTAAGTATCCTGTGCTGAGCAGGGCCTGTGCTTTGTCTTTTCTGCAGGGCGGATGGTGCTATCCCACTGCAAGAATCTACTCGCCAGCGTTGGTGCCGCATGCCATTCGGAGAAGGGTGACCAGTAAGCAATCCATGTTGTGATACTGAGTCATCCTCCTGGGAAGAGAGAGGTCAAGTTGAAGGGGACTGAGCTTGCACCTTTATGAAATAGTTTCTCATAAACAATTGCTCCTTCAAACAGCTCCTTTGGGATCACACAAGAAGATTAATGCTTTCCACATGGTCCTGAGTAACCCCCAGGAGTAGGTTGAGGATGTACAGTGAACACAAATGAGTTACTGAGTAACAGGGCTTAGTGTGACATTGGGTAGTTTCTCACTGAATAGACAGGGCAGTGAGGTGCTCAGGTGGTGATTCGCTCTCCTGCCACATCACAGATGGTATGCAGAGAGCACGTGGAAAGCAGAGAAGCTGACCTGAGGAGCTCAGCATTTGCAGGGTCAGAATGAGAGCCATCAGACTGGAAAGATAGGGCACCTGAAGACCAGCTGAGCCATGAGGCTAAAAGAGTCCAGATTGTTTCAGAGCCCAAAATTTGAGCAAGAAACCTTGTGTTTTAATAGAATCATAGAGGTCGAGTACCCCGAGTATATTTATTTTTAGTGCTGTAGACTGCCATGTGGAAGATGAATTTGATCCCAGTTTGTGGCATGGGTCACTGGCTTACTCCTGGCTGGCTGAAATACTGCAGGCCAAAAGTACTGTGGAATCAGCATGTTTAGCTCCAGTGGGCAGAGGCAAGGGCAAGTATATCACATCACTGTCTTGACACCTCCAGCTGATTAGATTGAACAGCATTGACCAACTCCTAGAAGAATCCAGTGCCTTTCAGCCAGAATGAGGGGGAGAATGTATAGACCTGAAATTAGTTTAAACTTGAAGTTAGAGGAAGGTTCTAACCATCAGAGGAGTGAAGTTCTGGAACAGCCTTCCAAGGGGAGTAGTGGGGGCAAAAGACATATCTGGCTTCAAGACTAAGCTTGATAAGTTTATGGAGCGGATGGTATGATGGGATAGCTTAATTTTGGCAATTAATTTGGCAATTGATCTTTGATTATCAGCAGGTAAGTATGCCCAGTGGTCTGTGATGGGATGTTAGATTGGGTGGGATCTGAGTTACTACAGAGAATTCTTTCCTGGGTGTCTGGCTGGTGAGTCTTGCCCACATGCTCAGGGTTTAACTGATCACCATATTTGGGATCGGGAAGAAATTTTCCTCCAGGGCAGATTAGCAGAGGCCCTGGAGGTTTTTCTCCTTCCTCTGCAACATGGGGCATGGGTCACTTGCTGGAGGATTCTCTGCAGCTTGAGGTCTTCAAACCACAATTTGAGGACTTCAGTAACTCAGACATAGGTTAGGGGTTTATTACAGGAGTGGATGGGTGAGATTCTGTGGCCTGCATTGTGCAGGAGGCCAGACTAGATGATCATCATGGTCCCTTCTGACCTTAAAAGTCTATGAGTCTATAATCTGCTTGGAGGACGGGATTGCTACTGCTCAGACAATTATACTTGTTTTCATTATCATAGTGAATTTTACAGGGGAGGAATGTGTTTCCTTGATGTTTAAAGTGTTAAACCCTGCTTTCATTGTGTTGTTTTCCAGGCCCTCCTCTATACTGCTCAGCTGTGGGATTCCCTGTGAAGTGGCTCGGAATGCCCTGCGGCTCAGTGTGGGGCGGGACACCACCAAGGAGGATGTGGACATAATAGTGGAAGATCTGAAGCAGTCTGTGGCTCAGCTGGAACAGAACAGAGTCACTTAGAGATCAGGGATCAGGACTGGGAACTGAGAGGAGAGATCTTGAAAGAAACATTCCCGGGGCGTGATTCTCCCCTGCCCTGTACGTGGTGTGTAATTTTTGGGTGTGACAAGCT
Source organism: Gopherus evgoodei (assembly GCF_007399415.2). Lineage (NCBI taxonomy): Eukaryota > Metazoa > Chordata > Testudines > Testudinidae > Gopherus > Gopherus evgoodei. The sequence goes on along the minus strand of NC_044330.1, from coordinate 58,426,831 downwards.
GTCCAGTCAGAACAGTAATATTTTACACCTGCCTTGGTTTGATGTAAATGGCTGCAGAAGGTGCAGGGCAATGGAGAATCAGACCTTTAGACTCTTCCCATTCCTGAAGAACTGGCTGTCCTGTGCTGGGAGAACTGCAGCTGTTATTACATGTTCATTCCTTTAGGACATCGGAATGTGGCAAGTAATATCGCTGCTTAAGTTGGGAAACTTTTAAATGCTCACTTGTTCTACTGAGAAGTTAAAACTCTGGGTTTGGGGACTGTGCATTTGGGTCTTGGGGGGAGGGGGAGTGTTAATGTATTCAGCTGTATTTGTGTCCAGGGGAGCAGCTGTAATTGTGCACAGGTGTGCCTGGGCTAGCACAGAGGAATGAGAGTAGGAGTTTGCATTCAGGAGCACTCTGTGAGGGATTAGGAAGACATGTATGTGTTCCTGGGATACCTGTATTTGCACATAGGAGGCTGTGTGAGAATGCCTACATTTATGCATAGGAGGGTATATGTATGTCTTAAGGGTGCCAATCTTAGAATGTGTGTGTGCAGTCAGGAGGTAGTTGGTCTAGTGCACAGGATGTGTGTGCATTCAGAGGAAGAGTTAGCGTGCATGCGTCATTTTGTCACATCTGGCCAGTCCCACCTTTCTGAGCATCAGAATTGTAGAATCTGTGATGCGCACACACACACACTCTACATGCACATAGTTATGAGCATTAAAGATCTTCGCTCTGACTTCCCCATGAAGGAGACAGGCTTTCCAGGACTCATGGAAATTAGGAAAATTTTTGTTTCAAATCAGTGTCTTTCCAGGAAAGGAGGTTGCCAGACAAGGCTGTTATTGGTATCTCTCAAAGGCAGGAATATAACATTTACTGTACCACATTAGATCCTTGATACCTTGGCTGGTACCTTGCCTCCGACTGGCCAATACCTGATGTTTCAGAGGATTTGTTGGTACTGAAGGAACTAGAATACTACTTTTAAGTATTCCTCAAACTCTTTTATGATCGTCCTTATAATACCTGCACTGGTTACTCTTGTTTGTGTTGACAGTGCATTCTTCCTATGACTTCTCCTGCCAGGGAGCAGGTCCTACATTCAGCTGTGAATTCTTTGAAGGGAATGCACTGTCTATTATGCACCTGCTCCTGTGGAGAACAGAACTTGGCCACTCAGGTGGCTCTTTTATTCCTACTGCTAATCAATGGATTAGAAATAAACTGATAAAGCAGTAACTCATCATGGGGGAACAGCCTGGCAGGGTGAAGTGAGGAGATGAGGAAGGACTAATATGTCTGTGTTCTCACAGATAGTAAAAGATATCTCTGTTAAACTGAAACATTTTAATTAAAAGCGCATTTTCCTTCAGAAGTTTCTGTTTTATGTTGGGGACCTAGGAGTTCATGAGACAGTTAGACTGGCAATTATCATGGTGAAAGGAGGTGGAAGAGACAACTCTGATTGAGAGCATTTCAAAGGCTGCCATGTCTCTTCACTTATGATGACATAAGGGTCTGGGGAAAGTTTGCATGCCCTTCCAGGTGTGGTTAGATGTTGATAGATGTTTGGCTGCATGTGCGTGTTCCGTGTGCCACCCCAGCACAGCAGACCTCAAGCGAACTGACCAATGACCACAAGATCCATTAAGAGACGAAGGCACCCAGCCAGGTTTATTGTCTACGAAGCATGATGCTAGTATCCCACAGACTCTACCAGACCGCTAATAAATGTATGCCCATAACCATGGACCAGCTCAGTGAACGGTGTGACTTTCTGTTCCTCCTGTGGCCAGACAAAGATACTCCCTCTGAGATACATCTTTATACCCTGATAGAAACAAGTTAGTACTGCCCCTCTGACATAGTTACTGTAGTTACTGCCCCCTGACATGGCTAGTTATCACTCATCCTTCTACATATAGGTTCGATTAGAACATCTCTATTACATACTGTCAGCCTGACCTTATCTTTTAGGAGGGATCACTGGATTCCATTTATCCTTGGGGAAAGTATTTGTACCATCCTTGGTATCGGGATGTTCAGGTACCACTTGATATTGGGATGTGTTCATGTGAGTACTCTGTGACCAGCATTCCTTGCCAGATTCTGTGAACCAGTCCTGCCTCATACCAGGCCTCTGATACAAGGACTTACATCTCAGACTCTCTTCCTACTACACCAGGTACCACATTTCAGCTTACAGCTGCCAACATTTTTGAGAGGGATAACGGGAAATGAGGGTGGCTGTTTCCATGCAACTGTGGGATATTAAGGGCAAGGATCCCTTCTGAGCCATATACTCTCCCTTTGCTGTGAGATGACTCTGAATTGGACATAAATCAGCTATACGTGAACTTATCCATTCCAGGAGCCATAAACCTCCATGCAAGTTGTTTGAATGTAAGATTCCACACTCAGACTCCTCCTAAACCGCTTAATTACAAAATTAGACTAGAATGAAGTATTTACCGAGTGACTGCAGATTAGATCTGAGCATCCTGATAACATTTATCCCCCTGTGCCGATAACTTTACTGGTGTCCTGTTTAATTACTATGATTTTCTGACCTTGTGACAGAAATCATAGAAAACTTTGTGAAACTGTGCAATATGTTAAAAAAGCTGCCCCCCCTTCCTAGGCCGCTCGTTGCTGCTGTGGAGTTCTGTGTCAATAGTACAGGGCCATAGCTGCATTCTGGGTACCTGATTTTGCTGCTATTGAAATCAGTGGCCAAACTTCCATTGACTTCATTTGATCAGGATTGGAGTCAGGAAGGAGCTGGTTATCTGTCCTCTGGGGGAGCTGTAAGGAAAGATAAATGTAAATGCTAGTACGTTCTGAGTGCCCCTTGCCGTTTGAAGGGCTAAGCCTATAACTACGGGTTACTGGATTTTTTTCAAGTCACCTTATAAGAGCAGAATGTAGCTATAAATATCTGCCTATGTTTTTTTAAAAAATGGCCTCTCTTGGTACCACAATCTTGATTCTGTCCCTTGAACCATAGGTTTTTTGACATTTGAATTAATCTCACACTAGTGACACGTGTAATTAATCCAAAACATGGCTACAAAAGTGCCCTCTTGATTATCAATAAACACCGAGAAAAAATCCAAGACCCTTTAGTCAAGGTGTGGAGTGGTCTCATGTGAGATCAAACTTAGGAAAACAAATATTCAGGGAGGGAAACAACATATCTTGGAGAAATGAGCCACACTGCCTTTCGCTGCTAGATGCCTGGTCTGAATCCAATCCTGGTTGCTCTATGCCATGCCCTGCATACAGTGTGATCACACAGTTTTGTCAGTTTGGCTAGTGTGTGCATGTGTTCTTTCGGTGTGCTGTCCCAGCTCTGCTCAGACAGCTAGTTTAGCATACCTCAATAGTACTACCCAGTGTTGATAAGTGCTGAAGACTGGAACATTATTGCTTTGGTAATGCAGTTTGGGCTGCCCAATGCTTCTATCCTTGAAGCTTTAGTGCTATTAATAGATAGTGCAGCATGTTAATTCATCAGACCTTGATGTTGCTGTGACGGGTTTGGTCCCAGAGACTCCCCTCAAGACTGTCACTTGATGAGCTGGGATACTACTGAGAACAACCCTCCTGAAAGAACAGTGCCCCTCCACTCCTGTCTTGCTAAGTTAGACATTCCAGTCAGCTCCAGCATAGACCCAGAGGTTGGGCCACACCTCGCTGCAGTTCATTGAAACTGAGATTCACTCAGCCCAGGAGTTCCTCAGTTAACAGACACTTTTCCAGCACACAGTGTTCAGCCTTTCTGGGAGCCTGAACCCCAAATAGATCTGCTTTACTCTGATGAGAGGCATGATCATTCCTCTCTATTCAACATTGGTGAGGCCTCATCTGGAGTACTGTGTCCAGCTTTGGGCCCCACACTACAAGAAAGATGTGGAAAAATTGGAAAGAGTCCAGCGGAGGGTAACAAAATGAGTAGGGAGCTGGAGCACATGACATATGCGAAGGGGCTGAGGAAACTGGGATTGTTTAGTCTGCAGAAGAGAAGAATGAGGGGGGATTTGATTGCTGCTTTCAACTACCTGAAAGGGGGTTCCAAAGAGGATGGATCTAGACTGTTCTCAGTGGTAGCAGATGACAGAACAAGGAGTTATGGTCTCAAGTTGCAGTGAGAGAGGTTGAGGATGGATATTAGGAAAAACTTATTCACTAGGAGGGTGGTGAAACATTGGAATTGGTTACCTAGGGAGGTGGTGGAATCTCCTTCCTTGGAGGTTTTTAAGGTCAGGCTTGACAAAGCCCTGGCTGGGATGATTTAGTTGGTGTTGGTCCTGCTTTGAGCGGGGAGTTGGACTAGATGACCTCCTGAGGTCCCTCCCAACCCTGATTTTCTTTGATTCTACAGGGTAAATTCATAAATTGTCAGCCCTCTAACACTGACAGAGATATGCACAGGTGTGTTTGCCCCTCCCGAGGTATTAATAATTTACCCTGGGTTAATTAATAAACAAAAGTATTTTATAAAGTATAAAAAGTAGGATTTTAAGTGGTTTCAAGGAATAACAGACAGAACAAAGTAAGTCACCAAGCAAAATAAAGCAAAAACACTCAAATCTAAGCCTAATACATTAAGAAACTGATTTCAGGTAATATCTCACCCTCAGAGATGTTCCAATAAGCTTCTTTCACAGACTAGACTCCTTCCTTTCCCCTGGTACAGTCCTTGTTAGTTCCAAGAGACATCTCAGGTGGTAAGCAAGGATTTTCTTATGATTGGCAGCCCCTTTCGTCCTGCTCCACCCCCTTTTATAGCTTTGGCATAAGGCGGGAATCTTTCCTCTGTGCCTGTCCCCAGCCCCACCTCATCAGTGGAAAAGTACAAGGATTAAGATGGATTCCAGTATCATGTGACACTGTAAGACCCACCCCTAGTCTCCATTCTTCCTGGGTTGGCCCACACGTACACAGGAAGGCTTGCATTTACAACCAATTGTCTTAGTTAATGGGAGCCATCAAGATTCTATACCATCATTAATGGTCCACACTTTGCATAATTACAATAGGACCTCAGAGTTATACTTCATATGTCTAGCTTCAGATACAAGAAGGATACATGCATACAAATAAGAGGAATATATTCAGTACTTAATAACCTTTTTTATGATACCTTACAAGAGACCTTTTGCATAAAGCATATTCCAGTTACATCATATTCAGATTCATAAGCATATTTCCATAAAACAAATGGAGTGCAATGTCACAGTTACTTATAAAGAAAGACTACAGGCACGGTTCAGTGACATAGGCACTCAGCAAGGTTTATTAGTGTCAAGACACGGTCCTAGCATGCTGGCTCCCTTCCCTGTGGCAAGGAATGTCTCAGTCATCAGCTGGACTCTCTGCTGCTCCTTCGCCCAAACAAAGAATTAAGGCGAAGTATCCCTATGTTTATAGACTAAAACAAACAACTAACATACAACTTCCATACCACCTTATGTATCTCATGACATCTGTTTGTTACCACCCCTTGTTCCTGATTTCTTAGACAAAACATCCCTATTCATTATTTTGTCAAACCATCTTATCTTGTATTAGATTGGGGTGTATCTGTACTAGCTAGAATATATTTACATAAATATCTAGGGCCTAGTACACTAGCAACAACTTTGCCAAGTTCATGTACTGGACAGTGAACTTGAAAGCATCTGCTTTAATACATGGGTCTGATTTTGGTTCACAGTCTCTGGTTCAAGCCTCAGATCTTGCACCAGGACCAGCACTCCAGGCTCTCTTTATTAGATGTGGCCATGCAAATAGCCACATAAGTGTAGATATTTTAGAGTTGCTACATAATTATGCTTTAGGTTTTTATCTTTGGGCACGAGCCCCAATTAGTGTAAATGGACACATCTCTACTGAAGCTAATAGAGTTATACTAATTTACACCAGTTTAGGATCTGGCCCTGTAACTTTATGAGTAGCTTGCAGTAAACATACTGCCTTCCTGGTATGAAATCTCCATGGCAGTTGCTCGCTAGATGTCTGATTTGAAAACCAAACCCATGAGGTGTCAACTGGATTATGGCACATTCAGAGCAGTTCAACAGGAAAATAGTTTTTCAGTAGATCAGAATATTGTTGGGAGAGTTTGTAACTTGTGAGTCTACCTATATGCTCTGTTAACAATTTGGGACCCAGGGGGTTGTTATATGTTTATTTACAATAACTGTTTAGTTGAGCTTTAACATAGTTTGGGGCTGAATGCACAATTGGGGAGCAAAGCTAGGAAAAGCTTGGTCTGTGTAGCAATTCCCCATACAGTTTGGGATCTTATTTGTTCCCAGCTGAATATGTTGTTACAATGGAGGTTGCTCGATGGATAACTCCATTTCCCACCCCATCTTAGCCCCCTCTGCTTTACATATACCCCCAGGTGTACCTTCTTGGGTAACCAGAGAGAGGCTACTTCTGCTCTGCACATAAAACAAGAGGCTCAGAGAGAGAGAGAGGATGGAGCTTCCTATGGAATTTTAGCCACCAAGGAAGGGAATTTGACAACAACAGAGCAGCTGCACAGAGACGGCACTCTGGGCTGGGACACCACAGACTCCTTGGGAGGGGCCTGGTCCAACCGTGCCTCAAGAGCAGGGAGCTTGGAGTGCCTGACGTTCCAGAGCAAAATGGTACATCCTGCTTTTGTTCTCTTTATTCTTCTGACTAGACACTGGCCTAGATCAGAAGACATTGGATCTGACCATTCCCATCCAGGAATCTTAGGGATGGTAGAATCCAGAACCAGCACTCTGATTTGGGCTTGTCCCTGTAACTTGCCTTAATTGTAACCCCAAATCTAAACCTGCCCAGCATAGGGTAAAGCTTGGATCTGAATATGAGCTCTAGTTCAGGCCCATCGCCAGTTCTGGTGCAGGTGCTCCTTGGGAAGAATGCTGTTTGCTTATTCAGTATGTACTGACATCGTGATGTAAAGCATGAGTGACACGGAGGAAGCCATTTGCAGAGCACAAGAAGTTTCACTGGTCCTGCAAAACCCAGGAACTATGCTACAAATTCTTGAGTGATTTCTGCAGGCCCCTTATCTCTTAACTATTTACCGATATAGAGCTCTTCTGTAACAGAGAGTTAGGGGTGGTTTATAGAGAGTGTTAGACTTGGTCAATCATGCAGACCGCCACTAAGCCAGAGTGAGAGACTGTCACAGAGTCAGCGGGCAATGCTCTGGAACTACTCCATATGAAGCCAGTCAGGACTCTGGGGGAGCCTCCTCTCTCTGAGCATACTGTTGCCAGGGCAAGAAGCTTACAGAGAAGCTTGGGGAAGCCAGAGGGTCCTGCACCCCAATTCTGCAGTCAGATGTGACTCTCAGCTAGTGTAAAACAGAAGGTTTATTAGTTGACAGGAACACAATGTAGGACAGAACTTATTAGCACAGAAATCAGTGACTTTCAGCCAAGTCCATCTTATAGACTCATAGACTCATAGACTCTAGGACTGGAAGGGACCTCGAGAGGTCATCGAGTCCAGTCCCCTGCCCTCATGGCAGGACCAAATACTGTCTAGACCATCCCTGATAGACATTTATCTAACCTACTCTTAAATATCTCCAGAGATGGAGATTCCACAACTTCCCTAGGCAATCTATTCCAGTGTTTAACTACCCTGACAGTTAGGAATTTTTTCCTAATGTCCAACCTAAATCTCCCTTGCTGCAGTTTAAGCCCATTGCTTCTTGTTCTATCATTGGAGGCTAAGGTGAACAAGTTTCCTCCCTCCTCCTGATGACACCCTTTTAGATACCTGAAAACTGCTATCATGTCCCCTCTCAGTCTTCTCTTTTCCAAACTAAACAAACCCAATTCCTTCAGCCTTCCTTCATAGGTCATGTTCTCAAGATCTTTAATCATTCTTGTTGCTGTTCTCTGGACCCTCTCCAATTTCTCCACATCTTTCTTGAAATGCGGTGCCCAGAACTGGACACAATACTCCAGTTGAGGCCTAACCAGCGCAGAGTAAAGCGGAAGAATGACTTCTCGTGTCTTGTTTACAACACACCTGTAAATGCATCCCAGAATCACGTTTGCTTTTTTTGCAACAGTATCACACTGTTGACTCATATTAAGCTTGTGGTCCACTATGACCCCTAGACTCTTGGGGAGTCCTGGGCCAAAAGCCCTATACTCCCCATCTTCAAGTGCCCCCAAGCAGACTGCCAGCTTCTAGCGACCTGACCTCAGACACCCTGTTGCTCCTCCTCCTGGTTTTTATCTTGCTTCCTGGCAAAGAGTGACCTGGTCATCACTTAATTGTATCCCCCTCCTATGTCTCAGGTTACGAAGAGCACTGGTCATAGCATATGTATTCATGCAAAACAGTAAAACTCACACAGGCTCAAGAGTAAGACTCACGTACAATATAATAAGGGAAAATCTCTACTTCATCACATCTCTCCTCCTTTTGAGACTGAACTGAATGGAGTCACTTTAGCCAATGGCCTGGGGAAGTTCGGGTCCCCCTCTCCGGGACAAAGCATCAGCTATAACATTTGCACTCCCTTTAACATGGACCACCTCCATCTCATGCTCCTGGAGGGACGGAGTCCACCTCAGAAGCTTGACATTGGATCCTTGCATCTGGTGCAGCCACGGCAGGGCAAGTGGTCAGTGCACACAGTGAAGTGGCGTCCAAATAGATCCGGCAGGTGCCTTTTAAGATCCCACCCCAGGGCCAGGCATTCCTTCTCTATGGCCTTATAGCTCTGCTCCCAGGGCAGCAACTTCCTGCTCTGGTACATGATAGAGTGTTTCTCTCCCTGCAGCAGTGTGCATTGGCGCCACACCCAGCCCTGTGTGTGAGGCATCAGTGAACACCATAAAGGGCTTGTCAAAGTCTGGGTTTCCCAGCACCAGGCCCTTGACCAGATCCTCCTTCAGCGTGCAGAGAGCCCTCTGGCACTGCCTCATCCAGACCAGCTTGCCTGGCTCACCCTTCTTGCATAGCTCAGTGATCGGAGCTGACACAGAGTCAAAGTGGGGCACAAACCTCCAGTAGCGCCTCGCCATCCTAGTAAAGGCATGGGCCTGTAGTCTGGGGAGCAGGCCAATCTCTGATTGCCTCCACCTTGGCCGAATCTGCCTTTAGGCAGCCTCTCCCCACCTTGTGGTCCAAGTATGACACCTCTGCCATCCCCACCTTGCACTTGCCAGCTTTTATAGTCAGTCCTGCATCCTGGATGCAACCCAGATCCCTCTTTATCTATGACACATGGTCCTCCCAGGTCTGGCTAATGACACAAATATAATCAATGTCCATTAGGGTAAAACTCTCCATCCCCCTCAGTAAATGATCCCCTTGGTGCTGGCAGGTGACCAGCACCTCCTTGAGGCCAGGGGCAGCTCTAGGCATTTTGCCGCCCCAAGCACGGCAGGCAGGCCGCCTTCGGCGGCTTGCCTGTGGAAGGTCCGTTGGTCCCGTGGCTTTGGTGGACCTCCCGCAGGCACGCTGCTGAAGCCGCGGGACCAGCGGACCCTCCGCAGGCACGCCTGCGGGAGGTCCACCGAAGTGCTTGGCTTGCTGGGGCCTGGAGCCGCCCTTGCTTGAGGCCAAAACGTAGGACCAGGGATTTGTACAGCCCCAAAGGGGTGACAAAAACAGGTTTCAACCTGGCGTCTGGATCCAAAGGCACCTGCCAGAAGCCTTTGGTGAGATCCCTGGTCGTGGGGTACTGAGGCCCCCACAACTTGTCAAGGATTTCATCAGGCCTAGGCATGGGGCAGGCCTCAGACATGGTGATGGCATTGAGCTTCCAATAGGTCACACAGAATCAGATCGACCCATCTTTCCTGGGGACCAGCACCACAGAAGAGGCTCTGGAGCTGGTGAATGGCTGGATCAGCCATAAAGCCAACATGTCTCTGATCTCTTTCTCCAGGGCCTGGGCTGTGTTCCCAGTTTCTCTGAATGGGGAACACCTGCATGGGAGGGCCGGTTCCCATCTCCATCCAGTGGACAGCTCATTTATTGAGCCCAAGCTGTTTGGAAAACAGCTGTTGGTATGAATCTCTGCTTGCTGGGCAGGGGTTAGCTAGTCAGAGAGGGGAATTGATTCCAGCATGGGACTTGCTCCTGTCTGAGGGAAGAGACCCCCCTGGGGATCTTCCCCCTTCTCCCACTGGCCCCACACAACCAGTACCAGCTTCTCTCTGTCACAGTACGGCTCCATCATAATGACCTGGTACCCTCAGTGGCTGTGAGCCTGGTTGGGCAGTTCCACCACCTTGTTCCCCTCATTCAGCTGCCTGATGACCTTGAAGAGCCTCTGCCAGGCAACTTGCAGCTTATTCTTCCTCACCAGGATGAGAACCCTCACCTGGTCCCTGGTGCCATAGGCTGAGCAGTCGTACCAGACCGTCTGCCTCCCTTAGGCCCTGGGTAGGTTCTTTCTGGCCACACCCATGAGCTCAGCGAGCTTTTCTCAGAAAGTCAGTACATATTCCATCACTGATTCTCCATTGGGGGAGGCCTTCCCCTACCATCCATCCTTCACTAAGTCCAGGGCCACCTTCCAAAAAGGCTTCTCTATGACAGGCAGGTATCTCAAGTCTGTTTTACCCTTGTCCCGGGCCTTTTGCACCTCTGGACAAGACAGCCCTGGTTGGCAGCTGTCCCGCCCTGGCTGTGGTTCCCCACACTCTGCTGGGGTCTCTGATTCACCTGGACTCAGCTTTGTCCCTGCTGTCCCAGCCCTGGTCTACACTACAAATTTAGCAACATTAGATCATTTAACCCTGCATCCATCCACACAACGAAGCCATTATTTTCTATTTAAAGGGCTGTTAAAATCGATTTTGGTACTCCTCCCCAGACTAGGGGATTAGCACTGAAATTGACCTTGCTGGGTCGAATTTGGGGTAGTGTGGTCTCAATTCGATGGTATTGGCTTCCGGGAGCTATCCCAGAGTGCTCCATTGTGACCGCTCTGGACAGTGCTCTCAACTCCGATGCACTGGCCAGGTAGACAGGAAAAGGCCCACGAACTTTTGAATCTTATTTCCTGTTTGGCCAGTGTGGCGATCTGCAGGTGAGTGCAGATCTCATCAGCAGAGGTGACCATGATGGAGTCCCAGAATCACAAAAGAGCCTCAGCATGGACCAAACAGGAGATACGGGATCTGATCACTGTATGGGGAGACGAATCTGTGCTATCAGAACTCCATTCCAAAAGACGAAATGCCCAAACATTTGAAAAAATCTCCAAGGGCATGAAGGAGAGAGGCTGTAACAGGGACCCGCAGCAGTGCCGAATGAAACTTAAACAGATGAGGCAAGCCTACCAAAAAAACAGAGAGGCAAACGGCTGCTCCAGGTCAGAGCCCCAGACATGCTGCTTCTATGATGAGCTGCATGCCATGCTAGGGGGCACCCCTACAACTAGCCCACCCCTGTGTGTAGACTCCATCAATGGATTCTCACACGACAGGAATGCGGATTTTGGGGATGAGGAAGATGATGTGGAGGAGGTTGAAGATAGCTCACAGCAAGGAAGTAGAGAAACCATTTTCCCTGACAGCCAGGAACTGTTTCTCACCCTGGACCTGGAGTTAGTACCCCCTGAACCCACCCAAGGCTGCCTCCCAGTCCTGCCAGGCAGAGAAGGGACCTCTTGTGAGTGTACCTTTGTGAATATTATACATGGTTTAAAAGTAAGCATGTTTAATGATTAATTTGCCCTGGCATTCACGGCCAGTACAGCTACTGGAAAAGTCTGTTAGCATGTCTGAGGATGGAGCGGAAATCCTCCAGGGACATCTCCATAAAGCTCTTCTGGATGTACTCCCAAAGCCTTTGCAAAAGGTTTCTGGGGAGGGCAGGCTTATTCTGTCCTCCATGGTAGGACACTTTACCACGCTGGGCCAGTAGCATGTAGTCTGGAATCATTGCATAACAAAGCATGGCAGCATATGGTCCCTGTGTTTGCTGGCATTCGAACAGCATCCGTTCATTATCTCTCTGTGTTAGCCTCAGGAGACTGATATCATTCCTGGACACCTGGTTGAAATAGGGTGATTTTATTAAGGGGACATTCAGAGGTGCCCAATCCTGCTGGGCTGTTTGCCTGTGGCTGAACAGAAATGTTCCCTGCTGTTAGCCATGCGGTGCAGGGAGGGGTGAAGCGATCATCCCAGAGAATTGTATGTTTGTGTGTGTGTGGGGGGGGAGGTTAGTTTGGTTTGTGCTGCATGTTAACCTGAAAACTGCAGCCCCTCCTCCTTTTAAATGGCCAACCCATTTTAAATGTCCAACTCAACAACTGCTCGGTATGGGAAATGAGGGCGCTGCTGTTTGAAATCATTCCCACATGTTATGAAGGTTAAAGAAGCCAAGCGACTATGGCTTACCATGGCAGCCTGCAAGCCAAATTCTGTTGCCCGGCCCTGCATGAAAGATCTCTCACACCAAACTGGCATATCCTCAATAAGAGGCAAAATGTGACCTTGTACCGAAAGCACATGTGCTATGTAATGTTAACAGCAAGGTTTACAGTGAAAAAGTGTACCCTTTGTTCTCTAAAATGTGTCTTTTTAACTACCACTCTTCCTTTTTTTCCTCCATCAGCTGCAAATGTTTCAACGTTCACACTATCTTCTCCTTCCCAGAGGTAGCGAAGATTAGGAGGCGGAAAAAAACACACTTCTGATGAAACGTTCTCTGAGCTCATGCTGTCCTCCCATGCTGAAAGAGGCCAGCAGAATGCGTGGAGGTAGACAATGTCAGATTCTAGGAAAGCACAATATGAACGCGAGGACAGGTGGAGGGTTGAAGATAATAAGTGGCGGGCTGAACATGATAGGTGGTGTGAGCTTGATGACAGAAGGCAAGAGGCAATGTTGAGGCTACTTGAGGAACAAACTAATATGCTCTGGTATATGGCTGAGGTTCAGGAAAGGCAGCAGGAGCACACACTGCTGCTACAGCCCCTGTGTAACCAGCTGCCTTCCTCCCCAAGTTCCATAGCCTCCTCACCCAGATGCCCAAGAACGCAGTGGGGGGGCCTCCAGGCACCCAACCACTCCACCCCAGTTGAGAATGCCCAAGCAACAGGAAGCTGGCATTCAATAAGTTTTAAAGTACAGTGTGGCCTTGTCCTTCCCTCCTCCCCCACTCCACCTGGTGCTTCCCTCCTCCCCCAGCCCTCCCAGGCTACCTTGGCAGTTATCCCCCTATTTGTGTGATGAATTAATAAAGAATGCATGAACGTGAAGCAACAATAACTTTATTGCCTCTGCAAGTGGTGATCGAAGGGGGGAGGGGAAAGTGGTTAGCTTACAGGGAAGTAGACTGAACAAGGGGGGTTAGGGTCATCAAGGAGAAACAAATAGAACTTTCACACCATGGCCTGGCCAGTCATGAAACTGGTTTTCAAAGCTTCTCTAATGTGCAGCATGCCCTGCTGTGCAATTCTAAGCACCCTGATGTGGGGCTGCATGTAATCAGTGGCCAGGCAAATTGCCTGAACCTCCCACCGCATCATAAACGTCTCCCCCTTACTCTCACAGATATTGTGGAGCACACAGCAAGCAGTAACAACAATGGGAATATTGGTTTTGTTGAGGTCTAACCAAGTCAGTAAACTGCACCAGCATGCTTTTAAACGTGCAAATGCACATTCTATCACCATTCTGCCCTTGTTCAGCCTATATTTGAACAGCTCCTGACTACTGTCCAGGCTGTCTGTGTATGGCTTCATGAGCCATGGCATTAAGGGATAGACTGGATCCCCAAGGATGACTATAGGCATTTCAACATCCCCAACAGTTATTTTCTGGTCTAGGAAGAAAGTCCCTTGCTGCAGCTTTTGAAACAGACCAGAGTTCCTGAAGATGTGAGTATCGTGTCCCTTTCCCGGCCATCCCACGTTGATGTTGGTGAAATGTCCCTTGTGATCCACCGGTGCTTGCAGCAGGATTGAAAAGTACCCCTTTCGGTTTATGTACTCGCTGGCTTGGTGCTCCGCTGTCAAGATAGGGATATGTGTTCTGTCTATCGCCCCACCACAGTTAGGGAATCCCATTGCAGCAAAGCCATCTACTATGACCTGCACATTTCCCAGAGTCACTACCCTTGATATCTGCAGCTCTTTGATTGTGCTGGCTACTTGGATCACAGCAGCTCCCACAGTAGATTTGCCCACTCCAAATTGATGCCCGACTGACCGGGAGCTGTCCGGCATTGCAAGCTTCCACAGGGCTATCGCCACTCGCTTCTCAACTGTGAGGGCTGCTCTCATCTTGGTATTCTTGCACTTCAGGGCGGGGGAAAGCAAGACACAAAGTTCCATGAAAGTGCCCTTACGCATGCAAAAGTTTTGCAGCCACTGGGAATCATCCCAGACTGCAACACTCTGCGGTCCCACCAGTCTGTGCTTGTTTCCTGGGCCCAGAATTGGCGTTCCACAGCATGAACCTGCCCCATTAACACCATGATGTCCACATTGTCAAGGCCTGTGCTTTGAGAGAAGTCTGTGTCCATGTCCTCATCACTCTCGTCACCGCGCTGCCATCGCCTCCTCGTCTGGTTTTGCTTTTGCAGGTTCTGGTTCTGCATATACTGCAGCATAATGTGCATGGTGTTTACAGTGCTCATAATTGCGGCGGTGATCTGAGCAGGCTCCTTGCTTGCCGTGCTATGGCATCTGTGCTGAAAAAAGATGTGAGACGATTGTCTGATGGTGCTCTGATGGAGGGAGGAATGACTGACGACATGGCTCACAGGGTTGGCTTACAGGGTTGTCACACAGAATGGCCCCCTCAAGGATTGAATACACAGCCCTGGGTTTAGCAGGCCAATGCTCAAACCCTCAGCCCTGCAGCGAGGGAGGTCAGAGGTAGGGCTGCAAGATGACAGCCGGAGGTATTTGGACATAGAATGAGGGATAGATGAGAGAGAGATGGCAGTGATGAGATGGCAGGGGTGTGCTGTGTAGGAGTGAAGTTAGACCTGCAGTAGATAGCCTTTTCCTGTCAGATGAGAAGTACAGTACCCAGGTCTACAGTCCTAAGAAAATCAATGCTAGTCTGCCATCTGCTGGCACCAATATAATTTATGCTCCCCAAAGATACCAATATTATGAGCAAACCCATTAGGTGAGATTTAAAAATAAATAAATACATACATAAATAAATAAAAGCCTAAGGGAGCTGAATCCTCAATTTCCATTGGAATTCATGGACAGTGACACCAAGACAGAGGATGGGCCAGTGTTTGGGGCACTAGCCTAGGACTTAAGAGAACCTGGATTTGATTCCCTGCTCTGCCAGGCAGTCTGTGGCAAGTCACTTAGCCTCTCTGTGCCTCAGTTTCCCCACCTGTATAATGGGAAAACAGCCCTGCCCTGCCTCACAGGAGTGTTGTGAGGACCAGTGCATTAAAAAAGATTGGGAGGCCCTCAGATATTATAGGAATGAGGGCTAGATATGGGCCTAAGGGCACCTTTAGAAATCCCAGCCATTTTCCGTCTCCCGTGCTCTGGTCATAGTGAGCTCTCTCCCTCCACACATTTATCGTTTTGTCTACAACAAAATTAAGGCCTTTCTGAATACATCCAGTTTTAAGGCTCTGGGGCTAAGCAATGGCCTTGGGCAATGGTGCTTGTAATGTTTCCCATAGATGCCCCTGCATCTCAACTATTCCCCGTCCATTAGAGGGGAACAACACTGGAGTGGCCTCCCCATTGCCCCATCCCTCCCACATACAGGTCTGCCAAAAGTTGCCCCAAGGAGCTGCTCAGAGTCAGTGATAGACTAGGGCTGCCTGAATGGCCAGGAAGCTCCAGCAAACCTGCTCAAGGTTTGGAGGTTTTAAAAGACCACAACAGCAGGTGAGTTTTCCTTGGTGTTGCAGGGCAAGTACACCCCATCCCTCTTTGGGGTGGGGCAAGGGTGCCACGGTTAAGTCCTCCTGCCAGCTCTTAGCCTGAGGGCAATACAGCCCAATGGCTAGAGTCAATGTGTTCGCCCTTGTCGTCAGGGAAGTACGGCCTAATACCCAAAGTCTATACATAGAATCATAGAATATCAAGGTTGGAAGGGATCTCAGGAGGTCATCTAGTCCAACCCCCTGCTCAAAGCAGGACCAATCCCCAACTGAATCAGCCCAACCAGGGCTTTGTCAAGCCTGACCTTAAAAACCTCTAAAAATGGAGATTCCACCCCCTACCCCCGCACCCCAAGTAACCTGTTCCAGTGCTTCCCCACTCTCCCAGTGAAAAAGTTTTTCCTAATATCCAACCCAAACCTCCCCCACTGCAACTTGAGACCATTACTCCTTGTTCTGTCATCAGGTACCACTGAGAACAGTCTAGATCCATCCTCCTTGGAACCCCCTTTCAGGTAGTTGAAGGCTGCTTTCAAATCCCCCCTCATTCTTCTCTTCTGTAGACTAAATAATCCCAGTTCCCCCAGCCTCTCCGCATATGTCACGTGCTCCACCCCCCTAATCATTTTTGTTGCCCTCTGCTGGACTCTTTCCAATTTTTCCACATCCTTCTTGTAGTGTGGGGCCCAAAACTGGACTCATAGACTTTAAGGTCAGAAGAGACCATTATGATCATCTAGTCTGACCTCCTGCACAATGCAGGCCACAGAATCTCACCCATCCACTCCTGTAACAAACCCCTAACCTATGTCTGAGTTATCGAAGTCCTCAAATCGTGGTTTAAAGACCTCAAGGTGCAGAGAATCCTCCAGCAAATGACCCGTGCCCCACACTGCAGAGGAAGGCAAAAATCCTCCTGGGCCTCTGCCAATCTGCCCTGGAGAAAAATTCCTTCCTGACCCCAAATATGGCAATCAGCTAAACCCTGAGCATGTGGGTAAGACTCACCAGCCAGCACCCAGGAAAGAATTCTCTGTAGTAACTCAGATCCCATCCCATCTAACATCCCATCACAGGCCATGGGCATATTTACCTCTAATAATCTCCAGATGAGGCCTCACCAATACCAAACAGAGGGGAATTATCATGGCCCCCGATCTGCTGGCAATGCTCCTACTTATACAACCCAAAATGCCGTTAGCCTTCTTGGCAACAAGGGCACACTGTTGACTCATAGCCAGCTTCTCATCCACTGTAACCCCTAGGTCCTTTTCTGCAGAACTGCTGCCTAGCCACTCAATCCCTGTAGCAGTACATGGGATTCTTCCATCCTAAGTGCAGGACTCTGCACTTGTCCTTGTTGAACTTCATCAGATTTCTTTTGGCCCAATGCTCCAATTTGTCTAGGTTACTCTGCACTCTATCCCTACCCTCCAGCTTATCTACCACTCCTCCCAGTTTAGCATCATCTGCAAACTTGCTGAGGGTGCAGTCCATGCCGTCCTCTAGATCATTAATGAAGATATTGAACAAACTGGTCCCAGGACTAACCCTTGGGGCACTCTGCTTGAAACCAGCTGCCAACTGCGTTACTGACATTGGCTCTTGGCTGCTGCTGGGTCTCTGTTCCAAGCCGGGCTGCTACACCCCATTCTCCATAGGGAGCCTGCTGCCCCCCAGTGTCCTGGCTCCCCACACCTGGAAGGGAGCCAGATGCTTGGAGCCCAACTGCCCCTTGATTCTCAGTTCCCCGCTGAGAGCAAGACAGCCAACCAGACTCTGGGTTTGAATTTCCCCGATGGAGGAGAGAGGCCCCACATGGCTTCCACCCCACTTCTCCGCCCTCGCTCCTGGCTGGGAACAAGGAGGCAAGAAACCCAGGGGAACAGCCTCTCAGGCCTTCCCCCCCCATTTCCCCAGCCGCTGCTTCAGTCAGTGGAAGTGCTTCTGGTGAGGACACGCACCACCGACAGAAGGAGGGTAGTGTGGGTATCAGTCACCACAGTAATTACTATGGTTGCTGTAAATCAACTTAACCTAGGTCGACTTAAGACTGTAGTGTAGATAGGCCCATAAGTCTGAGGCTACTGCTCTAACCCTGACCCCTCCTTTCCCTCTAATGTGCCTCCTGGCCCTATCTATCTGCTATGTTTTATTATTGTTATCAAGAGATAGAACAATGCTAACCGATCAGATTCCATATGAGTTTATCTGCTGACATCCAGTTCTGGGGAGCACCTAGCATCATGGGTTCCTGGCACTACCACCATACAAACAGGTAACAGTACCTACTTCTCATACAGCATTGCTCATCAGTAGTTCTTACAAAGCATTTTAAGTATACCGTGCAGCTAGAGAAACTAAGGCATACAGCTGCAATGTAACTTGTCCCAGGTCATCCAACAGGCTAGGGGTGAATCTGGGAACAGAGCCTAGATCTGTGAGTCCTACTTTGGTGATCTATCCGCTAGGCAATGCTGCCCAATTAAATACATAATAATATCAAGATGTATTGACAAAGAGGGTATTTGATAGCCTTCAACTATCTGAAGAGGGGTTCCAAAGAGGATGGAGCTAAGTTCTTCAAAATGGTGGCAGATGACAGAACAAGGAGTGGGGAGGTCTAGGTTGGATATTAGGAAAAACTATATCACTAGGGAGGTGGTGAAACACTGGAATGGGTTACCTAGGGAGGTGGTGGAATCTCCATCCTTAGAGGTTTTTAAGGCCTGGCTTGACCAAGCCCTGGCTGGGAAGACTTAGTTGATCTTGCTTTGAGCAGGGGGTTGGACTAGATGACCTCCTGAGGTCTCTTCCACCCCTAATCTGTGATTCTATGAAGAGGTCAATTTTGGCCTCATATTCACCTTGGTCCACTATTTGCCTTCTGGATCGAGATACTATCAAAAATGCTAAATACTGGAATCTGATTCTGTTACACACACACACACACACACACACACACACACACACACACACACACACACACACGTACGTTATCTGAAATATAATTTTAGATAGCTCGGTAGCATCTTTTGGTCTTTGAAAACACGGTCCAAAATAACCCTGGCTACGGGATAATACTGCCACACCACTAAAAGGAAGCAGAAAGCTGATAAGGCCAGGAATGCATTAGCCAAAGATGTTTTCCCCAGCCCTACAGGTCCCCACTTGCTGTTTTCATGGTTGTTATTTAATCTTTTACACAGTGTGGTTAAATGAACTGTGTTCACAGTCAGTAGCTTGATGCTACTGCAAGGGAAGAGGATAGAGGCATCCAAATGGAGAGTCCCTGTGATTTTCATCTCCTCTCTGACCTGTAGGTACTGCTTGTACCATGTGCAGTACCATGATGGGGAGCACCGAGTTGCCATGAATAGGGCCCAGGCTTCAGGAGGGTGCAGCATGACCCTCCCCAAAAGAACATCCGTCTCTGAGAGCCAGCATCAGCCCGTATTTAACCCACCACCTGTTCTTCTTGCACAGGCAATTTTCACTGACATTGGCCTGGCCACACAGGATGCCAAGGGAGGCAATGCACTGCACTGTACTGCACTTTGAGCCAGAAGTGGCCACACTGCCATTCTGGACAGACTTTCCCTAATAGAGATTGAGATAGTGAAGGACCGCGGGGGAGGAACCCTTGCACGATGCTGCTTAGAATAAGCAGCTGGAGGTAAGATATGGGATTAGGAACAAGAGCGCTTGCTTAGACACCATCCAAACTCCTGGGCTGTTAGGGACCCCGGGGGAAGGAGGGGTGTGTGTGGCAGGGGGGTTACTTTGTTCTGAAACTTTTTTCCTTTCCGGAAATAGATGAATGTCTCCTATAGGCAATGTGCTCCCAAGTATCCTGGGGCTTCCCTGATTTTCAGGGCGTCTCCCTGGCCTGTGTAGATTGGAGGTGGTGGCCCTGCCATAACTTGAGTGAACTGATTGCCCAATAACAGGTGTTAACTAACATGATGTCAACACTGATCTAGACATTCCACAAAGCAATCCAGGATATAAACATTCAGGATCTGAGTTAGTTAACATGTGTTAATTGGCAAGCAGCTCACTCTCTAGTTACAGTAGGACCAAAAAGGCTAGTCTAGACAAGGCCGCTGAACAGAAAGAGTCTCATTCTCTTTATTTTTTCTTATGCATGTTTCTCAAGTGTCTTACTAAAAAACCTCCCAATGTCCAAATTTCCTAAGGGATTTAAAGGGGACAGCTGGGATTTTATCCAGGGGGGAACAGAAATTGGGCCTTTTCGGAGACCCCAAAATCTTGAGTCTCTTAAATAAATCCAGTGAGAGGACAGTTTTGCTCCTGTAATGAGTGGACAAGGGGAAGGGGGTAAATCTATCGAGTGAAATTTGGATTAAGTAAAGTTAGCTTGGAACATTAAGAAAGTTTAATACAAGTATTGGAGATGATGTAAAATGAGAGGAAGCAAAAAGCAGCATTGCTGGCCCCGGCATTCAAAAATCAAGTCAGGCTCCAAAAAATGAATGACGTAATAACTCATGAGATTTAAAGTGTGCATTTGCCTTCTAGTCTTTGAACCACAAGGGCAAGAAATTAACTTTTAAAAAAAAATGGAAGCTGAGAGTTTCACATAGACTCATAGACTCATAGTCTTTAAGGTCAGAAGGGACCAATGTGATCATCTAGTCCGACCCCCTGCACAAAGCAGGCCACAGAACCCTACCCATCCACTTCTATAACAAACCCCTAACCTATGCCTGAGTTATTGAAGTCTTCAAATTGTGGTTTGAAGACCTCAAGCTGCAGAGAATCCACCAGCAAGTGACCCATGCCCCACGCTGCAGGGGAAGGCGAAAAACCTCCAGGGCCTCTGCCAGTCTGCCCCGGAGGAAAATTCCTTCTCGACCCCAAATATGGCGATCAGCTAAACCATGAGCATGTGGGCAAGACTCACCAGCCAGCACTCAGGAAAGAATTCTCTGCAGTAACTCAGATCCCATCCCATCCAACATCCCATCACCGCCCACATGGCATACTTATCTGCTGATAATCAAAGATCAATTGCCAAAATTAAGCTATCCCATCATACCATCCCTTCCATAAACTTATCAAGCTTAGTCTTAAAGCCAGATATGTCTTTTGCCCCCACTACTCCCCTTGGAAGGCTGTTCCAGAACTTCACTCCTCTAATGGTTAGAAACCTTCGTCTCATTTCAAGTCTAAACTTCCTAGTGTCCAGTTTATACCCATTTGTTCTCGTGTCTACATTGGTACTAAGCTTAAATAATTCCTCTCCCTCCCTAATATTAATCCCTCTGATATATTTATAAAGAGCAAGCATATCCCCCCTCAGCCTTCTTTTGGCTAGACTAAACAAGCCAAGCTCTTTGAGTTTCCCTTCATATGACAGATTTTCCATTCTTCATATCATCCTAGTAGCCCGTCTCTGAACCTGTTCCAGTTTGAATTCATCCTTCTTAAATAATCACACGATTCCAGGATCTGGGGCTTTAAGAAGAAAAAGCCCAAATATCATGAGATGTGATAAAAACACAAGAGTTTGCAATGCTGGGAAATGGGGACAAGAGAACAAAAACACAAATACAGTTGCTTCATGTGCTAGAGGCAGGAGAGCTCACCAGGGGGCAAAAATGTTTTCAAAAAAAGCCGCAGGCTGTCTGAGTGGCTAGAGTGCTCAGCTGCCATATTTCTGTCTCCTCACTGTGACTCCTAGGCAGCAGCTTCAGGTGTGGCATTGCCTGCACTCAGCACCTCCTGCTGTTCTGCAGCAACATGTCTGGCCTGGCTGTAGCAAGAAGAGTGTTGATAGGCCCTTGAGGGAGCCATTGCAGTAGTCCTCGGCTCCTCACAAGACACTGAGATTTGCAGTATGTTAAAGGCTGCTGGAACAATTTTTGTGGCACTTGCCACTTTGCACAGTGATACTGTGTGACCCATTTGTCTGGTCAGAGAAATGCACAGCAGTGGCAACCCTACCTGCTCAGTCCTGAACTAGAACGATAGCAACAATGACTTAGGGTCTGAAGGTAAACCTAGGAAGAGACTCAAGGCTTGGAGAAGGGTCTGGGGAACCTAGAGGGGCAGGTGTAAGAAGGCAACACCAAACACCTCCCTCTGTGACTCATTTCAAGGATTTTGTGCATCACACATTTCCCCGTGGCATCCCTGAGTGTTCCTTCAGGGCAGCAAGGGAGTGTTACAATAAACGAATGTCTGGGTGAAGTCACTGATCAGAGTGCCCAGTTCATGCCTGAGGCCTGGTCTACACTATGTGTTTAAACCAATTTTAGCAGCGTTAAACCAATTTAACGCCACATCCGTCCACACTATGAGGCCCTTTATATCGATATAAAGGGCTCTTTAAATCGGTTTCTGTACTCCTCCCCAATGAGAAGAGTAGCGCTAAAATCGGTATTACCATATCGGGTTAGGGTTAGTGTGGCCCAAATCGACGGTATTGGCCTCCGGGCGGTATCCCACAGTGCACCACTGTGACCGCTCTGGAAAGCAATCTGAACTCGGATGCAGTGGCCAGGTAAACAGGAAAAGCCCCGCAAACTTTTGAATTACATTTCCTGTTTGCTCAGCATGGAGCTCTGATCAGCATGGGTGGCGATGCAGTCCCAAATCCAAAAAGAGCTCCAGCATAAACTGTACGAGAGATACTGGATCTGATCGCTGTATGGGGAGACAAATCTGTTCTATCAGAGCTCCGTTACAGAAGATGAAATGCCAAAGCATTTGAAAAAAATCTCCAGGCTACACAGTGCTGCATGACAAGCGTAACAGAAAGCCAAAGAATCAAATGGACGCTGTAGCGAGGCGGTGTGGCTCCCCTCCCCCTCAGGGAGGGTCGAGCCCCGCCAGTCATCCCTGGGGGTGGGGCCGCTGGGTGAAAGTCCCGCCCCTCAAAGGGTTAGGCGGCGGCCTGGAAGAATAAAAGCCGGGCCCCAGCCTTCAGTTGCGGCTCGGCCACCGGCAGGAGCAGATGTGCCTGCCACTGCTCGTGGCTGGGAGGCTGCCCGAGCCAGAGGCCGAGACCAGGAGCTGCCAGAGCTACCTCGCTCCTACTGCGACGAGGAGCCACCAGAGCTGCCTCGCCCCTACTGCGACGAGGAGCCACCAGAGCTGCCTCGCCCCTACTGCGACGAGGAGCCGCCAGAGCTGCCTCGCCCCTACTGCGACGAGGAGCCACCAGAGCTGCCTCACCCCAACTACGACGAGGAGCCGCCAGAGCTGCCTCGCCCCAACTATGACGAGGGGCTGCCTGAACTGCCTCGCCCCTACTACAACGAGGAGCCGCCAGAGCTGCCTTGCCCCTACTACGGCCCCGAGGAGCCCCCAAACCAGGCGTGGCCCGACTTCCCCGAAACCCTACCGGACCTGCCGCCCAGCCCGGATTGGGAGGAACCGATGGTCCTGGACGTCTCCGGAACAGAGGCCCCGGACCAGGTAGGAATAGAGGGGGAATTAGGAAGTAGCCCGGGAGCAGCTGACTCCAGTCAGGCTGCAGAGCTAACCTTGCCTATGTCAGTGTGTTGCGGTCAGGACCCCACTGACCCGCAGTAGCGGTGACAACCGCTACCAGGGCCCCGGGCTGGAACGCAGAGAAGTGGGTGGGCCTGCGTTCCCCCTGCCACCCGTAACCGGGTGGCAGACTCCCCCTCTCCCCAGTCGGAGAGGCCTGTAACTGTTTAAGTGTTTGGTGCCCCGCCCGAACCAAGGGCTGGGCCTCTTTTGACTTTGTCGCTGCTCTGCCCTGCTCCAAAGGCCAGAGCTGTTTAACTGTGTTGGTGCCCTGCCCGAACCAAGGGCTGGGCCTCTTTTGACATCGCCACTGTTCTGCCCTGCCCCAAAGGGCCAGAGCTACTTGTAACGGTGTTTGGTGCCCCGCCCGAACCAAGGGCCGGGCCCTGCTGACTTTGTCACTGCTCTGACCTGCTCCAAAGGGCCAGAGCTGCTTAGAACTGTGTTTGGTGCCCCACCCGAACCAAGGGCTGGGCCCCCTTTGACTTTGTCACTGCTCTGACCTGCCGAAAGGCCAGAGTAGACTGTAATTGCAGGAAAGACATCGAGGCCGGTGTGGCTCCCCTCCCCCTCAGGGAGGGTCGAGCCCCGGCGGAACCTGTTTACAACTGGCACCTGACCAGGGATCTTCTGAACCCATGCCCCTGTGAGAAGGGGCTGGTAGAAGAAGGCTAGTGCATCCAGTGTCCCCAGGGTAGGGAACATGGATGTCGAACGGCTAGTCCAGCTGCTGATGGAGAGCCAGGAGCGGCAGCAGGCGGTGCAACTGCTGCAGCAGCAACAGCAGCAGGCCGCCCGTCTCGAGCAGCAGCAACAGCGAGATGCTGCCCACCTCCTGCAGCAACGACAGCAACATGTCGCTCAGTTGGTGCACCAGCAACAACTCATCCAGCAACTCGGGGCCCAGCTACAGACGCTTCTCGGGCCCGCCACCCGAGTCCCTGAAGGGGCCACGGGGGAGAATCCCGCGGGACCCCGGCCACTGGCATCCTTGCGCCTGACCAAGATGGGCCCGGGGGATGACCCTGAGGCCTTCTTGGTCACCTTCGAGCGTGTGGCCCTGGTCGCTGGATGGGCTCAAGCCCAACGGGCCACCCTTTTAGCCCCGTATTTAACCGGGCCCGCCCAGCTGGCCTACCGCGGGTTGGCCACGAAGGACGCCAAGGACTATGATCGGGTGAAGGCCGCGATCCTCGACACCTTGGACGTCAGCCCTGACACCTTCCGACAACGGTTCTGGGGCCAGACCTATCCGACCGGCGCCCGTCCCTGCTTAATCGCACAAGGCCTGAAAGAGGCCTGCCACCGCTGGCTGCAACCAGAGACCCGGACGGTGGAGGAAGTGACCGAGCAGGTGGTCCTCGAACAATTCGTACATATCCTCCCGGTTCGAGGAAGGGCCTGGGTGCTCCGCCACCGGCCTACCGCCCTAGCTGCAGCAGTCTCCCTGATGGAGGATTTCCTCGCGGTGGAGGCTCCTGTGGGTCTGGCCTTCTGGCCACTTGCCCCGGGGCCCGACCAAACTCGCAGAAGCCGGAGAGGATCCGGCCCGCTGGGACAGCGGCGGCTGAGTCATGGACTAGGCCCGGAACCGGCACCGCGGACCCAACACGCAGAGCCTGGCCCGCACACAGGTTGGGCGACCTCCCCTGCGGGTCCACTGGAGCCCCTCCGAAGCCCCCGAAGCCCTCAGGCCACCGGTCCCCGGCACAGACACTCCGAAGTAGGACCTTGCTTTAGATGCAGGAGGACCGGCCACTTACAGCGAGACTGCCCAGAGATGGAGTGTGACTTCGGGCAGGTCTGTGCAGGAGAGGGCAGGGCCCGGCGGCCTCAGCCCCCGAAGCTCACAGTCCCAGTAGTCGTGGGGGACCAAGCCACCACGGCCTTGGTCGACTCAGGCTGTGGTCAAACGCTGGTCCGTCAGGCTCTAGGGCCCCCGATCGATCCTAGTCTGGGGCCCATTCAGCTGCAATGTATCCACGGGGATGTTCGGTCCTATCCCAGTGCTCGGGCCCGCCTGACTGTTAACGGCCTCACCCGGTCGCTGATCATCGGCGTGGCCCCTCGACTGGCCTATCCTGTCATCTTGGGACGTGACTGGCCTGCCTTTGACGGGCTTCTTCGGTCTATACCGGCCCTAGCGGCCGAGTCCCCGGAAACCCCTGTGGAAGCCAAGACAGACGCTGAGGGGGCCGGACTAGAAACCCTAGAGGTCAAGGAATTAATCGAGGGAGCACCCCCTGCACTCCGTTTTGACACGGACTTCTGCCGGGACCAGCGGGCCGACCCCGCTCTCCGACGGGCCTATGAACAGCTGGCCGCAATTGATGGGTCCATTATTGACCCTGTCCGGGCTACGCAGTGGCCCCACTTTGAGCTCCGCCGGGACCGGCATTATCGGGTGGAGCGGGACCCCCGCACTCAAGAACCGTGGACACAGCTCCTCGTGCCCCGATGCCATCGGCGGGCCGTCATGAGCTTGGCCCATGATGTACCAGCCGTGGGCCACTCTGGCACGAATTCGGGCTCGGTTCTTCTGGCCGGGGCTGGACGGAGAGGTAAAACAATACTGCAACTCCTGCCCGGAGTGTCAGTTGGCCGCACCAGCCCGAACACCCAAAGCGCCCTTGGTTCCCATGCCATTGATTGACACCCCGTTTGAACGCGTCGCAATGGACTTGGTAGGCCCGCTTCCCCGGAGCGCAGCCGGCTTTCAATACGTCCTGGTCCTGGTCGACTATGCCACCTGGTTTCCAGAGGCCATCCCCTTACGGAGCATCACGGCCCGGACCATCACGGGCGAATTAGTGAAGGTCTTCGCCCGCGTGGGGCTGCCTAAGGAGATCCTGACGGACCAGGGCACTAATTTTACATCCCGGTTGCTAAACCAAGTCTACCGACTCCTTGGGGTAAAGCAACTGCGGACCTCTGTCTACCACCCCCAAACCGACGGATTGGTAGAGCGGTTCAACCGGACCCTCAAGGACATGATGAGAAGGTTCCCGCCAGACGAGCTACACCATTGGGACCAACTTCTCCCGCCGCTGCTCCTGGCTGTCCGAGAGGTCCCCCAGGCATCAACCCACTTCTCCCCCTTTGAGCTCCTATACGGGCGGAGGCCTCGGGGCCTGCTGGACCTGATGAAGGAGACGTGGGAGCAGGCGGCCTCCCCGACCCAGGGACTCCTCCAGTACGTCCTCCGGCTACAGGAACGCCTAACTCAAGCGGGGTCCCTAGCGCGGGAAATCCTAAAAGCAGCCCAGGAGAGGCGGGGGAGAAGCTATAATCAAGGCACGCGCGTGCGGGAATTTGGCCCCGGAGACCGAGTCCTACTGCTCTTGCCCTCTAGTGAATCGAGATTGTTGGCCCGGTGGCAGGGCCCCTACGAGGTACTCAGAAAAGCGGGGCCCATCAACTATGAGATCTGCCAACCTGGTCGCCGGAGGGAGAAGCAAATATACCATGTTAATCTGCTGAAACCGTGGCATGACCGAGAGGGCCTGTTAATCGACCCATGCCCGCCAGAGCTGGAACTAGGTCCAGAGGTGGCCCAGATGGAGGAGGCGATGGAACCCGCACTGGGGAGCGCCCTGATGGTAGAGCAACAGCGACAGGCCAAATGTCTCATGCGGGCCTTCTGACAGACCTTCACGGCCCTTCCGGGCTGCACGACTGTCACCTGCCATAGGATCCAGACCGAACCAGGGAAGGTCGTGCGGGAGACCGCCCGGCCGATACCATACTGAATGCGCCAGGTGGTGGAGGAAGAGGTTCAAGCCATGCTCGCCCTGGGGGTCGTTGAACCGTCCCAGAACGAGTGGCGCAGCCCGGTGGTCCTGGTACCCAAGCCTGACGGCTCTTGACGCTTCTGTATAGATTTCCGGAAAGTTAATGCCATATCCCGTTTCGATGCCTACCCGATGCCCCGCATCGACGAGCTGCTCGGCCGCCTCGGGGAGGCCCGGTACATCACCACGCTGGATCTCAGCAAGGGGTACTGGCAAATCCCTCTGGAAGAGACGTCCAAAGAGAAGACCGCCTTTGCCACTCCGTCCAGACTGTACCAGTTCACCAGGATGCCTTTCGGTC
Source organism: Gopherus evgoodei (assembly GCF_007399415.2). Classification (NCBI taxonomy): domain Eukaryota; kingdom Metazoa; phylum Chordata; order Testudines; family Testudinidae; genus Gopherus; species Gopherus evgoodei. Next base: position 58,399,356 of record NC_044330.1, on the reverse strand, counting down.
TCCATGGGGCCCCCGCGACCTTTCAGCGGCTCATGGATCACCTCTTGCGGCCACACCAGGAGTATGCCGCTGCCTACCTGGATGACGTGGTGATCTACAGCCGCTGCTGGGACGACCACCTAACCCGGGTCGTGGCGGTTCTCTGGACACTTCGACAGGCGGGGTTGACCGCAAACCCCAAAAAGTGCCGGATAACCTGGGAAGAAACAACGTACCTCGGCTATACCGTCGGATAGGGACGGGTGATGCCCCTCGTGGGGAAAGTGCAGGCCCTGGCGGAGTGCCCCACCCCGACAACAAAGCGTCAGATGCGGAGCTTTCTGGGGCTCGTGGGGTATTATCGGCGGTTTATTCCCCATTTCGCGTCCACGGCAGCCCCCCTGACCGAGCTACTAAAGAAGAGCAGCCCTCGGACGGTACAATGGAATCCCGAGTGTGAGGCAGCCTTCAGGACGCTTCGTAGCTGCTTGTGTCGAGAACCTGTTCTATACAGCCCCGACTTCGACAAGCCCTTCGTCCTCCAGACCGATGCGTCTGACGTTGGCCTGGGGGCCGTCTTGTCCCAAGAAGGAGATGGAGGTGATCACCCCGTGCTGTATATCAGCCGGAAACTGTTTCACTGAGAGAGGAATTATGCCACAATTGAGAAGGAGGCCCTTGCGGTCAAGTGGGCCTGCAAGGCACTCCGGTTCTTCCTCTTGGGTGGCCCGTTCACCCTCGCTACGGACCACGCTTCCCTTCAATGGCTTATGAGAATGAAGGACAACAACGCCCGCATCATGCGTTGGTATTTGACCTTGCAGCCCTATGCGTTCACGATCCAGCACAGGGCAGGCAAGGACCATGCCAATGCGGACTTTCTGTCCCGCCTCGAGGAGATGGGACAGCCCAGCCCCGACAGGCGGGGGCCGGACTTGAGGGGTGTGTGTGTAGCGAGGCGGTGTGGCTCCCCTCCCCCTCAGGGAGGGTCGAGCCCCGCCAGTCATCCCCAGGGGCGGGGCAGCTGGGTGGAAGTCCTGCCTCACAAAGGGTCAGGCGGCGGCCCGGAAGAATAAAAGCCGGGCCCCAACCTTCAGTTGCGGCTCGGCCACCGACAGGAGCAGACGTGCCTGCCACTGCTCATGGCTGGGAGGCTGCCCGAGCCAGAGGCCAAGACCAGGAGCTGCCAGAGCTACCTCACCCCTACTACGACGAGGAGCCGCCAGAGCTGCCTCGCCCCTACTACGGCCCCGAGGAGCCCCCAAACCAGGTGTGGCCCGACTTCCCCGAAACCCTACCGGACCTGCCGCCCAGCCCGGATTGGGAGGAACTGATGGTCCTGGACGTCTCCGGAACAGAGGCCCCAGACCAGGTAGGAATAGAGGGGGAATTAGGAAGTAGCCCGGGAGCAGCTGACTCCAGTCAGGCTGCAGAGCTAACCTTGCCTATGTCAGTGTGTTGCGGTCAGGACCCCACTGACCCGCAGTAGCGGTGACAACCGCTACCAGGGCCCCGGGCTGGAACGCAGAGGAGTGGGTGGGCCTGCGTTCCCCCTGCCACCCGTAACCGGGTGGCAGACTCCCTCTCTCCCCAGTCGGAGAGGCCTGTAACTGTTTAACTGTGTTTGGTGCCCCGCCCGAACCAAGGGCTGGGCCCCTTTTGACATCGCCACTGTTCTGCCCTGCTCCAAAGGGCCAGAGCTACTTGTAACGGTGTTTGGTGCCCCGCCCGAACCAAGGGCCGGGCCCCGCTGACTTTGCCACTGCTCTGCCCTGCTCCAGAAGGCCAGAGCTGCTTAGAACTGTGTTTGGTGCCCCACCTGAACCAAGGGCTGGGCCCCCTTTGACTTTGTCACTGCTCTGACCTGCCGAAAGGCCAGAGCAGATTGTAATTGCAGGAAAGACATCGAGGCCGGTGTGGCTCCGCTCCCCCTCAGGGAGGGTCGAGCCCCGGCGGAACCTGTTTACAGATGCTCATGGAGGGAAGGAGGGGGTACTGAGGACTCCAGCTATCCCGCAGTCCACAGCAGTCTCCGAAAACTATTTGCATTCTTGGCTGAGTTCCCAGTGCCTGTAGGTTCAAACACATTGTCCAGTGTGGTTCAGGGTATAGCTCGTCAATTTACTCCCTCCCCCCCACCCCGTGAAAGAAAAGGGAAAGAAATCGTTTCTTGACTTTTTTCAATGTCACTCTATGTCTACTGAATGCTGCTGGTAGACGCGATGCTGCAGCAGTGAAGAGCAGTATCTGCTCCTTTCTCCTCCCTGGTGGCAGATGGTACAATATGACTGATATCCATTGTCACCATCAGCCTGTGAGTGCTCCTGGTTGGCCTCAGGTGAGGTTGCCAGGGGCGCCTGGGTAAAAATAGGAATGATTCCTGGTCATTCCCAGTAGATGGGACAGAATGGCTGGTAACTGTCCTCATCATAGCAACTAGGGGCTGAGCTCCGTTAGCCCCCTCTCTTTCCTGTGTAAAGAAAAGATTCTGTATTGCCTGGATTATCATAGCAGTGGGATGCTGGGCTCCTCTCCACCACACCGCTTAATGTCCTACCTGGACTGTCATAGCACTGGGAGGCTGTCTCCCCCTCATTTTATCTCACTAACAAGTCTCTGTTTCTTATTCCTGTATTCTTTATAACGTCATGACACTAATGGGGGGGACACTGCCACAGTAGCCAAGGAAGGTTGGGGGAGGAGGGAAGCAACAGGTCGGGTTGTTGCAGGGGCACCCCCCGTGAATGGCATGTAGCTCATCATTTCTGCAGGGTCTGACACGGAGCAGCTGTACTCTCTGATACTCTGCTTCTCTAGTACACTTTCCCCATATTCTAGGCAGGACTGACTCTACTTTTAGAAACCATAAAGGAGAGATTTACTCGGGGAGTCATTCCCAGTTTTGCCTTTGCATCCCCAGCTGATCTCAGCCAGGAGTACCTATGATAGCAGCAGGCAGTACAGAAGAACAGATAACTGTCATCTCATTGCCAATTTACTGCAGCAGCAGCAGCAGCAGTAGCAGCAGCCAGTACAGAACAACTGGTAACCATCTCTGCTATCATGCAAAAGCAAATAAATGCTGCTGTGTAGCGCTGGAGTATCGCCTCTGTCCGCGGCATCCAGTACACATACAGTGACTGTAAAAAAAAAAAAAAAAAAAAAAAAGCTGAACGGGCTCCATGGTGCAGTGCTATGGCATCTGCCAGGGCAATCCAGGGAAAAAGGGCGCGAAATGATTGTCTGCCGTTGCTTTCCTGGAGGAAGGAATGACTGATGACATTTACCCAGAACCACCCGCAACAATGATTTTTGCCCCATCAGCCACTGGGCTCTCAACCCAGAATTCTAAGGGGCTAAGGAGACTGCGGGAACTATGGGATAGCTACGGAATAACTACCCACAGTGCAACGCTCCGGAAATCGACACTAGCCTCGGACCATGGACGCACACCGCCGAATTAATGTGTTTAGTGTGGCCGCATGCACTCAACTTTATACAATCTGTTTTACAAAACTGGTTTATGTAAAATCGGAATAATCCTGTAGTGTAGACGTACCCTTCGTCTTATTCTTGTCCTGCGTTTTGAGAGCTATATCAGCTCGGGCTGGCTTCTTGCTGAATCCCAATAAATAGGAGTGGCCTGGTCAGCACTTGAGCTGATATTTTTGAAGGCAGACCCTGTGGAAGCTGCAGTATGCCCCCTGGTGGCCACCATTGTTTAATCCACTTGAAGGGACTTCACAGAACTAATCAGAGGGCACTGGCAGAAATGTGTTTCAGGTCCCTTCTAGGTCCTGGGCACTATGTACATCTGTGATATTGTTATTTATCAGTTTTCAGTGCTGTCAGACTTTGATTTCCCACAGAATAGACCCAAGTCTCTGGGATGGGGATGGCTGCACTGTGAGGGACCTAGCAGAATACAATGGACATAGGCCGTGTGCTTGGTACCTGCAGGATATGGAGAAGCTGGTAATAAACAATCTTTCATCACTATCAGAAACTCCCAAGGAGTTTGCATTCCTTCTGGGTCACTGGAAATGGGGAAGGGGTGTGTGTGATCCAGACAGGAGCCCTGCAACCTTCCTGTATAACATCTTTAGGAGCATCAGATGCTCTGACAAGGGCAGGGATAAACACAAACTAAATGGTTGCTAACCTCCTCTCTCAGGAAGGGAACAACATTACAGCAGGGACCATGTCACTGAGGCTGTGAACACTGTTCAGTCAGGGTGACAGGGTGGGGTGACAACGTTGAGCCTGGGGACAGGGAAGGGGGGGCTGCAGAGTCCCAGGGGAATGAGGGGTGCATGGGCAGGGGCAGACATACCTGACTGAATGGGAGAGGCTTGGGGTCAGCCAGGATCTGCATGGGGGAGGATTCCTAACAATCCCCACCCTAAAGAAAAACTGCCCACTGACACCCAACACCCTCCAGGTTCACTCCTAGGCTCCTTCCCTCTCCCTCAGTTCTTCTGTTAACCCTGACTCCCCCAAGCCTGTGCACTGCTTTTGACGGGTGCAGGAAATACAATTCTGTATTGTAATTTAAATGAATTACACAAAGTTCTGTATTAATATGCCTCGTAAGGAATCTATTTGTCAAAAAAAAAAAATCCAGAATTTTTTTTTTTTTTTGCTGGTCTGTATTGTTACAGACATACTTGCTGGCAGATATTTTGAAATAAATTACCAAAATATTTGTAACTGGCATGATTGTATTGTGTTATTTTGACAAAATATGCAAAATTTTGCAGAATTTTCAAATATGGTTAATTTTTTTTGGCACAGAATTCCCCCAGGAGTAAGAGCTGCTCAGATTGTGGGACATCCACAGGGTTAGGTTGCCAGACTCCCTGAATAATGCAAAAAGATGTGGAGGACAACCTCCATGCCCATGGCAAGATCGGAATGAAACCTCAGAGTGTCTCGTCAGCTACACAGGCTTGTCCTTTGCAATTCATTGTGTCCAACCCCCAGGCTTTTCTATGACATTTTCATTATTTTTCATATTATTTACAAATCTCCAAAGAAAGTTAACTCAAATAATATCATGGGCTTAATCATCATTGAGTCTAGGGATCATCCTAAAATCCAGCACACAGACCATGTGCCAGCATCAGAGGGGGACCAGTTTTAGAAGCAATCACCATCAATGGAATTCTGCTCACAGAAGGGTCTGGGAATCTTCCCCGGTGGCCATTAATGAGTAAAATTGTGCATTTTAGTAAATAGATTTTAACCTGCACATGAAGCTGATATTGGAGTTAAATTTGGAATTTCTATATTGACAATTTCTGAATAATGACCCTCGTTTTTTTTTTAAGGAACTATAAAGGGGGTGGAGGGGAGGAATGACCCTTCGTGGTCTTGTTTAAATGATGCCATTTTTAATTAAATTCTGCGTAACTTAACAAGGAAGGAGGATGGAGCTGGTGGGATTGTTAGGTAAATAAAGCAAGTCCTCACTCACCTCTCCAGCACCCGAGTTCGTGCGGAGTTGGTATGGGGCACACAATTCTGTCAGAGACCAGACACCAATGCGTTGATCAACGGGCTCACACTATCCTTAGCTCTAAAAGCTTTAGATTAAGTGTGGCCCCTTTATTAGGGGTGAGCATCAATATTTATACACAGAAGTAAACAAAGTGATTAACAAAAGATAATGGTCATGCATAATCAATCAAGATTTTACAGGAAAAGCAAGTTAACAAGTAAATGCATAGAGATAAAGGCTAATGGCTACTTGAGAAAGCGGGTGTCATGAGTAGTTTGCAGGTCAGTGTTTTGTTCAAAAGGATTCAGGAAGGATTATCCAGAGACAGCCAGTCTGGGTGTGTTTTGGCTCCCCAAAGTTCACCAAAAGTTTAGACCCAACAGGATTGTTTCTAAAGATAAGCGAATTGTATTGTCTGTATTGATAGCAAGCATGGGAAAGGTTTTCTACACAACAAACACTGGGATGTGTGTGTGTGGCGAGGTGATCCATAGCATCCCATCAGGGTGCAAGATTGTGTACGGGTCCACCTCCCATATAGAGAGGGAAAGGGGGCTGAATACAACAACAATGTATTAGCCCTGAAGCCTGTGTGGGTTTTTCCTGCCTCTTTCTTTTCCCCATCTCTCTCCTCCTCCTCCCTCCACAAACTCCAAAACTTTCTTTTTCCTCAGGGTTTCCCCACATGTCCTTGTACAGGTTTCCTCTTCAGCCCCTCTTCATCTCCACTTTGGAGCATTAGCACATTGCCTGGGTTTCGCATGTGTGTGGACACCTGTCTCCCTCCCTGAGCCCTTGCCATCACCTGGCATCTTTGCATAGCCAGAGACAGGTGCTTGTGTGGGAGGCTGAGCCAAAGCCCAGGGAAGTCAATGGAACAACTCACATGGAATTTGGGTCACCCTGCACAGCACAAGATCCAGGAGGCAAGATTTGCTCAGAGAGGGAGACAGTCTGCCTCCTTCCCAACACATGCTGGAACCCACATTGTCAGCCTGGGCTCTCAGGGTACCCCATTGTGCCTGGGGGTTGCAAGAGCTGTCACAGGTGATGTCTAGCATATTTGAGGTCATATGGCTGATTTTTCAGCTTATTTTAATGCTTATTTGAGCCCCCAAAACATGTTTTGTTCCCTGTCTGGTTTCCCCCAAAAGGGAAAATACTGTCTGAGGCCGAGTCTATATCAATTTGAACCCAGGTGATATCTCCCTTCCTCTCTCCCAGGATTTAGAGAATATCCCCCCTCCTTGCTCCCTAGCCAGCTCTTTAATCTGGAAGCAGCATTTTTGGGTGGGGCTGGAAATGTGAGTGGCCTAGCAGTGGGAATTCTGGCCAGCCTGCTCTCCCAAGACATGGATGAAATCAGTGCTGACAGCGAGGCTATCTGAGGGTGAACTGGGGAGTGGAGCTGAGTTTTCATCCCAGCCGCTGCTAGCCTGTACGTGGGGAAGGGAATGAGGGGAGCCTCAATGGGTTGTGAATGGCAGGGTTTGGGGAACTCCTATTTATGATCTTTGCATAGAATGTTTGCAGTGACCCCAGTGCGCGGGGAGACAGAGATGTGCCATGGGGATAGGAAGGGAGGGGTAATACAATAAAGAGAAAACGAGGAATGGGTCGGGGAGTTTGGGTGGCAAGGACATTGGGTTTCGGCATAATCCCCATCACCTGCAAGGCAAGGAAAGGATCCAAATAGTCATGCTCTGCACCTGGGGGAGTAACGAATTGCCTGCTGGACAAAGGAGGCAGTATTAAGCCCTGGATTGAGGAGGGAGACTGCAAAGGAGACAGGTTTCCTGGCAGGAGAGGAGTCCTGAGCTAGGGCCAACAAAGGAAAGGGAGTTGAAGTCGAGCCTCCTAAAAGCAGAGAACTTTTAATGTGGAACTGAATCCTGGAAAGGGACCAAACTCTCTTGTGACGTGGCCAGAGAGCTGAGCCGCAGGAAACCCAGCGAGGGACTTCAGAGGAGGGACCAGCTGGTGCTGAGGTTCGCAGTTAAGGAAGTGGCCACCAGAGGGAGTGTGAGGCAAAGTCCCCTGCAACGCTGTGTTCAGGCACAAGGGAGCACCCTAGAGGTAAGGTTTACCTCTTACAGGGTGTTGCCTCAGGATACAGGACAGTTTGATAGCAAAGAGGGGTTTGTGCCTTGGCGATGTATGGATGGATCAGTCAGCGGGGAGGAGTTTGATTAGAGACATTTGCCACTTTGTGTGTGTGTGGGGGGGGGGTGCTATGACCTTTGGGGGGGTGTGTGCAATGACCTTTCCTCTCCACCCTGGGCACCCATTACGGTTCCAGTTTCCCCCCTCTGACACCCCAGTCCCTTCCATCTCTCCCCCCTGGGGGATCACTAGCCCCAGCCATGAAATGGCAATGCGCCAGTCACATGTTTACTGTCTTCACTACCATCAGGGGCCGGGGGAAGATGGCAGTGCCAGCCTGCTAGGTGAACTTTCTGCCCCACCTGGAACCCAGCCACAGAAATTCCATGTCCTCTCCCTCCCTTGGCTTGCTATTAAGAGATGGGAACACTTTTGTCTCTGTCTCTGGTCAGAGGCAGGGGATGGGATGGCTGGGTAGACATCTGCTGGTGCATGTTCCATCTATCACAGCCTCAGGTGGTGATACAGCTACCCAGGGAGCCATGCTGATACAGAGCTGACAAGGAGCCTTTCTGGAGGAGTTGGTGTCACAATGGAGGGTGAAAATGCTCAGCTGAAGCTCTCGTTTTGCACAGGTTTCCATGGGCAGCAGGAGAGAATGGCAGCTGCAGAATTGGCATTATGATCTCACAGCAGGCAACCTGAGAAGCCATGTCTGAAATCCTGATTGGGTTCTCGAGTTTCCTCTAACTAGTTCCCTGAACAAAGTGTGGTAAATACTTACCATGGCCCAAGATTTGTAGTGGGCACTTCTGAAACTGGAGCCCTCCGTCACTGCTGAATTTCGAGTTGAAATATTGATGGGAAAAATCTCTCCACCAAAGTCTCCAACACTGGCTGATTAACACTGTACTATCCACATGCCCCTGCCTGGGCCTGGCTTCAAGGACTCTGGCTCACTGTAGCTTTCCTCCTCTTCTCCCTCTTGCTTACGCTGTATAACAGCAAACTACAAAGCCTTGCATTTGATCCGAGACTGGCTCACCCAACTCCTACTTTAATCAGGTTGTTCTGATTCCTTCGCTCCGGAGCCCTTCCTGCTGGCTGGGGGCCATTCCTTACAGAGTAACCAGGGGAATGAGCTGCCTTACCCCAGACACACCTCAATACTGCTTTGTAAATTGGCCAATAGGAGGCACCTTTCCAACAAAGAGCTATTACCTTCCAGTCTCCTCTTCACCTGGCCATGCAGAGCTGACGCATGTTACTCTGACAATGCAGTGCATCAGACAAAGCCTCTCTCCAAGCTGCAATTGGAAGGCAAAACACTTTGTTAGAAAGAATTAAGGTTGAAAGTGAAGTCCAGTGAAAATGCAAAACACAAGGGCCTTTATCAAGCTTCTACCCCAAGCACCGGAGGTCAGGTGTCCAGCCAGTCTCCTCAAGCCATTTGGGCAGTGTGAAGGGCTGTGGAACTCTGGCTTGTAATGGGGAACTAGCTTAAACCTTAATAACTATGGAAACATTCCATAATAAACCAGTGTTTCTTCTTGGAGTAGTGTCCTTGTGGGTGCTCCACTGTATGTGTGCTTGCCTCCCTGTGTTGTTGATCGGAGAACTTTGGTAGCAGTGCCCATTGGGCCCACAGATGCACTGTCTCTCCTCATGCTGTGTCACAAGGCTAGCTGGCATGTGCAGACTTACTCACCTCAGTTCCTTCTGAATCGCCCTGGCTGAAGATGGAGCCCCTGGCAGTCCACTGGGATCTTTGTTCTATTTGCATTTATATAGTTAGTTAGTCTGTTAGTATAGTATAATTATAGTTTTAGTCTTTACTCCTTTTGTTCTTTATCCAAAACAATTAAAAAAATATTTTTCCAATATTCTTTCTCATCAGGGACCCTTCCTCCCCCTGCAATGAGGTATGCCCAGTTCAATGGGCTTCAAGAATTGCCTCACTTGCAAGGAGGTGATCCTGATTTCAGACAAGCATTCCCAGTGCATTCACTGCATTGGAGAACACCACATCCAGCAGAACTGTGGTTTCTGCCAGCAACTCTGGCCACAATCCCATAAGGACAGAGAGCACCAGCAGAAGATTATCTTCATGGGGGCGTATCTCAGGCCCTCACAGGACCTGCACTATGAGTCACCTGGCAAACACGAGTCTTCCCCACAGCCCCCTACATCTAAAGGCTTTGGGTCAAAGAAACAGATTGCTCACCCCTCTCACAAGCTATCTAAGAAGAGGGCGGGAAGTCCCCATAATGAGACCTGAGATAGCCGTAAGTGGTCTCCATCTTGCTTGGTATCTTCGACACCGTTGGCACCGAGACCATCTCAGTCCAGTAGCCATGGTTCATGTAAACTGGCAGCAGCTGGTACCACTGACATTTCCATGGACCTAATCGGCGTGGGCTCTGAGTCATCGGCAGTGAGGGACAGGAGTAAGCACTCTGCTAAAAAGGCACTGTCAGTATGCAAATCTTCATCAGTACCATCACTGATGCTTCATCCAGCACCAGAACTGCCAGTACAGACAAGATCCCAGTCCACACCAGCACCGACAGACACAGGGATGGATGGCACCAATGGAATTCCGCCACTCCAGGGAAATCTGCATACCAGACATACTGGAGTCCCCACTTCTTGGTACCGGGACCTCCACACCGAGCCTCTGCTTGGCACGGGAATCATCACTGCTGCCATGCCATGCTCCCTAACTCTCTAGTGAGAATTCAGACAGCGAACCTGAGGAGGTGGCATCACAGTACTCCCCTCAGGCTCCATATGGTACTTGGTACCAACAAGGTCCAGGCCCACAGATGGCCCTGCCACTGCATCCTGGTACAGCCATCCATGGGCAACACCACCAGGCTCTATGCCACCACCCACCCCAGTGGTCTTACTGTGACCCATGGGCAGCATATCACCAACATGCCTCTTGGGCTCCCAGCCTCATCCAAGAACACTTGAGGCATACCCTCATCCACAACATCCAGAGCTTTGGAACCTCCACAAGACATCATGGAGGAAGAGGCAGGTGGTGCCGAGAAAGAAGTGATGCCAAGGACCATATCCTCCTCCTTCCCCACCATCTTTGGCAGACAACTTTCATCTCTTCCAGGAGTTGACAAAGAGAGTTGCAGACACTCTCCAAATACCACTGGAAGAAGTCAAGAACACTCATCATTGACTCCTTGACATCCTCCATTCTTCTTTCTCTTCAAAGATAGCCGTCCCTATGCACAGAAGCAATGAGTCTATGGAATTGGTGCATCTCCCACATCTTTACTCTGTCTGCACCTTAACTCAGTCTCAGTCACAAATTCCCACATGAACACTAGTGGGAGATAGATCCAACAGTACTTCATGATGTATTCAGATAATGGGGGACACCCTCCGCAGATCTGTTCACCACTCACCTGAACAAAGAAGTGTCCATGCCACTGCTCCAGAGTGGCGATGGGTCAGGATTCCCTTGGCGATGCTATTCTCATCCCCTGGAACAAGGACCTTTTCTGTGCCTTCCCTCCATTTCTCCTACTTTTGAAGGTCCTGATGAAAATAAAAAGTGATGGAGCCCAGGCCATTCTGATTGCTCCTACTTGGCCAAGACAGACCTGGTATTCTTACCTGTCGCAGCTCACGACATGTCCACCGATCTTTCTCCCAGATATTTCACACCTCCTTTCACAGAACAGAGGACATACCCTGCCTCCAAACTTGGGAATTCTCCACCTTAAGGCATGGCTTCTCCTTGATTCCTCACCTAGAAAGCTCCTGCTCAAGGGAGGTCCAAGAGATTCTGTTGCACACTAGAAAGTCTTCAACTTGACGTACCCTTACCAGCAAAAATGGACCAGGTTGCAGATTTGGAATTCTTCCCAACAAATCTCCCCAACATCCACAACTCTTCCATATATTCTAGACTAGTGGTACTCATAGACTCATAGGTCAGAAGGGACCAATATGATCATCTAGTCTGACCTCCTGCACAAGGCAGGCCACAGAACCCTACCCATCCACTTTTATAACAACCCCTAACCCAGGACTGAGTTATTGAAATCTTCAAAATTGGTTTGAAGACCTCAAGCTGCAGAGAATCCACCAGCAAGCGACCCATGCCCCATGCTGCAGGGGAAGGCGAAAAACCTCCAGGGCCCCTGCCAATCCGCCCTGGAGGAAAATTCCTTCCCGACCCCAAATATGGCGATCAGCTAAACCCTGTTCTCAAACTTTTGTACTGGTGACCCCTTTCACACAGCAAGCCTCTGAGTGCGACCTCCCCTTATAAATTAAAAACACTTTTAAATATATTTAACACCATTATAAATGCTGAAGGCAAAGTGGAGTTCAGGGTGGAGGCTGACAGCTTGCAACCCCCCACGTAATAACCTCATGACCCCCTGAGGGGTCACAATCCCCAGTTTGAGAACCCCTGTTCTAGACTGTGCATTGACCCTAAAGAGACTGGGTCTATCTCTAAGCTCTCTCAGGGTCCACCTAGCAGCTATTACAGCTTTTCACCTGTGACAGGTTTGGTTACAGAGACCCCCTTGAGACTGTCACCTGACGTGCTGAGATTACCTCTGAGCCCATTTTCCCTGGCAGCTAGGGACTCCAGAACCATGGCTTATGAGCCAGACATGATAGCTTGCTGCAACACAGACCCAGAGTCTGGTCCATGCTTCCTTGGCCTGCGCCGCTTCCAGCAGCTCCCAATGGCCCGGAGCAGCGATCCGCAACCAGTGCGAGCCGCGATCGGCCAGACCTGCGGATGGGGCAGGTAAAGACACTGGCCTGGCCTGCCAGGGGCTTTCTCTACACAAGCGGCGACCCCTATTTGAGAAATCCTGAGCTAGATGATGGGATAGACTGCACCCTCAGCAAGTTTGCAGATGACACTAAGCTGGGGAGAGAGGTGGATACACTGGAGGGTATGGATAGGATCCAGAGCGACCTAGACAAATTGGAGGATTGGGCCAAAAGAAATCTGATGAGATTCAACAAGGACAAGTGCAGAGTCCTGCACTTAGGACGGAAGAATCCAATGCACCACTACAAGCTGGGGACTGACTGGTTAAGCAGTAGTTCTGCAGAAAAGGACCTGGGGATTACAATGGATGAGAAGCTGGCTAAGAGTCAGCAGTGTGCCCTTGCTGCCAAGAAGGCTAATGGCATATTGAGCTGCATTAGTAGGAGCATTGCCAGCAGATTGAGGGAAGTGATTATTCCCCTCTATTTGGCACTGGTGAGGCCACATCTGGAGTATTGCATCCAGTTTTGGGACCTCCACTGTAGAAAGGATGTGGACAAATTGGAGAGAATCCAGCAGAGGGCAACAAAAAAGATTGGGAGGCTGGGGCACATAACTTATGAAGAGAGGCTGAGGGAACTGGGATTATTTAGTCTGCAGAAGAGAAGAGTGAGGGGGGATCTGATAGCAGCCTTCAATTACCGGAAGGGGGGTTCCAAAGAATATGGATCTAGGCTGTTCTCAGTGGTGGCAGATGACAGAACAAGAAGTAATGGTCCCAAGTTGCAGTGGGGGAGGTCTAGGCTGGATATTAGGAAACACTATTTCACTAGGAGGGTGGTGAAGCTCTGGAATGTGTTACCTAGGGAGATGGTGGAATCTCCATCCTTAGAGGTTTTAAGGCCCGGTTTGACAAAGCCCTGGCTGGGATGATTTAGTCAGTGTTGGTCCTGCTTTGAGCAAGGGGTTGGACTAGATAATCTCCTGAGGTCTCTTCCAACCCTAATATTCTATGGTTCTATGACTATATGTTCAGTCTGACGGGTGCTACTGATGAAGATCTCTGATCCCAGGTGCAGGGGGCATTGCGTCTCCTACAGTGAAGCACCCACAGGTACACAGCTCGAAAAACCTCAGTTACTGCACAGGCTGAGTAACCCTCTCATCTTGTGCCAACATTGCCCTTAACTTAAATAACTCCTCTGGTGTTTATCCCTCTGATGTACTTATATAGAGCAATCATATCTTGCCTCAGCCTTCCTTCAGACAGGCTAAACAAGCCAAGCTCCTTAAGGCAGGTGCTCAGCATCTTTGAAAATCAAGTCATTTGTTTAGATGCCAGCCTTTAGGAACATAAGTTTCAAAATGCTGGCCGTGGTTCCCCATCAGCCCCTCTGATCATATCACTAGCATTTTGTGGAACATGTTTTTATTCACAGTGTGTTTGCTGTGCTGGAATCTTGGACCAGTTGAGCTGTGCAGGCTCCTGGAGGGGACTCTGGCTGTCTCACTCCTCAGTGTAAATGGATAGTTACTGGCATCACTGTTGCTGTCACTGTCCCAAAAAGTGTTGGACAGCACACTCGTGCTTGGCCAAGCTCCAAGGATGACAGGATGGGGCCCAAGGAGTTGGAGATTGGGGTACCAGCTGATCTTTCCAAACAGAGCCATGGACCGTTTAACTTCCATCTGGAGATGTGGGGACAAATGGGTGATGGCACCCCGCCCAATCGCTGAATTGTTATTAAAGATCACAAAGTTTGGGCATGGGAAGTGCCAACCGCTGGTGCCACACACACATCTGTGGTGGTTTTGCTTGTAGGTTTTAGGGCATTTGTCTCCATCCTGTACTACTTGGAAGCACCAGCAATAATAATAAATAATAACAATATCTAGGTCTTGTCAAATGCTGTGGACCTGCATATGACTGGAATGTCTGGGCGTGCAGCTACCGGCATGTACTTTGTAAATGTAGGGTGCAGTGAAGAGAGCTTCCCAAGCAGCAGTCTAGGTAGCTCAGCGACAGGCTGCAGAGCTGTGCACTGGCAGGTACCTGCTGTGCCCTACTCTCTGGCCTTGCCGTAATTAGACCCGCAGGGACATATGTGTCTGTGTGTACTGACAGGATTGTTCACCAGCCTCCTGTGCTAGAATTACATGTTCTTTTCAGTACCTTTGGCACCCTCTTCCCTCCTGTTTCCTCTTTGCTGGCACTGTCTTTGTTCCACTCTGTGCTATTTATTTCCTATGTATTTATAAAGCCTTCTCAGCCAGCCCTCAGGCATCATCCTTTACCATCATGTCTGAACTGGCAGACTGTGGCACGAGGTGGTTTGGGTGCCAGCTGCATCCAGCTTTCCTATGCTATTCCCTAGAGCAGCTCCTTCCAGAGGTGCGGGAACAGTTTGTATGGTGGGGGTGCTGAGAGCCATTGAACCAAAATTGTAAACCATGTATAGAATGGAACACCACTTCAAGCCAGGGGGTGCTGCAGCACCCCCCCGCACCTTAGTTCCAGCACCTATGGCTCCTTCAAACTGAGAATTTGGGACTAGAGTTACAGTGAATGGCCTACTCCCTAGCATGCCCCCTGCTGGGATGGCTGAGGCCTTGGCCTTGTCATATGATTTTTATCCTGATGTCTAATGCACTGCTCACTCTTCTAGCATATTTTTCTAGTGCTATTTGTTTTCCAGACTGGAATATGAATGAAAGATCTGGGAGTTGGGAGAAGGAAGGGAGACTTTAAGCCATCATTTACATTCCCTCACTCCTGGAGCTGGCAAGGGGAGCAGTCAGAGGGGGGCAATAAGGCCTCAGCATAAATTAGAACAGTCTCCAGGCTATAGTAAGAACATAAGAACAGCCCTACTGGGTCAGAGACCAATGGTCCATCTAGCTCAGTATCCTGTCTTCCGACAGTGGCTGGTGCCAGATGCTTCAAAGGGAATGAACAGAACAGGCAATCATTGGATGATCCATCCCATTGACTGTCAGCTCCTAGGACTAGACAGAGGTTTAGGGACATCTAAAGCATGGGGTTGTGTCTAGTTCTTTTTTGAACCCTGCTATAGTCTTGGCCTTCACAACGTTCCCTGGCAATGAGTTCCCACCGGTTGATTGTGCATTACGTGAAGAAATACTTCCTTTTTGTTGTTTTAAACCTGCTGCATATTATTTCATTGGGTGATCCCTAGGTCTTGTGTCATAAGAGGGAGTAAATAACACTTCCTTATTCATTTTCTCCACATCAGTCATGATTGAATAGACCCTGTCATATCACCCCTTAGTTGTCTCCTTTCCAAGTTGAAAAGTATCAGTCTTATTAATCTCTCCTCATATGGAAGCTGTTCCACACCCCTAGTCATTTCTGTTGCCCTTCCCTGTACCTTTTCCAGTTCTCACGTATCTTTTTGGAGATGAGGCCATTCCAGCAGCCGGGAAGCAGCTGGGGGTGAAGGGATAGCCTAGCCATGCCACCACTGCCTGGCCACTTCCCCTTGTGGGGGGCTGAGAGGAATGTATAAGAGCAGGAAGGTGCTTCTATGCCACCCAACAATTTTATCCAAACAGGGAGCAGCCTCAGATCTGGAGCCATGTGTTTTCTAGCTTCTTGAACAGCACAGGCTTCTGGACATGGCATCTGGCCCCTCATCTCAAACTACCTTTGTTCTTTACGTACTCTTCTTTGATGTAGTGCAAACATCCCCAATCTCTGTGACTGAAAGAACACCACTCTTGCTAACATACTAGAGTTCTGTGCAAAGGGAGTGGAGCAGAGTCTTCTGCTAGAATAATGCTGTAAAAGCATTAACCTGTGGCTGGGAGGAGAGAGATTGGTACCTGAATCTGTAATTGAATCTCAGCCTGCTGATAATTGCTCTGAGTGTTTTGATATCATGGATCATGATTGTACCCTAACCTCTCGATTGAATTACACATTTGTAACCTATCTCTGCACATCTATTATATCCATGTATAATATATGGAGGCCTGAAGAAGAGGCACAGAGTAGCAGTAACAAAAGGCAAACACTGTAGGTCAGTGAAAATGCTGATTTCACTATTCTCTTGATCCATGGGAAGATTTTCAAAGGCACAATGGGAGTCAACACTCATTGACTTTCAATGGGAGCTGGGTGCCTAACTCCCTTGGATTCTTTGAAAATGCTAACCAGTGCATATAACCCTCTGATGAAATTGCAATGGATACAGTTCCAGAATGATGGGAACCTTTTAGGGGTCTGATCCTGCCAGCATTCACACATGTGAGTAATGTGTGCAGGGGAGAGCTCTCCTTGAGGTCAATACGGCTACTTCTGTGAGTGAAGTTACTCCTGTGTGTATGTAGGGAGCAGGACCTCAGGTAAGCAGGCAGCTCCAGTTCAGTGAGCATTGTTAGGGGAAGGCCCTCCAAGAATCCTGCACTGAGGCAGACGGGAATAAAAGCAGTTTTGTCTCAAAGGGTGTGATTCTGCTCCCAGTAATATTATTCTTTATGTTCTATTGTATTGGCAAAATGCCCACTGATGGCAGTGTGAGCAAAGCTGGACCTGGCATTACTCAGACAGGCAAATATCACGCCGAGTTAAAGTTCCAGATACAGACATGTCAGCTCTGATTTCCTAAGTGTGTGTCATTTGGTCACACGTGTTCTCCGAGTTCTTGTGTTAACCTATAATAATAGCCTCTGAGATTGTACCATTTTAGGGGGTTGGGTTCTGAAGCAGCAAATTGGCAGGCAACATCTTTCTAAAAGGCATACTGGAGTTCAACAAGCAGCTATGGGCTTGATGCACAAATTACTGGGTGAGGTTCTCTGGCCTGGGTCAGACTAGATCATCATAATGGTCTCATCTGATTTTAACACCTGAGAATCTGTCAAAAAGCAGCATAACTTCCATCTCTGATGGGTGTTTTCAGTGCAAAGCAAGAGAGGCAGAACCTCTGTGGTGAAGCAGAGAAAGAGAGAGGGGCCATAGGGAGAACAATGTTACCCTTACTCTAACAATGTTCCTTGTTCAGTGTTAGAAGAAAGTGATTCTGTGATTCTTTTCCATTGTTACCTGCCAGCACTGGTTTGGGCTTTCTGCAGCCCATTCCTTCCTCAGGACAAAATTATGCTCCTGCAAGTGCGAGGTGCTCTTCAGGGGGAGCAGAGCAGCAATAGGGAAGTCTATCCCCTATCCTGCATCTGTAGGGCAGAATGGCTCAGGGGGCTAAGAGACCAATATCCTGCAGCACTCTTCATTGCTGCTCCATGTGTTCCTCCTTTGTGCCAACTGCCAGAGACAGGATATCCACTTGGGGCTACCCTCCGTAGCCAGGTGAACATGCCCTCCAAAGGCTCTGGAATGATGAGGAGTGTAGCTATACTGTAGATCAAGAGAACCTTCCTCTCAGCTTCCATCCATGCTGCCAAATCCCACCCTAAAGAGCTGTCCAGAGAATTCAATCATTTCATCAATCCCAAGTGCCTATAGCCTGCAACAGAACCCAGCAAAAAGCATCATGGATCTGCTCCCCCTCTAAACCCACCAGCAACCAGAGGTTCAGCATGTTCAAGCAGTCCTGGGTATGCTAAATGAGTCTCAACCTAACACCTGTGAATCTGACCCATTCCTTTCCTGTCTGGTGAAAGTTATAAGTAAGGCTACGTTTTAATCATGGGTCACAGGCAATAAACAAAAAGTCACGGCCTGTCCATGACTTTTACTAAAAATATCCCTAATTAAGTCTTAGGTACTGGGGTGAAGCACGCCCACAGACACTGCTGCTCCTGGGTGGGAGGCTCCAGTGGATGCTGCTGCTCCTGGTGGGGGAGGTGGCCTGGGGCCCTGCCACTGCTGCTCTGGGTTTGGGGAGGCCTGGGGCTCCGCTGCTGCTCCTGGACCGCTGCTTTGGGACAGTGCCTGAGATCAGCAGCCCTGGGGCCCACCCAAGCAGTGACTGGCACAGCTGGCCCCGGGGCCACCCCAGCAGCTCGGGCAGCCCTGGAGTCCACTGCACCAGCTGCTACAGACGTTACAGAGGTTCCGGAAAATCACACAATCCATGACTTACGTGAAAGACTCGCAGCCTTAGTTAAAAGCAGTTGATGCCACTTGTGAAGAAATGGCCAAAACATCATTCAGGGAGGGACTCTTCCATTCCTCCTTCAAACAGACAGTAGTCCGACCAACACCAAAGAGATCTAGACACATTGGTTCTAGCCAACTGCCTCCCAGTGTCAAACCTCTCATTCCTCAGCATGCTCATAGAGAAGCTAGCAAAAGGCCAGCAGCAAGCCAATCTAATTGAGGCCAACATTCTAGCCACACATACTCTGGATTCAGGCTGGGACATGGGATGGTAACAGCTCTAATGGCACTGATGGATGATCTTCTGCTGTCAGTGGAGAAAGGGAGCCATCCATTCTCACCCTCCAGGATATCTCTGCAGCATTTGACACTGTTGACTATGAGATACTGATGTCCTGCCTGAGGGCATGGCTACACTGGAGAGTTGCAGCGCTGGT
This sequence comes from Gopherus evgoodei, assembly GCF_007399415.2. Lineage (NCBI taxonomy): Eukaryota > Metazoa > Chordata > Testudines > Testudinidae > Gopherus > Gopherus evgoodei. The sequence goes on along the minus strand of NC_044330.1, from coordinate 58,380,499 downwards.
GATGGGGTTACAGCGCTGCAACTCACTCTGTGTCCACACTTGCAAAGCACGGCCAGCGCTGCAACTCCCTAGTTTGCTTGGGGTGTAGCGATTCCAGCGCTGGTGATGCAGCGCTGGGCATCAAGTGTAGCCACCAAAAGCGCTGTTATTGGCCTCCAGGGTATTAGGAGGTATCCCAGAATTCCTGTCCACACAAACCGGAAGAATAGCTGAACTCCGATCTCCCCGTAGCTACTTAGCAAAAAAACAAACACAGCTGCTCTTGCTCCAGTGAGTGAGCGAGCAGAGGCAAGGGGAATTGCTTTGGAATGTTCACAGCTGTTTGCTTGGGGGGAGGGTAGTGTTTGAGCAGCTGCTTATATGGTCTAAAGACTATTTAGGAGTGCATAATTTGCATTTAGTGAATAAGAGACAGGTGGGGGAAAGGTCAAAACTTTTAAAATGATTGAAGGTAGGCACTGTATCTTCCAGTCCCTTAGAACTTGCAAGGCAGGGAGCTGAGAACTGTGTCAGCTCCAAAATCCACTCTCTCTGTCTTCCCCACGCTCCCTGTCACACTCCACCCCACCCCCCCTTTTGAAAAGCACGTTGAAGCCACTTGAACGTTGGGATAGCTGCCCACAATGCACCACTCCCAACAGCCCTGCAAATGCTGCAAATGTGGCCACACTGCAGCGCTGGTAGCTGTCAGTGTGGCCACACTGCAGCGCTTTCCCTACACAGCTGTACGAACACAGCTGTAACGCCCAGCGCTGCACATCTCCAAGTGTAGCCATACCCTGAGACAGGTGGCAGACATCCAGGAGTTTAAGCATGGGCAGCAGGTGAAGCTTCCCCTCAGGGAGGCTAGTTCCCCATCATGTCTCTTCCAACGCATGGCCCTGCCCACACTACACCCCCACTCAGCCCCAGCAGCAACCCAGGCCCCATTTCCTCCCCTACTCAGTTCCCTCCCTGCTCACCAGATGTTGCCCTCCTCTCCTTCCCCCTCTCCTTACTCAGGCCCTCAGCCACCACTCGCCACATCCCTACTCAGTCTTTGTCTTCAAAGTGTTAGGCCCAGGATATCAAAAACAACCTAGAATTTCAAGGATGGGGAGTGTGAGCAACAACTCAGCTTCTCTAGCACAAAGGATTCTTTCCACCTTCATGATAAAGCAGAAGAATGAACTTTTCTCACAGGCCGATCTCACACTGTGGAACAGATCTAAGGCCCATCACACGCACCACTAACACAAGGTGCATTCTTTGACCCGCTTTCCCTAGTCTGTTTGTGTTAGTGTGTGCATTTAAAACCACAAACCAACCCTGGTGAAATAAAACACTCCATTGCATGCCCAATTCTCCCCTGGGGAGAGAATGAGAGCACAAACATGAGAGAGATGTTAGTCGCCTTGCTTAGTGCCCAGCTGGAAATGAGAATAGAATAAGTATGTTAGCTGAGCCTGCCTGCTTGAGTGCTAGGTCTGTATCCTGCCCCATATTGGCCCCTTGTGTGCTGTGGGAGGGAGAGCACCCTCTGACTTCCCTCTCCACATTTGATCAACACACAGCAGGTCTGAATTTTGCAGTAAACAGATGATCTGGTGTCACAGTGCCCTTTGCTCCTCTCTGAAAAGTTTGTGGTCAGACCTGGAAGCCAGTGCAATATTGTTGAAGCAAATGGCAAGATTTGGGTGCATGTTGAAATCTGACATTGGACAGTGATCAAGGGCAAAGTCACCAGCGATGGTAGATGAAGAATTGAGACTGCAGCTGGTGTGTGGCTGGGGCAAAGCAAACGGGGGAATCAGCACCAGCGACAGGACAGCTTACCAGCCTGTTTCCTTTGAGAGGTGCCCCTGCAGATCCCACTCTTTGGATTAGTGCGCCCAAGCATGCAATTTCAGCATCTTCTGGAAAGCAGCGGCCTTACCATCACTCGCCCTTGCCCTCACACAGGATTCTGGCCAGGGGTGAACTCCAGCTTTTTGTTGCCCCAGCGGGGAAGCGGGAAAAAAACAAGAGATAAAGCTGTGATTGGTGGCACTTCAGCGGCAGCTCTACCCCCGTGCTTCATTTCTTCGGCAGGCAATTTGGTGACAGGTCCTTCCCTCTGAGAGGGACCTGTGGGACCTGCCACCAAATTGCAGCCCAAGACCTTGGCATGCCGCCCCCTTTTCATTGGCCACCCCAAGCACCTGCTTGGTTTGCTGTTGCGTGAGCTGGGCCGGGTTCTGGGGTATAAAACAGGGCACATGGCTCCAGCTGTCCTTCACTTCTTGCTGATAGCCAAAGGTGTATTGAGCCCAAAGCTCACCTCTGACCTCAGCATTCCCTCCATGCTTTGCTCTTCTGTTCTGCCCCTTAGGTTGCTATTTTTCTTTGTTTTAGATTTTTGTTAAAGAACCAACATCTCCCAAGTGTTGGTGCCTGTGCCTGGAGCCCAGCCCTCTTGGCTGCTCCCGCTTTTCCAAATATCCATCCTGTTAGGCTGACTTTGCATTGCTGCTCTCCCTGTCTTGGATCTACTGAGCCGGCAGCCAGCATGGCTGAGCAGCGCTGCCTCCCTTCATAGAGTCAGTAGCTTTCAGAAATAGCAGTGGGGAGCCAGCCAAGCAAATCTTTCCCATAATGACCTCAGGTAAAAGATCCAGGCCCCTCCCATCCCAAGCTGCTTGCCACTTGACTCCTAGCCTTCAAATATTAATGCAATGCTAATTGTGACACTCTGACCTCCCCTCCTGCCACCTCCTCTTGCTGCACAATACAGTCTCTGACTGTCTCCAGGCTAAAGGGCTGGGAGCTCCAGTTTCTCCTGTCAGGAAGCCACCTGGGACCAGCAATGATTCCTTGGCCATCCCAATTCTGAGCTTCCAAAGATCGGGATCCACAGCAGAATTTTACCCTCTCCGCCCCAGTGGAGGGTGCTTCAGATGAACGCTGGACAGGACTGGAGGAGTGGCACTGGTATGTATCCTCTCATACAGATTTAGTTTTAGGCTGTAGTTTTGGCTCATGGGGCCTCACTAAACCAGGCTCCTCTTTATCTCTGTTGCCATGATGCCCCCTATTGGTTGAGTGAGATGCATTCCTGCCATTAGTTTGCCCCAGGGAGAAGGGAAATCTTGCCAGCCCACCCATGGACAGAGGTAGAGCCTTGACTCCTTGCCTCTATACTTCAGCCTAAGCAGGTTGTGTGTGAATGTGCTCTTTGTGCTCCAAGATCGAGACATGAATCACTGATATCAGGGGATGTGGTTTCAGTTCTCAACCTGAAAATACAGTGGAGAATAGAAGCATGTTCTTGTCAGGACTAGTATCTTCAGAGCTTTTTCTATACTCCAAAGAGTCCCACTCCTGCTAAATCTCTCCTAGTTGATCAGTAAAGGATAGTAAACTGGCAGAGAGCTTCATAATCCAGCAGTTCACAGGACCTTGCTCCTCCGTCTCTACTTTCTAAATTCAGTGACATGCTGCAAACATGAAGGAGTGGCTAAACTGCTCTGGGCTTACTGGGAGCTGAGCTCCAGAACGGCTGGATGTCTTTCTAGAAGAGGTGCTTTAGCTGAATGAGAAAGTAATGGGCTTGGTACAGGAATCACAGGATGACGTTTGATGGACTGGGTCAATAGGGCTCAGACTAGATGATCGTAACAGTCCCTTCTGGCCTTGAATTCTCTGAATCTTGGAGCTGAGACCTAATGTTACCAAAAAAGTTCATACTGATTCCTAGTATCAGAGGGGTAGCCGTGTTAGTCTGGATCTGTAAAAGCAGCAAAGAGTTCTGTGGCACCTTATAGACTGACAGACGTTTTAGAGCATGAGTTTTCGTGGGTGAATACCCACTTCGTCAGATGCATGTAGTGGAAATTTCCAGGGACAGGTATATATATGCAAGCAAGCTAGAGATAATGAGGTTAGTTCAATCAGGGAATATGAGGCCCTGTTCTAGCAGTTGAGGTGTGAAAACCAAGGGAGGAGAAACTGGTTTTGTAGTTGCCAAGCCATTCACAGTCTTTGTTTAATCCTGATGGTGTTAAATTTGGAGATGAACTGAGCTCAGGATTAAACAAAGACTGTGAATGGCTTTCCAACTACAAAACCAGTTTCTCCTCCCTTGGTTTTCACACCTCAACTGCTGGAACAGGGCCTCATATTCCCTGATTTAACGAACCTCATGATCTCTAGCTTGCTTGCATATATATACCTGCCCCTGGAAATTTCCACTACATGCATCTGACAAAGTGGGTATTCACCCACGAAAGCTCATGCTCCAAAACGTCTGTTAGTCTATAAGGTGCCACAGGATTCTTTGCTGCTTATACTGATTCCTTTGCAACAAGAACAAAATGCTCCAAAGCTGACAGGATGAAATAGAAAGTAAAAGGAAGAAGGAAAGACAGCAGCTAGTTGATCAAGTTGAGCTCTCTTGTGCCAGATTAGTTTTCTGTTCAGCATAGTTTTCTGTGCTCTGCCTGTCAGCTCACAGCTCTGGACTCTACAAACACTCCAAATGCTAGACTAAAAGGGATTCTAACCATAACACTGTACAGCGTGTACATACATGCACACAACTCCCAGCAGAGGTAAACTGCATAGAGGAGTGGGAGGGGGCACTTAGCATACTATGTTAGGAATTGATCTCCCAGTCCTTTTGGGATAATCATGCTTCTCCAATAGATTGTAAAGAGTTGATGACAAAGCAATGTAAATACTGATCCCCAAGTAAGGGCTAGTGCCCTAGAAAAGAGCAGGCTGCATGCTGACATGTTTCGTTCATTGTAAGGGTTATTATGAACATTCCTTGTCAATCATATAGTTAATGAGTTTACTGACCTAGTACAGTAGTGCATCATTTTGACTGACACTACAGGACTCTTACCAAAGAGATCTCTGCTGCTACAAAAACTCAAGTGAGTTACAAGCCCAGTCTAACACATTTGTCAAATAATGATTCATGTATTTTAAAATTTCTGTAACTGCATTGCTCAGGACCTAGCTATGAGGATGGATCTTACTTTTTGCCTATTTTATTTAGACAGGAAGTATATTTAGCCTGGCCAGTGCTGCCTGGGACACTCTCTTGAGTTCAAACAGGACCTGACAGATATGTAATCCCACTGTACTGAACGTACCATGCATTAGTCGCTTCCTGAGCTGGGCTGGCACCAGCCCAAGCAGGTCACCCCAGAGATGTAGTGAACCAGTGCAACTTCCAGGCAGTGTCAGTATGGGTGCTCCTGTGGTGTCCCAGGCATAAATTCCCAGTGGAATGGCCAGAGAATGGCAGAGGGTGAATTCTACCCTTCTGTGAGAACTTCCCTGCTGTTGCAGGAGGGTGCAGATTGCAGCCCCACCTCTGCAGTTCTGGAGGGAGTCAAACCCATAATGTCCTACCTCAGGGTGTTACTACACTAGCAGATAATAGATCATGGTTTGGAGCACTCCTGATACAGGTGGTGTATTCTCCTAAGGGCTTCATTGGTGTAGCAGGACTGTATGTTCACTTGATCAAATTAACAATTCATGCTGAGAGCTGGCCAGAAGACTGAAACTTCTAGGCATTCGATTGACTGAAAATGAGGACCAAACATTTGTTCAAAACCCTACATTTACTTCCTGAATTAAACACACTTTATTGCATTGTGTCAAGTGCCCAGAGAGTCTATTGGCCAGTAGGTACATTAGTAAGGCACTGCGGTTGGTATCACTCTGTGCTAAGCAGCCAGTGTGATGAGACTTTGATTTACAGTCTTTCCACTTTTTGCTATGACTCAGGTGCCTACTGCTCTTTCCCTGAGGTTGGCTTACCTTTCTTGGAGGATAGCTCATCCCCAGGTGTTTCTTCTAGCTAACACTTAGATGGGGTCTTTCATCACTACTTAAAACCTGGGGTAAAAGAAATGAATATTCTGTGCAAAAAAATCTGTGCAAGGTAATCCCTTGACCTTAACGTGCCACTGATGGAGCCCATTGGCAACTGCTATGCAAAGGGTCACAAGCCTTCTGCAATTTGTACTTCTGTGTACCAGCCAGTCATTGTCCTTCATACCCTCTGCCCCTCCCATTTCCCTCAATGAGAGTCCCAGTAGGAGCTGAAGTCGGTGCCCGTGGCCTAGAACACTGCACAGCTGGCAGAAAAGGTACATTAGAACAGCAGAGAGATTCAAGTAGTGATTTATGGTGCCCTCCAAAGCTCTACTGTGCATGGTCATGCACTTAGGGTCTAATAAGAATTTATGCGACAAGCTGAGGGTTCATCGGTTGGGAGTGACCGCAGAGGAGAGAGACCTGGGTGTGGGAGTCCATCACAGGATGACTGTGAGCCACCAATGTGATGCAGCTGTAAAAAAGGCAAATGAGGTAACAGGTAAGACATTCCAGTCGAGATAGGGAAGTTGTAATGCCACAGTATACGGCACTGGGGATACCTCATTTGGAATACTGTGAACTGTTCTGGTCACACAGTTTAAATCCATCTTTTGTGATGGTAGAACAGATGCAGAGAAGAGCTACTAGATGATCAAGGGAACAGAGGATCTATCATCTGAGAGGAGACTGGAAGAGTTTGTCTTGTTTGGTCTCACAAAAAGGAGGCTGAGAGGGGATATGACTGCTTTCTATAAATTCATTGTAAAGTAAATACCAGGGAGAGTGAAACTCATTTAAGCTAAAGGGCAATGTTGGCACAGAACAAAGTGGTATAAACTGGCCACAAATAAAGTCATGCTGGAAATTAGAAGGCGGCTTCTAACCAGCAGAGAGGTGAGGTTCTGGAACAGCCTCCTAGTAGGAGTTGTGGGGACAAACAACTTAACTAGTTTGAGAGAGACCTGGACAAATGTATGAGTGCAATTGCATGATGGATTGTTTGTTATGGTGCAAGGCAGGGCTTGGCAGCCCTGGGGGGGGTCACTTCCAATTTATACCTTATGTTCCTAAAGCTCATGCTTCAGGACTTCTGCCAGCCACCTGCAGGAATCAGAAAGGGATTTCCTGCCCACCCCCCCTACCCCATGTATTCTGGGAGAGTTTTTTATCTTCTTCCTCTGAAGCATTAAGTAAAGCCACAGCTGGAGATGAGACACTTGGTGGAATGGGCCAGGGCTCTGTGGAGACACCAAGTATTCTCTCTCTTAGCTGCTTGGCTGCCTGGTTCTTGATCACATGCTCAGGGGCTAACTGATCGCCATGTGTGGTGTCAGGAAGGAATTTCCCCCCAGCTCAGACTGGCCTTGACCTTGGAGGTTTTCATCTTCCTCAGCAGTGTATGGGTGCAGGTCACTTGCCAGATTATCTGGGTGTATCTCACTTAATCATTTCCCTGCACTGTAGGGTCCTCTGGCACTGGGACACCTTGGGCCCTCCTGTTCTCTGCCTGTGGCATGTAATAATCTGGTCTCCTAGGGGCTGTGAGACTTTGGTCTCATTTTTGGTTGGCCGGTCCAAGCGTGCAGGTGCTGGGTGGTGCTGATGGCCTGTGCCATACGGAGCTCAGGCTGGATGAGTTGAAGGGACCACTAGAGCAATGACTCTATATTCATTTGGGCTGTAGTGAGTGACAGGTCTGTAGTCAGTGACAGGCTAGTGCCTAAACCTGCTGGCCCTGATGATGTGAAGGGACATGGGTAACGGCACGTGTGTCTCTGTGTCTGTTACCATGTTCCGTTTGGTATCAGAGCTTTGGAACATCCCCCCACATCCCTCCCACTCTTCTCAGAAAACCTGCCATTTTTGCCCTGTTGTGCTACATGCTGAAATCAGTCAGAGTTATAGTGTGGTGCAGGGTCCTTTCTTTATGCAGGGGATCAGTGTTGCTGAGCAGGAGGTCCTCTGCTACTCCATCTCTGTGGCTTTTTTTTTTTAACAACAGTCCTTCCAAATGAGGACGAGCAGGATTAGAACCAATTTCCATGTAGCGTTATTGTGACAGGTGCACTGGTTCCTTCCCCTGAGGAGACTGAGATCTGTCTCACAGCAGTAACCTATGGTTTTAGGGAGGCCATTGTGGAAGGGGCCATGCTAACAGACGGATCACTCCCAAACTCCTCCCTGGGGATAATTGTTCATTCCCCCCTGCACTGGGCAAATGGACTGTCAGGTGTTGTGCTTCCCTGTGCTTCCTCTTTCACAGTTGTCTGTGTCCCTGTAGTCTGCTCAGTGGAGGACTTCTAGCAGCCAGGAGGGTCAAGTGGCCAAGGTCCCAGTAATAAAGATCCAGCACACCGGTGACTACTACCAACTGGAGAGTGGACAAGCATGCCTCAGAATGTCAAGTGAGGCCATCGCCATGAAGGAGAATGGCAAGGTACCCTACTGCCTGCTGGGGGGTTGGTGTAAGACAGAGGTCATCTTTGCTTCTTTGGAAGGTTCCTGAGGGGGATCAACTTTGATTGTGTCAAAATAAAATAGGTATCGCTCTGGCACACAACTGGAGAAATGAATAGTGGAAAGGTATCTTAAAAGAAACTGCTTAACTAGGGCTGGGAAAATTCTGCAAACATTTATTTGAATGACAACACTAGACCTGATTTTCCTCTTGCTTATGTCTGTTTTACACTGGCATGGCTCCCTGAACTTCCGGTGTAAATGAGAGCAGAATCTAGCCCCATGAATTTCCTTCCATAGTATTCACAACCTTTTATCAGAGGGGTAGTCATGTTAGTCTGGATCTGTAAAAAGCAACAGAGTCCTGTGACACCTTTAAGACTAACAGCATAAGCTTTCGTGAATGAATACCCACTTTGTCAGATGTCTGACGAAGTGAGTATTCACCCACAAAAGCTTATGCTCCAATATATCTGTTAGTCTTAAAGGTGCCACAGGACTTTCTGTTGCTTTTTACAACCTTTTATATTTGTCTTTCCTGAACATTTTTGTAGGGAATTTTCTTCCCAAGAACATTTGTGGAACAGGAGAGTTTCACAAATACTTGTGCCAACATGTATTGGCGCAACTGCTTGAGCTGAAACTGAAAAGAAGTAACTGAGGGATTGGCAAATATCCAAGCAGGTCACAGGAACAATAGCAAGTAACTCAGGACATGTGAGCGAATTACAAATGGCAAATACCAGAAGTCTCATCTGGTAATTTACATGGAATCTTTACGTTGAAACACATAATTCAACACATAATTTCAGATAATGAAACACATTTGTAAAAATCTAAGTCTGTTTAGGGATAATTTGGAAACAGAAAAAGGGACAAAAACATCAAAGAAGTGTGGGTTGTTTGTTGTTTTTCTGTGAGTAGTCCACTCAAGTCCTGAATCTCCCAGTAAGGAGCAGTGAGGAATCTCACCTGACTGGAATCTGCAGTGCTGTGTGAGTATGCATAACCTCTAACATTGGCAGGGCTATGCATGCTTGATGCCAACTGACATTGGGAAGGCAAGAGCTGTGGGGACACTCACAGTGCTGCTGTGCTAACTGGCTCTACCAGTAAGTGGCCATGAAGCTGATCTAACTGGTGGAGTCAAAAGGAAAAGCAGTAGAAAGACCCGATGTTATACTGAAAGATGCAGACACTGAAAGGTGTTTCACATTTTCAGAGGTGAAAGAGCCCTTCCTTCTCTGTGTCTTTCTAGGCTCTGGCATCAGTGAATCCTCTGCCGATGGGAGTAAGCGACACACTAGCCATGGTGAAAGAAGGAATTATCCACACACACCAGAACATAGCCAGTGAGTACAGCCTCTGGTATTTCTTCTGAAACTCTCAGCAACAGATGTGAGTATCAGAGCTTCCTGACTGTTCTGCTGCTTAATGGCCAGGAACAATCCTATAGTATTTCAGTGGTATATAGTAGTGACTTATCCATGTTCACAGGAACTGTAAAATAGCAAATATGTATGCACTGTATGGGTCAGATCCTCCGTTGGTGTCAACTGGCCTCAAGCCATTGACTTCAGTAAAACTGAAAATTGACTTCCATGGAACTGTATCATCTACAGCAGCTGCAAACTGCCCCAAAGTGTTTGTATTATATTTTCAAACATTTTACTGTGAAATTGGAAATGGCTGTAAATGTTGTAATCATTTAAAATGTGTTCTCTAGGGTGACTGGGTTTTGCTAGAGGGCTAATACAGTATTGACTTCCCTTGTTGATGAATACTATTACTCAGTCTGTATTCTTAATCATGCAAATCACTGTAGTGTTAAAGCAAAATATCCCCTTAAAATTGTTCTCTCTTGCCATCTGTCCCCAAGCATACAGCCTGTAAAGGGCAGGGTCGCCATTCGATGGAAAACTGCATCCGCTACTATTCCCATTGCCCTGAACCTCTTTTACATAAGCCTGAGCTTTCGTGGGTGAATACCCACTTCATCGGATGCATGAGGTGGAAATTTCCAGAGACCAGTATAAATATGCCAGCAAGAATCAGGCTAGAGATAATGAGGTTAGTTCAATCAGGGAGGATGAGGCCCTCTTCTAGCAGCTGAGGGGTGAACACCAAGGGAGGAGAAACTGCTTTTGTAGTTGGCTAGTTGGATAAACTGAAGTTCAGCAGTTTCTCTTTGAAGTCTGGTCCTGAAATTTGATCTACAACCCATTCTGGACAATGTTCCCTCACTTTCACAGTCCTTGGGAGGTAGGCCAGTCCTCGCCCACAGACAACCTGCCAATCTGAAGCATATTCTCACCAGCAACTACACCACACCATAGCAACTCTAATTCAGGAACCAATCCATGCAACAAACCTCGATGCCAACTCTGCCCTCATATCTACACCAGTGACACCATCACAGGACCTAACCAGATCAGCCACACCATCACCGGTTCATTCACCTGCACATCTACCAAAGTAATATACGCCATCATGTGCCAGCAATGCCCCTCTGCTATGTACATCAACCAAACTGGACAGTCCCTACGTAAAAGGATAAATGGACACAATCAGATATTAGGAATGGCAATATACAAAAACCTGTAGGAGAACACTTCAATCTCCCTGGACACACAATAGCAGATTTAAAGGTGGCCATCCTGCAGCAAAAAAACTTCAGGACCAGACTTCAAAGAGAAACTGCTGAGCTTCAGTTCATCTGCAAATTTGACACCATCAGCTCAGGATTAAACAAAGACTGTGAATGGCTAGCCAACTACAAGATCAGTTTCTCCTCCCTTGGTGTTCACTCCTCAGCTGCTAGAAGAGGGCCTCATCCTCCGTGATTGAACTAACCTCGTTATCTCTAGCCTGCTTCTTGCTTGCATATTTATACCTTCCTCTGGAAATTTCCACTACATGCATCTGATGAAGTGGGTATTCACCCACGAAAGCTCATGCTCCAATACGTCTGTTAGTCTATAAGGTGCCACAGAACTCTTTGCTGCTTTTACAGATCCAGACTAACACAGCTACCCCTCTGATATTTTACATAAGCCTGTATTTCTTCTCTCCCTTCCAGCCACAAGGTCCTTCAACATGCTGAAACCCAGCGAGCCCAGCAAACCACTCATAGCAGAGCCGAAGCTCAGCAAATCCCTGCAGAAGGCCAGGATCACAGCCTTGTTCGCACACTCTGTATGTCACTCACTCGTCCCCGCAGCTCCCTTTGGACTTTGTCTTCCTTTCTGTCTATTTCCACTTGGCCTCTCCTTTGCTTTTCAGGGACGCCTCTTCAGCAGAACTTCCCAGGTTTCTGATCAGTTCTCAAGGCAACAATCCCCATTCAGCAACAATTTGTTGTCTGTGGCAACACCACCCATCTTTCCTGAGTTGGATACTTCCTTTCTCCCAGCCCCAGCCCCTCTGCTGACTGGAGGCTGGGGAGTGGCGTAGAAGCCATTATGGTGGCTCTATACCACCAGAGGATTCTGCCTAAAGAGAGTAGATCTTCCAGCAGCTGCATAGACTGGCTGTGGAATAGCACAAAGCCACACTAACATCCCATTATAGTTACCACTGCTGCAATCTGTGTCAGCAGCCAACAGAACAAACCCCAGGGGATGGTGCTGGCAAAGTATTTACTCAGGTTCCTTGCCTCTCCCCCCACACCTCCAAGGCCATTTGGATTGCTTTTAGAAATCAGGAGAATGGGTGAAGTTGTGGCATGTGAGACGTTTGTCCTTTCAAGAGTCAACATGTTTCACAAACATTTTTGTGCCTCATTCAATATTTTATTTTCAAAATTTGTGTTAAGAAAATGATCAAAACCATTACTGGCCATTTCCATCCCCCAAAACCCTGGTTGTCACAGCACATCAGAGGGCTGACTTGCTGACCAGGATGTAGCTGGTGCCGAGACCTGGTGCTGGGAGTTTGGCACCTAATGCTCACCGGCCCTTGTGAACATCTGTGCTCAAGCATTACGTTAGTGGCTGCTATGCTACTGAAGGTGCTGCTCTGCTCTGAACACACCCAAACATGGCTGGAGAGGATGCTTTGCCCCTGAGGCTCCTGTCCATCACAATTTGAGCATGTTCCATCTGCCAGGGCCCCTGGATGGTGCTAGTGCATGTCACAGCCTTGCCCTTTAGTTATCTGCACACACTCCAGCTTGCAGTAATTCAGCCTGGCAGTAGATGGGCACTCCATACGCTGGTCTCCCAGCCTGCAGTGCTGATGGGTGGTTGGAAGGGTTGGGTGTGGAAACACACACTCATTGTGTGAAATTCAGAGTGCAAATTTCTCCAAGACAGACTCTTGGAATTGGTTCTTGAGGTAAGCCCCAAATCTTGCTGAGCTGTGCTGAGGGAGCAAGGTGGTGTCTTAACGCCCTTTATATACCCATCAGTCAGGAGTGCACATAGAGGTCAGTTTGACCCTCAGAGTATCTTAGAGCAGCCTCGAGGCCAGCCTAAGCTATGGTGGCTGGAACGGCTCCTAGTAGCTGGAACAGCTCCTGGTGGCCGCTCTGTTGGTCCAGAATTGAAATATGCTCCAGACATAGTCCCTTCCATCCCAGGCCACCCCCTGACCTACCCCAGCACCTCTCCCCTACACAAAGCTGCTTTGCCTGTCTGAGCAGAGCAACCCAGCCAGCATCGGCAGGAGGGTCTGACCCTATGTGCTCCTACCTCACCTCCCTTTGGTACATTGCATGAAGTCCTTTTAAAAACCAGCTGTACTGGAAAAACATGAGCTGTGACTCCTATCATTGCTCAGGGCGAGAAGACTGCACCAGCAGATCCTGTGCAGAGCAGCTGCATCTCCCCAACACTGGATGAGCCGTACCCATCAGACCTCGATGCCCTAGTGCCCACCCATGATGAACAAGGCCACTCGATTCCCGAGTGGAAGCGGCAGGTGATGGTGAGGAAGCTGCAGGCTCGGATGGAAGCAGAAGAGGACAAGGGCAGGAAGGTATGGTACTGCACTGAAAGAAGGAGAACTGGCTGTTTTAGGCTGGGTTAAAAGTCTTTATAGGCTTCTCCTTGCTTTGCTTGTTCCTCTTGCTTCTTCCCAGCTCACTCCCTGACTTTCTCTCAGCTATGTCCTGCCTTACCTCAGTCCTGAATTCTAAAGTCATGAGATCATTGCACTCCTGGTTTTCTGTCACTGGTGTAGTCACTTCAGTGGAACTACATGAGGGTCCAACCCACAGTCCCAGTGCAGGGCAGGGTTCAGGCCTCTGTCTATTCTTGAAGCTCAGTGCAGACAAAGGCCTTGCAAATTTTTGGTTCGAAGGGGGCCCGAACCAACACTTCTGAGGAAAATTCCAGTTCGATTCAAACTAAAATCTTTCTTTCCCCAAAGTTTTTCAAAATGAAAATTCAAGTAAAAGAGCTGTTTTTAGTTGCCTTGAGATGTTTAGAGTCAACTTGAAGTGATTTTTGTTTGTTTGTGCTTTGAATCAACCGTTTTTGAAGTGTTTCACACCTTTTTTGGTCAATCAAAAGGCCATTTCAAATTGAAGAGTTGAAATGAAACATTTTGATACCAAAACGGTCATAAACAAACTTTTCAACTCTTTCGAAAAAAAAGTTCAACCAAAAATCTTTCACTGAATTTGACTCTAACTTGACAAATAGGTTTCAGGACTCAAAAATGCTAGGTTTTTTTTTTCCATTGAAATAATCAATCAAAACCATGTTGTCCAGCTCCAGTGCAGACCCAATGAAAGCTACATGGTGCCAGAGCAAGGACTGTGCACTCAGACAATGCAAATGACTTTCAAGCCAGTGTGTCCCTTAGAACAATAGACACAGAGACCTTCTCAAAGCAACGGGGAGCCCTGGACCTGTGTATTAGGAAGCCTGTGTGGACCTGTGTGTTAGGGAGCCTTCTCTGTTCTTTAGCAGTCACAACCTGTCAAAACCTAGTCCCAGATTTGGACCTTAGCGTCCAAAATATGGGGGTTCGCATGAAAACCTCCAAGCCTAGTTACCAGCTTGGACCTGGTACTGCTGCCACCACCCAAAAAATTAGAGTGTCTTCAGGGGCGTGGGTTCGAATCCCACCGCTTCCACCATGTCAAAACCTAGTCCCAGATTTGGACCTTAGCGTCCAAAATATGGGGGTTAGCATGAAAACCTCCAAGCTTAGTTGCCAGCTTGGACCTGGTACTACTGCCACCACCCAAAACATTAGAGTGTTTTGGGGCACTCTGGTCCCCCCAAAAACCTTCCCTGGGGACCCCCAGACCCAAATCCCTTGAGTCTCACAACAAAGGGAAATAAACCTTTTCCCTTCCGTCCCCCCCCAGGTGCTCCTGGAGAGATACACAGAAGCAACCTCCGTGAATCTAAGCAGAGGGAGTCCACCCTCTCTAATTCCAGTTCTGGAAACAAAGCACTTCCCTCTTCACCCAGAGGGGAATGCAAAGTCAGGCTAGTAAATTTAACACCCACAGATCTCCTCCTGACTTCTTCCTCCCACCAATTCCCTGGTGAGCTGCAGACCCAATTCCCTGGAGTTCCTCACTAAAGAAAAACTCCAACAGGTTTTAAAAGAAAAGCTTTATATAAAAAGAAAGAAAAATACATACAAATGGTCTCTCTGTATTAAGGGTGACAAATACAGGGTCAATTGCTTAAAGAATATTGAATAAACAGCCTTATTCAAAAAGAATACAATTCAAAGCACTCCAACAACTATAGACATGTAAATACAAAACAAAAAACCAACTTTGTACTCACAACTTGGAAACAGAAGATTAGAAAGCAGGAAATAGAAAAATCGTTCTCATAGCTGAGAGAGATTCAGGCAGACAGAAGACAAAGAACAAAGGACACACACACAACAAACTCTCCACCCAGATTTGAAAAAGTCTTGTTTCCTGATTGGTCCTCTGGTCAAGTGGTTCAGATTACTTCTTTCCAGGTGAAAGAGACGTTAATCCTTAGCTATCTGTTTATGACACAACCTCTCTAATCACCAGTCGCAGAAGCTGTGGGAGCCAAATCCTGTGCACATTCATCATATTGCTGGGGTGTCAGTGCGCTTGTGTCACACCATGTGTGTGTGTATGGGGGGGGGGTCACCTGAAGCCCTGGCTCTAGAAGATTACATTAATGACCTGCAATCTCTCACTTTCTGTCTCCCGCATGCAGAGCAGTGGAGGCAGTTCGGTGGAGATGGGGGACTGGAGGTATTCACAGGCCCACAATGGTATCCTGGGCCCCTTCGGGGAGCTGCTGACTGAGGACGACCTACTTTACTTGGAGAAGCAGATTGAGAATCTGCAGCTGAGGAAGAGATGTCAGGAGTGTGAAAGAGAGCTTGGGCGCCTGGTGGAGGAGCTGCAGACCATCCTTCCTGCCCCCATTGTCCATATCACCGTCAACAGCCAACTCCTGCACCAGGATGGCCTGACACTCCCTATCTGGTGCAGCCGCATCTCTGGCATGGTGAAAAGCATGTCCGTGCTGCTCACTAATGTAAACGGCCTGAGGAAGGAGGCAGAGATGCCATTGCCTAAAGAACCATCCAGGCCTGGTGAGGGGAAGTGCCCTACTGGAGGCAGTGCAGAGAGGGAGATCCTGGAGTGTGGCGTCTCTGTCAGGAAACTGAGAGGTAATTTTGAGAAACATGTTCTCCCAGGACAAAGAATGGCCTTGGAGCTCCGAGGGGTGGAGGCCACGCCTTGGGAACACTCAGGAGGATGCTGGTCAGGTGAGGATCTTATTTCTCAAAAGCAGTGGAGCACCAGTAAGAGCCAGAGAAAACTAGTCTGTGAAGAACATGCATGTGGAGATATGGAGAATGCCAGTGACTCTGGGATCAGCTGCAAAGAGGCTTCCTCAGATGTGAGCAGGTCTCTTGTTCCAGTGGTAGAGCCCACTAGCCTCAGGAAAGAACGAATAGTGATGCTCTTTCTAAGCCACTGGAAGAAATCTGCTTACATGCCTTCCTTGAAAATCACAGCCAGGAAAACGCTTGAGTCCCAGAGAGTCAGGAAAATAAGAGAGGTGAAGGCTGCTGCAGAGGTCAGAAAGGAACAGATTCCTGAGGAGAAGCCAATGGTGGAAATGAGCAAACTGGGCTATTTAATTCAGCAAAGGAGCACCATCAAGAACCTGATTGGCAACTGGAAGGACATCATTTCTCAGGTGCCCTCACGACAGATCCGGCGCCTGAACTGCCAGCAGGCTATCTATTCCCCAGAGCAGTTTCTGCCCCGTGTCAATGGGGTGACCACCGATTACAACAGCCTGACCCTTGACCTCTTTATGCTTGGCTACTTCCACATCCTGGAGCTGGACCTTCCTCAGGAGGAACGGAAAATGAGGCACCTCCTCTGCTTTGAGGTGTTTGACCACTTGGGCAGATACCCCTGGGAGACTGTGCGAGCCTTCCACAAGGCAGTGACTGATGAAATCAGTGCTGGCAAGCGAGGCTGGAAAGACAGTTTTGAGGACATTAAGTTCAGGTTTTTTGATAACACCAAGAACCCAGCCAGGGAGCTGGAACCAAGCAGAGCATCAGCAGAAAGCACTCTAAAGCCAGTGTCCAGAGTTAGGGTTCGGAGCACTGCTCTTGAGCAGGCTGGACATGATCCAGGACACTGTTCTGAGCTAGGCAGCTTCAACAATGATGAGATCTGCAGGTACATTGACCGCAGCTTCGCCTTCTGGAAGGAGAAAGAAGCTGAGATCTTCAACTTTGAGGAGTGAGCTCTTTTGGCCATATTGGAACTGCCTTCCCTTGGCCTTGTGTGAGCGGGAATTTGGGGGTTGGATTGCTCCTGGGATGCTGATTCCTCCTCCTCCCCATCTTTCAGATACTGCAAGGAATATGCCTAGAAGGGCTCAGAAATTTTTCATGAAGCAGGTTGCCTGTCCTGAGGGAGAGATTTCAGAACCAGCAGGAAGATTTTCCAAGGCACAAATGGAAATTCAAAACTCAGCTCTCATTGTGCCTTTGACAGTCTACTCCGAGATTCTTCCTTTCTGCCTTTTCAGCAGTTAAGATGTGGGATGCCTCTTCCTTTCAAGCCAGCTGCCATCTCTTAAACAAGACAGTTCTCCAACTATCCCCTCCACCCCAGCCCACCCTCCTTTGCTGTGCGAACAGGTGAGGATTAGCTATTCCATCTCTGGCAGGACAATCTCTATGATTCTTTGTCTGCATAGCATGACTTTAAACACTATGGAAAGATCCAGGTGGAGCTGAACTTGCCAATAGGCTGCCCTCTGGACAAACACGCACAGACCCTGATACCTTGGCATGGCTTTGAGGGTACAGGGTGTATCGAAGGACAAATACAAGTGCAACCAGCAACACCAGCTAAGGAAATGATTGGCAGCAGTGAAAGGCCAGCAGCCTCACGCTAGGCTGCTGGAGACTGATGGCCCTGCATATGTCACCCTTGCCCTCTCCTGACCAGTGCAGAGACTGACATGGACTGCACAGGGAGGTACATGTGGACTGTATGAGTCGAGGGAAAGTGTTGTGAGGAGCTCAGGAGAGGAACTGTGGGATATTAAAGCTGAGCAATGCTCTGGCTTGGCGTGGACCTGTGGTGGTCAGCAGGCAGAGGCGGAGAATTCCAGGGAGGGAGGGGCTCAGGTCATCTCTGGCTCGTGCTTGGAAATTCATTGCTGGGCTCAAGAAGGAGTTCCCCCCACCTTTTAGTGACTGGATTGTGCATCATCTCAACAAGGCCCCAAAGGGGGAAAGTAAATGGCAGGCGTGCCACAAGTCAAAGATTACAAATAAGATAATGAATGGGTGATTGTGAGCCAATGCCAGGACTGAGCCTGATTGTCTTTCACTTACATGTAACTGCAGTGACTTCAGTGGGGTGACTCCTGATTTACACTATAGTGAGAGAGGAGAAACCTGGCACTTCATGACCATTTCACCTCCACAGCCTGCATGAGTTGGGGTTCTGTAAAGATCAAAAATCCCCAGTGAACACTTAAGTGATTCGTTAACGTTCAAAAGTAATTAAATAGCGAACAGAAAACACTACTGATTTACTAAAATTCTCCAGAAGAAAGAATCTTTCTTCCTTGGTACAGCATCTCCTCTTATGACTACAGACTGAATCATATTTTCATTTTATAATTGTTTCTTTAAAAAAAGTTCACACTTTTTCTTTGTATAAACTTTTAAATAGTATTGATTTTCCCATGGGCTGAGGCTTAATAAACAGTTTTCTGCCTCATTGAAATCATCTGTTGTTCTTGACAATTCATTGAATTGGATTCATAATCTTGGGAATCACTCATCAAAGGGTTGGGCACATTCTGCACCACCTGGCATCTTTAGAGACTGGAAGTCTTTCTAAAGGATATGATTGAGCCCAAACCCAAGTTCTGGGTAAAGTTCTTTGGCCTGTGTCATGCAGGAGGTCAGACTAGATGATTATAATGGCCTTAAAATCTCTGGATCTATGAAATTCTGAGGTTTCACTGTTACAGCCCAGAGATGAAGGAGGGAAAAGCTGCCCATGTGTACTGAGAAATGAGTAGATATCAATGAGCACCCAGAAGAGTCCCAAAGGTAAGGCTGTAGGCAGGGTGTCTACTCCCCAGACAGCTCTGGGCAATCTGAGGAAGCAGCACCTGATTGTGCTCACACTCTAATCAGTCCTACACTGTTGTACTGTCACTCCACTTTACCTGCTACCTGTGACTCTAGAATCAGGCTCCCTGCTGAGGTTGGGAAAGCTACAGATCTTGGTTCCAGTGTCACTGCTCTCTTGATTTATTTGTGGACATTCCTGCGGAGGGGTATGAGCCACTTAAAGGACTCCAATCTAAGGAGCGAGATAAGTGGCAAATCATACTATATTTAGCCAAGAGTAATGCAAATGGTAGATAGGAGAGGAGAAAATATATTCACTGGACCAGAGTTATTGACTGTTCAGAACGGGGGTCAGCAACCTTTCACAAGTGCTGTGCTGAGTCTTCATTTATAAACTTTAATTTAAGGTTTCACTTGCCGGTAATACATTTTAATGTTCTTTAGAAGGTCTCTCTCTATAAGTCTATATATTATATAACTAAACTATTGTTGTATTGTAAAATAAACAAAGTTTTCAAAAAGTTTAAGAAGCTTCATTTAAAATTAAATTAAAATGTTGATCTTATGCCGCCGGCTTGCTCAGCCTGCTGCTGCTCTGGGGTTCTGTTCACCTAGGCCGGCAGTGGGCTGAGCGGGGCCTGCAGCCGGGACCCCAGGCTGGCAATGGGCTGAGCTGCCAGCCCACTGCCACTCGGGTCCCATCTGCAGCCTCCTGCCAGCTGGGATCCCAACTGCCGGACCCGCTAAGCCAGCTGCCAGTCTGGGGTCCTGGCCCTGCCCACATACAGTGGGTACCTACCTTCTCCCTGGTTCTGGCCCATTCTCTTCCTCTCTCTCTGCACTGAGCTGAGGGTGGGAGTGGACCGAGCACAGGGCTGGGGGTGAAGGGTCTGGCCAGGAGCTAGAATGAGGAGGGGGCTCAGAGTTTGGGGCATGAGGTTTGGGTGTTACTGGGCAGCTCCCTTTTGGTGCAAAGGGTGCAGGTGGGAATGTGGGGTGTGTGTGTGCAGGAGCTCCCGTTGGTGCTTAGGGTGGGGATGTGGGTGGTGCATGAGGCATGGAGGGGCTGGGTATGTGGGGGTGTGCAAGAGTCAGGGCAGAGGGCTGGGGACATATGAGGGGGGTGCAGGTGTCAGGGCGTGGGGGGCTGGGTATGTGTGGGGGTGCCAGAGTCAGGGCTGGGGGTCATGGGGGGTGGTGAAGGAGTCAAGCAGAGGGCTGGGTGTGCATGAGGAGGGTACAGGGCTCAGGGCAGGGGCCTGGAGTGTGTGCGGGGCTCAGGGCAGAGGGCTGGGTGTGTGTGTGAGGGGGAGTCAGGGCAGGGGGCTGGAGGGGATATGCCCCTATTCCACCCACCCACCACTTCCCTAAGTGCCTGCCCCCACTTCTCCTCTGCCTCCACTGGGAGCAATGAGCACGCTGACTCTGCTCCTTCCCGACCCCCTCCCTCGCAAGGGCCATCAGCTGATCCGCCAGCAGGCAGGGAGGGAGGGACAGAGAGGTGGAGGAGGGGCAGGAACCCAGTACACTACGGGAAGAGGCAGGGGAGTAGGCAGGACCAAGCTTCTGTCCATAGGCGTGCACTGCACATTTCATTAGGGTGTGCACCAGGGACCCCTGCCCTAGCCTCGCTCCTGCCATGCCCTAGCCCTGCCCCCCACCCTGCCCCATCCACTCCGTCTTACTTCCCGCCCCCTGACTGCCCCCCTCAGAACTCCGAACCCCCCTGCTACCTTGTCCCCTGGCTACCCCCCCAGGACCCTACCCCTAACTGTGGCCTGACTGCCCTTACCCTTATCCAACATCCCCACCCCCAGACAGACCCCTGGGACTCCCACGCCCTATCCAACCGCTTCCCATCCCCTGACAGGACCCTCAGAACTCCTGACCCATCCAACCCACCCTGCTCCCTGCCTGTCCCAACCCCTCTCCACACCCCTGCCTCCTGACAGCCCCCCCAACTCCTGAATCAACCTCCCCAGCTCCTTGTCTCCTGGACCACCACCCTCCAGGGACCCCCCCCCACCCTAACTGCTCTCCCCCGGACCCTCCTTGCTCCCTGTCCTCTGACTGCCCTGACCCCATCCATCCCCCCGACAGACCCCGGACCTCCCATGCCTCACCAACCACCCTTGCTCCCTGATTTCCCCCTCCAGAGACCCCCCCTTCCCCTAACCACCCCTCCTGGGATCCCACCTGCTATCCAACCCACCCTGCTCCCTGTCCCCTGACTGCCCCCACCCCTTATCCAGTCCCCTCAGCCCTGGACCCCATACCATGAGACTCATAGCAGCATGTTCTGCTCTGCGCAGAGCCAGACATGCTGCCCCATGGGAGCGCTCAGCCCTGCCCCTTAGAGCACTGCGCATGCAGCAGCATGGCTCCAAGGGGAAGAGGGAAGGCAGGGGAGGGGCCGGCGGCTTGCTGCGCTCAGCTAGGTGCTCCAGCTCGGGAGTGCTGACCCCATGGCTTGCTGTGCTGGAAAGTGGGGCCATTGCCCACCCCTGCATTGGAGTGTGCCTGGGCATACCCCATGCACACGCCTATGCTTCTGCCCCCCTGCCCCCTGCCCCTGTGGGGGTGGGGGCAGAGAAGAGCGGGCCAGGCCAGGCCGGGCCGGATTTTTTATGGCACACTGCTGCCTGCCGGGACTCTGGCAGGCAGCAGCATGCCATTAAAAATCAGATCTCATGCTATAGGTTGTCGACCCCTGGTTTAGAACCAGGGGAATAGATTGTGTTGAAAGGGATCATTCCCTTGCGCCTCTGCACACAGACTCAAACCACTGATCTGTTGAGCTATTTTGAATTGAATCATGGTTTTTCTTCTAATGTTCTGTGCATATTTCCACTCGTGGGATGTGCCCATCAGTGCAGATACCTTGATCCCACGAGTGGGACTATGCAGAGTCCATCTTGAAGAACTCCAGTTAGAGGTAAGTTACTTCTATTTAACACAGCTGACCCAGAGATCTAGGCCACCCCTTGTCTATATTTCAGTGCAGCGAAACAAATATGATTTGGGGGCTGGAGGAAGTGACTTACGATTTGAGGTTAAAATAGCTCAGGAGGGACTTTCAAAGTCCCTCAGCATTGACTGCCATTGAAGTCAATAGTAAAACTGCTGGGACTTTAACAGGAGCAAAGTTAGCCAACCACTAAGCATTTTAGAACTCCACCCTAAATGTAGAGCTTGGCCACATCATAGTTAAGGGGACTGTGATGGTGAACTTCAAGTGCCTGAAGAGCGTGAGCAACAGGGCAGGGGGGAATTACTTAACATGAAAAGGGTATAACCCAGAATGATGGTATGAACCATAGCAAGGGGAAATTTAGGTTGAATATCATGAAAAAAAATTTCCCATGGTAAGATGCACCTGGCTGCGGAAGTGCTGGAAACCCAATTGCTAGGAGGATCTTAGCAACAGGCTGAACAAAGCAGTAGAAAACGTCCTGTTGGGGCCAGTCTGGCCCAGGCAAGGAGATGGAGTGGTGGATTAGACAGGTCTTCTCCAGCTTTGGATTCTAGAATTCAGTGACCCCCTTGCTGCCTGCCTTACAATCAGCTTTTTAATTTAGGAAATGTACAAAGGACTTGCTTATGCACACACGAATGCAGCATAAATGTCTAAAGGGGTAAATCAATCCCTGAGTAGAGTGGAATTGGTATAATCATGGATTAGAAATAGACTGGTGACTGTGAGACCTGTTTGGGTACAGCTGGAATAATGCTGGATATTGTGTTCAGGCTGTCCTCAAAAGAGAGCGAACACGTGGAAGGGTTTGAAGTGGAAATACTTTAAATTATGCTACCATAAAAAGCAAAGCAATAGCAACCAATGAGCTCTAAAGTGTGAGACTCCAGGCTGTGTGACAGCATTGCTGTTGCTGTGAGTATCCTTGTTAGAAACAGGAGATAAGTGTCCTCCAGTTTCTGTGCCACTCATGACAAGCCTGGAGCTGCAGTGAGCTCGTTCAGCAGTCTATTACTGGAGTCAGGAGCATAAAGTCATTTGCAACACCAATTAAATCAAGAGTGAAAGACAAATCTCTTTGCTGTGTCACAGAGCACTCCAGCTGGGGCGCTATCAAGTGTCAGAGACTCAGAACATTTAGGGCTGAATGACCAGCACAGATCAACAAGTTCAACCCACCACCCCCAAACCTAGGGCTGTGTCCAGGGACACAGCATGCAGCTGGAATGATGTCTTGTGCACTGGGTAGCTCCCTGGGAGCATGAGAGGATGAACTCCCAGGCTAGAGGGGTTGCAGAGATTTCCACTGAGGCTTCCCACAGGGTCCTGCTCCACCCCCTAGTCTGTTCTGCGGGGGAAAAGCTGGGAGAAGAGCTAGGATGAAGTGGGGAGCTGGGGTATTTTCAGAGTGCTGATGTCACAGCTCTGTCTTTTCATTTTGTCCAACCCTGCTGAAGGGATTGAGTGATTGGTCAATGGATAAAAGCATGGGGTTGAAAGCTCAATCCAGTGGAGTGTGTCGTGATGTTGGCAGGTTGAAGGAGCTGCCAGAGCACATCGTAAAGATTCTGTTGACCCTAATGCAGAGGGGTGTCTGCTGTTTGCCAGCTGAGTTTGATATGTGGTGGTCTTGTTAGACGTCCAGCTGCTGTTAGGGAATCATATTACAGAAGTGATCAGGACAGCTTTTTCCAGGTTGTAACCCTGCCTCCTCCCTGCATGTGCATCTTGCTGGTCTCACTCTTGCTCTCCAGGATTACACCAGTGCAATGGGGACATGCCTTAAATCAGTGGTTCTCAACCAGGGGTCCAGGGCCTCCTGGGGGGGGGGCACGAGCAGGTTTCAGGAGGTCCACCAAACAGGGTTGGCATTAGACTTGCTTGGACCCAGGGCAGAAAGCCAAAGCCTCATTGCATGAAGCTGAAGCCCAGGGACCCGAGGCCCCCATCCGGGGCTGAAGCTGAAGCTGAGCAACTTAGCTTTGCAGGGCCCCCTAAGGTGTGGGACCCCAGGCAATTCCTCTGCTTGCCAATGCCTTGTGTTGGCCCTGGCTTTTATATGCAGAAAAACAGTTGTTGTGGCACAGGTGGGCTGTGGAGTTTTTATAGCATGTTGGGGGGAACCCCTGCCAAATCAACCGACTGCTAAATCAGGGGCAGCCTGGTGAGCAGCTCACCATCAGCACTTAATAGCAAGGCTCCAGAATCTGCCTGCCTGCCCGCCAGGGGATTTCCAGGTGGAGTTTAAGGTGCTGACTCAGGACCTGCCTATCTGAGAGGCCTCTCTCCTGTCCCATGACAGTGCTGCAGGTTTGCTGCTATGCCCTTGGTACAGAAGAGGTGGGGCTGGTAGGAGATTTTGGGAAGGGCTGAGATCTATCAAGGGGTTGGCTGGAGCTTTGGATTTGTGGCAAGACCAGAGTTTGGCAGGAAATTTCATTTTTATGAACTGGCTTCTCTTGTGCAGAGAACCATTGATTTGCTGCTGGGTGTCAGTGCCTTGGTTGCAGTGCATTGGTAACTATTTGGCTCCTGGGGTCTGGCCTAGGCCTTCTATTATTTTTTATTGGGTGAAGTAAAAAATAAATACATCTACTCTGTAATGATCAAAGTGGAGCAGTTCAGCGCAACAGCGGGTCCCACACCATGGCTAAGGTGATTGTTGGGATTCTCCCATGCAAGAACAACAGCAGGGGTCAGAGTTATTGCATGTGGTACAGAGACAGAGACACACTGATTCTAAAAGGGGCTAAGCTTTCAACCTTGTCAGTGTCAGTGAGGGTCGGTGTTTTAGTCTAGTGCAGGGATCAGCAACCTTTGGCATGCAGCTTGCCAGCAAGCCCAGGCGATCCTGGGGCAAGGTGCTCTGTCCTCCTGAGCTCATGGAGGAAACTTCCCCTGGGGACGGAGCTGGCCTGGGGACAAAGCAGTCATTTACCTGGTAGGCTGCCTTCCAAAGGCCAGCAAAGCCCTGCTTACGCTGCCCCACCTCTGCCTCCTTCCTGGCCCCCTGCCTTTCTCTCCGGGCAGGTCGCTTTAAGAGCAGGTGGCCTGGAGACAGTAACTGTCAAAGAACTTCTCACCTCCCCCACCCCACAGACAGGCTGCTGTCTAAAAATAACCCCCTCGGTCTCCAGCCAGGCTGTCCCTAAGCTGTGCCCCTCCTGAGTGCTGAGCTCCCACGGCTGGGAATTTGGCTGCACACCGCTCTCCGCGGGCTGCCCAAGCGCCGCTGATCGAACAGACCAGTCAATCGATCGGCTGGACAGAGGCATTTTGGAGGCAGCTGAGAGGTAAGTGGGACTGCCAGCACTGGCCTGTGCCAGCATGGGAAGGTGCTGGATGAAGGGCACAGCATGCAGTGAGGGCACAGTACTGGCTGGTGCCTAGGCTCACAGTGCTGTAGATAGAGAAAAGCCCCAGTTAATAACAGTTCCTTTATTTGGTGGGTGCCAGCCCTCTTCAGCACTTGTACTGCAGGGAGCCTTTCAGAGTGGGCCCCCAAACTGCTGCTGTCATCATGCAGCACCAGGAGAGTCACTCTTCAGCCCTCCCCACCAACCCTTCTCTCCAGAGCGGGTCAAGAATGGTGTGCAGGCTTCAGAGCCCCCCAGGCCATCTGTCCCCACTGTACCCTGGTAAATCCAGGTAGCCTGCAGCCAGGGCATGCTCCCTCACTCTCACCATGTGCTCTCTGGAGAAGCATGCAAATGCTTAGTGGGATTTGGAGCTATAACAAGGCTAGAGCAAGAGAGGGGGGAAAACAGGTGATTCTGGGAGGAAGAGATCATATTAGGCCAGATCCTCAGATGGTGAAATTTGGGGTAGCATCATTGTAGTCAATGGCCAGTGGCAAGGGGACTGGACTGGGTGTCAGGAACGTCTTCCTGGCTTTGCTACAGACTGATTGCGGGAGCCTGGACTAATCATTGCACCTCTTTGTGCCCCTATTTTCTCTGTCTGATTAGACTGGCAGCTCTTCAGGGTAGGACTGTCTCATCCTATGTGTTTGTATCATTGTCATGCCCATTGGTTGTTTTATTAGCGTAGCACATGGGAGCCCCAGTCATGGGCCAGGCATCCGGCATGCCAGGCGCTGCATGAACACAGAACAAACCATCCCTGTGGTGTAAGGATAGATCTACACCTAAAACTTAGGCTGACCCCGCTCCAGCTCAGGTCTGTGATGAATTCCACAGCTGGTGAGACAGAGGTAGGGTGACTTCACCCCTGTTGTAGATGCAGCTAGGTGGATGGAATAATTATTACTCTACCCAGCACAAGGGGAGCTGCCACACAGCTCTCCCCCTCAGCCCCTCTTTCCAGGGTATGTTGGAGGGATTCTTCCCTTGGCCTAGCTACTGCCTGTTGGAAAGGTGGACTAAAACCATCACTGGAAAGCCCTCTTCTGTTAACGTAGGAAGCATCTACACCGTGGCGCTACAGCATCAGACCTGCAGTGCCATTGCTGCGCTGCTGTAGTTTAGATATACCCTTAATATAAGACGAGTGACAGTGGCTGGATACAGAAAGATAAATGGGAGCAGAAGGAGAATACAAGGAAATAATGAGGCTACCAGTCATCAGGCTAGGTGGTGGTCTCAGAACACCAGCAGCCTAAACATGGTCAGGGTTCTTGTAAGCTTCATGGCAAAGGAGAGGTTTAAGGTGGGTTTTGGAGGAGGACAATGGGTCAGTTTTGCAGATATTTACTGGGAGGGGCAGCCTGGGGGAAAAGCCACATAGGCCACTGAAAATATGTTTCATTCAATCAGATTCTCTCCTCTTTCTAAGAGGAGCCAGAAATTGGTTCCCAACAGGGGACAGTCAGTGAAGAGAGGGGCTGCAGGGGAGAGGCACTTAGTCCAGAAAGGGGAAGTGCTCTGGGATACATCTATGAGCCTGGAACCTCTGGAGACATGTGCTTCGTGGGGGGGGTGGGGGTGAGATGAGTGCATTGACACACAAGTCACAGAAGCACTCCTCATCAACCCTGCTTGTGCCTTTAAGTTGTTTGGGAGAGTCAGCCTTTATGAACGCACATTGGTGCTGGAGGAGAGCATTGCTACTGACCTTCCCTTCCAGGGCAACCAGCTAATTATTCATTCCCCTCTTTCATTGCTTGCTAAGCAGAGTGGAGTTTCCATGTTAGAGCCCCAAGAGCAGGAGCGGGCTTTACCAGAGGATAGCATCATGGTGAGGAACGTTGATGACTTCGATTTCTCCCTCCCATCCCACCCCCAGGCCATCCTGGAAGGCCTGCGGAGCCTGCGCTCCAATCCAAAGCTCTCCGACGTCACGCTGCTTGTGGGTGGGCATGAGTTCCCCTGCCATCGCAGCATCCTGGCCCTCTGCAGCCACTATTTCAATGCCATGTTCACTGGTGACTTTATTGAGAGCATCTCAGCCCACGTGGAGCTCAAAGAGGTGGATCCTGTTGTCATGGAGACTCTGATCGACTTTGCTTACACAGGAAAGATCACCATCAACCAGGGGAACGTGGAGGCGCTAATCCGGACCTCCAACCAGCTCCACTTCCCCACCATCAGGAAAGTCTGCAGCCGCTACCTGAGACAGCAGATGGATGCAACCAACTGCCTGGGCATCTGTGAGTTTGGGGAGAACCACGGCTGCCCAGAAGTGTCCTCAAAGGCCTGGGCTTTCCTGCAGGAGAACTTTGAGGCTGTATCGCACCAGGAGGAGTTTCTCCAGCTATCCAAGGAGAGGCTGGTAGTCTACTTGTCCAATGACCTGCTGCAGGTACAGGAAGAACAGAGCCTAGCTGAGGCTGTGCTTAGGTGGGTGAGGTACGAAGAAGCATCTAGAGCCAAGCACCTGCCAGAGCTCCTACACTTGGTCCACCTGGCTTCACTACCAGACCAGTACCTGCAGAACCTACTCTCATTGGAGCCGCTGATCCAGGATTCGGAAGCTTGCAAAGCCGTCATCTCCAGCTACCAAAGCACGGTCAGTGCTGTAAGATATCAGAATGGCCCTGTCTAGATGGAGCTTCTGTCCTGGAGGGAGGTTGCCAGTGGGAAATGATCTGCATCAGTGTCCAACCAGATTCCTAGAAGTGAGAGTCCAGGTCAGACAACCATTCCACTTCGATGGTGGTTCAGAAGGTGCTATAGAAATGCTGAGGGAGATGCCCCAAAGGCCAGCAGTGGGAAGTGGGGCTTTCCCCAGAGTCAGCTAGGCACAGGAATCGAGTGCAGGCCCAGAGCCACCCCAAATAGTCTCTGTAGTCAAGCCTCTTCCAGCTCAGTGCAGAAATCCACTGTAGGCTCTGCAGGAGCTTTACCCGATCCTCCCTCTCAGTGAGCACAACCACTCCTAGCTTCTCTACTTGGGAAGGGTCTACCAGTTATAGTCGCACTACTATAGCCCACTGTGTGGACACTCCTAGTCTGGTAGATGAGTGGCCTTTTTTGGTTTAGTTTAACCTCCTGTCCAAGTTTAATGGAATAAAGGCTCCTCTTGTCCTGGAATGAGAATGTCTGCCCGGGGTGGTGGGGTAGGAGGAGAGTTGTACTGGGATAGCTATATCAGTTTAAATTTACCCCTTAGTTTATACCAGAAACACTTTCCTGTCTAGCCACAGCCTTTAAGGAACTATATCTAAAATGTGTAATTGGTGAACAGACAAATTGAAGAGACAAGTCAGGTCAAATAACCAACCCAAACCTCCTCCCGAAGTTTGAGCTCACCCCTCCAGCTCTTGGAAGGCTGTGATAGTTTAATTGTTTCTTCATTTTCACATGCATCAGCACCACATTTTGGTAGAGCCTGGAGGCAAAACACCACAGGAAAGGCTTATAAGGTGGGTATTTCCAACCCAACCGAAACCAGACCAGGCCAAAATGCTTGCACAGATACTGTGTGTTCACAAGATTCCCAGACCATGGAATTAGTTGGCGTAACTTTGAACAAACACAGAGATTCTTGGATGCTAATTTGAACCAAACCAATGAGTCTGAGTTCTTGGAGAGAGGGGGAAAGTTGTTTTTCCGCCACTAATTTCCATAACTCATTCATTCTTGCTTTATTCCAAACAAATGAACAGAGTGACCTTTACCTATTGCTTCACTTTCTGAAATGCAGCTCACTCACCACATCTCAGGATGCAGGTACAAACAGAGAGAGCTATGATGATTTACACATAAGAACAGCCCTACTGGGTCAGACCAAAGGTCCATCTAGCCCAGTATCCTGTCTTCTGACAGTGGTCAGGGTCAGGTGGCCCAGAGGGAAGGAACAGAACAGGTAATCACCAAGTGACCCATCCCCTGTCATTCATTCCCAGCTTCTGGCAAACAGAGGGACACCATTCCTGCCCATCCTGACTAATAGCCATTGATGGACCTATCCTCCATGAATTTATCTAGTTCTTTTTCAAACCCTTTTTTGATCTTGACCTTCACAACATCCTCTAGCAAGGAGTTCCACAGGTTGATTGTGTGTTGTGTGAAGAAATACTTCCTTTTATTTGTTTTAAACCTGCTGCCTATTAATTTCATTTGGTGACCCTAGTTCTTGTGTTATGAGAAGGAACACTTGTTGGGGTCGGAACAGATCTGGACAAGGAGACAAAATCTGGAGATAAATGTGAGACGGGAGGGACAGGCAGTAGAAACAAAAGTGAAACTGTTTGAGCAGCACATTCCAGAAGTCTTTCTGAGTGTAGCCTTCATTGTTTTGAGATCTAGCATACTTGTCTCTCACTAGAATGGAAAACCTATAATGGCAGCAGGTCATAAAAGAGACCAAGTTTGGGAATATTTTAATGAAGTTCCTGTCCCTGTGGGTAAGACAGGCATGTGTGCAAAATGCAAACCGTGCAACAAAGAAATGCAAGGTCTGGTTTCCTGAATGGAACAACATCATGAGAAGTGTTCCTTCTCAGGAGAAAGCTGCAGTGAAGATGAAAGGAACATGTCTGAACGTGCAGGATCTTCAGGTTGGTCAGCTTTTTTATTTCATACTTCTTTCTTAAGGACTGCCTGCCTTCTTTCTGGACTATTCTTGAATTCTTATGTTTGGTACTTATGGTACTACCATTTTAGATGCAGTTGTCATAAAAAACAAATAGCTGAAATAGGCAAATCTTCCTTTTACAATTTCACCTTTAAAGTAGTACTGAGTGTCAGTGAATGCAGTGAGTAATACTAAATGAGCAGTATGGTAATAATAATTAACTAACTGCATTGACTTACAGGATTCTGAAGACTATCCATCTTCAAGATCACCATCATTTTCTATAGTTTCAGAGTGAAACATTATCACTGGCAGATAAGTCACATCATGTAAGTCACATCATACGACAGTATATACTGTTATGCTACAGGCGATATACTGTAGTAAAAAGAAAAAAAAAATCTCCATCATCCAGAAACAACCACAGAAAAATTTGTGATAAGAACCAGTAGAGTACAAAAAGAGGTAATTGATGAAAAACTTGCCCGGTTTGTTTATGCAACAAATTCTCCTTTCCATATGACTAAGAACCTACACTACATTAACATCTTTCAGTCATTAAGACCAGGATAAGACAGGTCCACCCAACAGAGCAGACGTCGCAGGCAAATTGCTGGATAAAGTGTATGAAAGAGAAATTGAGCAGTGTGCAAAAGGTCTAGAGGGTGAAATTATTAACCTGAGTCTTGATGGGTGGAGCACTGTCCACAATGATCCTGTTGTATGTGCTTGTGTGACAACAGAAGAAGGGAATGTTATCCTGTAGCAAGGCGGTGTGGCTCCCCTCCCCCTCAGGGAGGGTCGAGCCCCATCAGTCATCCACGGGGGCAGGGCCGCTGAGGGGAAGTCCCACCCCTCAGAGGGTCAGGTGGCGACCCGGAAGAATAAAAGCCAGGCCCCAGCCTTCAGTTGCAGGTCTGCCACTGGCAGGAGCAGACGTGTTTGCTGACGCCTGTAACTGGGAGACTGCCCAAGCCAGAGGCTGAGACCAGGAGCTGCTAGAACTACCTCGCCCCTACTACGACTAGGAGCCACCAGAGCTGCCTCGCCCCTACTACGGCCCTGAGGAGCCCCCAGACCAGGCTTGGCCTGCATTCCCCGAAACCCTACCGGACCTGCCGCCCAGCCTGGATTGGGAGGAACCGATGGTCCTGGACGTCCCCGGAACAGAGGCCCCAGCCCAGGTAGGAGTAGAGGGGGAACAAGGAAGTAGCCCGGGGGAGCCTGACGCCAGTCAGGCTGCAGAGCTAACCTTGCCGATGTCAGTGTGTTTTGGTCAGGATTCCCACTGACCACCGGTAGCGGTGACGGCCGCTACCAGGGCCCCGGGCTGGAACGCAGAGGAGTGGGTGGGCCTGCGTTCCTCCTGCCACCCGTAAGCGGGTGGCAGATTCCCCCTCTTCCCAGCCGAAGAGGCCAGAGCTGTTTATAACTGTGTTTGGCGCCCCCCCCGAACCAAGGGCTGGGCCCCCTCTGGCTTTGCCCCTGCTCCAAAGGGCCAGAGCTGTTTATAACTGTTTGGTGCCCCGCCCGAACCAAGGGCTGGGCCCCCTCTGACTTTGCCACTGCTCTGCCCGGCTCCAAAGAGCCAGAGCTGCCTGTTACTGTGTTTGGTGACCCGCCCGAACCAAGGGCTGGGCCCCTTTTGACTTTGCCACTGCTCTGACCTGCCAAAAGGCCAGAGCGGATTGTAATTGCAGGGAAGACAGCGAAGCCGGTGTGGCTCCCCTCCCCCTCAGGGAGGGTCGAGCCCCGGCGGAACCCATCTACACATCCTTACAGAAACAATTGATATATCAGGAAATGCACAGACAGCAGAATACTTACAAGAAGTAATAGTAAAAGCTATCACAAACTGAAAAAAATAAATTTCAAATGTCTAATATGCAGCTTGGTCAGACAATGCTGCAAATCATAGAACAGGGATCAGCAACCTTTGGCACACAGCTCGCCAAGGTAAGCATCCGCAGGTTTGGCTGATCACGGCCCCAACTGGCCATGGTGTGCCATCTCAGGCCAATGGGGGCTGTGGGAAGCAGCGCAGGCCGAGGGATGTGCTGGCCACCGCTTCCTGACGCCCCCATTGGCCTGTAGCGGTGAACCGCAGCCAGTGGGATCCGTGATCAGCCGAACCTGCGGACGCTGCAGGTAAACAAACCAGCCTGGCCCACCAGGGTGCTTACCCTGGCAAGCCGCCTGCCAAAGGTTACCGAGCCCTGTCATAGAATATCAGCTTGGAAGGGACTTCAGGAGGTATCCAAGATAAGAAATTATTTAGAAGAGAATGAAGAGAGTCCGAAAGCTAATAAACATACAGTTGTTGTGCTCATTTGATGCACCTCCTAGCCAAAGACAGCAGTATTCCAGAAATAAAGGCTAATGTTGAAATGGCAAAATACTTCTGTAACAACCACTTTGCAGCAGCTGCTCTGAAAAAAGTGGGAGGAACCAAGTGAACTCTCCCACAAGACCTTTGATGGAATTCAGTAGTGGACTGTTTTGAGCATTATATCAATAACTGGTCTAATCTGACAGTTTGTGAACAAAATCATGAAAAACTAGATGGCACTGTCACAGCCAAAGTTCTCAACATTGGGCTTAAGAGAAATGTTGAACAGATGCTGAAGCCTATTTCTGTAGTCTTGAACAAAATGCAGGAAAATAGCTGTTTTATTGCTGATGCTGTTGACATTTGGAAGGAACTGAGTGAGATCTTAAAAAAGAGAAATATGCAATGACAGAGTTAAATTACAAGCATTAAAAAAATGAATGGGACAAGCACAATCTCCAGCTCATTTTCTTGCAAATATTCTCAATACTTTGTACCAGGGTCAAACATTAATTGCTGAAAAAGAGGAGTTGGCTATGACATGGACATCCAGCAATCATCCCTCCATAATGCCAACTATAATTAACTTCAGAGCTAATGGTGAACCAGTCAAGAAATATATGTTTGCTGATGATATTTTAAAGAAAGTCACACCAGTGACTTAAGCATTTGGATTCAGAGACTTTTGAAGTGATAATCTCACTTTTAATAGCATTAACTTCTTCTGCAGGTGTAGAATGAATATTTTCTTCCTTTGGACTAATTCATTGCAAACTGAGAAATCATTTGGGAGCTAAAAAAGCAGGAAAGCTTGTTTTTCTTTTCCAGATTATAAACAAACAGGAAAATGAAGGCGAAGACGACTGAGTTAGCTGCAGAAGCCAATATTTTAAGTTTCTCATGTTGAGCTGGCTGAGTGTTGATTTAATTTGTTTTCTTAAAATATATTTCATTTAACTATTTTAGTTAAAAACAATTGTAACAAAAACAAACCTGATTTGAAAAAAACTTGAATGTTTAAATTAAAAAATTCATATGCTTGTTGTGTTAAATTATACGTTGGCTGTTGAAGAAAAAAATCCAGAATACATAATGTTATTGTTTTAGTTAAAACAATAAATTTAAAATGTGTCTGGTGGTGATCTCCTCCTAATGCAGCATGGCAAGAAAATCCTCCAAATATGAATGAGTTCACACCTCCCAATGACTTCATAAATATCTGCTTCAATTACCTTTGGTAAATTAAATAACCAAGCAATCATTCATTTTCTGATATAGCTGTAAAACTAATCTGAACACTTTTCAAAATACACACATTTTTAAAATGATTTATCTTCTAAAAATGAAACCTACATCTGAGTTGTGAAGAATATGTATTAAGGTTATAACAACCAACAAGAATGCACTTTTCTGTAGAAATCCATGATTAAATCGAGTCTTCCTGACTAGTGATTTAAATCAATCAAATCCACCCTGGGAGAGTTTCCTTTGATGGCTAGTAGACAGTAATTTGACGCTGATGTTCTCTTTGTGAGGAGTGCAGTGGTGATAAGGGTCAGGAAGACACAGGACTTTTGGGGCAGAAAAAGCACCTGCTTTCAATGGATAAATAAGTACAGAAACCCCCCGAATGCTCCCAGTGAATGGGAAGGGATGGGAGACACCTTTGTCAGACACAATGGCTAGCTCAGCTCGGCACAGGGCTCCAGAGCTGTAGCTGCTGGGCAGGCAGGTGCAGTGGTTCATAGGCAATAACCAAGCAGCACAGCTTGGTTAGATAGTATTAGTGGGAGGCTGTCCAGCACCAGTGCAACACATAGTCTGCCCTGGTTTCAGAGGGGCAGCTGTGTTAGTCTGTATCAGCAAAAACAACAAGGAATCCTTGTGGCACCGTAGAGACTAACAAATGTATTTGAGCATTAGCTTTTGTGGGCTACAACCCACTTCATCAGAGGCATGGAGTAGGAAATACAGAGGCAGGTACAATACACAGCACATGAAAAGATGGGAGTTGCCTTACAAAGTTGGGGGGTCAGTGCTAACGAGCCAATTCAATTAAATTGTATTCTAGGGACACCATCATAGGTCCTAATCACATCAGCCACATCATCAGGGGCTCATTCACCTGCACACCTACCAATGTGGTATATGCCATCATCATGCCCCTCTGCCATGTACATTGGCCAAAACGGACAATCTTTACACAAAAGAATACATGGACACAAATCTGACATCAAGAATTATAACATTCAAAAACCAGTAGGAGAACACTTCAATTTCCCTGGACACTCAATAACAGACTTAAAAATGGTAATTCTTCAACAAAAAAGCTTCAGAAACAGACTCCTAGAAACTGCAGAACTGGAATTAATTTACAAACGGGACACCATAAAATTAGGCCTGAATAAAGACTGGGAGTGGATGAGTCACTACAAAAACTAAATTTCCCCTGCTGATACTCACATCTTCTTGTCAACTGTTTGAAATGAGCCACTTTGATTACACTGAACTCTTTAGCATTACAAAAGTGATTTTTCTTCCCTTGATATCCACCCCTTCTTGTCAACTGTTGAGAATAGCCCACTTCCACCTTAATTGAATTGGTTTGTTAGTAACTCCCATCTTTTCATGTGCTGTGTATTTATACCTGCCTCTGTATTTTCCACTCCATGCATCTGATGAAGTGAGTTTTAGCCCACGAAAGCTTAAGACCAAATAAATTTGTTAGTCTAAGGTGCCACAAGGACTCCTCGGTGTTTTTACAGTCTGCACTGTGAGCCCTGGGAGCAGCAGCAGCACGGTCAGTCCACACAGGGCTAAAGGAGAGAGAGAGAGTGATTTTCTGTCCAGATAATGGCAATGGTAGCAGCCTTGGTGTTGAAGGAGCATGTCAAGCAGAGAGGAGGCAGTAGGGAATGCTGGCCCAAGCTGAGGCTACAGTGGATGGATCCCCTCAACTCCCTGCTCAGCAGGCTTTGCGCTCTTCCCTCTATTCCCCCATCTCATTTTCAATAACATAGCTGATTTTGGGTTGGCAGCATTCACATTTCCAAAACAACCATTGCACCATGGTTGGATAAATTCATAGGCCTGTGCCCTGGCACATGACATCAGAATCTCAGCTTGCATTTAACACAGAAGGTTTGTAGCCCTTCTGGTGGCCAAGGAAAGCTTGAGAATGTGCCCTTGCATGTAAGGGATACAGCACCATCTGCCTGAGTCTGCAGACAGCCTCCTGCAGAGGGAGCAGCAGCCTCTAGAGCCAGAGAGGAAGCGACTTGGCTCTCCACCCACCACCAGAGCAGACCTACTGCCATTCTAGAACTCCTGTCCAGAATGAGGGGCAGGGGCTAGCTGCTGAGTCTGGTGACATGTTTCTTTTATCTTCTATAAGGTGGAAAACGGGTCCTTTGTCCAGAAGAGCCTGCTCGCCCTTCCACAGAAGCTGGAGGAAGTGCTGGTGGTGGTCGCGGGTCGAGCTCTGGAAGAGAATGAAGCGGAAGATGTGGAGTTGCCAGTCTCCCGGAACTTTGCCTTTTACAATCCCAAGACCAGTAAGCAAGCAAAAGCAAGCCTGTTCCTAGCTGAGGGTCAGGCCAGGCCCAGTGTAGGCATGTGTGGCCTTTCCGCACGGTCAGTCTCCAAGGGAGGCCACAGTCTTTTGCTGTCATACCCCGTTAAGGACAATCTAAGATAACAGGAAGTTAGCAGTCTTGGTGCTCAAGCCCTACAGTGAGGTTAAGCAGTGAGTGGGTTCTGTGGCCGAAGCCCTCAGGCAGGGCAGGGCATCAAACAACCTAAAGCCCAACCCTCAGACAGTGTATAGTCAGGGAACCCAGGCCCTCATATGGAGCAGGGTACCAAGCACAGTCTTGGGTTCTAGACCTCAGGCAAGGGTGACTGCCCAACACAGTCTAGGGGGCTCCAGCAAGGGGTCAGGCATCCAGGTACAATGCTCTGGGGAGAGAGAGACAAGCACAGGCCTCTTGGCCTGAAGAGGGGGAGTACTGCCAGGGATAGGGGGATGCAGGCCCATCTGACTCCACTGCATCCCAGCCCAGGGCCCTAACAGTGGCAGAACAGTCTGCCACTGGTCACAGGGAATCCCACTGAAACACACTGACCATGTTTCAGATGCCCCTGCAGCCAGACTACAGTCAGTTTTATCCCTGGGCTCCTTCCTACCCTCCTCTCAAGGTGTACCTGTACATCCTCCATCTCCTCAGGGTATACTGCCAGTGGCAATCCCAGCAGCTCTTCAGCATTGGCTGGGTCTGGCAGCTCTGGTAGCTTGGGCAAGTCCTCAAGGTAACTGACATCCTCAGCAGTGGGGAAAGCATGCCCATCTCCTTTGGCAGCTGCTACCCAACTGAGCTACAGGGCCCCCCTGCCTTTTATACCTCCTGTGCCTGTCCCACTCCTGTGCTTCTGGCATGGTGAGCATGACCTTCCTGGTTCTACCCACCGGGGGGCGTCTGGCCCTCCCTCACTGTCAATCTCTGAGGGAGGCCATGCCTGTTTGCTACACCCAGGATTACATCCAGTTCAGGCAGGATTTCAGTGGTGCAGCTTGTTGAATAACTGCAGTATTGGAGCAGAGTTCCACTTGTCTACTGGAGGCCTTACACTGGAAAGGGTGAGGCAGTGACTACATGCATGCTGGGGATTCCCCATCTGCCCTGTTCGAACCACTCTCCATCCCCTGTGCACTGCTGGATTAGTGCTAAGAAGATGGAGCCCTGGATATGGCCCTAAAAGTTTTGTGGGCAAAGCGTGTGATGCAATAGATGTGCAGTCTTTCTCTCATAAGCTTTTCCCCTTGGGAGAGAGAAATTTCTGCCAATTACTATGTGTTCTGGTCTCCTCTTAGCCTCTGTGTGTCACCTGTCCAAAGCCATTGAGTAGGATCAAGAGGATGAACTCACACAGCTAACCATGCCTTGGTGAAGTTGGGGGGGGGGGGTGAGGGGCTGCTGATGGTGTGTGGTCCCCTAGAGAGGACAAAGGACCAGAAATCAGGAGACTTGCCTTCTCTTCCCACCTCTGGCACTGGCTCAGCCACATCACTTAGGCCCTATAGTTTTAAACAGAGGGGCCTAAATTCAGGGGCTACCATTGAAAATGTTGGCGCCTCTTCAGTTTCCTGTCCATTAGGTGGGGATGTTGCCAGTCCCCCTCTGAAATGCCAGCTAGTATTGTTTGTATAAAATATATGTGGCAGAACTAAGAACCAGCCGCTGAACTAGCACTCTGCTCACTGGACGGCCAATTAGTTCCCCAGAGAAAGGCCTGATTGAGAAAAGCTGGGGCTAATTGCTAGGGAGCTAAGGAGCTAGTTAACCCATTAACTGGAAAAGCAGAAAGGCACACAAGAAGAAAGTGCAAAGTGGGAATGAGAGACAGAAAGAGAGAGTGGGAGAGGTTAGCATGACCAGAATGAAGGGATATCTCTGCGTGGAGAGATCTCTCTTCTCTCTGGCAAAGGAGGATGATGTTGGTATGTCCCTGTAAATAGAGTTGCTGCCCAGGTGTGTTAAAGGATGGTTGTTGAGATTAAAATAAGTGAACTACATGTCAATGTTTTCAAACTGGAGTTGTGAGAGACATTTGTGTGAGAAGACAGGAGTCACAATACACAGGTCTCAGTCAGACCCTATGCAGAAGAAGGAATGGAGTCTCTCAGTCATTGTCTCCCCATAGACCAGAAAATAGATGCTTCCTCCCCCCATCCCTCCCAGGATGCTGGATCCTGGTTCCACTAAAGCCAGCAGCCAAACTCTCACTGACTTCAGTGGAGCCAGATCTGACCCATTTATTCAGACTATTGCCCATTGTTATCCACAGGGCCACTAAATGGGGGCCTTCACTGGCCCTGGGTGTGTGATGAGAATGCCCCACAGCTCACACAGCTCTAGTGTCCAATTGGTTCTAAAATGCAAATTAAAAACAAACAAAAAAAGATGCCTGGGTGCTGTGAGTCTGGTCACAGTTTCTGAGTCCATAACTGGCCGTGAGCTCCTTAATTTCTCAAAGGCCTCAGCTCCTGAGAGTGGTCCTGGAACCATACTGCAGAGCACTGTGCTGGTGGCTCACAAACAAAGCAGCTATGCCAGGGGCTAAATTACCAGTGAATCCTTTACATCATAGATTTAGACACACACAGTAACTAGCGGAGTTCATCCTAGAATGAAGCCGTTACCAGGGTGATGTAATGCTCTGAGTCATTGGCTTTTGTCATTTACTGAACAGCTGCTTTCCCCACAGGCTGAAGCTCCTGCAATCACACAGCCTAATGCTAGCTCTATTCTCCAGGTGACAAGCCCATGAGTCAGATTTTCTGCAGCTTGGCTGCGGAGACAGAGCATAATCCTGGCAGACTGATGCAATTGCAGGAGACTTTGAAAACATTATGTACACAAGGACCAGCGCTAATTAACAGACACAATTCCCCTGTAGCCAAATGAATGTAGCCAGGTCTCAGCCTCCCCGTGCTGTGTTGTAAGGGCCTGAGCAAGTGTCCATTGAAATCAATGAAAAGATTCCCATGGACTTCAGTGAGCTGTAGGTCAGGCCATGAGACAGCAGAACAGTTTTAACGCAGATATGATTTAGTGTCGTACAGAAGAGAGACACTCCAGTACCAGTGCAATAGTCAGTGGGTAGCCGTTGTAGTCCAGCATGCTATGAGAAGTGTACAATCTCACACTTCCAGGCACAAACTGATTTCCACAGGCATGGGGCAGGTTTCTCCTCCTGCCCTGTACAGCGTGGCACAGACAAGTATGGTGGAAGCTTAAGGCATTGGTGACTGCCAGAGGCAGACACGGATTCCAGTACATTTTTACAGTAACAGGGCTGGATCGCCAGCAGGTGTAAATTATTGTAATGCCACTGAAAGCAATTGGCCAGATCTCCAGCTGATGTAAATTGGTGTAGCTCCATGAGGTCTGTGGAAGTGTGTTGATTTATACCAGCTGGGATCAGGCCCACAGAATCAGGAGATTTCCATTTTAATGGCAGCTTTATTTTCGATTCTTTAAGACCTGCGGGTGGAGCCATTTGGGTTCCCAAAGGGGAAAGGATTCCACCAGAATTACTCTTGTAAGCATTCCTCACCCATGGCATACAGATACTGTGTTACAGCAGAGATGGCTGGGGAATATTGGGGTGTTGTCTAAGGGAGCCTGCATAACACTGTTCAGAATAGAACAGGAACTGTTCTTAGGCTTCCCGCTTTCCTTTCCAAGAGTTCATCCAGAGTGAAATGAATGGCAGTTGTGCAGTTCAATGTATTGCAAAACTTGGTGGAGTTTGGCCAGCTTTTGTTACTGGCGAGTTGTAAAGACTCCTTTTCAATATTGCTTCTGTTGTAAGGAGTACATGAGAATCTGGCTCCGAATGGCTAGGGGAGTGTTGGAGGGGATAGGGAAATCTGGGGAAGGGACCGTTTTAACACTTCTGATCCTGCCTCTTATTTACAGCAGAGGAGGCATGTTGTCTTGCATTTCGGTCACATGTTGGGAAGATAGGCGCACTAGAAGTATGTAGTGGCTTATGCCCTTGGATCTGGTCTAAGCCTTTAGGTTCTTTATGGCTTTTCTGTGTTTCAGAAAGATGGATGGCTCTTCCTGACTTTCCGGACTACAATAAATGGGGCTTTTCTCTGGTGGCACTAAATAATTATGTTTACGTAACAGGTACGTAACTTGGGGCTCTCATCCAACCCCTTCGCTGAATCTAAGCTGGAACCTAACCTTTGGAATTCCTTGTGTTTCCCTTCACTTGGCTGGTCTGATTGACCCCCGGGGTATTTTTTCAAACAGAGAAAATAAATGACAAATTCATTTAAAAAATGTTACTCTTCCCATGGCATCCAGAGGACATTTTGCCAATAAGCAGCAACTCTGAGGAAGTTCTATGGTATCACATAGCTCCTGGGCAGTAGTTCAGCTATTTCCAGGTTGTATAAGTTCAGAGCACTTAGGCTGATTTAATTAAATTAATGAATGGAAGAATGGCTCACAACACCACAGTGCCATGAATTAATTATGCCCCAGGCTGTACTTCATGCTCAGATGGTGTGGTTTTTGGAGACCCCCTTCTCTCTTAATCTACCTGCTGAAGTTCATCTCGCTAGGCCTGGCAGTAGCTGGGCTTTTCAGTAGAGGGCTCTCTTCTGTGGATTTTACTCCTCCTCACCGTCTGCCTGAGTTTAAATTTGGTGACCTTTTGTTTGCTTGGGCTTTAGATTAGCTTGTTTTTATTTTCTGGGGGTTGCTTCTATTGAGCTGCAGCCAGCAACCTGTGGTGCTGCATTCTTGTAAAGTTGTCTTCAAATCTGTTTTGATGGTCATGGTTTGATTTAATGCCTGTGAAGGGGTCTTGATGTCAAGGCAAAAGATGCAGTGTAAGACCCCTACCCAGGGCAGGGCTGATTTTGCCCTACAACATTTTCTCTGTGTGTGTGATGGATTATTCTCTTCCTAGGTGGCTCCAGGGGGACGCAGAATGACACCTGGTCCACAACCCAGTCCTGGTGCTTCCGTCTCAAGGAGGGTGCATGGAAACCCATTGCACCAATGTTGAAACCCCGAACAAACCATGCCAGTGCTGTCCTCAATGGAGAGATCTATGCCATTGGGGGTAGGCACCATCCATCTCTCTGCCCACCTCCCCTCTCTCTTGTCTGTCAGTCTCTGATACGGCCACAATACAAAGTATCTCACAATAATCAAGTCCAGAACAATGGATTTAAACAGCAGGTGAAGAAGATTATTAAGATGCCAGTTGAAATATTTGTGTTTGCTGCTCAGTTAAAGCAGAGACTGCAGAAAATAGAAGAATGCAACCTACTATAAACTTACATAAGCATCTGCTAATATGACTTCATCCTAGCAACATTCAACCACATGCAGCTGTGCAGGCATTTAATACCTGCAGAGACCACATGCACTATCATCCATCCTATGTCAGCAGTCAGCACATACATGCACAGGAAGCAGGCTCACTCCTGGATCAGCTCCTGCCTTCATTCTGCAAATGATGCCAGTCTCAGTTACCCATTCAAACTCAGTTACCTATTCAAACAGGTGCCTTTTCACTTTCTCCCATGTCATCCCTTCGGTATGGAGACACCCATAGGGCCAGCTCATTGTCCTTCAGATCCCCTGCTGAGATGCCTGCAGACCACTTGACTGTGATTATGCAGCTGGCATGCTGTGCCCCCTGCTCAGCATGCTGATCGCTCTGGTCAAATTGTTCCCTTGTGCTCTGTTCGTTGTATCCATCTATTGTCTCCTGTCTTGTACTGAGATTGGAAGTGCTTTGGGTCAGGGCCTGTCTCTTTGTCATGTGTTTGTACAGCATGTGGCATGGTGGGGCTCCAGACTCCCGATGCTACTGTAATGCAAATAATACTCCCTGTGCTGTGCTAACCTCTCATCTGTCTCCTCTCTTGTATGTAGGGACTACAGTGGACACAGTGGAGGTGGAGTGCTATGACCCTTATAATAATAGCTGGTGCCCCATCAGCCCTGCCCTGAAGTATGTTAGCAACTTCACTGCAACTGGATGTCTGGGGAAGCTCTACCTCATTGGCTCTTGTGCTATCAAGTACAACGCACTAACCCTGCAGTGTTACAACCCCGTCATAGGTAAGGAGAAGGAACAGCAACAAGAATTTTGGACGCAAATGCTCGAGCCTCAAAAAGGTCCCTCCTAACGATGCTGTGCCAGTCCTGGTGCACCCTCATCGTGTTCACCTACAACATGTGTATTGCCCTGCATGAAATAGGATGCAGGGATAGAACCGGAGCATATGTGAGTCAGTGATGCATAAGTTATGTTTGTGTCAGCCTGTTCATCTCGAATCAGAGGCCAGGTAACGTGGTGGCACTTCTGTGCCCATTGTGTAGCAGGAAGGAGGGATTCCTGCTGAGAGGCGCTGTAAATTCTGCACTCATTCTGTGTCAAGGCCTAAATTCTTTGGTTTTGGGTGACTCGGCATAGCTCCATTGCCCTCCATGGAACGATGCTGATTTCCACCTGCTGAGGGTCGGTGCCTTGTTCCCTTAGGTATGGTGAAACTCCAGACAATTGCTGCCCTTTTCATGTAGCCATTTCTAGTTATTTAAAACACATGAGACATTGAACTGTCTCTGGTTATTTACTTACATGGAGTTTCATAAGACCCAGTATGAGAACATTAGTGAGCATGAACCAAATTTAAATGGGGCAAAAGTGCTACCTACACAGTATCCAAGATATTTCTGATTTACAGTATTTGTGGATGAGCAAACTGAGTCAGCTTCAGCTATCATCTCTCCCCCAAGTGAACTCCAGACTCGCATTCGCTTCTAGTTCAGGAACTGTTTACCGTGAGCCAGATTGTGAACTTCTTATTTACCCTAGTGAGCATTAACTTACACAAGCTAGCTCTATTGAAGGCAAGGGGAGGCAGTGTTGCCTAGTGGATAGAGCACTGGACTGGGACTCAGGAGAGCTAGCTTCTATTCCTGGTGCTGCAGCTGGCCTGTGGGTGACTTTGAGCAAGTCCCATCACCTCTCTGTGCCTCAGTTTCTCCATTTGTAAAATGGAGATCATGATGCTGACTCCTTTGTAAAGTGCTGTGAGAGCAATTAATTAAAAGCATGACATAAGAACTGGGTATTATTATTATAATATTGCTCATGTGAGTAACTGTTCCCCAGTGGGAGTAAGGGTCTCACATTCTGGCCCTGTGTCTCCCACTATCATCTGGACACTCTTTCCCACATCTAATGTGGCTCTTCATTGGAAGGCCAGGTGTGCTGACTCCTTTGTGATCCCCTTTCCAGTGCTGCCACTACGTGTGTCTCAGAGGGACAAATGTGCACATGAGATCAGCATGATATGGCAGTAGCACATGACAATGTGATGATCTGTTAGCCTGGAAAGTTTAGTGGTTCACATGTTTGGGAAACTCTTTACTAGCACCCATCCTCTTACTCAAAAGTCATACAAAGTGACTGAGCATTAGAATACCTTGAGTAAAGGAGTCATATGATAAGCATATGTTAGCTGGGACCCAGAATCACCCTTTGCTCTGTCCCTACGTTATTCACCAAAATGGTTAAAGTGAGACTGGTGCTGTCTAGTTCCCATGAAAGAAGAGATGTGTCTTCACTCCATTAGCTGATTTAAATACCATAGCCTAGTTTAACCTCATATTGACTCACCAGAAGCTTTAACCTTTGAAACTAGTGCAAAGATAGATAAACTGAGACAACTCCAAAATATGCTCTCTCTTTTGCCTCTTCACAGCCACGCCAGTGTCCAGCTGGTCTCAGGACCACAGTTTGCTCCCTACAAGTGAATTACATGCCAGGCTAATGTTAATCAGATCAGACAATGCATGGCGAAAACCCCTCATGACTGGCTTGTATATTGATACAAGGCCCAAATGGTTAGAGGTCAGTTATAGGGCCTAATTCTGAGAGTATTTATACCTATATAATGCCATGAATGTAAATGGGTTGATTCCTGATTTACACCAGTGTAAGTGATATGAGAATCAGCCCAGTAAGTTACTATGATGGGCCAGCCTGCTCTCTCCCCTCCTTGTGACTCTGTCACCCTAGGGGTAACTCTCATTAACACCCTGTGATAACTTCATTAATAGTTCAGTCTCCTAAGCACTTTCACTAACTGATGATGTCTGTTTTTGGCAGATGTGTGGAGTGTAATTGCATCCCCATTCATTCCGAAGTACCTCTCTGCCCCGCGCTGTGCCTCCTTGCATGGAGCAATTTACCTCATTGGGGACAACACAAAGAAGGTGTATGTGTATGATCCGGATGCTAACATCTGGCAGAAGGTAGGTGGAGTGGGTCACTGGGGTGCACCATGCTGGACATGGATTCCCCAGTGCCATGTTGAAGGGAGGGGTATCCCAGAGTATTGGGATACCCCTTCTCTATAACCCTGTCCTGGGAGAAAGCAAGGCTTGGTTGCAATAGTTATTCAGTCCTAGGCTTCTCCACATTGACCAACTAATATGGCCTTCGGTCAGACTACTTCTGTGGCTCATGGGCAATTTGGCCTGGAGGCTAGTTCTGTTCTGCATTCCTTTTGAGTAGTGTCTGCAAGAACCATCTATTGAACTGACTGAGATTGGAGCAAGGGGCCAGTGAGCTGAGACCCCCGAACTCATTTCCCCATAGTTCAAAGTAAAGCTCCGGCCATTGCTGCTTCTACCAGGGATTGTTTCTACCAGGGATTGAGGGAACTGGGATTGTTTAGTTTAGTCTGCAGAAGAGAAGAGTGAGAGGGGTTTGATAGCTGCTTTCAACTACCTGAAAGAGGGTTCCAAAGAGGATGGAGCTAGACTGTTCTCAGTGGTACCATATGACAGAACAAGGAGTAATGATCTCAAGTTGCAGTGGGGGAGGTTTAGGTTGGATATTAGGAAAAACTTTTTCACTAGGAGGGTGGTGAAGCACTGGAATGGGTTACCTAAGGAGATGGTGGAATCTCCTTCCTTGGAGGTTTTTAAGGCCTGGCTTGACAAAGCCCTGGCTGGGATGATTTAGTTGGGGACTAGTCCTGCTTTGAGCAGGGTGTTGAACTAGATGACCTCCTAAGGTCCCTTCCAACCCTGATCTTCTATG
Source organism: Gopherus evgoodei (assembly GCF_007399415.2). NCBI lineage: Eukaryota > Metazoa > Chordata > Testudines > Testudinidae > Gopherus > Gopherus evgoodei. The sequence goes on along the minus strand of NC_044330.1, from coordinate 58,335,674 downwards.
ATTCTGTGATTCTACCACCCGAGTCCCTGGGAATGGGACCCTCAAACAGAGGCTTATCCTCTTCTCTGTGTGATTCTCCAGCCAAAGGGAAGCTGGGAGCTGGTGGCTTTGATCTATCCCCCTAAATGCCTATCCCAGAGCCCCAGGAAGGCCTGATTTAGAGGGAAGGGGTCCCAGGAAGCAGCATGACATAGCCCACTTCCCTGGGCCCCATTGGCTTTCGAGGAGCTGTGTGTAATGTTGTTGCAGGGCTGGGTTACACAAGATCATTCTGAAATCTTGCTGCAGCTGTTCACATGGCATCAGTGCTCAGCTGACCAAGCTGCCAATAGTCCAGACAGGTGCAGAGAGAGCCCTGCCAGTCTCTCCCTCCCTCTGCTCCCTTTTTTTTCTGCTTGTGAATAACATTCAGTGCCCCATTGGTCACCCATTGGTTCCAGATCTGGGACTGGTTCTGTTAACTCTTTCAACATAGCATGCACAGTTCTCCTTCCTTCTCTGCCTATAGAGCAGAGTGTTTCTCAGGTCTAGGGTCACCCAGCACAACTCTAGTAGCATCATCTCTAACAGGGATTCTCAACCTTTTTCTTTCTGAGGCCCCCTGAACATGTTTGTTGGCCCAGCTGTGCCACAACCACTTTTTTTTTTTTTTTTTTTTGCTTATAAAAGCCAGGATCAGCATTAGGAGGTAGTAAGCAGGTCAATTACTCATGGCCCCATGCCACAGGGAGCATTGTGAAACTAAATTGCTCAGGCTTCGACTTCAGCCCCGGGTGATAGGCTTGGGGTTACATTCCTGCACAGTGGAGCTCTGGATTTCTGCCCTGGGTCCTAGCGAGTATAATTCTGGCTAAGCATGGCAGACCCTCTGAATCCTCTCACAGCCCCCAAGTAGGCCCCAGACACCTGGTTGAGAACCACTGGTCTAGGAGAAGCTGGAGGTATCTTGATCAAGTGTCCCTGTGCAAAGTGGGGCAAGCAAGCAGACAGGATGGGCTGGTAACTTGACTGATTTCAGTTCCAGCCCCAGTTTCACTTTGTCGATTTCTTTCATGTCATCTCACCCACCTGTGCTGGTGTCAGGATTCAGTGTAAGCACTGCAACTCCTGGGTATTGCTCTGGTCAGGGCTACCTTTCTCTCCTGCTCTCGCCACAGCTTAGTCTCGCCACCTGTCATAGCCAGTAAGCTCCCAGTAACTGTCATTGTTTTCCAGCTGTGTACATCACCTAGCACAGCTGGGCCCTGAGCCCTCTTTCAGCTTAGACACTACTGTAATAAAAGTGATACTGATAGACTCAGAAAGAAGGGATAGGGCCTGTGACCCTAACTGGGTCTTATGCCACTTTTGTCCTGTATGTATCTTGAGGCAGGGTTATGGAAGTGGAGCTCCTGTAATACCCAGCCACCATGGCTAAGTGAGCTGCACTGAAACCTACTTAGCCATGTTGATATGGGGGTCTAAAATAGCTGTTACTGGGGTCTAAATTAGCTGTTACCACTCAAGAAAGAGATCTTCGAGACATTGTGTATAGTTCTCTGAAAACATCCACTCAATGTGCAGTGGCAGTCAAAAAAGTGAACAGAATGCTGGGAATAATTAAGAGAGGGATAGATAATAGGACAGAAAATATCATGTTGCCTCTATATAAATCCATAGTACTCCCACATCTTGAATACTGTGTGCCGATGTGGTCTCCTCATCTCTATAAAAGATATATTGGAATTGGAAAAGGTTCAGAAAAAGGCAATAAAAATTATTAGGGGTATGGAACGGTTTCCATATGAGGAGAGATTAAGAAGACTGGGACTTTTCATCTTGGAACAGAGACAGCTAAGGGGAGCTATGATTTGAGGTCTATAAAATCATGACTGGTGTAGAGAAAGTAGATAAGGAAGTGTTGTTTACTAGTTCTCATAACACAAGACCTAGGGGACACCCAATGAAATTAATAGGGAGCAGGTTTAAAACAAATAAAAAGAAGTATTTCTTCACTCAACGCACAGTCAACCTGTGGAACTCCTTGCCAGAGGATGTTGTGAAGGCCAAGACCATAACAGGGCTCAAAAAAAGAACTAGATAAATTCATGGAGGGTAGGTCCATCAATGGCTATTAGCCAGGATGGGCAGGAATGGTGTTCCTAGCCTCTGTTTGCCAGAAGCTGGGAATGAGTGACAGGGAATGGATCACTTGATGATTACCTGTTCTGTTTGTTCCCTCTGGGCCACCTGGCATTAACCACCATTGGAAGACAGATGGACCTTTGGTCTGACCCACTAGGGCCATTCTTATGTTCTTATGATATGTAAGTGATATAATTAGTCTTCAGAGTTAACACCTCATTGACATGTAAATCCCAGTGTGATATGCACCATAGAAATACCACAGACAGATTAAATGAGTTAAGATGTTTCTGGGGCAGCCAGGAGCTCATTTAATAATAATACTACCTGGCTCTCACCAGCCATTTTCATCAGGAACACACTAACTATCATTATCTCCATTGTTTACAGCTGGAGATTCAGACACAGGGAAGTGAAGTGACTTGCCCAAATTCCCCAATAGGCCAGTGGCAGAAATGGGACTAGAACCCAGGTTTCCTGAATTCTAGTGCAGTGCTCAGGTCATTAGGCTGCTTTTGTTATAAACTACCTGTATTTATTGGGTGGGATTTACAAAGTTTTCTTTACAGCTATCTGAGCTACAGACTTGGGCAAAAAGTTTCACGTCTTGGCACCTAAGTCCACAGTTAAGTATCTGCATGAAAGCAGCCTGGTTTTTCAGAGATGCTCACCACCTGCAGTCCTCCCTGTGGATTTAGGTGGCTCATTTGGAAAATGGTTTATTTACTTATTTTAATGAAAGTTTTAAATTCTTCAGTAACTGCTGGGCCCCAGGGCATGGAACGTTGTTCCAGCCCCACTCCAGCACTAGATGTGCTGTGCTCTTTCTGACTGATGCACACAAGTCACGGCACTGTCAGCAGGGCCCCTCATACAATTCCCATTCAGCTCAGTAACCTGGATGTCTCATCACATCTTAACAATGCCACTGGGTCCCCTAGGAGCTGGGCTAAAATCCTGGAACCTCATTCCACTTATGAGGTCTTTGAGATTTCAGCCCAGAAATGACTCCTTATTGCATAAGTGCCCTGTGCAATTCGCTCAAGGTCTTCCTTGGGGGTTGTCTCTAGCCCCCAAAAGAGCTCACCTGGGTTTAGTGGAACTTTCGGCCCAGGAAGTCTGGTCTGGCTGGGTTATGTGTAAGAGTACTTGGACTGCTTTGTGGGCTGGTAACCCACCCACTCTGCAGTGAGGACACAGGATAAATGCCTCCAGTGCTGACAGTCCTCCAATGCCTTCCCACAATTACCCAAGTGCCCAGAAGAACAGGGACAGAATCACAGAGAGGCTCAGCACGCTGCAGTGCAAAGAACCATGGGATGTGTCCCTAGAAGTCCTAGTGAGTGTAGAGCCAATAAGGGCACCGCAACTGGGGTGTAGCTTTGCAGTGGGGTTGCTCACAACCAGACTAGGTTAATCTGGGTGTCAATCACCTGAGTTAACTCTGCACTGAAGACATATCTGTTCTTCTACCCCCTTTCCTCTTGTAAGAAATGGAAATGGAAAGATGTTTACTTGAAGGATGTTACTCAGACCCTCCATGTTTCAGTATGCAGTACAGAGTTCCAGCCAGACTGTGGTGCCTGGTAAGGAACTGGAGACAAAGCTGGAACTCAAGCTGTGTGGAACACTATTTGTCTGTTTGTATATAATGAATGCCGCCTGTGTAAGGCAGCCTGGATTCATAGACTCATAGACTTTAGGGTCAGAAGGGACCAATATGATCATCTAGTCTGACCTCCTGCACAAAGCAGGCCACAGAACCCTACCCATCCACTTCTATAACAAACCCCTAACCTATGTCTGAATTATTGAAGTCTTCAAATTGTGGTTTGAAGACCTCAAGCTGCAGAGAATCCACCAGCAAGTGACCCATGCCCCACGCTGCAGAGGAAGGCGAAAAACCTCCAGGGCCTCTGCCAATCTGCCCCGGAGGAAAATTCCTTCCTGACCCCAAATATGGTGATCAGCTAAACCCTGAGCATGTGGGCAAGACTCACTAGCCAGCACTCAGGAAAGAATTCTCTGCAGTAACTCAGATCCCATCCCATTTAACATCCCATCACAGACCACTGGGCATACTTACCTGCTGATAATCAAAGATCAATTGCCAAAATTAAGCTATCCCATCATACCATCCCTTCCATAAACTTATCAAGCTTAGTCTTAAAGCCAGATATGTCTTTTGCCCCCACTACTCCCCTTGGAAGGCTGTTCCAGAACTTCACTCCTCTAATGGTTAGAAACCTTCGTCTCATTTCAAGTCTAAACTTCCTAGTGTCCAGTTTATACCCATTTGTTCTTGTGTCTACATTGGTACTAAGCTTAAATAATTCCTCTCCCTCCCTAATATTAATCCCTCTGATATATTTATAAAGAGAAAGCATATCCCCCCTCAACCTTCTTTTGGTTAGGCTAAACAAGCCAAGCTCTTTGAGTCTCCTTTCATAAGACAGGTTTTCCATTCCTCGGATCATCCTAGTAGCCCGTCTCTGAACCTGTTCCAGTTTGAATTCATGATGTGGTGTGAGTGGGCTATAGCCCTATATCATGATTGATATCTCCTACAGGTGCAGCTGCTTCACACTCTGCATGAAAATGGAGGCATGGTGCCACTGGGAGGCAAACTCTTTGTGACAGGTGGACGCTGGAAGGGCCTGGATGGTGACTACCGGGTGGAGATGGAAGTTTATGATTGTGCCAAAGATATTTGGACAAGAGCGGGAGCCCTGCCCTGCCTCTGGCTCTACCACAGCTCTTCCTCCATCTTCATGGATACGTCGAAGTGGACAGAGCCCTTCTTGGGAAACCATGTCCAGTAGGAGAGGCTGGGACCCTCACCCAAGGCTTTAATGGTCCTGCCCAGGATTTGGAAGGACAAAGTGATGGTTTATTTGTTTGAATTATCACCATTTTTGCATGTATTTTTGCCTTCACATTTCATGTGGACCATGAATTAGAGCAATGGTCACCAACTGACTGGTCGATCCTGAAGCTTCTGACAGTTGATCATAATCTCTGGCTGCTAAAAGTCTGGCAGTGCAGCAGAACTAAGGCAGACTCCCTGCCTGCCCAGACCACGGCCCCGCGCTGCTCTCGGAAGTGGCCAGCACAGCCGCTGAGGCCCTGGGGGGAGGGGGCGGGGTCTCAATGCACTGCTCCTGCCTACAAGCACTGCCCCGCTGCTCCCATTGGCTGGGTATGGGGAACTGCAGCCAATGGGATCTGCGGGGGCAGTGCCTGCAGAGAGAGGCAGCATGCAGAGCCATGTGCCCGCTGCAGGGGCGTGTTGGCTGCTTCCAGGAGTGATGTGGGTCTGGGGAAGGCAGGGAGGCTGCCTTAGCCCCGCTGCGCTGCCCTCCCGGAGCCAGTACCCTGTACCCCCTCATGTACCCCAACATTTGGTCCCAGCCCGGAGCCCCCTTCTGCACCCAAACTCCCTCCCAGAGCCTGCATCCTGCACCCCCTCCTGCACCCCAACCCCAGCCCTGAGCCCCCTCCCAGAGCCAGCACCCCGTAACCCATCCCACACTCCAGACCCCTCGGCCCCAGCCCAGAGCCTGCACCCCTTCCTGCACCCCAACTCCCTGCCCCAGCCCGGTGAAAGCGAGGGAGGGTGAGGGAGAGCAAGCGATGGAGGGAGGGCGGATGGAGTGAGCAGGGCCGGGCCTTGGGGAATGGATGGGGTAGATCCTGGGTTGCACTTAAATTCAAAAATGATCTTGTGTGCAAAAGGCTGGAGACCACTGGATTAGAGGTACTAAGCCAGGGATCAGCAACCTTTGGCATGCGGCTTGCCAGGGTAAGCACCCTGGCAGGCCGGGCCAATTTGTTTACCTGCCGCATCTGCAGGTTCGGCTGATCGCTGCTCCCACTGGCCAGGGTTCGCTGCTCCAGGCCAATGGGGAAATAGCGGCCAGCACATCACTCGGCCCATGCCGCTTCCTGCAGCCCCATTGGCCTGGAACGGTGAACTGTGGGAGCCGCGATCGGCCAAACCTGCGGACGCGGCAGGCAAACAAACGGGCCCAGCCCACCTTGCTGCTTACCCTGGCGAGCCACGTGCCAAAGGTTGCCGATCCCTGTACTAAGCCCTTCTGCTGTACAGTGACACCTGCTGGGAGCAGTCAGCGTTACATACGGAAATCCCTAGGCCTAGCTCTTGAAATGGGTTTGAACTACAATGCTTCTGTGACAGTGGTGGGTCTGGTTTCGTAATTTGTCTTTTGCCTGTTGCTTTCGAAGGCCTTGTGCTAAGTCCTGTGAGGCTCCTGCAGGCTCCGCCTGTTCATATACTGAGAATAAGAAAAAAGGTAACCCAAACTGACTTGAGCCAAACTCTGCTATCAAGAGAATCCGAATCTGAAACTGAATTTCTGTAGCAACACAGAGAGGATGCTGAGTTCCACCCTGGTGAAGGCTGTATGTGCACCTTGAGGGTTATTGGAAGTGATAGCCAAAATGTTCTATACAATGTGTGAGACTCATCAGCCACACTATTAAAGGCTCATTCACCTGCACATCTACTAATGTGATGTATGCCATCATGTGCCAGCAATGCCCCTCTGCCAGACTGGACAGTTTGTATGCAAAAGAATAAATGGACACAAATCAGACATCAAGAATTATAACATTCAAAAACCAGTCAGAGAACACTTCAATCTCCCTGGTCACTCGATTACAGACCTCAAAGTCACAATCCTCCAACAAAAAAACGTCAAAATCAGACTCCAAAAAGAACCTCCAGAATTGGAATTAATTTGCAAACTGGACACCATTAAATTAGACTTTAATACAGACTGGGAGTGGATGGGTCATTACACAAAGTAAAACCTATTTCCCCATGCTAATTTTTTCCCCTACTGTTACTCACACCGTCTTGTCAACTGTTGGAAATGGGCCACCCTAATTATCACTACAAAAGTTTTTTTTCCCTCCTGCTGATTATAGCCCACCTTAACTGATTACTTTCAGTATAGTTAGTATGGCAACACCCGTTTTTTCATGTCATATGTATTTTCCTACTGTATTTTCCACTGCATGCATCCGATGAAGTGGGGTTTAGCCCACAAAAGCTTATGCTCAAATAAATGTATTAGTCTCTAAGGTGTCACAAGAATTCCTTGTTCATTTTATTTAGTGCTGTCTATGCCATAGCCCTAACTAGTCCAGCCCACTCAGACAGCCTCAGTCCAATACTGAGTCAGCTGCTGCTTTAATAAAAAGGAGGAGTGTTTCTGTTGCCACCATCTGCAGTTAGCTCTCAGCGATACTAACGAGCAGAGAGAAAAGGCCCTGGTAATTGGTCATTTCTTTTATATTTTTTTTGCTATCTGCAAGTATGTTGTTTCTTTCAGACTGAGTCCTTCACCTACAACCTGGTTTCAAAGCCTACAGCTGATCACTTGTCAGTCCTGTCCTCCACATTCACTGAGCATTGTGCTGTGGGTCCACATTCTGTTCTCAGTTACACCAGTGAAATACAGTGAGTGACTTCACTGGGTCACTTTGGATTTATACTAGTGAAACTGAGAACAGCCATTGGCCCATCAAGAGTCTGAGGACAGCAAAACAGTCTCCCTGTGGGCCCCTCTCACAGAGGTGGACTGTGGTTTAGCCGTGCCATCTCCACTGATGCTGCTAAATCCTCCCGTGCTACTTTGACTATCACCCAGACTCAGTTCACCCTGTGCTTGCCAGTTCTCTCTCCAAACAGACCTCCTGGAGAAGGTTCAAGAAGAAACCTTTTGGGGGCAGGTCATTCCCAGTCAGTGAGACTGAGGGTTTGTCTACACTGCAACTGACAGGTATGATTCCTGATGGACACGTGATAGCTCTGCTTGAGCTAGCACATAAAATAGCAGCAAGGTCACTGTGGCTAGCTGCCTGAGGACAGACCCAGGATCCCCAGCCTGAGTTGTGCTCGGGGGGTTGCCTGAGACACCCTCAGGCCATGGTGTCCAGGCTGCTAATTTTCGGTGCTAGCACAAGCAGAGCTAAAGCGTGTATGTCAGCCCGAGCCAGGAATGATACTGCCAAGAATGATCTGGAGCAGATCACTGCAGCCTATGTGGCTCTGGGAAGAAGGATAAAGGAATTTGAGGCACAACTGGTGTTCTCATCCATCCTCTCTATGGAAGGAAAGACCTGGGTAGAGACCATCGAATCGTTGAAGTCAACGAATGGCTATGCAGGTGGTGTTGGAGAGAAGGCTTTGGATTCTTTGACCATGGGATGGTGTTCCAAGAAGAAGGAGTGCTAGGCAGAGACAGGCTCCACCTAACGAAGAGAGGGAAGAGCATCTTTGCAAGCAGGCTGGCTAACCTAGTGAGGAAGGCCTTAAACTAGGTTCACCGAGGGAAGGAAACCAAAGCCCTGAGGCAAGTGGGGAAGTGGGATACTGGAAGGAAGTATCAGCAGGAGATCGCAGGAGGGAAGGACTCCTGCCTCATACTGAGAAAGCACAACGATCAGCGAATTATCTTAATTGCCTATACACAAATGCAAGAAGCCTGGGAAACAAGTAGGGAGAACTGGAAATCCTGGCACAGTCAAGGAATTATGATGTGATTGGAATAACAGAGACTTGATGGGATAACTCACATGACTGGAGTACTGTCATGAATGGATATAAATTGTTCAGGAAGGACAGGCAGGGCAGAAAAGGTGGAGGAGTTGCATTGTATGTAAGAGAGCAGTATGACTGCTCAGAGCTCCAGTATGAAACTGCAGAAAAAACTGAGAGTCTCTGGATTAAGTTTAGAAGTGTGAGCAACAAGGGTGATGTCATGGTGGGAGTCTGCTATAGACCACCAGACCAAGGCTTTCTTCCTGCAACTAACAGAAGTTACTAGATCACAAGCCCTGGTTCTCATGGGGGACTTCAGTCACCCTGATATCTTCTGGGAGAGCAGTACAGCACTGCACAGACAAACCAGGAAGTTTTTGGAAAGTGTGGGGGACAATTTCCTGGTGCAAGTGCTGGAGGAACCAACTAGGGACAGAGCTCTTCTTGACCTGCTGCTCACAAACCTGGAAGAATTAGTAGGAGAAGCAAAAGTGGATGGGAACCTGGGAGGCAGTGACCAAGAGATGGTCAAGTTCAGGATCCTGACACAAGGAAGAAAGGAGAGCAGCAGAATACAGACCCTGGTCTTCAGAAAAGCAGGCTTTGACTCCCTTAGAGAACCGATGGGCAGGATCCCCTGGGAGAATAACATGAGGTGGAAAGCAGTCCAGGAGAGCTGCTGTATTTTAAAGAATACTTATTGAGGTTGGAGGAACAAACCATCCCGATATGTAGAAAGAATAGTAAATATGGCAGGCAACCAGCTTGGTTTAACAATGAAATCCTTGCTGATCTTAAACACAAAAAAGAAGCTTACAAGAAGTGGAAGATTGGACAGATGACTAGGCACAAGTATAAAAATATTGCTCAGGCATGCAGGACGGAAATCAGGAAGACCAAATCACTCTTGGAGTTACAGCTAGCAAGAGATGTTAAGAGTAACAAGAAGGGTTTCTTCAGGTATGTTAGTAACAAGCAGAAAGTCAAGGAAAGTGTGGGTCCCTTACTGAATGAGGAAGGCAACCAAGTGACAGAGGATGTGGAAAAAGCTAATGTACTCAATGCTTTTTTTGCCACTGTGTTCATGAACAAGGTCAGCTCTCAGACTCCTGCACTGGGCTGCACAGCATGGGGAGGAGGTGACCAGCCTTCTGTGGAGAGAGAAGTGGTTCAGGACTATTTAGAAAAGCTGAACAAGCACAAGTCCATGGGGCTGGATACACTACATCCGAGGGTGCTAAAGGAGTTGGCGGATGTGATTGCAGAGCCATTGGCAATTATCTTTGAAAACTCATGGCAATCAGGAGAGGTCCCGGATGACTGGAAAAAGGCTAATGTAGTGCCCATGTTTTAAAAAAGGGGAGGAGGAGGATCCGGGAACTACAGGTCAGTCAGCCTCACTTCAGTCCCTGGAAAAATCATGGAGCAGGTCCTCAAGGAATCAATTCTGAAGGATTTAGAGGAGAGGAAAGTGATCAGGAACAGTCAGCATGGATTCACCAAGGACAAGTCATACCTGACTTACCTAATTGCCTTCTATGATGAGATAACTAGCTCTGTGGATGAGGGGAAAGCAGTGGACATTTTATATCTTGACTTTAGCAAAGCTTTTGATATGGTCTCCCACAGTATTCTCACCAGCAGGTTAAAGAAGTATGGGCTGGATGAATGGACTATAAGGTCGATAGAAAGCTGGCTAGATCATTGGGCTCAACAGGCAGTGATCAATGGCTCCATGTCTAGTTGGCAGCCGGTATCAACTGAAGTACCCCAAGGGTTGGTCCTGGGGCCGGTTTTGTTCAGTATCTTCATTAATGATCTGGAGGATGGCGTGGACGTCACCCTTAGCAAGTTTGCAGACGACACTAAACTGGGAGGAGTGGTAAATATGCTGGCAGGTAGGGTTAGGATACTAGGCAAATTAGAGGATTGGGCCAAAAGAAATCTGATGAGGTTCAACAAGGACAAGTGCAGAGTCCTGCACTTAGGACGGAAGAATCCCATGCACTACTACAGACTAGGGACCGAATGGCTAGGCAGCAGTTCTGCAGAAAAGGACCTAAGGGTTACAGTGGACGAGAAGCTGGCTATGAGTCAACAGTGTGCCCTTGTTGCCAAGAAGGCTAACAGCATTTTGAGTTGTATAAGTAGGGGCATTGCCAGCAGATCGAAGGACGTGATCATTCCCCTCTATTCAGCATTGGTGAGGCCTCATCTGGAGTATTGTGTCCAGTTTGGGGCCCCACACTACAAGAAGGATGTGGAAAAATTGGAAAGAGTCCAGCGGAGGGCAACAAAAATGATTAGGGGCTGGAGCACATGACTTATGAGGAGAGGCTGATGGAACTGGGATTGTTTAGTCTGCAGAACAGAAGGATGCGGGGGGGATTTGATAGCTGCTTTCAATTATCTGAAAGGGGTTTCCAAAGAGGATGGATCTAGACTGTTCTCAGCGGTACCAGATGGCAAAACAAGAAGTAATGGTCTCAAGCTGCAGTGGGGGATGTTTAGGTTGGATATTAGGAAAAACTTTTTCACTAGGAGGATGGTGAAGCTCTGGAATGGGTTACCTAGGGAGGTGGTGGAATCTCCTTCCTTAGATTTTTTTAAGGTCAGGCTTGACAAAGCCCTGGCTGGGATGATGTAGTTGGGGATTGGTCCTGCTTTGAGCAGGGGATTGAACTAGATGACCTCCTGAGGTACCTTCCAACCCTGATATTCTATGATTCTATGAATTACACCTCCAGCTGGTGCTGACATTAGCAACGTTTGCCACAATATTTTTGCCAAATGTTCATTGAAGCTGTGAGTGAATCTTGATGTTGTTGTTTAATGTAACATTTGGAAAATGACTTTGATAAAAATGACAGCAGACAATTTTGAGAAAAAATTTCAAACTCTGCAAAATGGCAACAACTTTGAAATATTGCTGTTTATTTGCACCATTTTCCTAGTTTTTGAGCAGCCCATGGCCAGAACCCAGTCATGCTGCTCACAACAGGCTGCAAACCTGCCCTGGTGCGGGAATTGACCAAGTGCGCAATCATGCTCCATGGTACCTCTCTATCCGAGATAACTGTGAATGGCTACCATACTAGACAATATTTCTTTCAGCGTGGCTGTTAGGAGCTGGCAGCCATGCAGCATTTGATGTGCTCAGCAGAATTGTTTCAGAATGTTCTTAGTGAAATAAAAATTTCTCATGTAAAAACAAAGGTCTTGACAAAGCCCTGGCTGGGATGATTTAGTTGGTGTTGGTCCTGCTCTGAGCAGGGTGTTGGACTAGATGACCTCCTGAGGTCTCTTCCAACCCTAATCTTCTATGATTCTATAAAAAAGGGACTGTTACTTGGGCATGACAGTCCTGGGCCTGTTTTAAAAATGCCACCTCACTTGAGACAGCTAAACTAGCATCAGCAACTCCTGTAGAGCAGGGCCGGCTCCAGGGGTTTTGCCACCCCAAGCAGCTGAAAAAAAAAAAAAAAAGACGCGATCGCGATCTGCGGCAATTCAGCGGGAGGTCCTTCTCTCCGAGTGGGAGTGAGAGACCCTCCGCCGAATTGCCGTGGAATACCTGAAAGTGCCGCCCCAATCCGGAGTTGCCGCCCCAAGCACCTGCTTGATAAGCTGGTGCCTGGAGCCGACCCTTCTGTAGAGCCCCCCCAGAGCAAGCAGCAGTGTAGCGTGCTCATTGTGCACTCTGTGCTCTCACTTTTCTGTCCTGGTGAGTAAGGAGAGTGTGCTCCCTTATCCCCACACAGATACTGACGGCATCCCACTCAGCCAGAAATCAAACCTCCCACCTGGTCACTGCTAGGAGAGACGGAGAGCTCACCAGAGTAACTGCAATGTCCCATCCATGGTGTGATAGGTTCCCCCCCTTCCTGGGTGCCACCTGATATACTAGAATCCCACTGAGCCTGCCCGTTCCATGAGCCTGGGCTCCCTCACCCTGTCCTGCTGATCCAGCCCTCAAGCCTTCTCTAGCACACACACAGGTAAGGACACATCCAGCTGCAGAAAGACACAGACACTGAGATCAGTTCTGTGTTGGAAGAATCAGCTTGGGGATTGCCCAGCACCCATGTGCACACATCTTCTGGAGTGTAAACCCCAAATTATATTGTCTTGCACTGCACAGAGCTCTGTACAGCATAAGCTCATGAAAATTGCCCCTCTCCCCCAGTGTGGAGGAAGACATGCGTAGCTTTTTGCTCTCCTCTTCCCCCATTATGAATTGCACAAATTGGGTTTCAGAAAACAAAACAAGTTTATTAACTGCAAAGGATAGATTTTAAGTGATTATAAGGGATAGCAAACAGATCAAAGATTACTGAGCAAATAAAGCAAACATGCAAACTAAGCTTAATATACTAAGGAAACTAGCTACCAGTAATAATTTCTCACCCTAAATGCTATTTTAAACAGGTTGCAGGGATTCTTGAAGACAAAATTCTTTTGTTTGCACCTTAGAACTCCAGATATTCCTGTCACAGGCCAGACACCTTCTAGCCTGGGTCCAGTTCTTCCTCAGTTCAGTCTTAGGTGTTTTTAGCAGTCATCTTGGACAGGGATTCAGTAAAGAACTGACGCTGATTAACTCACTTCCCAGCCTTAAATAAGATTGACATATGGTGGGCATCCTTTGTTTCCCATTTTGATCCCCACCCCCCTACTAGTGGAAAAATACCAGCAGTTTAAGATGGTGTCCAGTAGCAGGTGACATGATCACATGACCCTGCAGTGTCAAAGCAGCAGCCCAGAAAGCTGCTCAGGGTGGTGGGATGTTCAAAGTCCTATTGTTCTTCCTAATGGTTTATTGACTAACCAGCCAGACTGATTGTATTTTATCTGGTGGGCGTTCCCCAGATGCAAACACTTGTGCAATTGTTACATAGTCAATATTCCTAACTTCTGATACAGAAATGATACATGCACACAAATAGGATAATCACATTCAGTAAATCATAACCTTCCCAATAATATCACACATGATCCATCTTGCATAAAACATATCTTAGTTATGCCATATTCATATAATAACAATATCTCTAAGAAGAATATGAGGTTTAGTGTCACACATGGGTTAGCATGTGATCCAAAACCCCTGTTTGGAAAGACTGCTGCAGGCCCCCATATCCCTGTGCCAGCAGTCATAGGTGAGTTATCACAGCCCTGCAGCCACTAGTGATTATACCCTTTTTTGATACATTTAATAGAGATGTTTCAAGACTCCTTTGAATGGCCTGCATTCCACCCCTTCCCCTCTCCTCCCGTCCCACAGAAACTTGTCTGCTTTACGGCCTGCAAACAACAGAGCCTAGTGTCCAGACCATGTGTGGGACATGTTCACAGCTCATTTTACATGCGCTGCAAACCCTTTGGACCCAGAGGAAGTATCCGAGGCAAAGGTATTGTGCTCCTCTCCACCCTGTCCCACCAATACCTGGCAAGCGGCCTCCATAGCATACAGGAAACCATCTCCCTATGCTCAGCTGTCTCTCCCTGGGCTGACCAGGCTTCTGTATGGTGGGAAGTCACTGCCAGCAGTTGGCTGGGTTAGTTTCACTTGGTTATTGACTGTTGGGCCTCAAGGGGAAGTCCCATAGACAGGCAAGAGGCCACACATTGACTTCCCATTCGTACTGCTTTGCTTTCAGGGACGGCTGGAGGTTTCATTCCCATGACTTCATCTACAAGGTCCTTCCCTCTGACGGGGAGTGAGAGGGAACAGCTTGGCTACATCAGTCTTCTGGAAGCTGTGAGCCAAGACAGTGACATGAGAGCTCAAGAATGAGGATTAGATTTCACTGGAGCGTGAAGGAGAGGAAGGGGAAGAGTCCAGCTTTCTTCACTCCCCTCCCCCCCGTGCTCTTTACGTTTCCACACATCCGTCCCAGCTGAGCCTCCTCAAAGGTGCCCAACAACACAGCCCTTAATGTTTAAACTAACTGGTTGATTTATGAGGAAGGGAGACAAAAATTGATTGCTGGTCTCTATCTATGCAGGGTCTGCTTTCAGAATGACCTTTGACCGCTATGACACTGCAGAATGCCACTCCAGTGGTCAGACTGGACTATTCTCATACACCAAGCACGGGTAATAATATCACCCTCTCAGGACCGTGCTGCAATCAGAGCAGGCAAGTGCTCTGCAGCCCTTCCATACCAGGCTATGGCACAGCAGAGATATCATTACATGTGGATTTGCTGGAAGACTAAACCAATTAGATCTGGCCCTCTGGCAGCCCCTATGACATCACTAATATTGCTCACTATTTAGGAAAATAACTTGGTCCACATGACAACAAGCCCAAGTCACCTCCATTAGCCTGCTGAACAGGATTCCAGAAAGAGTGTCATCCTGTTGGAAGGTTTTAATGATGTCACAGGTACTATTACCAGACCGTGTCAGCAGGCTCATTCCACTTTGTTGCTCCAGAGTGACCAAGGACCTGACCCTAATGAAAAGGGGTTTGTAGGTCTAGAGATGGCTCCACTTGTACCCTATGGCACATGGAATTACTCTGCTTGCCAAGCCCTCACTGTTTATTGAGCCACCACTATAAGGAGCTCTCACTAATATTCAGCATGTAGGAAACCTAGCTAGCCCTTGGATAATGGTCTCTTGGGAACACCCTGCTTTTAGTGTGTCAGGTCCATGTCATGGAGAGTCAGACTTGCAAGCTATATTCACACACTGAACCTAAAATAGCAGGAGCCATGCATAGTGCTCAATACAACTGCTGAGTGTGAGTGAGAGCCACGCACGGATTCCACAGGCGCTGAGTGCAGGGAGAGAGATGGGTGCTCTGGATGGCCTTAGTCTGTGTGTGCAGCCCAAGTCACCCCCAGAATGCAGAGGCTGAGGACAATAACTTCTGAGAGTGAGAGAAACAGCCCACTGATGTCAAGGAAAAGATTCCCATCAACATCCATGGGATTTGGTTCAGTCCCATAGGGTGCAGCAAGCCAAGAGGATTGAGAAGAGCATACGACATAAGCAAGGGTGTGAGGAGGACAAAGAACTTGAACTTAGTGTGATGAGAGCCAAGGGGGCAGGGAAGGGAGTCAGGGTAACTGAGGAAAAGATGAGTGTAGCTGCAATATTTTTGACAGTGTGGAGAGAGAGGAGGGTGGCTGGAAAAAAGGTTACAGTAATCACAGCAGAAGATGGGCAAGGGATGACCAAGGCCTATAGTGGCAAGGGCAGTGAGGACAGGGCACGCTTTGAGCTGATACAGAGCACAGCTGAACAAAGACATTGGTAGGTTGTGATTTCTATGCACTGTTGTCTATTTATCACTGGTTGTTATTTATTCCAACACGTTTGGGCTCCAGGTTGTTCATGCACTATTTGGCAAGGCGCTGTTTGTGGAGTATGGTGAGTTACTGTCATGGGGTGGCTGGCCCCATTAAATGAAGAAAGTCTAGCTCCTCTATGCCAGGACAGGTGCCCCAGTTTGGTGAATTAAGAGGGTGGGGTGGCACCTTCTTAATTTCTATAAAGGATCAAGGACAAACAGAGGGAGAAGGTCCCTGAAGGAAGCTGTTGGTTTCTGGGGGCAAGGCTGAAGAGCAGCAGAGGGGATTGCCAGCTGAGCTCCCCGAGCCAGGGTAGGAGGGCAAAAGGCAGGAGGAGCAATGGAGGGACTTACCTGGTAATGTCTCCATGCTGGAGAGCTAGCAAAGGATACTGGAACAGGGGGATTGATGGCAGATCCCCTGGTGAAGAGGCACTCCCAGTTGAGAGGCTGGGGAGGGCAGGTTCCTATGGGAAGAGTGGGCTGGCAGCAGGACAGGAGAAGGCCAGAAATGTGCCTCGGTGTGGTGGCAGATGCCGGAGTGTGGTATGTGCTACATTAGTGACCTAGATCTTGAGAGATTTTAAGGCCTACATGCACTGGGGGTGAGCCTGGACTGATTGGGGCCTTTGGTTGTGGATTATTTATTTTTGTAATAATCTGGCCTCAAGGAGGTATTATTATGGGAAGAGAGCCTGTTGTGCCGGCCTTAGGGACCCAAGAGGGGATGTGGGATTTAATGCTGGTGTTAGGCCCCCAGCCACAAGGGGGTTCTCAGGGATAAGGGGGGACTCATGCACAGTCATGTCAGTCATATGCAGTGGCGGATTAGCCACTGGGCCAACTGGGCCCATGCCCAGGGGCCCCAGCCAATTGGGGGGCCCTGGAAAAGTGGTCACCCCCCCCCTACATCCCAACCTGTTCCGCCGACCCGGCACTCCTGCCAGAGAGTAGGGGAAGCCCCTGTGCCCTGACCCCATTTTCCTGGCAGGAGCACTGGGAAGGAGGGTGGGGGAAACTGCAGGCAGAAGGGGTGGGATGGGGCCCCCATTTGCTCTGGCCCAGGGCCTTACAAAGCGGTACTCTGCCTCTGGTCACATGATATGGTTTCTGCTCCATGATTGGAACAACAAAAATCTTTGGGGTTCCCCAAGGTGACTCAGGAGAAATCCTGGTTCCACTGACTTCAGTGGGGCTGGGATCCCACTCTCTGTCTCTTTAGATGCTACACTCTCTTGTTTCAAGCTAAGCACATGTTTATGTGCTTTGCTGGATTGGTGACACAGTGCTCAGCACCTGGCAAGACCGAGAGCTACGCATGGGATGAGTTCCCTGCTCCACAGCCACTGGCCAGCCCTGGCAATTGGGCCCAGTATTTCTGGCGTATATTTGATAAAATCCTGCTCTTCCCTGTGTGCTCCTGGGGGACCCAAGCCAGTTTTAACCCAAAGCTCATGTGGGTAGGGGAGACTACTGGCTTTGGGGTTGGCACTAGCTACTTCCATGCCCCAGGCAGGACTGACCCGATTCTAGGATGGCCAGAGCAATGTTGTCATAGCAGCTCCAAGCCCTGGCAGCTGTTGCTGCCTGGTCAGGATAGGGGACTCCCTTAAAGGGAAAAGCCTAGTGTGTCCCAGCAGGAAACTGAGCAAGTTAGAACCCCTCCTATGAGTTCAGCACCCACCAATGTGGCATATATCTATGTGCTCATGGTAACTGAAGGCTAGATCTCCCTTCACTAATGAGTGGAGCAGTCCATGCCCACCTCAGCCATGCCCATCCTATCCATAGCAAGTGAGGCACTGGCAACTGGATGATCAGGATGGCCCATGGAAGGGTCTGGGGAGCTCAAGGGGGAAATGATGCCGCGCCTCCAGTTAATAAGTGGTGCAGTCAGCTGTCCGGAGCAGGAATACCTTATGGTCCCACTGAAGCTTTGCTGAAGAATCACTTGCGTAAAGCATGTAGAGCCCTGGATGGGGTTAGTTCTTTGCTGGGCAAATAGGGGCCATTGCCTCTCAGGATGAGCTGGTAGCTCCAGCCACTGCTGCCATAGCCAGACACGCAATGAGGGTCACTCAGATCACCATGGGCTGAAAGGAGTCTAGAGGCTGCTGACTTTGGATTTGCTTCAGTCCCCTTGCCTGTGGCTCTCTCCATGAAAATTGCCTTGTACTTAGTGTGACTGGAGCCTCTGTGCACCTGTCCCTCCTGGGTTCCCAGCTGCCAGTCTCCAGCTCATGGAGCCAGAGGCTGGAAATGGTTGCACCTAACAATTGGAGCCAGGAGGGGGCTCTCTGGCTCCCCGGAGTGCGTGCGTGAGGCAGTGCCGATGAGGCGGGGAATTCAAGCTCATTAAAAGGAGTGGATGTAAGCAAGAATATCAGACAGAGACAGCCAAGGTGCTGCACCAGGAGCAGTGCCCACAGCAAGCCAGGAAGAGAGAGGGCAGTGCACCAGTCATGGGTGTCTCTCATGAGCCACAGATCCCAGCCAGGGCCAGGCTGGAGTGAGAGCCACCAGCAGAGAAACTGGGCATTCTCCTGCCCTCTCCAGCTGTGAAGGGAAGGAGCACACGAGAGCTGCTGGGAAGAGACTGTATTTACAGCTCCACAGGCAGCCCAAGAAAGGAGGCAAGCAAGGCAGATAGCCCTCTCCCAGCTGGACTCAGCCCCAGCCGGTGGGTTTTTAAGCCCACGCCCAGACTCTTGGTCCAAGCTCTCAGGAGCATATGGGAGCAGGGAGTACTCTGAAGTACAGGGACATTTCTCTAAGGGATCCTTGAGCCTACACAATGTGCTTTCCCCCCACAAAGTAGGACGCATTGCCCTCTCCTTGGGCCAGGTGGCTCAGCTGTCGAGTACCAGCCAGCTGTTCTGCAAGGGCAACCCAACTCCTGAGCTGGTGCTGATGGGAGGACAGGCCTGACATTGCTGGAGTATCATCTCTTCCCCGAAACACGCCATTCCTGACAGGACACAGTCTGATTTCTTCTTGCTCTTACGGGCAATGCCTGCCTCTGAGTGGCCATAGAAACTCTGGCTCCTCGAGAGAAGGGACCACCTCTTTGGTGCCGTGTTGAAGGATGGCTGGATCCCTCCCTGCCAGCCGCTGGCTCCTATTACTGTGTGTGGGATTCCTGGCAGTGGCCTTATGTGTTGGCTCAGTGGGGTCAGAGAAACTTGGAAGCAGAAGAAGCCGAGAGAAGACATCCCAGTGGAATGAGTATCCCACAGACCAGGGAAAAAGCAGCATGCTTCTGCCAGCCTCTAACGACCCGGTAAGCATTTATTCTACCAGCACCTAGTTGTAGGGAATTGAGCACAGATCTAAACTCAGAGCAATCAAAGCAGGAAAGTGGGTGATGTGCAGAGAGTCTAATTTCTGAGCTGAGTGAGTGTGATTGCAAGTAAAATCTACTCAGGGAATTTGAGTTGTGTGATGACTTTTTACACATGCATGCACGCACAATGAGTAGCTGGGGTGAGGAGTAGGGATGGTTTTGTACTTTTTCACCTTTGGGTGACTATGCTTGTTTATTGTCAATGAGCAACTGACTTTTGCCATGAGAAAGACTAGCATACTGAGGGGACCAAACCAAGCTCTGTGAAAGCAAGCCTACTGGTTCATAAAATGTTAGCAAGTACCCCAAATCTTTTCCAGTTTTGTCATAAATATTTTGCAGGGCAAACATTTTCTCAGCTCTGTTGAAAACATACAATCACAGAGTTTGTCTTGCTGCTTATAGGTTACAGCTGATCAACTGTGTCACATAACTGCAGTGGGATTGACCTGTCGTCCACTTGATCAGGAACCTGTCTCTAAGTACAGATACTCCAGAGGCAGGGGCAAGAATCCTCATAATGGACAGTTATGGAGAGATAGTTTCTTCCTTTTCCCAAGCAGTTAGTGACAGCTTATATCCTAAACATTAGGTTTCAGAGCCTGTCTAAAATTTTGCATGTTATCTAATGTCACCGTTGATGTCATTCTGATTAACTGTACAACCATCTAATCCTTTGTTCAATTCAGCTAAGCTTTTGGCCTCACTAATACCTTGTGGCAATGAGTTCCATAGATCAATTGTGCATTATACAAAAAAAATCCTTTGATCTTTTTTTAAATTGGTAGCCTTTCACTCACACTGACTGTCCCTTTATTCTTATGTTACAAGAAGGTAATTGTGAGTTCCTGGTTGACCATATCTGTGCTACTTTAAAAACAAATCCAAATGCAGGGGTGACATGCAAAGGTGATTGTGTAAGTAGGTTTGTGGGAGGTTAAGATAATATAATTTAACCTGAGGGGTGTAAATTATCCCAATCTAGACTCTTATCCACTACCACCAAATTTGCCGCAATAATTTGCTAACCCACATTCCCACATGAGTGCAGACAAGCTCTGAAGGATAAAACTGAATTTCTCTAAGAGGAGCCCTAAACTCCAGCCCTCACATAGTCTGTCCTTTTGGAGCAGTTGATAGACCAGGAGGCTCAGTCCTTACTCGCCCAGAAATCCCTTCCACGTATCTGCTCAAGCAGTTACTAAAGGTGCTATTGGCAGGGTTAAACTCTCTCCCAGATGAGAGTGCTGCTCAGGAGAATGAATTTCCTACCTCCGTTCATCTGCTCTCAGACCAGGGGAAAGACAGAAGCTGTGTCCAATAGTTTGTGAATGGGTGGAAAACTTACAGCTAGTGAGGCCAGCTGTTACTGTTTGACAAGAGTCTTCTTTTATATCTCACCCAACCCCTTGGGGCCTTCTTTGGCATCATTCCAACAATGCCCACTGCACTGGGCTAGCGAGATTCATAAATGCCTTAAATTGGGTGAGCTGCGTAGCTGGGGGAGCCCAGCTAGGGCAGCTTTGCAAATCAGTCAGCACAGAAACAAATTAGCTGCTTAAAAAATGTGTGGACCTTCAGGGCTCTGCCAGCAGATCCTGCTCATAGAGGCTGGGAGAGTCCAAAGTGCTGCACCAGCAATCTGGAAAGTGCCCTAGCTCACTGTGGATGTAAAGGCAGGCAAAAAGTTGGCCAGCTGTGAGGCTAGCCATACCGATGACTTGGGATCTTCGGGCTATTCCAAATTAGCAGCAGCAGTGCACAGAACACTTGTTTAAAATACTAGGAACACAATACGCTGGACTCACTGCAGTGGTGTTTTATAGTGCTGCTCCAGGAGTGCACATTAAAAATTCAGCTTCCATGATCATTCAGGCCTGTTCTTACCCAAAATTAACTTGCAGCAAATCTCAGTGCGGGCCTGTTGGCTATCTAGGCTTGGAAGGATTAGGATTTTATTGGTAAATGTCAATAAATGTTGATTTTTGCCATACACGCACAAACCAACAAAAAAGTATTTCCATTGATGATCACTGAAATTTACAGATAGACAAAGTAAGAAAAATGCTGCTTGAGAAATTATTTGAGTTTTGATTTAAGGATATTCATGTTGTATTGTTTGCCATGGGATGTTGACAATTTGTGTTTTAACAGTTATAAAGCGTTAACTTTTGGAATCACAATGTCTGCTAGAATTAGCAGACACCCCTGCCACAATTTTCTGCAAATGTAGACATTTAAATTGATAAAACTCTAAACAAATGATTAAAAATAAAATTGATATTATCCATCAGAATTATAAACTGAGTTCTGCCCCGCCTAATTATACACTTGGGCAATCAGCCTTTGTTACATCTTTTTTCTAGAGCTCTTCTGCTTCTCACTCCCCAATCTGTAAGCACCTAGAGGGTTATAAGAAATAGCCAGGATGGATTTGTCAAGAACAAATCACGCCAAACCAACCTAATTTCCTTCTTTGACAGGTTTAGTGGATAGAAGGGAAGCTGTAGACATGATATGTCTTGATTTGTAGTAAGGCTTTTGAAACAGTGCCATGGCATGAGCAAACTACAGAAGTGCTATCTAGATTAAATTACCATAAAATGGGTGAACAATTGGTTAAAAGATCACAATCAAAGAGTAGTTATCAACAGTTCACCGTCACACTGGGAGGGTGTAGCTAGTGGGGTGCTGCAGGGCTCTGTCCTGAGTCTGGTACTAGTCAATATTTTAATGGATGACTTGGATAATGGAGTGAAGAGTGTGCTTATAAAATGTATGGGGGACACTAAAATGGCACTTTGGAGGACAGGATTAGAATTGAACATGACCTTGACAAATTGGAGAATTGGTCTGAAATCAACAAGATGAAATTCATTAAAGACAAGTGCACAGTACCACACTTAGGAAGAAAAAAAAATCAAATGCACAACTACAAAATGGTAATAACTGGCTAAGTAGTAGTACTGCAAAAAGGGTTATACTGGATCACAAATTGAACATGAGTTGACCAGTTGGGAAAAATGCTAATATCAGTCTGAGATTATGTAAGCATGAGTGTCATGTAAGACATTGGAGGTAACTGTCCCATTCTACATGGCATTGGTGAGGCCTCAGATGGAGTAGAGTCTCCAGTTCTGGGCACTACACTTTAGGAAAAATTAGGACAAACTGGACAAATTTAGACTAACCTGATCTATGAGGAAAAATTTTAAAAAATTAGGCATGTTTAGTCATGAGAAAAAAAGACTGAGACAGACTTGATAACAGTCTTCAAATACATTAATGGCTGTTATAAAGAGGACAGGGATCAGTTGTTCTCCATCTCCATTGAAGGCTATCTGAAAGTCCTGCCCGCATCTCCCATTGGTGTACAGTTCCCTTGCCAATGAGCAAGTGGAGAGACATGGCAAATGCAGCAAATGGAAGATCTCTAGCTGCTCCTGCACTGCCCCGGCACCTTCCCACATCACCTTTGTGTGGTAGAGATGGGGGAGATGGAGCAACAGAAAAGTTCAAACACTGGCCCAAGGGCACACAAGAAGTACCTGGCAGTGCTGAGATGGCACCTAATTCTTCAGATGCTTATGCATCTGATTTTTGTACTCTCTGCTTGAAGCCTAATAAACAGTAAACTCCCCGGGGAAATAACACACATGCAATGTGGGAAGGGACTTGGAAGTGACAATGGACAGCAAGTTAGATGGCACCAATGTAGTATGTGCAGTTGTATTGTACAATGGTGTATGGAGATGTCTCTGGTCTAGCTCCTCAGCTGGTGTAAACTGAACTAATACTGCCAGGAGACTCATGCTCTTGCTGTCCAGCGCTGTGAAGGGCAGCAGCATGCTGGGTGACCAGAGCACAGCACTGGGACTCAGGAGATCTTGGATCTAATCCACAAAATGCTGGTGGTTCACGGTGGGATCCTGCACAAGTCACACAGCTTCTCTGTGCCTCAGTATTCCCATTTAATACAAAGGAAACCTAAGACATGTTCTCTTCCCTTCAGCCATACAGCCCTCCAGACTCTATGGACCAAATGTGAGTCGCTCATCCAACTATGCCTCTAGCTTATTAGGGGGAATCCCTCCTAGGAGATAGGAATCCCTCCTAGCCACAGTAAATATGTTGTGTCACTGGTGGAGCTGAGGTTTCTCCATGACACCCATCACATCAGGCAGGAGGTGAACCACAGTAGCTGGTCTGCTGAAGCCTGGTCCTCTGGCATCTGCCAGCACTGCTCAGTAATCTTCCAGAGGGGCTGCTGCTGAGGGCCTGATGTCCTCTCTCCCTTTCCCCAGCACTCATTGATTTCAATGAGAGGTAGGTAGCTAGGCAAAATACCTTGGAAGAGAAGGCCTTAGCCCACTGCCTCTGCCACAATCACAGCTGCTGTTGCAACAGCCAGGGAGAGACTAGGGCCAGAACTCAGACCTAGACATCTTGCCTGGCTGATCTTTGCTACAATGAACAACGTGCTAGTGTTATACTAGGGGCTTTATAAACTTCATGGGCCAGACCCTGAGCTAGTGTAAGTTGACACTGACTTCAGTGGAGCTGGGCCACTTTATACCAAGGGAGGTTCTGGCCTTATTTGTCACATGGTTTATGGATAGGGTGACCAGATAGCAAGTGTGAAAAATTGGGACAGGGTATGGGGGGGTAATAGGAGCCTATATAAGATAAAAGTCCAAATATCAGGACATCTGGTCACTCTAGTTACGGCTACAATGCAGTCAGAGGCATGACTGCAGCATGTGCGCATGTGCAGACATACCTGAGCTAGCTCTGATCTAGCTAGTGTGAGTAACATAGAAGCTGCAGTAGCACAGACAGCAACATGGGTTAGCCATGTAAGGACATGGTGGGGGGGAATAGCTCAGTGGTTTGAGCATTGGCCTGCTAAACCCAGAGTTGCAAGTTCAATCCTTGAGGGGGCCACTTAGGGATCTGGGACAAAAATCTGTCTGGGGATTGGTCCTGCTTTGAGCAGGAGGTTGGACTAGATGACCTCCTGAGGTCTCTTCCAATCCTGATAGTCTATGATTCTATGACATACCCAGAGTCCCGTGCTGAGACAACATCGCTGCTATTGTTATTCACACTGGCTAGGGGATGGCTACACAGGCTGCAGTCACACCTCTGACTGCAGTGCAGATAGACCCATACAAGAATTAGAATCATAGAATATCAGGGTTGGAAGGGACCTCAGAAGGTCATCTAGTCCAATTCCCTGCTCAAAGCAGGACCAATCCACAACTACATCCCAGTCAGGGCTTCATCAAGCCTGACCTTAAAAACCTCCAAGGAAGGAGATTCCATCTAGGTAACCCATTTCATTGCTTCACCACCCTCCTAGGGAAAAAGTTTTTCCTAAACTTCCCCCACTACAACTTGAGACCATTACTTCTTGTTCTGTCATCTGCCACCACTGAGAACAGCCTAGCTCCATCCTCTTTCAAACTCCCTTTCAGGTAGTTGAAAGCAGCTATCAAATCCCCCCTCATCCTTCTCTTCTGCAGACTAAACAATCCCAGTTCCCTCAGCCTCTCCTCATAAGTCATGTGCTCCAGCCCTTAATCATTTTTGTTGCCCTCTAATGGACTTTTTCCAATTTTTCCACATCCTTCTTGTAGTGTGGGGTCCAAAACTGGACACAGTACTCCAGATGAGGCCTCACCAATGAAGAATAGAGGGGAATGATCATGTCCCTCAATCTGCTGGCAATGCCCCTACTTATGCAGCCCAAAATGCTGTTAGCCTTCTTGGCAACAAGGGCACACTCTTGACTCATAGCCAGCTTCTTGTCCACTGTAACCCCTAGGTCCTTTTCTGCAGAACTGCTGCCTAGCCATTCGGCCCCTAGTCTGTAGCAGTGCACGGGATTCTTCCGTCCTACGTGCGGGGCTCTGCACTTGTCCCTGTTGAACCTCATCAGATTTCTTTTGGCCCTATCCTCTAATTTGTCTAGGTCCCTCTGTATACTACCCCTACCCTCCAGTGTATCTACCACTCCTCCCAGTTTAGTGTCATTGCAAACTTGCTGAGGGTGTAATCCACGCCATCCTCCAGATCATTAATGAAGATATTGAACAAAATTGGCCCCAGGACCGACCCTTGGGCCACTCCGCTTGATACCGGCTTCCAACTAGACATGGAGCCATCGATCACTACCTGTTGAGCCCGATGATCTAGCCAGCTTTCTATCCACCTTACAGTCCATTCATCCAGCCCATACTTCTTAAACTTACTGGCAAGAATACTGTGGGACACCGTATCAAAAGCTTTGCTAACATCAAGGAATAACACATCCACTGCTTTCCCCTCATCCATAGAGCCAGTTATTTCATTATAAAAGGCAATTAAGTTAGTCAGGCCATGACGTGTCCTTGGTGAATCCTTGCTGACTGTTCCTGATCAATTTTCTCTCCTCTAAGTGCTCCATGATTTTTTCAGGGACTGAAGTGAGGCTGACTGACCTGTAGTTCCCCGGATCCTCCTTCTTCCCTTTTTTAAAGATAGGCACTACATTAGCCTTTTTCCAGTCATCCGGGACCTCCCCCGATCGCCACGAGTTTTCAAAGATAATTGCCAATGGCTCTGCAATCACATCCGCCAACTCCTTTAGCACCCTCGGATGAAGTGCATCTGGCCCCATGGACTTGTGCTGATCCAGCTTTAGCATCAGCCACACCTTGATTAGTATTTACTTCTTGGAACAGTATTTTGATACTGATTTCAGCATCAGTCAATGAACATATGTGGTTACATTACAGACTGTCAATACCAGATGATCCAACAGGGAAGCCAGAGCATGGTATCAGTGAGTTAGGTGTGATGACACTTGCTAGGTGAAACAGGAACTGTGTCACAGATACAGCAATAGTCTAGGGCAGCAGCTGACAAATTTAAATTGCAGGAAAGACTTAGCACTTCACCAAGACGCTGATTTGTGCTCTTGTGAAGTTTTAAGTGGACCTGTGTTAGCTGTAATTCACAAAACCTTTCCACTAATGTACCATACTTCCCCCCACCCCATGGAATGAACCAGCACACAGGTACCACCGGCCCATATGCCCGCAACCCACCCCCACACTGGGCTAACATTCATGGTTGCAAAAAGCGCTGTGGGCTGTTTAATGACCTCCATTTCCATCCCCTCCAAAATATGCACCCCAGAAACACTGCTGTTGCTGGCACTGGGTTAGTGCCCACCCAGAGAAAAGCGTGCCCTCTACAGAGTTTCTTTGAGTTCAGAGTTTTTCAGAGGTCCTCCAGGTAGCCAGGTTCCCTGTGTTCTGCACGCTGTGAGAAGGGCACAGTTCCCTGGCCAGCAGCTAAGACAGTCTCAGTGGTAAGGAACTCATTAACACTCTGGCAAAGCACAGACTGGTTTCCAGCTGCTGAGCTCCTGTCCCTGCTGTGTAATGGGAGTAGTGATGAAGAGCAGCACCCACCTGTGTCTGAACCACCCAGCAGCCCGCAGAGCTGATTATTGTCACTTTCTGTGTTCTTATTCTTTGATCGTCCGACAGGAACCCCTTCCTGAGCAGTCTCGCAGCATCAACCCTCGGGACACCTGGATGCTCTTTATGAAACAGTCAAATAAAGGGGTGAACAGCAAGAAACGGGGCAAAGGCAAATCAAAAAAATTCAGAGTATGTATTCACATCCCCAGTGTGTCTGCACAACCCACCCCAGGAAGCCCCGGCTCAGACTCATTGCGCCCCATCCCACACAGAGATCCCAGGCCTGCTGCACCGCCACTCCATGCAGAGATCTGAACTGTGCCTGCTGCGCCCATCCTACACAGACATCCCTGGCACTGACCCACTGCGCCCCTCCCCTGACAGAACTCCTCAGCCTGGGCCCACTGTCCCCTCCCCTCACAGAGCTCCTCAGCCTGGGCCCACTGCGCCCCTCCCCTCACAGAGCTCCTCAGCCTGGACCCACTGCACCCCTGCCCCATAGAGCTCCTCAGCCTGGGCCCACTGCACCCCTGCCCCATAGAGCTCCTCAGCCTGGGCCCACTGCACCCCTGCCCCATAGAGCTCCTCAGCCTGGGCCCACTGCACTCCCCCCCATAGAGCTCCTCAGCCTGGGCCCACTGCGTCCCACCCCCCCAGAGCTCCTTAGCTTGGGCCCACTGTGCCCCACTCCCCACAGAGCTCCTCAGCCTGGGCCCACTGTGCCCCCCCCATAGAGCTCCTCAGCCTGGGCCCACTGGGCCCCCCCCATAGAGCTCCTCAGCCTGGGCCCACTGCGCCCCTCCCCTCACAGAGCTCCTCAGCCTGGACCCACTGCACCCCTGCCCCATAGAGCTCCTCAGCCTGGGCCCACTGCACCCCTGCCCCATAGAGCTCCTCAGCCTGGACCCACTGCACCTCCCCCCACAGAGCTCCTCAGCCTGGGCCCACTGTGCCCCTCAGCCTGGGCCCACTGCGCCCCCCCCTCCATAGAGCTCCTCAGCCTGGGCCCCCTGCGCCCCCCTCATAGAGCTCCTCAGCCTGGGCCCACTGCACCCCCCCCATAGAGCTCCTCAGCCTGGGCCCACTGCGCCCCTCCCCTCACAGAGATCCTCAGCCTGGGCCCACTGCACCCCTGCCCCATAGAACTCCTCAGCCTGGGCCCACTGCACCCCTCCCCTCACAAAGCTCCTCAGCCTGGACCCACTGCACCCCTGCCCCATAGAGCTCCTCAGCCTGGGCCCACTGCGCCCCACAGAGCTCCTCAGCC
The DNA here is from genome assembly GCF_007399415.2 of Gopherus evgoodei. NCBI lineage: Eukaryota > Metazoa > Chordata > Testudines > Testudinidae > Gopherus > Gopherus evgoodei. The sequence continues at coordinate 58,307,597 of NC_044330.1, read as the reverse complement.
TGGGCCCACTGTGTCCCTCCCCTCTCAGAGATGCTCTGCGTGGGCGCATTGCACCCCACCCCACATAGAGAGCCCTGGCCCAAGCCTGCTGTGCCCTCAACCCAGAGAGCCTGGCCTGAGCCCACGGCATCCCTAGTGTAAAAGCCCTGCTCCTTCTGAGCCCAGACCAAGACCTTGAAGGTGGGGCTGAAAACAGTGACCAAGCCAGCAGAGATGGCCAATCCTGCTTAGAGCCCAGCACAGAGTTCAGAACAGGCAGGTGCTCTTTTGGGCAATGGGAAGAAGGGTGCCAGGATGTGGGTGACTAGAGGCTGGCACTGCGGGATGGAGCCATTCTTATTGGATCTACACTGGCTGGCTGTGCCCTAATTTGAACTGAGCAGCTCTGTGCTCTGTCTGGGGTTCCAGTTTGGCCTGCCAGGCCCACCAGGTCCTCCCGGCCCTCAAGGAGCCCTGGTGACACCAGAAGAATTGCTGAAGGACTTCCGGCTGCTGCTGAAAGGTACAGTGTGAAAGCCAGTGCATGGAGTGGGCTGAGTGCGTTTCCACAGGTACTTCAGGTGGGCTGGGGAGGTGGGTGCCCCATGCTGCAGGGAGCGTGACACTGAAGAGACAAGAGCTCATGTCCTACTGGGGGGGCAAGGTCATCTCCCTCCCTCAGGGTTGAGGTTAAGGACAGAGAGTAAGGGCTAGTCTACACTGGCAATGCTAAAGCGCTGCTATGGCAGCGCTTTAATATGGCTTGTGTAGTCACAGCAGAGTGCTGGGAGACAGCTCTTCCAGCGCTCTAAAAAAACTCCATCTCCACAAGTGGTGTAGCTACCAGCGCTTGGAGTGCAACTCCCAGCACTGGTGCACTATCTACACTGGCAACCTGGCTTTTCACACCCCTGAGTGAGAAAGTTGCAGCACTGCAAAGGCCCAGTGTAGACAAGCCCTTAGTGGTTGCTGTCTAGTGCATATGGGGAGTTGACCCCTTGGTGGGTGCAGGGACAGTAAGTTGGCAAGCAGAGCTGCTTAGCCTGCCTGCCCGGACACAAGAGCCAGGTAACCGGAGCAGGGCAGAAAGGGGGGATATGTCTGGGGTGGTATCTTACACCCTCTTACATGAGTGCTCAGCCAGACAAACTCCAGCCCCAGGAGAAGCTTTACACTTTCAGTGTATCGGTTATTTTGACATAATTTTCCAGCACAGAGTTTTACACTCACACATCAGGACATGACTAACTACAAACCTCAAATGTGCACTTTGTCTAATGTCACAAATAATAATTGCTAACCAGGGCTGGCTCCAGGCACCAGCATTCCAAGCAGGTGCTTGGGGCGGCATTCTGCAAGGGGCGGCAGTCCCTGTTGTTTTGCCCCCAAGCAGAGTGCCGAATTGCCGCCGCGGGCGGCGGGGGCAGTCCGTGGGCCTTTAGGGTAGCAGGCTCGTTTCCGCAGCGGCGGCAATTCGGCGGCAGCTTCTATGTTTAGCTGTCTGCGGGGGCTTCAGCTAAACATAGAAGCTGCCGCCAAATTGCTGCCGTGTGGAAACACGCCTGCTGCCCTAAGGGCACACGGACTGCCCGTGACCCCCGCGGAGGCAATTCAGCGCACTGCTTGGGGCAGCGAAAACTGTAGAGCCAGCCCTGTTGCTAACACACATTTTGGTGATGAGGTACTTATTTGTCTGTGTTTGTGTGTGGAGGGGTGTGTGTTAGGGAAGTGACTTTAGCCCCAATCCAACCTCCATTGCAGTCTTTGGAGAGTTTCCCACTGACTGCAGTGGTAGGTGTGTACTTGTGTGCTGAGATTTGTGTGTGTCACAAATTGATTCCATGTTTATCTCCAACACCTCAGAGGACTTCCCATTAGTTTTTTGGCTCAACACTTAAGAATCAAACTCAGCAACAATTGGGAATCCCAGAAAACTAATATCCCTTTCCTGGCTTCATGACTGCAATGAAAACCAATGAAAAGCATTCTCCAACAAACCTCACTGCTGCCCAAAATGACCAGGACAGAACATTTGCCTGGATCAAGCATATGAAAGCAGGGATGGCTGGAATTCAGTTTCACATGATGGTACCAGCTTGCTGGGCTTTGACTAGAATTCACATCAGTGTCCATCCTGCTTCCATTGACATCAAGGGGCATTTTAACATTGGCTCCAATGGGAGCAGTCATTTGTGAAAACCCTTTGTACATCAGTGACTCCTAAAACTGGTTCTCTGGGGGGCATTCTCTCAGAGGTGGTAAAGGAGCGGGAGAGGATGAGCCTGAAGGCCTGTGAAGGTTGCCAGGAAGGTGAGGAAGAGGAGGAGAGAGGAGAAGATGACATCTTGGCACTTGTTGCTGGTCCGTTGGCAAAGACTAAGCCACAGCATCGAGTGGAGGCAGCCTTCCACTGCCGAATACGGAGAAACATTTCCATTGAACGAAGATCCCTGCAAGAGCTGCAGATCTATTACATAGTGAGTGGGGGAGGGAGTTTGCCATGCTGGACTGGCAAAAATGCAGATTCAGCAATACTGACACATTTCCCAAATTTGTGTTGGTTTCGCCAAATTGTTTTGGTCAAAAAACAAACAGTCCAAAAATTGACATTTTTCTAAATGAAATGTTTCAAATTTTTGGCTCAAAACACCTTTTTGTTTCAAAATTTTCTTTAATTTTATTTTAAAAACCCAACCAAAATGTTTTTAAAAGGCTGGAATCAAAATGAAACATTTCAATTTTGCCTAAATGAAATATTTTGTTTGACCTGAAACAATTTTTTTCTACTTTTTGATTTGCTGAAACATTTCATTTTTGGTTCAGCCTGAAATTGCATCTTTTTTTCCCCAATTTTTCAGAATTGCCAGTGAATTAATAAAAATCCATTATTCGCAGAGCTATATTCCCAGCATCTGATCTCTGTGAGGAAGGTGAATATAACTTCAATCCAACCCCCATGGGAGTCTGTGAGGAGATTCCCATTGATTTCAGTGAGCATTGGATCAGGTCCTAACCTCCCAAATGCACCTTGCCATTTGTGCCATACTATAGGTGTGTGTTTGCCAGGGGTGGAGGAAGGGGGGTTACTTCCTTTGAGCTTCTTAGCCAATTATTGCCAATAATTGCACGCCAATTAAAATCCCTAGACAGACTTTTCTGTACCAACAGAGATAAGGCTGAGTACACATCAGTAACTTACGATACAAAAATATTCAAGGGATGTTATTTTTAGCCCCAAAATAAGCATTACAGACCAGGAAATTCAGAGTTAAGGTTAAACAGACATGAAATCTAGATACAGTAGAACCTAAGAGTTATGAACACCTCGGGAATGGAGGTTGTTCGTAACTCTGAACAAAACATTACAGTTCTTTCAAAAGTTTACAACTGAAACATTGACTTAATACAGCTTTGAAACTTTCCCATGCAGAAGAAAAATACTGCTTTTAACCATCTTAACTTAATGAAACAAGCACAGAAACAGTTTCCTTACCTTGTCAAATCATTTTTTTAATCTTGTCAGATCTTTCCCTTTTTTTTGAAGTAGTTTACATTTAACACAGTCCTGTACTGTATTTGCTTTTATTTTGGTCTCTCCTGCTGCCTGATTGTGTACGTCTGGTTCCAAATGAGCTGTGTGGTTGACCAGTCAATTTGTAATTCTGATGTTCATAACTCTGACGTTCTACTGTTTATTAAGACCTGTAAATGCAGTTAAGACACCTAGAACAACCTTAAAAACTCTGCTCTATAATGATGCCATATACTACACATACAGTTAAGAATCATGCGTTTTTTTCCCACGATTTCTCCTCATAGTGTCACTACAACCCAGAATTACCTGTCCTGAAGAATTTACAACCTATACAGACAAGACTAAAGGAGTACTATTATCCCCATTTTCCAGATAAGGAAAAGAGGCAAAGAGAGATTATGCAGCTTGCCCACAGCCACATAAGAAGTCTGTGGCAGAACTAGGAATTGGACTCTGAGTAGGGTTGCCAACTTTCTAATGTCTGAAAACCAGATACTACAGAAGGAAAGCTGGAACCTCCCCGCTCCACCTCTTCCCCTGAGGCCCTACCCCTGCTCTGCCTCTTCCCCGAGGCTCCCACCCCCATCACTCGCTACTCTCCTCCCTTCCCCTTCCTTGATCTCTTCCCCTCCCGGCCCCCCACACAGCTGGGCACTCTCTACTCCGGGGCTAGGATGGGAGCCTGCCTGCCCATGAGATGCAGGTAGGAGACGGCCCCAGCTGAGCAGAGGCTGGTGTGGGTTGATGACACGGTGCCTACTTCCTTGGCCCCCCCACCTGTGGTAACTGGACTTTTGTTGTCATCAGTACATGTGACTGGACACTGTACAGATCTCCTTTCAACCAGACTTTCTGGTCAAAAACTGGACACCTGGCAACCCTAACTCTGAGCTTTCCAAAGTCCTTCACCAACCATCCTTCCTTTTTAATCTACTGATCAAAAGTTGCTTTCAGGTATTATTTGATGAATAATTCTGAGTAACAAACACATTTGAAAACAATCATGGTCAAACATCAGATAATCTGTGAACAATTAGAAAACAAGACAAATTTTCAAATACGTTGTTAGGCCTGGTGTGTACTTTTTTACGGCATAACTATGGCAGTAAGAGGCCTAGTGTAGATACAGTAATAATCTGTGTGCTGCAATCACCCTCTGCTTGCTGCAGTGCATGTCTGTTTCCTGAGAAGACGCTGTTAGCTGAGCGGCAGCGCCCATCTCCTAATGCAATATGTAGAGTTGGGATGGTGTCTCGCAGTGTGCACAGTCTTGCCTTTCTCTTTGTTACTAGCCTCAGAAAGAGGGGGTGTTCCATCGAGGCCTGGGGCTGAACCTGACCAGCGGCCAATACACAGCACCTGTTGCAGGGTATTACACCTTCACCGCCACCTTGCACATCGGTAAGCTTTCCTGCTGCCTGGCACACGGAACTGGCCTCCACAGCATGGCGATTCTGTTGAATCATAGAATCATAGAAGATTAGGGTTGGAAGAGACCTCAGGAGGTCATCAAGTCCAACCCCCTGCTCAAAGCAGGATCTACCCCAGCTAAATCATCCCAACCAGGGTTTTGCCAAGCTGGGCATTAAAAACCTCTAAGGATGGAGATTCCACCACTTCCCTGGGTAACCTACTCCAGTGCTTCACCATCCTCCTAGTGAAACAGTGTTTCCTAATATCCAACCTAGACCATCCCTACTGCAACTTGAGACCATTACTGCTTGTCCTGTCTTCTGCCACCACTGAGAACAGCCTAGCTCCATCCCCTTTGGAACCCCCGTTCAGGTAGTTAAAGGCAGCTATCAAATCCCCCCTCACTCTTCTCTTCTGAAGACTAAATAAGCCCAGTTCCCTCAGTCTCTCCTCATAAGACATGTGCCCCAGCCCCCTAATCATCTTTGTTGCCCTCCGCTGGACTCTCTCCAAATTTGTCCAAATCCTTTCTGTAGTGGGGGCCCCAAAACTGGACACAATACTCCAGATGTGGCCTCACCAAGGGAATAATCAGTTCTCTTGATCTGCTGGCAGTGCTCCTACTAATGCAGCCCTTTATGTCATTAGCCTTCTTGGCAACAAGGGCACACGGTTGACTCATATCCAGCTTCTCGTCCACTGTAATCTCCAGGTCCTTTTCTGCAGAACTGCCACTTATCCAGTCAATCCCCAACCTGGGCTTCTTCCGTCCTAAATGCAGGGTTCTGCGCTTCTCCTTATTGAACCTTATCAGATTTCTTTTGGCCCAATCCTCCAATTTGTCTAGATCACTCTGGACCCTATCCTTACCCTCCAGCATATCTACCTCTCCCCAAGCTTAGTGTCATCCATGAACTTGCTGAGGGTGCAATCCATCCCACCATCCAGCTCATTAATGAAGATATTGAACAAAGCCAGCCCCAGGACTGACCCCTGGGGCACTCCGCTTGGTATTGGCTGCCAGCTAGACATTGAGCCGTTGATCACTACTCGTTGAGCCCGACGATCTAGCCAGCTTTCTATCCACCTTACAGTCCATTCATCCAATCCATATTTCTTTAACTTGCTGGCAAGAATACTGTGGGAGACCATACCAAAAGCTCTGCTAAATCAAGGTGTATCACGTCTATTGCTTTCCCCATATCCACAGAGCCAATTATCTCATCATAGAAGGCAATCAGGTTGGTCAGGCATGACTTGTCCTTGGGCAATCCATGTTTTCTGTTCCTGATCACCTTCCTCTCCTCCAAGCTTCAAAATGGTTTCCTTGGGGACCTGCTCCATGATTTTTCCAGGGACTGAGGTGAGCCTGACTGGTCTATAGTTCCCTGGATTCTCCTTCTTCCCTTATTTAAAGATAGGCACTATATTTGCCTTTTTCCAATCATCCAGGACCTCGCCTGAGTTTTCAAAGATAATGGCCAATGGCTCTGCTATCACATCAGCCAACTCCCTCAGCACCCTTGGATGCACTGCATCCAGCCCCATGGACTTGTGCATGTCCAGCTTTTCTAAATAGTCCTTAATCTGTTCTTTCACCACTGAGGACTGCTCATTTCCTCCTCATACTGTGCTGCCTAGTGCAGCAGTCTGGGAGCTGACCTTGGCTGTGAAGACTTGAGGCAAAAAAAGCATTGAGTACTTCAGCTTTTTCCACATCCTCTGTCACTAGGTTGCCTCCCCCATTCAGTAAGGGTCCCACACTTTCCCTAACCTTCTTCTTGTTGCTGGCATACCTGTAGAAACCCATCTTGTTATTCTTCACATCCCTTGCTGCAACTCCAATTGTGCTTTGGCCTTCCTGATTACACCCTGCATGCTCAAGCAATATTTTTATACTCCTCCATAGTCATCCTCCAGGACTCTCTGGGACAGAAACCTTAGTGGCATACATAAATGTAGCTCCATTGAAGTTACTGTGCCAGATCCTCCGCTGGTATAATCAGCATAGTTCCACTGGAGTCAACATATTGTGGGTATGACTTGATGTAGTTCCACTGACAATCATTTGGCTACATTACTTTACACCAGCTGAGGCCCAGACCCAGCTATTCAATCGGAGCATTCTGGCTGGCCAGCTGTGTGGGCATGTCTGGCTTCCCTGGGGGGCTGAGGCCTAAGGCCTTTACAGGGGGTTCTGTTCAGAAAGGGAGAACATCTCATCCCTGTCTCATTAGCTCTTCTGTGTTTATAGTTCATGGAGAACAACAGAAGAAAGGGCAACAGCGTGCAAGAGATCGCCTGCGGGTACTGATCTGTGTCCAGTCTCTGTGTCAACATAACATGTGAGTGTGCTTGGTAGAGACATGCCCTCCCTGTTAGCACAGCCAGACTTCTTTTAAATGTAAAAACTGTTTTTCTCTCTCTTATCCCAGAAGGTGAGTGCACAAAAAGAAGGGGCCCACAGTGCATAGGGCACACAGATCACGGCACCACTGTGGCTGTTGGGAGCCGATGGAGGATTTCCTATGTAGGGGAAATCCCAGAGTGGCCCGGAACCTCTGTAGCTGCTTCCACACCATCCCCTTTCTCATCTCTCAGAGTAGGGGATCTGGCTGGGAGAAAGCAAGCCTGTCTGGGGTATCCCTGCTCCCTGGTGATTCCTAGCTGCCTGAATAGCTTCTGGGGCCCATTGACAGCTGGGTTTAAACTAGAGCAGCCTTAAGGCTGATCTAACTTAGACTAACAACTAGCTTGGCCCCCAGATCAGGTGATATATTATCACCTGTGTATGTCCTTTATGTGCCCCAGTCCTGAACTGCATTGAGCACTGCACTGGACTGGGGCCTGTAACTGGATCTAACAATATCATCACAGCTACCACTTGTTAAAAAAATGTCAGTGGAACAGTTTTCCACCAAAAAAGTGCAGTTTCATCAAAATCCAAATGTTTCACTGGAATGTGTCAATTTCAATGACATGCTTGAAGTGAAAAAGTTGAAATGACTTCAATTTTCTCGTTTTATTTTTATAGTATATCAAATGTTCATTTACATATATTTAATATTTTAATATCATATAATATCAAAGCAAAGTGAATTGACATTCTCAAAATGAAATGTTTCAATAGTTATGAATGGAATTTTTGTTTTGAAATTTTCATTCCACAGGACATTTTGAAATTTTAGCATTTTGTTCTATTTCAGAATGAATGTATTTAAAAAAAAATCAGAATTGCCTGTGGAATGGAAATGCCAATTTCAGCCAGCTTTAATCACACCCATGCTCTATGGGCCAAATTAATAGCGGTGCCTGTGGGATTGTCTACATAGGGACTCTTAGGAAGGTTAATCTGAACGAACTTCTAAAATGGTTTCTCCTATCAGTGCAGGTACTCCACCTTTCTGTGAGGCAGTAGCTATGTCAACAGGAGAATTCTCCCATTGACTTAGCGCTGTATACACCAAGAGTCAGGTTAGTTTAACTGGACTGCTCAGGGGAGTGTGAATTTTTTCACATCTTCAAACAACTTAGGGTATGTCTACACTGCCCATGTCACAGCGCTGCATGGGCAGTGTAGTCACACTTTATCGCTGGGGGAGAGCTTTCATGGCAATAAAAAAACAAACCCTCAAACCAGCGGTGGTAGCTTTATCACTGAGAGCTGTGCTGTCTATACTGGTGCTTTTCAGCGCTAAAACTTTTGTTGCTCAGGGGTGTGTTTTTTCACACCCCAAATGACAAAAGTTTTAGTGCTGAAAGTGGCAGTGTAGACATAGCCATAGTTATACCAACCTAAGTTCCTAGTGTAGACCAGGCCTTAGATTCCCTTTCACTTACATGCATCTTACCAATGTGCAACTTAGACCATATCTGACTTTGGTCCCTAGATGCGTAGTTTATAGCAAGCCCTAGGTGTCTGGAAGTCAGCATGAGAGTGATGGAGTATCATCATTATAGCTCTGTGACAAAGAGCAAAAATATTTCCACACCGCACACACTGTGCCAGGTACTGCTTACAAAAGAGTACCACAAACCAAGGGAAACAATAGTCCTGGAGAGTTGTGACATTTAGTTATTTGGAAATGTTGTCAACCCCTCCTGGCTAATGTCAGCTGATCACAGAGCTGATCCATGCATGGGACCAAATTAAATTCCATATGCTGGTCTCAGCTAGAACGCTGGGTTGTTATCCAGAAAAAGTGCAAAGCCCCAAATCTCTTGCCTCTGTATAAACAAATCTCATCTCCACAAGGTACACTGTAAAGGAGGCCAATTTTAGCAAGGATCATGCCAGAAGAAGCACGGGCATCTGTCATTACCATCTGAGGCATATACATACAGAACCCATGCAGCGAGCTTGGCTAGTAGCATGCATGTGGGTTAAGATTTTCAAAGCTCCCTAGGGGGCTTGACTGTCCAAAACCCATTAGGTTGGAAAAATCTCATCCATTCTCCCTATATATAGCTCTCCATGTTATTAAGCATGTATCCCAAGTGTCTTTGCCAGCATAACTTCTACTGAAATGGGATTTTAATTATGTGTCACTTTGTTAGGTAGAAAATAAAATACTTACAGTGTTCTGGAGTGACACCCTCTCAGTTAGAAAGGTAGGTCAGGCGCTATGCCCCTTCCATCACTGGCCCCTTGCTGACACTGCCAGCATAAATGCTAACTTTAATGGCTGGCTTGTGCTGGCCACTAAGAAATCAGAATCATAGAAGATTAGGGTTGGAAGAGACCTCAGAAGGTCATCTAGTCCAACCCCCTGCTCAAATCAGGACCAACCCCACTAAATCATCCCAACTCATATGACTCATTTCATATGCGTGATCCCATTGCCATCTGATTGTAAGGACTTCCGGTCACAACCAGGGTAGGCTAGATGGCCATACATGGGGTAAGGAAGGAATTTTCTCCCAGGTCAGATTAGCAGTGAGTTGGGGGTTTTTCACCTTCCCCTGCAGCGTGTGGGAGGTGACTATCCAGGATTATCTGGAGCTATCTCACAATCATTTCCCTGCCATTGCAGGGGCTGCGAACACTGGCGCACCTTGGGTCCTCCTAGTTTATTCCTGTGGCACATCTTGAGTCTCCTGTGGGCTGTAATACTTTCTTCTAATGTCTGTTGTTGGGTTGAGTGTGTGGATGATGGAGGGTGGAGGGGAGCAGTAATATACAGGTCAGAGGGGTGATCTACTGGTCCCTTACAGCCATAAACTCTATGACCCTCTGTGAGCCAGTCCTAGTGGGGAAAAGCACTAGGTGTGCTAGCTAGCCCCTTAGTTTGCATAATAAATTGATGGATGGGATGAACCCTCCAGAACATAGCTGGGATAAATATATCAACATTGGGGGTGTGAGAAGGCCTACTGAGCCTCTGACCACGCTGTGCCTACTCCAGGGCAAGAGGCTGTCAAGCACCAGGCAACCCCTGGGACCATTCTTGAGGACTGTACTTGGTTTGGTTTTTTAAACAAAATATAGAATTAAATGTAAATAATGATATAGAGTGATGAGCAACTTTGCAGGGAGGAGACAAGTTTGCCAGGGCATTGTGCAGTCCTCCCCTTCTGTTTAACATCTGGAACTGGGGATGGGGGAGACAATCACTCTCTATTACTGTAGATAACTGGCTAGTAGGTGAATTCTGGGTTGTACACAGATCACGCAGGTCACCTCAGTACTGACATTGCTGTTTCTTGTCCTCAGTTCTCTGGAGACGGTGGCTGGTTTGGACAGCAGTGAACTTTTCACCATCTCAGTCAGTGGAGTCCTGTACTTACAGGTAAACATGGGCAAACTAATGAGGCCAAGGGGTGTTACTTATGGGTAGACCCACCTTGTGCAGTGTGCTATTGATATGAGAATGCAGCACAACTGGGCAGCTAACTTTTCACAACAATAACTCTGCCCCCGGGGGCCAGGCAGCTTTGTACAGCCCACATTGAAGTCCATGCTATTTTCAGCATGCGAGCTAGCTCAAAGCAAACAGAACTATACCTACCCCATCTGTAATCACACCTCCGATTGCATTGCAGACATGCCCTAATTGAGCACACCCATTCCCAAGTGCAGCAGGAAGTCACTGTGGTTTACAAGCTCTTCAATGCAGGAGCTTTTCTACAGAAAACGCCCTGCATTGTGGGTGCTACTGGAACCAACTAGTGAAGATGACAGGCACGTGCTGCTGTGCTGGCTTTCCTCTGCAGCAGGGCAGGAAGTTCATTCCTCAGTCTGACTCTGCATCATTTTTCAAAACCAGCCTCAATAACACTAGCCTTCTATCTCTCTGGGGGCTGAGACCAGAACCTCAAAGGTATCTGATTTAAACAGGATTAAGCACCTAAAGATCTTTGAGGATGTAGACCTGAGTCCCTCCAGTGATCTGCCACAGTACTGCAAGGTTTAGTCTCTAGGGTGTCCTTGCCTACACTCAGTGGCTTATAGCCATAGAACCGGCCAACTACTCTGGTACTATATACTGTAGTCCTGATACTCCCCACCTGGCTGCTTGTGTGGTCATTACCACCTCTATAAAGTGCATGTAAAATGCTACTATTTTGATTGGGTAAATGCCTGCATGAGGTGCAGGACCATGGGGAAGCCAGCTGCCTAAGGCACCTAAAAGGATAATGCACCATAGCACTGATAGACCAATTCCCACCCACTACTAAAGAGCAGAGCTTTTGCATTGCACTATTTTAGTGTTTCCCAACAGAGAGTGACACAGATCAGTCCCATTCAGATGTTTGGTCTCAGCCCAAAGGGTTTGGCTTTGAAAAGGAGAAGGGCTAGTTTAGCAAAGCAGCAAAAGTAAGTTTCTACATTTCAGTGGGACTACTCATCTGTCTGACAGCAGGCTTCAGGGCATTGCTCAAGTGAGGCTGGAGAGTGTACAAAATACATAGGATATGCCAAACAGCAGAGTCCTCATTATAACCTTAACTTTGGCATTTCCTGCTTAGTAACATTCTGGTGGATAATTCAGAACCATCCTATTTGGGAGACTGGTTGAGCCCTGACCCAAACCAGCATGTGCTATTGGCTTGTAGCAGCCTGTACTGGCTGCAGCACTGTGCAGAACGGGCTTAGCATTCCACATGGCAGCCCTGCCCACTCAGCCATGGCATTCTCTAGGGCAGGGCCTACTTTGTCTGTGGTGGGGGAATTCTTTCTCCCCTTCCAGGCTTTTTACAGCACCCTTGATGCAGCTAGTATGCTATATAGGGTATAAACACTGCACAGTAAGTCCAGGCTCTGACTCAGGCTTGAGTCCAAGCCCACACACAATCTGACCCAGGTTCTATGACCTTGCTAGAGAGCGGATCAGGCCAAGTCCCACTGTGTCTCAGGTCTAAGCCCTGTAATTTTGCACTATGGATACAGGTCATGCCCCAGACCCGCATCAGAAGATCTGCATTGGCAGTATGACTGTTAGCATAGCTATGAGTCCAGCACTTCTAAACCCAGGTTTACAATGGTGTGGGAACACTCAAGCATGAGCTTGGAAAAACAGTCCTCCAGTCTGGGTCCCAACACTCTGGAGTTAGTGGTGCAGCATGACCATAGCCAGAGGGGCTGGAACAAGGGATACAAACTGCCCCATGTTCTGCTTTAAGTGTAAAACATGACAACTTTAAGTAGCGCATCACAACCTACATAGCTAGTTATTGCTCTATAGGTCTGCTGCATTTACATGACATGCTCCTCTGTGTGCTGATTATGGCAACCTGGGACTATTTTCACTGTCACTCTCATTTCTTCCTTTCAGGCTGGCCAGTATGCCTCAGTTTTTGTAGATAATGCCACTGGATCATCCCTCACTGTTCGAAGTGGCTCGGATTTCAGTGCTGTTCTTCTGGGGGTGTGAATGGTCTCAAACCATCTACTCTTACATGCTGTAAGCTGAATTGGTCTCTTCGCAAGAACCACCTTAATTCCCTTCCACCCAAGCTCAGGGAGCAAAGCATAGTGAGGTCAGGAGCAGCAGTCTCTACAAATTCTGCTTGTGCAGCCACCATACTTTGCACAAGATCTCAAGCTGGAGAGCCGGAAAGAAAATTGGAAGCATGAAAAAAGGAGGACTCACTAAATCCATCCCCCTTTAATTTATGGCCAGATTTTGAACCTTATTTTACACGGACAATTATAATATGGCTGACTTCTAAAACCAGACCAACTTTTATAAAGGAACCCCTCCCCCCAATCAAGCACAAATGCTTAGGAAAAGGTGATTTGAAGAAGCCTTCAACCATAGACTAGCACTTTGGCAGTTTTTTGTTGTTCAGTTTTTCAGCAGCCAAAGCCAGATTATGTATATAGCTCTAGCTTTCTTATAGCTTATCAGTTAAGGTTTGCTATCAGCAGGCACTGGTACTTGGAAGTTAATTTTCAATGCAGAGCAGTGTCCTGATAAGGCAGCAGACTAGTTAGAACATGAATTACTATCCAATGATTTTCCACTTCCTAGGCAGTGTACTCACATCACCACCCCATTCTCTGCCCATGGCAGAGAGCCCAGTGAACGGGTGGTGGAGATACTCACCGTTACGCCTGGTTTTGGTCCCGATAGCGCAGTCTAACTCCGATTAACCCAGTGGGACTACGTGCATAAATAAGGGCTGCAGGAATGGGCCCTAAATTAATAACAAAGGCAGGAAAAGAAAAAGATGCAGTCTCATTTCTTAGTACCATGTACTTAATTCTTGAGCTCCTGCCAGAACTTCAGTGAGATATCCTAGAACTACACTCAGCTCCACCTTCATGATAGCAGGACAGGGGGCTCAACTCTCTCTGAATTTTATTTTTTCCCCACCAACAAAGCTTTTCCAGTCCTGCTGGAGAAACTGCTTTCACAGCAAACGCTCCTTTCCGGAAACAAAGTTAACTTGGACTAGGGCATTTGCTATTGGCAGCACTTTCACAAAATCTTTCAGGAAAAAGCTACGCACGCTGTCCTTTACATAAAACACTAGCGCTCTCTACAAACCAGCTCCTATAATTCGCTGGTTAGAAAATGGTAAGTACCTCTCTATTGCAATAAAAGACCAGCAGCATGGCTGCAGCTGGCAAGGCTCAGGCTGTGGGGCTTAAAATTGCAGTATAGACATTCAGATTCATGCTGAGACCCCACAATGAGGGAGGGTCTCTGAGCCCAGGCTCCAACCTGAGCCTGAACATCTTTGCTGCAATTTTTAGCCCCACTGCCCAAGTTAAATGACCTGGGCTCTGAGACTCAGTGCTGTGAGCTTTTCATTGCAATGTAACCATACCCTAACTGTTGTCTTGGAAAAGCTTTACAAGTATTTTGGAGCCCTGGTAACAAAGTAGGACGTAAGCCCCAAGTTCAAAAATTTGGTGCTTTCAGCTTTTTATGGTATGTAGCAACTTACACACCAAATTCCTGCAGTCTTTACTCTAGCTGAATTCCCACTGAAGTTGTGGAGAATTCAAGCCTGAAAGCCCTTTTCTTTACGAGGAAAAGTAGTTGTGTTCTTATTATGTGGCAAAATCCTAGTGAACGCAGACCATGTTGTAGCTTTCACACAAATCAGCAGATCAAGGCAAATGTCAGGGTTCCCCATGGCAGGTCAAGGTAAGATCTGAAGGACAGCATCAGGGTTTACTGTTTCATACAAATGAACTGCCTTGTCTTCATTAGGATTTTACCACATATGTTAACACAAGGGAAAAATACAGCTAGTCTTGTAATGAAGAGGCACCCAAAAAGGACAGCAGTTCACTCTTAGGCATTGATCCTGCAAGGTGAGCAGTCCCCTGGGAAGTCTGTGGGAGTAGGGGACATGGTGCAGCTTTCAGAGCCAATCTGCTTGTGTCCTTAAAATAAACTCAGCCTATTGCTATTTAGTGAAGGACAACTCAGTATGCCCCCCACAAAGGGGTAATACTGCTCAGCAGCAGAATGTCCAAAATGGACTTCTGTTCAGGATGGCATCATAATGGGTTGCTATTCTTCACAGCAAAACACTAAAGCAAGTGTTGAAACATTAAATAAAAAGTCTAGACAAGAGAGCTAAACTGTCTTGGGTGTTCTCTCAGTAAGTTGCTCACCCCTGCCACCTTACCCTGGAAACGTCAGCAGGCCTCCCATCTTTAACAACAATAAAGCTAAGGTTAGCCCTGGTCCTCCAAAAGCAGATTGCAATTTGTCTCCAAGCTACAACTATTGTGAAACTCCTACATTCCTCTCCCTGCGATATAGATAAATATATGGTATAAAGCATTTTATGAAAAAAATATTTATTGGATGGTACTGTAATATGGAATATATTTATGTAACTGACTTGAGTTGTGCTTTCAGTAATGTTTCACCAAAGAGGTTTGAGAAGGGGAGGGATGACAGAAAAATGGATCTATAGCCAAAGAAAACAAAAGGGAAGTGTGGGGAGAGACAATGGGAAGAGGAAACAAAGGACTCTCTCCTCACACTTGAGAGACACAAAAAAGCAGAGGCAGCAAGGAGAAAGGAATAAAAGAAAGTTCACCAGCTCCAGATCCTCAAAGGTATTTAAGCACTTAAGTGCACATCTTGAAAGCAGTAAAGATAGCCTGAATGTTCCCTGCTTAGAGATGCCCCATCCACTCCTATCTGATGCCAGTCGCACTCCCAGCTGGCATTAGAGGCATCTTCCAACTGCCTCTGCCTCCACCCCCCTTATTTGATAAGCTGAGACAAATGGGGGATGGGAAAAGGAGTAGGAGGAGCAGGTTCAGTTTTTGTTCTGAGAACTGTTACCAGTAACGTTATTTTTCCTCTCATTTGTGGCTTTCTTCCCCCTTCCTCCCCCATTAATTTCCAAGCTCCTAAATAATTGCATCCTCTGCCTGTTCACATCACTACACAATTACCAGAGGCAAGTCTAAACCTGCCCTTTAGTTTCTGACAGTAGATTTGCTAGCACCCAGGATTTCTCTACATCTCTTTAGAAGAGTAAATGTTTTTTGAGGAAGCACCTCCACTATTTTTGCTCGATTTCACAATGTTTAACATTTTAAAAGAAGCAATTCTACATCCCCTGAAATCAAGAGCAAAACTTCCCTTGATTTCCAAGTCACCAGAATTGGGCTTGACAAACATTTTGCACAGGCTGAATTTCAGACCAGATGCATCCATCAACCACCTTCTTAATATTACATAACCATGTTTAATAACACAGAGATCGTTCTCAGCTAGACCAAATACAATGAAGTCACTGCTCCAGGGTAGTAGACTAGCCATTTGTGAATCGGTAACTGGAAACTGATGCAATTTAATCCTTGCTTCTGCAGGTAGAGTAACAGCTACTCAGAACCACCATTTTTCAAGGGAATGGGTGAAAAGGAGAGCATGAGAACCAGACTGCAGTTTTCAAACTGAGTTTCTCAACATCAGAAGCTACTTCATGATTCTTATCCAGTTTTCTTGGGTGGCGAGTTCTATAGGCCCATGGTGCCTGGGAACCAGGAATACTCCTGGCCCAGCTCCAGCAATGTTTGAGGCTAAGTCTCTCCCTCAGCCCTGACTTCTGTCCCCAGGTACTTTCCCCCCATGCATCCCCCAGGTGATTTAAAATGGGATAGGGCCCCTTCCACCACCAGCAGCACAACAGAGCTGAGCAGCTTCCTCTCTGCTCATTCCATGTGGCTGCCAGCCCCTCCCTGAAGCCCCTGGGTGGGGTGGGTCTGTGTCCCGCCCCAAGCGCTCCTGTGGCCAATAGGAAGCTGTGGGGACAGTGCCCAGAAGAGCAGCATGCAGAGGCCCCCCAGTCTGCCCTGCCTAGGAGCCCCAGGTAAGCACCACACTCCCTACCCTCTCCCAGAGCCTGAACCCCCACCCCAGCCCAGAGCCTGCACCCCAACCTTCTCCCCTGACCCAAACTCCCTCCCAGAGCCTTAGGCAGGGGGGGGGCGGGCACTGGGCACCACCAAAATTTCTACAAACCTGCCACTCCTGCTAGTTTTGATCTTGCCTTTGACTGCAATTACTGTTAAAAGCCTCAAGACAATTGTTCTTTCCCCTACAGATTTTGTCCATTTCTATTTGGCAGTCTCCTCCCCTCACAGCTATGTTTAACTGGCTCAAAATTACCTGATAAAAAGGCAGTTCTTGCAACTACAGTTCCAATATCTATGGTAAAGGGTTATGCTTTGCTTAGTATCAGAGGGGTAGCCATGTTAGTCTGGATCTGTAAAAAGTGAAAGTCATGTGGCACCTCATAGACTAACAGATGTATTAGAGCATAAGCTTTCATGGGTGAATACTCACTTCCTTGGATGATTTGCTTAGATTTTCATTATTAGGCAGTTGAAACTGAATGATGAATTTCCACATGAAGCCCCAACTGTAGTAGCAGGAAATGCAATCTGTCCTGTACAGAAATTCATTTATAAAATATGGCAAACAAAAATTTAAACTAACACAATTAGAAAAAGAAGAAGTTTATTTATTTACAATGAAGAGCATCCAGGGAGGAGACACATACATCGCCCCCCAAATTCTCTCTCTCTCTCACACACACACACACACACACACACACACACACACACACACACACACACTTGTTGTATTTAAATCCATCACATGCAGCTCTGGACTGCATCCCTGCATGTTTTCCTTCAGTGCTCGATCCGGACCACCACTACAGTGACATTATCCGCAGAACCTCGCTGCACTGCTCTGCTGGCCAGCCTGTTACAGGCTGCTTCATATCGAGCGTCAGCTGCTGATTTTCCTTCTCTTGTTTGGATATTCTTGTCCTGTTGGAAGAGGAAGTTGACCATACTCATCTCACAAACCTGTTCTGCTGAGAATGTAAACATTTCACACTGCTCTGCAATCATGCGGACTACAGTTTTATGCTGCACAATCCAACGGCAACTTCACATGGGCAACACTAAACAGCCTCCTGTTCTTCAGGATTCTGTTTTTTCCAGCTCTAGGAAAAAGCCCAGACTGCTCATACATGGAATTTAATAATGTGCAAGGAAAGCTCTCTCATACTGGCTAAGGAGCAGCTCTCCTTCATACTGGGGCTGGGAGACAATAAAATGGTGATGGTCCCATGAAGCAGAGATGGATTAAACAGGACAAATAATGGCAATAAGCAATCATTTGAGAATGAGGCAATCCTACCAGTATTTTAGAATAGCTCTCATTCAATAAGCTGCCAGAGCACACTGGTTCCACCTAAAAGTGTATTTCTCTTCTATGCTCTCCCCTTCCTAGCATGCTAGTATTTCACACCTTCTGCACTGATGAAACTGCACACGCAAGTCCACCCCAGAGCTGCCTTCTCCTCACCTCCAGGCAGGACAAGATGAAGTTTACAGCTTCTTCTGGTGAGAAGACCTTGAAGAGGCCATCACAGGCCAGCATAATGAACCTGAAAGAGAATCAATGCTAGGCAACATGTAGGGCTCTACCAAATTCACGGCCATGAAAAACGCACCAGAGACTGTGAAATCTGATCTCCCTCTGTGAAATCTGATCTTGTGTGTGCTTTTACCCTACACTACACAGACTTCACAGGGGAGACCAGTTTTTCTCAAATTGGGGGTCCTGACCCAAAAGGGAGTTGCAGGGGGGATTCTGCAATATTGCCATCCTCACTTCTGCACTGCTCTCAGAGCTGGGCAGCCAGAGAGCAGTGGCTGTTGGCCAGGTACCCAGCTCTGAAGGCAACACACGCACACACACACACACCCCAGCAACGCAGAAGTAAGGGTGGAAATACCATACCATGCCATCCTTCTGTGCTGCTGCTGGTGAGGGCACTGCCTTCAGAGCTGTTCTCTCAGTCAGTAGCTGCCGCTCTCCAGGTACTCAGCTCTGAAGGCAGCATTGCCGCCAGCAGCAGCACACAAATAAGGGCAGCAGTACCACAACCCCCCCGCCCCCAAACTCCTTTTTGAGTCAGGACCCCTGCAATTACAACACCGTGAAATTTCAGATTTTAATAGATCAAATCATGAAATTTACGATTTTTAAATCCTATGACTATGAAATTGACCAAATACAGATAACCTTTGACAGCACTGCTATCAGCTGCTGGAAAGTAAGCTGATGCCCCCTGAGGCTATCCTCCTTACATATTCCCTACACATAAACTAGAGAACATGCCAAAAGTATAATAAAGATGCAGTAGCAGAGTTCCTATGGCAGGACATACTATGGGGCTCTACAAACAATGAATACAATGACTTGTTATGCAAAGTCACTGTGTGTTGCCCATGTATAGTTATTTCTGTTCCTGCAGGAACTCACTCTTCCCTTCAAAGTTCTGTTCTTCCATCTCTCTCCCCTGTAAAGTGGCTAAAAGCAAGGGAATATAAGGGGTATCAGCAGGACTGGTGCCCCAGTACCACCACCAGGGCATCCCACATTACAGCATCTAGTGTCTCAGAGCCCCCACAAGCACCCTTAATTCAGGCATTTCCTAACTTGACACTGATGTCTTTGCCTAGCCAGAATTAGTCCCCATTCCCATCCTGTCTCATCAGGCGTCTCCTCACCAGTTTCCCAGTCAGTCCCCTCTCCTTGTTCCATTCTACTACCCATTCCTTCCATCTCAGGTCCCCTCTGTATTTAAATCAGGCACTTTCCTCCTCCATGCTGCCTGAAACTAGCAGGGGAGAGCACTGAGTACAAGAGGTTCCCTGCTCTCCATTTCAGGGCCCAGCTGTGGCCTGGCATGACCCCCAGCGGCACAGTGAAAAACTGCAAGGGAAGTCTGCTCTAGCCCCAGAATGGATCATGCCTAGTGCAGACAGAATCTTTGGAGATTTTAGCCGTGATGTTTTAACAAGTCTTTGTTGAGCACGTGTGAGTTATGGTTTTTCAAAGGCTTATATCATCTTGGCTGAATTTGGGTCCACAGCATGAGCGTGCTAGCAGTTCAAGGGAAAATCTGCCAGAATTTTTAACATAAGCAAAACATAATGTATTTTTCTCTAGCCTCATTCTGTTGTGTCTGAAATGTTCCAAGATAGTTCAGGCTGAGGCATGCACCCAGCATGCATCATTTCAGTCCAAATGGTTAGAATTTGGCAAATTTACAAGCAAATGAAAACAGGGTCTTAAAAGCAAAAACTGTCAGGCAACCTTAATAATTGAAGGCATCAGCCCTGCCATTTGAATGACTGTAGATGGAAAGCTGTTTAGTGCAAGGGCTGTGTCAGTCTGTAGTTCTGTAATTGCTACACATGCTTGCATTGCTCCACACATGATGAACCCTTTCAATTAACTCTCCATCAAAACACAAATTTAAGAAAAGAGCCATCACAGTGATGAGAATAAGGAGTAGTTGGATGACTCTGGTGATCTGACTTGAGAAGATTCTGAATTACGAACTGCTAAACAGAAATGGCACTGAACACATACCTTGCTTTACCCTCTGCTTGGACATGCTTTACCTGTCATTGTGTGTGAGCTGGCAGCGTTTGATATCCGGTACAGAAATGACACCACTGCGCTTGTACTGTCCATCTCCAATGGAGCGGGAAACCTCCAGCACACCCAGCACTCGTCCGTCCCTGAATGATGAAAAGGAAGCCCATTTGGGACAAAATAATTCAGCAGGACATCAGCTTTCCCAATACTGGACACATCCCTTCCTCTCTCGCTAGAAAACTGACTGCACATTCTCAAGCAGATGCTTACGGCTGAAATGCAGAGGAGCTATTCCTGATGGCCTACTCTTTAGACACTATGGGTAAAACCCTGCCCCCACTTAAATTAGGAGGAGTTTTGCCATTGCCTAAAAATAGGTTGGATTTCATCCCATCTCTCCTGTTTCTTAAGCCATAGCATTCAGGGTGAACAAACTCCACACAGAAACTTCAACAATGACAGAAGATAGGGAGAGATCGAAAGAAACCATCAGTAGGATTAACCATTTTATTTTCTTTGGACTTGCCCTAAACTGAGAGGCGTTCAACGTAACAGGGAAGGAAAACATAATTCAAAAACATAAGATCTGAGCATAGTGTATGTAACCAGGGCTTGTTTAAGTCAGCATTAGTAAAACCCCAACCTTGACTTCAAAAAGCAGAGGTTACACATAGGAGATAGTTTTAACAGAAGACAGTGAGGATTAAGAATGGACCACAAGTGATTTGCTAATGAAAGTGAGTTTCCATCATGAACTCAGAAGAGGATTACAATTTTGAATGGAAATACCATTGCATTGAGGGAGGCAAGAGAATGGAGTGGGATCATAATATGTAGTGTTATACTAAGACATAAAAAATGAAGCATCTGGACCTGGCTATTTTTCCACCAATTAAAGTGCTTGACCGTGACAATCTGGGAAATTATTGACTTGTCTCTAATCTTCTGTTTCAGTTAAGAGTGGGAATGTTGTGACACATTCCCTGTAGCTGGATGCCTGACTTCCTTGACCCCTCACAGTTTGGGTTCTACTGTGGTTATGGCTCTGACCAATGAAGATCTCTTCTCAATCAGAGATAGCTCTAGTTATCTGTTGCCTTTGATACCACTGATTATAAGATCCTGCTAACTCACCTACAGATCAAAAGGTGTAAATGGGGCTACTTTTTGGAGGCTTCATTCTTTTGCTTTAAAAATATTAGTGCATCAGTAAGACAGTGGGGTGGACAAGTTTTCTAGTGCTATTCTGTTGCTCCTCTGTCACTGGCCACCCTTGCTACCTTCTTAAGGAACTTAAGCAGTGTTATTACTAAGCTGAGTCCTAATCAATGGATCCTAATCTAAATGGCTGTTTAGCTTTCAATTTTTTGTTAACTGTTAATTGCTTCTGGTTATAAAACAGGGCTCTACTTTCCCTGCTCTCATCTTCCACCCCGATCCCTTCAGCCTGTTAAGAGGACAAGGAAAGAAAGCTAGTTTACAGGGATGGTAAAAATGAGCTTCCAGAGAGGAAAAATGGTTACCTACCTTTTGTAACCATTGTTCTTCGAGATGTTGCTCATGTCCATTCCATTCTAAGTGTGTGCGTGCCCATGTGCAGAGTTGTCAGACATTTTTGCCTTAGTGGTATCCATAAGGCTAGCTGTGGTGCCCTCTGGAGCATTGCGCTCATGCACCAGTATACGAGGCTCTACTGGCCCTACACACTCTCAGCTCCTTCTTGCCAGCAACTCCAACAGAGGGACAGGAGGGCAGATAGTGGAATGGACGGGAGCAACACATGTTGAAGAACAACAGTTACAAAAGGTAGCTAACCATTTTTTCCCCCTCTGAGTGCTTGCTCATGTCAATTCTATTCTAGGTGACTCACAAGCTGCACCCTTGGAGGTGGGCTCGGAGTTCATGGTCGTGTGGCTTAGAACACAGCTCCACCAAAGCCATCATCATCCTGGGCCTGCTGGGAAAGCGCTAAATGGGATACGAATGGGTGGATGGATGACCAGGCAGTGGCCCTGCAGATATCTTGGATCGGCACCTGACCCAGGAAGGCCTCCACCGAGACTTGTGCTCCGCTTGAGTGGGTGGTTATAATTGCTGGTGGGGGCACTTTCACCTGTTCATAGCAAAAACAAATGCAGGTGGTGATCCCCGATGAAATTCTTTGGGTGGACACAAGAAGGCCCTTCCATCCTGTCTGCCACCATGACAAATAGTTTCATTGACTTATGGAATGGATTAGTTCTGTGTAAACAGTTAGTGCCCTCCTGACATCCAGAAAGTGTAATCCATGCTCCTCATGTGACTTATACTTACCGATTTTCTTTCCAAAACCTCCTATGTCCTGGCTGGCATGAAACTGTTAAACTACCTTGTGCAGGAAGGCTGGGTGTGGCTGCAGCTGAAACTTGTCCTTGTGGAACACCATATAGGGCAGCTCCAAGGTATGCACCCTAATGTCAGAGACCCTACAGGCTGATGTTATTGCCATGAGGAATGAGACCTTCCATGCAAGCAGAAGAAGGGAACAGGAAGGAAGCCAATGGCTCAAAAGGGGGGCCCTTGAGCCTTGATAGTGTGAGATTCAGGTCCTGAGGAGGGACAGAATCACGGACCTGAGGATAGGACCGCCAGACCTTTTAGAAACTGGACTGTCATGTTGTGAGCAAACACTGACCTGCCCTGGAACAGAAGGTGGAAGGCCGAAATAGGGGCCAAATGGACCTTGATCAAAGAAAGAGACAAGCCCTGTAGCCTGAGATGTAGAAGATTGGCCCAAACAGTCCAGGATCAACTGTAGTGAGGCCTAAGACCTTGGTCCAAGAGCCAACATGTGAACATGTTTTCATTTGGCCAGGTAGGTCGCCCTGGTGGAGGGTTTCCTGCTGCCCAATGGGATCTGTTGGACTCGGGCCAAGGATTCCTGCTTCTCTGCATTCAACCATGCAGCAGCCAAGCCGTCAGGTGCAGCATGGCCAGGTTTGGGTGCAGAAGTCTGCCGTGGTTCTGGGACACCAGGTCTAGCCAGAGTGGCAGCTGCAGCAGAGCGGCCACTGAGAGATCCAGCACCGTGACGAATCAGTACTGGAAAGTCCAAGCCAGAACTATGAGGATTAACCTCACCATGTCCTGCTTGATCTTCATGAGGACTCTGGATTAAAGGCACTGGTGGGAAGGCGTACATTAGGGCCCCCAACCACGGGAGCAAGAAGGCATCAGACAGGGAGACTCTGTCAATCCCCCAAATCAAGCAGAATGTGTGGCACTTCCTGTTCTATCTGGACGTCAACAAGTCCACTCAGGAGTTCCCCACCTCCGGAAGATCATGCTGACCACCTCCGGGTGGAGTGACCACTTGTAGCGAGACGAGAAGGTCCGGCTGAGGCGATCTGCCAACACATTCCTGGCCCTGGGGAGGTGCGCTGCCATGAGATGGATGGCATGCTTCACACAGAAGTCCCACAGCCAGAGAGGTTCTTGGCAAAGGGCTGACAACCAGGCTCCATCTCGCTTGTTGATATAAAACATTGTGGCGGTGTTGTCCATCAGAATCTGGACCACTTTGCCCCTCAGATGAGGCAGGAAAGCCTGGCTGGCGAAGCGAATTGCTCTGAGCTTTCAGATGTTTATGTGGAGGGAGCGATCATCTCATGACCAATGACCTTGTGTGCTGAGATTGCCCAGGTGGGCTCCCCACCCCAGGTGCAAGGCATCAGAAACCAGGGTCAGCGATGGTGACACAAATGGAACTCCCTCCAACACCAATCCAGGGTCCAACCACCATTCCAGGGATGACCGTATGTGGTCCGGCACCCTGACCAGGCGGTCTAGATTGTGCCTATTGGAGATGTAGACTGACACCAGCCATGGTTGCAGGGTCTGAGATGGAGCCGGGCATGACCACATAGAGTACAGGCTGCCATGTGGCCTAACAACTTTAGGCATGCGTAAGCAGTGGTGAGCAGACAGGACCTCATATGTAAGATCAGGTCTCTCATGGCTCAGAAATGGGCCTCTGGGAGGAAGCACCTTGCCCGTGTGGAGTCGAGGACCAACCCTGCTATGAACTCCGTTTGTTGCACCAGTATTAGGGTCAATTTCTTTTAGTTTATTAACAGGGCCAGATCGTGACATGTGGAACGTACCAGATCGAGGCTCCTTTGTACCTGATCCCGGAGTAGACCCCTTTCCCCCTCATTTCCCAAGGGATCTCCTCTACCACAAGGCTTGAAACCCAGGGACTGGGGCATGCCCCACCATGGGGCAAAGTCCCTGCTGAGACTCTAACTTACTAAACTAACTCTTATAACTTAACACCTAATTACTAACTACTGTAAACAACTATATATAAAGAGACAGACAATAAGTGCTGGGGAAAACCGTTATCCACTTGCTGAGGCAAGGGGAAGTCACTCTGACAAAATGTAGGGGCAGTAAGAAGGAACTGACTGGACGTAAGGCTGGTGACTCCTCATATACCAGCGCATGAGTGTGGCACTCCAGAGGGTGCCAAAGCCGGCCCTCCCAATACCGCTAAGGCAAAAATTCTGACTGTGCATGTGGGCGTGCACGCACCTAGAATGGAATTGACATGAGCAAGCACTCAAAGAAGCAGCATTAAGAATTTACACAAATCTAAGCATGCCTCTTCCTGTACCCGCTCTTCCCACAAATTGACAAGAGAGAACAACCCACTGTATCATTACAGTGTTTGTACCAAGCAACTTCAAACTGCACATGATGATCTGCTTTCTGGCAGGCCAGGGATATGCAGGAGACAAGCCCTGGAGGCAGATTTTGTTTTTAAAGGAGCTGTGACATGCAGAAACATGAGTGATATGCACAAAAAGGAGAGAGAACCACATGCCCCTCCCATTTCAAGGCTGTCAAGAGCATGGGGGCATTTGGTAATGGGCCTTTCACTTCCAGGTCACTGATTCAATTCCAGCAAGGTCAATAAACGCACACTCTAGGGATATCTAACAAAGCTTAAATACATCAAGTTATGCCCAGAGCATGGGATTTTTCAAAAGTACTCAACGCTAACTTAATTGCTCCCAATGAAATCAACAAGCACCTTTGAAAATCCTTCCTTAACCGTGCACCTGGCATAATTCAACATAAGGGACCATCAATAGTAGCAGAAAGCCTCTGTCAGACGGCTTTTCAGTGGCCTGCCTTGGCAGTGTCACTGTAGCTCCCAGTGGCCAAATGTCCAAATAGAAACCACAGACCAGCATTAATCTTCACCCTCATTGGCAGCCTTAGCAAAACACAAGGGTTGGTCTCTTCATGTTAGGGCAGAGGTACAGGATAATGGAGAAAGTCTGATGTATGTGCTATACCCGTCTTTTATTTACTAGCTGTATTGTGGTGGTGCCTAGAGGTCTAGAGACCATTATGCTAAGTATTGTACAAACATAAGACAGTCCCTGCCCTAAAAAATTTATAATCCAAGTGTAAGACAAGAACCAACACACTGAATCATCATACAGGAGTACAAAGTAACATGATTCTGATCACCATAATAAGCAGCTGTCACAGCAAACCAGCAGCCTAATCACTGACTTTTTTTGGTAACACTATGGCAGAGGTGAGTTTTATGGAAGGATCTGAAGGACAGAATGGAGGCTTTGCCCAAGACATGGGAGAAAGCACGAAGGTGCAGCCAAGACCAATGAAGGCTGACATCAACAGTAGAGCAAGGGTACAGGCTGACATCTCATTTATGAAATAATAGGCTGGGAATAAGCCATGGAGGGTCTTAGAAATGAGAACACCACATCACGCCTTCTTTCCATCACCCTTACTGACCTTCTAGCCCTCTTAGAACTAGAGCGGTCAATAGATTAAAAAAATTAATCGCTATTAAGTGCGCTATTAAGTAATAACAGAATACCATTTATTTAAATATTTCTGGATGTTTTCTACATTTTCAATTATATTGATTTCAGTTGCAACACAGATTATGAAGTGTACAGTGCTCACTTTATATTTATTTTTATTACAAATATTTGCACTGTAAAAGACAAAAGAAAGAAATAGTATTTTTCAATTTACCCTAATATAAATGCTGTAATGCCATCTCTTTATCATGGAAGTTGAACTTACAAATGTAGAATTATGTACAAAAAGACTGCATTCAAAAACAAGACAATGTTCTCATGGCACTGTTGTAGCTGGCATCGCAAGATGCACTAAAGTTTCATATGCCCCTTGATGCTTCAACCACCATTCCAGTGGACATGCATCCAGCTGACAATGGGCTCTGCTCAATAATGATCCAAAGCAATGCGGACCGACAGATGTTCATTTTCATATCTGAGTCAGATGTCGCCAGCAGAAGGTTGATTTTCTTTTCTGGTGGTTCAGGTTCTGTAGTTTCTGCATCAGACAATGTTGCTCTTCTAAGACTTCTGAAAGCATGCTACACACTTCATCCCTCTCAGATTTTGGAAGGCATTTCAAATTCTTAAACATTGGGTCAAGTGCTGTAGCTATCTTCAGAAATTGCACATTGGTATCGTCTTTGCATTTTGTCAAATTTGCAGTGAAAGTGTTGTTAAAACGAACAACATGTGCTGGGTCATCATTCGAGACAGCTATAACACTAAATATATCACAGAATGCGGGTAAAACAGGAGACGATTCTCCCCCAAGGAGTTTAGTCAAAAAATTTAATTAACGCATTATTTTAACAAGCATCATCAGCATGGAAGCATGTCCTCTGGAATGATGGCCGAAGCACAAAGAGACATATGAATCTTTAGCGCATCTGGTACAGATATCTTGCGACGCCAGCTACAACAGTGCCATGTGAATGCCTTCTCTCACTTTCAGGTGACATTGTAATTAAGAAGTGGGCAGCACTATCTCCCATAAATGTAAACAAACTTGTTTCTCTTAGTGATTGGCTGAACAAGAAGTAGGACTGTGTGGACTTGTAGGCTCTAAAATTTTACACTGCTTTGTTTTTGAGTGCAGTTATGTAACAAAACACACATTTTTAAGTTGCACTTTCATGATAAAGAGATTGCACTAGTGTACTTGTATGAGGTGAACTGAAAAATACTATTTCTTTTGTTTATCATTTTTACAGTGCAAATATTTGTAACAAAAAATATAAAGTGAGCACTGTACACATTGTATTCTGTGTTGTAACTGAAATAGATTTGAAAGTGTAGAAAACATTAAAAATGTTTAATAAATTTCAATTTATATTCTATTGTTTAACAGTGCAATTAACCGCGATTAATTTTTTTGAGTTACTTGAGTGAGTTAACTGCGATTAATTGACAGCCCTATTTAGAACTAATTCATAATTCCCAACTGGCTTTTCAAAAAAGACTTTCCATGCAGAGACCTGCTCCATCCTGATCTCTGTATCCCCCCTTTGCCAATCCACTTACACTGCTCCTCCAATCATGGCCTCATCTTTGCCTAGGCCCTGATTCTCCAGTTGGTAGTTGCTTATTTCTTCAAGCTGCCCCACCCCTCATCAGCTTGCCCCCTATTTTTTCAGAGATACTGCCTATTTAATTCTCTCTTTAGTTAAGCTTTACTGGTGTATCTTTATATAGTATCATTAATACACAGCACTACCTGTATTATGTGATGACTAATACATAGAGGCAATTGTGCAGAGACCTAAAGTATGTGTTACTCAAATGTAAACCTTTGAATTCAAAACAGTAGGCAGAACCTACTCCACCACCAAAAACTTGGATGAACTCCATTCTGGTGCTTCTCTTATTTGTTAAACTGCAATAATTAACTCAGTGTGCTGACAGTTCCCTTCCTCCCTCTCTCTCTGGTACAAAACGTTTAATCACTGAAACAGGGGTAGATTCCTAGTCAATGAAGATGTTGCCTAACGTCTGCAAAGAACTAATAGAGACTTGTTCATCTCCTTCCTACTTGCAGAGATGGACTGGTGATAAACACAAATAATGGCATGTGGTCTCTGAAGATAAGGGACATGTCATTTCTAGAGAAAGCTAGTCTTACAAGCCTTAGTCCACCCAATCCCACCCCCTGCAACATACGATTCCAGGGGAGCTTGAAGCACGTGCATTCCGAATGTTTAGGAATTTAAAAACCACACACACTAAATTACATCTTTTCACTCTGATTTGGACTTCCCTGTAAAAGTCAAGATATAACTAGTTGAAACATTGACTGTGTCAAGAGGAAACCTTCAAGAAAGTGAGGAAATATTAAAATACAGCAGATATTTAAGTACTTATACACACCAGGCTGAAAGTGTCTATGTGTTCACATGCACACAGAGTGAGTGCACTTGAAAAGAAGCCCATTCCTGCTCTAGAAAAAGTACCCATTTTAAATATAGGGAACATCTCAAACCTTAACCATCACTAAGGGCTTGTCTATACAGTGCACGGCAATCTGGGATGTAAATCTACTTGGCACTAGCCTGCTGTGCATTAACTGTTTGGGTGGACCCTGCTGACACATACTAAAATGCTACTCCGCTTTGAAATGGGAGTATATCAATGTGCACGACAGAACTTTCAGTGTGCATCAAACAGGATCCATGCGGACAGTGTACAGCACACTAGCGTGGAGTGGATTTACACCTCACCTTGCCATGCATTGACCGTCTGTAGAGACAACCCCCTAATTGATGAACTAAGGGTGCCACTGTATGCATAACAACATTTCAAGGAAATGAGGAAGCAGCTTTAGAAACACTCAACATTTTTAGCTGTTTTAGCTGTTATAGACTTCTTTAAAATCATCATCAGGAAATTCTTTATTTCCTTCAAAAATGTTTTAGTTTATATGTGCTCTTTTAGTGCCATCTGGCTTTCATTCAGAGACACATAATACTGCTCCACCCGCCTGTCATTGCAACATAGTATCATGCTTCTAGGACAAATCCACCCTCAGTTTCTTTCTAAGGCCAGGAAAATTAATTCCAGCCAACCATTCCAGTTATGGGATTCTTGGAGGGCATCCCATAAACAACTGCTTCCCTAGCACGATTCCTATGTGCCCTGATTTTCAAAGATGCTAAGCACAATCGATTTCTGTGGGAGTTGGGTGTGCTCAGCAGGTCGAAACCAGATGAGAGTTCAGGCTCATTCCCATCTCTTCTCTTGTGCTTTCTCTTGTTTACCTGACATTTCCTCCAGCCTTCTGTATCCTCATTCGCTCCTCATATTGGGTAGGGTTGTGTTCTTTACTGAGACTTAAGGCTGTATGTTTCTGACTTTCCTTGTTGTAACGACACAAAATCGCCTGTGCTGACAAAAATCCCTTGTGAGTAAATGGTATTAAGCCTGTAATAAAGTCTCTACCAAAAAAAAGCAGAACAAAGGTTCTCAAGTTCAGTTCCCCCGGAAATAATAACTCACGCCAAGACCAAAAGATATTGTACTGAATATCCCTTCGGCAAGGAAGAGGATTGGTTACAAATCCCATAAATAACTTGCATTTCAAAAATAATTTTAAAATAAATTGAATACACCACTAACTAAAAGATATAATCAGGTATCTAGCACAACCTAGAGTCCACCAGGAGACAGCTAAAGAACACAACAGGTTTGCAGTAGGGCATAACATCACATTACAGCAGCCGCTAAATATTGACAAGTGCTTATATACAAATGCTAGAAGTCATATGTGCCCTTCTTAGTAGAAACTTGTCTGGAATTATGATAATCAATGGGACACGGTAATACCAGGGCACAAAATATATAGGAATGACAGAACAGCCCATGCTGGTGGGGGAGTGGCACTATATGTGAAAGAAAGCATCGAGTCAAATATAGTACAAATCTTAAAATGAACCGAACTGTACTATAGAAAATCTTCATGAATAGAAGTTCCATGCTTGAATAATAAGAATATAGCAGTAGATACACATTACTGGCCACCTGACCAAGATGGTGATTGTGACTGCGAAATGCTCAGGGAGATTAGAGGCTATAAAAAATAACAGCGAAGAGTCATGTGGCACCTTATAGACTAACAGCATCCGACAAAGTGGGTATTCACCCACGAAAGCTCATGCTCCAATACGCCTGTTAGTCTAAAGGTGCCACAGGACTCTTTGCTGCTTTTACAGATCCAGACTAACATGGCTACCCCTCTGATGTAAAAAATAGAAATCTCAGTAATAATGGGGGCTTTCAACTATCCCTATAATGACTGGGTACATGTCATCTCAGGATAGGACGCAGAGATAAAGTATTTTGACACCATAAATGACTGCTTGCTGGAGCAGCTAGTCCTGGAAACCACAATGGGAGGACTAAATCAAGAATTGCATCTAAGTGGAGTACTGGATCTAGTCCAAGAGGTCAATATAGCTGAACTGTTTGATAATAGCAATCATAATATAATTAAATTTAACATCCCTGTGGGGGGCAGAAGGGGAGGAGAGACACCAATGAAGCCCCCCTATATTATCATTTAATTTCAGAAAGGGGAACTACAAAAAAAGGGGAAGCTAGTTAAACAGAAATTAAAAAGGTCAAGTCCCAAAAGTGAAATGCCTGCAAGCTGAATGGAAACTTTTATAAAAACACCATAATAGATGCTCATATTAAATGCATACCCCAAATTAAAAAAATAGTAAGAGGAACAAAAAAGTACCACCATGACTAAAGAAAGTAAAAGAAGTGGTTAAAGGAAAAAAATGCATCCTTTAAAAATTAGAAGTTAAATCCTACTGAGGAAAACAGAAAGGACCATAAGCTCTGGCAAGTCAAGTGTAAAAGTATAATTAGACAGGCCAAAAAAGAATTTTAAGAGCAACTAGCCAGAGACTCAAAAACTAACAATTTTAAGTACATCAGAAACAGAAAGTCTGCCAAACAAACAAACAATCAGTGGGGCCATTGGATGGTCGAGGTGCTAAATGAGTACTCATGGAAGATAAGGTCATTGCAGAAAAACAATTCTTGCATCAGTCTTCACTGCAGAGGATATGAGGGAGATTCCCCATACCTAAACCATTCTTCTTAGGTGTCTCACATAAGCAACTGTCCCAGATCGGGGTATCATTAGAGGATGTTTTGGAACAAACTGACACATTAAAATAATCAACAGGACCAGATGGGCTTCACCCAAGAGTTCTGAAGGAACTCAAATATGAAATTGCAGAACTACTAACTGTGGTATGTAACGAGTTGCTTAAACCAGCTTCTGTACCAGGTGACTGGAGGATAAGGGGGAGGGATAGCTCAGTGGTTTGAGCATTGGCCTGCTAAACCCAGGGTTGTGAGTTCTATCCTTAGGGATCTGGGGCAAAAAATCAGTACTTGGTCCTGCTAGTGAAGGCAGGGGACTGGATTCAATGACCTGTCAAGGTCCCTTCCAGTTCTAGGAGATAGATATATCTTCAATATTATTATATATAGCTAATGTGATGCGAGTTTTTTAAAAAAGCTTCAGAGACAATCCCAGCAATTACAGTCCAGTAAGCCTAACTTCAGTACCGGGCAAATTGGTTGAAACTATAATAAGGAATTGCCAGACACACAGAAGTGATTTGTTAGGGAAGTCAACATGGCTTTTGTAAATGAAGATCATGCCTCAATCTATTTGAATTCTTGGAGGGGGTCAACAAGCATGTGGACAAGGGTGATCCAGTGGATACAGTGTGCTTGGACTTTGGAAGGCCATTGACAAGGCCCCTCAAAAGCTTTTAAGCAAAGTAAGCTGTCATGGGCTAAGAGGGAACGTCCTCTCATGGATCAGTAACTGGTTAAAAGATGGGGGGAAGAGAGGGGGGAGAAAAGGGTAGGAATAAATGGCCAGTTTTCCGAATGGAGAGAGGTAAACAGTAGTGGTCCCCAGGGACAAATGATCTGAAAAAGGGAGGTGACAAAATTTACATACGATACAAAATTACTCAAGTCCAAAACAGACTAAAAAGAATTACAAAGGGATCTCACAAAACTGGGGGACTGGGCAACAGATTGGCAGATGAAATTCAATGTTGATCAATGCAAATTGAAAACATAATCCCAACTATATATCTAAAGTGATGGGGTCTAAACTAGCTGTTGCCACTCAAGAAAGATCTTGGACTCATTGTGGATAGTTTTCTGAAAACATCCGCTCAATGTGCAGCAGCAGTCAAAAAAGCGAACAAAATGTTGGGAAACATTCAGAAAGGGATAGATAATAAGACAGAAAATATCATATTTCCCCTATATAAATCCATGGTATGCTCAGACCTTGAATACTATGTGCAGATCTGTTCGCCCCATCTCAAAAAGATATATTGGAATTGGAAAAGGTTCAGAAAAGGGCAACAAAAATGATTAGAGGTATGAGGAATGATTAAAAAGACTGGGACTTCTCAGCTTGGAAAAGAGACAACTAAGAGGGGATATATGATAGACGTCTATAAAAATCTAGACTGGTCTGGAGAAAGTGAATAAGGAAGTGTTATTGACTCCTTCACATAACATAGGATCTAGGGGTCACTCAAAGAAATTAAGAGGCACCATGTTAAACAAACAGGGATAGCTCAGTGGTTTGAGCACTGGCCTGCTAAACCCAGGATTGTGAGTTCAAATCCTTGAGGGGGCCATGTAGGGAACTGGGGTAAAAAACAAACAATAAAACCTGTCTGGGGATTTGTCCTGCTTTGAGCAGGGGGTTGGACTAGATGACCTCCTAAGGTCCCTTCCAACTCTGATATCCTAAGAGGAAATACTTCTTCACACAATACAAAGTCAACCTGCAGAACTTGTTGCAGGGGATGTTGTGAAGGCCAAAACTAGAACAGGGTTCAAAAAAGAACTAGTTAAATTCCTGGAGGATAAGTCCATCAATGGCTATTAGCCAGGATGGTCAGAGATGCAACCTCATGCTCTGAGTGGCCCCAGTCTCTGTTTGCCATGAAGCTGGGAAAGGATGACAGGGGATGAATCACTCCATGACGTTCTGTTCTGTTCATTCCCTCTGAAGCACCTGGCATTGGTCACAGTTAGAAGAAAGGATATTGATCTAGATGGACCACTGGTCTGACCCACTATGGCCATTTTTATGTTCTTGTAAGTTAGAACCTAGAGGGACACACAGCCACTCTTAGTTCCATCCTCTTCAAGAAGGAATCTTTGTAGGAATAGTTGGGGAGCTCCCAGCTACTTCTGCCCAGTCTCTTTCAGTGAAATAATGGTTGTGTGGGTGGGGAAATCAATTACTTTAGCATCTCCCAACAAGAATCCCTATAAAAAGAGTGGAAATCCATTCCTCCTGTAGGTACTGCGGATGTTATACAATTAAAATCTATGTAGTAGGTTTCTCATAGCTACTTACCCGGCTGTCTCCAAGGTTGGCAATGTAAAGGATATTATCTACAGCCAGAACACAGGTTGCTGTGGAACCATCCTTCCAGGCAGGCTTCCTGAAGGCACCAGAAATAAGGTTACAATGGAAAAAGGTTCTATTTCTAAAAGGTTCAGAGAATCCTGCAAAGGGTAGCTCCATTGCAAGGCATTCAGAAGTCAGCTAGTCCAAAACCACCAAGCTTCTGTTTGGGAGTTCTCCCAATTTTGCTCACAGGTTTTTGTTAAATTAATTATATAAAACAGGTTTATAGACAAGATACATACGAAGATGAAGACAGATTAGCAACATAGAGCAGCAATTTCTAACTGTGGGGTGGCACTCCCAAGGTGGGGTTCTAAGGGATGGTTGCAGATAAGAGCTACCTCTCTGCAGCTGCTGGAACCTGACCCTGTTTTTCTTCCCCTCCCATCCTATGCGACACTTGACTCCAGGGAAACTCAATTAAGGGTATGACAGAACCAGTTTCACAGTAACTGCCTAGCTTTCAGTGCCTAAAAAATAATGAAAGTTCTCCCTAAGGGGCACCTTCCACAGAGTGCAGGGCAGATGGATGGTGAGGAACTAAACAGTAACAGAGGAAATGTGCAATCTACTCACTCTTCCCCTCTACCCTCATACCTAGTACCCATACTATTTCAACTCATCACCCACAGTACTCACCATCCTCCAGCTTCAGCAATCCCCACCCCCTGTTTAAGTTGTTTTCCTGGCATTTGGCTTGCTGAAGTTCAACTAGTGTCTGGACAGCACTGTGTAAAATCAGAAATGCTGCTTGGATTAAAGCTGCAGCACTGTTTTCCTTACTGTGGACCAGATATAACAGTATAACAATTGAGTGTTATTTTTTAAACTTATCTGCTCATAAATTCTCTTTCATTGAGTTTTCCTGATGCTGAAGAGCCTAATTAAATTTCTCCATAATTTCAACATGCTGATATTATTACTAACAAGTTTGCAAATCCAGCCTGTAGATTACAGAATATAATATATACAGGTTAGATGGAGTGGGTTTTTTTTTTTGTTTTGTTTTTTTAAATACACACATGGTTTTGGGAAAGATACAAAATAATTGTTTTAACTAATTCTGTTAGTACTTTTTTGTGCCTACACTGGTGACGTTTGTTTTGTTTAACTGGTTAGGGTTAGAGGGTTGAGCCAGAGTTTGGTTTGTGATGTTGTACACAAGAAGTGAAATTTCTAAGATCACTGCTGGATGTCTTGATATTCTCTCCAGCTGTGTTATAGATGAAAAGTTATGAAATGGAAAGGATATACAAAGTTGGTAGCCAAGATGGATTAACCCAGCATGTACTTTGCTTAAGTATAAAGCAATACATGGTGGCATCTCAAAGTGTTAGGACCCCCCACCCCCACATGTGGGGATAGGCTGTGTTTTTCCTTAAGGAAAATAAGTCTCCATTAGAACAAAGCTAAAAAGAAGTATAGTCAATTAGAAGGATGATTCAAATATTAGTCATTAACCATCAGACCCATTCATCCTTTAGAGGAGTGGTTCTCAACTCTTCTCTTTTTGAGGCCCACCCAACATGCTGTAAGAACTCCACAGCCCGCTTGTGCCACAGTAACTGTTTTCCTGCATATAAAAGCCAAGGTCAGTGTTAAGGGTAACAAGGAGGGCAATTACTTACGACCCCACACCACAGGGGGCCCCGTGAAGCTAAGTTGCTCAGTCTTTGGCTTCAGCCCTGGGTGGCAAGGCCACAGGCTTCAATCCTATGCGGTGGGGCTTCGGCTTTCTGCCCTAGGCCCCATTAAGTCTAATGCCAGCCCTGCTTGGCAGACCCCTTGAAACCTGATTGCTGTCCCCCAGGGGGTCCCGGACCCCTGGTTGAGAACTACTGCTTTAGAAAGCAGTTTTGAAAATAATGCAAGATTTAACTAGCAAACTTTTATCTGCCTGTCTCATGTTAAATACATAACTTAAGGCATGAAAAAAAAAATCTCAGTGATTCACGAGAATCCTTGATCATGACCATTGCTCTATGTGGGAGTATATCTGCTGGTAGCCACCTCAATTCTGGATAGAGGGCGATGCAGAACTCCCTGAATATCTGGAAATCCTTGTGCTAGGAACATGCCACTGTGTCATGCTATGAGCTTGCAGATTTAAGTTAAAAAACTATTGTTTTCACTGAAGTGGTTTTTTACCCATGAAAGCTTATGCCCAAATAAATCTGTTAGTCTTTAAGGTGCCACCGGACTCCTTATTGTTTCTGTTATTTTAGTAATATGCAAGATCTCCTTGGATACAGGTCACAAAAGGTGCTACAGAAGAGAGGGAGAGAGGCCAGTTTTGGCTCACATTCTGGCCCTGTAATACTTTAGTCCCCATGGCAATCCTGGTCATACCCTTACAGCATAGGGTAGCCCTATGTTGCTGTCCTGTACAACCTGTAGTGTAGGGGGGCAGGGCTGGAGTGCACTACACTCTGGCTATTATGGTCACTCTGCCAGCTTATCAGCAGCCATTGAAGGATGTAGCTCCAACTTGCATATGGGCCAACTGGACTCTTGGCAAGGAGCAGTGATGACTTTTCAGAATGGAGAGGGATAACTAGTGGTGTTCTGCAAGGGTCAGTCCTAGGACCAACCCTATTCAACTTATTCATAAATGATCTGGAGAAAGGGGTAAAAAGTGAAGTGGCAAAGCTTGCAGATGATGCTAAACTGCTTGAGATAGTTAAGACCAAAGCAGACTGTGAAGAACTTCAAAAAGATCTCATAAAACTAAGTGACTGGGCAACAAAATGGCAAATGAAATTTAATGTAGATAAATGTAAAGTAATGCAAATTGGTAAAAACAACCCCAACTATACGTACAATATGATGGGGGCTAATTTAGCTACAACTAATCAGGAAAGCTCTTGGGAGTCATTGTGGATAGTTCTCTGAAGACGTTCACGCAACGTGCAGCGGCAGTCAAAAAAGCAAACAGGATGTTAGGAATCATTATAAAAAGGATGGAGAATATCTTATTGCCCTTATATAAATCCATGGTACACCCACATCTTGAATATTGAATGTAGATGTGGTCTCCTCATCTCAAAAAAGATATACTGGCATTAGAAAAGGTTCAAAGAAGGGCAACTAAAATGATTAGGGGTTTGGAACGGGTCCCATATGAGGAGAAATTAAAGAGGCCAGGACTCCTCAGCTTAGAAAAGAAGAGAATAAGGGGGGATATGAGAGAGGTACATAAAATCATGAGTGATGTGGAGAAAGTGAATAAGGAAAAGTTATTTACTTGTTCCCATAATACAAGAACTAGGGGCCACCAAATGAAATTAATGGGCAGCAGGTTTAAAACAAATAAAAGGAAGATCTTCACACAGCGCACAGTCAGCTTGTGGAACTCCTTACCTGAGGAGGTTGTGAAAGCTAGGACTATAACGGTTTAAAAGAAAACTGGATAAATTCATGGAGGTTAAATCCATTAATGGCTATTAGCCAAGATAGGTAAGGAATGGTGTCCGTAGCCTGTTTGTCAGAGGATAATGATGGACAACAGGATCACTTGATCATTACTTGTTAGGTTTACTCCCTCTGAGGCCTCTGGCATTGGCCATTGTCACTAGATAGGATACTGGGCTGGACGGACCTTTGGTCTGACCCAGTATGGCCATTCTTATGTTCTTTGCCCCAATGTAGGAGCCTTCTGTCTGTACCACTTAGGAAGTAAACTCAGAATTGGGGTCTAGGAGAGATAAACATTTGTAATAGTTACAAGTAGCTCTGGCGGACACTTATACTTACTGACTGGAGGCCTGCTTCAGGAACTCCTCATCTGTATGTTTGAAAGAGTCCAGAAGGCATCTCTTCACCGTTTTCTCCACACTGACTACCTCTCCTGTCACAAGAGAAAGTGGAGTATGCTCCTTTTGAAACACCATGCTCATCTAATCCCTGTCGCCTTCCTCACCTGTCTGACATGCATAAACAGGTCACACTGCACGCATGTTACTTACGTAGAGCAGACATGACCCATGTGCCCAACTGCCAAAGATTCAGATATAAAAGTGCATGGCCAGTTTGTATAACAGCCTAGTTATTCACCCTTGAAGACAAGGGACACCAGTTGTGATGCTATTATTTTCCTCAGCCATATTCACAGATCTGCTATGGCTATTTCATCGAACTTGCCTAACCTAGCTAACACTGTTATGGCTTTTGGCTTGATAGCCTCACAAATCTGCTCAACAACTTATCACATCTTAGCTATCTCCAGCCTAGAGGCATGGTCACCCAATACTCCACACACAGCTACGTCCCCAATTCTGGCCGTCCAAAGTCATTTCTTAGTGGACACACAACAGCAGCAAGTCATGAGGAATGAAAGATGCTGCACATGACCCCACATGGCCCTCTCTTACCTTTAGGAAATTTCCTAATCAGGTTTTGGTGCAAATTCTGTGCTGCAAATTTTGAAGCTCGAACTCCCCCATGGCCATCAAAAACGGCAAAGTATGAAACACGGGTTCTGCAAAGGAATAAACATTAATGTAAACTAGCTGTGAAAAGGCTGGTATCAGCCAGAAGTTAAGATTTAGTAAAGAGGCTTGTGTCCCTAGCACCTCCCCAACCTGTATTGGAACAGAAAATGCAGTGTTTCCTCTAAAAAGCATAGAGCTAGCATGTATGAGTACTAAAAGTTTCCCCACCTCCCCCAGGAAATGAAGGAAAGGAAAAGAGGCTATGGCTCCCAGCTACATTTAAACAGCAGCTAAACATTCCACCTCATGGGCACTCCAGCTCTGGAGCCTCTCTCCAACAATTTCAGAATTTGCTATTCACAGATGCCAGTCCAACATCCCAGAATTCTCTGCATGCAGAATGGTTGCTACAGCTGTGCAATACACAAGAGACATGGGGACATACTAACTATTGTCAAATTGCTTTTTGTTCTACAAACTTTCGATCACGTATTTAGCTTTAAAAGAATGTGTTTAAGTGATCTTTTATGGCCTGTCAGTGTTGTTTTTTAAATATGATACATTCCACCACTTCCCCTCTAATCATCTGAAAGGTATAGTTAATTTGAGTGTTTGATACCTGATGGCTTCTCTTCTCCAAGTATCCAAGCTCCTCATCACTGCCACAATTGGGATTTTAACTGTTGTGAAACCCCAAAGGCAAGGCTTAAACAGCTATACTCAAGTTCAGAGCCTTCAGGTATCTTGGGCCTGATATCCAGAGGAACTAGGAGGAGTTGACTTCTACTGAAGTCAACGGGAGTGGTGGGTACTCAGGACTTCATGGGGAAAATAAATAAATAAAAAGAAAAACGTCAGGTCATAGGCACCTGATGTGGACCACCTAACAAATGATGCAACTTTTGCATCATCAAACCTTACATGATTTTCTCAAGATCAGTAGCAGAGCTAGGAATACAATCCAGATCACCCATGCCACCACACAAAGCAATATTTAGTCATGAGCAGTCATTGCTCAGAGTGCGGGATCATTGTCAAGAGCTCACGCAAAGTTAATGGGAGCTCTTTCATCTTCTTGTTATGACTCTATTCTACTACAATGTTACTCCCTGGCTCCGGAGGTCTGGCCTACTTACATTTGAGGGGGAAGGGGTCTGCACTCCTCAGTGATGTCATTCAAGATGACATGTGCATCCTGCATCTCCTCTCGTTCACCTTTCCTCTCTGCCATATAACCTTTCAGTCCAAAGAGGCCTCCAGACGCTAGTAAGAAAAAAAGCAAAATTACACACATGAAACTCCTGTTTCCTAAGCCTGATTTACAAACTTGTGATCATGTTGCTTTATGCAAGATTCTGACAATCCCATGGCATCATGACAAGAAGCATGTCTTGCCCTGCATGGGCTGTACTTGAAATTAAACTTTTTTTTTTTTTTTTTTAAAAGAGGGTCAGCTTTTGGAACTTTTTGCTGAAAATGACATGCTTTCTGAAACTAGTATTAAGTGTCTCCAACATCAGAAACTGTAAGGCAGTTTGCATCCTACTGAAGCAGGGCAACCAATCTTCAGTGCTAAAGCTACATCAGACTGGGATATCATTGCACGACCAGGAGATGGATGCACTCCATGGAAACTCTTGATCAGGGGTCTCAAACTTCCATCTGCAGACTCACGAGCCTCCCCAGTGTGGCCTGCGGGGCTCCAGCAGTTTTGGGGCCAGGTTTCTCCCTTGGCCACATCTGTCGCCCCCGGGTCCTCCCCCCTCAGGGGCCCTGGCAGTGCAGCAGAGCTGAGCGGCGCCTGACTGCTCACTCCAGTGGCTGCCGGTGCCTCCCTGTGGCCCAGGGGCGGGGTGGGGCTGTGCCTCCCCATGCTGCTGCTGCCCTGAGTGCCCCTCCGGCCAATGGGACGCTGCGAGGGCGGTGCTTGGGGGCAGAAGCACGTGGAGGCTCCCCGGCCTGCCCCGGAGCCCAAGGTTAACGCCACACCCCCAACCTGAGCCTGGGCCAACACCGCTCCCTGCCCCCAAACTCCCTCCCAGAGCCTGCGCCCCATCCCCACACTCCCTCCCACCCCAAAACTCCCTCCCAAAGTCTGCACCCTAATCGGCTACCCCAGACCTCCTCCCCCACCCAAACTCCGTCCCAGAGCCTTAGGCAGGTGGGAGGGTGGAGTTTTTGGGTGGTGAGTTCTGGGCGGCATGAGTGACATTGGCCTGCTGGGAGGATTTGAGGACTGGCACTAGCCCTAAGGTAAACTGAGTTTGAGACCCCTGCTCTTGACGAAACAGTACATCTGTAATGAGGCTGCAAACAATAGATCAAATAAAGCTAAACCAAATGCTGTTCCAATCAAAATTTATCTTTCTTAGTTTGAACCTACTGAACACATCCAGTTCTCAAAGCCTAGGGCAATGTTAGGAAATCTGTATCACTACTGTTTCTTACACATCTGCACCAAAAGGCATGCAAGCCAGATGTTAAAGGTTAAGCCATTTTTCTCAGTTCTCTCTTTTCATTGCAACCATTTGATGGAGTGACAAGATGCCAGCGGGGCAAGGTTGTCTGAACCACTCTGCCAGGAGTCAAACAGTCACTTCCAAACCTCTGCTACTCCAGGACTTGTGCTCCGACTGTAGGTATCTGCATGGTTGTGAGAGTACCCACTATTATACTTCTGGGCTGGTTCATCACAACTGCTAACAGCCTCCCAAATTAAAAAGAACATACTTAGGGGATGCACCCAAACCCTGGGATCTAAGTATGAACTCTGCCAGCAGACAGCACACTTCGTTTCTTAGAGTAACCATAGAAAGTGTACTGAGGAACCAAAGATCAGCTTTGATCTGGACTTACTCAACCCCCCGTAAAGAGTACAAAACAGAGTACATTTGTTTTCAAACTGTCTGAAAACCTTTACAAACTTTCTTTTCCACAAGTTCTTCATGGCCATTCTCCTCTTCCTCTGAGACTTTCCTCTTCTCTCCTTTCCCATGATTTCCTACTGCTGAGACCTGCTCAGTGATGCGTGAAGCTAGAAGACAGCAAAAATACAGATATCTGAAGACGTTTCAGAAGTGTTTTCTGCTCTTTTTTGTTTTTCTTTATGGGAATCACTCACCTCTTACATTCAAGAGAACAATTCCTTTTACACTGAAGTATTATGGACTACTACAGTCTGGTAAATTTTGGTTGGCAGACTTCCCTCTCCCCCACTTTGGCCTTGTCCTTAGTTTCCTAGCTACCAGACTGATCTGGGTTGACTGCTTGGATATGTTAAAACCAAAAGTTTAAAGCTGAGGAATTTCTAGTTTTTGCAACAAGACTATCATGCCTGAAAAGGATTGTTACTACTTTCTAGGACAGACAATACTATTCTTCTATAGAAGAGATATAAGAGACAGGATGGATTACAAAATAAAGTCAGGAGTGATGAGGTAGAAACATAATCAGCATGGGATCTGAAGTGACAGTGGATTCAGTGCTCATGGAATGAGTCTCTTCCTAGTCCCTAATGACTATTTGCCTACATGATGAAAATTTGGCAAATGTGCCAGTCTAGCTTTAAGTTACACCACAACTGTAACAGCAGTAGGCAGTTCTGGCCAGGATCAAGTCACAGTGGCAATGCTGTAAGAAGCTTGTATAGTGCTTAACTGCGGCATGTATAGCCAGTGCTCTTCACACTTTTCACTTTAGAGAGCACTAAGTTCCCTCCAACCTCCAAAAAGCATATAGTACAACAGCGGCTCTCAACCTTTCCAGACTACGGTATCCTCTTCATGGATCTGATTGGTCTTCTGTACCCCCAAATTCCAACTCACTTTAAAAGTGCTTGCTTACAAAATCAGACATAAAAATACAAAAAAGTGTCACAGCACACTAGCACTGAAACATTGCTTATTTTCTCATTTTTACCATATAATTATCAAATAAATCAATTGGAATATAAATATTGTACTTACATTTCAGTGTTTAGACAAGTCATTGTATGAAATTTTAGTTTGTACTGACTTTGCTAGTGCTTTTTATGTAGCCTGTTATAAAACTAGACAAATATTTAGATGAGTTGATGTACCTCCTGGAAGACCTCTGCATACCCCGGTTGAGAATTAGTGTATTATAAAACCCATTATCTGCAGTCCTTCAAGGACATCAGAGATGTTATGAAGTCAGCTAGAAGGAACTGATGCATGTACTTACTTCTGCAGATAGACCCATGTTTGATGAACTTAGATTTTTAGTTACATGAATACGTCTCCACTACCAGTACAAGGGCCCAAATACTCACCAAGATACAGGCAAGATTGTTGGAAAGAACAAGATGAATCACAGTCCCAGTATGACAAGCTATGCTGACAAATTCCATGAGAAAAGACATGTAACAGCCTTCATGAGGGTCCCTCCATACAAGTCCCTTACCTGAGTCACCACTGCTGGCTGGTGGGAGATCATCAAAGAGCAAAGGTCCTCCTGTCCCTGAAACACAAGAAAACAGTCAACAAATGTAAATTGAGTGCCTTTACCCCATGAGCAGAATTCTGATCATGTCCAACAGATGTGTGAAGGCTACAAAATGTCAGCTTACCCAGACCAGATCAGTTTAAACGTGTACCTCTCCAGGATATAAAACAATTATTAGCAGACAATGGGATGACCTAGGTCTTATGCTGATGTCTTTAATATGCCCCATATTAAAATTTCAAAAAATATGAAAGATCCATATTAAGATAGCAATTTATATTAGTTGAAGAAATGAGCAAGGAGGAAGATGGACACAAACATGTAGATATTCTGGAAGATTTTATCCTATACTTATGTATAATAAAAAAGGTTTAGACAAAATCTCAGTGTGAGAAGAGATGCTGATGCAAACAAGCTAGGCAGATGACAAGTCAACGATTAGAGTCCTCATACCTGAGTCAGCACTTCTGACCGGTGGAAGATCATCAAAAAGCAAAGGCCCTGTTTGTGCTTCTTTCCCTAAAACACATCAGAGCAGAGTCAGAACACAACTGAAAAGT
Organism: Gopherus evgoodei; assembly: GCF_007399415.2. NCBI lineage: Eukaryota > Metazoa > Chordata > Testudines > Testudinidae > Gopherus > Gopherus evgoodei. Next base: position 58,264,474 of record NC_044330.1, on the reverse strand, counting down.
TATTCACAGGAAGAAGAGGAATGCCCCATTATTTTAGAACAATCCTTGCCCCCAAATGAACCCCTCCACCCTAACTATAGACTGCTACTGCACAAGACAGAAACTGCCACTTTCCTGGAAATAGTCAGAACTCCTTTGTAATCATTTCTAGCTAAAGCACTTCTGATTTACAAGAGTTAAAATGACTCCTTTAGAAACCTTGGCTATTGTAGGAAATGAAGGGGCAGAGATTCTATTAGGTTATTTCAGATAACACTGCTAAGTATTTACATGAAGACCAATGGTCTTTAGCAGAGGAGACACAAATGGCAAATTGAAGAAATCTGCATCTTTATCACTGATGTTCTAAGTAATTTGAATTCCTCACAGGATCTGAAGTACACCTCAGTTTTTCTCCCATTTTGCTCTCTTCGTTTTCTACCAACCAGGGCTTTTTCTTCTGAACCACATCCACCTGCCCTGCTGAGCTCTTCTAAGATGCTGGAAGCCCGTGGCTTTCAGTTCACAGCAAATAGCTAGTAGATGTTCATGTCCTTACAACCATCTGATGTCATGTATGATTTAGAGCTGGGACCTCATGATTATTCACAGTATGTTACTTGGAGAAAGGAATGCTATGAAACAAATACTGCAATGCTGACTATTTTAAAAAACTCAAGTGAGCACCTTTTTAATAATAGGTTTTGATTTATTTTTTTAAAAGTTCAAGAGTTTTTCTGCTCCTCTTTTGGTGTTTGAAGATATTTTCAGCAAGGTAAATATAGCTATATGGGGGAAAACAGCAAAGCGGACTATACCAAGTGCTGTAAAAAGCACAAAAACTAAAAACACAAAAAAAATCTTAATTTCACCCAGTTACAATAATCTTAGTTGTTACTTGTAACTACGGTAGGTAAAATAAAAATAAAAACTCTCTTCAGGCAGAAATGGGATTTTTCAAGTTGGTGATATCCCCTTAAAAATGCTCAGCCTGAGCTGATTATTGGTTAACTTCAAAACAAACAGAAAGGAGGCTTCTTGTTGAGATATTTCTTTTTAGTTATGCGAATATGGTATGGAGTTTAAAGAATCATTATAGTGGCTAAGGCCCACTCCTGCAAAGATTACACATGCTTAACTTTAAGACACGTGTCTAATCTACACATCATGAGTAGTCCCATAAAGTCAAGCAATGTCAGGTTTAAGTCTTTGCAGAATTGGGACCTAACTAAGTTAGAGGGTGGAAAAACATTACCACGACAATGTATATTTGAACTGGAAATGAACTCCAGTGAATTGCCTGAAGTAGGTCACACCTCAGCATGTTATTCAGGTTATATTTCTGTGCACATCTCCCACAAACAGTCATTTTAATAGGAAGAAAAAAATATGACCAGAAAGAGAGTCTTTTCTTCTTACTGTTGAACTAACAAAACAATGACCAGTTCAACTTATCTGGGCTCTTATTCACTCCTGGGGGAATTCTGCACCAAAACAGTAAAAATTCTTCATATTTTGTCAAAACAACAATAGAATCATGCCAGTTACAATTATTTTGGTAATTTATTTCAAAATATCTGTCAGCAAGTATGTCTGTAACAATACAGACTAAAAAGAGAAAAAAAGATTCTGGTAATTCTTTTCTTTTTACATATTCCTTATTAGGCATATTAATACAGAACTTTGTGTAATTTATTTAAATTACAATACAGAACTGTATTTCCTGCACCTGTCAGAAGCAGTACACAGGCTTGGCAGAGGCAGGAGTAATGGAAGAGCTGAGGGAGAGGGAAGGAGCCTAGGAGTGAATCTGGAGCGTGCTGGGTGTGAGGTTTTTCTTTTTTGGGAGTGGGTAGGATTGTTAGGGTGTTGGGAAGCCTCCCCCATGCAGACCTAGGCTGAGCCCAAGCCTTTCCCATTCAGTCAGGCACATCTGCCCGTCCGTGCACTTCTCATCCCCCTGGGTCTCTGCAGCCCCCCTCCCCTGTACCCAGGCTCAACACTATCACCCCACTAGTCCATGCTCCAGTTTGACTAGTGCGGGGGTGGGGTGGGGTGGGGGGGGAGAGAAGAGAACAGGACATACTGAATCCGTCTGTGACACACACCCCACCCAGCCACCTTGTGTATCCCACTCTGCCCTAACATGGCTCCGTGAGCAGAGTGCTGTGATGAACTCTACTCCTGGGGGGAATTCTGCAGCACTGGGCATAGAATTTTGTATTTTCCTGCATAAGATACATTTTGCCTAAGAAGTGCTGCAATTGTGCCTTTTGCCCACCACAGGCCGCTGTGGCACTAGAAGAGCTGGCATGAACACAGCTGGCTGTTCTGGCAGCACAGAAGATTAGAACTGCAGCACTTCTTAGGCAAAATGTTTTTTATGCAGGAAAATACAAAATAATGTGAGACAGATGAATTATGCGTGTCGGCAGATGCACTGAATTCCCCCAGGAATATCACTCTGGTGACTTATCAGAACACCTGAAATGCACTTAAGGAAGCAGTGGCCTTGAGCTCAAATCCTGTCTGGGATACGTTTACATCAGAAAGACTTAATTTAAACATTTCTTTTACTTGACAAAATACACACCCAGTAAAGCGGATTTAATGACATCTAGTAAATCGACAATATATTTCACAATGGGCACACAATACAAAACCATACCGATAATTATACAAATAAGTTATTAAAATAGTTCTGAATTCCTATAAAAAATGGTATCAAAACTAATATTTGCCATAAAAGAAATATGGAAAAAAGGACTAAGGGTTGGACTCTTCCACCCTTTATGCACATTAAATCAGTAGGACTGTGTGTATAATCAGGTACGCTGAACATGACTAAGAGGGGAGATATCTGGCCCTACAGAGCACCAAGTTAACAAATTATCACTTAAATACTCACCCACAGTTTTTACAAATGCACACACAGGAGTCTGGGCAGGCTACAGAAGCTGTCACACTATCTTGTATAACCCTCTCTCATTTTCTATTTTGTACAGACTCTGCAGCCATTATGTGGCCAAATTATTTTGTGATAAGTGGTCAGATTTTTCAAAGGTACTGAGAAGCTGTGGGTGCGCACCACATTTGAAAGTCACTAATTTTTAATTTTATACCATGATATTTTTCTTATATTAATAAACATTTGTGCAAAAGACTATATATGCACATTAAGTATACACCAAAAACTCCATAGACACCCACACCCACTACAGGAGGGATTTACCCAACACATTTTGCTTATACGAAATGTGCAGAGTGACAATAGCAGGAGCGTCTACCAGGGCAGATGCTGTGGGGCTGAACTATGGACAGACCAATTTTTAATACATCCAACAAGGGTTTTAATTCAAAACCAGATTATGGAAATCCCGTGTTCTCCCACTTTATTTTTGAAAATTTCTCTTGAAGAGATTTTTGCAATAAATCCCATTTGTGCTGCTTTTCCTGCACATGGTGCTTCTCCACCAGTGCTGGCAAGAGAAACACTGGTCAGGATTCAGGGGGAGGGATAGCTCAGTGGTTTGAGCATTGGCTTGCTAAAACCAGGGTTGTGAGCTCAATCCTTGAGGGGGGCATTTAGGGATCTGGGGCAGAAATCTTTCTGAGGATTGGCCCTGCATTGAGCAGGGGGTTGGACTACATGACCTCCTGAGGCCCCTTCCAACCCTGATATTCTAGGATTCTATTATTGTGTCCTATTCACTCTGTTGTTGGGCACGGATGAGGGGAAGAGAAAAAACAGAGCAGTGGCAAGGGACAAAATATGGAAATGGGACACACAAAGGGGCATAAGATGCACTGGTGGCTCTATGGCAGCACACGTTTAAATTAGTTTGGTCTCACACATCCATAGCCAGAAAAAAAGCAGTACTGACTGACTACATAGAAAAAATATGGACTCTTAGAATATCCCAGAGAGACATGAAGAGAGAGGCAGGAAATGAGGGGGAGAAAAAGAAAGAAAGAAAGAAGCAAGATAAAGGGGAATGCATAAAATCCAAAAGGACTAGAAAGAAACAAAAAACCAGAAAATTGAATGGCTTAACTAATAGAAGCAGAGGAAGAGACAAAAAGATTAGATCAGCATCAGGAAAAAAGCTCACAAAAATCAGTCTCCCTCCTCCCTGCAAAAGTGTCTTGATTCTCTACCCTCTCTTGCAGACGATGAAATAGTGTGCACATTTAAAACATTTCCCAGCCTCGCAGCTAAAAATGAAAAAAATTCCTAGCCATGAAGATGGAGACTGATTTAGTTACCAAAGTGAAAAATAGGTTTTAGACAAGCCATAGTAGAAAAAGAAGTGAAGCATTTGTAAGCAGGGAAAGGTCAGGCATGTGGGAGAAGGCTATATCCCCTTACCTGAGCTGCTAGATGGTGGGAGATCATCAAAAAGCAAAGATCCTCCTTTCAGTGCTTCGGTCCCTGAAACCCACCAGAAAACAGTAACTATATGACCAGAGCACCCAGAGTGATTCACACACAGAATGGAATTTTTAACCCCTTTCTGTCTATGACAACCCTAGTTTATAAACGCACTACTTCAGGATATAACAGCTGTTACTGCAAAGAGATTTGTCAGGTATTTCAGTCTGAAAGCTTCATCTATTTAGTTTATCAAAGAGAAGGTTAAAAGGCAACTTAATCACAGTCTACAAGTACATGCAAGAGAGATTTCTGATAGCAGTCAGCTCCCTAATTTAGCAGAAAAAGGCAAAACAAGATCCAATGATTGCAAGCTGAAGTTCGGCAAGTCAGTCTAGAAATAAGGCACATTTTTAAGTGAGGATAATTAGCCATTGGCACAATTTACCTAGGAATGTGGTGGATTCTCCATCACTTTCTGTCTATAAGCTAAGACTGGATATCTTTCTAAAAGGTGTTATAGCTGAAGCGGGAGTTATGGTCTTGATGTAGGAATTAGGTGAGGTGTTTTGGCCTGTGTTATGCAGGTCAGGCTAGATACCTTAGAAATTACTAGGTTTAAAGGCCAAGTAGGACCATTCTATGTTATCTAACACCATGGTATATCAGTGCCAGATAAAAAACAAAAAAGCCTAGGACTTACATGCATATTTTCCACACATTTAAACCAGTGGTTCTTAACCTGGGGTGTGAGATGCCCTTTCTGGGGGTATGAGACATGCCCGATTTTTTTTTTTTTTTGAGAAGGTAAATCATTGAAAATACAAATTAAACAAAGGCATGCAAGTACAACTATTTTGTTTCATCAAACCTATGTATTTATTATTATACATTTTTAAACGATTACTGCGTTACACTTTAAATGTGAAATTAAAATAAATATATAATTCTCTCTCTTTCGTTCTATAGTTATGATATATCTAGGTTTAAAGAACTGACCTACTTCAACGATTTTTGATAAGGAGTGCGAGAACATATTTTTGAGAACCAAAGAGGTGCAGGCTGCAGTAAAGGTTAAGAACAACTGATTTAAACGTTTAGCATCCCTTTCACCAACCCAAACATCCACAATTTGAAGAGAGTCAAAACAGATGAAATTTTGAGGACATTATTATGCCGAAAATTCCAAAGGGACATTAACTCTTATTGGCTAATGCTAACACAGGGGTGGGAAAACTATGGCCCACAGGCCACATCCAGCCCATCGCACTTTTTAATCTGGTCTGCAAGCCCCTGCCAGGGAGTGGGATCAGGAGCTTGCCTTGCTCTGCTCGTGCAGCAGCTCCGTGCAGTCCCTGGAAACAGGGGCAGTCAGAAAGACTCAATTTAATCATGGATTTCTACATAAAAGTGCGTTCTTGTTGGTTGTTATAACCTTAATACATATTCTTCACAACTCATAGATAGATGTAGGTTTCATTTTTAGAAGGTACACACTATACATATTTAAAATTATATATTTTGAAAACTTTTCAGATTAATTTTACAGCTATATCAGAAAATGAATGACTGGTTAGTTATTTCATTTACCAAAGGTAATTGAAGCAGATATTTATGAAGTCACTAGGATGTGAACTGTCATTCATAATTTGGAGGATTTTCTTGCCATGCTGTATTAGGAGGAAAACATCACCAGACAGACATTTAAATTGTTTTATTTAACTAAAACAATGTTATGTATTCTGTTTTTTTCTTCAACAGCAAACATATTTTAACAAAACAAGCATATGAATTTTTGAATTTTGTTAAACATTCCAGTTTTTTTTAAAATCAGGTTTTTCTTAAAATTGTTTTTAACTAAAATAGTTAAATGAAATATATTTAAAAAAACAAAAGTTAAATTGACTATGTCAGCCAGTTCAACATGAAAAACTTAAAATATTGGCTTCTGTAGCTAACTCAGTTGTCTTCACCTTCATTTTCCTGTTTGTTCATAATCTGGAAAAGAAAAACACGCTTTCCTGCTTTTCAAGTCCCAAACGATTTCTCAATTTGGAATGAATTAGTCCAAAGGAAAAATATTCTTTCTACACCAGCAGAAGAAGCTACTGCTCTTAAAAGTGATATTATCAATCTAAACGCTTAAGTCACTCGTGTGACTTTCTTTAAAACATCATCAGCAAACCTTATTTCTTGAATGGTTCACCCTTAGCTCTGAAGTTTATTATAGCTGGCATTATGGAGGGATGTTTGCTGGATGTCCATGTCATAGCCAACTCCCCTTCTCCAGCAGTTAATGTTTGACCCTGGTACCAAGCATTGAGAATATTTGCAAGAAAATAAGCTGGAGATAGTGCTTGTCCCATTCATTTTTCAAGGTTTGTAATGTCTCTGTTCCATCACTTGTCAAGTGGCAGAGTTAGCTTGGTTCCTCCCACTTTATTCAGAGCAGCTGCTGCAAATTGGTTGTTATGGAAGTATTTTGCAATTTCAACAACATTAGCCTTTATTTCTGGAACACTGAAGTCTTTGACTAAGAGGTGCCTCAAAAGAGTACTACAATCGTATGTTTTTAGCTTGGGACTCTTCATTCTCTTCTAAATAATTTCTTCCCATCTTGGATACACTTGCAGCATTGTCTGTGACCAAGCTGTGTATTAGACATTTGAATTTGTTTTCAGTTTGTGATAGCTTTTACTGCTACTTCTTGTAAGTATTCCGCTGTCTGTGCAATTCCTGATGTATCAATTGTTTCTGTAAAGAAGACATTCCCTTCTTCTGTTGTCACACAAGCACATACAACAGGATTATTGTGGACATTGCTCCACCCATCAAGACTCAGGTTAACAATTTCACCCTCTAGACCTTTTGTATCCTGGTCTTAATGACTGAACCATGTTAATGAAGTTAGGTTTGCAATCATACAGAAAAGAGAGTTTGTTGCATAAACAAACCGGGCAAGTTTTTCATCAAATTACCTCTTTTATAATCTACTGGTTCTTATCACAAACTTATCTGTGGTTCTTTCTGGATGTTGGAGTTTGGTTTTTTTCCTTTTTGCTACAGGTGATATACTGTGGCTATGTGGCATACATGATGTGACTGAAACACTATCATTGGCAGGTAACTTTGAAACTATAGAAAATGGTGATCTTGAAGATGGCTAGTTTTCAGGATCCTGCATGTTGAGGATGGATTCTCCTAAACAAAATAAGTCAATGCGGTTATTTAATTATTATGACCATACTGCTCATTTAGTATTGCTCATTGTATTCACTGACACTCAGTACTACTTTAGGTGAAAATATAAAAGGAAGATCTGCCTATTTCAGTTATTTTTTTATCACAACTGAATCTAAAATGATAGTACCACAGAGTAACTACTACATTTTTTTCCCTCAAACATGAGAATTCAAGAATAGTCCAGAAGGAAGAAAACAGTCAGTCCTGAAGAAAGAAGTATGAAATAAAAAAACTGACCAACCTGAAGATCCTGCATGTTCAGACATGTTGCTTTCATCATCTTCAACGCACCTTCCTCCTGAGAAGGAACACTTCTCATGATGTTTCATTCGGGCAGCCAGACCTTGCATTTCTTTGTTGCACTGTTTGCATTTTGCACACATGCCTGTCTGACCCACAGGTAGAGGAACTTCATTAAAATATTTCCAAACTTGGTCTCTTTTACGGCCTCCTGCCATTATAGGTTTTCCCTTCTAGTGAGAGAATGGTATGGCAGATATCAAATCAATGAAGGCTACACTCAGAAAGACCTCAAGACTTCTGGAATATGCTGCTCAAACAGTTTCACTTTTGTTTCTACTGCCTGTCCATCCCTTCTCACATTTATCTCCAGACTTCTTCTCCTTGTCCAGATCTGTTCCGCCCCCAACAATCTTCTATTCATTGAACTTTTTGAAACTTTGCTCTTTAAGAGAGACGTAAGGGATTGATTCAGTGTACACAAATTTGCAGAGGAGCACTAGGGTTGAGAGCTGTTATTTCTCACCTCTATTTATTTATTTAAAAAACATGTTTGCTGTTAACAAGCATGTTATCTCTGGAGACAAATCCACAGTTTGAGAACTGCAAACTAAGCATCTCTCATTGGTATCTTCTAGACTGAGCACTGAGTCCCATTGGGTAGATAGAACGATTAACTTAAATAATCTGTATAGAAGCCCCTGGAACCGCATAAGATCAGGTCCCTAATCCAGGAACTATTGGAACTCATTTACAAAACTTTTCTTAAACATTACATGAATATTTTGTCTCATATTATAAAATTTATAACCCCTATTCCATGATGAGATATTTCTGACCTATAACATATCTTAATTAAAACTATCTTTAGATATGCTTTTTGAGGAAAAAAACTATCAAAAATCCGGTTTAAATTAAAAAAATCCAATTTTTAATTTTTTTTAAAATCATGTTTATCCACCCTGTCCCCAACCAGAGTCTGCATGCACCCCCAACCAGAGCCTCACCCCCCAATGCACCCCAATACCATGCCCCATTCGAGAGCACCCGCCTGCCCTCTGAACCTCTCCATCCCACTCTGGAGTACCCTCCTGCACCCTATTATCCATCATCCCTGGCCCCACCCCAGAGTCTGCACCCCAGCCAGAGCCCTCATTCCCTGCCCCCCATGTGCTCCAATTCCCTGCCCCAGCTGGCCTTCCATACAATTTCCATACCGAGATGTAGTCCTCAGGCCAAAAAGTTTGCCCACCTCTGTGCTAACAGCACTATCAAGTATTCATGGAGAAAACCAAGAGATGGTCTATATTCACAGTTCTGTAGTTATGAACACTTTGGGGAAAGATCCTGGGAAGCTAAGTGAGAGCATGAAGACAAAGGCGATGTCTACACTACAAATTTAAGTCAACTTATGTTACATCAACATACTGCCACTGCTGTATTTAAACTGCTGTTGAACGTCCACACTATGCACCTTGTGTCCACAGTAGCAGCTCTTGCATCGATACAGAGATCAGTACAGCATGAGTAGCTAATCCCACTGTGCAACTGACCAAAAGGTGTTTTGGGAAGGGTTTTTAATGCCTCACGGGGGTAGGTTTAGCATCACATGCTACAGGTTTCTCAATCCCATCATTCCATGGGCATCCTGCTCTGGTATCCTGTGATCCAGCCATCTGTGTCAGAAAGCATGGATCCTGCACTGCTCTTCAGTATTTTGCGGTGCTCCATGAACACATAAGAGGAGCTCAAGGGGGCGCTATTCACCACCACCCTGAACCCCAGCCTGCGCCCTCTAGAAATAGCATGTCTGCAACTCCACACTTCTCTCTTACCTTCTACTATGCCTGCCACAGCTCTTCAGATTTTTACACAGCACAGCTGCATGTCCCTGTCATAGCCCTTCTACTCCATGCCCTGAGCAAGTTCTTGCAGCTGGGCTGGAGTTGTGCCTACACAGCTTCCTCTCTCCACAGACCCAGGAAATCAACCACAGACTCCACACAGACCCAGGAAATCCCACGGACTCCACACAGGAGCACGTTTGCTGCACGGAGCCAGCACGCTATATGAGGTTTCCATACTGAGCAGGAAGAGTGAATTCAAAAAACTTTCCAGGGCTTTAACAGGGGAGGGATGTTCACCTGTGTACCTGGCTGCAGGGTAGTGGCATTCAAAACAGTATCCAGAGCGCACAGGATGGGCAATGTGGGATACCTCCTGGATGACACTTAGGCCTGATCTACTCCAGGGGGATGGGGGGGGGGAAATCGATTTAAGATATGCAACTTCAGCTACGGGAATAGCATAGGTGAAGTCGACGTATCTTAGATTGAATTAAAATTACTTACTTTGCGTCCTTGCGGCGCTGGATCGACGGCCGCAGCTCCCGTCGACTTTGCTTCTGCCTCTCACACTGCTCGAGTTCAGCAGTCGAAGGGAGAGCGATAGGGGATTGAACGATCGTGTCTACACTACACACGATAAATCGATCCCTGATAGACTGATCACTGCCCAGAGACGTACCCTAAGGTGCAACCTAAGGGTATGTCTACACTACATCTATTGGGGAACAGACACGATAAAATCAATCCCCGATTGCTCTACTGTTGACTCCAGAACTCCACTGCACATGAGAGGCGGAAGCGGAGTCAACAGGGGAGCAGCAGCAGTCTACTCGCCGCTGTCCTCATGGCCAGGGAAAATCGACCTAAGATACGCTGGCTTCAGCTACGGTATTTGCATAGCTGAAGTTGTGTATCTTAGGGTATGTCTACATTACAGGATTATTCCGACTTTACATGAACCGGTTTTGTAAAACGGATTGTATAAAGTCGAGTGCACGCGGCCACACAAAGCACAATAATTCGGCAGTGTGCATCCATGTACCAAGGCTAGCGTCGATTTCTGGAGCGTTGCACTGTGGGTAGCTATCCCGTAGCTATCCCACAGTTCCCGCAGTCTCCCCCCCTCATTGGAATTCTGGGTTGAGATCCCAATGCATGATGGTGCAAAAACAGTGTCGCGGGTGATTCTGGGTAAATGTCGTCGCTCAATCCTTCCTCCATGAAAGCAATGGCAGACAATCATTTCATGCCTTTTTTCCCTGGATTGCCCTGGCAGATGCCATAGCATGCAACCATGGAGCCTGTTTTGGCTTTTGTCACTGTCACTGTATGTGTACCGGATGCTGCTGACAGAGGAGGTACTGCAGTGCTACACAGCAGCATTCATTTGCCTTTGCAAGGTAGCAGAGATGGTTACCATACCTATTGCACTGCCTGCCATTGTAATTTGGTGATGAGATGACGGTTATCAAGCATTTTGCTGCTGTCATGGATGCTCCTGGCTGGCCTTGCTGAAGTCGGCTGGGGGCGCATGGACAAAACTGGGAATGACTCCCCGGGTCATTCCCTTCTTTACGTTTTGTCTAAAAATAGAGTCAGTCCTGCCTAGAATATGGGGCAAGTCTACTAGAGAGCCAGAGAGCACAGCCACTCTGAGTCGGAGTCCCAGAGATCCTGCAGAAATGATGAGCTGCATGCCATTCTAGGGGGTGTCCCTGCAACAACCCCACCCGTTGCTTCCCTCCTCCCACACCCCTCCTGGGCTGCCGTGGCAGTGTCCCCCCATTTGTGTGATGAAGTAATAAGGAATGCAGGAATAAGAAACACTGACTTTTTAGTGAGATAAAGTGATGGGGAGGCAGCTTCCAGCTGCTATGATAATCTAGACAGTACAGAATCTTTTCTTCAGACACAAAAGGGGGTGGGGGCGAGGGGCTGATGGAGCTCAGGCTCCAGCTGCTATGAGGAGGACGGATATCCAGCATTTTGTACTGTCTGCCAGGAATGACAGGGAGTCATTCCCATTTTTACCCAGGCGACCGAGGCCAGCCAGGAGCACTCATAGGATGATGACGAGGATGGCTATCAGTCAATTTGTACTGTACCATCTGCCACCGGCGAAGGGAGGGGAGAGGATGCTGCTGTTTAGCGCTGCAGCACCCCGTCTACCAGCAGTATCCAGTAGACATACGGTGACACTGAAAAGTGGCGAGAACAATTTTTTCCCCTTTTCGGGGGGGGGGGGGGGGGGGTTAAATTGACGACATATTCCCTGAACTACTGGAGACAATGCTTTTGCCCTTCAGGCATTGGGAGCTCAGCCAAGAATGCAAATGCTTTTTGGAGACTGCAGGAACTGTGGGATAGCTCGAGTCCTCAGTCCCCCCTCCCTCCCTCCATGAGCGTCCATTTGATTCTTTGGCTTTCCGTTACGCTGTGGACTCTCTATCATAGCCTGGAAATTTTTTCAAATGCTTTGTCATTTTGTCTGTAACAGAGTTCTGATAGAACAGATTTGTCTCTCCATACAGCAATCAGATCCAGTATCTCCCGTACGGTCCATGCTGGAGCTCTTTTTGGATTTGGGACTGCATCGCCACCCTTGCTGATCAGAGCTCCACGCTGGGCAAACAGGAAATGAAATTCAACAGTTCGCGGCGCTTTTCCTGTCTACCTGGCCAGTGCATCCGAGTTCAGATTGCTGTCCACAGTGGTCACAATGGTGCACTGTGGGATACCGCCCCGAGGCCAATACCGTCGATTTGCGGCCACACTAACCCTAATCCGACATGGCAATACCGATTTCAGCACTACTCCTCTCGTCAAGGAGGACTACAGAAACCGGTTTAAAGAGCCCTTTATATTGATATAAAGGGCCTCGTTGTGTGGACGGGTGCAGGGTTAAATTGGTTTAACGCTGCTAAATTCAGTTTAAATGCATAGTGTAGACCAGGCTTTAGGTTGACTCCCCCCCAGCGCAGACCTAGCCTAAGCAATGCAGTGTTTACACTGACAGCTGTAAGTCACCCTACACTCTATCTCCTCAAGGTGGTTTTATTATGTCAACATAACATGAGAGTTAAAATGGCAGGAGGAGCATTGCATTCAATCATGCTGTGTCTTTTCCCTGAGTTTACTTCAAGGACCACGTCCACCTCTCTCTAGCCTGCATTCGCTCCCTCCCTGCTCTATAGTTCTGCCTCTTCTCTCCTCATGCCCCGCAGATCTAGCTGGACGCTGTACACGTCTCCTCTCTGCCGTTGCCTCTCCTCGCGCACACAGCGCAGTGGAGTTTTACCCGACACCAAACAGCCCCGAGCTGATCCCCCAGCCGAAGCGCTGGGCCACTGAGACAGAGGCGCCAGGATCCCGTCGGCAGCAGGACGAGACTCAGCCCCCACCCGGGGCGCAATCAGTCGCACCTGTCGGAGCTGGGCTCTGCGCCCGCACCGGGGTGGCAGGCGCGGGGGCCAGGCTGCAGCTGTACCCCGGCTAGAGCCGTGGCGGGCCGGACCCTGGCTCGCCACCCACAGGTACGCTCCGCTCCGCCCCGCCCGCCAGCCTCTCTCAGCGAGCAGGGCTGCAGAGGCCGCAGGTCTCGGGCCGCCCACCCTTCGCCCATGGCCGCCCGCCACAACCAGCCACTTGGGCCCCCCCCCCGAGGAGCGCGGCGCAGGAGGACCCGGCCGCACAGGGACGGGCCCGGGAGCTTCACCTCGCGCCGCGGCCGGCAGGGCCGAGGCAGTGGTTGCTGAGGCTGACCCCGCCCAGCGGGGCGCAGGGCCCGCTGGGAGATCTCGGGCCCGGCCGCGGCCCCCTGCAGCGGGGGAAGGTGGGGCCGCGCTCACCTGCTGCCGAGGGATCCGGCTCCGGGAAGTCCCCGAACAAATCCATCCGGCCCGGCCTGGCCCGAGACTCCAGAGCCCGCTTCCTAGTTCCTGCTCCTCCTAAAGCCCCGTTCCGCCCTCCCTTCATCAGCTCGCGGGGCGGACCAGAACCCCTCGCCTGCCAATCACCCCCGAGGGGCGGGCCTAGAGCTCTCCTGCCTACCAATCACCCCGAGGGGCGGGACCATAGTGCTTTTGCCTACCAATCACCCCCGAGGGGCTTGACAAAGCCGCCTCCTGTCAATCACCCGGCGGGGGCAGGACCCCGAGGTCGTTACTAGCGTCTAGTTACAAGGCAGGTCCCAAGGCCTTTCTCAGCTGCCAATCATGCTGTGGGAGAGTCCGAGCAGAGCCGTCAGTTACCTGCTGGGAAATGAGGGGTCCCCAGGCCAGGCCCGGCCCCTGTGCTGTGGCCTTTGCGGGGCGGGCAGGGCCTGCAGGTCTGGCCTTGGCCTGAGGCCAGGCTTTGGGGCTGCTGCCCCACGGCTGGCAGAGGGTGCTGATGCAGGGCAGGGGTGTTACCCAGGTGCAATGGCCCTGCTGTACCTGCTGCCCCCAACTGCCAAGCCCACCATCGCCCCCGTGGCCACACCCGTGCTGGGAGGTGGGAGGTGGGAAGAACCCAGCTAAAAGCCCAAGTCGGGGGGGCGGTTAGAAATCTATGGAGCCATGTGAGGGCTGTCCAGGTTTTCCCACACTCATCCCTTTTTCGAGGTAGCTGTCCTGGGACATGTGTAAGGCTGCTCAGTACATACAGTTTTTCTGGCTCAGGATCATCCTGGGTGGCCCAGATTTATGTACCTCAGAGGTGGCAACCCTAAGACACCAGAGGCACATTGGTGCTTCTTCTAGGACTATATGGAGATTCTTCCATTACCTCCTTTGTCAGCTTTCTCTTCAGACTGTGGGAGTCAAGCAGCTTCTGTTTTCCTAAAGATTTAGTTTGCTTCTGATGCCATGTAATTAGGATGTGATACAGAAGAGTGCTGATAGGAGACTGCTCTTTGCTTCTTGGCTCTAGTCACCTGACATTGATCAGGGTTATATAAGCATAATGTTCCAGTTACATGGTAAGAGGTCAGTATTCACTAATTCCGGTGTCCCCTGTGAACCCTTCCCCCACGCTTACCAAGTATTCCACATGTGGCAGGATCTATTTCTCTGTGACATAATCCAATACAACATAACACAACCTTGATGCAGGCCCTGTGGGAAAATATGATACATCAGAGGGTGGGGTGGAACCATCCCATTTTAGTTCCCAAAATATTTTCTGACACTAGTATTTGTCCTGCTGATATTAAAATTTAATTTTGTCTACAAGGCCATATTAATTCATGAACTTTCCACATGATTTTGCTTTCCACATGACAGAGGCATCTATATAGCAGAAATCTTTTCTTTGGTCACTGCAGGAATGTATTAATCAGATTTAGGAATTCTGGGTTTCCAGATACCATATTCACATTGACAGATCATGCTAGTTACATAGCTTAAGGCACTACTGAAAGGTGCTTAGATACCATGGTGATGGGCATGGTATCAGAAATGGATTATAATAGAATCTGCAACATTTTCTCTGAGAGCTTGCAGTGTTTTTCGTTTTGTCCCCTAATATTTTATGTGCCATATATCACTATCTCCCTAGATGGCTTCTGTCTATATTCACAAAACCAGGAAGAACGGAAGGGATAAGATGACTGTTTCAGTCTTAGATAAGAGTACACATATGACCTCTGTGTTTGCGGCCCAGAAATAGAATGTAAAATTTGAGAACTGGAGCTATCTGAAAAATGAGGAACAGTTTAATGAAAACATGTCATCCAGCTCTTCTGAGAGCTGAGGTCTCCCTCAACAGACTGGCACTTATTACACTGGCCATGCTAGACAGGCTCATATAGAGTCAAATTCACTGCTTGTCTAAAGTGAAGTTAATTCATTGGATTTTACAAAGTTATGCACAATGACATCAGCAGTGAATTTGGCTCATTATATCCACCGTCATTTCTTCTTCAACTGTGAAGGTTTTTAAGTGCTTCAGGAATAATTATCTGAGCCAGATGAACCAGTCTGAAGTACAAACACTGAACCCAATTGTCCTTTTCCATAGAACCCGGCCTAGGATGATCTCTGGGGAAGGAAATCTTCATGAGCTTTTAAGTCTTTATAACAGAGTTTTGCTAATGACTATTCTCATGGTGTTGACATCTATGGTATATTTTTTGATACATCACTGTGCAGTACCTTGTGCATTGTACATTGCCTGTTTTAAGATGTTCCTTAGGTTTTTTGTGCTCAGAGTGTGTTTGCCTGTGACTAGCAGTAGCATTTAATAAAAGATTTAGGTAACTAGCTTCAGGATTCCTTTAGGGAGGGATGAGTGGCTTATGAACTCTTAGACCCTTAGCTATTCTATGCTGAAAGTTCAGTCTGGGAGGATTAGGCCTGATTCTCGTCTGACTTATACCAGTGTAAATCAGGAGTAACTCCACAGAAGTCAATGGAGACTGACAAATGTAAAAGTTTCTATCCTGCAATGTGCTACTCCTGGGGGAATTCTGTGCCAAAAATTAAAAACTTTGTGCACAATATTTTAAAATTCTGCATATTTTATTTGTCAAAATAACATTATAAAAATCATGCCAGTTTCAATTATTTTGGTAATTTATTTCAAAATACTGTACATGTCAGCAACTATGTCAGTAACAATAAAGGCACAAAAATTTTCTTCCAGGAGTAGAGAAACCCCTGTTTCTCTGCCCCCTCCCTCTTCCCCTCAGAGCCCAGTAGGGGGGGCAGACACTCACACTCCCTATGCCCCCCCCGAGCCCAGCCGTGGAGTGCCCCCCAGCCTAGACACCCAAATCCCCTACCTCTCAGAGCCCAGCTACAGAGCCCCCTCCACCCAGACGCACCCCCTATCTCCCAGCTCGGGGCTTCCCGACCCCAGACACTCACACTCCCCTCCAGAGCTCAGCTGCCAAGGCCCATCCCAACCCACACACTTGCACCCTCTCCCCACCAGAGTCCAGCTGCGGGGCGCACCGCAGCCCAGACTCCTACACCCCCTCCCCACCAGAATCCAGCTGTGGGGCACACCCCAGCCCAGACACCTACACCCTCTAGCCCCCAGAGCCCAGGGATCCAGAGGGAGAAACAGCCTGATGCTGGGGCCTGGGCTTGTGTGGAGATTCCTGCAGGCTGCCTCCTTCCTTCAGGATGTGCAGGAACTGCAGCTGCCAGGAACCCTCCAGCTCTTTCCCCCTTTCCCCAGCACTGTCTTTTATTTGTGAGCTGTGCTTTGCTGGGTTCAGTGACTCCTAATAGCAGCTAGCAGCTCTGCAGCCTATTTCTGTGGGAGAAAAAGGAAATTCTGCATTCACATTAATTTCTGCGCAAATTCTGCATTTGCAATGGTGCAAATTCCCCCAGGAGTAATGTGCTGAGCACTCTGGTCCCAATCTAACAAAGCACTTAAGCTTGTAACCGTTGATGTCAGTGGACTACTCACATCCTTAAATGTTTTGCTGTGTTGTGGCCAGAGATCTGAGCATTTTGTGTAAGTGAGCACTAAATGAGAGGGCAATTGAACCCATTGTGATTATAACCTTAAGTGCTACTGTTCTTTTACTATATACTAGTATGACAAAGCTCAAATGGTATAAAATATGGTATAAAATATCTGAACATACATATAGGCACCCCCTTGAAGCTACAGCAACATAGAATCATAGAATTAGAAGGGACTGCAAGGGTCATCTAGTTTAACCCCCTGCCAAGATGCAAGATTTGTTGTGGTTAAACCATCCAAGACTGGTAGCTATCTAGCCTCCTTTTAAAAATCTCCTGTGAAGGAGCTTCCACAACCACCTGACGCAGTTTTTCCATTGTCCTACTGTTCTTCAAGTTAGGAAGTTTTTCCTGAGATTTAATCTAATAGACCGCCCTTTATTGGGTTGAGAAGAGAATTCATTTGTCATACTAATTTATCTCTAGAGATATGTTGAGTTAAAACCTCATTTCATTATATTAAACATGACCTCACTTATTTCTTTAAGAAAAAAAAAGACCAAGGAACCATTGTCCGGTATTTGCATAAATGCCACATTTATTTCTTAACCGAACAATGCCTTAAGTATACACAAACAGTTTAAGACCCTAAATTCCAACACTCATAGTTTAAGACATCGAGAAAACTAGACTCATGATTTCAGTAGTTTTGTTATTATACAGTAGTACAGGGTGTGCCCACAGCAATCACATATATACAAAGCAAGAGAAACGGTCTCCCAGCACTTGGGGATGGCATCACAGGAAGAACTCATGTGGACAAACTAGATAATGGAAGCACAGGCAAAAACAAACAAAACAAAACCCTTGAAACAAAATAACCCCCCCCCCACCAAACTAAAATAAAATTAACCACAATCGCCTTCATTTTACAGTAAGGTCTTAATAACAAGTTGAATCTCATGAGGAGTTCCTTCATACAGCTCACTGATTACCAGACAGAAAGAGAGACAATAAGAGCATCTTAGAAATGTGTTAGACTTATAGGCTGCTGCTGCTGTTTATGACATGCAGTAGCACATTTCCTTCATCATTGGCAACAGCTGGAAATGTTTATGTGAGCTTCTCCAGTTCTCAGTCAGTTGCCACCTCCTTTCCCACTGTAAAAACTCAGTAACTTCTTGCTTGTTTCTTTTGAGGTCAATTTGGGAAATCTTTCTCTCTGGTTACTAGACCAGCAGTTCTCTGAGGGCCCTTTGAGGGCTGGTATTTTTCTTTTGAGTGAGCACCTCATTGTTGGCTGAAAATCTTTAGGATGGGTGCTTCATATGAAAAACTTAATGTAGACAAATGACTGCCCCTTGCATGATTACAAGAGACCAGGCAAAGAGAGTCAATTGATTTTGAAGCTCTTTCCCCATGACAAACTTGTTCCATGAAATTATCTCTTATCCTAACTTCCTGTTAAGTCATGATTAACTTTGATGACATCATTGTATCTCACTGACCTGTTACACCAAGGAAACAGTATGATTCTATTACAGTACAACTGCTGTCAGGGCCGGCTTTAGGCCAATTCCACCAATTCCCCCGAATCGGGCCCCGCGCCCAGTGAGAATCTCTTCCCTAGCTAGATGCAACTTTTTAATTTTTACTCACCTGGTGGTGCTTCGAGTCTTCGGCAGCACTTCTGCGGTGGGTCCTTCACTTGTTCTGGGTCTTCGGCGGCACTTTGGCAGCTGGTCCTTAAGTGCCGCCAAAGATCTGGAGCAAGTGAAGGACCCCCGCCGAAGTGATGCCGAAAACTCAGAGCACCGCCCGATGAATTCAAGCCCCACATGTTTTTTTAACGTGGCTTTTTTTTTTTTTATCTTCCCTGTTGAGGCCCCATCGAAACTGTTTGAATTGGCCCCGCACATCCTAAAGCCGACCCTGACTGCTGTTACTTCTGAGTGACCAGTCTACATCTCGGCTGTTTAACACTGACTTCAATTGGTTTTCAAATTCATCTACACATACTGAAACATACTAGATGATTTATCCAAATACACCCATTTTGGATTCTTTCTTCATTATAAGGACTATATGGATCTTTTCCTATGCCATTCTCACCCTCACAACAAAGTTTCTATGCCTCAGCTTTGACCAAAGCTAAAAGATTTGCCCATTCTTTAATGTTTAAATCTTGAAGATTGTTTTCATCAGAGGCAGCTCTAGGCATTTTGCCGTCCCAAGCACGGTAGGCAGGCTGCCTTTGGCAGCTTGCCTGCTGCCCTCGCGGTGATTGGCAGAGCGCCCCCAGTGGCTTGCCGCCCCAAGCACGTGCTCAGCGTGCTGGTGCCTGGAGCTGCCCCTGCTTTTCATCCTCAAATCCAGTGGAAAGAATAATGAATAGAATTTAATCTCAGCTACTCTAAGGGCTGGTCGCGGCTGGTCTACTTAAATTTTTGAGAATGCATGTCTCTCTGGGTGGGATTCTCAACAGCAGGGATGCTAAGTGAGGAAGGGTGTGGGGTGTCAGATATAGAAGAGGACTTTCCAGATATAGAAGATATAGAATTAGGACTCTCCAGCCATTCCCCAGATGATACTAAAGAAAATAACCCTTTGGGGGAATCCACATGAACAGCAGATGGCTACTATTTGGATATTTTATTGGGAGCCAGTGTAAGTCCCATAAGCAGTCATTACTCCTCTACTCTAGATCTTTATATTTGCGGCCTGATCCAAGCCCACTGGTGTCAATGGAAAGACTCCCACTGACTTTGGATCAGACCTCAGTCTCTCAGAAAAGTAGTGTGCTCTGCAGATTTGCTGGCCTCAGGCACACAGCACTGACTGAGTGAAACTAGATGTCTTCTCCATAACCAAACCATCAAGACCATGCTCTTCAGGATCGCTGACCTAAGGCATGACCCGTAACCGTATCACCCCCAAGCCATCCTTCCTCTCTGACCTGAGAGGGATTCCCAGAGGACCCAACACTGGCATTTGTATCCCTTCCTCATTTTTTTCCTGTGATTCTGTATCTATTCCAAAACAAATACAGGCATGTATATAAGGAAGCATGGTGATATACTTTTATAACCTAGCTACCTCCACTCTAGACTGCTCTAACCAGGGGAAATCTCTGAGAAGACTGAATAGGAGATTAAAAAAACCCAGAAAACCAAGAATGTCTTGATTTACCCTTAAAATCCAGAGTTCAGTTGGAATGAGAATGGAAATTTAATAAGCCCGTTTTACCAAATGAAGAGGCTTAAAATTTCATATGCTTCTTAAGATTGGCTCCAGAAGACTTTGGTTTACACTAGCTCTTGATAGGGCTGTACTAGCCATTCAGGAATTTTCTTGGAAACTACATCTAATCAACAAGTCTTTGACTATGAATTATGTTAAAATAAATACTCCAGCCAAGTGGTCTTTACCAAGGGCCTGATTCAAAATGCACTGAAGCTGATGGGAGACTTTCCATTGGCCATCATCAGGGGAAGGATCTATTTGCTGCCTGAGCAGAGATTACTGAAATATATTTTCACCAGCTGACAATCAGTTCTTTGAGTTGAGGTTTAGCAGTTAGAATGAGCCCTAGTTCTTTCTATGAAAGCTCCCCTCTACTGTCAAGCAAAGCTGAGAGATAGAACAAAGAATTAAGAATTAAAATCCCCTAGAATTTAAGACTGATTAATATGGATATATACACAAGGGGAGGAGCGCTCTAACTCTTCTAGGTTTTGATTCAGCAGTCAGCAAAAAACTGCGGCATGTACTAAATATTAAATATGTGCTTCATTCCATTCAGTGTGATTTAAGCACATGCTTAATTGCTCTGCTGGATAGGGATGGACATAAGCATGTGCTTACGTGCTTTTCTGAACTGGGGACATAGTTTAGAGTTTCTCTCTTGCAGATTTTCATTGAGGGCAAAGCATCTCTCTGGGTATATAACGACACATAAGATTTATTTGTATGTATAAAGCGCTTATCCCAGGTATTAGGCATTTAATCTAATTATTAAAATTTAGTCCTGAATTTAAAAAAAATAATTCTAAGGCCATAAGGAATAGCTGTAAAAACAAGAGACTTTCACCTGGGTCTGCAAGTTGCTGTCTAACCCATCTACTCATGTAGGACTGGCACAAAGAAGAAAAGCCCACTGAAAGGAACAAGCACCGGCACCTGCAGGAACCCACAGTGCCATCCAGGTCAGAGAGATAGAATGAAATTCCCTGGGAATGGGAGTGATGCTGTGGAGCAGGTCAAAAGCAAATCGGGGTCCAGAGGGAAAAAAAAGCACTGGTCATGCAGCATGAGAACTGAGCTAAATAGTGGCTCAATACAAATGCGCTGTCTCTGTGCAGACAGGAGGCAGAGGCTAGGGAATGAAAGCTTTCTTCACACTGCAGCACGGTGATGGGCAATTGCTGGGAGCTTTTGTGTGTGTGTGACATCTCTACCAGCCCACTGAGATTGCATGGAGGCTTTGTTGGGCTCCTCACATGTCCCCTTATCCCATGCCCTAGCCTCCCCAAAAAAAGAAAAAGGGAAAGAAGAAATACAGTGCATAGACCATCTCCACCGGAATCACACATACAATACTCAATAAACACAACAGAGAGGATAGAAAAGTGCTGAAGAGAACCAAGGCACAGCCGTGCTGTGCAAATTGAAGTCAGCCGTGAAGTGTGACAATGAAGCATAGACCAGTGATGGTCCTGGGAGATGTATGGAGGGAGGGGGAGCTCCCCATGTTTCTGCCTGGAGTTGCGTGCATACAACCAACTGGAAATCTTAATTAAACAATCTGGGTAATTAAAAATTAATAAAGATCTTTGCTGCTGAAGTTACTTTAAAAAGTTTATAGCAAGGTCAGCACCAGCTGACCAGGTCCTTCCCATGGGAAGAGGGATTATTAATGATGCCATATCTCTGCTTTGGTATGATTCTCCCACCAACTTAGCTGTTCTATGTAGCCAGTCTAAGCCCAATAGAGAGGTGGGGCAAGGGGAAGGAGGATGACGTTAATGTTTTAAATGGGAGAGGGAAATAAGAAAATGTCATCACATATAAAAGTAAAAAGTCTCAATTTCTCTTATCCTTGCCCATCCTCATGCCATTCTCTCTGCTACCCATTCAGATGCTGCAAACAGATTCTTCCCATAAGAAAGAGAAGGGAAGTGAAAACCCTTTCAGAAAAGGACAGTGAAACTCAGCCATCTGGTTCGAGACAACTGTTCTGAATTTAGACTCCAGTATAATTTTATGATCTAGCTTTAAGCCCCACCAGTAACAACCCTTTATTAACTCTGACCATCTGCACAGATGTAACTATATGGGCACCTCCCCAAGATTCACTAATGAACCAGCATTTGGGTGTAGTAGCCAGTAGCCACCTGATAGCCCAGAACAAGCTATTGCTAGTTAAACACAACGCAGGTCTGCAGTAATGCACACGTCAGGTCTGTCATCTCTCTCCGTATTAAACTCACTGGCAGGATGCAATCCCTCCTGACCTCTCCCTACTTCCCAGCTGGGTGGATTTGATCAGAGAGGATTCTTGAGCTCCCTCTACAGTGAGTCCCTGTGACACTGATTAGTCCTTTTGGAGGTTCCCAGGCCAGAGATTAGTACAGTACAGTATAGATGGACTGCATACTTACTAGAACAGGGGTATGCAACCTATGGCATGCTTGCCAAAGGCGGCATACGAGCTGATTTTCAGTGGCACTCTCACTGCCCGGGTCCTGGCCACCGCTTCGGGGGGGGCTCTGCATTTTAATTTAATTTTAAATGAAGCTTCTTAAACATTTTAAAAACCTTATTTACTTTACAAACAACAATAGTTTAGTTATATATTATAGACTTATAGAAAGAGACCTTCTAAAAACGTTAAAATTTATTACTGGCACGCAAAACCTTAAATTAGAGTGAATAAATGAAGACTCGGCACACCACTTCTGAAAGGCTGCCAACCCCTGTACTAGGTGACTGAGGATATTGAGAGGTAGGCTGCATTGTACTCATTTGGAGCATTCAAACAGCAGCCCACCCCAAAAGTGAACTGACAGAACTATCTGCCCTTCCAGAACTTCAGATCCCCTTTCCATCCCTTTCACCCCATTTGAAGTTGGGCCCCGAAAACAGATGGAATAGAGGGTAGAACCAACCAGAACCTGTTGTCATTGCATTCTACTTGTCCAGTCACTGAACCCTACATTGCTGGGTTTCAAGCACTTGGGGGAATGGAGGGGATGGGATACACACACAAAATGCTTCGATAAGTGCGGTGACTTGTCTGTGTGCATGTCTTTGCTGTGCTATGTGTGGATTGCCTCATTTGGGAGGGCACAGTGCACTATCCAATCACCATGTGGAGGAAAAGTGTTTGAGCTCTGGAGTCAAGGCTAAGGAGATGGGGTAGGGGCAGGAGGGTGAGAGTTCTGAAGTCAGTGTGTATGTGTTTGCACAGAGGTGGGAGCATGACCTCCTGAATCCATCCAGACCTCCCAGTGCTGGGATAGAAAAAGAAGACAAAGATGGCATCACGAAACGGCCTGACAACCCCCTTCCCACAGGCCCACCATCCAAGGCCCTGCCTTCCCTTGGGGAGGCTTTATGTATGCAGACATGAGCAACAAACTGGGATAAACTCGATTTACAGATTTCAGTGAAGTAAACAGAAATAAATACTATATAAATATAATCTCAAACTACCATAACTTAATCTATCTTCTTTTAAAACATCAATAAGTTAAGAAGTATCAGTACTTAAACTTATCACTTTCTCTTCACATGGAAGCAATTCCTCATGACTAGTAATCTCTGATCTTTCAAACGCTCCTTCCTCCTTAAATTGAAGCCTTGCTTTAAAATAAAAAACACAGCTCCTGCTTTTGAGAGTTACAGATCATGTGACACCAAGGTCACTCAATGAGGAGATGGGCAGAAGATCACATACGCACAAGAAATCATGACCAGGCTGTACCAGGCTTTTGCAGATACAACAGAAATTTTCCCAGTGAAGGTAAATCGAGATGGATCCATTTGTGGAGCAGGCAGCTAGGGTGGTAGATGGCATGAGAGATTTGACGCTAAGATAGGGACTCTTGTATAGAACCAGCGATCTTGATCCTGCTGGCAGACAGATGAGGTGCAGAATGGTTTTAGGTTAGATTCTCATCTGGGCTGTTCTCCTCCTGGACAGCTTGGATCTGTTTTGGAAACCAGGAGACAAAAGGAGTCAAAGGACTAGAAAAGGAATGCAGAGAGAAAGAAAGGGAGGCAGACACTCTCCTTGTGAGAGACCCTGTCATGGAGGTAGAAAGGTGCCAGACAGACAGAAACTATGGGCTGAATTAACATCGGCCCAGAGCAGACAAGACCAGACCCATCCACAGCCCATCTAATCCATTTGTACCTGACAGGGGTCACCATCAGCATTAATCAAAGAGAGGGTGGGTAGGTATGTTTCTTTATAAAATGACTACAGGGAATTTCTGTTTATTTAATTATCTTCTTTTAACTCTACTACTGAAATGATGATGATTTGTTCCTGGGATTAGAGATCAGATCCTCAACTGATATAAAACTGGGTTCAAAAGAGAACTAGATATGTTCACGGAGGATAGGTGCATCAATGGCTATTAGCCAGGATGGGCAGGGATGCAAAACCATGATCTGAAGTGTCCCTAGCCTCTGTTTGCCAGAAGCTAGGAATGGGTGACAGGGGATGGATCACTTGATGATTGCCTGTTCTGTTCATTCCCTCTGGGGCACCTGGCATTGGCGACTGTCGGAAGATAGGACACTGGGCTAGATGGACCTTTGGTCTGACCCAGTATGGCTGTTTTTATGTTCTTCTAAATGGTGTCACTCCATTGACTTCAATAGAGTGATGCCTAGTTACGCCAGCTGAGGATCTATCCCTGAATTTCTGTGTTTATTTCAGTGTGTGCGTGTGGCGGGGGGAAACGACAGTGTTCTTATAACATTAAGTTGGCACAGTTGGAATCACAGTTAAAATGAACTCCTAAATGCTGCACAAAACAATGAGGCCACAAGAGAAGTGCTTGTAGAACTTACCCTCATGGTGTACCCCAATCCAACTGGACTAAACCTCATCTTTAGGGTTCAGAATTGTGGAACCCAGCTGTTCTGGGATTTGGAGCAAAATTTCGTATTGTCAGTGGAGATAGAATAGAGCACAACTATGTTGTCTGCCCGTAATTTTAACCCCTTATGATGCAATGTCTGCATCTGCATAGAGTCTGTGAAGCAGACTGGGCTACATAAAAGCAGCCTTTGAATTTTATAAGCAATGGTGCTGAGAGCAAGGAAGAAGATTTCAACATCCAATTTGAAATACAAATGGAAGGGACCAAAAGTAGCACCATCTCTTTGATAGAAAAAAATTAAACTAAGACCCCTTCTCACAAGGCTACTGAGCTGAAGTGGATGGAGGGGAAGGAGTGTCTGGAAATTGCCCTATTTTGCTCATTTGATGCTGAAAACTCCTTGCAATAATGTTACAACCACCAGACAGCAGGCCTTGTTCCCTGCAGCTCCACCTTCAAAAATAAACGGAAGATGCTTGATAATTGGATAGGAAAACGCATCACAGTGCAGATTTGGGGAGCAAGAAACCAAGCTGGAGAATCAAAACCAAGCTTCTGCTATAGTAGCCTAGAGTGTTACTAACAGGTAACCACACTGTCTCCTTATGGAATGGTTTAAAATGTCCCCAGGTACCTTATGGATCCAGCTAGCAGAGGGTTAAATGCATACAGCCAGTCGTGCATATCCTTGTCGCTGCTCGCCTGCAGCAGGATTCCACGATGCTCCGTGCATACTGCAAACGTGTTGGGGGTCTGAAACAGACCAATGCCATGAATGAGTCCACAGGGCTACCTGAGATGACACTGAGCAACATGCAGCACAGCTTGGAGCATTAAGGAACAAAGAACAGGACCCAGTCGATGCCAGGGAAGACACTATCACAGTAGGCTACGTTTCCTTGAATGTGAAATTTGTCTGCTTTTCTGAACAGTCACAGATCAGAGCTCTGTTGTGGCTTCTCTGCAGAGGGGAGAGTGGATTCTGACACCATGAGAACATTTCTCATTTTTAAAGGTGCAATTTCATCCTTTGGCACCCCGTGCCGACATGGAAACTAGGTGTGAGCTGTCGAGCAGCACAGGATCTCCCTAAAGCTGGCTCTGTGGGGAGTATTAGCACACCACTGTGCTCCTAGACTCTCTTTTCCCTTCACCACCATGTTGTGAACGTCGCTGGTCCTTCCATGTACCAGTTTCTGATCCCTATGGTCTTTCCCCATCCTCGGCCCATAGCCATCACTGTAGCCCCTCCCTTTTACTTTTAACATGGTTTCAGACATGTGCTGCCATTCTGATTCCCCCCCCTGCACTTGCAGCACAGCCTTGGACACGAGCTGTGCTTCCCCTGTTTTGTCCATGTCACGACCTCCAGCAATTACCTTGAGCATGGCCTGTTGGTCCTCACTGTACTCCACCTGAGCGGAGGAGAGGTTGAGGATGGCTCTCTCCACAGAATCCTTGTCCGTGTTGTAGATGTAGACATAGGGGCGCCTCACCACCACATAGCGCTTCACCCAGCCATTGGTATGAGGCTCGAGGAAGTGCAGGTAGCCTTTCTTTGAGACAATAGGACTGCAAAGGGCAAGACAGGGCAGCCTTATGCTTAGTGACTGCAGAAAACCACCCAGGTGAAAGGGTTAAAACCCCAAGGATTTGTCCCTACTCTTGCTGTTTTGCAGATTGTCCCTCACCTCCTTCCTGCAAATCCCGTCCCCTCTCCCAATGCAGACTGCCAGCCTTGAACCTCCTGCCCTGTGACCTTCTCGTCACATAGCAGCAGCTACTATGAACACCTTCCATCTTCCTGGGTCCCTAGCAAGGCTTCCAGCCATTTGAGAAGGGAGTTGTATGTGGCTGTACTGAGACTGGAATACCTGCCCACTCTAGCAGGGAGAGCTCCAGCCATGAGGGCATTCAGAGCACACTGACACCTCCTGCTTCAAATAAAACAACTGCTCATACCTCACCCGGATCTCCTGAATATCAGGGACCAGTAAGCGCTGGGTCTCTTTCTCATCTTCAGGCCCATGTGTAGGAGACTTCTTCTGTTCTCCCTCCGCTATAGGTTCTGGCTCAGGGCTTTCTGCCCTGGAAGAGAGATGGAGGGTTCTGGAAGGGGAAGAAAGGTATTTAATCACAGTGATGCCTTCACAGTGACTTTTGCCAATAGCCATCTCTGATTTTCTTATGAAAACTGGCTAAATTGGTGTACATGACAGTGACCTACTGATAGCAGTGGCTAGACCAAGGCATAGCTATATCCCTGTGGACATCCCCCCCTCCAAATCACTGTCCATGCTCGTCACTTCTGGTCTTCAAACCTCCCGTGATGCTGGCACTGTTCCTCTTTTGCACAGAGACTGATGGTTATGCCCAATCTAATGGTGGGTTGGTGTCTGGACTAGCGATCAGGCTGACCCTGTCTGTGTTTGTTTGGGCCTCACAGTTTGCATTTCTCAGCCCTCAGTGGTCTGGCTGCATCTCTCTTACCTGACCTCAGTGGCATTATACCGTCCTTCTAGCAGTGATGGACAGGTGGAAGAGGGAGTCAGGGTGGTGACACCAAGAGCTGTCATGGAGGGGTCTCTCTGCAGGGTCACAGACATTTCTGAAAGCTGCAGGAGGAAAGGAATCATTTCCTGGAGTCACAATCTAATCTGAGCTATAGGACATGGGCCTGAAGGGCAAAGGCCAAAGTTCAGTCTGGTGAACTGAAGACAATGGCGTTTCACCTGCTTATTTCTGGTATGAATTTGGCCCTAGCTAGGTAACGAGTGCTCTCCCATGCTGCAGAGACAATTCCCATTCCATATTTGCATGGTTACTGGGGTTTTTTAAAGGTCACAGTGAACAGATGTGGGACAGCTTCTCAAAGTCAGTGTGATCCCTAGAGGAGAAGGGAGCTAGGCCGATAAAACACAGTTGAGGGTGCTATATTTTATAGCTCTTGCCTTTTGGTTAGAGATGATATTTGATATACTTGATATACTAATGCCCTTGATTCCCCGCCCCCCCCAGTTTACCAGCTAGGGAAAGTTGTACAGCCCAGCTAGCAGAGGCAGACTCCAGGGATGGGGCAGGTCACCAAACCTTCCTTCTCCCCACATAGGTAATCTTCAGGGCAGGTCATCTGCTCTTTCCCATACCTTGCCTACATCTCCCTCCCTTTTCCTTTCCCTTCCACTCCTGGGTGCTCCCAATGGAAAAGACATCAGGGACTGGCAGAGTCAGACCCACTGGGCCCTGCCCTCCTGTGCTCTGCCTTCCTGTGTTCTGCTCTGGAGAAGTAAGCGGGAGGCAAAGTGGGAAGCTTTGTCACAGTGCTGACACTGGCCTCCTTCTGGAGCTGGCCCTCTAGTCCTGAGGTCCCAGAGCACCGGTGTTTCTAGGCTGGTAGCTGGGGGGTGAGTTTCTGGAAGCCGCTAGAGTCACAAGACTGATCCTGCTCCTTCTCAGTCCCATAAGGGAGGAACTGCAGTTAGGCCAGGAGACAGATATTAGGAGAGGCAACTTCTCTTCCCCTCCTTCTTTGCTTAGCCAAAGCAGAGAGAGACGTGGAGGTGGGAATTTCGTGGAATGCAGCACCATGCACCTCTCTAGTAGCAATGACTGTGGCAGGCCATCGATGTTAGCACACAGAGCCTCCTTAAAGTGGAGTGAAATGGCACCCTGAGGCCTTGTTCACATACCAGCGGGAATCTCCTGCTAAGACCGGGGTTCTCAAACTGGGGGTCGGGACCCTTCAGGAAGTCATGAGGTTATTACATCACGAGCTATCAACCTTCACCCCAAACCCCGCTTTGTCTCTAGCATTTATAATGGTGTTAAATATATTAAAAAGTGTTTTTAATTTATAAGGGGAGGTTGGACTCAGAGGCTTGCTATGTGAAGGGGTCACCAGAAAAAAAATTTGAGAGCCACTGTGCTAAGATTCCTGATGCAGGCCAGGCCAGGAGCTCACTATCAGCAGGTGTCACTGTCTGAGCAGAACCAGCACTTCCATACTGCTTATCACATCACTGTCAGAGGCAGGGAGTGCTAATGGTGCTTGGAAGTTGGTCCTACCTTGCTCTCGCTGGCGCTGATGCAGACATGGCTGTGACTGTACTCTCTGTTAAATGTATGTGTGAGGAGACGCAAGCACTGCAGGGGAAACAAAAGGCAACATCCAAATGGCAAGCACAACCTCTCCCCATGAACACGTAAACATCTTCCAGTCTCGCCAGTGACTCTCCCCATCTGCCCTTCTCTGCCAGTTGTGAAACGCGCGGCTCTGTCTCAGCTTCCTCAGGATAAATACTTCAAAGGCAACATTCTGCTGATCAGGAGGATCAACATTCTGCTCATCAGCTGTGAGCACCAAATCCATCTAATGGATTCCCCAGCTTGCCTCAGACCTTCCATGAATTCTCCTTCCACATCTCCTGCCCACTGCCTCCTCCCCTAATCACTACCTCTGCTGAAACCCTCTTCCATGCTGTCACCTCTTTGCACCTTGATGAGGGCCACTCTCTTCCCTGTGGCCTCCCAAGCTTCACTCCAGCCTATGTAGGATGCTGCTGCCCATTTGCTCCCCAGTGTCTAGCCTTCTAGAGGGGCTGGCTTGCTGCAATACAATACCTTGACGGCAAGCTCTTTCTGCCTCTCGCTGGGGGTCTCCAAGGGTGAGCTCCTGCCCTCTGAGGCACCATCTGCTGAGAGTGGAGAGGAGACACAGGAAGTGCTATGGGACTCAGAATCCTCACTGGAACATGGGGACAGGGACTCCAGGCCTGATCGTTGGGTCGTCTCCAGTTTTTCACGTAGGAGCAGGTAATGTCTCGTCTTCTCAACCTGGAGAAAGACATTCACTTTCAAGTTCAAGTGTCTGGCACTTAACTTCACTTGCATTATTCCCTTCCCACTGCACTGCCTTGTTCAAACACACGGTGATGAGTACCTTGGAGAGAACGAATGTCACAGATCCTACATGGGCTACTACAGGAACGCTTTAAGATGACGTTATACCACAATTATCATAAACTCAAAAAAATGCCTACTAGTGGCCTACCAGAAAAACTCAGTTACCTAGCTTTTGTAACTGTTGTTCTTTGAGACGTGTTACTCCTGTCTGTTCCATGCTAGAACTGTGCGTGCTCACGTGCACGGCTACCAAAGATTTTTCTTAGTGGTACCCATAGGGCCGACTCTGGTGCCTTCTCAGTTCCTTCTTGCCATTGACTCTGACAGTGGGGTAGGAGGGCAGGTCATGGAATGGACATGAGCAACACATCTCAAAGAATAACTGCTACAAAAGGTAGGTGACTATAGCGGGGTGACCACTCGCTCCAGCCTGGAAGGAGTTAGAAAAGCCCTGCAGAGGGCTGGGGCTGGGCAAGGTAAAACCTTGGCTGACTGGGGAAAGTGGTTGCAGCTGGGGCCATGCCCCAAACTGAGCAACAGGGCCTTATAAGAAGGCCAGGGAAGCCAGAAGCAAGCAGTCTCCCTGTGCCTGTAGAGGGAGAAGGGCCTGGCTGCAGGGAGCTGAAGATGGAGTACCTGAGTGAAGCAGGGCTGGGGACAGGCTGAGGAGCTGGGGAGCTCTAGCCTGGAAAGCCCCAGGCTGCAGCCTAGCAGATGGCCTAGGGGTTGCAGAGGGCAGCCCAGGGGTAGGCCAAGGCAGCAGGTCCAAACCCTCCTTGCCAGTGATGAGTAGGCTGATACTGCAGTCTGCCCCAGGGCGTGGGGGCTAGACAATGACTGGCAGTAGTCATATACTAAGGTGAGGTGGGGACAGAGGGTGGGAGTTTCCAAGGGAGGGGAGACCCTGAGAAAGAGGGGTTACTGCCAGGGGGCAGCACCCCAGGTAAAAGAGGCACCGGGGTCCAGGGAGGGACATGGGGGCCAGATGACAGGTGGATCACTGGCTGCAGAGGGCGCTCCTGTCTGGCAGTGAGCCAATTCCCAGAAGTCACCAGCAGGAGGCTCCGCAGGGGTGAGTCCACACATCTACAGTGACCATTTTTACTTCTTCGTGTGCTTGCTCATGTTGATTCCATGTTAGGTGACTCATAAACAATATCCCTGGAGATGGGCTCAGCATTCATGGTTGTGCTGCTTGCAACACTGCTCTGCTGAAGCTGGCATCATCCCAGGCCATGATGGTGTAGTGGGACACAAAGTGAAGACCAGATGGCAGCTCTACAGATATCCTGGATCAGTACCTGCGCAAGGAAGGCTGCTGATGAAGCTTGCACTCTGGTGGAATGGGCAGTCACAATGGCTGGAGGTGACACCCCCGCTTGCTCATAGCAGAATCTGATGCAGGAGGTTATCCACAAGAAGATTCTCTGAGTGGACATGGGCAGACCTTTCATCCTGTCCGCCACTGTGATTAAGAGCTGTGTTGACTCTTTGTGTGAAAAGTTTGGTCCTCTTGATGTAGAAGGCTAAGGCCTGCCTAACATCCAAAAAGTTTAACTGACACTTCTTGTTCGTCTTGTGAGGCCTCAGAAAGAAAACCAGTAGAAAGATGTCCTGATTATTGTGGAACTGTGACACCACCTTAGGTAAGAAAGCTGGGTGGGGATGCAGCTGGACCTTTTCCTTGCAGAACACTGTATAAGGGGGTTCAGATATCAACGCTCTAATCCTGGAGGCCCTGAGAGCTGAAGTGATAGCCACCAGGAAGGAGACCTTCTATGAGAGGAGCAGCAGAGAACATGAAGCCAGAGGCTAGAAAGGCGGGCCCAAGAGCCTCGCTAGCACCAGGTTTAGGTCCCAAAGAGGGAGTGGATCATGAACCTGCAGGTATAGCCTCTCCAGACCTTTCAGGAACCTGATTATCATGTTATAAGCAAAGATTGATCTGCCCTGGACTGGAGGGTGAAAGGCTGATATGACTGACAAGTGAGCCTTGGTGCTTGAGATGGAGCAGGTAGTCCAAGGTGGATTACAGTGATGACCAGGAGGGAGAGAGACATGAGCCCATGGTCCAACAGGTGAAGCACTTCCACTTAGCCAGATAAGTTTCCCTGATGGAGGGCTTCCTCCTACCCAACAGGATATGCTGGACTTGGTCCAAGCAAACCTCTTCCTCTGCATTCAGTCATGCAGAAGCGACGCCATCAGATGCAGTGATCCTAGGTTCAGATGGAGCAGACAGCCTCAGTTCTGTGAGAGCAAGTCCAGTTGAAGCAGGAGCTCTAGTGGAGTTGCCACCAACAGGTCCAAAAGTATGCCAAACCAGTGCTGGTGAGGCCATGCTGGAGCTACCAGGATGCCCTTCACTTTGTCCCTCTTGACCTTCAGTAGGACCTTGTGAAGCAGGGGTATCGGTGGGAAGGTGTACAGCAGTGTTCTCATCCAAATGAGCAGGAAAGCGTTGGACAGGGAGCCTCTGGCTAGCCCGCAAAACAAGCACAACTACTGACAATTCCTGTTATGACTGAACACGAATTGGTCCACCTGGGGAGTCCCCCACTTTCGGACGATCATGCTGATGATCTCTGGGTGGAGTGACCACTTGTAGAGAGAGGAGAAGGACCTGCTGAGGAGATCCACCCATGCATTTCAAGTGCTCAGGAGGGTCAAAGCATAGGCACTGACTCCATGGGAGCTCTGGGGCTGGAGCACCCACAGGGAAAAATTAGTGGGTGCACTGCACCCACCTGCAGCCAAGCTCCCTACTCCTTGCCTCCTTCCCCTCCCCCCCCAGCATGCCGCATCCCCCCTCCTCCCTCTTCCTCCCAGTGCTTCCTGCCTCACAGCCGCCTAACAGCTGTTTGGCAGCACTTAGGACTTTCCGGGAAAGAGGGAGGGAGGGGGAGGAGCGCGGACATGGTGTGCTCAGGGGAGGGGGTGGAGAAGGGGCAGGGACTTAGGCGAAGAGGGTGGAATGGGGGTGGGGCAATGGTGGTGCAGGGGCAGGAAGAGATGGGGCAGGGCAGGAGTTAAGCACCCACCAGGCAGAGGGGAAGTTGACGTCTATGGTGCAAAGCCTCGAGATGAATGGCATGATGCTCACAGAAGTCTCACAGGTAAAGAGTCTCTTGACACAGAGCAGATGACTGAGCTCTGTCTTGCATGTTGATGTAAAACATTACAGCTGTATTGTCCATTAAGAGCTGTACCACTCTTCCCCTTAGATAGGGGAGGAATACCTGGTAAACCAGGCGTATCACCTTGAGTTCCCTGACATTTATGTGGCGGGAACAATCCTCCTGAGACCAGAGGCCTTGGCCATCCCAGATCTGATTTGCTGGAGACCAACATTACTGATGGGAGCGGAACTACGAAAGGGACCCCATCCAAAACAGCTCCATCTACCAAGACAGAAATGACAGGACATTTGACCACTAAGTCCAAATTGTGTCTGTTGGGAGAGAAGTCCGAAGCCAGCCATATATGTAGAGATCTGAGCTGTAGCTGCGTGTCAAGCCACGTAGGTATAGACTGCCATGTGACCTAGCAGCTTGAGGAATACCCGGGTAGTCGTGAGCGAGTGGGCTCTGACATGCTCAATGAGATCCAACATAACTCAAAATTGGGACGCCGGCAGGTAGGCTCTGGCATGGGTGGAGTTAAATACTGCTCCTATAAAAACTCTATTCATAGAACGGGAGTCTGAGTCGATTTTTGTTCGTTGATAAGCAGGCCTAGATCCTGACATGTGGCTTGCACGAAAGAAAGGCCACACTGCACCTGGTCCTGTGACCCGCCTCTGACAAACCAGTCATTGAGGTATGGGTAGATCTGAATGCCTCAATGCCTCAGGTAAGTGGCCACCACCACCATGCACTTCCTGTATCAAGATGGAAGGCGCTGCAGTCTGCTCTCCCAATTAGGCTGTGGATGACAGCCGGGA
This sequence comes from Gopherus evgoodei, assembly GCF_007399415.2. NCBI lineage: Eukaryota > Metazoa > Chordata > Testudines > Testudinidae > Gopherus > Gopherus evgoodei. The sequence continues at coordinate 58,230,437 of NC_044330.1, read as the reverse complement.
GTAAAGTCCTGGCATCATAGGGAGCCCTCATGGGTTCCAGTTTGGCCAATGTAGTGGCCATTGACCTTGCAGCCAGACATTCGCTGCAGGGTTGGTACCACATGGGCCAAATGGTGCCTTTGGGACTGGGAAACAAAATCCCCTTCTAATTCTGAGGAGGACTTCTCCCTTGAGGACCACGGTGGCACTAATGGTGCCTCTCACTGCTGTCTGTGGTGCAGGGCTGAGCAGTACTGAGGGGAAGGTGACCGGAGGCAGGGACACAAAGATCGGTGCTGCATTGGAGACTGGTGTCGAGTTGGTGATGAGACACATGGAGAAGGAAACTGAGGCATCGGAGATCAGGAACAGGGCATCAGTGAGCGGCGGTGCAATGATGGTGACCAGTGCTGGGAGGAGGGCAGCCAGTACCTGGGAGATTGGGACTGATGCCATGAGGTTGGTGATCTGTGTCTCGGAGCTGGGGATCGGGAACATGGGGTTGGGGACCAGGGACATGGGGTCAGAGACCACAGACGCGGTGCTAGAGACAAGAGACTTGGAGTTGTGGATTGGCATCAGGACTGTGGTGAATGGTGATGACCAAGTAACCACTGGGGCAACCCCATGGAAGGCTTTCCTTTGGGATGGGGAGGTCTTCACTGGCTCCACCGATGGAGGGAAGTTCCATGGTGTATGCGGTACAAGTAGGGCCATCAGGTCCCTGGTCACTTGAAAGACCTCCAGCACTGAGGGCACCATAAGGTATATGGGACCCCTGCTGCTGCCTGGAGTCAGAGGCAGTTCTGTACTGGGCTTGCAGCCCTGGGCAGAGAGGCTGCACCTTTCAGTCCTGACAAAGGCAGATGGGCCAACATGGGTCCTTTGCCTGCCGCCTTTCCCGTCCTTCTTCAAGACCAGGGAGCGCCCATGTTCAGCGCGCTGCTTCCTGTGGTGCTTCTATGGCAATGGCAATGGTGAGCAGTGCCAAGCTGAAGCCAGTGCCGGTGGGGTGCTCTGGACCAAGGCTGAAGTACTAGGCACTGAGTCGGAGCAGGGGGGTTCCAAGGCTGGTCTAAGTGCTGCCTCCATCAGAAGGGCTTGGAGATGAATCTCTCTGTCTTTTTGAATAACGAGGAGTCAGGTGGCACCTTAAAGACTAACAGATTTATTTAGGCATAAGTTTTTGTGGGTAAAAAACCCACTTCTTCAGATGCATCGAAAGCTTATGCCCAAATAAATCTGTTAGTCTTTAAGGTGCCACCAGACTCCTCATTGTTTTTGTGGCTACAGACTAACATGGCTACTTCTCTGATGCTTAACATCATGCAAGGCTCTCTTTTTGAGTGCATGCTGTAGAACAGGCCTGCACAACATGCAGCCTGCGGAACCTCACTGTGCGGCCCGTGGGGGATTTTTAAATCCCCTGCACACGGCGCTCTGTGGGAGCCCTGAGCCCTTTAAATCTCAGCCGCAGCCAGGAATCAAAGGGCTCTGGGCTGCTGGCAGAGTTTCCCAACTGCGGCTGGGATTTAAAGGGCTCAGGGCTCCCCATGCTGCAGGCACCCCAGAGCCCTTTGAATCCCGGCCACAGCTCCGGCGGCAGGGCCGGCTGGGATTTAAAGGGCTCAGGGCTCCCCGCGGCTGCCGGCAGCCCAGAGCCCTTTGAATCCCCGCCCGTGGCCGCTGATTGCCCCTTCTCCCGGACCCCTGCCCCAATTGCCCCCCAGGACCCCCACCCCCTATCTAAGCACCGCTGGTCCTTGTCCCCTGATACCTCTCTTCCGGGACCCCTGCCCCTAACTGCCCCCCCCGGACCCCACCCCCTATCTAAATGCCGCTGCTCCTTGTCCCCGGATTGCCCCCTCCCGAGACCCTTGCCCCTAACTGCCCCTTGGGACTCCAGCCCCTATCTAAGCCTCCCTTCTCCTTGTCCCCAACTGCCCCCTCCTGAGACCCCCCAGGACCCCAACCCCTACCTGTCCCGATAAACCCCTGGGACTCCCATGCCTATCCAACTGCTGCCTGTCCCCTGACTGCCCCCCCGAACCTCCACCCCATCCAACCCCCCCCGCTCTGTCCCTTGACTGCCCTCTGGAACCCCCTACCCCTTCTCCAACCCCCAGCCCCCTTACCGTGCCAGTCAGACCAGCATGTCTGGCTCCGTGCAGCTCCAGACACGTTGCTGCCATGCTCCCCCGCGGAGCCCACAGCCCCCCTCCCCGCAGCACCCGCCTTCCAGATCTGAACACCTCAAAATTCAGGAGTGCTCAAGCTCAGTTTGGGCAGCTGTTACTTCATTTCTCCCAAATCAAATATACTGATCCACTGTAACTTGCTGTAGAAAAAGTAGGATAAAATTGAGCAAGAAATGCTTATTAGGACTGGAATTGCTATTTTCAACAGCCGTTGCCTTTTTGTTTGTTTAAAAGGAAGACAGTGATATTGCATTGGCAAATTCCCCATAGAAAGAAAGAGTAGAACAAAAGAATAATAAAGGCACCTCAACTTTTCCTCATTTATGGAGGACAGTCTTATAATATGCATCCAGATATCCTCCAATCACACAAGCTGAAAATTGTTCCACTTTACTGCAGCTCTGTAACCATATGGGAACCAATCCTGTCTGTTTTGTGCACATCCAAAATTCCTGCTGAATGACCCACTCTCGGAACGAGTTACCTGGGGCAGCAGGAGGTGTGTGTGTGGGAGGGGAGCACTGGTGGAGGGGGAGCCCAGGGCTGGGGCAGCAGCGGGGTGGGGGAAGGGCACTGGTAGGAGGAAAGGGGGAAGCCCAGCGCTGGGGTGGCAGGGGGTGTGTGGGTGGGGGGAGAGCCCAGGACTGGGGCAGCAAGGAGGTACAGGGGGGAGCCCAGGGCTGGGACGGGGGGCAGCAAAAAACCTTGAGCCAGCCCTGCTGGGTTCCCCCAGTTGCCGGAGCCCCAAGCCCTTTAATTTGATTCTGAGGGCTCCCAGCCACCTCTTCAGCTGGGAGCCCCCGGTTGATTTAAAATAAAGTATCACCTCCCCACCCCCAACCTTCCTTTTTGGCCCACAGCTATTTTGGTGGGGCGGCGCTGGGGAAGGAGGGTTTGTTTCTGTAGGGCTGGGTGGCCCTGGGGCGGGGTGTTTCTGCGGGGCCGGGAGGTTTCGGCCCTCAGCTGTTTTCTTTGGAGTAATGTGGCCCTCGCCGCTTTACGAGTTGTGCAGGCCTGCTGTAGAACCGTTACAAATTTTGCACTTCTCTTTAACATGCAATTCCTCCAGACACTTCAGACAGCTTGTGTGGGGGTCACAGAACAGCATGAGGCTTGTGGCAAACAGCACATGGTTTGAATCCTGGGGACTGGGGCATGCATAAGGGGACTAATGACTATTCTAACTTAACTAACTCTACTTAAGGTAATTATACAAAACTATATACAAAAACTGTGAAAGGTAAATCACTAAGAGCACTTGCGAATCACAAAGGGAGAAAGTCGCTCCAGCAACCATCGTGGGCGGTAAGAAGGGACTGAGATGGCACAGTGCCAGTGGCACCTCATATACCAGCACATAAGCACAGGGCTCCGGGGGGCACCAGGGCCAACCCTACGGATATCACTATAGGAAAAATCTCTGGCAGTCGTGTACCTGAAATTGACATGAACCATAGAAGATTAGGGTTGGAAGAGACCTCAGGTCATCTAGTCCAACCCCCTGCTCAAAGCAGGACCAACACCAACTAAATTATCACAGCCAGGGTTTTGTCAAGCCAGGCCTTAAAACCTCTAAGGATGGAGATTCCACCACTTCCCTAGTGAATTAGTGAAATAGTTTTTCCTAATATCCAACCTAGACCTCCCCCACTGCAACCTGAGACCATTGCTTCTTGTTCTGTCATCTGCCACTACTGAGAACAACCTAGCTCCATCATCTTTGGAACCCCACTTTGGGTAGTTGAAGGCTGCTATCAAATCCCCCCTCACTCTGCTCTTCTGCAGACTAAGTAAGCCCAGTTCCCACAGCCTCTCCTCGTAAGTCATGTGTCTCAGCACCCTAATCATTTTCACTGCCCTCTGCTGGACTCTCTCCAATTTGTTCAAATCCTTTCTATAGTGGGGGCCCCAAAACTGGATGCAATACTCTAGATGTGGCCTCACAGGTGCCCAATAGAGGGGAATAATCACTTCCCTTGATCTGCTGGCAATGCTCCTACTAATGTGTCCCAGTATGCCATTAGCCTTCTTGGCAACAAGGGCACACTGTTGAATAATATCCAGTTTCTTGTCCACTGTAATCCCCAGGTCCTTTTCTGCAGAACTGCTGCTTAGTCAGTCGGTCCCCAGCTTGTAGCGGTGCATGGGATTCTTCTGTCCTAAGTGCAGGACTCTGCACTTGTCCTTGCTGAATCTCATCAGATTTCTTTTGGCCCAATCCTCCAATTTGTCTAGGTCATTCTGGACCCTAACCCTACCCTCCAGCGTATCTACCTCTTTTCCCAGCTTAGTCAGATCCGCCAATTTGCTGAGGGTGCAATCCATCCCACTTGGATTAATGAAGCAAGTACTTGAAGAAGAACATAAGAGACCTCTGCACAGCCCTCACTGCTAAAGCTTCATAGGTCCAAATTGCCACACACCAATGCTTGATCTCTGCAAGAGAAGCCATGGGGATGGAGTCAAATGGCAGGAAAGCAGCACCAGCAGTTGCATGTTGTATCCGCTTCTAGTGTACCTCAAAGGCAAAGCATCAGACACACCTTAATGGACATAGGTAGGAGAAGCTGCCAGTTAAACAGGATGTTTGACCGTGCATTTGGCCGTTACAAGTCAAGGTCCACTGGTTGACTGAAGTTCCTGGCAATAGGTTTCTAGGGTGCAGTCTTACCTCTTGTAGGAGGCTGAGTTTCTCCAGCTCCCACTGATGATCCAGGATGAGGCTGTCACTTCGAGGTCTCCACCCAGCCAGGTTCTCCTCGCCGCGCACGTATGCAACAGAGGTGTCTAGCACACGCCTGCGTCGTCTCTGCATACCTGAAGGATTGAAACTATCCACTTTAGAGATCATTGTTCGTGCCTTTAGATTGGAAGCTGGGGCTGGGAAGATGGAGAATGGCCTAAGGTGATGCACATCTAATTGCAGACATGCTCTATATACCTGCACTGCAGCGCGCGCGTGTGTGTGTGTGTGTGTGTGTGTGAGAGAGATTTTGGGGAGATAACGACATGCATAGATTAGCCATTCTCCGTCTCCTCACCACCCACCACGGGACTGAATATACTGGGTTGCTGCAGGTGCTGCAGGTGCTGACCTTCACAACCTGTCATCTAATGAAGACAGAAAGGGCCACACATATTAATCCCCTTAAGCCAATGGCATGACACCAGGGATGAATTTGTTCCCCAAAGTTTAAGTCCTTTTTAAAAATAAGCAGCCAAAACAATCCAACTCCAAAATGAATCCCACGGGTTTTGGTCCCCTTTAAGTTCCAGCAATGGAGTCCCCCTGGGGAAAATAACCCTAAAACAACCCAGAGGTAGAGATGAACTTCCCACCTGGACTGCCGGCATCAGCCACACGGCAAAGGCTGAGCTCATACACCCCAGTCACACGGTTACTGCAAGCAAACGGAAGGCAACAGGTTACACACTGCTGAGGGCAGATGCTCCTCACACAGACCCTTTTCTGCGGGAGGCAGTGGCTGGGAGGTGGCATCTAGGGAAATGGGGCTCATGTCCCAGCTGCGACAATGGTGGGTGTGCCCTAGTTCTCATTACAAAGCGACTAGCCAGTGATAACAATGTGGTACATAATTTATTAGAAGAGTGTTGAACAAGCTCTTGCTCTGGCAATGTCCTTCAAATTCTCCTGCAGTCCTGGGACTGAGTCCACTTCTTGCTGTCTAGCACATTGCAACAAAGGGTTAGTAGTGCATTAAACACCCTCAAGTGATTCTTCTTTTCTCCCAGGGAAAATCCCTGGGAGCCCTATGCCTGCCCTCAAGCTGATCTTCTTTACTCTCCCACTCTCAGGTCAATGCTGGATGGACTAGTCTAGCTGAAAAGGACTGGACATTGGTCCCTTCAGAGCCCATCAGTGCTGCCTCTGTGCTGGCTGAGTGGGTAGGTGGGGGTCATGAGGTACTTCTTCCTTGCCAGCTTGAGAACAGCAATCCTACAGCCCCAGCATACTGTGTGACTACTAGATAACCAGGTTAGCCAGCATCCTCCATGGAACACAGTATCTGGATCCTGGGGCTGTTATAATGCACTGATTTCTCTGTTTCCGGACAAGGGAGGAAGGAAAGGAGAGAAAGATAATTATAGACCATTCCAGAACCTCAGCATTAGTCCCTGTTCTCATGTCCCTTCTGGCAGAGAACAATGCACGTGAACACGCAGCACTGCACAATCACCAGGAAACACAGGGCCTGATTCTTCATGACTTTGCACTTTGTATAATAATTTTCCCCTATGCAGTGAGTACAATCATTTGCCCCATCCAGATCAGAATGGAAGCATTTCACACTCATGCACTGTGCACAGATTTCACTGTCTACACAAGGTGCGAGGCTGTGAGGAACCAGGTGCATGATTTCTAGCTGTGCCGGACAGAATATATTTCCTGCGATACCCTTGTTAGAGGACTGCACTTGATACAGCTTGTTCAAGGCTATGTTGCCAATCCAACCCATCAGAACAGCCTATGCCATTTAGTTTCTTACAAACATAACAAAGCCCTCACCCCATGCTCTGGGTGGCCCAGCACAGTTTCATTCCACAGTGCAATGGCTGGATAGAACAGACTGCTCTTTCAACCCTAACAGATACACACCAGCAAACAAAATAAAAGCCCTCCACAACAAACATCATAATTTTTCCAGTCCTGAATCGTGCCCTCCTCAAGATATTTTTGCAAAAAGAAATTCTGTTTTAGTTAATAAAGCCCAGGTTTTTGTCAAAAAAACAAACAAACTTTTGTTTGGTATTTGGTAACAGTTTTAAACCAAAACACTTTCTTGATAGAAACCTGAAAACTTTCAACAACAATGAACAAATCTTTTTCATCAACCTTTTTGGCAGGAGAAAATAATCATTTCCTGGCCAGGTCTGGTTATCCCGCCCTCTGCATGACAAACACAGAGCTCCTCTGGAATCAATTACATCAGTAAATCAGGATCCTCTGATCAGGAACCTGCAGTGTGTGGAACTAGTTTACTCACTTAATAGAGGGGCAAGGGCCAGATTTGCAAAAGTATTTGATGCAGATAGAAGCCTAGTGGGATATTTAAAAGCTGCTATGTGCCTAAGTACCATTGAGGACTTGGGCCTAAGTGCCTTGGGAAGGTTTGGGGTGACCAGCACTATGGACAGATAAGACATTGTCACTGTTAATAACCATTGCTACTTATTCTTCAGTGTCTTCCTTCCTCCTTTGGAAAAGGAAAGGAGATTCCTCTACCTCTCTGAGGCTCGCAGGCTCCCACTGCCAAAGAGATTGCGGATGGAGCGAGATGCTGGAAGTTTAGCATCTCTGGAGTAGAAGACCATGCAGAAATCTTTGGTGATCACAGCTGGCTGGGTGCAGTTCTCCATCTGCAGTAGGGTGGAGAAAGAGGATGAAGGGAGAATTATGGAGACGGCTTGTAATGAGGCTAACGTCAATTCCTCCCCATCAGTTTGAGTGAGGGATGACAGCATCTGTAATGTTAGTAAAAACCACTGTCTCTGAGTGGTCCATATTCAGAGAGAAGAGCACACTGTGACTAGACAATGGTGATTCCATGGCTTTATCATATGTTATTTCCTAATATACATGCCTCAAACTATGAGGCTGGCCATTCTAGAATGACTCAAGCATGCCCAGGGAAAGTGGATATCAACTGGGGGATTACTTCCTTCCTGCTTTACACTTGGGACTTCGCAAAGGCCAAACTGCCTACTGTATAAAGAATATTCAGCAGAGGCGTGTGGGCTTGATTCTCCACTGTTCCAAGCTATTCTGCTCCCTTGGTCCTGGGTTTCTGCAAGAAGATTTCCCCAACACTCTGATAAAAAGTTTTTGGTTGGGGAGGGCCAACCTTAGAGAAAATGCCTGTCCTCACAGAGTTAATAGCTTGAGAAAAACTAGGCCTAAACCAAGCAAGGGCACTTTAAAATGGGCACTGCCTTTTCAGGAACATGCTCAATGAATGTTAAGTATCCCCCTGCCTTTCCCCAGCTGCTGATAATAACCAGCCCTTTCTTCTCTGTTACATGCAGTGACCTTCTTCTTCGTGTTCCTGATACCAGCTGTCTAGTTTTCAGCATGTCTCCTTCCAGATGCTGCCCAGAGCTAAACTTTCCACCTACCCCAAAACTGCACTGTTTATTTTGTCTGTTAGCACTGGGCCCCATCCCACCAGGTGCTGAGCACCCTTGACTCCCATTGATCTTGCAAGAGGCACTCTGCTCTGCACAGGACCACTCCTGCTGACTGAAGACTTGGCCCAGCCCAACAGCCCTACCCCGATGACAGCACTCTGGCACTGGAAAACAATCATCCGTGTCACTGCAGGGAACTGCTCACCATCTGGAGGAGAACACAAGCTCAGAGAGATGGATACAGCGTGCAGAGAAACACCAAGTGCTGGACTGTCACCTGATAATGCAGCCTGAGGAAGGGCTTGTGTGTAGCTGTGCTGCTCTACGAGCAGGGCATGACTTAGATTCTAGCTTTCTCCCAAGCATTGGTTCTGGTGTGCAGGCTGGCAGGTGGTGCTCTCACTCCCTACCCACCTGCACAAGGTGTGGAGTAGCAGTCTGTATGGGCTTTGGCAATGAGCACCCCTTATGCCCTGTTACTGCCAAAAGCATAGCAATGTTCCCAGCCAAGTCTGATGGTTCTAATTCTGCGCTGCACCTGCAGCTCTGGGTTATCTGGCAGTGTAAGGACTGTCTGCATGTGAGGGATAGTGTACATTGCGCAAACATCTTGAGTTACTTGGAAGAACTGGAGTAGCTCATGCAAGGGACTGGAGTAGAGGGAAGGTGGAAGAACCTTGCTCTCACAGACCATATTGCCTACTCCTTGTGCTGACGGGCAGGTTAAGGAATACTGGAAGGTTCTTGCCTCAATGTAAGCAGACAGGGTAATGAAGATTTTCTCTCTGTAAGGGGTGACTCGGTTCAACAGCAGGGAGTTATGCATGGAGCTGTCCCACGCTGCTTCAAACTGGTAAAATGTTCTGGAAGGAAACAGCAGAGGCCTGGTAAAAACACAACTACACCTTAAGTTAGAGCTGCAGAAACATGTAACATGCACACAGAACACCACATTTGTGACAGATGGGCAGCCATTCTGGAGTTCTCAGGTTCAAGTCAACTCTCAGAAGGAGCAGGCTGAGGGGAATCCCCCTCCCCCTCCCCCAGCTCTGAAAGATATTGTAACATTTCCGTGAGGAAGCTTCATTTGAGGGGTTTGCATTGCAAATTTGAGGAAGAATCTCCTGTGTGGATTAAACATAGACAGAGAAGATTTGAAAGCAGTGGGATGCAGCCTACTGGCAATACTATTGAAATGGGAGAAGTGCGAGAAAGAGGTGGAGGGAGAGCAAGAGAAGGACAGAAAGAAAGCTAGAGGAGGAGATGGAGGAAAGGAAATAGCTGTATCAGCACCAGGTATTGTCTCTAGCCAAAAGAAATGTGCAGCACTCCAGGACCACATCTGTGCAGTTAAATATGGATAACAAACAGGCTTCCTTCCACGCAAAGGAAGAATTACTTTTCTGTGAGCATGGTCAGAACGGAAAAGAGTGAGGATGCTTAGTAGAGTTATTTCTGTCATCTCTCTCAGGCACTTTATGCTCTCTGTGATATTTTTTTTTACCTTTTACCTGACACCAAATCCCACCACTTCCCTTCAAGATTAAGCTGTGAGCTCAAAGTGTCCATCAAAGCTTGGCAGTTAATTCCTTCCTACTGTTCATCTCTGGCACACAGCCACAGGTTCTGAGCCAATTCAGCACTGGCCCAAGCGAGTTCAACTCCAGTGAAGTCAATGGAGCTCCATAGTGTCAGGGTGAATTTGATCCTCCATGTTCTTTGTCCCCTTGCTCCCCCTCATTTAATGTCTGTGCTAAATTAAGGGGGGTAGGCTGACAGAGGAATTGAATATCCATGGTCCCAAAGCATTTAAACATGGGTTTAACTAAAGTACTGCTTAGGTGGCTTTGAAGTCAAGGGGATGTAAGCATGTGCCTAACATTAAGCTTGTGTTTCCATGCTTTGCTGAATAGAGATGGATTTCTGAACCAGGGCCCACGCTCATTCTTTCTAAACACTTCCACTCTGGCCACCAACATATCCACTCATTGTCCCTTTCTCCTGTGAAATTAGCTGCACTGATCTCAAGAAGTAAATATGTGCATATACTGGAATACAGAGCTGGGCTTTTGAGAAGTTTGCCTGCCAAATTAATGCAGTTTTGGGAGAGACAAGCTGGTACCATAAAAGATATCAATCCTGCCCATAGGTAATCAGAACTGGTAGCAACTGTGCTCTGCTGCACTTCCTGAAAACATCTCTTCTAAAGACAGGACTCCCATGAAGGACATCACAGCCTCACAATTCTTGCCCTATCATTTTTAGGGTCAATATTTTCTGGCTGGAACAAATTAAGCTCAGGTCCCAAAATCCCAGACCTGTCCTGGGTCATTAGAACAGGCCACTATGCTGACAGTCTCTTTGTTGAGTACATCTGGCTCTCAGCTCTAGTGTTTAGGGTTTACCTTCCAGCATACTGAAGACTACTTTTGAAAGCCACACTCAGAAGCCAATCAAAGATGACATCTACTCAGGACTCCCCCATATTTCCGTTTGAGCATACTCGAGAAGCCATGATTCAAAATCACTTTCACACAGACGATCCATCATCACAGCTCACCAACACTCAGTGTCAACATAGTCAAACATCTCTTTGACAAGATCCCAAGACTGTTCTTAGAAAACGAATTGTTGGATTGGATCCCACTCTGGGGAGCAGGGAAAGACTCTTGTCAAAGCACATTTGACCATGTTTGTTGATACACTGTTGTTATCTCATTTTAAGCACCACATTGTAAATAACATGAGATAATTGTTCTGGAATATGTCACAAACACTGAAACTAAATGAGAAAGACGAGCACCACTGTCAGAAACAAGTCACCGGAGGTCAGGTAACTCCAAAGGGAAGGTTATAAGATAAGGAAAGGAGGATTATAAGAAAAAGGAGCAAAAAGCAGAGGAACAAGTCCAAGGAGAAAGAGAAAAGCAGAAGGGAACAGACCGAGCAAGTACATGTGAGAAAAGTGAGAGAGAAATACCTAGTGTAATTTCCCAGTGAAATGCTATAAGTGGAAGGCAACCCAAGACACAAACACAAACATACGCACACACAAAGAAATTTAAATGTCAGAAAGCATTGTTCATATGGGGTCTGGTAACAAGGTAACTCCACAGCTCCAGGGGGTGTGGGTGGGTGTGGAGAGATGGCAGTCAGAGCTAGTTGTGAGTTTGCTGCTGGTGGGGAGTCAGGAAGGAAACAAAGATCACATTCTCTGTCCATCCCCATGGTGGTAATGTAATAGGAGGAACCCTGGGCCAGACAGTTTCACAGAACCCTGGATATGCAAAGGATTCCCAGACCCATCCTGCCCACAAAAGGGGAAATTTAGATTCTGTTCATTCAATTAATGGTCTTTCCTACCGTGCTGTATCAACAGATCTCTGCCCTTGCCTGCAGAGAACACCCTCTTTTGTAACAAAAGAGGAACCCATTGTCCGTGCTCCTTGGGGCATGGACTACAGACCCTGTTGAAACTAGGTTCCATTGCCCTTCATGCAGTCAGAAATGGGAAAGATTTTACCATGTATTTTCACTAATAGCACAATAGCCTTTCAGCTCCCTTCCGAGAAAGATGCCATTAGGAGTTCATAATTTCTATCATACTAGTAGGCAACTGATGTTATTAATGTCAAAGACGCACCATCTTAAAGAGCCACAGACATGGCATGCTGTGTGGTTGAGAACTTGGGACTAAATATGCACCTTTTAAATGTAAGGGTGAGCAATGAGCAGTGCAGATCTTGTGAGAAACAAATGGGACCCTCAGCATATATACCTACTGCTGTGACTGCTCTTTCATCTAGATGCCCCAAGGCAACCATTTGTTTTGAGAGCTCCTTCCCACCCATTAGACCAAAAATCAATTTCAGCCCTATTCCCTCTGGAGAGGGGAAGGGTACCCAGTTTCCAATCATTCAAATTCAGAGTTTCTGCCAATGCACTATGATCCTGAGTTGCAATCCCCTTGCTGTTCCAGTCCAGGGCCTCTCTTGAATTGGGTCTCTCAATCCCAACAAAACTGCACCGAGTAGTCATGTGGTTTTGCAATATATCAAAATGTGGTGGATGAGGCCACCACACCCCCTTTTCACTTGTTAGCTGATCCAAAATTTGCACGTAGCAGGGTAGTCACCTGTTCCCTGGTCTGAAAAAGGTTACAACCAGCCTGGAGAGACAGCTGGGGCTGCGAGCTAAAATCTAGGCTGATTGGGGAAGCAGCCACAGCTGAGCCACACCCCAATCAGACCTCAGCTGGCCCTGATAAAAGGGCTATGAGCCAGGAGGGAGAAGGACCTGGTTGCTTGGAAGAGAAGGGTACTTGAGACACAGCAGTGCTGGGGAAAGGGAGGAGGAGCTGGGGAGCTCCAGCCTGGCAACTCCCCAGGCTGCAGGCCTTGATAGAGGCCTATGCAGGTACGGGGGCTGGGAGGAGCAGCCTGGGCTTAGGCAGAGACAGCTGGTCTGACCCCCACTTGCCAATGATGAGTGGCCTTTTACAGACTGCAGTCTGCCTCAGTGAGTGGGGGCTAGATGATGACTGGCAGTAGCCACTGAGGCAAAGTGGGGATAGAGGATTCGGGGTTCCCCTGGGATGGGAGACCCAGACTGTGGGTTACTCCTGGGGCAGGATAAGGGGCACCGGGGTCCAGGAGGGACATGGGGGCCAGAGGCAGGCGAGACACCAGCCAACAGAGGGTGCTCCAAGCGGAACAAGAGCTAAATCCTGACATGACCAGCAGGAGGTGCCACACCAGTGAGTTGTCACATTGCTACAGGTCCCCAGACTAGTGAATTAGCCCAATGCACCGTGGAAGTTCTGTCATTGCTCATTCATGCATGCTTTCAATCCTGAAGCCAACAGCTTCTTCATATCGCAGAAAGAAGTTAAGGATAACTTGCAGTAGACTGAGCAAACTGTTATTCCAACAAAGAGAACAAGGGACTCTAGTGCAAGTTGTTTTTAAAAGTAAATAGTGTATTTTGCAATGCGCTTCCCTAAAGAAACCAAATCAACCAGTCAAATGTTGTAAAGGACAAACCATGTCCCTTCTTTCCTCCCCCCCTTACCCCACTGCCATACTGGAAAGACATTCTGATGTGCCTGCTCTGGTATGATCCCACTGGTTAGGGCCTGAGCAGGGCTGGCCTTACCATGAGGTGAACTGAGGCAACTGCCTCAGGTGCCAGACTTGTGGGGGGGGCACCACTAGGACCCAGAATGTAGAGAATGATGTCTGTTGCTGGTGCATATGTATTCTCTCTTCTCTAGATGCACAGAGATGGTGGAGTGCTGTGCTGGAGAAAGGAGGGCACAAGAGACATAACAGGCAGGCAGGAGAAAAGGTGAGAAGGACTAACAGAAAAAAGCAGGAGCTGCAGGAACAGAGAGGAGGAGGAACCTCTTATGTACCTCTCTAGCACTCCCAGGAGCCTGGATTGATTAACACCAGCTTCTCAGGGAGCTTCCTGTTTCCTGCTGCTTCCCTGAACCCACTTGAGGAGAACAGGCAGTCAGCTGAAGTAGTAGGAGCGAGTTAGGTCCTTAAGACACTGACCTCTTCCCTCATTCAGGCCCTACTACCACCAGCCTGCTTATCTGTCCCCTTCAACTGAGTGTTGAGAGCCACTGGGCCAGCATTCAGAAAAAGAAAGAAAGCAAAGGAAGCTTTTCTATCTAAGCAGGAAGGAGCTCTCCTGAGATACATAGACACAAATGTTCATGGTGAGCCTTCCCACCCCAGTGAGGATGTGAGTGGTGAGGAGATGCCTGATCTTCCAGTTAGTCAGAGTGCAGGTGCCCTGGCAGCTACTGTAGCATCCATATCTCCATCTCAAATGGATGCAACCAGGCACATTTCTGAAGAAAAATGTAGATCAGAGAAGAGTGTGGTGGAGGCGCAAGAAACAGCTGCTGCTGAGTTTTGTTCCTTAAGTTTAGATGATCTAAACTAGGACTGTGGACCCACTTGAGCAGTAGCCTGATGGACTTCCTTGTACTGCATGGGCCACAGCAAGTGAAAAACATCATGCTCCCCAAAGACATGAAAATAGAAGTTTCCATTCAACACATTACTGGTATGAAATCCCCAATGATGACAAAGTAGAGAGGCCATGGCTTATGTACTCAAAAACCCAGAATGCTGCATACTGTTTTTGTTGCAAACTCTTCCAGTCTAATGTTCCAGCCACATTGGGTTCTACAGGAACAAAGAACTGGAAAAATCTAGGCAGCAAATCACTAGAAAGCATTCCATAAGTGGAAAGAGCTTGAGATGAGACTAAGTTAAAGGCCACCATAGATGATCAGCATCAAGAGAAGATTGCATTAGAGTCTTTTTACTGGCAAAATGTTCTGAAAAGGCTCATAGCCATTGTGAGAATGCTTGCTACCCAAAACCTAGCACTGCGTGGCACTTCAGATCAGCTGTATGTGCCAAACAATGGAAACTTCCTTAAAATTGTGGAGCTGATGGCTGACTTTGATGCTGTACTCCAGGAGCAACTAAGAAGAGTTACCACCCAAGAAATGTACACACACCACTTCTTTGGAAAAACAATTCAAAATGGGATCATACAGTTACTGGCAACAAAAGTCAAACAGAAGTTTGTGGCAGATTAGAAGTCAGCAAGATATTACTCTGTTATTCTGGACTGCACATCTGCATCAGCCATACGGAACAAATGACTTTGATGGTGCGTTCTGTAACAACAACAGAACCTAGTGAAAATGTCCCTGCAATGGTGACTGTCAGAGAGCATTTTCTAGAATTTATTGACATTGATACTACAGGAGCTGGTATGACAAATGTGCTTCTTAAAAAGCTGGAAGATACAGGAATTGCGATAGCTGACAGGAGAGGTCAGGGCTACGATAATGGTGCCAGCATGACAGGAAAGAACAGAGGAGTGCAGACACGGATCTGAGAGTTAAACCCTCAAGCTTTTTTTGTCCTGTGCAGTTCTCATTCATTGAACTTGATGGTCAGTGATGCAGCATCAGCGTCTAGTGAGGCTGCTGAATTTTTTAATGTAATTCAAAGCATCTATGTATTTTTCTCTGCATTAACTCATTAATGGCAAATTTTGAAGCAACATCTGGGAACACCCTCTCTGACACCGAAACCACTGAGTGCCACACGATGGGAAAGTCGAGTGGAGGCGATAAAGCCTATCAAACACCAAATTGGGAAGATAGATGATGCCATAGTTGCCATTATGGAGGATAATGCTATGACAGGAACTGTTCATCGGAGGACAGTGGCAGAGGGAAATGGAATCACCAGAAACATACATAACTTCAAATTTCTGTGTGGCTTAGTGTTGTGGCACGACATACTGTTTGAAATAAATGTTGTAAGCAAGAGACTCCAAGGTGTTGACCTTGATCTATGTGAGGCAATGGAACAAATGGACAAAGCAATGTCATACCTACAGTCTTACTGGTCAGATAAGGGATTTCAAAACGTTCTGAAGAGTGCAAAGAAGTTGGCAGAGGAACTTCACACTGAAGCTATTTTCCCATCCATTCAAGAATACAAGAGTCATCGAAGAAGACATTTTGATTATGAGGCACGGGATAATCCCATAAGACTCCAAAGAACAATTCAAAATTGAATTCTTTAACCAGGTGCTAGATTGTGCAATACAGTCAGTTGAAGAACATTTCATGCAGCTCAAGGAACACAGCAGTGTATTTGGGACATTGTATGATATTCCCAAACTCCTCAATATACCTGAAGAAGACCTACACCAGCAATGCAGGGCACTAGAGACAGTGTTAACACATGATGACACGTGCAATATTGATGCGATTGATTTAGGTGATGAACTGAAAGCCCTTTCAAGATACATTCCAGCAGAATCAACTCCAAAGGCTGTTCTGGAATATATGTGCACAAATAAGATGACCACCCTCTTTCCAAATTATTTTGTTGCTCTGCACATACTTCTAACACTTCCTGTAATAGTTGCCAGTGGACAAAGCAGCTTCTCCAAGCTGAAGTTGTTAAAAACACATCTACGCTCCACAATGACAGAAGAGAGGCTGGTCAGCCTTGCAAGCATCTCAATAGAGCATGAGCTGGCCCAGACTGTGAACCTTCAGGAAGCAGTTCAAATCTTTGCAACCAAGAACGCATGGAAAGCACCACTTTAATTATTCAAACAGATGAAAATGCCAGTGTTTACTATGCAGACAAGAAAAGTTACCTTTGCTGTTCAGATGTTTGGAAGTTAAGTGTTACTTAACATTTTTGAACAAGACATTTTAAGTTGTTAGTTCTCCTTTATTGGGGTAGGTAACAGAGCAGTACCATGAGAGGAGTAGAACAGGAAGAAGGCAGAATTTAGATCTTTCAAAGTTTTGGCCCAAGCGAGGGGGTAGGGGGTCGTCATTTCAGCTCCCTGCCTCAGGTGCCAAAATGTTATGGGTCGGTCCTGGGCCTGAGGTGCAGTTATGGGGTAGGATTTCAACACTTTCCCATAGCATGTGTTGAATTCCACCACAAGAGTCTGTGGCAAATCCCCTTGCAAAGAGCTGAGAACCAGAAAGAGCTGGCATCTCCCACCCATGCTCTGGTTTGGTGGCACAAAGGGGCTGTAAGATAGGCTTACTGAGCCAGCTGAGCATCCCCAGGGAGGGAATCCCTGGGGGGCTAAAGCTATGTTGCCACTACACTAGCCACTCCCATAGCCCTCACTGCAGGGGATGTTACCAGCGAGGGGCCTAGCCAGAGCATTCAGGAAAGGCCTGGCTGGCATGATGACACCCTAGAGGCCAAACTATGGGTGGAAAGCCACCTTTGACCCCCATGACCCTGGCGATGGGTCCTGCCCTGAGCACAAAGCTTGAGCAGACCAGACACCCAGATGTTACTTAGGCAATAATATTGTATTAGTCAAACAAAATATTGTGAGCCTGATTTCGATGTTAGTTTCACCAGTGTAAATCGGAAAACTGAATTCAGTGGCAGGGCACTGGGGTAAATGAGATCACAGTGATACCCAATATTTGAAAAACTCTTAATAGTTCCAAATGCACAATGGCCATGTGACTTGTCTGTAATTAAAGAAGAGCTTACTTGGCAATAGATATGAGCTGCATAGTAATTGCCTTGGAAGCGAATGCATATTGATTTATGAGACAGAAATCATCATGTCCTGTATTTAACAAGTAATGCAAAGCTCCACAAATGCCATGGAAAGCAAGAGCACTTGCATAATAAAAATCCTGCTGGATTTTCAAAGTAGAATTAAAAACAAAATCTAAATCTAAACCCAAGTGGAATAAAGAGTCTCCCCTTTCTCCACTAAAAAGAATGATGGCAGAGTTTCATTTCTAATTTAAAACTTGATTCTGAAACACTTTACTCATCAAAGGAAATCAGTCTCTAGTAGCTAGGAATATTTTAGATTCGGGGTTACGAGTTTTGTAGGCCATAGGAGACTTTGCTCTCAGTCCCTGTACTGGCTTCCACAGATCTTTTTCTAATGTTACTCCTGCTGTAAATGGGTAACTGCAAGATAAAGAATCAGACCAAAGACTAAGGATTCAGTAAAAGGCATCTCAGGTAGCTAGTCCATTACTCCTTTTCACAAATCTAACCTAGGGGTAGGAAAAAAAACACTCCAAAATCAAGTATCCAGGCTGCTGGTGCCCTTTACTCTGCCTCTGATGGCTAAAGAGTTAATTCGCCAAAACCCACTGAAATCAAAGAAAACTCCCACCAACTTCAAGTTTTGGATCAGGCCCTTAGTGCTTAAATTCACTGCCCAAAACTTTTGTTTGCTGAGAGTTACGGCTGAAGAGCAGTGCCTCATACCCTTCCAGAACAGCAATTCTTAGGTCCCTGCACAGCAGGCAATTCAGAGTTAAAGTGCACACCAGTCCCACTCCCCAACCTTAACTCTGCCCTCATTGAGTGATGCCCCAGTCTGCCCCATCACATATGATGACCTCTATCTTTCCAGGAGATACAGAGCACTGTGGGGACACTGGGAGAAACTGTCAGACCATGTCCTCACTAAGGCAAAATAATAATGTAGGTCAGGCTTAGTGAGCAATAGCTGACTATGACTATGCCTGACCTGAACTATTTCACCTGTTCTGCACATACCACCTCATAGCTGCCAGATGTCACCACCCTTGATCCTTGTCTTAAGGAGTCCCTCTGGAATATCATCTGTGATACTACACCCCATATTCATCATGGGATATTAAATGATTATAGCATAATTATAGGGGGAGGGGTAGCTCAGTGGTTTGAGCATTGGCCTGCTAAACCCAGGGTTGTAGGTTCAATCCTTGAGGGGGCCACTTAGGGAACTGGAGTAAAAATCTGTCTGGGGATTGGTCCTGCTTTGAGCAGGGGGTTGGACTAGATGACCTTCTGAGGTCCCTTCCAACCCTAATCATCTATGATTTGCTGAATACAATTCCTATTTGTATGCATGTATCATTTTTGTATTTGAAGATATGAATATTGACTATGTATCAGTATTTCCAGAGTAAGCACATTTGAGAACACTCACAGCTAGCATGTCAGGTACAACAGTGAAGGTAAACAATGCTGATGGCCCATCAGCAAAGACAATGGACCATGGAAGAGCTTAGCCTTCCTGAGATTGCTCCAGCCAGCCTGTAAGTACTGGCTGCTTTTACTCAGCAGGATATGCAAGGGCATGTGACCAGACCACATGACACTGAACTCCATTTTGATACTTGTATTCTTCCACAAGCTGGTCAGGGAACTGAGTTTTGGAACAAAGGGTTCCTGCCATATGGTAAAGCTATATAAGGTGGGATGAGACATCATCTAGTGCCCTCACTTCCCACACAAGAGAACTCCTGGAAACACTCAAGGAAAAGACTGAACTGGGAGAAGTGCTGGTCCCAGGTTAAAAGGATTTCTAGCTAGTGTATGGAAACCTGGTGAACTGCTTGTATCATCAGCCAGGGTGAGAAATTGCTAATTCATATCCAATCTATCTAGTATGTTAGGCTTAGTTTGTGTTTTGTTTATTTGCTAGGCAACCTGCTTTGATCTGTTTGCTATCACTTATAATCACTTAAAATCTATCTTTTCTACTTAGTGAATGTGGGTGTTTTTCTTTATCTAAACCAGGGAGCCTTTGAGTGAAGTGTCTGGGGAAAAATCTCAGCTTGGTTAACACAGGCTTGTGGCATATCCTTCCCACATCGAGCAGAAGGTGAACTTTATTAAGGAGCATACATTGTACCCTGTATGATGGTATTGTGATGGTTGGTGCCACTCATAAGGCTTTATAAAAATGTGTGTGTGTGTGTATAATATGTATAATATAACTAGAATGTGTTGTATGCTATATATGCCATGTAACACATCTCTGTAAAGGTTATGATCTACTAAATCTATTAATCCTATTTGTAGGCATGTCTCATTTGTGTATTTGAAGTTATGAATATTGGCTGCATACTTGTTTGATTCTAAGTAGGCTGTAGTGAAGCAGTTGGTCAGCTTCCTAAGAAAAGACTCAGTAAGTGCCCAGTCAAGAAATACTTAACATTTGAGCTTTCCCAGGAATGTGGCTTGGCTGGTAAGGAACTCAGTCATGCATGGACATGTGATTTGCCTAGGTGACTCCAAAACTCCATTTTGTAGCTGGACTTTGCATAGGAGAGAGGAGGGGGTCTCCACCCACAAGAGAGAGTCTATTTAAGCCAGTGAAAGCCCCCTCCATTTGGTCTTCAGTTGGCTAAAGAGAGGGTCTCTCCACCCTCAAAGATAACTGAAAGAAACTGGAACAATGGACAGTGACTGCAAAGGGTGTGAGTGATTGCTGGACCAAGACTAAAAGGAGATTAGTCTGTAAAAGGAAGCATTCTGGAACTGGTGAGGATCTTATCTGTATTCAGTTCCTAACTGTGTTAGACATAGACTTGCATGTTCTATTTTATTTTACTTGGTAGTTCACTTTGTTCTGTCTGTTACTACTTGGAATCACTTAAATCCTACTTTCTGTACTTAATAAAATCACTTTTTACTGATTGATTAACCCAGAGCATGGTGTGTTTGTGGGGAACAGCTGTGCATACCTCTCTATCAGTGTTATAGAAGACTAACAATTTGAGTTTACCCTGTATAAGCTTTATACAGGGTAAAACGGATTTATTTCGTTTTTAGACCCCATTGGGAGTTGGACATCTGAGTGTTAAAGATAAGAACACTTCTGTAAGCTGCTTTCAGTTAAGTCTGCACCTTTGGGGCAAGTAATTCAGACCCTGGGTCTGCGTTGGAGCAGACAGGCCTGTCTGGCTCAGCAAGACAGGGTGCTGGGGTCTCAAGCTAGCAGGGAAAGCAGGAGCAGAGATAGTCTTGGCACGTCAGGTGGCAGCTCCCAAGGGGGTTCTGTGATTCAACCTGTCACAGTGGTGTAGTAGGCAGGATCTGCACACAGCTGATTGCTTAGAGTTAGGTAGTGATTTTAAGTGAGTTTTAAGTATGGTGCCTGGAGAACAGACATAGTGGTTACTGGTTTGTTATTTTCTGTTTGCTTAATTTGGGCAAGGAAAGTAGGGACAAAAAAGGAAGCAAAACAAATAAGATTAAAGATCAGAAAAAGCTAAAACTATACAAGTTGCAAATTGCCCAGAAAAGCTGAACACTGGGTGCAGGGCAAGTCTCTGTTAACTGAGAATCCCTTGAGTTGAGTGTATCCCAGCTTTCAGCGAACTGCAGAGGGTTGTGGCCCAGCACAAGAAAGCAGGAAAATGACGACCAGTGAAGCAGCTTCTAAACTAGAGCTGGCTAGGCTGGATGCAGAAAAGAAGGGAAAGGACCGGGAGTTTCAATTGAAACTCAAAGAGCAGAGAAGGCAGGGAGATGGCTGCCCACCAAAGAGCAATGGAGGCAGAAGAGGCTGCCCACAAGAAAGCTATGGAGGCTGAAACAGCCAGGGCGGAGGCAGAAACAGCCAGGACGGAAGCTGCCCACAAAAGAGCTATTGAGGCCCAAAAGCATGAACTGGCTGTTATGGGGTTGAGGGGACAAAACCCTTCAGCTGGTGGATCAACTTCCCCAAAAATCCACAAATGCAAGTGACTATGTCCACAGTTATGAATCCAGCGATATTGTCAAATATTTCTTCATCTTTGAAAGACTGTGCACTCTCCATTAAATTCCTGAAGATCAAAAGATAACCACATTGGTAGCAAAATTGACTGGCAGAGCTCTGGACATATTCAATAAGACGCCTATTAATGATGCTTCAAACTAGGCAAATTTAAGGAACTGGTTTTAAAACAGTTTCAGGTTACACCTCAAACCTACAGGGTTAAATTCAGAAGTCTTAAGAGGGGATCTGGATTAAGTAATGTAGCTTATGTAAATGAAAAAAGAGGTTTGGTAAATAAGTGGGTGAGGGGGAAATGCATTACAAGTTTGGAAGAAATGTGTGATTTAGTTACTCAGGAACAATTCCTGAATATGTTCAGTGATGACATAAAACAGTGTTTGTGGAACAAAAAGATGGATGCAGTAGGTGAATTAGCTGGGTATGCAAACTCTTATGAGAAAGCACAAGCTGCAATCAAACATAAACCACTGGCAGAGGTACAGGGTTGGGGGGAAAGCAGAATCACCTTTTTATCCCTGGGGGAGGTGAACACCCAGCTTCCTTTTTCCCATTCCCCTGTTACTCGTCCCAAATTTCCTGTGCAAGCAGAGAAGCCCAGGAGGTTCTCTCACTGTAAGTACACGGAGCACCTGAGGAATAGGCGTCCCTTGCTGAGCGGGAACAAGCAGCAAGTAACACACAAAACTGCTACTTCTCAGAGCACAGCTTCTGCCTCTTTCCACACAAGATTTGTAAAGCTTGCTTCCACACAATCAACCAGTGAGCATATGCATGCTGTTAAACTGAATGGAAAAGTGCTTCTTGGCCTAAGAGATACGGGTACTAAGATTTTTGTGGTCAGGAGGGACCTGATCCAGGAGAAGGATTTATTGCCTGGGAAACTAGCAGAATTGGAGCTGCTGGGGGGGTTACAAAGTCCTTGCACCATCAGCTAAAGTACACATGCAAACTGGGGGTTTACAGGCTGAACTGACCATTTCAATGGTTGCACACAATTTTGCACAGTTTCTACTGGGAAACGATTTCTTTAATGTGGCTGAATCTGTCCCAAGTTGGTTAGCAGTGAAAACAAATCTTGTGCTAAAAGTCCCAGGGTGGGGGTGAAGTCACATGGACTGCTAGGGGAACAGAAAAGTGCCTCTTAGATTCCTCTATAGCAGTAAAGAATGCAGGTTTGGGGGCAGGGATGGTTGTAGCCAGTTCTTGTAGCCCTGGGTTTCAAGGCAAGTCCCAGAGGGGCTGGACAAAGCCAGCTCTTGTCCCGTAATCAGCTCCCTGGGGGAGGGGGGTTTACCACCTTATAGCAGGAGGGCCACCCTAGCTGCTGACTGCCAGAAAGTTGCAGGTCAGCAGGAAGCAGGGCCTGACCTGGGGTGCAGAGAGACATGTGTCCCAAAAGTGGAAGTTGGGGTCCTGGTGATTGCTGGCAAGCGCAACTTGAGTGAAAAGGAAGGAATTTTGCTGGCCAGTGAAGAGTCTGTCATAGCAGGTAGCTGTGAGACCACAGCTGGACCAGGGTCACCTTCCCTTTTGGGGGACACAAGTCTCTGGCCCAGAGGGGATCCCAAAGATGAAAGTCCAGACGGAAGCAGGGGGGTGTGTGTAAAGTCCGCCCACCTTTTGTAGGGAGTATCTTTCCCAGGAGGAGGGTGAAAAGTCTGCATTTAAAATGCCAGACCCCTCTCCTGCGAATCAGGTTTTAGGAAAAACTGGGGGTCAGATCTCTGGGAGGAGAGAGTCCATCTCGCTGACCTGTTGGGAACAGAAAGTGGGGTTTTACCAAACCAAGGCACTCCATTGAAAGATGATGTTCTTGCAAAGCTTGTAAGGGATAAAACTGTCTCTTCAAGACAGGAGAGGGGAAATCTCTGCATGGGTGAAACTTCACAAGAGAGTGGTGTCCAGTCCAGAGAAATTCTGGAGGGATGGTCCGAGGGCAGGCATGGTTGCAGTACACCCTTTCCTTGCCAAAGCCTCAAACACATGCCTGAATTAAAAGCCTGCTCCACAGAGGCAAAAAAATCCTTCTGTACTTAATAAACTTGTTCCATTGTTTTATCTGCACCAGTGTGCTTGGACTGAAGTGTCTGGAAAACTCCATTTGGGATAACAGGATTTGTATGTATCATGATTAGGGGGCTGGAGCACATGACTTATGAGGAGAGGCTGAGGGAACTGGGATTGTTTATTCTGCAGAAGAGAAGAATGAGAGGGGATTTGATAGCTGCTTTCAACTACCTGAAAGCGGGTTCCAAAGAAGATGGATCTAGACTGTTCTCAGTGGTAGCAGATGACAGAACAAGGAGAAAAGGTCTCAAGTTGCAGTGGGGGAGGTTTAGGTTGGATATTAGGAAAAACTTTTTCACTCAGAGAGTGGTGAAGTACTGGAATGGGTTACCTAGGGAGGTGGTGGAATCCCCTTCCTTAGAGGTTTTTAAGGTCAGGCTAAACAAAGCCCTGGCTGGGATGATTTAGTTGGGAATTGGTCCTGCTATGAGCAGGGGGTTGGACTAGATGACCTCCTGAGGTCCCTTCCAACCCTGATATTCTATGATTTTCTAATAATAAATGACAGACTTTAGATGAACTTGTGTTGTCCAGGCGTGTTCTGGGCAGCACAAGATGCACATTTCTGCGGGAATGTCTGAGACTGAAAATTTGGTGGTGTTACCCTGCACTGTAATTCAAGAATGGCTGTCTACGGCACTCACCCAGTAAAACTGGGAGTGATTTACACACTGGAGGCTCTGTGAGCAGACCAGAAGTCATTGCTCACAGCGAGGCAGTATAAAAGGCACCCCAGGCTGGGGAACTGAGGGGACACAGCTGTTCAACAGTCCAGACTGTACCCTGGGTAATGTCACAATCCCATCCTCCCCCGAGAAGTCTGTTGCGTTGTTGTAGTCATGCTGCTCCCAGCATATGATCAAGACAAGATATGCAAAGTAATATATTTTTAATTGGACCAACTTCTGTTGGTGGAGGGTACAAGCTTCCAGCCTTCACAGAGCTCTTCAGGGATATTACTTCGCCCACCTTGTCTCTCTCAACATGGGAAGCATGAGACAGAGCAAGAGGGCCAATCAAAGGTCCCTTCTCCACAATTTTTTGGCTTTTTATAGTCTCATCTTTCCACTTCTCCCATCTCCTCTTCCTAGTTTTTGATGCCTGCTTCTGTATTTCCAGCACCCCTACCACAATGGTGTATATATAGCATCTACACATATCTATATATCCCCCCAGTCTCCCCTGTGCACCTATTTCCCTATAGCCTCCCCTCTGCCTTTATATCTCTGCTTTTCCTCCACTCCTCCCCACAAGTGAGCAGTTTATTAATGATATTGACAGGCACCAGTTACCCTTTGCTGGCAGGTGCCCATTAGTTATGGAACTGGGAACTTTTCTTTAAACAAAATTAAATTACATGCAAAAAAACCCACAATTATCTGACAACTATGCACAGTTAGGCATTCAAAAGCATGTACAGAGGGCCATATCCCCAAATGGTATAAATTGGCACAGCTCCACTGACTTCAATGGGCCAGATCCCCCTTGGAGTAAACTGGCTCCACTAAAGTCAATTCAATAGTAAAACTATTACACAGTAATAAGATGACCCCAGGATCCCTTCAGGCTGTGATCATATCAAGATTTGACTCTGAGAAGAGAGTGCGTTAACTTACAGTTCCAAACACTTTCCTCTGGTAATGCCCAAAGAACAAGGGGCCAGCCCTTCAGCTGGTGTAAACCTGCAAGAGAGCCATGCTGCTCTACACCATTTGAGGATCTGGCCTGTTATCTCTCTTCAGCAGTCAGACAATCAGACCAGATGATCTGATGATGATGGGCTGAAGGGGGGTAGGATAGCTCAGTGGTTTGAGCATTGGCCTCCTAAACCCAGGATTTTGAGTTCAATCCTTGAGGGTGCCATTTAGGGATCTGGGGCAAAAATCTGTCCAGGGATTGGTCCTGCTTTGAGCAGGGGGTGGACCAGATGACCTCCTGAGGTCCCCTCCAACCCTGATATTCTATGATAATAATCCTTTCTGAGCTTAAAAACTTTAGGGCCTGATTTTCAGTTATGCCAAGGCCCGGTTATACTGATCTGGCAGTAGAAAGGGGCCTTAAAATGGGTGTTCACTTAAAGGCCCCATTAAATTTGCAGAGAGATGCTAATGGGCCTTAGCAAAACTGAGAATTCAAGCCAGTGAATCTGTGACTCCACAGAGGTTTCTTTGCTGGAAATTCTGTCAAGCAGGCCAGAGATTAATAAGCTTGGGTGAAATCATGCCTCACTGGAGTCAATGGCAAAACTCCCACCAACTTCAGTGGAGCCAGGATTTCAACTGTTATGTCCCTTCTTTCTACATGCAGCTTGTAGATTGCTCCCAAGCTCAGCTACGTTGCTTCCATTTCTCTCCCCTTTCTATCTTTCATACGGTATCTTTTCCAAAGTGCCCTACCCATCCACGCACTGCAGTCCAGCCTCTCATGCAGCCTGGGTCAGCTCCCAGCAACCCAAAACGCTCCTGGGCCCAAGCTGGGAGAGGGTACAAGAGGGGGCAGGATGGTCTTTGCCAAATGTCACAAAGTTACAACAGCAGCAAAATCGAAGGAAAAGCCAGCCAGAGGAACAGAGGCTAACGAGAGAGTGATCCAAACAAACAGGGAAGCCCAAGGGACAGAAACGGAACAAAAGAGCAACCCAGAGACGTGGAAGAGAAAGGGAAGCCAGTGGATGGAGTGTCTGGAAATTTCAGTTCTGTCTCTGAAGGGGAGGAAGAGTGCCAAGGAGGGGAGAGGAAGTGAAGAAAAAAACCCAAGGGAAACAAATACTACCTAGGCATATCCGAATCAAGAAACTGCCTGCAAAAACACAAAACAATCACATGGTTAGTGTGGGTTCAAATGGAGGGCGGCAGCAGCAGCAGCAGCATTGTAAGGAAGTGATTCAGACGCCTAATGCCTCCACGCAGCCCCTGCTGCCCTTCCTTGCCTCATGCAGGGCAGCAGGGTTGCAGCCAAGGGGCCTTACACCTTGTAGGCATGCGTGGATGTGTGAGCAGCGTGCCGAGGGGCAACAGCCGTGGCCTGCGTTGTTGTTTGGGGAGTTGTAAAGGGGAAGAGACCTGATCCCCTTCCTGACAGTGGTGACAGAGTATGAACAAGAAACATCCTTATCTCAGCTGGCTAGAGTGAGGAGGAGGAGAGACAATCTTAGCTACAGGGGCTATTTGCAGTGGAAACCTAAAGCATGCCTGAGCCTGTGGGGGAAAAGTCTGGGGCTGCTGGCATTACAGGCTAAAGCCAACTCCTTGAGGGCCTAGCTAACACCTCCAAAGTGAGGCCTTTTCTGGTTCTCATCAGGAACAACTTACATTGAAACATCCGTGGTGGGGGAGAAGGGCAGTCCAGGGGATGGGCCCAGGGCCTGCTTGCTGCAATGAGGACTGAAGGACACACAAGAGCAAAGCAGGGAGCAAAAGCAGTTCAGAAAGAGGGTTAGACGCATCCCATTCAATTGGCTCTTATCCCTTTGTCCCTACATCCAGGGTCTCCCCACGGCTAGGGCCAAACCAAGCAAAAAGCCCATGCAGGGTTGAAGCAAAGGGAATTTGTGAAGATGTTTCCTTCCATTGTCCTGTGGAAATGCAATCCTCTTTCCCTTTTCACATGTTCCAGTTACCCCTTCTCCTCCCTGCACCACCCCTTCTGCCCATGCTCCTGAGGGCTTCTGGTCCCAGTTGTGGAGAGAGGCAGTGATCCAAGGTTTCCATCCCTGGGAGCGAGCACTGCATTTTCACACACCCAGTTTAGATTCTGGGACAGAAAGCTAGTTACAAACCTGACGCCCTGGGTCCCTCAAGTTGTAAGCAACACCTCCCCTTTGCTTGGTAAACAATCTTGTGACAAGCAACTCTGCAAACAAGCACCTCTCCACTCTCTGGAGAACTCCATGCCAGGGCTGAAATCCCCTGCCTAGAATGACCTCTTCTAGTGGGCAGTGCTCAAACGGGGTGGAAGAAGAGGGAGAAATTGAAAAGGTGCCACAGCATTGCTCTCGTGTGTGGAGTAGGGCAAAAGAATGAGCACTGCAGAACGGGCCCAGTCACACTGTGCTACGTCAGATTTAACGGGCCAGATCCCCAGCTGGTGCAAATCAACCCTAGCTCCACTGGAGTCACTGAGTCAGATCCCCAGTTGGTGTAAATTGATGTGGCTCCTGATTTATACTAGTTCAGGATCTAGTCCTAATTCTTCCAGCTGTCCGTTACACTGTTTCTCAATGACTGGTCTGTGGACTGGCGCCGGCTCTGAGATTTCCCTGATACAGTTTAGGAAGGCAGCAAGCTGGTCCTTGATAGCGAAAGGTTGAGAAACGCTGTGTCTATTGCACTTTGTTTGTATCGATTTCTGTCTTGCTCAGGACAGGCAGGAACAAATGATCTGAGCTACCCAGAGAGGTGCTGAAGTGCAGCTGTTCTGAGTCCCTGCTCCCTCTGAACACTGCTGCTGTCAGCCTCATGCAGCGTCACCTGCATGGCATCTGACAGCACACAGTGGAGCCTGCCCTACTGCCCTGATCCACTCCTTTCCTCAGGGTCATTCACTGCACAGTGACTCTTCAGATGCAACTGCTTGTCGTGTGACTCACGTTACACCTGGCCCACCCTTGCCCTTCCCCACTCCACTCATGTACTCACTCCAGCAACCTGCTGTCTTGCTCTTGCCCCCTTGGTCAGCCACCCAGCTGGCGAGGGGCTCTGCTGGCCTAGGGCAGAGTGCTGGCCTGTGGGCATTGCTGGGTGAGGCAGATTATGTAAGTGAGCACACAGGTCACAGTGGGACTGAGCATTTCTCCTGCACTGAGCTTTCTGGGTTTTAAACTGTATTCCCTCAATTATACCATGTGCCCACAGGCCGGGCAGCCCTGGCAGGAGGAAGGAAGAGAAGATGTCCCCAAGGATACAAGGAAGGAAGATGTAACAGAGACCAGCTCAGTTTCCTTCCTGCCATGTCCCAAGGACAGGCAGTGCAATGCTTCACAATGGCCACACACAATGCAGATGTCCCCTGCGTTGCCAGTGATGATCTCTCATCTCCTTATGCGAATTACAAGCAGGCTCTGTGACTAGTGACTGCTTGCACTTTCTGCTGGATGTGCTCCCAATCTTCTCCTAAAACACACTGTGCAACCACTTCCACCTAGAATCCATTCCAGCGTGGACCCGTGACAGCTCTCCAGGCTAGACATCTTGCTGCTTGCCCTGAGCTGCAGCAGTGACCTGGAGCTCTGCTCTGTGGTTCCAGTAACAGTCGCTCCACAGCCACTACTGACCTACTGACTGGTTATTTATTCCCAGGTTGCTGCTAGGGTTCCGAGTTCTGGTGTTTGCTGCCACCCCCTTACGACTTAGCCAAAAGCATCACCAGTAGCAGAGCCCCTATATGCATCTGACTGATACTGCAGCACACAGCTATACTGGGTCTCAGAGAAGCCTAGGTGACAGTCTCAGCATCTAAAGGGAGGTGCATACAACATTGCCTATCAGTTGAATGTAGGGCCATGGGGCCTCAGCAACCTGGGTCAATGCTGCTACAACAGAGGGATGGGGGATGGCATCTTAAAATCCACAGATGGGTGAAAATCCAAAGACTCCTTTGATGTTGGTGTAATATTTTGAAAATGCCACTGGGAAGTGAGGCCCTCTTTGGCACATGCCCATGGCAGCCCTGGGTGGTGCAAGGAAGACCTGCCTCAGCAGCCTCGGGGGAAAGCTGTCGGCCAAATAATGATCTGAGACACCATCAGTGTGTGTGTTTGTGTGTGGTGGGATTTGGAGAAGCCCACCTCGAATCCCTGGGCTTCTGTGGATTCTCCACTGTTCCTGCCTTGTGGTGCAGCCATGTCGTCATCCCACCAGTGCCCTCTGAAATGCAGACTCAGCACAACCACCACCCCCAAGTGGTCTTGCAGCAGCAAGAAGGTCCTGATGGGCAAGACCTTGGGGGCAGGAGGGGGAGAAGCCCCCATAAACACAGACAGCTCTTGTCAACCTAACTGGACTAGACATTACCTAGCGCCCCAGGACAGCAGGGCAAAGTGAAAAGATGGCAAAGCCCGGCCAGACCCACCGATCATCCTGGGAGGGTTTGACGTATCCAGACGACAGGATGTTCAGAGACAAGATGTTCGGGTCAATCAGAGACTCGTCCCCCTCTGGAGTGTTTCGGATCCGACCTGCCAACACACGTCAGAACACACCATTTGCAGTATAGGCAGCTGGGCGGGGGGAGGGGGGCACAGCTCAGTGGGGATGGTTCACAGTTTCAAGCTACATAGCAGGGTAAATGGTAAAGGTGAGACGTGGGGGAAGATGCTTAATGTCAGCATCATATCCTCCTTCAGCCTCTTGGGACAGGCCCCTATATCCATCGCCTCTTGCTAGTAGAGATCAAACTGCCCATGCTCATCCCCATGGGTGGGAGGGTGCATGGCTCCAGGGGGACCACTAGGAGGAGCTCTGTGAGCCTGCTACCACACCCCTGTGCACATCTGGCTCACTCCCTTCCACGTGGCCAGCCAGCCCCAAAGGCCAGAAGCCTCCAAAGGCCATGGAGAGGGGGAGGCATGTCCTTCCATCTTGTCCCCTCCCCTACCAGTAAGGACATATGGATGGAGCCACTCCTGAGCTCCCCAAAGCAGCCTGGCCTTTACATGGGCTATGCAATGAGAGAGGTTCCTTGCCCCTTCTCCTTCACTATGCCTTGGGTAGAGAGCAGGCACCGAGAGGGCCCCAATTCCCCAAATGGGGACTCAAAGAGCTGGCAGAGGTCCCCTCGTCTAATCCGGAGTGTTAACAAGAATAATGGGGGCACAGCCTCAGCTGGTGGCAATTTCCATTAAAGTAAATGGAACTCTGACCATTGACAGCAGCTGAGGATCCGCCCCAGGACTCCTGCTGCAGCAGTAAGGGCCTAGCAGTGCAGCCTTGGCTCCTGGGGATAGCCTGGTACTCAAGGAGGGGGCGCCTTACTGAGTGGTGTGCTGCTGAGCATGAGTAAAGGGGGTGCCAGCTGGCCCCCAGCGACCATCTGCATTATTTCCCACAACAGACCTGACAGAGTAGGAGGAATGGGAGCCTGGACAAAGCATGAGGGAGAAGAGATTATGGGAGAGAAGGGAACAGGAGGGAGCACACAGGTATGAGGATGCAGGAGTGAGGCATCTGCTCAGACCCTGCCAACCAGCAACTCTGCTTACCTACAACCAGCTCTCGCACTTCTTTCCAACGGACGAGGCTGCTGTTTTCATGCACTAATGTCACGGTGATCCTCCTCTGGATTCCCTGTCAGCACCATGCCAGAGAGAAAAGGGCAGTGGTGAAAACCAACAGCCCAACACCCAGTAGTTATGGGGATTAGGAAGATGGGCCTGCGGAGTGGCACAGGGACAAGGAGCAGGGCAAGGACCATACCTGGTGGAGCAGGAAGGTTCCAAGGCATGGCATCCCTCCGCGGTGATCAACAATGGCAGGAATGTAACTGAAAAAGGGAAACTCAGTGAGATGTGATCTGAGATGGAGGTGCTCCTCCCCATGCCAAGGCCTGGGCAATCTCACCCCGCCACCCCAGAGCCTGGGGGGATCTCACACATGCACCCTCCAAGTCCCTGGGGATCTCACACATGCTCCCCCCAGGGGATCTCACAAACGCACCCTCCTGGGCCCAGGGGATCTCACACACCAATCCCCCAGGAACATGGGGATCTTAGCCATGTAACCCTCAGGGCCTGGGGGATCTCACATTCGCATCCTCCAAGGGCCAGGGGGATCTCGAACTCGCATCCCTCGAGGGCCTGGGGAAACTCACACTCGCATCCCCTGAGGTCCTGAGGGATCTGACACACACACCCACAGATCCTGGGGGATCTCACACTCACAGCCCCCACTGCCTGGGGGATCTCTCACACACACACCCCAGGGCTGGGGGATCTCACCCATGCACTCCCCAAAGCCCAGGGAATCTCCCAAGGGATCTCACATATGTACACCAGAGAGCCTGAGGGATCTCACAAATGCACCCCAGAGATCCTGGGGATCGTACACGCACTCCCTAGGGCCCTGAATATCTCAACTATCCACCCCCAAGGGCCAGGGATCTCACCCCCCCCCCCGCCCCCAGTCACTGGGGGATCTCACACAGACACCCAACAGGTCCCAGGGGATCTCACATACGGACACCCCCAAGCCTCGGGGGATCTCACCCCATCACCCCCCAGCATAGGTGACGACTTTCCCTGTTCCCGGTGGGTGCTCAACCTACCCTACACCCCTGGCCCCGCCTCTACACCACCCTCACACTGACCCCATTCCACTCCCTTACCCCAAGTCCCCGCCCCTGCCTCATCTCTTCTCCACCTCCTCCCCTGAGCATGCCATGTTCCCGCTCCTCCCCCTCCATCCCAGAAAGTCATAAGCACTGCCAAACAGCTGTTAGGTCGCAGTGCAGCAGGAAGCACTGGGAGGGAGTGGGAGGAGTGAGGATGTGGCATGCTCGGGCGGGGGGAGGAAGAGTGGGGAGCTTGGCTGCCGGTGGGTGCAGCGCACCCACTAACTTTTCCCTGTGGGTACTCCAGCCCCAGAGCATCCAGGGAGTTGGCACCTAACAGGGCCCGGGAGATCTCACATACGAATCCTCCCAGGGTCTCGTGGATCTGACAGATGTACCCTCCAGGACCTGGGGGATCTGACACATGCACCCCCCAGGGTCTGGGAAATTTGAGACAGGCACCCCCCAGGACCCGTGGGATTGGCACATGCACGCCCCTAGGGTATGGGGGATCTCACACATGCACCCCCAAAGCCCAGGGGGATCTCAGACATTTGCACCCCATCCTGGGGGATCACACACACGTACCCCCAGGGCCTGGAGGATCTGACACCCCCCCCCGCCCCAGGGTCTGGAGGATGAGACTCATGCCCTCCCCAGGGCCCAGAGGATCTGACACACGCATCCCCCCAGGGCCCGGTGGATCTGACATATGCAACCCATAGGTCCTGGGGGATCTCACTCATGCACCCACCAGGCCCTAGGGATCTCACACATGCACTCCTAAGGGCCAGGGGATCTCATACACATACCCCCAGGGCCTGAGGAATCTCACACACCCCACATGGCCCAAGTGATCTCACACAAGCACCCCACAGGGCCTGGGGGATCTGAAACACGAATCTCCCGGGCTCGGGGGATCTGACACCACCCCTCCCCCCGGGCCCAGGGGATCTCACACTTGCACCCCCAGGGCCTGGAGGATGTCACACACACATCCCTCAGGGCCTAGGGATCTGATATACGTACCCCCAGGGCCCAGGGAATTTGACACAGGCATGCCTCAAAACCTGTGGGATCTCACACATGCACACCCTAGGGCCTGGGGGATCTCACCCACCCACCTCCCAGGGCCAAGGGGAACTCACACACGCACCATACAGAGTCCGGCAGATCTCACACACACAATGCACCCCCATGGCCTGGGGGAATCTCAGACTCGCACCCCAGAGGTCCTGGGGTATCTCACACACGCACCCCCCAGGACACGATGGCTCTCACACACGCACCCCCAAGGACACGAGGGTTCTCACACACACACTTCCCAGGGCACAAGGTCTCACACACGTGCACATCACAGGACCCTAGAGCGCTCTCTCTCTCTTTCTCATGATTCCCATTTGTGTTGCCAGTGCCATGCATGAAGGGTCCTGATGACTTGAAGAGATTCAGGCTCAGCCCTTCAGCTGGCAAAAGGGCATTCCAATGTCCTGAGCCCAGCCCAGCACACTGGAGACCAGACACAGGCGGGACAGGCCCAGACTCCATAGGGGCCATGCCTAGGAGCGAACAGACTTTCTCCCGGAAGCAGCAGCAGGTGACTGGATGTCTCCGATCATCAGTGGAGCCCTTAGAGCATCCCAGACTCAGAGGTGCTTGAATCTTTTATTGGCTGAGTTTTGCCTGTTGGTCCTGGTTATGAATTACCCACAACTAGACTGTGATTTTAGACATTTATTTGTTATGCCCAATTGCCCGACCAATACTTTGTGCCAACATTTCTTTAAACCTGTGGTTTTGTGTTCCAATGGATGCCTGTGAGAATTCCCTCTGGCGCCATGTGACTGTTCCCTCAACTCCCATGGTGTTGTGTCTGCCTCCTGCATTGGTCACCTAAAAGCAGCCACATTTGCAAATTATCGATGAACCACCAACGAATCTCTTGTGTGAATCCCAAAAAGAGGCTGCTGTGGGAGCAGCGCAGATGTGAGATGTCTTCAAGATCAGTGTGACACCAAACAGATGGGGAATAAAAAACTCCTTCAATTGAAAAGTCTAGGCTGGAGGTGAGAGTCTAGACAAGCCATTGCAAGCACTAGCCCAAGGAATTGGGGTTGGTTTGCAACTGCTTTTTTGCTGCATTTGTCCCGTGCTCTCCAGCTGCATGCTAGCGCCAGTCCCATGTCCCTCATTTGTTTACTTGTGGCAGGCTATTTTTGTGGCCATTACTTGTGGCAGGCATCACTTATTGCCCCAACTCCCAACATCTTGTCAATCTTTCACCAGCAAATCCCACCTGGAATGCACAGGGAGGCCCATGCACCTTCCGCTGTGGCAGTTCTGGAGACCCCTGTAAGATCTCTTAGCTGCACATAGGCTCATTAATGAGTGTGCTTTGGAAAGATTCTTCCCAGGCTCTTCCTACAGCTACCAAGCAATTCAAAGCCTGCTGCTGATAGTGCAGGGCCCCCCACATGTGCCCTGTACCTGGCACTGGGGCAGCTGCTCCCACATACAGTAAACCTTTTATCTGGAAGAGCTGTAATTAAATCAACAGCTGTGGCTGGCTGCTGGGGTGGGAAGAAGGTAATTGTATTACTGTCTGATTTCCTTTTCTCATTGTTCTGCCTGAGGCAGCTACATCAGCACAATTCTCATAGCTCTTTGGACCACACTGTGCTTTGGGGAGAAACTTGTTCCATTTTGCAAGGGACATCTCAAAAAGTGACACCGTGGTTTGGCACAGAATCATAGGCCTGGAAGGGACCTGAAGAGGTCATCTAGTCCAGTTCCCTGCACTCATGGCAGGGCTAAGTATAATCTAGACCTTGCCTGACAGCTGAGCTCCTCAGGGTAGGATTCCCCCTACTGCTCCTCAGGATGGGATCCCCCGACAGTAGGACACTCTGGTTCCCTGGTTAGCCCTCAGCAGGGGAGAGTACTTACTCGCCATTGGCCTCCAGCTCGCAGATCTCAAAGAAGACCATCAGATCATATTTGCACTGGCACGGCCCGGCGCTGGGGCGTGCCAAGGTGCTCAGCTTCGTCGCTGGCACTACGGCGGGCAGAAAATAAGACTTACAAACAGGAAATGAGAAGCTGCTGAAGTGTGAGCTGGACTCACTGCACCACTCAGAAGATGAGTGTCAGTCAGAGCTAGGACAACTGGCAGTGACTGTCTAGGAGAGCAGCTAGCTGAGATCTAGCCCCAGCTGGAGATGACCTCTAACCCCCAACATGCCAAGCGAAGGGGCGAGAACATGCACAAACACATGCACCCACTCAGATTCTGTGAATCCTTACTCCCATTGTGGTGCATACTCCTGTCTGTAGTCCCACTGAAGCCAGCTGGCCAATGTGGGGAGCAACAGTACGAAGGATCAGGCCCACACAGTGCATACGAGAGACGAGACACATACAGAAGAAGTGACTGCTGCTTTTGCTAAGCTCTGGCTGAGCATCGCCCTCTGACAGGCCACCCCCCTCAGGCAATTCCAGCCAGAGGCCTGACCCCAAATCACAGAACGAAGAGGCACGACACACAGAGGCAACAGCAAACCAAGACACTAGGCTGCGAGGAAAACCACTGGGACTCGGGTGTCAGATGCTAAAATATTTGGTGCCCGATATGCTAGCCGGTTCACTGCTGGATGAGCTCTCTGGGCATGCTCTCTCTGCTGCTAGCTTAGCCATCTCGTTCCTTCCGCGAGAGAGGGAGGAGTCCAGCCCTGTCCCGTCCCCGCCCTCCCCCGTAATGAACTGTGCTGAAATGAAAAATGCAAGTACCCTCAGAAAGGTGGGAACAGGCATGGCAATGCCATTCAGTACTGAGCTCTGTGGGTGTCCCCCAGGCATTACATGGACACATTCCCCACAGGAGGCATGGCTAGAAATCCGAGGAGTAGTGGGATCTTCCACAGTGGTGTCCAGGAACCAATTACGTTGCGGAGCCTTTCTCACAGCACAGTTCATTACAAGTGGGAGAGGAGGGGGCTGCACAGGGCTGGACTCCTCCCTCTCTCGCGGAAGGAACGAGGTGGCTGAGCTAGCAGGAGAGAGAGCATGCCCAGAGAGCGCATCCAGCAGTAAGCCGGCTAGCACACCAGGCACCAAATATTTTATCAGCTGGAGGGATTTTTCATGCTCTTCAGGGTGGAGGGAAGGGAAACAAACAGTTGAGACATGGAGTGGGAGTGAAGGGACATCATGGGGACGGGGAGGCAGTCTGCTTTGCCAATGCTGCACACTTCAGCCCTCTTTAACCACCCCCGAGCCCTCTGAGCCAGTGCTTTAAACAGGTGTCCCACTCAAATCAATGTGTGTCAGGACAGAGCTGGTAGCACGTCTCTGCCCAACAAGGGGGAGGGGAGATGTAAGAGTGAAGGAAGGAGAGACACCCCGGGATGGGTATTCTGCAGTCTGGATGTGCACGCTGATGGGAGGCAATTTAATTTCAGTGCAGGAACCCTTTCCTATAACAAGTGGAATCAGGGCCATCCTTACCCATATACACAATACGCAGCTGCGCAGGGCACCAGGAAATTTGGGGCACCAAATTTCCTGGTGCCCTGCGCAGTTGCGTGCTGCTCCATCCCCTGCTACGGCTCTTCCCCAGGGCCCGTGCCCTGCTCCGCCCCTTCCCCACCCCTGCTCTGCCCTTTCCCCACCTCTTCCCACCCCTGCTCCACCCCAGCCCCGCCCCCACTCCCCTGAGCTCTGCAGCAGGGCTGGGTCTGTACTCACCAGCGGTAGGACATGCAGACCCAGCTCCAGCAACACTGCCAGTGAGTGCTGGGAGGTGGTTCCCCCCTGCCTCCCAACCCAGCCCCCTCACAGAGACCTGGGGCCTGTCCCCCCCCACCCCCACGGAGGCCTGGGGACAGCCCCCCTGGTCTCCCTCGCAGAGGCCTGGCAGCGGGGGGGGAGGGGCGGGGGGGCTGCACAAGGCCCCAGAATAGCTAGGGACAGCCCTGAGTGGAATATCAACCCTGAGGTTACAGTGCTAGTGAGACACCAAGGAATGGCTCTTCATGGATGACAACGGCTAGTGAAAGGATGAGGGCATCCCTGCAGGAAGGGAAAGAGATGAGGAAGGCTTATGGAGTGCAGGAGGTACTCAGCATGCCAGTGGATAGGCCTACTTCTGAGTTAACCAGATCCTAATGAGCAGACTTGGAAGGTTTAGAGCACTGTGAATTATCCTGCGCTGATTTCTTGATACTGTCAAGATTTTTTGAGGTCCTGTTCTCTGCTACTGAGTTACCACAGGGCAGTAACCCTGGTCCAGTAAGAAACCAAACCACCTGTGCTATCCATCACTTTACTGTGCAGCCCACAGGCCGCTCCAGCCAGCACCCTGTTTTACACTCAGCCATTACCATCTGGGCCCCTTTCTGCGGCAAATGCAAAAGGGAAGGTGGCTAGCATCATCAGGCCTACCTGTTCATCTCACCACCAGGACTGCTCTCTGCTGAACATTCCCACAGAAATAGCTCCCCCCACCTGCAACACCCAGGAGTTCCCCAGACAAATGGTTTTTCTGTAGAGCTACAAACCATAGTTGGCTCTACAGACATGTCAAAAAGCCAATACGCCACGAATAGCGGCTAGCCTGGAAAGGTCTCCTTCCCCCACTGGAGTGGCTTGATTTACAGAAGCCATCTTAAAAACGTTGTGCAATGCATCAAGCAAAACAGCATGAGAACCCACAGACAATTCACCCCGTTATCGAAACACCATCTCCCATCACGCAGACCCTTACTGTGTACAAAACCAGGTGACCATGGTGTTACTGCAGAACAGTCCAATAAGAAATGACCAATTCTCCCCCAATTCCCACGTGCTTCCAAGTTGTGGCTTCTGAAGCCTAATGTATTTTAGAAGGGGAAAAAAAATTGCCTACCTGGCTTGGACAATGGCACAACCCGGGGGAAGTGGCGTCGGGATGGTCTCAGTGGGCTATGGAGAGAAGAGACTCAGATGAAAGAATGCATGCAAAATAAATGACTGGGTCTCCCCATCTCACAACACAAGAACAAGGGGACACTCTATGAAGTTGGAAGATACCAACAAAAGGATATACTTTTGCAAGCAACATCTCATTCGACTGTGGAACTCACTAACACGTGATGTTGAGGCCAAGAATTTAGTAAGATTCATCTTTATTTTCATACATGTTAGAGGAATGGAAAACTCTGGCTTCTTAGCTAAAGCTTCAAGATGCTACAGAATTTAGTACTGCAAAGCTGTAGATACCAGAGAGTGTTTGCACAGAATTTATACACCTGATCCATAGCTCACAGAAACCAATGGAATGACTCCCATTGATTTGGATAGGATTTATCAGATCCTAGGTCCACATTATATGAGGCTGTGGTTACAGCGTTAAAAAATAAGTCTGAGTCAACAAGGGGGTGAGCCCATCCTCTGGATGTTACCCCTTCCCTACATCACACTGACCTGAGCACGTCCTTGCAGAGAGGAGGGAAGGGATGTTGCTGATAATGCCCAAACACCTCAAACACAATCGGTTGGCTCTTGATGTACTCAATGAATGACTTGGTCACCTCCACCGCAATCTGAGAGAGGGGAGCAGGGGACAAGCAACAGTGCTTTAAAATGACATACAGCAGCAATCCATTCGTCTAGGCCCCTATCCAGCAAAGGATTTAAGCATGTGATTTCCATGGGATTCCTCACACTCTAAAAGTTAGACATGTGATAGACACAATACTTTGCTTACTAGTAAATGGTATTTCTCCAAGGAAACAGGCTCAGCTCACCCCTCTGATGGGTTTTTGCTTATGTCACACTTACACAATGATGGCATAATGCTGCTGGTTTAATTTCCCCAAGCTAAGGCAGCCCTTTTATCTCTGTAGGAGGAGGCGGGGTGAATATTTCTGCATGGGAGTGGTTGGTCTTCCAGAGCAAAATGGTGAGACTGGTCTAGAGGGCTCCTCGTAGAGACACTCAGCATCAGAAAAATCTGGACCCACATTGCCAGGGGCTCCTACAGAGATCTAGAGCTTTTCTACACCAGGTCCTTGAAGGAGAAGCTAATAATGTCAAAATAAATACAAAAAACGGGAACCTCAGGATTAGGAGCCATGACCTTCACCGGAAGGACTGAAGGAACCTTAACAATGGCCTTTCTTCTTCTCTCTGGAGCTGGCTTTCCAGGCTTCACCTTTAAGCTGGTCCCAGGCTGTGACAGTGTTTGTGGTCATGTAAGAGTGGACACAGGGAAGAGGGGGAAGGATAACAACCCCTAACGACCTGGTCTGCTGGCTCTTAGGCCGGAGGTGGCCTGCTGTCAGCCTGAGAACCTGCGCTGCTTCAGAGAGAGATGATGGCTCAGAGACAAGGCATGTTAGACACAACGGTCTAGAAAGTTTGGGCTCCTTGTCCCACGGGAGTCTTTTGTTGGTTTTCTTTGGAGCACTCTTTGGTTTCTCTGCCATTCTCCTCTCACACAGATACCCTCTTGTCTAGAACAGACTTAACTTGCTGACAAAAACCTACCCTGGGAAAGTTCAGCAAGGAGGGTGTGACAGAGTGCTGGCTGTAGCACACTAGTCACTGAAGGCTGCAGGCGAAATTGGAGCCTACCAGTTACTAGTGGGGATTACTGACACTTGGGGGCCAGTGCTGAGCTAACAGGTAACTGGCTTAGTTCCTGGGAGGATATACAATTGGGAAGTAAAAGGGGGAGCTTGGGGGACAGGGACGTGGGGGAGGGGGAGGGCTGGGTGGAGGAGAGAAGCTGTGTGCTCCTCCTACTGTGTACCTGTGCTGTGTCCTGTGCTATTTGGAAACAAGAGGGCTACAGTGGGGCAGAAATGGATAATTGGTGTTTGTGACGGAGAACTATGAACACAGACGAGGCTGTGCTACTCACTGGGTAGCTGAAGAAGTGCCCTGTGACAGAGGGGAATGCCTGTGACAGTCAGAAGGACACACATATGGTTTCTTCCCCCACCAAAATGCAATCAATGCATTTTTTTTCAGGCGCCGATCAAGTGTGATATAAGTGACAACCTGTTAACTCGTGAGCTGAGCCGGTTCACTCAGAGGAGCACCCTGTATGATCTCTGATCACGTGACAGCAACACACACTGTAACGAGAAGGAAGTTCTCAGATCTCCAGTATAAAGCAGCAGCCCACTGCAGAATGTGAGTGTATTACTCCACGGGCAGAGAGGAGAGCACATTGTCATGTGACTGGGAGGGGGTGCAATTGCTGCTGTCAAACTGGCAGTGATAGAGTGGGATTAGATCAGTGGTTCCCAAATTGTGGGGCATGCCCCTCTCGGGGGGCACAGAGGAATGTTCACGGGGACATGGCGGGGTCTGAACCAGGCCCCATGGGGGGGAAGGGTGGAAGTGCCACCCAGTCCCACTCTGCATCCAGCTCCACTCTGCTTCCACCTCCAGCCCCAGCTGCAGCTCCACTCCCAGGCCTGGCCCCAGCCCTGGTTGCGGCTCCACTTCTGGCCCCAGTTCCTGGGCCTCGACAGGGCACGGACAGATTCCATTATGGGTAAGGGAGGGCACAACAGGAAAAGTTTGGGGAGCCCTGGATTTGAAGGTTTCTATGCTCTGGGCAGACCCTGAATATTGCGGGGCAGAGAGAAAACAGCCTGGGCAGTGATACTAACGTTCTGGACGTGATAGAACCCTAGAGGTGGTCCTCGTCCTGTGTTCTTCAAGGGCTCCGTTGAAAAGGCCTCATCGTGACGATGGATAAAGCTGCAAAGGGGGGAAGATTGTTACAGTGGTAGTGTGGTCGGCAGGATGAACTGAGAATGACAGAGCGAGGTGGGAGCCAGTGTAGACTACCCCAGGTCTGAATGAAGATGACTCATTTCCCCTCCCCCCAGGGGGCTCCACTCTACAAATTCAGATAGGCTGCTACAGAAAGCCAGCTCTCCATGGGCCTGATCTGCCGCACACTGCCATCCATGGAAAGACGCCCACTAACTTTAGCAGGCTTTGGATCAGGCCTCATGTGAATGAACAGACTCATTTTGCACTGCGTGACTCTCTCTCGGTTCTTTCCCTCTTTCGTGAGGCATTGGACAAAAATTCAGAAGTGAAGAGGACAGTGTGGCCAATCTAGGTCTGGGTACTTGCCCAGAGACCCCCTGCCATGTAGCTGAGATCTCATTTCATTTAGGAATCCAGCAAGGGCAGGGCAGTTGCATGCCCCTGCTATCTGTTCATGACACTCCGTGGGGAGTGCAACCTTCTGACTGAGGCAAAGGCAGAGTGGGAGGAAAAGGGAACAAACACCAGCAGCGCAGAGGGATCTGAGGACATCTCACTTAAACTGGCAGAAGATATCTGCATATTCTGCAGAGATGCTGGAGGCTTGCAGAACTGTCACTCGGAAGGTGAAGATGCTGCCCAGTGTCAGATGGTCCAGAACTGCTTCCAATGGGTCGTCTAGAGCAACTTTCTCTGGACTGTCGAGGAGGAGATCACCTGGAGTCACTGGGGGAGGAGAAGAGCCATTAGAAAAACTCCAGACAGCATTTGTCAAGGCCTAGTGAACATCCAGCATGCCACACACCAACACAAGCATTGCTTTCAATGGCAGTTCACACCCTGCTGAGGCTCTGGCCCTTTGCAATCCAGTGAGCAGTGAAACATTCTTTTGCTTCCTACTAGGTACACAGCTCCTGCCCAACGCCACTTCCCCCTGGACTAAAACAACCCTTTCACCTCCACAGGTGTTGTTGTTGACTTCATCTGCAGAAGGTCCGATGTCAGTTATCTGCCCCTGGCCTTCAACAATCCGCAGTTCCTCCTGCGAGGTCCCTGAACGAGACATCCCCGCCATGGGACAGGCCTCAGACTGGAACTGTCAGGCACAAGGGGAAATGGAACAAAGAGGCTGTGTGTGTAGGGAGGCCGCAGTCCTGACAGCATTCTCACCCTGCTAACAGCCATGAGCAGCCTTTTCGTCTCTTGCCTGGCATGGCTTCCCCTCTGTACTGCGTGGCAGATACCCAGTCAAGCATGAGAGGCTTCAGCTTTTATCTCCTCTAACACAGCAACATCTGAAGCCTCAACGTTAACGTATGGCACACAGATTGGCCGAAGGGACAGGGTCAAGCGGCCCAGGAAATCCGTAACGAGAGAGGGAACTGCATTGCTTTCAATGGCTGCTAAGACATTGTTCCAACTGATCTAGGTCTGTACTGAGTGACCGTCATCTACCAGC
This sequence comes from Gopherus evgoodei, assembly GCF_007399415.2. NCBI lineage: Eukaryota > Metazoa > Chordata > Testudines > Testudinidae > Gopherus > Gopherus evgoodei. The sequence continues at coordinate 58,188,437 of NC_044330.1, read as the reverse complement.
TGTTCACTGGCCTGCGTGAAATGAACCAGAGGCTCCAGTTCCATTCATCAAGGGTAGTGCCCATGCCACTCTGCTAGCAGGCCACTGCAGTCACGGTGTTTGTACTGGTGTGGCTGAGGCCAACCTTCAGGCCCACGAGGGATGTGGTCATCACTCCCTCTCCCAACCCAAAGAGCATCATATCTAGGGCACTCCTAGTCTTCTGAAGTCTGAGAACAATAGGATAAAATACTAGGAACGGATTTGTTATCAGGGTATGAATAATAGCAGGACCCAATACACTCCCCAGCAAGCTAAGGTCACAGAAAGATATTCTCACCTGGGGCTGGCTGCCATACTGTACCTTCTCAAAGTGCTGATCATCAAAGGATATTTTGGCTGTCCCTGACTGCCGTACTCCTGAACCATAATCCGGGGCTTCTTCATCCGCTGAAAGAGGAAACATTACAGGAAGGCAAGACATTACAGGAAGGCAGAAAAAACTCACTCCCAAAGCAGATCGCAGCAAGTCAAGGTCTCTGGGATTGTGACCTTTCACACACTGCTCCCTGAGTTTCTTCTTCAAGGAATGCTTGAGTGGTCACTGGCTGCAGAACTTGATGAAAACAGTGAATTCCAAAAGGCAATCATGGAAATGTTGCAAGAAGTGCTTTCCAGCCTCTGTTTCAGAGAGATGGTCAACAATTTTGCATTAGCTAACAGCCAACTATGTGCACACTCATCTATAAATTGGTACCAACAGCGCCACACTAATGCCCTTGCTAGTTAAGCAGATGATGGCCCAGATCATAAAACCATGACATGACATGGCAGAGTTTTCAGTTCTTTGCAAGACCATCCTATTAGAATAGCTGTGTGTGCATGTGTGTGTTGGGGATAGTGGTTGTACTTGCAGAGCAGAATATGTACCTGAAACTAACAGTACCAGAAAAAAGTATTGCTATTAATTTTTCTCAGCCCTAGATTTATCATGAATAGAGCTAGATCCTGGTGGAATTGACCCCATCTGTGAATCACCTTGCTCAAGGTGACTGATAATTCACAGATGGGTCAGTTCCACCAGGATCAGGTTCTATTCAAGATAAATCTATGACAGGCCTCACTTCCCCTTGAATGCCATGAGTGAGAGGTCCTTCCGGATCAGATTGGATCCAATTGACGGGGAAGCCTGGGACTGTATGAATTGGACAAAATAATTTCTTTCTCACCCCAGAAGACAGCTATTTGTCCCGGTAAGGCATGGATCTTGGAACATATTGACGCATGCACACGGGAACTGATGCTGAATCGATTTACACCACGTGTAACCCACTGAAGTCAGGTGAGTTGCATGGGGGTGGGAGCAGCACACAACATAACCCACAGAGTGATGAGTGCCCTTTTGTGGCAGTTCTAATGACAGTACAGGAGATGCCTGTTGGACTACAGCACCCACAATTCCTACCACAGGAAGCGTGATGTCCCTGTATTACTAGAGCAGGAAAACACTGCATGATGGCCTGTGAGTGGCATACCTCCTGGCAAATTCTCTGTGTGTGCAATACTCCACTGGCCCACTGGGGGGGGAGGGAGAGGAAGAGTCTTGTGCACAATGCAACAGGGAGAGCAAGGTCTAAAGCAGGGGTGGCCAACCTGAGCCTGAGAAAGAGCCAGAATTTACCAATGTACATTGCCAAAGAGCCACAATAATATGTCAGCAGCCTCCCAACAGCTCCCTGCTCCCAGCACCTCCCAGCCACTGACAGTCCCGCTGATCAGCGCATCCCCCTCTCTCCTCGCACCTCCAGATCAGCTGTTTCGTGGTGTGCAGGAGGCTCTGGGGGGAAGGGGGGAGGAGTGAGGGCATGGCAGGCTCAGGGGAGGGGGTGGGAAGGGGTGGAGTGGGGGCAGGACCTGTGGCAGAGCCAGGGGTTGAGCAGCGAGCACCCCCTGGCACATCCTGACACCCCCGGAGTCAGTGCCTATACAAGGAGCCACATATTAACTTCTCAAGAGCTGCATGTGGCTCCAGAGCCACAGGTTGGCCCCCCTGGTCTAAAGAAACGCTTAGGCTGTGGACTAATGGATTAGTGCCACCAGCCCGAGCATACAGTATGGGACTCATCACGCTCAGGAAAGGGCATATGTCTCCGTGAAATGTAATGGCCCCGAGAACCGACTCTCCAGACTCACTATGGCACTGGGGCAAGGCCAGCTCAAAGCATCCACCTGCCACTGGCAACCCACTGCTGCTCACCCAATGTACCTGAGATGGCCTGGACTGCCACGCGCAGGAAGCCTTTCACCTCGCCCTTCTCACTGACGATGGCAACGCGGTGCACTAGTGGCACGGGGTACAGCAGGTTGCTGAGATACACGAATGCCCTGAAAGAGTCAAGTAACACAGGAGAGGGGTCACTGTGCCCCCAGCCTGGGGTTTCCAAACATGCTCCGTGGCCAGATGGCAGCTGGGCTCACAGTTCACCGCTCACATCACAACATGGTGCTGCAAAGCAAAACTAAAGAAAGGCAGCCAGGGTCAGCCGGAAGTGTGTGTGGGGGGGACTCAGCGTGCTTAGGACAGGCTGGTGGGAGGCAGAGCTACAGTAACGTCAGGTTCCTGCGAAAGTGGCAGCAAGTTAGTGAGCACCAGCGTACCTCTCGGCCTGTCATCTCCCTTGGGCGCAACAGCGTCGTGGGGAGGGCTGAGGAGGGGGCTGTGTCGGTGCAACAAGGAAGCTAGAAAGAGGACCTCTTGCTGTGGAGAACTGGAGAACTAGGACAGAAGGTGCTGTGAAACAACCACGGCTCTGCTGCAGATTAAAGGGTATGGGGAGGGGGACCGGCAAGAGGGGACCAGGGTGGGTGTGGGGGAGAGAAGGCAGAGGAAGAGAGAGGCAGGAAGGAAAAGGGAAAAAGAAGAGGAGGAAGGGGAGAGAGAGTGAAGGAAAGGAAGTTCTTGGTTAGAACACAGAGCCTCCTGCAGACAGGCTGGGAAATGCAGACACCTGTCCAGAGTCTGAGACTGAGAAGCTATTGCAGTGATGGGTTTTCAGCCTGCTTTAAGAGAGGCCCGGCACATCCCCAGGATAGTGTACGAAAACCTATCCCCAAGAGAGGCATGCCTGCCTTCAACCAGGGGTCTGTGTCTGCACCAAGTACAGGGGCCTGCTCAGTCAGTGCCCAGCTGGTAGAGCCTCAATGCAACAGCCAGGGGGAGGGGTTCAAGCTCCCCCCGGGCTGAGCCCCAGAAAGCACCCACCTTGTGAACAGAGCTGGCTCTTCCGAATCAATCACCCTGTTGCATGCTGAGTAGTACTCTACTGCCATGGAAATCAGCACGGCTGCCTGCGGAGTAAGGACTACTTGAGGGGCCCTGTGCAGCCATGACACCAGACAGGGAGTGGACAATGTTCAGTGAGTCACACCCAGGGACCACAGGCCAGAACCTCAGCTGGTGTAAATCAGTGGAGCCCCACTTACTATGCCATTTACCCCAACTGAGGATCTGGCCCTTTGAGTTCAATGCCTAGGCAGCAGGGCAGATGTGGCATGCCTGAATGCATGAGTGATGATGCTGACACCTCACTGTACCAGTTATAAATAGGGGCCAGCAGGAGGAGAACCTGGACCTGGAGTCCTCCCCTGAGCACTCCCAGAAGGAGAAGCTGCCTGTCAGGCTGGCGGGGAGAGCCCCTTTCCCAGACCAGACCAGCACCAGTTCCATCCCCCCACCCAGAAATCAGACACTAGCTCTAACAGGGCTTTCTTTATGCAAATGTGGTCCTCGTGGAGGGTTCAGTTGTGCCCTGGTGCCACACAGCCATTTGGGGAGCACACAGGAGTGGGGGCTGCCATCCCACTGCACAGCTACATCAGGCTCTTTTGGGTGCTGGGGCTGCCTGGCCACCAGCAGCCAGCGGACCTGGAGGAGGGGTGGTGAGTGAACACTGGCTCCACCCACTATGCGCTGGCTGGCTGATGCAAGAGGAGGAGTGTGCTACATTGTCAATGGTTGCAGCAAATCACTCCTCCCCACCCCACACCTGTCCAGGGCAATCACATCTACTTGAGTCGCGGGTGCCTTCCCTCTGTCCCCTGGGCTCAGCCTAGGGCTCAGTCTCACCCTAACTAAGCAAGAAAGCAGCACAATGACTATGTTCATGTACACGGAGAAGCTGGAGGCTGCCTGGAACCCCAAGATTTCCAGACAAGTGATCTGCTCCTGCTTCCCAGCCCTTGAGACCCCGTCTGTGCTCAGCACTTGGGAGGCAGCATCTCTGGATGGCAATTGGCTCCAATCCCTCGCTGTTATTGCCTCTGCATGGTGAGCCAGGACAACATTTTCAAGTGTGGCGAGTGCCTTGGAGCACTTCAGTTTCTGGTCGTCCAAGCTGGGGATCTGGCGCTGGCGAAAGTCACAAATGGTTACCCACTCCAGTACACCAGGAAGAACTAGATCAGTGGTACAATGGAGCACATCTGGTCTGCACTGTAACACCTGGGTGAAACTGTACTCTGATGAGAACATTAATCCTGGACAGTAACTGAATCTTCACCTGGCACTGGTGATGACTGAAGACTGCATCCCTACTCTCTGGCCCTTTACCTTGTGAAAGTACAAAAAGTTCTGAGAGAGAAAAGCAGCCGAAGAGAGAGGAAGACAGCTGTAGTTTGTGCTGTTTCTTTGGTGGTACTCACGTCATGTAGGCAACCCCAATCCAATCCGAACACATCCAGGATAAGAGAGGACACTGGGGTAGAGACAGGGCTGTAGGTGATCTTAGTTCTGGGGGATCAGTTCTGCCTTGTGCAGGGCACACTCTGGAGCACACTACTGGTAGGTGTAACAGGTGACTTTTAATGTTGAAAACTTGCACATTTAAACTTTATCTTTAAAACCGTAGGCCTGGGAGCATCACACTTCCCCTTCCAGTAAGGTCATTGGAAGGCTATTACCAATTTACCATCTCTTCTTGACTGAGGATTAAACAGCTAAGATTCTACCTATAATTAGACCAGAATTTTGGAATGTAACCCAGAGTCGAGTCTCAGCTAGATGCACCATCCCCTCTTCGCTGTTGAAAGGACATTTTCAGATGGCCATTACTGGAACTAGAACCGGAACCTTGAAAAGGATTTGGAAGCCAAGGCAGAATGTGGTATACCCATCAGTCTGGGCTACCCAGAAGAGTCTGAAGTGTTTGAAGCCTCTCTGTGGTCTCCCTAGAACCACAGAAATATAGGGCTGGAAGGGACCCCAAGAGGCCATCTCGTCCTTCCCTCTGTGCCAAGATAATGTCGCAGAAGCCTAGCCTTGCATTGGTGTAAATAAGTATCCCCATGAATAGGCCCACACTCCAGTCTGATGGCCAATCAAAAGTGGGATAGGTCCTTGCTGGCCACTGCCTCTTATTCAGGAGCAGCAAACTGTTCATCAGCGCCTCAGAACTGCACCTCCCCTTGACAATCAGAGGGCAGATGCTCTCAAACAGTAGGCAAGGCCATGGATCACATCAGCTCCTCAAATGGTTCCCCCTTTCCTTTCCACATCACCTCTGACTCATAGTGAGCCTCCTCAGCTGCCTTCCATCCAGGGGCTGAATTATTTCACAAAGCTGCAGCATGCCTTTGTCCAAGGTGATGAGAACAGGCAACAGAAGTGGGAGGTTCCTTTCAGCAGGAGTTTCGTAATGACCTCAGTCCATAGTGGCATTGTGTGTGGTCAGAATATTTCATCATCAGCACTAAACTTGGTACTGGTTGTACAAAATTCTTCCCCCCATAACTTTTACTGTTGTCTGTAGCTGGTCTCCAGATTGGAAAAGCAGACTGATAGGCAGCCATCCCCAGCCCGAGTCTGAAGGATTGCAGTGTGCAGCCTCTACAGGACTGCATCATACTTATGCTCTGATGAATGGAGTAGCATAGGTTTGAAGAAAGCAAAGCCACTATATTAACAATGTCTCACCACACAGAGTAGCTAGGGTGCTTCTTCAGAGGGAGGCAACCAAGAATCTGTGACTATCCCTATGTGAACAGCTTTGTTATCTGTACATTTGGCTTCAGCACCCTCCCTCATAGCAAAGGTTTGACTGCTGAGCTGAAATATCATCGTAAAGCCCAGGTGATTCCTGCAGAAAGGGCTCAATACTGCACCAGGGGAAGTCAATGACAGTGATCCTATTGACTGCAATAGGTGCAGGATCAGGCCTCAAATGTCCAGAGGAATTTATAAATCTTGGGGCCTGAGTCCGCTCCCTCTGGAGTCAATGGGAATCTTTCCACTGACTTCAGCGGCAGTTGAACTGGATCATTAAAGCACAAGGCAAGAACCAGCTTTAAACCCCAATCCTACAAGGTGCTGAGCCCTTCCTGGCAGATGCAGAGTATCTTCTGTTCCCAGTGAATCATCTCATAAGATGGAACTGCAAGGTCAGAGGGATCGGAATCCTCTTGAATGTTTGGGATCAGATAAGGTGCCATGCTCGGGGGAAGGAGGGAATTGACTGGCGCCCACCTGATGCCCTGTATTGGAGATGGCTTTACTTTGGTGTCTGTATCTGACGAAGTGGGTATTCACCCACGAAAGCTCATGCTCCAAAATGTCGGTTAGTCTAAAAGCAGCAAAGAATCCTGTGGCACCTTATACAGATCCAGACTAACACGGCTACCCCTCTGATATTTGGTGTCTGTGAATACAGAACTGACCCTGGGCATCTTGCAGAAGGATCACAAGCCTGTTAAGCTTCCATCATAACAGTATGAAAAAACAGGTGAGCACATCTTGAAGCAGACTGAAACCAGAAAGGTTGAAGAGGGAGGAAGAGGAAGAGAGGAATAGGGAGAGGGAGGGAATATGTCACTAAAGGAAAAGGAAGGAGGGCAGAGACACTAACCACAAGATTGGTGAGGTGCAAAGATGGCATGCTCAGACCAAAGAAAAGCCTTTCAAAAAGAAGACAAAAGTGAAATAACCCCCAATTTTTGCTCAAGCTTTGGAGAGAGAGCCAGCAGCTAAAAAAGAAAAAGAAAAAAAAAGAAAAAAGAATACAGAAAATAGGGGGAAAACTAATCAAAGACAAGGATCCAATCATAAACCAATCCAAGCACACTTCACGAGAAATGTGATCGGCACAGCTGCTGCGCAGGGAAAGCCAATTCTGTGTCTGACTCAAAAGAATTGGGAAGATTCAGATGGAATCCCAGGAACATCCCACAGGATGAGGGGTTCGGTTCATCTGGTAGTTTGTTTTGTTTTTAAAATCTCTGATTCCCCCAAGAGAAAAAAAAAATGGAAGAACCCAGCTCTTTCAGTCTGAGGCCGCAGTGACTCTTATCCCATCTTCCTCTCTCTCTTTTCTGGTCCCTTCTCCTCCCCTTCTCGGTCCCATTGCCCAAGTCCCATTGGCTGGAAAGGAGAACTCAGCTTCTTGCCTAGGCTTCTTGCTTTCTCAAACATATTCGCAGCTAACAGGCCAAACTACGACCCAGTGTAAATGGAATCAATCTCACTGACTACAGTGAACCTGCAGCTGCTTGCACCAAGTCTGAATTTGATCCAATTTTTAAAGGACAGGAGTCCCTGAGACAACTATGGGCAAAACCTCTTTTTTCCCCTTGGAAAAGTCTCAAGCAGAACTGGGCTACCTGGTGCCATGCTTGGTGATTTCAGGTGGCTTTCTCTAGCAGAATGAAATGGTGGCTGACTAAATCAAACATGTCACCAATTTCACAAAATCTGGAGTTCTTTTCCAGAATGAGCTATTGAAACATTCTGTTTTCACTAGCAAAAGAAAAAAAAAAACAATTCTCTTTCCCTTTGGGCAGAGTCCACTCCCAGCACTGCAGGGGAGATAAGCTCTTCCCCACTCCAGAGCTTTTCTCCAAACCACCTGAGAACTTCTGGCAGCTCTTCTTCTCACACTACACTTTTCTGCATGGCTCTAGTTTGAACCACTGCAGAAAACAGTTTCCATCCATGTGCTAGCCAAAAGCAGCAAGTGGAAATGTCACCACTTCACAGTAGTGGTGGCTTAAAAATATATGGCTTTTATAGATATATATATAAAAAAAAGATAAAATCCTCTCTATCCACAGCCCTTGGTTTTAGCTTTTGAGTCCAACCTTATTCCCCACAGCTCTTCTCTGAGTCATCTGGGGAAAACCCACTCGCTACCAGCTGGACCTGCCTGCCTTGTAGTACTGTGCTCACTTTCTGCACCTCCCATCTCTTCCTCACACCCCGCCCAGGGCCACGGGCTGCCTCTGAATCCCTCTCCTAACAATCAGAACTGATGGGCCTTCTCTTACAGTTCACTGTGTTTGAGTTACACCTTGGTCTCTTGGCCATTCCACCACTCCCCAGAAGCCTGTACGTTCTCCTCTTGCTGGTGAGGATCTGTGTCAGAGTCATGCATGGGATTTCCATGACATGCATGGGATTTCCACTCCATGACTGCGAAGATGTGACTCTCACAATCCATGCAGGAGCAGAAGGCCACCCAGTCTGCAGACATTTCATCATAAATGTTTTCAGCAGTAAATTAGAACTGAAACTCAAATGTGTTAAAGCTAGGGGAATACTTTGGATCAGTTCTGTGTTCCTCTGTGTCATCACCACACAATTCTCTATCACATAAAACTCTTCTAGTTAAAGAGACCATATGAATCCAGTGGCTACTCGATCCTGGTCCCCATTGACTCTGTGATACCTGTCTTGAAGCTCACTCTTTAAAGATGAGCTGGCTAGAGTAGCCTCTCCCTTCTTTGTTTCCTATTGACACTTGCCTTACCATCACAATGACCAGTACACCTGCCCCGCTGGCCATCTCTTTAAGGACAATCTTCAGCTAACCCATCCCGAGAGCCTGTGGAACGCATGCCCTCAACATGGGAACAGTGTCAGAAAGCAGTTCTCTCATACGAAAGAGCTAGTTCCTTCCCAGCATGCTCTCCTAAAACCTCACCAACCTTCCTACTAAACTGAACAGGGGGGAGCGGTCGTAAAATGGATCCCGGCCATCATACAGCGGGTACTCCGGAAAGATGTCTTCCTCCAGGTCCTCCTCCTCCTCCTCCTCCTCCTTCCCCACGTGCTGCTCGTCAGCAGGCTCGGTGATGTCGGAGTCGGGGTTCGAGAAGGTGGGGGAGGGGGTGAGATCAGCCATGCGCTCGCTCATGCATGTGTTGAAAAGAGGAGAGCTGTTGCAGCCAGAGATATCTGAACTAAGGTTAGTACAACAAGATAGAAGACAGGTTAACACCAGCTATTCCAAACAGAAGAGAGAGAAAGAATAGGCTTTTTCTTTTACACCAAGGACCATCGCTATTCAGGAGGGGAGTGGGAAATAAGACCTGCCTGTCCAAAGTGTATTACAAAGAAGCCCCCAGTGTCGCCAGCTAACAACTGGTGTGAAAGATGGGAACTGCCACCTCGGACTTTGCAGAGGATTCAGCAAAACAACTGTCAACTAAAGCCCAGTAGAGTGCCCACTGGCATCAAGGGGAGTCCTTCCACTGCTGTTAGCTGGCGAGAATCAGGCCTTGACTGCACCAAGGTTGGTCACGTTCGGCGGCACCCTACTGACAGGTCCGGTCCCTTTGACACCTCCTAGCTGACAGCACTGTGCCCTTCCAATTGGCAGGTGGGAAGCACATGAGGCGACATGGCACGTACAGTACAGCACACCGAGATGTTCAGATGCCAATGAGCACACATGCGTGTGTGCACACAAACACACATCGATGGACGTGGAAACCTGAAAGCAGGGTTCTCAGCCTGTCCCCTTCCACAGCTCTCTTTCCATCATGGGGCCACACACAACCCACCCAGAATCCCCCTCCCATGCTGCAGGATGGGAAGGGCAGGGGGCAGCTCATGCCTTGTGGTTATTAGGCACGGTTTCAAAGAAGGCAATGGGAAGTTCACCACCAACTCACTGTAGCAGGGCACCGAATGCCTGGCAGCAGTAGGAGTCCCAGAAGATCATTCCTGAGTACCCATGCAGAGAGCAGAGCAAAGTGATTGTGGAAAATAGTGCTCCTTGGATATTGGCTTGCTGCCTGGTGCAACCCTTTCACCCACAGCAGCCACTATGGTCTCTCCGCACCGCACCAGTTCTCCCTATCAAACCAAGCAATGTTTCCTTCTGTGGGTGTGTTTGGATTGCAGATGGATTTAGAAAAAGGAGGAGCAAGGCTCTCACCTGCCAACCAGTCTGAACCAGGGGAAGCGGTCGTAGAAGGGATCTCCACCGGTCACGACATTGTCACAGTCCTCAAGGATGCTAGAAGGCACTTCTGCTGCCCTGTCGTACATTTCACGCATCAGGTCCAGCCGCTGTCTGCAAGAAGAAACAGAGAGAAACAGATGTACACAATGAGGTTTAAGGATCTAGATCAGCTCCAGGCCCTTGAGCACTGAGTCAGAGCCACACACACCAGCCCCCTAACACTGTACCTGTAGGGTATCCAATGCATCACAGCCACACACAGCACCCCCGTACCACTGTATTTCTGGGGTAGACAACACACAAACAACCTGAACTACAGGCACTTAATTCCTGCCCCCATGGTGCAGTTACCCTATGAAGGGAAAACCTCTCCATCCATGCACGGTGTGGAGTGGGGACAGCTGTAACAACAGAGCTAATGGAACCATGGGGATCATATGAGTGAGGAGGTCATCAGTTTAGCTTCATACTGGAATACAGGTCTATGCTATTTTGCCATATATTATTGCTCACCGATCATTCTTGTTTATTTGTGAAGGCAGTGGTAATAAATGTGCAAGGGATAAACGCTCACTGATAGGCATGTGCATGCAACTTCAAACCAAGGGGTTAAGACCACAAGACAGGAGATTCCACAACTCTGCTCTTCTTGTCCTGAGTGCGCCAGCCGAGCAGGGCTGCTCTCAGCCCCACCTGCCCAGTACAATACGTGTGGCTGTGCCACAGTACCTCTGCCCCACTCTACCTGAGTTTCTCCAGAGTCCAGTAATGTGTTGCTCCATTCTTCTGGTCCTGCACCTCCACAGCCACAATGGTTCGTGGGAAGGGCCGTTTCTCTCGGTCTTTGGCAGCATTGGGGGGCAGCAGGTCGGGAGGCAGAGGGGAGTAAAGAGTGTCTGTGAGGAGGACGAACTGGAACTGGACCTGGGAATGGACAGAGGGTTGGAGAATCAGTATGTGTGTGGAAGGCTCATGGTGAATGGGGATTCCCAGCCAGTGCCTTTGAACTGTTGACATCAATTCCATTCTGTGTAACTCCTGAAATGCACAAGGGGCCGCCGCTGATCTCGGGGTAAGCAGGTGTCAGTGACTTCCATGGAGTTACACATGCTTACGCTAGGTTCAAATCTGACCCATTGCTTTTGGTAGAACCTGGGTTCTAAGAGCACGTTTTCTGGTCTTTGAGAGCCCCAGCCCTTGACCTCATTCACAGCTTTGCCATCTTGCTGGTACATGCAAGCTGATGAGACTCTACTGAAGCAGAGGGCTGCAGTTTCTGTCCCATGTGCTCACTGTTCGTGCACAAACACCTCTTGGTTTGATAATCACTGGGAAATGCATGTGCTTAGCTCTGCAACCAGCAACCATGAGGAAGTGGAGGCATCCAATTTCCTCCAAAAAAATGGAAAGAAAATTCAGTTACATAACTCAGCGGTAAAATCTCAGAGATCCTGAGTGTGACAGAAGGTGCTTACTTTCTTCTTCAGCTCCACGCTGATGGCATTGGCCTCCTTTAAGAAAATTGCATTGCCCCACAGCAGGTCCCGGAGAGATGTGAATTGGTACCACTTCCACTTCCTGAAAGCCCAGAGGGCCAGCTCAAACTCCCGCTCAGTCCACTGTACTGTTGAGACAAAGAGACAAGGTCGCTTTCTTCAAAGGACACCCCCGACATTCCTCTGCCCACCACCACCACCACTCACCCAGCCTTGATTCCATCCAGGCTGTGGAGAGGTTTTCAGAGATTCCAAGGCAAACAAGGACCACTGTGATCAGCTAGTCTGACCTTCTGTACAGCACAGACCATAGACTGCCCCCAAATAATTCCTAGAGCAGAGCTCTTGATTGAAAACTTGCCAGTGATGGGGAATCCACCACAACCCTTGGTAAATTGTCCCAAAGGTTAATTCCTCTCACTGTTAAAAAAATATGTCTTATTTCCAATCTGAGCCTGTCTAGCTTCAATTTCCAGCCATTGGATTGTGTTTGACTTTTTTCTGCTAGATTGAAGAGCCCATGATCATGTATTTGCTCCCCATATAAGTACTTATAGAATGTGATCAAGTAACCTCTCCACCTTCTCTCTGTTAAGCTAAATAGACTGAGCTCCTTGAGTCTGTCACTACAAGACTCCTCTGTGACACCGCTCCAATTTATCAACATCCTTCTTGCATTGTGGGCACCAGATCTGGACACAATGTTCCAGCAGCAGTCACCTCAGTGCCAAAGATAGAGGTAAAATAACTTTGCTAATCCTACTAATGATTCCCCTGTTTATACATCTGTACCTATTGGGTGTCTGGGAAGTGGGCGGGTGAAGCCCGCCCAATGCTAAAGGATCCTCCCCCAGCTTAAGGGGAGGAACCACAGGGCCACAGAACCCACTGAGTGCGGGGGACAACTAATAAAAGAACAGGGACAGGAGTGAGGTCAAAGGGTCAGAAGGAGGGAACCTAACGGGGACACCGAGCAGAGAACCCCGGACAGCGCCCACTGCTCCTCGAAGGTGTCAAAGGAGCCAGTGGACGCCGCCCAGAGGAACTCCGCCCGGATGCATGATCGGACCATGGAGCGGAAGCAAGCCCCACAGTCACCGGAGTCTCCATCGGCCAACCTCCCCTCCCTGGTCGCGTGGATGGCCTTTTTCGCCAGGGCGAGGAGGAGGTTGACCAGGAGGTCCCGGGACTTCGTGGGGCCACGGATAGGGAGTGCAAACAAAAGGAGGTGAGGGGAAAAGTGTAACCAAAAACGTAAGAGGATGGCTGTGAGGAGCCGGTGTAGGGGCTGCAACCTGGCACACTCTAAATACACGTGCGCCAGGGTCTCCCGCACGCCGCAGAAGGGGCAGGTGTCCGGGACAGGGGTAAACTGCGCCAAGTACACGCCCGTGCTCATGGCCCCATGGAGGAGCCGCCAACTGATATCCCCAGTGGGCCTTGGGACCAGGGTTTTATACATCTGTACCTATTGGGTGTCTGGGAAGTGGGCGGGCGAAGCCCGCCCACTGCTAAAGGATCCTCCCCCAGCCTAAGGGGAGGAACCACAGGGCCACAGAACCCACTGAGTGCGGGGGACAACTAATGAAAGAACAGGGACAGGAGTGAGGTCAAAGAGTCAGAAGGAGGGAACCTAACGGGGACACCGAGCAGAGAACCCCGGACAGCGCCCACTGCTCCTCGAAGGCGTCAAGGGAGCCAGTGGACGCCGCCCAGAGGAACTCCGCCCGGATGCGTGATCGGACCATGGAGCGGAAGCAAGCCCCACAGTCACCGGAGTCTCCGTCGGCCAACCTCCCCTCCCTGGTCGCGTAGATGGCCTTTTTCGCCAGGGCGAGGAGGAGGTTGACCAGGAGGTCCCGGGACTTCGTGGGGCCACGGATAGGGAGTGCATACAAAAGGAGGTGAGGGGAAAAGTGTAACCAAAAACGTAAGAGGATGGCTGTGAGGAGCCGGTGTAGGGGCTGCAACCTGGCACACTCTAAATACACGTGCGCCAGGGTCTCCCTCACGCCGCAGAAGGGGCAGGTGTCCGGGACAGGGGTAAACCGCGCCAAGTACACGCCCGTACTCACGGCCCCATGGAGGAGCCGCCAACTGATATCCCCAGTGGGCCTTGGGACCAGGGTTTTATACATCTGTAGCAGGGTGGATCCCTGCTTCTGCCCTGAAGGGGTTAAAAACAGCCCTGGGAAGGGGCTTTGGCTGGAGAAAGCAGCCTTTAGGCTGGGCTGATTGGGGGAAGTGGCTGCAGCTGGGGCCACTTCCCAAACTGAGCAACAAGGCCTTATAAGAAGGCCAGCGAAGCCAGAAGCCAAGAGAGTCTCTCTCTAGCTGTAGAGGGAGATGGGCCTGGCTGCAGGGAGCTGGAGACAGGGTACCTGAGTGAAGCAGGGCTGGGGAAAGGCAGAAGAGCTGGGAAGCTCCAGCCTGGAAAGCCCCAGGCTGCGGCCTAGCATTGGGCTAATAGGTACTGGGGGTTGCAGAGGGCAGCCCAGGGGTAGGCCAAGGCAGCAGGTCCAAACCCTCCTTGCCAGTGATGAGTAGGCTGATATTGCAGTCTGCCCCAGGGTGTGGGGCTAGACAATGACTGGCAGTAGCCATAAACTGAGGAAAGGTGGGGATAGAGGGTGGGGGTTCCCTGCGGAGGGGAGACCCTGAGAGAAAGGGGTTACTGCCAGAGGGCAGCACCCCATGTAAGAGGGCACCGGGTCCAGGGAGGGACATGGGGGTGCCAAGAGGACAGGCAGATCACCGGCCTGCAGAGGGCACTCCAGAGCTGAATCAAGCTAATTCCCAGAAGTTACCAGGAGGAGGCACTGCAGGGGTGAGTCTGCCCATCTACAACATCCCAGGAGCACTAGCTCTTTTGGCCACAGCATCACACTGAGAGCTCGCGGTCTGCTGATTATTCACCACAACCCCCAAATCTTTTTCAGAGTTCCTGCTTCCCAGGACAGAGCCCCTGTCCTGCAAGTGTGGCCTGCATTCTTTGTTCCTAGATGTATACAGTTACATTTAGCTGTGTTAAAACATGTTTGCTTGTCCCGTTTACCAAGCAATCCAGACTTCTCTGATTCAGTGACCTGCCCTCATTATTATTTACCACTCCCCCACTTTTTGTGTCACCTGCAAACTTTACCAGTGATAATTTTGTGACTGGCTCTGAACATGAGAAAATACAGTTTTTTCTTCTTGCCCTAATAATTGTTCCACCCACAAGTCAGGAGGACACCACAGTGCTAGGTCCAACAGAAACACCCCAGATACACAGGGAGGGCAACGTCCCCCATAAACCAAAACTAATTCCACTCTGTCAGCAGTCAAGGTAAATGAGGGATGGGAAAGGTTATGTGTATGAAACAGCCCAAACATGGCTAAAGGTTCCCAAACACTGCTAGAGGTGGGGGAAATAAATTACAATAAGAGCACTGATTTAAATTGTAATGGTCTTATTCTCATTGACACTAACGCCCTTTGGCTGCCTTAAATTGGGGTAACGTAATTTATATCCACTTTAATGCCCCTTTACAGTACCAGTGGGGTGGAAAGAGTCCTGGGTATAAAGGAGAATCAGGCCCTCTGGGTTATGCTGATACCCTTTCTCTGTTCTAGAAGTGTGACTTTCCCATCTGCCTTCCTTTAAAACAAAACAAAGAACCCACATTTTACCAGAGAACAACTGATTAATTTTCAATAAATGAATTCCCCACTGATTTATGCCAACCTTTCAACTATAGAAATTTTGCAATCTGACCTCATGCTTATTTCTTCTCTGTGCCTTATACATTTGTATGCTGCTTCTTCTTAACTGTACCTCAAGAAGCAGTAGGCAGTACTACCATGAACGCAAGGAGTAAGGAGAATGGGGTATGTGGGTGCAGCATGAATATCTGCTGTAACCACTATCTGCTGTGTTTGAATTAGAGTTACAGCATCCAAAGCAGATACTGAAAATGCCGGCAAATGAGCAGAGCTCCGGCCCCTGAATTCAGACTAGTGATTTAACAAGCAACAATCTTGACCCCCTGCCTCCTTCATTCAGCATTATAATCATCCCCTTTGTGGCATTCTACACACTGTGGCATTCTACACACCTACAGTTATTTGATACTTAAATGGGGAAACACTGGGGAAAGGGTGAGACTATTCAGGAAGGATGGGCTCCACCTAAACCAAAATGGAACCAGATTGCTGGCACTTAAAATAAAAGGGTCACTGAGCAGTTTTTAAACTAAGGGCTGGGGGAAAGCCAACAGGTGCAGAGAAGCACGTGGTTCAGACAGAGACATCCCTTAAGGGAGGATCTATTAATAGAGAAGTGAGAAGCAGAGGATGGAAAAAGATAAAATATAGGCAGGGTCTGATCAGAAACAGTCAAATAAGAGTCCCATTCAATGACATCGTGTAATGGCAGACATCTAAAAGGAGACAAGTTTTAAAGTGTTTATATACCAATGCTAGAAGTCTAAGTAATAAGATGGGTGAACTAGACTGCCTCGTATTAAATGAGGATATTGATATAATAGGCATCACAGAAACTTGGTAGAATGAGGATAATCAATGGGATACAGTAATATCAGGGTACAAAATATATCGAAAGGACAGAACAGATCATGCTGGTGGGGAAGTGGCATTATATGTGAAAGAGAGCGTAGAATGAAATGAAGTAAAAATCGTAAATAAATCAAACTCTACCATAGAATCTCTATGGGTAGAAATTCCATTCTCTAATAATAAGCATATAGTGGTAGGGACATATTACCAACCACCTGACCAGGATGTTGGTAGTGACTGTGAAATGCTGAGGGAGATCAGAGAGGCTATTAAAATAAACTCAGTAATAATAATGGGGGATTTCAATTATCCCCATATTGACTGGGTACATGTCACCTCAGGAAGGGATGCAGAGGTGAAGTTTCTTGACACCTTAAATGACTGCTTCTTGGAGCAGCTGGTTCTGGAACCAACCAGAAGAGAGGCAATTCTTGATTTAGTCCTAAGTGTAGCACAGGATCTGGTTCAAGAGGTGAATATAGCTGGACCTCTCGGTAATAGTGACCATAATATAATTAAATTTAATATTCCTGTGGCAAGAAAAACACCACAGCGGCCCACCACTGTAGCATTTAATTTCAGAAAGGGGAACTACACAATAATGAGGAGGTTAGTTAAACAGAACTTAAAGGGTACAGCACAAAAAGTGAAATCTCTGCAAATTGTGGAGAAACTTTTAAAAGACACCATAATAGAGGCTCAACTTAAATGTATACCCCAAATTAAAAAAACATAGTAAGAGAACCAAAAAAGAGCCACCATGCCTAAACAACAAAGTAAAGAAGCAGTGAGAGGCAAAAAACTGCCTTTAAAAAGTGAAAGTTAAATCCTAGTGAGGAAAATAAAAAGGAGCACAAACGCTGGCAAATGAAGTGTAAAAATACAATTAGGAAGGCCAAAAAAGAATGAGGAACCGTTAGCCAAAGACTCAAAAAATAATAGCAATTTTTTTTTTAAGTACATCAGAAGCAGGAAGACTGCTAAACAACCAGTGGGGCCACTGGATGATCTAGGTGCTAAAGGAGCACTCAAGGACGATAAGGCCATTGGGGAGAAACTAAATTAATTCTTTGCATTGAGGCTGTGAGGGAGATTCCCAAACCTGAGCCATTCTTTTTAGGTGACAGATCGGAGGATCTGTCCCAGACTGAGGTGTCATTAGAGGAGGTTTTGGAACAAATTGATAAAATAAACAGCAATAAGTCACCAGGATCAGATGGTATTCACCCAAGAGTTCTGAAGGAACTCAAATGTCCAATTGCAGAATTACTAACTGTAGTCTGTAACCTATCATTTAAATCAGCTTCTGTATCAGATGACTGGAGGATACGAAATGTGACGCCAATTTTTAAAAAGGGCTCCAGAGGTGATCCCAGCAATTACAGGCCTATAAGCCTGACTTCAGTACCAGGCAAACTGGTTGAAGCTATAATAAAGAACAATATTGTCAGACATATAGGTGAACATATTTTATGGAGGAAAAGTCAACATGGTTTCAACAAAGGGAAATCATGCCTCACCAATCTACTAGAATTCTTTGAGGGGGTCAACAAGCATGTAGACCAAGGGGATCCAGTGGATATAGTGTACTTAGATTTTCAGACAGCCCATGACAAGGTCCCTCACCAAAGGCTCTTATGCAAGGTAAGCTGCCACGGGACAAGAGGGAACATACTCTCATGGATTGGTAACTGGTTAAAATATAGGAAACAAAGGGTAGGTATAAATGGTCAGTTTTCGGAATGGAGAGAGGTAAATAGTGGTGTTCCCCAGGGGTCTGTTCTGGGACCAGTCCTATTCAACATATTCATAAATGATCTGGAAAAAAGGGTAAACAGTGAGGTGGTAAAATTTGCAGATGATACAAAATTACTCAAGATAGTTAAGACCCAAGCAGACTGCAAAGAGCTACAAAAGAATCTCTCAAAACTGGGTGACTGGCCAACAAAATGGCAGATGAAATTTAATGCTGATAAATGCAAAGTGATGCACATTGGAAAGCATAATCCCAACTATACATATAAAATGATGGGGTCTAAATTAGCTGTTACCACTCAAGAAAGAGATCCTGGAGTCACTGTGGATAGTTCTCTGAAAACATCCACGCAACGTGCAGCAGCAATCAAAAAAGGGAACAGAATGTTGGAAATAATTAAGAAAGGGATAGATACTAGGACAGAAAAGATCATGTTGCTTCTATGTAAATCCACGGTATGCCCCCATCTTGAATACTGTGCGCAGATAGGGTCGCCTCATCTCAAAAAGGATATATTGGAATTGGAAAAGGTTCAGAAAAGGGCAACAAAAATGATTAGGGATATGGAACGGCTTCTGTATGAGGAGAGATTAATAAGACTGGGACTTTTCAGCTTGGAAAAAAAACAGCTAAGGGGAGATATGATTGAGGTCTATAAAATCATGACTGCGGTGGATAAAATAAATAAGTAAGTGTTGTTTACTACTTCTCATAACACAAGAACTAGGGGTCACCTAATGAAATTAATAGGCAGCAGGTTTAAAACAAATAAAAGGAAGTATTTCTTTACACCATGCACAGTCAACTTATGGAACTCCTTGCTAGAGGATGTTGTGAAGGCCAAGACCATAACGGGGTTCAAAAAATAACTAGATAAGTTCATGGAAAATAGGTCCATCAATGGCTATTAGCCAAGATGGGCAGGAATGGTGTCCCTAGCCTCTGTTTGCCAGAAGCCGGGAATGAGTGACAGAGGATGGATCACTTGATGATTACCTGTTCTGTTAATTCCCTCTGGAGCACCTGGCATTGGCCACTGTTAGAAGACAGGATACTGGGCTAGATGGACCTTTGGTCTGATTCACTAGGGCCATTCTTATGATAAGAGAGAGGCTCCTGCCGATAGACCTGGATCTTTCGGACTTTCATCGTAACAGACCAGATCCCCGCAACCTGGGCCATCAGGAAGTGTCATTGTCCAGCAAAAGTGGAAAAGGCTTGTTCTCTCATGCATAATTTATTTCAGTCGCTCTCTGCTTTCACTGAACTTTTACCTTCATCTTCGGGTTCTTCCTCTTCCTCATTGGCCTCAGGATAATACCTGGAGTCCATCTGCTTCTGTAAAGCCTCCAGTTTACTCTCATAGTCCTGAGGGAAATGGGGGAAGATAAGGAAATAATCCACAAACAACTGTCTTCTTGATTTTGACCACCCCCTTCCTGTACCAGGTCTCTCTCGATCCCCTAAAACTGACAAATGGCTCCACTCCCTGTAGAAAGCCAACCTACCCCTCAGCTGTGTTCACTCGTCTAAAAGGCCCCGTGAGATGTGGAGACACATGATATTTCCAGTCTACGTAGCCTCTTCAGAGGATGCAGATCCACCCTACTCATGTCAGCACACTATCCATTGTTCAGACTACCGACTCAACTCCAGTCTGCGCCTTGACGGTGACTAGCGTTGTTCTGATGAACCAGATAAGAAGCAGAATGTGTGTGCCACCTACCAGTCTCTGCTGCTCAAGAAGATAGTTGGCCTCTTCTCTCTCTTTGCGGTATTGGTCCTCCAGTTCCTGAAGCCTGGGAAGAATTAGGAAGGACAAAATGACAAACCTGGACAGATCCAGTTACTGGCTGACACCCCATTTTCTTCCCTTCTGCTCCACCTCTCCATGTTCCCCTCCCTCCATGATCCCTCATCTCCTCTACCTCCCCCATGCCTCCTCACCTCTGCTCCATCTCCTGCTTCATGTCAATGCCTTGTTTCTCCAGCAGCTCTCGTTGCGCGAAGGCCCAGTCCACTGGCTCCGCGGGGGTCTCTGCACATGGGGTCCGCTCCCGCTCCTGGCGAGCCTGCTCAGGGTGGTTGAATCGGAACACATGGCTCTTCCCCATGATGATGCGATTTCCTTTGGGGAGGGCAGTTCACAGTTAACCATTGAGTTCTCCAGTATATGCAGGAACCCCAACTCAGTGGCAAGGGTTGCACAGCAGGATTTCCACCAACAAGGCCTCTCGTGTCCCATGACTTATGCCCTGATTCAACAGAGCACTTGAGCATGAGTAGCCCACTGACTATCCCCCACTGTCTCTGCACTGATGCCGCTAGACTAGAACCACCATCTGCCCTGGTATGCTTCTGTAAGGGGATCGATGTGGGTCAGTGGTTAAAGCAGTCTGTCAGTGCTGAGTCAATCACCCCCTTTGAAGCATGACCTACCAGATCGCAAGACACTGGGTTCCATCACTTTTTTGCCATTGACGTAGGTGTCGGCCCCTTCGCAAGGTTCTAGTGTCACCACTACTGCGGGAAAGGCATAGGAGAGAGAAAGAGACAGGAGAAGATGTGTGAAGGAGAGCAGAGGCCTGAAGAGCTGCTGGTCTCCTGATCTCATTGGAAATGTTGGCTGTGCAGGCCCTATGGGCTGCGATAGGCAGGCAGGGCTGTTTGTTTAGCATCTTGATGCCAGTGGACACCCTGCTCCAGACGTGGAGCTGGACCCAAGCACATACAACAAGGTTGTATTTCAAAAGTGCCAGTGGAATTTAGGAGTGTGTCTCGCTGAAAAATCAATGGAGCTGGTGCTTCTAAACCCTTGAGGTGCTTTTGAAGATCTTCCCCTCTATCTGTATTTTAATTATAAATATCAGGTTACTTTCCATACGTTCCCACAGGGCAGGCCTACACCACCTTCTTTATTTCACTGGCATTGTTTGTCTCTTCCATGCCAAAGTCCAGCCTGGATCTGCAGACTGCAAACTACCTGCCATCAGTCCTTGAGCATTAATCACGAGAGCCAGAATATGCCCCGCTCCCTCCCATGTCACAACTAGTCCCAGACAGCCCGGGGGCTGCTCACAGAACAAAGCACTATGTAGCACGTGTAAGAGGGGACAGCACATGATGCTGAGTAAACAGAGGGACCCTAGGATGCTCAGGGATCTGCGAGCTGTGTTATTTGTTCTCTAGTCACTCGGTGAGAAGTACCCTCCAAACAGGATGTTATACTGCGGTACTGCCACCTGCTGGCCAATTCAGCAAGCTAGGCTGCACGAGATTCCTGGACAGGGTGAAACAGGGACTGGGCCACTCCAGACTTTAACAATGCATTGCTTTTGCATGCCAGTGGGATGCCCACCCCATTGCTGCTGCAGGTGGGAGGAGGGGCAGGAAAGCAGTCTCTATCCCTAAACCTGTAGTGATTTTACAGGACACTGCCAGCAAACCTGTATTATGTTGAGTCAGCCAGGCTGCCACTTTTCTTGGCGTCATCAATTTTGTATTAATAACAACCTCCCCTCACAGCACTGAGGCAACACCTACCAGTAACCTGAACCCGAACCCTGCTGCCTGCCTGTCTTCTCTCCTCTTGAGACTGCCCACTGGGTGCAGCAAGCTAAGGAATCTCTGTCTGCCGCACCACATGATTTACAATGTTTACATGAACTACAACCCTTCTGACTACGCAAAGGGAAATGATTGTGCCTGAGCCAGACACATACGTGCTGTAACTAGGGGTGCTGGGATCTAAGTCCCCACTAAGCTGTGATGCTGCCCAGGCAGCTATCAAGTGCCATGCACTTCAGGTGCTCCTGCCCTTTGCCTCTGGCCAGCTCCTGGGAGCCTCCTGCTTGCTGTGCAGAGTGTGGGGGAGGAGAGGAGACTGCTGATGTCAGTGTCCCCCTCCCCTGTACCCCATCTCCACAGAGAAGGGGGGGGACACGACAGGGCTCAGGACAGAGCTGGCTGACAACTGTTGCTGTGTCTAAACAAGCAGGGAGCAGGCTTCAGACTGCTGAGTGCCGATCTACATAAAGGGGCAGCGTGTCTCTCTGTGTGTGTCTCACACACACACACACATTCTGTCTTTCACACTCACCTCCCAACACATTTCAGAGTGTGTTGTTTTAGTGTTTTGACTGGTCTATGCATTTCATAATTTCTATTTCTCTCTTACGCTTAAATTTAATTCATTGATTAGTGAGTTCTAAAATGCCTACCCTGTCCTGGCTGGAGTAATTATCCCTATGATAACTTTTTAAAAATATATAAATATCTAGGTTTCTTGTTTCTGCTGGTGGCGCACATCTTCACATTACCTCAATATGGTACACTTTACAAAATTCATTCCACCCATGGATAGAAAAAATTAGAGGGAACAGGATGGGGGTGGTGCCGCATCCTCTGCCTTGAAGTGGTTTCCATTATATTACAGTTTGGTTCAATGGCTTTCAGTACCCCCACTAAACCAATTGTTTCCGCACCCCAGGCCAGGCACAGTGTTGAGGGAGCCACAATTCAAATCTCCAGCCTCACTCCTACTCTACCAACACAGCTCCTGACCTGAAGCAGCCCCCATTGTTTCAGTCCTGAGCCCCTGGCCCCCCAACTCTGACAAAGCAGAGCAGAATCCTGACCTGCAGTTTCACCTGCTGACTCATTTTAACCAACAGGATTGAAGTATTCAAATGAACTAGAGGGAGGGAGTGATGACTGGCTGTGCTACCTCAGATGTCTCCACTGCTCCACTGCCCGAGTACCAAATGGGCACAAGGTGAAAATCAGGCCTAGTCACCATATTGAACAATATGCTTCCCTGTGCATCTCAGACTGCAAACAGCAAAATGCCACTGAGCTGAGTGCTAGGCCTCACTCTGCTTGGCTAGTGACATCTACCACTGATTCTAGGGGTTGGACCATGCTCCCATCAAAGCTACAAAGCACGTTCTGAAAGACTGTGCACAGGCACAGATTTAACAAGGAAGAGATTAAGAAAAAAACAGAGCCTGAGTCTCTGGCCTTTCCGCAAATCAATCCCAGAGATTTACCCCCCTTGCTTCCTGTGAGCAGGCAAGTTTGCACTCATTTTGCAGGAGGGATAGCCTCAGACAATGCAGAATGTCTTCGGCAAGGGATACAGCCTCCCTTTCTTTTCTTTTCTTTCACACCATCTTCTCTTCTTCTTGATTTGCCTTACAGAATCGCCTTAGCAATTCCCTCGAGCTGCTTCCCTTCACTTCTGACAGTGGTGCGGCTATGGAAGGCAACAGTGCTGTACCAGTGCTCCGCACTGCTAGCTGCCTTTCAAGGGGTGTGACTGGGGAAGCTGGCACAGCCAGGAGATTGGTCTGACTGTGCTTCAACAAATGCAAGAAAGGAAATAGGAATGACCCAACCCAGGAGACATGTGGCGGTATCACAGCACATCCTACAAAGGCTGTATTCCCACACACCCCACCTTGACAAGTAGGTAGAGACGAGGTGCCTGTCCTGCTTGACAGGCATCAGTGCCCCAGTCCTCCTGGATGTAAGTAAAAGCTGGGGTGCCCTGGCTGCAAACACTAAGAAGGAGCTGCAGGGAGCCAGGTATGTGATTGAACTGGGGAGAGTGCACAGAGTGTGGACGTGTGAGGCTGTCTGTCCAAGGGTACCTTCGCCACTGGCCTTGGTGTTGCTGCGGAAAATGCAGTGCTCTTCCTTAATGAAATGTCCACTCAACACGATGTCCTGCCTCCTCTCTGCATCCTCTCGGCCGACCCTGCGGACAGACACAGACTTAATGGAGTTCCCTGGCAACAATGCACCAGGTTTCAGGCCGCTGGCAGCAGTGCACTCAAATAGCCTGATCCAAAGCCCACTGGTCATTCCATCTACTTTAATGGGCTTTGGATCCAGTCCTAGGAGAGCCTCACTGGGCAGCCAGGCCAACATCTTAATTGGAAGCTGTCATGGGGAAACATGACTTTTTGCATGCCAGTATACACTAGCTAACGCATCCCTTCCAAGTGGTGGAATTAGACTCTGCATCTGCTCTCTCCCTCTGCCCGGGGTCCGCTCCCCTTCACAGTACGCCTGGGTAGTGTAGGGCCAGGACTTCTGCAGCGGGGAGCCCTCGCCCATCCCCAGGATGGGACATTCTTCCACAAGGATAGGCTGCCCAGGTCCCCTTCACGGTGCAGCACACTAAATCCATGGGAACACATAAATTAGATTCCCCTTCAGTTTACTTCCCTGGGAAGGCCAGCCTGACTCGGACCATGCAGAGGGCAGGGCTGCAATTGCTCTATAGTATCAGGTCCCTTTGCCACTGGTGACCTGAGTTGGATAGCAACAGAGCACCAGTACCTGGCTCAGCAGTGAATGAGGAGGAGAAGGAGATCCCATGCCCTGGGCCTGCCCTGCACTCAGACAAGCAGAGTCTAAATCTGTTCATTTCAGCAGACACACTAGTGCTACCTGATTCTGTGGTGGTTATACCCCTCACCTGGTTATCCCATCCTTAATGTAGTACAGAAGGCATTCAGACATCAGCGGGTCCTCGTTGAGATTTACCAGGTGAGGTGTCTGGGAGGGAAAGAGACAACGGGTCAAAGGCATCCTCAGTATCCACGCCAGACACAGAGACATGTCCCAGGACAGCCCTGCCCTTGAAAATACACCCACCTGACAGGCTGCTCCACTGCATGGAGCCCCTACTCCTGCCCCAGCATAATTCTGGGATAGAACATTTGGGGTAGAGTGAGACACTCTGTACCTCGGGGAAACACTCAATACCCCATGTTCATCCTTGTAAAATGACTGTGTGGTATCCAATGCAAAGTTTGTCATGTTGACTGTCTTCGGAAGGCTCATGATGCACTGAGCATGGTTGTTATAGTGATATTATAGTAGTTATTCTAGTAATGTTATAGGTTATAATTTCATGTATATAGTTATGAGGCTGAAAATGTATCCTCATGGCTTAAAGCAAGCCTAGACAAAAACTTTCCAAGAGGTGAGAGGCAGTTCAAACCTCATCACATCTGTATGGGACAAACCCAGCCTTAAAGGATGCTGACCTAGACAGCAACAAAAGAATCTGTTGGACTCTCGAGGGAGTCACCCTGCTGGGAGCAGCTTACCTGCCAGAGGCTGTGCGTGAACAGCCCAGGAGTGGGGGTTCTCACAGCAGAGCAGGGTAAGGCTGGCTCCCAGAGCCAAGGATTGGAGTGGCCAAGCAGATCACCAGTCCAGATAACACCAGAGGGGAATGTCACATAAGGATTTTCAAAGGTGGCAAAAGAGAGTCAGATGCCCAACACCCACTGACACTCACTGGGCTTCTAATTCCTTTGACAGTCCCTGCCTCCCTGAACAGTGCCTCACAAGCTGATTAAAAATCAAAACAGAAGCAGGAACAGCGGAGCTGGGGCCTGGCTCTCCTGTGCCCTGCATCTCACCAGGCCATTTACTTTCATGCCAAGAAGGCATATCAGGCTTTCTATTCACAGCAAGCTACATTCACACCCGCTTTGCATAGGTGCCACTGACGGCGCCACGTGGAGGTGGGGGAAATCGGGTCTGTTCAGCATTGACATTGCTTCTCTAATTGGCTTGGAAAATGTTAAGAAATTTGCCTCAGCTGTCTAATACCACCCTGCATTTGAGTAAAAGTCAAGTGGGTCATGTGAGCCAAGGGGCATGGACATACTACTGTAACACAGGAGGGCCTACTACATCCTGGAGCCGAGATTCCTGAATCCACCACACATGGTACAGCAGCTTCCTTATTCAATTACAGCCAGCAAAGCCCTCCCATAGCACAAGTAATGCACCCCCAAATGGCCAAGGAGCAACTGTACTGCTAGGAGGAAGTACTCAGTGCTGGAATTTTAGCTGCCAGAAGCAGAGTACTTCTGAGAGCAGGCTCACCCTGTTATACTCTTACACCTGATTGATCCCTTGTGGGAGCTCCTCTAAAATCAATCACAAACATAAAACCAGTCTAAATGGCATGCAAAGAGGATCAGAAACTGTCCCTCATGCAAGGGCAAACAGTCAATAAACACTGTAGAGTGGAAGAGCTGTTTATTAAAAGATGAAGATCACAGACCTCAAGCAATTCCTGATTTATATGATTAGGTGATTCTTGAGTTGGGTTCCTAGATCCTCAGTCCCTGCCTCACAGGAAGAGAGCCCCCAGATGCACAAAGAATCAGTTACTGAGAGCTTGGCTACACTTGCAAGTTAGAGTGCATTAAACCAGCCCCAAGCACCCTAACTCCTGAGGTGTTCACACTGGCAAGGCACTTAGAGCGCCTGGACTCCGCGGCTGGAGCACCCCTAGTAATCCACCTCCACGAAAAGCATAGAGCTTGCTGTGCCCTGGCTGAAACACCGGGGTGTCATTGTGGACGATGTGTTGCATTACTGCACTGTGATTGGCTGCCAGAAATGTCCCATAATCCCTTGAAGTCAAGTGGCCACTCTGGTCATTGTTTTGAACTTGGCTGCAGGCACATGGATATCCCCTTTCAAAGCTCCATTTCTGACATCTGGCATGCTTATCTGCTCCGGGACACAAAGCAAACCATTACTGTGGAATGCTGCTGCTGCAGAGGCAGGGGTTTGTGCTTGTGTGTGAGAGAGAGGCAGGGGGGACGGGCTGATGTGAGGGTTTCCCCCTGCCACTGTCTGAACTTACAAGACAGCATGCTGACACACTCTCTGCTCCCCAAAACACACTGTCTCTTCCCCCACATACCCACAACACAAACTCTGTCACATTCCACCCTCCCATTTGAAAAGCACACTGCAGTCACCTGCACACTGGGATAGCTACCACAATGCACTGCTCTCTGTGGCATTGCAAGAGCTACTAATGTGGCCACGCCCCTGTGCTTGCAGCTGACAGTGTAAACACATTGCAGCGCTTTCCCTGCTGCTGTCTCCAAGGGCTGGTTTAACTCCCAGCGCTCTACATCTGCAAGTGTAGCCAGAGCCTAGGTCTATTTGACAATTGGGAGTAGCCAAAATGTCTCTTCCACATCCTCCACCCAATCTACTAAAGCCTGGTCGTAACAGATGATGAGGTCGCTTCTTTCCTCCTCCCCCTCACTGAGCTGGCTTCTTCCACTTCTTCCTCTCACTTTCTCATCTAGATCTTCCTGCTTTGCAGCCTGTGTTAAGCTAACCCTTGCAGCTTTTCCTTCGTCCTGGGACACCAGGTCTAACTTGGGGAGAACTGCTAAGGTGTTTTTTGTTAGGATATTGCACAAGTGTCTGTGGACAAGAATCTCCATAACGCCTGCATAAAATTCACCTCCTCGTGCTGTATTGGGCATCTGAATAAGTAGCTTGATTTTCAAAGTGCTGAGCTCTGATTAACTACCCCACAACTCAACAGGAGTTGTGAGGTGCACAGCACTTTCTGATTTATCCAAGTGCCCAAATATGGAGTTAAGTGCTTTGTTCTAGGGATCCACTTTTGCAAAAGGCCTTGCTTTCTCTCTCTGTCCATCTAGTTAAGTGTTAATTAGACACCTGTTGCCTGGGTATCAAATGGTACTTATATGGCCCCTTTATTATAGTACCTAAGCACTCCACCATTTCTAGTGTATTTACCCTCCAAACTCTGCAGGAGATAGACGTGACATTCTGTACCTCAGAGGAACACCCAGCACCCCCATGTTCATCCTTACAATATGCTTGTGTGGTATCTAATGTGAAGATTGTCATGTCAGGTGTCTTTGGAAGGTTCATGATCATAGAGAATCACAGAATACTGGGGTTGGAAGGGACCTCAGGAGGTCATCTAGTCCAACCCCCTGCTCAAAGTAGGACCAATCCCCAGACAGATTTTTGCCCCAGATCCCTAAATGGTCCCCTCAAGGATTGAACTCACAACCCTGGTTTTAGCAGGCCAATGCTCAAACCACTGAGCACTGTTGTTATCGTAATAGTATAGTAATCTTATAGGTTGTAATTTCATGTAGTTATGAGGCTGAAAATGTGTCCTCATGGCTTAAAACAAGCCCAGGCAAAAACTCTCCAGAAGCAGAGGGGCAGTTCACACTTCATCAGGGCATGTATGGGACAAACCCAGCCCAGCCTCACAGGAACAAAGGACACGGGCCTAGGCAACAACAACACGATCTGTTGGACTCTCGAGTGAGTCACCCCCCTTCCTTTGGTCAGTTTGGCATTGCGATGAGGTAATGTTCTCCTGATCTGGAGGGGGAGGGGGAGAAAAGCCAAGAGGGAAGAAAGGTCAAGATAAAAGGGAGAGATGTTTGCCATGCTCTGCCTCTCTCTTCCACCTCCATCTACAGACACCACCACCAAGTGACTGAAGCGCTGATCAAAGGGGAGAGCTTGGCTGAAAGGCAACCAGCCAGCCTGTGGTGAGAAGCATCTCAGTTTGTACGGGCACTGAAAGTGTTAAGATCAGTTGAGGATGCATTTTGCTTTTATTTCATTTGACCAAATCTGACTTGCTATGCTTTGACTTATAACCACTTAAAATTTATCTTTGTAGTTAATAAATCTGTTTGTTTATTCTTCATGAAGCAGTTAATTTGGTTTAAAGCATGGCAAAGACTCCCCTTGGGATAACAAGCCTGGTGCATATCAATTTCTTTGTGAAATTGACAAACTCATATAAGCTTGCAGTGTCCAGTGGGCATAACTGGACACTGCAAGACGGACGTTCCTAGGGTTGTGTCTGGGACCAGATATATTGGCTAGTGCCATTCGGCTGCACAATCTAAGGAGCAGCTTACATGCCAGAGGCTGTGTGTGAACAGCCCAGGACTGGGCGTTCTCACAGCAGAGCAGGGTAAGGCTGGCTCCCAGAGTCAGATTGGAGTGACCTAGCAGATCACTGGTCCGGATAACACCAGAGGGAAACATCACACAGTAGGAAAGTGCTGCTCCCCCATTTTAGACATGGCAACTGAGCCTAAATGACCTACTTGCCCATGGTCTCACAGGCAATCTGATGGAGCATGAAATTGAACCAGGTTTCCTGCATCCTAGGTTAGTGTCCTAACTCATCCTTCATCTCTGACCTCCCACCTCTCCTTTCCCCCCCGATTCTACAGAACCATTATGTTGTACTTTCAAGGGGTGCCTATTTCCTGCCTCACCCCATGCCAGCCACAGCTGAGTGGGCACAGCATTAGTAGGCAGGAAAAGAGGGAGTCCTCTAGAACTTTAGAAGAGACTCTATAAGAAATATCTCATCCACCTGCCAGAGCTACTGCCTGCAGGGCCCCCACTCTGCCCCTGACCCTGGTTGAAGCACGAAGGGACATACGAATTGTTAGCGCGTCAGGCACGTAAATCTCTTATGACGCCGGCTACAACAATCCCATGCAAATGCCTGTCCTCAATTTCAGATGACATTGTAAACAAGAAGCAGGCAGCATTATCTCCTGCAAATGTAAACAAACTTGTCTGTCTGTGCGACTGGCTGAACAAGAAGCTGGACTGAGTGTACTTGTAGGCGCTAAAGTTTTACATTGGTTTATTTTTGAATGCAGTTATTTTTTGTACATAATTCTATATTTGTAAGTTCAATTTTCATGATAAAGAGATTGCACTACAGTATTTGTAGTAGCAGAATTGAAAAATACTATTTCTTTTGTCTTTTACAGTGCAAATATTTGTAATAAAAAATAAATATAACGTGAGCACTGTACACTTTGTATTCTGTGTTGTAACTGAAATCAATATATTTGAAAATGTACAAAAAATCCTAAAATATTTAAATAGTATTCTATTATTGTTTAACAGCATGATTAATCATTTGACAGCCCCAATAACAACAATAATGTATAATATATAGTGCCCAACCACAACTCTTTCGTATGCAAGCAACTGGGGGCAGGAACAGAGGTTTCCTAGAAAGCCTGGCACACTCTGGGACACTTCTACAGCATTAATAATAATTCAGCATCTTAAACCCACGATTAAGGCCTTGCACACTCCATGACAAACTGGACTTAAATCCTGCGCCAAGGAATCCCTGGATTTTACATCAACCTGGTGTGCCAGACAGCTAATTCAGGGGCTACTTCATTTACACTGGAAAATTGAGGTTTTTAATAAGATGCATTGAAAAAGAAATCATACAATCATTCCAGGAACCCCTGGTTATTTTATTTTGACAGTAAATTCTCCATCTGAAGAAGTGTGGCAGGCATTTTGGGAACAGGAAGGGAAAATTAGCTGGATGTTTCTATTAAAACAATCAGCAGTGAAACAGTGAACACGGTTGATGTTTCAAGTGTCATTTTTATGTTTCAGAGTCAACACCCACTGAGCTAGAGGGGGCAGTTCACACCTCTCCGAGCTATTCAGAAATGAGCTGTACTAACAGGAATTTAGCAGGGAGGTATTTTCCAAGTGCTGCTGCTGGCAGTAGGTATATTTTTAGAAGGATCTGATTGGCCTGGTGGAAGAGATTAAAGGAATCCTACCTACCTTTTTAGGAGAGAACACACCCAGTGTGCCTCCATCTTCTCTCATGGCCACACCCATTTCTGCCAGCAAAGCTTCCCTGAGTAACAGCAAAAGCAAAAGTCTGTCAAAACAACCTGTGTTGTTAGTTTTTTGCATCAAAGCAGCCCCTAGAGAAGCCAACTGAGATCAGGATCCTACTGTGCTAAGGGCTGCACAGACACACCCTTCCTCAAAGCGCTCACAGTCCAATTGGAAACAAGGTGAATCTAGTGCATGGAACAAACCAATGGAAGGAGGAGGGTGAAGGTGGATGAGGGTAAGCATGAGAGGAACATGTGTTTACACAGACTAGTTATGGGCTTTGCTAGATATTTGCATAGTGCTTAAGAAAATGACCTCCCATTATGAGAGTTCAATTAAATTAAAAAAGAATATTAATGATTTCAGTAATGCCAGTTCCTTGAAGACCTCTAAATTAAGGCAGACATTCCATTTATAATATTTAGTTAGTACCAGCTATTTGAGGATCTCAATGCACCTTATAAATGTTAATGAAATAAGACAGCTGTGAAGCAGGATAGTACTATTAGCTCTGTGTTACAGATGGGGGAAATCAAGGCAGAGAGAGATTAAATAACTTGTAGGAGGTCATGAAGAAAGCTTGTAGACTGGTTTGGTGCCTTACCAACAGGATCATCCACCTCTTCCTTTTGGAGGGCTGATCACTGTATTGAAATGGTT
Source organism: Gopherus evgoodei (assembly GCF_007399415.2). Classification (NCBI taxonomy): domain Eukaryota; kingdom Metazoa; phylum Chordata; order Testudines; family Testudinidae; genus Gopherus; species Gopherus evgoodei. Next base: position 58,157,229 of record NC_044330.1, on the reverse strand, counting down.
GTACGGGGACTTTATCTTCTCTTTCTCTCATCTCATTCACTTCTAAAATGTACCTGTCCCCTCACCCAACTGCCTCTGGAAAAGGGGCTGTGGGCATTGTGACATTGCACTTCATGATGTTTTATGGAAATATGCTTATGAGTGTGAATATAATATAACTGGAATATGCTTATGCAAAAGGTCTCTTGTAAGGTATCATTACAAAGCTTATAATCTACTTAGTGTGTTTACCCTATTTGTATGAATGTATCATTCTTGTTTCTGAAACTAGGAATATGAAGTGTAACTCTGAGGTCCTATTGTAATTATGCAAAGTGTGGGCCATTAATGGTGGCTTAGAATCTTGATGGCTCCCATTGACTAGGACAATTGGCTGTGAATGGTCTGTTTACTTGCAAACCTTCCTGGATGTGTGTGGGTCAGCCCAGGAAGAATGGAGGCTGGGGTCTCACAGGACATGTGAACATGTCACCTGATAATGGAATCCATCTTAAACCTGGTGCTTTTCCATTTAGAAGGATGGGTGAGGACCCAGAGAGACAAAAGGTTCCCATCTTGTGCCAAAGCTATAAAAGGGGGAGGAACAGAACAAAGGGGGCTGCCAGTCATGGAAAACCCCTAGTTTCCACCTAAGATGTCTGCTGAAACTAACAAGGACTTTACCAGGGGAAAGGATTGGGCCCAGACTAGGAAGGAGTCTAGTCTGTGAAAGAAGCTTATTGGAACATCTCTGAGGGCGAGATTTTACCTGTCATCAATTTCTTAATGTATTAGGCTTAGACTTGCGTGTTTTTGCTTGGTGACTTACTGTATTCTGTCTGTCATTACTTGAAACCACTTAAATACTACTTTTTATACTAAATAAAATCACCTTTTGTTTATTAACTAACCCAGAGTAATTGATTAATACCTGGGGGAGCAAACAGCTGTGCATATCTCTCTATCAGTGTTATAGAGGGTGGACAATTTATGAGTTTACCCTGTATAAGCTTCAGACAGAGTAACTGGGTGTCTGGGTGCTGGATACAGGTGACCTGCTGAGCAGTTTTTGGTTAAAGTCTGCAGCTTTGGGGGCATGGACCAGACCTGGGTCTGTGTTGCAGCAGGCTAGCATGTCTGCCTCAACAAGGCAGGGTTCTGGAGTCCCAAGCTGGCAGGGAAAACGGGCTCAGAGGTAATCTCAGCACGTCAGGTGACAGTCTCAATGGGGTCTCTGACCGAACACGTCACAGGCATGCGTTGTGTCAGCATAACTGGGTCTATGCGAAGCCCCCTACAGGATTCATTAGTAGAGGAGGAGTGCCAGCCATGCTTTTGACAAAACTAGGGCATGGTCCGATGGTCTCACTATCCCGGCTCTTCCTGGCTGCTGACGTCACTACAACCAGCACAGGCAGATGAACTGACCCCGGAAGCCCCCATGGAGGGGAGGTTCAAAGGTGACAAAGTGAACTGGACACTGAGTGAATGGGTCTTGCAGACATCATTATTGTATACTCACCTCTCCATGCGGATTGCTTCTGTCCTCCGCAATTTTTCTTCCCAGGTCTCATTCAGCTCAGCAATGATCTTCTCTGTTTCCTGGCGAGTAGAGTTTAAATGTAAGTATTTCGTGACTGCTGTCACCTTTGGTAACAGAACTGCAAATGCTCTTTTAGGCTTTGCTCTGGAATCTCTGTTCTACGGAAGTCACAGTGGCATTTACTAAGTCACACCACACAATGATCTTGCATAACGGACACAAATGAGACAGCTCTGTTTCCTGGCTGCAGAATGTGAATCCCAGTTCCAGGTTGGTTTCAATGTAAAGCACCCCTCAGGGAAAAGGCAGGATAAGAGGTTTTTCAACAAACCCTTACACCAGTCACAGTGTTTGAAGACAACATATTAAGAAAGCAGATGACCCTCGGGCCTGCCATTTAGCGCTGGGCAGGACTGGGCCCACACTGTGGCCTGATGGCTCTGCTGGCAAACCAGCATCAGTGATGGCTTCAGCAAAGCTCTCCCAATAGTGAGTTTGTTAGCTACCTGTCACTACCGAGCCATGAGGGGAAGTACAACCTCTCACCTTTTGGGAGTGCGCCGCTAGACTCAAGATGGTCTTTTTAGCCTTCCAGCAGAGTAGGGAATAAAATACGTACATAAAACCTCAGGCCAAAATTTTCAGAAGCGCCCACTGATTTTGGGTGCCTCAATTTTAAGTTGCAACACTTCAGAGGAGCCTGATTTTTAGACAACATTAAGCACACTCCCTCTGAAAATCTCTAAATTTAAATTTCACTCTTTAAGAGGTCCAAAATTGGGCAATGAAAATCATGGGTTGCTTTTGAAACTTTTGGCCTAGAAAAAGACAGTTACAACCTTTTTGTGACTGTTGTTCTTCAAGGTGGGGGGTTGCACATGTCCATTTCGAGTTGGTGTGTGCGTGCCCTGAGCATCGCTGTCAGAATTTTTTCCCTTAGTGGTATCCATCAAGCTGGCTCCAGTGCCCCCTGGTGCCACACGCTCATAGCACTGGTACAAGGGGCCCTGCCGAGCCCTGCCAAGCCCGCGTCCCTCAGTTTCTTCTTACTGACCACTCTGAGAGCAGGGACAGTGGGTGAGTCTTGCTTGCACATGTCCATTCCAAGTTAAGTGACTCACAAGCAGTTGCATTGGAGGTGGACTCGGAGTTCAAGGACTGCAACACCACTCGGCCAAAGTGTGCATCGTCTCTGGCCTGCTGGGTGAGGGCATAGTGTGATGAGAATGTGTGCACTGAAGACCAGGTTGCTGCCTTACAGATATCCAAGGTGGGAACCTGCACTAGAAAGGCCGCGGAAGAGGCCTGGAACCTCCTGGAGTAAGCAGTGAGATTCGGTGGAGGAGGAATGCCTGCGAGCTCATAACAAGTTTGGATACATGATGTAATCCAAGCTGAAATCCTCTGAGTGGGGATAGGGAGCCCCTTCATTCTTTCAGCTATCGCTATAGAGAGCCGTGGTGACCTAGGAAACGATTTTGTCCTCTGAATATAAAACACTAGAACCCATCTAACACCCAAGGAGTGCAGGCATTGTTCCTCCCTATACATATGAGACTTTGGATAAAAGGCAGGCAGAAAAATAGTTTGGTTGCAGTGGAACTGAGACACCACCTTTGGCAAGAACCTTGGGTGAGGCCATAGTTGCACCTTGTCCTTAAAGAAGATAGTGCATGGGGGCTTTGAAAGCCCTCCTGGCCGAAATAATTGCCACTAGAAAGGCTACCTTCCATGATAGGTGAAGCAGCAAGCATGTCGCTAGTGGCTCGAAGGGTGGCCCTGTCAATCTAGAGAGAACCAGGTTCAAATCCCATGGCAAGATTGACTTCCTCATCTGCGGAATACCCTCTCTGGACCTCTGAGGAAATAGATCATCTCCTCATAGGAGAAGACCGGCTTGTTGTCGATCTTTGAATGAAATGCTGAGATGGCCCCCACGTGGACCTTAATCAAGGAGAGGGCCAGCCCCTGCTCTTTCAGGGACAGAAGGTAGTCAAGGATGAGTTGCAACATAGATTGCATTAGCAGGACTCCCCATTCAGAAGATCAGAGGGAGAAAAGCTTCCACTTCAACTAGTACGTTGCCCTTGTGGATGGCTTCCTACTGCCCAGGAGAACTTTATGGATCTGCTCGGAACAAGCCAGTTCATCAGGATTTAGCCATGAAGATTCCAGGTCCTCAGGTGCAAAGAACTGAGGTTTAGGTGAAGCAAATGTCCATGGCCTTGCAAGATTAAGTTCAGATGAAGCGAAAGCTTGATCTGAGTCTCCCAGGAAAGATGGAGAAGCATGGCGTAACAGTGTTGTCTGGGCCACTGAGGCAGGGCGACGACTCACCAGCATGGCGTCTCCTGCTGGTCGTCCATAGAATTAGCTCTTTCCAGCCCAGAGCGCCCTCTGCGGGCTGGCATCTCACCTGCAGCTGGCCCCTGTGTCCCTCTTGAACCCAAGTGCCCTTCTATGTCAGGGTTCTGCCCCCGCAGTAACCCACAAGCTGGGTCTCCTCACCCAGGGGAAATCCCAACCCTCTATCCCTATCTTTCCTCCGTGGCTACTGCCAGTCATCAACTAGCTCCTGCTCCCTGGGGCAGACTGCAGTCTGTAAACCACTCATCATCGGCAAGGGGGTCGGACCAGTTGCCTCTGCCTATATCTGGGCTGCTCCTCTGCAGCGCTAGTACCCTTTTTTGGGCCCTTAACTTGGCCTGCAGCCTGAGGCTTTGCTAGGCTGGAGCTCCCCAGCTCCCTCTGCCCTTCCCCAGCACTGCTCCACCCTAGGTACCCTTCTCAGCTTCCCAGGCAGCCAGGTCCTTCTCTCTCTAGAGCCAAAGAGAAAAAGTGTCTCCTTTGTCCTTCTAGCCCACTGCCCTCTTATAAGAGCCAGCTGGGCTCTGATTGCACTGACTACAGCTGTGGCTGCTTTCCCAATCTGCCCAGCTTTTCCCCTGCCACAGCCCTCTCCCAGGGCTGTTTTAAGCCCTTCAGGGCAGGAGCAGGGTAATCACCCCACTACAGCCATGCTGGAGCTATCAGTATGACTTGAGCTTGGTCCCGCTTGATCTTTGTTAGCACCCTGTGGATCAGCAAGATGGATGGAAAGGCGTAGGAGCAGATGAGATGACCAGGGCAGCAGAAAAGCATCTGTGATTGACCCAGGACTGTGACCTCTCAGGGAGCAGAACTGCTGGCACTTCCTGTTCATGTGGGTGACAAATAGGTCTATGTGGGGAAACCCCCATTTGCGGAAGATTTCCATTGTGACATCTGGGTGCAGTGACCACTCATGGTGAGTGGAGAAGGACTTGCTGAGGTGATCCATGATATGGTGTTGAACCCCTGGCAGATATAAAACTTCAAGCTCGATGGTGTGAGTGATACAAAATTCCCATAGATCAGCTGCCTCTTGACATGGGAGAAAGAACGAGCCCTGCCCTGCTTGTTGATGTATGGCTGATGTATTGTCCATGAGAACTGATGCTGTCAAGGTCATAATGTGGGGCAAGAACACTTGGCAAGCAAGCCAGACTGCCCTGAGCAACTTGATGCTGATATGGAGAGAAAGTTCCCCCTGAATCACAGACCTTGAGTCCTGAGGTGTCCCAGGTGGGCTCCCCAGCCCAGAGCCAAGGCATTGGAAAGCAGATGAAAAGATGGCTGGGGTCTTGTGAAGGGAATCCCTTCGCAGACCGGTGATCCAACCACCATGTCAAGGAGCGGAGGATGCGGGGTGGCACTGGGATTGCCTTGTTCAAGTGGTGCCTGGGAGGGCAGTACACCATGGCCAGCCAGGCTTGGAGAGGTCTGAGTCTCAGCCTTACGTGTCATGCTACATAAGTGCACAAAGTGTCTGAGGAGGCTTAAGCAAAGCCAGATGGTTGTGATTGGTTGTGATTGCAGGGAATGAATTAGCACTGAAATTGCCTGAAAACACTCCTCCAGGAGGAGGGCTCTTGCCAGCGGGGAGTTGAGCACCGCCTGGATGAACTCTATTCTCTGGATAGGTGTCAGGGTTGACTTCTGCACATTAATGAGACAACCCAACACTTGGCAGATTGACCGTATTAGGTCAATGTCAGACTCCACTTGTGCTTGAGACCAGCTGTTGATGAGCCAGTCGTCGATAAATGGGAACACATGGACACGTCTTTTCCTCAGAAAGGCTGTCACAACTGCCATGCACTTGGTGAAGACTCATGGGGTGGCTAGAGACCAAAAGGCAAGGCCATGAATTGATAATGATCCCGGTTCACCACAAACCTCAGAAATCTTCTCTGGCCATGGAAAATCGAGATGTGGAAGTAGGAGTCTCTTAAATTGAGGGTGACACACCAATCCCCTGGTTCCAGTGACAGAATGATGGATGCCAAGGAGACCATGTGGAACTTCAGCTTCCTGAGATAGTGGTTGAGTTGACACAGGTCTACAATGGGCCTGAGTCCTCCCTTGGCCTTGGGTACCTTAAAATACCAGGAACTGAATCCTTTCTCCCTTAACAGCAGTGGAACCACCTCTACAGCTCCCACCCAAAGGAGAAACTGCACCTCCTGCTCTAGCAGAACCTCATGAGAAGGGTCTCTGAAGGGAATGGGAAGGTGGGTGGGAAGGTGGGGTAGAAATAAAGTGAAGTTTCTAACAAAACTCTGTTGTGCTCAAAACCCAGCAGCTGGAAGTGAACGACTCCCAGGCCCTCAGAAAAGAGAGGGGTGACTGGATCCTGAGTAGGAATTGACATGCTGTTCTCGATCAATTCATCAAAATGAGCGTTTTGAGAATCCCACATGACATGGGGCTGACTGAGAGGGTCCTTTGAAGGAAGAAGATGGCGGAGGTGGCCTGCGCCCAAACCCCTTATTCCTCTTTCTCCGCTGATCATTCCTGGCTAGCTGGGCATAAAAATTCCCATAATGCTGCAGCCTATACGGTCTCCTGGGTTGTGCTGGAGTATGCAGGCCCAGGGACTTCAGAGTCACCCTACAATCTTTTAGGCCATGTAGTCTGGCATTAGTTTGCTCTGAAAAGAGTGAGGGCCCCTCAAAAGGCAGGTATTGTAACCATGAGCTCCTGTGCATGGTAACTGCTGTGGCCATAGATGTAGCCAAAGAGTCTGTGGCATCCAGTGCTGCCTGCAGAGAAGACTCCATCTTGCCCTCCTCCACAAGGGTGGAGAACTCCTGCTGGCTGTCACAGAGAAGTCTGTTTTTGAACTTGTTCATTGCTTCCCACATGTTAAAGTCATAGTGGCCCAGCAGTGCCTGCTGGTTTGCTATGCAAAGTTGAAGCCCCCCCGGTGGAGTTGGCTTTCCTGCCCAGTAGATCGAGCTTCAGGGGTTCCTTCATCTTCAGTGCAGACCCTGGCTGGCCCTGACAGTCCCTCTTGTTGGCAGCTATCACAACAAGTGATCCAGGGGTGGAGGGTGAGAAAATAAAAACACAACCCTTGGTTAGCACAAAGCACTTCCACTCCATTCTCTTGGCAGTAGGAGAGAAGCAGGCTGGGTTCTGCCAGAGTGTCTTAATAGGGCCCATAATGGCCTCACATAGGAGAGCAACCTTTGCACAAATCGCTGCTGATAAATTGTCCAAGAAGCTGTCAGAAGGCTCCTTGGCAACTTCTGCCTGCAGGCCCAGATTGGACACCACCTGATTAATAAATCCTGGGGGCGTCCTCAGATTATCCTGAAGCAGGGATGTCCCCTTCACCATTAGTTTATCATCAGGTGAAGACAAAGAGGAGGCATGCACTGCCATAGCCTCCACTATATCCTCCCACTGGGAAGTCTGCTCATGCTGATCAGCACCAGCCTTGGTACTGGCTTTTGGTGCCAAAAGTGCAGAGCTCAGGCCAGTCCCACTATCGATACCAGTGACAGGTGCCAGTATGGTACCAATGGCATCCTACTCTCAGAGTATACTGAGTAGGAGTGTCCACAGCTGGTGCCGTGATCCAGGGAAAACCCCCACAGGTTCCAAAAAGGCCACTGTACCAGTGCCAGACCCCATGGGCCAAGTGTTCTAGGGCATCATGGCTCCCAGAGCTCCCGACAATGCCGATGGGCAGTGGGTATGGCCTTGGCAGTGGCAGCGAGGTGAGGAGCCGGAACCAGAGTCTGATTCCAAAGGGAAAGAGGAGGAGGAGGAGCATGGGGACCAAGGCGGTGCCAATCCTCCCAGAGCTGGGAAACAAGGCCATGGCAATGCCTCAGGAGAGGTGATTAGGGGAGGCTCTCCCCTAGAAAGCGGCCTCGGTACCGACCTGAAGCTGGTCAATGCTTCAGAGCTGGCAAGCGGAGCCTGCGATGCTGCTTCTTGTGCCCCTGGTGAACCCGGTACTGGCAGAGTTAGCAAGTCGCTAGCCATTGCGTAAGCCGTATGCTAGTGGGAAGGGGGTTGCACCTGCCTTCACAGGGTTTGTGGTGCTGGTGCAGGTGACAGTGTCAGCAGCTGCTACAGTGCCAGAAAGTGGGAGTGGTGCGGTGCAGGTCTTGCCCTATCCCTGTCTGCAGATCTTGACTTGTCTGCCCTTCTGTCTCCCTTTGGTGCGGAAGAACAGCTCTTCCCACCATGCCCGCAATGCTTCTTCTTGGGCATTGGTGATGAGGAGCAATGCTGTGAGCTCCTAGCAGCGGGAGGTGCACTGCACTCCAAAGTCAATGTGCTCAGTGCTGAGTCAAGCGCCAGCTCCGAGGCGGGTCTCAATACTGCCTCCATCAGGAGGACTTTCAGTCTCGCTGCCCAGACTTTTTGAGTGTGTGGGCTTAAACTCGCAACAAATCTGGCAGCGATCTTTTCTGTATCCTTCTCACAATCCCAGACACTTGAGACAGCTCAAGAGGGTTGCTGTTGGGCACAGGCTTCCCACAGGTGGGGTCCGGCTTAAAGCCTGGAGACTGAGGCATGCCCCAGCACCCAGAAGGAGGAACACCTCTTCAGACAAGGAGAAGTGTCCTAATTCCTATACTAAACTTTTTAAAACTACATGAACTACTTAACTAACAACTATTTACAATAAAAACTACACAAAAAAACACTATGAAAAACTTTGCCAAGACAAAGAGGAGAGTTCCAACAGCAGTCACGGGCAGTAAGAAGGAACTGAGGGACACGGGCTCAGCACGGCCCCTTTTACTGGCACTATGAGCGTGCAGCACCACGGGGTGCCAGAGCCAGCCCAACAGATACCACTAGGGAAAAAATTCCAGCAGTGATGCTCAGTGTGTGCACACACCTAACTCGGAATGGCATGTGCAAGCACTCGAAGAACTGAGCTTCTGGAGGCTTTCTAAACCTGTGGGGAAATCTCCAGAAGGTCATCTTGGGGGCATGGACTCCACAAAGTGTCCCTGTCAATAAAGTACCTGCTGTCCTCAATTGATTTAATTACTTCATAAGAAGCAGGAGGCTGCAGAAGATAATCTAGGAGGTGCACAAATAATAATAGCAGAGCCTGGGCTGTTACAGTCGCTATCCACAGGTTCAAATGCCACCATGGGGATATAAAATGGATCTGTTGCCAGATCAAGTGTGTTTCATCTTCTGCTAATCTCAATACAGCATGATGTCAGCATCCTCAGGCTCTTACCTTCAGCCTCTCAATGGCCTCTTCACTGCCTGGAGCAAACATGATGCGTTCGTGGAGGCTGGAGACAGAGGCAGCTCGGCTGGACAAAGCTGACAGCGAGGAGGACGGGCTCATCCCCACTAAGGCATTGGTCACTGTGGAGAGATTGTCAGGGCGTTGACTCAGTTCTGCCAGGCTACGGTTACCATTATTGTTCTCAAAGTCGGTCATGTCTATGGGGCAGGGAAGGGGGAAAAGGGAGGGATGGACACGTGGACAGGAAGAAGAAAAAGGAAGATAGAGAAAAGAAAGGCAGTTGGGAAAAAGTGACATGATGTGGTGAGCAGAAAGCTAGAAATTAAAACACAGAAATACACACAGCATCATGTGCCAGTGACAGGGCTAGAGGTACTCACACCATCTCTCCGCCAGAAGGAGCATTCACACCACATCCAGAACGGCCACGCTAAGTGTTGCTACATGGTTCTTCACTGCCCTTCCCTCCCATTATGTCCTCTGGCTTGACAGGCAGAGAGCCAGGCAGAGGGCAGGAAAGCTTACTCATGACCGGGTTGGCTAATGGGTAAATGGGCATGTAGCAGAGTGGGAACCCGCTCCTGCCCTGCAGGGCTTGAAACAGCCCAGGAGAGGGCTAGGGCAAGAAGCCTGGGCTGATTGGGGAAAGTAGGCTCAGCTGGGGCCATGCCCCAATCAGGCCCAGCTGGCCCCTGTAAGAGGCTGTGAGCCAGAAGCCCAATAGATCTCCCTCTGGTTGTAGAGGGAGAAGGGCCTGGCTGCAGGGATCTAAGCAAGGCATCTAGATTGGGAGCAGGGCTGAGGAAAGGCAAGAAGAGCTGAGAGCTCAGGCCTGGAAAGCCCCAGGCTGCAGGCCTGACTATAGGCCAAATAGGTGCAGGGTTGCAACAGGGCAGCCCATGGGGAGGCAGAGGCAGCAAGTCTGAACCCCTTTGCCTGTGATGAGTGGCTGATACTGCAGTCTGCCTCAGTGAATGGGGGCTAGAGGGAGACTGGGCAGTAGCCAAGACTGAGGCAAAGTGGGGATAGAGGGTAGAGGTTCTCCTGGGAGGGGGAGACCCAGAACTGTGGGGATACTGCCAGGGGGCAGTGCCCAGTTAAAGGGGCACTGAGGTCCTGGGAGGGACATGGGGGCCAGCAGTGGTGGTGAGACACCGGCCTGAAGAGGGTGCTCTGGAGCCTGGATGCTAATTCCTGAGGACAACCAGCAGGAGGTGCCGCAGGGGTGAGTCTGCACATGCTTACAAGGCAGAAGACCCCTGTTGCCATTTTGGCCTCAATATGGCCTGATGTTCAGAAGAGCCTAGGGCACTGCTCTCCTGTGAAAATCTGGCCATGAGTGTCACAATGGGAACTGCTGGATCTGTACAATGCTTAACATCACAGAATCCTGGGCCATGACTGAGGCTCCTAGGAGTTACCACAATCCAAAGATATTATCACAACAATGGTGGCTCTCCTCAAAACCTGACCCATGACTCAATCTTCCCCTGGCTGGGTTGGTTTGTGTTCATTTCCCCAAGAATCTTTAAGTGACTGGTGTTTTGTTCCCTTGAGCATTAGTTTGAATATGGGAATCCAAGAAAGCACAATATGATTCATGCTGGGGTAGTTCATGCAGCTGCCCCATGTCTAACAGGTTTGTGTCTTTGAGCAGGAGGCTGTTGAGAGGCAGGAGGGAGAGCCTAAGGGAGTGACAAAGCCAACCAAATGGAGTGATCATCACTCAGTGAGGGGCTGGAGAAGTAGGAGTAACGGAAAGTTGCCTTTGCCTGGGGACCTGGTGCATGTGATTCAGGACCACAGCTATTTCTAAATCTGAGCCAAATGCTCTTTCTTGCGCAAAAGAGGATGGGAAAAGGCCTTTGAAGTCTGAAAATGTCCCAATCTTGCACTTCTCCTGCTCTCTGCCTTTGTAGAGAGCTCCCTCCACTCTCTCTGAGACATGCAACACCCCAAAAGATTTTTTTTTGCCACTGCTCCTCTTTATAAAGGTTACATCATCCAATCAGAGAATAGAGCCCAATCAAATGGAATTCCTCACATCAAGTGTTGATAAGTATGGCTCTACCAAATTCATGGTCCATTTTGATCAATTTCAGTCATAGGTGAAATCATGAAATTTATGATTTTTAAAATCCTATTTAAATCTGAAATTTCATTGTGTTGTAATTGTAGGAGTCCTGACCCAAAAAGGAGTTGTGGAGGAGAGGTCACAAGGTTATGGGGGTTGGGAGGGGTTGCAGTACTGCTACCCTTACTTCTGCGCTGCAGCTGGCAGTGGCACTTCCTTCAGAGCTGGGTGGCTAGAGAGCAGCGGCTGTTGGCTGGGATCCCAGCTCTGAAGGCTGTGCTGCCACCAGCAGCAGCGCAGAAGGATGGCATGGTATGGTATTGCCACCTTTACTTCTGCACTGCTGCCTGCAAAGTTGGGCCCACTCTCTGGCCGCCCAGCTCTGAAGGCAGCAGAGCAGAAGTAAGAATGGCATCGTATGGTATTGCCACCCTTACTTCCACAGTGCTGCTGGGAGGGCACTGCCTTCAGAGCTGGTCACCTGGACAACAGCCACCTCTCCCCGGTCACCCAGCAATGAAGGCAGCTCAGAAGTAAGGGTGGCAATACTGTGACCCCCCCTTAAAATAACCTTGCAACCCCAATGAAATTCCCTTTTGGGTCAGGATCCCCAATTTGATAATTGTTGGTCTTCCGCATGAAATCTGTATAGTATAGGATAAAAGCACACAAAAGACCAGACTTCACGGTCTGTGACACGATTTTCATGGCCATGAATTTGGTAGGGCCCTACTGATAAGAGAACTGGGGACAGTTGGCAAACAGCCTGTAGGCAGATGTACATTCACATAATTTACCTGTCCAACTATGATGCATAACCACCACCACATTTTTAGCAATCCTGGCCAGTTCATGGACAATGTGCAAACAGAAACATGATGAGGGTCGACACAAACTGTCTTGTGAGGGCATTCACACTGCAGCTGCGCTGTTTGTTCTAAGCATTGGTACCTTAATGCCACATCAGCATTGATACATGATCCCCTTTCATGTGTTAGGATGAGGTTAATGTTAGTGACTACAGTTGTTTCTGATAATGACCTGGTGTTGAGTCTGTGGTGGGGTTAGTGAATACATCTGCCTACAGTCAGCACTTGGCCCGATACTTGGACTTCTAGGGGAGTTCTCATGGAAGCCTCCAAAGTCTCTTCCCTTCTGGTGGTGCACAGCAATGACAGCCTTGGATCCAGGCCCCAGAGCCAAGAGAGTGATGGAGAGAGAGATAGGGCCTGCCCAGGTGGGCTATAAGAAAGGCAGCTCTGCAATGTTGGAGATCTGGCATTGTTCGAGGTCACTGAAAGCAGGGAAGGAATTACTGTGCTGCTAGTTTAAAAACTGCTCAGATGTACTAGACACCAGCTGTCTGATGAAATGCCTGAGGAAGAGGGCAGGCCAAAAGCCAGCTGAAAGCACTGCCAGGCCTTTCCAGGACTGGCTGTAGGCAGGTATAGGGTCAGCGGTAGCTGCACACAAGAGTGGGCAGAGTTTGCCAAAGCTGCGAGGTCTCATTGTCAGAAGTGCTGAGTTTGACCCCAGCTGAGGCTGTAGGTACTCTGCATCTCTGGAAGCCAGGCCCGCGGTGACTGACATGGGGCTGGCTTTCTGAGCTGGCTGTGGGGGCTTCTCTGTGGAGTCGCTATCTGCAAGTGTGCAGCGGCTACTGGTCTTGGCACTACATGCCCCGCGCTGACATTTGGAGGCTGGTCCTGACAACACCTGCTCTGATGGCAACCTGTTCAGGGGCCTGGCTAGAACACAGCACAGCCAGCCAGTTCCTTCTCTATTAAAACCCCATTTGCCTCATGATGCTCGGTTAGAAGTGACTCTGCTTCATCAAGCTACTTGGCGCTTTTGCTGCACCTTAACCTCTGCTTCCCCTGCTCTGAACTACCTGGGGCACCAAGAGCAGGATGGTAGTCACAGCCCTGCTCCAATCAGACACCCCCTTGTGGGCCAGGAGGTGCTGGCCAGACCTTGCCCCCTTGGCTCTCCCCAATCACAGCCTGGCTGCTTTGGGGTGGGTTTATCAGGGAGGGTGGGAAGGCCCTGAGCACTCCCCACACCCGCAGGGCACTCAGAATCTGGTCTTTCAGATTATGCCCACAAAGAGGACTACGTGAGGGGCTAGGGCAGGGGCGGGCAAACTTTTTGGCCTGAGGATCGCATCAGGTTTCGTAAATTGTATGAAGGGCTGGTTGGGGAGGGGGTTGTGGCCCAGGCCCCACCTCCTATCTGGCTCCCCCCGCCAGGACCTCTACCACATCCAACCACCCCTTCTACCTCTCCTTTGAGTGCCGCCCGCCGCCCCATCCATCCCCATCTGCTTCCTGACTGCCCTCCCAGGACCCTACCCCATTCAACCCCCTGTTCTCCCCCTCCACTGGCCTGCCCTCTATCCACACCCCCAACCACCAGCCTGAACTCCCCTCCCCTCTATTCAACCCCCCCTTCTCCCTGCCCCCTTACCGCGCTGCCTGGAGCACCAGGGGCTGGCGGTGCTACAGCCGAGCTGCCTGGCTGGAGCCGGGCCATGCTGCCACCATCGCCACGCAACTCAGAGCACCGGGTCAAACCGGGCTCTGCAGCTGTGCTGCCCCAGGAGCTCACAGCCCGGCCGCCCAGAGCATTGCACCAGCGGTATAGCAAGTGTGCTGAGGCTGTGGGGCAGGAGGACAGCAGGGGAGGGCCCGGGGGCTAGCCTCCTGGGCTAGGAGCTCAGGGGCCGGGCAGGACTGTACCACAGGCCATATGTGGCCCACGGGCCATAGTTTGCCCACCTCTGGGCTAGGGGCAGCAGCACAGTGCCTGGCAGGACAAGAGGGGCCCCCTTAAAGCCACATGTTGGGGGCCCAGATTTTACTGACTTTTTTTCTAATTTTTTGCCCAGGATACTCATAGCTCCCCTCTCTCTACACTATGGCAAACCTCCAGCCCCCAGGAGGCATGCTGGCACTCACACACCCCATGGAGAAGGCACAGAGACACATTTGTGGCTTGCGCAGAGACACATATGTGGCTTACAAAGAGGGCCTCCAACCTGGATGCATTTGTTTGTAGCCCTCAGGTCCACAGGCACAGGCTTTGTCCTTTCCCAGAGGTTCTTGACCCCGGTTCTGCCCCAGGCCCTGCCCCCACTCCATCCCTTCCCACAAGACCCCACCCCGCCCCACCCCACTTCTTCCCACCCTGCTCTGCCCCATCTGCCAAGTGCATCCCGCCAGTGCTCCTTCCCCTTCCAGCACCTCCTGCACACCGCTAAATAGCTGATCTGCGGTGGGCGGGAGGCACTGCGAGGGAGGGAGAGGCACTGATCAGTAGAGCCTTGCACAGATACAAAAATGTGCGGAGAAAAGGTGGAGGAGTTGTACTGTATGTAAAAGAGCAGTATCATTGCTCAGAGCTCCAATATGAAACTGGGGAAAAGCCTGTTGAGTCTTCAGGTTAAGTTTAGAGGCAAGAGCAACAAGGGTGATGTTGTGGTGTCTGCTGTAGATCACCAGATCAGGACGATGAGGTAGACGAGGCTTTCTTCAGACATCTAACAGAAGTTTCCAGATCACAGGTCCTGGTTCTCATAGGGCACTTCGATCACCCTGACATCTGCCAGGAGAGCAATACAGCAGTGCACAGACAATCCAGGAAGTTTTTGGGGAGTGTTGGGGACAACTTCCTGGTGCAAGTGCTGGAGGAACCAACTAGGGGCCATGCTCTTCTTGATCTTCTCACAAACAAGGAAGAATTGGTAGGGAAAGTAGAAGCAGTAACTATGGGCAGCAGTGACCATGAAATGGTAGAGTTCAGGATCCTGACAAAAGGAAGAAAGGAGAGCAGCAGAATACGGACCCTGGACTTCAGAAAAGCAGACTTTGACTCCCTCAGGGAACTGATGGGCAGAATCCCCTGGGAGGCTAATATGAGGGGGAAAGGAGTCCAGGAGAGCTGACTGTATTTTAAAGAAGCCTCACTGAGGGCACAGGAACAAACCAGCCCAATATGCAGAAAGAACAGCAAATATGGCAGGCAAACAGCTTGGCTTAACAGAAATCTTCGGAGAACTTAAACACAAAAAAGGAGTTTACAAGAAGTGGAACTTGGACAGATGACTAGAGAGGAGTATAAAAATACTGCTTGAGCATGCAGGGGTGTAATCAGGAAGGCTAAAGCACAATTAGAGTTGGAGCTACCAAGGGATGTGAAGGGTAACAAGAAGGGTTTCTACAGGTATGTTAGCAACAAGAAGGTGGTCAGGGAAAGTGTGGGACCCTTGCTGAATGCGGGAGGCAACCTAGTGACAGATGATGTGGAAAAAGCTGAAGTACTCAATGCATTTTTTGCCTCAAGTCTTCACAGACAAGCTCCCAGCACAGTATGGGGAGGAGGTGAACAGCCCTCAGTGGTGAAAGAACAGGTTAAGGACTATTTAGAAAAGCACAAGTCCATGGGGACAGATCTAATGCTGAGGGAACTGGCTGATGTGATTGCAGAGCCATTGGCCGTTATCTTTGAAAATTCATGGTGATTGGGGGAGTCCCAGACAATTGCAAAAAGCAAATATAATGCCCATCTTTAAAAAGAGGGAAGAAGGAGGATCTGGGGAACTATAGACCGATCAGCCTTACCTCAACCCCTGGAAAAATCGTGCAGCAGGCCCTCAAGGAATCCATTTTGAAGCATTTGGAGAGGAAGGTGATCAGGAAGGTGATCAGCATGAATTCACCAAGGGCAAGTCATGCCTGACCAACCTGACTGCCTTCTATGATGAGATAACTGGCTCTGTGGATATTGGGAAAATGGTGGATGTGATATACCTTGACTTTAGCAAAACTTTTGATATGCTCTCCCACAGTATTCATGCCAGCAAGTTAAAGTATGGATTGGATGACTAGACTATAACATGGATAGAAAGCTGGCTAGATGTCGGGCTCAATGGGTAGCAATCAATGGCTCAATGTCTAGTTGGTAGCCAGTATCAAGCAGAGTGTCCCAGGGGTCAGTCCTGGTGCCTGTTTTGTTCAACATCTTCATTAATGATCTGGATAATGAGATGGATTGCATCCTCAGCAAGTTTGCAGATGACACTGAACTGTGGGGAGAGGTAGATACACTGGAGGGTAGGGATAGGGTTCAGAATGACCTACACAAGTTGCAGAATTGGGCCATAATAATCTGATGAGGTTCAACAAGGATGAGTGCAGAGTCCTTCACTTAGGATGGAAGAATCCAATGCACCGCTACAGGCTGGGAACTGACTGCCTAAGCAGCAGTTTTGCGGAAAAGGACCTGGGGATTATAGTGGATGAGAAGCTGGATATGAGTCAACAGTGTGCCCTTGTTGCCAAGAAGGTCAATGGCATATTGGGCTGCATTAGAAGGAGCATTGCCAGCAGATCGAGGGAAGTGATTATTCCCCTCTATTCAGCACTGATGAGGCCATATCTGGAGTACTGCATCCAGTTTTGGGGCCCCCACTAGAGAAATGATGTGGACAAATTGACGAGAGTCCAGCGGAGGGCACAGAAAATGATTAGGGGGCTGAGGCACATGACTTATGAGGAGAGGATGAGGGAACTGAGTTTATTTAGTCTGCAGAAGAGAAGAATGAGGGGGGATTTGATAGCAGCCTTCAACTATCTGAAGGGGGATTCCAAAGAGGATGGAGCTAGGCTGTTCTCAGCGGTGGCAGATGACAGAACAAGGAACAATGGTCTCAAGTTGCAGTGGGGGAGGTCTAGGTTGGATATTAAGAAAAACTATTTCACTAGGAGGGTGGTGAAGCACTGGAATGTGTTACCTAGGGAAGTGGTGGAATCTCCATCCTTAGAGGTTTAAGGTCAGGCTTCACAAAGCTCTGGCTGGGATGATTTAGTTGGAGTTGGTCCTGCTCTGAGCAGGGGGTTGAACTAGATGACCTCCTAAGGTCCAACCCTAATCTTCTATGAACTGAGACCAGAAATCTAGGCCGGCTTCTCACAAGGAAAGGAAATCTGACTCATAAATATGTTCCCAATGGACCAAGGGACCCAAGAGTCAATGGGCTGAGATCATTCTACCTGCACTAGGCTCCCATCAGCTGTTAGTTTGTCTGGGACCATAGCAGGGTAATTGTCGGCTGTTTCTCTGCCAAACTGACATGGATTCTAGGTATGCCACTGACCAGGGATATCAGCTGGACTGTTCACAGCTCTTTTACAAACAAGGCACAGACTGCAGGGCCTCCCAGCCTGCCAGCAAAAGTCAGTTCGCTTTGTCAAGTCTAGGAGCACATGTTCAGTAGCCCTGCTGGTCCCAGTACAACCAGCAGCAGGATCAATGCTGGGTCACTGGGAACACTTGTGATTTTATATGAGTGGTAGGAAGCAGATAACTTAGTGCCCATAGTTAGGGTATTGCCAGCAGAACCAGTACTGGAATTGGTACTAGTCCTAAGCCCAGCAGAAGCAGCAACAGCACAGAAGCAGAAACCATAGTTACAGCATGGAGAAAAGAGGCCCAGGAAGTTCACTTAGAAAATCAATTCCATCTCGCATGTTTTGGAGGAGAGCATAATGCAGGCAAATTCTTCAGCTAACCCCTTGCCCCCCAAGTACATTGGCTCAAAGCCCAGACAAGGCACTGGCTAGCCTCAGTATGGCTTCCCCAGCTCAGCACCCAGGACCATTGGCTTGGGGCTGCACCACCTCTTGTGCAGAGCTGACACAGAGTTTGATGGAGACTGGTGCATGGCCTTCCCAGCCCTTGCCATATGTCAATCCCCGCCCCCCTTCCCCCTCACAACAGACGGTGCTGTGGAGGTCCCCTTGCTTGTGGATCTGGGAGAACCATCAAGCATGATAGCCTCACAGGAGGGCCAAGGATGAGCCTTCTAATAAAGAAAGGGAGCTCCCTGTGCAAAGAGGTTACTATGCCAATGCAAGCAGTTGCCCACCAATCCTCTAAGTGATCTGTGCATCCCTTGGCCGCAGCAAAGTTCTGGCAGCTCTCAAACTGAGTACTGTAGCAGGGCACTACTGGGGAGGAGCAGATGACCACCTTAACACCTCCACAGCATAGCGGTGAGAGCACACAAGCTTTCCACAGCTGGGCCTTGCTTATAGGCTATTGGACTCCTTTGCCATGCTGTATGTATGTTCCTTTGCTACAACAGAGTCTTGGAGAAGCAGTGAAGCACATAGAACACCCACAATGGGAAATACACACATTTAGGTCGTCCTGGAGCAGTGTTAGCTAAGAGAAAGAGAGGAGAGGGAGTGGGAAGAAAGACAAAGAAAACAGAACAAGAATAGGTTCATCTTTATAGGACTAAGGAACAGAGAAGCATGCCCCTCAGGTTGAGAAAAAAGGCCGTACATTGACCCAGCCTGGGGACATCTCCCTGGGGGCAACACAGGGAGTGCTCACCACACTGAGACTGGCTCTTTGTTGGGACAGGAGTCCTGGGACTGATAGCACAGAGGATGAGCCTGTCCCCCCGGAGCCATCCTGGGGCTGGAGACTAGGGTTCACAGTCAGCATGAGGGGCATAGGCTAGAGTCCCCAGGCTTGTGGTGATAGCATGCATCTCCCTGATGTCATAGAGGACTTTCCCAGCAGGCTGTGGCAGAGATGCAGTGTCAGGGAGAGGAACTACAAGGAGCAACAGGTCAGGGAATAGAGATGTCTTGGTGATGTAATGCCACTGAACAACATGGTGGGGATGAGGATGGTTGAGCCTGTCCTACCCCAGTAAACTGAGATTTAGAGAGCTCTATCTTGCTTCTCCTAAGCAAATCCCGGTCTCAGTCAAGAGCCCAGAGAGGTACGTACTGTCAATGATGTCCCCAAGACCCTGGGAGTAGAGCAGATCTCTCAGACGAGCCACCTCATCCTTCAGCTCCCTGATCAGCTTATTGTTAGGATCCTCATTAATGACAGCATTGCATCTGATCTGTTTGGCACGGTCAGCATACCTGCAGAAATGGGACACATGGCCAATCACCAGACTTCCTATCGCACTCATTCAGGTCTGAGACAGCATGGGCCACAGGCTAGTGCATCGGACTGGCATTCAGGAGACCTAGGGTCTATTTGCATATAATAACAAAGCATGGCTTCTGGCAGAGCCCTGGTTAGCACAGCTCAGACAGTCAAAGGCTCCCTCAGAGCTGTAGCTTTCTGGCCATGAGGCTCCCCATTCTACTCCCATCTACAGTAACAGGTGGCAGGGAGGGACAGAGCAAATCTAGCAACACAAGGGAGAGCATCACAGTGTAGTCTAGTGCCAAGCTGGGAGAGGGACTAGGAAGGCCAGTGGCTGGAGGTGGAGGAGAGTGCTCTGTAACTCTACGGACAGAACAAATGGTTAGGGACCCTCATCTGCTGCTTTGACATTGACACAGAACAGCGATAAGCACTGCCCAGAGGGGAGCTCTGTATCAGTGAGGGGCTATGGGACAGTAGTGGAATGAAGGAACAGTTAAGGCAACAGGAGGGGAATGTCTAAGGCTGTGACTTCAGATGTCACACTCCATGTTCCCCAGCCCCTGTGCAGGGGAAGTGGGGATGAACTGTTGTCACAAAGGCCTACCTTAAAGTACTGAGGGTCTCATCGTAGTTGATATCAGCAGGGCTGAGAGCAGCAACCATAGCAGTCCTGGAGTTACCACCTGCCAGTGAAAAAAACCCTTGGCTCCATGAAGTGGATCTGTTCCTGGGCCCTCTTTGTAACCCCCCTTCTCTCTGCTTTCCCCTTTCTGCCAGAGCATCCCTGTCATTCTGCTCACAGAGCACACATACCAAACAGTATCCCCACCCCACAGCTCCCAGCTCACATGGTCACATAGAATTCCAGCACAGGAACATCTGGTGCTTTGAATGAGTTGGGAGGGTCCCTGACAGCCAGAGGGCAGAGGGAGGAGGAGGAGTTAAAGCAAGGAGACTACAGAAGTTCAGGAGACAGGGACCTCTGGAGGTCTGTTGCCTGGAAATTCAGTGAGTTAAGGCCAGAACCAGGGCAAACTAAGTGAACCAGACTTCTTCCCTCACCCAGGTTTTCCCGGAGAAGCCAGGTCAGCACAGAGTCCCGGTACGGGATGAAGTCTGTCTTTTTCTTCTTTTTGTTCTGGAGGAAGAGAGCACAGGAGGGAGATAAGACACCTCGTTCTCTTCAAAGGTAGTAGATTCTCAGTCAGTATCAACCAGGGTCATTTGCCTAGTGACTTCCAGCCACATCTGGCCAAAGGCACACTTTTGAGCTTCCCCTAGCCCAGAGCAAACCACCTACAGTTCAGAGGTTCGATAAGGACCCAAAGACTGTATGCTGACCAAATTATCTACACCTAGCAATCCTGCAAGAAGAGTGTGTCTATGGAGATTTTCTGCTTTGGAGTGGACCAGAAACACATAAAGAACAACTCTGCCTCCCACTTCCACCTCCCATCCTCCACAGCCAGGATGTGATGTCCAATGGATAGGACACTAGCCAAGGACTTGGGTCCAAGTCCCTGCTCTGCCCCAGACTCCTTGTGACACCTTGGCAAGTCACTTGGCTTCAGTACGCCCAACCTCACACAGGTGTTGTGAGGCGCCAGTTTCCATGGTAACAGGGGCCCTACCAGCACCTGAGAGAGACAGAAGTGCAGGCAAGGCAGAGATGACTATAACAGACTAGGGGGAAGTGAACTGAATATTTTCAGACCTCAATAGAGGGGTTTGGTTTGGGTTCGGTTTGATTCTTATTGCAGCAGATCCAGTTTGTCCGTCCCTTACTCCCATCCAGCCCAGTTACACACCAATGCCTAGGCCAGTGAACTCTCCCCTTCATTCCCCCAAAAGATTTTACACAGAAGAATCAACAGTCCCCAGGTGACTTCCAGCTCTAGGCTGATCTTGCAGCAATGGCAGCACAGCCCCAGGAGATGCCAATACACCTGAGAAACACTATGCTAAGCCTAATCTGCCTCGCCCCTCCCTCCATTTCCAGCTGACTCAGACTAGCAAAAGCCAGCCTGGCTCTCCTCTCCACCACAACTGCTCCACTGAGATATTAATCTCAAATGCAGGGAGCTGAAGGGACCCAGTGTATAGGTACCATTTTGACTGGCCTTGCTGTTGGCCAGCTCTTTGGTGCACTGCTTCTGCTGTAGGTCACCAGTCAGTGGAGCCAAGGATTTGCAGCACAGAACCTCACTGGAGGTCAAATTGTGCCTTAATTTCAGAGCAGAGCTGAAAACAATGGGGCACTCAGTTTAAAAATCCACGCAATAGCATGGTCCTGGGCTGAATCTCAGTAATCTCCACGTTTCGATCCACAACACCCCTGCCCGTGTTTGATCACCCAAGCCAAGGAACAGAACCCTCAAAGCACATACCTTATTGGGCCCCGAATCCTGAAAGGAAATCAGAGACATTGTTTACCATCACATGAGCATGTGAGACACAGAGAGGCCAAATAGGATGACAGTTTGCTTCAGTCGGGACAAGGGGCTGTGGGTAACTGCAACTTCCCCTCCACCATATGGGAGAAGCTTCTACCTCTCTCAGATGAAGAGCTCTCCACAGAGAGCAGGCTCTGAGCGTGGGCACTGCCATGCAGCTCCCAATGGAGGGGTGAGCGTGGTGGGGGGAACCCACACAAAGGCTTTTCCCACCCTGCTCGCCCCTCTGCTAAGAGGAAGTGCAGGAGTTTCATCAGCTAGGCTGTGGCACAGGACTTGTGACAGGGAGTTATTATTTAGATTGCCATAGCACCCTAAACACAAAGGGAAACAATCCCTCTCCCAGCGAGCATATACTGAGAAAAATCAAAGTCAGACAGAGGGCAGGGAAAGGGATCCCCATACCCACAAAGCGAATAAAGCAGTGAGAGACGCTCATGATCCTGGCTCCATTTCCCATCCTGCCCGGCTGCCTAATGGCTCTAGCTCCTCTTAAAAACATATCTGTTAATATATATCCATCAACAATCCCCAATCTCCATTCCCAGGAGATCCCAGCTCACCCTTCCCACCCCCCAACTGCCCCACCCCACCAGGCACATACAACCAACACTCCAGCCAGTCCCAACATGGATCCTTCTAAAGATTCCCCCGCTCCAGACTGGGGGAGTCTGCGAGGCAACAACTGCTGCCAGAGTCCATCAAGAATACCTGCCATTCTATGCCAGCAAGGGTGTGTGCAAGAGGGAGTGAGTTCAGGGGCTGATGTCCTTGTGCCATGGGAAGAGAGGGCTGTTTGCATCAAAAGCGCCTTTGTTGGCTCGTTCCCAGAACGTTTGCCTTGGAGGATATTTCATAGTCACAGCACAAGGGACTACAAGGGCTGCTCATCCAACGGCATCACTGGGGCTTAGTGTGTGCAGCCCTAATTCATGGAGTGAGCACTGATTCATGTCAATCGGTCCATAAGTGTCAATGAGACTACCTGTGAGTCAGTGCTTCAGGGTTGCACAGTGTGGTTCTATGTAATCAGCCCCACCTGTGGACTGACCTCCTTGGCCGACCTACCATTTCAGCCAGGGCAGAGATGACTTTCCCCAGTGTAGTCAGAGACTTGTTGATGTTCGCTCCCTCCTGTTGAAGGAAGACAGAAAAATCTAGCCTCCAAAAGTCAACTGATAGAGAGGGTCCTGACACACAAATCAGCTTAAGGGCACGTGGATGTCTGCAGCTCAGCACAATAGCCAGGCTCAGATCCACAGATGATAGCAAACATGGCCAACAGCCAGCTCCCTCCCTGCCAGGGCCCCCCTGGGGAGAGAAAAGACATGGTATGTGGCCGGTCCCTCAGAGAAAACCAGTGGGGAGCAGAGGTTGTGGTGGGTTTAGTGGCGTATCATGGAGTTGTTACTGGCACTCCAGCTGTCTGAGAACCCACCAAAGAAATGAGCACACCTCTCCATGGTTAGGGTGCACCAACAGCACCTCAAAAAGCATCCGGCACTGAGTGCAGCTCCTGATTCATGCTCCGCTCTTACCTTTAGCCTCGTGCCCTTGGCTCCAGTAGAATCAGCCCGTTCACTCCCAGCCAGGTCGACCAGGCTGATTTTGCTGACCTATAAGCAAAGAGGGATGCCTGCCATTGAGGGCACAGCTATGACTTGCACCTATCCAGAAGTGTCCCCAAGCACTTGACACATTGCTATGCAAATGGTGCAAACAGGAATCACAATTCACCACTGAAATGCAACCACCTCTGATGTGAAATGCAACAGCTGTTTAACAGTGTGCAGTCGTGCTGCACAGCAGTTTGGAGGAGAAGTAAACACTTGGTTCAACTGAAACTGTTAGGGGTGGGGAGGTGGATTTGAAGGAGGAAGAATGTGACTATCCAAATTGGAATAGGGCCTGGACACTTCACACTACAGCTAACACACCTACTCTTGCAAAGAGTGACTTGGGATGCTTAGTGGCCATAAGTAGTCAGGACCTCACCAAAAGACAATCCTGCCAGGAGCACAGCGCCCCGGGCACCAGAGCAAGGGATTGGTTCAATATATGCCCTGATGGTTTCCACCGGGGAGAGCTTTATTTTTGCACTAACAGCAGTTTGTGTCCGAGTCCTGTTTTATCTGGAGTCAGGGAGAGCAGGTTTCCAGCTCTGCCCATTCAAACAGAGACGGGCAAAATCAGGAGCTGGTCAACAAACAAAACTGCAGGGTGGTTGGGCTCCAAGTCCCCGTTTGTTTGAGAAGTCAGATAAGTGGCTCAAGCTGGGTCGGTCGCCCCTGGCACTTACCCAGGGTGGGGCGTACACTCGGCTTTTGCGGGGAAAGCTGCCTGCTGTTACTGCCACTACAACATGTAGCAAGGCTCAGATGGGCCCCAATGTGCTAAAAGCCCTGCCCAGAGCAGGACTAAAGGACCCATAGGGACTGTGGGAAGTGTGTCTGGGGGTGCAGGAAGGGGACACAGAGTTGGGGTATGGCAGGCAAGGCTTGCAAAGCTCTCCAGTAGCCTTCTCCATCTCACTTCCTAACAACGATTCTTATTATTTATCTACCTCTTATCTCAGCCCCTTTAGCCCAACCTTCACTGTCAGTGAAGCCAAACAGCAAAAATTAAGATGTTTGTACACTAATGCAAGGAGCCTAGGCAACAAAATGGAGGAACTAGAGCTACTAGTGCAGGAAGTGAAACCGGATATTGTAGGGATAACAGAAACATGGTGGAATAGTAGTCATGATTGGAGTACAGGTACTGAAGACTATGTGCTGTGTAGGAAAGACAGAAATAAAGGCAAAGGTGGTGGAGTAGCATTGTATATCAATGATGAGGTTAACTCTAAAGAAATAAGAAGTGATGGAATGGACAAGAAAGAGTCTATCTGGGCAAAAATCACTTTGGGAAAGAAAGCTACTAGAGCCTCCCCTGAGACAGTGCTTGGGGTGTGCTACAGACCGTTGGGATCTGATTTGGATATGGATAGAGACCTTTTTAATGTTTTTAATGAAGTAAATACTAATGGGAATTGTGTGATCATGGGAGACTTTAACTTCCCAGATATAGACTGGAGGACAAGTGCTAGTAATAATAATAGGGCTCAGATTTTTCTGGATGTGATAGCTGATGGATTTTTTCACCAAGTAGTTGAAGAGCCAACAAGAGGGGATGCCATTTTAGATTTGGTTTTGGTGAGTAGTGAGGACCTCATAGAAGAAATGGTTGTAGGAGACAACCTTGGTTCGAGTGATCATGAGCTAATTCAGTTCAATCTAGATGGAAGGATAAACAAAAATAGATCTGGGACTAGGGTTTTTTATTTCAAAAGGGCTAACTTTAAAGAATGAAGGAAATTAGTTAGGGAAGTGAATTGGACTAAAGAACTTGTGGATCTAAAGGTGGAGGAGACCTGGAATTACTTCAAGTCAAAGTTGCAGAAACTATCAGAAGCCTGCATAACAAGAAAGGGGAAAAAATTCATAGGCAGGAGTTGTAGATCAAGCTGGATGAACAAGCATCTCAGAGAGGTGATTAAGAAAAAGCAGAAAGCCTGCAAGGAGTGGAAGATGGGAGGGATTAGCAAGGAAAGCCGCCTTATTGAAGTCAGAACATGTAGGGATAAAGTGAGAAAGGCCAAAAGCCATGCAGAGTTGGACCTTGCAAAGAGAATTAAAACCAATAGTAAAAGATTCTATAGCCATATAAATAAGAAGAAAACAAAAAAAGAAGAAGTGGGACTGCTAAACACTGAGGATGGAATGGAGGTTAAGGATAATCTAGGCATGGCCCAATATCTAAACAAATATTTTGCCTCAGTCTTTAATGAGGCTAATGAGTTTAGGAATAATGGTAGGATAACAAATGGGAATGAGGATACGGAGGTAGATATTACCACATCCAAGGTAGAAGCCAAACTCAAACAGCTTAATGGGACAAAATGGGAGGGCCCAGATAATCTTCATCCAAGAATATGAAAGGAACTGGCACATGAAATTGCAAGCCATTAGCAAGCATTTTTAATTAATCAAAAAACTCAGGGGTTGTACTGTATGACTGGAGAATTGCTAACATAGTTCCTACTTTTAAGAAAAGGAAAAAATGTGATCCAAGTAACTATAGGCCTGTTAGTTTGACATCTGTAGTATGTAAGGTCTTGGAAAAAATTTTGAAGGAGAAAGTAGTTAAGGACATTGAGGTCAGTGGTAATTGGGACAAAATACAACATGGTTTTACAAAAGGTAGATCATGCCAAACCAACCTGATCTCCTTCTTTAAGAAGTATCAGAGCGGTAACCGCGTTAGTCTGGATCTGTACAAGCAGCAAAGAATCCTGTGGCACCTTATAGACTAACAAATTTTTTGGAGCATGAGCTTTTGTGGGTGAATACCCACTTCATCAGATGCATGACAGACGTTTTGGAGCATGAGCTTTCGTGGGTGAATACCCACTTCGTCAGATGCATCTGACGAAGTGGGTATTCACCCACGAAAGCTCATGCTCCAAAACGTCTGTTAGTCTATAAGGTACCACAGGATTCTTTGCTGCTTTTTCTTTGAGAAGGTAACTAATTTTTTAGACAAAGGAAACGCAGTGGATCTAATTTACCTTGATTTCAGTAAGGCATTTGATACTGTTCCACATGGAGAATTATTTAAATTGGAAAAGATGAGGATCAATATGAAAATTGAAAGGTGGATAAGGAACTGGTTAAAGGGGAGACTACAACGAGTCATACTGAAAGGTGAACTGTCAGGCTGGAAGGAGGTTACTAGTGGAGTTCCTCAGGAATCAGTTTTTGGACCAATCTTATTTAATCTTTTTATTACTGACCTTGGCACAAAAAGTGGGAATGTGCTAATAAAGTTTGCGGATGACACAAAGCTGGGAGGTATTGCTAACACAGAGAAGGACCGGGATATCATACAGGAAGATCTGGATGACCATGTAAACTGGAGTAATAATAGTAGGATGAAATTTAGTAGTGTAAAGTGCAAGGTCATGCATTTAGGGATAAATAACAAGAACTTTAGTTATAAATTGGGGACACATCAATTGGAAGTAACAGAGGAAGAGAAGGACCTCGGAGTATTAGTTGATCACAGGATGACTATGAGCCGTCAATGTGATATGGCCGTTAAAAAAACTAATGCGGTTTTAGGATGCATCAGGCAAGGTATTTCCAGCAAAGATAAGGTACCATTATACAAGGCACTGGTGAGACCTCATCTGGAATACTGTGTGCAGTTCTGGTCTCCCATGTTTAAGAAGGAGGAATTCAAACTGGAACAGGTACAGAGAAGGGCTACTAGGATGATCCGAGGAATGGAAAACCTGTCTTATGAAAAGAGACTCAAAGAGCTTGGCTTGTTTAGCATAACCAAAAGAAGGTTGAGGGGGGATATGATTGCTCTTTATAAATATATCAGAGGAGTAAATATTAGGGAGGGAGAGGAATTATTTAAGCTTACCAATGTGGACACAAGAACAAATGGATATAAACTGGACACTAGGAAGTTTAGACTTGAAATTAGACGAAGGTTTCTAACCATTAGAGGAATGAAGTTCTGGAACAGCCTTCCAAGGGGAGTAGTGGGGGCAAAAGACATACCTGGCTTCAAGACTAAGCTTGATAAGTTTATGGAGGGGATGGTATAATGGGATATCCTAATTTTGGCAATTGATTTTTGATTATCAGCAGGTAAGTATGCCCAGTGGTCTGTGATGGGATGTTAGATGGGGTGGGATCTGAGTTACTACAGAGAATTCTTTCCTGGGTGCTGGCTGGTGAGTCTTGCCCACATGTTCAGGGTTTAACTGATTGCCATATTTGGGGTCGGGAAGGAATTTTCCTCCAGGCAGATTGCCTTCCTCTGCAGCATGGGGCACGGGGCACTTGCTGGAGGATTCTCTGCAGCTTGAGGTCTTCAAACCACAATCTGAGGACTTCAGTAACTCAGACATAGATTAGGGGTTTGTTACAGGAGTGGGTGGGTGAGATTCTGTGACCTGCATTGTGCAGGAGGTCAGACTAGATGATCATAATGATTCCTTCTGACCTTAAAGTCTATGAGTCACACCCTCTCTCCACCAGCCAGAGCACAGGAACTGGGAAAATGCTGCCCAGCCCCACTAAAGAAACACCCTCTTTGTGCTCACCTTCTCGGTGGTGATGTCAGTTTCTGCATCGTGCCGTTTCTGGGTGAAGATGATGTTGAAAACAGCGTGCGATCGGCTGCTGGTTTCGTTCATGTTTGTGGCAGCGACTGTCCTGGGGAGGGAAGAGGGCAGGGAGGCATGGAATCCTGCAGCTTGGCAGCCACTAGCAGCACTTGCTCAGAGTGCAGAGCTGGTGATGTCAGGCAGAGCTCGGTGACTCCACAAGGCAGGACTGAGAAGAGTGTAAGCCAGTGGTGCTCACGCTGGACCACCTCTTAATGCCCAGCTCTGGTTTGAACACTTCCGCCTCTAAGGAGCTCACATAAAGCCCGCTGCAGTCAATGAGGGTCTCCCCATTGAATTCAGTGGGCTCTGTGCCAGGTCCCACACGCCCTGTCCCATCTCCACAGCTCCCTGCGGACAAGACTCAGGATTGGCTCCATCACAGGGCAATATGAGGCTAGTGGACAGCACTCAGGAGACAAGAGGAAAACACACCTGGGTCAGTGAGTGGGTGCTGCAGTGTGGCTGCTCTCTCTGATCCTGTCTGCTTTGTGATCGTTGAGATACAGAGGCAAAAGCACAACAGGGCTGTCACCAGCAGCCCACTCAGCCAGCTCAGGGAAGAAGCCGAGTGATTTCCGAAGCCCTCCCAGCCAGAAGACAGGGGCCTAAGATGTGGGGCACGTGCTGAGTGATGTAAAGCAGGGGATTCTCCGGACAGCAGTAGGGCGGGAAGGGAAGGAAAGGCAACCAAGGCTGTGCCACCCTCTCACCTGGCTTTATTCCCAGAGTCCATCAGGTCCTGGATGTCATTGTAGGAAGTGACGGCCAGCTTGGAAAGGTCCTCTACATAGGGACCCAGGAGGGGGTGCTCCCTTACCCTCAGGTTCCCCTTATTCTTGGGATTCAGCAGGTCCCGCACACGCTCACAATATATCTCCATGTAGCTCACCTAGGGGACAGAGCGCACAAAGTCTTTGTCTGACAATGGGGGGAGGGACTCCCACATCACACAGGACACATATCCAGTTGTGACCCATCCTGACACACCCAGTGGCTTGCTCTAGGAGCCGCCCCCTTCCAGGCAGTGATCCATTGATTTCAATGGCTGTGTTAGCGTGAATGAGGGCAGAGTCTGGCATAAGGGCCATGGGCAAACCGTGCCCAGCATGCAACCAGCTTTTCACTGGCCCTGCTGAGGCCCTGCACGCCTCATCTGCCAGTCTGCACAAGGGGCTATGGAAGAGCGAGTGACTTTGTCTACACACCAGAGTTGCTTAGTTACCTAAACTGAATTCTAAATAGGTTTGTTACTGAATTAAGCTGAACTGATTAAGGCACTTTTAAATCAGTCAAAGTGTCACCAAGCTAATGTTGACTTCAACCCCATGTAGTTAAAGGGATGCCAGGGAAGGCAGGCCAGGCCTGGGTGAGGGTGTGTATCTCGACAGCAATGTCAGATCCAGGCATGGGCCTGGAACCAGATCAGAGCAGGACTCTCCCACTGTCCCATCCTGATGGCAGGTGCTGGAACCCGAGGGCTGCAGGCCAATGACTGCTGACCCATGAGAATTTAGACTCCTCCCTGAACCCAGATGGGAGCAGGTCTCTGTGCAAGGGTATTAGGGCCTGGGAGTGACAGAGCAAGGAAGGCAGGCCTCCTCAAGGGCCTGAGCCTGAAGCTGCAGGTAGTATTCCATGGGAGCCACTCTTTGGTTAATACACAAGGTAACTGACTCAGGGAAGGAGCAGGGCAGGCCCATGAAGTGGTGCTGGCAACGGCCCACCTTAACATATCGTCCCTGTCTCCTCAATAGATGCTCTCCCCAGCAGAACACCCCCGCTGTCAGCGGGAAGGGCCCCGTACCTCCACAGAATAGGACATGTTGTCATTCGTGGCGTCGTTGATTCGGGAGAAGAGGTCCTCGCACAGCTGCAGCAGACAAGAAGAGAAGGAGACATGGCTGCTCACATCCCCTATAATGCAGCCAGAGTCACTGGGGGGACGGCGCCAGGGAAACAAGGATTTTTCCTTCTACCCCAGAAATGGGAGCTGCAGAAAGGCAGGCAGGAGGAGGGGAGCCTGCTCTCTGTGCTCACTCACACCCTGTTCTGAGTGACTCTGAGCGACATGTAGAGTAAGTGGCACAGTCAAAGGCACTGCCAGGACTGTGGATTTCAACTGCTTCAGCTCAGAGACGAATCAGACCTTTGTGACCAGGTTAATGCCTGGTAGAACTCCCACCTTGCGTGGAGTCAGGGCAGGGATCAGCTCGGCCAAAGCCTGCACTCGCTTACAGCCACTGGCTCTCACAGGACTGGAGAGATGTATATGAGGACACAGTATGACTCAGTCATTCAGCCCCAAGGTTTCCCAGCCACTCAGGCATCTCTGCTTAGAGCCTCCACCTACCTCACCTCTAGGTTCTGTGGACTGATGCCAGGGCTGGCTTTAGGAACTGCGGGGCCCGATTCGAATACCTGGTGGCGGTACGGGTCTTTGGCAGCACTTCGGTGGCGAGGGGTCCTTCACTCGCTCCGGACCCCCTGCCGCTGAAATGCCGTCGAAGATCCAGAGCGAGTGAAGGACCCCCCCACGGCCGAAGTGCTGCCGAAAACCCAGACCGCCGCCGGGTATGTACTAAAAATTAAAAAGGCACCTAAGGCACGGGGCCTTCTTAAGTGTGGGGCCTGATTCCGGGGAATTGGTGGGATTGGCCTAAAGCCGGCCCTGACTGATGCTTTTACTGCCCCCTTTCTGTTCATGGCAGGTCTAGGATCTCCCTTGCTCTGCCCTGACCCTTTCCAGGTGACTCCCCAGATGCTTGGTGGTCTCCAAGCAGCTCGTACCTTCTGCATTGATTCCCATCCCGGGCTCCTCGCTTCACATCCCCTCCCAACTGTAACTTTTCAGCTGCCCTGGTTGGGAGAGAATCCAGGAGACCAGTAGCCATTCTTCCTCCCAGCCCTGCCCTTTGTCAAGTTCCAGGCAGCCAGTTCTGTGTCAATTTCCCATCTGGTTGGTAGCTCCTGTGCTCGCTGGTGCCACAGCCCTGTTGACTCCTCAGTCCTTGCTGCCATCACCCTGCTCTCCCCCAGCAGATAACTGCTCCCTGACTCCTCGCTGGCACGCAGCAGCTATCAATGCCCCACATGCAGGGGACGACAGCCTTTCACCCACATGGGAACTATTCATCTGCCCTGCCCTCCACCCCTCAGCAGCCTCCTTCTCCTTCACATGATTCCCCCCCCACCAATGACCCGGCTATAAGTATTCTTTGTTTACATCAGCAGCGTGCTCTCCCCCACGTGGTGATAGTCTCTGTTACCTGTGGGATGATGCCTTGCTGATCCTTCTCCTGCCTCCCCATCATGGTGTAGGATTTGCCAGCACCTGTCTGCCCATAGGCAAAGATACAGACGTTATAGCCCTCGAAGGCATGCTGCAACATTTCCTCCCCGATATCCTGGTACACCTGCTTCTGAGATGCATAATTGATGTCTTCGGGCTGCGGGGAGGAGAAACCAGAGACTGAAGTCAGAAGGGAGGGAAGGTGTGAAAGAGAAAGTAGAAGGAAAGAAAACAAGAAAAATGGTAAACATCTGGCCCTCATTCTTCTCTCATTTGCACTGGTTTATCTGGGTGCAATTCCATTCATCTCAATGGAGCAAAGTTACTCCTGTTCCACCCTAGTGCAAGTCAGAGGAGTATCAGAGCCTGCATTATTTTCTCATACTACCGTTGCTGAGTCACTCGTGTATCAAGTCCAGATGCACACTGGGGCATCCCTGGCAATGGTTCACCAACTAGGGAGGCAATCCTTTAACTTCCATGGCGTAGGGCCACGAAGGAAAACGTCTCAGCACCAGTCCCTTGTGGCACTCCAATGCTGACACTGAGAGCTCTTGGCTTTCTGATCAAGGTACAGATAATGTGAACGTGGACGAGGGCTGCTCTGACGCACTTGGGGAATTGCTGGACAAGACTCCGCCTCACTGTAATTGTGACACACCTGTTTGAGGATCTGAAAAGCTGCCCAGCTCTGGGCTAAATCAGAGAGGGAGCTGCCAGCAGGGCATTCTCCACAAGAATCCCTGGACTTGGCCATTCAGACCTCTCTGGCTCTCAGAGCCTAGGCACAATGCAAAGCCCCATCTTTTTGGGCAGTGTGATGGGGCATCCATCCCACACTGGCCAGTAAGGGGTTAATAGACCCCTAGGGAGGATGCGCAAAAAGCAGCCAATGGGAAAGGGGCTGTGAGGAGCAGCCAATCAGGTCCCAACAAAGAGCCTCAGGGCAGAGCAGGGCTCAGTAGCTGCCTGGAACTTGAGGAGGGAAGACTGTATCTGGAG
Organism: Gopherus evgoodei; assembly: GCF_007399415.2. Lineage (NCBI taxonomy): Eukaryota > Metazoa > Chordata > Testudines > Testudinidae > Gopherus > Gopherus evgoodei. Next base: position 58,125,110 of record NC_044330.1, on the reverse strand, counting down.
TAGGCTGCAACCCGACAGCATCATGGACAGAGCAGTGCAGGTAGAAACCCAGGGAGAAGAGAAGGAACTCTGGACAGGCTGCTGAAGCTAGGAAGGCCCATGGCCATGGGGAAGTGGCCCAAGGAAATGCAGCGATAGCAGAGGAAAAGGAGTTGCAGGTGGACTGTGGAGAAGGAGTGACAGGGTGCAGAAGGCAGACAGGAGTGTTGGCCTTCAGTTAATCCCTAGAGTGACCAGGGGGAGGCGCCAGTCTGGCGGTGAGTGACGCGCTCTGTGACAGGCAGGGGTTTGGGAAGGGGTAAGATTTGTATTTGGGGTTTTAGGGCTGGAGGGAGAGATGGAAATTGCACTGCTGAGGGAAGCTGTTGGCTTGCTGCAGCCTAACTGTGTCGGGCTGGATTGCACTGGTACCTATGCCTTTTCTGAGTTAGATGACTGAAACTGAAATAGATTGTCAAATAAGGAACTTGGCTCCAGCTGTTGTGTCCTGGTAAAAAGCTTTCTCAGAAATGCTATCTGGTTTCTACCTCCAGTACAACCCAAGACCACTCCTTCCAGCCTTGTAGCTAACACATTTGAGGCTCTTTCGTGCCCACTGAGCACAGGGGACACAGTAAGGAGCCAGGAACACAGCTGGGCAAAGAATTCACAACAGCTAGTCAGATTTCATGGCTAGTTGTGTGTGAATTGTCTGGGAGGTGTTACTGTCTCTCAGGCTGGTCTGTAATGTGAAATTACTGAAACACTTCACATGAATTACTTTCAACCTGTAGCTTGTTTGGGAGCATTTTGTTGCAAGTAATGAAAATTCAAGCTGTGATTGGTCGCCTATATTCCTACTTCATGCTGTGATTGGTCCCCGTGTTTCTGCTTTCTGAGTGGAGAAATGGAATGAATATCTGCCAGTTTCCTGGAAGCAATGCTCATAGACAGCCAGTAAAAAATGAGCGTCCAGCCACTATTCCTGTTTCAGTGAATACCCCAGCCAGTGAACTCTTTGGCTAAAACGATTGTGGAAAGCAAGCGCACAAAGGGCACAAACACAGCTGAAGAACAATTATTTAGTAAATGTATTCATGGCACAGGACTTTTCCCTGCATTCCCTTGGCCCCAGCTGTGCGGCTGGGCTACATTGTCATGGGATTACCACAGATTGTTTTTTAGCTTAGATCAGCAGTTCTGGACCTTTTCTACCCTGTGACCTGAGTCACAACAGAAAACAATATCAGGATGCTGCTGCTACCTATAGTTCTGGGAACCTGCTCCCATCTAGCCATAATGAAAGGGCTTGTGTCCCCGCCCTCGGACGTGTTTGCAAACCCACGGCTTGGGTTCTTTCCCAGTGGCTGGAACGGGGAAGGGTGATCAGCTCTGGTGCACCACCCAGTGGTTGATTTGGGACCAGATCAGCTAAGTCATCTCTAAGGAGGTGAATCCTAAAGTACAATGGTCAAGAAGACTGCCCCCTCTTTCACAGCTGGCAGCCTGTCTAGTCCTTATATCAAAACCTTTGGATTACTCCATCCCATCTAACCCCAGCTTCTTAACAAGCTCCCCATTGCAAAAGGGCCTCAGGGCAGGAAAATCCACCTGGAACAGCAGGTTTCCACTTACCGTAGTGTGAGACCAATAGGAAAAGTCAAAGCTGAAGCTTTTTGGCGTCTCTTTGGGCTGCTTTGGGTTAACGATGGCTAGAAAGAAACAGATAGATACAAACACACTGTAGATGAGCTGTCAGCATTTGGCCACCCTCATTAGCAATCAAATCTTTCTGGAGACACCTGCCATAAAGAACTGGAAATGAACAGCACAGCAGGTCATGGAGATGGAACTTGCTTGCCTCTAGATCACTGGCTTAAAGCAGCACTGGAAGGCTGCTGCTGCCATCTGATGGCTGGGTGTGGTTAAAGGAGGTAAAATCATAGAATATCAGGGTTGGAAGAGTCCTCAGGAGGTCATCTAGTCCAACCCCCTGCTCAAAACAGGACAAATCCCCAGACAGATTTTTGCCCCTGTGGAAGTACAGAAAGAACTGACATGGATTTGTAGGGGATCTTAATGCATGACAGTTTCTGTTAGCCAGATTTAGGCTAGCTGTAATCCTAATAACGCGAGATTTGTAAAAGCAAGGATTGTGTAAGGCCAGTGGAAAAGAACTGTGTGAGAAGTTGTTTTTCGACCTTGTGTAAATAATACAATATGTAGACTGGTGTCTCTTAAGTGAGAAAAACAAGATATCAGGATGACCTATGTATAAACAAAATGCAGCTGTTACTTATTATTGTCTACAACAAAAGTATAAATGCTTGCTGTAATTGTTTACCTGTTGAGAGACCTATCTAGGTAGGGGAGACCCTATGTCCTAGTGCACTCTCTCCCTGTTGTAGCTGCTAAACAGAATAAAGTATCTGACTCTGCTGCACCCAAACAAAAAGTGAGAACTGAGTTTTTCTCCAACACCCCAAATTGCCCTCTCAAGGATTGAACTCACAACCCTGGGTTTAGCAGGCCAACGCTCAAACCACTGAGCTATCCTTCCCCCACAAGTTGATGGTCTCAGTCCAGTTCTCAGTGTTCACATGACAAAACCGCCACCAAATCCTTTTTTGGCACTCTTAGCAGAAAGGCCAGACACTGAACAGGCATGGAAACTGGACCACCTTTCCCCCTACAGATGGTCCCTACTAGCAAGGAGTGAGATGCAGGGGAAAGACAGGCAAATAGTCCAATCTTCATCTGACTAGACTATGTTACAGGCTTACCTCTTTGCCGAGGTAAGCACTCAGCAGGGACGTGGGTAGGCTGCTGAGTCGCAAGGAGAAAAAGCCTGGGTGTTCTTGGCTGGCTAGTTTGTTTCAAGTGCAATAGGACTGGGGGGGGCGGGCGGAGCAGGGATTTATTTTGATAGTACAGAAATAATGGGGTAATCATATATAATCAAATAATGGGGCATCATTTCAACCAGGAGTCCTGCTCAGGACAAGGTTTACTAATCGGTAATGGCTTCACTTAGGTAATGGTGGTATCTGCAGCTCCAGCAGGTATGGGATAGTTCCCTGAAGCTGGTTCATGGGAGCGGGTGGGGACTGGCTAGAGCCAGACCTCCGTAAGCAGTCTGATGCAATTCCTGTGCAAGTTGTCCACACTCCTGCCAGTTGGACGGGGAAAGTGCTGGCATATACCGGGCTGCAGATGCATGGAAATCCAAACACTGCCTCCTGCTGTGAATCTCCAACACGCAGCTGAGAAATGCCATGAAGAGCCCATGTAGCCTGGGGCCCTCCAAATATGCCCAGAACCCCTCATTCATCTCATACTGCACAAAGGCCTGTGGATCACAGCAGCCACCTGGCTGACTAGAACTGCCTCCAGAGTCCATAACCACTGCTTGTGAGCCGGCCGGAGCTGGGGCTGCAGAGCAATGCAAACATCAGCTGCACCACTGGTGCTGGGCATGCTGCTGCAGAGCACTCCCTCCTCCCTGCCCCATGCCCCTGCCAGCCAATGGAGCAAGAAAACAATCCCGTCACTTCTGAGTGGGTGGGCAGAGCACTATGGTCTCAGCAGCACACAGAAGTCTGAAGGACACGCGTGTGATCTGGACTCCTCAGAGCCTAGAGTGAGAGGATAGGAGCCCACCTTTAACCCTTTGCCATCAGCCGCTGTGACCCCCAAGCTGTTAAATATCATTAACAGATACAAAGGCAGGGTCAAGGAATGCATCTGTTACCAGGGACAGCCATAGAGACAGCTCTGCTGAGTCAACCATCTGCCGGGGACAGTAAATCACATACTATCCTCGATGTAAGCCAGCCACCCTTCCCTACACACCATGCAGCGGCGACGACTCATTGCCTTCTCAGCCATTCTGCCTGGTTCTGGCTTCCTACAACCCAGTAACCTGCCTCACCCATTGTGTGTGTCACCAGTGCTATGATCACTCTGGCACATCACTTCGATGCAGCCAGCAGGCCTAGCAGGGCGTCCCAGCCCCAGCAACCATAGGGGTGTCACGGGCCTAGGACTCCCTCCCTCAGGAGGTCCCATCGGGAGGCAAATTAGCATTGTATGTTGCTAACATGGCTGCAAGCATTGCAAGGCATTTCGGGGGAGGGTCAAAGATGTGTGAGTGTAAAATGGAAGATTCCTTTACAGGTTGCAAAAGGCCAAAGGGGGAGGGAGGTGTGCTCCATCATCAGCACTTGGTGTGCTCCGTCATCTCCTCCCCTAAAGATCCTGAGGCCTCAGCCTGATCACCTTACACCTCAAGCAGATTGGTAACGTAAATCTGTCACAGTTCTGGTGGAGATTTGTGGAGGGGGGGCCCTGTGGAGCACACCAACTGCTTTGCCCTTGGTATTTCATGTTTGCTCTGTTCGGCACTGTTAGTATTACATGTTGAGGATTTTATGATTAAAGGTTTGCCCACTCTCAGCCTTAGTAGGTCTGAGAACCGGAGAGAGGTTTGGCATTCCTCTCTCCACCCCAGTTGGCGGGGGTAGGGTGCAGGTGGGTATATCTCCGAGCTGTAGAAGTCCCGGGGAATGGGAGGAGGACTCAAGGAGTTTCGCTCCATGCATATAACCCTCGGTGCATATACCCTAAGCCGTAGCATGGTGAGTTGGAGGAGAATATAGGGTGTCTCACTCTGCCTGGGAAGGGTTTTTGGTGTATGGACTCTTGGTGGTACTGGACCGAGTAATATAGAGGGAGGCTTAGCCTCTCTCCCTCCAGCCCAGGGGGCATGAACATTGTAAGCCCTGATAAACCCCAGATTGTGATAACATGTTCATCAAACAGAAGGGTACAGCTGCGGCTTCAGGAGTCACGCAGTCATGGGCAATGGCATCAACGATGAGTTCAAGGCTAGACGCACGGGCATTATGGAGCACAGACATGGTAGTCCGGCCACCCGGCCCGCTGGTGTCACGGGAGGCAGGTGGACCTGATGCCTGAGTCATGGGAGAGGCAGCAAAGAGGGACGGAACCCTGCTGCCTCTTTCAAAGGGGAGTGAAGACCTCTCACGGCTGGAGAAGGCTCTCACAAAGGTGGGATACAATCCCTGGGGTTCTGTGTAAAAAAAGCAAAAGGGTAAAAACCTAGGGGCCTCTCTGGGAGTAATATGAACTGCAGCAACCATGTGGTATCAAATGTTGTCGGGACAGAAAGAGGAATTGGGGAAAAGGTGTGTACCCGACAGCTGGTGGAAACTGAGCAAATGAAAGCGCAGATTACTAACCAGGCTGCAACCCAAGCCTATGCCCAGGACAAATTGCAAGCCTTGAGACAGGACTTCCAGCACCCGCATGGAAGCACTGGCTAAGCAAGTACCAGTTTGTGCTCAGCATACACCGCAAAGGCAGTGTGCTTGCCATGAAAAGGAAACTGAACAGTTAAAATGTCAATCGGCCGTGCGTTTGGGCCAGGTGGCGAGCCTCACAGGGAATGATTCAGGTGACCCTTGTGAGGATCCTCAATTTTGAGTGGAACCTTGTTGCACCAGAGGGTAAAGGAGAAGGTCATATGTACAGCACTCCCAACTTTGAGGACAGCACCCCATGAGGTGATTATGAAGAGGAAAGGGACTAGGAGGGATGGGGGCTAGTTAAGAAGCCCACCTTCCTTGCTAAATTGGTAGTGGAACAAGCCTGTGCCCATGGAAAGGGACAGTTCAATGAGAAAAACAGGTTTGGGCCCAGATAAGCAGGCAGGCAACAAATAAAGAAACTGGAAAACAGGTTGGAAGCCTTGAGGGCATAGTGGCAGGAGTAAGAAAAGGAGTAAGTGCAGATATGGGGAATTTAAATCCCTGAAATAGTACTTGGAATGGTAAAATCTAAATTGATTAAGGTGTCATTTTGGAAGATAAGCAAGTGATTTAAGGAAAGAGAGTGAAAAGTTAACTCTGCAGAGGTTGGAGGGAATGAAGCAGTTAATATTATAAAAGTGTTAGAGAAAAAGAGAATTCTTGGTTTCTTTGCAGCTATTCTGAAGGAAAATGGGCCCTTTTCCAAAGGAATGTCTGTAAATAATCCAGGCAAAAAAGCTCTCTAATGGATATCGTTTGACTATGGACAATTTATTACTCAGATTTGCTAAAAGAACATAAGGGGGTTCTATTGGAATTTAACTGCCCAAAATGCATAAAGGGGATGTGATCTATATACAGCTATGTAAAAACAAAGCAATGAAAAAGGAATGTGCATTTTCCCCAGTATATATGAGGTGTATATTATAAAAAAAAAAAATGCAAACTTACCATTACACTTAATTAAAACCCTATAAGAGCTCCAAAGGGAGCCGCAAAAGGCTGTGTTTTAGTTTTTAAAATCACTGTGTGGTTTAAAAGCAAAAGTTGTAAAGTAATCAGAACTCTGGTGAAAGTTGATTGTGTCCCTTTTAAGACAGAGTCTCTGAGCTGCTAATGGCTTTGAATCCAAAAGCAAGCCAGAAAGCGTTTGTGTTCATGCAAATTACCTAACTAATAAAGATAGAAGCCATTAAAACCTGACCTGCCTATAGAACAAACACCAAAAAATATGGGGGTAATTCCTCTGTTTTGCCTGCAATCAGCAAGGGTATTTATATAAAAAAAAATATTTTAAGCAAAAATCTGCCAGCCCCCAAAGGGGTAGAAAGATGGGAATGCTGGTTGAAGAAGTGCGTGTTACAGATAGCTCTAAAGTCAGTGAGGACTGTGGCCGCCCTGATATCTTTGGGAAGTGAGCTTCGTAGCCACATGGAGATTCCTGGCCTGCCCCCGAGCAAGGCCTGCTGTGTGTTCACATGGGGTTTCCCTCTGAAGGCTGGCAGGCCTATTGGCTGGGCAGAGCGAGGCTGTCATGGAGAGTCATCATTACACAGAGTGGGGTAGTCCCTTGAGCCACTTGGCCCAGGGCCATGGAGGGCTCTCAAGAGAGGGTGTGGTGGAGCCCAGGAGCAAAGCCTGCGTCACTGAGCACACACTCGGCTGTGTTCTCAACCAGCTGCAGTTATTCTGAGGTCGGCGGTTGCACACCTAGGTATAGAGGACCCCAGTCACCAGGCTCAGATCAGGCTCAGAGGGGGTGACTGCATGGATCACCAAGGCCAGCTCTGCATCTGGCAGGAGGAGGAAGCAGAAGTCTCCCTGCCAGCTGCAGCTAGGGTAGGCTGGATTTTGCTGCTGGGGCTGTTAGGGTACCCAGAAGCAAAGAGGAATCCAGGTGGATACCCAAGTCACAGAATGACTTAGTGGTTATGCCAGGGGGTCTTAAAATTGCTCCTCCCTCAGTCAGCCCAGCTTCGGCTTCAGCCAGAGCCCTGGGCAGTGGTGCTGTTGGTGTCTGATCCAGAGGGGATGCCCTGCTGGCAGTTTAGTCCACGCTGTCTCTCACTCTCCCCTAGAGGCTACCAAGAGAGGCTGAACCAGGCAGGGCACCCACTTTTTGAGCTCCAGCAACAACCTGGCCCATGGCAAACCAGCTCAATGGTGACACCACACTGAAAACCCACTGGCTAAAGCCAACAGTGTATCTGTCCTTCACCCACTCGCCATCGCCCTTGGGCTCCAATAATCACGGAGATCATTCCAAAGTGCCCTGCATTTAGAATACAAGCTCTTCAGTTTGGATGGCCATGTGCCCTGCACACGGAATCCAGGCGGCTAGCAGCACACTCTGGATCTTGTGCCTCGCCTCAGGCCTGGTCTGTAGGAGTGAAATCACACAGCACACAGTTGGTCTGATCTGGAGAAGCACTCAATGCCCAGGACTCCCACTGACTTCACACATTAACCAAGGCAAGTGTCATTTCAAGCCCTGTTCTGGGATGTGTATCTGACACCAAGCAGGGGTTCTGCGTGTTGAGTGCTTCCAGGATCAGACTTTAGTCTGGGATTTTCAAAGAAGATTTTCACAGAGAGTTAGGTGGCAATTCTCATGGATCTGCACACCTAACTAGCTTAGGCTCCTTTGTAAATCAAGCCAGATGTCTACAGGCTGGCAGTGCCTACTATTACTTATCCAGGTGTTAGAATCATAGAAGATTAGGGTTGGAAGAGACCTCAGGAGGCCATCTGGTCCAACCTCCTGCTCAAAGCAGGACCAACACCAACTAAATCATCCCAGCCAGGGCTTTGTCAAGATGGACCCTAAAAACCTCTAAAGATGGAGGTTCCACCACTTTCCAAGGTAACCCATTCCAGTGCTTCACAGCCCTCCTAATGAAATAGTTTTTCCTAATATCCAACCTAGACCTAACCCACTGCAATTTGAAACCATTGCTTCTTGTTCTATCACCTGCCACCACTGGGAAAAGCCTAGCTCCATTCTCTTTGGAACCCACCCCTTCAGATAGTTGAAGGCTGCTATCAAATCCCCCCTCACTCATCTCTTCTGCAGATTAAATAAGCCCAGTTCCCTCAGCCGCTCCTCATAAGTCATGTGCCCCAGCTCCCTAATCATTTTCGTTGCCCTCTGCTGGACTGTCGCCAATTTGTCCACATCCTTTCTGTAGTGAAGGGCCCAAAACTGGACTCCAGATGTGGCCTCATCAGTGCCCAATAGAGGGAAATAATCAATTCCCTCGATCTGCTGGCAATGTTCCTACTAATGCAGCCCAACATGCTGTTAGCCTTCTTGGCAACAAGGGCATACTGTTGACTCATATCCAGTTTCTTGTCCACTGTAATCCCCAGGTCCTTTTCTGCACAACTGCCACTTAGCCTGTCAGTCCCCAGCCTGTAGCAGTGCCTGAGATTCTTCTATCCTAAGTGCAGGACTCTGCACTTGTCCTTGTTCAACCTCATCAGATTTCTTTAGACCAATCCTCCAATTTGTTTAGTTCACACTGGACCCTATCCCTACCCTCCAGCATACCTACCTCTTAGTGCCATCTGCAAACTTGCTGAGGGTGCAATCCATCCCATCATCCAGATCATTGTTCAAGATGGTGAACAAAACCAGCCCCAGGACAGACCTGTGGGGCACTCCGCTTGATATTCCAATCCACCTCCCAATGACTTCATAAATATCTCCAATTCAACAAGTTAATCAATATTTGGAGGATTTTCCTGCCATGCTGTATTGGGAGAGGATCATCACCAGACAGACATTTAAATTGTTTTATTTAACTAAAACAACGTTATTTGTTCTGGATTTTTTTTCTTCAACAGCAAACATAATATTTTAACAAAATAAGCATATGAATTTTTTAATTTAGTTAAACATTCAAGTTTTTTTTAAAATCAGGTTTGTTATTATTTAAATTGTTTTTAACTAAAATAGTTAAATGAAATTTTAAAAAACCCACAAAAATTAAATCAATTATGCCAGCCAGCTCAACATGAGAAACTTAAAATATTAGCTTCTGTAGCTAACTCAGTCGTCTTCACCTTCATTTTCCTGTTTGTTCATAATCTGGAAAAGAAAAACAAGCTTTCCTGCTTTTTCAAGTCCCAAACGATTTCTCAATTTGAGATGAATTAGTCCAAAGGAAGAAAATATTCCTTCTACACCAGCAGAAGAAGCTACTGCTGTTAAAAGTGAGATTATCACTTCAACAGTCTCTGAATCCAAGTGCTTAAGTGACTTCCATCAGTTCGCTGGTGTGACTTTCTTTAAAATATCATCAGCAAACATCTATTTCTTGAATGGTTCACCCTTAGCTCTCAAGTTTATTATAGTTGGCATTATGGAGGGATGATTGCTGGATGTCCATGTCATAGCCAACTCCTCTTTGTCAGCAGTTAATGTTTGACCCTGATACCGAGCATTGAGAATATTTGCAAGAAAACAAGCTGGAGATAGTGCTTGTCCCATTCATTTTTTAAGGCTTGTAATTTAACTCTGTCATTGCATATTTTTCTTTTTTTTAGATATCTCATTCAATTCCTTCCAAATGTCAACAGCGTCAGCAATAAAACAGCTATTTCCCTGCATTTTGTTCAAGGCTTCAGGGTACTCCGCATGTTTTCAACATTTTTCTCTTAAGAAAAATGTTGAGAACTTTAGCTGTGACAGTGCCATCTATTTTTTCACAATTTTGTTGACAAACTGTCATCAGGTTAGGCCAGTTCTTGATTTAGTGCTCAAAACAGTCCACTACTGAGTTCCATTGCACGTCTTGTGGGAGAGTTAGCTTGGTTCCTCCCACTTTTTCCAGAGCAGCTGGTTGTTACGGAAGTATTTTGCAATTTCAACAACATTAGCCTTTATTTCTGGAATACTGAAGTCTTTGGCTAGGAAGTGCATCAAATGAGCACTGCAACCGTATGTTATTAGCTTGACCCTCTCCTCATTCTCTTCTAAACTTCTTCTCATCTTGGATACATTTGTGATCAAGCTGCGTATTAGACATTTTAATTTAAATTTTTTTTTCCAGTCTGTGATAGCTTTTACTGCTACTTCTTGTAAGTATTCTGCTGTCCGTGCATTTCCTGATGTATCAATTGTTTCTGTAAGAAAGACATTCCCTTCTTCTGTTGTCACACAAGCACATACAACAGGATCATTGCGGACACTGCTCTATCCATCAACGCTCGGGTTAACAATTTCACCCTCTAGACCTTTTGCACACTGCTCAATTTCTCTTTCATACACTTTATCCAGCAATTTGCCTGTGACATCTGCTTTGTTGCATGGACTGTATCCTGGTCTTAATGACTGAACCATGTTAATGAAGCATAGGTTCTCAATCATACGGAAAGGAGAGTTTGTTGCATAAACAAACCGGGCAAGTTTTTCATCAATTATCTCTTTTTGTAATCTGCTGGTTCTTATCACAAACTTATCTGTGGTTGTTTCTGGATGACAGAGATTTTTCTTCTTTTTTCTACAGGTGATATACTGTGGCTTTGTGCCATACATGAAGTAACTGAAACACTGTCATTGGTAGATAGCTCTGAAACTATAGAAAATGGTGGTGATCTTGAGGGTGGATAATCTACAGAATCCTGTATGTTGAGGATGGATTCTCCTAAATAAAATAAGTCAATACAGTTATTTAATTATTATTACCATACTGCTTATTTAGTATTACTCATTGCATTCACTGACACTCAGTATTACTTTAAAGGTGAAATTGTAAAAGGAAGATCTGCCTATTTCAGCTCTTTATTTTTTATCACAACTGCATCTAAAATGATAGTATCACAGAGTAACAACTATATTTTTTTCTCAAACATGAGAATTCAAGAATAATCCAGAAGGAAGATAGGAAGTCCTTAAGAAAGAAGTATGAAATAAAAAAGTTGACCAACCTGAAGATCCTGCATGTTCAGACATGTTGCTTTCATCATCTTCAACGCACCTTCCTCCTGAGAAGGAATGCTTCTTGTGATGTTGTTTCATTCGGGCAACCAGGCCTTGCATTTCTTTGTTGCACTGTTTGCATTTTGCACGCATGCCTATCTTACCCACAGGTAGAGGAACTTCATTAAAATATTCCCAAACTGGGTCTCTTTTACGGCCTCCCGCCATTATAGGTTTTCCCTTCTAGTGAGAGAATGGTATGGCAGATATCAAATCAATGAAGGCTATACTCAGAAAGACCTCAAGACTTCTGGAATATGCTGCTCAAACAGTTTCACTTTGTTTCTACTGCCTGTCCATCCCTTCTCACATTTATCTCCTTGTCCAGATCTATTCCGCCCAAACAATCTTCTATTCATTGAACTTTTTGAAACTTTGCACTTTAAGAGAGAAGTAAGGGATTGTCTCTGTGTACACAAATTTGCAGAGTGATAATAGGGTTGAGGTCTGTTATTTCTCAACTCTACATATTATTTATTTATTTAAAAACATTTTTGCTGTTAACAAGCATGTTATCTCTGGATACACAAATCCACAGTTTGAGAACTGCAAAACTAAGCATCTCTGATGATATCTTCTAGATCAGTGGTTCTTAACCTGGGGTGCAAGTTGTCCATTCTAGGAGTGCAAGACATCCCAGATTTTTTTAGAAGGTGTAAATCATCAAAAACACAAATTAAGCACAGGCACATAAGTACAACTACTTTGTTCAATCAAACTTATGTATTTATTAACATTACATTTTTTTATGATTACCGTGTTAAATTTTACTGTGAAATTAAAATAAATATATAATTTTAGCTCTTTCATTCTATAGTTATGATATATCTAGGTTTAAAGAACTGATCTACTTCAACAATTTTTGATAAGGGGTGCGAGAACCTATTTTTGAGAACCAAAGGGGGGTAGGCTGCAGTAAAGGTTAAGAACCACTGTTTTAGACTAAACACTGAATCCCATTGGGTAGATAGAAAGATTAACCTAAATAATCTATACAGAAGCCCCTGGAACCGCATAAGATCAGGTCCCTAATCCAGGAACTATTGGAACTCAGTTACAAAACACTTCTTAAACATTACATGAATATATTGTCTCATACTATAAAATTAGAATGTATAATTCCTATTCCATGAAAATTTATCTTTGAGCTATAATGTATCTTTAGATAGGTTTTTTCCCCAAAAAAAGCATTTTTATCAAAAATTCTAATTTAAATTAAAAAAAAATCTGTTTTTGTTTTGTTTGTTTTTTTAAATCATTGGTTTTTATCCACCCTGGAGGTGACCAACACCCAGGTGGGTGGTGAACAGACATCACCAGCCATTGTCCAGCAGAGGCATTACAATTCAATGACTCACTCACAGGAGACACCTGGGAATTGCTTCACCTTGGGACTCAGCAATGCCCACCAGACATGCCTGGACTTGTGTTCTTCAAGTACACAATGGCCCCATGCTTGGCCTTTTCTCCTTCCCCCACCAATGCTGCAAGCAACAAGGACACTCTGAAGACTCCAGCAGAGGAGACTGGCCCAGGTTTCAAGGGTGAAACCTATGGGGGGCAGAGGCAGCTCAGTGGTTTGAGCATTGGCCTGCTAAACCCAGGGCTGTGAGTTCAATCCTTGAGGGGGCCATTTAGGGATCTGGGGCAAAAATCTGTCTGGGGACTGGTCCTGCTTTGAGCAGGGGGTTGGACCAGATGACCTTCTGAGGTCCCTTCCAACCCTGATATTCTATGTACTATGAACTGCAATATCCAGTGGGGTGAGGAAAAAGTCCAGTTAAGTCAACAGAAAGGCTCCCAGTGACTCCAATGGCTTTGGATCAAGTCCCTATTGCCTATGTCTATGAATGACCCTTCTCTGAAATCTGCCATCTCTCTAGCCATTCTGCCCCTAAAGCAGCAACAGACTGAATCCCCAGGCCAGAGTTTCATATGACTCCTTTAACCTCCTTGCTGCCTGAGCCAGGATTCACCTTGGGCTTACCAACTTCATCAGCTTTACCAGTCAGAGTCACAGATCCACTAGCACCAGTAAAAAGAACAGGAGTACTTGTGGCACCTTAGAGACTAACAAATTTATTTCAGCATGAGCCTTGGTGAGCTACTCAGGCCTAAACAGAGACTGGGAATGGTTGGGTCATTACACAAATTGAATCTATTTCCTTATGTTAAGTTCTCCTCACACCTTCTATGGGTCATCTTAATTATCACTTCAAAAGTTTTTTTTCTCCTGCTGATGATAGCTCATCTCAAATGATTAGATTCTTCCTGTTAGTATGCATACTTCCACCTTTTCATGTTCTCTGTATGTATAATATCTCCTGTCTGTTTATTCCATTCTATGCATCTGAAGAAGTGAGCTGTAGCTCATGAAAGCTCATGCTGAAATAAACTTGTTAATCTCTATGGTGCCACAAGTACTCCTGTTCTTTTTGCGGATACAGACTAACACGGCTGCTACTCTGAAAACTAGCACCAGTGGCATACACGGTCTAAAAGGGGCAGAGAGAGAGGATATCCATGGAGACAAAGCTATGGAAACAGATGAGCCTGCAGGATTCATAAGAGGGGAGCACAGAGTTACAAATAACCCTCCAATTTACGATGTCCCCAGAAATGTCATCCAAGAGTCTCAGCTGTGCTGCCGTAAGAGCCGCCAGCTTTCACTGATTTAAGCAGCAGGAGATAGCAGATTTGATGCATGCAGCTGCTAATTACCAACAATTCTGTGCTGCATGCAGATGATGCCCAGCACAAACTCCTGCCGGGCTCTTTTCCAGCCAGACCAGTGAGCAAGCAATAGAGACCAGAGGGGGAACAGAACCTCCTTCCCTTTGGTGGCACCCCTTCCAGTCCTTCTTCAGAGATCAATCCCCACAGGGGCTCTGCAGAAAGGAAGTCAGAATGCAGTATTTCTGGCCCCTCTGCTTCCCTGCCTTGCCATGAAAAGAGGCAGTACAATGTCGGTGAAACCTGCTTCCTTGGGTTTTTAGGGGAGGGGAATTTTTCAGATGCTCAAAACCACTTCTAAATATTATTTCGGGATGGTCTTGGGCTGAGGGTCCCCCAAGTTTAGGGTGACAGTATGTCCCTGAAAGCTGCAATGTCCCAGTATCTCTGGTGGCTTTGCAAAAACTGGTCGTTTGTCCTGGCTTCTGTAACCCCCTGCAGAATAGCCAGTGAAACTGACAGCAGGCTGACATTCACCTCAAAGACTGCCTCCCAAGTGACCTGAAATACGCTGCCACCCTGCCCTTCCTCCCCAAGGCCTCCAAGTGAGTCCTCAAGCCGGCCAGTCAAATCCAGATGGAGGTCAGAGGCTCCCTGTGCCTCTGAGCTGTGATGCAGACAGACGGGATACTGGGAGCCCAGCACACAAGATGCAGGTGGCACCTGAGCAAGCCTGCACTGGAATCTGCCCTTCTCCTTACCTTCCCATTGCCACTGGTCTGCACTAGGAGCCTCACTCAGAACAGCACTTAGCCATGTGCTTAACGTTAAGCAGTTGGGTAGTCCCAGTGGGACTTGAAATTAAATACCTACTTAAGGGCTTTGCTGAAACGGATGGCGTTTGCTCCAAGTGTGCTTTAAGACTCTGCTGAATAAGGGTCGAAATTCACTAGCTGGCAGGAATATTTTAGCGTAGTAATTAAAAAACAAGCTCTGAATTTATTTAATGTCCATTTTCCCCCCAAATGGCAAAGAGAACAAGAGGTTGGGGGCGAGGACATGGACGTTGCAGGCTTTTTCATACACCAGTGTGTGCAGGTCGGGGCGTGTTGATAGGCAGCATTACTCTGTCAGCCTCTCATACACTGTGGAAGGATTTGGTGTTAATTAATAAACAAGCAGCTGCTCTCGCGGCAAAAAGGGGTCAGAAGTAATATCTCCATAACAACTACACATCATATATCAATCAAGCCACAAGCCACTCATGAATTTACTCCTGAGGGAATTCTGTGCCAAAAAAATAAAAATTCTGTGCACGGTACTTTAGAATTTTGCATAGAGTAAAACCTCAGAGTTTGGAGGTTGTTCGTAATTGAACAAAAACGCTATGGTTGTTCTTTCAAAACTTTACAACTGAACATTGACTTAATACAGCCTTGAAACTTTACTATGCAGAAGAAAAATGCTGCTTTCCCTTTATTTTTAGTAGTTTACGTTTAACACAGTACTGTATTTGCATTTTTTTCTTTTTTTTGGTTTCTGCTGCCTGATTGCGTAATTCCAGTTCCAAATGAGGTATGCGGTTGACTGGCCAGTTTATAACTCTGAGGTTCTACTGTATTTTATTTCCCAATAAATAAATGTGGAGGCTGCAGCACAGCAATGGAGAGCACAGGCCACTGGCTGCACAGAGGTGGGAGACGGGCTACTAGGATGAACCGAGGAATGGAAAACCTGTCTTATGAAAGGAGACTCAAAGAGCTTGGCTTGTTTAGCCTAACCAAAAGAAGGTTGAGGGGGGATATGATTGCTCTTTATAAATATATCAGAGGGATTAATATTAGGGAGGGAGAGGAATTATTTAAGCTTAGTACCAATGTAGACACAAGAACAAATGGGTATAAACTGGACACTAGGAAGTTTAGACTTGAAATTAGACGAAGGTTTCTTCTAACCATTAGAGGAGTGAAGTTCTGGAACAGCCTTCCAAAGGGAGTAGTGGGGGCAAAAGACATATCTGGCTTTAAAACTAAGCTTGATAAGTTTATGGAAGGGATGGTATGATGGGAGAGCTTAATTTTGGCAATTGATCTTTGATTATCAGCAGGTAAGTATGCCCAGTGGTCTGTGATGGGATGTTAGATGGGATGGGATCTGAGTTACTGCAGAGAATTCTTTCCTGAGTGCTGGCTGGTGAGTCTTGCCCACATGCTCAGGGTTTAGCTGATCACCATATTTGGGGTCGGGAAGGAATTTTCCTCCGGGGCAGATTGGCAGAGGCCCTGGAGGTTTTTCACCTTCCTCTGCAGCGTGGGGTATGGGTCACTTGCTGGTGGATTCTCTGCAGCTTGAGGTCTTCAAACCACAATTTGAAGACTCCAATAACTCAGACATAGGTTAGGGGTTTGTTATAGAAGTGGATGGGTAGGATTCTGTGGCCTGCTTTGTGCAGGAGGTCAGACTAGATGATCATATTGGTCCCTTCTGACCCTAAAGTCTATGAGTCTATGAGATCACCCTGCAGCCCTCCCTTCTCCCCCACCCCAGAACACAGACTCGGCAGTAAGGCGGCATCTGACCCTGACAGCCCAAGGGCCAGGCCTGCCCCAGAAACACCCCAGGGCCCTGCCCCTCCATCAGATGCACCAACATAGCCAACAGGAAGGACAGTCTTGAACGCACGCCCAGTCCTGGCCTCCAATCCAGGTGTGTTGCAAGCAGGCTCAGCCTTGCAGGATCCAAGTGTGTGTGGGGGAGTGGTTAATGTGGGGGGGATCCAGGTTGTGGGGTGAGAGGGTTCTTTCTGAGGCAATCTGTGCGCAGGCAGCTTGGTGGGGGGGGGGGTCCACGTGTGGGGGAGATCTGGATGCACAGGGGCTTGTTGGGGGGGTTCCAGGTGCAGAAGGAATGGGACTATGCAGGGGAGTCCATATGAAGGTGGTTGGGGCTCAGCAGGTTCTAGAGGCTGGGGTTTGGGGGCGCTGGGTGCGAGGGGCTCAGGGGGAGGGTCCAGATGCTGAAGGAGTGGGGCTCAGCGGGGTGGAGGTCCAGGTGGAGCTGGTTGCGGCTCATTGGGGTGCTCCAGGTGCAGGGGAGGGTGCTCATCAGGGTGTCATCTAGGTGCAGGACTGGGGACCCAGATGCAGGAAGGAGGGGCTCAGTGGGGGTCTGAAAGCAGAGGAGGTGGGACTTGGCCGAGGGATGAGTCCAAGTGCAGGGGGGCTTAGCAGGAGGGGGGGCGAGGGTGCTCCAGATTCAGGGGCTGAGGCTTGGTGGAGGGATCTGGGTGTGGGGGAGGTCCAGATGCACAGGGGTTGGGTGGACAGGGGAGCAGTTCCCTGCCCAGTGACCTCTCCCCCTGCAGTTGAGGCTCAATGGGGGCAGGAAGTGGGGGGTGTAGAGCCTCCTGCAACTGGGGGAGGTTTCTGAGGGTGGGTCTGACCCAGCCCCAGCCACCTTTGCAGGGGAAGAAGTCGTCCCATCCTCCTCCTCCAAACCCAGCCCAGCTGAGACTAGCAGGTGAACTCAGCACAGGGTAGCAGTCACCAGCCTGTGCATCCACAGCCTCACCCTCCCAGTGATTTACTTCTCTGTCGGCTGCTTTGGGCACCCAAACAACGTGTCTGTGCTGCTGGGGAGGGGTGTATGACCACTCTTGCAGTTTCTCTTTGCTTTTCTGTCCAAAAGTCATTTTTCTGCAGGGAAGCAAAAAAATCTGCAGTGGACATGAATTGTGTGTCCACACACACAGTGGCATAGAATTCCCCCAGGAGTAATAAGTGGAGCTAGTCTAAGGAACAGCTAAAATGTGTATCCTTGGTGAAATCCAAGATATAAACCCACAACACCTGTGTGTTCATTTGGAAGGTTTAACATTCAGTCTGGGTATTTCAGGCCTGGTAAAGTCACTGCAGTCTGGGTGACTTCACCAGGCCTTCTCAAGGGATATATATGTCACACATCAAAGCTGGAGTCAATGCAATGTTAAGGTTACAGGTTTAAGCTCTCCCACATCAAGGAGCTTGATTTTCAGCTGCTGTAAATCTGCACAGCTCAACTGATTTCTGGCCAGGAAATGCAAATTGTTCAGTCTTCGTAACCATCGAAACTTGCCCACATTGCACATTCAATGTAGGGCCTAATTCTGCCCTCAGATACCAGTGACAGGTACTGCACATGCATATCTGAAGGCAGAACTGGGCCTTCTGTATACTAAAGTTCAATTTAACTCACTGTGCTTAGCAATGCAAAACATCCCATAGGTCCCATCGACCCTGTTTAGTTTATCCAAGTTCTTCTATACCTTCAGCATGACAGTAGCTGGGTGCCTTCTGAAATGGATATGTTCCGGTTGCCATGGTAACTTTCACTTTTGCATTTTCTGGCCTTTGAATGATCACAAATGAACGGACAGGGCAGTTTGTGACAGAGTGCGAACTGCCATGCATTTGCCAACAGGGATGAAATGATTTAGGACACCATTATTTGGGACTAATGCATCCATAGTCTGCAGGAAGCTGATAAATCAGAGTGCTATGCTTGACTCTGATGAACAATTGACATAATGAGAACATGTAAAATGGCTAAAGCCCAGCTAACATCAGTGACTAAGAAGAAGGGAGTGCCTGGCATAGCAAAGCCTCCCCATGCTTCAAGCAACCAACAAATAAAGATCTAGAGTGAAATCCTGGCCCCGCTGAAGTCAGTGGGAGTTATGCACAAATGTAGTGAACACAGAGGGTCTGCGGCAAAGGCAGGGAAAATGCACAGACCTGGGGAGCGGTCAGGACAAATGTCACACGTATAAAAACCAGAGGTCATGATGTAGCACTCAGCAAACCCAAAGGTGGCCATGGGGTGAATGAGTAGCCACAATGCAGCACAGAAGGTGCCTCAGAGGATGCCAGCAGTCGAACAATGGTTCCAATGAGCACAATGGACCATGAATAAACATAGGCTGGAAATCAGAAGGCAGCTCCTAACCATCAGAGTGCTGAGGTTCTGGCACTGCTTCCCGGGTGGGGGCAAGCAAACTCAGTAGTTGAAAGATGGAGCTTGGTAAAGTAATGAAGGGGCAGAAAAGGGAGAAAAAGAAAATAATCTGATATTTCAAAAATTTGCATTTTGACAAAAAACAATTAAAACCAAACTAAAGCTTGTCACAAACATTTTCCCCTTGGAGCGAAGGAAGGGTTGTGCTGGGGACACCTGCAGTACAGGCAGGCAGCAGATAAAAGCTGAGAGCATGGGTGGTGGGGGGAACCCCCCTTCAGGGAGGCTAGTCCGCAGCCCTGACCCTTCTGCATGAGGTTCTGCCCCCCACGGCCGGAACCCCAAGCCACCACCTCCCACCCGTGAAGCTGTGGGCTAGGCCCAGCCCAGTGTCCCACAGCAGTGGCTGCAGCTAGGGAAGACAAAGCCTTCCTAGGCCTATTATACCCGCCGCTCATGGCTGGAAGTGATCTGGGAAAACATGTTAGCAAGGGGGAAACCATGGCTCAGTCTGGCTTCTTTGGTGGCCTGGGATGGTAGTCTCGCTCTGACTGGATTAAAGATTAGTGGAAACAGCAGTGTGATGCTTCATGACTGAATATGACCGTTTACATCATTGATATTACAACAAATCTTGTATAAAGTATGTCATGTAAGGTGTCAGTGGAAAAATTACAACCTGTCAAATAGGATTATCCTATTTAGATGAATGTATAATCTTTGTATCTGAAGTTATAAATACTGGCTCTGCTCTGGCACCTTATATATGTATTTCATTCCAGGGTAACACCCACCGAACAGAATTTACATTAGAGCCAGACAGCTATGTGCTGATGGACCATTAAGAACACTTCACTGTAACTATGGGCCATAGAAGAAACTTATCCACAGTAAGCCTTTCCTGCAGATACTTCAGAAAGAATATGGGCAATGGCTACCTTTGCAAGATATCAAAGCATGTAAAGACATGTGATGTGCTCATGTGACCCTGAACTTGGGCCAGTAATTTTCCAGGTATCTGGGCTGTGGGCTTTGTTTGAGATAGTAAATTTCCAGGCACATGGCAGAGTATATATAAAAGACCCCTGAGAGATCTCCATTTTGCCTCTTTCCTGTCCTGATTTTCTGGATTGTGGATTTACAACTAAAAGGAGCATTTTGGATTATGGACTAGATCTTCCTATCTTTTGGAAGCTACCAGAAAGACTTCACAAGACAGCAGTCTACACCATCACTGCTACAAACCTGATCTAGGGACTTTGCACCTGATCTAGGGACTTTGCAATTATTTGTATGTATATGATCTATTAACCATTATTAACTCTTCTTTTCTTTTGTTATCACAACTTTAGTTTTTAGTTACTAAAGGACTGGCATCAGTGTGATTATTGGGTAGGATCTGAGTTATATATTGACCCGGCTATGTGGTTGATCCGTTGGGATTAGAAGGGCCCTATATTTGATTAAGTTGGTTTTCTGTAACCACTCATCACAGACTCCAGTGTCTGAGTGATGAGCCAAGGGCTGGGATGCCTAAGGAGACTGCATCTTCGACTACCTATTAACCAATGTGATGAGACAGAAGTTCATTTTGTTACCGGCTCAGTATAATCTAATAACAGAATAACCACCAGTTTGGGGTGAGTCTACCCTATTTCTCAGCAATTTGTCCTAAATTTGGCCTCCTCAGCTGTAACACACCGAGGCACGGTGACAGGCAGTTTGAGAGCACTCTCTGCCCGTATAGGGCAAATAACCCTGAGGGAAGATGCGAAGAGGAGGTTACTCACCTTGTTCAGTAACTGACATTCTTTGAGATGAGTGTCCCTGTGGGTGCTCCACTCCAGGTGTGTGCTCCATTCCAGGTGTCAGTGCGCCCCTGCGCTTTTGATCGGAGATTCTGAAGCAGTACTTGTACTGGCCACGTATGCACAGAACCTGCCCCCCCACTCTGAGTATACCTCTTAGTGAGCATGCGCGGCCGGTTCCCTCAGTTCCTTCTCTACAACAGAGGCTACTCCAACTCCGAAGTAGAGGGGAGGAGGGTGGGTAGTAGAGTACCCACAGGGACACTCACCTCGACGAATGTCAGTTACTGCACAAGGTGAGTAACCTCCTCTTCGAGAGAGAGATGTCCCTGTGGTTGCTCTACTCCAGATGACTTAGAAGCAGTATATCTCAAGGAGGTAGGGACTTCGGATCTGGTAGGAATGCAGTAGATAATACTGCTCTGCCTAATCGTGTGTCAGAAAGAGAGCCCTGAGTAAGGGCATAGTGTTTAACAAGTGCGTGTTTGGAGGACCAAGTGGCTGCTTTACAAATGTCAGTCAATGGCACTTTATATAAAAAGGCTACAGAGGTAGATACAGATCTAGTGGAATGGGTTCTGATGGATGCTGAAGGTATAACATTTTTTATCCGATAGCAGAGTCGTATGCAATCGGAGATCCAGTTTGAAAGTCTCTGGGTAGAGATAGGCATGCCTTTGGAGCACGCCACGATGGAGACAAAAAGTCTAGAAGAGTTTCTGAAGGGTTTGGTTCTGTCCAAATAGAAGGACAAGGCCCTGCGCACATCCAGCGTGTGCATTGTGGCTTCAAAAGAGTTTGTATGTGGTTTTGGGAAGAACGTTGATAGACGTATTGGCTCATTAATGTGGAATGAGGCATGAACTTTTGGAAGGAATTTGGGGTGTAGCCTCAGGGGAACCTTGTCCTTGAAAAAGAGCGTATACGGTGGATCTGCCATGAGGGCAGCTATTTCTCCTGCCCGTCTGGCGGAGGTAATCGCCACCAAAAAAGCTGTTTTCATTGAGAGGTGTAATGGGGAGCAGGTGGCTAAGGACTCAAAAGGTTGTTGAGTTAGACAGGACAATACTAAATGAAGATCCTACGGAGGGGTAGGTGGCTTAATGTCTGGGTACAGGGTTTGGAGTCCCTTAAGGAAATGCTTGGTGATGGGATGAGCAAAGACGAGGTACTGTCGATTGCATCATGAAAGGTTGTGATAGCAGCTAAGTGGACTCTGATGAAGCTCAAAGAAAGGCCGGCTTGCTTAATATCCAATAGGTAGTCGAGTATGCGGGGGAGGAGTGCGGATGTAGGAGAAAGTTGTTTAGTTGGACACCATTCTGTGAATCGCTTCCACTTTCAGAGATAGGTGGTATGGGTAGATTACGTTCTGCTGTGTAGGAGCACTCTTTGAACTTGGTCGGAGCAAGCTAATTCATTTTGGGAGAACCATGCAGGTACCAGGCTTTGAGATGAAGCATGGAGAGATTGGGGTGAAGAAGCCGGCCGTGTTGCTGCCATAAAAGGTTCGGGATGAGAGGCAGCGAAATCGGTGGTCGAATTGACATTCTGGTGAGGAAAGGGAACCACGGTTGTCTCGGCCATGAAGGTGCAATCAAGATCACCCTGGCAAGTTCCGTTCGTATCTTTATGAGGACCCTGTTGAGAAGTGGTATTGGGGGAAATGCATAGAGTAAGTCCCGGTCCCATGGGATCATGAATGCATCTCCGAGGGAGTGTTTGCCCAGTCCCACTCTGGAGCAAAAATTGGAGCATTTCGTGTTTTTCTCAGTTGCAAAAAGGTCTATGGTTGGGTGACCTCAAGTGCGAAATATGTTGTAAATGATTCCCTCATCTATCTCCCATTCATGCTCCCAGGGAAAACATCTGCTTAACTCGTCCACAGTGGTATTCATCACCCCAGGGAGATAGGCAGCTGATATGCGGATGTGGTTCGCAAGGCACCATTCCAGAGTTTTATGGCCTCTGAGCAGACGGAGTGGGAGCGAGCCCCTCCTTGCCTGTTTACATAGAACATGCAGGCAATGTTGTCTGTCATTATGCGAACACGCTGATTCTTGATTAGTGGCAGGAAGTGGCGGCAGGAATTTCGTATGGCTCGAAGTCTTTGAGGGAGACCATAGCCCATGGACTGTTTGGTGAGAGATGCGGGCACCCCAGCCTGTGAGAGATGCGTCGGTAGCCATTATCAGAGTTGGGGAGGTCTGGAGGAGGGGACTCCAGAGCAGAGGTTGGAGGAGACTGTCCAGCATAGGAGAGAGTCTTTGACTCGGAAGGGTATGGCCAGAGGTTTGTTTAGTGAGTGCACGTTTGGTTTGTAAACCATTGTCAGCCAAGCTTGGAAGAACCTCATGTAGAGACGTGGATTTTGGACCACGAAGGTGCATGAGGCCATGTGCCCTAATAGTTGGAGGCAGTCTTGGGAGGTGACCTGGGGGCTGTTGCAAAGTTTTATAGCCAGCAGTTTTATGGTATTGAATCGGTCAGGTGGGAGAGATGCTAGCCCCATTCTGGAGTTGAGATCCACTCCTATAAACTCCAGGTGTTGGGTAGGATGTAATGTGGATTTGTTTCTGTTTATTTGCAGGCCCAGAGATAGGAAGCAATCAATGGTGAGTGGTGTGAAGCGGAGAGCTTCATCGAATGTGGAGGCCTTAAGAAGGCAATAGTCGAGGTAAGGGAATATTATGACCCCTTTCTTCCTAATGTAGGCAGTGACTACCGCTAGAAGCTTGGAGAAAACTCGGGGGGCAGTGGAAAGGCCTAAGGGTAGAATTCTGTATTGGAAGTGCATTGAGCCGAGGATAAAACGAAGGAAACGTCTGTGGGCCAGATGGATAGTGACGTGAAAATAGGCATCTTGTAGGTCGAGGGCTGAAAACCAATCACCCTTCTCCAGCACTGAAATTATGGTGGTGAGAGTAACCATCTTGAACTTCTGCTTTTTGATAAATTTTTTGAGCCGCCTGAGGTCGAGGATCGGTCACCATCCTCCAGTTTTCTTTTCTGTTAAGAAATAATGGGAGTAGAACCCTTTCCCCTTGTGGCATTCGGGCACGAGTTCTATAGCCCCCAGTTGAAGGAGATGTTGCACTTCTTGCCGGAGGGGTAGCTCGTGAGAGGGGTCCCTGAAGAGGGACGGGGAGGGTGGGTGGGAGGGAGGTAAGGAGAGGAAGGGGATAGAATACCCAGTTGTGACGACCTCTAGAACCCACTTGTCGGTGGTAATGTCCTGCCATTGGTGAAAAAATGGCCATAGGCGGTGTCCAAAGATAGTTATAGGCAGTGCATACGCTGAAGTCGAAACGATGTTTTCAAGACCCTCGACCAAAGGTTCAAATCTGCTTATTAGCTGGAGGAAGTTGAGGCGCTCTGGAAGAATTGGAGCAA
This sequence comes from Gopherus evgoodei, assembly GCF_007399415.2. Lineage (NCBI taxonomy): Eukaryota > Metazoa > Chordata > Testudines > Testudinidae > Gopherus > Gopherus evgoodei. The sequence goes on along the minus strand of NC_044330.1, from coordinate 58,100,952 downwards.
CAACGCTGATATCTGGATCTCTGGCATTGGTGTTGCTGTTGTTGTTCTTGAGATCTACTGAAATGTTGCATATATGCGGGGTAGCGTGGACGGTGGTAAGATTGATATCTGTACTGTCGCCTTCTGGTCATAGGGGTTTGGATTCCTAAAGACCAGAGGGTTGCCCTTGAATCCTTCATTGAGTGAAGCACATCATTTGTGGTGGAAGCAAAGAGTTTATCACCATTGAAAGGAAGATCCTCTATGGTACTTTAAACTTCACGAGGAAAAGAGGAAGAGGAGAGCCATGAACCTCGGCGCACGACCACTGCAGTAGCGGTGGATCTTGCTGCGGTATTGGCTGCATCCAGAGCTGCTTGAAGAGCCGTGCATGATATGATTTGGCTCTCGGAAACTAAAGCTGTGAATTGCTGTTTCTTTTGATCTGGAATGTCTTCAGTAAAGTCCATGAACTTGTTATCGTTTCTGTGGTCATACTTTGCAAGAACTGCAGTATAATTGGCAATTCAAAACTGTAAGGTTGAAGAGGCATACACTATGCGACCAAGGAGGTCCAAGTGTTTGCTTTCCTTGTTGGCTGGGGCAGAGTGGAAATATTGTTGTTTGTTCCTTTGATTGGCTGCGTCCACTACCAAGGAGTTTGGCGCAGGATGTGAGAAAAGGAATTTGGAGCCCTTAGAGGGAATGAAGTATTTACGGTCCGCTTGTTTGCGGGTAGCCTGGCTTGTGGCTGGAGCCTGCCAGATGGACTTAGTGGGTTCCAGAAGGGCTGCGTTGATTGGTAATGCCACTCTGGACAAAGAAGAGAGTTGTAGGATGTCTGTTAACTCATGTTGTTGGTCAGGGACTTCCTCTAAATTGATTCTAAGCTCGCTGGCAACTCTTTTAAAAAGGTCCTGGAATTTCGAAAAATCGTCTGAAGATGTTTGAGGGGAGGGAAGTAAACCTTCTTCAGGCATTACTTCAGTTGCTACTGGGTCAGGAGCAGGAGTTGATTGATCCTGCAAGTGGGAGGGCGCTGCCAAGTGTCTCATATCATTTGGATGTTCGTCTGGTGGTGCTAAGCAAGTGCCGCACCTCGTCGAAAGTGGAGTAGTGGGTGTGCTGCCGAGGAAAAGATGCCCATGCGGCCCAGTACTGCCATGGTGGTGGGAAGGACATAGGTGGTGCCATCCAGGGGTTCACACACCAGGAGACAGGATCTCGAGGATAGGCTGAGGTAATTTTCCTGTGCCCACAGGTGACAGGGGTCTGAGGATGGGAGTCTGTATACACTGAAAAACCACCCTGTGTTCCAGGTTCCTCCTCACTGGAGGAAGGCTGTTCGGACCCTGAATCATTCATAGGGAAGAAGCAGTCCTTAAGCAAGGGTGACAGCAGCATAGGTGACACTAAGAGATCGCTTGACTGGGTAAACTGCAGCGCTGAGGCAGCTGAAGGTGAAGGCTGAAGATGACAGAACTGCTGTGAGGGAACCCGGGTCTGCACCGGTGTTCTGAGTCTTGGCTCAGTGCCAGACAGTGCTGTGAATGCCGGTGCAGGAACTGGTGCTGCACTATTAATAGCAGGCTGCTGTGCCTCAGGGAGGTCCTGGTATGTCGGCACCGCGTTCATTGCAGTGCCGATGGATGCCATGAGCGAGGCAGGCAACTGGAAGCCTGAAGCCTCGGCACCAGAGCTTTGCGCTGCCGCCGCAGCCAAGGCAGGTTTGGTGCGGTGCCGGAGGAGCCCGGCTCGTCGAAAGTACTCAAGTGGGGGAGCACAGGTAAAGAAATAGCAGATCTGACTGGAGAAGGTTTGTGTCTGAGGGTTTCCTTTGAGTTTGACAGAAGGTGCCTTCTTTTTGCCGTTTTCTTCTGCCTTTTTGAAGCAGAGGGGCTGTGGCGGTGAGCGGAGGCAGAATCCGCGCTGAAGCTGACCCTAAGGATTTTTGAAGTAGTATGAGTTTCAGTTTAAGCTCCCTGTCTTTTCTCGCTCTGGAGCTTAGTTTAGTACAGTTGGCACATTTTGGGGGGATATGGGTCTCACCCAAGGATTTTATGCATTGCGAGTATCCATCCGAAAGAGGAATAGGTTCCTTACAGGACGAGCAGCACTTAAAGTCTGTGGAGCCAGGCATGTCGGAAGCGGCTGCGACTGAGAGAAGTTTTTTTTTTAAAACGGTAAAAAAAAAAGGTAAGTAACACTAACTAACAACTAACTAACAAGAAACTAGCTAACTAGAAACTTATTTTAAGATGAGGAAAGAAATTCTTTAATGGTCTGCTGAGCTCCATCTCAAGCCGGGGACAGTCGAGAAGGAACTGAGGGAACCAGCCGCACATGCTCAGTAAGAGGTATACTCAGAGCGAGGGGGCAGGCTCTGTGCATGCGTGGCCAGTACGAGCACTGCTGCAGAAATCTCCGATTAAAGGCTTAGGGGTGCACCAACACCTGGAGTGGAGCACCCACCTGCACTGGAGCACCCACAGGGACATCTCTCTCGAAGAAGGGAACAACGTGGTGGATTCCCCGGCTTTCAATTCAGCAGTGCACTCGCTCTCAATGAGACCCACATCTGGAGAGAAAATGTTAATGTACTTTTGGAAAGCAAGCAGTTATCTTTTCCTCTCAAAGCTTGTGTATCACGTGTTACACATGGGGGAAGCTAGGAAGGGAGAAATCAGCTGCTGTTCTGTTCTTCAAAGTGGGAACACAGGGTAAGTGCGATTCAGAGCTGCTCAGAAAGTTGATGGGGGCCATTGAGCGGTAGGGACAGAGCACCTCCCAGAAACAATGGAAAGGACGGAGTCAGCAGAAGCACAGAGGGAGGGATGCAGCAGAGCGAGGGAGGAGAATTCAAGACAAACAAAGAAGTGATGTTGGGCAGCCAAGCTGCTGAAGTGGAAGCCAAGTGGGCAGAGCTGCAAGCTGGAAATTTGGTGAAGACTGATTACAGAGAATGTCTCTCGCCTTTCCTCTCATCCCACCTCTCTCTCCATCTTGCTGCACTCAGTAGTACTTAACCAATTACACACAAGATAAACATTTCCCAGGACATTTAGTGAATTGTAATGCCAGGCTGTGATCAGTCCTCCAAATGGAAATCTTCCCCGCCCCAAGGCATTATTGCTTTTCATCTGCAGGAATTTTAATACCGGCTGCAGGCAGCTGGCCCCTTGGGGTTTTGAGAGAGGATGCTGCCCTCCAGCAAATCTTATTTGATTACTGCAGCAAGGAGTATTCTCCAGGCACAGCTGCCCATTCACACCCAGAGGAGAAGTCTTCCGTTTGACAGTATTTGGGGAAAGGGTGGCACTGTACACACCTGGGCTCCTGCTCCACTGGAGAAAGAGGAAACGGTCTTTGTAGGACAGACTCTTGGAAGAAGGATGGAGAACATGCATGAAAGAAAAAGGAAAATATCTGAAAACTCTGTTGTGGGATTTGGACACACATATTTGGCAAAAGGAGTTTGGTTCCCAGAAAAGTTGGGAATGGGCAATGGAGAGGGACAAGGCACCTTTTCCCTGCAACAACAAGGGGCCCCAAGATGCCGAGCTGACTTAGCAAGGAAGGGCAACTGCAACACAACAATATAAACCACCAGACCACTGACCTGGTGTCTCGCATGTCGAGTTGGTAAAACAGCACCTGTGCCTCAGGCTAGGACAGAGGGCATTCGCTCTGCTTCCACCTGCTGACCATGAAGCAAAGACTGAGGCCTCCTGGGCAACTAAATCAGGGGAGAGATCAGACCGCCGGCATCTTGTTCAATATTCCCTCAAAAATCCTACATGTGCAAACTGTCAGGGCAGCCTTGATCCAGGCTTCTTCAGGATTGACTTCAGCTACAATAATATATCATTCCATTGCCAGTAGAATTCTTATCTCACACACAAGCCCAAACAACAAGTCTATACCCTTCCTGAAAATATCTGGGATGGGATGGAACGTGACATTGGCCAGCAAGCCCATTATCTCATTATCTAAAGCAGAAACTCAAAGAGATGGGACTAGATAGGCTTCAGAGCATCTCACTGGCCGACGGGGGTTCCACTGATTCCACTAATGCGCTGGCAAAACCGACAAAAGCACACAGACTGAAAATAGCTATGAAACAGCCACTTTAATGGAGAAATGCAACATGCCTATTGAATTGCCTCTCTGCCAACAGAGGCGGCAAGCATGCATGTGAGGACAGTGCAGAGAGGCACACGAATGCAGTTAGCTCAACTTTCAAGGACACTGGGGGAGCATCCCTCTAGAAATCCTCTGCTGTTACCATCTCCTGACAGAGCTACACTGAAACTAACAAGTGCACCACATATCAGAGGGGTAGCCGTGTTAGTCTGGATCTGTAAAAGCAGCAAAGAATCCTGTGGCACCTTATAGACTAACAGACATTTTGGAGCACGAGCTTTCGTGGGTGATAACCCCACTTCGTCAGATGCATGTCACCACAGAGCACATGGTCCTGCAGCCAGTGCAGCAACAGAGCTGACTCTGTACATCCATAGACAGCACACACAACCATGGGCAAGCCCTCTAACAATCCTTCAAGCACTCCCCAGTGGAGTCCCACCAGGCCAGAACTGGTGTGACTGAGAGGCTAATCAGGCCCAAGACCTCCCTGCACATACATCATTCCTTCCACACTAGGCCTCCTCTCTCTCCCTCCCTGCCCAAATGCTAGAGAAGCTCTCACTGCCCTGCGCACTACATCTGCCACACTGGCCTACCCAACAGGTCTGATGGGAGGCTGAAAATAAACAGCTCTCATGCCTAGCTGAGGGGATTAGCCACTCATTTGCTATTCGGGTTTCAATGGCTGCTTTGTTTTGTGGATGATAAAAGCCTCCCTATCAGAAGGGCTTTGGCTTCACTGCTTCTCTTGTCAGGAAAGCTCCCACACCAGCACCACTGACCAGAGACAAAGAGCTCTCACCCTGCAGCTGCCTGCAGGGTCAGCTTCAGCCTGGGCAGGAAGGCTAGAATCCTTCGGAGGAGAACCAGCTCTCTCTACCGATGCAGAGCTGCCACCTGTTCCGCGCCGCTGAAGGATCCAGCCAGCACTTCTAGAGACAGGTATGGGACCCCACGGGCCAGAGAAATGTGTGTGTAAGCACAAGATGAAAGAGAGGGGGCCTGGTAGCCATGTGTCTGCATCCCAATAGCCCCTTCATGGTCTGGGGTGGCTCTGTAGTGGTCTGCTTCTGTTTCCCTTTCTCAGGGCTTCTCAGCCTGGTTTGGCTGCTCCTGTGACCTGGCCATCCAGCTGAGTCGTTTAACAAAAACCTTTCTGAGGTACACCAGTCCAGTCCAAACAGCCACAAAAACCCCTCACTGAGGGTCTGGTCTGTCTTCCTGCTGTTTTATGGAGCAGAAGCTCTCAGCATATCCTTCCAGAAGTCCTCCTCCTTCTCCCCAGCCTGGAGAGGACAAATTCCTCAGGGGAGAGCTCCTCTGCTCTTCTCTTCCCCTAAAAGGCTTAGTTAAGTCACATGACCTACAAGCCACATGACCTTGCTGCTTCTCATCACTGGGGATGGGACTGAATTTGTGTCACAGCTGGAGCTGGGCCTGACCTCTTTAAAAGGGCCACCCACAGTCCTACATTCCATTCTCCTTTCAGGACAGGGCGACAGTGGTAGGACAGGAGGCTACACTGGCACAACAGTGTGGCAAATGCTGGACTATAACACACCAGATGGAATTAATTCTCGTGGCATGTCCGGACAGGCAGGAAATATAGGGATTTCCTGTTACTGGCCTGTCTCCATTGGGTTTGATCCCCTCTCTAGAAGATTCACATCTAAAGGGGTTTTCTGACCTCCTTCCATCACAAAATACCCAACTGGTATCAAATCATTCACACTAAAAAACCTGCCTCTTTCATGATGCCTATAAGTCACCCTCATCTGCCATTGGGGTTAGGCGAGGGGCCAGCTGGGATTTCTGTTTTTCTGCTACATTCTCTCTGTTTCATTGTTACCTCCCACTACTGTCTCCATCCATCTGTTGGACATATAGACTGAGAGCTCTCTGGGACAGGGCTACCTTCTTTGTTACCTTTCTGTACTGCACCTAGTGCAATGGGGCTCAACTGAGATTGCTAGGTGCTACCATAGTACTAGAATAATAAGCAGCACCCAAAAATGTGCGATTCACTTTATAGGATATAAAGACCTGATCCGAGCAACTTCTGAGCTAAAGTCAGAGATGACACAAGTGAACATGGTAAACAAGAAGAGCAGAAGGAATTGAGGTGGGTAAGGGGTTACAATAATATGACTATATGGACACTCAGTGAGGCATGTGCTCATCATGATGGGTCTGTAATCAACTCACTTACAAGCCACATGGCAGAGGGAGGTGTTTGCAGGGAGGAGGCGGTTGCATGGGAAAGGCTCTGGGGAAATGGTTCCATGCCTGGAAGCACAGATGTGGGAGAAGGGAAAGAAGAGATCCTCCAGGCACACATCATTGGCGGTGTGGAGGGCTGGGTGGGCATGTGAAAGGATTCAAGGGCACAGACACAAGAAACTGAATACACAGTGCTTTGGGAGCCTATACCCCATTCATGGATTGCAAACCCCTGCCTCCCAGCCAACACAGCAAAACTGAAGTTCTGCCTGACCCCCATAACTCAGGCTGAGCTTGGCAGGGCAGGCATGGCACCTGACCCACCAGGAGGTGGGTTCAGGATGTGCTGATGGAACTGGTGCACCCTAGCCCCTCTTGTGTAAGAGGGAGGAGTTCCTGGAGCTCTCTGGGGTCCGTTCCAGAAGGCAAGCGACCTCGTCAACATCATCTGGACCAATCTGCCCACGAGACTTCCTGAGAGATTCACCTCACAACAAAAGCTCTATGTTGTCTCGGCAGCAAGACTAGTGCTCTCAACGTGAGCTAGTCACTTCTGCATCCACCCAGACCCAAAGCTTGTGACGTAGGATGTTTCATCCAGAAAGGAAGGAAGGAGTCTATTTTAATCACTCCCTCATATGGCCATTTGTATCCGATTCTACAGAGGTTACATGGAGAGCTGTACAGAATGCTGGGAAGGACAGTCCCTTTTGGCTGGGTCTTTTCTCAGCACTTTTAAAAGAGACCGTGTCAGCAGACAGCCTACTTCTGGGAGACTGTGATGCTCTTTACTTCGGGGGAACACCCTGCACCCCGATGTTCATCCTTATAATATGCTTGTGTGGTAGCCAATGCAAAGTTTGTCAAGTCGGGTGTCTCTGGAAGGCTCACGATGTGCTCAGCATTGTTGTCACAGTAATGTTATAGTAATGTTATAGGTTATAATTTCATGTATATAGTTATGAGGCTGAAAATGTGTCCTCATGACTTAAAACAAGCCCAGGCAAAACTCTCCAGGATCAGAGGGGCAGTTCACACCTCATCAGGGCATGTATGGGACAAACCCAGCCCAGCCTCAGAGGAACAAAGGACACTGGCCTAGGCAGTAACAAAGGATCTGTTGGACTCTCATGTGAGTCACCCCCCTTCCCTTGGTCAGTTTGGGATTATGATGCGGTAATGCTCACCTGACTGGGGGGGGGGGGGGGCAAAGCCAAGAGGGAAGAAAGAACATGATAAAAGGGAGAGATGTTAGCCATACTCTCTCTCTTCCACCTCCATCTACAGACACCACCACCAAGCAACTAAAGCACTGATCAAAGGGGAGAGACTGGCTGAAGGGCAACCAGCCAGCCTGTGGTGAGAAGCATCTACGTTTGTAAAGGCACTGAAAGTGTTGGGATCAGCTTAGAATGTGTTTTGCTTTTATTTCATTTGACGAAATCTGACTAGTTGTGCTTTGACTTATAATCACTTAAAATCTCTCTTTGTGGTTAATAAGTCTACTTGTTTATTCTACCTGAAGCAGTGCGTTTGGTTTGAAGCCTGTCAGAAACTCCCCTTGGGATAACAAGCCTGGTAAATATCAATTTCTTTGTTAAATTGATGAATTCATATAAGCTTGCAGAGTCCAGCAGGCATAACTGGATACTGCAAGACAGAGGTTCCTAGGGTTGTGTCTGAGATCAAAGATATTGGCTAGTGTCATTCGGCTGCACAATCCAAGCAGCAGCTGGCCAAAAGTGCTCACTCACATAGCTGGGAGCAGCTTACATGCCAGAGGCTGTGTGAGAACAGCCCAGGAATGGGGGTTCTCACAGCAGAGCAGGGTAAGGCTGGCTCCCAGAGTCGAGGATTGGAGTGATGTAGCAGATCACCGGACCAGATAACACCAGGGGAATGTTACAGAGACATTGCTTTCCAAAGCTGGAAGAGCCTGAGTCACATTCTCGGGAGTCATGTTATCATAACCTAGTCCCAGATTTGGACCTTAGCGTCCAAAATATGGGGGTTAGCATGAAAACCACCAAGCTTAGTTATCAGCTTGGACCTGGTAAAGCTGCCACCACCCAAAAAATTAGAGTGTTTTGGGGCACTCTGGTCCCCCCAAACCTTCCCTGGGGACCCCAAGACCCAAATCTCTTGAATCTCACAACAAAGGGAAATAAACCTTTTCCCTTCCCCCCTCCCTTCCAGGTATTCCCTCCCTGGGTTCCTGGAGAGATAAACAGAAGCAAACTCCGTGAATCTAAACAGAGGGATTCCACCCTCCCCGTTTCCAGCCTTGGAAAACAGAAGTACTGAGAGCTAATCTCTCTTCCCCCCTCACCCAGAGGGAATGCAAAGTCAGGCTAGTAAATCTAACACACACAGATTTCCCCCTGACTTCTTCCTCCCACCAATTCCCTGGTGAGCACAGACTCAATTCCCTGGAGTTCCCCACTAAAGAAAAACTCCAACAGGTCTTAAAAAGAAAGCTTTATATAAAAAGAAAGAAAAATACATAAAAATGGTCTCTCTGTATCAAGGTGACAAATACAGGGTCAATTGCTTAAAAGAAATATGAATAAACAGCCTTATTCAAAAAGAATACAATTCAAAGCACTCCAGCAACTACACACATGTAAATACAAAAAAACCATATAAATCACTATCTGATCTTTTGTACTTACAACTGGGAAACAGAAGATTAGAAACGCAGGAGACAGAAAAAAATCACTTCTCATAGCCGAGAGAGTACAGGCAGAAGACAAAGAACTCAGACACAAACTTCCCTCCACCCAGACCTGAAAAGTCTGGTTTCCTGATTGGTCCTCTGGTCAGGTACTTCAGGTTACCTCTTTCCAGGTGTAAGAGACATTAACCCTTAGCTATCTGTTTATGACACATGTGAACTCTGTCCCTTCCCTTTGGCAGATAAGAGTGTAGGTGCCTCATGCCCGGTTTAAAAAGCTCTCTAACACGCCTGCTGCATCACATTCAATTCTGTTGAACTTTAGGCAACACTCCAGAACCCCAAGGATGAAGGCCTATGTCCTCAAAGGTATTTAGATGTAGTCAATGGGAGTAAGGCACCTTCATGCTTCTGAGGATCTGGGCCGAAGTTACCATTATTACATTTGCTATCGACAAAGCATGTCAGGCTCAAGCAGAGGGGATCTCCAGCCCAGTTAGGTAATGTACTGTTCAGCAATGCAAGCTGGTTCCAAGAGGCCAGGACTTAACATTGCAGCTATGTCATTGTGGGTTGATGGGCAAAGCTGTGGTAGAATCACATTGGGGGTAGAGGAAGGCTTCCTCCAAATTTTCAGTTTTTGTCAAAATTTTCCACCCAATTCTAGATCAGAGTCAGAACCCCCCCACCCTGGGCTGTGCCCTCCCAACAATAATTTATGCTAACAATCTCCCACCTGATCTATTCCAACAGGTAATAAACTGCCCGTACTCAGTACCTAGCCTCCTTAAGACCAAATGCAGAGTCCCAACAGATGTCGCTCCTCCAGTGCTCAGGAGAAGAGCTGGGACTTGCAGCACGACCAGAAGGTTAACTAATCTGCGTTTGGGTGGACCAAGGGGGGGAGGTGCTTTCCATAATGAAGGACTCTCGTGATGTGGGGGAATCATAACAGTTCTCAATCATGACCTTCGGAGTGACCACTTCTCCCACTCTGGCCCTTCCCTGCAGCATCCGTAGAGACTGTGTAGTCATGCTAACGTGGCAGGGCTCTTTGTCCCCCTGCTGGTGGCTGGACCATGTACAGAGGTCTATGAGTCTGCTACTGCCCTTGAGCTCCCTCACCCGCTCCTTTAGTTCAACCAGACCCCACAGATGACCTGGCCAGGGTTGCCATTATATTTACTTACAAATACAAAAATATATTAGGAGAGCACAGAGAAGATAATATGGAAACAAACAGCTTTACTGCAGCTAGTCTGGCTGTTTGATTACTTCCCCCTACCTATCATGCATTCTATTTCCCCCCTTTATCTCAGCAAAGGACAAAGGCACTGACTTTCTTATTTCCCTGGGAGGGTGGAGGAGGGGTGCTCAGCCCCTGGATCCGTCCCAGGCCCCACCCCGACTCTACCTTTTCCCCACCTCCACCCTGCCTCTTCACGCCCCCGCCCCACCTCTTCCTACCCCTGCTCCTTCCCCTCCCCACCCTCAGAGCCTCCCACCCACCATTGAACAGCTGGGCGGGGGGCAGGCGCTGGGAAAGAGGGAGAGGAGCTGATCGGCAGGGCTTGCCAATAGGTGCTGAGTACCCACTTTTTTTTTCCATGGGTGCTCCAGCCCCAGAGCCCACGGAGTCGGCCCATAGGCCACCTCTGAGAACCACTGATGGGCCAGGTCTTCAGCTGGTGTACATGGACATCATTCCACTGAAGCCAGTGGAGTTATGTCAAGGATCTCTCTCATAATTCTGCCAAGAATACAGTGTTTAGAGATCAATTCCTATGTTTGTAAATCTCATATTTGGAAGTCTGCTAAAGATCATGGTACTCAATAACCGTAGAGCTTCACTTCTGAAAGCCTCCACCCCATTTCAAATGGCTTTGCTGTTAAGAGTCTTCTCAGGTCCCAGTCATGGGTGAGCAAAAGGACCTGAGTGACTCTGCTTTATTACCACAACCATGATACATTTGAACGCAAGCCAATACTGAGCACACTCCCAGCCCCGGAGCTCGCCGGTGGGAGAGAGGCCCTTCCCCAGAGCTCCAGGAGAGAGAGGCCTTTCCCCCTGAGCTCTGTGCAGGTGAGGAGAGGGCCCCTTCCCCCGGAGTCTGTGCTACCGGTAGGAGAGAGGGACCCTTCCTCCTGAGTTCCATGCAGAGGGAGAGAGGGACCCAGGGATCCTTTCCCCCAGAGCTAGCTGCTGCCAGTGGGGAGAGGGCTGTGGGGAGTCCTCTGGCCCCAGCCCTGGGGCAGTCTGGCTGCACTTCAAACTCCTCATCCCTGGCCCCACCTCAGAGCCTGCACCCCCAGCCCCAACCTCTGCACCAGCCCTGAGGCTCCCCCGCCCCGCATCCTGAACCCTTCATCCTTGGCCCCACCCTGCAGACCTCCCCCCACACCCCACCTTCTGCCCTACCCTGGGCCACCTCTCACACTCTTTACCATAGGCTTACTAAGGCTAGTGTCTAGTGTTAATTATGTAAAGTGAGTTAAGCTGGAATGTATTGCAATATTAGACTTTTATTAAAACTCTTCTCAAAAGATATAATTATGTTGGGTCACAGGCATCAACAATTTTCTTTAACTGGGTGAAAAGGAAAAAAGTTTGAAAACCACTACACTAGTTGACTATCCAGAACATCACACAGCCTTGTCATAGAGGTGACTGTACGGACTGCCGCGCTAACTACGAGCATCCAGCAGTGCAATAAAGCCATAAGCACCCTCCAGAGATGCAGGGATGGTGGGAGAGGCATGATTTGACTCCGCACCATCAGGAAATACTCCTTTGATTTGTCAAACATCCACTCCAGGTGGCACTGGTGGCAATGGCCAAACGACCATAAGGCAGCAGCCACCACCAGAGTGCTTCCATGAATGGGAAAAAGTGGCAGATACACCACGTCCCAGACAGCCCAGTAAAGTTGATGCCCATATATATGTGACAACATTACAGCCAGATGACCCAGTATAGTCACCTGCATTGTCCAGCTCTGCAGTGGAGAGAACATGGTGATGTTGCAGCTTACGTGAGAAGTGTGAGGCTTTGGTTGAGCCAGGACAGCTCTCTGAACTGGGAGGGGGAGAGGCCTGACAATTTCTGTGCAGAAAAATACTCTGAGTCCCCCAAAGGAGAATAGGGGTAATCTCCAAAAAGCCCTCAGCCAAAGGGCCAGAGTCAGAACCTCCTGCTGGAAGTGCTGGTAGGTATATAGCCATTAGGAATCAAACGTCAGGGTGGTGTCCTGTGCTAGATGGCTGTGGTATTTTATAGTAACGCTGCACTATAGTCTAGTTACCAAAGGGGGGTAACTGCACGAGGGAGACTGAAATGAGAAATTACATATGGTCAACAGCAACCCATGATAGCCCGTTTCATAATGTGCTACAAGCAAATGAATCAAATGGGAGAGCGAATCCGAAGGCTCTCTCTATGGTGGTAGTTCAACAATGCCTTACAGATGCTCTGACTAGAAGAAGAATACCTAGCACTGCCCATCTGTAGATTTCCAAGTACTTTCCAAAGGAGGGCAGCACCATTATCTCCATTTTACAGAGGAGGAAACAAAGGCAATGGGAGATAAAGTGACCTGCCCACAGTCACTCAGGAGGGCAGTGGCAGAGATGGGAACAGAGCCCAGCTCTTCAGAGTCCCAGTCTAGTGCTCTAGATGCTAGGCCATGCTGCCCCCCATGGAGTGGACTGCTGTGAAGAAAGAGCCCTTCCACTGTCCCAAGAATAACACAACATCGACTCCCCCATCTAACAATACAAACCAGCAGTAACCAGCCAATCAAAACATCCCCCAAGCAGAGTTTATACCCCAAAAAGTGAGGAGAGCCAGAGGCTCCATGGAGTCCACTGGGGATTTCACTATTGGCATCGCTTTTACATGGAAGGTGCTGAGATACCACAGTGATGGGCGACAGGATAAAACCCCTGTGGTGGCAAGAAGACAGTTTATCCAACGTTAGCGCCACACCACGAGTCCAAGTCTCCACCGCCTTGCGCCTGCAGAAGTGAGGTTACATCTGCGTTCAGCAAGAGCAAAGATGATATAAATTGCTACCAGAACACAATTCTCTGCTCCTTCACCAGTGCTGGTATTTCACAGCCATAACTGATGCCACACTGTACAACACAGCAAACAACCAGTCTCTATATCTGGAGTGGGAAGTTCAGATTTCATCACCAGGCTCCTTATATTTGAGGCTTTTTTTAAAGCCCCAGCTCCTGGATGCTTGTGATCACCAAAGAATCTCAGCTTTTACTGTAGTTTTCTGGCCCTCACGGGTGCTGAGAAAACCCTGAAAACATGACCCATGTGCATTTGAGAGGCACAAAAGCCAGAAGGAAAAGAAAAATAACCCAAATGTGTGATTTAAAAAAAAAAACTCCCATGATTTTCAGACTCATGATTCTTGAGGGACTGACTCATGACATTGGGGCTAGCAATACTGGTGGCAGCAGGAGAAAGAGGGTCCCTCCCGAGCACCGGTAGGACCTCAAGTGGCTATTTTGCCATTAGCAGCACCCAGCCCAGTGGAAATGAATGCAGATCTGGGTGTAGCCTGCCTCCTTCCTAGCCCCCAACGGCATTTGTGCGCAGGGCCAGAGCTGCTACTCACTGGTGGTGCTTCCTGTCATCTGGATGATGCATTTGGAATCCCGGCTCATCTCACGGGAGTTGAACGGACGCACTCGCACCGCCACCTTCACAGATGCTCCCGCCATCTTGCTGGCCTTAAGGTCGCTTTTTCCAGCAGGGGTTGCACTCCTGGCAACACAAGGAACGCCCTGGAAGGACCCAGAAAGGCATGTTAGGAAAAGTCTCTAAGCTCTGCAGGATGCTGCTGTAGGGAAGCTGGTGAAGTGTCCCTGAGACTGGGGCTCCCTTGCAGCAGCACCCGTTCAGCTCTCATCTGAGGCTCACCATTTCCACGCTCTCAGGGCTGAGACCCAGTGACAAGCATGAGGCTAAAGCTTTCCAAGCAGCCAGAGAGTACACCTTAGCCTCGACTTCCCTGGGCCATGACCAGGACAGCCCGTTAGCACCGGGCTTGCCGGGCTCAGAGCAAGGGGAGCCGTGAAAGCATCAGGCAGGCAGGGACCTGCAACCCCATCCTCCTGGCAGCAGCTCATTGCTGCATGCCCCTTCCTAGTCTGATTTATTAGTCATCATCAGAATAGCACCTAGAGGCCCCTGCTGAGATCAGGGCCCCCCTAGGCGGGGGCTGCGCACACATCCAGACCGTGTCTCCACTAGGAAGGAAAGGAGTGTTCTTAACTCGAGTTAATTGTCTTAGTGAAGACGAGGCCATCTGCAACTTTTCCATGAGCCAGCAATAACTGCCCATTCTCACCTCCCAGAGAGCCATGCTCTGTAGAGCACACATTGAGGCAAGGATGGAGAGTGCTTTCCTGCAGATATGCTATACTTCCAGCCTCCTGGACCCCTTTCTATGCTGCTCCACAGACAGAGGGCCCCTGCTCCCTCACCCCGCAGACTCTTACCCTACGTTAACGCCACTGATTTCAATGGAACAACTCCTGGCCTGCACTAGGGTAAGCAAGAGGAGAATCAAGCCCAGAAAGCATGCTACCCTGCAGAGCCTTCTCCAGATCTTGAGGCTCCTCCTACACCTGGTGAAATCTCCTAGGCAACAGAGCAAAACTAGTGTGAGGTCAGAGCAATGCCTCAGATGCTGCTTCTCCTTACATGGCTCCTCAGGACCTCAGCTCTGGCTAACCCCAGGCAGCAGAGATGTGACAGAACACAAAGGCAATCCACAAACAGAGCCCTGTCCTTCATATGGTGTGATGAGCACCTCCCTGTCACACCCTGGCAAAGTGGGGGTGGGAGAAGGGTAGCTGGGCTAAGGAATGAATTTGTTTTGATTAGATGGGAAAAATTATAGCCCTTAGAATATCAGGATTGGAAGGGACCTTGGGAGGTCATCTAGTCCAACCCCCTGCTCAAAGCAGGACCAATCCCCAGACATATTTTTGCCCCAGATCCCTAAATGGCCCCCTCAAGGATTGAATTCACAACCCTGGGTTTAGCAGGCTAGTGCTCAAACCACTGAGCTATCCCTCCCCAAAATCTAAATTAATGGAGATATCCTATCTCCTAGAACTGGAAGAGACCTTGAAAGGTCATTTAGTCCAACCCCCTGCCTTCACTAGCAGGACCAAGTACTGATTTTTGCCCCAGATCCCTAAATGGCCCCCTCAAGGATTGAACTCACAACCCTGGATTTAGCCACTGAGCTCTCCCTTCACCCCTTCTCAGGGAACACTATTATTTGACACTCATTCCGCTGTTCTGAAAAGGACAGTCATCCCAGTTTTCCAGCAGGGGGCATGTTATATAAATGGGTGTAAATTCTGTAGAGAAACTCCACCCAGATTTTATGGTTTAGTGCATGGCTTATTCTCAACACCTTTTCCCTCTCCAAATCCTCTGTGGGTTTGGTTTATTTTTTACAAGCCCAGTGAATGCAGAAGTGCCAGCTTGTCAAACGAACTCCCGCGTGTCTTGAATGGAGATGCTGCTGGCATACTGGTCTTTGCACTAAATTGTGCATTCAGGCACAAGGAGGCAGCACAGTGCTGCACATTGCTGGTGAAGGAGCAAGCACCCATTGTGAGTGCATGCCTATATTTCAGCTAGGCTCAGCAAAGTGCCAGATACACTGACATCTTGGTATTCAATATTTTGGCCCCTTTTCTATTTCAGCCCACAACTGGATTCTTACTGTCAAAACTGCTGTCAGTAGGCTGGGTCCAGCAAAGTCAAAGCTAAGAAAAATTGAGCTGTAGTCTGTTCTGCCTCTTGCATGATCAACAAAGTCACCAACTGAGTTCTGCTTCCAGAATCTCTGCTCTCACTGATTTTGGAAGCAGAAATGGTATGTTTGATTTTCGGAGGCCAGTTTCAGCTCTCAGCTAAACAAACCCTGCTTTGCTGAAACTCAGCACATTCAATTGTAGAAACTAGCAATACACATGGAACACAAACATGACCTTTTTACAGTCATTTGCCTGACCCTAATCAGATTATTTGGCCTAGTGGACAGGGCCTAGCATGGCAGGCCTGAGAGCCTAGCTGCTGACTGACTGTGAGAACATCTCTTTTCTTTACCACCTTTTGTCTATCTAGACCAGAGTGGCCTGCGGGACCATCCTGCCTGGCCCTTGAGCTCCCAGCCAGAGAGACTAGCCCCCGGCCCCTCCCCTGCTGTTCCCCCTCCCCAGCAGCCTCAGCTCACCAAGCCACCAGTACTCCGGATGGCAGGGCTGCAAGCTCCTGCCGGGCAGCGCAGCGGCATGGCTGGCTCCGGCTGGGCAGCGGGGCTGTGAGCTCCGGCTGCTCTGAGTGGCATGGTCAGGGAGCGGGGGGTTGGATAAGGGGCAAGGGGTTCTGGGGGGCAGTCAGGGGACAGGGAGCAAGGGGGGTTGTATAGAGGGTGGAGTCCGGGGTGGGGGGGCCGTTAGGGGCAGGGGGTTCTGGGAGAGGACTGTCAGGGGACAAGAAGCAGGAGAGTTAGATGGGTCAGAGGTTCTGAGGGGGGCGGTCAGGGGGCAGGAAGTGGGAGAGGGCAGATAGGGGGCAGGGGCCAGGCTGTTTGGGGAGGCACAGCCTTCCCTACCTGGCCCTCCATACATTATCACAACCCTGACGTGGCCCTCGGGCCAAAAAGTTTGCCCACGCCGATCTAGATGCCAAGCTCTTTATGACATGGACTGTCTCTCACTATTAGAATTCTTTGAGGGGGTCAGCCAACATGTGGGCACAAGGGACACAGTGTACCTGCACTTTCAGAAATATTTTGACAAGGTCCCTCACCAAAGGAGGGATGGTTGTCTCATGGATCAGTCACTGGTTAAAATATATGAAACAAAGGGTAGGAATAAATGGTCAGTTTTCACAGTGCAGATAGGTAAATAGCAGGGTCCCTGTGGCAGAGTGCTGGGCAGGAACACCTGAGCCAGCCCTCTGTCTCAACAGCTCTGACTAAGGGAGGTAAATTGGAGCTGGCTAGAGAAACCTGTGCCTGATTGGCAAAGGGGAAACAGCTGTCAGCCTGATTAGCCTGGGGCTATATACAGGCACAGATAAAAGAAGTGGGGGTGAAACATACTTCCTGTCTGGATACAGTAACTAAGCAGTCCTCAAGGCTGAAAACCCCAAGCTGTATAGGGTGAGAAGGTGATAGGACTGCACTGGTGATTGCTGAACCTGAGGGTCTCTGAGTGATTTTTGGATCAGAGCAGAGGCAGGACTAAGGCGGGCCCTGCTATGCTCTGTTACAGTCCTCAAGGATCTGTGCTAGGACCAGGGCTGTTGAACATATGAATAAACAATCTGGAAAATGGGGTAAAAAGTGAGGAGACAATGTTTGTAGATGATACAAAATTATACAAGATAGTTATGTCCAAAGCTGACTGACAAGTTAAAGGGATCCTGCAAAACTGGGTGACAGACACAGTGGATTTGATTTAAATCAAACTGATTTACTTCATTAGTCACTATGGATTTCTACATAAAAGTGCATTCTTGTTAGCTGTTACAACCTTCATACATATTCTTCACAACTCAGAGATGGATGTAGGTTTCATTTTTAGAAAGTACACACTATACATTTTTTGAGTGAGTTATTTCTAAAACTTTTCAGATTCGTTTTACAGCTATATCAGAAAATAAATGATTGGTTATTTCATTTACCAAAGGTAATTGAAGCAGATATTTATGAAGTCATTGGGAAGTGAACCATCTCCAATTCAACAGGTTAATCATTAATATATGGAGGATTTTCTTGCCATGCTGTATTAGGAAGAGACCATCACCAGACAGTTAAATTCTTATTTAACTAAAACAACGTTATGTATTATGGATTTTTTTTCTTCAACAGCAAACAATATTATAACAATACAAGTATATGAATTTTTGAATCTAGTTAAAGTTTTTTAAAATCAGGTTTGATAAAACTGTTTTTAACTAAACTAGTTAAATGAAATCTTAAAAAAAAAAAAAATCAACTATGTCAGCCAGCTCAACATGAGAAACTTAAAATATTGGCTTGTGCAGCTAACTCAGTCATCTTCACCTTCATTTTCCTGTTTGCCCATAATCTGGAAGAGAAAAACAAGCCTTCCTGCTTTTTCAGGTCCCAGACGATTTCTCAATTTGGGATGAATTAGTCCAAAGGAAGAAAATATTCCTTCTACACCTGCAGAAGAAGCTACTGCTGTTAAAAGTGAGATTATCACTTCAACAGTCTTTGAATACAAATGCTTAAGTGACTTCCACCAGTTCACTGGTGTGACTTTCTTTAAAACATCAGCAAACATATATTTCTTGAACGGTTCTTATTCCCAAACTGGGTCTCTTTTATAGCCTGCTGCCATCATAGGCTTTCCCTTCTAGTGAGAGAATGGTATGGTAGATCTCAAATCAATGAAGGCTACACTCAAAGACCTCAAGACATCTGGAATATGCTGCTCAAACAGTTTCATTTTTGTTTCTACTGCCTGTCCTTCCCTTCTCACATTTATCTCCAGACTTCTCCATGTCCAGATCTGTTCTGCCCCCTCAATAATCACAGAAGATTAGTGTTGGAAGGGACCTCAGGAGGTCATCTAGTCCAACCCCCTGCTCAAAGCAGGGCCAATCCCCAACTAACTGATCCCAGCCAGGGCTTTGTCAAGCCTGACCTTAAAAACCTCTAAGAAAGGAGATTCCACCACCTCCCTAGGTAACCCGTTCCAGTGCTTCACCACCCTCCTAGTGAAATAATGTTCCCTAATATCCAACCAAGACCTCTCCCACTGCAACTTGAGACCATGGCTCCTTGTTCTGTCATCTGCCACCACTAAGAACGGCCTAGATCCATCCTCTTTGGAACCCCCCTTCAGGTAGTTGAAGGCTGCTATCAAATCCCCCCTCACTCTTCTCTTCTGCAGACTAAACAAGCCCAGTTCCATCAGCCTCTCCTTGTAAGTCATATGCCCCAGTACCGTGATCATTTTCATTGCCCTTCGCTGGACTCTCTCCAGTTTCTGTACTGGGGGGCCCCAAACTGGATGCAATACTCCAGATGTGGCCTCACCAATGCCGAATAGAGGGGAATGATCATGTCCCTGGATATGCTGGCAATTCCCCTACTAATGCAGCCCATTATGCCGTTAGCCTTCTTGGCAACAAGGGCACACTGCTGACTCATATCCAGCTTCTCATCCACTGTAATCCCCAGGTCCTTTTCTGCAGAACTGCTGCTTAGCCAGTCCATCCCCAGCCTGTAGCAGTGCATGGGATTCTTCCTTCCTAAGTGCAGGACTCTGCACTTGTCCTTGTTGAACCTCATCAGATTTCTTTTGGCCCAATCCTCCAATTTGTCTAGGTCACTCTGGACCCTATCCTTACCCTCAAGCATATCAACCTCTCTCCCCCCAGCCGTGTGTCATCTGCAAACTTGCTGAGGGTGCAATCCATCCCATCATCCAGATCATTAATAAAGATGTTGAACTACTCGTAAACCTTCTGAAACTTTGCACTTTTAGAGAGAGGTAAGGGATTGATTCTGTACACCAATTTGCAGAGGGATAATAGGGGTGAGGTCTTTTTTCTCTGTTCAAGATATTTATTTAAAAACATTTTTGCTGTTAACAATCATGTTACCTCTGGAGACAAATCCATGGTTTGTGAACTGCAAAACTAAGCATCTCTGATGGTAGTGCTCAGTCTAGAAGAGTCCTATTGGGTAGATAGAAAGGTTAACCTAAATAATCTGTACAGAAGCCCCTGGAACCCCATAAAATTGGGTCCCTAATCCATGAACTATTGAAACTCATTTACAAAAACTTTTTTTAAACATTACATGAATATACTGTCTTATACTTTAGACTTTATAATCCCTATTCTATGATAAAATATCTTTGAGCTATAATGTAGCTTTAGATTGTATTTTTTTTATAAAATGCCTTTTTTTTTTAAAAAAAAGATTTAAGTAAAAAAAACCAGATTTTGATTTGATTTTTTTTTAAACTTTGCTTTTTATCCACTCTGGTGACTGGGCAACAAAATGGCAGATGAAACTCAATGTTGATAAATGCTAAGTAATGTTCACTGGAAAACATAATCCCACTTATACATATAAAAAGATGAGGTCTAAATTAGCTGTTACTACTCAAGAAAAAGACCTTGGAGTCATTCTGGATAGTTCCCTGAAAACATCCACTCAGTGTGTAGTGGCTGTCAAAAAAAGCTAACAGAATGTTGGGAATCATTAGAACAGGGATAGATAAGGCAGAAAATACCATAATGCCACTGTATAAATCCATACTACGCCTGCCCCTTGAATACCACATGCGATTTTGGGTGCCCCATCTCAAAAGAGATATATTAGAATTGGAAAAAGTGCAGAGAAGGGCAACAAAAATGACTAGAAGTATGGAACAGTTTCCATATGAGGAGAGATTAAAAAGGCATGAACTGTTCAGTTTAGTAAAGAGACAACTAAGGGAGGATATGATAGGTCTATAAAATTATGAATGGTATGAGAAAGTGAATAAGGAAGTGTTATTTACCCCTTCACATAACACAAGAACCAGGGCTCACCCAATGAAATTAATAGGCATCAGGTTTAAAACAAAAGGAAGTACTTCTTCACAGAGTGCACAGTCAACCTGTGGAACTCATTGCCAGGGAATGTTGTGAAGGCCAAAACTAGAACTGGGTTCAGAAAAGAATTAGATAATCATTGATGCATACACTATCCTTGAACTTATTAGCCAAGATGGTTAGGGACACAATCTCATTCTCTGGGTGTCCCTAGTCTCTGATTGCCAGAAGCTGGAACTGGATGACAGGGGATGAATCACTGAAATTGCCTTGTTCTGTTAATTCCCTCTGAAGCACCTGGCACCAGCCACTGTCGGAAGACTAGATGGATCACTGGTCTGACCAAGTATGGCCATTCTTATGTACATACAGTGCCTGGCACAATGGGGCCCCTGGCACTACTCTTGCATAAATGACAGTAATTTTAGGACAGAAACAAGTTCCAGAAACAATAATCAAGAACACTGCAGATTGATCCTGCAGCTGTTACTCCTGGGACTGGGTTGAGATAATGTTGCAGCCTCCTAAGGTATCTCTACACTGCATTGTAAAGCCAGGCTCAGATCTGGCATGAGCCCAATCCCCAGTACTATCCACACATGAATCTTTCTGACTCACGTCAGCAAGCACTCAGGGCCCAAGTCCTAGGCCCCACCTAGGAGAGTGGGTCTGAGCTGGAGTCCCACCATGACTCAGGTCCAAGCCCTGTCATTGTGCAGCTCAAGTCGCAGCCCCCAGTCAGAAGGGCTGTGTAGTGTAGTATGAGATCCAGGTCCAGAAACCAGAAACCCAGGCTTATAATGCAACGTTGACACTCAAGCACAGGCTTGGAAATACCAAGTCCTGAAGTGCGAGTCCCACAGCCCCTGGTTTACAAGCACTGTAGACATCCCGCTAGGGCCCTCCCAGTCGGAGACCAAACTTTATCAAGAAACAAAATGTACCAGTGCTGCAGGAAAGATATATTTGTACTGGGGATTTAGGTGACTATGTAATATTGAGACACATGGCCTGAGTCTCCACTGTCCTTAGCAGTCACTTAATGCCAGGCATTCCAACCTGGTAGTGGTGTAACTGACCATACACGGCAGCAGAGAGCCTAGCCCACAAAGTCTGGGATGCTGTGAGCAGTGCTGTGCAAGCTTCCCCCCATTCCAGCTCAGCCAAGTCACTCCTGCTATCCTCGTGCTGGCCCCCACCCAGATCTGCCAGTGCACGCCAGCGGTTCCTCCCATTCTATCCCTCAGGTACAGTGCTGGGTTAAAGGGCCCCAGTCAATTTGGGGGCCCCCAAAGAAGCACCAGAACCTGAGTAGGAAGGGGGGGGCGCGCACTGGAACTGTGGCCCAGCCCCCTGCTCCTCCTCTTTCCCTCAGGGCCCTGAACATTTGTTTTGCTTGGGGATGGGTGGAGTTCTCTCACTTTTTAAACTTTCTTTCCACTGGAAAAAAAGCAGGAGAAAAGTTAAAAAAAATAAAAGTAAGAGAAAATGGGGAGGGGGGCATCAACATAAAATAGTTTTTTCACTGGAAAATGAAGACACGTGACTTTGTGGAAAATAGGGGAAGGGGGATGAAATTTGTTGAAAAAGTTTTGGGGGGAATCCAGGAAGTGTCATAGGAAAATTGAGGCCCAAATGAAAATCTTTCACACACACCAAAAAAAACATTTTGCTAAAACAAAAATTATAATAGACATTTTTGATAGGCTAGCTGCATGCCCATGTTACAGAACACTTTCTAATGAAGGTGCTATCCTTTAGAGACGCGCTGCCTGTTTTTACATCGTGCTTGCATTATAATGATACAGCTTTATTTGGAAAAGTACAAATTATTTTTGGATTGAAGCGACACAACATAGTCTCATCGCTGACAAAACTAGGCCCCAATTTAGGAAAGCAGCTAAGCGCAAGCGTGCGACAATGTTCTGCACACGTTCAAGTACCTTTGTGAACAGGGGCCCTGGAGAGCACAATCACATTTTCAAACACATCTCAGTCTCAGTTGTTTTACTGATTTCTTTGATGGAAAAAATAAAATTCTATTCCATGCCAAAAGCACTGTTCATGTGCCAAATGACAAAATTTATTCCTGGATCATATCAGTAAATTCTCACCAAAACCATCTGCTTGAGCCTTCAAATATGGAGATGTGGTCGTTTAGCCCAGTTCTATTCTGAGCGGAGAGCTGGCCAAACTCAGGGGCAATTCATCATTTCTTTAAAAGTTAAACAATTCCATGTGGCACTTGACAATAGCTACAAGCTCTTCCCCCTCCCTCCACTCGTGTAACTCAAAAATACGTTTTAAAAATCAAATACCACAGACCTTTTGTCTGGTTAGCTGGTGCCTCTGTTTACGAAAAAGGCCTATTCACATCTGAAAAATGAGCTTGCAGTGGTGCTCAGTGACTGCTGTTCATCTCTGCTTTTTATACACCCTGCAATGTGATGGTCCAAAGTGAATAAGATCCTGAACAAGGATTTACACAGGATCAAAGCTTAACCAGCCCAGGTGAGCGAGTTAAGAATCTGTTTTAGTATGTAGATGGCCTCCATTTCCCTGACATAGGAGCACCTCACCATCTTTAACAGATTTATCTTTCTCTTTATGAAGAAACACAGACAAGATCAGACCCAAAAGTCCATCTAGCCCTAAGCCCAGTATCCCGTCTCTGAATATGGGCCAGCACCAGCTGCTTCAGAGGTAAGGTAAGATCCCCACAGCAGCAGATGTGGAATAATCTGCCTCCAACATAGGTCTCATCCTGGTCTCTAATCATGTCACCTTGGTTAATGGCCTGAAATACAATGGTTAACATCCCTTCCCAAGTATTGATTATCACTAATTATGACAATTGTGTCTATCAAGGGAACACCCCTGAAAGAGGATGCCTTGCGGTGACCCCCATTGGGCAGGTGGGGAACTAAGGCACAGGGAGGCGAAGTCCCAGCTCCTTGAAGGTGTTTATTCACCTAACTCCCATTGATTTCAAGCCTAAGAGACAGAGAGGAAGTCTGTGAGAGCAGATAAAGGAGCCTGGGTCTTCAAAAGCCCAGGCTAATGCTGTGACCGCTGAACATCCTTCCCCATCTATTTCACTTAGAGTTTTCCACTACAGGTTTATGAATAATAAATACTGTACAAAAACAACTGCATCTCTACCCCTGCCGGCAACGTTAGGGTTGGAACACAGACACCAAAGCAGTGACATTCCAAGTTGAAGCTCAAACAATGGGCCAGATCCCTGCAGGACAAAGCAGACAGACAGCTGCTCTACCAGGGCAGCTGGGATTCCCTTTGATGGTACAAAGCCATCCATCCACCCCCACCCTGCCATAAGGTAGGAAGGGACGTAGCCAGAGTGCCTTGTGTTCCAACAATCCTCAGCCAGCGGAACAGTCCCCAGGGAACCATTCCAGCCATGGTAACTTAGTGCAACCCTTAGGCTGCTCTAAGCTAGACCAGGAGTTGAATCAGATCATGAGATCAGAGAGGTGTTTTATAGCTACATCTCCACCCTTCTCTCTTCAGCTGAGACCAAACTATCAAGCCACCTATATTATTCTTCTGTGATGACATATCCCAGAATCCTTTTTTTGATCCAAACCAAACAAAAACAAGTCCCCCATCCTCACCTACCCCCAAAAAAAGACTCAAAAGCAAACATCCAAAGTTAAGCCACACACAATGATTTCTAAAACTGACAGTTAATGGAGCCATATATGGTAAAAGTAGAAATTTCCATTCCAGCCAAAATGCCTTCACCTTGAAGAGAAACTGCGGTAGTGAGAGCAGGAGCCAACAGCGCTGTAGCTTGTATGGTCTTATATTCAATGTTGGTAGCAATACTCCGATATCATTCATTAAAGATAAGGTCTAGGAAAGGACAGAGATGTGTACTTCTGTTTAAACTAGGGAGGGGGCAACTTCTCCTGGGTACACAGGTTCAGGGAGCCAATATTTCCAAATATCAGTTGGGAAATGTGCAGCTGCTGAAGAGTCCACCGGGCCAGGAGTATCAGCCATCAGCAAATTGACAGGCAGTCCGTACAAAGCCATGAGCATTGGAGCAAGTCTGCAGGAAAAGGTGTCTGGGATCATGCAGAGGACCCGAGGCCTTCATGGGCCCACAGTGCATATGCCTTAATCCTGCCCTGACATTGATCCAAAACAAACAGCTGTGGAAGGCAGTAGGAAAGGAACACAGAAAAGAGGCAGGGAGGTCGGTGACAGCTTGGGGTCAGAATTAAGGTGGTTTGGATAGAAATGGCTGTGCATTTCCTTACTTGCTAACATTTGGGTTTATGTTTAACCTCACCTGGCTCTCCCCTTGACATTACTGACACATTATATACTAACACTCCTCTCCAGCTGAAGGAGTGGTTTTCTCTGGGGCATTCATTAGCTTATATTTTAGCCCAGAAGGGGAGGAAAAAGAAAGCAAGAGATTATCTCTCTGTTCCTAGTGTAAGGGGACTGTTGCCCCGTAACTAACATTCAGTGGGGGTGTTTGGTTGCTAGCTCCAGCACTAAAAAAGGGAGGGGTTGATGGGAAATCAGGAGCCTGAGACTGATAGTCTCCAGGAACAACGTGGAGAGGCCAATGCTCCAGATCAGCCTGATTGACAGGGCGGGCAGGCTAATCAAGGAGACAGGAGGCCAGAGGGGTCCTGTCCTCGGGGTGAGCTGGAATTGTCTGAGTCAGATGGAGTGGGGCCAAGCTAAGGAGAGAGCAGGGCCCCAAGCTAAGCTGCTGGGAGCAGAGCTGCAGCCCAAAAAGCCAGAGCACAGCCCAGAGAGAGCAGACCTGCCCTGGGAGGAGAGCTGCAGCAACCAGAGCCAGAGGGGCCAGACAAGCAGCCCAGGAAGAAAGGTGAGAGCTGAGAGCAGAGTCACAGAAGCAGCCCGCAGAGCAGACCTGCCTTGGGAGCAGAGCTGTAGCAACTGGAGCCAGAGAGGCCAGAGAAGCAGCCCAAGGAGCTGAAGGCAGAGCAGCAGAAGCAGCCGTGCGGAGGCAGAGTGGAGGTGAAGCTGGAGCTGGGGCTGGAGCAGTCCGGAGCTGGGTGCAGTGAGCAGCTGGGGAGAGTGAGGGGGACCCTGGGCAGTGGGCCCAGCACAGGGAGACGCCTCAGCCAAGAGGCCCTGTAGGCCAGACTTGGAGGGGGATCATAACCCTGACAGGGCGGGGGTGATGCTGGGGAGAAGGGTCCTGCCACCCAGAGCCTGAGAGTGTGTGGCCACCGCCAGAGCAAGTGTCCAACCCACAGCATCCCTGCAGCGCAGCCAGGGCCTAAGAAGGAGGCCTGGGACCTACAAGCAACAGACTGTGAACTGCCCTGACATTCCAGAGACACTGTTTGTGATGCTCTCTGCCACAGAGCAGCGTGATGTGTTTTCCTTTAACCTTTCCCATTTTTCCTTATTCTTTTTTTAAATTAATTGTTAATTAAATAACTTGTATTTGCTTTAAATTGTATGATGTGATCAATGGGTCAGGGAGGTGCACAGTGCAAAGAGAGTACCCCGGAGTGGGGATACCCTAGCCCCTGTCCTGGGTGACCACAGCAGGGTTGGGGGTTGAGCCCCCCCCAGGAATCCTGGGCCCAGCCTTGTTGGGGTTACGAGGACTCTGCCGGACAAAAGAGTGGAAGGGGAGTTCTCAAGGTAAAGGAAGTGGGAGTGAGGACTCAGATCCTTTCGCTAGCCCACTTCACCGGCGTAGTGCAGAAGCCAGGGAAGTTCCCCACAATAAAGGGACCATTCCCCCGCTTACACTAGCTAGCTGCATGCAGAGCTCTCCTAAAAGTGCAGAGGGAATGGCAGCAGCAGCAAGGAGCAGACAGGCACAGGCCCATGTACCGCAGCAGCACACACCAGATTTATGGCTCTCTCCTGTCACCGTCTGAGCTACAATTCCTGGACAGTGCTGCTGTTGCTTGGCAGCTGCAAAGGATCAGCACAGATGCTGGAGCTGATGGCCCACAGGTACAATGCACACAGCAGACACACTGTAATGCTGCTAAGCCTAGCAGGTTTTCAAACTGATGGAAGGGGGAAAAGCAGCATTATTAAACTGCACTGCTAATGGAAGGCCTGGGCTGCGCGATTTGAGACCAGAAGGAGCTACAGATATAGAATAAGACTGGAAAGGGCTCAGCAAAGTGCATGGGCAACAGATCCTCTCGGCTGAAAGTGGCTATGGCTCAGTTTTCTACCATTCTTTGCCAGCTCCGGCCAGCCACTGATGACTGTTATATCTGCTCCTACACTTCCCATTACCTCTTCTGGATTCCAGAGAACTCCTGTAGCTGCCAGTGCTGTGAAGGGCAGAAGTGTCTCTGATCACTGCTGTTGGTCTCATGATGGCAAGGAGAACTCTGGCAATGCTGTTTTTGCTTTTCAATCCATTCAACAAGCTCACCTCTCTGAATGCTCCCCACACCCTGGGGCACACTGGATTAGGAACCTCCAGCCAGAACGCTCGGCTCCTGCACAATGGGTCTCTCTGATCCTGGAGGTCACATCCCAGTGCTCTCTCGAGGCTTGGAATTCACCCTCTCTTGCTGGCTTGGTGCCTCTTTTCCCAAACGCCCAGCAGCCACACAGCATCCAGTTTGATACTGGTGCTGCCACGCTACACTGCTGGTTCCAGCCCACAGCCATGCAGCGGGAGGCCACCAGCGCAACTGGATTCTGTGTGCTTGCTACTGCACCTGCGTGTGCTGCTACTACTGCTGGTTGTCATGCATGGCAGAACAAAAAATTAATCATATTTGCAAATACAGTTCCTGAGTGCATGGGGAAGCCTAGCTCGGACAGAGAGGAGAAAGTAGCCTAGGGAGTGGAATGAGTGTCTGATCAGTCTCTTATGAACAGCCCAGAGACATGTGAGCCAAATTGGACGGCCTCTGGGACCAAACAGGGAGAAGATAAACTAGAGGTAGCCAAAGTCAAAGCGTCTCCTGCGCTGTTAGATTATTTTATTGATACTGGATTAAGTTATTATGCTCAATAACTATCACTGTTTCAATGGGAACTGCAGGTTCTCTGAGACACTACATGAATGGAATGGTTGTAGTTTTCCACCACCCTCTCTCTACAGTTAGCACCTGCTCAAAGGGATTCTGTTTGGATATTCCTACCACATTCTAGCTTAACGCTGAAGACTCACTTCCTTTTCCTTTGCTTTCCCTCATTCACTTGACAGCACAAATTCACTTCGGGCTTGATCAGTCAGCAGGCATCTTTCCATTGGCTTCAGAGGGCTTTGCATCATACATTGCATTTCCTTTTGGAAGGTGCCCGGAGATTTCCATACCCCGTCAAGTGCTATCGACACTGAAGATGTCTACCCTAACTGCCTGCCATGTATAGCTTGTTGTGTAACTCCTTATCACACTGCTCCTTGAGTCATCACCACAGATAGCCCTTTTCCTCTGACTTCCTCTTCATCCTCCCAGCTTCAGGTGCAGATGGTACTCATTTTCTGCCACATGTTTCAGTCTTGAGCTAGTCCATTCAGGCTTCTGGGTCTCATGTTGATGGATTTGGAGTCTGTGTCTGCTGTTCTGCATAATGTTCCTCTAGGTCACTCTCTTTTTCTCTTCCCACATGGTGTCCGTATTGTCACTTGATATGAAAAATGTGTTGGAGCATCCTTAAAGCATATCCTAACTATGTCCATCATTGTCTTCTTGCCATATTCGATGCTTTAGGCTGGTTTGCTCAAGAATGTCTGATGTTGCAAGAAACTCTTTCCAATGGACTCTGAAAGATCTTCTGCAGGCATTTATTTTAGAACGAATTGATCTTATAAATTTCTTTTGTAGATGTCCATGACTCTGCTCCATAAAGGAGGACAGACACGATGCCAATGTTAAAAAATTGTATTTGTGAGTCAGTGCCAATCATGCTACTATTCCAAATCTTTTCAAGCTCATACAAGCTGTTTGCTGCCTTTGATATCTGTTGCTTAACATCTAGCACAGTTTCACCATAATTACTCATCCCAGTCGAGACAGGTAAAATGACTTACTTCTTCCAGGGTTGCTCCTTTTACTCCAATAGTTGCTTTTGGGACATTGATAGCCATATATTTTGTCTTCCCCTTGTTGCTAAACAAACCAACTTGTTTTGCCGTATCTGCCAAAAGCTGGGTCTTTTCTTCCACTGAGCAATGTATTGCACTAAGCAAGAACTAAGGGGATACTAGGGAGTCTGTTCTTCTTACTGTAGGAAAGAAAAAAATGCTACTGCCACAATAGCACTCTTCAATCAAGGCACAAGTCATTTCTACACTAGTACCACTTAGGCCTAAAAAATACCACCTCTGAGACACTTATGGAGGGGAAATGAAGGCTGTTCGCATGCAGTAACTGATCGATGGGATATGTTGATTGATTCGTGCTGTATGTCTGATGCAGAATGACCAGAACTCCTGACAGCAAAGTCACAGATCTATGATTAAAACAGGTGTAGCTGGATGTAAATGGTTTAGTCTATTACTGATAGTATGGGATACAAGGCAGATGAATTTGTAAGGCTTTTCTACGTCCATTTATTAAAGCAGGATGTTAGGGCCAGTCCTGAGCATTTTACACAAATGATTTAAATTCCCCAAACTCAATTTAATAATCAAATGAAACCCCTAAAATAGAACAAATTTAGTGTATTGTTAAACCTTCAGAGGAAAGGCAAGTTGCAAACTTGGAGTAGTTCAGGGAATCAGATACATATAGGTGCAGTGGGAGAGAAGAAAAAAAAAATTTGTGCCAAGCTTC
Organism: Gopherus evgoodei; assembly: GCF_007399415.2. NCBI lineage: Eukaryota > Metazoa > Chordata > Testudines > Testudinidae > Gopherus > Gopherus evgoodei. Next base: position 58,071,527 of record NC_044330.1, on the reverse strand, counting down.
TTTCACTGGAAATAAGCTGGTTTGTAGGGGATGATCATGGACAGTGCACAGCTGATGAGTAGGCCTATACGAAAGGAGAACCCGACAAATGTTGGGGGGAGGGGCCACACCCATAAAATGATATAAACAGCACATAGTTAAAATTGTATGAACTATCCTGGATGGCCCTGCAAGATTGATTGAAATCAGAGTGAAAAGTTGCTTCAGGGTTGGGTGAGTCAGATATTGCCACTATGCTTCCTGATTTGGAACCAACAAATTTCCTGTGTATCACCCCTTTATTTGAATAATATAAATCATGCATGTGGTCTGTACAATATCCTACATGTGACACAGAAAACAAAGTTGATCTCATATCTTATAGAGCAAGAAAGAATTAAAGTTATAGTTTAAGTATATTAAAACTCATATTTTAATTCACATGCTGCGTTCAATTTATATTTAAAATAGATGCAGTCCTGCAGTCCTTACTTGGTTTTTACCCAGTCCTTACACTAGGCAAAATTCCCATTTGTTTCAAACAAAAATTTGACTGAGCAAGGCCTGGAGAAGAACAGAAAAAGGGTATCAGGATTTGGTCCTGTGCTAATATTAGAGCTGGCCAGGAAATTATTTATTTTCCCTGCAAACATTTTTTTATTCCCCCCCCCAAAAAAAAGAAGTTTTCACTGAAATATTTTAAGTTTTCATCAAAAAACCAAAACTGTAGCTGGTTGGAAAATGGAATTCCCCTCTCAGAGGAAATTCCAATGCTTCAACATTTATTTTTGTGCTGCTTCTTCTGTATGATGGTAGGGGAATAGTGAAATCAATACTGTGACTACAGTTGGATCCTGTGGTGTCTTGTCCATTCCAGAGCTGAGGAGGTAGCTATGTGAATGGCTGTCATACCTTCAGGATGAGCACAGATTGGGCAATTGTCTGTGACGTGTCTAACAGTTTGCAGTTTTGTGCTGAATCAGCATGAAACATCAAAATAGTAAAAATTTTCACATAATGAAAAGCCCAGAGGAAAATTGATTCAGAAATACTGAAATGACAAATACAGACTTTTTCAATGAAAATCAAGTGTTTTGTTTCAAAATATAGATTTTGAACTTTTGTTCAGATGGACAACTTGGCTTAAAATGACAAAAGCAAAATTTTCCTGTGGAGCAGACATTTTGAAATGAAAAAAAAATTGTGAATGTTCATTCAAGACGAAAATTTTCATCGCATTCTTCTGGTGCATATTTTTTCACAGGAAATTTAGGTGAAACCAGACAAACATTTTGGCCAAAATATATTTTTTTTAAATGGAGGTTTGTTTTTTCAATAAAACTCTGCAAACTTAAATGAAAACTGACATTTTTTTGCCAAAAAAATCTGTTTTGTAGAAAAGTATTGAGCAGCTCAATTAATACAGTGAGGGTCATACCTTTGTAATGTACATTTAGCCAAGTACTGTACCACTTCTACCACAGGTACACAGGATTCGGACAAGGCTATCCTTGTCTTTTGCACTGACAGATGCCTTTTAGAAGTGAAGAGAGGGAAACAAAAATTGTCACTCACAGCCCTCATTCCTCATCTACTAGCAGCTGTTTTAGGACACCCCTACCCCCCACCAACTACAGTTCAGAGGAGAGCCCTTTTCATCTGCTTGCCATGATGCAGCCACATGGCAAAGAAGCAGGGCCAGCTCCAGGCACCACCGAAGGAAGCAGGTGACTGAGGCTGCCAATAGAAAGGGGCGGCACTTCATCCGTTATTGGGGCGGTACGTCTGGGTCTCCGGCGGCAATTCAGCGGCGGGTCCTTCAGTGCCTCGCTTCTTCTCCGTGGCAGCTCAATCGCTCCACTTTAATCAGGTTTTTTCTTTTCTTTTTTTCTCTTTGCCGCTTGAGGTGGCAAAAAAGCTGGAGTTGGCCCTGCGAAGAAGGGCCATAGCAGAATGGCAGAGCAGAGATAGATGAAGCAGGCACAGGGCCTGTGTCGATGCTGAAAGGTGGCACTGTCAGCGGCACAGTGACCCAGCACCCTTTGGTGGCAATATTCAGTGCTGGCTCTGAGGGAAGCGTGCCCCCTCCTGAATTCCAGGGGCCCCTTCCTGAAGCACATGAGCTTTCCTCGGGGGTTTCCCATCCAATTGGGCCCACAAAAGGCTCCACCCTGCTTAGCTCATGAGATCTGACACAATCACAACCTGAGATAGGGACCTGTCTGTGCAACACAGGGACATTTTATGGCTGGCAGATAAACGACAGGCCTATCAGAGCATGCTGATTAACCCTACTTGATCTAGTTAATTTAGGAGGGATTAACTAACAAGCTTTCCCTTAATCCATGGCACTGCCTGCTCACAAACCCCACATGGCTCAGCCCACTGGGGCACACAACAAGGGAGCAAGATCACACCCTGGCCCCCTGGGATGGGGCGACAACTGCTCCCATGTAGAAGAGTCTTTGCTGCCTGCGTTGCTTCCTGACAACTGTCCTTTGTCAACAGTTAATAAGACTCATTGAGAGTGGGGGGTGGGGAGGGAGTGTGGAATCAGAGAGATGCTGAGTCAGCAGCCACTACTCCTTTAACTGGAAAATTCACTCTCACATGCCAAAGAGATGAGCTGTTCTGACCCCGACAGTGTTCGCACTTTTCCTTACAACTGCATTGCATCCTCTGAGGAAGGCAGCCATTCCGCAAGAAATCACATCATCATCTAACTCCGTCGGCATTTCTCCTCCTCCCCTGCTACCGATGGAGCTCGGTTCCAGAGTCTGAATTCCCCTAAACGCTGCGTGACGCAACAGACCTACACTCGACAGCGCTCACAGCAAACATTGTTCAAAAGGCAAGAGCACGCTCCGGGAAAACAAAAACTCAATGGTGAAAATCTCTCATCTCTCTTTTGTGCCTGAGTCTCATCTTAGGAGAGTTGGTAAAATCCAGCCAGCTGCCTTTCCTGCCCAGCCTCTATGCGGATGAGCCCATAATGAGTGCTGTTTTCCAAATCAATAATTCAGTAATCTGAGTGCAATGCTGAAGATAGTAGTGGCTCTTATCACCATCCAGATGCTGGGCTCTCCGCTTTCAGATGGGAGGCAGACAGCGCAAGGGGAATGGAGATCAGGAATAACGGGGAGAGGTTGGACCATTAAAGGGACAGGGCCCAACTTCTGCAGCCTTGAACCAGAAATCACTAGGCTGTCACCATCAGGAGCCCACAAAACCAATGGCCACTGCCTTTAAGCAACCAACAACTTTAACTCTAATGCACCCAATCCTTTCTAAACTGACCCTCACTGGGGGCTCTAGACTGCAATACAGCGCGCCCTGCCTGAGCCAGGGAAACATGCTTAAAGACAAGCACATGAGCACTCCCACTGAAGTCAAGAGACTATTCATGTGCTTAAAGTTAAGCACGTGATTCAGTGTTTCACTGGATCAGGCTAGAGCTCTCAGCACCATACATAATCAAGCCCTACACGCAGAATGTCAGCTGCCTCATTCAGGGATCCCTTCCCCAGTATTCCAGGGGTGGTGTTTCTGGAACTGAACAGTCTGTTCCGTTGGCTGAGCTGGAATCAGCCTTGCAATCCAGCAGCAGCAGGACACAACTGCTCCTGCTCTTTTATTTCCACAGCTGCCTCCACCCCAACTCAGCTCCGTGTTACATTGAAACCACCATCAGATATTCAGGTTTCTGAATACATTGCTTGACCCAGAAATTTATTTTTGCATGCACTGGCCTCCAACTGAACCGGTATATCTAGGGGAGGCATTAGAGTGACAGGGAAGTGCAGGATGGGGATCTAGCCCTTGTCTACCTTCTGTATATGCTCTGGAGCTGTCCAGAAATCAGCTTTGAGAGAGGTGTACTCTGGAGCTCTCTAACAGGGCTTTCTCTTTGTGTTCCAGCCAGAACTGTTCTTACTGCAGCTTCCCAATCCAAAGCTCTCACACAGGGGGCATGCACCTCTGGGGCTGAGCCCTATTTGAAAAGATCCATAACTGGTGCCAAGGCCTCCCGCTAGCCCTGGGCACAGGGGGGATTTCACCATGACTGATTCACAAGAGCCCTGCTTCCTACGCGACAAACGACTGATGCAGAAGCACTGGAAATCCACATCCTGTCCACATCCTGACACAAAAAACTAGTCCAGAGGTCACGTGACATGGCATCCCTTGAAAGAGCAGCATTAAGGGGGAGCATCACAACTGGGATGCCATTTGGGATCAGCTCCTCAGCTAGTGTAAACCAGCTGTGCTCTGCTGAAGTCAGAGGAGTGACACTCTTTTATCCCAACTGGGAATCAGGCCCATCACATCCAGTGGAGCAATGCTGGTTTACACCAGTCAAGCATTTGGCCCATTGTCTTTAGTTCTGGATTTGTTCCCATGACAGATGACTGAGTGAGGAGTACAGGGCGCTCCATTGTTGGGCTTTATGAAACAGCACCAGAGACGACTGTTGGTTGATGTCATTGTTCTGTGATGACAATGTCCTGGCTCTAGATAGCATCTATTCTCTGGGACCTGCTATGTGCAAGCATCAGCTCTCCTTCGCTTCCTGGGTCTTACACTCTCTTATTTCATCGCTTTGGTTTTCTCTGCAACACAAAGCCCGGAGCAAGCGCCAGCCAGCCTCACATGAGACAATGAATTTGGCTCTTGTGACAATGCATCCCATAAGGCTTCATGGAAATATGCTTATGAATGTATATATATGACAACTGGAATATGTTTTATGCTACATATGCCATGTAACATATCTCTATAAAGATTATGACCTACTGAATTTATTCATCCTATTTGTATGCATGTGTCATTGTACTTGAAGTTATGAATATTGGCTGTGTACTTGCTTGATTTCTAAGCAGCCTTAGTACAGCATTTGGTCAGCTTCTTGAGAAAGGAATGTGCAAATTAAGTTCCCAATCAAGAAACACTAAAAGGACAATGAATCTTGGAAAGCTCCAATCCACCTAAGAAGTCGATCTGAGGACGTTCAGGGCAGCATGTGAACAACGGCTGCTGCCTGTAAAAACTGGGTCGTGCATGGACATGTGACTTGCCCATGTGACTCCAAAACTCCACCTTGGAATTGGACTTTGCATAGGACAGAGGAGGGGGTCTCCACCCACAAGAGAAAGTCTGCTTAAACCCCTGGGAGACCCCTCCATTTTGTCTTCAGCTGGCTCAAGAAACAGCCTTTCCACCCCCCAAGGATATTTGAAAGAAACTGGAACAATGGACAGTAACTACAGGGGGTGTGAGTAATTGCTGGACCCAAATTAGAAGGAGACTAGTCTGTAAGAGGAAGCTTACTGGCATACCATGGAGGGTGAGATTGTGTCTGTATTCAGTTTTCTTACTGTATTAGACTCAAACTTGTGTGTTTTATTTCATTTTACTTGGTAATTAACTTTGTTCCGTCTGTTAATACTTGGAACCACTTAAATACTACTTTCTGTATTTAATAAAAGCACTTTTTACTTATTAATTAACACAGAGTATATATTAATACCTGAGGAGGTAAACAGCTGTGCATATCTCTCTATCAGTGTTATAGAGGGTGAACAATTTATGAGTTTACCCTATATAACTTTTATACAGAGTAAAATGGATTTATCTGGGGTTTGGACCCCATTGGGAGCTCGGCATCTGAGTGTTAAAGACAGGAACACTCCTTAAGTTGCTTTAAGTTAAGTCTGCAGCTTTGGGGCACTTGGTTCAGACCCTGGATCAGTGTTAGAGCAGACTGGCGTGTCTGGCTCAACAAGACAGGGTGCTGGAGTTCCAAGCTGGCAGGGAAAGCCAGGGCAGTAGTAGTCTTGGCATATCGGTTGGCAGCCCCAGGGTTTCTGTGATCGAACCCATCACAGTCTATCATACAGTCCCCTTTTTGCATTATTTATTCTGTCATGTTTGCTTTTTTTGTTTTACTCCATACAACAAAAAAAATTTAATTTTAAAACAAACGTGCAAATATAATGAATAGATGTTAATTCAAAACACCATCTTAATATTCAAAATCATTAAACAAATTGATGGGGGAGACTGAAGGATTGGGGAGGTTTGGGTAATAAATAGGGGGTCACCAGCTTGTCAGGTCTGCATGGTACGGACTGCATGTCGGTACAACTCCTAGCACAGTCTGGCCCTGAACCTGACTACAGCCTCTGGGAACTGCCACAATACAGCTAGCAGCTAAAGCAGCAGCATGGTCTAGTGAGTAGGGCACTGGACTGGCAGACAGGAGGCACAGGTGCCAATCCTGGCTAGGTCAATAGCCTGCTGGGTGAATTGGGCAAGTCACTTCACTTACACGTCTTTCCTGCTCACTGCCTCCCTTGTCTAGTTAAACTGTCGGTTCTCTGGGGCAGCAATTGTTCTAGTCTCATTCAGGGCAGATGCTGCTGAAACAAGAAAAACAGCAACAGTGACCATAAAGAAAAACAAAACAATGCCCCCTAAGCAGCAAAAGGGTAGCTAAGATGGGTGTCAAGGGGGGGGAGCCAGGTCCTGAGGCATCTCCTCAATGAAGGGTGTGTGTGTGTGCGCGCGCAGTCACCTATCCGCTCAATGAGGAGTTAGCCCAGCCCAGCACTGTGGAGAATTCAAATGTATTCAGGGTTTCAAAACCAAGCGCACCAGCAGGAAGTCTGTCACTGTGTAGGCAGACAGTGTAAGGAACGCACACTGGGCGTGGTGGGGTCACTGGCTCCCAAGCCAGGGAGGGGGGAGGGGGCGGCTACTGTTCACCACAAGCCACTGGACTTGGCAACAGCCCTGCAGAAAGGGGTAGACAGTGCCAGTGCCCTTTGGTGCAGTGGAAGATTCAAACTGGATCAGCAGGTGCGCAGCCTGCGCTGGCCGTGCAGCTGAGAGAACACCTTGGAGCCATGTCAGGATTCCTTACACCCAGCACCCAGTGTGGACAGCTGCCATCTCAGTGAATTAAAATGGAGGATGCTGGAGTTGTGGAGTCACACCTACCTACCCTAGGGCTGGGCTGGGCCCACTAACTGCAGACACCAGAAGAGAGACTAAACCCCTGCCCAAGAGCAGGGCTTTGTTCTCCTGGAATGGAGGATGAAGCAGTCCTGACATAAAGCTGCTCCTCCAGAGTGCAGAAAAAGCGCACAGTCCATGGGGCAAGAAATAGACAGTACAGGTGGGTATCACTCTCCTGATGATATTTTGCCTCTTGTTTCGAAACAGCCTTGCCATGAGGTCTCCTGTGTATGTTGGACAAGAGAAGTCATGATTGATACATGAGGTCTCTCCAGAATCTGATTCCACACTGGTACCAATGGAATCCTATAGCTATGGCTGGGGACAAATGGATGGTGGTTCAAGATGACCCCAGTATTTAGTCACTGGATGACAGGCTTTGAGGAAGATGTCACCAGCTCCCCGCTTCACCATATCTACAATAGTTTAGCAAGTCACTGTGGGTCTGAGTCCCCATTGCCCAGCCCACGTGCAGTCACTGACCCCCACGCAAAGGTCAGAATGGTAACCTTCTATTCCCTTTGCATGGATGTGAAGGGCTGCTCATGGGGCAGGCCAATGGGAAAACAAGCCCTGTGGGTGCCTACAGAGTTCTAGGCAAAAGTACTGGACATGTTGGGGATTTGCTCAATATGCAGTGGGCCTAGCTCTGAAAATTCCATAGACCAATGGGTATGTGGGGCCCACCACTGCAACCCTCCCGCATGGTGACTAGTACTTACTCACCCAGGAACCTCATGGGACACAATGGCTGTGTGAGGATGCAATACTCAGTGGAGCCAAAGGCTGCAGGTTTGGCCCTTTACTTGGCTCTGCCGAAGCTTCAGGTGCTGTGTGTCCTGGTGAAGTTTTGGGGAGGGGAGGAGAGAAGCAAAGGTGGCAACTAGGCGGAAGGACTCCCAGAAAAACAAAGGAAAATAATTAGGGCTGAAATCTGACAAGCAAGCAATTTTGGCTGAACATTAAGTATAATAAGGGAGGGTGCCCAATCAGCTGCCTACTGAGAACTTTATATCCAGCTGTACTTGAAGTTTCCAGCTCTCTACCTTCTACTTGTCCCCCAAGCCACAAGACCTGGGCCTGTGCTCTTGTCAACTTTCTCAAGCTATGTACAGTCAGTACTTGGATGGGCAACTCCAAGGAAAATTCAAGGCTCACTGGAAGTGGTAATGGTGATTCAAGAGCAGACATTCCTCCTGCCCCCCGCAGATGCACACACACACCCCTACATCTGAGCCAGTGGCGGCAGAGGGCACCAAGTAGTTGGCTGAGGTCCTGACCTGCTGGGGTAATTAGAAGTCTTCTGACATTAATTACAAGTGTTAGAATGGTGCTACTGTAATGTGTATGCATGTGCGCCATGATATCTCAACCAAACGTGGCATTTTGGAGGTTGCGTTCTGCCTGCCTAAATCTCCTCTTCACTAAAACCAAAAACATTTGCTGTCCTAATCCAGGGGAAGTGAATTGAGCCAGCACTCTGTGCATTGTGCTGACACTGCTGCTATTAGCATTTGAAAAATAGTACCCAGCCTTTCTGACTGGGAAATAAACCTTTCCAAATTAACATGGCATAACACTGATGCCACTGCCAACCCTCAAAGAATAAAGCGTCAGCATGACCTTTCCTGGCATTTCAGGAACCATTTACCCATCCACCCCCCATAGAAGTGACGCCGGGGAGCACTGCTATAAGAGGGACAGGGGAGACAAGGCTGAGCTGAAGGGCTGTCTCACAAAGTCTGCAGAAAAGCAGACCCGCTAGCTCCAGTGTGTATCATTTTGTCCATCCATTTCTGTTGGGGTTGATAATGAAACCTAACGATGACAGGTTAAATCCTATTTGCAGTGTTGTTGTAGACATATCAGTCCCAGGATATGAGACAGACAAGGTAGGTAGGTGATATCTTTTAAAGAACCAACTTCTGTTGGTGGAAGGGACAAGCTTTCAAACTACACAGAGCTCTTCTTCAGGTCTAGTGCATTTTAGCAGAAACACCCAGCTGCTCTGTGATTGTAGGGGCAGCTTGCTAAAACTGGTGCTGCTTTCCCCCTGCAATCTGAGCCCTGAACTACTGCCAAGTATTTGCTCTCCATGAGGCTAGACTTATAGGACTGGACTGTGCTAGAACAGTCTGTTTCCCAACAGGGCTCAAGCCGATAGCTACAGGTGCCTGCATTTAAATGGTACCTGTAGATAAAATAAAAACTAGGAGTCCGAAGGACTGTTAGTCTTTAAGATGCCACTGGACTCCTCATTGATTCTGTGGATACAGACTAACACGACTACCCCTCTTATACATAGATAAAGTCGAATCTGTGGAATTATTTGGGTTTCTTTGGAGTGAAGGTGCTGTAGGAATGTCAGATACTAGGTTGTTGTTGTTGGGCTCCCAGTGAGCAGACACACCCAAAATCACAGAGTAGGACAGGCAGGAATAGCATCTCCCAGCTCTCCATCCCAGCTACAGACAGCAACTGCAGAGCTGTGCCTGGCCTCAGCAGAAGAGAGAGGAGCCTGAATTCGACCCACTAGATCTTCCCCAGTCCGTGCCCAGGCACTAGCCGTGCTCAGTGCACTCCGCCATGTCCACAGGCAGCCATGTTGTTCCCAAGATGGCCTTGAATGACAAAGCAGGCAGCGTGCTCTGAACCCTGACCCTCCAAGTCTGGAAGCATTCCCTCCCACACGCTCCCAGCCACCAATGACCCAGGGTGCCAGGAGGCGCAAGATCATTCTCGAAGCTGGACTCTGACAGTATAGGGCACGCTCCCAGCTGGGGCATGTCCCGCTTCCCTTTGTCTAGGAGGATGAGGACATTCAGAACGTGGACTGTGAGCCATCTGACCTTTTCAGCTCAGGTAGCAGGGCAGGCTCGAACCACGGAATAGCACTACACACCGGAATAGCACTACACACCCTCCCTCTTCTTCTACACCCAACAAATACACACGTGCTGCCAGTCCTACCATGACAGCAGCACAGCCTCAAAAACCTGCAAAATGGCCGACACCCAGCCATGGCTTCCCAGCCAAACCCTCTGCCCAGCCCCTTGCGATTTTGGAAAAAGGAGAAATGAAGACCTCTCCCTGGTAAGTAACATCTTCCCCCATGTGCATTCAGATGAGAGCATCCACTGCAGCTGCTGCTAGGACACTCTGCATTCCACCATACAGGGCAGACTACATGCACATCCATCGCAGCTTCCCTTGAAGATGCTTATTCGTCAAAAAGCCTTTTAGTCCAGTGCCCCTACCACATTCCCAAGGCAAACTGAATGTGGAAGGCAAATAGACAAGTCACCAACAATCCAGTGACAGACCTGGACAGCGAGATGGACATTTTGCTTACACTCCTCCCTGCCCCATTCTGCCTCTCTGGAAAATGCCATTTATCCCAAGGAGCCCGTCTGGAATCAACCCAGGCACAGGCTGTTGCTAGATCCCACGGAAGCCTGGATCCCATGACTGCTGCCCACTGGATGCAGCCCCGGATCCAGGCCCCATGACTTTGCATTCTCTCCATCACTCTGCCACAAACAGGGTTGGGTGATGGTTTGTACTGAGGCATGGCTGCCTCCTAACCCTTCTCGCTAGATTTCTCTCTGTGATACATGCAGCAATGTAGCTACGGTGGTAAATAACAGGGAGCACCCAGGGCTGAGGCGCTGCCCAGGACAGGAGAGAGGATCAGGAGAAAGGGCTGGCAGAGAAGAGCCATGAGGAACTGCCATCCCTATTATTTAGGAGCAGATCCCAGCAGAATTCACTAGCCCAAACCCCTGCTTCAGGGACAGGAACTTTGGATAGGGCAGGCAAGTACACACAGCCTGGGGGTAGGGTGACCAGACAGAAAAAATCAGGACAGGGGTGGGGGAGTAATAGGGGTCTTTTTCTTATATAGACTCCCTATATAATCAGGACATCTGGTCACCCTACCTGGGGGAAGCATCCTAGAAGCAGGGGAGATGCTGGGAAGCTACATGGATTCCTGATGAGCAAGCAGCAATATTTATTTTTTACTGGAGAAGCAACCTTCTCCCCCTGCCACACCCGACACTCTGCATCTCCAACCTTCCCTTGCCTGTTTTCCACTCCTGCCTCGCCAGTCCCTTAGGATTATACCCTCCCCACCCCACCCCACCCCACCACCATCTTCCCGGCTACTCCAGTTCTCGCCAACGGTGGCAAGAAACCAGCCGTAGCGGGCATAACACATCGGCTGATCCGCCCCTGCTCCCCGCACCCAGGAGGGCTTGCACCGTGTTTGTTTCACCTGTGGTGGGGTGGAAGGTCTCATGGGGTTTGTCTCTCCCCCCACGACCCCAATCCTGCCGGGGGTCCAGCCCAGCCAGGGGACAGGGCAGGGTCCGTGGCCCTAGGGGGTGCAGAGCTCCAGCGCAGGGCGCTGCGACCCTGCTCCATTGTTCTCCTTGCAACGGTGAGGGAGCGGGGGTCTGACCCAAACGGGTCTGCCCAAGCTGCTACCCAGCGGTGACGAATCCCAGCGGCAGCTGCTGGGGCTCCCGCGTCTGCCCGATGCACCTGCCTGGCCCGGGGCAGGAGGATGCTCTTACCTTGGCCGCGGCTCAGCGGCTCTCCGCGATCGGTGCAGGCATCAGCACACTGCAGCCGGCGCTCTGAGAGCTGCTCTGCGCCGCCGCCGCCGCGCCGGGCTCAGGGGTGCGCGGCCCGCCCCCCCTCGGCTGCTGGTTGGCTGCGCTGGACGCCCGGCCGGCTACCGGGGGGGCCGCTGGGTGACATCACGGCTGGGGCCGGGCCGTCACTGCGGCAACGGGGGGGAGGGGGCGATGCTGAGGCACACAGCCCTTCCCCAAAAAACACTGTCCCCGGCACCACCTCTGGGACCCTCAGCCTCCTTCGCAAGCCCCTCCCAGGGACCTGCAGCCCCCCCCCCCCAACCCTGCCCCTGCCCCTGCCCCTGCCCCGCTGGGATCCCCCAGCCTGCAGCCCCTACTCCAACTCCTCCTCCCCCCACCACAGCGCACAAACACAGCCCTCTATGGAGCCCTCCCAGGATTCTCAGCCCCTCCCCAAACTCTGCCCCTCCCATGGACTCCGAACCCAGCAGCCCCGACCCCAACTCTTGCCTCTCCAAGGATCCTCAGCCCCATCCCAAATCCTGCCCCCCAGAGACCACTAGCCCATCAGCTCTCATCCAAATCCTGCCTCCACAACCTCCAGAGACCCCCACCCAGGAGCCCTTACCCAAATCCTGCAACTCCCAGCCCAACAGCCCCTACTCCAAATCCCTCACCCCCCTCCACCACACCGCCCAGGCACAGCCCTATGCAGACCCCCCAAAGCCCTCAGCCCAAATCCCACCCCCAGCCCAGCAGCCCCATCCTAAATCCTGCCCCCACCCCAAATCCTCCCCCCACACACCACCCAGGCACATCCCCTGCAACTGCTGCACCTGCAGGAGCCCCAGCATAATCCCCCAGGACCTTCAGTCCAGCAGATCTTGCCTGCTGCCCCAATCTTTCAGGGAGACAGGGGTGGTCTTACCCCTGCTTCCCTCTCCCAGCCCTTAAAGGAGAAATAGCCTCACAGACACATAGCTGTGTTGTTAAAAAGATGCCTGTATGCAGGGAGCAGCATGGTCCAGTGGATGGAGCACTGGGCTAGGATGCAGAAGACTGGACCTCTGTTCCCAGCACTGCCACCCACCTGTTGTGTGACCTTGAGCAATTTCCCCTTTCTGGGCCTCTTTCTCCCTGGTGTGTTTAGGCTGTATGCCCTGCCCTGAAGAACTTGTCTCTCACTATGTGTATAGCAACTAGCACAATGGGACCTCTAGGCCCCACTGTATACAAACAATACTTTCCTTGGTCTGCTTATATCCCTCCCCCTTTCTCTACCTCCTCTCTTCAAGTTTCATCACCTCACCCTTACCCCAAACACTCTACTTCAGTGGTCCCCAATGCAGTGCCTTTGGGTGCCATGGCACCTGTCAGGGCATCTATGTGCACCTGTGTACTGTGTGGCGGATGAGCATCCGCCAAAATGCCACTCACAAGCAGTGTCATCCAGAGGCGTCGCCGCTGAAATGCTGCCGTTTTTCACCTATTGACGTTGCCGCATTTCAGCAGATGTTTGTCTGCCGGCCATGGTGGCTCGTCGTCCAGCACCTGCCAGACAAAAAAGGTTGGGGACCACTGCTCTACTTTAATTCCACCTTGCCAAAATCTCTGACCTCATCTCTATCACATTCCCCAATCACTAATGCCCACCTACCTTTGTGTGCACTGTTTCAGTGTCTTCTTCCATACCACTCCCATCCACCCAATAACTCCTTCTCATTTTTTCTAATGATTCACCTCATCCATGCTGCCTGGGAGATGTGAACCAAAGAGAACTACTAGTAGGAAATAAGGCTCATGCTTTTAAAGTTCTACTCTACCCTAGGGTTCTGCCCATTGCAATACCCCCACACACTAAGTCTCTCCTCCTAGGGGAACCCCCAACCCTCTCACCCACCTTGCCTCCATGACTACTGCCAGTCATCATCTAGCCCCCACTCACTGAGGCAAACTTCAGTCTGTAAAGACCACTCATCATTGGCAAGTGAGGGTTGGACCTGCTGCCTTTGCCTAACCCCAGGCTGCCCCTCTAAAACCCCTGTACTGGCTTTGGCCTTTGGCAAGGCCTGCAGCCTGGGGATTTGCCAGGCTGGAGTTCTCCAGCTTCTTTCACCTTTCCCCAGCCCTGCTCTGCTTCCCATATCCTGAGTTCCCAGGCAACCACATCCTGAGAGAGACTGACTACCTGCCTTCTTGCAGAAGCCCTTCTTATACTGGTCTAGCTGGGCCCTGACTGGCTGCCTCAAGCCCACCCTTATTGTGTCTCAGTCCCAGCTCTCTCCACAGGCTGGCTTTTAACCCTTTCAGGGCTGGAGCGGGGTGACTGCCCGCTACAGTGAGAGCCCAGGCTGGTGGGTCAGAGGGCAAAATGGTACCCCAGTTCCAAGGGGCAGCCTGGTGGGGTGAAACCATCACAGTGTGTGAGGAGAGAGTTTATTTTGGCTCTCAGGCCCAGAAGCTCAAGTGTATTTAGACTCCTAACTTCCTCTGAAATCAATCGAGTTAGGAGCCTGGAAGGATCTAGTCATCAGAGCCGAACCTGAGTTTGCATGACTGGTAGCTAAAAATCCAACCCGGGTTTTACTTGGAAACTGAGAACATCTCATCTGGAAATCATAAAGGGCAACAGCATGGAAACTCACTGTGCCCTCTCAACAATCCACTTCCAGATCAGAGCTGAACTTCAACTGAACCCTGTGTGCATGGCACACTCAGTAACCACATGAACTTACTGCTAACCCTTGGTATTCCACACCCCATCCCTGCTCTGCTGTCTGCTGACCCCATGTGCTGACCTAGCTTTAGAGGTCAGCAGTAAGTGCTTCAGGGCAGAGAACCTGGCTTTTTATCTGCAGTGGCAGGACTTGGTTGCGCCAGATGCTCAGCGTTCTGTCCATGCCCTGCACGTGAATCGTGTCATGGAATTCAGTGGTCACATCCTTAAAGCTCAACACCTGTGCAAGGGTTCTGGAACAATTTTTATAGCAGGGGTGCTGAGAGCCATTAAACCAAACTGTAAACCCTGGATATAATGGAAACCACTTCAATCCAGGGGGTGCTGCAGCATCCCCCGCAATCCTAGCTCCAGCACCTATGCATCTGTGTCAATGTTCTACTGGCTCAGGCCCACCATGCTCAGCACCTGGCAGGATAAACCCCTTGTTGGGAGACGGGCTGTGTGCTCCTGGCCTGCAGTACCACCTAATGGCAATAGTTTGGGGCATAACGCCTAACAGTGAGAGTCCAAGGGTCGGTTCCCCTGGCAGTTGCGGCTTGGGGTAGCATCACCCCTGCTGAGAGTTCCAAGGCTGCCCTGCCTAGCGGCACTAGTTTGAGGTAGCATCACCCCTGGCGAGAGCGGGGGTAGGGGGAACCTGGGCCTACCCTACTCCACTGGGTTCCAACCCAGGGCTCTTGAAAGCAGTATCCCTTATACAGGGCCTGAGGCCTGATACCCCTAAGCATGCTCCTTGAGTCCCTTCCTACCCTATCATCTTGGGCTAGAATTGGGGTCCCTCCCGTGTACCCTGCTGAGCTGCCTCCTCCGCTGGCAAAAGCAAGTTGTCACCTTCAGCTTCCATGGTTGACAGGCTTCCAGTGGCTTGGGTCTGAGGCTCAGTCTTGGTGGCATGGAGCCCTAGTGGCTTCCCAGCAGGGAGCTGCTGCACTCAATTGCTCTCCTCCTGGGCCAGCCCAGACTGAGCTGAGTTGCTCCCCTTTAATTCTCCGTCCAGCAGGAGCATGCCCAGCAGCAGCAAGGAGGCATGGCCTTCTGGGCCCAGAGTAGGTCTTTAACCCTTGCCTCACCAGTGTGGGGCTGGTATACTCCATCACATCCCTACAGCACCTAGGCTCTGGGTTCTGTAAATATCAAATAATTATAACAGAACTCCTCCCCAGTACAGTCTCATCTCTCCCTACTTGCTCCAATCAGACCAGACAGACATCTTAGGAGCCTTCTTTCCCGGCGTTCCTTCACTCAGTCCCAGTGAAGAGGCAGTGGTAGCCTGTGATTAACCAGCTTGCACTGTAGTACCTGTAGGAAACACCATGGCCAGGCCTTTGTAAGAGATTCATTTAGCACCAAGCCTTTCATTCTCCTATCCCTGGCATAGCTTGAGTGCAGAACTGTCCTCCTGACATAGTTTTATAGATTCTAGGACTGGAAGGGACGTTGAGAGGTCATCGAGTCCAGTCCCCTGCCCTCATGGCAGGACCAAATACTGTCTAGACTCTAGACCATCCCTGATAGACATTTATCTAACCGACTCTTAAATATCTCCAGAGATGGAGATTCCACAACCTCCCTAGGCAATTTATTCCAGTGTTTAACCATCCTGACAGTTAGGAACTTTTTCCTAATGTCCAGCCTAAACTTTCCTTGCTGCAGTTTAAGCCCATTGCTTCTTGTTCTATCCTTAGAGACTAAGGTAAACAAGTTTTCTCCCTCCTCATGACACCCTTTTAGATACCTGAAAACTGCTATCATGTCCCCTCTCAGTCTTCTCTTTTCCAAACTAAACAAACCCAATTCTTTCAGCCTTCCTTCATAGGTCATGTTCTCAAGACCTTTAATCTTTCTTGTTGCTCTTCTCTGGACCTCTCCAATTTCTCCACATCTTTCTTGAGATGCAGTGCCCAGTCACAGTCTGTCAATTCCACAAAGACATGAATGGGAGACACAAAACCCAAAGAATGACAAATATTAGTTGGGTCTTTTTACTTAAAAGCTGAGTTTTTCACACACATCTGCTTTTCAAAGTCTCCAGAGATCAGATGTGCCATAAACAACAAGCCACAATGGAGCTTCATCCACAGCCCAGTGAAATCAGGAACCTCTGTCCATTCACTCTGCTGGGCTTAGGAGCAGGCCTCTGTCGCCTAGCATTTGCAGATGCAAATTCCGAGGGAGGGTCAAGTTTCTTTGGAAATTTATATCAGTCTTAGTTTTGTTTCAAAGGGCTTTAAAACAAGAGGCAGATCCTCAGCTGTTATAAATCAGAATTGCCCCCATTGATTCCAATGGGCTTTGAAGGCCAGGGGCTATGGACCAGATTTCCAACACATCTCAGCACCCACAGTGCACCTGGATTTTCAACAGAGATTAGCTCTCCTTTGACACAATCGAGATACTAGGTGTAAGGCTAGGAAGTGAGTGACCACAAAGAGACAGTCCCAACAATAGAACACAATGCCATTGTACTTTGATTGTACATTCTTACTTAGGTTTCAGAGTAGCAGCTGTGTAGTCTGTATCCACAAAAAGAACAGGAGTACCTGTGGCACCTTAGAGACTAACAAATTTATTTCAGCATGAGGTTTCGTGAGCTACAGCTCACTTCTTCGGATGCATAGAATGGAACACACAGACAGGAGATATTTATACATACAGAGAACATGAAAAGGTGGAAGCATGCATACCAACAGGAAGAGTCTAATCAATTGAGATGAGCTATCATTAGCAGGAGAAAAAGTGGTTTTTTTTCTCCTGCTGATGATAGCTCATCTCAAATGATTAGATTCTTCCTGTTGGTATGCGTACTTCCACCTTTTCATGTTCTCTGTATGTATAAATATCTCCTGTCTGTGTGTTCCATTCTATGCATCCGAAGAAGTGAGCTGTAGCTCACGAAACCTCATGCTGAATAATTTGTTAGTCTCTAAGGTGCCACAGGCACTCTTGTTCTTTTTTCTTACTTAGGGTCATTCTTATTTAGGGCTCCAGAGGTGATCCCAGCAATTACAGGCCTGTAAGCCTGACTTCAATACTGGGCAGACTAGCTGAAACTATAATAAAGAACAATATTATCAGACATATAGATGAACATAATTTGTTGAGGAGAAGTCAACATGTTTTTAATAAGAGGAAATCATGCCTTACCAATCTACTACAATTGTTTCAGAAGGTCAACAAGCATGTGGACCAAGGGGATCCAGTGGATATAGCGTACTTGGATTTTCAGAAAGCCTTTGAAAAGATGTCTCACCAAAGGCTCTGATGCAAAGTAAGCTGCCATGGGATAAGAGGGAAAGTGCTCTCATGGATTGGTAACTGGTTAAAAGATAAGAAACAAAGTGTAGGTATAAATGGCCAATTTTCAGAATGGAGAGAGGTAAATAGTGGTTTCCCCCAGGGGTCAGTTCTGGGACCAGTCCTATTCAACATTCGTAAATGATCTGGGAAAAGGGGTAAACAGTGAGGTGGCAAAATTTGCAGATGATACAAAATTACTCAAGATAGTTAAGACCCAGGCAGACTGCGAAGAACTACAAAAGGACCTCTCAAAACTGGGTGACTGGGCAACAAAATGGCAGATGAAATTTAACGTTGATAAATGCAAAGTAATGCACATTGGAAAGCAATTCCAACTATACATATAAAATGATGGGGTCTGAATTAGCTATTACCAATCAAGAAAGAGATCCTGAAGTCTCTGTGGATAGTTCTCTGAAAACATCCACTCAATGGCAGTGGCAGTCAAAAAAGTGAACAGAATGCTGGGAATAATTAAGAAAGAGATAGATACTAGGACAGATAATATCATGTTGCCTCTATATAAATCCATGCTATGCCCACATCTTGAATACTGTGTGCAGATATGGTTGCCCCATCTCAAAAAAAGATATATTGGAATTGGAAAAGGTTCAGAAAAGGGCAACAAAAATTATTAGGGGCATGGAACCGCTTCCATATGAGGAGAGATTAATAAGACTGGGACTTTTCAGCTTGGAAAAGAGACAGCTAAGGGGAGATATGATTGAGGTCTATAAAATCTTAACTGGTGTAGAGAAAATAGATGAGGAAGTGTTGCTTACTACTTCTCATAACACAAGAACTAGGAGTCCCCTAATGAAATTAATAGGCAGCAGGTTTAAAAGAAATAAAAGGAAGTACTTCTTCACACAACGCAGAGTCACCCTGTGGAACTCCTTGCCAGCAGATGTTATGACGGCCAAGACCATAACTGGGTTAAAAAAAGAGCTAGATAAATTCATGGAAGGTAGGTCCATCAATGGCTATTAGCCAGGATGGGCAGGAATGGTGTCCCCAGCCTCTGTTTGCTAGAAGCTGGGAATGAGTGACGGGACGGATCACTTGATGATTCCCTGTTCTGTTCATTCCCTCTGAGGCACCTGGCACTGGCCATTGTTGGAAGACAGGATAGTGGGCTAGATGGACCTTTGGTCTGACCCAGGAGGGCTATTCTTATGTCATTAGCACTTTATCCACCTCCACATCCTTCCTCAGACCAGACCTTTGCTGCGATGCCTATGAAAAAATTATGCTGACTGATAGTGTCTCATTGTTTCCTTGTACTCTCCTGCCTGTCTTGTGTATCCAGGTGTCCTGCCTGTCTTTGTGTATCCAAGTGTCCTGAATCTCAGTCCAGTGCTCTATGCACTAGCCCTTCTCACTCCCAACTTCTTGTGGCTACACTGAAAACAAAGTATACACCTTTCTTACCTGCAAAGGGCACTTCTTTGCTGGACACAGCCAGGTTCTAGATGGGGTTTAAAACTGGCTGAAAATTTTTGATTTTTTTTTTAAACAAAAAAAGCTAGGGATAAATTTTTCATGAAAAAAATGTCTCTCTTTTAAGCCAGCTGTAAGTTTCCTTTTTATAGCACTTGATTAGATGAGTGTGTGACCCAGGCATAATTGTAGGTTTATTAAAATATTATTTAGATACCAAAATAAAGATATTTTTATCCTGGGAAACGTCAAATATCTATTAACTGAGAGCACACATTGCCCATGAAGCAGAACTGATACTTCCTGAGAGTAATGTCATACATACAGTTTGATACTAAAAAGAATATAACCTAAGTTTATGGTGAGATGATGTATGTGGACTTCTATTTCAGAGCAATCAATGTGTGTCATTAGTATACCCATGTATAAATAAATCAATATTAGCATGTAG
Source organism: Gopherus evgoodei (assembly GCF_007399415.2). Taxonomy (NCBI): domain Eukaryota; kingdom Metazoa; phylum Chordata; order Testudines; family Testudinidae; genus Gopherus; species Gopherus evgoodei. The sequence goes on along the minus strand of NC_044330.1, from coordinate 58,052,002 downwards.
GGACAAAATCAGGAAAGCCAAGGCAAAGAATGAAATACCGGCAAGGAATGTTAGAGACAACAAGAACAGGTTCTTCAGATATCACAGACAAAAAAGAAAGATCAGGTGGATCTGCTGCTCAGTGGAGAAGACAAGCTGGTAATGGAAGAGGATAGGAAGGCAGAGCTGCTCAATGTCTACTTTGCTTCAGTCTTCTCAAAAAAAATAACATTGGACTGCACGACTAGTGAAGTTACCACAGACAATAAAAGGGAAGTGATGCTGATTGGAATAAGTAAAGAACACATCAGAGATATTCTGACCAATCTGAATTAATTCAACTGACTGATGAACATAGCTCAGTGGTTTGAGCATTAGCCTCCTACATCTAGGGTTGTAAGTTCAATCCTTGAGGGAGCTACTTAGGGAAATCAGTACTTGGTCCTGCTAGTAAAAGGCAGGGGGTTGGACTTGATGACCTTTAAAGGAGGTCATCCTAAATAAATAGGATATCTTTATTTATAATTCAGATCAGTGAGGCCTGATGCTATTCATCTCAGGATACTGAAGGAATTAACTGAAGAAATCTTGGAGTCACTGGCCATAATTTTTGCAGCCTTATAGATGACAGAAGAGGTCCTGGAAGACTGGAGAAGGGCTAACGTAGTGCCCATCTTTAAAAGGGAGGAAAAGGAGGAGCTGGAGAACTATAGACTAGTCAGCCTGATTTCGATACCTGGGAAGCTACTAGAGCAATGTATAAAACATTTGCAAATATCTGGAGGATGAAGGGGTGATCACTAGCAGCCAGCATGGATTTACTAAGAATAAATCATGCCAAACCAGCCTGATTTCCTTCTTTGATAGGGTAACTGGTTTGATGGATAGGGGGAACACGTAGGATATAATATACCTGGACTTCAGCAAGGCTTTTAACACAGTCCCACATAGTTTTCTGGTAAGACAGCTGGAGAAATCCGGGCTTTGCAGAACTACCATTAAGTTGATACATAATTGGTTAAACAACTGCAAACAAAGAATAACTATTAGTGGAATGATGTCTGACTGGAGGGAGGTCTCAAGTGGTGGGTCTGGTGTTGTTTAACCTCTTTATTAATGTCCAGGATGTAGGAATAGAGAGCACACTGATCAAATTTGCAGATGACACAAAACTGGGGGTGTTCCCAACACTTTGGAGGACAGCTGAAATTCAGAGGGATCTTGATAAACTGGAGAACTGGGCTATAGACAACAAAATGAAATTCAATAAAGACGCTGATGTGCTACACTTAGGGAAGAAAAACCAAATGCATGAATACAAAATAGGGGATAACTGGCTTGGCAACAGCAGCGCTAAGAAGGATCTGGGAATCATGGTGGATCACAGCCTCAACATGAGTTACCAATGTGATGCTGTTGCAAAAAAAGCAAATGCAATTTTAGGTTGCATTAGCAGAGGCATAGCATGCAAGTCATGGGAGCTGATAGTACTTTTGGCGCTGGTTAGGCCTCACCTGGAGAACTGTGTCCTGTTATGGTCACCAATGTGTATAGAAAGAATGTGGAGAAACTGGAAAGGATCCAGAGGTGAGTGACAAAGATGATCAAAGGGATGGAATGCAAGCCATATGAGCAAAGGCTGAAGGAACTGGGTATGTTCAGTTTGGAAAAGAGGAGATGAAGGGAAACATGATAGCAGTCTTCAGATATTTGAAAGGCTGCCGTACAACAGATGGAGAAAGGTTGTTCTCTCTTGTACACAGAGCAGAAAAAGAGGCAATGGGGTCAAACTACAGCACAGTAGATTTAGATTAAATCTCAGGAAACACTTCTTAACTGTAAGAACAGTAGGACAATGGAACAGATGCCTAGAGAGGTCGTGGAAGCCCCTTCACTGAAGGTTTTCAAAAGGAGGCTGGAGCCATCCGTCTTTGAGGCTTAGACACAACAAATCTGGCATCTGGGCAGGGGGTTAGACTAGATGATCCTTGTGGACCTTCTAGCCCTGTGAGTCTATGTTTCTAATACATTTCAGTCAAGACTGGATGTTTTTCTGAAAGGTCTGCTCATAGCACAAGAACTAGGGGTCACCCAGGAATTGTTTTGGGACAGGTCTCTGGCCTGTGTTATGCAGAGGTCACACTAGCTGATCACAGTGTTCCTTTCTGGGCTTGGAATCTGTGAATCTAAGAATGTCTATGGATCAGACCAATGCATCTGACCTGAGCAAGTCTGCCCAGCACAAAGAAGATCCTGAACCCAGTTTTTCAGGCTGATAGAAGGGTCCTGCAGTGTTGGTATAGGGCAGCTACAGCAGTTATTATGCCACTTCCCCTCCCAGACCCCACTGCAGGGGATGGCTGTTCCCCAAAGGGAAAGAGGTGTGGCAGGGCTAGGGCCAGGGCCATGGCATCCTGATGACCTAACAATTTTGAATGCTGGAAGAGTCCTTGGAGGCCACAGGCAGTCAGCATACTTCAGAGCAACCCTGAGGCTGTTCTAAATTACACCGGGAACCTGGCTACGGTATAGGGATCAGGGGTGCAAACAGCTTCTTTCCACACTCACCCATCTCATCTGTGCCCAGAACAGGCTGGGAACTGCTGAAGCTCAAGTCCTGTGATGCTGTTTCAGAAGGCTTTTGCGCAGCGTTAATGCTTTGCGACAGACAGCAAATTGTATAGGCCTATGGTGCCAGGGCTCCAGGGTCTGGGGGCCCAGCTCCACCAATGTTGGGAGATGGGTCTCTTCCCTGGCCCTTCGTGCCACCCCCATGTGCCTCCCCTTGGCCCCAGAGCTTCCCTGCCTCAAGTGGGCAGCTGCCCTGCCACTCCATACCGTGCTCCCTCACTGCCGGTGCTGGCTGCTGCTGCCTACAACACAAAAGCGGTGCCAGCGGCAGGGTGAGGCGGCTGCTGCACTAGCAGAGGGGAGGAGACGCACACATGGCAGCCCTCCCCTCCTCTGGCACCCACTGGGAGGCAACGCTGAGGGGGTTTCTGGAAGACGGAGTCTGGACCTCACCTGAGCAGCTGCTGGGGCTTGGGTGAGTGTCCAACTGTGTGATCCGTGCCCCTCACCCCCACCCACCACTCCTGCCCCAGGCTGAGCAAGAGGCAGCCCCACCCTCTGTGAGGCTATGGTGAGGGGTAGCAGGCTGCAGCAGGGGAAGAGGCCACAAGTGATGGCAGCCGCCTCCCCGCCCATCATCCACCACAGGGGAGGTGAGGGGGCTTCCTGGACCTGAGAGGGGCCTGGCCCCTAAGACCATATGCAGTGACACTGCCAGGTGAGTGTGCTGCCAGGAGAGAGAGGAGGACCCCTCCCCGGGAGCTTGCTGCTGCCGGTGTGGAGAGGGTTGGGAGGACTGTGGAGTCCTCCTCTCTGGCCCAGCCCTGGCGCAGCCTGCCTGTACCACAAACTCCTCATCCCCAGCCCCCACCACCCCAGAGCCTGCATCCCCAGCCAGAGCTCTCACCCCTGCACACCAACCCTCTGCCCTACCCAGAGCCCCCTCCTGCATCATGAAGCCCTCATCCCCTGTTCCATCCCGCAGCCCTCACCCCCGCACCTCAACCCTCTTCCCTACCCCTGAGCCCCTCCAACACACCAAACCCCTCATTCCCAGCCCCACCACAGCGCCTGCACCCCCAGCCAGAGCCCTCATCCCTCCACACCCCCCACATTGTGCAGTATAGGGAAACTGTTAAATGCTTATTGTTTCCAGTCCATGTTTATGTTATTTTATATATGTAAGCCTCTCTCTCTCCCTCTCTCTCTGTATATATATAAGGCAGGTGTGTGCGAGTGGTGAGGGGACTTGGACCCGTTCTGGGTACCCCCCAAAAATTATACAAACCTGCTGCCCCTGCTTTGAGATGCTGAGTAACTGGCTGTGTTTGTTCTGCTTCCAAGTGAAGGCTCTATTCCTGCAAACATGCACACAAATAACTGGATGCACCTAAGAGAATAGCATGGCCTGGGTAACTGTGCCCGCTGTAGAGCCCTGCTTCATGTGATGGGCACAGTCACCATGTAGGCAAGTCGACCACACAGGGATGTATTGTACAGGACAGCCCAGCCCACCTGCAATCCCCAGCACTGGCAACAAAAAAAGGCTAAAAAATAAGTCAGAGCCATGACTGAAGCCTTGGTTTCTAACGAGTGCCTGACCCCTGCATCTCAGCACCTCCCAGCCCAGCACCCTACTGCTCTGTTTGCCCCAGCCTGGTGCCCCACTGCTCCGTGTACCCCCCAGCTCCACATGCCCCAGCCTGACACCCCACCGCTCCATGCACACCTGCCTGGCACCCCAGAGCTCTGCACGCCACACCGCTCCGTGTGCCCCAGACTGGTGCACCACTGCTCCACGCACCCCATAGGGTTGCCAGGTGTCTAGTTTTTGACCGGAATGCCTGGTCAAAAAGGAACCCTGGCAGCTCCAGTCAGCACTGCTGACTGGGCTGTTAGAAGTCCGGTCAGCAGTGCAGCAGGGCTAAGGCAGGCTCGCTGCCTGTTGTGGCTCCACGTAGCTTCCAGAAGCAGCGGCATGTCCCCCCTTTGGCTCCTATGCATAGAGACAGCCAGGGGGCTTCGTGCACTATGCCCGCCCCAAGCACTGACTCAGCAGCTCCTATTGGCTGGGAACAGTGGCCAACGTGAGCTGCAGGGCAACGCCTGTGGATGGGGCAGTGTGCAGAGCCGCCTGGCTGCAGCCTCTGTGTAGGGTGAAGGGTGGGGACATGCAGCTGCTTCCGGGAGCTGCCTGAGGTAAGCACTGCTGGGAGCCTGCACTACTGATCCCCTCCTGGACCCCAACTCCCTGCCCCAGCCCTGAGCCCCCTCCCCCTCCAAACCCCTCAGTACCAGTCCGGAGCAACCTCCTGTACCCCAAGCCCCTCATCCCCAACCCAACCAAAGAGCCACACCCCTGGCTGGAGTCAAGCGGTACCTGGCTTCCTGTTACAGGTTTAAAGAAACTCAGACTTTCACACCACCACCATGTTCACTCTTCTCCAATGCCCCTTCCTGAGTTTGCAACCCCCCACCCCATGCTCTCTACCCAGTCATCCAAACAGCTCCCTTACTACTGCACTCTTCCTGGCATCCCCTGCACTGCAATGCACCTGCTCAGGAACTCCCAATTTCCAAGCTTTTGCTAAGTTTTATCCTAACTCTTGCAGGCTTCCCAGGGGTTGCTTATTTAAACATCAACATCTGGAAGAGATTTTCCCACTTCAGTAATTGCTATGAGCCTGATTCAAATCTCCCTTACAACCGGTATGATTCCATTGACTCATGTGGAGTTACTTCTGACTCACACTGATGGTAGCAAGGTCAGGCTTGAGTCTTTAGAGACTTATCTCCAGCATAAGGAGATTTCCTTGCCTTTTCTGCTCCTGTTTTCAAATTAAAAAAACCTAGCAGCCGGGCCATCTGAAGTATTTAGACCAAAGAAGACTGTATTGTAGCTGATGGCTGGTTTAGGCCGCCTATCTTGGACCTTCTGCTTGCTAGAACAGTATCTGCAAGTTTTTACATGTATTTTCAGGGTTTTTTTAAAACCTTTTAATGGTGAACTACAAAGGGGAAATAAAATTGTGTGCTCTTTTTTCTCTATAATGGACAGAGGCTCAGAAGAGGGGTTTTTTTAAGAAAGGTTTCTTTTCTGCTTGCTTTTTATCTTCAAAATATCAAGTTTTTCTCCCTTGTTTTTTTAAATGGAGATCTCCTTGGAGGACTAGAGATCTGATTTCTTGGCTTTCAGCTGAACGAGTGTTGTTTAATCTTTCAAAAAAACATTTCCGCAGTATATTTATTAGGAATTCAAATGGTTAACAATAATAGAAACCAAGGTGTTTTTAACAGTCTGGATAAAACTACTTACCCTATGCCACTGCTCAGGTTTCAGTCTCGTATGAGGTCATAATCCTACTGGTTCTCCAGAATCCATGATCAGGCTAAGACACAAACATGCAGCAGTTTAGACTGGGAAAGGACTTCTCATGAGCATGTTAGAGAAGGATAAGAATATTGTAACCAAAATAGTAAAGATGCAAGACTAACAATGTTATTGGCATAAAATATCATCCTGGGCAACACAATATAAGGAGGAGGTGAGCAGCCGTCAGTGGTGAAAGAACAGGTTAAGGACGATTTAGAAAAAACTGGACATGCACAATTCCATGGGTCCAGATCTAATGCATCCAAGGGTGCTAAGGGAATTGGCTGATGTGATTGCATAGCGAGTGGCCATTATCTTTGAAAACTCGTGGCAATTTGGGGGAGGCCCCTGATGATTGGAAAAAGGGAAATATAGTGCCCATCTAGAACCTGGGGAACTACAGCCTCACCTCAGTCCTGGAAAAATCATGAAGCAGGTCCTCAAGGAAACCATTCTGAAGCACTTGGAGGAGAGGAAGGGGATCAGGAACAGTCAACATGGATTCACCAATGGCAAGTCATGCCTGACCAACCTGATTGCCTGCTATAATGAGATAACTGGCTCAGTGGATATGGGGAAAGCAATGGATGTGATATACCTTGCTTGACTTTAGCAAAACTTTTGACATGGTGTCCCACAGTATTCTTGCCAGCAAGTTAAAAAAGTATAGATTGGATGAAAGGACTATATGGTGGATAGAAAGCTGGCTAGACTCAACGGGTAGTGATCAATGGCTTGATGTCTAGCTGGCAGCCGGTATCAAGTGGAGTACTCCAGGGGTTGGTCCTGGGGCCAGTTTTGTGGGATGGATTTAATCCTCACCAAATTCACAGATGACACTAAGCTGGAAGGAGAGATAGATATGCTGGATGGTAGGGATAGGGTCCAGAGTGACCTAGACAAATTGGAGGATTGGGCCAAAAGAAATTTGATGAGGTTCAACAAGGACAAGAGTAGAGTCCTGCACTTAGGATGGAAGACTCCCATGCACTGCTACAGGCTGGGGACCGACTGGCTAAGCAGCCGTTCTGCAGAAAAGGACCTGGGGATTACAGTGGATGAGAAGCTAGATATGAGGCAACAAGGGCACACTGCTGACAAGAAAGCTAATGGCATATTGGGCTGCATTAGTAGGAGTGTTGCCAGGAGGACGAGGGACATGATTATTCCCCTCTGTTCGAAATGGTGAGGCCACATCTGGAGTATTGTTCCCAGTTTTGGACCCCACGCTACAGAAAGGATGTGGACAAATTGGAGAGAGTCCAGCAGAGGGCAATGAAAATGATTAGGCAGCTGGGGCACATGACTTACGAGGAGAGGCTGAAGGAACTGGGCTTCTTTAGCCTGCAGAAGAGAAGAATGAGGGGGGATGTGATAGCAGCCTTCAACTGCCTAAAGGAGGGTTTCAAAGAAAATGGAGCTTGGCTGGTCTCAGTGATGGCAGATGATAGAACAAGGAGCAATGGTCTCAAGTTGCAGTGTGGGAGGGCTAGGTTGGATATTAGGAAACACTATTTCACTAGGAGGGTGGTGAAGCACTGGAATGGGTTACCTAGGGAAGTGGTAGAATCTCCATTCCTTGACTTTAGCAAAGCTTTTGATATGGTCTCCCACAGTATTCTTGCCAGCAAGTTAAAGAAGTGTGGGCTGGATGAATGGACTATAAAGTGGATAGAAAGCTGGCTAGATCATCAGACTCAACAGGCAGTGATCAACGGCTCCATGTCTAGTTGGCAGCCGGTATCAAGCGGAGTGCCCCAAGGGTTGGTCCTGGGGCAGTTTTGTTCAATATATTCATAAATGATCTGGAGGATGGAATGGACTGCACTCTCAGCAAGTTTGCAGATGACACTAAACTGGGAGGAGTGGTAGACACGCTGAAGGGCAGGGATAGGATACAGAGGGACCTAGATAAATTAGAGGATTGGGCCAAAAGAAGCCTGATGAGGTTCAACAAGGACAAGCGCTCAGTCCTGCACTTAGGATGGAAGAATCTCATGCACTGCTACAGACTAGGGACCAAATGGCTAGGCAGCAGTTCTGCAGAAAAGGACCTAGGGGTTACAGTGGACGAGAAGCTGGATATGAGTCAACAGTGTGCCCTTGTTGCCAAGAAGGCTAATGGCATTTTGGGCTGTATAAGTAGGGGCATTGCCAGCAGAATGAGGGACGTGATCATTCCCCCCTATTCGGCATTGGTGAGGCCTCATCTGGAGTACTGTGTCTAGTTTTGGGCCCCACACTACAAGAAGGATGTGGAAAAATTGGAAAGAGTCCAGCGGAGGGCAACAAAAATGATTAGGGGGCTGGAGCACTTGACTTATGAGGAGAGGCTGAGAGAACAGGGATTGTTTAGTCTGCAGAAGAGAAGAATGAGAGGGGATTTGATAGCTGCTTTAAACCACCTGAAAGGGGGTTCTAAAGAGGATGGAGCTAGACTGTTCTCAGTGGTACCAGATGACAGAAGAAGGAGTAATGGTCTCAAGTTGCAGTGGGGGAGTTTTAGGTTGGATATTAGGAAAAACTTTTTCACTAGGAGGGTGGTGAAACACTGGAGTAGGTTAGCTAGGGAGGGAATTTCCTTCCTTGGAGGTTTTTAAGGTCAGGCTTGACAAAGCCCTGCCTGGGATGATTTAGTTGGTGTTGGTCCTGCTTTGGGCAGAGATTTGGACTAGATGGCCTCCTGAGGTCTATTCCAAACCTAATCTTTTATGATTCTTTTATTCTGTAAAATATTGGAGATTCCAGGGTGTTTAAAAAAAAAACACCTCATCCAACTCATAGTTTAAAGGTACAGTGTTATCTGCATACATTGGCTTTGTTGGGTTAACCACGGGATTGTGAAAGCAGAGGGGCTTTCCTTTTGTGTTTCAAAGGGGGAATACCTGCCCAACACCCAAGCCCCTTTGCCAGTGCATGAACTTTCACACATTTGGAACAAAAGATGACTCTGGTGAAGGGCTGTGGCTTAGGGCTGTGAACAGCGTTGTCTGGAAAAGTTGTTTTGTGCAATCTTTTTGGCTTGAGAATCTGAACACGGAGCTGAATTTCAGTTGGTGCCCTGTGTGACCAGTCATCTCCTCCAGCATGCCCCCTTGGGGCCCAGGGTGCTGCTGTAGCAGTCCTGCCTCAGTTTCCCCTGCTCAGCCCACTGCAGCAGCTGTCATGGCTTGCCGTTGTAACCTGATGCAGCAAATAGCCCTATGGTGAAGTCTTTAACAAAAGTCCACCCCTTCCAGGGAAACAGAGTTTCTGTGTCCAAGTTCAAAACAAAAGATCTTTGTCCTGTCTCAAAATGGCCCCAGCCCCTCTTTCCCAAGGATTCGTCTTCTCTCCTTTAATTCTTCTGCCTACTCTCTAGGCTCAGCTTTCAGTTCTTTCTGGGATCCTTTCCATCTCTCCTCTCAGCCCCTCCTTTGGGTTGCTTCCTGCTCTTTCCCATGCAAACCCTCTCAGAAGTCATCCACATGTCTCAGACTACCTTGTGCTCTCCACTGGCTCCACACAACCTTTCTGTGGTGTCCTCCACCACTTCCTCTTTCTTCCCAGGGCCAAGCCTCTTGGCTAGGTAAGAGAGGCCTCACTGAGTCAGGTCAGATGACCCACCAGTCACCAGACTGTCTTCATTTCCCCCACTTGGAGCCAGCCCATCTGTGCCACCCTGCTACGTGGCTCCATGGGCAAGCCGCCTCGCTGCTGCTACTGTTGCAACTGCCACCATTCAAGGCAAACAGGCTTTGAGGTGTGTCATGACTAAATCAGTCTAGGTGGCTGACATTTTTTAACAAAAAGTGTTTAGTTGAAAGTCACCTTTTCCCTGCCTTAGAAATGTTCTGCCGCAAAGGGCCATTTGATGACATATTTAATGAAAATGGCATCTAGGCTTTGTCGTTGTTTTCCATTTAGTATTTTTCAATTCTTAAAATTGCCCACTGTGCAGATTGATGCCTGTTATTTCAAATAAACCAATTTAGAACCATCAGCAACAAAAAAAATAGTTTGGGCTTTTTTTCTTTTTTATATATTATATATAAGCATATATATATTGCTTATATATATATATATAAGCAATAAAAAAGCTTCTTGGGGAAAAAAATCATTCTGGTCAGAAAAAGAACAAAACAAAAATTAGTCTGAAACATATTGAGAACTTTCCTTTTGTTTGACCAGCTTTAAAAAGCAGCCTAAGGAGAATAGCTTGACTCTGCCCCTCTTTTCCCTTCCAATGTGAAATTAACCACCTCCAATGTGATGGGTTCAGTCACAGAGACCCCCTTGGGACTGTCACCTGATGCGCTGAGATTGTCCCTGAGCCCGTTTTCTCTGCACGCTTGGGACTTCCGGAACCCTGCCTTGTTGAGCCAGACACTCCAACCTTGCTGCTACACAGACCCAGGGTCCAGGCCACACCCCCGGTGCTGTAGTCTTTAAGTGAAAACAGCTCTGCAGGTTATGTGACTCCAGCACCCAGACAATTAACGCCCAATGGGATCCAAACCCCAAATAAATCCGTTTTACTCTGTATAAAGCTTATACAGGGTAAACCCATAAATTGTCCATCTTCTATAACACTGATAGATATGCACAGCTGTTTGCTCCCCCAGGTATTTATCACTTACCCTGGGTTAATTAATAAACAAAAGTGATTTTATTAAGTATAAAAAGTAGGATTTAAGTGGTTTCAAGTAATAACAGACAGAACAGAGTAAGTCACCAAGCAAAATAAAGCAAAAACATGCAAGTCTAAGCCTAATACATTAGGAAACTGATTACAGATAATATCTTATCCCCAGAGATGTTCCAATAAGCTTCTTTCACAGACTAGACTTCTTCCCAGTCTGGGCCCAATTCTTTCCCCAGTACAGTCCTTGTTTGTTCCAGCAGACATCTTAGGTGGAAAACAGGTGGGAATCTTTTGTCTCTCTGGGTCCCCACCCCTCTTTCTAATTGGAAAAGTACCAGATTTAAGATGGATTTCAGCATCAGGGGACATGGTCACATGTGCCTGTGAGACCTCATTCTTCATTACCATGGGCTGGCCCATATGTACACAGGAAGGCTTGCAGGTAAATAAACCCATTCACAGCCAATTGTCCTAGTCAATGGGAGCCATCAAGATTCTAAGCCACCATTAATGGCCCACACTCTGCATAATTACAATAGGACCTCAGAGTTTTACTTCATATTTCTAGCTTCAGATATAGGAATGATCTGAAACTGCATACAAATAGGATGAACACACTTGGTAGATTATAAGCTTTGTAATGATACCTTACAAGAGACCTTTTGCATAAAGAATATTCCAGTTACATCATTCACATTCATAAGCATATTTTCATAAAGCATATGGAGTGCAATATCACATCCAGATCCTTCTCCACTGTGTGCTTGGAGGCTGAGCAATACCAGCTGGGATGGTGGACTTCTTGTCACCAGCTCACTAGGGGCTCACTTCATCTCCCTGCCTAGTATCTGTAAAAGTAGATGATTGGATTCACGGGAGAACACTGCAAAGTGTCTCCTGCTCACTCCACTGGAGCAGCAGGCAGAGGGGGCTGTCTGTAAAGAAAGGTCTCACCAAGGAATGAGGCGTTCCCAAGGGAAGCGGTCTGAGATGTCTCTAGCACTGTTCATCAGAATACAACCAGAGCAACAAGGAAGGGAAGTCATAAATCTTTAAAGCAATGTCCATATATTTATGGATCGCAGCACTTACAAGTTCAATAACTAGCCTGTTTCTTCCGTTACCATAACAACCACAGGATATGCATCTCCACTCTTCTTATTTTGGAATTTGACTGCATTTTGTCAGAAGGCCAGTTGTCATGGTAACACAGGCCTGCAGTTTCTGACTTTCTTGCTGAAAAGCTCAGCTACCTTCCCTTCATGCAGAGGGGCTGAAGGGACAGACTGGGCTAGGAAACCATCTGGAAGCAAGCGAGATCCCTCAGTTGGGGTCAGCATGGGATAGATGGGTCCCACCAGGGTGAATGGTGGTGCCTCAGTACAGCGTCACGTGCACAGAACTCACTTGCCTGTTCTCAGCACAACCATGCTGTCCAGCTCCTAAAGTCCAAGTACTTTTTGTTAAATCCAAGACCCCAATACCCATATGGGCTTGATTCTTTTTTGCCCAGCACCTTTACACCTGTAAAAATACACCACCACTCTGACTTCATAGCACTTCCCCCACACACTGTGGTAAATGAGTACATGAGACGTTGGGCAACAGAGAATCAGATCCATAGCCATTGTAGTGACATCAAACAGTGCCTGGATGGTTTTCTTTATATGCTCCACTTTGTCAGCCAATGGCTGACATGCCTGTGGCGTGAATCTGATAGCAGGGATGTCTGTGTCACATACATGCCAGCCAGGATACATTTGATGAAATGGAATGTTTGACATGCATGTGTCTCTGCTGTACCAATTCCACACTTCATAGAATCACAGAAAGGTAGGGCTGAGAGCGACTTTGAGATCATCAAGTCCAGCCCCTTGCACTGAGGCAGGACCAAGCAAACCTAGACCATCCTTGGCAGGTGTTTGTCCAACCTGTTCTTAAAAACCTCCAGTGATGGGGATTCCACAAGCTCCATTGGAAGCTTGTTCCAGCACTTAAGTACCTTGAGAGTTGGAAAGCTTTTCCCCTAGTATCTAACCTGAATCTCCCTTTGCTGCAGATTACGCCCATTAGTGCTTGTTCTGCTTTCAATGGACATGGAGAACAACTGGTCCTCATCTTCTCTATAACAGACCTTCACATATGTGTTCTCAGGTCCCCCTCCCTGCCCAGCCTTTTTTTCCTCAAGACTAACCATGCCCTGTTTTTTTACCCTTTCCTTACAGACCAGGTTTTCTAAACCTCTTATCATTTGATAAGAATTTATCATTTCATAGTCATAAGGAACTTCAGACTGCCTCAATAGTCCACAAGGGGCTTATTTTAAGCATGGACTTCAAAAAGTTCCCAATTCTGGGACTGGAGCACAAGATTTTATTCAGAGAACACTGTGTGCCCACATTTCCACCTGTTTACACCACACACCAAGACTGCCCAGCACCAACAGATGGGCAGGTTACCCTTTGCCATGTTCCTTTCCTTCTGTACAAATAGCTGTTCAGGTTCCAAAAGTCACATACATCAATACTGAGGCTGCCATGGGGGAGAGAGAGAGAGAGAGACCTCATAATGGAAAGGTACCAGAATTTGTCTTTACCTTGACCCTGCCTCCTATGCAATCTGTGCATTTGGTGTTGAGGACTGCATTCCCTTCTGTGCTTCTCCTAAAGCCCCACCCTTTGGAGTTCAGGGACCATGGTCTCCACAGCCAGCCTCCTGTCTCTCTCTGAGAAACAGGACCAGTGACCTTCCCTGGGTCCTGGGAAATTTCCCTACTGGTGTCCAAAATGTTCAGAGGATTTCTACACCATGCTTCCTAATCCTACTCCCCCCACAGCCTGAGCCAAAGTTCATTGAAATCAATAGGAGTTTTTCCACTGACTTTGATGGGCACTAGATCAGGTCTCCAGCTCCACCCAGACCCTTTCCGTTCTTTCCCCTTAACTCTTCACAGGACTCTGGGGAAGTGATTCACTACTGCTCCCTGCTTTATGGCACCTGTGGCCACTTTGCCTCAAAGCTTCACTTCAGCTTACAATGGACTCTGTGTTATGGTGCAGTGAATTAAGCGATAGATAGATAAACAGTTTTATAATATAGTTCAGTCCTCCTGCAACAGAGGGAAGTTTTTAGAAGCTGAGTGAGTAACCGTGGTCTTTTGAAAAACTGGGAGCCCTATTAACCTTCTGACTAAAGACTGAAAATGTCATTTTCAGTCTAGAGGGAATAAGATTGTTCTTCTCATTGCTTCTCCCTCTCAGAGACTTGATGCCCAGGGGCATGGCAGGACACAGGGATTAGCAACTCATAAAGGCAAAGGCATTCTTCTCGAAATAGATCAGTAAACCATGCTGACAGGGATATCAGTCGGCAAAGCTTCTTTTTCCCAGAGAGTCACTTTTGTCTTGGTTCAGTATTACCCTGGAATGCTGATGTGATTCAGGGGTGGACTTGGATGGAATGGGTTTCTGAGAAACAGTTCTCAGTTCTCAGCATTCATTGAATAAAAGAACACATCTCTCTTATCCAGCACTTTTCACCCATAAGTCTCAAAGGACTTTGTAAAGGAAGATAAGTATTACTGTAGATGGTGAAACTGGGGCACAGAGAAGTCAAATGACTTGGCTGGTTCTGTTCAGGTACTTTTATCATGGCAATCACCATGGCATGTGGCCATTTTCTACAGTTAAGAGTAAACAATGACGGGAACATCTGTCCCCATTCTAGAGGAATGAAACTGGGTTATTAGTATGTATTTGTATTAGAGTAGCACCGAAAGACCCCAATCAAGACAAGGCAAAACAAGAGCCTCATTGTGCTTGGTGCTGTACCTGCCTTAAAGAGCTGGAATGGAAAACAGAGTTGTCACTTGCCCAAGGCTCACAGCAGATATGGGTAGGGTGACTGTATTTCCCTATGCTGAATACAGGACATCTGGTAAAATAACTTGTATTCAAGCAAGTTCAATGGCAATCAGAACTATGTAGTACAAACATTCAAATTAACATCAAGTTGACTGAGCCCCCAGTAAAAAGAAATACTGTGTAGTTAGATTCTTTTTATTTATCTTAGTATTTTTAAGGCTTTAGGGTTCATAGGGGAGAGGTGACACACACATACACACAGGCTCCCATTCAGCCCTCACATAGAGGGAGGAGAGGGGTGTGATCGACCGACCTGACCCTCTCTGCCTGCTCTCTTTGCTTTCCATGCCTGGCTGGGCCCCTGGGATGGACCCACGTCTCCTGGTATCTGGCAACACATCTTCCTGAGGCAACATGTGGAGGGGCACACCGGTTCACATGCCCCCTCTCCCCAGATTTCTGCCAGGGTTTCACACCAGAATGTAACCAGAAACAGCCTTTCGGCACTGTGCAGGCGGGAAGGGATGGGGTCTGCTTCCAGCCACAGGGGAGGGTGAGGGGAAGGATGACATGGCCTGAATCTTTGCAGAGCTCATCTCTTTCCCTCCACCCCAGTAGCTTGTACCTTCTTGCCTGCACAGTGTCAAGAGGCAGCTAACATCTCCACACCACTGCTGGCCACCAACAGAACCCAGCCACCCTCTGCCTCCTGGTTACAGCACAGGCAGGAAGGGGTTAAGCCCTAAGGGTGCATTGTACACCAGGGCCTGGGGAAACATGACTGCAGGGGCTTCAGTAAATCCAACTAGAGAGGTGGCTCATCAGGCAAGGGTGCCTAGGGGATGGAGCAGCCCCGCATTCCCTGAGGGAAGGACCTAGGACAGGACAGGGGCAGGTGAAGAGGGTGCTAAGCCCCTGTCTGGTGGGCTGCTGTGGAACCTGCAGGTTCAGGGCATGAACAGGCTGGAAATTGCTCCTCCCTTTACTCCAGAGCTTAGCTGAAGAGTGGAGAGGCTGCCCCATGCCAGTGATGTGAGGGGCTTTGACACATGTAGGGCTCAGCTGCTCGTGGCCAGCAACTCAGGCTGGAGGGTCTTGGGCTTTCCCAGGGCGCTGGGCCCACCAGAGGCAATTGGGGAAGGAAGGAGCCTGCCAGCGACTGCTGGTGAGCTGAGTGCTCTGACCAAGGACTCGTTCTCCACACAGCGGTGAGAGTGGGACGCACCTCGCTGGGGGGGATATGGAAGAGCAGCAGGGCTGGGGGAGGGGGTGAAGGGTCAAAGCAGGGAGAGGAGAGTGAGAAGGGGAGCATGTAAAGGGCTGATGGGTGGGCAGCAGAGGCAACATGTAACCAGCCACCGCCTGCCCACATTCACCAGCTATCGCAGCATGAAGCCAGTGCTGGCCAGAAATGAGATGAAGGGCGGGGCCCTACTGACTGAGAGCTGGCACGCAATGGGGGCTGTGCTGACTGACCAGCAGGGGGAGCGGCCAGCCCCATATTCTGCATCTTCACCCTTTTTCAGTACGGCACTTAGCCATGGCCTCCCATTGGCTCCATTGTGACAAAAAATGCACAGAGCAGAGGTAGCTCACAGCCCGTTTCCATTTGTGGCTGGCCACAAGACAGCTGTTTTCACCTTAGCACTTGTCACACTTAGCCTGGACCTTCCCTCTGCATGATGGGTTACTGAAATGCCCTCTCTGCATAGCCTTATGAGCCCTCGCAAGCTGCTGGAGGACTCAGGAACGTCTGTTGTTAGCAAACACAGGAATAGATGAAAGACAGGAGAATCGTAGAAATTAGAGCGAGAAAAGAGGCAGCGAAGTGGGGAGATTTCAGTTACTCAGTTCCCTCCAGCCACTTTTGCAACCGAGTTCATCTGACGAGCTTTATTCTTTATGGCCCCAAGTCAGGAACATTAAGCACATGTCTAGATGCTGTCCTGAACAGAGAGAGTTTTGTTATCCTCTATGTGATGTGACAAAGTTCCTCCTCTATCTTGGTGGCTTCTGCGCTTATTGGCAGATTGGCTCACCTCAGTGATCTTCCCCTCTGGTGGAACCCACAGTCTGAGTCAACTCCTCCTATGTCTGATCAGGAGTTGAGAGGAACCCAGGCCCACCCTCTACTCCAGAATCCAGCCCAGGGCCCTGTGGATTGCAGCTGTCTATAGTGCCTCCTGTAACAGCTACATGACAGCTACAACTCCCTGGGCTACTTCGCCATGGCCTCCTCCAAACACCTTCTTTATCCTCACCACAGGACCTTCCTCCTGGTGTCTGATAACGCTTGTCCTCCTCAATCCTCCAGCAGTACTCGTACTCGTACTCTCACTCTCACTCTCACTCTCACTCTCAGCTCCTCACACCCAAATCTCACTGACCAACTGGGAGGCTTTTAACTAGTTCCAGCCAGCCCTTGATTGGCTTCAGGTGACCCAATCAATGTAGCTATCTCCACTGCCTTCTAGAAAGATCTTAATTGGCCCCAGGTGTCTTGATTAACCTGGAGCAACTGCCATTTGGTTACCGTGGTACTAGGGATTTGGTTAGCCTGGGGCTAACATACCTGTTCCTCAGTACTTTACTGTAGCTTTCTGGCCTTTCCCCATCACAGTAGTTACAGATTTTTCCTTTCAATATGTTTTCTTTTATTGTTTTACAAGAGCAGAAGTTAGAATGACAGGACAATAGTTGCCAGGGTAACACTTAGTTCCAATTTTTTCTAAATAAAAGATCTCAATTGTGATGCTGGCAGACCAGGTGCCAGCTCATGCCAGAACCCCAGGCCAATTCTCTTGTGTATTAGCATAGATCAAAGAGGTTGTTAAATGTATGAGAGTGTATTTGGTGTCTGAACTTCATGAAAACTAGTGGGAAGTTACTTGCATTGTTTTCACTTATCTGTATCCTCTTATAATGTAGTCACAAACAGTTTGTAGCCCCAGTACCTCTGGGTTTGCCACATCAGTTATGAACGTAAAAAAATTGCTTGAGCCCTGGCACATCTTGCATTACAAATTAAGCACTGGTAACAACCATTTACATTGTGCATAACCCTGTAACTAAATAACCCATCAAACATGAAAGAAGCTTTGTGGAATGCAAATGAAGAACTGTAACAGAAATATGCTAATGTCAATTCAAGTGACAAATTCAAAGCAAGTGTGTGTAATCATTGGAGGTCACAGACTCTAAGTGCATTCCTCACTCAACGTCATCAAAGGCAAAGCCACATGTGAGCGATTGTTTTTCTGGGAGAAGCAGCTGTAAGTGTGGATTCAAGGATGAATCCTGCATCTCTGGACTGTTTGGACTCTTATTGGGAAGGGTACCAGATGCAAAGCAGGGAGTCCTAGGGACAATCTGGGTACCCTGAAAAGTCTATTGAGAAACTGGCAGTTTATTACATCACTGCCACCATTTGGAATTACAACTGTGACTCACTTGTCCATATATTTTACCTTGCTTTAACCTCCCAATAACTTGCATTTCCTTTTCTAAGCTAATAAACTTTTAGTTTGTTTACTATAAAATTGGCTGCCAGTGTTATCTTTGGTGTAGGATCTCGGGTACCAATTGAGGGAAGTGACTGGTCTCTTGGGACTAGGAGCACCCTGATGAGGTGTGATTTTTGGTTTAAATGACCTTTTGTCACAAAGTCCAATTTGTCTGGGTAGCAAGATAGGCTGGAGAGTCTACAGAGACTGTGTGTGACTCCATGGTGAGACTGTTACAGTGATCCAGGAGTTCACATCTGTTACTGGCTTGATGAAATCTAGTTGTAGAACACATCACCAACTTGGGGTGTGTGCCCTGCTTACTGACAGTCTGCCCTGAGGTCGGCACTCACAGTCGTGAGCCACTCCAGACAGTGTGACATCAATAATGCACTGGCTTTTCTGGCTCTCTGGCTCTCAGTGACTTTTCAAAAATAATTGTCCAGATTCTTCAAGTTCATTAGCTACTAATGACCTCCACATTCGAGAAGGAATGATTCCTCCTTTAGAAGAAGGGATTTATTATGTTTTTTAAAAGACCCAGTGGAATATCCAATCTTGAAATAACTAATGAAACAATTAGTATTTTGGGGCACTCGGGGGACTATTCTCCAAAGCCCAAAACCAGCAAAGCACTGAAGCACATGTTGAAGACCCAGTCTGAAAGGACTGAAGCATGCGCTGAAGTGCTTTCCTGCATAGGGAGGGATGGAAGATGATAAATGCTTTCCCAAAGTGGGACTTAATGTATTGTAGTAAATAGGCAGCAGGAGAAACTATGCCTGGTACAATCTGATCATGGGAGCAAAGCATGGCAGGGCCTCATTTCAGATTTTGCAGAGATAAGTGTTTGCCTGGAAGCTTTTTATTTTGTCTCTGGCCTGAAAGGGACTCTCTTAACTGCTCCAACCCTTCATATAAAAAAATCCCAACATATGCCTGAAGCCCTGCTCCCTATTCTGTCCAGACCTCCAGAGCTCTGCAAGACTGTGCTGCTGCTTTAATGTGTTCTCTTTTCAGGGTCAAGGTCAAGCACAGCCTTTGTGGGCTAGACTCTCCATCGCCCTGCATACTGTGTAGTTGTGTAAAACGCTACTGAATCACTCTTTGCCCTGTGCAGCGTGAAAAGACGACGCAAGGTGTGGGTGTCAATGTGCCTGTTCTGTATATCTCAATACACTTTTGCAGGATCGGACGACAGATGCTGTAATGCCCTGGAAAACTCTCCCTATCCCACCTCTACACTGAGCCCAGAGTATGTGGGGACAGCACTGTGGGCATTTAGCTAGTACTGTCTGGAGACCCATGTAGATATGTTTAGTTTTGGGGCACATTCTCCCAGCTCTGCCTCTTGTGCAGCCATTTACACCAGCTCAAAGCCAATGTAAAATGCTACCAAATCAGAATGTCAAAAAGCAGCTGGAGTATGACTAATTATTCACATTCAGTGGCCTCTCAGCAGAAGCCTGGGGGATGGGAGTGTTCAGCACTTGCTGCTGTGGGAATCCCATAGTTTTACTTTTATTGCAGATCACCTTTGATAACTACTGAGTCAGGCAAAAGAGAAAGCTGGTCAATAATGTGTGGTAAAGGCCTGGACAAAGCTACATTTGTAGGAGATAATAAACAAGAGATTGTGTTTCTGTGGGGAGGGCAAGCTGCCAACCACAATTAAGTCAGCTGCGGCTAGCTCTTGGCTCAGGAAACCATCTTTGGGCATGAATATCCTTGCTGATTACCCTCCCACCTCAAATATTTTGGAGAAGGTGGTGATGGGGCCACTCCAGCTGTAACTGGATCCTACAGCTAAGGCAGAAGAGCTCCATCATGATGTTATCAGCCAGCAGCAGTCTTTGTGATATAGCTGTTCTGGCTGTGGGATCCTGACATTTCATATCCCCCAAAGGCCCTGATATATGTGGGTTCAGCAGGGTTCATTTGGCCACCGCTCCTGTTCAACAAGTCCAGTGACTATGGATGATGATGATACACTTTTGGCTTCAGTATCATCCACCTGATGCCAAGAGGTGCTCAGATGCCATGGGAATGATGTAAGTGACTAACTAGACAGATGAGTAGACAAACTCATTGATGGTACTCTCCTCTACATCTCCTTTTCATTCGACTCACATTCTGCAGCTTCTTGGCTTTCCTGCTGCCTGAGCACCAGACAAATCCACAGCAAAGCAATTTGCCTGTGGCTTACAGAAGTGATGGCTTTTGGCAGGGGATATCAGTAAGAGGAATGGGCAGAGGCAATCTTTGCACTGCCTCTCAAGGATGTGTGTCCTTCTCTAGAACAGTTTACAACATAGGGACCTCCAAAGTCCACTGCAGCACCTAGAGTCTCAGGCTGTGCCTCTCTCATGTGGATCTTCCAGTGACAGCTCACATCTTTGTCACCCACAGACTAATATAATCTACCCCGGGCCCAGGTTGTGCAGAACACAGCTGTCTGTCTCCTAACCCCAGTGCTCTTAGTTGTGCAGCACTAGCTTCCTGTCACCTCCTGGATGAATAGTCTAGGGAGTGGTTATCTGAACCCTATCCGTTACTGAAGCTAATAGATCCTTTTACCTAGACTGGATGCTACAAGTTTAGCAGCAGGCAGGGGCGACTCCAAGCACCAGCACATCAAGCGCGTGCTTGGGACGGCAAGCCACTGGGGGCGCTCTCCCGGTCTCTGCAAGGGCGGCAGGCAGGCTGCCTTTGGTGGCATGCCTGCGGAGGATCCGCTGATCCCGCGGTTTCGGCGGACCTCCCGCAGGTGTGCCGCCGAATCTGCGGGACCAGGGACCTCTCGCAGGCAAGCCGCCGAAGGCAGCCTGCCTGCCATGCTTGGGGTGGCAAAACACCTAGAGCTGCCCCTGGCAGCAGGACATCCTCAATACAGGGCTTCCAGCTTTGAAATTCACTCCCCTTGGCCAGCTGCCAGAGTCCAAGCCGCATGACTTTTAAGGGCAGGATGTGCTGAATATCTATTTGCTTTGGCTTTTGTTTGCTTTTTATTTCTTATTTGTTGTACTCTGGTTTAATCTCTTGTTCTGGCAATAGGTAGCTAACATTTTTGAAGGCAGCAATCATGGGTTTTAAGTGCTACCCACTGAGGATGGCTTTGGGTATTTTGTTTATGGTTAGCTTTGTACATGAGCATGTAGATGCTGTGGTGATAGGCACATATATAAAATACATAGTAGTTCTGTGTTTATTATAATAATCTGGTGATTATGGCCCTGATTCCCATTTACACTATGATTTCTTTACACTGCTCAAGAGAAATGGAGAGAAATATAAGACAGAATTAATCCCTAAAGGCTGCACAGTACAGATACCGAATGGCACTGCATATAGAAGTACAATGGATCTTGTAGCTGATTCTACAAGGCCCTTTGTAAATGTAAGCAGAGTCTGTATGAGCTGACATCTAGTGATGAGCTGTGGAAGAGGACTTCAGGAGCTGATCTCATTTGCATGGGCACACCCACATGCCTAGGTTCTCAGCATGATGGGATTGTTTGCCCAAATGATCACTTGTGGTTGGTGTTTTACCCCCAGTCTCCTTGTTATTGGGGCTGGAGAATAAAGGGTTGTTATCCTTGTTGTGTGAATTGAGGGCAGCAGAACTGTACTTGGCATATCCATATGGAGGGACTCACCCTCAATTAAACGGCACAGGTGGTGGTGGCTGACATGATATTTGTTGTGTTGTAGCCCTGCTTAAGGAGCTTAGGTATAACTTGATCTATCCTCTCCCCATTGTGTAACAAAAGAGGTAATTTAGACTCAATTGAGAGTCTTGTTACATACCACAGAGCTGAAATCACTGATATCTAGGTCTAAGCATTAGATCTGCTGTGGGACAGAGTCTCTGATGCAAGAGACTGCCCACTGTGCACCAGCAGTGAGGTTCCCCCACTAACAGCAGAAATCACTGAGAGCTGTATTAAGTGGTAGGACCTGAAGACATCTCGGTAATCAGTTGGCAGGGTGGCCAGTGGAGAGGTGAGGCAATTATCTGGCAAGGGAGCTAGAAGAGAGGGCCAGAGCAGAACCCCACAGAAAGGCTGTCTCTTGATCGGAGTCACCCCTTTAAGAGGCCACACTGGGCTTTCCCCAGCCATTTGGGCCCCCAAGTAGCCTAGGAGCTAGGCTGTTCTCAGTGGTGGCAGATGAAAAAACAAGAAGCAATGGTCTCAATTGCAATGGGGGAGGTCTAGATTGGATATTAGGAAACACTATTTCACTAGGACAGTGGTGAAGTACTGGAATGGGTTACATAAGGAAATGGTGGAATCTCCATCCTTAGAGGTTTTTAAGGCCCGGTTTGACAAATCCCTGGCTAGGATGATTTAGTTGGGGTTGGTCCTGCTTCGAGTAAGGGGTTGGACTAGATGACCTTCTGAGGTCTCTTCTAACCCTGATAGTCTATGATTCTATTATTCTAATTTCCCCTTTCTCTCACAGCTGTTAGCTGCATCCCAATTGTTTTCCTGGATGCAAACAAATTTGCATCACCACTCCCAGCAATGCAGCCTGAACAGGAGAAGTGAGGCTTGGTGTGATGACCATCAGTGCGCCCAGCACACCAAGAAGCAAGCTGGGGACCATCAGAGCTACAAGCAGGAGGTTGTGGTTTAGCTACCAAGTCAGCCCTTGAACTGAGAGCTGTATCAGGGCTGGGCGCAAAGGGAACATACATTGACCATTCAAACAACAGATGTAGCATCTCGGCCCTGAATGGTACATTGCTTGTCTGAGAGAGCAAGTCTTGTTCTAGCTCTAATGGGACTGCAATTGTCTGTGTCCCTATGTTCACCCCTTTCACAAGACTATGATAAGTTTTATACAAAGTATGTTTTGTAGGGTATTATCTGAAAAGTCATAATTTGCTGATCATTATTGTCCTGTTAAAATATGTGTGGCA
The DNA here is from genome assembly GCF_007399415.2 of Gopherus evgoodei. NCBI lineage: Eukaryota > Metazoa > Chordata > Testudines > Testudinidae > Gopherus > Gopherus evgoodei. The sequence goes on along the minus strand of NC_044330.1, from coordinate 58,029,165 downwards.
ACATTGTATATAAAGTTATAAAATTCTACTGAACAACATTACTGAGGCATGGTGGAGGTTTAGAAAAAACATGCGCAAAAGGCAAACTGATGCCTCAGCTAGGTGTCAACAAAATCAAATGGACTATCACCCGGTAATGCAGTCATTCTTTGGCAGGAAAAGGATGTGAGCAAAACTTACATCTTGGCAAAGACAGCTGCAGTGGCACAGGAGCCAGCAAACAGAGCTGTACAAAGGGGACTTTGAGTGGGAGTTTGCATGGGGAGTTTGGGGGAAGACTAAGAGAGGCGGTCAGAGGATCAGACAGACTAGTGAAGGGAGTGTGCAGGTGTTCTAGCAGCATTTTGGTGCTTGTTGGGGGGTTGTTGTGTGTGGTGGTGTTTTGGGTTGGTTTATGTTTCCCAGATTTACAGGATTTAGGTGAGAAGGCTATGACAGGATACAGAGGCAAGTAGTGGTAGTGACCCCAGCTGTGGAAGACACAGTGGAAGATGACTGGATGTGGAAGCTGCGGAATGTACATGATCCTGGAGGGGGGTGCCTGAAAAGAGTTTCATCTGCATGAAGTGGCCACCTGATGGAGCTGATGGAAGTAAAAGATCTGAGGATTGGAGATGCAGAAGGAAACTCTGGTTGAGTTTAGAAGGGGGTTCGAGTGGATGATGGACCAAAGACATGAGGAGTATGAATGGACAAGCTCAGACTTGCAGATGGAAGCAGGACCAACAGAACTCTGAGGGGAGACTGCTGGGTGAGGAAAGTGGGACAGTGGGAGCATGTGACTAAGAGAACCAGGCAGAGGAAAAGATGGGCTAGTGAAGGAGAATATGAGCTCCAGGAACAGGTTAGTGGAGTTGAAAATGAAGAATGGGCACAGCAGGTGGTTGCTGAAGGTGAGAGGGCAAGGAAGAAGAGAAGAGCAGCTAGTCCAAAGGAAGAGGGGAAGAGTCAATGGAGACAACACAAAATATGAGCCCCAGGAAGTTACAGGATGGGTTGTGGAGGATTGCAAGGGAGAATAGGAATTGAGAGGACTTGTAGCCAGAGGGAACAGGAGATAGACCAGAGAATCACACTGTCACCAGGAAAAAGGCAGGTCTACATGATTGGAGACTTCTTACTGAGAAGAATAGACAGGCCTGTAACCAGAGATGATCCAGAGAACACAAGGGTGTGCTGTCTGCTGGGTGCCTAAAATCACGGGATGTGGACCTGAGGCTGAAGAGGATCCTAACAGGAGCAGGAAAGAATCCACTGATTGTCCTTCATGTGGGAACAAATGATACGGCTAGATTCTTGCTGGAACATATCAAGGGAGACTATGCCAGGCTGGGGAAGACACTTAAGGAAATCGAGTCTCAGGTGATCTTCAGTGGAATTTTGCCTCTTCCTAGAGAAGGACAACTAAGGTGTGACAAGATCATGGTGATCAACAGATGGCTCAGGCAGTGGTGCTATAAGGAGGGCTTTGGGATGTATGGCCACTGGGAGGCATTCATGAACAGAGGACTGTTCTCTCGGGATGGACTTCACCTGAGCAGGGAGGAAAATAGACTTCTAGGATAGAGGCTGGCACAACTGATTATGAGAGCTTTAAACTAGGAATTGGGGGGAGATGGTTGGGAGATATCCAGATAATCTCCACGCTGGATTTTTACATCGAGAGGAAACAAAATGAAGTAATAAAGGATACAGCCAGGGTAGGAGAATGGACATAAGGAGGAAGGGTAGTGTAGATACCATTCTAATGGGTGATACAGGTGCTAGAATGTCTGGGCCTAATTGGGTAAAGAATGTGAGCAAAGCCAAACAGCAAGAATTAAGATGTTTGTACACCAATGCGAGGAGCCTAAGTAACAAAATGGAAGAACTAGAGTTACTGGTGCAGGAAGTGAAACAGGATATTACAGGGATAACAGAAACATGGTGGAATAGTAGTCATGACTGGAGTACAGGTATTGAAGGTTATGTGCTGTTTAGGAAAGACATACAATACTACTGCACCACCTTTGCCTTTATTTCTATCAATGATGAGGTAGATGAGGGGTAGGCAACTTATGGCACGTGTGCCAAAGGTGGCACGAGAGCTGATTTTCAGTGGCACTCACACTGCCCGGGTCCTGGCCACCGCTCCCGGGGGCTCTGATATTTTAATTTAATTTTAAATGAAGCTTCTTAAACATTTTAAAAACCTTATTTACTTTACATACAACAATAGTTTAGTTAAATATTATAGACTTACAGAAAGAGACCTTCTAAAAACTTTAAAATGTATTATTGGCACGCAAAACCTTAAATTAGAGTGAATAAATGAAGATCTGGCACACCACTTTTGAAAGGTTGCTGATCCCTAAGGTAGACTGTAAAGAAATAAGAAGGGATGGAATGGATAAGACGGAGTCTGTCTGGGCAGAAATCACATTGGGGAAGAAAGCTACTAGAGCCTCCCCTGAGACAGTGCTTGGGGTGTGCTATAGACCACCAGGATCTGATTTGGATATGGATAGAGACCTTTTTAATGTTTTTAATGAAGTAAATACTAATGGGAATTGTGTGATCATGGGAGACTTTAACTTCCCAGATATAGACTGGAGGATAAGTGCTAGTAATAATCATAGGGCTCAGATTTTCCTAGATGTGATAGCTGATGGATTCCTTCACCAAGTAGTTGCTGAACCAACAAGAGAGGATGCCATTTTAGATTTGGTTTTGGTGAGTAGTGAGGACCTCATAGAAGAAATGGTTGTAGGGGACGACCTTGGTTTGAGCGATCATAAGCTAATTCAGTTTAAACTAAATGGAAGGATAAACAAAAATAGATCTGTGACTAGTGTTTTTTGATTCCAAAAGGGCTAACTTAAAAAATTAAGGAAATTAATTAGGGAAGTGGATTGGACTGAAGAACTTGTGGATCTAAAGGTGGAGGAGGCCTGGAATTACTTCAGGTCAAAGTTGCAGAAACTATCAGAAGCCTGCATCCCAAGAAAGCAGAAAAAATTCATAGGCAGGAGTTGCAGACCAAGCTGGATGAGCAAGCACCTCAGAGAGGTGATTAAGAAAAAGCAGAAAGCCTGCAAGGAGTGGACAATGGGAGTGATCAGCAAGGAAAGCTACCTTATTGAGGTCAGAACATGTAGGGATAAAGTGAGAAAGGTCAAAAGCCATGTAGAGTTGGACATTGCAAAGGGAATTAAAACTAATAATAAAAGGTTCTATAGCCATATAAATAAGAAGAAAACAAAGAAAGAGGAAGTGGGACCGCTAAACACCGAGGATGGAGTGGAGGTTAAGGATAATCTAGGCATGGCCCAATATCTAAACAAATACTTTGCCTCGGTCTTTAATGAGGCTAATGAGGAGCTTAGAGATAAAGGTAGGATGACAAATGGTAATGAGGATATGGAGGCAGATATTACCACATCCGAGGTAGAAGCCAAACTTGAACAGCTTAATGGGACTAAATCTGTGGGCCCAGATAGTCTTCTTCCAAGAATATTAAAGGAACTGGCACATGAAATTGCAAGCCCATTAGCAAGAATTTTTAACGAATCTGTAAACTCAGGGGTTGTACCGTATGACTGGAGAATTGCTAACATAGTTCCTGTCTTTAAGAAAGGGAAAAAAGTGATCTGGGCAACTATAGGCCTGTTAGTTTAACATCTGTAGTATGCAAGGTCTTGGAAAAATTTTTGGAGAAAGTAGTTAAGGTATGGTAATGGTAATTGGGACAAATTACAACATGGTTTTACAAAAGGTAGATCATGCCAAAGCAACCCGATCTCTTTCTTTGAGAAGGTAACAGATTTTTTAGACAAAGGAAATGTGGTGGATCAGGGCTGGCTCTAGGTTTTTTGCTGCCCCAAGTTAAAAACAAACAAATAAACAAAAACAACTCCACCACCTCCAGGAGCACAACTGCCAAAGCAAAAAAAAAAAGGGGAATTCTACCCCTGAAATTGTGCCGCCCTAAGCACGATACGGTTCCACATGAGGAATTAGCTATATTGGAAAAGAGGGGATCAATATGAAAACTGAAAGATGGATAAGGAACTGGCTAAAGGGGAGACTATAACGAGTCATACTGAAAGGTGAACTCTCAGGCTGGAGGGAGGTCACTAGTGGAGTTCCTCAGGGATCGGTTTTGGGACCAATCTTATTTAATCTTTTTATTACTAACCTTGGCACAAAAAGTGGGAATGTGCTAATAAAGTTTGTGGAAGACACGAAGTTGGGAAGTATTGCCAATACAGAGAAGGACAGGGATATCATACAGGAAGATCTGGATGACCTCATAAACTGGAATAATAGTAATAGGATCATATTTAATAGTGAAAAGTGCAAGATCATGCATTTAGGGATTAATAACAAGAATTATTGTTATAAGCTGGGGACACATCAGTTGGAAGTAACAGAGGAGGAGAAGGACCTCGGAGTATTGGTTGATGACAGGATGACTATGAGCCGCCAATGTGCTATGGCCGTGAAAAAAGCTAATGTAGTCTTGGGATGCATCAGGCGAGGTATTTCCAGTAGAGATAAGAAGGTGTTAGCACGTTATACAAGGCACTGGTGAGACCTCATCTGGAACACAGTGTGCAGTTCTGGTCTCCCATGTTTAAGAAGGACGAATTCAAACTGGAACAGGTACATAGAAGGGCTATGAGGATGATCCAAGGAATGGAAAACCTGTCTTATGAAAGGAGACTCAAACAGCTTGGCTTGTTTAGCCTAACCAAAAGAAGGCTGAGGGGAGATATGATTGCTCTCTATAAATATATCAGAGCAATAAATACCAGGGAGGGAGAGGAATTATTTAAGCTCAGTACCAATGTGAACACAAGAACAAATGGATATAAACTGGACATCAGGAAGTTTAGACTTGAAATTAGATGAAGGTTTCTAACCATTAGAGGAGTGAAGTTCTGGAACAGCCTTCCAAGGGAGTAGTGGAGGGAAAAGACATATCTGGCTTCAAGACTAAGCTTGATAAGCTTATGGAGGAGATGGTATAATGAGATTGGTTTTTGACTATTAGCGATAAATATGCCCAGTGGTCTGTGATAGGATGTTAGATGGGGTGGGATCTGAGTTACTACAGAGAATTCTTTCCTGGGTGTCTGGCTGGTGAGTCTTGCCCATATGCTCAGGGTTTAGCTGATTGCCTTATTTGGGGTTGGGAAGGAATTTTCCTCCAGGGCAAATTGGCAGAGGCCCTGGGGGATTTTCACTTTCCTCAGCAGTGTGGGGCATAGGTCACTTGCTGGAAGATTCTCTGCACCTTGAATACTTTAAACCATGATTTGAGAACTTCAATGGCTCAGATACAGGTTTGATACAGGAGTGGGTGGATAAGATTCCATAGCCTGCATTGTGCAGGAGCTCAGATTAGATTATCATAATGGTCCCTTCTGATCTTAAAGTCTATGATTCTATGAAATAAAAAGCTGGAGATTTCCATCCCCCCAGACCTCCTGTCTTCTGAACCCTAGTTGGAGATCACAGAATCATAGAATATTAAGGTTGGAAGAAACTTCAGAAGGTCATCTAGTCCAATCCCCTGCTCAAAGCAGGGATATTCAAAGGGGAAAAATGGGAAATCCCCTGCTCAAATGGAGATGATCTTCAAAGGGAAAAGAAAACCATAAGAAAGGGAGACAGACACCCCAAAATATTCCTCCCTGTCTCTCTGCCCATTGCATCCACAACACCTGAAGGACAAGGGAAGGAGCATTGGACTGGGAGAGGAGTACTGGCTAAAAGGCATCCAGCCAGTAAGACTGCTAAAGTATGTGGTGAGAGAAATCTTCACTTTGAATTAGGGCTGTAAATTAATTGCAGTTAATGTATGCAATTAACACAAAACTAGATTGAAGAAATAGTTACTTTTAATCACAGTTTTAATCGCACCGTTAAACAATAAGAGAATACCAATTTAAATTTATTATACATGTTTTTGGATGTTTGAAAATGTAGAAAAATATCCAAAATACGTACAATAAATTTAAACTGGTATTCTATTATTGTTTAACAGTGTGAGTAATCACAACTTTTTTAATCTTATGATTAATTGCCATTTTAAAATAATTTGATAGCCCTACTTTGAATTAATTTAACTTGATAAGTTAGATGGTAGTTGCATTTTTACTTTTATTTCCTTGTAGCCGATTCTGACTTTTATGTCTTGTTACTTGTAATCACTTAAAATCTTTTTGTCGTTAATAAACTTGTTTTATTTAAACAAGTGTGTTTGGACTGAAATGTTTGGGAAACTCCATGTGAGATAACAGGATTTGTGCATATCATTTTGCATTATAATTAATAAATATATGAGCTTGTGTTGTCCAGGAAGGTGCTGGGCAGTACAAGAGGCACACTTCTGGGGCTGGGGGCAAGTTTGGGACTGGGAGTTTGCTGGTGTTGCCCTATGAGGTAATTCATGGCTGGCTGGCTACCTATAGCACTCAAACAGTATAGCTGGGCATGATTTACATGCTGGAAGCTGAATGTGGGCAGATCAGGAGTGGTTGCTCTCACAGTGAAGCATTGTAAAAGGCCCCCCCCGGGTGAAAAGTTGAGGGGACACAACTGTCCATCAATCCAGATTGTACCCTGGGCAATGTCACAGTGGCTCAGCTGGAGTATTTCCTGTTTGCCTCCAGCCCCGCCAAGTGGTATAGGAGGCTGCATACTCTGTCACCGGGTTCTTCTATAATTGCTTGGTGGGCTTCTCTCCTTGATCCCTGCCCTACTCCCGTTAGCCCTGTCCTTGTCCCCCCCACCTCCTGTGATGCCAGTGCTGCCCCTGGGAATACCCCCCAGGGAGCGGCTTCATTAGTTTTTTACTGTCCTGATCCCCCAGGGGCTGCTGTTCTCCTTCCACCGCCCCTTCTTGAATCTGGGAGCGGGGCGGGTCACGTGGCGTCAGCTCATCTGCTGCCACGTCGGGGGTCAGCCCCCTGTCTGCCCGCCTCGGTGGGCCACGGGACTGTGACGGGGGCCCCCCAGGGGGACAGTCATCGATCAGTGACCCCGCCCCCCCATGCGCTGAGGGAAGAGCTGCGGGAATTCCTTGAGGACGTCCGTGGCTCCCGGAATAAAGTCCATCTTGCGCTCCAGCGGTGGGCGGATTTCCATCAGGTCCTCCGGGCCACGAGGGCCCTCATGGGGGAGGGTAAGAGGACCGGGAAGCAGGCTGCCGCAGCCTACTGGAGGGTCCGTGTCTTCCGTGACTCTTTACTCACCTTCAGGGTAGGTCACGGATTGGTGCGCGGCCTGCCGGAGGCCGTGGGCGTGTCTGCTGGCGAGGATCCCCCCCAGCCCTCCTCATGGTGCCGATCGTCCTTGCCACCTTAAACACCCGGGGCTGTATGATGGGTCTCCACAGGAGCCAGGTGCTCTCCTTCCTCCGGGAGGAGGGTACTCTGTGGTTTTCCTGCAGGAGACCCATATGGATCGGGCCGCTGAAGCTAGCTGGTGGCTGGAGTGGGGGGACGGGGCCTACTTTAGCCACTTCTCCGTCTGCGCGGCTGGAGTGGCAACCCTGTTCTCCCCCGACCTATGGCCCGAGGTGCTGGGGGTCGCCGAGGCTGTGCCGGGTTGCCTGCTGCACCTCCGGGTCTGCATGGAGGGGCTTGTGGTTAATCTCGTCAACGTTTACGCCCCGATATCGGGCCCGGAGAGGCTGCGTTTTTATCAGCAGGCGTCCGCCTTCCTCGGCTCCCTGGATCCTCGTGAGTGCCTGGTCCTGGGAGGGGACTTTAACACCACCCTCAAGGAACGGGACCGCTCGGGGACTGAGCAGTGCCCAGTCACCACGGACGTCCTCCGGGAGATCGTCAAACGCCACTCCCTGGTGGACGTCTGGCGCGACCACCACCCGGACAATGTCTAGACATTCACCTTCATCCGGGTGGAGGCCCATTGGTCGCGCCACTCCCGGCTGGACCGTATTTACCTGTCGCACTTCCACCTTTCACGGGCCCACTCCTCCAGCGTTCGGCCAGCCCCCTTTTCGGATCACCACCTTGCCACCGTGACGGCCTCTCTCTGCGCGGAGAGGCCGGGGCCGGCCTATTGGCACTTTAATAGTAGTTTGCTGGAGGATGCAGGCTTCGTGGCGTCCTTCCGGGAGTTCTGGCTGGCCTGGCAAGGGCAGAGGCGCGCCTTTTCCTCAGTGCGGTGGTGGTGGGATCTGGGGAAGGTGCGAGCCCGGCTCTTCTGCCGTGACTACACCCTGGGCACCAGCCGATGGAGGGATGCAGCGATAGGGCAGTTGGAGCAGGAGGTCTTGGAGCTGGAGAGGCATCTGGCCGCCAGCCCCGAGGATCCATCCCTCTGCGGAGAATGCCGGGAGAAGCGGAAGGAGCTCCGGGCCCTCGAAGACCATGGGCCCGGGGTGCTTTTGTTCAGTCCTGCATCCACCTCCTTTAAGAGATGGATCGCAGATCCAGCTTCTTATACACCCTGGAGAAAAGGAGGGGGGCCAAGAAGCACGTCACCTGCCTCCTGGCGGAGGACGGCACCCCCCTCACGGATCCGTCGGAGATGTGCGAGAGGGCCAGGGCCTTCTAAGCGACTCTTTTCTCCCTGGGTCCGACCGATCCTGCCGCTTGCAGAGTGCTCTGGGATGGACTCCCGATGGTCAGCATGGGCGACCGGGACCGGCTAGAGCTGCCTCTCACTCTGGCCGAGTTCTCGGAAGCCCTCCGTCGCATGCCCACCAATAAATCTCCGGGCTTGGACGGGCTGACCGTGGAGTTCTACTGCATGTTCTGGGACGTCCTTGGCCCAGACCTGGTCACCGTCTGGGCCGAGTCTTTGCAGAGCGGTGTCCTCCCTCTCTCGTGCAGGCGAGCCTCCGTGACTTATGGAATTGACATCCAGTCTCGCTCCTCAGCACGGACTACAAAATTGTTGCGAAGGCCATCTCGATGCGGCTAGGGTACATGCTGGCGGACTTGGTCCATCCAGACCAGACCTACACTGTCCCAGGCCACACCATCTTTGATAACTTGTATCTGGTCTGGGACCTTCTGGAATTGGGGTGTAGGGATGGTCTGTCATTCGCCCTCTTGTCCCTGGATCAGGAGAAGGCGTTCGACAGGATGGATCACGGGTATCTCCTGGGCACTCTACGAGCGTTCGGCTTCGGACCCCTGTTTGTGGGTTTTCTCCAGGTGCTGTACCCTTCTGCGGAGTGTCTGGTCAGGCTCAACTGGACCCTGACCGAGCCGGTCAGCTTCGGGCGGGGACTGCAGCAGGGGTGCCCCCTCTCGGGCTAGCTGTACGCTCTGGCGATCGAGCCCTTCCTCTGTCTCCTCCACAAGAGGTTGACGGGGTTGGTGCTTCGGGAGCTGGGGCTGCGGCTGGTCCTGTTGGCGTACGCTGACGACGTGCTCCTCGTGGTCCAGGACCCGGGCGACATGGCGCGGGTGGAGGCTTGCCAGGCTGTGTACTCGGCGGCCTCCTCCGCCTGGGTCAAATGGGTCAAGAGCTCTGGCCTGGTGGTCGGGGACGGGTGGCAGGCGAGCTCCCTCCCATCCACGCTTCAGGCCATCCGGTGGAGCGCGGGTCCGCTGCTCTATCTCGGCGTTTACCTTTCTGCCACGCATCCGTCTCCTCCGGAGAACTGGCAAGATTTGCAGGGCAGGGTGACGGAGCGGCTCCGGAAATGGACAGGACTACTCCGGTGCCTCTCCCTTTGGGGGAGGGCACTGGTGCTCAATCAACTGGTCCTGTCCATGCTCTGGTACCGGCTCAACACCCTGATCCCGGCCCCATATTTCCTGGCCAACCTCCGGATGGCGATTCTGGAGTTCTTTTGGCCAGGGACGCACTGGGTATCTGCAGGGGTCCTCCACCTGCCCCTGGAGGAGGGGGGGCAGGGCCTGAAGTGCTTACGCACTCAGGTCCATGTCTTCCGCCTCCAGGCCCTGCAGAGGCTCCTGTTTGGTGTGGGTAGTCCGGCATGGAGCATATTGGCGCACGCCTTCCTCTGCCGCTTCCGAGGTCTCCGATACGACCGGCAGCTCTTTTACCTCCATCCGAGAGGTCTTCCACGAGACCTCTCCGGGCTGCCAGTCTTCTACCAAGACCTCCTCCAGACCTGGAAGCTCTTTTCAACTACCAGGTCCGTGGCAGCCACCGTGGGGGTTGACCTCCTCGCGGAGCCCCTGCTACACAATCCCCAGCTTCGTTTGCAGGTGGAGGAGTCCCCCACGGTGCGCCAGAGGCTGGTCTCGGCGGGAGTCACCCGGGTCGGAGATCTCCTGGACTACGACCGGGGAGACTGGCTGGATCCCCTGACGCTCGCTCAGCGCATGGGGCTCTCCAGACCTCGTACTCCCCAGCGCGTACTTCAGGAGGCGAAGGCCGCTTTACTGCCTGCTGCTCGGGCTTACCTCGACCAGGTCCTGCGAGAGGGCACGCCCCGCCCACCCTCCACCCCAGGCCCCGTGGACATTTTTATCGGGCCCCTGCCCCGTGGACCCAATCTGCCCCCTCACCCTTTCACTGCCAGCCGGCTGCATGATCTGCAGCCAGTTCTGTTCCAGACCGCGCCACGGAAACATCTGTACACCCTCGTGCTCCATACCCTTCACTACCTCACCCTCGCGTCCCACCCCGATTCCAAATGGCAGGACCTTCTGCCACCTCTCGAGGGTGAGAAGCCCCGGTGGGCCAGCTTGTACTCTGCCCTGGTCCCGAGGCCCGCTGGGGATATCAGTTGGCAGCTCCTTCACGGGGCCGTGAGCACGGGCGTGTACTTGGCGCAGTTCACCCCTGTCCCTAGCACCTGCCCTTTCTGTGGTGAGAAGGAGACCTTGGCGCACATTTATTTGGAGTGCACCAGGTTGCAGCCCCTGTTCCGGCTCCTCCTGAATATTTTCTTGCGTTTTTGGTTGCACTTTTCCCCTCACCTTTTTATCTACACGCTCCCCATCTGTGGCCCCACAAAGTCGCGGGATCTCCTTCTCAACCTCCTCTTGGCCCTGGCCAAACTGACCATCTACAACACCAGGGAGAGGAGATTGGCCGACGGGATTTCCTGCAACTGTAGGGCCTATTTCCGTTCCTCCGTCTGTTCCCGCATCCGGGCAGAGTTCCTCTGGGCGGCGTCCACTGGCTCCCTTGACGCCTTCGAGGAACAATGGGCGTTGTCCGGGGTTCTCTGCTCGGTGTCCCCATCAGGTTCCCTTCGTTTAGCCCTATGACCTCACTCCCAATCCTGTTTTTTCATTAGTTGTCCCCCGTAATTACTTGGTGTCCCAGACCTGTTGGTCCTCCCCTTAGGCTGGGGGGAGGTCCTTTAGAAGTGGGCGGGCTTTGCCCGTCCACCCCCGCTGGAAGCCAATAGGACCAGACTCCTGCACCCCACTGGCCTGGGTCTGTCACAATAGCTAATGTGATGCCAATTTTTTTTAAATTCTCCAGAGGCAATCCTGGCAAATACAGGGTGGTAAGCCTAAATTCAGGCAAACTGGCTGAAGCCATAGTAAAGTACAGAATTATCAAAGACATAAATGAACACAATATGTTGGAATAGAGTCCACATGGCTGTTGTAAAGGGAAATCATGCTTCACCAATCTATTAGACTTCTTTGAGGCTGTCAACAGGCATGTGGACAAGGGTGATCCAGTGGATATACTGTACTTGGACTTTCAGAAAGCCTTGGACACAGTCCCTCTCCAAAGACTCTTAATCAAAGCACGCAGCCAGGGGACAAGAGAGAAGGTCCTCACATGGATCAGTAATTGATTAAAAGAGAGGAAACAAACAGTCAGTTTTGACAATGAGGAGGAATAAATAGCTGAGTTCCTCAAGGACCTGTACTAGGACCTGTGCTGTTTAACATATTCATAAATGATGTGAACACTGAGGTGGCAAAATTTGTAGACAGTATAAAGTTACTGAAGACAGTTAGGACCAAAGCTGACTGTGAAGAGTTACAAAGGGATCTCACAAAATTGGATGACACAATGGCAGCTGAAATTCAATGTTGATAAATGCAAAATAATGTACATTGGAAAAAAATAATCCCAACTATACATATACAGTGATAGGGACTCAACTAGCTGTTACCACTCAAGAAAGAGATCTTAGAGTCATTGTGGATAGTTCTCTGAAAACATCTGTTCAATGTTTCACTACAGTCTAAAAAGCGAAAAGAATGTTAGAAACCATTAGGAAAGGGATAGACAATAAGACAGAAAATAGCATAATGCTGCTATATAAATCCATGGTTTGCCCACACCTTGAATACCACATGCAGTTCTGGATGCTCCATCTCAAAAGATATATATTAGAATTGGAAAAGGTGCACAGATGGGCACAAAAATCATTAGGGACATGGAACAGCTTCCATGTGAGATAAGATTAAAAAGACTGGGACTGTTCATCTTAGAAAAGAGATGACTAAGAGGGGATATGATAGAGGTCTATAAAATCATGACTGGTGTGAAGAAGATGAATAAGGAAGTGTTATTTACCCCTTCACATAACACAAGAACCCAATGAAATTAATAAGCAGCAGGTTTAAAACAAACAAAAGGAAGTACTTCTTCACACAACACACAGTGAACCTGTGGAACTCCTTGTCATGGGATGTTGTGAAGGGCAAAACCGTAACTAGGTTAAAAAGAAGAATTAGATAAGTTAATGGAGGATAGGTCCATCAATGGCTATTAGCCAGCATTGTTAGGGACATGCTTTGGGTGTCCCTAAACCTCTGACTGCCAGAAGGTGGGAGTGGACGATAAGAGATGGATCACTTGATGTTTTGTTCATTTCCTCTGAAGCACCTGGCACTCATCACTGTTAGAAGACAGGATACTGGGCTAGATGGACCATTGGTTTGACCCAGTGTTGCCGTTTTTATGTTCTTAATAACAAGATAATTAAAGCTAACACTTTTGGAGGGGATTCCCCAAATTTTAGTTCTTGGTACTACCACAAGTTCAGTATAGAATGTAATTATACACACGTACATACATACACTGTCCTAGGGCTCTTTTGTGGAAGGAAATATTTACCCTTCTCCGTCTCTGTGGAATAGTATCCAATCCCTTTGTAGGGCATGCTGGCTCTTTACAGTTGAGAAACAAAGGAAAGCCCTACAATCTCCTTCAAATTCCCCCTGAGTCTGTGCAACAACAGTCTGCAATTTGCTCAATCTGCAGCCATCCTAGTCTTCATCTTCTCCAGAGGCATTAGGGAGCCAGCTGTCTAAATCAACAAAACTGCAAAGCCGCTGAATCCCAATCCATGAAGCAGCACTCTCTGGTCCTTGCGCTGCTCCACCACTGAGATTTCCACTCTGGTTCCCAACCTTCCTATTTATGAACTCCCCTCCCTTCCCTAGAATTCCCATTCATTCTCAGAGAGGGACTCAGGAGGTATCTCATCAGGCTACTTACCCACAATGGAAATAAACCAGGCAGTTTCAAACAGCTAATAAGCATGCCCTGTGCTCACCATACCCTGCCCCTGCATCATTTAGGCCCACCCGGCAGAGTCACCAAGTGGCTTGGTCAAGTCTTCAGGCACCCAGAGCCCACCCCAAAAAACAAAACCAAGAGCCATTTGTCCTCCCCACTGTTCTTCCTCTTATTCACCCCATTACATGTTGTGACGCAGGAGGGAGGGTGACAGAAGGACTTCACAACCCAGCCCCTAACACTTTTAGCTTCTATCCTTCTGGAGGGTCCAGAGGTGGAAGATGAAAGAGAAGCTCCTCTGCTGGTGTGACAATCAGCTAAACTCTTGCTAAACTCAGCGGATCTTTTTCTAACTTGTCTCTAGACCTTTATTAACAATTGCTTCAAACTGAACCACTATGCATCTCCCTCCACTAGGCAAGTGCCTGCTGTGCATATATTGTTGGAGCAGCTCTAATGAATAGCCATTTCCAAGCCAGTTTCACAGAAGCCTTCAGCTGCCTTTGCTTTAAAAAAAAAAAAAACCATCAAAAACACAAAGCAAAAAACGAAAGCTGCCAAGATCATTTTACAATTTACAATTTACACGGAGCCAATTGTTTGCCACCCACCTCAGCCTCCTACAAACAGATATTAACCCTCTACAGCCCAATCAACCTGGAACACTCACTGAATATCTATGTCTCTCTATCTGTCTGAGCTGTCACTTTAACATCTGTCAGCAGTGTATGGAGTTCTGAAGAGGTGTGTTATTACTGGATGGGTCCATGACAATAAATTATAAACAGAAGCACAATATTAAAAAATCCAGCACACGTTTCTCCTTCGAGAGCACCAGTTCCAGCCGCTTTGCCTAGCACAGCAGCACCATGGTAGGCAATGGTGCATTTGCACAGGGAAATGGCGCAGAGGAACTGGGCTCCATAGGAGCTGTCTCTAGGGTAGCCCAGCAGGAGAGATGGACAGGCAGTGGGTCAATGGATAGGTTCACATGTAGATGCGCTGCACAACCCCCGCCCTCATTGAGAAAGGGTGCCAGAACTAGTACTGCAGTCCAGGGATCACACTAGCAGAGCAGTGGCTAAACTAATGTTCTGTGCCCTGGTGGGGAGGATTCCATCTCCCTCACTGGTGTGAAAATCCTCAGATAAAGGCTGCACTCAGGGTTCAGGATTTAGGCTGTCAAACAAACTCAGCTAGTAGTGTGGTCAGTGGATAGAGCAGTACAGTGGGACTTGGGAGATCTGAGTTCTGTGGGAGGGTGAGCTTGGATAAGTCACATCCTCTGCCTGTGCCTCAGTTTTCCCATCAGTTCAATGGGAATTATGAGGCTTCTTACCCTAAATTGGGCCAGCTAGTAAGCTTAGGGAGAACTAATGACCCACCAGAGTTTGGCAGAAAGCAGCACATTTATTATACTGATAGCTAAGCTCAAAAGAAGTGGGAGTGGGTAACACTCATATATTCACGCTCCCAGGACAGGCACAGCAATGAAGATGTCAGGATCCTTCAAGGTAAGTGTCCCAAAGGGCAGCAATGGACGGTGCAATGGAGGTGAGTCTTGCTGAGGTATAATGAAATGCAACACAGTGAACCACTGGCCAGGCAGTCTGGGCAAAGGGCCTTTATGGGAGGTACAAGCTTGTGAGTGCACTCCTGAGCACATGACCCCTTCTCCTCTTAAGGACCTACTCCTCATGGCCTGCGACTAGATATGACTTGGCCACATCTGGTTGGTCACACTCCACCTCGGGCAGTGTCCATGCACTGGGTGTGTGAGCGCTGCCCAATTAGAGTCTCAGACACCTTGTCTACCTGGGAGCTCTTCTGATCTTCCAGCTGTTCAAGCAGCCCATTCATTCCACAAGCATTCCAGGAGGGAGTGGGAGGGGGAAAGCCACTTCACAGGTATTCAGAGAGGAGACAAAAGGTGGGGGAAGGTGTAACAGATCCTTTGAACATACAGGTTATATAGAGCATACAGATCACTGCTGCTCCTACAAGGCTGACCTCCTTTACAAAGCACTTGTGAGATCTACTGATTAAAAGAGCTACATATTATTAACTTTTACTCCTGTCCAGTATCCTATACTCCAGGGATCGGCAACCTTTGGCATGCGGCTCACCAGGATAAGCACCCTGGCGGGCCAGGCCAGTTTGTTTACCTGCTGTGTCCACAGGTTCAGCAGATCATGGCTTCCACTGGTTATGGTTCACCACTCCAGGAAAATGGAGGTGGCGGAAAGCGGTGGCCAGCACATTCCTCGACCCATGCCGCGCTGCGCCGCTTCCTGCAGTCCCCTTGGCCAAACCTGTGGATGCGGCAGGTAAACAAATGGGCCTGGCCCGCCAGGGTCCTTACCCTGGCCAGCCGTGTGCCAAAGGTTGCCGATCCCTGCTATACACTAATGGTATATGAAATGACATGGAGATGTTCTTTTAAGAGGGACGAGGATTTTTTTTTAATGTCTCCATATTTTAAGGCTAAAAACTGTAGAACAGTTCAAATGAAGGCATCAGCTGGGGACGGCAATGGTGCTTTTTGGGGAAGTGTGGGAGGAGAGGAGTTGGTAGGCTGGTTTGTTAATTGGATTCTGGCCCATCAAGGGAAAGTACAGAGCTACAAAATCATTCATATTTCTGAGAAACGCAAGAGCACAGCTCCTCAGCTGGTGCAGATCTACATCGTTCCGCTGATTTCCATGGAGCTGCGCCTGCTTTTATGATATACTTTTTGACTTCTTATTAATGGCCAGCAGGATGCAGTAGCGACGCAACATGGTCCAGCGGATCAGACATGGAAAATCAGGGTTTTACTCCCCCCACCCAGCCTGTCATGGGTGGCCTTAGCCAAGGGATGTTGCCTTTGTCTGGTGTATTTATATTGCAAGCACCTTGGGGATGGCCCTACATGGTTGTACAGCATGTACTACAATGGGGCCCTGATCTTATTGGGGCCCCTTTCTGCCACTGTACTAATTACCATGAGAAAGGATAAGTAGGTCAGCTTCAGTATGGCTTTCCTGGGTGTTTTAAATGCTCACTTTGACTTGTTAGGCCTGGGTATTGCTTGTGTTAGACACTTTTCTTCCTACAGTTGGGGAAATTATTTGCCTAACTAGGGGGACAGGATAAAGCCTAGGTTGGAGGTTTATTATTAATTCATACATTTCCAAATCTAGACTAACGTGGCATTAGGGCTGAATGTGCTTTTGACATTACGGTTGCTTAATAGTATAAGAGAGTGCAGCATTTATGCAGTATTGGTTTCCCTGCCATGCCAAAAAAAAAATCAATAAAAAAAAAGCAAAGGCACTGGATAGCGCAGGTGCTAGATAATGGAATGTAGTGCCTGGAGGGCTTTTATACCATGTAATGTTTTTGTCTGCTTGCTTTGCCATATCCCTGAAGCAGCATTGCACCTAAGGAATTATTCAATCAGAGACTAAAGGAAGTAAACAAACATCATCAGTGACGTGCATAGCTTCTAAAATGATAGTTAATAATCAGCATTTCTCCAAGATCTAACTGCCTACAGAGTCCGTCAAATATATTGTGGTAGTATGTAGGAACCTCAGCCATAACCCAGGAGCCCAGTGTGCATGGTGTTGGACAAACACAGAACAGTCCCTGCCCCAGAGAGCTGACAATCTAAGCAAGAACTTGATCTCAGAAAGTTCAAATTCACGTAACTCTCTGCAGCCGTCTCCAAAGAATGTACAAGGGAAGACTTGGATAAGCAGCAAGGCTGAAGCACTCCTGGAGGTGCTCTTCCCAGAACGTGCTCAAGGCTCACTGGCTGGGCTGCGAGGAAGCTGGCACTTGTCCCCTGTTGCACTGTCATCAGTTCAGTGGCTTGCCACAGCATTAAAGTTCTGCTAAGAAATGAAACAAAATAAATGAGTTCAAAGGTCAAAGCCATGGAAGTACTGAGCCTGCACTAGGTAAAAGTGGCTGTCTGTTTGCAAAGCTCAGAGCTCATCAAATATTAACTATACCCTCCCTGCCACATCCCTGCTGAGGGAGTGAGGAAAATCCCCACTGGGATCATTTGGAAAGTTACTCTTGCTCCCGAGCTTCACTGAAAAAGGAGCCATTCGCAAGTGTGAGACAGAGAAGCGGAATCAATATGGAGGAGGTGCCAGGTAGAAAGGCAGAGCTTAGGATGTCTACAAAACACGGGGAAGCTTCCCAAACAGGTGAGTAAGGAACAGATCCAACCTCCAGGTGAAAGAATGCTTAGGACTAGCTGGCAGAAATCCTCCTCCAGTAGGGCTCTGTTCGCAGGATTAAAGGCAGCAATTCCACAGGGATAAACTGCCAGTGAACATTCTGGTCAGGAAGGTGGGCCTCATCAATCCCTTTGGACATTAGCCAACCCCCGCTGGTCTCTCGTGGTTCCCTGTCCTCACGCTTGAGCTGGATTGGTAGCCAGTTTTAGCTCCTCAAGCTTCCAACCACACCCAATTAGCCCTAGGAGGAGAGATCTCTGTGTCATAGGCCGCTTGAGCTGTTGTCTTGGGTTCTGCATGCAGTTAGCAAGTGGATGGGGGTGAGAACCCCCAGCAGCAGTGCAATGAGATGAGAAGTCTTCAAATACTGTTTTCCTGGGGGCTAGAAGAGGTGGTCTCCATTGGATAAAGGCCTGCACTGACACACACACATACACACCTGCATATGCACACATCCATGAGAAGAAAAACACTTCACAAGGAAAGCGAGGGGAAAATCTGCAACTGTAAAAGGGTGGGGCCAAATTCTGCTCCTATTAAAATCAATAGCAAAACTCCCACTGACTTCACTGGAGCAAGACCGAGCTTTAGACATAGGAAGGAATTAACAAGCACCACTTAGTCTGGCCGGGTGTTTGGGACTATGCAGGGGGTAGAGGTGCGCAGAGAGCAGAACTTTAGAGAGGAAGGGCGCTTGGGCTTCAAACACTAGCCTCAGAGTGCTGGCTCAGTTCAGGATCTGCCTTGCTTACTAGGTGACCTTTGGCAAGTCACCCGCTCTCTATAGCTCCCCATCCATACAACAGCGATAATGCTCCTCCCTCTTCTCCCTGCCCCTGTGCCTTTCTGGTAAGTTGTGGGGACAGGGACAGTCTCTGACTCTGTATATGTTCCAGGCCTAGCTTCATGAGATCTCCAGTTCAGGATGGACCTCTGGGCTCTGCTCTAACAATAAAGACCATAAGCAGGCAGAGGAGGGAATCGAATTGTGTTTTATCTCATATATAAGCCCCCTCAAAATGGCTTACTTTGGGAGCATCTCCTTTCTCCCTAGCCTGCCCCCGACAACAATATTCCACTGTCAATTTACTTCTTTTAAATGCCAAAGAGTCCAACTGACTGGTCTTCTCCTTAACTGCACTATGTCCTTGGATTCTAAGTATACTCCCCTTCTCTTCCCCATCCCACTAAGGGGCAGCCAAAGTGGAGGTGGGCTCGGAGGTCATGGCTGTGAGAAGTAACAGGGTGGTGCTGGATAATACCATCTGCCCAGCTGAAATCATCATCTGCAATGGCAAAATAGCTGACATTCTGCCCAAGAGAAGCTGGGCTTGTGCCAGCGGAGAGAAGGCAAGTATGGGCCAAAGTGCTAGATGAACTGGTATTGAGGAAACAACCATGTATCAAAGATGACAGAGATGTTAGAAGGAACAGCTATTGGGGATAGAGTAATTGCATTTAAAAATCATTCCAAAAAGTGAAATCTTGAGGCAGATCCTCAGGTGAATCCGCAAGACTCCAAAGACTACAGAGGTATATGTAGATTTACATCACTGAGGGTCTAACCCAGTGGATTATACTGGTGGAAGTGAGATCAGACCCCTGGAACTTGGCACAAATAATGTAGAGGCAGCCCCTGAAGTACCCATCCCTAGCTGTAGGCAAGATGCTGGGCCATTTTATTAGTTCCATATAGATGGCTAGCCTGTGACCTGAGAGTAACTCCATTCATTTGAATGGAACTACTCCAGAGTTCAATCAGCATCACTGAAAGTAATCAAGCTGTTCTTTCTTTACCTCCGTGCTGACCCTTAGTGTAGTGAGCCAGGGCTCTCAGAGACCGGAATGACTGGTCAGCACACATTTCCTTTCAAGTTCCCATAAACATTTTTAGTAAATACTCTAGTTGTGCTCTGTTATCACAATTTCAGGTGTGTGTAATGGGGGAAAACAGATGTGTCCTTGTTGCCAAGAAGACTAATGGCATTTTGGGCTGTACAAGTAGGAGCATTGCCAGCAGATCGAGGGACGTGATCATTCCCCTCTATTTGGCATTGGTGAGGCCTCATCTGGAGTACTGTGTCCAGTTTTGGGCCCCATACTACAAGAAGGATGTGGAAAAACTGAAAAGAGTCCAGAAGAGGGCAACAACGATTAGGGGGCTGGAGCACACAATTTATGAGGAGAGGCTGAGGAAACTGGGATTATTTAGTCTGCAGAAGAGAAGAATGAGGGAGGATTTGATAACTGCTTTCAACTACCTGAAAGGGGGTTCCAAAGAGGATGGATCTAGACTGTTCTCAGTGGTGCCAGATGACAGAAGAAGGAGTAATGGTCTCAAGTTGCAGTGGGGGAGGTTTAGGTTGAATATTAGGAAAAGCTTTTTCACTAAGAGGGTGGTGAAGCATGGGCATGAGGTGGTGGTGGAATCTCCTTCCTTATAGGTTTTTAAGGTCAGGTTTGATAAAGCTCTAGCTGGGATGATTTAGCTGGGGATTGGTCCTGCTTTGAGCAGGGGGTTGGACTAGATGGCCTCCTGAGGTCCCTTCCAACCCTTATATTCTATGATTCTATGCTTACCGGTGTCTGAATAAGGAGAGGGAAGCCAGAAAACTTGACTGCTTTGGGCTAGATCCCCAGATGGCGTAAGTTAGTGTAGCACTGTTTAAGTCAATGGGCTATGCCAGTTTACACCAGTGGAGTATCTGGCCCAGAGATTGGCCTGAACCAGAAGAGACAAAAATCACACCCACACACAGATCTGGTGAAGTTCACAGCTTGGGCAAGCCAGCTGGGCCCAACTCATCAAGATCACCTCTGTTCTGTCAGGTAAGTGCTACAGTGTGCAGAGGGGAAATCCTCCTCAGAGGGGACAGGGTCCCTCTCCCCCCAGATTTGCTGCTTGAACACTGCTGAAGCCGCCTGCCCTCACTCCGCCCCTCCCTGCCCTCTTCCCCACACACTATCAGCAGGCACGAGTCACCTTTGGTCCTCCTTAACAGTGTATTTTCAAACAGTCTGAAGCCAAGCCTCCCATTCTGTAGGTGCAAATTGCACCTACAGGGTTGCACTTCTTGGATGAACTGAAGGTGCACGTCAGAGCTCTTGCACCTCTAAACTAGAGGTGCAAATTTGGCCAGTGCAAATTTCACCCACAATTGGAAGAACACCCTTTTGTAAGTTTGGCCTTTGGTATCAGGGACATGAACATGTGAAGTCAGCCATAAAATCTGTTTGGCATATTTTTAATACCTGATTAAAATAACTTAGCAAGATCTAGTGCACAGGAGCAGACTGGATACATGAAAAGAATAGCTAAGTAAATCATTGATTAACTGGGACCATCAGACTGGCATGTCTGAGATTAGGGAGCTATTTTGACAGTCTGTAGGAATTGTACCCGGGGGCAGATAACCTTTAGAACGTTTGCTACCTCACTGGCCTAGTACATCCGCTGGAGGTGTTCACAGAAGCCGTTGGGAAATCCACATTTTCCCATCACTCTGTAAGTCACTTCGTGACTGTGAAGCCCTGCAAAGGATTATTTTTAAAATCCTGATCCCACCCCACCCCGTAATACACTCCCACCCACTCCCACATAGTTTCTTGCATTTTTATCCCACTCCCACCCGCAAAAACCTTAGATCCTGCAAAAGAGACAGATTTTTTATGCTACTAAAACAACAATTTTACCACTAAAAGAATAAAACAAATCTTGCTTAAACCATGTAAAAATACTTTAACTCCCATTATAAGAGACATCAAATCTCTTTCTATCCCTCGCTTAAATTTAAATATTAAAACCTTTATTTTAAAAAAGAAAAACTTGCTGTACATTGCTCAAATTCTATATGGGCCAAGGTGACGAGAGAGTTAGTGTTTTCCTACAAACCCCCACAGACTGGATTTTTTCCCCACCATATCCCAACCGCAACAAAGTACATTTTACCCACTCCCACTTATGGCAGCAGCCCTGGGATCCACAGGATCCCCCCCAGTCCTACTGCAGGGTTCTAGCCTGCATACAAGAAAGTGGGTGTAGCAGGGACATCACCTCTAGAGTACCCCCTCATGGTAAAGGGTGGCCCTGCAGGCACCCCACATTCCCCTCCTGCGCCTCCTCACGACTTTAGTCCAGAGTATTTAATATAAAAAGTTCCCCTTCTGGAGTCTGATTTATTGCAGTTGTACAGTTTCCAGCAGCCCTTTTCTTTCAGACCACTTCTAGCACTGCCTGAAGTGTGTGTGTTTGTGCATGTGGGGGGAGCAGTAATCATAATCTGGGGGCAGCTGCTGTGGTAACACAGTGCTTAAAATGCACCCTCAGTAACCCAGCTCAGTTTGTATTTGCTTTGCCAGGTCTGCACCATGCCCTTAAAGCCTGGCCTCCAGGCCCAAAGCCTTCTCGCTTTGCTAAGAGACTCCACCACCCTCCTGCCATAGTTACTTCTGTGCTTCTCCTTGCCCTCCAGCAGCTCCGCCGTGGCGGGCAACAAAGTCTTGCAAGAAACAGAAAGAAACAAAATCACCCTGACAACAGGGCTTCCTTCCAGACAGCTCTTCTGGGGCGCCCGCAGCCTGCCACCTTAAGCACCCAGCCAGCAGCCTCCCCTGCTAGATCTTTCTGGGACTCCTGCAGGAGACTTTAGCTTGGCTTCATACAGACAATCCACTGATCTGGAGATATATATTGTCATCAAATTTGAAATAGTTGTGTGTAATCCTTGCCCACAGACAACCTGCCAACCTGAAACATATTCTCACCAGTAACTGCACACCACACCATAATAACTCTAGCTCAGGAACCAATCCATGCAACAAACCTCGATGCCAACTCTGCCAAAATATCTACACCAGCGACACCATCACAGGACCTAACCAGATCAGCCACACCATCACTGGTTCATTCACCTGCACATCCACCAATGTAATATACGCCATCATATGCCAGCAATGCCCCTCTGCTATGTACATCGGCCAAACTGGACAGTCTCTACGGAAAAGGATAAATGGACACAAATCAGACATTAGGAATGGCAATATACATAAACCTGTAGGAGAGCACTTCAACCTCCCTGGCCACACTATAGCAGACCTTAAGGTGGCCATCCTGCAGCAAAAAAACTTCAGGACCAGACTTCAAAGAGAAACTGCTGAGCTTCAGTTCATCTGCAAATTTGACCCCATCAGCTCAGGATTGAACAAAGACTGTGAATGGCTTGCCAATTACAGAACCAGTTTCTCCTCTCTTGGTTTTCACACCTCAACTGCTAGAACAGGGCCTCATCCTCCCTGATTGAACTGACCTCATTATCTCTAGCTTGCTTGCTAGCACACATATATATACCTGCCCCTGGATATTTCCATTACATGCATCTGAGGAAGTGGGTATTCACCCACGAAAGCTCATGCTCCAAAACGTCTGTTAGTCTATAAGGTGCCACAGGATTCTTTGCTGCTATGGCTTACCTCATCTCTTCTCCCCCACCAGGAGAGTGGCTGGGGCTGAACCCATCTCCCCATAAAGGGCCAGCCACCCTGGGACACCGGGCCTTTCAGTGCTAATAGCAATGTTGATGTGGGCTGAGAGGATTCTAACATGACCTCCCCACCAGGATTGTCCATGAGTTCCTTTCTCCCCGCAGGTGCTGGATGTTGGCGATCTGGTGGTGATGCCTGGGATCATAGACCCTCATGTCCACACGTGTGAGCCAGGGCACACAGATTGGGAGGGTTACTCTTCTGCAACCAAGGCTGCTGCTGCAGGAGGCATCACAACCCTGGTGGCTATGCCGCAGTACGGTACCGAAGGTGGAGTGGGAGCAGCATTACTAGAGTGACCAGACAGCAAATGTGAAAAATCGGGATGGGGGTGGGGGGTAATAGGAGCCTATATAAGAAAAAGACCCCAAAATCGGGACTGTCCCTATAAAATCTGGACATCTGGTCACCCTAAGCATTACTGCACGCACCTCTGGGTTACCTCCTTGTTGCCATGCATTGGAAGGGGCCCATATCATATAATGATAGCATGACCTTTGTGAAGGGAAGGATGGAGTGGAGAGTGAAGTGGCTCCTCACTGTGCATTGCACTGGGTTTGATGGGTCTTGGAGATCCGCCTGTCCTGCATGTGGATAGTTAGGCACACGCCATCTCCCACTGAAATCTATGGGCATCTTTCCATCACCTGCAACTGGAGGTGGATCAGGGTCCCTGCAGAATGAGGCAGACCCTCCGTTGGTATAAAGGATGAACCTAAGCAAATTTACACCAGCTGAGGATCTGGGCCCAGGACTTCAGCCCACTCTTTGCAGGTGTTGAACATGTGCTGTTTGGGTCGCCCTTTCCCTCTGCAATGCTGCTGAGTTATTCTGCCTGTGAAGGGTATGGGGTGACAAAAGAATGGGAGCTCAATGGGTGCATGCTATTTGCTAAACTCCTGCCAGGTCAGGGAAAGCCCAGCCTTTGCTGGGGGAAGCTATTCTCTGCCACCTCATGCAGCTTGGAATGCAGGACAAATCCCCTACAAACTGCAGCTCAGAGCTGCAAGGGAAATAAACTGCGTCCAAATCTGCCTGTTTCCAGCAAGCACTGCCACTTGGCCCAGCTCCTGAGTGATAAATGTGGTCCAACAGTGCTCTCTGCTGGCCACACCTAGTACTCTCAGGATGAAAAGAAAAAGGATTTATAAGCAGAAGTTTATTCTGAGAGGAGGTGCAAAGATCCTCATTCTGATGTCCATCCCAAGGCTGAACTAGCAGAAGTAGGGATCCAGGCATGGAGGGTCCTGATAGAAGAAGGAGACCATCTACAGGGGATGAGAACATAAAGGGGCTTGCCGTTGGCAGGGGACTAGGAAGTATAATCCATTTGTAGGGGCTGAGGGCTTTGGAGGAAGTGTCTGGTAGGGACGAGTGATCTAGAAGAGCACCAAAGTGTTGGTAGCTCTGGTCCCCATTTTGTCTTAATCATCCTCTGTCTATTCCCATCCCACTATATTATTACCCACTTTTGCTCCCAGCGCCACACCGGGAAATGAGATCTGCCTATAATCTTCTATGGGAGCTAGCTGCGCCCGTCTACCCTGCACTCTCCTCATCCCGCATCTCTTGTGCACTCTTTCTCTACATCTCTATAGCATTCTCCCTTCCAGTCGAGAAAGGGTTCTGGACCTTGCTAAGCTGCTCTCTCTCTCTCTGTGCCCTCCAGGAGCTGTCTTCCCCCAACCACAACTCTGGCAAACTTTGAGGACACGCTACAGTCTGCCGAAGGGCGGTGCTATGTGGATGTAGCCTTCTGGGGCGGAGTCATTCCTGGAAACCAGGTCAGTGGCTGTCATTCAGCAAATGCAACAGCATGAAATACCAGCTGGAATGGTGCAAGGGCAGATACCCAGGACTCATCTCCTCTCTGGGGAGTTTCAGTGCAAGGAGCTAACGGGCTTAGTGCTTCTGGAAACCTGGCTGCAAGTCACTAAAAAATTGCTGCACAGTCAGTGCAGACTGCGAAATAATGCAGAGGAAACTGATCAGTCCAACAAAGTTGTGGTGAATGCCTCCCATTCAGCTGATCTGCCTAACCACACTAGGGTCTCTTGGGGAAGGGACACAGAACAAGGTCTCAGGGATGCTGCTAACGAATCTGCAGTCACTGGCAAGGTTCCCATTGACTTCAATGGGACCAGGGTTTGGCCCTGGCTCCTGTGAGGCTGATGAGAGATTCTCAGTCTCTGCTGTTGTTAGAAGGGGCGTCTGGGCGGGGTCAGCTTGCAGGTGTTGGGAGGTTTGTGTTGGTCCAATCTATTAGCAATGGGGCAGTAAATGTCATAATAATCATAGAATCCCATAGAATCCTCTAGCACAAGGGTCAGAGGTTAGTGGGCATTGGCTGAGCAAAGTTGTTGGGTAACCACTAGCACAAATACAGCTTTGATCTGTTGAAATGAAGTATTTGCCTTCTAAGGGGCATCTTGACCTTCAAAGTCTGTTGGAATTTGACCTTCTGTGGAGGTAAATGTTGAAGAAACTGATGGCCCTATCCACTGTGGAGCACAGCTGTCCCATATGCATGCTGAGTTATTGGCTAGGACGATGCCTCATGGGGCATATGAACAGTAGTTTAGGTGCTCGTCCTTTGGCAGATTTTGCTTAAATGTGGCTCTCATAGCTGGAGCCATCCGGAAGGGCTGGCTGAACCAGGTGCCTGATAACCTGCAAACGTAGAACATAACATCTGTCTCAGTCACTGCCCTACTTTCATCATCTCAGATGGCCAGGCTATCATTCTGCAGCAGATGCTAGGGTTGGAATGCACACCCTGCAAAGGCTGCATTAGGCAGAACTGGTGCATAGTGGGATGTCCAGGCCTGAGTGCATCACTTCTGTTGCCTGCTTTAGGATGAGCTCCTGCCCATGCTGCAGGCTGGAGTCCCAGGCTTTAAGTGCTCCCTGATTGCAAGTGGAGTGGAGGAATTCCCCCATGTCAGCCTCCAAGATCTGCACATGGCAATGGATGAGCTGCAAGGCACAGACTGTGTCCTCTTGGTAAGTGTCACTGCTTATGCTCAGCTACCCTGGTCCCATGAAGTTCAGGTCCCTGCTTTCTCTCTTCAGATTCAATACCCAGTGCTACTGTAACCCACACACCTCCTGGGTGTGGTGTTCTGTCCCAGCGAGTGTCACCGAGACCACTTAGAGAGAGAAAAAATGAGTCTGCTCTACAGCCTTAGCTAACAGCCAGCTGGCTTTTAGCTCATGCAGTAGAGGTGCATGCATTTAGCTCCAAAGGTCCCAGGTTTGGTCCCGCCCACCAATGACCGGGGTCTGTTGGTGTTACACTGCCAAATCAGAACAGCAGCATCTCCCACGCACTTGGCATAGGTGTAACTAACTGCACAAAGGGAAGGGTAGGGGAGGGCCCACATGGTTCAGTGGGCTGCATTCCTGCCCAGGAGACTAAAAACAGATACTGGTTTCCAGCTTCCTCTTTCAAATATTACCTTCACAGACAACCATCTCCATGACAAGCCTCTCTCCCTGGAGTGTGATCCCAGAGCACATGGAGACCCAGGGGACAAGCATCCCAGAAAAGCCATTGATCGATTAGACAGAGTCAACCTTTCCTGGCACCCCAGAAAGGGAGGAAGTTGCCATCATTTGTGTGTCATCTCAACCCCTCAGGACAGGCGGTTTCTGAGGGTTTTCAATCCCCAGGAGAGAGCAGGGCTCTTCTAATGTATGGCTCAGAGTGTGACCCACCAGGCCCTTCCATTTCCTTCCACAAATGGGAAAGAACGGTAATGAGAGGAGTAGCCTTGGAAAGGGCTTACCTCCTCAACCTGTTAGCATTAATTCTTCCCTCCATTTGGATTCGCTTTCCAGTTCCACGCAGAGCAAGAGCTGGGCCAGTGGAAGCCGGCACTAGAGGGTACGTAGTGACGACTCTGGGATGGAAACCTACGGCAAGCACATCTCTCTATGTACACAGCCTGCAGGAGGCATATGGGTCTGACTCTCTGTCAAGGTTTCTTTCCCCACTTTGAACTTTAGAGTACAAAAAGTGGGGACCTGCATGAATACTTCTAAGCTTAATTACTAGCTTAGATCTGGTACACTGCCACCAGCCATAATTTAGTGTCTGGCACACTTTTTGTTCCCCCAAAACCTTCCCTGGGGAACACAGATCCAAACCCCTTGGATCTTAAAACAAGGAGAAATTAACTATCCCCCCTCCTTTTTTCCCCCACCAATCCCTGAAGAGTTCAGGTCCAATTCCCTTGGATTTTAAAACAAGGAAAAATCAATCAGGTTCTTAAAGAGAAAGCTTTTAATTAAAGAAAGATAAGGTAAAAATTATCTCTGTAAAATCAGGATGGAAAATGCTTTACAGGGTACTTAGATTTATATAGCCCAGAGGAAACACCCTCTAGCCTCAGGTTCAGAGTTACAGCAAACAGAGGTAAAAATCCTTCCAGCAAAAGAAACATTCACAAGTTGAGAAAACAAAAATAAGACTAATCCGTCTTGCCTGGCTATTACTTACAATTTTGAAATATGAAAGACTGATTCAGAAAAATTTGGAGAGCCTGGGTGTACGTCTGGTCCCTCTTAGTCCTAAGAGCGAACAACGAACAAAACAAAAAGCACAAACAAAGACTTCCCTCCACCAAGGTTTGAAAGTATCTTGTCCCCCTATTGGTCCTTTGGTCAGGTGTCAGCCAGGTTTACTGAGCTTCTTAACCCTTTACAGGTAAAAGAGACATTAACCCTTAA
This sequence comes from Gopherus evgoodei, assembly GCF_007399415.2. NCBI lineage: Eukaryota > Metazoa > Chordata > Testudines > Testudinidae > Gopherus > Gopherus evgoodei. The sequence goes on along the minus strand of NC_044330.1, from coordinate 58,001,224 downwards.
CCATCTGTTTATGACACTCTCACTTTACGCTGCCAGGGCAGGGCACACACAGACATCCCACGACACGGATGAATGTTGCAAGCAAGAGCCTACTGACCGGGGAGTCATGGAATAAAATTCCCTTAACTGTTACCCTTTCTGGGCAGTTAGCCACTCTGTACACATCCCGGGCCAGGTCCTCTGCTGGTGTAAATAGCCCACGGAGTCCAGGAGCACATCACTATGTCCCTTAGCACAAACCTCCTGCACCTCGAGAGGCAAACCTGACTCTATTTCCTTCTCCGGTGTCTGTGCAGACCCCACAGAGTACAGGGTACTCCTGGACTCCCGCCCTGATGCAATGGAAGTGGAGGCCATCCAGACCATCGCTAATCTCTGCCTCCAGTACAAGTAAGGAGCCATTTTCCATGGGGTTGGGAAGCAGGAGGAGACATGTGAGTGCTTTTGTGGCAGTGACCTTTGACCTCCAGAAAGTTGCTTTCTGCAGGCCCCCCCATCTGGCTCTCTGCTTTCATTGCACAAAAGGCTGTGTGGCCCCTATCCATGCCAAGAGAGCTGTGGCAATGTAAACTGAGGGCAATCCGTCACTGGGCAGAAAGGTGCACACACACCCAGGCTTCCCCTCCAGCAGGGAAGCCAGTGACCCCCTTCCCTCACCCATCTCATAGGTATGGTGAGTTGGCGTATGCACATGTCCTTGCCTCTCGGGCACCCCCCCGTCCAGATGCAGTGTTGCCTGGGATGTTTCCTCTCATACCCCTCTGGTGGCCACTTCCTGTGCTGTGGGGCCACGCCCAGCTGCTCTCTTCCTCTTCCTCAGACTGTCTTGCTGGGTCTCCTGTGGCTTGGCTTTCTGGCCAAGTCACACGCTGGTTCAGTCCCCTTCCAGGTACCAAAAGGCCCAACTAACAGTCCTCCTGCCCTTCTCAGCTGCCACTAAAGGCCTCTGCTTCTTGGCCTCTTCTCCTGGCCCTGCAGAGCTTCTCCCACAGGGTTCTCCTGCCTCCCTTCCCCAGAGATCTCTCTGTTGCAGAACTTCTCTTTTAACTCACACATCTCCTGGGCGTCTCCTCTATTCCCTCAGCCTCACATACCCTAGCTTGGGGCTCCTCTCTGCTCCTTGTGCAGCTCACATGCTGGCTTCTGCAGGCTCTTCCCAGAGGGGACCCTCCTCCTTAGCTCTGGTGCTTCACCACCACAGCTGGGGTCAGTTTCTCTCTAAGCCTCAGGAGACAGAGTGAAGTCACTAATTATCACTTGTGTTGCCAGCTCATCAGTGAGGCTGAGGACAGTGGCTAAGACATGGGCAAGACCCTCCCCCTAACCCACAGGTGGTGACATTTCAGCTCTGCTCTCAACCATCATGAGGTGAGGAGTGAAGTCACCAGCCTGAGGACAGCTGCCCAGCCAGCAGGATAACTGTCTCATGCTCTCTAATAGGATGCCCTGCCACATCCTCCATCTCTCCTCTGCTCAAGCCTTGCCCATCATCAGAGAGGCTCGCCAGAAAGGGGCACCACTCACTATAGAGACTGCCCACCACTACCTCACCCTCACGTCTGAACGCATTCCACCTGGGGGCACCTACTACAAGTGCTGTCCTCCTATCAGGACCAAAACCAATCAGGTAATGAGACCTAGAGGGGCTCCAGAGGGGAATTTCAGCTCAAGACATCAGATGCCATGAGCATAACCGGGGCTGGGGGAAGGAGGCACCAGCAAAGGAAGGAAATGAGGCCACCATCTAAGAAGATACATTTCAGGAGCAGCAAAAGTCAGACTGGCCCAGCTCTTCAGTCTCTGTGTAGCCCATCCTCTTGCCCCTCACTCTCATTCTGCAGAATCCAGGCAACTTTGTCAGTCACATCTCCTCTGCTTCAGTCACCTGGTGGTGAATCCTTGAGTGTGGCCTTGATCAGACATGGTCCACTCTTGGGATGGACTGTTGTGGGACATGGCGAGGTTCGGGAAGGAGGTGGCTACAGTGGCCAAGGCTCTAGGTGACCAAGGCCCAGACAAGGGGTTTAGCCGCAGGAACAGAAAGGAATGGGTGGGGTTTGAACATGTTATGGAGGGAGAGTGGCAGGGGTTAGGGATGGTCTGAACAGACATGATTGCTCTCGCTCTGAACAGAGGGTGCCTAATTAAGGACAGGAAGGTAGGGCTGAGGGTCACCAGCACAAAACTCTCCTAGCTAAACCATGTGATCGGTGCTGAAGTTACATGGGATGGAGCAGGCCAAGGAAACTAACAGAGGGAGGAGGGGAGGTACTGCCAAAGGAAGTACCAAAGGAGCCTCAGATAAGCAGTAGAAGCAGGAAAGTGCAGGCTCTGCAGCCTCAAGAATGGAGTGCTTCCAGGAAGCTGAAGTGCTCCATGGTGCCAAAGGCAGTGTTTCCTAATGGCTGGAGCACTGGCTTAGGATTCAGAAGACCTGGGTTCTAGTCCCAGTCAGCCTCTGGGTGACTGGGGGCATATTGCATCCCCTCCCTGTGCTTTTGTTTCCCTCTCTGTACCATGGATGTAATGATGTCCCCTCCTTTGTCAAGCGCTTGGAGACTAACTGGTGACAAGCGTTGGCTAAGAGGTGTTACGATTATTGTCAGTTAAAAGGACACAAATGAAGAGGCCATGAGCTCTGCGTTGGTGTCAGCTCTCTTGAGTTTCAAGATATCAGGTGTGTTTTGTAAAGCCCAGCTCAGGAAGTCAGAGTCTCACAGGAGAACAGTGGCTGTGGGTCATGGTAGTTCAGTTTCTAGCTCCCGAGATTGTAGAGGAAAGTTTGAAAATGTGAAGTGAGTGCATCTGACAGGCTCAGAGATCAGGGATAAGTCAGCAGGTCCCTGAATGGATTGGGGCTTGGGCACACTGGATTTAGCTACAGAAAGGTAGCTGATGACCTTGGCAAGGGTGGTTGCTGTGGAGTCAAGGGAACAGAAGCCAGGCTGCCGAGGCCCCAGGAGAAAGGCAGGGCTGGGCAGTTACCCATCTGGCTAGAGCAAGGTCCAGGTACTGAATAAACCAGCCTGGGTTGTGATTGTCCAGGACAGGAGGTTATTAAAGCTGTGATAACCAAGGCCTCTCTTAAGTCAGTGAGATGTTTTCTAGCTTCTGTCTCCACACTGCTCAGTTCACAGCAGCCCCCTGGAAGATGGTGGAGCCCATCTTGGCAAGCAGGATGTCTCATTTGATGTTGTCAGGTGGAACCACTTCACTGTCTTATGAGAGAAATCAGATGAAACTTGTCAGGCCAGGAACATTCCAGCCCTCCAGGACAGGGCATGAAGAGCAAGGGGGTGTGAAGAGTGCATGTGGCTTGCTGCTCCTTCTGGTGGCTCTGGCAGGGCCTGATGTGCCATCAGCTAGGGGGATGCTGGGTTTGGACAGTTGCCATTAATTGCTATGGGATGAGATGTACTGGTAAGCTATGTGGCTGTGTGCTATTCAGCCACTAGCTGTTTCGTACACTGGACACGGGTCCAGGAAGGGAAACAAAGCTGGAACAGAAGCTGTGTAGAAACCTCCTTGTTTGTGTTTATATGTCGTAGTTTAATTTAATCAGTGTCTGTTATATAAATTGGACTGTGAGTCCACATATCATGACAGGATGACTCAGGCTAATTTAAGACTTTCTGCACATAATAATGGTCCTGTCAGACTAGCTGGCAGAGCAAATACCCTCTTCCGTACAGGAAAGAGTCCTCCACCCATCCCAGTCTGCTGTGAGGTTAACCTCTCTCTTTCTCTTGCCTCCAGGAGCAACTGTGGAGTGCTCTGCAAGAGGGACTGATCGATATGGTGGTGTCAGCCCATAACCCTGGCTCACCAGATCTCAAAATCTTGGATGATGGAGACTTTTTCAAGGCACAGGGAGGCATTTCCTCACTGCAGTTTGGTAAGAGGGGTGGGTCAGACCAAACTGGCTGTACTGAGTCTGTGAGATATGGTGTACAGCAGGGCTTAAATTCAGCCAGAGCCTTCCAGAGCAGAGCTCCGGTGAATGTTTTCAAAACCTTAGGAGCCCTGGCGCCTCCCCACATGGGTGGAAGCCGTGAGTCCCAGTGCCTAATCCCCATCTAAAGCCCCAAGTCACCCTCCCCTGCAGTTGAAGCCATGAGCCCTCAAGGTGGGAGGGGGGCAGAGGTTCTGGGAAATAATCTCTGAGAACTTAAGCCCTGGTGTACACTCATGGCAACTCAGTGCTTGGTCATCTTCCGAGGGGATGGGGGCTGCTGCAGACTCCAGTTCTGACCCCTCAGTGGTTTCATTAGCTGTACTGTGCCTTATCTACTACCCAACCCCTCCAAGCCTCAAGATGACTAGCCCAGTCCTTCTACATTATTCTATTCATGTTCTCCTACCATGTCTGTCACCCTGGTATCTGAGCACTTTCCAGTAGTGCATTAAGCAACAGGCCTAGCATCTGCCACATGTGGTCCATTCCTTCTTCCAAGTCCCAGAGGAAATAGTGCATGTGGCTGTTTTGTTGTTTAATGTTCAGTTCTGTGTACTGCATTGTCTGTTTTTATAAGCAAGGGCCAGGTGGAAGGAGTGCATCTTGCACTTGAAGGGGACAGTGATGAGGGTCGTGGGCATGAATTCCACACAGCCTCTGTTGGCTAAGGCATGTGGAAGAAGGCTGCAGTGGCTGTCCAAACTCTGGCTAGCTCTAGCCACTGTTATCCGCCCCTGTAGTGTAATGAGACATAAATGCACTCACACTTAAAATAAACAGAGACCCTTGTTCCCACTACTGATGGAGGACCATGGAGGGTGCCTCTCAAATGTGGTAGAGACCTATCCAGCTTCAGTTGCTCAATCTCAGTAGCCTTGTGTGACCTTCCATGAGCAGGAGATAAAGCTGACTCATCAGTAACAGCCTTGATCCCCCTACACATGTCCTGACTGCTGTTGGAAACACACGCAGGGCTTCCTCTGTTCTGGACCTCAGCAAAATCCAAGGGATTCTCCCTTCATGACGTGGTGCAACTGATGTGCAAAAATCCTGCCAGCCTGAGCCGACTGGATGACTGCAAGGGGAAGCTGTGCATAGGGATGGATGCTGACTTGGTGATCTGGGATCCAGACAAGGAGTTTGAGGTAATGATGGGAAAGGTGTGTAGCACAGAGTTGGAAATGCCCAGCATTGGATGTGTGCAGTATAATAATCAATAGGGAAATAGGATGAGTCTTTGGCTTGATATGATCCATGACATAGGCTGAGATATACAATAGTATATACATAATGAATGGAAGGGCAGTCTTGATAGACTAAGATCAGACACTTGTAGAATAAAATTTCACCTAACTTTTGGTTGCCACTTTCGTTCATCTCCTGTGACCTCTAACCCTGAAAAGGAACATGAGCCTCTGTTTATTTCCCTACTTGGGTAGGTCCAGGATGATGCTGGTTAAAAGAGTCCCATTCGTAGGTGGTGACAGGGAGCAGGCCATATTTGAAGATATTCTCAATTCAGCAGCCATAAAATTCATTGGTTTTTTTTGTTGTTTTTTTTAGGTGAAGAAAAACATGATTAAACATAAAAACCAGGTACAAGAACAGTTCATACTTTCTATATTCACACAATATATCCTCTTTCTCCCAACCCCCTCAGGAAAGTAGTAAGACTTTAATCCCCTTTTATTGTTGGTAACTTGCACTCTCACCTACTGTAGAACACACTGCTCCTTTGGCTTCTAGTGGTAAGAAAATCTTACAGAAGTACAAATGGTGTCTCAGATCCTGTAGGGATTCTAATTGCCATCTTTGTTTAGTCATGGAGTTCCTTACACTGCCCAACAATGCACCTGAAAGGACACTGTCTTGTAGTGATAGGATATTCAACCTTCATGTAAACTGTATCATTGGTTTCCTCTTGCAGAGGAAGACCCATAGCAATGGCCTACAGGAATGAGCATGGGGCTTGGGTGTTATGTCAATGTCTGGTAACCTGTGGCTTGTAAATGGAAACTTGTGGTAAGAGTTTGCATTGCAATGGCTGATGTGTTTTTTCTCCTAGCTGACCCCATACCTTGGCTTCCAGCTTCGTGGAGAGGTTTTTGCCACTCTCGTGCATGGCAGGTTGGTTTATCTGAAAGGAAAGTTCTCACCCAAGCCGGAAGGAGTCCTGCTTGTAACTCAGAGAAAGATGTCCACAACAGTCTCCTCCTCACCCTACTACTGATTAAGAATGGAGGAGAGAACGTGACCATGAGACCAACCAAATTATTGAGAGCCCCCTGTAGACCTGGAAAGAGAAGAGAAGCATGTGGGGGTAGGGGTGGGGGTGGGGGTGGGGGTGGGGAAAACAGTCATGGAAGCAGAGCCCATTCCCTAGTTCACTTCCATAAACTCAGGCTTTCAGGAAAAAGGGTTTGTGGATGGCTTTAGAGACACTGCCTGATCTTTGGCTCAGCTGCTGGAGGAGGTCTCCAAGAGGAAGAGAGAAGTGAGACCAAAGGTGGTCAATGGAGAGCAAAAAATTCCTCTCCTCTTGTTGCCTAGCGCTGAGCCCTACACATCCAATTTACAACCCTAATGGGCAATCATTTTGCGGGGAGTTTCAAAGGAGTCTAAGGGACTTAGGCACTCAGCTCCACTTGCCTTTCAATTGGATTCGGGTGCCTAATTCCTACAGACTCCTGTGCAAATCCCAGCCTTGATGTTGCAATGACCTACGATGGCAGTGGACTGAACTATGCCATGTATGTTAGAGTGACATTCTTTCCCCTTTGGTGCAATGGAGAGTTTTACAGGACCACTGAAGTCCACCCCAAAGGCAGAACTGTAAGCCAGCAAACCAGACCCTGAGGCAATGCTTCTAGCTGAGCTATGGAACATTGGACTTGTATATGAAAGCTTTTATTAAAGCAGCATGCCAACCTGTGGATGTGTGAAGAGGTGTATTCAGTAGGTGTTGGAATGCTTAGCTTTGGGCCAGAGCCAACAGCTGTGCCAATAGAATGTAATTAGTCCCTTTAGTCATATACAGCGAAATCTAACTCTGCTGGGTGTTGCTAGAGGGCAATGGAAGAAGGAGATCCAATGGCTGGAAGCTGAACTCAGCAAAGTTCACAGAGGAAATAAAGACAAAAATGCTTATACAGGAGTTTAATTGACCCAGAAACAGATTCCCAAGGGTGGGGGTAGTAACCCAAGTCCAGTCAAGCTCTAGAAGACACCATTCTAAACAAGACAGCCCTTAGTTCCTCCTCAAGCTCCAGGACTTGATGCAGGAACCACTGGGGGGAAGTTCTACAGCCCTCAGGCTATGCAGGAGGTCAGGCTAGATAATCATTGGCCTCCCTTCTAGCCTCAGCAGCTCTGAACAATCCACCGGTTTGTTGGCTAATATGAAGTGTAATTAGCCTTGACTTGCTTTAGGTCTCTGCCGCACCAGTGCCTGGGATGCAGCGGGCTAGCCTGCTGGCCTTGTCCATCAGAGGGCAGCTGTTGGTTAGGGGTGGGCTGGCTCTCCAGCGAGAGCTGGCACGTTGCACATGGGAGAGTAGATATGTAAATTGTTCCCCCTCTTTGTACGGGCCAACCACACTCTTTCCCTTCATGTTGAGGATGAGGAAAGCATGAACAGAGATCTTTGAAATAGCACTGCCCATTGGATGATCTTATTCATCCCTATTTTCCTATGTCAGGCCTGACCCAAAGCCCCCTGCAGACAGTGAAGAGCCTCCTACTGACCTTAGAGGGCATTGGAACAGGGCTGTGCTGCTGCTCTCAGAAAATAGAGCTGGCTGGAAAATGCGGGTTTTTTTCTCATGTGGACATTTTCACTTTTTCATCACAATACTTCCCCCCAATCCCCACCCCCGGGGGTTCAGAGTTCAGGTTTTTCATGGGAAGCAGACTTTTTCCATGCACATTTTTTTTTTGGTCAAACCCCCAATTTTCCACCAAATTCACAGTTCCCCTGGAAAAATTCCCACCATACCTCCTGAGTACGTAAAGCCCCTTGCACAACTGTCCCATCGGAGTGTGACCACTGCATGGTCTCTGTCATGCTGGATGTCATCAGCAACTTACACAAGATCTCAAACACAGCCTAGCCCAATGCAGTCTGCTCAGACTTCACCCTCCTTTTAAAAACCATCAGGAGCAGAGTAAACTGACTTTGGTGCTGTCATAAGAGGGAAGCAAACACTGGTAAAACATCAGCCAGTCTCTCAGCGAGTTATTTTAACCTTATGACTGGGGGTGTAGGGGGGCGGTGTGTGCGTCCGCATGAGAGAGAGATCTATACTTGTTACTTGTGTGTATGTATCATTTGAGTTAAGCAATAATTTTTCTTACCTAGATCACTCCCTCTTGCAGAAAAGCCATGGAGAGGAGGGGAACAGCAGGGGGATTCCATGAAACTTCCCAGGCAGAGTCCGCCCCTGCCCCGCTCACTCTCTTCAGGGGTTTTCTGGCTGGCTTGGGGAGGGGTGTCAGCCCTGAAAACCTATTAGCCTCCAAAGCTCAGCTGGCTGCTCTCCCTGGAATCCCTCTAAGGACATCCAGGGGCTTTGGATCAGCACCTCGACAGTGGCCCCCTAGCTGAGAGGGGGCCCAGCTGCTCAGTGAATTTAACCTGAGGCTGCAGTAAATTAAATGTTGCCCAGGGAATCATGTTAAAAACAGACACTCGAGCATACACACCCAACAACATGGGATCCCCACATGCACAGCCAGCCACCATAGGGGCACCTAGGGGAACTCCCCCAGAAGAATTCAGAGACAAGGGGACATGCTGATCTCTAGAAACAGCCCCAAACCCCGACATGTGCTCTGTAAGGGAGAGGGATGGAGACAGTAAGATGCGCCAATCTTGCCTGCTCATTCCCACGCACACCCGAAGGCAGAAAAGAACACCAGGCAGGCATCACTGCTGTTCACACTGCCCACACCACACCAGATGGGATAGGCAGGAGCAAGAGGGTTGATTGCTGGCAAAACCTCATGCATCCTGTGTTGGTTTTATAAATGAAACACCTTGTCCTGCTTTGGATTCACCGGGTATAGGGAGCAGTGCAAGGCTCCCCATCCAGTGAGGCAGAGATTGGTTCTAAGGAAGGTTCTTGGGCTCCCAAGAAGCAGCAGACCATAGGACTCTCTCGCAGACGTAGGACAGCGTTAAATCTTCCGCTACAAACACGTAGGGGAAGTAGAAGTGGGTGGCAACCTGCACAGCAGTGACCATGATACGGTTGAGTTCAGGATCCTGACAAAAGGAAGAAAGGAGAGTAGCAAAATATGGGCCCTGGACTTCAGAAAAGCAGACTTTGATTCTCTCAGGGAACTCATGGGCAAGATCCCCTGGGAGGCTAATATGAGAGGGCAAGGAGTCCAGGAGAGCTGGCTTCGTTTTAAAGAAGCCTTATTGAGGGAGCAGGAACAAGCCATCCCAATGTGCAGAAAGAATAGCAAATATGGCAGGCCACCCGCTTGGCTTAGCAGAGAAATCTTCAGTGAGCTTAAACACAAAAAGGAAGCTTACAAGAAGTGGAAACTTCATCAGATGACTAGGGAGGAATATAAAAATATTGCTTGAGCATGCAGGGGTATAAACAGTAAGGACAAAGCACAACTGGAATTGCAGCTAGCAAGGGATGTGAAGGGTAACAAGAAGGGTTTCTACAGGTATGTTAGCAACAAGAAGGTGGCCAGGGAAAGTGTGGGCCCCTTACTGAATGGGGGAAGCAACCTACTGACAGATGATGTGGAAAAAGCTGAAGTACTCAATGCTTTTTTTGTCTCAGTCTTCACAGAGAAGGTCAGCCCCCAGACTGCTGCACTGGGTAACAGTTTGGGGAGGAGGTGAACCGCCCTCAGTGGTGAAAGAACAGGTTAAGGACTATTTAGAAAAGCTGGACATGCACAAGTCCATGGATCCAGATCTAATGCATCTGAGGGAGTTGCCTGATGTGATTGCAGAGCCATTGGCCATTATCTTTGAAAATTCATGGCAATCACAGTAGGTCCAAGATGATTATAAAAAGGCAAATATAGCGCCCATCTTTAAAAAAGAGAAGAATCCAGGGAACTATAGACCAGTCGGCCTCATCTCAGTCCCTTGAAAGGAACAGGTCAGGTCCTCAAGGAATCCATTTTGAAGCACTTGGAGGAGACGAAGGTGATCAGGAACAGTCAGCATGGATTCACCAAGGGCAAGTCTTGCCTGATCAACATAAGAACATAACATAAGAACATAAGAATGGCCGTAGCGGGTCAGACCAAAGGTCCATCTAGCCCAGTATCTGTCTACTGACAGTGGCCAATGCCAGGTGCCCCAGAGCGTGTGAAGCTAACAGGCAACGATCAAGTGATCTCTCTCCTGCCATCCATCTCTATCCTCTGGTGAACAGAGGCTAGGGACACCATTCTTTACCCTTCCTGGCTGTCATAAACAGATAGCTAAGGGTTAATGTTCTTTTACCTGGAAAGGAGTAACCTGAAACACCTGATCAGAGGACCAATCAGGAAACAAGACTTTTTCAAATCTGGGTGGAGGGAAGTTTGTGTGTGAGTCCTTTGTTCTTGTCTTGTGCCTGTCTCTCTCTCGGCTATGAGAGGATTTCTGTTTCCTGCCTTTCTAATCTCCTGTTTCCCAGTTGTAAGTACAAAGAGATTGATTTTTTTTTGTATTTACATGTGTGTAGTTGCTGGAGTGTTTTGAATTGTATTCTTTTTGAATAAGGCTGTTTATTCATATTTCTTTTAAGCAACTGACCCTGTATTTGTCACCTTAATACAGAGAGACCATTTTTATGTATTTTTCTTTCTTTTTACATAAAGCTTTCTTTTTAAGACCTGTTGGAGTTTTTCTTGGGTGGGGAACTCCAGGGAATTGAGTCTGTAGCTCACCAGGGAATTGGTGGGAGGAAGAAGTCAGGGGGAAATCTGTGTGTGTTAGATTTACTAGCCTGACTTTGCATTCCCTCTGGGTGAAGAGGGAAGTACTTGTGTTTCCAGGACTGGAAATGGGGAGAGTGGCGTCCCTCTGTTTAGATTCAGGGAGCTTGCTTCTGTATATCTCTCCAGGAACCCAGGGAGGGAACACCTGGAAGGGAAAAGGGAAGGGAACTGGTTTATTCCCCTTTGTTGTGAGACTCAAGGAATTTGGGTCTTGGGGTCCCCAGGGAAGGTTTTTGGGGGGACCAGAATGCCCCAAAACACTCTAATTTTTGGGTGGTGGCAGCTTTACCAGGTCCAAGCTGGTAACTAAGCTTGGAGGTTTTCATGCTAACCCCCATATTTTGGACGCTACGGTCCAAATCTGGGAATTATGTTATGACACTGGCTAATAGTCATTTATGGACTTAGCCACCATGAATTTATCCAGTTCCCTTTTAAACATTGTTATAGTCCCAGCCTTCACAACCTCCTCAGGTAAGGAATTCCACAAGTTGACTGTGCGCTGTGTGAAGAACAACTTCCTTTTATTTGTTTTAAACCTGCTACCTATTCATTTCATTTGGTGAACCCTAGTTCTTGTATTATGAGAATAAGTAAATAACTTTTCCTCATTCACTTTCTCCACATCACTCATGATTTTATATATCTCTATCATATCCCCCCTTAGTCTCCTCTTTTCCAAGCTGAAGAGGCCTAGCCTCTTTAATCTTTCCTCATATGGGACCCTCTCCAAACCCCTAATCATTTTAGTTGCCCTTCTCTGAACCTTTTCTAGTGCTAGAATATCTTTTTTGAGGTGAGGAGACCACATCTGTACACAATATTCGAGATGTGGGCATACCATGGTTTTATATAAGGACAATAATATATTCTCAGTCTTATTCTCTATCCCCTTTTTAATGATTCCTAACATCCTGTTCGCTTTTTTGACCACCTCTGTGCACTGCATGGACATCTTCAGAGAACTATCCACGATGACACCCAAAATCTTTTTCCTGACTCCTCGTAGCTAAATTAGCCCCCATCATATTGTATGTATAGTTGGGGTTATTTTTTCCAATGTGCATTACTTTACATTTATCCACATTAAATTTCATTTGCCATTTTGTTGTCCAATCACTTAGTTTTGTGAGATCTTTTTGAAGTGCTTTACAATCTGCTTTGGTCTTAACTATCTTGAGTAGTTTAGTATCATCTGCAAACTTTGCCACCTCACTTTTTACCCCTTTCTCCAGACCATTTATAAATAAATTGAATAGGATTGGTCCTAGGACTGACCCTTGGGGAACACCACTAGTTACCCCTCTCCATTCTGAGAATTTACCATTAATTCCTACCCTTTTTTCCCTGTCTTTTAACCAGTTCTGAATCCATGAAAGGACCTTCCCTTTTATCCCATGACAGCTTAATTTACGTAAGAGCCTTTGGTGAGGGACTTTGTCAAAGGCTTTCTGAAAATCTAAGTACACTATGTCTACTGGATCCCCCTTGTCCACATGTTTGTTGACCCCTTCAAAGAACTCTAATAGTATTAGTAAGACACGATTTCCCTTTACAGAAACCATGTTGACTATTACTCAACAGTTTATGTTTTTCTGTGTGTCTGACAATTTTATTCTTAACTATGGTTTCAACTAATTTGCCCGGTACCGACGTTAGACTTACTGGTCTGTAATTGCCGGGATCACCTCTAGAGCCCTTTTTAAATATTGGCTTTACATTAGCTAACTTCCAGTCATTGGGTACCGAAGCCGATTTAAAGGACTGGTTACAAACCTTAGTTAATAGTTCCGCAACTTCACAATTGAGTTCTTTCAGAACTCTTGGGTGAATGCCATCTGGTCCTGGTGACTTGTTAATGTTGAGTTTATCAATTAATTCCAAAACCTCCTCTAGTGACACTTCAATCTGTGACAGTTCCTCAGATTTGTCACCTACAAAAGCCGGCTCAGGTTTGGGAATCTCCCTAACATCCTCAGCCGTGAAGACTGAAGCAAAGAATCCATTTAGTTTCTCCACAATGGCTTTATCATCTTTAAGCGCTCCTTTTGTATTTCAATCGTCAAGGGGCCCCACTGGTTGTTTAGCAGGCTTCCTGCTTCTGATGTACTTAAAAAACATTTTGTGATTACCTTTGGAGTTTTTGGCTAGCCGTACTTCAAACTCCTCTTTGGCTTTTCTTATTACACTCTTGCACTTAAGCTGGCAGCATTTGTGCTCCTTTCTATTTGCCTCACTAGAATTTGACTTCCACTTTTTAAAGGAAGTCTTTTTATCTCTCACTGCTTCTTTTACATGGTTGTTAAGCCACGGTGGCTCTTTTTTAGTTCTTTTACTGTGTTTCTTAATTTGGGGTATACATTGAAGTTGGGCCTCTATTATGGTGTCTTTAAAAAGGGCCCATGCAACTTGCAGGGATTTCACTTTAGTCATTGTACCTTTTAACTTTTGTTTAACTAACCCCCTCATTTTTGTATAGTTTCCTCTTTTGAAATTAAATGCCACAGTGTTGGGCTGTTGAGGTGTTCTTCCTCCCACAGGAATGTTGAATGCTATTGTATTATGGTCACTATTTCCAAGTGGTCCTGCTATAGTTACCTCTTGGACCAGCTCCTGTGCTCCACTCAGGATTAAATCTAGAGTTGCCTCTCCCCTTGTGGGTTCCCGTACCAGCTGCTCCATGAAGCAGTCATTTAAAATATCGAGAAATTTTATCTCTGCATTTCGTCCTGAAGTGAAATGTTCCCAGTCAATATGGGGATAATTGAAATCCCCCACTATTATTGGGTTCTTAATTTTGATAGCATCTCTAATTTCTCTTAGCATTTCATCATCACTATTACTGTCATGGTCAGGTGGTTGATAATAGATCCCTAATGTTATATTTTTATTAGAGCATGAAATTTCTATCCATAGCGATTCTATGGAACATGTGGATTCGCTTAAGATTTTTACTTCTCTACAACCTTTTTAACGTTTAGTGCCAGCAGTCTGGTTCCACTTTGGTTTAGGTGGAGCCCATCTCTCCTGTATAGGCTCCCCCCATCCCAAAAGTTTCCCCAGTTCCTAATGAACGTAAACCCCTCCTCTCTACACCATCGTCTCATCCACGCATTGAGACTCTGAAGCTCTGCCTGCTTACCTGGCACTGTGCGTGGAACTGGAAGCAGTTCTGAGAATGCCACCATAGAGGTCCTGAATTTCAGTCTCTTCCCTAGCAGCCTAAATTTGGCTTCCAGGACATATCTCCTACCCTTCCCTATGTTATTAGTACCTACATGTACCATGACCACCGGCTCCTCCCTAGCACTACACATAAGTCTGTCTAGATGCCTCGAGAGATCCGCAACCTTCGCACCAGGCAGGCAAGTCACCATACGGTTCTCCCGGTCATCACAAACCCAGCTATCTATGTTTCTAATGATCGAATCTCCCATTACTAACACCTGCCTTTTCCTAGCAACTGGAGTTCCCTCCCCCGGAGAGGTAACCTCAGTGCGAGAGGCAACCCCAGCACCATCTGGAAGGAGGGTCCCAACTATGGGAAGGTTTCCCTCTGCTCCCATTGATTGGATGAATGGACTATAAAGTGGATAGAAAGCTGGCTAGATCATCGTGCTCAATGGGTAGTGATCAACGGCTTAATGTCTAGTTGGCAGCTGGTATCCAGCAGAGTGCCCCAGAAGTTCCAAAGAGGATGGAGCTAGGCTGTTCTCAGTGGTGGCAGATGACAGAACAAGGAGCAATGGTGTCATGTTGCAGTGGGCGAGGTCTAGGTTGGATATTGGGAAAAACTACTTCACTAGGAGGGTGGTGAAGCACTGGAATGGGTTACCTAAGGAAGTGGTGGAGTCTCCATCTTTAGAAGTTTTTAAGGCCTGTCTTGACAAAGCCCTGGCTGGGTTGATATAGTTGGTGTTGGTCCTGCTTTGAGCAGGGGGTTGGACTAGATGACCTCCTGAGGTCTCCTCCAATCCTAATCTTCTATGGTTCTATGACTTTGGAGACATTGGACTAGTAGGTTCTCTAGAGGACTCTGTAAAACTGAAGAAGGCTTCCCTTCTTACCCACTCTCTCCTGGTGGTGCAGTGACCCCATGTGGGCCTGCAACTCAAACTCTGGGGGGCAATGAGTATTACTGCATGGTTTCACCACCATCATGGGCCCAAACTCACAAAGGATCTGAAAAGATTTTGGCTAACCCAAAACCCAAGCTGGAAAATAAGCCCCCAGATCCTGTGCAGTAGGTTTTTAACTCACACTAAATCTTTGTTCAAATCTGGGTTCCCTGACCCAGCCTCGCTGCACACCCAATCCTTGCATGTGGATTCAAGAGCTCAGCTATGTTCTATCTCTACTGGACATGCAAACACATTACATGATCTTATAAGTAGATGGAATTGTATCTTCACCATTTATAAATCAGCCCATTGGTTTGTGCTGACTGAGGCTCCAGTGTAGTGGAACATAGTCTCATTATTGCCCAAACAAGAACCGTACTGTCCCTTATGAAAGAAGCCAGACGGGTCTCCAGTGCATAAACATAGAGGGGCTGTGTTAGTTAAGATGCTGCTGGACATGCACATCCTCTGTACTCTCAGACAGGAGACCGTGCTGCGATGATGGCTGCAGTCTTGGCTGATGCATCTGGGATTGACCTGGGGACCTCCAGAGCTGAAAGTATGAACCTTTATAGCCTGGCCAAAGCTCTGTGGCTTGAGGCTACAACAGCCTGACAGCCTTTCTGGATGAAGACACATAATACACACACTGACCAGTGTGTTACATGCTTCTTCCAGACAGAAAAAGCTCATCCCAAGCATCTGACACCTACTGCAGTTTGACTCCCAAACCAGCTCCTACCTCTGTGATGGCTGCCAGCTTGGCCAACACACTCGGCATTGAACCAGGGGGCTCCCGTGCTAACTGCATGAGCTGCTAGAAAGCAACCTTTTATAGTGTGGTCAAGTGGCTAGCGCATGGAACTAGCATGCTGGGAACCTGGGTGAAGCAAAGTGAAGACACCAGTGCAGCAGCTCCTTCTGGTTATCAGCTCAATTCCAGCTCTGGAGCACCCTCTGCCGGATAATGTCTCACCTGCCTCAGGCCCCGTGTCCCTCCAAGACCCCGGTGTCCTTTACCTTGGGGTTCTGCCCCAGCAGTACCCCGCCACACTCTGGGTCTCCCCTCCCAGGGGAACCCCCAGCCCTCTCACCCATCTTCCCTCAGTGGATACTGCCAGTCATTTCCTAGCCCCTCTTACTGGGGCAAAGTTCAGACATCATTGGCAAGGGGGTCAGACCAGCTGCCTCTGCAACCCCTGTACCTATTTTGGCCTTTTAGCAAGGCCTTCAGCCTGGGGACTTACCAGGCTAGAGTTCCCCAGCACCTCTTGCCTTTCCCCAGCCCTGCTCTATTCCCTGTACCCTGAGCTCCCAGGCAGCTGGGTCCTTCTCCCTCCAGGGCTGGAGAGAGCCTGTCCCAGCTTCTCCCTAAGCCCTTATAACAGGGCCAAGTGTGGGCTGATTAGGGCATGGCCCCAGGTGTGGCTGCTTCCCCAATCAGCCCACACTTTTTTCTAGGAGCGGGGTAACTACCCTGCTACACTGGGTTCTAGTCCTGGCTCTACCACTGGCCTGCTGGTGACCTGGGGTACATCACTTAACTGCTGTGCCTCAGTTTCCCAATCTGTAAAATGAGGATAGTGATCCTGATCCCCCCCTTGGTAGAGTGCACTGAGATCTACTCAGGAAAAGCCTTGATAAGAGTTAGATATTATTATTATAGCCAAAAGCTGCACCAGATCCATCTTTTCAGTGGCTCAGCCCCCGCTGCTGCTTCACATGCATTGACCAGTGGGTTGACATAGTACAACCTCACCGCACAGCTCTGCCTAAACACTCAATTACTTAAACAATCTTGGATGGGAGGGTTGGCTCCAACACCATGCTGATTGGGTAAGTTATCGTACACAAACACCCATGCAGTTATCCAGTCAGCTTTCACGTCAAGGGAGCACTCTTTCAACTACACTGTTGCCTCACAAGAAAAAACACACACAGCCCAGCTAAGTCAATAAAGTACAAAAACAGCTGGGGGTCTGACAGAGACCAGCTGTGGTGCTGCTCGAGGCGACATGTCAGCCTTCCCCAGCTGGGGTGAAATGGAGTCCTCCACAAGTCAGTTACACACTCCATATATTCCATGCTGGCCAGGAAGGTGCAGAAGGACCAGGCAAAGGGGGAACTCATTAACACAACAGGGTGAATGCTTGTCCCATAGCCTCACTATTACAGCCACACTCTTACATGCACCTTGGGCATGGCTGCCGGTATGACTCTTTGTGATGGTGGTAAATTCCACCCACACACACCATCATCTGGGCATGCAATATCTTTCCCCAGAGCCAGTCAAATTGGGGTCCTGAGGAAAACAAACAAACAAAGACTGGTTCCTACTCTTAGCTACCCCAGGATAACTTGGGAGACATTCCAGTGGAGATAGTAGCATTGGGTATGGCCTGTGGAAAGGGGTGTGGCCAGGGTATCCTTGTATCACTTTGATCCCTGGCTGCTTAACTGGCAGTGTAATTGAGAGCAGCTCCCAGGATGCTCTAAATCAGTGGTTCTCAACCAAGGCTCAGTGACTCAGGGGTCTGTGAGCCATTTCTGGGAGTCCACAAGCCCCAGGGCCCCAGCGTCCTGTGGATCTAAAGCCTCAAGTCCCCCTACCCTGCGGGACTAAAGCTGGGAGCCCAGAACCCCAAGTCCCAGCGCCTCACATGGCAGAAGCCCCAAGCCCTGAGCTCCCCTGCCAGCAGCTGAAACCCAGAGCCCTGAGCTTCCCTCCCACATGGTTGATGCCCAGAGCCCCAAGACCCTCACTCTACCCCACATGGCTAAGGGTCCAAGCCCTGTGTCCCCCCTGGCACCTGAAGCCCAGAGCCCTGAGACTCCCTGTGGCTGGAGCCTGGAGCCCTGGCCTCTCCTGTGCTGGGTCCTGGAGTTTTGGGGGTATATTGAGGGGCCTCAGACAGAAAGAGGCTGAGAATCCCTGATTTAAATTATGCCAAGACCCCAGTCAAGCACACAGGTGGAGGAGGTCAAAGGCCCAGTTTATCTCCTACATCCTAAACTGTACTGTGAGCTCCTTGGACATCATAGAGGCTCTGACTGGGCCCATACTCCTAAAGTGTGAAGCAACTGGGCAAAATGATGTGCACAGTTAAACTGGTGTAAATCTGGACTACACTTGGTTATGCCAGCGTAAACCCTGAGCGGCTCTAAATCAACTGAGTTACTTTAGATTTGTACCAGGGGGACAGAGCAGCATTTGGCACCTGATGGATCATAAATAGGGAAAGAGCTTTGGGCCTGCAGAGCTAAGAGCTTCAAATCTTGTCTTGAATGTTGCTCCTTTCTTCAACCCCTTCCTGCACGACCGCTTCGCATCACTCCCAGCATTACCACTGCGACGTCCCTGTCTCTTACTGTTACAAGCTGGGGGCTCCTGTCTCCTGTGGGGGATTATTAGCCATTCTAATGCCACCAGCATCGAGTTCTTGCCATGAAGAGAGCAGAATACAACAGCACTGGTTGCCATTTCTGATCCATGACGAAAGGAAAGAGCCTGGCTTTTAAGCATTTAGAGGAGCCCCCTGGCCTGTGAGAGTGACACTATTCCAGGCTGTCCTCTTGTCAGACACAGTAGGTTGGACTTGGATGGGTGACCTCTTGGAAAAGCCAGAAAGCAGCAGGAAAAGTTGCTTCCCCAAATGTGGCTCTACCTGCGAACCGAGTACTGAATCAGTGCCACATCATAGTGCTCAGGGCTAACTTTCTTTTGAGACACACAACTGAGATCCTGACCCCTGGAGTGCATAAAAGACCCCAGGGGATGCATTTCTGTACAAATGAACATGTGCATTAGCCAGGCAGCCCTAGCCAAGTTCCAGGTGGACTAGTTGCATTCCGCCTTTCTACATTCCCCCTGAAAGTTCAATGCATCTTTCTTCTTCACTGCTTGTGTACTGTTAAACAGCTGCTATGTTTCAGCCCAGAGACAGCTGCATGTCAGTGGAGAGTGACAAGAGTCCTATATACTCATTGAATCAGCTTGTAAAGTGTTTTTGGATAAAGGGGAAAGTACCTAGCCTCTACGCATGTTTTGGTTTCTCTCTCTTTTGTTGTTGTTGTTGTTGTTGTTAAATCCAGGATCCTGCAAAAGGACTCGTATAGAAACTACACAGATTAGTTGACAGTAAATGAGGATTGGGACTTGAGTGAGCAAAATGTGGCAGCATCCAGGAAAATCACAGAAACACAGAGGCACAGCGCTGGGGTGGGGACTCATCCAAGAGAGGGAGGCAGCAAACCACATGGGGCAGCTATTGCTTGTGCACTGGTTCATGGAATTTCACTACCAGTAAATTGAGATCCGAAGACCTGAGAAGTGCACTGATATGGCCAGCTATTAACCCCAGTTAATCCTGCTTCTCCACCTGCTAGTCTTGGCAAACTAGTAATAGTGCTAATTCAAGGTGCTAATCATGCACTGCTGAAATCAATAGTAAGCATCCCATTGATTTCATTGGCACTTGATGGGGCCGAGGGGCCTGATCCCAAATTAATGAAATGACTCCTGCTAACTTTCCCAGGCTTTGGTTCAGGGCCCAAGTGAGGCTCAGAGGAAGAGGGGAGGAAGAGAAGGAAAGCAGAGGAAGTGGGGGAAGAGGAAGAGTAGGAGGGAGAATGTGAGAAGGAAAAGAGAGAGAGAGAAACACCTCATGAGAGTTCAGAGCTCTCCATATTCCACACTCCTCCTCTTCGACAAGCTGTTCTGTGTTCAGGCCACAAACCCACTGCAGCATCTAGCACTTCCCAGGCAATGTCTGTGACATCCCTGTCTACAGGATAGGGACTGGATGTCACAAACGCATCCCTGAAGGAAAGTGCCAGGGAAGCAGCCTGGGATTGTTCACATACCAATATCTGAGTAACCCACGGTGATAAAAAGTGACTTCTTGAATGGGAATGGGACTCGGGAGAGCTGGGATCCATTCCCAGCTCTGCCACTGCCCTGCCAGATGACCTGGGGCAAGACTCCCTCACCTCTCTGTGCCTGTTTTCCTTCTCACCCTCTGTACATCTCGGCTATTGAGACTGGAAGCTCTTCGGGGCAGGGCTTCTCTGAGTGCTCAGTAGCATAGCTGCAGCCTCTCAGAGCTATCAGAAACCATGGCATTTTAAAAAGGACATAGGACAGGGAGTAAGGACCGGGCCCCAACAGGGCAGTCTGGCAGAGTGCAGCAGTGTATTGTTATCTCACTGAGCTTTGGGGAAAACCGGTCTGACCGAGCAAGTTAGACAAACATGGGGACTTTCTCCTGCACTTGGAAATTATGTGGCTAAAGCAAGAAGCAGCAAAGCTGTTAGTGCCACATGAGCAGCGGCAGTCAGAGTGCCAGCTCCTACCAGGTGCAGAGTTCACAGGCCACGAGGGCCAATGGGGTGGGGGGTGTTTTCAAGAGGAGCTCTCTGCATCAAGGAGGAGCCAGGGAGCTGCTGGGTCATTGAGGGGTGGGCTTAGGCTTTTATTGCCAGGACTGTGAAGGTCAGTGTGACAGGACAGAGGGTTTGACAGGCTTTGAGTCACCACTGCCAGCAAAGGCTCAGTCAGAGAAGAACGGGAGCTTGAAGGCTAGTGGCAGCAGGCCCAGGGGCTGGTTGCTGTCAGGGCAAAGGTTCATTTTGTTATCTCTGGCCCAAAAGATGCACCGAGCAATGATGGGCAGTGCCTCCCGAGTGCTCCAAGCTACAGCTCGGACTTCTCTCCATCTGCCTGTGCTCCCAGCTCCACGTTATCGTGCAATGTCTTCACAACAGCTGCTGGTGCCACCCCCGGCAGTGCTGCAGCAGCCCCTGGCCATTCCAGACAGGCTGCTCCTGGGGCCTGGGCCCTCAAACGTCCCTCCTCGGATCTTGACTGCAGGAAGTCGGCAGCTAATTGGACACCTCCACAAGGAAATGTTCCAGGTGAGGGCTACAACTCAACTTTTCCAGAACATGGTCACTGACTCATTCCAAGTGTTTCCTGCAATCTGCAGCCTCTCCCTCTCCTCAGGCACCAGTGCAATGTTTTAGATAGCAAATGAAACCCATTTTCCCTTGCTCCCGATCTTCTTTTCCCCTCTTCTGGGTTCCATTCCCACATGATGTCACTTTCTGAGTCTCCTAGGGCCCAGAAGAGGCATTTTGGTGATACTAATTGTAAGTCACTGTTGGGCTGTCATTTCTCCTGGCTTCTTTCAGCTTTTGGTGTCAGTGTGTTTCTTGAAATCTTTCCTCTGTGCGTGTACCTCTGCCCCCATGGCCACTGGGATGACTCATATGCTTCAGGCTCTTGCAAACTCAGAGCCACAGCTCTGATTCCTCCCCATTCACCACTCGGGGGCTACTCCAAAGCCCGTGACCCTTTCAGTCAGTGGAAAGATTCTCACTGATTTGAATGGGCTTTGGATCAAGCTGACAAGCAGTTTGGAGAACTGCCTAGAGGCCCACCATCCACTGCCTGTCAGATTCCCAATTCTCCCAGCATTTGGAGAACTCAGGGGCAAAACCAAAATCCTTTCCCTAACCTCCTTCAGTGTTTCCGTGGCAAAGCTCTCCATGAGCGGTGCCAGCAGGGTCTGGCATTGGTTATGTTTAGCTGTTTGGTGTTGGTCTCTAGCTCTTTAAATTGCTTTCAGAACTGAGTAGAGTGTCTGTCTAGTTCAGTAGTGCCCCATGGGCACCACAAGAGAGGCCTTCCACAAAGGGAGGGCTAGGGATCAGTTTTATTTTTGGTAAAACCAATTTCTGTAAGAAATAGCTAAAAGCTGTAAATATAGTGTGTTTGTGGCTCACAGTCAAATACTCTGCAGTAAGTGACAGCTCCGCTGGATCCCATCATGAACTCCATGATTTTTGCCTATCCCTGTTTCATTAGAAGTACTGCATGTATATTGCCTAGCACAGAGCAGAAACAACAGCAGGCAGATGAGGGCTGGAGCTCTGCACATTCTTGCTCCCCCTTTGATGGCTGATTATTTCCTCTGTATGAGTCACTGGAAAGGTGTAGATGTAAACTTGGGCCCACTACCAGCTGCCACATCCTGGTTGTTTTCCTCCTAGCACACAAAGGGTCACTGTTAGTGGGTGCCGATTTCAATGCAGTTACACTGCCAAACTGCAAGTGGCTGCTTTAACCCTGGCATCTTGTCCGTTCTCCTCAGATCATGGATGAAATCAAGCTGGGAATCCAGTATGCCTTTCAGACACAGAACCCACTGACTCTGGCCATCAGTGGCCCAGGCCACTGTGCCATGGAGGCTGCGCTTCTGAACACAGTGGAGGCTGGAGAGGTGGTGTTGACAGCAGTGAATGGAATCTGGGGCGAGCGCGCAACAGACATCTCCAAGAGACTGGGTATGGGACTTGGACCCCTTCCCGTTTGTTGTGTGAGGCCCCCAGCTACAAACAGCTCCAGGATGGCTCAGACTAGGGACTAAGCTAGACTCTTGGTCACTTCGAGTGGCTCTCAGTAAAATGTGCACCGTGGCTAGGTCAGAACCATTATACAGAGACATGCTGCATCTTGACACACAGGGCCAAATTGCTCTATCCAACTCTGGAGTGATTACACTGACCTAGTGTAACTGACAGCTCACCTGGCCTCTCGCTGCTCAGATACAGTATGGCCCTGCTCACTCTGCCCCAGCTGGGCATTTGGCAGGCCCAAGAGAATTTGGCATAGCACTCTCTCCCTTTCCCACCAACTGTCTTCTGGGAACTCAAAGAAATCAGGGAAGCTTTGGCAAAGGCAGATTTGGTTAGCAAGGGGCTTGCTGCAGAATAGAGAGAAAGCTTTCAGGCGCTGAAGGAGAGAAGAAGTTAGGCAGGACTGATAGTATGTAAGATCCATGAAGACATATATTTCCCATTTGATTTCAATGGGAGTTAGGTGCCTTTGAGGATCTGTCATAAGTCCTTGTCTATACTGGGGTTCTATGCATTGGAGTAATTACCCCGGAGTAGCTGGACCATCATAAACCCCTAGTGCAAATGCCTGGTATCAACACACTACACTAGAGTAAGCCATGAATTATATCAGTGGAGTTAACCCCAGTTGCAAGCCTGGGTAAATTAAACCAGTGCAAGTGATGTATTACACTAACACAAACATCATTAAGGGTTTGCTTTGGGCACATCCATCACTGTAGCTACCCTGCTTCAAAAACCCCAGTGTAGAGCACTGAGTAGAAGTAGGTCCAGGGGCCCTGCCATCAATACAGACCTTTGAGGGTAGTGAAGGGGAACTGAATCCACCCAGGAAGCCTTAAAAAGAGCAAACATCTCACAGAACCGTCACCCTTGCCTTCCTCAGAAATGCATGGAGCCCCTGTATGTGATATCCCAGTGGGAGCCAGGACAGCTGCAGTTCTCGGTCTCAGTGAGAATCTGACTGGGCTGTGTAACACCGACACAGTCTTTGGGCTCTATGCAGGGATCCCTGGGCCAAACTCTTTGCCTGCATAATACAGGAGACCAGACAAGATGATCCTGATGGCGCCTTCTGGCCTTTAGGTCTCTGACCCTCACAGAGAAGCTTCTATTTCCCCTCCTTTCTAGTGAGCCAGTGGTTGGGATGAGGGATAGGGAGGCTGCTACCCAGGGGCACAGCATGTCCAAGTTTAATCAGTGATATTAGGAGGGCTTTCAGCATTTTCCCAGTTTTCAACAGGACAAACTCCCATGAGGCCAGGCTGGACTTTGACAGGCATCTCCACTTTCCAGTTAATACATGACTTATTACACACCCAGAACAACAGCTCGAAGTTGGTCATGGTCCATCCACTAATGAGTGGAGGCTTGGCACCATGGTGACCCCACCTCCCCACCCACCCCCTTTGGGGTGCTTTGTGCCATCAGACATGCTAATTCTCCTCAGGTCATTGCACCAACCCTGGGATGCTGACTGCACTGTGCCAAGGTGCCCATGGGGAACGGCTCTGTGCATCCTCTCCCACGCTTGCATACCACAGCACAGCCAGCACAATCTGTCCCTCATTGTTTAATGTTGGGGTTCAAGGTTACTGGTGCTATTCAGGGCTGTTGTTAGAGATGGGACTGCACAGCAGGGTCTGCTAGGACATTTCTGCCAGGGCACTGACTCTATCCCACCCCTTTCAGGAGCTAATGTCCACCAACTGGTGAAGCCCCCTGGAGAATACTTTGCACTACAGGAGATTGAGGAGGTGAGTGCTGCATGTATCAGAGCAAGCACGTTGGGACTAGACTGCAGTGCACAGGTG
Organism: Gopherus evgoodei; assembly: GCF_007399415.2. Classification (NCBI taxonomy): domain Eukaryota; kingdom Metazoa; phylum Chordata; order Testudines; family Testudinidae; genus Gopherus; species Gopherus evgoodei. Next base: position 57,976,961 of record NC_044330.1, on the reverse strand, counting down.
CTGGCTAGAACAGCCTGGTGACTGTGGCCTCCTGGGACATAAGAAGAAGCAGGAATCCTTATGTTGCTGCAATGGCAGGCAGAGAAAGCAAGAATGGGCTATGCCCAGAGGAGAAACCATTCTCAACAGTCTACTGAGTGCATCCTCTGGGTTTAGGAGTAGCTGCCCTGCCCAGGAGAACCCTGCTGCTCACCAAGTGGCGGGTGGGCAGCTACTCACACTATCAGAGCGTGTCTGCATAGCCTCAGCTCCTTGCCCATCTCTGCCTGCAGCCCTGAGAAATGTTGAGAAAAGGAGCATTCTCCATCCTACCAGACAGTCAGGGGCACTGTGCGTCTCCGCTAGCTCCTGCCCTCATGTGGGAACTCATCCTGCACTGCTAGAGGGAAAGCAAAGGGCTGAGCCCCAGCTTGGTGCAATGGAAGCAATGCTGGTTTACACCAGCTGATGACCTGGCCCTAAATCTGTTATGCTGCCACCCACACACCCTTCGCTTTGTTGTATAAGTGTTCAGGGCTGAGGGTTGTCTCCTTGGCTCTTCAGAGGAAAGACATGAGGGAGTACAGGAGGAAAGCATAGAGAAGTAAGAGAGAAAACCATACACTGTTTCCACTAGACGTGGATGTATTTAACTGCTAGAATATACAGCGAGCATTTTCAGGCAAGGTTCCTTCACCCTGAGATTGCTGTGTAGGTTCCTAGCAGACCTGAATTCCTGGTACACCTACAGTGTCCAGAAGAGGGAGAGCGTTCATCACTAACAAGCCCACCCAGCTTTGTAACAGCATTATTCATTTGTGTTGTGTTAGCACAGGGATCGGCAACCTTCGGCACACGGCCCAACAGGATAAGCACCCTGGCAGGCTGGGCCGGGCTGGTTTGTTTACCGGCCGCGTCCGCAGGTTCGGCCAATCGCGGCTCCCACTGGCTGCGGTTCGCTGCTCCAGGGCAATGGGGGCTGCGGGAAGCGGCAGTCAGCACATCCCTCAGCCCACGCCGCTTCCCGCAGCCCCCATTGGCCTCGGACGGTGAACTGCAGCCCGAGGAAGCCGCGATCGGCCAAACCTGGGGACACAGCAGGTAAACAAACCAGCCCAGCCAAAGGGTGCCAAAGGTTGCCAATCCCTGTGTTAGCATCTTGGAGCTGCCATGGAGCAGGATCCCACTGTGCTAGGAGAGGTACAAACACAGCACAAAGAGAGCCTTCCCCAAAGAGTTGACAGTCCAAGTGTAAGATAGGAGACAACAGATGGCTACAGACGGACAGGGGAGCACAAGGACACAATAAAACAACAGGCAGGGTCTCGGCTCACCAGCCATCCCCAAGGTTTTGGCAGGCCTCACAGCAAAGGAGAGTTTTAAGGTGGATTATGAGGTGCCTTTGTAGAGGTTTATAGGAAACAGCCCCAAGAGTCAGAGGCAGGTTGGAAGAAGCACGAAGGAGCTTGTTTGAGGTAACAAGTGGGAGATGATGATGGCACATACCTACAATAAATAGGAGCACCTTGTGGCACTGCTCTCATTGCACAGACACACCTGTCTTCCAGCAGGTGTGCCACCTCTGCAGCTCACCAGTACCTACGCCTGACAGCAGCCACGGGAGAGCTCCCAGTGCACCACTGCCCATGCAGGCATCTGACAGTGTCTTTGCCAGCCAGTGACATCTCAGTGTGATGTTGCGGATATTTTGCCTCACTCTCCCCCAACAGTCATTGGCCTTGTGCTGGGTGGCTGCTCCTATGACTCCAGCCTAGTTTATAGTCTCTCCCCTGCTGGGGCAATAAAGAGTCTGACTGACCAGGAGTCCAATGAAGGGTCAGTAATTCCAGGCCCCGAGGGGAGCACTCTGACCCCTTTGCTCCAAGAAGTTGCTGGAACCCCAACCTGCCCACCCACTCCTCCAGGGTTGAGCTCAGTGACCATGCCTTAAACAGTGGGGACTGTCTCCTCACAAACCCTCACTGCTACCTACCTCAGCTCTCCTGGATGCCTTTGCCAGACTCACACTCTGCTTCTGCCTCTCTAGAAGTCCAATTTCCTGCCAGTCTGCAGCTGAAGGCAACTCCTTCTCTGTAGTCCCTCTGCAGCCCCCCTCTCCTTGGCCCTGCTGCCTTCTTATCCCCCAGCTGTTACTGCAGCTGAGAAGATGGCTAGCCTACCCGTTAACCCCTTAGTGACAGTGGGAGAATGGGATCTCTACACCCCATGATAGCAGGTTACTCTCTTGGTGTGAGGACTGAGGGGACTGCCCTTGCCTGCAGGAACCACCTTCCTCCCCTCCCCCACAGCTCCCATTGGCCAGGAACGGGGAACCACAGCCAATGGGAGCGTCAGGGGTGGTACCCACAGGCCAAGGCAGCACGCTGCAGAGCCACCTACCCCACCCCACCCCCAGGAGCCACTGTGGGGCTGCATGAGGTGAGCGATGCCAGGCCAGAGCCCACACCCCGAACCCCTCCTGCACCTCATACCCCAACCCCTGCTCTGAGCCCCCTGCTGCACCTCAACATCCTGCCCTGAGCGCCCTAACCTCCTGCCTGGAGCCCCTGCCACACCCCTCCTGCATCCCAATCCCCTGCCTGAGCCCCCCTAACTCCCTGCCTTGAGCCCCTTGCTGCACCCCTCCTGGACCACAGCCCCCTGCCTGGAGCCCTCTCCCACACTCTGCACTCCCTCCCGCACCCCAACTCCCTGCCCTAGCCCTACATTCATGGCCCTGCATACAATTTCCTCACCCAGATGTGGCCCTCGGGCCAAAAAGTTTGCCCACCCTTGTGCCAGGGCCTCCTCAGTTTGGATGGTGTATTTAATTCTCTCTCTCTCTCTCTCTCCTGCCCCTGTAGGCTCTGGCACAGCACAAGCCCTCACTGTTCTTCATCACACATGGAGAATCATCCAGCGGGGTGCTTCAGCCGCTGGATGGCTTTGGAGAGCTCTGCCACAGGTCAGTGGGATCCCCCACATGGTGCCCTGTGGATGGACAGACTGTCTGGGCCATGGAAGGCAGGGATATCAGGGATATCAAAACAATCACTACACTTACTAACAGCATCCAATGAGCATCATGCTCTCTAGAAACCACAAAGCTCAAACACCACCAAGTTACCACACCTGCATTTTATTCTTGTTCTAAGTCTTGGGAGATCAGCAAATGGCCCTGTGAGAGCCCAGGGAACAGACGTTATTGTTTGCTAAGTACCACAGAGAAGAGATAGGTGACAAAGCAGCAGCAAGGGGAGCAAAGGTGTATCAACAGCCTCCACTCAGGGAGACTGAATGGGGGAGGGCAAAGTGTCAAACAGCTCATTGGTGAGGAGATGGTTCTGCAGTCAGGCACAGCACAACAACCGTCAGCCAGGTCATTGCCAGGCACATAGGCGCCAACTTCACCGCTTTCCCCTGGGTGCTCGACCCATGTGCCCCTGGCCCTGCCCCCACTCCACCCCTTCCATGTGACCTTGCCCTGCCCTGCCTCTTCCCGCCCCGCCCCATTCCAACCCCTTCCCCAAAGTCCCCGCCAAAACTCTGCCCATTTCTTGCTCCTATTCCGACTCCTTCCCCAAATCCCCACCCCAGCCCTGCCTCGTTCCTGCCTTCTCCCCTGAGTGTGCCACATTCCCGCTCCTCCCCCTCCCTCCTGGAGCTTGCTACACCACCAAACAGCTGTTTGGCGGTGGCCAGGTGGAAGCACTGAGAGGTAGGAAGAGGAGTGGGGACACAACGTGCTCAGGGGGGGAGGTGGAGAAGGAGGTGGGGCAGAGGAGAGGAGAGGGGAGCTTAGCTGCCGGTGGGTGCAGAGCACCCACTAATTTTTCCCTGTGGGTGTTCCAGCCCCGGCACCTAGGAACATGAATTCACCAAGGGCAAGTCATACCTGATCAACCTGATTGCCTTCTATGATGAGATAACTGGCTGTGTGGATATGGGGAAAGCAGTGGATGTGATATACCTTGACTTTAGCAAAGCTTTTGACGTGGTGTCCCACAGCTTGGGGTGTGTGCTACAGACCGCCGGGATCTGATTTGGATATGGATAGAGACCTCTTTAATGTTTTTAATGAAGTAAACACTAATGGGAAATGTGTGATCATGGGAGACTTTAACTTCCTAGATATAGACTGGAAGACAAGTGCTAGCAAGAATAATAGGGCTCAGATTTTTCTGGATGTGATAGCAGATGGATTTCTTCACCAAGTAGTTGAAGAACCGACAAGAGGGGATGCCATCTTAAATTTGGTTTTGGTGAGTAGTGAGGACCTCATAGAAGAAATGGTTGTAGGGGACAGCCTTGATTTGAGTGATCATGAGCTAATTCAGTTCAAACTAGATGGAAGGATAAACAAAAATAGATCTGTGACTAGGGTTTTTGACTTCTCGAGGGCTAACTTTAAAGAATTAAGGAAATTAGTTAGAGAAGTGGATTGGACTGAAGAACTTGTGGATCTAAATGCGGAGGAGGCCTGGAATTACTTTAAATCGCAGCTGCAGAAACTATCGGAAGCCTGCATCCCAAGAAAGGGGAAAAAAACACAGGCAGGAGTTGTAGACCAAGCTGGATGAGCAAGCATCTCAGAGAGGTGATTAAGAAAAAGCAGAAAGCCTACAAGGAGTGGAAGAAGGGTGGGATTAGCAAGGAAAGCTACCTTACTGAGGTCAGAACATGTAGGGATAAAGTGAGAAAGGCTAAAAGCCAAGTAGAGTTGGACCTTGCAAAGGGAATTAAAACCAATAATAAAAGGTTCTATAGCCATATAAATAAGAAGAAAACGAAGAAAGAAGTGGGACCACTAAACACTGAGGATGGAAAGGAGGTTAAGGATAACCTAGGCATGGACCAATATCTAAATAAGTACTTTGCCTCAGTCTTTAATAAGGCTAATGAGGAGCTTAGGCATAATGGAAGGATGACAAATGGGAATGAGGATATGGAGGTGGATATTACCACATCTGAGGTAGAAGCCAAACTTGAACAGCTTAATGGGACAAAATCGGAGGGCCCAGACAATCTTCATCCAAGAATATTAAAGGAACTGGCGCATGAAATTGCGAGCCCATTAGCGAGAATTTTTAATGAATCAGTAAACTCAGGGGTTGTACTGTACGACTGGAGAATTGCTAACATAGTTCCTATCTTTAAGAAAGGGAAAAAAGTGATCCGAGTAACTATAGGCCTGTTAGTTTGACATCTGTAGTATGCAAGGTCTTGGAAAAAATTTTGAAGGAGAAAGTAGTTAAGGACATTGAGGTCAATGGTAATTGGGACAGATTACAACATGGTTTTACTAAAGGCAGATCGTGCCAAACCAACCTGATCTCCTTCTTTGAGAAGGTGACAGATTATTTAGACAAAGGAAATGCAGTAGACCTAATTTACCTCAATTTCAGTAAGGCATTTGACACGGTTCCACATGGGGAATTATTAGTCAAATTGGAAAAGATAGGGATCAATATGAAAATTGAAAGGTGGATAAGGAACTGGTTAAAGGGGAGATTACAACGGGTCATACTGAACTGTTAGGCTCGAAGGAGGTTACTAGTGGAGTTCCTCAAGGATCGGTTTTGGGACCAATCTTATTTAACCTTTTTATTACTGATCTTGGCACAAAAAGCGGGAATGTGCTAATAAAGTTTGCGGATGACACAAAGCTGAGGGATATTGCTAACACGGAGAAGGACCGGGATATCATACAGGAAGATCTGGATGACCTTGTAAACTGGAGTAATAATAATAGGATAAAATTTAATAGTGAAAAGTGCAAGGTCGTGCACTTAGGGATTAATAATAAGAATTTTAGATATACATTGGGGACACATCAGTTGGAAGTAACAGAGGAGGAGAAGGACCTTGGAGTATTGGTTGATCGCAGGATGACTATGAGCCGCCAATGTGATATGGCCTTTAAAAAAGCTAATGCGGTTTTAGGATGCATCAGGTGAGGTATTTCCAGCAAAGATAAGGAGGTATTAGTACCATTATATAAGGCACTGGTGAGACCTCACCTGGAGTACTGTGTGCAGTTCTGGTCTCCCATGTTTAAGAAGGATGAATTCAAACTGGAACAGGTTCAGAGACAGGCTACTAGGATGATCCGAGGAATGGAAAACTTGTCATATGAAAGGAGACTCAAAGAGCTTGGCTTGTTTAGTCTAGCCAAAAGAAGGCTGAGGGGGGATATGCTTGTTCATTATAAATATATCAGAGGGATTAATATTAGGGAGGGAGAGGAATTATTTAAGCTTAGTACCAATGTAGACACAAGAACGAATTGGTATAAACTGGACACTAGGAAGTTTAGACTTGAAATTAGATGAAGGTTTCTAACCATTAGAGGAGTGAAGTTCTGGAACAGCCTTCCAAGGGGAGTAGTGGGGGCAAAAGACATATCTGGCTTTAAGGCTAAGCTTGATAAGTTTATGGAAGGGATGGTATGATGGGAGAGCTTAATTTTGGCAATTGATTTTTGATTACCAGCAGATAAGTATGCCCATTGGTCGGTGACAGGATGTGGGGTGGGATGGGATCTGAGTTACTGCAGAGAATTCTTTCCTGAGTGCTGGCTGGTGAGTCTTGCCCACATGCTCAGGGTTTAGCTGATCACCATATTTGGGGCTGAGAAGGAATTTTCCTCCGGGACAGATTGGCAGAGGCCCTGGAGGTTTTTCGCCTTCCTCTGCAGCATGGGGCATGGGTCACTTGCTGGTGGATTCTCTGCAGCTTGAGGTCTTCAAACCACAATTTGAAGACTTCAATAACTCGGACATAGGTTAGGGGTTTGTTATAGAAGTCGATAGGTAGGGTTCTGTGGCCTGCTTTGTGCAGGAGGTCAGACTAGATGATCACATTGGTCCCTTCTGACCCTAAAGTCTATGAGTCTATGAGTATTCTTGCCAGGAAGTTAAAAAAGTATGGATTGTACGAATGGACTACATGGTGGATAGAAAGCTAGCAAGATTGTTGGGCTCAAAAGGTAGTGACCAATGGCTCCATGTCTAGCTGGCAGCCGATATAAAGCAGAGTGCCCCAGTGGTCGTTCCTGGTGCCGGTTTTGTTCAACATCTTTATTAATGATCTGGATGATGGGATGAATTGCACCCTCAGCAAGTTTGCGGATGACACTAAGATGGGGGAAGAGGTAGATACACTGGAGGGTAGGGATAGGATACAGAGTGATCTAGACAAATTGGAGGATTGGGCCAAAAGAAATCTGATGAGGTTCAACAAGGACAAGTGCAGGGTCCTGCACTTAGGACAGGAGAATCCCATGCACTGCTACAGGCTGGGGACCAGCTGGCTAAGCAGCAGTTCTGCAGAAAAGGACCTGGGGATTACAGTGGATGAGAAGCTGGATATGAGTCAGCAGTGTGCCCTTGTTGCCAGGAAGGCTAATGGCATATTGGGCTGCATTAGTAGGAACATTGCCAGCAGATCAAGGGAAGTGATTATTCCCCTCTATTCAACACCAGTGAGGCCACATCTGGAATATTGTGTCCACTTTTGGTCCCCCCACTACAGAAGGGATGTGGACAAATTGGAGAGAGTCCAGCAGAGGGCAATGGAAATGATCAGGGGGCTGGGGCACATGATTCATGAGGAGAGATTGAGGGAATTGGGCTTATTTAGTCTGCAGAAGAGAAGAGTGAGGGGGGATTTGATAGCAGCCTTCAACTACCTGAAACGGGGGGTTCCAAAGAGGATGGAGCTTGGCTGTTCTCAATGGTGGCAGATGACAGAATAAGGAGCAACGGTCTCAAGTTGCAGTGGGGGAGGTCTATTTTGGATATTAGGAAACACTATTTTACTAGGAGGGTGGTGAAGCACTCGAATAGGTTACCTAGGGAGGTGGTGGAATCTCCATCCTTAGAGGTTTTTAAGGCCTGTCTTGACAAAGCCCTGAATGGGATGATTTAGTTAGTGTTGGTCCTGCTTTGAGCAGGGGGTTGGACTAGATGACCTCCTGAGGTCTCTTCCAACCCTAATGTTTTGTGATTTTCAGGTTCTCTGTCTGGCACAGCCCTGCTCCCCAGCTCAGGTTGGGCCCCTGCCCTCTCCTTAGCTCGGCCCCACTCTGTTCTAGGTAATATCAGCTCACACAGAGTATGCCCCCTCCCCCAACCTCCTGACTCCCTCATTGGCCTGCCCGACTTTTCAATCAGACTCACCTGAAGCATGGGTCTCTCTCCATTGCTCCTGTGAACTGTCAGTCTCAGGGTCCTGATTTCCCATTAGCCCTTCCCCTTACTTTTTGTACTGGGAGCTAGCCAACCAAAAAAACCTCACTGAGTTTTAGTAAGGGTCTAACAATCCCTTACATATACACTGAAATGTAAGTACAATATTTATATTCCAACTGATTTAGTTGATAATTATATGATAAAATGAGGCAGTAACAATGTTTCAGTACTAGTGTGCTGTGACACTTTTGTATTTTTATGTCTGATTTTATAAGCAAGTAGTTTTTAAGTGAGGTGAAACTTGGGGGTATGCAAGACAAATCAGACTCCGGAAAGGGGTACAGTAGTCTGGAAAGGTTGAGAACCACTAGGGTTAGGGTTTCAGAGGGTAGGGCTACCTGGGCTTGGGTTAGGGTTCCAGGGCCCTCCTAGGCAGCTGTTGCAGACTTAGATCCTCTGTGGATCAGTTGCCCGGAGGGCTGCTGAATACTTATCGAACAGTGGGGGGGCATAATAGCATTCCCAGGTAAGGAAAAATTGCATGTTTCTCTTTCACCACTGCCCATGGGCAAAACAATGGGCAGGTTAGTGACCCTGCTAGAGCTGTTGCAGTGGTGCTTAACACATTTCGAGGGGTCCTGGGAAATCCAAGACTCTGGAAAAATATTGTCTGGTGAGAGAAATGGTAAGAACCAGAATGAATGAGAAGCTTTCAGACACCAACACAAACAGGTTGAAATTTGCTAAGTAATATCTGCTCTTCCTTTCCCTCTGCTAGATATAAGTGCTTACTACTGGTGGACTCTGTGGCATCATTAGGTGGAGCTCCCATCCTCATGGACCAACAGGGTAAGGAACAAAGAACTCATCTTCTTAACTAGAGTATTCATACAATAAACAAGTAAAAAAGTATGTGTGGCTAGAAAGTTCCCCTCTACAGGGGAGGCTGGGGAAAGGGTAACTCTGACTGCCTTAAAAACCAGAGCTCCTGGGCCATTCCAGATGGTGCTTAGGGGCAGGGAAGTTTAGCGGAAGGTTCATCCTAAACCATATTCTCTAGAGTGATTTCTGTTGGGAGAAACTGAGTCTAGGGTAGTGATGAGACCTTCCACTGCAGGTGCTCCCCGAGCTATGGTTAAGCTTCCAGAAGGTAGTGCTATGGCCAAGCTTCCAGAAGGTAGTGCTATGGGCAAGCTTCCAGAAGATAGTGCTATGGACAGGTGCTGAACCTGAATGTCCAAGGGCAGGACATCTCGGGGTAACATTAATGTTCTACATGGTAGGGCCGTCTGGACTATAAGAACGATTCCAGAGGACAAGGCTCCCAAGCTAGGACTATGTTTCCAAGGGTAGGGTTACCCAGGGTTGGGTTAAGGTTACAGTGGAGAGGACTCTCCAAACTACGCTTAGGGAAACAAAGCATGGGGCTCCTTGAGCTGTGGATAGGGTTTCAAAGGGTAAGGCTCTGCAGGATAGGGTTGGTGTTCTAGCACTTTGGGTTGCACAGGCTAGAGTAGGCCTCCTGAGGCTCAGGTTAGGGTTCCAGAGAGTAGGGCACCCTGGGTTTGACTTAGGGTTGTAGAGCCTAAGGCTACCAGGGTAGCCATTCCAACAGACAGGGCTCCCCAAGCAAGGATTAGGCTTCCAGTGTAGGGCTTCTCAGGTTAGGATGAGGGTACAAATGTTAACAGGCAAGGGTGAGTGTTCAAGAGAGTATGACTACCCTGTCTAGCATTAGGGTTTCAGATGTTAAGACTCCCCAGGCTAGGCTTAGGGTTTCAGAGGGCAGGGCTCTCCAGCCTAGGGTTTGGGATCCAGAGGGTAGGGCTCTCCGGACTAGGGTTCGGGATCCAGAGGGTAGGGCTTTCCACCCTAGGGTTCAGGATCCAGAGGGTAGGGCTCTCTGGCCTAGCGTTTGGGATCCAGAGTGCAGGGCTCTCCCTTCTAGGGTTCTGGTTCAAATGGTAGGGCTCTCTGGCCTAGGTTCTGGTTCAGAGGGTAGGGCTCTCCAGCCTAGGGTTCGGGATCCAGAGGGTAGGGCTCTCGGGCATAGGGTTTGGGATCCAGAGTGCAGGGCTCTCCCTTCTAGGGTTCGGGATCCAGAGGGTAGGGCTCTCCAGCCTAGGGTTCGGGATCCAGAGGGTAGGGCTCTCTGGCCTAGGGTTTGGGATCCAGAGTGCAGGGCTCTCCCTTCTAGGGTTCTGGTTCAAATGGTAGGGCTCTCTGGCCTAGGTTCTGGTTCAGAGGGTAGGGCTCTCCAGCCTAGGGTTCGGGATCCAGAGGGTAGGGCTCTCGGGCATAGGGTTTGGGATCCAGAGTGCAGGGCTCTCCCTTCTAGGGTTCTGGTTCAGAGGGTAGGGCTCTTCAGCCTAGGGTTTGAGATCCAGAGGGTAGGGCTTTCCGGCCTAGGGTTTGGGTTCCAGAAGGTGGGGCTGTAATAGCATTTCCTGTTCATAAGAACATAATAGTGTCCATACTGGGTCAGAAAAATGGTCCATCCAGCCCAGTATCCTATCTTCTGACAGTGGCCAATGCCAGGTGCTTCCAAGGGAATGAACAGAACAGAGAAATTTATCGAGTGATCTACCCCCTGTCACCCTGTCCTAGCCTCTGGCAGTCAGAGGCTTAGGGACACCCAGAGCATAGGGTTGTGTCCTGACCATCTCAGCTGATAGCCATAGATCGACCTATCCTGCATGAATTTATCTAATTCTGTTTTTAATTGACTTATACTTTGGCCTTCACAACATCCCCTGGCTATGAGTTCCACAGGTTGACTTATTGTTGTATGAAGAAGTACTTCCTTATGTTTGTTTTATATCTGCTGCCTATTAATTTTATTGGATTACCCCTGGTTTCTGTGTCATGTGAAGGAGTAAATAACACTTCCCTTTTCATTTTCCACATCATTTATGATTTTATAAACCTCTATCATATTCCCCCACCAGATGTCTCTTTTCTAAACGAAACAGTCCCTGTTTTTTTAATCACTCCTCATACAGAAACTGTTCCATACCCCTAGTCATTTTGTTGCCCTTCTCTGCACCTTTTCCAATTCTAATATATCTTTTTTGCAATGGGGAGACCAGCTCTGCACTCAGTATTCAAGATGTGGGTGTACTATGGATTAATATAGGGGCATTATGGTATTTTCTGTCTTATTGTCTCTCTCTTTCCTAATGGTTCCTAACATTCTGTTAGCTTTTTTGACTGCTGCTGCACATTGAGCAGATGTTTTCAGAGAACTATCCATGATGACTCCAAGGTCTCTTTCTGGAGTATGTATAGTTGGGATTATGTTTTCTAATATGCATTACTTTATATTTATCAACATTGAATTTCATCTGCCCAGTCACCCGGTTTTGTGAGATCTCTTTGTAACTGTTCACAGTCATCTTTGGACTTAACTATATTGAGTAATTTTGTGTCATCTGCAAATGTTGCCACCTCACTGTTTACCCCTTTTTCCAAATCATATATGAATATGTTGAACAGCCCTGGTCCCAGTACAGACCTTTGGGGAACCCCATTATTTACCTTTCTCCATTGTGAAAGAAATTCAGGTACAAACCCTTCCTCCCAAAACTGGAAAAAATGTAGTCAGGACCGTAAACCCTCATAGTTTGTGTTCAAAAAGAGACTTAACTCTGACCCATAGCCCTTCTCCTCAATAGACCTATGATTAGTTTGTCGTGTCACTATGGTTCACTAGGGATACTGTCTTCTGGTGTAGTTTCTATTCACTTTCAGGAGTAGTTTAAGCCAGATCACAGGGTGACTAAGAGGCACTAATGGGATACTAAAACCACTCTATCCTTAGGATGATGGATAATGAGTTGAGAATAGTGAATTGTGCATTATGCAGATTGCCCTGGCTGGCTGGCAATGAAATAGTCATTCTAATGTAACATCTGTGCAGCATGAGATGAGATGTCCTGTGTCTTGCAGTGAGTGGTTGAAATGCAAGAGGGTATGTGTTGGAGCTGCTGACCCATATGTAATGAGACATGAGGCATTTCTGAGAAAATGATAGGGTGCAGACAAGCCTGGATTAACACAGGGGCTTTAGGGGCTGCAGTCCAGGGCCTTGGGCTAAGGGGGGTCCCCGCAAAAATAAATCCATAATTATATACATGAATATATATATATATATATATATATATAAAATATATGATCTGTGGTTTGGGATAGAACAAACCTATTTTACTAACATATCTTATTAAAACAACTTCCTGATCATAATTATCATGTGATAAAATCCAATCATGTGCCATTTCTTATTGCTTGGATCTGTGCCACTGTGCAGTGGTTTTATAAAAATGTCGGATAATGGTGCACCTAGAAAATATGGCAGCAGAGCTCAAAAGAGGAAAGTGCAGAAGTTAAAAATGATTAATCGGGAACAGTTGTTAAACAAAATACCAAAATTGACAGGCTATTTCAGTAAACCACCAACAAATGCACCAGATATTAATGATTTGGAAAATAAGTCAACAAGCATCACAAATCCACTCAAGCAAACAACAGCGGCCACAACAGCCAGTCCAGACACAGTCAGTCAGCCAGTTTTGGATGAGAGTGACATAGATGCATGTGATGAAGGCAAAAACGCAGCTAACTTTGACCCATACAACACTGATGCAGCACGTTGGGCCCAATAAATGAAACAGTGTAATCTTATTGGATCACAAAGGGGCCAACACTGTGTCAAAACAAACATTGTGATTTTTCAGTGTCTGAAAAACAATACAAAAACCAGAAACGGTGTTTATTGAAAAGCCTCTTCACATATACTCTTCAAAATGGGGAATCTGTACCTCCTGAGTGGCTTCTTTATTTTCTATCAACAGAGTCCGTTGTTTTTTTTTGTGTGTGTGTCAATTGTTTGGAGATTCATCCTCTCATACAAGGGCATTTAGTGGTTGTGGCTTTAATGACTGGAAACATGATGCAGTTTGTGTTGTCGAGCACGAGAGCAACATTTGTCACAGAAATGCAATGCTTACTGGGATTTCTCCGACGCAAGCCAAAGGGCAAATTGACTTGGAACTGGAAAAATAGTTTGAAACTGACCTTGCTTATTAGAAAGAGGTCCTCAGACTGTTTGTTGAAGTTGTTAAGTTACTGGCAGAGTGTGGGCTTTCTTTCAAAGGAGACAATGAAACTGTTGGATCCCCCAATAACGGGAATTACTTGGGCGCCTTAGAATTATTGAGTCAGTTTGATCCTTTTCTAAAGGATTAATCATTAATGATCTGGATGATGGGATGAATTGTACCCTCAGCAAGTTTGCAGATGACACTAAGATGGAGGGAGAGGTAGATATGCTGGAGGGTAGGGACAGGGACAGACTGGCTAACCTAGTAAGGAGGGCTTAAAACTAGGTTCGACGGGGACAGGTGAGCAAACCCCACAGGTAAGTGGGGAACAAGACCTGGGAGATGGGTTGGAAACAGGAGGGAGCACGGGCTATAATGGCAGAGAGGAAGGAGGGTCAGGGCAAAGCTGGGAGGCAAGATCAAACCAGTATCTTAGATGCCTATATACAAATGCAAGAAGTATGGATAATAAGCAGGAAGAACTGGAAGTGCTAATAAATAAATACAACTATGACATTGTTGGCATTACTGAAACTTGGTGGGATAATACACACGACTGGAATGTTGGTGTGGATGGGTATAGTTTGCTCAGGAAGGATAGACAGGGGAAAAAGGGAGGAGGTGTTGCCTTATATATTAAAAATGTACACACTTGGACTGAGGTGGAGATGGACATAGGAGACGGAAGTGTTGAGAGTCTCTGGGTTAGGCTAAAAGGGGTAAAAAACACAGGTGATGTCGTGCTGGGAGTCTACTACAGGCCACCTAATCAGGTGGAAGAGATGGATGAGGCTTTTTTCAAACAACTAACAAAATCATCCAAAGTCCAAGATTTGGTGGTGATGGGGGACTTCAACTATCCAGATATATGTTGGGAAAATAACACCACGGGGCACAGACTATCCAATAAGTTCCTGGACTGCATTGCAGACAACTTTTTATTTCAGAAAGTTGAAAAAGCTACTAGGGGGGAAGCTGTTCTAGACTTGATTTTAACAAATAGAGAGGAACTTGTTGAGAATTTGAAAGCAGAAGGAAGCTTGGGTGAAAGTGATCATGAAATCATAGAATTTGCAATTCTAAGGAAGGGTAGAAGGGAGTACAGCAGAATAGAGAAAATGGATTTCAGGAAGGCGGATTTTGGTAAGCTCAGAGAGCTGATAGGTAAGGTCCCATGGGAATCGAGACTGAGGGGAAAAACAACTGAGGAGAGTTGGCAGTTTTTCAAAGGGACACTATTAAGGGCCCAAAAGCAAGCTATTCCGATGGTTAGGAAAGATAAAAAATGTGGCAAAAGACCACCTTGGCTTAACCACGAGATCTTGCGTGACCTACAAAATAAAAAGGCGTCATATAAAAAATGGAAACTAGGTCAGATTACAAAGGATAAATATAGGCAAATAACACAGGAATGCAGAGGCAAGATTAGAAAGGCAAAGGCACAAAATGAACTCAAACTAGCTATGGGAATAAAGGGAAACAAGGAGACTTTTTATCAATACATTAGAAGCAAGAGGAAGACCAAGGACAGGGTAGGCCCACTGCTCAGTAAGGAGGGGGAAACAGTAACGGGAGACTTGGAAATGGCAGAGATGCTTAATGACGTCTTTGTTTCGGTCTTCACTGAGAAGTCTGAAGGAATGTCTAATATAGTGAATGCTTATGGGAAGAGGGTAGGTTTAGAAGATAAAATAAAAAAAGAGCAAGTAAAAAATCACTTAGAAAAGTTAGATGCCTGCAAGTCACCAGGGCCTGATGAAATGCATCCTAGAATACTCAAGGAGTTAATAGAAGAGGTATCTGAGCCTCTAGCTATTATCTTTGGGAAATCATGGGAGACGGGGGAGATTCCAGAAGACTGGAAGGGGGCAAATATAGTGTCCATCTATAAAAAGGGAAATAAAAACAACCCAGGAAACTACAGACCAGTTAGTTTAACTTCTGTGCCAGGGAAGATAATGGAGCAGGTAATTAAAGAAATCATCTGCAAACACTTGGAAGATGGTAAGGTGATAGGGAATAGCCAGCATGGATTTGTAAAGAACAAATCGTGTCAAACTAATCTGATAGCGTTCTTTGATAGGATAACGAGCCTTGTGGATAAGGGAGAAGCGGTGGATGTGATATACCTAGACTTTAGTAAGGCATTTGATACGGTCTCGCATGATATTCTTATAGATAAACTAGGAAAGTACAATTTAGATGGGGCTACTATAAGGTGGGTGCATAACTGGCTGGATAACCGTACTCAGAGAGTAGTTGTTAATGGCTCCCAATCCTGCTGGAAAGGTATAACAAATGGGGTTCCGCAGGGGTCTGTTTTGGGACCGGTTCTGTTCAATATCTTCATCAACG
Source organism: Gopherus evgoodei (assembly GCF_007399415.2). NCBI lineage: Eukaryota > Metazoa > Chordata > Testudines > Testudinidae > Gopherus > Gopherus evgoodei. The sequence continues at coordinate 57,961,336 of NC_044330.1, read as the reverse complement.
ATTTAGATGTTGGCATAGAAAGTACGCTTATTAAGTTTGCGGACGATACCAAACTGGGAGGGATTGCAACTGCTTTGGAGGACAGGGTCAAAATTCAAAATGATCTGGACAAATTGGAGAAATGGTCTGAAGTAAACAGGATGAAGTTCAATAAAGATAAATGCAAAGTGCTCCACTTAGGAAGGAACAATCAGTTTCACACATACAGAATGGGAAGAGACTATCTAGGAAGGAGTATGGCAGAAAGAGATCTAGGGGTCATAGTAGACCACAAGCTTAATATGAGTCAACAGTGTGATACTGTTGCAAAAAAAGCAAATGTGATTCTGGGATGCATTAACAGGTGTGTTGTAAACAAGACACAAGAAGTCATTCTTCCGCTTTACTCTGCGCTGGTCAGGCCTCAGCTGGAGTATTGTGTCCAGTTCTGGGCACCGCATTTCAAGAAAGATGTGGAGAAATTGGAGAGGGTCCAGAGAAGAACAACAAGAATGATTAAAGGTCTTGAGAACATGACCTATGAAGGAAGGCTGAAGGAGTTGGGTTTGTTTAGTTTGGAAAAGAGAAGACTGAGAGGGGACATGATAGCAGTTTTCAGGTATCTAAAAGGGTGTCATCAGGAGGAGGGAGAAAACTTGTTCACCTTAGCCTCCAATGATAGAACAAGAAGCAATGGGCTCAAACTGCAGCAAGGGAGTGTCATAAACAGATAACTAAGGGTTAATGTCTCTTTCACCTGAAGCACCTGACCAGAGGACCAATCAGGAAACCGGATTTTTTCAACTTTGGGTGGAGGGAATTTTGTGTCTGAGGTCTTTGTCTGTCTGCCTGCTTTCTCTGAGCTTTGGAGAAGTAGTTTCTGCTTTCTAATCTTCTGTTTCTAAGTGTAAGGACAAAGAGATCAGATAGTAAGTTATATGGTTTCTTTTCTTTGGTATTTGCATGAATATAAGTGCTGGAGTGCTTTGATTTGTATTCTTTTTGAATAAGGCTGTTTATTCATATTTCTTTTAAGCAACTGACCCTGTATTTGTCACCTTAATACAGAGAGACCATTTGTATGTATTTTTTCTTTCTTTTTATATAAAGCTTTCTTTTTAAAACCTGTTGAAGTTTTTTTTTTTACTGGGAAATTTCAGGGAAATTGAATCTGTACTCACCAGGGAATTGGTGGGAGAAAGAAATCAGGGGGAGATCTGTGTGTGTTGGATTTGCTAGCCTGATTTTGCATTCCCTCTGGGTGAAGAGGAAAGTGCTTTTGTTTCCAGGACTGGGAACGGAGAGGGGGAGTCACTCTGTCTGGATTCACAGAGCTTGTGTCTGTGTATCTCTCCAGGAACACCTGGAGGGGGGAAGGGAAAAAGGATTATTTCCCTTTGTTGTAAGACTCAAGGGACTTGGGTCTTGGGGTCCCCAGGGAAGGTTTCTCACGGGGACCAGAGTGCCCCAAAACACTCTAATTTTTTGGGTGGTGGCAGCAAGTACCAGGTCCAAGCTGGTAACTAAGCTTGGAGGTTTTCATGCTAACCCCCATATTTTGGACGCTAAGGTCCAAATCTGGGACTAAAGTTATGACAGGGAGATTTAGGTTGGACATTAGGAAAAAGTTCCTAACTGTCAGGGTAGTTAAACACTGGAATAGATTGCCTAGGGAAGTTGTGCAATCTCCATCTCTGGAGATATTTAAGAGTAGGTTAGATAAATGTCTATTAGGGATGGTCTAGACAATATTTGGTCCTGCCATAAGGGCAGGGGACTGGACTCGATGACCTCTCGAGGTCCCTTCCAGTCCTGGAGTCTATGAGGGCCCAGAGTGACCTAGACAAATTGGAGAATTGGGCCAAAAGAAATCTGATGAGGTTCAACAAGGACAAGTGCAGAGTCCTATACTTATGAAGGAAGAATCCCATGCACCACTACACTCTGGCTTAGCAGCAGTTCAGCAGAAAAGAAACTGGGGATTACAGTGGATGAGAAGCTGGATATGAGTCAGCAGTGTGCTCACGTTGCCAAGAAGGCCAACGGCATATTGGGCTGTATTAATAGGAGCATTGCCAGCAGATTGAGGGAAGTGATTATTCCCCTCTATTCGGCACTGGTGAGGCCACATCTGGAGTATTACATCCAGTTTTGGTCCCCCCACTACAGAAGGGATGTGGACAAATTGGAGAGAGTCCAGCAGAGGGCAATGAAAATGATTAGGGGGCTGGGGCACATGACTTACGAGGAGACGCTGAAGGAACTGGGGTTATTTAGTCTGGAGAAGAGAAGAGTGAGGGGGGATTTGATAGCAGCCTTCAACTACCTGAAGGGGGATTCCAAAGAGGATGGAACGCGGCTGTTCTCAGTGGAGGCAGATGACAGAACAAGGAGCAATGGTCTCAAGTTGCAGTGGGGAAGGTCTAGATTGGATATTAGGAAACACTATTTCACTAGGAGGGTGATGAAGCACTGGAATGGGTTACCTAGGGAGGTGGTGGAATCTCCATCCTTAGAGGTTTTTAAGGCCCGGCTTGACAAAGCCCTGGCTGGGATGATTTAGTTGGTGTTGACCCTGCTTTGAACAGGGGATTGGACTAGATGACCTCCTGAGTTGTCTTCCAATCCTAATATTCTATGATTCTATGAACATTAAAGAAATACGGGAATGCTGGTAAGGAAGGTCTTCATACCTTTCTTATATGATTTGTGAGGAATTTATAACTTTAATGGGACAAAGGGTGCTTTCAGAAATAAACAGTCAGTTGCAGATTGCAAAGAACTTTTCAATTATTGTAGATTCCACTCCTGACATATCCCACGTAGATCAACTTATGTTCATTGTCCGCTGTGTGTCGCAAGAGGGGCAGATTCAAGAGCATTTTCTTAAATTTCTCGCAGTAACAAGTCAGTTTTGACAGTTTTGCAGAAGATGGACATTGACGTAACAAATTGAGATGTCAGTGTTATGACAATGCTAATAACATGTCAGGGGCATATAAAGGTCTGCAATCACAAATTCAGGAGATAAACCCTTTAGTAGAATGGGTACCTTGTGCAGCTCATCTCTCAATTTGAGCTTATGCTCAAATGAATGTGTTAGTCTCTAAGGTGCCACAAGTACTCCTGTTCTTTTTACTATCAATTTAGTTGGGATTTTGAGCATAAACTGCTTCTTGGAGGCAAATACTTTGTTTTGTTCTATCACTTTTAAATTTCTGCTTGAAATCAACCACTCGCTGGCAAATTGTTACTGCAAGATTAGAGCCAAATGACAATAAGCGAATCGAGATGTGAAAGCTCTTTCAGATACAAGGTAGTCAGCACATGCCCAGGCTACAAAAGCACTACAGCTGAATTATAAAAATATTCAGGAATCTCTCCGAAAACTAGCAGACAATTCAAATCGGAACCCAAAAACATGCAACGATGCTCCATCACAGGTCATGAAAATGGACAAAGCTGCAAATTGTTTTTCTTTGCAACCTCTGGAACCCTTTTCAAGCAACAAGCGCTGCACTTCAGGCTGTTGACCTTGACTTGCCTAATGCTATAAAGTTGGTGAGCTCTTTAAAGGATTTTGTGGCTGGTCTACGAGTTCAGTTTGACAGCTTTGAAACTACCACTAAACAAATGACACCTCGAGTTTTTCAACAGTATAAATCGGAAAAGCACTGTGAACTGAAGTGTAAAAAACAACAGGACGAAACTGGGGAGCTGGACTGTAAGCTGTCAGGCCTAGAGAAATCTTGCGTGGAGCTTTTCAATGTTGTTATTGATAAATCTGTTGCAGAGCCGCATTGCAGGTATGAGGCATACAAAGGGGTATGCGGCAACTTCAGATGTATGAATTATCTTCATCTACTTTCTGCATCAGAACTACATGATTCAGCTGTTAAACTACAAAACAAATATAGTACCAATTTACAAGAGGATTTTGCAAATTAACTGGTTCAATTTAGGGAGTTCACAAAACACAAGGAAAACAAAATAGCAAAGACACTACTTCTCGTTTTAAGACAATGGCGTCCGCAGTCTGTGTTTCTCAATGTAGATATTGCCTTATGGATTTTTTTGACACTGCCGGTAACTAACACTGGAGGAGAACAATTGTTTTTAAAACTGACGCTAATAAAAAACAAGCTGAGGTCAAGAATGGATCAGATGAGACTGAATAATTTGACTCTAATGTCAATAGAGTATGATTTGCTTCGTCAACTGGATTTCAGTTACATCATCGAAGATTCCTCAGCCCTGAAGACCAGAAAGAAACTAATATAACAGCTGTTCTAAGGTATGAAGTAGGCTATTCTGAATTAACTTAACTATATTCTACATGTTTTAAGACTGAAATGTAAACACAGAACGGCTTTATGTTAATTAAAAGGCAAGTTTAGTATAGAATTAATAGCTTCGATGCCATAATTGTGATCCTTTTCTTTTAAATTAGGATAAAGGCTTGTATACAGGGGCCCCACAAAATCTAATAGCCCCAGGCCCACAGGAGAGTTAATCCGGCCCTGGGTGCAGAAGTGGGCTCCTAATGGAAAGCTAGTTGCTAGTCAGGACTGGAAGGATGGTGTCACTGCCTTTCCTCCACAATCAATCTGAAATGGCTGGGCTTCTAACACTACTTTTCCATTTAACACAGGTATTGACATCTTGTACTCAGGATCTCAAAAAGTCTTGAATGCTCCCCCTGGCAGTTCCCCCATCTCCTTCAGTGAGCGAGCCAGGTGAGGACAATACCACCATCCCTGTAGATTGTGAAACACGTGCACGGGTCCAGGGAGAGGTGCTCATGTACACAACACCAGGGAGAGGCAGGCTAAGCAGCAGGTGACTCAGGTCCACAGATGTGTAGAAGCACCTACACAGGTTGAACAACGTCTCTGAAAGAGGAGAAAGGTGGCCCACATTCAACCCTCTGTTACACATGGGCAAGTCCAGCCCAAGGTGTTCAAGCACCCAGAAATATCCTCTCTCCCGGTGACTGAGACCACTGATTCCTAAGTGTACAGAAGGGTGATCACTCAGCCCTCCAGCAGCAGGGCTGTCGCTCCTGGGGGCAGTGCCGCTGGAATCTAGGAGACCCCTCCCATGAGTCAGCGTCGCGCCATGAGAGGAAGGGTGGCAGGCTCGGGCCCTATGTCATATGAGGGGGGAGTAAAAGCAGCCACTGACCAGGCCTGACAACTTCCAATTAAGCCTGAGGTGCAGGCATTACCCCTGCAGCCCCAGCCTGTCAGAGCCTCCCCAGTACACAGGAGCCCTCTGCGCCCACAGCCAGTTCAAGCTGCAGGAAGCCAGGCACTGGCACTGTCTCACTGGGTCAGTTCTGGCCAGTGCAGTGGCTGCCTTTTCCCTCATGGGGCAGTCAGCAGGATTCCTTTCTATCTCACCATTATCTAGTCTGTTGAATCGATCTCGGTCCCAGCAGTTCCTCTGTCAATGTCACGTCTGAGTGCTACCCAGGCAACCCCTCCCTTCCCTAGCCAGAGGGAGTAAGCTCGACTAGTTAACAATAACCATATCTACCTCATATCTAGCGCTTCCCTTGGCAGATATCAAAGTGCCTTACAGGAGGGCACTATTGTTATCCCCATTTTACAGGTGGGGAAACTGAGGAACGGAGGGGCCAGGAGTGTATCTGTGTGGTGCATGTAGCGGGAGAACTAAGTAAAGGTTCTGGCTGGAGGGCAGAGCTCCTCAGATCAGTTACTCAGCTTTGTCATATCCATGTTCTCAGGAAGAAGATTTTCAGCAGGAGGACGAAGCCACCTTCCTTCTTCCTGGACATGGGCTGGCTGGCCAATTATTGGGGCTGTGACGACAAGCCAAGAATGTGAGGGGAGAGCTTTGGGATGTCCTGGAAGCAGCTCTCTGACCAGGGATTTAACACACCATGACCTGAGTCCAGATGGGCTTTCATCCAAATCACAAAGCATTTCCACTTCAGTCCAAATTGAAATCCCACCCAAATCCCACCTGAACTCAGCACTCACCCCGGCTCCATAACTGACATCCATTCAGACCTCACAACTTATCTACTTCTCATCTAAACTTCAACCTGACCCCAAACCCCTTGTGTCCACCCTCAGCCTAACCCTGAGCTAATTCTCATTCTTCCCCCAAAACTAATTCATGCCCCACCCCCATTATCTCACTAGAAGAGGAGAGGTGAACCAGAGAATACAGTACTTCTCACACAACACCAGCTTACAGCATCCTGCTATCTGCATCCTTGGCATCAGCAGATTCTGGGCTGCTGCTTAGTCTTCATGCAGTTCCAACTTCTGATGTTAGTGTAGTGCCAGGGCCGGCTTTAGGCCAACTCCCCGGAATCGGGCCCCGTGCCTAAGGGGGCCCCACTCCAGGGGTCTTCGGCAGCATTTCAGCAGCGGAGGCCTGGTTCTGGGGGTCTTTGGCAGCATTTCAGCGGCAGGGGGTCTGCTCCGGGGGTCTTCAGTGGCAGGGGGGTCCTTCGGTGTTGCAGAAGACCTGGAGAGAACGCCCTGCCGCCAAAGTGCCCCGAAGCCCTGGATGCCGAGTATTCAAATCAGGCCCCATGGGTCATAAATCCAGCCCTGGTAGTGACCTCATTTCATTTCATTTTCCCCTTGCTATGGTGGGATAGAAAGAGGAGGTCAGGCTGAAGTATGGTTTTTGGTGGCTTAGCCTCCAGGATCTGTGTAGGTTTCAGTATTGATTGTAATGTATTGATTTGATCCAATAATGTATTTAGTCCATGTGGTCATGAGCCCTTCTCCAGCATGTCGCATATATATTACAGGTACCATCATACTGCACCAATCAATAGCTTCTTCAGCCTGAGGGAAGGCTTGGCAATCCTTGCAGAACAGGTGAGCAATGGTAGGAGACACTCGGGCCAGGCAGGCTGGGGAAAGGCAAAGAGAAGGAACATGAATGGGAAAATGATACTGGGACTATCATCACCAAGCTGGTTGCTGGGATTGCTATTTAGAAATGCAGTTGAAGATAACACTGCTATTTTTTTAAAGTATTTATGTGCTTAAAGATGCCAACATTGGCCAGGTGGGATTTTCAAATGGAGCTAGGTATCTGTCTGCCTCTGTAGGCACCTAAATGCCTTTAAAAATCTGTGCTTGGTGCTTATGGAAGAAACCAGTTGGACAGCCCTGGAGACTGAAGTCTTTTATTTAACCACAGTATGGGCAGCTGCCAGGCAAATATCAAAGTGTGTATCTAGTGCCTCTCCAGGAGGGATAGTTCAATCTCCATCGCCATTCAGTCCTGGCCTCTTGCTGAGCTTGCCAGGCAGGAGGCCAATCTTGGGGGAGCTGCTTTTTGTTTTAGAAACGCCCCCAAGGACTGGGCTCGGTTTGTGCAGCCACGAGCGGCTAACAAATTGTGGTCATTCCAGACCTGGGCTAGATGGAAACTGGTGCTTGGGAGGTGAGAGGCCCCATCAAGGGTCACTTGAGCCGCCTTCTCCCCATCAAGATGAAATGTTAAATCGACCTATCTGACCCGGGATTTGTGTCTGCCTGTCACATGCATGGCCCTGGGACAGTAACCTCCTAGCTAATGGCTGTGCTCTTCTCCCCATTGGCCCAGGGGCTGGAGAACTCCTGGAAGCGTCACAAGGAGAACTGTCTCTACCTCTGTGCAGGGCTGCAGGAGCTGGGTCTCCAGCTCTTTGTGAAGGAACAGGTAGGACTTGGGCTGATATTACTGGACACTGCATAGGACCTGCTGGATCACTGATGTTGTTAGATTGACACTGTGGATGCAGTGTTGTCTGGCTGGGCTACAGAGAAAGGGAGCTAAGGGGATAGTTTGAGACAGATGAGGCCAGATCCTCAGCTGATGTAAATCTATGTAGCTCCACTGACACTGGCAGAACTATGCTGATTGACCCCAGCTGGGGATCTCGCCCAGCTCTGAATTTCTCAGGAGGTTTCACATGCTGGGAGATTCCCAGCCAACCCAGGATGGAAAAGCAGGATCGTCCCCATAGAAAGGAATTTTTGTTCCAGACGGCAAAGTTTGCAGCAAGGTACAGAAGGAATGGGGAAGAGGGGGAAGAGGACTGTTTACACATGCTCAGAGGAGACCTCCTGCATGGATCTCTCTATTTTTCAGGAGGTGCGGCTCCCGACAATCACCACCTTTGTACTGCCTGAGGGATATGACTGGAAGGAGGTCACAGAGTTTATTATGAATAAACATGCAATTGAGATCTCAGGAGGCCTGGGACCATCAGCAGGGAAGGTAGGTACAAGCTGCCAGCCAGGGTCGGACTATGCTAATGTCTGTGGCTAGTGAGGTACTTGAGCTTGCTACAAATGCTCATATGGATCTCAACAGATTATGGGCCAGGTTCTTTTCTCAGTTCCCTCTGTTATATCTAGAGCAGCTCCATTGACATCACTGGAATGATACTGGTGGAACATCACCCTAGTGCTACATTATATGTGTTTTATGTATCCAACCAAGAACTTGCCTTGATCCTGATAGTGCCACCAGTGTCATCAGCCTCCTGGTTCCCTCCTTGCTGCTTAATAAGAACCTCAGAATCCATTGCCCGCAAAGGAACTCCCAGTCTGGTGTCAGGAAGGTACCAAGTGAGCCAGTTTCCTTGACAGAAATAGGTCCTTTCACCTGGGGCCAAGGAGTGATTTGGTATCTGAGGATTTCCCTAAATGAGCGTCTGCCTTTGCTGAGTCCCAATGACTTTCAGCACTGGTCTGGATAGGCTTGTGAAGAGTGGAGTCCAGGAGATATGCTGAACCCCCAGCTCATCCAATCACAGACTCCTTTCCAAATAGATCCTTCGGGCCTTCCATAGGGAATGCAGCCCAAGACTGATACAAACTGCTGCATCAGGGCTTCATGCACTGAGATCCAGAAATAAGCAAACTTGGAGAAAAAGCTGTCTCTAGATAAGGCCTGGCATGCTGTGCTCTTACAGCCACTTGCAAAATAAGCAGTGACTATTAGGAACCTGTAGCAGGGTTTACCACCCTTCTGTAGCCAACCACAGTGATACAGATGAGTCCTGCCCCAGTTTCCCTCACAGTCCACAGGGCTGGCCAAGTTGCTCTTCTCCACCTTCCTGCTGCTGCTTCCTACTCCCCTTTCTCAACTGCTGCCTGGTTCTCTATAGAGGTCAGGTGCCCTCTATCAGGCAACCAACTAGACACAGATGAACTGGACCGATTTCCTCTTAAAGAGGCCAGTTGCTGTGTGAGGGAATTCTAACATAGACATCTGTTTAATTAGGGGCTGTAATAACAAACAACCTCCTTCCCCCCCAATACACAACATTATGTGTGTGGTAGAAGGTGTGTGGCAGAATAGAAGGTATGTGGTAGGGGGTGTAGCATTTGTAGGTCTTTCCAAGAGAGAATGGAATTGCTTGTAGAAAAATTTGCGAAAGCAAATTTCGGAGGAGAAGAAAAGCTAGTCTTTGTTCTTTCCATGTTTTCCTTGTTTGTGTCAATGAATGCAAATTAAAAGAGAATACCTAAGACAGCTACATTAAAGAGTCTTTTTCTGTAGGCTTGTTACTAACCAGTCATTACCCTAAACTGGAAAAGACTAGGGAAAATGGGAAAGTTCAAATGCAATCATTTATTAGAGGAGAGGGAAGCTCCAATAACAGCATGAGATTTATGCTGGCTTTAGGTCAAGTGCTCTGAGCACTTTTTCCAAGCCTCAGTAGAGAGTTTACCTTGTTCTGGACTGGGCATAACACTTGTGAGAAGCTTGCAGACTTATAGGGATGAGTTTTTAAGCAAAGCTATTCTTGCAGGGCCTTGGCTAGGAGGACCTAGGTTGACCATTGGTTCCTTATTTTAAGAGCTGTTCCTTATTGGAGGCATGATCCAACTCCTACTGAAGTCAATAGAAAGACTCCCATTGATTTCAATAGGAATTGGATCAACCCAAGTCAATATATGAGGTACTTTTCTCCAGTAGTCATAAGGAATAGTATAACAAGATATAAAGGGATGAATAAAGCATTGGGAGGGCAGCTCCTTACAAATAAGCTTTGTTTTAGTGTTTCATATAATGTCATTTATTATCTCTAACTGTAGGTGGTCACCCTAGGAGGAAATCAGCCACAAAGTTGCTCCCTAGTGTATTTTATCTTTGACATACTGGCCAGCAGAGCTAAAGCAGGTGCCACCAAAGAAGCTGAAGATTTCTTGTGTTTTCATTTTACTTGTATTTGCTTAAATTATTGATAAAAACAATTACATCTATGTGGTCTGATTCCTCCATTGCCATGCACCTTCTGCAGCGTACACTACTGCAATGTGGCTGTGACGGCAGCTTGACTCCATTTTGATCTGCTACCTTTTTACACCTCCTTTGCATTCACTTTGCCCAGGCATAAGTGACCGTACATAGTGCAGGGCACTGGAGAATCCGGCCCATTGTATGGTATGTGTGTAGGAAGTCACTGGTATGGGTCTCACCTCCTCCATGAACCTTGCATCCCCTGCAGACATGCAATCCGACATGTCACTGGGCCAACCCTGGAGAACCAATTTGATCTCATCAATATTTACTACTTTCTACTGAGTTTCTTTTTTTCTCAATTTCAGGTTCTTCGAATAGGACTCATGGGCTATAACTCCACCAAATTCAATGTGGACCGAGTCCTCCATGCCCTGAAAGATGCCCTCCAGCACTGCCACAAGAACAAGCTGTGAGCAGCTCCCAGTGCAGCTGCAGACACAAGTACAGAGAAATCATTTCAGGCCTTGCTAATGCCACTGTCTTCTCCTGAACTCAAGCAGGAGGCTGAAGTGGGGCCACTGCTCTCATTTCCCTCATGTCTGTTGCCCGATGAAATATTGATGAGCGCCTGACCAGCTGCAGCACCCTACAGGGGAAAAATGAACCACGCCATACCCAGGGAGCCATGCTCCATTGAGAATTGATTGTTTGCAGTGTTAGGTGGATCTGCACATGGATATTCAGAGTTTTTGCTTTATTGATGAATGACCAAGACTTGATCTGGCAGCATTCAGGTGAAGGATGAGGCAAAAGGGATGTGGAGGACTTGGGAGCACAGTGGAACCTGATTCTGCATCAGTGAGAGTGCTGCTGGACACCTTGGTGCTCCTGCCTAGCAGTGACAGCAAGGCCAGAGAGGTGAGCACCAAGCTAAAGTTAAGTCCTGGTCTCCTCAGCCAGGCCTATTCTCTTCCTGTGCCCTCCCCCTTTCACACCCTGCCCTCTTTTAAGACAGCGGACATGCAGGCGTGTGCTGAGTGCCAAGGGCTGGCCTGGTGTTTATCTATACCCTCTGTGCCTGCTCTGTTCACACCTGCCCTCCAGCACAACAGCTTTGCACTCCCTGCTGCACACTGACTTGCAGGTCCATGGATTCCTGGGATCAAGGCTTCATATTCCTCCTCCTTCTTGCCCTCTGCCATGTTAGTCCTTTCGGCATGAGTACAGCAGCCTGGACGGCCTCACAATCCTGCTTACAGTGGTCCCACAAACAGGAAACTACATCATCAAAGCAGGTATTACAACCAATCAGGAACTTGGAAGCTCCCTTCAACTGCCAAGCTCTACTGGCACACCCATGCAAAAGCATATGCTATATACACGTGTAAATTCACTGGTGCACAGGGCATGACCCCAGAATAGATCATACTGCGTTAATAAACAGCGACATATGGCACAGCACAGTTGTGTGTCACTCTGATTTGCTACAGAACAGCATACTTCCAGTAGCAGAAGGCACAGTACAACTGACCAGCAATACTAGGAGTAATTCCAGGGGTCATGGCTTACCGTGCACTGACTGGAGCTCAGCTATGCAGCCATGTGGTAGTACTGTACTTGAGTGTGTCATACACAGAGAACTGTCTTGTGTCCATTCATCTAGCGATTCAAAGGCAGAGGACTGAAAAGGGTCTATGTGCCATGCGTAGCCCCTTCACCTCTCCTGTGCTGGTGACACTCTGGTGTCAACATCTGGCCTCCATCACAAGCTTATTTCAGCTCTGTCCCAACTGCTCTTTTTCCCATTTGTACAATGTGAAGCCAATGAATGTTGGGTTCCCAGCACAGCTGCTGTGATCAAAGCAGTAAAAGCAAACATGGGGGGAACCCATTCAGTTTATGGGTTCAGGGCGTGATCATGTGAGGTGAGCTGGCTCAGCTCTGGTCATTAACCACCCAGGGCCGGCTCTAGGTTTTTTGCCGCCCCAAGCAAAAAAATTTTTGGCTGCCCCCCATCCCAGCCCTGGTCTCCCCCCTGCACTCCCCTGCTGTCCCAGCCCTGGGCTCTCCCCCCCCGACCCACACCCCCTGCCGCCCCAGCGCTGGGCTTCCCCCTTTACTCCCCAGCAGTGCCCTCCCCCCACCCCCTGCCGCCCCAAACCTGGGATCCCCCGTTCCCCCTCACCAGTGCCCCCCCACACCTCCTGCCGTCCCACCCTGAGCTCTCCCCCCACCCACCTGCACCCTCCTTCTGCCGCAGCCCTGGGTCACTGGTAACTCGCTCCCAGGGTGGGTCATTCAGCAGGAATTTTGGATGTGCACAGAACACAGACAGGATTGGTTCCCATATGGTTACAGAGCTGCATTAAAGTGGAACAATTTTCAGATTGTGTGATTGGAGGATATCTGGATGCATATTATAAGACTGTCCTCCATAAATGAGGAAAGGTTGAGGTGCCTTTATTATTCTTTTGTTCCACTCTTTGTTTCTATGGGGAATTTGCCAATGCAATATCACTGTCCTCCTTTCAAACAAACAAACAAAAGAAAAAGGCAATGGCTGTTGAAATAGCAATTCCAGTCCTAATAACCACTGGGAAGCATTTCTTGCTCAATTTTATCCTACTTTTTCTACAGCAAGTTACAGTGGATCAGTATATTTGATTTAGGATAAATGAAGTAAGAGCTGCCCAAACTGAGCTTGAGTTCTCCTGAATTTTGAGGTGTTCAAATCTGGAAGGCAGGTGCTGGGGGGCGGGGGCTGTGGCTCCGCAGGGGAGCACGGCAGCATGTATGCAGCAGCGTGTCTGGTGCTGCGTGGGGCCAGACATGCTGGTCTCAGTGGCACGGTAAGGGTCCTGGGGGGGTGGAGAAGGGGTAGGGGGTTCTGGGGGGGCAGTCAAGGGACAGGGAGAAGGGGGGTTAGATGGGTCAGTGGTTCGGGGGAAGTCAGAGGACAGGCAGTTGGATAGGCATGGGAGTCCCAGGGGTTTGTCAAAGGACAGGTAGGGGGTGGGGTCCTAGGGGGGAAGTTGCGGAGAGTCTCAGGAGGGGGCAGTTGGGGACAAGGAGAAGAAAGGTTTAGATAGGGGGTGGGGTCCTAAGAGGCATTTAGGGGCAGGGGTCCCAGGAGGGGGCAATCAGGGGACAAGGACCAATGGCGCTTAGATAGAAGGTGGGGTCCTGGGGGGCAGTTAGGGGCAGGGGTCCCGGGAGGGGGCAGTCAGGGGACAAGGACCAATGGCACTTAGATAGAGGGTGGGGTCCTGGGGAGCAGTTAGGGGCAGGGGTCCCAGGAGGGGGTGATCAGGGGGGGTTGGATGGATTGGGGTTTCTGTGGGGGGCAGTCAGAGGGAGTGGATGGTTGCAGCCTGGGGCTACCCTCCCTCCCCATGGAGTGTCCTGTTTTTTGAATGTTAAAATATGGTACCCCAACCATTCACAGTGCAACTCTCCACTCACAGCAGGCTGCTGCATGAGGGCCTCCTCCTTCCTTTCCAGTTGGTGGTGGTCAAGGGAATGCTGGGAAATGTAGTTCTTTCCCTGCTCCAGGGCTGGTTCTATAGGCAGGGAGCTAGCCAAGGAACTACAGCTCTCAGAGCCCCCTGTTGGTTCTCAGCTCCCATGCTGGATCCCTGCCTCCCCTGCAAATGGTCTGCACTCAAGTATCTTCCTAAATATTAGTACTCCTTTTTTGATCTTTGAATCAGAGCTATAGCAATAGACAAGACTGGCTTGCATATATCACAAGACCTGAGCAAACATTTACCCTTCTACATCTAACAATACAGGGCTGCATTTCAAAACTCTATTCATTTACATATCTTCCTAATCAGTATCTGAAGTTGGGCCATGGATCAGGTCAGTCTGTGAGTTAATTAACTCTTTCTGGCCCTGTCACCTTTCAATGAGATATTATATTACACTCACAATGCCACACCTTGGAAAAGATTTTCTTCTGGATACAGGAAGTGGGGGAGATTTTTGGTTGCTAAACAACAAAGCAGGATCACCAGGAGCTGATAGACTGACCTTTCCAGGTCCTCCCAATCCTCAGGGGAAGGAACAGCTCAGTGGCCCACAGCAACACCATCTAGAGGAAACCAAAACGATTTATTCAGAGAGGGAGAATACAGAATATGCAAACTATCAGGGGTTATACAGCTATGGCTGGGATGTTCAAAGCTGCCAAAGGGATTTAGGCACCACTAACGTTAATGGGAATTGGGCATCCAAATCCCTCGGCAATGTTGAAACTTCCACCCATTATTTATGTTTGTAACTGTGGTAGCCAAATGCTTAATGAGGACATTTAAATGTGGACAGACTTTAGTTTTCATCCCATTGACTTGACAGGTGCAGTTCTGTCTTCCAGAGCTGCAGACTCCAGCAGACATCAGTACATCAGGGACGCTCGGTTCATATTCTGAAGACTTCCTTCAAATTAATAAGTATTTTAATTTTTGTCTAATGAGAGCTTGACTGAAATTATTCAGCAACTTGAAAATAATCAGCTCAACTGTGGCAATTTACATGGAGGCATCATCACATTGAAACTATCAGCAAGGCCAGGGCACAATTCCATACCAGCCATCACTGGCAGGTTTACTCCTCTACTAACACTCTTGTGTCTATAATTAGCATAGCATAGCCCTATTGCCATGCTGGGATACTGAGAAACAGAGCACTGGTCACAATGGCTAGTACCTTCCAATATCATGCTATAACATGAAGCATACACAAGTCATAAAGGTTAGCACTGCCCAAACTGGGCACCCCAAACTGCTGTGGAGTGGTGTATTAACTGAGTTCAAATCTGAAGGACAAATTCCTCAACACCATCTGCAGTTCTGGAGGACAGAACAAATCCCAACCATGAAAGGAAGCACATCCAAGAGCATGGTGCCTCATAATACCTTAGCTACGGTCCTGTGAGATGGAGCGTGTCCAAATTATTAAAGATGGTACTGCCACTAGCACAACATCCTCAGCATCAGGCTGCAATGTTAGCAGCTGGTGCATGCTCAGGCTGTGAAAAACAAATTCAGCAGCTCAATCTTCCCTTTCCTAAGGTGTTGAAAGATGAAGTTTGCCCAAAGCATGACGCATGACCCTTCTAATGGCATGTTGGGACTTGGTAGAAAAAGCAACATCACAAGTTGTAGTAGGATTCTCTTGTACCAAATCAGTAGCCACAAAGAATTGACACTGCAGTTGCTGGCTGAGCCCAACATGTGTAACCCCCATCTATAGAGCCTTGGCTGTTTAGCTCATCTCGTGCTCTTAGTTCTGAAGGTCCCTGGTTCCATTCCCCATGTATCAAGCATCACTAGGGCTGAACATTTGTCACAGTATTTTTTATCAAAAATCCTGGAGCAGTCACAGTGACTGTAGTAAAAGGTATGGGTTGCTATACTGCCAGTGCCTGCTCCCTGACTTTTTTAAAGAGCAAACTCTCCTTACTGCCCCACCAACAGGGCCCTGACCACCACTGCAGCACCCTCTGCCCTGGTACAGTAACCTTAATCTTGGCCTGCTATAGAGGAGAGTCCCTGGGGGGATGGAGGCTGGAGAGTGAGTCTGCCCTGCACTCCCCCAGCACTGAGCCCACCCTGCACTCCCCCAGCAGTGGCAGCTCCTGCGGTTCCTGTGTTCCATGTGGCTGGGCATGGTGTTGTGACCTGGTGTGTGGGGTCACAGTGCTGCTCAGGTTTGGGCCCCCTCCCAATCATTATGGAGGGTCAGGTGGGCCAAAGCTCAACAGCGCTGCAACCAGATGCACCAGGTTGCAACACCGGGAGCAGCTGCAGGAACAGCTGTTGTGGGGTGTGTCACAGACATGGAGAAAAGTCACAGATGAACAGGAAAATCACACTCTCTGTGACAGTTTCCCGACCATGACAAATGTGCAGCCCTAGCCATCACACATGGAGCACAGGGAATAGAACACAAGATCTTCAGGGCTGGAAACACAGGACCCTGTCACATGAGCGGAACAAGAATCACTATTAGCTTTAGTAGTATTAAGGCTTATGTACTCTCTCTGGCTCATGGGCACAAGAGAGTGACGTATTCTGATACACCTCACCAGGCTTGGCATTCTGTTCAACATAAGACAATGGTACAAATACACACCTAGCTATGTTATTCCCATCCTGTTAGGTTCATATGCCAAGGTTAATAAAATGTTTCTTTCAGTAAAGATGTGTAAGGTGCACAGTTCTCATAGAGTCAAAGTGACTCAGCTCGGAATATGGTAACATACACTAGAATATGAGCTATTCACAGTCACAAGTACAGTGTCCCTAGCTGGTCTCTCAGGAAAACATACCTTCAAGTGATTAAATGTGAGCCCTTCTTTCCTATCCTCTTCTTTCCAGTGCTCACTGTTGACCTGGTCCAGTAGGTGAAGGCTGTCCAAATGGTGGCCCTTCAGCATGCCCATAATATGGAGTAGTTTCATGACAGGGTGATTGGTGGAGTACCTGGCAAGAGAAATGTATAGGCTGCAGCTGAACCGCTCATTGCCTTTTCAAGGCTTTTCTAGAGCTGGTATGGATTGAATCGACATTAATATGAGCAGGTTTGCCCTTTCTCCTGGATCCTTCCAAGCAAGGAGAAGATGCCAGGGAGCAATGGAGACCAAGGAAGTCTACAGCACCATGGCACCCTCTGTTAAGGTTCCTCCTCAGATCAGGTCACTATGTGAATTGTTGTGCTCATCCATGCACTTGTTTATACTTTGGTGTCCCTAAAATGGATTTTGGAGGGCATCTTTCTGAAATAAAAAAAGTGCATAAAAAAGTGCCGTCCTTTCAGAAGCAGGCCATCAGCCCTGTGAACGTCACTTTGGTCCTGCTAAAAGGGCTGTTGGAGAAAATTGAAATCCCCTTCAAATTCCTGTCAGTTCTTGCTCTACTTCCACAGGGTAGTAGGCCAATTGGAAGTTGTCTTCTTTGACCCCACCCTCTTTGGCAGAGGTGAGTCAATTTCTGGCAATTTCATCCTTTAGTTGTTCATCTCTAATTTGCTGAAGTGAGCTAGCTGATGCTGGAATTGCTGCCGGAAGAAGTTCAATGTAGACTTAAACCAAAGTGGCCTGACCTGAAGGAATTTGAAAACTGAATGCTGAAACAAAAATTCAGCAGGAATAAAACTTCAATGTTCAGCATAGAAGGAAAGCACTGCCTGAACTGAGCCCAGGGAACAAAGTGTAGATAACAGCTCCTCGCTTTTGGAACTGTTCAAAACTCAGCAGGAACTCTCAGATCCTCCCAAGTGGAGACTCCAAAAGGACTTCTCCAGAGCAATTGGGTTCACTCTCAGTATTCCCCAGCACAACAAAGAGAGGCTCTAAAACTTGCAGGTACTCTGTCAGGAACTAAGCACTTTCCACAGGGAATGCCACACAGGAACTCAGCCAAAGTGAGAACAAGATTTGGAAGGCTGATGGGAATCCCCCTAAGATGTGATCTATAGAATAATATTTCGGGCTATTTAAATGGAATGGATAAGGGGACATACATGTGTAAATAGTATTAAGGAATTTAAGTTTATTTTGGGTTGTGGTGTGAGTACACACATTGGTTTATAAAGTTAAGTTTTAATCTTTTATCATAAAGGGAAATGGGGAGTGACAATAGCGTTCCTGGTCCTCCACACTTACCAGAGAGGACCAGGATGCGTTGCAATAGGAAGCTTAATAAACATGAGTTCTAACTGGTTCAGGGAGGTCTCCAGTTGCTGCTTAAAGCACGGCTCTTTGTGTTTCTTCTCACACTGCAGAGTCATTCAGAACGGGGAGGCCCAGCCTTGCCCAGTGCTTCATTTGTAAAGAGGTGCTGGAGCTCAAGCAAAACAAAGCGGCAACTGCTGCACAGCATGACCTCTCACACACTGTACGTGCAAGGTCATGCCTTGCATGCAACTACAGAATTTCATGCCTTACTAAGGCCACTGACAGAAGAGGTGCCAGGGCTGTGCCCTGGCAAGCCCCAGCTCAAATTAAATTCTGGTCATGACAAAACTCTAGCCAGAGGATGATCCCACTGTGACGGATTCAGTCACAGAGATCCCTTTGGGACTGTCATCTGATGTGGTGAAGTTATCTCTGAGCCCGTTTTCCCTGCCAGCTTGGGACTCCAGAACCCTGCCTTGTTGAGCCAGACATGCTAACCTGCTGCAGCACAGACCTAGTCTGGTCCATGACCCCAAAACTGTCAACTTAACTGAAAACAGCTTAGCAGATTCCCTGCCTCCAGCACCCAGATACCCAGCTCCCAGTGGGATCCAAACCCCAAATAAATCCGTTTTACTCTGTATAAAGCTTATGCAGGGTAAATTCATAAATTGTCCACCCTCTATAAACACAGCTGTTTGCTCCCGCAGGTACTAATCACTTACTCTGATCACGCAAGTCTAAGCCTAATACATTAAGAAACTGATGACAGGTAAAATCTCACCCTCAGGGATGGTCCAATAAGCTTCTATCACAGACTAGACTCCTTCCTAGTCTGGGCCCAATCCTTTCCCCTGATACAGTCCTTGCTAGTTCCAGCAGACATCTTAGGTGTTGACTAGGGGTTTTCTTATGACTGGCCACTCCTTTGTCCTGCTCCACTCCCTTTTACAGCTTTGGCACAAGGTGGGAATCTTTTGTCTCTCTGGGTCCCAACCCCTTCTTCTAAATGGAAAAGTACCAGATTTAAGATGGATTCCAGCATCATGTGACATGGTCACATGTCCTCTGAAACCCCAGCCTCCATTCTTCCTGGGCTGGTCCACACATACACAGGAAGGTTTGCAAGTAAACAGAGCCATTTACAGTTCACTGATTCTGAAGCACCCTTAATGGCTTCCACTTAATATGTTTACATTAGTAATACAAGTGTATATCTTATTCTCCTAACTCCAGACATAGAAATAATAAATGCAAACAAATAGAATGAATACACTCACTACATTGTAAGCTTTGTAATAATACCTTACAAGAGACCTTTTTCATAAAGCATATTCCAGTTACAACATATTCACATTTATAAGCATATTTACAGAAAGCATATAGAGTGCAACGTCAAATTCACCCTCTCAGAGGGGAGGCAGTCCGGTGGCTTTGTGCCACCAAACTTCTTGCCTACCCCTCTGTGGCATCTGAAACCTCACGTCCCAAAAGGGCACTTGACTAAGACTGGGCTGGTGGTGGATCTCCAATATCCCTGTCTGAGAGGTGGGTTCCTGTGGTTGGCAACAGGGGAGACAAAGCAGGATGAGTAGCCCAAAGAGAGACCCTCACTAACAGCTCAGTAACAGTGCTCCCAGCTGGGGAGCTGACAATGGCCACCAGGAGAGGATCCCCCCTGGAGACGTTCAATGTATTTATTGTTTTAATGTACAAACCCCTTCTGGCTGCTGTGTCTCCCAAAACATCTGCCCAAGCTCTATGGCATGCAGGAGGTGAAGGGCGCCAGGAGGTGCAGAGAGCAGCTTATGGTCCCTGGCAATGGAGCAAGCCTGAAGACCTTTCATCCTCCTCCTCTTCTGCACCACTCATAGGTCCTGGCGGGCTGGTGTGGGAAGAGGTCCTAGGGGAACAAGGCACCTTTGTTCAGCAGGGCTAGAGATTTGGTCCCTTGCCTTTATCCAGTGATGTATTAATAATAGATCTGTAACAGACACACCAGATTTAGCCCTGCCTCTCCAGGAACGGAACTGGTTCGATTTCTCTTTCACACGGGACAGTCGCACCTTGTACGTCCCTAGATTAGGAACATAGCAACACAGATTTAAAAATAGTGCTCGGTTCTGTTTTAAATGAGCACCATCTGTGCAGCCAATGCTCTTCTAGAATTCTTATCAGACAGAACTTTCCCAGGCAGAAAAAGCTGGTGGATCCAGCCCACTGAGGCAACAGAATCTGCCCTGTGCTCCAGGGTGAAGCTAGTAGTGATCATGACAACTCCATAGAAGAACCCAGGAGTGGCCAGCAAGGCATGGCAGCTGAACTCAGCAATAGATCTTGTGGTTCACAATGTGTTACACTGGTACTGAACTCCATTGCAGAGTCCTCATTTTATTATGACTTTTCTTCCTAGTGAAAGGCTGAATTTTATTTAGAGCTGATTGAAATTTATCAAATTTTGAACATAACATTTTCAAATTTTGATGAAAATTTTCACTGAAACTTCAAATTTGGATGAAAAACAGCAAACAAATTCATCAAAATTTACAGAATCAAGACGTTCCCTCCATTCTTCAGAGTGGTAGCTGTGTTAGTCTGTATCAGCTTAAACAACTAGTACCTGTGGTACCTTAGAGACTAAAAAATGTATTTGGGGATAAGCTTTCGTGGGCTAAAACCAACTTCATCAGATGCATGGAGTGGAATATACAGTAGGAAGGAGGTTGACAGACAGACCTCCAACCTGAAGCAAATACTCACCAACAACTACACACCACACAACAGAAGCACTAATCCAGGAACCTATCCCTGCAACAAACCCCATTGCCAACTCTGTCCACATATCTATTCAAGGGACACTATCATAGGACCTAACTACATCAGCCACACCATAAGGGACTCGTTCATCTGCACATTTACCAATTTGATATATGCCATCATGTGCCAGCAATGTCCCTTTACTATGTACATTAGCCAAACTGGACAGTCTCTACCCAAAGAATAAATAGACACAAATCAGATGTGAAGAATTATAACATTCAAAAACCAGTAGAAGAACACTTCAGCCTCCATGGACACTCAATAACAGACTTAAAAGTGGCAATTCTTCAACAAAAAAACTTCAAAAACAGACTCCAACAAGAAACTGCGGAACCACAATTAGTTTGCAAACTGGACACCATCAAATTAGACCTGTATAAGACTGGGAGTGGATGGATCACTACAAAAACTAAAAACTAATTTCCCCATGCTAATTTCCGTCTACTGTTACTCGCATCTTCTTATCAACTGTTTGAAATGGACCACCCTGATTACCACTACAAAAGTGTTTTTTCCTCCTGTTGATAATAGCCCACTTTAATTGAATTGTCTCATTAGAACTGACCCCTTCCCGCCCGCGCTTGATAATGCAACTCCCATCTTTTCATGTACTGTGTAGATATATCTTCCGACTGTATTTTCCACTCCATGCATCTGATGAAGTGGGTTTTAGCCCACGGAAGCTTATGCCCAAATAAATTTGTTCGTTTCTAAGGTGCCACAAGTACTCCTTGTTGTTTCTCCATTTTTCACTAGCTCTTTTAAATTCTACAGAACTATACTCCATTGCTTAAGACTGCATCCCCACTAAGAGTCTATATGGCAGACAAACCCTCTGTCTCTCTCTAAGTAAGGTTTCAGGAATGGGTGCGGATGGCAGGAGCATAGCTTGGTGTTTACCTCCAGTGATTGTAGCTGCTGGGGATGAAGTCAGCCCACTGTGTTACTTTTTGCAGGTTGCCTTCTGGAAAACCTCCTTCTCTGCATCTGCTGTGGAGTTTCAGAGCACCCTGCTTTCTCTGCACCACAGGGATAATGTTGAACCTGATCATTTTCCAGCCACTGGACACCAGCAGGACAGCTGCTGACCTTCTTCCTTTAGGCTGGGCAAGGGCAGAAGTTGCTTTTAGAAAACAATAGTCAGAGATCTCCCCATCCTCATCTCTCTCCCCCTGTCTTTAAGCCTTGCCTGTCTTGGAGACAAGTCCCAGTTCAGCTGAGCAAGACCCTCAGACTGGTAGCTCTTAGCCTGTTCTTTAAAATAAAACCGCCTTTCCTGGATGGATGCCTAACATTCAATCATCCAGTCTCCACTGCATACCAGGGAAGACCGTCTGGGAGAGAATGAGAATTCCTCTTGTTCCAGCATCTATGTGCAAGGGCAACATACCATGGCAATGGCTGCTGCTGGAATGAGATCAATGGATGAAATTTAAAAAAAGGTTTGAAATGAAGAACCTGGCATCTCTGCTTGGATACCTGTGAGTTCATTCTTCCCCCTCCAGACATCATACAGCGGCTGCTTGGTTTGTTAATTAAAAGGACCCAAAACTAATAAGCAAGTCAACATTTCTTAAGATACTTATCACTGGTGCAGAGCAGGAGACAGGGGACAGGGCTTGTAGCACTGAGGTGGTTTTGCTCCAGACACTCCCTTTCTGTATCTGTCCCCCCATTTGGAAGACCAAGAGGCCGGGTTTGAATGCTCCCCTTTCTGAACAATGGGCTGTGTCATAAACAGATAGTTAAGGGTTAATGTCTCTTTTACCTGTAAAGGGTTAAGAAGCTCAGTAAACCTGGCTGACACCTGACCAGAGGACCAATAGGGGGACAAGATACTTTCAAATCTTGGTGCAGGAAAGTCTTTTGTTTGTGCTCTTCATGTTGTTGTTGTTCGCTCTCGGGACTGAGAGGGACGGGACATCAATCCAGGCTCTCCAAATCTTTCTGAATCAGTCTCTCATGTTTCAAACTTGTAAGTAATTAGCCAGGCAAGGCGTGTTAGTCTTATGTTTGTTTTCTCCACTTGTAAATGTTTCTTTTTGCTGAGAGGATTTTACCTCTGCTTGCTGTAACTTTGAACCTAAGGCTAGAGGGGGTTCCTCTGGGCTATACAAATTTGATTACCCTGCAAAGTATTTTCCATCCTGATTTTACAGAGATGATTTTTACCTTTCTTCTTTAATTAAAAGCTTTCTTTTTAAGAACCTGATTGATTTTTCCTTGTTTTAAGATCCAAGAGGATTGGATCTGGACTCACCAGGGATTGATGGTGGGAAAGTAGGGGGGATGGTTAATTTCTCCTTGTTTTAAGATCCAAGGGGTTTGGATCTGTGTTCACCATGGAATTGGTGAAGTCTCTCAAGGCTGCCCAGAGAGGGAAAAGTTTTGGGGGAACAGAGAGTGCCCCAGACACTGGAATTCTGGGTGGTGGCAGTGTATACCAGATCTAAGCTAGTAATTAGGCTTAGAAGTGTCCATGCAGGTCCCCACATTTGTACCCTAAAGTTCAAAGTGGGGGAAAAAACCTTGACGTGGTGAGCAGCGGTGTGGGATTTTTAGGAACCAAAAGCCAGTAGGATTTTTTTTCTCTCCTTTCTAGCTACTTAGAAAGCAGCCTGAAGGCAGAGGTGTTAAGTTTTTTAACAAGGGTCTTTGTTAAGAGGAGGCTTCAAGCTGTGAGCAAGCAGACAGCAAAAGGAATTTACAAGCAGAATTGTTTTCTTTCTTTCTACCTCTCGGGTATAGCTAGTTAGAAAATCTCTGTTAACCAAGCAGCCCTGAGCTGAGTGCATCCCAGTCAGTGAGCTGCAGCAGGGTATGGCCAGCACAAGAAAGCAGGAAAATGAGTACCAGTGAAACAGTTAACAAACTAGAACTGGCTAGGCTGGACGCAGAAGAGAAAGCCAAAGAGGCTGACCACTGGAGAGCTATGGAGATGAAAGAAAAAGAGATGGAGATAAAACAAAAAGAGATGAAGATCCAGAGGGAGGCCCACCAGCAGGCTCTGGAATTCGCAAAGGCTAAGCCAGATGTACCAGCCAACCCTAACAACCCTTCTCCAGGTACTGTTTCCCATCCCAGAAAATTCCCCACCTACAAGGCAGGCCTTCTGAGAAAATTTTGAAAGGGCCTGCCTTGGGTACAACATCCCTACAGACCAGTACAGGATAGAGCTGAGGCCACAGCTCAGTGGACCCTTAGCAGAGGTGGCGGCAGAAATGCCTAAGGAAAACATGAACGATTATAATCTTTTTCAAACCAAGGCCAGAATCAGAATGGGGCTAACACCTGAGCATGCCCGCCGGTGGTTCAGAGCCCTAAGGTGGAACCCAGATGTGTCATTTACCCGACACGCCTACCACATTGGAAAGAATTGGGATGCCTGGATATCAGGAGCAAATGCTAAATCTCTGGAAGAGCTGTCCTTCCTAATGCAAATGGAGCAGTGCTTAGAGGGTGTTCCTGAGGAAATAGAAAGGTACATCCTAGATGGGAAACCCAAAACTGTAACCGAGGCAGGGGAGATTGGAGCCAGATGGGTAGAAGTGGCAGAAAAGAAAAAAACTACTAGCAAGGGGAGCGAATATCAGAGGGGGCAAACCGAAAATAAACCCCATCACCGAGGGGCAACCCAAGACCCCACCTACAACCCAAGGAAAGCCCCTGACACCCTGTTGTCCCACCTCACCAGTCTCCAGCAACCCACCTCGGCCCAGTGACCAGCCATTTGTGCAATGTTTTAAATGTAATGAATTGGGACATATAAAGGCCAACTGCCCCAAGAACCCCAACTGAGTACAGTTCATTACAGCACCATCACACCAAAGATCCCCAGGTCCAGATGCCTCTCAAATACCCTTGGAGAGTGGGTGGAAAGAAGGTTATCGCGTGGAGAGACACGGGGGCACAAGTGTCAGCTATGCACCAATCCTTAGTGAACCCCAAATTCATCAACCCAGAGGCCCAAGTGACAATTCACCCATTCATGTCAAAATCTGTAAACTTGCCTACAGCTGAATTGCCTGTCCAGTACAAGGGCTGGTCAGGAATGTGGACTTTTGCAGTCTATGACAATTATCCCATCCCCATGCTACTGGGGGAAGACTTGGCCAACCATGTGAAGCTGGCCAAGAGGGTGGGAATGGTCACCCGCAGCCAGGCCAAGCAAGCTTCCACACCCATCCCTGTTCCTGAGCCGTCCACCAGGGCCCCGTCTGTGTTACCAGAGACCCAGACAGAGGAGGTGGAACCGGATCCCCCGCCAATGACTGCAACAGCCATAGTGCATCCAGTCCCAGAACTGGAACTGGAAAAGCAACCAGCACCAGAATCGTTGCCAGCACTGATGCCAGCACTTGCAAACCCATCTACCACTCCAACACCAGAGGGCACCAGCGGACCTGAACTGGCAGAAACAGCAGCCAACCCTACCCAAGAGGCTCAGCCAGAGCCTGAAATATCACCTAGTGCACCAGCGGACAGAAGTTCACAATCAACGAAAACAACCCCGTCACCTACATCGCTTCCAGAGGGACCAAGCCCAAGTCCACAGTCTAAGGAGGAACTGGTGTCTCTAGCCTCAAGGGAACAGTTCCAGGCTGAGCAGGAAGCAGATGGCAGCCTTCAGAAAGCTTGGGCAGCAGCACGGAGCACCCCACCGCCTCTCAGCTCTTCTAACCGATCCCGGTTTGTTGTAGAACAAGGACTTTTATACAAGGAGACTCTTTCAGGTGGACACCAGGAAGACTGGCGTCCTCAAAGACAGTTGGCAGTTCCAACTAAGTACCAGGTAAAGCCCTTAAGCTTAGGCCATGATCATCCCAGTGGCCATGCTGGGGTGAACAGAGCCAAAGACAGGTTGGGGAAGTCCTTCCACTGGGAGGGAATGGGCAAGGACGTTGCTAATTATGTCGAGTCTTGTGAGGTGTGCCAAAGAATGAGAAAGACCCAAGACCAGGTCAAATCCCCTCTCCAGCCACTCCACATAATTGAGGTGTGTAAGGAGGTGCCCTGGCTCCCCGCCACGCCTGAGAGGGACGAGCCAGAGCAGGTGCCTCAGTGGGTGGAGCCACTGCCGCCTGTCCCCGCCCCCCGGAAGTCAAGGGGAGGGACAGGAAGTATGAAAGCCCAGCCCAAGCGCTCAGTTGGCGGCTGGCTGCTGGAGAGGGCAGACGCTGGTGCCCGAGCTCCTGCCGGGCCCAGCCTACCCTGTGCTCACTACCCAGAGGAGCGCTGGCCTGACCTGCCTCGCCCTCGGTATCTGGAGGAGCGCTGGCCTGACCTGCCCCGCGCTCACTACCCAGAAGAGCGCTGGCCAGACTTGCCTCATACCCGGTACCCGGAGGAACGTCGGCCTGACCTGCCTTGTGCCCGGTACCCCGAGGAGCGGCCTGAGCTTCCCTATGACCGGTACCCGGAGGAGTCCATGGTCTGGGACCCCCCAGACGATGCTGGCGAGAGACAGGTACCCAGAGATGGGGAGGTTGGAAGTGGCCCGGGGGTAGCCGACCCTGGTTTGGCTCCTGAAGAGCCTGAACCCATGTCAGTGTGTTGCGGCCAGGATCCCCACTGACAGCAGCGTGCCTTTGCCGCTGCTAGGGCCCCGGGCTGGAACACAGTGGAGTGGGAGGGCCTGCGTTCCCCCTGCCACCCCCCCAAGGGTGGCAGACTCCCCCTCTCCCTGGCCTGAGGAGGCCTTCTGTGTAGACTTCTGGGTTACTGTGTTTGCTCAGCCTGCTGAAGGCCTGAGCCTGAATTGCTACTGCCCCGACGTGCCCAAGGGCCTGGGCTGATATACTGTGTCTGCTCAGCCCCTGCCTGAGAGTCTGAGCCTGAATTGCTACTGCCTCGCCGTGCCCAAGGGCCTGGGCTGATATACTGTGTTTGCTCAGCCCCTGCCTGAGAGTCTGAGCTTGAACTGCTTACCGCCCCACCCTGCCCCAGGGCTTGGGGCTTATGGAGTTGGTGCTTACCTAACCCCGGCTGGAGGGCGAGGACTCTGCCTTGTTTGCAGACCCTTTATTCCCTCAACGCTTGCTGAGGGGTTAGGCCTACCAGACTGCTGTGTGTGTAAGGAGGCGCCCTGGCTCCCCGCTGCGCCTGAGAGGGACAAGCCCCGACACCACCAGCTTACAAGGTCCCATTTCATAGAGTAGCTGTGGATATTCTGGATCCTTTCCCAAAAAAGACCCCCAGAGGAAAGCAGTACATACTGACTTTCATGGATTTTGCTACCCGAT